>NC_091881.1:2500-2601680 GCF_019399895.1 Cardiocondyla obscurior
CCTGGCCTGGCCTGGCCTGGCCTGGCCTGGCCTGCCTGGCCTGGCCTGGCCTGGCCTGGCCTGGCCTGGCCTGGCCTGGCCTGGCCTGGCCTGGCCTGGCCTGGCCTGGCCTGGCCTGGCCTGGCCTGGCCTGGCCTGGCCTGGCCTGGCCTGGCCTGGCCTGGCCTGGCCTGGCCTGGCCTGGCCTGGCCTGGCCTGGCCTGGCCTGGCCTGGCCTGGCCTGGCCTGGCCTGGCCTGGCCTGGCCTGGCCTGGCCTGGCCTGGCCTGGCCTGGCCTGGCCTGGCCTGGCCTGGCCTGGCCTGGCCTGGCCTGGCCTGGCCTGGCCTGGCCTGGCCTGGCCTGGCCTGAGCCTGGCCTGGCCTGGCCTGGCCTGGCCTGGCCTGGCCTGGCCTGGCCTGGCCTGGCCTGGCCTGGCCTGGCCTGGCCTGGCCTGGCCTGGCCTGGCCTGGCCTGGCCTGGCCTGGCCTGGCCTGGCCTGGCCTGGCCTGGCCTGGCCTGGCCTGGCCTGGCCTGGCCTGGCCTGGCCTGGCCTGGCCTGGCCTGGCCTGGCCTGGCCTGGCCTGGCCTGGCCTGGCCTGGCCTGGCCTGGCCTGGCCTGGCCTGGCCTGGCCTGGCCTGGCCTGGCCTGGCCTGGCCTGGCCTGGCCTGGCCTGGCCTGGCCTGGCCTGGCCTGGCCTGGCCTGGCCTGGCCTGGCCTGGCCTGGCCTGGCCTGGCCTGGCCTGGCCTGGCCTGGCCTGGCCTGGCCTGGCCTGGCCTGGCCTGGCCTGGCCTGGCCTGGCCTGGCCTGGCCTGGCCTGGCCTGGCCTGGCCTGGCCTGGCCTGGCCTGGCCTGGCCTGGCCTGGCCTGGCCTGGCCTGGCCTGGCCTGGCCTGGCCTGGCCTGGCCTGGCCTGGCCTGGCCTGGCCTGGCCTGGCCTGGCCTGGCCTGGCCTGGCCTGGCCTGGCCTGGCCTGGCCTGGCCTGGCCTGGCCTGGCCTGGCCTGGCCTGGCCTGGCCTGGCCTGGCCTGGCCTGGCCTGGCCTGGCCTGGCCTGGCCTGGCCTGGCCTGGCCTGGCCTGGCCTGGCCTGGCCTGGCCTGGCCTGGCCTGGCCTGGCCTGGCCTGGCCTGGCCTGGCCTGGCCTGGCCTGGCCCTGGCCTGGCCTGGCCTGGCCTGGCCTGGCCTGGCCTGGCCTGGCCTGGCCTGGCTGGCCTGGCCTGGCCTGGCCTGGCCTGGCCTGGCCTGGCCTGGCCTGGCCTGGCCTGGCCTGGCCTGGCCTGGCCTGGCCTGGCCTGGCCTGGCCTGGCCTGGCCTGGCCTGGCCTGGCCTGGCCTGGCCTGGCCTGGCCTGGCCTGGCCTGGCCTGGCCTGGCCTGGCCCTGGCCTGGCCTGGCCTGGCCTGGCCTGGCCTGGCCTGGCCTGGCCTGGCCTGGCCTGGCCTGGCCCTGGCCTGGCCTGGCCTGAGCCTGGCCTGGCCTGGCCTGGCCTGGCCTGGCCTGGCCTGGCCTGGCCTGGCCTGGCCTGGCCTGGCCTGGCCTGGCCTGGCCTGGCCTGGCCTGGCCTGGCCTGGCCTGGCCTGGCCTGGCCTGGCCTGGCCTGGCCTGGCCTGGCCTGGCCTGGCCTGGCCTGGCCTGGCCTGGCCTGGCCTGGCCTGGCCTGGCCTGGCCTGGCCTGGCCTGGCCTGGCCTGGCCTGGCCTGGCCTGGCCTGAGCCTGGCCTGGCCTGGCCTGGCCTGGCCTGGCCTGGCCTGGCCTGGCCTGGCCTGGCCTGGCCTGGCCTGGCCTGGCCTGGCCTGGCCTGGCCTGGCCTGGCCTGGCCTGGGCCTGGCCTGGCCTGGCCTGGCCTGGCCTGGCCTGGCCTGGCCTGGCCTGGCCTGGCCTGGCCTGGCCTGGCCTGGCCTGGCCTGGCCTGGCCTGGCCTGGCCTGGCCTGGCCTGGCCTGGCCTGGCCTGGCCTGGCCTGGCCTGGCCTGGCCTGGCCTGGCCTGGCCTGGCCTGGCCTGGCCTGGCCTGGCCTGGCCTGGCCTGGCCTGGCCTGGCCTGGCCTGGCCTGGCCTGGCCTGGCCTGGCCTGGCCTGGCCTGGCCTGGCCTGGCCTGGCCTGGCCTGGCCTGGCCTGGCCTGGCCTGGCCTGGCCTGGCCTGGCCTGGCCTGGCCTGGCCTGGCCTGGCCTGGCCTGGCCTGGCCTGGCCTGGCCTGGCCTGGCCTGGCCTGGCCTGGCCTGGCCTGGCCTGGCCTGGCCTGGCCTGGCCTGGCCTGGCCTGGCCTGGCCTGGCCTGGCCTGGCCTGGCCTGGCCTGGCCTGGCCTGGCCTGGCCTGGCCTGGCCTGGCCTGGCCTGGCCTGGCCTGGCCTGGCCTGGCCTGGCCTGGCCTGGCCTGAGCCTGGCCTGGCCTGGCCTGGCCTGGCCTGGCCTGGCCTGGCCTGGCCTGGCCTGGCCTGGCCTGGCCTGGCCTGGCCTGGCCTGGCCTGGCCTGGCCTGGCCTGGCCTGGCCTGGCCTGGCCTGGCCTGGCCTGGCCTGGCCTGGCCTGGCCTGGCCTGGCCTGGCCTGGCCTGGCCTGGCCTGGCCTGGCCTGGCCTGGCCTGGCCTGGCCTGGCCTGGCCTGGCCTGGCCTGGCCTGGCCTGGCCTGGCCTGGCCTGGCCTGGCCTGGCCTGGCCTGGCCTGGCCTGGCCTGGCCTGGCCTGGCCTGGCCTGGCCTGGCCTGGCCTGGCCTGGCCTGGCCTGGCCTGGCCTGGCCTGGCCTGGCCTGGCCTGGCCTGGCCTGGCCTGGCCTGGCCTGGCCTGGCCTGGCCTGGCCTGGCCTGGCCTGGCCTGGCCTGGCCTGGCCTGGCCTGGCCTGGCCTGGCCTGGCCTGGCCTGGCCTGGCCTGGCCTGGCCTGGCCTGGCCTGGCCTGGCCTGGCCTGGCCTGGCCTGGCCTGGCCTGGCCTGGCCTGGCCTGGCCTGGCCTGGCCTGGCCTGGCCTGGCCTGGCCTGGCCTGGCCTGGCCTGGCCTGGCCTGGCCTGGCCTGGCCTGGCCTGGCCTGGCCTGGCCTGGCCTGGCCTGGCCTGGC
The DNA here is from genome assembly GCF_019399895.1 of Cardiocondyla obscurior. Lineage (NCBI taxonomy): Eukaryota > Metazoa > Arthropoda > Insecta > Hymenoptera > Formicidae > Cardiocondyla > Cardiocondyla obscurior. Next base: position 5,528 of record NC_091881.1, read on the forward strand.
CTGGCCTGGCCTGGCCTGGCCTGGCCTGGCCTGGCCTGGCCTGGCCTGGCCTGGCCTGGCCTGGCCTGGCCTGGCCTGGCCTGGCCTGGCCTGGCCTGGCCTGGCCTGGCCTGGCCTGGCCTGGCCTGGCCTGGCCTGGCCTGGCCTGGCCTGGCCTGGCCTGGCCCTGGCCTGGCCTGGCCTGGCCTGGCCTGGCCTGGCCTGGCCTGGCCTGGCCTGGCCTGGCCTGGCCTGGCCTGGCCTGGCCTGGCCTGGCCTGGCCTGGCCTGGCCTGGCCTGGCCTGGCCTGGCCTGGCCTGGCCTGGCCTGGCCTGGCCTGGCCTGGCCTGGCCTGGCCTGGCCTGGCCTGGCCTGGCCTGGCCTGGCCTGGCCTGGCCTGGCCTGGCCTGGCCTGGCCTGGCCTGGCCTGGCCTGGCCTGGCCTGGCCTGGCCTGGCCTGGCCTGGCCTGGCCTGGCCTGGCCTGGCCTGGCCTGGCCTGGCCTGGCCTGGCCTGGCCTGGCCTGGCCTGGCCTGGCCTGGCCTGGCCTGGCCTGGCCTGGCCTGGCCTGGCCTGGCCTGGCCTGGCCTGGCCTGGCCTGGCCTGGCCTGGCCTGGCCTGGCCTGGCCTGGCCTGGCCTGGCCTGGCCTGGCCTGGCCTGGCCTGGCCTGGCCTGGCCTGGCCTGGCCTGGCCTGGCCTGGCCTGGCCTGGCCTGGCCTGGCCTGGCCTGGCCTGGCCTGGCCTGGCCTGGCCTGGCCTGGCCTGGCCTGGCCTGGCCTGGCCCTGGCCTGGCCTGGCCTGGCCTGGCCTGGCCTGGCCTGGCCTGGCCTGGCCTGGCCTGGCCTGGCCTGGCCTGGCCTGGCCTGGCCTGGCCTGGCCTGGCCTGGCCTGGCCTGGCCTGGCCTGGCCTGGCCTGGCCTGGCCTGGCCTGGCCTGGCCTGGCCTGGCCTGGCCTGGCCTGGCCTGGCCTGGCCTGGCCTGGCCTGGCCTGGCCTGGCCTGGCCTGGCCTGGCCTGGCCTGGCCTGGCCTGGCCTGGCCTGGCCTGGCCTGGCCTGGCCTGGCCTGGCCTGGCCTGGCCTGGCCTGGCCTGGCCTGGCCTGGCCTGGCCTGGCCTGGCCTGGCCTGGCCTGGCCTGGCCTGGCCTGGCCTGGCCTGGCCTGGCCTGGCCTGGCCTGGCCTGGCCTGGCCTGGCCTGGCCTGGCCTGGCCTGGCCTGGCCTGGCCTGGCCTGGCCTGGCCTGGCCTGAGCCTGGCCTGGCCTGGCCTGGCCTGGCCTGGCCTGGCCTGGCCTGGCCTGGCCTGGCCTGGCCTGGCCTGGCCTGGCCTGGCCTGGCCTGGCCTGGCCTGGCCTGGCCTGGCCTGGCCTGGCCTGGCCTGGCCTGGCCTGGCCTGGCCTGGCCTGGCCTGGCCTGGCCTGGCCTGGCCTGGCCTGGCCTGGCCTGGCCTGGCCTGGCCTGGCCTGGCCTGGCCTGGCCTGGCCTGGCCTGGCCTGGCCTGGCCTGGCCTGGCCTGGCCTGGCCTGGCCTGGCCTGGCCTGGCCTGGCCTGGCCTGGCCTGGCCTGGCCTGGCCTGGCCTGGCCTGGCCTGGCCTGGCCTGGCCTGGCCTGGCCTGGCCTGGCCTGGCCTGGCCTGGCCTGGCCTGGCCTGGCCTGGCCTGGCCTGGCCTGGCCTGGCCTGGCCTGGCCTGGCCTGGCCTGGCCTGGCCTGGCCTGGCCTGGCCTGGCCTGGCCTGGCCTGGCCTGGCCTGGCCTGGCCTGGCCTGGCCTGGCCTGGCCTGGCCTGGCCTGGCCTGGCCTGGCCTGGCCTGGCCTGGCCTGGCCTGGCCTGGCCTGGCCTGGCCTGGCCTGGCCTGGCCTGGCCTGGCCTGGCCTGGCCTGGCCTGGCCTGGCCTGGCCTGGCCTGGCCTGGCCTGGCCTGGCCTGGCCTGGCCTGGCCTGGCCTGGCCTGGCCTGGCCTGGCCTGGCCTGGCCTGGCCTGGCCTGGCCTGGCCTGGCCTGGCCTGGCCTGGCCTGGCCTGGCCTGGCCTGGCCTGGCCTGGCCTGGCCTGGCCTGGCCTGGCCTGGCCTGGCCTGGCCTGGCCTGGCCTGGCCTGGCCTGGCCTGCCTGCCTGGCCTGGCCTGGCCTGGCCTGGCCTGGCCTGGCCTGGCCTGGCCTGGCCTGGCCTGGCCTGGCCTGGCCTGGCCTGGCCTGGCCTGGCCTGGCCTGGCCTGGCCTGGCCTGGCCTGGCCTGGCCTGGCCTGGCCTGGCCTGGCCTGGCCTGGCCTGGCCTGGCCTGGCCTGGCCTGGCCTGGCCTGGCCTGGCCTGGCCTGGCCTGGCCTGGCCTGGCCTGGCCTGGCCTGGCCTGGCCTGGCCTGGCCTGGCCTGGCCTGGCCTGGCCTGGCCTGGCCTGGCCTGGCCTGGCCTGGCCTGGCCTGGCCTGGCCTGGCCTGGCCTGGCCTGGCCTGGCCTGGCCTGGCCTGGCCTGGCCTGGCCTGGCCTGGCCTGGCCTGGCCTGGCCTGGCCTGGCCTGGCCTGGCCTGGCCTGGCCTGGCCTGGCCTGGCCTGGCCTGGCCTGGCCTGGCCTGGCCTGGCCTGGCCTGGCCTGGCCTGGCCTGGCCTGGCCTGGCCTGGCCTGGCCTGGCCTGGCCTGGCCTGGCCTGGCCTGGCCTGGCCTGGCCTGGCCTGGCCTGGCCTGGCCTGGCCTGGCCTGGCCTGGCCTGGCCTGGCCTGGCCTGGCCTGGCCTGGCCTGGCCTGGCCTGGCCTGGCCTGCCTGGCCTGGCCTGGCCTGGCCTGGCCTGGCCTGGCCTGGCCTGGCCTGGCCTGGCCTGGCCTGGCCTGGCCTGGCCTGGCCTGGCCTGGCCTGGCCTGGCCTGGCCTGGCCTGGCCTGGCCTGGCCTGGCCTGGCCTGGCCTGGCCTGGCCTGGCCTGGCCTGGCCTGGCCTGGCCTGGCCTGGCCTGGCCTGGCCTGGCCTGGCCTGGCCTGGCCTGGCCTGGCCTGGCCTGGCCTGGCCTGGCCTGGCCTGGCCTGGCCTGGCCTGGCCTGGCCTGGCCTGGCCTGGCCTGGCCTGGCCTGGCCTGGCCTGGCCTGGCCTGGCCTGGCCTGGCCTGGCCTGGCCTGGCCTGGCCTGGCCTGGCCTGGCCTGGCCTGGCCTGGCCTGGCCTGGCCTGGCCTGGCCTGGCCTGGCCTGGCCTGGCCTGGCCTGGCCTGGCCTGGCCTGGCCTGGCCTGGCCTGGCCTGGCCTGGCCTGGCCTGGCCTGGCCTGGCCTGGCCTGGCCTGGCCTGGCCTGGCCTGGCCTGGCCTGGCCTGGCCTGGCCTGGCCTGGCCTGGCCTGGCCTGGCCTGGCCTGGCCTGGCCTGGCCTGGCCTGGCCTGGCCTGGCCTGGCCTGGCCTGGCCTGGCCTGGCCTGGCCTGGCCTGGCCTGGCCTGGCCTGGCCTGGCCTGGCCTGGCCTGGCCTGGCCTGGCCTGGCCTGGCCTGGCCTGGCCTGGCCTGGCCTGGCCTGGCCTGGCCTGGCCTGGCCTGGCCTGGCCTGGCCTGGCCTGGCCTGGCCTGGCCTGGCCTGGCCTGAGCCTGGCCTGGCCTGGCCTGGCCTGGCCTGGCCTGGCCTGGCCTGGCCTGGCCTGGCCTGGCCTGGCCTGGCCTGGCCTGGCCTGGCCTGGCCTGGCCTGGCCTGGCCTGGCCTGGCCTGGCCTGGCCTGGCCTGGCCTGGCCTGGCCTGGCCTGGCCTGGCCTGGCCTGGCCTGGCCTGGCCTGGCCTGGCCTGGCCTGGCCTGGCCTGGCCTGGCCTGGCCTGGCCTGGCCTGGCCTGGCCTGGCCTGGCCTGGCCTGGCCTGGCCTGGCCTGGCCTGGCCTGGCCTGGCCTGGCCTGGCCTGGCCTGGCCTGGCCTGGCCTGGCCTGGCCTGGCCTGGCCTGGCCTGGCCTGGCCTGGCCTGGCCTGGCCTGGCCTGGCCTGGCCTGGCCTGGCCTGGCCTGGCCTGGCCTGGCCTGGCCTGGCCTGGCCTGGCCTGGCCTGGCCTGGCCTGGCCTGGCCTGGCCTGGCCTGGCCTGGCCTGGCCTGGCCTGGCCTGGCCTGGCCTGGCCTGGCCTGGCCTGGCCTGGCCTGGCCTGGCCTGGCCTGGCCTGGCCTGGCCTGGCCTGGCCTGGCCTGGCCTGGCCTGGCCTGGCCTGGCCTGGCCTGGCCTGGCCTGGCCTGGCCTGGCCTGGCCTGGCCTGGCCTGGCCTGGCCTGGCCTGGCCTGGCCTGGCCTGGCCTGGCCTGGCCTGGCCTGGCCTGGCCTGGCCTGGCCTGGCCTGGCCTGGCCTGGCCTGGCCTGGCCTGGCCTGGCCTGGCCTGGCCTGGCCTGGCCTGGCCTGGCCTGGCCTGGCCTGGCCTGGCCTGGCCTGGCCTGGCCTGGCCTGGCCTGGCCTGGCCTGGCCTGGCCTGGCCTGGCCTGGCCTGGCCTGGCCTGGCCTGGCCTGGCCTGGCCTGGCCTGGCCTGGCCTGGCCTGGCCTGGCCTGGCCTGGCCTGGCCTGGCCTGGCCTGGCCTGGCCTGGCCTGGCCTGGCCTGGCCTGGCCTGGCCTGAGCCTGGCCTGGCCTGGCCTGGCCTGGCCTGGCCTGGCCTGGCCTGGCCTGGCCTGGCCTGGCCTGGCCTGGCCTGGCCTGGCCTGGCCTGGCCTGGCCTGGCCTGGCCTGGCCTGGCCTGGCCTGGCCTGGCCTGGCCTGGCCTGGCCTGGCCTGGCCTGGCCTGGCCTGGCCTGGCCTGGCCTGGCCTGGCCTGGCCTGGCCTGCCTGCCTGGCCTGGCCTGGCCTGGCCTGGCCTGGCCTGGCCTGGCCTGGCCTGGCCTGGCCTGGCCTGGCCTGGCCTGGCCTGGCCTGGCCTGGCCTGGCCTGGCCTGGCCTGGCCTGGCCTGGCCTGGCCTGGCCTGGCCTGGCCTGGCCTGGCCTGGCCTGGCCTGGCCTGGCCTGGCCTGGCCTGGCCTGGCCTGGCCTGGCCTGGCCTGGCCTGGCCTGGCCTGGCCTGGCCTGGCCTGGCCTGGCCTGGCCTGGCCTGGCCTGGCCTGGCCTGGCCTGGCCTGGCCTGGCCTGGCCTGGCCTGGCCTGGCCTGGCCTGGCCTGGCCTGGCCTGGCCTGGCCTGGCCTGGCCTGGCCTGGCCTGGCCTGGCCTGGCCTGGCCTGGCCTGGCCTGGCCTGGCCTGGCCTGGCCTGGCCTGGCCTGGCCTGGCCTGGCCTGGCCTGGCCTGGCCTGGCCTGGCCTGGCCTGGCCTGGCCTGGCCTGGCCTGGCCTGGCCTGGCCTGGCCTGGCCTGGCCTGGCCTGGCCTGGCCTGGCCTGGCCTGGCCTGGCCTGGCCTGGCCTGGCCTGGCCTGGCCTGGCCTGGCCTGGCCTGGCCTGGCCTGGCCTGGCCTGGCCTGGCCTGGCCTGGCCTGGCCTGGCCTGGCCTGGCCTGGCCTGGCCTGGCCTGGCCTGGCCTGGCCTGGCCTGGCCTGGCCTGGCCTGGCCTGGCCTGGCCTGGCCTGGCCTGGCCTGGCCTGGCCTGGCCTGGCCTGGCCTGGCCTGGCCTGGCCTGGCCTGGCCTGGCCTGGCCTGGCCTGGCCTGGCCTGGCCTGGCCTGGCCTGGCCTGGCCTGGCCTGGCCTGGCCTGGCCTGGCCTGGCCTGGCCTGGCCTGGCCTGGCCTGGCCTGGCCTGGCCTGGCCTGGCCTGGCCTGGCCTGGCCTGGCCTGGCCTGGCCTGGCCTGGCCTGGCCTGGCCTGGCCTGGCCTGGCCTGGCCTGGCCTGGCCTGGCCTGGCCTGGCCTGGCCTGGCCTGGCCTGGCCTGGCCTGGCCTGGCCTGGCCTGGCCTGGCCTGGCCTGGCCTGGCCTGGCCTGGCCTGGCCTGGCCTGGCCTGGCCTGGCCTGGCCTGGCCTGGCCTGGCCTGGCCTGGCCTGGCCTGGCCTGGCCTGGCCTGGCCTGGCCTGGCCTGGCCTGGCCTGGCCTGGCCTGGCCTGGCCTGGCCTGGCCTGGCCTGGCCTGGCCTGGCCTGGCCTGGCCTGGCCTGGCCTGGCCTGGCCTGGCCTGGCCTGGCCTGGCCTGGCCTGGCCTGGCCTGGCCTGGCCTGGCCTGGCCTGGCCTGGCCTGGCCTGGCCTGGCCTGGCCTGGCCTGGCCTGGCCTGGCCTGGCCTGGCCTGGCCTGGCCTGGCCTGGCCTGGCCTGGCCTGGCCTGGCCTGGCCTGGCCTGGCCTGGCCTGGCCTGGCCTGGCCTGGCCTGGCCTGGCCTGGCCTGGCCTGGCCTGGCCTGGCCTGGCCTGGCCTGGCCTGGCCTGGCCTGGCCTGGCCTGGCCTGGCCTGGCCTGGCCTGGCCTGGCCTGGCCTGGCCTGGCCTGGCCTGGCCTGGCCTGGCCTGGCCTGGCCTGGCCTGGCCTGGCCTGGCCTGGCCTGGCCTGGCCTGGCCTGGCCTGGCCTGGCCTGGCCTGGCCTGGCCTGGCCTGGCCTGGCCTGGCCTGGCCTGGCCTGGCCTGGCCTGGCCTGGCCTGGCCTGGCCTGGCCTGGCCTGGCCTGGCCTGGCCTGGCCTGGCCTGGCCTGGCCTGGCCTGGCCTGGCCTGGCCTGGCCTGGCCTGGCCTGGCCTGGCCTGGCCTGGCCTGGCCTGGCCTGGCCTGGCCTGGCCTGGCCTGGCCTGGCCTGGCCTGGCCTGGCCTGGCCTGGCCTGGCCTGGCCTGGCCTGGCCTGGCCTGGCCTGGCCTGGCCTGGCCTGGCCTGGCCTGGCCTGGCCTGGCCTGGCCTGGCCTGGCCTGGCCTGGCCTGGCCTGGCCTGGCCTGGCCTGGCCTGGCCTGGCCTGGCCTGGCCTGGCCTGGCCTGGCCTGGCCTGGCCTGGCCTGGCCCTGGCCTGGCCTGGCCTGGCCTGGCCTGGCCTGGCCTGGCCTGGCCTGGCCTGGCCTGGCCTGGCCTGGCCTGGCCTGGCCTGGCCTGGCCCTGGCCTGGCCTGGCCTGGCCTGGCCTGGCCTGGCCTGGCCTGGCCTGGCCTGCCTGGCCTGGCCTGGCCTGGCCTGGCCTGGCCTGGCCTGGCCTGGCCTGGCCTGGCCTGGCCTGGCCTGGCCTGGCCTGGCCTGGCCTGGCCTGGCCTGGCCTGGCCTGGCCTGGCCTGGCCTGGCCTGGCCTGGCCTGGCCTGGCCTGGCCTGGCCTGGCCTGGCCTGGCCTGGCCCTGGCCTGGCCTGGCCTGGCCTGGCCTGGCCTGGCCTGGCCTGGCCTGGCCTGGCCTGGCCTGGCCTGGCCTGGCCTGGCCTGGCCTGGCCTGGCCTGGCCTGGCCTGGCCTGGCCTGGCCTGGCCTGGCCTGGCCTGGCCTGGCCTGGCCTGGCCTGGCCTGGCCTGGCCTGGCCTGGCCTGGCCTGGCCTGGCCTGGCCTGGCCTGGCCTGGCCTGGCCTGGCCTGGCCTGGCCTGGCCTGGCCTGGCCTGGCCTGGCCTGGCCTGGCCTGGCCTGGCCTGGCCTGGCCTGGCCTGGCCTGGCCTGGCCTGGCCTGGCCTGGCCTGGCCTGGCCTGGCCTGGCCTGGCCTGGCCTGGCCTGGCCTGGCCTGGCCTGGCCTGGCCTGGCCTGGCCTGGCCTGGCCTGGCCTGGCCTGGCCTGGCCTGGCCTGGCCTGGCCTGGCCTGGCCTGGCCTGGCCTGGCCTGGCCTGGCCTGGCCTGGCCTGGCCTGGCCTGGCCTGGCCTGGCCTGGCCTGGCCTGGCCTGGCCTGGCCTGGCCTGGCCTGGCCTGGCCTGGCCTGGCCTGGCCTGGCCTGGCCTGGCCTGGCCTGGCCTGGCCTGGCCTGGCCTGGCCTGGCCTGGCCTGGCCTGGCCTGGCCTGGCCTGGCCTGGCCTGGCCTGGCCTGGCCTGGCCTGGCCTGGCCTGGCCTGGCCTGGCCTGGCCTGGCCTGGCCTGGCCTGGCCTGGCCTGGCCTGGCCTGGCCTGGCCTGGCCTGGCCTGGCCTGGCCTGGCCTGGCCTGGCCTGGCCTGGCCTGGCCTGGCCTGGCCTGGCCTGGCCTGGCCTGGCCTGGCCTGGCCTGGCCTGGCCTGGCCTGGCCTGGCCTGGCCTGGCCTGGCCTGGCCTGGCCTGGCCTGGCCTGGCCTGGCCTGGCCTGGCCTGGCCTGGCCTGGCCTGGCCTGGCCTGGCCTGGCCTGGCCTGGCCTGGCCTGGCCTGGCCTGGCCTGGCCTGGCCTGGCCTGGCCTGGCCTGGCCTGGCCTGGCCTGGCCTGGCCTGGCCTGGCCTGGCCTGGCCTGGCCTGGCCTGGCCTGGCCTGGCCTGGCCTGGCCTGGCCTGGCCTGGCCTGGCCTGGCCTGGCCTGGCCTGGCCTGGCCTGGCCTGGCCTGGCCTGGCCTGGCCTGGCCTGGCCTGGCCTGGCCTGGCCTGGCCTGGCCTGGCCTGGCCTGGCCTGGCCTGGCCTGGCCTGGCCTGGCCTGGCCTGGCCTGGCCTGGCCTGGCCTGGCCTGGCCTGGCCTGGCCTGGCCTGGCCTGGCCTGGCCTGGCCTGGCCTGGCCTGGCCTGGCCTGGCCTGGCCTGGCCTGGCCTGGCCTGGCCTGGCCTGGCCTGGCCTGGCCTGGCCTGGCCTGGCCTGGCCTGGCCTGGCCTGGCCTGGCCTGGCCTGGCCTGGCCTGGCCTGGCCTGGCCTGGCCTGGCCTGGCCTGGCCTGGCCTGGCCTGGCCTGGCCTGGCCTGGCCTGGCCTGGCCTGGCCTGGCCTGGCCTGGCCTGGCCTGGCCTGGCCTGGCCTGGCCTGGCCTGGCCTGGCCTGGCCTGGCCTGGCCTGGCCTGGCCTGGCCTGGCCTGGCCTGGCCTGGCCTGGCCTGGCCTGGCCTGGCCTGGCCTGGCCTGGCCTGGCCTGGCCTGGCCTGGCCTGGCCTGGCCTGGCCTGGCCTGGCCTGGCCTGGCCTGGCCTGGCCTGGCCTGGCCTGGCCTGGCCTGGCCTGGCCTGGCCTGGCCTGGCCTGGCCTGGCCTGGCCTGGCCTGGCCTGGCCTGGCCTGGCCTGGCCTGGCCTGGCCTGGCCTGGCCTGGCCTGGCCTGGCCTGGCCTGGCCTGGCCTGGCCTGGCCTGGCCTGGCCTGGCCTGGCCTGGCCTGGGCCTGGCCTGGCCTGGCCTGGCCTGGCCTGGCCTGGCCTGGCCTGGCCTGGCCTGGCCTGGCCTGGCCTGGCCTGGCCTGGCCTGGCCTGGCCTGGCCTGGCCTGGCCTGGCCTGGCCTGGCCTGGCCTGGCCTGGCCTGGCCTGGCCTGGCCTGGCCTGGCCTGGCCTGGCCTGGCCTGGCCTGGCCTGGCCTGGCCTGGCCTGGCCTGGCCTGCCTGGCCTGGCCTGGCCTGGCCTGGCCTGGCCTGGCCTGGCCTGGCCTGGCCTGGCCTGGCCTGGCCTGGCCTGGCCTGGCCTGGCCTGGCCTGGCCTGGCCTGGCCTGGCCTGGCCTGGCCTGGCCTGGCCTGGCCTGGCCTGGCCTGGCCTGGCCTGGCCTGGCCTGGCCTGGCCTGGCCTGGCCTGGCCTGGCCTGGCCTGGCCTGGCCTGGCCTGGCCTGGCCTGGCCTGGCCTGGCCTGGCCTGGCCTGGCCTGGCCTGCCTGGCCTGGCCTGGCCTGGCCTGGCCTGGCCTGGCCTGGCCTGGCCTGGCCTGGCCTGGCCTGGCCTGGCCTGGCCTGGCCTGGCCTGGCCTGGCCTGGCCTGGCCTGGCCTGGCCTGGCCTGGCCTGGCCTGGCCTGGCCTGGCCTGGCCTGGCCTGGCCTGGCCTGGCCTGGCCTGGCCTGGCCTGGCCTGGCCTGGCCTGGCCTGGCCTGGCCTGGCCTGGCCTGGCCTGGCCTGGCCTGGCCTGGCCTGGCCTGGCCTGGCCTGGCCTGGCCTGGCCTGGCCTGGCCTGGCCTGGCCTGGCCTGGCCTGGCCTGGCCTGGCCTGGCCTGGCCTGGCCTGGCCTGGCCTGGCCTGGCCTGGCCTGGCCTGGCCTGGCCTGGCCTGGCCTGGCCTGGCCTGGCCTGGCCTGGCCTGGCCTGGCCTGGCCTGGCCTGGCCTGGCCTGGCCTGGCCTGGCCTGGCCTGGCCTGGCCTGGCCTGGCCTGGCCTGGCCTGGCCTGGCCTGGCCTGGCCTGGCCTGGCCTGGCCTGGCCTGGCCTGGCCTGGCCTGGCCTGGCCTGGCCTGGCCTGGCCTGGCCTGGCCTGGCCTGGCCTGGCCTGGCCTGGCCTGGCCTGGCCTGGCCTGGCCTGGCCTGGCCTGGCCTGGCCTGGCCTGGCCTGGCCTGGCCTGGCCTGGCCTGGCCTGGCCTGGCCTGGCCTGGCCTGGCCTGGCCTGGCCTGGCCTGGCCTGGCCTGGCCTGGCCTGGCCTGGCCTGGCCTGGCCTGGCCTGGCCTGGCCTGGCCTGGCCTGGCCTGGCCTGGCCTCCTGCCTGGCCTGGCCTGGCCTGGCCTGGCCTGGCCTGGCCTGGCCTGGCCTGGCCTGGCCTGGCCTGGCCTGGCCTGGCCTGGCCTGGCCTGGCCTGGCCTGGCCTGGCCTGGCCTGGCCTGGCCTGGCCTGGCCTGGCCTGGCCTGGCCTGGCCTGGCCTGGCCTGGCCTGGCCTGGCCTGGCCTGGCCTGGCCTGGCCTGGCCTGGCCTGGCCTGGCCTGGCCTGGCCTGGCCTGGCCTGGCCTGGCCTGGCCTGGCCTGGCCTGGCCTGGCCTGGCCTGGCCTGGCCTGGCCTGGCCTGGCCTGGCCTGGCCTGGCCTGGCCTGGCCTGGCCTGGCCTGGCCTGGCCTGGCCTGGCCTGGCCTGGCCTGGCCTGGCCTGGCCTGGCCTGGCCTGGCCTGGCCTGGCCTGGCCTGGCCTGGCCTGGCCTGGCCTGGCCTGGCCTGGCCTGGCCTGGCCTGGCCTGGCCTGGCCTGGCCTGGCCTGGCCTGGCCTGGCCTGGCCTGGCCTGGCCTGGCCTGGCCTGGCCTGGCCTGGCCTGGCCTGGCCTGGCCTGGCCTGGCCTGGCCTGGCCTGGCCTGGCCTGGCCTGGCCTGGCCTGGCCTGGCCTGGCCTGGCCTGGCCTGGCCTGGCCTGGCCTGGCCTGGCCTGGCCTGGCCTGGCCTGGCCTGGCCTGCCTGGCCTGGCCTGGCCTGGCCTGGCCTGGCCTGGCCTGGCCTGGCCTGGCCTGGCCTGGCCTGGCCTGGCCTGGCCTGGCCTGGCCTGGCCTGGCCTGGCCTGGCCTGGCCTGGCCTGGCCTGGCCTGGCCTGGCCTGGCCTGGCCTGGCCTGGCCTGGCCTGGCCTGGCCTGGCCTGGCCTGGCCTGGCCTGGCCTGGCCTGGCCTGGCCTGGCCTGGCCTGGCCTGGCCTGGCCTGGCCTGGCCTGGCCTGGCCTGGCCTGGCCTGGCCTGGCCTGGCCTGGCCTGGCCTGGCCTGGCCTGGCCTGGCCTGGCCTGGCCTGGCCTGGCCTGGCCTGGCCTGGCCTGGCCTGGCCTGGCCTGGCCTGGCCTGGCCTGGCCTGGCCTGGCCTGGCCTGGCCTGGCCTGGCCTGGCCTGGCCTGGCCTGGCCTGGCCTGGCCTGGCCTGGCCTGGCCTGGCCTGGCCTGGCCTGGCCTGCCTGGCCTGGCCTGGCCTGGCCTGGCCTGGCCTGGCCTGGCCTGGCCTGGCCTGGCCTGGCCTGGCCTGGCCTGGCCTGGCCTGGCCTGGCCTGGCCTGGCCTGGCCTGGCCTGGCCTGGCCTGGCCTGGCCTGGCCTGGCCTGGCCTGGCCTGGCCTGGCCTGGCCTGGCCTGGCCTGGCCTGGCCTGGCCTGGCCTGGCCTGGCCTGGCCTGGCCTGGCCTGGCCTGGCCTGGCCTGGCCTGGCCTGGCCTGGCCTGGCCTGGCCTGGCCTGGCCTGGCCTGGCCTGGCCTGGCCTGGCCTGGCCTGGCCTGGCCTGGCCTGGCCTGGCCTGGCCTGGCCTGGCCTGGCCTGGCCTGGCCTGGCCTGGCCTGGCCTGGCCTGGCCTGGCCTGGCCTGGCCTGGCCTGGCCTGGCCTGGCCTGGCCTGGCCTGGCCTGGCCTGGCCTGGCCTGGCCTGGCCTGGCCTGGCCTGGCCTGGCCTGGCCTGGCCTGGCCTGGCCTGGCCTGGCCTGGCCTGGCCTGGCCTGGCCTGGCCTGGCCTGGCCTGGCCTGGCCTGGCCTGGCCTGGCCTGGCCTAACCTAACCTAACCTAACCTAACCTAACCTAACCTAACCTAACCTAACCTAACCTAACCTAACCTAACCTAACCTAACCTAACCTAACCTAACCTAACCTAATCTGTACAAGTTAGGTTAGGTTGGAGGCCAGAACCTGGCCAGGATTTGTTTTGTTTTGGATTTTTGTTTTTTTTGTTTTTTTGTTTTTTTTTTTTTAGTTTTGTGGTTTTTTGGGTTTTTTGTTTTTTTGTTTTTTTTGTTTTTTGATTTTTTTGTTTTTTGGTTTTTTTTTGTCTTTTAATTTTTTGTTTTTTTTTGGTTTTTTTTGAATTTTTTTTTTTTTTTTTTTTTAATTTTTTTTTTTTTTTTTTTTTTTTTTTTTTTTTGACAGACCAAAATTTTTCGCGCCAAAAAAACTAAAAATTTTGTTTGTCGCCGGCCGAAGGCCCTGGCCTTTACCGACCGTCGGTAATGCAGATTTCTGTTTTACCGACATAGTATCAATCGGTAAAACAGGTTTTCAATTTATACGGGTCGGTAAAACAGAATTTAAACAAAAAAAAAATTTTTTTTCTTTTTGGCGGACCAAAATTTTTAGCGCCAAAAGGCTAAAAAATTCTCGTTTTTGTCGCCGGCCGAAGGCCGGCTATTTTTACCGACCGTCGGTAATGCAGATTCCTGTTTTACCGACATAGTATCGGTCGGTAAAACAAGTTTTTCAATTTTATACGGGTCGGTAAAACAGAATTTAAAAAAAAATTTTTTTTTGACGGACCAAAATTTTAGCGCCAAAAACTAAAAATTTTCGTTTTGTCGCCGGCCGAAGACCGGCGCGAAAATTTACCGACTGTCGGTAATGCAGATTTTGTTTTACCGACATAGTTTCGGTCGGTAAAACAGATTTTTCAATTTTATATGGGTCGGTAAAACAGAATTTAAAAAAAAATTTTTTTAAATTTGTTTTACCGACCAATATAAATTTGAAAAATCTGTTTCCGACCGATATAATCAGCAAAACAAAATCTGCATTACCGACGGTCCTTTTTGCGCCGATTTTCGGCCGGCGTCCAAAAAGTTAACCTTTGGCGCTGAAATTTGGTCCTAAAAAAAATTTAAATTCTGTTTTACCGACCCGTATAAATGAAAAACTTGTTTTACCGACCGATACTATGTCGGAAAAACAAAAATCTGCATACCGACAGTCGGTAAAATTTTCGCGCAGGCCGTTGGCCGGCGACAAAAACGGAAATTTAGCCTTTGGGGCTAAAAATTTTGTCAAAAAAATTTTTTTTTTAAATCTGTTTTACCGACCAATATAAATTTGAAAAATTTGTTTTACCGATTGATACTATGTCGGAAAAACAAAAATCTGCATTATTGACAGTCGGTAAAAAATTTTCGCGCAGGCCGTCGGCCGGCGACAAAAACGGAAATTTTAGCCTTTGGGGCTAAAAATTTTGGTCGGAAATTTTAAATCTGTTCTACCGACCGATATAAATTTAAAAAATCTGTTTTACCGACCGATACTATGTTGGAAAAACAAAAATCTGCATTACCGACAGTCGGTAAAAAATTTTCGCGCAGGCCGTCGGCCGGCGACAAAAACGGAAATTTTTAGCCTTTTGGGGCTAAAAATTTTGGTCGGGAAAAAAAAATTTTTTTTTTTTTAAATCTGTTTACCGACCGATATAAATTTGAAAATCTATTTTACCGACCGATACTATGTCGAAAAACAAAAATCTGCATTACCGACAGTCGGTAAAAATTTTCGCGCAGGCCGTTAGACGGCGACAAAAACGGAAATTTTAGCCTTTGGGGCTAAAAATTTTGGTCCGGGAAAAAAAAATAATTTTTTTTTTTTAAATCTGTTTTACCGACCGATATAAATTTGAAAAATCTATTTTACCGACCGATACTATGTCGGAAAAACAAAAATCTGCATTACCGACAGTCGGTAAAAAATTTTCGCGCAGGCCGTTGGCCGGCGACAAAAACGGAAATTTTTAGCCTTTTGGGGCTAAAAATTTTGGTCCGGGAAAAAAAAAAATAATTTTTTTTTTTTTAAATCTGTTTTACCGACCGATATAAATTTGAAAAATCTATTTTACCGACCGATACTATGTCGAAAAAACAAAAATCTGCATTACCGACAGTCGGAAAAAAATTTTCGCGCAGGCCGTTAGACGGCGACAAAAACGGAAATTTTTAGCCTTTTGGGGCTAAAAATTTTGGTCCGGGAAAAAAAAAAATTTTTTTTTAAATCTATTTTACCGACCGATATAAATTTGAAAAATCTGTTTTACCGACCGATACTATGTCGGAAAAACAAAAATCTGCATTACCGACAGTCGGTAAAAAATTTTCGCGCAGGCCTTCGGCCGGCGACAAAAACGGAAATTTTTAGTTTTTTGGGGCTAAAATTTTGGTCCGGGAAAAAAAATTTTTTAAATCTGTTTTACCGACCGATATAAATTTGAAAATTTATTTTACCGACCGATACTATGTCGGAAAAACAAAAATCTGCATTACCGACAGTCGGTAAAAAATTTTCGCGCAGGCCGTTGGCCGGCGACAAATTTTAGCCTTTTGGGCTAAAAATTTTGGTCCGGAAAAAAATAATTTTTTTTTTTAAATCTGTTTTACCGACCGATATAAATTTGAAAAATCTATTTTACCGACCGATACTATGTCGAAAAAACAAAAATCTGCATTACCGACAGTCGGTAAAAAATTTTCGCGCAGGCCGTTAGACGGCGACAAAAACGGAAATTTTAGCCTTTTGGGCTAAAAATTTTGTCCGGGAAAAAAAAAAATTTTTTTTTTTTAAATCTGTTTACCGACCGATATAAATTTGAAAAATCTGTTTTACCGACCGATACTATGTCGGAAAAACAAAAATCTGCATTACCGACAGTCGGTAAAAAATTTTCGCGCAGGCCTTCGGCCGGCGACAAAATCGGAAATTTTTAGTTTTTTGGGGCTAAAAATTTTGATCCAGGAAAAAAAAAAAAAAAATTTTTTTTTTTTAAATCTGTTCTACCGACCGATATAAATTTGAAAAATCTATTTTACCGACCGATACTATGTCGGAAAAACAAAAATCTGCATTACCGACAGTCGGTAAAAAATTTTCGCGCAGGCCGTTGGCCGGCGACAAAAACGGAAATTTTTAGCCTTTTAAGGCTAAAAATTTTGGTCCGGGAAAAAAAAAAAAATTTTTTTTTTTTTTAAATCTGTTTTACCGACCGATATAAATTTGAAAAATCTGTTTTACCGATTGATACTATGTCGGAAAAACAAAAATCTGCATTACCGACAGTCGGTAAAAAATTTTCGCGCAGGCCGTCGGCCGGCGACAAAAACGGAAATTTTTAGCCTTTTGGGGCTAAAAATTTTGGTCCGGGAAAAAAATTTTTTTTTTAAATCTGTTTTACCGACCGATATAAATTTGAAAAATCTATTTTACCGACCGATACTATGTCGGAAAAACAAAAATCTGCATTACCGACAGTCGGTAAAAAATTTTCGCGCAGGCCGTTGGCCGGCGACAAAAACGGAAATTTTTAGCCTTTTGGGGCTAAAAATTTTGGTCCGGGAAAAAAAAAAAATTTTTTTTTTTTAAATCTGTTTTACCGACCGATATAAATTTGAAAAATCTATTTTACCGACCGATACTATGTCGAAAAAACAAAAATCTGCATTACCGACAGTCGGAAAAAAATTTTCGCGCAGGCCGTTAGACGGCGACAAAAACGGAAATTTTTAGCCTTTTGGGGCTAAAAATTTTGGTCGGGAAAAAAAAAAATTTTTTTTTTTAAATCTGTTTACCGATCGATATAAATTTGAAAAATCTGTTTTACCGACCGATACTATGTCGGAAAAACTAAAATCTGCATTACCGACAGTCGGTAAAAAATTTTCGCGCAGGCCGTTAGACGGCGACAAAAACGAAAATTTTTAGCATTTTGGCGCAAAAATTTTCGTCCGCCGAAAAAAAATTTTTTTTTCTTTTAAATCTGTTTTACCGACCGATATAAATTTGAAAAATCTGTTTTTCCGACCGATACTATGTCGGAAAAACAGAAATCTCATTACCGACAGTCGGTAATTTCGCGCCGGCCTTCGGCCGGCGGCAAAACGGAAATTTTAGCCTTTTGGCGCTAAAAATTTTGGTCCGCCAAAAAAAAAATTTTTTTTAAATCTGTTTTACCGACCGATATAAATTTGAAAAATTTGTTTTACCAACATATTTTCGGTCGGTAAAACAAATTTTTTAATTTAAAATCAATCGGTAAAACAGATTTAAAAAAAATTTTTTTTTTTTGGCGGACCAAAATTTTTCGCGCCAAAAGCTCAAAAATTTTTGTTTTTGTCGCCGGCCAAAGGCCGGCGCAAAAATTTTTTACCGACTGTCGGATTTGCAGATTTTTGTTTTATCGACTTAATATCGGTCGAAAAAACAAATTTCTTAATTTATGATTGGTCGGTAAAACAGATTTTTAAATTTTTTATTTTACAAAACAAAAATTTTTTTTCGTTTTTCGTCAATATCTCCGCTTTTGGAAAAGGTAGGGCGCTGAAAATGGTCACGTGGGCATCTGCTGACGTCACCGCACGACGTCACGTGGTCAGATTTTCAAAAATTTTTTTTTCGTTTTTCGTCAATATCTCCGCCCCTGGAGGGGGTTGGGCGCTTAAAATAGTCACGTGGGCATTTGCTGACGTCACCGCACGACGTCACGTGGTAAGATTTTCAAAAATTTTTTTTTCGTTTTTCGTCAATATCTTTGCCCCTGGAGGGGGTAGGACGCCGAAAATGGTCACGTGGGCATCTGCTGACGTCACCGCACGACGTCACGTGGTCAGATTTTCAAAAATTTTTTTTTCGTTTTTTGACAATATCTCCGCCCCTGGAGGGGGTAGGGCGCTGAAAATGGTCACGTGGGCATCTGCTGACGTCACCGCACGACGTCACGTGGTCAGATTTTCAAAAATTTTTTCGTTTTTCGTCAATATCTCCGCCCCTGGAGGTAGGACGCCGAAAATGGTCACGTGGGCATCTGCTGACGTCACCGCACGACGTCACGTGGTCAGATTTTCAAAAATTTTTCTTTAGTTTTTCGTCAATATCTCCGCCCCTGGAGGAAATAAAACGCCGAAAATGGTCACGTGGGCATCTGCTGACGTCACCGCACGACGTCACGTGGTCAGATTTTCAAAAATTTTTTTTTCGTTTTTCGACAATATCTCCGCCCCTGGAGGGGGTAGGGCGCTGAAAATGGTCACGTGGGCATCTGCTGACGTCACCGCACGACGTCACGTGGTCAGATTTTCAAAAATTTTTTTTTCGTTTTTCGTCAATATCTCCGCCCCTGGAGGGGGTAGGACGCCGAAAATGGTCACGTGGGCATCTGCTGACGTCACCGCACGACGTCACGTGGTCAGATTTTCAAAAATTTTTTTTTCGTTTTTCGTCAATATCTCCGCCTTTGGAGAAAATAAAACGCCGAAAATGGTCACGTGGGCATCTGCTGACGTCACCGCACGACGTCACGTGGTCAGATTTTCAAAAATTTTTTTTTCGTTTTTCGACAATATCTCCGCCCCTGGAGGAAGTAGGGCGCTGAAAATGGTCACGTGGGCATCTGCTGACGTCACCGCACGACGTCACGTGATTAGATTTTCAAAAATTTTTTTTTCATTTTTCGTCAATATCTCCGCCCCTGAAGGGAATAGGACGCCGAAAATGGTCACGTGGGCATCTGTTGACGTCACCGCACGACGTCACGTGATCAGATTTAAAAAAAATTTTTTTTCGTTTTTTCCGAAAAACTTATATCGTTAATATCTCGGTCCACAAACGTCGTAGGGATCTGATCAAAAGCTCGTTTTGAAGGGCTTGCAAGCCCGCGTCGGACAAAAAAAAGCGCAATAGCCTAGCCCTTCTGGTTCGCGAGATATTTCACATTTTCCAAAAAACTTTGATCGTTAATATCTCGGTCCACAGGCGTCGTAGAGGTCTGATCGAAAGCTCGTTTTGAAGGGCTTGCAAGCCCGCGTCGAACAAAAAAAAGCGCAATAGCCTAGCTCTTCTGCTTCGCGAGATATTTCACATTTTCCGAAAAACTTTGATCGTTAATATCTCGGTCCACAAGCGTCGTAGAAGTCTGATCGAAAACTCGTTTTGAAGGGCTTGCAAGCCCGCGTCGAACAAAAAAAAGCGCAATAGCCTAGCTCTTCTGGTTCGCGAGATATTTTACATTTTCCGAAAAACTTTGATCGTTAATATCTCGGTCCACAAACGTCGTAGAAGTCTGATCGAAAGCTCGTTTTGAAGGGCTTGAAAGCCCGCGTCGAACAAAAAAGCGCAATAGCCTAGCCCTTCTGGATCGCGAGATATTTCACATTTTCCGAAAAATTTTGATCGTTAATATCTCGGTCCACAAACGTCGTAGGGGTCTGATCGAAAGCTCGTTTTGAAGGGCTTGCAAGCCCGCGTCGAACAAAAAAAAGCGCAATAGCCTAGCCCTTCTGAATCGCGAGATATTTCACATTTTTCGAAAAATTTTGATTGTTAATATCTCGGTCCACAGGCGTCGTAGGGGTCTGATCGAAAGCTCGTTTTGAAGGGCTTAAAAACCCGCGTCGAACAAAAAAAAGCGCAATAGCCTAGCCCTTCTGGATCGCGAGATATTTCACATTTTCCGAAAAACTTTGATCGGTAATATCTCGGTCCACAGGCGTCGTAGGGGTCTGATCGAAAGCTCGTTTTGAAGGGCTTGAAAGCCCGCGTCGAACAAAAAAGCGCAATAGCCTAGCCCTTCTGGTTCGCGAGATATTTTACATTTTCCGAAAAACTTTGATCGTTAATATCTTGGTCCACAGGCGTCGTAGGGGTCTGATCGAAAGCTCGTTTTGAAGGGCTTGCAAGCCCGCGTCGAACAAAAAAAAGCGCAATAGCCTAGCCCTTCTGGATCGCGAGATATTTCACATTTTCCGAAAAATTTTGATCGTTAATATCTCGGTCCACAAACGTCGTAGGGGTCTGATCGAAAGCTCGTTTTGAAGGGCTTGCAAGCCCGCGTCGAACAAAAAAAAGCGCAATAGCCTAGCCCTTCTGAATCGCGAGATATTTCACATTTTTCGAAAAATTTTGATTGTTAATATCTCGGTCCACAGGCGTCGTAGGGGTCTGATCGAAAGCTCGTTTTGAAGGGCTTAAAAACCCGCGTCGAACAAAAAAAAGCGCAATAGCCTAGCCCTTCTGGATCGCGAGATATTTCACATTTTCCGAAAAACTTTGATCGGTAATATCTCGGTCCACAGGCGTCGTAGGGGTCTGATCGAAAGCTCGTTTTGAAGGGCTTGAAAGCCCGCGTCGAACAAAAAGAAGCGCAATAGCCTAGCCCTTCTGGTTCGCGAGATATTTGACATTTTCCGAAAAACTTTGATCGTTAATATCTTGGTCCACAGGCGTCGTAGGGGTCTGATCGAAAGCTCGTTTTGAAGGGCTTGAAAGCCCGCGTCGAAAAAAAAAGCGCAATAGCCTAGCCTTCTGGTTCGCGAGATATTTCACATTTTCCGAAAAATTTTGATCGTTAATATCTCGGTCCACAGGCGTCGTAGGGGTCTGATCGAAAGCTCGTTTTGAAGGGCTTGCAAGCCCGCGTCGAACAAAAAAAAGCGCAATAGCCTAGCCCTTCTGGTTCGCGAGATATTTTACATTTTCCGAAAAACTTTGATCGTTAATATCTCGGTCCACAGGCGTCGTAGGGGTCTGATCGAAAGCTCGTTTTGAAGGGCTTGCAAGCCCGCGTCGAACAAAAAAAAGCGCAATAGCCTAGCCCTTTTGGTTCGCGAGATATTTCACATTTTCCGAAAAAATTTGATCGTTAATATCTCGGTCCACAGGCGTCGTAGGAATCTGATCGAAAGCTCGTTTTGAAGGGCTTGCAAGCCCGCGTCGAACAAAAAAAAGCGCAATAGCCTAGCCCTTCTGGTTCGCGAGATATTTCACATTTTCCGAAAAACTTTGATCGTTAATATCTCGGTCCACAGGCGTCGTAGGGGTCTGATCGAAAGCTCGTTTTGAAGGGCTTGAAAGCCCGCGTCAAACAAAAAAAGCGCAATAGCCTAGCCCTTCTGGTTCGCGAGATATTTCACATTTTCCGAAAAAATTTGATCGTTAATATCTCGGTCCACAGGCGCCGTAGGAGTCTGATCGAAAGCTCGTTTTGAAGGGCTTGAAAGCCCGCGTCGAACAAAAAAAAGCGCAATAGCCTAGCCCTTCTGGTTCGCGAGATATTTCACATTTTCCGAAAAACTTTGATCGTTAATATCTCAGTCCACAGGCGTCGTAGGGGTCTGATCGAAAGCTCGTTTTGAAGGGCTTGAAAGCCCGCGTCGAACAAAAAAGAGCGCAATAGCCTAGCTCTTCTGGTTCGCGAGATATTTCACATTTTCCGAAAAACTTTGATCGTTAATATCTCGGTCCACAGGCGTCGTAGGGGTCTGATCGAAAGCTCGTTTTGAAGGGCTTGAAAGCCCGCGTCGAACAAAAAAGCGCAATAGCCTAGCTTTTCTGGTTCGCGAGATATTTCACATTTTCCGAAAAACTTTGATCGTTAATATCTCGGTCCACAGGCGTCGTAGGGTTCTGATCGAAAGCTCGTTTTGAAGGGCTTGAAAGCCCGCGTCGAACAAAAAAAGCGCAATAGCCTAGCCCTTCTGGTTCGCGAGATATTTCACATTTTACGAAAAACTTTGATCGTTAATATCTCGGTCCACAGGCGTCGTAGGGGTCTGATCGAAAGCTCGTTTTGAAGGGCTTGCAAGCCCGCGTCGAACAAAAAAAAGCGCAATAGCCTAGCTCTTCTGGTTCGCGAGATATTTCACATTTTCCGAAAAACTTTGATCGTTAATATCTCGGTCCACAGGCGTCGTAGAGGTCTGATCGAAAGCTCGTTTTGAAGGGCTTGAAAGCCCGCGTCGAACAAAAAAAAGCGCAATAGCCTAGCCTTTCTGGTTCGCGAGATATTTCACATTTTTCGAAAAACTTTGATCGTTAATTTCTCGGTCCACAGGCGTCGTAGGGGTCTGATCGAATGCTCGTTTTGAAGGGCTTGAAAGCCCGCGTTGAACAAAAAAAAAGCGCAATAGCCTAGCCCTTCTGGTTCGCGAGATATTTCACATTTTCCGAAAAACTTTGATCGTTAATATCTCGGTCCACAGGCGTCGTAGGGGTCTGATCGAAAGCTCGTTTTGAAGGCCTTGAAAGCCCGCGTCGAACAAAAAAAGCGCAATAGCCTAGCTCTTCTGGTTCGCGAGATATTTCACATTTTCCGAAAAACTTTGATCGTTAATATCTCGGTCCACAGGCGTCGTAGGGTTCTGATCGAAAGCTCGTTTTGAAGGGCTTGAAAGCCCGCGTCAAACAAAAAAAAGCGCAATAGCCTAGCCCTTCTGGTTCGCGAGATATTTCACATTTTCCGAAAAACTTTGATCGTTAATATCTCGGTCCACAGGCGTCGTAGGGGTCTGATCGAAAGCTCGTTTTGAAGGGCTTGAAAGCCCGCGTCGAACAAAAAAAGCGCAATAGCCTAGCCCTTCTGGTTCGCGAGATATTTCACATTTTCCGAAAAACTTTGATCGTTAATATCTCGGTCCACAGGCGTCGTAGGGGTCTGATCGAAAGCTCGTTTTGAAGGGCTTGAAAGCCCGCGTCGAACAAAAAAGAGCGCAATAGCCTAGCTCTTCTGGTTCGCGAGATATTTCACATTTTCCGAAAAACTTTGATCGTTAATATCTCGGTCCACAGGCGTCGTAGGGGTCTGATCGAAAGCTCGTTTTGAAGGGCTTGAAAGCCCGCGTCGAACAAAAAAGCGCAATAGCCTAGCCCTTTGGTTCGCGAGATATTTCACATTTTCCGAAAAACTTTGATCTTTAATATCTCGGTCCACAGGCGTCGTAGGGGTCTGATCGAAAGCTCGTTTTGAAGGGCTTGAAAGCCCGCGTCAAACAAAAAAAGCGCAATAGCCTAGCCCTTCTGGTTCGCGAGATATTTCACATTTTCCGAAAAAATTTGATCGTTAATATCTCGGTCCACAGGCGCCGTAGGAGTCTGATCGAAAGCTCGTTTTGAAGGGCTTGAAAGCCCGCGTCGAACAAAAAAAACGCAATAGCCTAGCTCTTCTGGTTCGCGAGATATTTCACATTTTCCGAAACACTTTGATCGTTAATATCTCGGTCCACAGGCGTCGTAGGGGTCTGATCGAAAGCTCGTTTTGAAGGGCTTGAAAGCCCGCGTCGAACAAAAAAGAGCGCAATAGCCTAGCTCTTCTGGTTCGCGAGATATTTCACATTTTCCGAAAAACTTTGATCGTTAATATCTCGGTCCACAGGCGTCGTAGGGGTCTGATCGAAAGCTCGTTTTGAAGGGCTTGAAAGCCCGCGTCGAACAAAAAAAGCGCAATAGCCTAGCTCTTCTGGTTCGCGAGATATTTCACATTTTCCGAAAAACTTTGATCGTTAATATCTCGGTCCACAGGCGTCGTAGGGGTCTGATCGAAAGCTCGTTTTGAAGGGCTTGAAAGCCCGCGTCGAACAAAAAAGCGCAATAGCCTAGCCTTTCTGGTTCGCGAGATATTTCACATTTTCCGAAAAACTTTGATCGTTAATATCTCGGTCCACAGGCGTCGTAGGGGTCTGATCGAATGCTCGTTTTGAAGGGCTTGAAAGCCCGCGTCGAACAAAAAAAGCGCAATAGCCTAGCCCTTCTGGTTCGCGAGATATTTCACATTTTCCGAAAAACTTTGATCGTTAATATCTCGGTCCACAGGCGTCGTAGGGGTCTGATCGAAAGCTCGTTTTGAAGGGCTTGAAAGCCCGCGTCGAACAAAAAAAGCGCAATAGCCTAGCTCTTCTGGTTCGCGAGATATTTCACATTTTCCGAAAAACTTTGATCGTTAATATCTCGGTCACAGGCGTCGTAGGGGTCTGATCGAAAGCTCGTTTTGAAGGGCTTGAAAGCCCGCGTTGAACAAAAAAGCGCAATAGCCTAGCTCTTTTGGTTCGCGAGATATTTCACATTTTCCGTTGAACTTTGATCGTTAATATCTCGGTCCACAGGCGTCGTAGGGGTCTGATCGAAAGCTCGTTTTGAAGGGCTTGAAAGCCCGCGTCGAACAAAAAAAATAGTTTAGCCTTTCTGGTTCGCGAGATATTTCACATTTTCCGAAAAACTTTGATCGTTAATATCTCGGTCCACAGGCGTCGTAGGGTTCTGATCGAAAGCTCGTTTTGAAGGGCTTGAAAGCCCGCGTCGAACAAAAAAAGCGCAATAGCCTAGCCCTTCTGGTTCGCGAGATATTTCACATTTTCCGAAAAACTTTGATCGTTAATATCTCGGTCCACAGGCGTCGTAGGGGTCTGATCGAAGCTCGTTTTGAAGGGCTTTCAAGCAAAACGAGCTTTAGATCAGACCCGGGACAGATATTAACGATTTTTGGAAGATGAAATATCTCGCGACTCAGAAGAGCTAAACTATTTTGCACGTCAATTTACAACAATTTAATGCTATTTATTAAGTATATTTACAATATTTTATTAATCGAATCGTTTCATGAATGTCAGTACTAATCCTGTGTTCCTATTGGTTCAAATTAATCGAATGACATTTTACACTTTTTTTGCGTTATTTATAAATTTTTGTACTAAATTATATTTTGCACGTCAATTTACAACAATTTAATGCTATTTATTAAGTATATTTACAATATTTTATTAATCAAGTCGTTTCATGAATGTCAGTACTAATGCTGTGTTCCTATTGGTTGAAAATAATCGTGTGACATTTTGCATTTGTTTTTGGCGTTATTTATAAGTTTTTATACTAAATCGTATTTTGCAAGTTAGTTTACAACAATTTAATGCTATTTATTAATTATTTTTACAATATTTTATTAATCGAGTCGTTTCATGAATGTCAGTACTAATACTGTGTTCCTATTGGTTGAAAATAATCGAGTGACATTTTGCACGTGTTTTTGGCGTTATTTATAAGTTTTTATACTAAATCGTATTTTGCAAGTTAGTTTACAACAATTTAATGCTATTTATTAATTATTTTTACAATATTTTATTAATCGAATCGTTTCATGAATGTCAGTACTAATGCTGTGTTCCTATTGGTTGAAAATAATCGAGTGACATTTTGCACGTGTTTTTGGCGTTATTTATAAATTTTTGTACTAAATTATATTTTGCACGTCAATTTACAACAATTTAATGCTATTTATTAATTATTTTTACAATATTTTATTAATCAAATCGTTTCATGAATGTCAGTACTAATGCTGTGTTCCTATTGGTTGAAAATAATCGAGTGACATTTTGAACGTGTTTTTGGCGTTATTTATAAGTTTTTATACTAAATCGTATTTTGCTAGTTAGTTTACAACAATTTAATGCTATTTATTAATTATTTTTACATTATTTTATTAATCGAGTCGTTTCATAAATGTCAGTACTAATACTGTGTTCCTATTGGTTCAAATTAATCGAATGACATTTTACACTTCTATTTTGCGTTATTTATAAGTTTCTAAACTGAATCGTATTTTGCACGTTCATTTACAACAATTTAATGATATTTATTAAGTAATTTTACAATAATTTATTGTTTGAATCGATTCATGAATGTCAGTATTAATGCTGTGTTCCTATTGGTTGAAATTAATCGATTGACATTTAAAGTTTGATTTTTGCGTTATTTAATTGTTTTAATTCATAATTTAATTTTGCACGTTAAATTACAATAGTTTAATGCAATTTAATAAATATTTTTACATTATATTATTATTTAAGTTTTTTTATTAATGCTGTGTTTCCATTGGTGAATACTTTTCGCGAAATATTTTATGCTTATTTTATTCGTTTGTAGAAGATCTACTGCTTTTTCGAGTGTGCCGTTAAATTTTCTAACAAATTTGAACCTTCTTTTTGGTTCCCACAATGTGCCAAGACTGTGCATTAACGAGAATTAATTTTTATAAAAGTTTTAATAGTGACAGGTATGTGATATAAATTAAAGATTGAAGCCTGAAAAACAAATATTTCTATTTGTTTTTTAGGCTTTAAACTTTATAGGCAAAAGGTACGTGACGGCAGCTAACCAACGAGACCATCCGGAGACCCGGGAAAGCCGCAGAAGTCCCTTTGACCATTCCTGGTGCAAGAGAAAATTCCTCGACTTACCCAGTACTCCAGATAGCACTAACACTTTGCAGAGTGAATTCAGGTATGTCATGCGTTAGAATTTAATTAGAGTACCCTCCTCTATCGTGAGGGACCGATTTTAGATTGCTCGAGAGCCTCAGTTAATTAAAAAGTGAGAAAATTGTCAAAATATAACTTTAACCTCAAAGTGTCACTTATGAGATTTTTAGTTTTAATTTAAAAATACTTCTGCTTTATTTACAGGTTTGGCGCTTTGGGGACGAAAGGTTCGCGACGAAAACTAACCAAGGAAACCGTCCGGAGACCCGGGAAGCCGCAGAAGTTCTCTGACCATTCCTGGTGCAAGAGAAAATCCTCGACTTACCCAGTACTCCAGATAGCACTAACACTTTGCAGAGTGAATTCAGGTATGTCATGCGTTAAAATTTAATTAGAGTACCCTCCTCTATCGTGAGGGACCGATTTTAGATTGCTCGAGAGCCTCAATTAATTGAAAAGTGAGAAAATAGTCAAAATATAACTTTAACCTCAATGTGTCACTTATGAGATATTTAGTTTTAATTTAAAAATACTTCTGCTTTATTTACAGGTTTGGCGCTTTGGGGACGAAAGGTTCGCGACGGAAATTAACCAAAGAAACCGTCCGGAGACTAGGGGAAGCCGCAGAAGTCTCTCTGACCATTCCTGGTGCAAGAGAAAAATCCTCGACTTACCCAGTACTCCAGATAGCACTAACACTTTGCAGAGTGAATTCAGGTATGTCATGCGTTAGAATTTAATTAGAGTACCCTCCTCTATCGTGAGGGACCGATTTTAGATTGCTCGAGAGCCTCAGTTAATTAAAAAGTGAGAAAATTGTCAAAATATAACTTTAACCTCAAAGTGTCACTTATGAGATTTTTAGTTTTAATTTAAAAATACTTCTGCTTTATTTACAGGTTTGGCGCTTTGGGGACGAAAGGTTCGCGACGGAAATTAACCAAAGAAACCGTCCGGAGACTAGGGGAAGCCGCAGAAGTCTCTCTGACCATTCCTGGTGCAAGAGAAAAATCCTCGACTTACCCAGTACTCCAGATAGCACTAACACTTTGCAGAGTGAATTCAGGTATGTCATGCGTTAGAATTTAATTGGAATACCCTCCTCTATCGTGAGGGACCGATTTTAGATTGCTCGAGAGCCTCAGTTAATTAAAAAGTGAGAAAATAGTCAAAATATAACTTTAACCTCAATGTGTCACTTATGAGATTTTTAGTTTTAATTTAAAAATACTTCTGCTTTATTTACAGGTTTGGCGCTTTGGGGACGAAAGGTTCGCGACGGAAACTAATCAAGGAAACCGTCCGGAGACCCGGGAAGCCGCAGAAGTCTCTCTGACCATTCCTGGTGCAAAGAAAATCCTCGACTTACCCAGTACTCCAGATAACACTAACACTTTGCAGAGTAAATTCAGGTATGTCATGCGTTAGAATTTTATTAGAGTACCCTCCTCTATCGTGAGGGACCGATTTTAGATTGCTCGAAAGCCTCAATTAATTAAAAAGTGAGAAAATAGTCAAAATATAACTTTAACCTCAATGTGTCACTTATGAGATTTTTAGTTTTAATTTAAAAATACTTCTGCTTTATTTACAGGTTTGGCCCTTTGGGGACGAAAGGTTGGCGACGAAAACTAACCAAGGAAACCGTCCGGAGACCCGGGAAGCCGCAGAAGTTCTCTGACCATTCCTGGTGCAAGAGAAAATCCTCGACTTACCCAGTACTCCAGATAGCACTAACACTTTGCAGAGTGAATTCAGGTATGTCATGCGTTAAAATTTAATTAGAGTACCCTCCTCTATCGTGAGGGACCGATTTTACATTGCCCGAAAGCCTCAATTAATTAAAAAGTGAGAAAATAGTCAAAATATAACTTTAACCTCAATGTGTCACTTATGAGATATTTAGTTTTAATTTAAAAATACTTCTGCTTTATTTACAGGTTTGGCGCTTTGGGGACGAAATGTTCGCGACGGAAATTAACCAAAGAAACCGTCCGGAGACTAGGGGAAGCCGCAGAAGTTTCTCTGACCATTCCTGGTGCAAGAGAAAAATCCTCGACTTACCCAGTACTCCAGATAGCACTAACACTTTGCAGAGTGAATTCAGGTATGTCATGCGTTAGAATTTAATTAGAGTACTCTCCTCTATCGTGAGGGACCGATTTTAGATTGCTCGAGAGCCTCAGTTAATTAAAAAGTGAGAAAATTGTCAAAATATAACTTTAACCTCAAAGTGTCACTTATGAGATTTTTAGTTTTAATTTAAAAATACTTCTGCTTTATTTACAGGTTTGGCGCTTTGGGGACGAAAGGTTCGCGACGGAAACTAACCAAGGAAACCGTCCGGAGACTAGGGAAGCCGCAGAAGTCTCTCTGACCATTCCTGGTGCAAGAGAAAATCCTCGACTTACCCAGTACTCCAGATAGCACTAACACTTTGCAGAGTGAATTCAGGTATGTCATGCGTTAGAATTTAATTAGAATACCCTCCTCTATCGTGAGGGACCGATTTTAGATTGCTCGAGAGCCTCAGTTAATTAAAAAGTGAGAAAATAGTCAAAATATAACTTTAACCTCAATGTGTCACTTATGAGATTTTTAGTTTTAATTTAAAAATACTTCTGCTTTATTTACAGGTTTGGCGCTTTGGGGACGAAAGGTTCGCGACGGAAACTAACCAAGGAAACCGTCCGGAGACCCGGGGAAGCCGCAGAAGTCTCTCTGACCATTCTTGGTGCAAAAGAAAAATCCTCGACTTACCCAGTACTCCAGATAGCACTAACACTTTGCAGAGTGAATTCAGGTATGTCATGCGTTAGAATTTAATTGGAATACCCTCCTCTATCGTGAGGGACCGATTTTAGATTGCTCGAGAGCCTCAGTTAATTAAAAAGTGAGAAAATAGTCAAAATATAACTTTAACCTCAATGTGTCACTTATGAGATTTTTAGTTTTAATTTAAAATTACTTCTGCTTTATTTACAGGTTTGGCGCTTTGGGGACGAAAGGTTCGCGACGGAAACTAACCAAGGAAACCGTCCGGAGACCCGGGGAAGCCGCAGAAGTCTCTCTGACCATTCCTGGTGCAAGAGAAAATTCCTCGACTTACCCAATACTCCAGATAGCACTAATACTTTGCAGAGTGAATTCAGGTATGTCATGCGTTAGAATTTAATTAGAGTACCCTCCTCTATCGTGAGGGACCGATTTTAGATTGCCCGAGAACCTCAGTTAATTAAAAAGTGAGAAAATAGTCAAAATATAACTTTAACTCAAAGTGTCACTTATGAGATTTTTAGTTTTAATTTAAAAATACTTCTGCTTTATTTACAGGTTTGGCGCTTTGGGGACGAAAGGTTCGCGACGGAAACTAACCAAGGAAACCGTCCGGAGACCCGGGGAAGCCGCAGAAGTCTCTCTGACCATTCTTGGTGCAAGAGAAAAATCCTCGATTTACCCAGTAGTCTTTTTTCGTGGCGTCGCCTGCAGATTTCGCAGATCTGCTTCTCGGTAACATCGCGGAGTTTTAAATAATTTTAAGTAGTACGTAATTCGAGTCACCGAATTGTGTATAGTCCGACATTTTCAAGGTATAATGTATTGTAAATTTTTAATGTACAATGCATCAAAAATTTTCCGTCCCACTTTAACAGACTGCGGACTGTCGGTTGTATATACTTTTAATATTTTCTGTGAGTACAACCGGTGTGGTTAAAAATTTTTGATGCATTCTACACATCTTTTATTTCAAAGCAATATAATATTAGTACAAAAAATACATGTAATATATGTATACAGGCGCGCCTGTATTTTAATTAAAGGTATTTAATTTATTAAATATAGAAATTGTAAAAAAAAGCATGCGACTTGCCAATCTGCATAAATTTCGGCGGAGTTGGTGAGTTGTGCCGGTGACTGTAACATAAAAAGGAAAAGAATTATGTAGACATGCCAGTTAGTCAATAAGATTAATATAAAAATATAAAGGTTTTCTTTTAATAAAGATTTTATTTAAAAAATTAATGCTTACCTAAAAGTTGCTCCGCCGTAGCAGGATGCCCCCCGGGCCTGCTCCTCCTCTCAGATGGGAGGTCGTCGTCGTCGTCGAGTCATCTTTTCGCGCACTGGAAACTCTCGCGAAATACTGTCATTAACCACTAACGCTATCACTCATAATTTAAATTATCACTCGTTAGTTTACATTATCACTCATAGTTTAAATTATTATTAAAACACGGCACCCCGTATTATAAACGAAAACGCGACACTGTACATTCACACTCACTCACTCACATAATATTCACCGCGCACTTTATTACACTATGACTCATATTCACCGCGCACTTCATAACACTATGACTCATATTCATCGCGCACTTTATTACACTATCACTCATACCTAGTTTAAATTATTACAAAACAAGGAAAAATTGTTCGAATAGGACTTTAAAACTACTAAAATACGCGTCGCACAATCCGGCGTAACGCGAATCTCTCAAGCAGCAGATGCCAATTTCCCGAATTGCGTGCAGTAGCGCACGCACTATCAGTCACGTCTAACGAAACAGAAAACGACACTCCGCGAGGGACCGACGAATACTCCGGGCTGTACGACGATCCATTAAAAAATAAATTAAAAACGCGAATTACTATATGCCGAAAGCGCGAAACAATATTCCGATTACGAGAAAAGCGACCTTGTTTTGTAATAACTTAAACACGGCACCCCGTATTATAAACGAAAACGCGACACTGTACACTCACATTTACACTCACTCACATAATATTCACCGCGCACTTCATAACACTATGACTCATATTCACCGCGCACTTTATTACACTATCACTCATACCTAGTTTAAATTATTATAAAACAAGGAAAAATTGTTCGAATAGGAATTTAAAACTACTAAAATACGCATCGCACAATCCGGCGTAACGCGAATCTCTCAAGCAGCAGATGCCAATTTCCCGAATTGCGTGCAGTAGCGCACGCACTATCAGTCACGGCTAACGAAACAGAAAACGACACTCCGCGAGGGACCGACGAATACTCCGGGCTGTACGACGATCAATTAAAAAATAAATTGAAAACGCGAATTACTATAACCCGAAAGCGCGAAACAATATTCCGATCACGAAAAAAGCGACCTTGTTTTATAATAACTTAAACACGGTACCCCGTATTATATACGAAAACGCGACACTGTACACTCACACTCACTCACATAATATTCACCGCGCACTTTATTACACTATGACTCATATTCACCGCGCACTTCATAACACTATGACTCATATTCATCGCGCACTTTATTACACTATGACTCATAGCTTAAATTATTATAAAACAAGAAAAAATTGTTTAAATAAAAATTTAAAACTACTAAAATACGCATCGCACAATCCGGCGTAACGCGAATCTCTCAAGCAAAAAATGCCGTTTCCCGAATTGCATGTAATAGTAGTGACCGGCAATAATAGCATGACTCAATGCGGCAACGGCGACTAACGCGCGTAAGCTAGGGTGGAGTGCGTCAGGCCTTACCGCGGATCGCGTACGTGAGTCCTGAAGTACCGAAAGAAACGAGAAAACGAGGGAAAAGTTGGAGGAAGGCATCTTCATGCTCTGTTCTGTTCGCGACCGTACATGTGAGAGAGAACGCACGAGTGATCGCTAAGAAATCATTAGAGGCGCCTATAATGATTTCTTAGCGATCACTCATGCGTTCTCTCTACGGTCGCGAACAGAACAGAACATAAAGATGCCTTCCTCCAACCCTCGTTCTCTCGCTTCTCTCGGTACTCCAAGGTTCACGCACGATCCGCGGTAAGGCCTAACGCACTCCACTAGCTCACGCGCGTTAGCCGCCTTGCCACAATGAGTCAAGTCATCATTACCGGTCACTGTACTATTAGCACGTCTTACCAGACAGAAAATCGACACTCCGCAAGAGATAACGCGTACTCTGGCTGTACGACGATTAATTAAAAAATAAATTGAAACGCGAATTATTATATCCCGAAAGCGCGAAACAATATTCCGATTACGAAAAAGCATTCTTGTTTTATGATAAAATAACGTTCTCCGCGCACTAGATCACTCGCGGGATATTCACGACACTTCCGTTAAATCTTTAAACACGACCCTGAGACGTAAGCGCGGTCTAACTGTCACTTTAATACTTCGGTCGGTGTAACAAACGACACAAAACTTGCACGAAGCACCGGTATAAAACGCGCCGCGATATAAAATATTCCTATCGCGGTAGACACTCGCGGGATAGTCCACGACACTTCCTATTAACCTTGAATCCCGACACAAGAATCTAACTGTCACTTCAAGCGAGGTCCACGTCACCTTGTTGCGCGGTCAAAAGTCGTTGGTAGAATGACCGCGAAAACTTCCCCCAACACCTTCAATGCTTTCCCTACTATCGCGCAGGATATTCTTTACCCCTTGTGTTACCCCCACCGGGGGTATTCACTATCCCGCTTTTATCTCTACCGTTATTCAAAACGCGCGACCACTTTTTCGTTAAATTTTAGATTTCTGCACAAAGCATCGGTATAAAACAGGCCGCGATATAAAACATTCCTACCGCGGTAGACACTCGCAGGATAGTCCACGACACTTTCTATTAACCTTGGATCCCGACACAAAAATCTAACTGTCACTTCAAGCAAGGTATACGTCACCTTGTTGCTCGGTCAAAAGTCGTCGGTAGAATGACCGCGGAAACTTCCCCCAACACCTACCATTTTTTCCCTATGTCGTTTCATGAATGTCAGTACTAATGCTGTGTTCCTATTGGTTGAAATTTATTGAGTGACATTTTGCACGTGTTTTTGGCGTAATTTATAAATTTTTATACTAAATCGTATTTTGCAAGTTAGTTTACAACAATTAATGCTATTTATTAATTATTTTTACAATATTTTATTAATCGAGTCGTTTCATGAATGTCAGTACTAATGCTGTGTTCCTATTGGTTGAAAATAATCAAGTGACATTTTGCACGTGTTTTTGGCGTAATTTATAAATTTTTATACTAAATCGTATTTTGCAAGTTAGTTTACAACAATTAATGCTATTTATTAATTATTTTTACAATATTTTATTAATCGAGTCGTTTCATGAATGTCAGTACTAATGCTGTGTTCCTATTGGTTGAAAATAATCAAGTGACATTTTGCACGTGTTTTTGGCGTTATTTATAAATTTTTATACTAAATCGTATTTTGCAAGTTAGTTTACAACAATTAATGCTATTTATTAATTATTTTTACAATATTTTATTAATCGAGTCGTTTCATGAATGTCAGTACTAATGCTGTGTTCCTATTGGTGAATATTTTACGCGAAATATTTTATGCTTATTTTATTCGTTTGTGGGAGATCAACTGTTTCCTTGAGTGTCCGGTTGGATTTTTTAACTAATTTAAACAGTCTTTTTAATTCCCACAAAGTGCCAAGACTGTGCATCAACGGGAACTAATTTTTATAAAAGTTCTAAAAGTGACAGGTATGTGTTATTGATTAAAATTAAAAGCCTGAAAAACAAATATTTCTATTTGTTTTTCAGGCTTTAAACTTTATAGGCAAAAGGTACGTGACGGCAGCTAACCAAAGAAACCGTCCGGAGACCCGGGGAAGCCGCAGAAGTCTCTCTGACCATTCCTGGTGCAAGAGAAAAATCCTCGACTTACCCAGTACACCAGATAGCACTAACACTTTGCAGAGTGAATTCAGGTATGTCATGCGTTAGAATTTAATTAGAGTACCCTCCTCTATCGTGAGGGACCGATTTTAGATTGCCCGAAAGCCTCAGTTAATTAAAAAGTGAGAAAATTGGCAAAATATAACTTTAACCTCAAAGTGTCACTTATGAGATTTTTAGTTTTAATTAAAAAATACTTCTGCTTTATTTACAGGTTTGGCGCTTTGGGGACGAAAGGTTCGCGACGGAAACTAACCAAGAAAACCGTCCGAAGACCCGGGAAAGCCGCAGAAGTCTCTCTGACCATTCCTGGTGCAAGAGAAAAATCTTCGACTTACCCAGTACTCCAGATAGCACTAACACTTTGCAGAGTGAATTCAGGTATGTCATGCGTTAGAATTTAATTAGAGTACCCTCCTCTATCGTGAGGGACCGATTTTAGATTGCTCGAGAGCCTCAATTAATTAAAAAGTGAGAAAATTGTCAAAATATAACTTTAACCTCAAAGTGTCACTTATGAGATTTTTAGTTTTAATTTAAAAATACTTCTGCTTTATTTACAGGTTTGGCGCTTTGGGGACGAAAGGTTCGCGACGGAAACTAACCAAGGAAACCGTCCGGAGACCCGGGGAAGCCGCAGAAGTCTCTCTGACCATTCCTGGTGCAAGAGAAAATTCCTCGACTTACCCAGTACTCCAGATAGCACTAACACTTTGCAGAGTGAATTCAGGTATGTCATGCGTTAG
This sequence comes from Cardiocondyla obscurior, assembly GCF_019399895.1. Classification (NCBI taxonomy): domain Eukaryota; kingdom Metazoa; phylum Arthropoda; class Insecta; order Hymenoptera; family Formicidae; genus Cardiocondyla; species Cardiocondyla obscurior. The sequence continues at coordinate 39,290 of NC_091881.1, forward strand.
AATTTAATTAGAGTACCATCTTCTATCGTGAGGGACCGATTTTAGATTGCTCGAGAGTCTCAATTAATTAAAAAGTGAGAAAATAGTCAAAATATAACTTTAATTTCAATGTGTCACTTATGAGATTTTTAGTTTTAATTTAAAAATACTTTTGCTTTATTTACAGGTTTGGCGCTTTGGGGACGAAAGGTTCGCGACGGAAACTAACCAAAGAAACCGTCCGGAGACCCGGGGAAGTCGCAGAAGTCCCTCTGACCATTCCTGGTGCAAGAGAAAAATCCTCGACTTACGTAGTACTCCAGATAGCACTAACACTTTGCAGAGTGAGTTCAGGCTTCTAAGTTAAAGTTCAGACTAAAATTCGGTTTATTTAAGTGTAGTAGAGTGTTCTAAATACAATTGAATTATTCTGTTAACTGTAAATAATTTTTTATTTCAGATTTTTGGTGATTGGTGTTCTGCGAGGGTCACAAAAGTTTCACTGCATTTGAACAAGTTGTGAAAATAGTTTTGCGTTTTTTTCGAGTGCCCGGTTGGATTTTTCATTAAATTTGAACCTCTCTTTTGCTGCCCAAAAAATTCCAAGGCTCTACATGGACGGGAACTATTTTTTATAAGTGTTTTAAAAGTGACAGGTATGTGTTTTAGGTTAAAAATTGAAGTATTCATAAATAAATTTTTTTGGAGCTTCTTAGTTAAATTTCTGACATAAATTCGGTTTATTTAAGTGTACTAGAATGTTTTAAATACAATTAAATTATTCTCTTAACTGTGAAAAATTTTATATTCCAGATTCTTGGTGAGTGGTGTTCTGCGAGGGTCACAGATGTTTCACTGAACTTCTACAGCTTGTGAAAATAGATCTGCGTATTCCTCTAGTGCCCCGATGGATTTTTATCAAATTTGAACCTCTCTTTGCTGCCCAAAAATTCCAAGGCTCTACATGGACGGGAACTATTTTTTATAAGTGTTTTAAAAGTGACAGGTATGTGTTTTATGTTAAAAGTTGAGATATCTTTAAATAAATTTTTTTGGAGTTTCTTAGTTAAATTTCTGACCTAAATTTGGTTTATTTAAGTGTAGTAGAATGTTTTAAATGGAATTAAATTATTCTCTTAACTGTAAATAATTTTATATTTCAGTTTTTTGGTGATTGGTGTTCTGCGAGGGTCACAAAAGTTTCACTGCACTTCTACAGCTTGTGAAAATAGTTCTGCGTTCTCCTCGAGTGCCCCGTTGGATTTTTTATCAAATTTGAACCTTCCTGTTGCTGCCCAAAAAGTTCCAAGGCTCTACATGGACGGGAACTATTTTTTATAAGTGTTTTAAAAGTGACAGGTATGTGTTTTAGGTTAAAAATTGAGGTATTCATAAATAAATTTTTTTGGAGCTTCTTAGTTAAATTTCTGACATAAATTCGGTTTATTTAAGTGTACTAGAATGTTTTAAATACAATTAAATTATTCTCTTAACTGTGAAAAATTTTATATTCCAGATTCTTGGTGAGTGGTGTTCTGCGAGGGTCACAGATGTTTCACTGCACTTCTACAGCTTGTGAAAATAGTTCTGCGTATTCCTCTAGTGCCCCGATGGATTTTTTATCAAATTTGAACCTCTCTTTGCTGCCCAAAAATTCCAAGGCTCTACATGGACGGGAACTATTTTTTATAAGTGTTTTAAAAGTGACAGGTATGTGTTTTAGGTTAAAAATTGAAGTATTCATAAATAAATTTTTTTGGAGCTTCTTAGTTAAATTTCTGACATAAATTCGGTTTATTTAAGTGTACTAGAATGTTTTAAATGGAATTAAATTATTCTCTTAACTGTGAAAAATTTTATATTCCAGATTCTTGGTGAGTGGTGTTCTGCGAGGGTCACAGATGTTTCACTGAACTTCTACAGCTTGTGAAAATAGATCTGCGTATTCCTCTAGTGCCCCGATGGATTTTTTATCAAATTTGAACCTCTCTTTGCTGCCCAAAAATTCCAAGGCTCTACATGGACGGGAACTATTTTTTATAAGTGTTTTAAAAGTGACAGGTATGTGTTTTATGTTAAAAGTTGAGATATCTTTAAATAAATTTTTTTGGAGTTTCTTAGTTAAATTTCTGACCTAAATTTGGTTTATTTAAGTGTAGTAGAATGTTTTAAATGGAATTAAGTTATTCTCTTAACTGTAAATAATTTTATATTTCAGTTTTTTGGTGATTGGTGTTCTGCGAGGGTCACAAAAGTTTCACTGCACTTCTACAGCTTGTGAAAATAGTTCTGCGTTCTCCTCGAGTGCCCCGTTGGATTTTTTATCAAATTTGAACCTTCCTGTTGCTGCCCAAAAAGTTCCAAGGCTCTACATGGACGGGAACTATTTTTTATAAGTGTTTTAAAAGTGACAGGTATGTGTTTTAGGTTAAGAGTTGAGGTATTCATAAATAAATTTTTTTGGAGCTTCTTAGTTAAATTTCTGACATAAATTCGGTTTATTTAAGTGTACTAGAATGTTTTAAATGGAATTAAATTATTCTCTTAACTGTAAATAATTTTATATTTCAGTTTTTTGGTGATTGGTGTTCTGCGAGGGTCACAAAAGTTTCACTGCACTTCTACAGCTTGTGAAAATAGTTCTGCGTTCTCCTCGAGTGCCCCGATGGATTTTTTATCAAATTTGAACCTCTCTTTTGCTGCCCAAAAAATTCCAAGGCTCTACATGGACGGGAACTATTTTTTATAAGTGTTTTAAAAGTGACAGGTATGTGTTTTAGGTTAAGAGTTGAGGTATTCATAAATAAATTTTTTTGGAGCTTCTTAGTTAAATTTCTGACATAAATTCGGTTTATTTAAGTGTACTAGAATGTTTTAAATGGAATTAAATTATTCTCTTAACTGTGAAAAATTTTATATTCCAGATTCTTGGTGAGTGGTGTTCTGCGAGGGTCACAGATGTTTCACTGAACTTCTACAGCTTGTGAAAATAGATCTGCGTATTCCTCTAGTGCCCCGATGGATTTTTTATCAAATTTGAACCTCTCTTTGCTGCCCAAAAATTCCAAGGCTCTACATGGACGGGAACTATTTTTTATAAGTGTTTTAAAAGTGACAGGTATGTGTTTTATGTTAAAAGTTGAGATATCTTTAAATAAATTTTTTTGGAGTTTCTTAGTTAAATTTCTGACCTAAATTTGGTTTATTTAAGTGTAGTAGAATGTTTTAAATACAATTAAATTATTCTCTTAACTGTGAAAAATTTTATATTCCAAATTCTAGGTGAGTGGTGTTCTGCGAGGGTCACAAAAGTTTCACTGCACTTCTACAACTTGTGAAAATAGTTCTGCGTTTTCCTCGAGTGCCCCGTTGGATTTTTTATCAAATTTGAACCTTCCTGTTGCTGCCCAAAAAGTTCCAAGGCTCTACATGGACGGGAACTATTTTTTATAAGTGTTTTAAAAGTGACAGGTATGTGTTTTAGGTTAAAAATTGAGGTATTCATAAATAAATTTTTTTGGAGCTTCTTAGTTAAATTTCTGACATAAATTCGGTTTATATAAGTGTACTAGAATGTTTTAAATGGAATTAAATTATTCTCTTAACTGTAAATAATTTTATATTTCAGTTTTTTGGTGATTGGTGTTCTGCGAGGGTCACAAAAGTTTCACTGCACTTCTACAGCTTGTGAAAATAGTTCTGCGTTCTCCTCGAGTGCCCCGTTGGATTTTTTATCAAATTTGAACCTTTCTTTTGCTGCCCAAAAAATTCCAAGGCTCTACATGGACGGGAACTATTTTTTATAAGTGTTTTAAAAGTGACAGGTATGTGTTTTAGGTTAAGAGTTGAGGTATTCATAAATAAATTTTTTTGGAGCTTCTTAGTTAAATTTCTGACATAAATTCGGTTTATTTAAGTGTACTAGAATGTTTTAAATACAATTAAATTATTCTCTTAACTGTGAAAAATTTTATATTCCAGATTCTTGGTGAGTGGTGTTTTGCGAGGGTCACAGATGTTTCACTGCTCTTCTACAGCTTGTGAAAATAGTTCTGCGTATTCCTCGAGTGCCCCGTTGGATTTTTTATCAAATTTAAACCTCTCTCTTGCTGCCCAAAAAGTTCCAAGGCTATACATCGACGGAAACTATTTTTTATAAGTGTTTTAAAAGTGACAGGTATGTGTTATAGGTTAATAGTAAAGTTACATTTAATTAAATTTTTTTCATGCTTTTAAGTTAAATTTTAGACTATAATTCGGTTTATTTAAGTGTATTAGAGTGTTTTATTTACAATTAATTTATTCTCTTAACTGTAAATAATTTTATATTTCAGATATCTTGTGATTGCAACGCTTGGAGGGCCACAGAATATATTGCTGTTCTTCAGGATTTTTTAAAAAGTGTTCTGGTGCATCCTCGATTGTCCCGTTTGATTTTCCATCAAATTTGAACATTATTCTTGCTGTCCAAAGAGTTACAAGGCTCTACATCAACGGGAACTATTTTTTATAAGACTTTTAAAAAGTGACAGGTATGTGTTTGAGGTTAAAAATGGAAATATTGTTAATTAAATTATTTTCAGGCTTTCAAGTTAAATTTCTGATTTAGATTTGGTTTTGTTAAGTGTAGTAGAGTGTTTTAATTACAATTTAATATTTTTTCAAACTGTAAATAAATTTATATTTTAGTTGTCTGGTGATTTGAGTGCTGCGTAAAATTGTGGCCGGACGGTTTGTCTGTTCACGTTTCAATGCGACATCTGCATTTACTTTGGTAACGAAAATATTATAATCACGGTCGGTAAGTCCACGTCTCTAAGTATCACCTCTTTATCTGCAATAAATTAATGATTATTTATACAATTATCTGATACGAAATAAATATTATTTCGTCAAAATAACTTAGTATTTAAAAAAAATTAAATTTATAATTTTATCTTAATTATTAACATTAATAAAAAGAACATGTAAAAAAAAAAAAAAAATGTACATGATTTTTTTGCTTTCTAATATCGAAATTTAAGACTTGATTAAATTTTACATATGATTGCTCGAAGATCTATTTTTTGAGCTAATAATTTCAACAAATACATTACGAAAGACCAGAGTCGATAACTATTGTAAAATACGCTTTATTACGCGCGCGCACATTTCTTTCTATATACACGCATAGGTATGTTAAATTACATTGCCATATATGATTAAGATAATTAAAGACTACCGAGACTGCGTTCAAAAGCACTAATTTCTACATTACAAACTGTTACAAATTATTGTATTATTAATTCTTACGTAATATATTTTCTATCGCATCTTTTGCTTTCTGCACACCGAGGCGAAACTCGTCGAATTCTGGACGAATTCTCATTCCACGATAATAATACACCAAACTCATTTCAAAGTCTCCAAGATGATAAAGTGCCTCTGCTTTGCAGTATACTGCTTTAGACTTGCTAGAATCTTTAGGATTTAATTGCAATGCTGCTTCAGCGTCGTCTAAGGCCTTTTGCGGATCACCCAGTAAAAGATGACATTTGCTTCGTGCTATCAAGGCGTTTTTATCATTCGGATTTAGCTCCAGTGCCTGTAACAAAAATTGTTTCATGTTAATATATCTGTAGTAATAACAATTAAAACTTTGATAAAATTATTCGAATAAAAATAGTAATAATAAAAAAAAACATTTTTTTTTTCAAAGTTAATAATAACAATCTCTGCAATTATTATGTCCATTAAATCTTTCATACAGTCTGACAAAATATTTATCGAGTTGTATAATTTAGTGATTTGCTCATTAAATCACATTTAGTCAGGCTCGCAAGCACGGCCAAGCACGGAAAACACAAATTACTTCTATCGATTTGCCTGGAAAGAATTAACGAGCCAAACGAGTAGGAACCTTATTGATGCAATTGATAGCGACATTAACGTCGCCAAAGCGCATCTCGCGTAGCCCAAGCGTCAACAGTGTTCCAGGCTCGGTTTCTTCAGGAATCTGCAGACTCTTGCTGCGATCCTGACGCTGTTTCATTTTTAGAGACTGTTTTATATCCGTGGTACCCATGTTCACGGCAGCGGCCCGATCTTTGTCGGTGTACACCTCTTCCTGTCGACGAGCGTCGCTATCACGCTGGCGTCATTTTTTCCTCGATTTCTGTATTTTCATCTCCGACTCAATAGCGGCGTCGGATTTGCTCTTTCCCTTCTTATCGCCACTCTTTTTCTCTTTGTCCCGAGGGTAACGAGCATTGCTATTACTTACTATTCTTGAATAGTTATCGGAGTGCCCTTCTTTGCTCGGCTCTTCAAATTTCTCGGGATCCTGCTTTGAATCAGAGCCGACGTCCACATGCACATAGCTCTGTATTAAATCATGGTGATGCAAGCTAGGATTCAAGATGTCCATAACGTGATGCTCGACCGCATCGTTGTTCGCAGAATTTGCGTCCTCGGCGGCAATTTGTGGTTCGTCGCTCAACTTCAGAGTCTCGTTCATTTTAACAATATTTTTATCGAATTATGTTATAATATTATATTACAGCAAGTAAAATATATAGGTCTCAGCTTTACAAAATATTCTCGTTTCTTCCTTCATACATAAGTACTCTGCACGTAACTACAAAGATCACAAAATTTCTCACGTAGGAATCGCGAGCAGGTGATCTTTGCCTAGGTGCCAAGATACGTGTGGTTGTCGACACCTCAAAAGGTGGCTCGTTTCCTTAGAAACGAGTAACAACGCCGGCATAAGACAAATACAGTAAATATCAACTTTCCCATCAAAGGAATAAGAACAGTTTCGAGATAAAATTGTCAGAATTTAACAGCATACCTCATTAATTCATCTTGACAATAAATCACACGATTTCCTTTTTTAAAGCTAATGTATCTTTTATCAGTGCTTTCATTTGTTTAATAAAGTTTTCACAAATATATCTATACATTTCATTATAAAGATTTGAATTTCTTACATACAACTGCTGCTCTTTTATTTGTCAGACAAATTTATCAATTTTTATATGACATAATAATGCATTTTAATAATAAGCTTGTTGTGTATAATTAACTTTTTAACAATAAAATTGAAACTTACTTGATTGTACAGAAATAAGGCTTTGTGATAACTTCCATTTTTCACATGAACAGTTGCTTCATTTACTAAAAGCGCGTTTCGCACAAGAATAGAATCCCGTCTTGCTCGTACTATTGATTGTCCTTTCGACTGATGTACCATATTATCTCGATACCTAAAAAATATATTTTAATATTAGAATATAGAAAATTAACTAATTGAAAAATTAGAATAAAAAATGTTGTTTTTCGCGAAAAAATAGATTGCTTTCTATTTTAATTTACATTTTAACGAAAAACACAATAAGCAATAAATATACTTACTGTAATATCACTTATACATAAGTGAGAATTACAAAAAAAAATTCGGTTTGATTATTAATATTCCATTTGTTATTTTCTAATTAAATTTAAGACTGAGATCCCAACATAGATGTCAATGAGCCACCAGACTACGACAAAATGTATAACGGCTATTGTTCCATTCGGGTAGCTGCCTGGCGTCTTAAATTCATAACTTATACAACGAAAACTTTTTCATACTTTTTGTACTGTCTCCCTACTCACAATATTAAGAAATAATCGATAAGGAAGTTAGAGAAAGGGATAATAAGATAGGAGAATAACGACAATTCTTATTCTTTACCAACCTACCACCGCACGTTGCATCTCTGATTGCTAACGGAAAAGCCATTAAATGGCTCGCATGCTTTCGTGAATGCTTCCTATCAATTCATCGCTATCGTCCTTGCCCGATTATTTGTGTCATTTAGCGAAACGCACGCGATCTGCATATTGACCGATTCTTTGTATTACCTTTCCACTGAGAAAACAGTTCTTCAAGCTTTGAACAATTATACACCTGGAATTCTTTTTACTTTTTTTTATTCTTTCTTTTGACGCTGTAATCATATGTAAAACGATTAGATTTAAAAACACGAAATTACGAATAAAAATAATCGTAACATAGTTTCTTTTTATAATTTTTATAAAATTAAATTATGAAAACTTACGTATTACTTAAAATTGATAAAGATAATATATATTAAGATAACCAGATAAATGTTATTTTATAACATTTTAAAATTTAATATACTGTATGTTACAGAAATATGTATCGACCAATATTATAATTGGAAAAATGCGTGATACAATTTTCGTTAGAAAAAATATTCCAATGTATTTATCTACGTACAAAAACTTTAGCTAAACTTGTAATTATTCGTTGCGTGCCACATGGATATACAATATAAACAATAGACCTAGGGAGCAAAAAAAGTATAGATTAAAATTTAATTGTCAAGATTTCCACATCTATATTATTAAACTTTTAGAAACAAAACTAATTTATATATGTATAATTAAACTTTCTTCTCCTTAAACTTTTTTTTATTTTTAATTAACTATTTTTCTTGTGTACTAAAGTTCTTCCAAAATTAAAATATTTTAAGTACCAAATAAGAATAATAAAACATATCTTACTTTGTTATATTGTAACAATAATTCCTTTTGTTAATAAACACTTAAAAATGTAGTAAAATATAATCTGATATAAACTTACATCTTATATATATGTATTTATATAATCTCATGCTCAATTATTACACTAAATTCAAATGGAATAAATAGGTTGTTCTCTCTGTAAAAGAGAAGGACACTTAGGTGCTGCTGCAACTTCAGGTCTCATTCTGCGAAATAATAAGATATGTGGCTCTAAAAAAAATTATTTATATATAATCAATGCTATTCATGATTCACATATAAATATTTCTTAATAATTTTATATATCAAGATATACCTGGGCCATGCATCATATAATGAACCCATCCAGGACTCTGTTGAACTCCCAAATTTCTCCATTCAGTTTCTGTCATAAGATGAGTCTTTGGAACATGTTTAGCTAAGTCAATTGGCAGTATCACATGTCTATAGGCAAATTAATTATAATTAACTATTATAGCTTAATTTTATAGCTAGTTTACATTGTAGTTAACAAAATCAATGTTATATTAATGTGTATATTAATATGCAGAGGAGATAACACATTAACAGCCAATACTTACCGATATTCATATTTATCATCATTGTACTTTTCGGAATACTGAACTTGTTCTACTGGCATTTTATTTGACGATAAAGTAAATGCAGTTAATGAAACAAGACAAAGTTTAACAATCTAAAAAAACAAAATTATAAATCTGGACCTTAAAAAATTGTAAAAACTGAAAATGATCAAATAAATCACATTCTCGATAGAAAATATTACACTTTAGCTCGAGCGCAGTTAATCAATTTTTTTCTAATCTCTAGAAAAGTCAAAAGTATTGCAATTTTACAAATAATAACCAGATTCAATTTAAACTTATTTTACGTTCATTAAACAACTTTCATGTTGCTCGATGCTAATCAATTTCAAAATTTTATATTCACAAACATAACTTACGTTATGACTATATAAGTCTGGACTTTTGACTGCTGATAGTGCTGATGGAACTTTTGGCAGTTTTAATTAGAATCCGTTCAAAAGAAAAATAGAAAACTTTAATTATTTAACACTCGGAAACTGTAAAACGAGATCCGCATAAAGAGAAGAACGGTTTAAACATGGAGTAAAGGAAAGAAGACTCGACTCCATAAACAAAAAGTGACTTACGAAAATGGCACCAAGTATGGAGGGAACCCGTTGAATAGAATATAGATGGTGCCATTTTCGTAAGTCACTTTTTTGACTCAAGCGCCATTCGGTTGAGTCTCTTTTCTTTTACTTTGTGCTTGAAACGCACGCAACAAATGAATAAAGTACAGCAATGGTCCTCCATTTTATTCGTCATATTATTCATGTTTATTTTCCCGGTTAGATTAGGTTAGATAAAATTTCTATGGATCTCTGAAAGCACGATTTTGTAGTTCGTACAATCGCAAGTTGTCGGGATGTCGAAAGTAGTAGGAAAAATGAAAATGGGCAAAAAACTGCTCGAAAAGATCGATCACTCGTCGAAATTACACGTAGATATTCCTGCGGGAATGGCATCGTCGGCACCGCCACTTGGATCCCAACTCGGACAGGTTAAGATCGCCACCAATATATTACTTGCTTTACATTCACATAAAAACTTGGAAAATGTTCACTTGTAACAACTCTTCATCGTTCTTTAATATTTATTAAATAACAAAGACCAAGTGACGTCACAAGTGATATTTATCTGCATTTTAATGTTTATAAAAAGCAGCAGGTATTTTGTAATGCTGCTGAATATTAATTAAATTTTAGCACTGTTAATTCGCAATGCAGCTATATATTATTTTTTAAATATTGCTATATGTTTCTTTAAATATCAATTTAAATGGATATTAAAAATCACATTCTGATTTTTTTACTTGGCTGATTCAGCAGATTCTATTTTAATCTTCTTTTCATTTATGGTATTGAGCTTACATTTTGCCTTTGGCTCTCCAACATTTAACTAGAGTAATTTTTCTTGTAGAGAAATATCAACATTGAGAACTTCTGCAAGGATTTTAATAAAAGGACAGCTAACATTAAGGAAGGTATTCCTTTACCATGCCGTATAAAAGTAAATTCAGATAGAACATACAACCTAGTGATCCATAAACCACCAACATCATACTATTTAAAACAAGCGGCTGGAATACAAAAAGCAAGAATTAAAAAGGGTACATATAAAAATTTTTCTTTTTTTTAATCAGATAAATTTTCTTAGACTTTCGTCTGCAGGATATATATTTCATTGTAAACAATGATTTTTTTTTTGCAGGTGAAATTGCTGGTAAAATAACGTTAAAACATTTATATGAAATTGCTCAAATCAAGATAGAAGATCCATCCAATGCGTTGTTGACGTTACAACAAATGTGTCAAATGATAGCCGGCATGGCTCGCGCATGTGGCATAGAAATTGTACGTGAGATAGATCCAATAGAATATGAACAGTTTCTGAAAGATAGAGAAGTCACACTTGCAGAATTTCGTGAAGAACTTCGATTAGCTAAAGAAAGCAAAATGCTTAGAACAAATTAATTTACAGGTAAGCTATCTAAATTTTTGTCTCTATTGTAATTATTGTACATAAATAAAGAGCAGTATATAGCAAAGTACTAACAAAAATATATTTATTTTACAAAAGTAGGCATTTAATGATACGAGGCTATCGATAGACATTTCATGTCTACGTGATGTTTCGAATAGAATAATCAATACCTGTCCACAATACCGTTCGATACCGTTTGAGCAACAAGTCGAGTTGATCTCAACGAAAGAGTTTGATCTTCCAACACGCGCGCTTTTTATAAATTTAATTTGCAGACATATCCATATCTTATTTTTTAAATCCTTTTTTATCTTTCTTTTTTTTTGTAACGTTTATATCACATTTAAAAATATAATGTCTATATTCAAATGCGGAAAATAAAATTGTTGCAAATTGATTGTGACAAATCAGCTCTTATAAAAATTTAATTATGTTAAAACAAAAATTCTAGTTTTTATCCGAATTACCTATCATTTTATTGATTCTACAATTGAGATTGTTGCGTGTATGTGTGTTGCGTGTTACGTTTTATATATAATATGTATATATACTATACAACATACGTTATATATACTATATGAACACACACAGTCAACAAATTGCATATCATAAATAAATTATCATATACTGTCATATTGTCCTCGTATGAGGAATTATTTTCTAGTAATTGCAAAAACGTGTCCTCTAAATCTATTAAAAACTTCTCATAAGATATCGATAACGTGATATGTATTAAAAGCACTCACGAGTCCGTCGAGGTAGATGTTAGTGATTCGTTCTACATATCGATCGCAATAATAGCGATAATGGTGAAAGAAATTCCGCGATTTGTACGTCTAAACTCCACTTCCATTGTCGAGTAATTCGTTGAATACTGCCAGTTACTATTTCTCTTAATCGTAATTTACATTATATACGTAATATTCGTAATTTCTGCAATTTAAGCAACACTTTGCATACGTATGCGCGCGTTTAAAACCCACCGTTTCATACTTACCTTTGATTGTGATGCAACTGTCACGGTATTATTAATTTTTTTTTTTTACAAGAAACATTTATCGCAAAGTCTCGATAAGGCACTTTACGAGGCACAGGCAGTCGTTACTTCTTCTTCTTCGGCTCGGCATTTATTTCACTTTTCTCTATCTCCTTCTCGCTGTCACATTTCTCTCTATCGGTGTCGTTGTTGGAGTCCTCTTCTTCTTCCAGGAGCTTGGCCTCCAGCTCGTGCTTTTTCAGCTCTTCGTCCAGCAAGGCGTCCCAATCGGACATGTCTTTACCCTCGCGAACTCTTTCCAGCTCCCGCTTGAGCATGTCGAGGCACTCCCTTCGCTCCTTCCATTTCACCGACATCTCAAGGCTCTTCTTCTCGTCGTCGATCTCATCCAGCATCTCTGCCTTTTCTTTCTCCTCGCACTCTAGCACATATTTCTCATAACTGTCCACCTAAAGAATCACACGTGTGTAATTTATTGATAATTAACAGTCTAGATAAAAAGACTTATCAAACCTTTTCTTGCAGCATATTTTGAACGTCGTTCTGCCTTTTCAAATGCTTCGGCAGCCAGAAGCAGGCCTGGAGGAGCCGCAAAAATATCCAGACCGCTCCAGCGAGTGCCAGATAGGAGCAAGCGGTGAATATCATGTTCGTCATGTCTACGGTTACTTGTTGATGCTTCATTATGATAATTAATTCAATTTAAATTATCCCTGCAACGAAAACAAATGTGAGAAACAGCTCGTAGAGCGATTCTTAATCGAGAGATACCGTTAAGAATATAGACAAAGACTTAAATATTTTAAATAAAGGAAAAAAAAAAAAATAAAATAAAGAGAAAAACGTGCTTTCGATCCTTATATTTGACTCGTTAATCCGATGATTCTTCCGCAAAACACGGCATCGATTTTACAGTTAAATAACGCGTGCGGTATTTCTTTTTCCCCTATCGTTCACCTTAGTATTGCATAAGTATACCGTACACGAGACAACGTGCATTGCGTTGCTCGGAGGTGATTACACGCGGTGATAAGTGACCTACTGCGAACATCGCTGCGCGCTTCAAACGCGCCGCGCGGCGTGGACGTTGATATTCCGGAACGTATTTGGGTCAATTCGTTCACGATAATGATTCCTCGAAGACTCGACGATGCTTCGTGATGCCGCATTTTTGTCAACGACCAAAATATGCATCCACGGTGTGCACAGTTTGCCCGCGCGGCTATCAAGATATCGATTTCAGCGAGACGGATTACGCGAGAACGAATAATATGCGACGCGCGGCGTGAAAAAAATTTGAAATCTTGATTAAAGTTCTTATCGTTCAATAGTGTTAACGTCGAGAGAAAAATAGCTGAACTGAGGAAAAAAAAAAAAAATGATTGACATCGTATTCGGTGTCTTTGCTACTTTTGTGGCAGGAAACGCCGCTTGCAGAATTTAAATGACTTTCGATTGTAAAAGGAAGTGATATAAGTATTACATTAATATGCAAGTTATTCCCTTCGATTTTATTTTACTTACCAGAATAATAACGAATCCAGTGTTTATTAATTACGGAAGAATGCGTCGTGGAATCAGAAAATGCATATAAAAAAAGAAAATTTGTTAAGAAATTCTAAATAAAAATTTTCTAAATGTTTGGGACGTGAAGTATCATAGTGTTAAGTTATAACAATGCTACATAAAACTCTCTGTAGTAAAATGTATTAAATAATATTAATAAAAATATGAAATACAAAAAGAAAAAAAAATAGAAATAAATTATGAACATAATTTCAATTCAAGTAACATTCAAGCAAAAACGAGGAAAGGAAAAATTTATCGAGAAAAAAAATTGCCTATAACGTACAATGAATTGCAAATTAATTGGTAACGCTGGATTAGCAATTCCAATCGTAGATTAGCTTCTCATTCATTATACACTTTGCTAATTAAATATCTTCAACGCTTAACCACCGCTTGAGATTTAATTATTTCATCCACTTACCTTTTTCCTTTATACGAAGAGTGTCAACGAGAACATAACCGTCTAAGAACGTGTTCCACCTACGAGATACGAAGTACTGAATGTATCACGTTTCGAAGTAGTGGAAACTACTATGTATCAGACTGACAGGTGGAACGCCGCTCTACTACTGACCTCCTATGAAAATGATCGATATATGGATGTAGCCACGTATGATTGAACTGACGCTATACAAATATTTCAACATGTATACACGCAACATTCCGAGCGGTCGTATGCGCATATTCGGCAGGAGCAGAGCTGCGTCGGATCTGTCCCAGGCTTGAGACCCTCTCCAAGAAGTCTCTTCACGGTGGCGAAAAGTTTCCCCGACATCGATCGCCTCTTTTATCGCAAACTATGACAATTTAAAATAGATTAAATGCTAAGCGAGCTTCCCTTATTTTAATAGCTGATAGCTAGACATCGAATTGTACCGCTTTCCTAACGTGTGATCGATTAATATTAAAAGCTTGCGGGGCATGACGGACTCTTGTAAATAAGCGACGTTCTAAAATATTCAAGCTACGTCGCCAATGACGTCCATCAGTATACTATAAAGTCACGAAGACTTCCTGGGGATCGGGTCAGGTGCCTCCATCTCGCGATAAGACGCAAAGCACACGTTGCTGATAAGACCTGTGTCAAGAATACATAATTTTTTTTTTTTATTATTTTACAGATAACTTAATAGTAAAATGTTCCACGACCTAACTAAGGCTAAACGTCTACGCGCGGAATCACGATGCTCGCTATCGTTACATCGAGCTTAACGACATTTCGTTACATGTACAGAAACAAACTCGACGTACGTACAACTGCGAGAACGCTGAGAATCTAATACAGAGAGAGAGAGAGAGAGAGAGAGATAAACGGGCAAGATGAATACGTCTGGGAAAAATAATATTCCGTTTGAAAGTATTAATCATATAAACGAGCATTGAAAGACATACTTTTATCATAATTACAGTAATTATCTCATTTGTTAATATATTCAGAAGATAACTAATTAATTTTTATTACTTTAAATAAAATTCAACATATCTTTCTTGTCCGTCCATCCGTCCTCAACATGATTTGCGGTAGACACTTTATTTTCTACGAAAATAATACACGCTCGCGTCTCTAAAGCCGATACGATACGTATACAGGTAGAAGAACTCGGGTGATCTGGAATGTGCGATACATCACAGCACGATTGTTGGGAAATATAGAGGAAGAGAAAGAGAGAAAAAGGAAGAGGGTAACGTGGGAAAAGGCCCGTTTTTTGTCATGTGTGCTCGCTGTTGCCTCGCTTGGGATTCCAAAAAGAGACATTTTGATATTAAACCTCTGACGCGATAAAACGAGAAACAACTTACGTCGTTGATCTTACATAGAATAAGAGATAGGGGGTGGCGGAGTTCCGCGCGTTGGGCGCCAATTTGTCTTCGAGTTCCCGTAGCGGGATCACATGTACTGCTTCGTCATCGCATTCTAGCCAAGTGACGCCCTGCTTATTTCGCCAGATACCGCAACAGTCCATGCTACGACAACCAACCCTATTCACCACTTGTTCCTTATTCTCGCTCGCGCTGGGCTTACTCCTGAAAAGCTTGCTCCTGATGTAGAGTATACTCGATGTTTTGTCAGAGGAAGAGGAGGAAGACGACGACGACGAACTTGTGCTCACAGTGCTCGCCTGACTCGAATTCTGCCGCTTATTGTCGCGATCGCATTGGGAATACTCCGCATACGCAGGTTCATCGGGTAAACGTGTGTAAGCGACGTAATGCCCGGCGGTCATCGTAGCACCTTGGTGCATTATGACCGAATATAATTTGTACACATGTCGCGCCTCGGTACTACCACCAGCTGCCGTTCCGTGGGTCTCGTCGTTACTGCATTCCTCGCAAAAGCATTGCAAAGTAAGCGGTGTTGGCATATGATTATTGATTTTTTCCATCGAACTAAAAACATAAATTTACTTACATAATTGTAATATTGTAATTGATAAATCAATTAAATGCTTAAACCCTTAAAAGAATTAATAAACTGGTAAAATATTGAAACTATAATACAATTATATCTTATTTTTTATAAATGTATTATAAATTTAAAAAAATTTACTAATATATCAATAATATAATTTCTTTTATTTTTAATCATACTGAAAAATTGCACGAAACTTACCCAGCGGCAGTAGAAAATCTTTTCAACTGCAAGATAAGGAGTCTAGGTAATGAGGGAAAACATACGGCTCTGCGAGCCTCATTATACCGTAGGCACCGTGCACACCAGTATTTATCCCTACCCCAAAGCAGTTCACTAGTTACTACAGCGCGTTTGTATACCTCACTGCTATCTACTAATTCACCATCATCATCTGTAATGAAAAGCCATATTACTATGAATCGAAATAAACTAAAGCACTTAACTTATTAATTTTATACATATTTTAAAAAATGTATGACCAATAAAAAATATGATAACCCTATTTCATCTCGCAAAAACAATTAAATGTATACCTTTCTCATTCGAACGATCAATGTCAATAGGTACACATATATCGCAAAATGTCTCCTTCCGTTCTGTTACGTGTTCGCATTCAAGACACGTTGTGCGCAATAGGCTGACACCCTCGAAATCCTCAGAAATAAAACACTTTTTGCTCTCTGGTTTACGCATCCCTATCTCGCCATTACTCTCAGCAAACTCTGCATGACCGTTCTCATACAATCTTGCAGATCCTACGGTGCCATTTGTATTTGGCTGTGCAAGAGAGGCTGAACTCCCTCTGCCTGTATTTTTCTTATTTTTTTTGCTGGACTTATGATTGTTCCTTTTTCCAGAACCACTGCTCTCCGACTGTGTTTGCGTAGTAGAATGGTTAGTGGCAAATTCGGAAAAACCGCCATTACTTTGACCGAATTGACTTTCTCTGTGTCTAACAAGCAATTGAAAAGTTTCTCTAATGTTGTCTAGCAAGCAGACCAGAAGCTCATGCGCGTCCTGTTGCTGATTTCCTTCAAATATCGGATTTACTTCTCTATAATTAATATAACAAATTCAGAATAAAAATAATATGTATAAAAACTACTTTTACATTTCAATAAAGATATGTATATATATATATATATATATATATATATATATATATATATATATATATATATATACCTAAGAGCTTGTAAAAAAGCATCAGGTTGGTAAGGTTCACTGTTTTCTTTCACTTCTGATGCTCGCAATGCCATAAAGAGCTCATGTAACTTTTCAGTAGCTATTTGAATACGTGGCTTACTAGCCTCTGTTGTTGACCCAGCTAATGTCAAATCTTTACTACTCCAGCTACGACTACTGCTTGACGTTAACGATACCCCAGTTCTACCTAATGACGAAGATTTGGCCTATAAAAAGATATTGACAATTTAAAATTAAAATATACTATATAAAATTCTTAACAAATTGATCTAAATATCAAATTTTTACCTTTGCCTGAAGTTGCTTCTCATTTAGATTAGACAAATCAGTAGCAAGATGATGTAAATTGTGCAGAAAGGAAGGCGCAAATCTTAAGGTATATAATACACTATTGAGGAAGCAGGTGTTTCCTAGATTGCATAAAGTAGCTATCTTTAATCCTTCCCCATTAGTACCAGATACATCATAATTTCCATCCTGGTGGTTGCTCAGCTGATTTCGATAGCCATTCAACATTTTGTTTGTACCTACACGAAATCATTGTAAAATCAATGTTGTTAAAACTTTACAGCAGCTGTATAATGCAATATGACAGGGTATCCTTACAAATAAATGATCAGCATACATACTAAATGGAAAATCCGTTCTATCCAGAAGGCCCCCTCGTGTAGATGTAGGAGGGGGCTGTGGGACGACGATGGAGATTGCACGTCCACGACCCGACAGGGACAGGCAGAACTTTTTCCTTGGAGGAACCGAGCGTTTATCTGCGTCTTCCTCCGTCTCTAGTACTGTCATCTTCTGTTAACCTAGAACCACGTTACCATGTCCTACGTGCCGCACCGTCGAGCAGACGGACGAGGAACACGGGGCGTTTCACGGGCAACGAGCTCTCTCGCCCGTCCAAACCTCGAGGATCCGCGGCGCCAGGTCGGTTTCGCGACGACACGGTCGGCCGCGCGAAACGTAAGTCGCGTTGCCTGGAGACCGAGAGTGCCTTTTACTCACGTGTGATCGAGTGGGGAAGTCATGGAATGTAAGCGGGCCAGTTTGTCGCGACTTTGCTGGCGCCGAGCCGGTTCGTTGCCCGAAGAGAGAGCCGCGGCGATCTGTCCTGCGCCTCGTCGCAAGCTACATGTTCGCAGAAGATGTCTGTCCTCTTTCCGCGTCGGCGATCTCCCTTGAACTCTTCGCCGACTTGATTGGACCGCGAAGAATCTCCGGGACAGCTTCACGACGTTTATACAACCGTACACGACGCAAGACGCGACAAAACGCAAAGAGAATCCCGCGACGACTGGCGACCAGTGGTCGCAGATTTTAGACGGGCAACATACGCACCCTAGGCACAATGCCGTGTCCGCGTGTGCCCGTAGCGCCTGCTAATGCCTCGGACGCAGAGAGCCCAACTCGGAATCGCGGCTTCCACGCGACAGATACAGAGGCTCGTCCGTGTGAAGCCAGCGTTTCGGCTGCCGTCGGATAGAAGAACAGGCCAGACCTATACACTGTCTGTCCTGTTCTTTCGTGGCGTCGCCGACCACTGCTGGCGACGACAGAACTTTAGGAGGTGAGGGTGGGAAGAGGAAAGGTGACTCTCGCCATAGATGTAATTCTGACGAACTTCGCTACGAGCCTCTACAGTAGAGGCTCTACTGTCGCCAGGGTCGCCATGAGCGAATCGAGCTGGAAGACGAGTCAATCGGTGCCAAGTTAGACGGTTTGTCTTTCAGTAGTATAACGTAAGGTTTAATTAGTTTTCTTCAGTTTGTTGGACGTTTGTTTTTCTTCTTCTTTGATTTTGCCGAAATAATCGCGTGAAGAAAGGCGTGTTTCTATCGACGATCCGCGATGCTGGCCGTTTCCGCTGTCGGCGCTCGCGTTTTTCCGGTTTCGTGGTACCGACGCGCCCCCCCGTCTGTGTCCGAGCGACGCCTCCGCGACATCGCCAGTTCCTCTGGCGCTGCTCTGCGCGCATTTGCTGACACAGTGCTGCTGATCCGCTACACACACGTATACACACAGACACAGAGAGACAGTGCAAGTAAGCCCGAGCTGATACGCACCGAGAGTCACGCGAACGTGTTTTTATAATTGGATACCACGTACTGCGGGCTCTGTGTCCACGGCGTTCGTCCGATCGCTCGGGACTCTACCGTCAAGTACTCCGTGAAAATCCGAGACGTCTCGTCGACTTCCCGCGCGATAAGCAGCCGCCGCCGCCGCCGCCGCCGGTCGTGCCGAAGTGCCCTCCCTCTTCCTCCCCTTTCGAGAGCTGCGTCCCCGTGCCGTACGCGAGAGCACCTGAATCAGGTAAGGCAGCCCCCGCGTTCTATTGCCGCTTTGCCTCTTGCGACGGATTTTCGATCCCGAGGTGGTCGGAACGATGCGCCCGCTCGCGCCCCAGAGAAGCACGCTAGGCTTACACGGGGATCGGATCGAGAACCCCGGCCACGCCACCCGCGGGATCTTCCTCCGTTCGACGGCGTCTCGTTCGCGTTGGCGTATCCCCGTGCGGAGCATCGAGAAACATCGCCATGCTTGCGCGAGCGACCGGGCGCGACCGCGCGCTCTCTCTCTCTCTCTTTCTCTTTTTCTCTCCCGCGCGTTCTCTCCTTCTTCCTCTTCTGTGGCATCCGTACTCCCGTCGGCGTGCTCGCCCTCGCGCCTCGCCGATCCTCTCCCCGTCTCTTTTTTGTCCCGGCCTAACCCGCGGGAAACTGGATCGCGCCCGGGAAAATGGATCCTCCGCTTTGCGAGCTCCGGGAAACACGTGCTTCGCGAGATACGACCGTAATCCAGCGCGCCTCGGGATCGCGGAGGAAGAGAGAGACAAAGGAGAGCCCCCGGGGGTGGGGTGAAGGGAAAGAGGAGCAAGAGACACGAGAGGACGAACGGTGGTGGCATGCGAAAATTTTGCCATGCGCTCCGCTGTTGGTACGCGCGTCGCCTGTCCCTTTGTGTTGCTCGCCACATGCTCGCGTTGCACCGATTATTTATTGCGCCGCGTGGCGATTCCAGGGGCTCAAGATTTTGGGAATTAGCACATCTCTCTCCCCCGCCCCCTTTCGCTTTTTTTTCTCTTTTCGTCTTTCCCCTTTCACCTCCCCTCTCTCTCTCTGGCTCTCTCTTTCTCTCTCTCGTGCCAGACGATGATGTAGTTGTAGACCCCAAAGGGCATATTTCCTATCGATGGACTTTTAAGGGAAAAACTGTCGCGTATATCTGAGATTATCTCCGCGTAGGACGCGCTGTAATTTTTACACAGATACGTAATTCATGGCGCAGTAGTAGAAACGTGGAATAAATTTATCAAAAATTTGCAATTTGATTAAAAATGTTGTGTTATAAAGTATCGATAATTTCTCTGATATTTATGCACGTCAAAAACATTCGTAGAAATATATCGCGCGGCGCGTGCACGTGTTTATTATATTCACAAAATGTCTGCCAAAATGCTTCAATACGATAAGATCTACTATTTGAATTTTTTTTTCTGTATTAATATTCATTTTTATGTTGCAAAATTACACACGCAATTGATAACGTTATTGAAGAATATTTATGAATTTTTTATATATGTTCTTTTGATATGCATGTATTCCATTAAGAATATTTTTCATAAGAACATTGTGTTTTGTACGATATGCGTTTTTAAACAAATGTGTGAATTTTTTTTGTTCCAGATATCTGCCTTAATAATTTTAAGATTTTACATTGGAGCATTTAGTTTGCTGTTTCCAGCGAAAAAATATTCTTCAAGTCACAAAATAAAATGGTCATGGAGGCATCTCCTTCTCCACAAAGTGTCGGTCGCGAGTTCGTCCGACAATATTACACGTTGCTGAACCAGGCACCTGCTCATCTCCATAGGCAAGTTATTTAAGTTGCTATTTTTTTAAATTTATTTGTATTTTGGTTCTTTTTTAAACTCCTAAAATCATGCATGTGTATAAAATGAGAATCGGAATCAAATCATGTTGATTTCAATAATTTTTACTAATTTTTACCTACTAGGTTCTACAATCAACATTCTTCCTTCGTGCATGGTGGATTGGATTCTAATCGAGAATGTACCCCAGCGATTGGACAAAAACAAATACACCAAAAAATTCAGCAGCTGAACTTTCGCGATTGTCATGCTAAAATAAGCCAAGTCGATTCTCAGCTTACTCTTGAAAATGGAGTAGTTGTTCAGGTAAATTTTGTAAGATAGGTCAAAAAACTTTATTAACTTATTATGAAATAATCTGATTTTTATATCTTTAATGAAAAATTCAATAATTATATTATCATTAATAATTACGTATTTATCTTTATTACAGGTATCCGGTGAATTGTCTAATGCTGGGCAACCAATGCGTCGATTTACTCAGACTTTTGTATTGGCCGTTCAAGCACCTAAAACTTATTACGTGCACAATGATATCTTCCGTTATCAAGACTTGATATTCCCGGATGAGGATGAAGCTGACGTGAGTGGTGGGGATAGTGGGGAGAGTGGTGAAAGAGAAGTTGAGGAAATCGGTCGATCTGAACCTGAAGAAGATGAGCATCAGACTCAAACGCAACAATTGTCGGCTGCTACTCAAGCTGCTGAACAGCAAGCTCAACCTCCTCTTATTGCAACCCAACAACCTCCGTTGCAACAACAACAGCCGATATATTACGCTGCGCCCCAGCATGTTAGTATCTAATTTTATTTTCATCATAATATAATTTTATTTATAATTAAATGTTTTTTTTTTTTTCTGTTAGGTCCATCCCGTAATGCAAGTGCTGAATGGAACGGTGCATGAAGAAGTTATCAATCAACAAGCACCGCAGCAGCAGCAGCAGCAGCAACCGCCGCCACCACCGCCGGCGCAACAACATCCATACATAGCCGAACCAACTACTCAATCGCAATTCGTACAGGAAGGAGAACTAAGCAACGGTGAGCAGCAGCAACAGCAGAGCGAGAATGAGCCGCAGGCTCAGGCTGAAGAAAGAAACGAGCAGCCTGAGACAGAAACGTTTCCTGCATCCGTACAAGAAACCGAATCTGAACATCAGATGTCTAGCACGACTATTAACAGCAGTGGACCCAAGACATATGCTACCTCCGTAAAGTCTTTCTCAAGCGCTATTACTGGTGCTACAAGCCCACAAGCTCCTAAATTATCCATGTCTCCGGTAAATTTTATTTTACATAGTATTCTAATTTATAATAAATAATGAAGAAGAGAAATATATTTCTTTCTTTTTATTAATTTACTTTTTTCTAGCCACCTATGACGAATCTACGTTTAGATGACAGATCGCCATTGCATCCTGCAAATAACGGCCCGACGTCAATGTCTGTGTCTAATAACGTATCTGCAGTTCAACAACAGGCGCATCGAGTAAGCGGAAATCAACCTCCACAACAGCAAACACATCCTCAGCAGCAACGCGTTCCAAGAGGGGGATTAGTACAAAGAGGTAAAAACTGGGATTTTAAAGTACAAATGGGACTAGGACAAAGAGGGCAAGGTACAACAAAATAAAATTTGAGGCTCCTGTTCACTACAGCAATCTTGAATTGATAGTGTGCTCAGAGAGTTAAAATTATAAAAAAAAAATTTTTTTTACTCTACAATTTAATTTCATTAATATATATAATAATATATATTTTAGATGGAGAACGTCGTGGCACAAGACCGGGACAATACAGTGATGCTCATCAATTATTCCTGGGCAATTTACCACATAACGCATCTGAAAATGACTTGCGCCAGGTATTCGAACGTTATGGCAGAGTCGCTGAATTGCGGGTGCACAGTAAACCGAACGATAGATGCAAAGGTCCACAAGGCGGAAACAATACCGCGCGAGTACCGAATTATGGATTTATCACGTTCGAAGATCAACAGGTTGTAACGAAAGTGTTAAACTCATTGGTAAGTTTATCTCTTAGACATACATATAAATATAGATCGTCTCGTTTATTGACGATGAAACTTGTTGCTTTCATTGTTTCTTTAGCCTATTTATTATCCTGACGAAAGCGGACAAAAATTGAACGTGGAGGAAAAGAAGGTGAGACCTAGGCCCATGTTAGATGGTAGCGGTGGCAGATTGAATTCTGGTGATGGGGGTATGCGTTCCATGGGTGGCCAACAACAGCAGCAGCAACAACAGCGCGGACCAGGTAATTTTTTATCGATTTATTGATATTGATAATAAAATTAATTTTATTAATTTACTAATTTGTTATTAATGTAATTAGGTGGACCTGGTGGCGTAATGAGAGGTGGACAACATGGCGCACGAGGTGGTCGTGGAGGATTTACACGCGGTGGTGATGGTGGGAGGGGTGGTGGTATGCGACAACCAGGCAATCCGAATAATCCTGGTTATCAAAATCGTCGCTAATATCGGCCACTCTACAACAATCGCAAAAGTTCTTTTATTTACATTGAATAATCACTGCGGTGACTATTCATTATAGACGAAAGAACTTTTGCCTTGTATATTAGTCACCATTGCGCATCTGCCATCTTCATTTTGAGAAGCGGAATCCAGGACTATTTCTTATGTCGCACGACCTCATCACCGATGCCAATTTCATGCTTAAACGTCGCTTGCAACAACGTTCATCAAGCAACAGCAACAACTAATATTAGCTGACGTAGCTCAAAACGATATCGTAC
This sequence comes from Cardiocondyla obscurior, assembly GCF_019399895.1. Classification (NCBI taxonomy): domain Eukaryota; kingdom Metazoa; phylum Arthropoda; class Insecta; order Hymenoptera; family Formicidae; genus Cardiocondyla; species Cardiocondyla obscurior. The sequence goes on from NC_091881.1 coordinate 63,248, forward strand.
GAAATATGAGCTCGAACATGGATGGCGTGCCAATCAAAATCTCGAACGAGAATTACTTCTTTCGTGCGAGACTTTGAGCTCAGTGGTGTGTATATCTAAAAAGTCATCCGTCAAACAAACGATGACCATCGGTTCGAATTCGTCCTTCGTACATAGACAATCGGGCAACTCCGTAGGACATTGCGACGCGAAGTATTTAAAAATGCAGTAATAGACACATAACACACGCACGTGCAGCCGTGCGACAAGTTCAAGAAAGAACTTGCAGAAGAACGTTGTCGAAGTGTGACAAATTTTAGTGCAAAACGGAAAGAGGCAACGGGACGTGATCTGAAATCGGGGAAATTGTGTCGGAACTCTTTGTGAGGCGGTTTCAGAGTAGTGCGTAGCATTCGTCACTCCGCGCGTTTCCTCCGACTCGCCAAATCGCAGGACGAAAAGGCAGCGGAGCGAATTCCAATGCGCACACACCACGTATCCAAGCGAGGGGCGACCAAACGAGATCGAAACAAAAGAAGGACCACGGAGTGTCGTTGTGATATGCGTAAACCTCGTACGCTTTTGAGTCGACTCATCAGCCGCTGACTACACGTCCCGTTGCTCCAGGCGAAGAATCGGCGTAGCTAACAATCGCACGGAATGATTCCCGACGAAATGACTACAAAATCCTAAGACTGTGTCCCGGTTGTACGCGGCAAAAGAAGAAGAAGAAGAAGAAAAAAAAAAAGAAATAAAAGGAAAGACGACAATTTCTTTTTTTCTACGATCTCTATTATTTATATTGCCGATCATCGATTGACCGGTATTGATCGTAAACGGAACAATGCTTCTAGACTGCAGCAACTGGTCTCGCCGTTTCTCCTCGCTCTATCCGTAACTAAGCATAAAATCTTGGCCTCGTTTTGCAGTTCGGGACTTTTTGTTCGTGCCTACCTTCTTCCTGGTCTTACCTTCCTTCCCTATCCTTTTTATTCTAGGAACAATTACATTCTCTTAACATTTTTCTACCCTATTTTCTCCTCTCTTGTAGAATCTTTTTTTATTCTAGCATCTACCTCCCTTTCCTTTCACATACATATTAATTTTTGTTTAGGTGATGTTTAATAAGGATCGCACACGTGCATGGTCTTATATTGCATCGCCCGACCATTAAATTCGATCGTATGGCGGAATTTTCACAAGAGTGAACAACGTCTTCTGATAATCGCAGAACTGCCGTTACGCCGAGCGTTAAATGTGAACTGCAATCTGCACAAAGCGGAAAAAGTGATGTAGCGAGAACGCAAAATATTTCCGCGCTTTATAAAATATTGCAGGAGCAATATCTTTTTTTTTTTTTTTTTTTTTTTTTTGGGAAATGACGCATTAATTTTCTCTCTAGACATATTTTACTATTATACTTCTTGACGCAGTAGATTCACATGCCGCAGACCGCTTACAGTATAAAGCGAAATGAGAATTCTAGTCAGCAACAACGTTCACAAGCAATGATGCGAGAGGAGTCCTGCGATTATTAGAGAACCGGGTGATGCATCTCCTGGCCTATCAGCTTCATTCCTTTACGCGACTATTGGAATTTTCGAAGTAATTGGTTTGAAATCTGTACGATACATTTGCAGAAAGTAACGTCAAGCAAATTTTTTATCTCGTTTCTTTGATGTCTTCTAGACAGAAGAGTATATTAAAAATTTGCACTTGATATACTAAGTTGTGAAAGAGAGAGAGAGAAAGAGAGAGTGAGTGTGCGAGAGAGAGAGAGAAAGAAAGAAAAGTAAGTTTGTACTAGTGTGTACTGCTCGTCGTGATCGAGATCATCGTAGATTCAAGATCATCGTAGAGATTGTTAACATAGATCACGTACGAGCGCGATTCCATCACATTCACGGTAAAATGTAATTGAAGAGAAAAGGAAAATTTGTCGCAAAGCTCCGCGTCTGGAACACGGTGGCCGCGTTATAACCTTCAAATCCCGTCTCGTTAATCGCTACATTTTTTTTAAGCATGCAATCTAGTGATCAATATAATTGTTATATAGTATTATACGCGATATTAATGTCATTTAATTACGAGTCGAGACGGCGATGACGTAACGATGACTGATCCATGACTGACAATGACAATGATAATGACCGACAATGGCGGTAATGATAACGCGACCGCTTTGGTACAGACGCGGATTCTAGAGATAGGTTTCGCGTGGCTGCGAGATTTGCTTTTTTAAAAAAAAAAAAAAATTAATAAACGAAAAAGGACTAATGGAATCGATAAACATTTCAACGTGCACTCTCGTTGGACTTCAACATCTCGCGATTAGACTATCTGTATTTCCATTGTAAATTGCTGCAATAATCGTTACGTGGGAAGTAACAAAGGTCTCTCGACTTGTGTCAAGTCCTTTTTCTTTATATGTTAATTTGGCAAAGCGCAAAAGTGTATTTCTGAATTTTTGTCGGCAATTATCGCGTAATTGGCTTTAACATTGTTAAATAAGAAAAGAACCCTTGACCGTTAATTTTAAATCGAAAATATACATAGGGTTTCGGTACTTAACTTTATCATTATGGGGGGAAAAAAAAGAGAGGATTACGAGATCGAGATGTGATCCCTTGTAGTCATTTTCATGTCGTTGTCATGTTTCAACTACAATCCGATTTTACTCTAACTTAGAAAATTTAAATTTACTTCAACTATTAACAATTATTTCTAAGAACTCTTTTTTTTTGTACTCTTAAGAAATTATTAATAAACATTTGTATCGTTTACATGAACATTCTCTTAAAAAAAAAAAAAAAAACCACAAACGAAATAACACGTCGAGATTGCATTCTCCACTACGGACTCGTTTAACACTTCGACTGAGATTTTATCCGAAATTTCTTGGAAACCATGGCATTGCAGCATTATACAGTTAAGAATTTTACCTCTCGCTTCAGTCGTGTTACGAATGACAAATAAAGTAAAATAGTCGTTCATATACAAGTGCCATAATTCCCAAGGAAATATTAATATCGCGCACCGTATACTGTAATAGCGGTCAAAGTGTTAAAAAAAAAGAATAAAAAAAAAAGAAAAAAAAAGGAAAAAAAATACAGAATTAAATATAGTATGGTGATATTAGATACAGCTCGTACTCAGTTAAGGCAAAACTTTTGCGGGAGCGATGCACTTTGTCTATCAAATAATATATTCGCCGGTTCAAATGAGATTTAAATTAACATTGCGATGGTCAAGTGTTTCCCTTTTCACGGTATGTGCGAGATAAATGTGACACTAGAGAGACTTTGAGACATTGAGGCGCTAGCAGCTTCAATTTTGTATACATATGTAGAGCATATTTAAGCTGGATATTTGTATGGCTAAGAGAGAATTTGTCATTCTAGGTCCTCTGTACATTAAACGGTAGATCGTTCTCCGTCATTCTTATTCCAACTTAAGGTCGATTATGTATCCGATACTTCGTCGGTTAGCGTATCGTGCAAACGTAAAGAGAGAGAGAGAGAGAAAGAGAGCGAGCGAGAGAGAAAGATAAAAAAAAGTATTTTAAGTCTGAGTGACATAAGTGTTTAATATTTGAAATTGCAGATTATGACTTCCGATTTTCGCGTGCCACTTAATATTAAATATTCTACACGTACGCTCACGTTCGCGCCGTTTGACTTCACCACGTCCTAATCCATGTGCATATCCGTGTGTTCAAGTACAACGTGTTCAAAAGCGCAGTTACGCGAGATCATCGCTTTACCTTGAAAGAGAGCTCTGCAAATTTTTAGCGTGAATGTATTTCATTTTTCTTTTCTTTTCTTTTTTTTTTTTTTTTTTTTTTAAAGAGACTATCGATAGTAATAACGAACGAAGGGAAAGAGAAGGTGTGAAGGGACTTACTGTTAAAGGGCCACGATGGTTGACGAGTTAACGAATGTTTGTAGCATACATTATTATTTCGGTCTGCCAGGCCAATTTGTGTGTACAACCAATTGAAAACGACATTACTGCGATAAAAGAAGGTGGGGAGGACAATGTTAAAAGAGAGAAAAAAAAAAAAAAAAAAAAAAAAAACGAACATCAAATGTATTGTAACTTTTTGCATTTAGTATAATATATATATATATATACTTATCTTATACTACCAACCCCTATTATAATATCTTTTTATTTATCCGCAGCACGCTCACCCGTTTGATACGAATTTTATTGGCCGGCTACGCGAGACGCACTTTTCTTATAACCGGTCTTGCCGAGAACTGCTGAACAGTCTGTAAATTTATCGGCATTCGATATTGGTTGACAATAAAATGATATGATGAAGATGACACGAGTACCGTCATGCGGATTATCTAACTCTTCGGAAAGTAACGCTACGCTATGCTACGAGTGAAAAGAAATTTTGCATTGAAACTGCGGTCGAATTAAGGTGCAGATATATTTAAATCACAGTTTATTTTGTTCATTCGACTGATGCCGTTCCTTGTTGTTGTTAAAGTATGTCTAATTCGAATTTTCGATTGCGAGACCGTCTCTTTTAGGGTTGCCGATGGTGAAACTCGTCGAGACTAATGGGAACGTTCGCCGAACCACCGAGACGGTCGCGTTGCATTGCGTAAGAACGCGTCGAGGCCGTACGCAACGCGGTGAAAAGATCAGACCGGGGGTGTAGGAAGGAAGAAAAACGCGAGAGATGACATCATCTTTCCTCTCCGGCGTTCTTCTCGGCGTGGCGCGCCGCGATTTGCCTCGCGAACGCAGTCAGTACCGGTCCAGCGGCTGCTTTGGAGGGCTATTCTCTTTTCGATCTTCGTCACCAAGAGAGAGTGAACGACAGAAGCAGTTTACAAAGGGAATCAACGCGAGGTACGGTCTTGTGGTCTTTCATTTCATTCTATAGTTAAATTAATTATATTTAATATAAATGAGCGTGGGACACGCGTGGAAACGAGAATAGACCACTGCTGGTAGTTCCGCGATCAAAATTTAAATTTGCTAAAGTATCTTTTTCTCATCCGCAAAAGGGAAAACCTTTTCGCGGATAATCTTATCGAGTCTCACTTCTTATCGCGCTCCTTTCGGCTCCCTTTACGATTTAGAATTAGCTTCGGCCTCTCGAGCTTTGTCGCCGATTTCTATTGTCAGATATAAGGTGGACGCAAGTGACTTACAGCTTGAATGTTAAAGAAATATGAGAAGGATATTGACTAAGATAGAAATGGTATGTTTTATAAACGAAATTACTCCAACGAAAGCATTTCAATTGTGTTAATGCTCACATGCAGCATCAATGTGAGTCACTTGCAGAAAACTGCACAGTGGGCATTTTATATCAGTGGGCGTACTCGCAACTGACACTTATCTCTTTCCATGTAGTTCACGGAAATCATCTCTTTTCTGGAACGGAAATCAACATCCTTTCGTTCACTTAGGCGATTACCGTGCGAAATAAGAAGAAAGCTCATTATTATTATTATTATGATCAATATTATATCTTTTTGATAATTGATTAAACATTTTGTGCCGTGTTTAAAATTACGCGAGCGAAATAATGAACGGGGAGAAATCAATTATGCCAAGTGGCGTGAATTAAAATGCGAAGTTCACCGTTCTCCATCTGTACCTTAAAATAGAAGTGATGTTCTGTACATGTTATTTCCAGCAAGACCATTCGTTCGACCTCTTCCCTTACCGCGATGCTTGTGCCGCGCGATATCCCGGGAGTTCAAGACTAAAAGATCGATAAGACGTTGCGCGCGTATCATTTTGGAGTATTTACTCGTCAAATTTAAGGAACGCCACGTGCGCTGCTTTTCATAAAGCAAAAATAAATAACTTTTACGAATAACGGAGGTAAAAAAAAAAAAAATAAAATGCAAGATTATTTCACGCAGTTATTTTAAGGTAAAATCGGTTCTCTTTGAAATCTTTTTAAAAATTAGACGTCTCTGCGTAGTACAGCATCTATTCTCTTACTGTCTCTCGGAATTTCTGTCTCTCCAAGATTACTTTGTGAAATTCACAAGTAATTTTCCATTAGGGGCTACATATGCGCGTTCCTTACGTTTTATTATTCTCAGTAACATCAAGTCGCGCATAAACTTCCGCTTGTCGAGGAGCAAATTGAACGAGATGAATCGAATCAACGCATTCAGCTCGAGCATTTCGCCGGCAAACTAGTTTAACTTTTAATTCTGCGCCTAGCAGAGCACACGAGATGAATAGAAAAAAAAAAAAAAAAAAAAAAAAAAGCGTTTTGTCTGACGTTTCCAATTTTATAGAAGATGGGACGTTTTATTTCTCTCGTGTAGGCGCGATGAATTAGATAAAGATAAAATAAAATGTTCACGATTCTGCATTATCGAATTTTAAAAGGATAACTTAGTTTTTTTTTTTTTTTAATTAGTAAAAATGTGAATATTAATTTTATTATCAGTCCCCGCGTTTTTGCTCGCCGATAACACGTGCGGAAATTATTAAAAGAAGAAGCGATGCTCTCGGAATGTTAATTCACGTTTTTGTTTCTCATATCACTTGATGAGACATTTCGCCTACGCCGATGGGGGCCGAAGATAAAATAAAATATAAAAAAAGGGGCCACGTGCCGCGATTCCTACGCGGCCGCGTTGGAGAACCGACGTTTCCGGAGAACCGTGCGACACGCTGCGAACGCGCTTCGACAGCGTGCTGACCGCGGAACGATTCCGATCGGCACGTTCTCCATATAAAGAAAATTTAAGTGTTGGCTTGTTACTTATAAATCCCCACTCGTCCATTTCGATTGCGCGATTACGTATTAACAGCGGTCAAAAGGAACGTTGCACAATTGTCTTTTTTCGAAACTCGAACGCCCGATAAGATTGACCGAGAAACGCTTTGAATCTTGTCCCGCGAATTGGCGTGTCCTAAATAGCTTCAACGACATTTTTATAATTAATACTTAATGTAATTATGAATGATATTCTATCTAAAAATCGTTCGCGTCAAGTTTGCAAAAGTGCGACCACTTGATCGCCACTTCGCGCAAGCTTTGCGTGAATTTTATTCCGTTCAAATTTCACCGCTGACGCAGACGTTGACCGATCGTTGATGTTACGTTAAATGCACGTGTCTTTCGTTATTATTTAAGCTCGGCGATGAAGCGGAATTGTATCATCGCGCGATAGACGATAGAAGTGACGAGACGTCGCGTAGAAAAGACATCGTTGCGACGAAGTCGCACGGTTCGCGTCCGGATGTGCCTTTGATTTTCAAGTATCTGGGTTATCGCGTAGTCGCTCCTATTAAGATCCCGCGAGATTTATCTCTGGACTCGACTTGACCCGCGTTGATCGGCGCATATGTGCCTCACATGCCACCATTGACTGGAAACGCGATAAAACATTCCGCGCGCGAAATACAGCCTGATTTATTTACACGCTCAGAACCCGCGACAGATTTAGTTCTGGGAACATTAACCCTTTTGTCGCATTTTGAAACACTTCAGACTTATTCCGAAAAAAATCTGAGCTCTCTCTCTCTCTCTCTCTCTCTCTCTCTCTCTCTCTATCTCGGACATGGGAGGCGAAAATAATTTAAGTTCTCTCTCGTAAGCCGCAATAGCTAATTCGATCGTCGGAAATTTTAACAAGGCTCTGAAGCGACTTGCAAGGATGCACAACGTTTATCATACGATGAATGGATAATATTTTACGGGATTTGTAAATTGCCAGCGACGGGAACGTGTCTGGAATAACGATACTTGCTTCAGATGCCATTAAGCTTCGTTAAGATTGAGATCACTATTCTAGATCAATTACTTTGAGACAGAGGCATGGCGCGCACTCATTCCTTCGATTTGTCGTAGAAATCGCAATGTCGGCGAAGCTGCAGCTCCTGCTGGTCGCGCTGCTCTTGGCAGTTTTGATAGTGGACGTGTCCGCCAAGGTATTGTTATTTTTTAATATATACAACACGCGTCAATCAGTTCTGGATAATTTTTTCCATTTTATCGAAATTGTCGCGATCTAGCAAGAGATTTCTAAATTAAAGTATAATATTTAAATTTTATTTGATTTTGTGATCTCTGTTTTTTTTCTATATTTTGTTTGCACATTTAGTTATATTTGTGTTAAAACATTTTATAAATTAAAACGAGAATTTTTTTTTTCTGGAAAATGATATGATAGGACAATTAATTAAAATTCATGTTAATCGGTTTGCAGCGTAGAGGAAAATATCGACTACGTACGACCACAACGGAGGCACCCGTGCAAGATGAGATCATGAACATGCTGGAAGCTGACGAAATAGCTGAGGAGGCGGCGACAGCGGAGGAGGCTGAGGTCACTCTTGAAAATGGCAGAAACGAGGCTGGATCGAAGCAGCAGCGTTTGGTCCAGGACGCGTGTATCGACAAACATTGCGGCGCTGGTCGTGTCTGCAAGGTTTGCTATTGGAGGAGAGATCTCTTTTTTTTTTTTTCTTATCAGAGATCAAAATTGATCTCCATCGTTGTTTTTACGAATAAAACAATCAACGATACTTTAAGATGTCGAGATTTATAAACTTCCACGGCTGTTAACTCGTTCTCGAATTCTGTGTCTTGTCATTAATATTTAATTGCGCGACAAGGTATTAAAAATTTAATGTAAAAAAGAGTCGGAAAAACGTGTCTTAAAGTACTTTGAAAATAGACGTAGGGAGGTCGTTTTTTTTTCTCTCTCTCGTTGTAAGATAGACAGGAATGAAAAAGAAAGTGACAGCTCTTCGATTTCAGAGCACGGAGGAGGGCACGGCCGAGTGCGTTTGCGTGGAGCTCTGTAACCAGGAGGTCGATCCGCGCCGCAAGGTCTGCACCAACTACAACGAGACCTTTGGCAGCGATTGCGAGGTCTATCAGGCGCGCTGTTTCTGCGACACCGGGGACGCCAGGTGCAAAGGACCCGACTATCAGCACGTCCACATCGAGTACTACGGCGAATGCCGACAGATGCCTGTGAGTGCCGCTCGTCACGGAACGTTTCTCACGCAACAAAACCGGAAACCTTTATTTTAAAATTCGATAAAACCATGTATTAATTTCACGCGACGAGCTGCAACCGAGCGACGTTTTTCCGCTCGCTGGGCGGTATTTATTTTAATTTTTATAATTAATACGACATTAATTGTATTTATTTTAGTAACATCCGACTATGATTAGTTTTTCTTTTTTTTTATAACGGAGTATATGAGCATTAAAAAATATTCTCGAGCGAAATATGTTTTTCTATACTGAAATTTTTAATGCACGCAGATGTGCAAGGAGGAAGACATGGCTGACTTTCCCAGGCGAATGCGCGACTGGCTGTTCAACATTATGCGCGATTTGGCGGATCGTCAAGAGCTGCCGTCGCATTACTTGAAGATGCAACGCGAGGCCGAGACTAATCATACCTTGCGCTGGGCAAACGCGGCTATCTGGAAATGGTGTGACCTGGACGGTCACCCACACGACCGGACAGTGTCCAGGCACGAGCTCTTCCCGATAAGAGCGCCCTTGATGGCCCTGGAGCACTGCATCGCGCCCTTCCTCGACTCCTGCGACGTTAACGACGATCACAAAATCACCTTGATTGAGTGGGGCAAGTGCTTGCAGCTTAACGAGGTATTACACTTTCTGATATTCTTTTCCTTTATATATAAAACTTATGAAGTCGAAATTTCTTTATTCATTCAAGCTGTATCGCGTTCGACGAGAATATCCACCTTACTTTGCATAATTACATAAATTTGCAACGATAATATAACGATTAATGACTATTTCAGGACGATATTGACGACAAGTGCGACGAGCTGGCGGAGGCGAATCAGGAGCAATATTAGAAGATCCGCAGCGGATGTTCCAGCTCGGAGGAAGACGGTGGTGCGAGCGGAGTGGCGACGAGGGGGAAGAACGTAGAGACGGGTGACAGGACGGAGCGGAATAATAGCGGGAATGGCGCGCGAAAACGGTCGTGGAGGCGCGAAGGGCTCAGGTGGGGTGCGAAGCAGGGTAGGGCAGAACGGCTGGGTAAAAATGGCGGGAAAAATTCTCGCCTTCGCGCGCAAACGCGTTGGCTCCGTGCGTAACGACTCGTCGATAACCGCGCGGACGAGAGGCACCGTCTCCATCGACGCCGATAACGCGGGCCTCGCCGTCCAACTCGATATTCCCGACAATAAAAGCGCCGCCGTCCCTATCACCGCCTGGGAGACCGCGATCACGTCTCGCAGAAGAGGGTGGGAATTCGAATTTCCGTGTAATCTAACACCCGCGCTCGCCGATGCGCCTCTCGCTACTTGTAAATCGCGCGAAGCAATTAACTTGAATTTAAGCATGCCGAACGCGACTCGTAATTCTTTGCTAAGGAAGATTCTGAAAATTCTCGTGGGAGAGACGGAGAACCCTGCGAAGATGTCTTAAAAAAAAAAAAAATGACCCTTTCTATTACATTTGAATGGAAATTAGAAATAATCGCCTTGTCGCCTAGCTTGAGTAGCGAATAGATATTTACTTGCTCTCGCTTGTTTTTCTGACCGTTCTGTCGCACGTTTGCTCGTCTCGTTGCCCGACCGTTTTCTCGTAACTGGGAATATTTTTTTTTTTTTTTTTTTTTAGAGAGAAAGAACTTTGCCGTTGTTACAAGGGCTCGAGGTAAAACGTCCGATTTGCTCGCGCTTCTTTTAGCATAATTTCGAGGTCTCGTAGCGCACGACTTTCTGTATGTGTTCTTTTTATATGGAATCACTGCCTTTTTCTCACCAATAAAGAGAAGTATATTGTTTCTCAAGTTTTTTCTCTAGCTATATTTTTTTTTTAACGTGTCTCCGTTAGTCGCTTTCTTTTTCCTTCGTCGTCAGGGACACGTTCGTCTAAATTAAACGCAGTACAACAGACGTTTGTTACCTTACATTTGCGACTCATTAGCGTCTCCGAAGCGTAAAGATATGTTTAATACGCAAAAAAAAGTGCTATTAAATTAATACACGCCGCTGCACGATGATCTTAATTGTTTACCGATAACGTTTCACAAACATATTGCGCCGTGAAAATGTTCGAACTACAGTTAATATTGATAACACAATCGTTACACGATTCTATTGACGCGAAAAGTGGTCAATTTATGTAATTCCATTCGATACGCATCTGTGTTTATAATTGATAATGCAAGTGACATGTATCAAACGTCGTGATGCTCGTGTTACGTTCACAGACTCCTTCCGAGTGCTTGTAATTGGGCGTGGAAGAAATCGTAACATCGTAAAAAAAAAAAAAAAAAAGCACGGAAGAAAAAAGCGCGGAGGTATATTCAAAGAAAGTAAAATCAATAACTAAATTACAACGTGTTTCGTGCGACGCTGACCATATGCTTGGCAACGCACGGCAACGTTCGCCGGCACTTTTGTCATAAACGATTTGAAACGTAAATCGACGTGGATTCAGCGAGCTGGGGCAAAAGACGAAGGTGCTCAGTCGCGGGGTTCGCGAATCGCGGACGGACGAGAGTTCACGGCGAGCGGGGCCGCGTTGTTTTTTAGCCTCTGCTTACTTCATTTTTATTCATACGGACCGAACGGGGGACTCGGTCGACGATACAACGCACGGTAGAAGTGCGGTGAAGCCGTTGGCGGTCACGCGTGGCGCGCTTATCGCCCGAGCAGGGATTCGGCGCGTCCACCGCGAGGAGGCGCCGCGACGCCCCGTCCCTGCAGCCTCGCTCCCATTAGCTGAAGACTGATCACGTGGCACGACCGCGGGACGCGTCCGCAGCGCCAAGCGCATTTGGCGGGCTCGTCGCGTTTAGACGGCGTCGCTCGTGGCTCTGCTCGCAAGTCTTTCGTGTTGTGTGAAGTGCTCGAATATCTACGTCGCGCAATGGTGAGTATCCGCGAGTTTTTGACGCGCTCGGTGGCCATCCGCGGCCGCCGCCGGCGCCTCCGGGCGCCTCGCATCGTCCGCTGTCCACTGGCGGAGTTTCGCCGCCGGATCTCGTGAATTAACCGTGATTTTCGTGTCTGAACAGGCTGGCGGTAAGGCGGGCAAGGACTCCGGCAAGGCGAAGGCGAAGGCGGTCTCGCGTTCAGCTAGGGCCGGCCTGCAGGTGAGTAGCGACCAGACGACCGCGCGCGGATTCCGCTTACCCATCGTCGGGGCCATCGATTGGCGAACGTGCACGCGTGTTTTCCCGGTGCGCGTCCCGTCGGCCGGATCCTCTCGTCGCGTCGCTGGGTCCCCCCTACCCTCCCCTTGCCCTAGCGCGGCTTTGCAGGTTAAATCATCATGGTTGGCGCGAAAAGCCCGGTCCGACCGTCGGCCGCCGCGGCCGGCGGGGCCGCTCACCCGGACGCGACGTCCGTCGCACTCCCCGGTGCCGCGTTTCTCGCGTTGCGCTCGCCGTCTCGAACCTTCGAGATCCGGCCGGGCGGCACGGCGTACTTTTCGAAATACGCCGCGTGCGGTCTGCGAGCCGCTTTCAAACGCCGTGACCGGCTCGGTCCCCCTTTCCCCGCGTAACCCCCTGTCCCCCCTTCCGTGGCGCCCTGGGGGCCATTTCGGCGCGATTATTCGACCCCGCGGCGACCTCGGCGACCCGTCGTAAATCGAGAATCAATTTTTACCGCGAGTCGCGCGACCCGCGGCTGCGGCCGGCTTCGTTTTCCGTGCTCGACTTCGCCGAGGACTGACCAACGCAGCTTGAAAGCGTCGCTTCCGCCGGCGGCTCGCCGTTTGTTTCCCTGGGATCCGCCGCGACCGACAATTGTCATCGCGCTCAAGAACACGCTTCTCTCTTTTTTTTTTTTTTAATCGCGTCGGCAAGACGCGAGGATCACTATTTCGAAACAGTTTCTCGGTCGATTGCAACTACGTTTTTTTTTTTTGCGCTCGCCGATCATCACGTCTGTTCGCGCACTGAAGCGCGCGCGTTCGCGAGCGATTATTCCGTCGGAGTGGATTTTCGTCTGCCCGCGTACGCGCGCGGAATGCCGCCCATTTGACGCGGAATGCAATTTTCGCTAATGCAATTTGCCGATCTCTACGCGTCGGGGAGAAAAAAAAAAGACGTAATCCCGCTGGGTGAAACCGAAGTTACGTAACGCGCGGGACGAAAATACGCGGCGTACAGCGGGAGTGTTTTCAAAAAATCTTTATTAACGTTTGCGTTTCGTTCGCTCGAGGTGAAACCTCGTTTCGCGCAGTTGCAGCGAGAAGAAAAGTGAAAGAAAAAAATATATTAAAAAAAAAAAAGAAGCCAGGATGCACGTGGGATCGTCCGGTGTTTATCGTTATTTATTGAAAGTCTTAGTGCGCTTTGTTATCCGATATGTTATCGACGGCGTCGCATTCTCACTATCGCGATTAGAATTCTTAATCACGGCCGGTCGTTGAAACATTAACCGACCCGTCTGGGTGTCACGATCGAAGTCCGTGTTCCTGCTTTCGAGGGTGGTGTCCTTTGTTTACACGACGAGGATCGGTCACGTCTGGCCGATTTAGCGGCGGCGCGCGGAACAGAAACCGACGGCGGTCGAGTCGATACTTCGCGACGATTTCGCCGCCAATGACGTGTTCCTCGACGAGGAATCCGGAATGCGTTTTGGAAGCTGGAATTTTGGATCCGTGGCGTACGACGCTTCCGATATCGGGGGAGCCAGGTCGAGGCTCCGTCGGATCGCGTGCGGATCGCGCAAAAATTAAATGTATTCAACAAGTCTCGATCGATAGGACGTTTTCCCGGTGATTTGCACGACGACGCGCGCCGTGAGGAGTGGAAGTCCCGGTGAAACCGTCGAATTGTTTTAATCTTATCTCCTACTTAACGCGACGCGATTAATGACGACGGTAAAACCTCCGACGGGCAGCGAAGCTTCGAGGAACGTGGATGCGGTTTGAATTTCAGTCGCTGTGTGCTGTACGAATTGTCGTTCCCGTCGTGACGATCTCGAACCTCGGTATCAGCGGTGACAAAATTATTGTGCAACAATATCGACCGCGCTTGCAAGCGGAGAAGGGGAGGGGGTGGGCGAGACGAGAGGGAGAGGACCAGCCACTTACGCGATCGGCATGGGAGGATCTTGATGAGAGAATTTTAGAGCAACGGACGGGACCACGCTCTAGAGCGAGGTTCTTCGAAAGCGTTTCGGGGCGTGCGTCGGATGATGAAACTTGGTGCCAAAAGCTGGAGAGACAACGGCGGACCGAGAGAGAGAGCGAGAGATGCGGCGAAGAACGAGAGAGACGGAGCGACGGAGCGAGCCAAATCGTACCGCTCGATATTCGTAGCATGAGAACGGGACGAGGTCCGACATTCGCGCGTGTTCCGCGAATGCCGTCGAGAGAGGAGCGGGAATTTTCCTTTCTCCCTCTCTGGGAGAAGAGAGAGAGAGAGAGAGAGAGAGAGAGAGAAAAAAGAGAAAAAAAATAGAGAAAGAAATAGCGACCCCGGTGAAGAAAACCGCGGAACGCCGACAAACGTAACTTCCCGACGATGGTGCTCGCTGTCGAGGACGCGGCCCAGGTCGGCCGCGTTGCGGAACGCGTCGCGGAAATCCGTGCCGTCCCTTATCGCTCGATATTCAGCCGGGAGAGAGTGAGAGAGAGCGAGAAAGAAAGAGGGAGGCTACCGACGCCGTGACCGACGACGGCCGGATGTCACCCGAATGGATAGTAGACGCGTGATAAACTCCATGCGGAAAACGTTCGGCCGCTATGACGTAGAGTTCCGGCAGAAGTCACTAGACGTGCCCTCAGTGGCGGATTAAAACATCAAGCGCGATAAAAAAAAATTTAATTTACTATGAACAAATAATTAAAATGCAATTAACGCAAAATTAAAAAAAAAAAAAATTTTTTTTAATTTGTAGGGGTTTTTTTTTAAATTAATTAAATGTATTATGCAATGTATTCTGTTTGTGAAGCCTTAGGACGAGCGTTTCACGCTCCCGTCGGGAAATCGCTCCTGAAACGCATCGAATCTACCGAGAATATTGTTGGCGCTATGAGCGTTACTTCAGATCAAACGTTATTTACGTAGTTTTATCCGTCTTCATTTATTACCTATATATAGGGTGTTTCTCAACGCGTAATTGCCCGCTTTACTAAGAATCGTTTGAAATAATTATTGACTCTCGAACGCACATACAAATAATGGTTTACGTCGCGAGCAGCACGTTGTTTTCTCATCTTAGCTTTCAATCCTTAAAGCAAAATCAGCAAATTTTAAAAGCTCAGACAAAACAGACGAGAGCTTCTACATGATAATTAAATTTATTAATTCACGTTTTCAAATGCTTCTCATTTGAATTGCTTTATTTAAAATAGTAATTGATTCTCTCCCGGTATCGCTTTCAGTGAAATTATTCTCGCAAACGTCTTGCAAAATTTGGCACATTTTAACGTTTAACATTGTCTCGTAAATAAGTCTAAAGTACAGCTCTAAATCATAATAAAAATATAAATCTTCACGTTGCCGCACTCGGGGATAACGTCACCGGTAACAATGAATGCATGCGATGTGTAATATTTCGCGATGGAGACCTCGCGCGTTCGAGTCAGAGCGCAATAATTCGGGTCTGGCTTCGGAGCCCGAGTGTGTAGCGTCATGCATATGCATCCCGTCGGCAACGTTTGCAGAATCGGATGGTGACTTCCATTATCATTAAGTTTACCATAACCACGTGCGACGGTCGTTCCCTTTTTCGCTCCGCGCCTAAAGTCCAAACTGCGAGAACCCCGAGGTGCTTTTTATATCACTGCACACGTATTACATATATTTCTGCGCGCAACAGTGACGTCAGTCTTGCGACGCGTAAGGAACGTATACCGGGTGGTTGGGTCGCGAACAACGTTCGCCGTTACCCTCGCTCGACCGGCGGACTTCGGGATTCGTATGAGCGGCCGGCTAACGCTAACCCCGATCTGTTGCAGTTTCCCGTAGGGAGAATTCACAGGCATTTGAAAAACAGAACCACGAGTCATGGTCGGGTAGGTGCCACTGCGGCGGTGTACAGCGCGGCCATTTTAGAGTACCTTACGGCCGAGGTAAGTGAGAGCACGTATGTGTGGCGGAATGTGTGTGCGTGTGAGCGCGAGAGAGAAAGAGAGAGAGAGAGAGAATGAGAAGATGCGATTGTAACCGATATTGTAACCGAAACCGAGACTCGACTAAGTTTCGTGTAACATCTTGCAAGATTGAGAATTTCATACTATGTATATTAATTTATAACAATTGTTGGAATATTAGGGCAAAGGGAAATGTAGATAAGATAGGAATGCATAGGAACAATAGATGCTGCAAATAATAACGATGGACCGTTTGTGAAGAAGAAATTGAAGTTAATTGAGAGGAATATTAAAATATTCGACCCAAATGCTAGTTTAATATTTAATGCGATTATAAAGATATTGGAAATATTATTAGCCCCCTAAGCTCTAATTAAATTATAATTTAATTACTATTACACTTGGAAAACGTTACAGTTTAATGTAAAATATTAAATTTGTTACGCAAGAAATTGATCTCGATTAACAAACAATCATTTTATAGTTTATGTATTTTTATAAATTAATTGTAAAATTATTATCAATTTTATTTAATTTAAGATGTTTCATTATTTGATTCTTTTTTCTTTAGGTATTGGAGTTGGCGGGAAATGCATCAAAGGATCTGAAAGTTAAACGTATTACACCTAGACATTTGCAACTCGCCATACGTGGTGACGAAGAATTAGATAGTCTCATTAAGGCAACTATTGCAGGAGGCGGTAAGTTTTCTTTTCGTAAATTTTCTCTAATTTATATTAATATAAGTAATATAATTTAATTAAAATAATATATTATTTTAATATTATTTAATAATATTCATATATATATTATTTAATTGCAGGAGTTATTCCACATATCCACAAATCACTTATCGGCAAGAAGGGATCGCAGAAACCAGCATAATTTAGCGATAATTGACATTGAACATTTCAAGATTCGTGGGCAAACGGGAGGAAGGAAAGAGTTGGTCCAGAGTGCTTGTTAACAAAGTGTACCTAGGTTACTAAATCGACGGCGAGACTGGCGTGATATATACATAGATATATATATAGATATATAAATAAAACAGTATATTGAGATATAATTTAATATAGATAAAAAGAAATGAGAGTTAAAGAAAAGACAAATGTTCATTGATAATTGACAAACGGACAAGCCAGGGAAAGGGGAAGGACGAAAGACGGAAAGAAAGTGAATTCTAGGCCGAGTAAGAAATTTTTAGTGTGCTTGTGAGCGATGCGTTGTAGCATCGCTCGAGATGATGGCAAGTCTTTGTACTGTTTGCAATTTTCGGACATCGCGATAGCATCAAGGAGCGGGTGAAAACTTATTTAACTATCACATTTAATTGTTTACTGCTGTGAGCAATATTATCTTACTAAACCGCTATCGTTTATCTTTCTCTCAATTTTGCCTTTGAATCGCCTTATGTGCCACTAAACGGCAAGTTTTTGTTTCGAAATAGCTGTTCTTACTTCACAATTTTGTATGATACACGTGAATGCGATCTAACTCAATATCTCACGGTTATCAAATTATTTATTGCACATACGTTTAACGTAAATGGATGTCTAATTTACGAACTACGAACAGTAAAGGTTTTCCTTTCGTCGAATTCATCACGACGAGAAAGAAAGGAGAAAAGAACGACGAACATTTATACATATGACTTCCAATATAGTTTTCAACTCGAATAACTCGGCCAAATTCGTATAAAACTATTTAATACAGTTTTGATTTTTTTTAGGTAGATAGGAAATCGTCCCTAATTACATGTTCATTAGTTTATAAATTCTTTGCGCTTTCCTCCTGTCAGAATCACGATGAATTATTATAGGGTTCCGATAATAAATAGCAATGATTCCAGAGTTTAAAAATTACTTTTCTAACTCGATTGTACATAGCGTTTTTAATTGCATACAGAAATTTCGTGTTACGTACATAAGTATTGAGTTTTATTAGTTTTCTGAAATTAAATAAGCCCTTTTCAAGAATCAAAGTGTGAAATGTTTTGCTACAAATTTTCTGGATATTGCGATCTCAATTAATTATAGCGAACACTTAAGAAAACTTCGTTTATTGTAAAGTAATTTAAAAACAGATTTAAAAACTATCAATACAAATTGAGGATTTTACTTGTACGTTTCAGAACGTGCAAATTTTACTTTTGTTCTAAAGGATTTTTTTCTTTATTATTTTAAAGTTTGTCAATTCCTTATTTCTACAATTTAGCATAATTTTTATTGTACCTACACGGTTTCGCACCATATGTAAAACGTTCATTTTCATAATAAAGATAAATTTTATTAAACTTTGTATGAAGATCAATTTATTACAATACCCTGTCCTTAGTCTTTAAGAAATAAAAGTTATATATTTTTATACTATTTAATTGTAAGAAATCAGAAAATGCTGAATTTGTCATCAAAGATAAACATGTTTAGGATAAAAAAGGGAAGATGGAGATATGAAGTGACTTCTTACTTAGCTTGTTAAGTTTGACAATGTGTTTGATTTCGCTTAATCGTCACAATGATACTTGCGGGTACGTACTCGAAATCAAAATTAGATTAATTAATATAAATCCCATTTTGTGATGGATCACTTTATACAAACTTCTAGCGAGTTTTTTAAAGTTATTAAAAAAGTTGACGAGAATGCAAAGCTGAAATCAATGCTAATGATAGAATTCGTAATCGGACTACGTATGTCGGGAGTTCTAAGTTTTATTTCATAAATCTGATTTTCGAACCTATTTTGCGAGATTAATCTTATTTGTTCATGTTTTATTATTGTTAAAGTGGTGACAATTATGGACGACGTTCGAGCTTGCTACACCCGTGCAGTGCTGACCTCTTATCGAGCGACACGCGAAACTTTCGATCAGCAGCGCCTCGCGGTCAGCTCGCTCCGGGTGAGCTGCTGGCTGCACGAATATGGAGGGAGGAAAAGCAGACCAGCCATTGGCTGTTCCCGGCCTCCACTTTTACGACAGGACAGTGCGCGAGCGCTCGGGCCGCTCGTCGGCGTGCAGTTGCAGTCGTTTCACGGGTACGGTGCGGTTGAGACGGTCGATCGGTCGTTCGTACGGTCGGTCGGACGGTCGCCCGTGCGGGACTTGGAGCGGTGCACGTATTCGCGGTCACGCTCGCGTCCAAGTTGCTCCGAAAATCACGTTGTTCTCGCCGCCGGTGAGTTTCTAGCCCGCGAGGACCGGCTACGCGCGCGCGCGCGCGACACCCGCGCGCACACCCGCGCGCAGGTGGACGCGCACCTCGCTGCCCTCCGCGGTCCGGGGCGCGCACTCCGCTCGCGACAGGTCGCACGAGACCGAAGCGAGAGTGCAGAGAAAAGGACGGCGTGTCCTCCCGTCGTATCCTCGTATCTCGCGTCGCGAAGGTCCGGAAGAATACGCGCGCGCGCGAGTTCGTTAATCGTTTGAAAATCACATCGTCCTGAAGTCGCCGGTCAATCTCGCGACCGCGTGAAATTACCGGCAGCCTGTCGCGTCGTCTCGAATCGAAGGTGCGCTCGCGCGAGTTCGTAACCGTTTCTCTCCTGCCAACGATCGTCGTCTGTCGCGTGATTCGAGTGGCCGAGCGGTTCGCGGAATTCGCATCCGAGAGTTCCAGGAAAAAAAAAGAGCGCCGTCTCCCTTCCTTTCTCGCTCGCCTCGCTCGCCGCTGCGACGTTTTCGGAGTGGATAAGCTAAGTCGTCGATTCTAGGAATCCAGTGTCTCCGTTCACGCGATCTTCAGGTGACTAGCTTACTGTTTTAAAGATTCCAGTCGTGATGTTTTAATTTATAGAACGAAAAGTGTTTTCTCCCGTCGAATATATTTTTCTATTTCTTTTACTTGTATCGAAGGCACATTTATTTTAACGCTAAACTTTTGATGAATATTTTACGTTATTTAATTTTATTAACGTGATAATTTTTTATACGTATTTTGTATCGCCGATAGATTTTTTTTATCTACGACCAGGAAATTCATTAGTAAATGAGAAAAAATTGCTTTCTTACATTTTTTTAGTTTTTTTTTTTTCTGAAAGCACTCGCGAATCATGTTTCATACTTGCTACTTTAGTCACTTTGATGTCTCGTAACGAATCGGTTTAACCAGTCGATTACATTCCGACCAATTATGCCCGCAAACTCGAGTGATTAATTATTAATTACTTCAAGCTGGTAAAGATTAACGAACGCGTGCATGCAATTACGCTCATGTCCGAGCGCAAATGGGAGGGAAACGGGGTGGAGGTAACTGCAATTACCTATCGTTGCATGTAACGAACTGGTCGAATCGAAGTACGTGCGAAATCTTCGGATTAACTACCTAGATCTTTCAAAACCACGAAAGCGAGTAACTCGATCGGGGGTGTAATTTCTTTAGTTCCTTAATCGAGCAACGGATTGCTCGACAAACGCAGGTTACTCAGTTTAGCTCAGGAAAAGAAAACAAGACAGAAAACAATTGGGAAAACGGGCAAGCAAGTCGGATTGAGATTTCGAAATTTGATCGCGAAGAAAAAGAGGAAGAAAAAAAAAAATAATAACGAAAGAGCTCTGCTAGGCGAGCGAGATTGGATTTGAATTTCCCGTGAACTTTGCGCGCGCGTTTGCGGTTAACTTTAGTCCGCTCAAGGAAGAATTCGTTGCCGGCGCGGACGCGGTGCCCGGATTTCGGAAAAACGCGGACGTCCCGAGACGTCATCCGCTCAAGAGAAACGTTATCTTCTGCTCCCGAAGGTTGGTGGGGTGTTTCCTGATCTTCTCGTCGCACGGGACTTGGCATGGAGTGACCTGCTCGGCGCCGTGAGTCTTTCCATACAGCGCGACCGGCTCAGGACTTTTCGAGGATGACGAGCAGACGCGCGGAACGAGTCGTCGCCGACCGGTGAGTGTCTTTTTTCAGAAAGCGTTTAGCGCGCGACGCATGCGAGAGCTGTGCCGTATCAGCCTAAACCAGCGGCACACGTCGCTTTTTTATCTCTGTCGTCTGTTCCAATATCGCAGGAAATTTGGGTCGATGATATAGAGTATTTACGATCAAAACCCGAGTTCGAGACCCGACTATTTTTTCCCCTATCCTACATAAATCATTAAGCGCGGAGAGAACGAAATAGTAATTATGCGGATGGGAATACCTCGTCTCTCGTTATATTGTTTCAAGGGCCGCTGCCGCCGTCGCGCACGGTGCACTCGAAACGGCGACGTATAGCGACGGCTGCACCGGGAAACCGCACCGGCGATCTCGGTTCATTATCGCGACTGCTCGCGAGGCGAACTTAGACCGCGAGTTCCGTAATTGCTCCCAGCGAAGTGTTACATCCGCGTGCGCGAGAAAACAAGCCGAATTGAGTAAGGCGCTCGTGACCGGCGAAAGTTTGCATTAACGATATTACAACCCTGTGCGATCCGTGTAAACAGGATTCTGTCCGCGGCGCATTTTTAAAAGGCGAGGGACGGCTCTTTCGCGAGATTGGACTCGCACGGTTGGCACGGATAAGAGGCCGGCTGCGCGAAATGGCAAGCAGCATCGTGACTGCATCTTTTGGATCCGACGCGGTAATAAAACTAATTACTATCGACGAGAAATAAAATCGACGATGGTACGGATTATCTGGCGGCCGCTATTGGAAATAATTATAAAACACGCGGCATTGTTACGATTACATTTCGTGCGAGGAAAAGAAATAAAAAAATAAAAAAAAAAAAAAAATATATATATATATATAAACGTATATCGTTAAAATGGGATAAATTGAATTTATAATATTCGCGTCAGCAGCATACCGAACATTATTTAAGAATCATTGTTAACGCCAAAGGTTATTCGACTGTATTTCAAATATTCGTTATTTTACGCGCGGAAACACTCGAAACGGGGAAATGCATGCATTTTTCATCTGACTCGGCTTTGTGTCGATAAAATACAATTACATACATACACGCGCGTACACAGTGCATGCGCAATTAAATATGTTTTCTCTTCTTTCCAGTTCGCAAAATTAAATGGTGTATAAATGTTAATATGTAGGTTACAAGCCGGAAACTGACGGCACAATGAAGAAGATAATTAACGCGGATATATATCCATGTGTAAACCATTTCTGTGGAGCACAGTCTAATTCTGAATCTGCGCTGTACTTGACACGACTAGAGATTTATCTAAAAATCGTAATATGCACCTATCTCTTAACTGTGAAACGTAACTTATCAGGGAAATATCTGACGAGCTAGATATTTTTTTTTTTTTTTTTTAATTTCTCTGAACGATCATTAATTATTCATTTAATTCTCAATATTGTATAGTTTTAAAATTAATACTAAACCGGAAACGTATTTAATAAAGTAGAATCCATTTTGCGAAATGGAGAGACACGTTAATAACTTAAAAATTATTAATTTTTTTTTTTAAATAATAATTCAAACATTTTTGAAAAAAGAAAAAAAAGGGGAATGCTTATTATTCGATTTCGACACATTACACAATGATGTAGAGCGTAACTCCTCGAGTGCAAACGCATGAATTCCCTTTCGTCCCAATGTAATCACGAAAGTAAAAGAGAAAACAAATTTGAAATTCATAGTTTAGCTATCCCCCAAAAAACCCCTTCCGTTTTTTGTTCTTCCTCTTTCGCATTCTCTTCTATTTACATCTCTGCACTTTAGTCATTTTTCTCTTTATTCCCATTACATTCGGTCTACTCTCGAGCATCAAAACCGAGTCAGATTTTTTTTTTTCTTTTTAAGTCTAAACGAAAAATCTAACATGAGCACGAAACGGTCGGGTTTCAAGCCAGTTGGCGTAGTGTCTTTTTCCCGGTGCATTAATACTTTGATTGTTTGCGGTGCTAGGTGCACTTTTTGCGACATTCGTTTTTTACCTTTTTCTTTTAAAAGGAAAAAAAAATATATTATAGGAAAAAATATTTTATTTACATAATTCCAATCTGAATCTGGTTCGGTAAACGTTTCTGCGGCACGCACGCACACGTATCGATAAGAATGTCCGCGCATGTGCAAAAATCACCGAGATTTTTTTTCGTTTTATTCGGGAGGATTTTTATTCCGCTACGTATGCGACGAAATATTCCGAGATGTAACATAAACTCGATTAACACCTCAAAAGTTACTGCGTTTCAACAAAAATATACGATCGACAATAATTTTTTTTAATATTTCTTTTTTGGGGAGGCGCACGATAATAATTAGATAAAACGACACGGAAACGCATATCGTTCGATTGTATTTTGCTCGGCCGCGGGTTTTATATTTTATACGTGAACTGGAGGAAGAAACATCCAAATATTTGCCCGGCCGTATTTCGGCGGGATGTTCGCCGAGGTAAAAGCAAAGTTATACAGGGTTATTGCAACGGCGCAATATTCTGTACCGGAGAGGTGTATTGTTTGTCGATCGCGGCCTCGTTTACCACCCATTGATTTTAAAACACTCCTAAACGACGGCGACAACGTTTCGATCCTTGAGAGCGGCGCGACGAATGCACAAAATCAACCATGTTATTTTTTTTTATTCATCTTTTGGCGTTTCGCGAATATATTGCAGGATAGTCGGTCTCGATCTCGGAATCCCTTGTCTTTCCAGCACCTAGCCGTTAACATTAGAGCTCTTCCTACTATTTCCCTCGACCCAAATTTCCTAGAATATCTCGAGCGTCTCGCGACAATCTCGTTAAAAAAAAATTAAAATTGATCCTACGATTTTGCGATTTCCGTTTCGGCGGGCTTCGACGAAAATTTTAATCAACTTTAAACAAACTTCTTCACGAACGAGCAAAGTAGGTTCAAACGTAGACGTTAAACTTATGCTTTTAATAATTATTGACCGTCTTTGTCGATTTTAACCGGACACGGTTTCTTGCTGCGCCTCGTTTCCTGCCATTTTTCTTCTCGTACGGAAGAGAACTGGCGAGTGAACTCCGTAAAATTACCAGGATGCGGGCGGGTTAAAAGAAATTACACCATAGACCTGTGAACGTCGTTCCTTTTCACGCGATCGTCTGGCATAACGGTTGCGTCCTACGTGTGAAAGTTGCCGCGAATTAAAAACTGCGCGGAGTCGGAAGCGGGATTGCACGATATGGAACAAGCGAGCGGGCGAGAGCGGATTTGCTTTCGATATTCGCCGTTGCGTACCGAGGGAACTACGCGGGCATATAAAACCTTAGGAAACGACGGCTTTCCGAGTGAGATGCACCGGCGCATCCGCAAGGCAATAATCGTTCTCCGAGAAGAAGAGCGCTTCAGGCGGAAAGTTCCCGGCACATTTTTCATTAAGCCCGCGAATCCTCGGATTTAATTGAAACCGAATATCACGGCGGAGCTTGAAATTTCGTCCTTTTCCGCGTCGCTATTCTCTCTCTCTCTCTCTTTTTTTTTTTTTTTCTTTTTTCGCACAACAATGCGAGTCCAGGTCTAATAAATATAATATATTGAAGAAGTCTCGCAAATAGAAATTGCCGCTTTAAACTCAACTGCAATAGCTCCTTTCTTTTTCTAACGAGCGTAAAACGACGATAGTTATGACGCAATTTAACACGCGAAAAGTTTTATTAGTCACTCGTTGTTGAGGGAAGTGACGTTGATTTTTGCGTTAACTCTTTCCAATTTTTGATATTTATGCGATATTTCGGTATAATTAAAAGCCCGAGTTTCGCGGATCTCTAGATCGGTCTTGCACGTCGACTCGCAATAGTGAAGCAAGCTCTGGCATATTCCGCGTAATCTGAATAGCACTCGCGGCACGCAAGGTCGAGCGATCGTCATCGAGGCGCTGGCGAACGGTGAAAGTCTATTCCGCGTGGAAGGGACCTTCTGGTCGGTGTTCATGCGGGAACGAACACGGAATCGTTCTCGGAACGAAAGTCCCGGGTCTACGGGTCGGGAAACTTCGACCGGTCCGAAAGAGTTGCAGATCGTAACGCCGAGTTTTCGAACGCAATCGCAAGACACGCGTCTTGAAATAACTTTGCGTAGAATATACTATTTTAAACTCTTTCTCTCTTTTCCCCCCGTATTCTAGTTTCCGACACGTCGAGATAGGCTTGAAATGAACGAAATTTGCTGAATTTAACTTTCCATTGGAAATATGACCGGTAACAATGGCAACTGCTAGGGTATCGAAATAAAAAAAAAAAAGAGTAATGAAATAGTTGGATACAGGTCGAACGATTAAAACTGTTGAAACTCAAAGTGCAACGGTATTGAATCAGTTTCGCTGTGTGCCGGCTTTTACAGAACGTGTTTACCATTCGCTGTATTGAAAAAGCTTTACGCTGCCGGATGCATTATTTTAGTAACTTCCATGCGGCTTTGTTCGTTAATTATAAATATCATTAAAACCTAATTAGCCCGGCTTGTGATAAAGCTTCACGAAATTGCGAAATATTAATTTTCTATTTGCGCCGGCTGATCGCCGGATATTTTTCAAGTGGGTCAGAAAATTTTATGCTAATAGCGAGATTTTATGCAAGAAATGCTTAACGGGCGGATGATAAAGAACTTTTTAACATCAATTTAATGCGAATTTAATTTATGCGAAAGATCTCTTTGTTATTCTGAAATAAACTTTGCGGAAAATGTATTTGCACGTGGAACAGATAAGATCGGGGTTTTCGGGTAAAAATTACCAAGTTCTTTTATTTTCTTTTTTTTTTCGCGAGAATGAAACTGAATGTTTTATTACGACTAGAAGAAACCATGCGCGCACGTTGTTTTTTAAGATCCCAATTAAAAACTACGAAAAAAAAACATGCGACTCACCAATCTGCATGAGCTTCAGCGGAGTTGAAGAATTCTGCCGGTGACTGTAACAAAAAAAAGAAATATATGATTGTAGACATGTATATTACTTTAAAAAATTAATGAAAAAAAAAGGTTAAAGTTTTTATTTAATAAATGTTTTATTTAAAAAATTTATTCTCACCTATAAGTTGCTCCGCCGATGCAGGATGCCCGTCCCGGGCCTGCTCCTCCTCTCAGATGGGACGTGACGAGCCATCCTTCCGCGCACTAGACACTCGCGAACACCCCGACCGTGATTTTAATCGCGGAAATTTACTATGATCACTTTCGCGCGTCCCATGTTCGGCACTCGCGTTTAGAATAAAGACATGTTAACAAATTACGCCCGAATATACTATACGAAACTCCCGGGAACGACCGACGAACCGGCTACGGTTCGTAAAATAATTAATAACGGCGGTGACGACACTCGTTGATGACCGGCGGAGGCTGCTGCGTCGATCTGCAACAAAAAAATATATACATATATTAATTTCAGAGATGCTACAAGTATTAGCTATTAGTTTTGCGTTTTACAAAATTGATTCTTACCTCTGGGGTTGCTCCGTTGATGTACGATGCCTTTCCGAGGCCTCCTCCTCCTCTCAGAACATCAGACCTCTTGTCGGAATAACCAGCTTCCTTTCGGGCCATTCGATATTCGTCCTCGCCTTGGTTATCTGCGAACAAAAAGCCCAGATAATTAGTTAAAACTGATCGAGTCCACGCAACACATATGAGACAAAAAGATCATTTCGGAGAGACGAACACGTAAGGATATAACACACTTTACGGAAAGGAGATATACTCACACGTGCTCTCCTCACACGAAGAATGGAGAGAAGACGATTCTCGTATCGCGAGTTTTTTGTTAAACGAAAGTACGTATTAATTTCGGCACGAGCACGCGGTCGCTGTGAGTGCGTAATACGTACGTGTGCTTTGCGCGACCGCTGGAGAAGGACAAAGCGAGAGTGGGAGTAGTGGGGGAATATACCTAGCGCGCGGCATGTAGGCTCGCGCTCGCTCTTTCCCTGTCCCTCCCGCCTCACCCCGCCTCCCCCCCGCGCCTATCTATTCGTTACTCTCGTTCGATTTAATTGTAATATTTAATTATTTTTTAAGATAGGATTAGAAATTTTTTTTCCATCTTCTATTATCGCGCCCAGTTCAGTCTTTCACCTAATCAATGCAAATGAGTTGCTGCAATTTTTTATCGTTCCATCGTGATTGCGAGTCCCTTGCGAAACAAAGCTGCTTATGAATTTGACCTGGCGCATTCTGCGCGCTATTAAGACGTCCATCAATCTTGCGCCGTTGTCAGGCTAATCAAACAATACGTCGCCTTGATTGTATTGCTGAAATAGGGACTTGATTGTCGCGATTACGAGACGGAATCGCGAACAAGCTCGCGTGATAGATATTTCTCGTGAAGAGTACGTTCGACATGTAACGGGTATCGCTATTACTCTTACAATCAGGCACTTTGTTGCGCTTTTAGAAACGCTCTTTAAATCGTCTTAACATGGAATTGATTTCTTTTTTGCTTCAGACATCTGTTACGTGAATATAAATAAGACTTGAATTCGCCACTCGTGTACATCAGTCATAATTAATTGTAATTATTAATCGTAATTGGACTTAACGACTAGCGAAGAAACGAGTACGCGGTGTTATTTTTTTTTTTTTTTTTTCTTGTGAAATTTTACGTCGACTCGTATTTCATCGGGCAGAAACGTCAAGGTTTTAACAGTTTCCAGCAACTGCTAAGTGAAGGGCTTTCCCTCGAATTAAAAGAAGCTCATAAATAATGCAATATTAGTTACCATGCAATTTGAAGTGGTCTTTACGTTAATAGAATTTTAATTTCTAGCTTAGTTAGAAGCTTACCGGAAACATCACGTGTAAAATTTAAAAATAATAAAGTCAAATAATACGTTTTTTTTTTTTCTTTTTTTTGGTAGCGCATTATAGAAATTTATCGCTTTGTCAAAACACTTCCCAATTTTTCGAAAGTGTTCGGCATAAAACGGAGGAATGAAACTTGATGAGATTTCGCGAAGAGATTATCGCGTTTCTTATTATTACGATGAAATTAAAAGATTCCGCTTGGGCGTTTTATATATACGAGGCGCCTTGCGCCATTTCGGTTCAGCCGGAATGAAAAGGTTGCGAACTTGTAATCTCGTTAGAACGTAAAACTGGAAGTTTGCGACTTCATAAATTCAATCTCACGCGCTCGTATATAGTCGTTATTAAATTAAGCATGGTCGCGTTCCGAGTCTGTTCCATCGATATTAGCCTGCGCTTGAAAACGAATTAACGTGAAAATAATGCACGACAGGAATTAGTATGCGATGCCTCGCTGCTTACTCAGCTGATATTTTCATAAATTCAAAAGGTACACATCGTATTAAATTTTTTTTTTCTTATGGAGGAAAGGTGCATGAAAAAATATCGAAACGAGGTTGAGTTTCTCGGAGGAAAATATAAATACATATAAGAGGAGCTACTGAGTTCTTTTAGACCACGGTGGTGTCACTTTTTTTTTTTAAATAAAATGTTCAATTAATTTAGTTCATTTTTGCTAATTGAAAGTTTTCTGAAATACTTTTCTCATAAAATGAAGCTCCCGCTGAACTTTCAAGGATTCTGTTTGGAGTCGATCAACGAATTAGCAATTAAAAGTTCACGCTCGGGCAGAAATATCCTTAAGTTTGGAGATTGATCAAAGTTCGATCACCTGAACGTATAAGAAGATTCAGAACCACTGTCCCGTCTCTAACTAGACACGATCCTGAGACCTCGAAGCTGTACTGTATGGTTAGCAACGTTAGGTTAAACCGTTACTCCGGCATGTCGCTTCACCTTTATCGTAGACGGAAATACAGAGGCGCGGCATTTATTCTGTACGTGCGTAACATATCTCTCGACTGCCTCAGCACATATTCTTCCGCAATTTCGTCGTGCGCGGACTATCAAATGACGGTAGCGGTAGGTGCAGGCGGTATCCGCGAATTAAAAGTTCAAATTCGATATTCAAATCGCGGCACGTAATGCGCCTCCGCTAAATCGCGATGTTAAACGCGCGCCCGCGCTCCGAATTCAATAACGCTCCCCTCGACAACAATGCCTGTACAAAAGTTTCTCGTAACATCGACTGTAATTGCGAGTCGTTAATTGACCGAAAATCGGGGGATTGTAATTGGACGGGAAAATGCCGACGGCGGAAAAGAGCACGAAACCCAGGCCGTGGCACTCGTGACGAAGTGCACGACGGTGTTTCAACGCGCTGGATATGATAGATACGATCCGAGACTACTGGAACAGATGTACGGGTGTCCGGAAAGTGATTTATCGTACGGCCCGGTCGGTCGGCCCGAACTAAACTTTGCGTCGGTGGATTTTCCTCGGTACTGTGCCACGTATGGGGCGCAACGAAAAATCCGCGCAAATCAACCGAATAACTCGTACATTTTTTTTTTTTTATGTATCGTAACTCAAAAATCGTCCGCTTAACTTCCGTTTGATTGTCGCGGTATTTTACGTTCCGTTTATGAGAACGTTCTTAGGGTGAAACTTGACTCGGGAGTTTGCCCAAGTATTTTAATCGACGGGATGTATTATTTTACATAGCGCGGAGGTGGAAAAGTAATTCTTTCGCGGTAGCACGGGCGCCGAATCCCGCGGGATTTGCATGCCACGCACTCGTGCTGGAAGTATCTCCTCCGCTCGAGGGGGTATCTCAAGTTGGAATACCATACGGAGCTCGAGGCGAGGTCAGGATCCGCCGGAGGATACTCGCAAACTCGAGCTGCGAGTAGCGATGGTGCCGACACTCTCGCGTTGAATAATCGACGGTGTACCGAGCGTTTACACCGGCCGCCGTTACAAGTAAAAGTCCCCGAGCTTACAAGGAAAACCTTCTCGAGCTTGTTGTCATTGATTTCCCGGTCTCCGAACGTTTGTGTCGTTTAAAAAGCGGCGTGCGGCACAGATGAAATGTTAGCGACCGCTTTCCCTCGTATTTGTTGAGGCAAGCGACTTCGAAGAAAGCGCATAAATTTATTACAGCTATTTCTTACGCTCGAAATCAGAATATCAGGCTTTTTATTCCGTAACGTGTCTCATGGGAGAATGTAGAAAATTATCGTGAAAACATTCGGAGCGGAAACTTCTCATAATCAAGACGCGAGATCAATTGTATAAAATGTAGAGTACGCATTTTTTTTCTTTTTTTTTTTTACTTTGAATTAACTGTTTCCGTTTTAAAACGTTCATTTCGCGTTTTTGTCACGTGAAAAAAAAAAAAAAAAACGGAAGAGGAAAGTGAGAACTAATTGACAAGACTAATTAATTAGCGCAAAACGTGGTAATATGTCGCGACATACATACATAGCGTTGGTTGCGCATTTGAATGCCTGAACGTCACAATTTCAAAGACAGTGCCTTAACAAACGTCCGCATTCGCATGTAGTGCTCCGTAATTTGCAAGCGAGCACTGGGTCGAGGGCCATCGCTACCTGCGCGCAATCTCCTACGCGTAGCGGCCGCGTGGTCGATGACCCAGAGGATGTGCTAACGGATCGCAACGTGCGACCGAATAAAGAGACTCTCCCGAAGACCGTCGATCGTTCGTGAATGTCTTCAGGCGGCGCGTTGAACGAGAGTTAGGCTCGTCGGCGAACCTAATTTACTATCAAGCTTGCCTGGCAAAGCGGTTATTATAGTAATCGATCTCGCGATCTCTCAAATATTTTTTCTAATTTTTTTTCTAATTTTATTACCGTGTCGCGTAGTTATCAAAGCAAAGCCCACTTTTGCGTGATTAAACGAGTAGGTATGTGGTTCTGTTATTCACGCCTCTAAAGCCTACTTCGGTTACTTATCACATCACTTACGAATTTAATTATATTACACGAAATTATATGTATATATATATTTTTTAAATTAATTATTTATATTATTTTTTTATTTAAACATGTACACGCGCCGCGGACGTGTGCGTTTGATCTACATATATGCGGTGCCTGGCGTATTCTCGTATATCAGCTCGTGTGCACACACCCAAAAAGGCACACACGTAGCTTATGTGTACCTTACGCACAAATGTAACGCTCGTAATGCCGACGTGTATCTCTGCGAGCTGGCACGTTCATTCGCGGTTAGGCATTCGCATCCTGAACGCTCGGTGTCGACGATCCCGTATGCTGTCCGCGCGCCCAAACAAGCTGACGTGCTTATACCTGAATGTGGCATAGGTGTTCGCGTTTCGCAAGAGCCAAAGAGCGACGAAAGGTAGCCGCAATAGTTTGGAAAAATAAACGGAATAACGTGATATTTAATTTAACAACTCGTATACTTCCTTTTGATTTTATTTCGTCTAAAGAGGCTTCGTAAAGAGAACTTTGCAATATTACGTCGGGCGATATCTCGCGCTGTGTAACACCATACTTTCGTCGAGCGCCGCGTCCCAATTAGAAGCATGTTAATAAAATTCCATACCGATAACGTAATTACTCGTCTGTCAACGGCGCCGAGACGTACGTCGCGGTGCGGAATTCTCGTAAAAATCTGCGTACCGTTAACGGAAAGGAGATCAACAATCAGTCGTGCGACTTTCGCATCGAGTTATCCCGTTCGGCCCGTAAACTCTACTCGTTTTCCACCGAGCAGTAAAGCGAAATGTCTCGTGTAAAGCCTAGAAGATTCGGGGACGCGTTTGCCGATACCCATGCCTGGGGTTGGAGACCGAAAAAGCCAAGAGGTAATAGAATTTAATGAATGACGAGAGAACGGGCGAGATAGCGATGGCTGAAACTTCCAGGGTACAAGCGCCGTAAAATCCCCGCGACGATGGCAGAAACGATCGAACGACGATCGTATCGCGTCGGTTTTTATTCCTCGCCCCTCTCCCCCGAAGAAAATGGAGTTACACGTGTCTCGGATTAAAGCGGAGCCGTCGCGACACTGAAATCCCGTGGAAATTCCTCGGGGAAATAGAATAAATTTCTTCCCGGATTGCGCGAAAGAAGTCGTTACCGTCTTAATACCCAAAATTAATGATCCTACTGCATTAACGGCGCCTTTCGTTGCTCGATTTCCTAAACGGCGCGAAAATCTCGCGAATCGTTCGCCGAGGTTGGCGATCCGACCTGCAAAAGTCGCGGATTATACGTTCGGATTAGAACGCGGTGATAAATTTCCTCCTGGCGACGAGAGCCCATCTCGTTGGTAATATGCAGGCGATTTATCGTGTTGTGTAGCAACGAATTTCTAATTTCGTAAGTGGCGGCGCAAGAAATTTTCGCGGATACGAAGGACGCTCCCGAGGATCTACGTGCGCTATGAAATCTCGCGGGTAGCTATCGGATTAGCGCCGGTAATATCTGAAAAAGGGGGGAGCACGCGCAATCGAAGATAGCGCGTTTACGGCTGTTTTTCTCGTCAGGAATAACGGGCTGACGTTATTCCGGCTCCAAGTGTAAAAAGAACCGCTTCCGGCGACGTGTAGCCGCGGTAAAATAGCAGCCGCGCGAAAGCCAGCGGCGATATAAATCGCGCCGGGGCTGTGGAAAGCCCAAGCTGTAAAACAATTGTATACAGCCGTGATGTAACGCGTGCTATCCTCTCCGTTTTATTGGTAATTGTCGATGCGCTCTTGTTCGGGTTTTATATGCTGCGTAAAGGTTTAAACTCCGTTGAGTCCGAGGTGTATAAACAGCGTAACAGAATTTTCCATTTATGCAGTTCAATTACGGATATAAAGTGAAATGTTGCGATTCTTTTAACATTTTTTTATTTTATTTTATTTTATTTTTTAAATAATTTGAACTGTAAACTTTGAATAATACGAGTCATTCGATATCTCTTTAGCCTTAAATCTTTTACTGTTTCGCCAACATCTCTGTTCATGATGTGATTATCATGTTTAACTAAATTGATGATATATCGGAGTAGAGAAATGTAATAATTATACGAATTTATGCATTATGTTCTACGTGTAAACCGTGGAGGTTTAACAGATGCCCAGTATTGTACATTGATAGTTTCATCGATTAACGGTACGGCTATTTTATGGTTAAATTCATGCGCGTAACACGATAAGAGATAATGGTTCTCGGATTTTCTTTTTCAGCGCGTAACGGAAATTTCTAATAACGTAATATTATCAGAATCCGGGCTCGAACCATCTGACCGAGAATCGACGTGGAAATTTAAATATTGAACTATTTGATTTTACATTTTATCGACAATACATGTTCATTATTCCTATTAATCATTCTTATTCATTGTTCCTATCAAACAATCTGGTTCCATTGCGGCGCAGTGATAGAAATCTGCATCGGTTATCTGCGATAAAGTGCCACAATCCCGTCTGGGGTCTTTTCGTTTTTTTCTTTTTTTTTCCCCCCTTTTTATAGTCCCGCTCGTTTCGTACGTATTTACTCTACATATTCTCTCCGTTGCGTTCGACAATCTCGATAATTTTTTACAATGATTTGTATGTCTTTCACGCACGATAGCTGCCGTAAACACGCGCGCGATCTTACACAGGCGTGACGCTCTAAATTATGCCGTACCGTGGCTATTGTAATTTTTCGCCGCACGCCACATGGCGTAATAGGCAAATGTGGGGTACAGAAACGAGAATATTATTCTCCCGCGAATATTATTCCCGCCGTGTTCTTTCGCATCACGGCGCGCGGAGATATCGCGGCGTTAGGCTTGGGATAGACACGTAACTCGCCTCATTACGCCTTGACTCTCGCTTTTTAAACTCGCCTCTATTAAGAGTGTGTAACTACACTGCCTCCGTTCGCGGACTCCATTTACGTAATAGAAGAAGATTTCGCTTCTATTTGTTGCTCTAGAGAGTGTGGGATTATCCGTGAAATTTCCTCGACGATGTAGAAGTACAAACCGTTTAAATCGTTACGCGACGCTTATTTTATTACTACTGTCATTAATTTCTTTTTAAGAAAGGGGGCCATATGTTTATTCGACGCCAACAGTTTTCGCTACATACTACCTGCGTCCCGGGGTTTATTCTATGAATTTATCGGGAATAATAATTGTTTGGTAGCCGTGATTTCACGAGATAATATTCCAGCCCGGCAGATTATAAAGCTGTACGTTGCGTGCAAACATCAGATCATAAGTAAATTAAATTAGTAACGAGAGATAGGTACAAAGCAATCCCGGCATAAATACTAATACTAGTACTTCATTTAGTTACGCGCGGCAACATTTATCCCAAAATCGCTCATAAAATTTCATTTAAATTGCGGCTGGGGGAGGTAAAACCCAAATAAAGCGTTATCCCTATTTACTTGCGTTAGTTATTCAAAACGAGACTACTATTAGTTCGTAAATATCTCGCCATATCTACCGTGTATTTCGACGGTATTTACATTTATCCGTCGGTAGCCGTACTCCGCGTTTAGCGCAGAATACCATTATGCGGCTAAAAGATACGTTTATTTTATCGATTTAATATAATTAAAAAAATCTACTACGTTATATGTATATACACCCGGCGCGAATTGAAATAATTGGAAACGGTTACATACGTATAAGACGTGAATTAATTTTACAACTTTTTTTAGTTCTCTGTGTACTTAGAGAAAAAAATAGGAAAAAAAAAAAATATATATTGCGGCTCGTCTCTATAAATCTTTGATCTCGTTCTAGCCGAGAACGGTTATCCACCCATCGTGGGAGTTTCTACGCGGTAGAGTTGCATAATGAAAGGCGATACAGCCTCAGGCGTAACGTTTCCGACCTTATGGTACTCGGCGCAAGCTCGTTATCTCGACGATAGGTGCGTTACGTTCTCCCGTGCGTCATATAGTAACGCGGGATCGTTGAAAACGAAGTTCGGGAAATTGCGGCAGTCGCGGAGACGCGAGAGCGCGCGGCGCCCGTCGTTTTAGACGCCGATAATATCGCGATAACCTCCGTTTCGGCCCGCGTGGCTTTCCCCGCTCACCTGTTTTGCCTGCTCCCGGGCGGATGCTGTTTTCATTGTTCCGCGCGGCTGTTCCGTTTTCGGCCCGGTATTCGTCGATGCGGCGCGATAGGTGGCACGGTGAAACGCGTTCTTAACTTCGACGATGAACCTCGATATCGCGCTCGTTACGTCGTTTAACGCTTCAAACCCTACAATAACGTTGGATTGCGCATACTGCGACCCGCGGCCTTCGATTGCATCGACAACGTCGATTAAACCCCCCCGGCCTTGATTTTACGATTTGCCATCGAATTACTTCTTTACGCTATCTACTTAATTTTTTTTTTTATTTCTAAATTTTTTATTTTTATTTTTTTTTTTTAATAGAAAATTAATTCTACCGATTTCTAATTATAGTTAGTTAATTGGAAACAAAACGATCGTAGGCATAATGCGTGTTACATTTTTCGGACGCGCGATTAATTTTTGCGACCTTATTTTTTATTCGCTACGTTATCTCTCTACAAATAAGATGCTTCCTAAGGTAAACGCGATGAATAATGTGGGACAAATTTTTCGCTTAACTTGCAAGATTGTAAGACGCAAAGTGCTTCGCGCTTGTGCACTTTTACCGGGTTACGAATGTGCCAGTTCGCGGCAGCCAGCGTTTGCAAAGATCGAGAGGCGATGCGAATTGTAGAAAGTTACCTCGCGACGAGATGCATTTTCCGTGGCGTTGTGCATTGTTACGCCGCGCAGCGAGACGTTATCGAATAAGAAAAGGATTTCGTAGAGCGCCAGACGTGCCGGGGTGACGTCAGGCCTTAAGATCGTACAATCACCGAGAATTGACCTTCGCGGCTCATCTAGTACATTTTATAGATTACAGCATGCGAGATGAGATTATTGCCGATTAAACTTCGTAGATAAATTAATCAACCGTATTTATTAAACAAAATCGTTTCATAACCTGCGAATCCGTAGTTTTTTTTTTTTTTTTTTCTTTTATCTATTTAAGATTATTCGATATATACGATTATGACGGAGATTTTTTTGAAAGCCCGTGTTATTTGACGTGCGCCGTGGTAAGAAACTTTTGCCGTAGACAGAAAAAGCTTCAATTCTCCATACTCGCGTTAATAATCCTTTTACTCGTCCTCATTCGCGCGGACAAAGCTCGCGAAAGCCTCCATAAAATTTTAACTCGATCATGCGCGGTGCATTTAGACGACTAAGCCCCGTTCGCTTTAATGACACTTGATAAAAAGGCGCACCTCTCCCGGTTGGGTAACAAATTCACTGACCGCTCTCTGTGTTTGCGAGAACATTTTTTTTTTTTCCTTTTTGCATGACGGCGCCAGTCGTTCGGGATCGAATTAAAAAAGAAAATCCGCGGTATTATATTGTTAAACATGCACGAGACTACGGTGTATACACGGGGTTTCCGGTTAACCGCGTATTTAACAATGAATACTGCGGAATATATGAATGCAATATTACCGAACACATATACCAATTATAAACATTTTGCAGATAATATAGTTATATACATAAATAAAAAGTGATTTTTTTTTAAATATGAAACTGAAGCAGGTTTGCCTGTACATTTCGAAAATTGATATACAGTAAACATCGGCTGTGCAATTGAAATTAAACGTGAAGCATGACGTTACATGTCGTGTATTTTTGTTATGCGCAATATTAATGTAGCGTTTTGCCGCCGTAGTTTTCTGAAGCTCCCTCGAAATTGCCTCCTCTAAACATGCTGAATTAAACCTAATTACTTATGATGAGCAACGTCGGCGTTTAATGCGCACAACTGCGTAAACACACGTGCAATTTCTAAGCGGCTTAATGTATAATGTCGAAAAAGCCTACTTATGCGATTACATTCAATGACTATCGAAAACTTTGTTAAAGAAATATTTCTAAAATCTCTCGCGTCTACGGTTAAATGTACTAACGAAAGCAGCTCAATTTTTGAGGTACGATCAACTGTTTCGGGAAATTTCTAGCGAGCTATCGCGTTACATTTTACATCATGAAAAAAATTGTACGCGCCGAGTTATTGAGGGTGAGTTTTGCCACCGACAGAGTGACGGAGCCGCTGAAATTATTTATTGATTTGTCGCGGGGGAGTTCTAATTGTTGTCGGTTTTTCGCGCGTTACCTGTTCGATCTCTCGCTGAGCAACGCGGATGCAATAACGTCAAAGTCGTGTGAAGCACGTACGATGCTTCAAAGCAGGATTTTCTCGCTTTGCACACTTCGTGCCGCGAGAGTAAATGTCGGCAGTCAGAAAATTCGTTTTGTATTATTATTATTTCATATATTTTTACGTATATATTATTTTATATATTCTTATTAATTTTTGGAACGATTCCCTATAACGTAAACGTAGTAGAAAGTTCCACTCACGAGTCTGATACGTAACAGCAGAATTGTAGTTAGGCAGCTTATACGACGATTCACTGGACACGTTGCGGTATTTGACATTTAAGTTAATTATTTGTAATTCTCGTAATCAACTTAAGGAAATAAATATAATTAATACCCGAATGTATAATAAATTACTTTTAAAGAAACGAGAGGTGATTAAAATATTAAGTAAAATATGTACGTAAATTTATATTTCATCGTTGAAAAAATATAAAATGTAAAATAGTTTTCTTTAACGTAGGAGAGTGCGAGAGGAACGCTCTGTAATGCATAGTAAATGACAAAAAAATAAGGAAAAAAAAATAAAAAAATAAGAAAAAGGGAACAAAAATCAAATACCTGACTTCGATATGTCACGTTTCCGACCCGCCGCTCCGAGTCGCGACAAAAGTCTCCCGGAGGGAGGAGCCGGGGCGTAAGGAGGACCGCACGTGCCCATGTGGACTTCCGGTCGCGCGTGACTATATGACACCGTACGACTGTATACATACGATCCGGTGCATTTCGGAGTGTCTTCGAGCGCGTACAGCTCACGGGAGCCCGACTTCGATATCTCTCGATAACCGAAAAGGGGATTCGGCGGAAGGAAAAATTTATACTCCACGGACGCCCGCTCTATATATTTAACTCCTTAGCGCTCATGTCACCAGCACTTGTTGCTTTGAACTGGAAAACGACCTAGAGGCACACGTATCGCGTCAGAATTTCCGGTCTTTAATTTCCGCGGGATCTCCCTCGATCGATCTCCCCGACGTCGAGCTTCTCGGGCTGGATTGGGAGCGACGGGAGATGAATTTCCGAGCTCTTGTTTTACGGTGCCGCCGTCTGAGGAGAGCGGGCGCGAGGGACACTTTTCGGCTGACGGCGACGTTTTATCGAAGGCGCGGCGATATTTCGCGTTTGCCATATACATATTCTATTCGTT
This sequence comes from Cardiocondyla obscurior, assembly GCF_019399895.1. Lineage (NCBI taxonomy): Eukaryota > Metazoa > Arthropoda > Insecta > Hymenoptera > Formicidae > Cardiocondyla > Cardiocondyla obscurior. The sequence goes on from NC_091881.1 coordinate 101,399, forward strand.
CCCTGCCGTCGGTGATTTCCCCGAGTCGCGTGCGAGAGAAGTCCGCGGGGAGGGCTCGAAAGAAATCGCGAGCGATATGTCTGCGATATCGTCCTCACGGACGAACGGACGGTGTATTTCTGGCTCGCGAGACACCGTCCTGAGGAAACCCTGCCGACAATTTCAACATCGTTTCCACCAGTCCGGAATTCGTCCAGGTACCGTGATCGCGCGTTTTGCATCCGCTTTGCATGAAACGCTACAAAACTCTAAGTAGACGGAATAACATCGTGCGCGCTGCGCGGACTCCTCAAGTTTTCTCGGTAAGCGAATTTTCTTAGCGCTTCGTGAACGTTTATGTAAAGCTGAACGGCGGCGTTCTTTAACGAATTGAACAACAAAGCTTGCGGAACGATCCCGCTCCGTCATATTTCTCGAAGCACGGTCTCAAAAATATTACAAATATTTTCCCTCGGCAACTCTTCGAGGAAGAAAAAGTTTATTTCCACGTACTGAGTTAACTACCCTGTTTTAATTATATAACGTGGCTACCGCTGCATTTCGCAATGCACTTCGCAATGGATTGCATATTTTATGAAAGTGTTCTATCATTAATTTTTAATTAAACTTCTGCATATCTATTAAAAACATTGTTTTTTTTTTTTCTGGAAAAAAGATAGCTCGTAATAACGAAGGACTGCGTGCGAGGCAATATAACTGCGATGCCATTCACAGGTGAATGGCAGGACGGCGGAAATATATTGCCGCGTCCAGCGCGTTGAAAATATATATCAGTCGAGTTTCTCGACCCGCGTGCTCTTGTTCCAATTCGGCGATTGCGAGGGACGATAGATAATTTTCGTTCGTTTCTTTTTGGGACCGCTGCTGGCGCTAATTATTCACATTAATTTCACGGTGTCGATGAGGATAACGACGCGTAAATTTTCGAGGTGCTTCACCGCGTCGGAGGAACACGTGCGAATATCCGAAGTGTCACATCCGGCGAGGACGTCGATTTCTGGCGAAACACGTGTACGTAATACGCCATCAGCCGCGTGCATGTGCAGCATAGTGCATTACGCCCGCACCTCGCGCGCTAGAATTTGTGGGACCTTGCGGCCGCGGGCTTCTAAATAATCCCCGGAGTTGGTAATATCACTTGGTCCACTAAATTTCCCCGTGAACTAAATAACGAAGAACAGGCGCGCCCGACGGACATTGCGAAAACTGCCCTTGGGTTTGATTCACTCGACGCGGAATGGCAAAATCCGCGTCGACGTCGCACGTGACGGCGGTAAAATAAAATCGCGTAATTAAACAATTGATCGAGTGCTGCTACGTCAAGTGCGCGCGCGGGGAACGCTCGTCCTAGGATAATTGAATTAATTTGAATTTTTCTTTACGAAAGAGCGAGAATCCGTCGGCATCTGTTGCTGCCTTTGAATATTCAACGTTCGGCGTCTCGTCGCGATAAAATTTCGAGTTAAAATTCTGAAAAGGTGACGTTTGATAGACAGGGAGAGAGAGAAAGAGAGAGAGAGAAAGAAAAGGGGGGGGAAAAAAAAGTTTCTTGAAAAATTATTACTGCATCGGTTCCAGCCGCGACGATTCCGAAACACGCTTATTGTCAGCCTATTTGGAAACGCGAGAAGAGCGGTGAATCCTGAAATTATTGGCATCCCGGTATGAAAGGAGGGAAATGTCCAGGCCGTGTGGGGTTTCGTGCCGCGCGCTGTCTCCCGACGCGCGAGCTTTATTCACGTTGCATTATGGTCCGCCGCGCGTAATCGCTGTAATGAAATTTAAGCCACAGAGTCTCTGCTCGATGCGGAAATGCATTTCGCGACGATAAATTCGCTCGGCGGGACGCGCGAGATCTTAGCGCGGCGCGGCTTAATGAGAGGAACGCGACGGGGAGGATCAAAGGTGTAATCAAGCAAGTACATTCGTACTTAGACACCGTATATATCAACGGCAAATGACCTCATACAAGGACCCAGGTTCGCCGCCGCTAGACGCGTGACTCGCGTTCCGATTTGGAGATTTTGGCTATGTCTGATCAGACTCAGGCGCCGCAAACCTAAGTATCAACGTGCCTTATCAAAGGCAGCTCGTCCATTGGATTGGGAAGATACACGTCTTACATTGCGATACGATAGTAACGACCGGCTGGGGCGTGACGAAGCGTGCACGTGGCTCGACTATACTTAGAATGCACGGAGGAAAAGTGGATGCGCGGTGTCAGCAAACCATGTCGCGTAAATGTCAGATGTCCAGCCGCTTTCGCAACTTAAATTTATAAATATATAAACGCCACTATGTTTCTCCGTGGCGATTAGCCTGCGCCTAGAAACTCCGCGACGCAAGCGGTCGGGAATATTTTGTCGATTATAAACGGTATTACGCGGCGAATAATACAAATACTTAGGACGATCATGGTACTGAGTAACTCCACTCGTTTGTTTGATCACGCTGAATCGATTGTTTGATCGCGGTGGTCGATGAGATTGGCAAGCGGGTAATTAATGATAAAGGAGAATGTTTGTTTTACCTCGGGCAAACTAATTGTACGAGCGGAAGTGGATTATCTGAATCCGCGATAAAATGCCGCCGCAATTAACGCGCGATTCTGATTTTTTTTTTTTTTTTTTTTTTTTTTCTGACGAGCAAGTCGTTCTAGCTTAAATATAAAAAAGGAGGAAAATCAGTTGGGCTTTAATAAAATTAATTTTTCTATCCAATTCGTATTTTAAAAGTGTATGCAGGGTAATTTGCAATTGTTTACAGAGTTTAGAAGCTTTACATATTGAACTTTTTATTTTGGCGTATTAAAAAAAAAGAAGAAAAAAAAATTGATTTTTAGTTAAAAGAGTTTCAGTTAACGTAGGAACGAATAGCGTTCTTTGAGAATAATCTCCGGAAATCCGCCCTGGACATTTTTCGACTCGTTGCAAAAAGTTACGGGCGAATAATAAAAGGATCGATTTAAGATTTACGGTTCGCATTCAGCGAACACGTTGCCGTAAAAAGAGAGAGCGTTCCGTCCCATTTTCTCAATGGCATCTTTCTTCCCCTTTGTGAGGAATACCGCGATTAAACTTTAAACAATGTCATAAGGTGTTCTCGGGTGAAGTTTCCGCGTAACTTTCCGCGCATCTTCAAAGTTCTTCTTAGACGTTTTCCGGCGGCGGGAGTTAACCGGGGGCCGCGGCTTTGCGTACACGTTATCTCGGGAACGTACGGCGCGTCGCTTAATCTGCTAAATTACCGTGTACAGTCGAAGAGCGAGATCTTCGAGGATTATGGCTTAATGAAATTTGAACCCGGCGGATTTGCTCTCGTGGCGGGCGGGTCGCCCACAGCCCCCTTGGCGCGAGTACGTACGTACGTAACCCCGTGAAATCTCGGCCTTAAGACCGGCACTTACCCCAAAAGACAAATTCGTCGGGGGATGCTCTAAGGAATCGTGCCGCAACAGCGGGAGCGTAGTCGCGTGTTTCGGTAATCCGACGGATGTAATCGCCTCCGCCGCGTAAAGACGACCTGAGATCCGTTAAGTCGTCCTCATCTTGTAAGACACATCCGCAATGTCGTCCGCTATTCGTACTGGACCGAATGGGAAATCGATCGTGTTCCGACCACGCGCGTTTATAATTGAGACGAGCGGCGCGATTTGTTTCCGATCGATATTTATGTCTTTTACGAGTTGTCGCTTCGTGATACCTCTGTCGCAGGCGACAAAATAATAACACGGTGTTTTATGATAATTTATTTTAAGCGAAAGTTTAATTACGCATTTTTTTTTTTTTTTTTTTTACTACTATTATATCTGTTTTTTTTATTTACGGCCGCTTTCAACGTTTAACTTCAGTAAGTAAGCTTTCAATGAAGTTCCCATTGTACTTTCTTGAAATCTCCTCGGTTCATAATCCGAGATAACTGACGTGGGTATTAAGGGTCTTTTACGTCTTCAAGTTAAATAACAATTAAGCATTAAGTAGCAATTACCGGCTACAAAAGCGACGCCGAGGTGGCGCTCTGGCTCCGCTATATTGCAGCATCAAAGGCCATATTAATCTCTCCCTTGCATCCCGGTCCGAAGACGATGCACGACGCTCGCGAGGGGTTTGCCGATTGATCGTAACTTCTCTTTCGCTCGGCGAGAGGAAATTACCATTCTGTCTTCGCTTTTCGAAAAGCGGTGGTCGAGAAAAAGAGAGGCGATTAGAATTATGCTTCGCTCTGTACGCGATCTTCTTCTCTTGCGAACGTCGTCCCCTTTTTCGCGCGCGCAACCGCCGGAAACTCGTGCTGTTCTCACGTAAATGCGCATAAATTTTCCCTGTTTTCTCGTCCCTCCGCCCTCCCTTGCCCTCCTCGCGTTTTGCTTTTTTTTTCTCCCTTTTCGCCAGCGGTGGGACTTTAATTCCTCGGTCGTCTTAATCAAAAGTTACGGTCCCGTTGTTTTGCGCTGAGTTAAAGCGTCTAGCTACGCGGGCCACGGGGACGAGCGCGCGCGCGCCCGTGAACGCTTATGAAAATGGATTTTAATTCGGCGAAAGTGAAAAACAGAGTTAATCTTCCTCGACAGTCGCGCGTCGCCGGACGAGATTAAAATTTCGAGTCGCCTGGTGAGAGGAGGATTTAGGAAATTATTCGAGCGATGTTCGAAGCGCCTTGCGAGGCTGGCAACACCTTGAGCGATCGCTCGAATATTTTCCGTGCACTTGCGACTGATCGCAGCTTGCATCCGTCACTTTTATTATTTATTATAATTTTTGTCTGATTCGCGCATAAGTGACGAAAGGTCTCGCATAATATTAGAATATACACGGCAGACTCGGCTTTTTTTTTTTTTTCCCCCTGCCAACGGGAAAATGCGTCCGATAAAATTTTTGCGACACGATGATACGCGTAACTCCGCGTGGAAATTCACTTGCAAAAATAAGATTCAGCGATCGGTTGTCGGCACAGATTTGCTCCGCGACTTCGCCGTTACTCGATATTCCCTAGTAATCGCTGCGATTTAAATTCGCTAGTCGAGTATTTACAAAGCTGCTCGCTTCCGCTTTGATTACTTTTATAAGCCAATCGACTTCCGTTAATGATCGGCTTTGGCTAATGGGATAGACCGAGAAGGAAATTAGAAAGATACGATCGCACATTGAGGAAGAAAGGGAATAACGGGTGGAAAGAAGACAAAGCGGGGGCTGGAGGTTAAATAGGTACCTTCGCAGCCTTATCTAACGCTTTTCCCTTACGAATCTCGTAAACTTTTGATGTTATCCGCCGCGAATAAGAGGATCCCCGCTCCGGTGGATGAAGGAACGCACAAATCTTCGAGGCGGCGGATAGCAAACAATTTGCGCGCCAAAGCGGAGGCAATTACATCCGATTAACGTGCTATGTTTAATTAAACCGTTTAATTTCTGCGTCGCGTATTACACGATCTCGCTCCGAAATTAGAGAGGGGGGGGGGGGAAAAAAATCCGGGAGTTTAAATAGCAAGCACGAAAAGAAAGGTGGAAAATAGTATTTATATGCTTTATCGCTTCAAATATCGCCATTCTGTCGTTATGGGCATAATAAATTAAGAAAAAGAAAAAAAAACACTCGGCAAATAATTCTTGAATAATGCGCTGATTTCAAATGCGAGTTACGCCGCTGGTTGCGCTGCCCACGTTAATAAAGGCATTGTTGCGGAGAATTATGAACTAATTAACTCCTCGCGCTCAGGATTACATCGCACGTGCTTGAGTAGGTGTAGTCGCGCAAGCCGCAGCGATGTCCGATCTGCAGGGGAATTGTAACGAATTTCTATGTTAATTAAGTCCGGAACTTTCAACGAGCGACGAGACGCGTTGACAGTTTCCGTTCGTTTTGCAGGAAGTTGACTGGCGCGTTTGATTTTTGTAACAAACGATTTTTTGTTATATCAGCTATTTTTTTTTTTTTTTTAGAGAAAAAACAAAACGCGGTAAAATCAAAAATTATTAAAAAATTCTTTTTTTTTTTTACATTTTAAATTTATATTTTAAATCTTTCTTTAAGCGAAAATATTTCGTAATACACGGAACAGACTCGTATATGTATAACCGTGCATAAATAAAACATTGTTATTCTTTTTAGCGAGAAAAGCTACGGTTCTTGCAGCTACAATAAATGTTCTTTATGATATAATGCATGATGTGCAAGGATTATTATGCAATTAGATCTTCTTAAATGCAAGAGCCGCTTAATGTAACGTCATCTTCTATTAACACGTAACCAGGAGTAAATAATATGAAGTAGACGCGAGAAGAAAATTAATTTTCGCTGGCTGTTCTCGTACGCTTAATCCCGCCGCGAAGCGCGATGAAAAATATATATATATATATTTTTTTTTTAAGTGGAGAAAGGTAATTCTTGTATAATATTTTGTTAAAAATTATTTTCATCCGGTGTTATATTTTTATAAACGGGAAACGCATACCTATCCGAACGGATCTAAATGATGTAATTCATTTCGGATCAATCAAATAAAGTGCACAATGACGTATTTCGCGTATTTTGAAAAACTGAGGGAACGCAAACGCGTCGCGAGCTTATATTGTCTTTCGTGTTTCGTTTCTAAAACGCTCGAGCGAGGGACCGGCGGAGGTAAAGTGGTTTCTCTCTCTCTCGTCTTTAATTTTCTTTCTCTCGCTCCGGAGGTGTCAGTTTGCGATGTAATAAAAAGTTACGAGGCTCCTTCAGAGTTTTGCATGCCCAAACGTGCGCGGGCGTTAACGCGTGCGTGAAGCGCGCGCGTGTAACGACCGGCTGCTTTCGAGGATCTCGAGGCATCGGTGTTACGACAGCTCGCTCTCTTCCCTCCGTCGGCCAGCGGGAGGAAACTTTCACTATAAAGCTGTTGCTCCGCCGTCGCGACTGACAGCTCCATTTGCGACTTTAAGGGAAAAATTCTTCGCGAGAAAGACTAATCGAAAGTACGCTCTCGCAGACTGGCTGCGCGAGTTTTCCCCGACTTCGCGACGGCCCCCCCGTTACCCGCTTGTGCCTTTTTTATCCGGACTCTTTATTCGATGCTACGCAAAATGCGGCCGGGAAATTCACGAAGACGCAATTCTGTCGTGAAGCAGAAATTAACCTTCAGCTGTGAATAAGCTTTTCCCTTTTCCCTCCCTTCTATTTTTTTGCAAATAATTCTTAGCGCGAACGTTAAAACGTTTCTTCGCGTCGGTATTATTTTAAATTAAAGCCTGGCGCTGTTTAAGTTCCGGCCCCCGCGATTTGCACGTTTGAAAGGTGGCCGCGATAATTAACAGATCGGTGGTTAATTCATGTCAATTAAATCTGACGTGCGCAAATTTGCTCGCTTATTAAGCACGGGGAAGTTTGGATTGAGCTTACGACACGATATCCACCGCAATCCCGAATGCGAGAAATTTTGGCAAATGCGTTATATACGAACGGGTTATACGATCCATTGCCTCGGGGACGGTCAGCGGTTGTAGGCCGTGCAAGGTTGACAGTAAGATAGATTTATAAGCTAAAGTTTCGCCGACTGTCTGCCCATTTATCATAACTAACGCGCTGGATCACGTTAGTCAACCCTTTAACTAGCGCGAGCGTACATAGACACGCGCGACACTTGCGACTCTCTGCTGCATTTGCCCTAATATATTTGTCGTCTGACATCGTCCTCCGCGATATTAACCAGCGAGGAACCCTTAATTAACGTTCGGTTACCGCATCGAGTTATCTTTCCGTTCCTCAGCTGAGAGAAGAAAGTACAAATCGCGCGGTTGACAGTAATTTCGGGCTACTTCTTAAAATACTTGTTATTACGTTGCCGATCTCTCGCGTTTAACTCCGAAGATCCAGGGATCAGTTTCCCGCGATTGCCGTAACACGCGGCACAGAATTTTACGGATCACTGGCAGTTCTCGAGGTAAGAGGGATCATTCGTTGGCCGAGGAACCGACGACAATTGCCGCCCGTTGCTCGTTAAGACACCACGCCGAAACGTACCATTGTCTAATTAATGAAGTTACCGAATTGCACTCGAAGCAAAATGCGCCACAATAGATCGCAGATACCGACGGCGAGTGGACCAGATTTCTATGGCGTATTGACGCGCAACAGTGCCCTAATCTATTCTGGCTTTATATCATCCGCATTCATCTCGCACAATGCGCTGCGGTATTAATTCGTACACAAAGCAAATTGTATCATATTGTATATGCGGCGATATATTTCCGCCGTCTTCGTTCCTTCTGCCTCGCGTCGACGGCGGCGAAGGCGGGGAGGAGAATTTATTATCCCGAGAGTAGCGCGGGTGACGCAGAAAATTTATTTTATTCGATTACGCGCGAAAGACTTGTTAAAAATATTCTCCATCCGTCGCGCCTTTTTAAAACGTATATCAACTAACATGTTGACGATGAGATGTTAGAATTTCGTACGAGATTTGGTTTTCAATAATTAAGGAAGATTAAGCTTGAAGTTTGTAAAAGGAAAATTAGAGAGAGATCCGTGCATGTGGGTTCGCATGGTATAGATATGAAGGATTCTTGTATGACATCCTTGCGGAAGAAGGTTCGGTCGAAATTGCCTCGATAGCGTAGTTCTGTAACTGATATATGTCTCTTTGTAGCACTCGGCACAGACGTAAGTCAATACGTTTCGACATTACCTAGCCGATTCGTTGTACCATTCGTGTTTGCGTTTAATCTCTTTCCTTAGCTCCGAGCTACCCAGCCCCGACGATAAAGGTATCGTAAAATATCCGCTTTGATCTCTTTGCGCGCAGCCTCCGTAATGCATATGACGGCGCGACGAGATTATGTATTTATTGAAGATTATGCCGATATAGCGTTCGATGGTGAAAAAAAAAAAAAAGAAAGAAGTTGCGAGAGTCGCGTTGTCGCTCTGTCTCACGTGCAGACGATGGATACAGAAGCAGCGAAAATATCGCAGAACGCAAAGATATATATTTTTTATATATATTTTTTAAAAATAATTTTTTTTTATTCGTAGAAACTTGTGAAAATTTATATCTTGTTTTTCCGTGCGCCTTCGCAAACAGGCTTATGCACGCGTACCTCTATTTATACATATATTTCCGGAATTCAAAGTGATTTTCACGAACGCGTATCTCGCCTTTTCCACTTCGGGCTGTTGTTCGCGAATACTAAATGGCGAATAACTCATTTATCGAAGAAAGTAAGTTCCCTCGTCGATTCTTGTAGCCGCGAGCCTTCAATTCGCAACCGCCGCCGCCGCCGCCATCGAAGATGCCGCCGCGAGAATTTCAGATCGTTATTTACCTTGCTGGGAGTTCAGAGACCGCCGCGGGACTGGGGCTCGCGTATGCAAATAGATATTTCATTCCTGTCTGCGGGAACAAGGATCGAGGTTGGGGGATAAGGTGATTTTCTCGAGGGAAATTCAGCGTGGGGCACTCCGATTCGCCGAGTGGTGCGTTTCTCGTTTGTCTCTCTTTCTCTCTCTCTTTTTATTTTTTTTTTATCTCTCGCTCTTTTCCTTCTCTACAGCGCGACCTACGATAGAAACAGGCTGCGCCATGCACTTTCCTTCGATCTCGGTTTATTTTCCCCAATGATTCCTTCAGCTGCGTGCCACCATCAATCTGACAGCGGATGTTCTATGTAGACTCAGAAACTGATCTATCCGCAAGCGGGTTCGCGTGCGTGCGGATTTGCTTTGATAAATTACTTTAACTCGGGGAATTAAATTTCAATAATTGCAAATTATTAGGTGACGGTGGGAATCAATTTCCACTCGGGTAATAGATATTTTTTAATAACGAATAATTTATCTTTTTTAATTATTATTATTTTTTTTTTTCCGCATTCTTCACTAAAGCCTGAATCGACCGATGGGGTGGGTACAATGAATTGTTAAGAATTTCTACACTAGACGTAATCTCGGTTTAAGTCGCCGCTAGAATCTCGACCCTTCGAGGACCGAGAGAGATAATACCCAAAGCTAAAGAATAAAGCCGACATTTCTGCTCTGGATACGTCTACATTTTTTTTTTCTTTTTTTTTTTAAGGGCAGAACAAGTACGGGCTACGAGTTTAAAGATTTTTTTTTTTCGCTTAGTTCAATGTTGAAGAGTTCACTTGCGCGACCCCTCCGGGCGATAGCTAATTATCACACGTGACGTAGCCGGTGCATTTTCGTTGCCGCCTAAGCCGAAGTTTCATCAGCACTCGTTAGATCGGAGCAATTTCTACTTGGCAAATCGAAATGCGCGGAATCCACGAAGTGTCGGAAGATTAGTTTCCTAGCAACCGAAATTGGAGTGGGCTTTGCGCTCCTCGCCCATTACAAGGACTTTAACCCAGCCTTAATTACAACACATTTACGGATTAAAGACTGCGATATTTAGAAGGCCGACGACCGACAGTCGACTGCAGTCTGAACGTGCAATCTGAAAGTTTGCACGTTTTGATATCAAGCGAAGTTACATCGAGTTTACTAGGAGTACTAGTTGTTTATGGCGTCTTACGTTTTTGAGAAATTACCACGATACACATATCTGTCATATAAATACACGTTAAATAAATAATTTAATTTTCATGTATTAAAAATTTTTAATATTGAAAATAATCTGTTTGTAGCTCGCAAATCTGTCTTATTAAATTCTTTGTGATTTAATTATCTTGAATCTGACTTCATGGGTAATATTACTAGCTTACGGTTAGGAAATTAATTCTATTGTACAGCCCAGGTACCCTCTCGCGAAATAACGTTTCCATTAAATTTGGAAACTGGGAATCGAGGTAACGAATCTCGTCAAACAAATTGAAACTTTTAATCGGTTACAAAGGGCGAGTTGATTAATTTGCATAATTATTTATTAATAATTACGTATACAATTTTCTTTTTTTTTTTTAACGGAGAGAGAAAAGAGGAAGAGCGAGGAAAGGGCCACTCGATCATGCCCCGCAGATCGTAGTTACTCGAGGACTCGACTAATTGTAAGTTTGCGGAGAGGTCGTCTACGAGGCGAGCATTTATTCGCGGTTTACTGGGGGTAGGAGGGGGCGAGTGGCTTGCGGAGTGGCTCATAACATCGGGCGGTGACAGTTAGTTAAAAGCGCATTTCCTTGCTCCTCGCGAAATTCTCGTCACGCGACCGTCGGCGTTGCAGCCGGAACTAACAGATGTAACACGTGCGAAAGCGCTTCGTTTCTGCAACTTCGTTGCATCCGCGGGGTGGCTCCGTAGACTACTTGAGAAATCGCCGCGCGCGTTTTGTAAATTTTCCTCGCGATCCGAGACCGCGAGGAAATTCCTAACCGAGATTCTTCATCGTGCCGCAAGTCACGCCGACGGAACATCGGGAAAAGATTTTTTTTTTACTTCGAAAACAGCATCTAATTAAATTTCGCATTTAATTAAAAGAAAATAAAAACAAAAAGGAGAAAAATAATGGGTTATTAATTATGAAATTTCTCACTTTATTTTGAAACGAACGATGGAAAATTGTCGGAAAATGTTTCGCACGTAGGAACGGGGTCCGTTCGGGGTGATCGCGAAACTTAGAAAGATGGAAGGGCTATTCTCTTGGCGCCGTAAGATTTGTTTAGGGCTTCAGGAACGGCAAAGGTTGGCTAGTCGGGGAAGAGGCTTAAATGGCGAGCAGCATCGGGCGGTGACGGCTAGTTAAGCGCATTTCCCTTAGAGAAGGGAAGTTCTCCGGTGCGAGAACATGTCGTAGAGAACATCTGCCGCCCTGCCTAAAGAGGGAAACTCCGACTCTTGCGCGCGTCCGGAAGTGACAGAAATCACCGTTAAAATCTGCTCTTTGCGACGGCCTGCTGTTCGCGTTCTCATCATCGTTCTTTCCCGGCGTTCGTTGATTTTCTCGCTTCACTAACTGAAGTTCCTCGCGCCTCGTAAAATAATAATTATGCAACCTAGCGTTTGCAAGAAGAGGGAATCGAAAAGAGAATTCTAGCATAATTTTACGATTTGTCGAATCTTTTAATTAAACATGTTTTTATTGCTTAAATAAACGTTTGGTTAACCCATTCGGTATGTACGCACATAAAGTATATCCTTTTTAAACCTGCCGAGGCAAAAATAATAATTCCGCGTCTAATATTACGCATTCAATCTTTTATCAAATGTCCTGGAATAAAATATAATTAAGAGAGAAATGTTCAAAGGGAGTTTTAACATAATGGAAAATATCTTTTGGTTTGGCGGACCTCAGTTTGCGTTTCTACATTTAAAACCGGTGGGAGTAATTAAATTCTCCTCGGGAGATTGTTACGCGCTGCATATTATGCTAGTTATTTGATCGTTCTTAAACGAGAGTTGTAACGATTATAAGGGAAATTTTCATGCCATCTTTCACGAAACTTTTCTTATTTAGTCGCGCCGTTCGTTTTAATTTCTCAGACCAGGTGACATAATTGAAAGGGGAGAAACTTTTTTTTTTTTTGTAACACTTCTTTTATCGAAAATTCTATCTGCGCACGAGTCTCGCGATTGTCGCTTTTCTGTCAACTTATATATTAATAAATATAAAAAATTTTTTCATAATTAAAATACTTTAAAGTCATGAAAGCGTGTAGTTACGAAAATACGTGGACAATTTTTTTTTTTTTTTTATAAATATCGATAATTTATGGAGGCAGTTAATTTCGCTCACCGCGGTGGTTTTCGAATGGAGAATATTTGTAGTCTGACTATAACTTTTGATCCTATCGCTGGTTTACACTGTCGCGATTTGCACAAAGAGCGCATCTGACCATCGATCATGTTCACCTGTCGACATAACGTGAAAAATACGTTACCGTCCTTTCGCAATCATGCCGCCAAATATATTTTCACCAGCCACGCGTCGTTCAACGTTGAATTCGAAAATCGAATGTGGATAGGTATACAGATATCTGATTTTAGCGACGTTCGTTGAAGCGAGAAGTCGGCCCGTCCTGCCGCTTATTCGTCGAATTAATATTTTAATCCAGAAACTCTTCTCAGTTTCCGGTGTTCGATTAGCAATATTTTTTTTTTTTTTTTCTTTGTTTCTTCTACCACGCGATAACGTACGTCTTATATCCCGTAATTACAGCTCGGCGAGTTTGATGGCGAATGGAAACTGTTGTTTCGTATTGAGAAAAGAGAGAGATTCCTCGGTAATAATAACGTTTGAGCCTCAGCGGTAACAATATCGATATAATAGGGCCCCCTGGGAGTAATCGATTCGATTTTCCGTGGGTAATAATCGAGAAGCGGTCGGAGGGATAGGGTTTATTTATGGTCGCCAATGGCGGTACATTGGATAACAATGGCTCTGTAGCTGTACGGCTGCACCTTTATAATAATTCAGAGATCGGTGTAATATTGTCAGCATACTAATTTCGGATTTGGCGTTTACGTCACGGGGCGAATCTATCGAAACGGTTTTGTAACCCACACAAACGCACGTTTAAGGTGTCTTGCTTTTTCGCGAATGACTTTTCGTGGCGTAATAAATTATATTCAACGACGAGATAATTTTGCGGCGGCATACTTTCGAGACTCGCGTGAATTTTGGTTTATCTCGCTTCTGACGTTACCGATGTACGCGGGTGTACGCACGCGGCTAAAACGACTATCGTAGTATGTAATACTATTTCAAAGGCAAATTTCTGTTCTACGTTCGACGGAGAAGATGCCGGAAGATATTGTCTGGGGCTCTCGCTGAGTATCATCCGGGTTTTCAGGATTTTCATCTCTCTCGGTGATTGCTCATATCTTATGAAACAACGTCGCGCGCATTCTTCCGCGTAATACTTTTTACGCTTTGTTGTAAAAAAAATATATATGTATATAAAGGGTGCGGCACCTTTATCACGCTCGCGGAACACGTGCGTGAAACGTGTAGCGGATGCCAGCTCGAAGATTACTTGTTATTTAGCGATTTTTCATGCGACGCGATTGTACTCGTCCATTCGCAATAAATGGCGAATTACCAAAATCACGCGTGAGCGAGCGTGTATTTTTCATTCATTTCAACGTCCCGACATGTAGAGTGGGCTCGCCACTCGCGTAATTTGAGCATTTTTTTTTTTTTTTATGCGAGATTTTTTTGATGAATTCGAAACTGACTTTTTATCATGAAAATATAACGGGAACATTTGCATGTTTATATTTTTGATTTATAAATTTAATTTGCGGTGAGTTAAATTCATTTTTTATTGCGTTTTTTTATATCGCCGTGTACGAAATGTTAAAATTCGTATAAAATTTAAAAAGATATAAACAGGAGAGAAAATTAATTCGTCAACTTTATCGACGAATGTGTTATTCAAATAATTTCCAATACTAGTGAGACTTGATATTTTTTTTTGCGACTGATTTTATTTTAATTCCTACGTTAGACCGACTTTATGGATAAATCAATGCGGACTAAGCGCGTCGCGAGAAGTGTGATTCTGATACATGGAATTTGAATGGGGCGTAAAAAATTTCGTTTTATTCGCATTCATTAAAGCACTAATCAAACGGAGGACTCCGTGCCGCATTCGCGTGACATTTATTGTACGACGCGGGGAATTAGTTTGCTCGCTTAATATGATAAAACGGCATTCGCGCGTTAAGCGATATGAAATGTAAACGATCCGTGTTTGGCAAGCGCAATCAATTTTCGCAACAGTTAAATTCTGCAATAATTGACGAATGTATTTGCCGCGGGGGTTGGAATATGTCGCGTGTCATGTATCACAAGTCTGTTCGAATGTTATTGTACGGCCTGTTATCAAGATTTTCATTCATCGGTAATCAACTGATTCGTTAAATGCCAACATAGTTTATCACACTCATGTGGAAGCTCGTAATAACGGTAATACAATTTTCTCGACAACATTAATCACTTGCGCGTAACTTTTATTAATTAATTACTTAATTATTTTGTTTTTTTTAAGAGTATTGTAGAGAAAAGTACTCACGAATGTCTTATTTAGCCGAAGATAACGACGAGACGAAAATGCAAATAGACTCGTTGGATCTGAAACACGAGGAACACAGGGTTTCGCGTGCGCAGAATTCGGGGGGGGGGAGGATTCAATTTTAACGTATTCCAAATCCGAGCTGGCAGTGCTCGACGGCGTGACGAAATCCGGGTTTTCAATCACCGATCATTCAAAGCTTTAAGTGTAAATTAATTCGATTTGCCGCTTTTCATTGTGTCCGCTGTAGCCCGAGGAATCGATGCGACCGGTGATATATATTTTATCGGGGACGGCGGAAACGCGAAATACGTCAGGCATAAGCTCTCGCAACGTCCCGCCGGACGTGATTTTTTACGGTGGAGTTGTAACGCAATCGATTCGCGCGGATATATGTACATGCTTAATTTATGCGAATCGACGAGGAACTATTGTTCCACTCGGTTTATAATAAAATTCGCAGATGTTCCTGGATGCCTATTAAAATGCACCCAATTCCGCGGGGCGCGTCGCGCGGGAGCGCCGATTTTTATCGTCGTCCGGGACGCGTTGTATCGATCCTCGTGATTTACGGACGCCACTTTTTAAGCGCCCGGCATCCGATGCATCATCGCGCGGTTGACGGGCGCGCTTTACGGCCGCGATTATTTATTATAATAAAACGTAATCCGCCGGCGACCAATATGTCGTCTCGCGCGAGCTCCGCGACGGTTTCATGAATATTAACGCGCGTCGCGAAGCACACCGTTACTTCAACTCCACTGGGTCGTAACACTCACAATCAAGAAATTACATTTTTATGCCGCGGGATATCAATTTGAGACGATGAATATGTAGCCGCGCCGAAAATAAACGCCGTTGCGCTTGGATTAAATAAATTAGAGAAAAAAAAAGAAAGAAAGAAAAAAAAATTAATGCACTAGATAGAGAAGACTTATAAGCTAAAGAAGCTAATAAGCTTCTTTAATGTCTGCATTAATCTTCCGGCATCGTGTGACGCAAGAAGTGAGGTAATCACGACGATATAATCCGCAAGTAATTTTCGCGACCTATCATTATCCATTGCGACAAGTAAATTATTTAATTTGTCATCGGTTACTTATGCTACGCGTCGCGGGATATGACACAGATATCGCTTCTTTTCTTTAAAAAATTTAATTTCCCACGACCGCCCCGCGGGAATTAACGGCCGGTAGTGCTGGCCTTACGTTTTACTTTCCTCTCCCTTCGACCCGGGAAACTAACCGCCGGTTTTTCGAGAGACGTTAAATAAGTAATTCAGGAAAATGAAGATGAAGTGTAGGACAATAGAAAAGATTATATAGCGACGCGACTGTCGAGCGTGACAGACGGGCGGTCGTTAAACGTTCAAGCGACGAGAACCGAGGCACGGCGTTCGTTTGTAATGGATGCAATTAAAAGGCGCGCAGCCGGTTGCCGAGGGACCGGCGAAGTCTGCCCTGGCGACGTTCGCCGGTCCTCGATCGAGTTCTCTCTCACTTTGAGAGATTTTCGGGAGTTATCTGGGAGCCGGTGACGGTGGCTTACCGCCGCCCGACAGGAGACGTCGACGTCGACGTCGTCGGGCGGCGTGGTAGAGTGCATCTTCTCTCGCGCCGGCTGCCGGATCGATTTTCGCGTTTCTCTTCGTGAGAGCAGGGTGCAGCAGCAGCGGGCGGGATTCGCGCGAGAAAAGGAGAAGAAAACGATCACCGAGAGAAGACCTTTTCCTCACTATAGCGCGTTCGTCGTCGTGACGCCGGATGCTGTGACGTTTACGCGCGACAACAACCAACCGAGTAACTTCGGCCTCGTGATAAAAGCTCTCGCGAGTCGATGCCCGAGAAAATAATTACGTTAATTAGACGGTAATGAAGACACATTTCTATTATACCATTTCTATTATTCTCTAATTTTTTTTCTCTCTCTCTTTCTCTGTCTTTCTCGCTTTTTCGAAAATTGCTTACTCGCCTCTTCCGATGGGACGTCGCATACGGAAGTTCGCGTGTGCATGCAACTGTTTGTCTCGCCGCCCCGGCACTTTGCGGAAGTTTATGTTTGAGAATCGAGTACTCTTTCCCCGAGCTTTTATTTTACTTTCCATCCGCCTTCGGTATTTCGGCGGCGCACAGAAAAACAGAAGACATTTTCTCGTAATTGAAGTAGGTACAGTATCCCACCCAGCGCGTATCGACTCGCTCTCGAAAAACTTTTTGATAAAAAAAAAAAAAAAAAAAAAAAAATAGAGAGGTACATATTTTAAAATTGTATTAGGTATCTAAATGGAATTAATAATATAAATAGTATTCTGGTATCAAAATTGCAGCACGCTTTTAACCTATTAAATGTTGGGCTACAGTTTATTAAAAGCTGCATATGCTTTTAGCCAATGCGGTAAGTAGGTTATGCTAAAAGGCACGCCGTTCCATTACCAACAATTAAAAAATGTATACGAAAATGGTTTGAAATAAATATTTTATTCCGCGATTGTAGATATTCTTTCTCTCGTTCGCACGCGTGCTCTTATTTTGTTGTCACGATGTTGCACGCGCCTTTTATCGAAATTGGCCTGGTGGTCCAAGTCGGTGATTATTTCGTCGATACGATCTCGCAATTGAATCTCGTCGCCGTTAATCGTCACGATTGTGACGGCGCGAATAAAGTTTTATGGCGCACGATGCTTTCGCCGTTAGCCTATTTACATCCCGTTCATCGTGGCAACTTGCCTGAGCCCGAAAAGCGCCGATTTTTCATACTTTCCGCGAAATTTGGACCGTTCCGCAGAGCAGTTGCTGGACACGTTAAAGTGCCACTTAGATCTAGACGTATAAATCGAAGCGCGTGAATACGTAAATTAAATAGTTAAAAATTTTTTCGTACTTTTTGCATTTAAAAGTGGATTGCAAAAAAAAGAAAAAATATATTAATTTACTAGGAGAAAATAAAATCTCGTAATTATTATAAAATTGAATTGAGAAAAATGAATTATGGTCACTTTACAAATGACCGTTTGAAATGGGTTAAAAGGTCGGAAAAGCAGCTTTCGTGCGTGTATCGCTTTTCGTGTTACATATGCGATTACGTTCGTCGCGTGCGGTGTAAAACATAACGATTTCCAGATAATTAATACGAATTGCTTTGAAATAACACAGGGTTATTTTGATTAAAAAAAAAAAAAAAAAAACTTTAAACATCGATAGCGGAGCTGGGCGCAATATTGAACGGGGTTTTCTGGCAAACAAAGCGGAACGCAGCTTTTTCATGTTTTCGAGCGATTTTTAATATCGCAGCGCGAAACCATAAAATAATTCTCTCAATATTTTGCCCGCGAGCAAAACTTTTTCGTTTTCTAACGGACGAGAGAAATCCTAAAAGTGCTATTATAATTATTTATGAAGCGAAACAGACGATAAATATCTCGAAGGAGAAAAAGTAGTGAATTATGTTCCTTAGAGTTTATTGTGCTTATTTTATTTTAATTATATATATCTCGGAAATTTTCAGAAAGTTATTTTGAAAAGTTGGAACCTAATTTATATAATGTCTCAAAGATATTTGTAGCCAAAGAAACGTCTTTACTAGTTTCCTCCGAGACTTTATCGTTTCAATCATGCCTGATCCGCTATTGTGAAATTAGGTAACTTTACGAAAAGGCATGCAGCTGGAGCTTTTGTAGCCCCGGCATGGTAGTCCTTTTATACACTTCGTTTATACACCGACAGATACAAAGCTTTCAATCCATTGAACTTCTTTCCTCCGTCGACGTAAGACACGTCGCACTTATTCGTCGCATGAACATAGTTTCTACCGTCGTTATCGTTTTACGGAGCATGATATTCGCAATAAGAATAATGTAGCGTTACCTTTATTTTATTGAAAAAAAATCTTTTATGTAAGTGAATAAATTGAGCATTTTAAACTTGAATTATTATTATAAAAACTTATAATACATAAAATAAAGGCATATAGTACATAAAAAAGAAATTTAACGACAATAAGAGTTACGATAATTTTTGTGGCGGCATGCGCAATTAATCACTAGTTTTTTTCAATGTGCAATTTCGTTTTATGCTTACGCTTGTCGCGGAAACGAGGAAAGGAAGAAATCACCGCGATACACAGTTTTGTTCCGGCGAGCACGCGGCGCGAATTGACGTTTCGCCTGATTGGCGAATTTTCAGTACCGGGGCCGAGCAATTTTTCTGTTGACGCGTCGACGCGTTTTTCATTTCGCTCGTTTGCAAAATCAAGTTAAAAATTCATTCGGCGGGCTTGCCGGTGCGTACACGTCTTTTTCGTTTCTATTTGCACGGCCGCTGATTTTTCCGCGTGCGCGCGCACCCGAATTTTCCGCACGGAAAACAAACGCGTTTCGTAATGAGAGATGGAGCGTAATACTGCTTTTTTGTTCGCCGTTTTTCTTCTTTCTTTTTTTTCTTTTTTTTTTCACGGATACTGCCTGACGTGGACATGCATATCGACGCGGTAACAATCGCGAATTGACGGCCAGCGATAAAGAAAAAAAAAAAAACCTCTTTTCATGAGTCATCTCCCTTTTTAACGCCATCGCGACGAAGAGATTTGACGAACGGCGCCTCTCCACCAAAATGCGGATTGCAAACGTTATTTATGGGACGTGTAAAAAAAAATACGCGCTACGAGAAATGATTTCAATTTTCGCGTTCACGCTTCGCGTGGTGCTCGTGCCCGGACACGTGGGCGGATCTTTAAGATTATGTAGCGTGCAAATCGCGAAGTATCGAGCGCGATGCCGAGTACAAAAGACCTTTTATTTCGCGCCTTTTTACGATGTCACACTACAAAGCTACTGAGAATGTTCCGGGAAAGTTCAAGAGGGAAATTCTCGCCGAAGCGAGAGGTCTGCTTCTTTGTACTAGCGATCGTCATTATCAAGTTTCACGGGTGCGCCTTCGCTTTTGCAAAAATTTTGAAGCGAGAAAGGAACTCTATTCTCTGATACATTTTTAAATAAGTTTAAAAAAAATATATATATATATTTGACAGTTTGTGAATATGTTGCGAGCATTAATTTTTCGAGACACGCGACACGCGTTTTTCATGAATTTGCACGATATATAAAATAAACGGTTTGAATAAATAAAAACTATTTTTTTTTTTAAAGAAGAGACCCGAGGTTAATTACGGTTGCGATAATTTTTGACAACTATATATTTTGTCGAATGTTACTGAAAATTTCTTTTTTTTTTCCAACAAATTACCTATTCTACTTGCTTTCTCCAAGCAAAAAACAATTTTATCAAAATAAATTTATTCATATACGAGAAATATGGCGTAGAATAAAATCGAACGGTGTCAAATAAAAAAAATTTTTCTTTTTTCGTTTGGCGACCAGGTATTTGACGATGAGGCAAAATCATTTTTATTTATTCGAAATATACGGGAATGAAGACAGCGTCGCGTTAACGTTCGCTTTATTTTCGCTGCTGGTAGGCACACGATGGCACGTTATTCGGGATGCCGCGCGTGCATAATCGTTCATAAGACCGTACGTAGTTAACATTCCGCGGATGTGCATTCCGTGCGACTTCAAAGCGCCTTCCGCAGAATAATTCGCATTTTTGTGTGACGCCGTGAGTCCGTGAATAAATGCCGCGGTCGGCCAAAGCGAGAGAGACCCGCCAGAGCGAACGAGCGCACGCACGACGTTAACGGTTTGCATATAGCCGAAGTGCGCTCAGATGCAATTGAAATCGTTAACCGAAAGAGATACGGGGGAACCGGTGTCTCTCTCGTAGGATGCGTAAAGTCAACTCGAGCGGCGTTCAAGTTTGGGGAATAAAACGCGATTGCCCTGCCCGAAAGACGGCTTTTCTTAAGGAAACTTCTCTCTCCGGAGTGACTCTTTGCTCTTGAGCTTACTAATATGGCTTACGTTACGGCACCGCCTCTCGCCGTACCGATCGATATAATAATCTTTGAACGCTCGTTCGCGAAGAACACGAGATGTAATATTGCATTCGTCCCGGTGGATAAAGAAAATTACATTTGCCGCTAAAACGAGGCGTGCTTTGCAACAGGATGAATTTCGCGGCTCCCCTTTGAATTGCGAAAGAAATATAAAAAATTAAAACCCGATAATAGTGGATAATTCGTTTTCACGTCGAAATTGTGATTTTAAAATCAAATGACCAGTAATCCGTATATATGTTAATAATCCATGAAAAAAATTTTTTTTTTGCTCGGAAAAGAAGCCCTTTTGTGGAACTCGCTACGGTAAAACTCGCGGACATTAGAATTCTAGTTTAACGTGACTGTTATTTTCGTTTAAGTACGAACCACGCTTTATACTACATTTTTTCCAGTTTTGAGCGAAGGAACGCGCGCAAAGGTGAACAAAGAACGCGGTGCATTTCCGGTAAATAGGGGAAGGATATTCCTTTTCTGTTTTCTCTTCCTTTCTCGCGTCCACGTGTGCATTTATTCACCCCCACGTTTGTACGCGCCGGCAAATAGACCCGATACACGTGCCACGAGTGTATGTACATATGCGCCAGCGAGTTAGAGACGGTGTGCGATAGTTATCGCGCGAAATAGTCGAAATTTTGCAGCGCGCGGAGTCTCCTTTCGGGATAACCGGAGGGGGCGGTTGTTTGCCGGCACGCGGTACGATACACTCGGTATAACATCCGCGAATAGTAGAATGGTGAAAATGGTAAAACGGCGAAAATGGAAATCTGCGAGTGAAAGGAACGAAATGGCGGAAGAGAGGAAAAGGGAAGGGGGAGTCATCCGTAAAGTCGTCTCGCACGCGAAATGCATCTGTACCTTCAATATCGCTCCCGCCAGAGCTTTTCGCGATTGTCCCATCAGACATTCGTTACTAGTGCTTTTTTCTTTTTCTTTTTTTTTTTTAGAATAATTTAACATTTAATATATATAGAAAAAAATAGCTCGCGAGCGTAAACGTTAATTATTAGACATCGCGTCTTTTCTGAGTTCTTTTTTTTTTTTACGTGCATACGTTATTACGACACGCTTTATCCCTTATTTTATGTATTTGAAACATTCATTTGTCACTCGCGACGCGGAAGACGGGGTTGGCAAACAGAAGGAAACTTCCGCGTCGGGGTGTAAATTACACGTGTGTAAGCAGGAACTCTCGCATTGTCGGGGCGTTTTCGGAGGGAATAGCTGGTGACACGAGTTCTCATAATCCGTCGCTTGACCCTGAGTCAGCGTTCGTAGATTGCCGTAGTCAGGTCGTAACAGTTCTGCATCTAACGCGGTTTCCCACCCCAGATGCTACGACCTCCGTTCGAAAAATGACCGAAATACTATTAGATCCATTGACCGAAAAATAAAGGGATAATAAATCCACTGTTGCATTTAACGATAAAAATTGTTCTCGTAAAGACATTCTACGTGCCAGTAAATTTTTATTATTACGAGGCGAAGCAGAAAGAATGCAAAGGGTGCGTTGAAACCATCCTTCGTATTTTATTGTAAATTATTAACTTTATAAAATTTATATTAATAAAAAAAATTTTTTTTTCTTTACTTTTTGTTCCTCTGGCTTTTGGATTTGTAAATAAGACGCGTTATAAATATAAAAATTTAGTTTATCACGTAAAAGAAAACTCGCTCTCGAGACGGCTCGATAAAGCGAACCTTTCGCGTTTTCTCCCGGTTCTTACAACGACGCAATCAATTGCCGTGTCACCAGCACGAGGCGGGGAATGCGTTTACATCGCGGGGAATTCTAAATTGACTCGGGACGGTCGTCCACAAAGATTTTCGCCGTTGAAACTTTCTGGCCCTGACTAAATCCTACGCCGATCGCGAGCGAACGACCGCGCCCGTCAGCCAATTCATCGGGAATTGACAAAATCGACGATGACCGGGTAACTTGTGCCGGACTTAACTTTGTACTTTCCGCGCTCTACTTCTTTTTAACTATCTTGTCCCGCGTCGATAAGATTTTTCCTCTTCGGCTACTTTCTCACCGGGGGTTTCGTCGGTGGTCGCGCTCGTTTCGCGACGGAAGGAAACAAGCCCCAAAAAAAAAAGAAAAAAAAAAGAGAAAGAAAAAAGAGAAAAGCAACAACAAAGCGGAGGAGAAAAGAAAAGGGCCGAAAATTCTTGCACGGGAAATTCTGAATGCAAATGAACCGGTCGGACCGCGAGCGAATAAAAGCTCCGGTGGCTATGCAAAATTTGATGACACTAGCCCCACGACGGCGCCCAAATGCATAACCATGGGCGCCAAGCGCAAACTTCCCCGAAACATACATCGCCCCGGCGGCTTGTGTGCAGACGAATCAACGTACACGGGGTGGTCGCACATGCATTTATTACACGGCGCACCTGTAAATAAAGCACGTGTGATAAGCAGCGTATGACAATCTGTTTAATCAGCCCGGCTCTATATGCGCGCGCTCGCGATTAACTTTAATAAACTCGCCCGATGTATCTTCGCGATGGCGTTCCTTTGTTATTCAACGTGCGGACTTATCGTTTCTCGGGCG
This sequence comes from Cardiocondyla obscurior, assembly GCF_019399895.1. Lineage (NCBI taxonomy): Eukaryota > Metazoa > Arthropoda > Insecta > Hymenoptera > Formicidae > Cardiocondyla > Cardiocondyla obscurior. Next base: position 124,839 of record NC_091881.1, read on the forward strand.
CGATTAAAATGTGCTTTTGAGTTTTGGCGTTTCGCGCGAAATTGCGTCCCGCGTATCTTGCCGGCGAATTTATTGCCGCCGCGACCGTTTTGTTTTGCAAACGTTGATAAATCCCGAGGGAAAGTCACGTATTAGGGAAAGTTTCCGCCACGTTTGCAATTTTATCACAGGCCTTTGCGCGGTTTTCCATCTTTGTCGTAAGAGTAGTTACGTTTATCTTTGTCAAAAATTTTTTTTTTCTTTTTTGTTTTTTTTTTTTTTTTTTTTTTTTTTCATACGCAATTTATTACAGCCTTCCTGGCCCGCGTTATTATCGGATTAAATATGAGAGTCGCGCAAAATAGAACGCGCTCGCAATAATTTATTCGCGGATTTCTCGAGTTACGCAAATTGCGAACGGGTCTATAAAAGCGAGTGAGCCTCTCAGTCTGCTGTTCACGATCGAGCGTTTCGACTTTGCAGGCAACGGAGGTAGCGTGCGTGTACCGTAGTGATGTGCGTTTCGTGAGTTAAAGTGCTTTTCGCGGCGTAATTTTCGCTCGACAGAGAGAGAGACAGAGAGAGAAAGTGAGAGAACGGAGACACGGGTCCGGAGCACGGAAGTGATCCGAATTTCTCCATAATCTAACGATCGGACTTAAATGACGACAGCGAGGTCGTAAAAGCTCAGACCGGTTATCCGACGTGCGGTGGATGTTTTATCACGTTATGCAGTTATTTCGTTGTACATCGTCTGACCATATCGCGCAGCACGTGAGATAATGACTATTTAAACTTTGAATAACTATTTTGAATTTTTAAAATAAAGAAAAAAACAAAATTTGCAATTATAATATTTAATTACGATTTATGACTTTTTTCTTTTTTCTTTCTTTTTATTTAATTCTATTCATTTACGTTCAAACGTACTTTTTCCAATCTAATATGGTACTCATGAGAATTACGCTTACAAACATAATTAAGAGTGACGTAAACGAAGGTACGTTATATCCCGCGCGTACGTTGAACGAACGGACTTTAGCATTTGCAAGTTAATTAATGTGTACCGTCAGTAGACAGTCCGAGAATTGTTTCATCGATCTGTATAACTAAGTATTCAATTATTACATCTCTCGGCTCGATCGCTTCTCGTCGTAGTGTGGGAAATCTCTACTGCACATTGCCTACGGCGCTGCAGTAAGCGCTCCCTTCGTAATTTACAATACGGGCACCGCCGCATTACCACTCGTATTACTATGCGGACACAGCGGCACCGGAGGCACGCATTCTCCCCCGCGATGAAACCAGTGTAACAACTAACAGTCCATGTTCCCATTGCCTACAACCATCTCGCAGTCAACATTACAATGCGCAAGTACACTGCGACCGCGATTGAAATTCTTGCCAATTGTCGGCCCGCCTATTTATCAAACGGTAATGCACGCACTTCTCTCTCTCTTTCTTTCTCTCTCTCTAAATTTGCAACTAATTCCTGTTCCTACTGTAATTAATGTACGATAAAACATTAAATCTATTTTTTTTGTTAATAAAAAAAAAGAATTTTTTTTTATTTTATTTTCTTTTTTTTTTTTTTTAGAAAAGTTTAGTTTTTTCAGTCAACAGTCTCGAGAACAAAATTCACGCTAGCAGAGTTCATTGGTATTAGCCATCGTGCATTAATTTTCATTTCTCGGGGAACCTCTCCTAATTATAATTTTTTTATCACGTTTGTTTTCTTCTCCCCCTCCCGACCGGCGCGCAACCACTTCCATTTTCATCTAATTGATGTATCATTCTGGCAGTGACCGCCGTATGATTTATGGCTGATATTATACAGACTCTCTTTTTTCATAAGGGAGGAAGACATTGATGAAAGCGACCCGCTCCCAAGTAATGGCGTCGCTTCCTCTAGAGTAACAAAGCGTCTCGACGCCTAAGATATTGCTGCCGTCTTATTAAAGAGTAAACCTGACGCTTTCTCTTTCCCGCGATCATTATCGATATGGCCGCGCTGCGCCACGCTATTTCATATTCTTCACGTTAACACCGTTGCGTGAAAAAGAAGATTCTGAGAAGTACGGAAGTTACAAATCTCCCGCTTATGATAAACTCGCCGACGATAACAAAAAAAAAAAAACGTGTTACTCTATGTGTTTAAAAAGACACGCGTATGCAAATCGGGAGCGTAGGGTAGCGATGTGCGTGCGTAATTTCCGTTATGTTAAAAGAGATAAAGTTATTAGAAAGTATGTGCTTTTTATTCTACAATTATACTATTATTGCAATTTTTTTATTTTTTTTTTTTTTTGGGTTTCCTGAATGAATATTAAACGTACGTTGCTAACTAAGCTTTTTATCGAAACGAATATAGCAAATATTTAATTTTTTAATTAATGTATTTTTTTTTAATAATTAAATTTTTTAATTCTTTTGAAAGTCAAACTTTATAGATTATTAATAAATTTTTGTAGCGTTAGTAGCTGGTACAAAATTCGACGATATTCAGGAGATTAAAATTATGTTGACCAGAAAGTTGCAGGACAAATAATCTTTCTTCTTTGAAATTTGTATTTTGTGCCGAGGGAACCTTCCGCGCGACATAGTGCTTTTGAACTTCTACAATAAAATTCACGATTCCATGAAAATTTATAAACCAACCATCGTGTGGAAGATAACTTCGAAGATTATATCTTTACTTTTTTCATCGCTTTATCGAAAGGCTTTGGCTCGGCGAACTTAGTGGGGTTTCGCGAAACATTCTACTCTACTCTACTCAACTTTGCCTTATTTCGAACGTGCATAAAAAAATTATCGTCGGGGAGGTGTATTAAATTGAAGTGAACTAAACCGTTAAGAATACGGCGAACGAGCCGCGTAATCGTATAATATCAGGTGTTTCTTTATCTCGCGTGGTTAATAAAATTCGATTGTGTTTGAACCGGCGGATCTTATTCCTCGCAAATGTCGATGGCAGCCAATAGCTCAAGAAGGGAGCCAGTTTCCGTCGCGAAATCGGCTTTTTTTTCTCTCTCTCTCTTTCGGTTTCCTACCGCCTTCACCTTTTTACTTCGTAAGCTCGTCGTCGACGCGTCCAATGAAGAATTCCAATTCGACGGATGGCACTTCCAGCGGAATACCGAGAGTCATTAACCTGGCGGTGCCATTCGCCGCCCTGAATACTCAATGCCGTCGCGTCAAAATCCACAAACGTAAGTGGAAGATCGCCGATAGAGCTCGGCTTCGCGGAGCGGCACACTTCCCGCGCCCTGCCATATCGCTTTCCGTCGCTTAATCCTCTTTCTGTCTCCCCCCGCCCTCCCGAGTTTCATATTCACAGAGTGGTTTCGTACAGTTTTAAGATCAACTCGGCGACCCGTATTTCGGATATCAAATCGGTGTGAAAGAAGATGCAAATGTTTCAAATTTCGAATATCGTCAAAGTTGGTACCGTTATTGCTCGCGGTGGTAGCGATGGCATTTACAATGTTCGGGGGATATTCTCGGGGAATGTACGATCGGCGGATAGCACGATGTCGGCGGTAGATCGGTTTTATAATAAAAACCGCAGGTTCTTTTATTCCTTTCTGACGACGAGCTTCGTATGTTGACCCCTTGACCGTCGGAAAATCGTGGACTCGGCCGTCTACCATGCCGTCGCGCGGGTCCAATTTCGCCGGAGCTATTCCGCTCGGAGAACCGAATACCGTCGACCGAGTTTCCGCCGTAAATAGTCGGCGATCCGGATCGATGCTCGCCTCTTCGCCGAGACAGTCGCCTTTAATTCTCCTTTTCTTCCTTTTACGTACGTATTTCCACTCTCCCGATTTTATTTTCATAAATATGAAGGGTGAAACGCGAAACCGGGCGCCGTTGTGCGAGATCGGAATGGCTTCGCGTAACATAGGAAGCGAAACGAAATGTAACTTTCTCGGTTTCGCGAAATGTCCGAACGCCCAGTGGCTCTTTTCTTTCTTTCTTTCTCTACGGCAGTTTTGCATATAAAACGCGTTCAAAATCTTTTTTATTTTTTTTTTCTATTTGCAAATTATTTAACAAGTTTAAATTAAATTTATATCTTTTGCGAATGGATTAATTACGTGCTGATCCTTTTTAAAAAAATTTTTTTAATATTTTAGGACTTGATATTTTAATTTGATAATTTATAATTATTTATATTAATCTAACGTACACGGGGGTAACTTAAACGGGGTGCTACAGCTAGGCAAGAGTAGGTACGTGACTTTTTTAATGACGCGTTTGAAAATCGTTGAAACAACTGAGCGATAGCCACGCGTATAAAAATACGCAACATTTAAACCTTATCACGGGCGAGGGCAGTCTATACTTTTCGCCGAACGTAGTGCATTCACTCCCACAAAAGCCTTCGCCAGGCGCTTGTCATTATATCGAAGTGGCTCGTTACCGTGCATTCTCGGCTTTTCGAATGCAGGAGCACCGAGGAAGACCGATATTTAATTTCTACCATTTTGGCCAATAAATCTGATTTATTTTATCTCCGACTGTAGAGACGGCGGATTAATAATTTCCGGGCTGCCCGGTAAAGGGCGCAGAAATGTTATTCGAGCTGTGCGAACATCTAAAAGACACCGAGATAAAACGAGAAGGAGGAGAGTCGCCGGTTGCAATTGTATGATATGCTTATCGATTCACGGACAGCGCTTGCAAATGCTTTCTGCGCGACCCTCTTTCGTGTAATCCATTAACCGAGCTTTTATCATGAATAATTGACGCTTTCGATAATACATTCGTAACAATGAAAATTTTAGAATAAGCTCCGCGCGGATAATCCAGTTCCTGTCATATGCTCGTAACTCGCCCACGTCCGCTATTGCAGTAAATTAATGTTTCAATTCGGTTGCGCTTGTATCAGCTTCTCGGCATTACGTGCTTTTCTGCCAATTTCGCGGCTACCGTTGCATATCCTCCATAATGCCGAAATAGTTTAATCGTAGTTTGTTTTGTTGGTTTTATAAACGCCGCGGCACTTTAGCCGGATCGGAAGACACCGAATGTTTTATTTTAATAGAAGAAACTATGCGCTCTACGCGCGCGTTGTTTTTTAAGGGACCCCAATTAAATACTATGAAAAAAAAAAAAAAATTATGCGACTTACCAATCTGATGATTCAGCGGAGGTGTTGAGTTCAGCCGGTGACTGTAACATAAAATAAAGCATTAATGTAGACATGAATATTGGTTAATCAAATTAATAAAAAAAAAAGTAAAAGTGATATTTAATAAAGATTTTATAAAATAAATTTATGCTCACCTAAGAGATGCTCCGCCGATGCAGGATGCCCGTCCCGAGCCTGCTCCTCCTCTCAGATGGGACGTGTCGAGTCATCCTTCCGCGCACAAGTCACTCGCGAACGCGCCCGATAAATTATTGTCTCAAAAATTAATTTTTTATTTGACACTTTCGCACGATAGTCCATGACACTCCCGTTAAAAAATTTTTTATATAAAAGAACGACGCCGGTTACTTTGCGGAACTCCCGAAGCGACCGACGAACCGGCGGCGGTTCGTATTTGTATAATTTCGGCGTGCGATACTTTTCTCCTTCAGATTTTTATCTAAGCAGAATTCTTGTTTCGCTTAGATAAAAATCCAAAGGAGTGATGAGCTGTAATAATATCAACGTAAATTCCATACGAATGTATGCAATTTACATTGATATGTGAAATTTAAATTAAGGCAATATAAATTAACCATTTTTTTTAAATATTTTATCTATATTGTTTTAAAAGCTTTTATTATTTTAAATCACCGGCGCGATGTATTAATATTTTATTTTATAAAACATTTATTTTATATTATAACCTAATATAATTGTGCCGCGGGTAATATAAAAATTTTTCCCACCCGAATTGCTAATAATTTCTACAAAAAGAAATCATGCGACTCACGGTATGCAGCGGCGGAGTGTTGGTATGATGATCTGTAACAAAGAAATAAAAAAAATTAAATTATATATTTCTTAATTAAATAACACAAAATTAAATTTAATAAACGGCAAAGATAAAAATAAATTGATTCTTACCAATGGGTTGCTCCGCCGGTGCCCGATACCTTTCCTAGGCTCTCCTCCTCCTCTCAGCACTGGCCACTCCAACGAGGATGTCAGGCTGGTGCTCCTTAGACGAAAGTCTTCCTCTGCATTTATTATCTGAAACAAAAAAAAAGTTGTACTTGGTTAGTAAAATTGACGAAAATTAAATGTTGCGTTACAAGTGATTACGACTATTTCGTGCAAGTATTCGCTTCATTGATATTCTACACGTACACGTTATCGATCGCGAAGGTCAGTTCGTATCAGCTATTATATTTACTTACGCACGGTGGCCGACCGGCCGGCACATACCTATGTTTTACGTGATAACCACGCGAGATGTGTACGCCGCGCGCGCGACCGACCTCTACTCTCGGTCACTACGCAACCATAGAAATACGATAATGAAAAGGTTTTTTAGGCCCTGCACTCCTACACCACGAATAAATATCTGCCGAAACTATCGCGGACTGATCGATTGAATCTTTCTTTCCTCAAGCCCGACTGTACTTGTCGACACTTAATTTACGGCAAAGAGACACGAATTTAATGTACACGTGCACATGGTTTTAACTTACTTGGTATCAAAAAAACGTAGTCGCCGGTACGCAATGTTAATGAGAAAAGGTTGTTCACGCCTGATTATATGCCCCTGGCCCTTCGATTATGCGTAGATCTTCAATATACGTACGGAGCACGTGCTGCGTACGTACGTTTCGTTCGGCCGCTGGTGAAGGACAGAGCGAGAGTGGGGGTAGTGGGAGAACGTAGCTAGCGCGCGGCACGTACGCCTGTTCCCACCACCCTCCCCACCTCCCCCGGCTACCTGTACGTCGCTCTCTTTCTTTCTTTCTCACCTCTACACGATTTAACGCGTTATAAAAAATTATATAGGCTGAATATTAATTATAAATTGAACCGGTACCGAATTTCAAAACCTTTTTAACAACTAACGTTTACTCTCGTCCCTTTTTTTTTTTTTTTAATTACTTGAACAAATTTTGCGCACAGGATTTTCGCGGTTGCGTGAACGTCGCAAACGTAAACGGATGCAATTATATACTTAATTATTCGCCGGGACACAGCTTATCACTTTCCTTTACCGGATCCATAATCGTCGCATGAACGAAACGAAAGCTTTTGACTCGCTCGTAGGATTTGCGGCAGATAATTCCCGTGCCGAGGAATTTCGTAATCTACACCGAGAGGGCTACGCTGAGAATTCGCGGTGCCGCTAATGAAAGTGGATGAAAGCGGTAAGGGTACTAGCACGTGCGCGACTCTCTCTCTTTTTTTCGTCTCTCGTCTACCCGAGAAAGATCTCCGTCCTTCGCTCTTCGGTCGTTACCCTCGTACGTACGATGTAAGAAAGACAGCCGGGAGAAAGTCGGGGCGAGCTGAAGGGGATAGCGCGCTGAACGGCTCAGAAGAAAGGCAAAGCCGCGCGTCTGAAAGCGGCGACCGAGCGAAGTAGACGAGAAGAGGAATAAGGGCTGCGCCGAGAAACGCGAAAGAGAAGGACTAGAGAAGACCGTCCGAGGGCGGGGGGGGGAGGGCGAGGGGTGGTAGCGACGTGGCGCAGGTAAAAGAGCGAGGACCGGAGTTGGAGAAGGCGAGCGTTTAATTTGAATCGCCCCTTTGTCCGCTCCGCAAAATTTAACCGTGGCCCCCGCGCCCGTAACTCAACGATAAGCGTTTCCGCCCGGGAGGAAGGAAGGAAAGCGATGGCGGACGAGGAGAAAACGAGCCGCCCTCGCCACGGCCCAATCTCGCGAATCGTAAGCAAGCGAAAGCCTCGAACGACTATTGGCACGGGGTATCGTAAATTCTCCGGTTCTTCCCGCGCGCGTGAGAGACTTTATTCCAGCTTACCGGCGGGAACCGGGTACTACTACACCGCCACCGCCATCGAAACTGGCACCATTTCCATCCCCCGCGCTTGCCGTCTTTTTATTCCCGTTGCCTTTCCTCTCTCTTTCTCTCTTCTCTATCCTCCTTTGACGTTTCCAAGAGAACACAATTTTCTTCGGCGGACCTCTCGTTCCGTCTCGAGTGGCAACGAAGACGACAACGACGGCGTTGACGACGGTGACGAGTAGGACGACAACGACGATGAAGACGAGGACGCTACTTCTCTCAGAACGAACGCCGGGTATCACCGTTTCGCTTTTTATTAGTAGGGAACGTCGTTATTATCTCTACCTCCGTCCCGCTTACTCCGATAGCGCGCTGTCGACGTTTTTTTCTCGCTCGTACATCCCGGCGAAAGGGAGGAGGCTAAGAAGAATACAGCGTTTATCCACCGCGATCATCTCTTCTTCATCGACCATCGGGCTTCCTCGCCAATCGAGATATCTACTGATCGAGGAAGCCACTCGCAGCTCTGCTACGAGATGAAGACCGCCCCCGGTCGACCTTACTGCACGGTTAACTTTCTTCGTTCTCGTGGGGTACCGAGATGGGCACGAGATAACTCGGGACGAATAATTGGATCACATTCCGCGAAAGGAGATGAACCCGCGGGGATTCTGTCAGATCGAAAGACATCGTTTATCAACGCAAATAGCTGCAACGATCCTGATAAATCTCCGAGAGCCCGCGATAATCGATCTTCTCCCTTCCGCCCGCGCTCATTTACTTACAACCGGGGGAAAAAAAAAGATCACGGCCAGTGGGAATTAGTCTCCGAGAAATCGTGATTTATCAACTTATTTTATTTTATTTTATTCTTTATTTTTCGAGCAGTCTATTAATATTTCATCGCGCGTCGGTTAAATTTTATCGAATTGCCTCGGAAATGCATTTCCCTCACAGACACTTTTATACGGTTAGAAAACTTTATAAATGAGCCGCAAATCTTATTTTTTAGCAGGGGTAGGGACTCGGATAAAGGGGCGCGTTTCGACTTGGAGCGACGCAGGGCTCCTGCAACGTTTTCTTTATACACACTTGTCGGTAAATCTCCTCGGCGTGCATAAATAAATTTTATCCTTCCCCGGAGTCGCATCCGCGGGAGTTTACGAATGGCGAGAGGGTGGACTCCATTCAAGCTTGCTTAGTTCATCGACAAGCCAGCCAGCCGAGACAATAAATAACTCTCGAGGGTGCATGCATAGGCGCGCGCGCGCGCGTAGACGTGACCATTAAGCCAGCTCTGGATCTAATTTAAATCGGATCTGTCAGGTCGGCGCGCACACCGCTTTAAACTTCCACGTCGGCAAGTTCGGCCGCAGTCGATCGAAACGACGAGACCTTCCAATCGGATCGGCGGAGTAATAAATAACCAGCGGGGGCAGCTTCTGGAAAAACCGCAACCGCGCGCGCGCCCGCGCGCTTTCGGGACGAATCGAGGACGACTCTCGAAATGTTTCGTAAATTCGCAAGGACGAAATGCTTACGATAAATCCAAATCCGACGGCGGCGTTAGGTTTCCTTTATCAATCCCTACGCTCTGATTTTAATTTTCAGTTGCGATAACGCGCCCGACGCGATTGATTTGAAGATGTGATTCGCGCTAAAAGGCGACAAGATTATTAGAGATTGCGCGAAGCCGGGCTTATCGATCACACCGTGAAAACCATTATGATATAATGGCTCATAAAATATTGCTCGTGAAATTATTCAATCCGGGATTGAAATAAAAAGAATTTCTCCGATATCGCTTGGCTGCACTTGAAACGAAAAAAAAAGAAAAAAGAAAAACCCGAGAAGAAAAGTCATGACCCATTAGACCTTCATTTTCGAAGGATTCGCGCGTTTCTTGCTGTCCGTATTGAAAGCTCACCTTTCGTCTTCCGGCGTACTTGCTCTTTTAAAGCCTAGAAGGCAAGCGAGAGAGAGAGAGAGAGAGAGAGAGAGAGCCCGTCGATATGGCATTAACGTGTACCCGTCTCATTTAGATACGCGCTCACGTTCGCGTAAACTCCTCGATTCTCGATAACGAATTTTTTTTTTTTTTTTGGAGACGCGGAAATGCTTTTCAAGAGTTTCCTTGGGCTTCGTATTCTCCTCTTGCTCCTCCGCCTTTCCTTCCTTTCTCTCCCCTTTTTTTCGCGATCGCTTTTCTTCATTTTTCTCCCCCTGTTAAGCCCGCTTTTTCCCGCTTCCCATACAACTGTTTCCCCAAAGACTTTTTTTTTTTTTTGGTCGTGGTAAAGCGAGGCAGTCGCGAGTCTGAAATGATCCGTCACCCCACGACTCATCTCCTTTTCGCGATCGATGAAACTTTCGAGAGACCACCACTCGGTCGTTACGGGCGGCGAAATTCTCCCAACAACAATAAGAGCGATTATCTCGAGGACCGTTTCCTTTCCTTCACGCGTGTCTCTCGACGCTCGAGCATACCACGAAAGACACTTCAACGCACGAGTTCGCGAATATTTTCTTCGCTGAGAGTGCACGCAATACGAAAAGTCAGAACTTTAGCACTACATTTTACATTCGAAAAATATGAAACGAGATTTTACGGGGCAGAGGAACGTTAAGATTTTTTGTTTCCCAACTTTTCCGCGGTGCTCTTTTCATTTCTTTCCGAATTTTTTTGCAGATTTTTTTTTGCTTGTAAAAAAATAAAATTGACTCTATCGTATGTGATTCATTTTTATTTTACAAATGCGTTTATATTAGCGAAGACGTATGTTTTTCTGATAAAATGGGAATGTTTCAGACTGCTATAAAAGGTAGTACCAAAGAGTTTTTTATTTTTTTTTTTTCGTCGTTTTGATTCGCTTTGATTCTGCCTTTTGTTTCAAGAACTATCGCCGTCGAGCTGAAATTTTTGCCGGAGACGTCGCGTCTGCGAACCCACGGTGAAACGTTCAGCTGCACCGAAATCTCGTTATTGTTGCCCCGTCAAGCTACGCACGCGTTTTTTAAATATTTTTTTTATTTTGTTTTTTTTTTATTTTTTTATTTACAGACGCGTGCGTGGATTTTGTAATTGGCGGAATTTCGTGAGAATTTGTTCGTCGCCTCGTTGAAACGGCGCTTTTTTCTCGTTATTGGTGCGATTTCCCGACGCGACGAGCGGAATATGAAATAAAAGGGCTAAAAGGAACGCCGGCGCCGATGATTATTGAACGAAAAACGTGAACGCAAGCAAACAACGTTAACGTGATAAAGCGATAAATAAAACAAGCGCGTGCGGATCGCTAAGGTAGCAGGAGTCACGATTTGGAAAATTCAAAAGCAGTTTCGGCGACAAGCGGAATTTTTTTTTCTCTTTTTTTTTTAAATTTTTTTTTCTCTTCCTCGGCAAGCCGATCCCAGAAATTTGTCACGCATATTTCGCCCGCGCTCACGTCTGTATGCAAAACATCTTGACTTTTATTCGGGCCGCGCTTTTATCGTCTCATTTTTCGACGAGACACCATACTCCGGTCGTAGGACGCGAGGCGGAGGGAGCTGCGCCTTCGGGTATCCACGTGAAGTGTTTCATCAAAGATTCATATCGCTCGCTCGTGTCTGATCGGCCCAGACTTCCGTGATGTACTCGCATTGAAAGCGGAGACATTTTATTTATATATCATTAATTTATTTTTTATTAATTTAGATCTTGTACGTTTTAATAATTAAATTTTACGGTAAATTTTTGCAGAAAAATTAATCTCGCTAATTGAAAAATATGAAACACTTTCCGCCGTATGTAACAAAGCAATTTATATCGATGCGTTTCTCTTAACGGTGAGGTCGACTGTACTCGGTTGACAAAAAGTATTCACGATGCGCGCGTTTTCTCGATTCACCGTGATAACTTTGACGTGTTCGACGCTCATTAAAATTGAAAGGCAGCGGGCTTAGCGATTTCTGTTGCAGTCTAACCGAAACCGACTGTTCCTTTTTCTACGAAGGGTTACATCTCGTTTCTCCGCTTTCGTCCCCGGTACGTGCCCGTTATCTGACACCCGGTATCCTACGGGAACGATCTTTTGTACATTCTCAATTCGACGGGCGAAAATATAATTTCCTGCCGGCATCGAAACACGTCAACGTGTTTCATGCACCGAGCATGTCGCGGAGAAAAAGCGAAAACTCCGCGACTGGCTGACAGTAAAATTTGTTTCCTCGAAGGTCCGAGCTCGCACGCGAATTGTTTCCCGTCATCTCGGTCGAATGCAGCGCGTTTGATCAAAGACCCCATTTTATCTACGTAGCATTTTGTACGCGCCAGTCTATTAATTTAATCATTATTATTTTATTCATATTGGATTAGAAAGAATTATTTTACGTTTCAAGTTGCGGAAAGGGGACGTAAAAAGAAAAAAAAAATAAAATAAAAAAAAGGACGGGGCCGCGGAATTATACAATGTTATACCTCAGACTTCATGTCGCAACTTCGAGATTAGATTCCCGAAGTGATTTCAACTGTAGAACGCCGGGTGAACATGGATCCGATTCTGAATAATTTCTAGAGTTTCTAACTCTAGGACACCCATATTCACGTAGAATTTATGTAGAATTTTTAATTCGGGATAACTCCGGAAATTAGATTTCGAAGTTATGACATGGACTCGCGGGACGCTCGGTGTAATCTTACAACTCATTTCGCCCTGCTAAAGCATCTCGTGAAATTTTAGAAGTTCGTTTTCATTTCTTCTATCTTGATTCTTTTCTCCCATTTCGATTCGACGACGTCTCGTCGTCGGAAAAATTTTCAGCCGGGCGTTTTATCCCATCGCTGATCCGCGGATGACGCAGTCGCAGTTACACGAATCGCCCGACGACCCCGTGAGCACGAGAGAAATTATAATTAACACGTACGGTCTTATCTAAAGTTTGAGCAGCGTCGCGTTCGTTTTCGTTATTTTGAAGGATTTGAAAAGCTTAACGAGTTTTCATCGGCTCTCATTTGTGTGAGGGATATGCGCGCACACGCACACGCCTTTTCGTCGTCGATGTGTACGAGCCTTATAATTCCTTTGAATAAAATTATATCAAAATTTTTCAATTATATTACGGCGTGGTGAAAAAAGAAATTTATTTTAAACGTAATAATAAAAAAAAATAAAATAAAAGGTAGTGTGCCGTAATCAAATGCGCTGCAATCTCGGCAATAGCTTCCGCAATTAGCAAGGTAAATCATAATTTTTAATACAGTATGTATGCAAGCGAAACGTTTTCGATCAGTAAGCTTATGTAGATTCGCGGGTGCATAATATTTGTGTACATTAATTGAGGATGTGCGAAGCGTACGGTGCGACGAGGGAAGATGATTCGTCTCGATTTTCCTGCGGGTGAAATAAGGGAAATATAAACCTCGCGCGCTTGCGGACTCTGTTTCCGTTCGATTTCCCGGGAAAGGATAATCTTCTCGACCGCGCGCTACGTTTCGGATTGAAGTCACGCTACGTTCTTCTCTCTCGCCGCGGGAGGATCAATGATCCTCGCTCGCGTGAGAGCAGGCGTCCTGGCGTGAGAATGAAAGGACTCGTCAGAGCTAAAGAAGCTATCGTGCGGCAAATCGGAAGCTCCGCGATCGGCGATGCGCCGATTCTCACGCCGAAGTATCGGAAACGTGTCCATTTTCTTCGGATTTCTTCGCTCCCCCCTTTGCTCCCCCACCCCCCTCCCTTCAACGTCTCTCGCACGCCGCTCACGACCCTCCGGGCTCTCCTCGTTTTGCGAGACCTGCATTTTTTATTACAGCTATGAAAATAAAAATATAACAAAACGTACGTAAATCCACGCCTCGAGTTTCCGCCGATCGTGGCGGGTCTTTGACGTCGCAGTTCCTTCATTAAAATCTATCGTATTCAACAAACGGAAGGTCTGAATTATTAAAGGAGACGTCGAACTAATAGCTCGCGATAAAATTTCTTTTTTTTTTCTTCTTGTAAAATTTATTTATTTATTTTGCGCAAACGCAAGAGTGCATAAACGCTGCTTTACGAAATCGCTGCACGTCGTGCAATTTTAAAGCCGTTAGACTTGTTGGGCACAGAGAGAATAGGGGAGAATGACGGTGGCTCGTCCATCAACTCTGAGGTCATTGTATCCAATTATGAACGAGAACCTGCGAATCTATGGACGTACAAATCTATCAGTCCACTTTGGATTATATATCGACGAGGCTAATGATTTACGACTGCGAACGCCCATCATCACCGCAGTATTGTACACAACTGCGTAATCGATTTAGCCGCCCGGCTTAATGGATGTACGAATTTATCATCCTGCGAAGAAGGATAACGATTTCTCTCTTCCTTCCTCCCTCTCTCCCACCGTCTCTCTCTCTCTTTCTCTCTTTTTCTCTTTCTCTATCGCTTTGATCTTGGTCCAACAAGAGAAAAAGCAACACTTTTCGAGGAGCACGGTCGTCCTGGCGACGCGGAGGCAAGGTAATACCTCTCACTTCGAAAGGCACGTAAAGAAGCTGTTTTCTCGCCGTGGGAAGAGAGGGGCGGTCAAAGGGGCCGAAAAAGAGAAGGCAAGGCAGGTCGACTGGAAACGGCTACGGGAAAGTTTCGCAATAATGCGGGGGATAGATCTTGGGGCGAGTTTGGCGCATTGTTAACTGAATAATCTTGTACGCGAGTCCTACTAGGACCTCCGCTTACGTCGACCGAGTCCGACACATCCGGGCAAGGGCGAGGACAGCGGGCGGAGGAGGATCCGCGACAAACGCGAACGGGATAACAAGGGAGCGAGGGAGACGCGGGCGAAGTACTCGGAGTCCTCCGGCACAGGCTTTACTCGACCACGGTTGATTCGAAACGCTCCCCGGCTTCCATGCGCAATGTCCGATCGATATGGCTGTTTCTCACAGGCCCGACGCGGGACCTCCATTAAGTTAAACTCCTTCCCCCCTTAAGAGCAGTAAAATTTAAATCACCAATAAAACAATTAAGTGCTAATTAGTTGCTATATTCTAAAACTTTAGCGGCTTCCAAAATTTAAATTTTTCTTTTTATTAAAATTTTTTATTTCTACACCAAATTTTGAAATGCAGCATTTAATTTGTACTAAATTTTTTTTTATTATTAAGGAGTTTTACTGTTTGTAGTAGGGAGGGGGGGAGTAATTTAATGGAGGTTGGTACGGGACTTAAACCCCGTTATCGACTTCGTCGTCGTCCTCATCCTTTCGCTTCTCTCCGCTTCTCTCGTCGTCTATGTTGTTGTAGGAGATAAGAGAGATTCCTCCCGGCGATCGGCTCGATTGACGACAATGTCGTATCGCTCCGGAGGAAAGTGGCGAGCGACTCGGATAAGGAGGACGGAGAACGGAAATTAAAATCCTCTTCGCTCGCGAGAAGTGATATTATGATCGAAACGATGTGAAGTCAATGAAGTGGTCGGGCGGGACCACCGAAGTACCGCTAAATGATTAATTGTTCTGCTCCAAATGCTACATCTCAGTATCTGGTTATTATCAATAAAAATCTCGATTCTTTTTTTTTTTTTTTTTTCTTACAGATTTGTGTATCGTGGTAGTTTCTTCGCGCGCGCTCGTAATTTCTGGAATATCCGAACATCCGAATCTGGTTTTCGTTTTCCACTCGCAATAAGTTAGAGATTATCTGACAATTTTACGCGCACCTCCCCCAGCACCTTTCAATACTTTTGCGCGAAGGCGAGCGTATTGTCTGATCGAATTGAAATTTCGCGCTTACTATTCCCGCGGGCACCCGGGGGAGAGATCGGTCCTGAATTCGCGCACGGTGTTCGCCTACGATAGCTTTCGCACATTACCGGCGCAAAGTTAAACTCGAGGGTACAATCGCAATCCCGGCTCGCAGTGAGATCTTGGAGTTTGCGGGCCTCTTCGCGCGCTAGCACGAAATTCATTAAAACGTTCATTGAACGTTCCCTAGTTTGGGATATTGTCTCCGTCTATATTATTACGCGTTATTACAGCTCGCCGGTATTGATTATTAACTATAGCGACATGTCGCTTTGTCCTACCTGTTCGGCCGGCCGGCTGGTTCGGCATTTTATCACGGCACGATAATACGCGGCCCCTCCTCCCTCACGTGTGTTGCTACAAGCCGGCATAATTACGCGAACGTATAAATTTCAGCGTCGACGCGCGCCACTCGGCTGCCATTGTAATTGAAACCGTCGAATTTCAGTAGAGCAATGTAGTTGCCAGGTGTTCAGCTGTATTGAGTGACAATTTGACGCTGACTGCGGAAATATTGATTGCCACTCGTCCTCATATTCCTTCCCCGTGAGCGCAATGCGTAATATCGAATTTACAGCGAGATTTATATCTGGACTACTATCCCATCGTTGCGCCGAGGCTTGTTTTTGACGGGAGCGTGAAACGAAACGCGGATGCGATACCCGCAAATTTCTTTTTTTTTTTTTTTTTTTTTCTCCCCTCGAACGTTTCATTACAATTTTAGATGCTGCATGCGTGTCAGATAACCGCGCGTCGCGTTTATCTCGCTCTCTTGATTCGCTCTATATTCGAATATCATAATTCGCGTACAGAACGAACGACGCGACGTTCGGCTCGCTCGATAAATTTTGATAATCGATTTGAGCTACCGTTGTCCGATTGCACGTCCGGATGTTCGGACGTTGCTATTATATCAGCGAATTTTGCATAACGTGAACGCCCGTAATGGACAGACGTGCCGACCGGCCATGCCGCGAATGCTCTCGTATCAGTTTGCGATCGCAGCCGCCAGCGCGGTCTGGATTTGTCCCGAAAAAATCCATACGTTTCGGGTGAATCGCGTTCAAACGAAATAACGCGGAAATTTGGGCCGCGAGAGCCGCGGAACGTTTAGAAAGAAAAAAAAATAAAATAAAAAAAAAATAAAAAGGTGCACTCTTGCTTCGCTCTGAGTCAGCGTATCTTCATATTGCACGAATTTTCGCGAGAAAACGTCTCTGCCGATTTTTCGCGGCGCATTGGAAGCCGTTAACTGCAATTTTGCGATGCGCGTATTAACAATGTAGATTAGCTCGCGCACAAAAGTAGCGACGTAGTAATCGTAATTTGCTTTTAATTGGAAGCAAACGCGGCACGTTTTGGTATTTATAGTAATTAAGCGCGAAAAATTATACAGCTAAAAGGGGGGAGGGTGGGACGAGCGTTGTTGGAATGTAATTTGCAGGCGCAAGCTAATCGAACTAAAGACACGCGCGTGACAATGCATAAAACCAATATTCATGCCTGCAGATATACGTGTAAAATAATGCTGCGAACGATAAATAAATTAATTGGGACGTGATGAAAGTTCTGATTAACGAGCGTCATTGTAAGCGTTCGATTGAAATTCGCGCGATAGACAGGGGAGGAGCGACGATCACTCGCTCTCAGTCGTTCCGCCGAGTCTCTTAATGAGAAGCTGCAAGTACAAATTATGAACGGAGCAAATTACGTTTTGACGCTTTCAGAGTCAATTTCTTTTTTTTTTTTTCTTTTTTATCGCGAAAGGGGCTATATACATATACATGCTTCATGGGGCGCGAGGGAGCGTCTTGGGTGCCGCGGGAAACGTAACGAATCGCGTTTCACAGTAGTTATGTCACAATTCGCAGTAACGAATAGCGCGATGAGGTAAAAGCGGGATGGCGCCGTTTTGTGTTGCACCAAGCCAGCGCGCGGGCGGCGCAGCCCTCTCTTTCTTCAGCGGCACCTTAATTCGCCCGCCACGGTTTCTGCGTGTGTTTTGTACATAATGTAACACATCCCCTTTACCCCCTACATTTTCCCAGCAGTTTCTCCGTCATCTCATTCCGCAACTTCCAGTTACATGGCTCCCAAGATGGGCGGAATGTTGCCGTGCGGTTTACGCTTAATGCCCCTTGTTTCTTGCGAGCGAGCCCGGGCGCCGCGTTTACGTGTAAGTCTGTCTATTACTTCACAATTAGCGCGCAGACGGCGAAAACGAGACGCCGAATATACATCATCGAAGGCGTCTGGCGCGGGCGTGAATGTTAATTCTCGATGCAGCCGCACGCGCGAGCTCACTCGCGTTGATTATTGCGCGTCAGAAGCGTACCCCGGTGGCTGTCGTTTACGACGCGGAGAAACGCGCCTGTCGTAGGAACTATTTCTAATCCGATTTGCCGTCGGTTTTTAATGAAACGTCACCCGGCGAACGTAGACACTTCCCCGCGGAACAACTTGGCCGAGCGATGCTAAATTCCGCCGGTGTACAGAGGGATTGTATCTGGCTTTCGATAATCTGCGAGGCAGAAACTTGGTCCAGTAATATGAAACTCCGATAATATAGAAGGGGTAGAGGAGAAGGAGCCCGTCTAACTTTTCGACGTCGTAACGAAATTCAGTGGCGGGAGTCTCGAAGTTATCCTTTCGAAGCCCAAAGCGATGTCGCGGCCGCTTCTTTGACGGATACAGCCGAGCGTGTTCG
Source organism: Cardiocondyla obscurior (assembly GCF_019399895.1). Classification (NCBI taxonomy): domain Eukaryota; kingdom Metazoa; phylum Arthropoda; class Insecta; order Hymenoptera; family Formicidae; genus Cardiocondyla; species Cardiocondyla obscurior. The sequence goes on from NC_091881.1 coordinate 143,216, forward strand.
ACTAATCGCTTCTTACGTTATAATTGGCTAATTGCATTAAAGCGCGTAAAAAAAGGGTCGCTTTAAGTATGCGCCCGAAAACGCTTGAGAGCGACTTTTTAAAAGCCAGAACCCTTTCCCTCCCCCTCTCGGTCTTTATCCTTTTAAAAATCACTTCGCGCAACGCAAAAGGCTTTTTTTTCACCATTTTTTCCTTGAAATAATTAATTTTTCTTGCGCGTAAAAGAGTTCCCGTATCTCTCCGCTCGCGGACAGTTCTCTCGCACTCCGCGGAATAGATTTTTCTCTGAATATATTTGATACTTCGTTAAAGGGGAAAATTATTTTGTTTAATGACGCAGCGCAACGGAGATAAATCTTTTGACGATAGATGGATTTTTGCAGACTTTTTGCTCGAATCAAATGTTAACGAAGCAAAGATTAACGTTAAGGGGATAAAGCAGCCGAGTCGATAGATTCAATGCGAAGTAGACCGTTAAATTCTGCAGTCCAATTGCTCCCGCTAGCTTTTACATTAATCGCCACGCTTCATTAAACCCATGTACCTCAACCTTTCGCCCTGAAAATGGATGGCTCGCCGACGACGCGCTCGTCGACGCCGATGTCCGATTACCTAACCCTGCGAGAAGATGTTCCGCCCTTATTCGATTTCAATCGTTCCGGCTGCAAAACGCTGCCTGACGAACAAAACATTTGAATTTCGCCAAATTTGCGTCGGCAATCCCTAGCGACATTCAATTTCGAACGATTAACGCTAAGCCATATAAAACGTTTGAGCGGAATAACTTTTAACTAGCCGTCGAGCTTCGTATATCACACACACACATATATAGAAAATGCTTCCATAAATCTTAGCGTTTCTCCTCACACGATTTAATGGCCGAGCACGTAAAAACTTTATGGAACGACCTAATAATTTTATTGATTTTATGTCGGATAACTAAACGATAAACAGAAGTTGCAAAAAAGAAAAAAAGGAAACGAGGGAGCGAAAAGTGAACTATTAGTAAAAACGCTATTTTTTTTTCGGGGAGGAGGAAAAACCACGTGTTAGAATTTTTTTTTTTTTAGCTTGTATTCCATTACTTTGAAATAAAAATCGTTCTGCGCGGCCGTTGTTGCGCGCGGTAATCCTGTAGAAGGATTTAAATCTCCCAGCGGGTACACAACCCGTATGCTGGCGCGACGTGCCATCGCGTTTCGATCGACTGGACCCGAACGGCCTACCGCGATCGCGGGCGTCGATAATTGTTGGACACGAGCCCCAAGTTCAAAGGTTGCGTCCAGGATGTCTGGCTCGCTGGGGAAATTCCCCGTGGATTAAATTCGTGCACGCGGAACGGAGAAATCGCGCGAGTCGAGACAGATAGACGGGGAGAGAAAGAGGGTGGAGGAGGGTGGGCCGGGTGATCACCCTCCGAATATCATTCCGGTCCCGCAAATTCCAGGGAGCACTCGAACCGGAAACGCCGCGCTTGGTTACCTGGAGAGCGTGGGTGCCCGCGTTGCTCTAGCTCTGTGTTTGCGCACACGTGCCCAGCGTACACACACGTGCCCGGGTGTACGCACGATGGTGGACCTGCCTGCTGGATACACACGCTGTGTGGACGTGCGTGCCAGCGGTCCTGAATATTCCACGCTAGATTAAATTACACTATCCCCGAATCACTCAACAGCGGACGCTTTTATTCGCGGTGACGAAAAGTATTCGCTTCTATTCTTTTTTGAAATTCTTTTTTTTAATTTTTTTTTTTATTTCTCTTCCGTTCTCCTTTCCATTTTTCTTGTCGAATCGCGGAAATTGACTGTAACTCGCGTTACTTTTATTTCGACAAATCCTAATTGTCGTCAAAAATTCGAGGCGCCAACGATGTAAATTATTTCGCTTTCAATTAATTTGCGCAATCGACGTTTTCTTAATATTTTATTTGCCGCTCTCTGTTGAATGTTCTTTTTCTTTTATCTTAAACGATTCCTCGTCTCGGCTTTCTATTTTTGTCGCACATCGTTGCGGTCGCAAAATTTTATCGAGGCGCAAGAGCGGACGGCGTCGTTTGTTCGCGGTAATTTGCGAGCGGAACTGAATCCAGGTCGGGGATTTATAGTTGGTTTTAATGTATGGTTTTGGAAAATGCACGCAGGGCCGAGTGACTCGTTCTAATGCTACTGTCCGCGTTTTTTCGCCGCTTTTGAAAAATACGAGGGAGATACTCCGGCCAGAAGCGCTCTCGGTGCCGCGCAAAAAAATACAGCACAAGAATCTCCCCCTCGCTTGTCTCTCTTCAAGTCTCGCTTTGGCGCTCTTTTAATTCGCCTGTCTCACGTTTATATCGCGCATTTAAGCACGGTTACTTGGACCTCGTCTCGCAATAAGTCATATACGCGAACACCCAGCATAGAGAAATTTGAAACCAAAGTGATTTATACGCCTGGCTTCATTGTCCGTCAAAAGTTAATTACACCCCGACAATATTTAATGCAGCTTGGTAATTACTAATTACGTAATAACGTAACATTAAAATTGCATTTAGTCATTATTTACCGTATTTATCGTCAGCTTTCATTAGGCAGACATTTAATGATAATATCTAAATTGATCCATTATTACCATTCGTTATTGCCGTGTTTATTTTCAAAATCTATTACTTGATTTATACGTAAAAACGCGTGGTCGTTTACCGATACAGTCAAGCTGACTCGCGTTGACGACGACACGGAGACACGAAGAGCGCCGTGTCCACTTCGAGGTTGATCCCGCCGAAAGTTCGGTCGTTCTCTCGCGGTTCTCGGTTACTCGCCGGGGTCGCTTCCTTGTTTTTTGGCTTGACTTCCGCGCTGGGAAAACCGGACGGGACCCGTCTTTGTCAATTCGGAGAACAGCGCCGAGTCCTCCGGGTGTGTGTCTTGACAGAATTCGGTCCGACACTTGGGATCCCGAAGGGATGCCGCGTTATCCGGCGCATATACACGTGCGCGCCGGTGGATTATCTGTCATTCGTTCGCGCGGCCCACAGGAAGCACTCATAACGGAAACCGGTTATCTACGGTAGGGCCGGAATGTCATCCGCGGACAACATGACGTTGCCTTCCGGCAACCCGTATCGCGCCGTCCTCGTCGTCATTATCGTCGGCAATATCGTCATCGGCATTGGCGAGAACCGCGTGGCGAACGCCCGCGGGGGTGACTTCCACCCGAATTTGTATGCAAATCGCACGGCGCCGCGATTCAATGCGGGCCGCTGCACCGGACGTGTCGCGATCTTTCGTAAGCAGCTCTCGGTCCCCTTTGAACCCGCGATGCTTGTCCGCTTTACATAACATAACTGTGCGGCGGATACACGGCCCTGCCTACGGAAATTTCGCGGGACGTGTCGCAACGGCATCGCGATCGATCGCGATGCAGTAATTAGCACGGCGTACCCCTTGGGTTATCTTTGAACCGCGATCTTTAATTTATTCCAGCGTTAGTCTCGGCCGCAGTAATCCGCGCGGTTGACACGCGTCGCGATGGCTATCGCATTTTTATACTTAACGTTCGACGCTTGAAAAGATGCCGAGTGGTTTTGGTTTCGCGGTGTGTGGTTTTATTAAATGGTAACGTCTCATACGTGAAAAAAAAAAAAAAAAATTAATTAAAGATTTTAAATATTAATATATTCATATTTGTGGATAAGGTTTCGCGAATTTTATTTTTCTGGAAAACTTATTTCCGCTTTATTTACAAGTGTCGATTTTTAACGTAACGATCGACAGGGCTGAAATCGAAAACGTCGCATTAATCAGCGCGTTTCCGCGCGTCTGTCAATATCTACTTATGTCTCGTCCATCTTGCGCGAAAAATGATAGCCGATCGATATCTTGTCGGCGATACTGATGCCGCCATTATCGCGGGCGACGTATCGGTTCCAAGTGATCGAAACGAATTGCACTTACGGTAAGGCGATACGTCAACGTGACAGCGAATGTGCCGCGCGGCGATGGTTTTATTCGGCTACAGATTGGATTTGTACATGCGGAATTAGTTCGGAATGGATATTTTGTCCCCAGGCGCGAGGCGCAATTCATCCTAACCGGTTGACAAGGCGCATTCTCGGAAATCAAAATTGCATGAATTTCAACCGCGTGCAAATTTATCACGCGAATATTTCGACCTAGACTTCTGGCCGTTTTATTGGCAGAAATGATTGTCTATGAATAGTCATCTGCGGAATTATTATCTCCAGCTAATACGCCACCGCAGATTATCATATTAAATCGTGGTAAATGTGGAGCCCAGACTTTTTATTTTAATGACGCGAACCTGACGTCTTTATTATATTTTCGGTATAGAGATGCAAGTTTCACGGCAAGAGAGAACCGAACATAAATTATTACGAGCGTGAAACAAAATTTTGTTATACATAAATTTTTAGTAGCTTTATAGAGACCCTGTGCTATATCGTAAATTCGTTGAAAGGTCGCGTATTGTCTGGATACAATTCACACGTTATATATTAACATCAAAGCTTAATTCAAATGGTTTCGCGTTAAATCCGAAGCTACGCTTGCAACCTGAGCCAAATTAAACTGGAACGGGAGATGCGAGGTGGTGACGTGCCAGATGCGTGTTTCGATGCCTATTATCGACAACAGCGACGCTTCAACGTTGGTCAAATATGGACGTTACTGCTGAATGCACTTACGGGAACGCATAGATAAACCGGTTTTCGTACGCCACATCGCGTGTCGGCCATAAATTCCGTCGTGTTTCGTAAGCCGCGACGAAACGGATCTCGCACGTGTTCGCCGAGCAGGTAGAAATTGATGTAATCCCGTGTGAGATCTTTGTTTCCTCTTGAATTAATATTTTAATTATATCCATTCTTCTCCCGACGGTTTCGCATTTATCGTCATTTCACGTCAAGATGGTTGTCTGTTTTCTTTTACGTCGCGGCCGGTCGGAGCAACGTCACGCGCGATAATGCGTAAGCCGGCAGACCTTTTTGCCATTGACATTTTCATAATGAGTTTTTATCGGATTAACGAGCCGCATCGTCGCGCGCTTGCTACGGGCGCTTGCACCCTGGTCCTCATAAAGCCCCGGACATTGCGCCGTCCAATTCGATTCGCGGTCGTTTCCGTCGGGTAACATCCGCCTCCGACATTGAAAATTTAATATCCATTTTCGATATCTGCCTCCAACACGCGCCGCGTTTGATGTTTCCAACGTAGCGCCCGGCGTTACGTAGACACGGATGGCTACAGTTCGTATGGTTCATTACTTGAACTACAGGCATCGCAATTCCATTAGTCGCGCATCGCGTCCGCATCAGCCGCGTGTGCATTTCGTGTGCATCTTATAATGAGGCCACAGCCGAAGTTTCGTCAGATATATAATTCGAGCAGCACGACCGTTTTCTCGTAAAATTTCGAGGTCAATTCGCAAATCCCGTGCCTCCCGCTTCGCAATGTTCCGCGAATAATTGCGAAATTTATATCCGTAGAACAAATAATCATTACGTCGAGAATCGTAAAATGCCCTGGCATTGTCCCTCTTTGCGGGAAAAAGAGCCTAAATTAGGGACGGAAGAATATTCTGAATAGCGGTTGGCTGCATCGCGTTCAATTAAGCCGGACGGTATGAAAGCGCTAATTAACACCTGCGACTCGAGAGAGGAAGAAGACACCGGTAAGGTCGACCGCTACTTGTCGTCCTCCTCTTCTCGACGACCGCGAAATTTAAATGTCCACCGTCCCTGCCCAGGATGTACGCGAAGAATAATTAGCTCTCTCGAGCGCGAAGAAGTGGTCCGGGTCGGTTAGATCGCGCGCTAATTAATCTTGCTGTGCGTCCTTCGGGGTATTGCGGGGGGAAATGAGACACTCGCGCGCGTGAAAGACGCACGAATCGCAGCCGCACCGAACTAGCGAGAATCCACGCCGGCCGACATCCACACATTGTTCATCTCCACGATCCAATATCTCTGTCGACTCCTTTCGGTTTCGCTCTCGTTCGCGGATACGAGATTTTTCAGCGGCAATATCGCGCGAAAGATATTGGATCTCATTGCGGGACGACTCTTTTCTTCCCTTCGCGTGAATCCGAAACGCGTTAATTCGCGCGTCGCGTGCAATTTTTGTAAAAAGGATCGCTCGCTCTTTGCGCGCCGTGTCAAGCAGCACTGTAATAGAACACTTTGCGAAATGGTAACGTGATTTCTCCACGAGCTAAAAGCGCCGCGTTGGGATTTATAAAAGTTTCATCGCGAAACGGTCTTCTGTGCCGGACGTCGAATTATGAGCATTGAATGAGCACTGCCGGAGTTAGAATTGTTGCGTTTTAAAAAAAGACTTGAATTTTCAGCAAGTTCACAGGTTCGCGCGAAATGGTTTTTAATAAACACGCACAACGTTAGAATTTATTTAACAATGTGCTTGTATCGAAAACATTGGCTTTTGCGTCCACGGAAAATAATATTTTTTTGCAAGCGAAAGAAATATTAAACCGGCGCGTGTATATAGTTTGATAAAATAAAAAGAATTATTTATTGTCTAAATGCAAGCAACAAAAAATTCTGTTTTATTAAGATTATAAGGCGTTTTCTTGTTGTATTTTTGCGACCGCGTATTTTCGTCGTTTCGCACAAGAACGCAGCTCGAGTTGGCAAAGTTCTCTTTACTGGCGAGAATCATATGCATTCGCAGATCCGCCGGGTGGCTCGGTCCGCGCTGCATCCATTAAGTAGTCAATGCATAATTACCGCCGGCCTTGTAGAATGTGATTTTCCCTGAGCGCTGCAGCCCCGCGTTATGAAAGGAGACTCCGCTTTGAGAAAGCACCGCGCTAATAAAAGCATAAATACGCGATTCCTTTTGTGTAAACGGAAACACATCCGCAGACCTTCCGCTCAAAGCCAATTGCGGTCTCCGAGAGAGCAAAAGCGTTTCACGCGGTAACGAGACCAAAGGGCCCAGGCATGGACTTGGCGCTGCTCGCCGAGACTCGCAGTCAACCGCTCGAACCGCATAATATTCACGCAAGTCCACGTATTTTACATATATTCGGTTTTTTTTTTTTTTTTTCGATTGACGTTGATATCACGCCGCGGTATCATTTGTCGCATTTTTTTTTTTTCCCCGCGCCGCTTTTTGTCGTGAAAACGACCCCACGTTTGTTCCGATCTCAGCTACGATTCTCGCGGGAAACAAATTTTGCCACGGGATACCCGACAGACGTTTCGCACTTCGGTAAAACGCGACGTCACGTTTTCCATTTCTTCGCGCTCGCAACCATCGATGGCGATTATTTGCCGCGGCGGCGTTTCCGCTACTTTTTGCCCGAGTCTGGGATGACGTCGCACATGATTTATCCAGCCCCGAGCTTTCCCCCTCGCAAATTTTTGCGCGTAGTCAAAAGGAGACGGTTTAAGCTGCGAGTAAAAATACGGAATTCGAATTGAAAATCTCCCCGGGGGGTGCCGCTTCAACGGGCGAGCGAACGCTCGTTCGGGATTTGCACGTAGCACGTCTCTCTAATTTACATTGGTTACGATAACTCGAACGTATTAATTACTATTTAAAAGGGATTAAAGGGGATGGTGGATTCACCTTTCAGCCTTGGTAAGAGGTCGACCGAGTTTCCAGATATACTACCCTATTCGGCGGGGTGTATATCTCTGTTACTTCCCTTTTCCCTTTAATACCTACTGGCCTCGTCGCCCTTTTCTATTACCTCCGCGACCCCACCTGGGATTTCCCGCTTAATGAGATCATCAATTCTAACCCTAACTTAATATCTCCGGAACGGCCCCCGTTTGTTGCGCAGGGGCATTGTCCAAAAATACATTGCGTCCCAACCGTTAACGTTTCAAAGGGCAAGCGCGATTTTTTTAAGGAACGAAAGAATTTTCTCAAAGTAAGAAAACGCGAGAGAGCCGAAAAAGAAATTCGACTCCTTTCTCTCTTTTTCTTGATTCGTATAACTTTTCAAGAAGCAGGATGTCACTATATATTGTTGCGAGGTAGCGGAACTGAATCTCGGCACTTGAGCTCGCGCAAACTTTCTCGTTCTCGATCGCGAAAAGTTTCGGCATGTGTCGCGTTTGGCAGATTTTATAAAGCGAAGCCGGATGCGAAGCTTCCGGGGCCCGCTCGGACAATGTATGTACGCGCGAGATCGGGCGCTGTAACATTGGGTGAAATATTTCGTATTTTTCGTGAACGCGATAAAACAATTTCATAAAACGTACAAGCTGGCGCTGGCTGTTTCCATCGGAGCCGCGCGTATTTGACTTGTGCGTGTAAACGCGCTTGGATTTGACGACGATCTGGACGCGAGTTAAACCATCCAACGTAACGCAACAATGAAACGCGAGAGAGCTTTTTTATTTCATTTTTCCTATTTTTTTTTTTGTTTAATTTTAACATTATACGCGCAGTCAATATTTTTTGTAGAAATCGCAATTTTATTGATGTAACGAGAAGAGCGGTATTTTTTAAAATATGCAAGAGATGCTGAAAGAATCTTTTTTTCTCAAAGACATCTTCGATTAAACATTAAATTGGTATTGCATTATTTAAGGGACATTTATTAAAATCGTAACTAGGAAAGTTGAAGTTTAAGACTTAATGTTCAACGTTAGATTTCTTTGATCTCTAGCGCTCACCAGGTCGGAAAGAGAACACCGCCGGCGGCAGCAAACCACTCTGCATACTTTTTGCGGCAATTAGTATGGTCACGGAACAGCTGGACACCGAAAAAAGAAAAGAAAAAAAAAAACGCGTTATCGAGTCACGATTTATGTGCAGAAGATAATGCGGGCTTCCACGAACGTTGATCATTTGTTATCTGTTATAATTATATCGTTTTATATAATAACTAGGATATTATTTTAATATTATATATTTGTATTAATTAATATTTAATTTTTAAAATTAATATTTAGCATTGGTAAATTCGGGATTAATTGCTACGTCAATCGACGTCGATTGACTGATTGTTTTTATCGGGAATTTTGCGCGAACGCCGAAAATTCAATCTGCAATTTTACTTAATGTAACGTGCTCAAATGTGTCCATAATTCAGCTCGGGCAAAGGCTTAAAACGAACGGTGCATAATATCGCGGCGCGATCTGACGTTTAATTTCCTACAGCATGACTGAACGTGCGCGGTCACCGGGGATCAGACGCAATATGTATGCACGAATCCGGATCTATTTGGCAGGGAAGAGCGAGAGAATGAGAATAGTATTCTAGCAAAGTCTCGCAAAAATTATCTCCCACCTGCAGATACTCGCGAGGATGAACGCGCGCGAGAGAATAAGATTTTTCTTTTATTTATTTATTTCAGTACTCTTCCTTAATTTTATCTCTCGACATTTCAGAAGTATATTTTTAGTACGCGTTTTTTTTGCACGCTTAGATTGGCATTTCGCTCGATGTCTCGCAATCAAATAATAACTATCGGACCGACAAAGGAGCTGAAATCCTTTGCGGAAACTGCGGGTGGAACGAGGAACGGTGCGCGTCGGACTGTTATTGACCTGTACTACTGATCCGTGCGGTGGGTCTGAATTCTATCTGCAGAAACGGTCGCGACGGGAATAATGCCGGCACTCAGGGCTCTTCCCCGGGCGTAGAAAGGAGCCGCAATTTTTACGGATACCGAATTGGTTGGCGGCGCTGGCTTTCTCGATTGTGATTCACGGGGCCGAGACGCGGCGCCGGAAATAGTCACTTCGTCAGGCTCGTCGGTGGATGGCCCCGGCGCTTCGTCGAGTGCGGGAACGTTCGCGGCGTGGCGGAGTACAACGCTCGGCCGGACGATTTCGTTCGATTATCCCGATAAAGTCGTTGATAAAGTCGTCGATAAAGCCGTTACCCCGTCGCGCCATCGGCCGCACGGGACGGCGAGCAGACTTTAAGCTGATTAATGCAGCGTCCGTTGGATAAGCGGCGCGATAAATCGATTCTAGCGAGTGTTAAATCGTTTGATAATTCCCTGCCCTACGGCGAGATAAGCGGAACAAGCCCCGAGAAGTGCTTAGGTGGAAAATAGAATCGGGAGGGGAAGGGTAAGGTGGAAACAGGAAATAGAAGCGGAGAATCTGGCATTCGGGTCCGTAGCTCTCGCTCGTGGCCCATACAAAACCGCGACGTGTCGAACCGCACCGCGCTCGGTCGGAAAATCGTTCTTAATATTTTATTTAGTGGTCGAAGAGAAAACCGGAAAATGCACCGGGGTTAATGGCGGCACGGTTCATTCCACGCAATTGGGCATAATCGTCTTCGCGAGCCGGCAGCCCCCAACTCGCCGAGTTCCGCTTCTCCTTTACCTACGAGCGATGCTGTTAAATATGCAGATACGTCTGGATATTCCGCGATGCGGCACATTATGCACCCGGCTCCCGCGCACCTCGGATATATTTACATAGGCGCAATCGCGCGATGTCTCGAAACGCAGAAGACATGCATTGTATCGCTTGGCACAGGCATAGCGTTTAAATAACAGTAATGACATTTCAAGTTGCGTAAATTTTTTAAACACGATACTGCAAATATATATCAGCGAGGGATGCTTCAAATTGTACCGGAGAAAGGGAAAAAAAATTTTGCATCGCGTAAGAAAATTCTGGCGAGAAGAGGCCGTCTTTCTCCCGGCGATAAATGGAAAAATAATGTCCCGAGAAAACGCGAGGTTTCAGAAAAGTTTCGAGTATTTCTTTCTTTCTCTCTCGCTGTAATTTAAGGCATGTTCTTATTGGCATTTAGTCGACATTTCCGTTCTCCGCGAGTGTCGAGAAGTCCTCCTCGTCGTAGACGTTCCTCCGTGAAGGAGGCTGCGGCGAAATTTCTGAGAGACTCGCGAGAGCGTGCGAAGCGTGTCAATGCAGAGGCGCGCGCGCGCACGTTATTCCGGCAGACGTTAATAATTTATGCAATCAACGCCAGGGCCTTTATTAAACATGTCCGTTTCACGGAGAGAGTTGCTAACAATACGGCGTCGCGAGCGCGCGACGCATACAACGACGGGAGGCCCGGGCGACGTCGCACCGAGGATAACTTAATTAAGAAGCGGCAAATTACAGAGTGCCCCGTCAACGAAAGGAATATATGAATTTCCGCGCGCCACCGTGTATTCTTAATTTAATCTGCCTGATGCAAGAGGGTCCGGAGACGTACGCGAGATGAAAGGATCTCGAGCGCCCGCAGAATCCCCGGCGCGAGAAAGACGGGGTGCCGGTTGTGTCCGGCGGGAAAGATGCGCTTTCAAGATGCTCGCCCGCGCGTTTTATAAATTACAAACATGCCGCAGCTGGAAAATATCGCGCACTGACCGGCACGTATCTTTTCATACGTGCTTTACCGCAAATTCAGCTAGCGGACTTTTGTATACGCGATAGAATATCGTTCTTTAAGACATTACGGAATGTCTTTAAAAAAAAAAAAATAAAAATATCTTGCGGATAACGTATTCGTCACAAATCTTTCCCGTTGTGACGGAAGACGTGATAATTAAAAAAACGAGGGAGGTAAGTTTAGTTCGCGTTCCTACGGTACGTATCAAAACCGGAGATTAAGCCGACGCCGACGAGCCGTTGCAACCGCGATATTGCGCGCGAGGCCGCGGAAAGAAACGCTTCGCGACGGAGACCGGATTACCTCGGGACTTTCGACGGAGTAGTTTCGGGAACCGCAATTTTACCGTCATCGTCGTCGTCGTCGCCGCAGATTCCGCGCTTCCCCCTTGAATAATGAAAGCTCGCGCGCTGCAGCATGGGGGCAGCCTCTAACACCGGCGCGTAATATGGCTCCCGGTGTACACAATCCACGTTGAACTTTATTAAAGCTGTCTGTTCCCGTGGCGAAGTAACTTAGGCGCCTCTGTTTGCCGCACGGAGCGGCATCGATAAGTAAACGGAGTGGTCCGCAGGCACTCTCCCGGCCGCCGTCGCCGCATAAGCATGACGATGACGGTGTTTAACATCGACTAATTGGCGCACACGCTCGTTTCCCGACCACGCGCGCTGCAACGCCAACGAGGGTATATCCCGCCTGTCAATTTGCGACGCGGTCAATAATATACAATGCATACAGTCTTTGATGTCGAGCGAAGTATGAAGAGCGGACGAAGAAAATGGCCCGAGGCGAGACTCGGTCGGGAAAAGGTCGTTACTCATTATCGCGGGGATTTTTGCACCCCACTGAACTCCTCGTTGACCGAACGTAACTCCGCCCTTTCGTCGAGATAATTTTTGGTAGTGATGTAAAAGAAACGCGAGCGCTGCAATTAATTTTTTTTCTTTTATTTTTACGGTTCTTTTCCCTCAAATTTATTGATTTTTTATTTACACGCGACTTTTACTGTCTTCCACCGAGGACCACCGTTTTGCGATCGACGGGCGGGTAAAAATTGATAACGCCATCGCGCACGGGTGAAGTTTGCGGATCAGGCTGCAATTATGACAGGGTATAATTCGCTAATGTCTCCCGATGGTATTAGAATGAGCCCTGCGTACGTACGGCGACAATATTAATGCAATTTGCGCCGCTCGGCTGGTCGCGATGTTAATAATCGATGCAATTAACTCGGCACATTATTAAACGTGCACGCTCGGAAGGAAAACTGGGTTATGGCGCGACATAACACACCGTTCTGCGGGCTGTTTACTGCACGCTGCTAACAAGCGGTCCCGCCGTAGCCGCGTAGCGTCTTCGTGCCGCTGACATATTTGCACTTTTGCGGACTAAAACGCATTCACCGCGTTATAATACACCTGACAATCGGGAGTCATTACGTCCCCGGCGCCCGCCGTTAATAAAATTATTCCCGTAATGACGTTCGGCATGTCAGGTATGATTAATTACACTTACTGAACGTTATTACTGCCGCGTAGTCTGCACTTATGTGGATAATGACAAGTGACATTTATTCATTCCCTCTTTTAATTTTAGTTATCCCCGGTCGCTGTTACGTAATACAGTGCTTGATTGTATTATTTATAGCGAACGCTTTGATAGACTCGCGCTTTAAATCAATAATTTATCGCGACATAAATGTGTAACGATTATAAAGACCGCTGCTTCGTGAAATCTAATAGAAAGTTAATGGAGGAGTGTTGATGCAAATTTATCACGTTTTCCTTATACTTCGTCGGATTCGCCGGAGGTCCGTGGTAGACGCAACGTGAGCGCAAGGCGTAAGTTATCTCATTAACTTCGTACTATCGAATTCCGGTCTGTCAGGGGTAATGCATCATCGGAACGTCGCGGTCGCGACGAAGCTGAGCTTGACGTGTTAACTTTAGTTCGAGCGCGAGCTTGCATAATTTCCGATCGGCTTCGGCAACAATTCTGACAGCTGTCTTATCTCTTCCACCTTACGCGAGATAATCGCGATTAATATATACGACTCGCAGCACCGACAGCCGGGGTGTTAATAATCGACGCGATTAATTCATGCTCTGTTAACTCGACTCGAAAAGAACGGAATCAAGTGGTCACCCTGCGATAATTAATAAAAATTGCGAAACCCTCGTGGTTCATATACATAGATCTCACGAGTTCTAAAACAGCGACAAATCCGAGTATCTTAAACGATACAGCTAATTAAAGTGAAAAAAAGAAAAAGAAAAAAAAATTATTTTCGCCGATTCTCGTCGAACTTTTGGATTTTCTTTTTCCTCGCGCGCGATCTATCTTGCTCCACGTTTCGAGAACGTTGACGAGGAACATCGTCATATTTCGAGCTGGTCCTGAGTGCCGACACGGCACCGCGGGGTGCACGTGGCAGATAATGGAAACGTCACTCTGGACGCCATAGTGTTATCTTCCGTGCAAATGTTATCTCTGCTAACTCCTATGCGACGGATAATGGCGCTCGGCGGCGATGACCAAACGAAACGGTTAAAACGATTAATACGAAAAACACGAGCCGAAAGTCGCCGGCGCGTTTCGCGGCGATCAGGCCACGATCGCTTGCGTCCTCACGTGTGCACGTCCTCGGCCACACGTGACGCTGCAAACCGCAAGTCGCGCGGGCCCGCTTTAATGGAATACCTATCTAACTTAATGCGACACTATCACGACGACGCTAAGATAGTCGTGTGAACGCTCAAATTAATTCCCGCGATTAGCGCGAGCAATACTCAAACCCGCCATTATCGTAATTGAAGGGGCAAGTGTCCGGAGGTGATATCAGCCGCATATGGCGGCGTGACATATATATTTCAATGCACTTGGTATTATATGGTTCTATACGTTGTAGACCGATTGTAATTATCGTTCCTTCTCTGGTATTATGACCCGGTTAAAGTGTCCCGTGAGATTAGTTTCAACGTTTGTAATAGAGGAAAAAGAATAAAGAACGAAAATTATTATTTTATACCGTTGCACTTTTTCATTTAATATTAAAGAAAAAAAAAAGAAAACAAATTATGAAAAATAAATCTCTTTTGAAAACACGCCGCGAGAAACGATTCATCATGCTTTATTCAAGGATAAAAAAGTGTTACATTATAAAAGGAAAAATCAACTTAATTTACGTGGCATTTAAATCGTTTCGAATAGAGATTCGTAAAACCAAGTGGTCAGTATAACCACCCGGCGCTCTGTAACAATGATTTATTATCCGACCTGCATTCGGTGTAAAACCATTTTTATTTATATAACAAGAGAGACAAAAATATTCGTGCGAAAACCCGTTTTATGTAACGTGTCTTTCATTGTTATGGAGACGAAACTAGTTTGTCGGGAATTCTGACGATTTTTTTTTTTTTTTTGTCAAACGTGCACGCGTATGACAATTGCATATTTATACTTGTCTTTTAAAATACCGCTGCAAAAAAAAAAAAAAGAAAAAAACAAGAACGCAGAGCGGATTTTAATTGTACGTAATGCGCACGTTGGGCTGCGTGGTTTTAAATAAGATTCTACATCCGCGCACACGTCTGTTCCGCTAACGACACCCGCGCTCTCTTAAAATGTGCCGCACGCGGCCAGTGCCCCTCGCATTTTTGCCCCTCTAAGCAGCGGCGCATCTAGCAGATTTCTGTAAAATTACGTCGTAACAACTTACCCGGGCAAGAACAAGCTTCTACTCTGCTCTTTTAAAAACAGCTTTAATTTTTTCTTTTTTTTTTGCCGCGCGAAACGGCGCTTTGTAAATTGAACCTTACGCCGGAACGGAACGCGGAAATTTTGCCTGAAAGCCGGAAGGATGGCTACTTATTTTTTTTTTTTTATATTATTTTTTTTCGTTCGAACAGAGATGCGAAGTCGATATTGCCAATTAGCCCGAGACTGTTCGCCGCCTGTATCGTGGACGATGCGCGTCGATTTCCCGACCCTATGTAACCGACATGGCGCAATATGTAACAGACGTGTACATACCAATGGTCAACCTGTCAGAGGTAACATCATTTGGTCTACCGTCCGATTGCCACACCGAAGGGAAATAATACGGTTTGATTGGTCGGCTCTAATGATATGTAAAGAGCATTTCGAAACAGCTGTTCGCGGTTGCGCCAAAGGACTTTGTTGCGAAAAAGATTCCGAGGGAGAACCCTCCCTCTCTCTTATTCTCTATTTATCTCGAAAACATCTTGTATAATATAATCTTGCTGAATGTTTTGAGAACTCAAGCAGCCAACTTTCAGCCGGTACTTATTTCTCGCTAAATATTCATTACTTTATTGTTCCGTTTTCAGTTGAATATTCATCACTTTGTTGTAGGTTCACATTTTCCAAAGCGAGCGAATAGAGTAGTTTAATAATCAAATACTATAAGCGAATGGTTTTAATATGAAACTTAAACCGTAATTCTCCGAGACTCGGCTGCGAGAAAAGGTGGACCTTGCGCTACGTTCCGCCGCTTTTATGACAGTCGTTGCTACTTCGCCGTTTTACGTTTTTCGACGTGTTAAATGTCGACGGTCTGATTGCGGTGAACGAATGCGAAAAGTCGACGGACGCGCAGCCACCGCCGACTGCACGCGTGCCGGCTCGTCGTGATAAATAACGTCCCGTGTCCCGTCGATCATTTTAACGACAAATTCAACCCTGAGATTATTCCACTGTCGTTTCGACCCAATTTGATTAAAGTTTCCAGCCAAATTTACAATCGTGTCCGCGTCGCTGCATAACTTTATTTAAGCACGGCAATTCCGCCGATGGGATAACCGAGTTTCGCCGGGTTGGAGCCGAGCACGCGGTTGGTATTTATAACTCGGGGGGAAAAATGGCGAGTGGCCCACGTTTTAAAAATACGTCACTTACGGGATGAAATTTAACGCTGACACGAATGCCGTACCTTGTCCCTATAATGTCAGCCGGGATTGTTGAGATTTTATTTTTAACCTGCAGTCGCAAATGATACCTGTTATTGGATAGCGCGGGCCGAGATATTCCAACGGAATATAATCCGCTTAATGCGGTTATCTATTCATCTATTCGTTGGTTGATTCGCTTATCGTATCACTCCTGAAACCATTAATACAGATACGCGTGGCGTTTGCGTATAGCAAATTGAAACGCGTTATTGTTATATTTTCTATTCCGTTCCAAGCGATCATTAATTGGATATTGATATAATATTAATTGGAGCATTTCCAAATAATTGCTAAAATTGCGTTATTTGCCCATCAAATGTTACATGTAGAAACACATTAGCGCAAGTCTTTTGTTTCTTTTTTTTTTTTTTTTTTATTTCTACAATTTGTTGGCTCAGTCGAAATTGTTTTCGCTTTTTCTTTACAGTAATTAACTTTGATTAAAAATGTAAAATATTTTTTAAACGCAAGTTGTGGAAATTGATGTAGCTTTAGAGAATTAACGCTCGACTCCATAACGTCGGCGAGCTGGCATTTTACGCGAGAAGCCCGTGCGAAAGCCACAAACGCGCAATTAATTAAGCGTACCGGCGCGCGCGTGGAGCATGACGCGAGATTAATCCGTCTAATCGCGAGTCTGATAGCCGCCGAGTCGAAGCCGAGCCGTTACCCTTCTCCCGATTCGTCTCTCGATTGGCCTGAGGGGCTCAATCAATAATCACCGCTCTCCTTCTCTGCTTGCAGGTTGCCCAGGAAGCGAGCGGTTCTGCTGGCGATTTGTCTTTTGGCCACTTGTACGGGTAAGTCTGTCATTCCTATGTAACATTGCGCATTTCATCTCGGCGAATTTATGCAGCTGCACGTTTCGCGCTCCTCCGCGATGTGCAGATCGCGTTACAAGAAACGGAGGGCGCGCTCTTCTCCTCTCGTCGCTGAAGAGAATTTTATTTGATTCCTCTTAGGCCGCTTCGGAGAGCCCGTCGACCGTCGGGAGCGCCGCGAGTCGCAGCATCCCCCTGTCGTTTCACTATCTCGCGCACGTTTCAATTCTGAAGGCAATGTGGAATGGTTTTTCGAGGCGCCGTATGATATTACGATGTTTGGAGAAGAAACATGTCCGACGGGAGCAGACTTATTTTTACGAATATTTTTTTTCTCCTTTTTTTTTTTTTTGCACCTCGAGACGTTCGCGTTCGGTTTAGATCGGAATAAAATTTATTAACGTTATAAAAAAAAGAAAGAAATTGGGGAAATGTCGTCCGAGCCTAGCATCATATTTATACGTGCTCGTGCGAGAAAAGTTATTTGTTACGTTCGGGATGCGTTATATTAAATCGCACTGGTGGAGCTGCACTCGAGCCAAGGGACGACTGTTTAAATATCTCGTTGTCGCGAACGAGACCGAAGTACCGGGTACCTTAGTGATACGAGACGGTATGAAAGGACGGTTAGGCAGCGTACGTGAACGGGAGGCGAGGGGCGCAAGAATGGAGGAAAGGCGTTTCCTTCTTCCGGCGGGGAACAGGAAGCTTCTAGCGAGCTGCTTCTCCGCTCTACCCTCGTTCTCCCCTTTCTCTCTCGCTCTCTCTCTTTTTCTCTCTGTCTCTCTTTTTCTCTCGTTTTCCATCTGCCCTCGTCTTTTTCCCCTTCTGCACCGCTCGTACAACTCGCCTCCCCTCATCTCCGTATCTCGGCGAAGTCGAGAAATGGTTTCTCTTGGAGAAAGCGGGCTTTTCCTTCTAACGTCTACGTCTCTTCATCTTCTTCTACTATCGTTTCTCTCTTTCTTCGAGTTACAAATATATATATATACACACCCACACATGTACATAGAACGACGTACAGTGACTAACGTTGATTGTGGGTAATGCAGCAAAGCATTATGTGCTTATTTCGTCAGGCTCGCGAGAAAGTTTGATGTTCTCGTGTTCGGCAATCATTTTCAGTTTGCTTGCTCAATTTTACATATCGAATTATATTTTATTACGCGTAACGCGCGCGTCTGCTTCTGTATTTTTACCGACTTCTTCGGTCTTAATTAAAGTCCGTCCGTATGTTAATTCGTTTAATCATTTCTGTTTAACGCGGTTCGTATTGCTCTCGCAGACGTCGGCTTAGTTTTCTCGAGGAAACGTTTAACCGTGTGACGCAAATGATTCCTATTCCTCCCTCACCTCTAGTTTCAAAGATACAATTCACTCGGCATTTGTACATTTATTCTTTACTCATTTACTTCTTCCGTCTCGTGTTCCTAGCTTGTAAAAATTTTCTCCGTCTTTCTACAATTTTTCCCTCCATTACCTTTCTCCCGTGATCTCTCCCTCTCTTTCCTTTTCGCACGTTCTCTCTCCTTACATTTGTTCCTTCCCTCTTTTCTTCCCTTCAGCAGAACTGCTCGTCGTAAATCTGTTGCCACCTACTTTCCTCCTGTCCCTCGTGTTTTACTCTCGGTTACGGCGACCAGATATTTATTATTCCCGCATATCACGCTTACATTTTTAAAGCATCGTTTTTCCTTTCTTATAAACCGCGCCGCCGTTCCCATGTCAGTTTTCGCGAGTCAGTAAGTCCGTCAGCGACGAGACTTTCGCGTTAGGGCTCGCGGGGGAGCGATAATTTATGTTAAACGCATTTGAGGGAAGAGACGGTCGAACGTGCCGCGGCGAGATATGTCGTTTTTAGAAGAACTATTGCCGGCGACGCATCATGGGTCTTTGTATACTTTCCGTCAAAAACGCTTCGTATCTAAACGTTTCGTTGATAGCGCACCGTTCGCAGTTTAAAAAATTTCGAGCGCTTGTTGGAACGCATTCGATAAACTCCGAGGAAAGCACTTCGCAAATACCGCCGGTATTATCGGGAAACAATAATATTCTAATTATTTCGGGAACAATGCAACACACATAGCATTGCATTTACGGGGGAAAAAAAAATCCTGACGAATTATTAAATTAATCAAATATTCATAAAAGGTAATAAAATTTTATCAACGTTTTATGTGAAGTATATGTGACGCACATATTAATTAATAAACGTAGAATTAATAATGTTCTATATTACGAAGATAGATTTTATTTTAAAACTCGATAAAAAAAAATGTCTAGTATTTTATTTTAGATAGTCAACTATTTCAATATTTTTATATCTTTTCGAATATATTTAATATTATATCAATCTTATTTAAAATCTCTATTATTCACGTTGTCTCTTCGAGACGAGCGTTGAGAACGATTTTTTTTTATCATCGATTATTGCGTTATTTTTCATTGATTTTTGTAGATATCGAGAAATTTATTAGCCTCTTTCTTCCGCGCGCTTGAGACGGTGAAGATAAAGCTCTCCAGAGCTCGGCTGGAAATTCCCTCGCACGACCCTCTTCTCAGGGTGTTCCGCACTTTCCGCATCATCGCTCAAGAAGATCATTGACTACTGGGGCGAGAGTCGCGAGTGGAGGTACTTCGGAATTCGAGCGGTCGGTCGGTCGGTTCTGTCGAAGGGTTGGTTGGCACGATTGATCACTCGGCGGGTAACGTTTGAGCAGTTACAAATACACGTGATCAATCGTGTCCTAATGGCGCGCCCGAGTGCATCGCGTGCAACGGCAACGGGAGTATCCGGGCGGACAGTAGCCCGCCTGCACGGCAAACCTCACGCGCCGAAAGTATTTGCCCGAGTGCATTAATCATTCAGCGCGTCTGCTCCGATGTACTTCGCGAAAGAAACGACTCGGCGCGCGTTCGATCGAGCCTCGATCATTTTCGGACGTTTCTCTTTCTTTCGGCGAATCGCCGTTGAATTTCCGCGGGCCTCCTCGTTCTCGATCGCCGCATGATAAATGGGAATTAATTTTATGTAGCTTCACTTTTCCGATTCATCAAAGAGGAGGAAGGGGGAAGACGGACGACAGTATATTGACGATGAATACGGGACTTACGCGGGATCTATTTTGAGCCGGTTATGGAATTTACGTTTTCGATAAATTGCAAGAAAATTTCAGAGAGTATAATTCAGGATTGAATGCGTATTAAATTTGAAGACACGTCGGACGGGAGAAGAGTGATAATACGCGACGTTATTTCATTGTTCCGATTCGGATTAATAAAATCGCGAAAATCGAAGGGGAAAGCTGAGAGAGCCGCGAGCCAAAGGGATGTAAAAGCGCATTGAAAAAGCATGTCAGCGATTCCGTCATTCGCCATCGAGAGGGTCGGGTTCGTCGGCGATGCGGCGACAAATGCATTCATCCGGCCGCGCCTTGTGCATTCAAACGCGACAATGCGCTCGCTAGTTACGTGGCTTTACTCGTTAGCACGTTCGAAGACAAACCCCTTTCTCCCTTTCATCCCCTTTAACCATCGTTCTCTGTGTCACCGTCGTTGTCCGTTATTTCCGAGCGCGTCCGCGACTCGTTCGCGGTCGAACCGTTAAATACGGCTCCGACGAGGCGATGCAATGAGTTTCCGATAACGCCGGATGCGACGGAGCGTATTACCGGATAGAGTGCGTCCCGCGTTCAATAATACGCGGCATTCGTCTCCGCTCGATCGCACGCTCGATCCTCCACCTCAATCACACGTCTCGTCTGTTCTCACTTTTTCCCTCCGGACCTTTCCCCGCGCTTGTTTTTCCCGCCCGTCTTCTCGCTCGCGTAACGCATTACGGTAATTTCATTTATAAATTTGTAATTAAAAATCTTGGACGTTTTCGAAGTTCAAAAAGTCCGCTTCGTCGCAAGAATATATTTGAAATACCTAATTTTATTACGTAAAATGTTATCGAGGGTTATTTAAATTCCTGAATTGTATCTCTTAAGAAATGGAGATTTAATTTTTTGTTTTTTTTTTAAATTATTTTTTTAAATTAAAGATTATTAAATTTTCAAGTTCTTTCGCTATTTCATTATGAATTGATGTCTCGCGTGTGGTGAAATTCAAGCGGGGTCTTCGGGGCATTGGCCTCTCTTATCCCTAAGCAGCCACAAATTGTCAGTGGTTCGACTCAGTATATGGTCCGCCGGTTAGTAAACGAGCGGGAGAGGCTGTATTCCTATGCGCGCGGTGGAAATTTCGCTAACGAGGAAGGCAAGTCCTTTGATTGGCGCGAAACTCTTGGAAGGCTTCCATGTTTGTTAATACGAAATACGTACACACATTGCGTGCACGGTTACTGTTAAAGCGGCTTCTCGGAGGTACCGAGGAGCACGTTACCGCTCGCGACGGCGAAAAGTTGGAGTCATTAATGGTCGGCTTAACGTATAGTCTCGCAATTTCATTTATCGTACGCTCGACGTTTTCCCACATTAGTAATTATGTCGTGGTGCAGAATAAAGTTTCCTCGTATTCACTCGTGGGATACCGTCTATCGGGATCGTTCGTTCTCGAACACGAAACAACAGAATTCGCTGCCGGGGAAAATCTATCCGCGCAAAAATAATTCATAGCGGGGACCCCCAATCGATAATTGTGTTGTCTCGATTAAGAGCTAAACACTTTATCCGCCGCTTATCGCGGGTAGTTATCGAAGAATCGCATAAAGCGGCGCACGCGATTCGCGGTAAATGCGCGCCATACAATTCTGGAGGTAATCCATCATATTTGGGAGGTGTATGTATCCGGCCGTACCGTTTTCCCCGGGCATTAAGCCTCGGTAATCCCCGGCTCGTTATCCCCCCCTCCTCTTCTCCGCGCTATTAGTTTTCTCTGACGTTTCTCTTTGTTAAAAGAAAAACCCGGGGTAAGCCGGCCGGGGGAGTCGCCGCATTACTTTTAAACAAAAATGAAGCGGACTCCACCGGCGGGCGGATATCCGCGTCTCAGTAAGAAGGTCGCCGCTTAAAAATGGCCGGGACTTGCGCAAGCTGATGCAGGATGAATGCGAGATACATGGCGTTATTTAAGAGATCCGTATCTCTCTCCCTTTCTCCGTCTCGGTGAGCTCGCGCTGCACGTCGCGCATCCCTGATTCTCCCGAGTCGCGGTCCGGAATGTAGTTCGTGACGGCGCTCTTACCTTCCGCAAAAATTGCACGTTTAACGCCAAAAACACGGCGATTTGTCTGGCGAACGCGGGCGGGGGTCTTCCACCTCGGTTGAGGCACGGTTAAAGCGCGTTTCTATCGACGCGAAGTTTATCCTCGGTATATTTACCGTGCCGAACTTCATCTTCGCCGGTTCTGAACGCGCCATTGCCCGCGCGTAACGCAAAACCGGAGTCCCGGGCGCATTCTAATTCCGTTTCTGTATTCTGGATGAGGGATGACGGATCCTAACTCCATCATCATTATTCTACATCCATGCGGATATACGCGTACTTATTTTGTTGCGAAATTCCAAGACAGCCGGCTCCGCAGTTCCATCAGACGAGCGCGACGTAATTCCCGTCTCTCGCGTAACGCGAGTTGCGTTCTTCGCGCGCGGCTCTGATCGATGCGACCAGACGCTCGCGTTTCGGAGAGGTATCGCGCGATACGACGGCGAGACGGACGACGCGGATTTACGAAGGATCGCATGATATAAAGGCTAGATAGGAAAAAGAGAACGGGCGGAAAAAGGCGGCGGAGAGGCGCGCCGTGTATCATGATTACCGTGGTGGCGGCGCTGGAAACTTTTGTCACAGTCGCTCCAATTTCGAGACATTAACAATCCTCGCTTTTTTTTCAACGGACCGCGGCGAGAGCGGGAGATTTTACGGTTAGCCCCCTCGCTTCGGGACACGAAAGCGCGGGGATTCCTCCTTTGGTGGAGGATGGACAAACGGTTGTTTATCCAACGCGGTCGGAAGTTAATCCGCGACGCGGCCGCACTTCATTTCCTTTCTGCGCGCACCGGGGAGCGCCGCCGGGCTTTAAAAAGGGTCTGGAAAACGTAAACACGCGCGAGTAAGTGTAAAGTTACTGCCTTCATTTTTGGGCTTTATTAAAAGACTGCATCCTCGCGTTGCCGCGCCAACCTGCGCTTCGCCGAGACAAGCTTCTGTGTTTCGCTGAAGGATTTTTACAGTCGTATATCGGAACGAAATTGGGAGGATATTGGGGAGCTCGCGGCAACCAATTTCAGCAACAATCCCACCCCTTTCCGAGATAGCACGGGTATTACTGTTGCAAATCGAAAGCTACGCCCGTCCATTTTTCTGACGAATGCGTTATTTTTTATATACATCGAAAATGTTATCACCCTCGAATGTACACTCCCCCGTTATTTGCGTATTTATTTTATTGCATTTGCACAGTTTAATTTTGATCGCAAATTAAATTTTCGTTTGTTTTAACAACCCTGCTCGATCGATCCCCGTCGATGAATTCCCAAGTGCGAAAGCCGGATGCGCGTTACTCGAATCTTGCCGTTTTCGCGAAACCTTGACTCAAGTGCGTGCGACGCCCGTGTTAGACGTTAAGTTGGGGAAATGTTCCTCGCGTTCGCGAAGCGGGGCTGTTTCGTGGCTCACGCCTTGCGTCAATGAGAAAAGCACACGTTTGTCTCTTCGCTCGCGGAACCGCCGGGGCTGCATTTTGCCGTCGCGAATTAACGCGTCTGGCGCGCCATAATCAACGAACGTGGTCGCCGTAGTTCGCGTCGCGACTCTAGAATAAATTACTCGCTTCTCACGGGGAGCTCCCGACTTCAAAGCGCCTTCGCGGTCATTTAATTTGTGCTGCTAAGCCGAGACGGCGCGGAAAAAGGAGAGTACGAATTACCGGAACAGCTTTCTCTCTTTCTCTCTCTCTCTCGTTCCTTCTCTATTTTCCTCTCCTAACCCCTTGTCCGTCTGCCTTATCCCAACGCCGTGATAACGTGTGCATACGGGATACCAGCCAAAGACAGGGTAATTATCTACCGTAGAGCCGTGGCCTTTATCTCGCGCGCTGCAGACGTGCGTTCGCGACGCCGTCGCCGTCGTCGCGACGTACCACGTCTCTCGTCACGTCGCCCGGTTAATCGCCCCGGTACATAATTCGTACCTCCTTTGGCCCTTTGTTCCACGGATGACGATCGTATCGTTTCACGTCCCGAGCTCACAACGAACACCTAACTTCTCTGTTTTTCGAGCAAATATTATTAACAGCAACTCTGAATATTACCGCAGAACCGTACATTCATAATTGTATCGTCAATATTTATTAAGGAAAACAAATTTCAGCGATATGTCTGCATTATTAAAAAAAAAAAAAGGAAAAAAAAAACGTTTTATTCAAATACATTTTGGCTGCGTAAATTTGCGTACCCGGCGAAAAGCTAGCGCATAATATAATGAAACATCTCCCGTCTCTCCGTCCGTAGCCTCTAATTCTCTCTGTGCCGAGTGTTTTGGCCTGGCTGGACCACAGTCGAGGGCGGTCAGTCGGGTGGCCCGGTCGACCGGGTCCAGTCAGTCCGAGTGACCATTGAAAGCACCGTTGAAAAGAGCCAATATTCCGCTCGGGCGCCCTATGCAGACTTCGATTCATCGGGGAATTCAATTAGCGCCAGTTGCCGGAAACCTCAAGTAATTTGCGCGCACGGCCGGCATCCTCTCTCACCCTCTCGACGCGACACGATTCCCGGCCTCCGTCTCTGTTCCGCGAACGGCAAAGCGGTGCCCTACGTCGCCCGCATTGAAGCCTCGACCACCGCGCTCTCGCGCCTGGGAAACCGAGGCGACCATTGTAATACGTGCCTGCCAGAGACGTATCGTGGGATATTCGTCGGTTACGGGGGAGAAGGAGGAAGACTTGGGCGAATCAACCGACGCTACCATCAATCAAGATCGCAGCAACCCGTGGCCGCGTCCGCGGCAGATTATACCGCGGGGAAAGGGGAATGGGGTCTGTAAGATCGAACAATGTTTCCGGGCCAACGAAAAGTATCAGTTTTTCATCGTCCACGTCGTTTCCACGCGTCCGACTTTGTAGAATGATCGTTGACAGCCGGCGAACCGCACGGGGGTGACCGACGTAATTTTCAGGTTGTACCTGACTTTTATTCGCTCAGGTAAAAGTCGAATTATTTAACGTAGTCGTTCTCACGGAATTGTCAAGCGATTCGTAAACTTTCGGGAAATATCCGCGAACGGCGGAATTTCGAAATGACTCTTTTCCTCCGGCTCGATATATAGGAGCAAAGTTAGGAATTAATCGCGTAATGTTAAAGGACCTCCCGATTCGAAGTAGCGCCACGAAGTCGGGAATGAGAGGCTCTCGTGCTTGCGACGAAATCCGATTTTACCGAAAGCGACTTGATAATTGGTGCTCGCGTACAATTGAAAACGCATGACGGTGCGCTCCAGAATGCGAACGTAATTAGTGCACCCAGTTGAACGTAATTGTTTACCGCCAATATAGCACTCTGTGTGTATGCGAGTTTAAAACGTCTACATGCAAACGTCGGACAGAGGTGCAATCAAATATATAATGAATAATGTCAGGATTTGTATTCATATTTCAAGAAATAATATAAGCTTTAAGTAATTTAATTTTTAAAAGTGCATTTAAATCTCCTTAAAGCACACTCGAAATTATTTATTAATAAACCGAACAATGCGATGGAGAAATATGCCACTTAAAATTATTTAAATATTTCAAAAACAGTTCTAAATGTCGCGCGATTGATTGATAAAAAATTACGTAAAAAAAATTGTCGCTAATTGTTTTTTATTTTTTTATTTTTTATAAAAGATATATACAATTTACATGCACGATCAATTTAATAAGATTCGAGGATTATTTCCACGATTACCAGTCTACACAAAATTTCAAGTATTTATAGCGCGTTTTTATGAATCGCGAATATAACTAGTTCTCAGCTTCAATAGAGGCTTGATTGTCCCAAGCACCTCTCGCGAGCGAAGTACACCGTAAGTATAATACACCGAATAAAACAGCAATTTTTTTTTTCTCTCCCTCCCTGAATATTGCACGCAATTTCAATGCAACGACACTCGGCTATTGAATTGATTCGGATTCATGAGTACATATTGAGCCTGATTCCATCCCTAACGTGAGGATCCAATTGACGACGCGATTACGCGCGCGTGTATGCGCGGGTGCATGTGCACGCGCGTTTCACCCGCACGCACGTCAGTGTGCTTCGGGCGTGTCAGAAGCCAATGCACTATCGATCCCGAGATCGTTGGTGTAGTTAGAATATTATCTCTATTGTCGAACTTGAAATCAAGCCTGCTATTGCGATATCTGCCGCAGTTGGCCTTCAAAATTATAATTATAATTATAATTAGGTATGCAAAGAATTGATATCTATTTAGAAGAATAAGTTGAAGTATTATTTTCAAATATCAGGCTTGATCCGCAGCAAATTGTAAATGACGGGATTAAATTCTGGGCATAATTTGTCGGGGAAATTCCAATATCCGAGCGACATAAGTTTCTATTCATCGGCGGGAGAGATACGACAGACGAGGGTCAGCTGAACGGGGGTGGCGGGTAAGGGAATGAATCTACATGCTGCGCATTCTTGCGCGCAATTGTTATTAGATCGTCGCGCTGTGCCAACGCGCGCGATGTCAAATGGTCTGAGCTATTTGTTTGGCAAGTGTATTTATTACCTGGCACGCGAAACCCTTTTCTTCCGAGGGGAAAAAAGGCTTTTTCGGGCGGAGGAGCGAAACCGGCCAGAAGATTACATTCGCCTCTCGAGAAAACGTAATATAGAAAGGAATTTAATAATGTCGGCGATTCGCGCGCACGTCGCCGCGCCCTTTCCGACCGTATGTGGGCAGAGGCACTTTTATTCATCATCGCGCCGAAAACGCGCACGGGAAAAAGATTTTCCGACAGGTGCGGAAAACAGTCGTCGCGTCGCGTCAAAAGGGAAACGTTGTAGCTCGAGTAACGGCGGCTACGCGTCGGACGTCGAGAGATAATTTTCCCCGGGGTTTTAGTTTCGGGAACATTTCACCCTCGAGTTGCAGGGTCGTTTGTTGCGGCTGGGTAAAAAAAAAAAAAAAAAAGGGGGGGAAAAAAATAGAGAACATATGCGAAACAGTGGTCGGAAGAAATCTGCGCGAAAATGCATTTATCATGAAGAATTGAATGTCATTTCCGTTCGAAAAATTAGTTTAAAAAATTAAATCGTAAAAGTGGATCCAGTTCACTATGCTTTACTGCGAGATATTTATTTATCTTTGATGTGAATTTTTAATCAGAATTGAAATTATCATAATTTGACGATATTGACGGTGATATGTGCGGTAACTCGAAATACAATTTCCTGTCTACATATTAATCGACCAATATATTTCTGCAACGGAGATTAGAGATAGTTGTTACAGTGTTCATTGTTTCGAACTATACCTGTTCTATTTGCCCCCCCTCAAAAAAAAAAAAAAAAAAAAAAAAAATAGAAACAATTCAATGGTGTTTGTATTTGCGTAACACTCGCACACGTGAGTTTGTTTTTAACAACGAATGAGAAGTGCGCCGCAATTTTTGCACTTGGTTTTTTAGACAAATGTAAAGCTATCAATTTCTGGCGTGGGCCGCATAGAGAGGGCTTCGCAATGACGTTTGTAAAAATTATTTGATCCGTGTAACCCATTACAACTGTTAGAAAAAACTACGAGATTGATAAAATGCACAGTACTTCCATTGCATTCGTTGTTCGTTGCGGGGAAAGCTAAACAAAAATGTTGAACTGCTACCGTATCGGGTTTCTTTTCAGAATATATTTTTGCGCTTTAATTATTTTTGCCAGCTTAAAATATTTGGCTAAGAAAATCTTCATCTTATAGTTACAAATTTTATTGTATATAAATGTAAAGTAAAAGTAACGTTAAAAATGGTATTTTTCAATAGATTTAAAGGAAAGATACCTGTATAATCTTAAATAAACTTAATAAATAATAAAGGTTAATGATAAGATAAAATCGATCCTTCGTGTTAAAATTTTCATCGCTCTTTATATTTGCCTTTCTCATCTTTCTTGATAATTAGTTCGCTTTTATTGAGTTACTTAAAGATATTCGAGTACGGTTTCGTATTAAAACGTTTAATTTTTCTCCCGTTTGATAATAAGTTTCGTCCATCTGCACCGTGACGGGCTTCTTGCGAGTTATTTCCGTATATTCCGATCCGCACGACTTCTATCTCTCAATTTAAATTTAAACTTCAACTTTTTCCTTTTTTCTTTCTCAAAGTTGTATCGGTTTCCCCCCCATCTTCGTAAGAAGACGTATCAGCGGGGATTGCTCGTCAAGAAAAAAAAAAAAAGGAAGGATTTTCTGTAGCTTTCGCAAAAAGAAATCATGGTTTTAAATTACCATAACTTAAATAATATTTAAATACATACCAGTGATTATATAATTGACACTCCTTTTCAATTTTGCCAAAGCTTTATAATTATATAACTATATAATTTATTACTGGCAAAAAAAATTAAATATAATTAAAATATATTTTTATAAATATTTAACAAGGTACCATTCGAAATTATAACCGATTTTTTTTTTTTTTTTTTTTTTTTTCTAGTTTATGTATATTATTTCTTTTACATCATTAAATTGCATGCAGGAACAAAAATAGCAATAATAATTTGTACGTTTTTGTTGAATTTGTGCTGAATACACCGGGCACGAGGAAAATATTCAAAGAGAAATCACATTTTGAATAAATATTCATTAATAAACAAATATAGTTTAATTTTAAATCCCACTTGGATGTATCACGTTTTACCTACATGATTACTCTGGGATAGCTGGCCGGGATTCGCTAAATCCCTCTCCCCCCCCTCTCACGCCAGCATTATTTGCTTGCATTTTGTTGCTCATTTAGTTACATCTATAATAAATGTATGCATATTTAATGATGTAACAAATCATTTAAAATTTCAATTATTACAATTCCATCATTTATTCGGATTATATAAATATTACCTCGCGTATGAAAATGCAAAATAAGGACCGTGTTTAATGTATTCAAGAAAATTTAAAATACTACTTTTTAATTTACACGATTTTGTAATATTATAATCGCGACTGTAACGCGAATCAACTGAATAGAAACGCGTGAAATAAAAATTAAAGGCCGACTTAACCGCGGCAAGCGACGTTACGCTCCAAAGTCGAGCGTGACTCCCGCCGTCGTTCGAAGGGAACTTACTTCGCCGGTGATTTATCATCGTTGTTCGGTCGTTTTGCATGGTTTCGGACATCTCTCGACGAAACCGCCGTCTGTTCATTTCGGATTCTATCGGGGAAGGAATAAACTGTAAAGCATCGCGGGATGAGAGAGATCGGATGCTGGCGGTGCGCGAGGATATGCACGTGCAAGGCGGAGGCGAAAGGGGGCGAAAGATTAGAGAGAGACGCTTACCCTTCGTGTACGTCCGACACGGAAGATTTGGCGAACGGTGTTAGGAAAATCCTCTTTGCGATAAGAGCATTTTCGTAGCTTTCTCATACAAGAGCAGCGGCAGCCGGCGCCGAGAGAGGAAACAATCGAACCTAAATCGCGCGCCTTTCATCGACCGTGTCTCGCTCGTGGAGATGCAATTTTTATTCCCGCGAAAACCCAGGGGCTGTTTTTCCCCCCCTCGGCCGTACCATTTTCTCTTTAATATATGAACGTAATTCGGATTCGTTTAATCCCGCCCTTGGATAACATCGGATAACATAATCGCCGCGCGGTACGTTTCGCGCGGTCGCGTTACGCATAATTGCGACGTGTATTTTTCGAGAGCGGACTGTTGCGGGCTTGTAGATCGCAAGTTACGTGGCCGGATAGAGTCGTTATCGCTTTGCAGCACGAGGTCGGGTCGGATAAAAGTAAAACGTGCGGTAAGAGAGTTAAACGGAATTCCGGGGGAGTCGCCGTTCGCCCATCCGTGTAACATCCTTATTAAGGATGCCTGCGGCTTCCGCGGTGTCCGATCGGGTGACTCTCGACGTTCGAGGAGCGGTCCTTAATTGCCGGCAGCGAACTTTCGGGGTTTCAACCTCATCCATCCCGCCTCTCGGCCACGCTGCTTTCTCCCTCTAAAGGGCTCGGCGCGACGAAAGTGCTGAGAGCATCGAATTTCCGGTATAACTCCGGCGCTCGGGGATCGAACGCCACTTCATCTTCGTCCACGCGCGCGGATGAGCCGGGAAGAAGGGAGGGGGGCACCGTTGACGGCGTTGAAAAATATCGAAAAACTGCTGGACTCGCTCCTTAGTGGCGTATACAATGAAAAAGTGTCGAGCGACCATCTGACGCCAAAAATCTTGTAACAACGACGGCGCCGGGAACTTTCACGGAAAACGCCGCGCGATCTCGCCGTTATATCATCGTCGCCAAAATCTCAGATAAATATCAGCCACGCGTTAATAAAAACCTATACTTTCTTTCTTTTCTTTTTTTTTTTCTAAGAATTAAAATTGTGTAAAAATTTATGAGAAACTACAAATTAAAGGGACGTTGTTCCAATTAACGAGACAATTTTTATTTCCTAAAGTCACTCTCCCCCTTCTTCGTTATTCGCGACTTTTCTTTTTCGCGGGTGATCCGCGATTACGACTTTCTCCCCTTCCGGTCGGAAAGCGCGTCGTCGTTGCTCCGACACGAAACTCAGGCAATCAGTGGCACTTCTCTGTCCTCCGGATGGGAGGGGTAAGGGGGTAGAGAGCGGTTCAATGCATAATCTCTTGCTCCACTTCGCGAGAATGGGATCCCGACGACGCGCGTTCCCGAAAGGAGGATCGTCGAGACGCGGACGATCTGGAAATTCGGTTACGGGCCTCGTTACCCTCGTCTCCCGCACCCACGTCCCCCATTCTACGGGCTGTCGACGCTCGCCGAGGGTTCGAAAGCCCCTTTCGCACGGGGGTGAGTTTCTCAACTCGTTTTCACGAGCCGTTTGTGCCAGACATTCGCGATACCTGCGATCGTGCTCATCCCCCTTTTCGATTCTACCACCTCTGTCCTTCCGGTTGCGGTGCGATGGTTCGCAGATTTTCAATTCGCCGAAACAGGGACGTTTAAATTTAAACGGGGTTACTGGTATCTTTCCTCTTCCGGTATCAAGTGTGAATAGATTGAATCTGCATATCTGAATAATTTCGATATCGCGCATCATACAATGGAACCGCTCTTGTAGTTTTTCTCCTTCGCGAGGAACGATACTACCGAGTTCTGGTCAGGTGCACACCGCAAAGATACACTCGAAGTATTGAGAATCTATTTTATTCCGTATCTATTTCGCGAGTGCATGGCTGAGCTATATTTCATACGCTTTGTTGACTTTTTACTATTAAAAATTTTTTTTTTTTATATATTTATTTTTAAGCATATTCTTTTGTACGTAAAATTGGATATAGCGAGGTACGAAGATGTCACGCGAGTAACGCACCTAATTCTTTACCTACGCTTGTTGGAAATTCACGTTACCGCTGCGGCAAAGTTACTCCGTGGCAAACGATGAATGTTAATCTTATGTTAATGAGTTGGCCAGCCACTGTGACTTTATATTTTACCATTTATCTGCGTAATGAGTATGCAAAATTATGACCTCATTTATGATAAAATCGAAAAAGTAAAAAAGATCTCGGAGCGAGCGGCGCGCACCGTCATCGCCGAGCGATATTTCGATAATTAGAACATTTCTACATGTGGGGAGAGGGGGTGGGGGAATAATTAACGGGCGCTTGTAACTTTCTTCGCTTCGATGTTGCACAGGATATTAATCAATACCCGCAGCGGTACACGCACACAAAAGCGATCTGCCGATGTTCTCGTGGCCGGCTGGTTAAATTTGCAGGATTACCTCTCGTCGCGCGCGTTAGGCGGCACGTTCAAACGGACTCGGCATTTAAGCGTACTTACGCGTTTGGAGAGCATTTATTATACCGGATGAGTTATTCGTACCGGTGCAATCCGGGGAGAAGCGGCTGTTAATAAAACTTTCATTTACAAGAGTTAATTACCCGGACGGGCACGAGCGGGGAAACTAATTGCGATAGTTGAAGCGCTCTTCGCGAGGCCGCCTCGCGTTTAATAAATGTAACTGCGCTGTTACGCAGCCCCGTAGGTTTTCTTTTCGTTTATTAATATTTATGCCCCGCTCGATTTGCATATCCCTGACTTTGCTGACAACGTGTTCTCTTTCGGGCGTCATCTTTCGCGTGTATACGCGCCAAGGCGAAATTTCAGAGGCTGCCAGATTCTTTCGCGAGGATTGTTTTCGCCGGGGGGGAGGGGGAGGGAGGATTTTACTATCTCGTGCGCGGCTGTCGTTCACTTTTTCCTGGACAAGCGCGAAGAACGCGCGTGGTCGAGTGCCACGATAATGGACGCCATTATGTGCCCGCTATGATATTCGATGCTACCTGGATATCTTATAACAGTACGTGGCCGTCGGAATATCTCAGTTATCAAATTTCAAAGATTTTTTAAATCGCTGCGGAGGAAGCCTGCGTTAATATACTTTACTCCTTCGTAAATGCAACGAGGAGTGGAAAGTAAATGTAGGTACATGTATACTATAATATGTATAGTATATATGTATATATATTATTTGAACGTCGAAAGTATACATATATTACATTATTTAAATGAAATCGATTTCTTCGTGACGGGTAGATATCGGGGAAACGGCCAACTCTTTAATTAGACAATCGATTTTTTTATAGCTCGGCTAAATAATGAACAAAAGGACGACCGAGCGTTACGAAATTCCTAATTCATGCGACATCGAATATGAATGTTGCCTTCGAAGTTCCTACGGATTTCGGCTATCGGACCTCGTTTTCCCGACTCATTATTTAATGCATCTCGGACGGACAATTATTCTCCGCGGGAGACAAATATCGCGAATAATCGATGGTGATACGCGTGATACAAATCTGATCGGAGGGAAAGAGAGAGAATGACCCTTATTATCGCCGAACGCGATTGAATCGCCGTTAACGTCGCGCTCGTTGGCGCTTCATCAATCACGAAACTTTTCTCGTCGCCGGCCGCAGATTTCGTCGCCGTTTGTCGCCGCTCGCTCGGAAATTAGGACGGAATTCGAAGAACGCGAACGTGGGTCCGTTCTTGCCACGGCGATTTATCACGGCTCACGCTCGGTGCTCACGCCTCCGGTCCGCGATCCGTCGCGAAGGGTAGTCTGATACAATAGGCGATGGAACGTGGCACCCATTCGCGAGAGGTGGGCGAAGCAAACTTCGATGCCGCCGTCGGAGTCAATTGTCTCGTTTCCTCTCCGGCTGCTCGTCGATATTACGAGGCTTGATTGCGCGAGTTCCGATCTTGCCGGCAAATATTATCCGGGATACCGGGTCGCGACCTGTAATCACGTGTCGCATCGCTGCGAGAAGATGAGGGCTTCCGCCGCATAACGTTGAAACGATTAATCACCGCCGTTCCTTCGCGTTTGTTTAGCCGACTTTTATGTGGATAATTTTGCACTTATACCTCCCAGTTGTTTCCGACGTTTGAAGATATTAATGTAATTTTATTTTAACTTCTTTTTTATTGTTAAGCGCGATATCCGTTGCTGTTTTATCGAAATGCGATGGAAAGAAACGTAATAGGGTTTACTCGAACCGTATCCCGATTAATGCGTAGACGACATAATTGCCGCAGCTACGCCAGTAAATATGAAGCCATTAGGCGCACCTGCGTACGTTTACGTAAGTGCACTCCATCAACGGCGGAATGCACGCGCTATTTTCCGACGGCCGTGCAAAACTCCGTCCGGTCCTCGAAATCCCAGCCGCGCGTCGACCTAATGGCTCTTGTTACGATACGAGTGCCGCGCGAGGCAACGAAGATGGATCGGAAATTGGTCGAGCGTTGATGAATCGTCACATTCGCGATGAATTAGAAACTAACGAGATTTATTCGTCAGTTAACCCTTTGACAAATTTCGGAGTCGGATTACAGATCATGCATATGATTTATCGATACGAAAGTAGAACGTTAAATTCGTGTATTCTTTGAAATAATAACTCAACGTTATCGAACTCCTGGATTTATCATTATTATTATTTTATTCAATATTCTTGATCAGCAGTGTAAATTAGTATGAAAATAAAGAAGTTCGCGCGAAAGAAAGCGAAAAAATTGAATAAATTTTTTTTTTTTTATAACCTTGCAATCAGATAGCGATTTTTTAGTTGATATTTTATGACGACGGCACTACAATCGGATATTCGGATTTTCTACAGCAGAGGCGAACGTTATATCCGCTAAGCCGCCGAAATTTTAACAGAAAGGCGCACGTTATCGCACGAAGCGCGGTAAATGCGCATGCAGGAACAATCTACTCCGGACTTGGTGATAAGCATGCAAATACAAATCTACCGGAGATCCGCCTATCGGGACGGTAGAAGGCATCCTAAGTACACAGTTGATTGTTTGTTATCTCGCGAGAGCATGTACAGAGCGTTCCGTGGCTGCCCAGCCAGCCATCAACGCGTAAAATTCGTAACGCACTTTGTAACGGTTTTAGATTTTGCCCTTTTTTGGTATAAAATATTTCGCGTTAAATATTTTTCGACGCACCGGTATTATATTTTTTGTACTTTCTGCTAAAAATTATAAAAAATATTTTTTCCCTCGTTCTTCCTTTCTCTGTCTTTTTCTTTCTCTCAAATGTGAAAAAAATAAAAAATTACGATATAAAACTTATATTTCTAATTCAGAAAAATTTAATCGATTATTAATTTTAACATTTGCGAAATTCTTCGCACTTGTCAGAGGAATTTAATTTATATAGCATTTTATGGGATTTTTAAAAGAATTCAATTTAAATTTATTTTAATACAACTTAAATTCTACGTGTTCAATTTACGTTGAAGATAAATTTTTTTAATCCGGCATCGTAATTGATCGTTATATGTTTCGTTCCTGTTATAGGATAACGGATATCTACTTGACATTCTTGCGGCGCAAAGAAATTAATGTGGAATTCGGT
The DNA here is from genome assembly GCF_019399895.1 of Cardiocondyla obscurior. Classification (NCBI taxonomy): domain Eukaryota; kingdom Metazoa; phylum Arthropoda; class Insecta; order Hymenoptera; family Formicidae; genus Cardiocondyla; species Cardiocondyla obscurior. Next base: position 178,407 of record NC_091881.1, read on the forward strand.
GAATTTAATTGACTACTAACCATCCATCATGCTTCTGTCACACGAATTTAGCAATCGACAATGGACAACCTTTTATTACCATCGTTACATAGAAAACCCTTAAAATATATAACAAGATTTTTTTTATATTTATTAACCCTCGTTTAGTTTTATACTTGATGATATTTTGATGTCTACAATTTAGTTTTTTTCATACGAATATTTTATTTATGATATATTTTGGATTAAAATATTGCTATTTTAAATTTACGTGAATACCTTTGAAAATTTTTTTTACCAAAACTACTGTCGCTGCTGCATATCGCGCAAGATTAAAACAAGATACGGGACATTTTTTCATCCACGAAAAAATGTATAAAACACATTAGTTGTATGTCACGCTTTTTTCTTTTTTTTTTAAATAGAGCATGGAAAATATTAATTATTAAAGTCGAAGCGATATCTCGGTTTAGTGTAATCTCATTTTTTTTTCGATTACCTTATCAATTTTAATTTCTCGAATCACGGTAACGCGTGATGCGTAATTCCGCTCTCGATGTTCTAATGGAAATTTGGCTATTTACCTGTACGGTGTACTGACCACCGGCTATATCGATCGACCGTGCGCATTCCCTATCCCCGAAGTCCATTTACACTGTAAACTGCATTTGACGTGGTGTGCACTAATTTCGAAGCTCTCCGGTAGCTTCGCCGTTACACCCTGTAAGATGACCACGTGCGGAGGGTCGTTTATGGTCGGAGCTGCACGGTTATGATCCTTCTCACTAGTCAGCTTACAAAACGACGCTCAAGCGAACGTTAGTTCTCGCAATATTGTCGCGCATAAGCAGTTTAAGTTCAGTCGAATTGCCGTTCATTAATTAATCTCTTATCCGGAAATAATCTCGTAATACCGTATCCAATACCGCGTTCCGTCACCGAGCGTCTACGAAAAGTTAATCAGGACCGAGATAATCCACGTTAAACAATGCGAGCGCGATTAGCCGGTGAAAAAAAAAAAAATATCCGCCGGATGCTTACGCGCGGGCGTTACAAGTAGAAAGGGGAGCAGAGGAAAATGTTATACGCGAGGAAGAAAAGTGCGGATGGCCATCTGCATGGACAGACCGCGCTTCCGAGAAGGATCGAAGGTATAACCGAGTAGAAAGGGGTATTTTCCGTACTTCCAGAGTCAGCCCGAGAATCTGTCGCTAACGACAATGCAATTCCGCGGCGACGATCCGGCCGAGGGATGGTATTTTCCAGCCGTCCCGCCCCAGCCTCTCGCGATTCTTTCAATACCGGCGGAAATTCGCCGCCATCTGCCGTGGAAGGAAGATTCTCCTCTCTCACACTAGTCAAACTTTTGCCGCGTCTCGTCTGAACCCGACCGATTTGAACTCTCTTCTCCCGCTGTTACCGTCGATCTCCGCCGCTATTTTTTTTTTTTTTTTTAGGCAAAAACTTTCGGCGCGCCGTCTGCGCTGAGTTATCATGTTCGCGATTGTGCTGTTTCGATTCCCGTCGAACGGCTCGTTCGTTAGAGCAATAGTAACAGTCGTTTGAAACGTTCTGTTCTCTCTCGATATTTATACCGCTCTCGGCGGGGTTCCGTACTTTGTTTCGACGATTATCCGCCGCGAAAAGAAAGCGATGCAACGCGGGATAAGTTTAATCGCGGATATCGGAAATTTACGCTATCATTAAATTTCTATGACACGAGAACTATTGTATAGGTTGGAACATAGTTTTTTTCGTTAAACTTTGATTTTTTTTTTATGTGTGTTTGCTTTTACAAAATAAATAATGTAAGAACCATTAGCGAGGGAGGAAGAGCGAGAGGGAGGTTTAGTAAATAACATTTTTTTTTTTTTATAATTTTAGTTCAATGAATATTCACGAATTTAAAAAGCCTCAGGTTCACAATACCTATCTCGTTAAAAGTTTATGCTTCCACCCTGTCGTTTTCCTTCTTTCTCTTTCGAATTTCTCGCTCTTGCTTAGAGCCTGAAAAATTCAATAGCAGCGTGTGCACTCGCATCGTACAACGCTAACGTAAATATACGAGTGCACCGGTGCTTTTACGGGGCCATATATACCTTTACGGACTTTCGTGGAAATGTATCATCAAAGGCCAGAAATGACAGCAGAGTTCGAATAACGAAAGCCGATTTCTTGAAAGGAACGACGTTTACGTGGTTCGCGAAACGAGTAATCGATTTTCGGTCGTGCGCAGCGTATCACGCCAATTCTTTTCCTCCGTTGTACATATAGATTCGCAATTGGAAACTCCGAATTCGACAACGCCGCCGAATATTATCGAGATCGAGGGGATCTCGGCCCGCGCCAGAGAAGATTCACCGGCGTCGCGTCTTGCGCGCGTTTATAAATGACGATAACTCACGGATCCTTCGCTCATCTCTCAGCTCCGTCACCTGTCAGGTCGCGTACGCCCGCCAATTTTTACGCGCTTCGGTTGTTATCTCGCATAAAATATCCGCCTCTCTGCGTTAGGCGGCGCTACTCGGACGGCCAGGCGAGGTTCGAGTAATGGAATTTCCCACCCGTTCATTCCATCGGGATCTTCAATTCAACGCGAGCGAACAACGCGCGCGCCCATCTCCCGGGGTGGCAGTGTTATTTTTCATTCGAAAGAGAAGCGCGGTAGCGGGGTAAAGCCCCGAGGGGAGGCCGGCGAGCGTGAACCCGACGCGACGTTACGTCGATCTATCTCGCAAGCCCGAAGATAGAGCCTAACGACGAGCGGCGCGGTCCTTTATCTTGCCCCGCGTAACGACCCATGATTATTTACCCTCCGCGCCCTCCTCGCCCCCGCGTCCCGTTACAGCGCGCGGATGGAAATTCAAAAGACTGCGAGCACCCGGGATGTTCATTCTGCGCGCTCAATGGACTGCGAGAGTGCCGCACTCGATCTTCTCGGGCGCGCGGTATGATGGCCTGAAATTGCGCCGGCAACAGAGTAACTTCGCGCCGTAATGAAAAGAAGTATTCGCGGCCGTTTAACGCGAATAGGGGACGATCCGTGAATTCCGGCTCCGCGAGAGAAGAGAGAGTTGTTTTTTTTTCTTTTTTTTTTGCGCGTTGCACAGCGCGTTACTTCGACACGTATGTTTCCCGTACGATTCCGAAAAGTAAGCGCCGCCAATTTATTACCGCTATCAAACACCATTAAACAGTTGCACAATGCCGGCGAGCCCTAGGAGCTGCCGTGAGAGAAATGGTCCTCGCCAAGGGTCACGCGACTCCGCCCTCGTGTGGAGGGAAAAATCCTGTTCGCCACGAACGCTCGGACGGATTCGGAATGACGAATGCGAATATTCGCACGGTCGCACGCGGAACAAAGCGGTCGGAGAAAACGTCGGGGAATTATTTGTGCGGCGAGCACTCGCGCAGAAATCAATGACGAAGAGCGAAGAGATTTATAGGGGCGACAGGGGGGAAAAAGGGGGTGGGACGCGATGAAGCAGAACTAAGGATGAGGAGGAACGATCGTGCACGGCCAGCAACAACGAAGATAGCGGGCGGCGAGCGCTTATCGCCGCGTCGGCGATAACGCTCGATGAAGTATCGCGGTTTAATAATCTGGAGGAAGCGATCGCGCTGAATCGCTCGTGAGAGAGAAAAAAAAAAAAAGAAAAAAATGATATACCGCGACGGCTATATTCGGCAGAAACGCTGATTGGAGATCTGTCGGAGATGCGCGAATCGTTGCACGTCAGAACGCACTCGAAATTACTATTGCCGTCGTCCGAACGTCGAGCAGATGTGCTCTGCACTGTTCGCAACGTCCGCTTGTCTATTATCGTAAACTTTTTCTCGCTTCCTCTCAGCACCGATCACTTCTAATTACGAATATAAATTTGCCGGAAAATATTAATAACCGCCGTGTAGCTGTACTTCGCGGTGTTTCTAATTAAATCTCTTGCAAAATATCTACGTCGCCCACACCTGTATTTCGAATGGAAAATACATTGTAATGCAAACGTCCCAGTTTTGCGCCTCGTCGTCTATCGACCTTCCCCTCCTGGAAATGCAGTCTCTCCCGCGCTCCTGCGGAGAGTGCTAACTTTAATTAAGTGCTGATAAGCGAGAACGCCGGGAATTTATTTCGGATCCAAAGAGAAATATTAGAGTTGCACTGCACTCGGAGCCTCGCAAATATCTTGGCGGTATTTAAGCGCCGCCCGGACCCGTAATCAAGCGCAAATTATAATAGATTTATTACCGATAAAGGTAATATCGGATGATTTCCACGTTAATTCGATATCATCGGGAAATTCTATCGCGGCACCGCCACCGTTGATAATTTTGTACTTAACATATTCTATTTATGAATTCTAAGAGTAATTAAATTATCCCGAGACTGATAAATATTTTCGAGCGCAACATTTCATCGGACTAGTCTTACAAACGTAATGTCGATTAAAGAAGCGGGAGAGTCGGGGAAAATCCAGAAAATATGTTCAAAATATGGCAATGTTTTTCATCGGGTTATGCACTTCCGACGTTTTTCCGATGGCCAGTTCAATTATCTATTCGTTTGACTCATTAATTTCCAGGGGACCATTAAAGTAATTATTGCAACCCGATAATATTCGCCCGACACTCATTTATTCTATGCAGTTAATTAGTGCAGTAATTACATTATATACGCGTGTGTATGAAAGTTGAAATAACTCTACCACCTAAACGAAGATCCATATTTATTTGTGACGACACCGGCGTAAAGTTACCAAAATTAAGTATATGTAATTATGTTTCGATTTAAATTTAATTTTTTTTTCTTTTTTTTTTAATACAACAATGCGTTTACAGAAATACGTTATAGCAGCTTACATATTTGATAATCCATTTGCTGTATTGTGACGTCTATTTCTATGATTTAATTTAAAAGTAAATTATAAAAGTATACAGTTTATGTAGATTGAAATGTGTTAAAGAAGAAGTAATTTTACGTATTTAAATTCTTCAATGTTGTTAACAATTTTCCGCGGCGTTGGAAAAATAAGTAAAAAGAAGATGTAGACTTCTGCATATAAATTCTACAAATATGCTGCCTTTTTTTTTTTTAAACCGACGCGTCAATTTTTATTCTTTTCATAGCTGTCGCTGGAAATTGTGGTACCTTTTTTACTTTCACGTCCGTCTTGCAAATCTTATTTAGTGCGCTACATAATTACATATACGATTTTTTTTTTTTATTGCCAAAGCAAATATCGTTCTTTCGTAAGTCATTCTCAATATATGCAATTGTTCGGGTTTTCGGATCGTTTGGTTTAATCATTTTTTATTGCGAGATGCGCGAACGGAGGGGAGGAAAAAAAAAATATATATATATACGATACGAGAAAAGTCTGAATTTTTCATGAGTCGTTTCTACGTACGAGGATTACAAATTGGAAAAAATTGTGTCCATAGTTGTGGACGTTGTACAGGCAAAAAGATTAAACTAGCGACGCAGCGAGGGGAATAATTAACCAGTCGTCCGTCGGTCGGACGACGGCGGACATTTTTCATCTGACCACGGCGAATTGCATTACTCGATGCCGCATTAATTAGTCGCATCGAGGCGACGGTGACGTGATTGCGCATGTCGGATCCGCGCGCGTTGCCCGACAGATAGAGAATCTATCTGGGCCGCGGAAACGCGGACACTGGACCCCCTTGTAAAATGTAAATTCTCCGCGATTAACTCGATTAATCCCTCGCACCGATCGCGTCTCGATAGCGCTGTTTTCGCGCCGACACGTCGGGCTGGATTCGCGGATTTCGCTCGCTTCCGTAAGCCCCTTAAAGCGGCAGTTCGCAAAATCACCCCTCTTGCCTGTCGGTCCGTTTATATTCCAAACCGTCGATGTAGAATAACCATTGACTTTCAAAGGAAAAAAAGAAAAAAACACGCGTGCAAAATTGAAGCGGTAGGTACGCGACGTACGTTCGGAATCTTGAATTTAAAGTGCGGTCTGATGATCCAACTAAATCTCCTTTTCGGAAAATGAAAGACCGAATGAAGCAAAATTTCCACGCTTAACGATATGTTATCGGTTTTTTTAATCCCTCAATTTTTTTTTTCTTTTTCAAGGTTTTCGATAAAGTATTCTCTTCATAGGGTTTTCCTTCGCTCAAAATATCTTCAATCCTCGCTCGCGAATAGCCCCGTCGTCGTTGAAATCCAATGCGGCTCGGCTTACCCGTTACCTCGCGAGGCTTTGCCTTCGAATGGGTTGAAGAGGCGGCTGAAGAGAGGATTGAGGCAGGAACGAGAGAGGAAGAAAGAAAGGGAGAGCCAGGGGTTCGAATCCTCTCTGAACAATTGAACGATTATCGGGAGATTTGCTGCCGTTCAGCCGCGATTCCGAAAGATGGCCGCGTGTCTACTTCACCTTGTGAATTATTCAATAGTACTGAAACGAAATTTTATCTACCCGCCCCCTAGCCTCCCGCGTTCGTGTAATTTCCTTCTGTTCGTGAACGACGACACGTTGTTACTGTTTATGCGATTCGACGAAGTTGGGAGCGAATTACAAAAGCTGGGTGGAAACGAGGTGTCATTGCTTTTGATGCATAAATGGAATAATGTCATTACTGAAATAGATATCATTTTTGTAGCATCAATTTTTTTTTTTTTTTTTTTTAACTCCTTTTCAGGAACGAATTTATCGAAGCGTGTAATTACACGTATCAGTTGTAACAAGGTGCGCAGTTGATGCATTTGAAAGAGTAGCCGAGATGTTTTTTCGAAATTTGACGCGTGTCGGGTGTTCATAGTTTCGAATGTCGAATCGATCATTCGGGAACCATTTGCATTGGACGATACGGATCTTTTGTTCATGCGTTCGATCACCCTCGTAAAAACGCGGCGCGCTTAGATATTCGATGCCAAACATTGAAGCTGCAATAAATGTCGGTTCAGCTTTCGTTAAAAAAAAAAAGAAAAAAATTATTTTTTAAATACGTTCAAATTTCAGCACTCGGAATAATGTTATACAACGTTTTATGTTTTAACAACATTTTTATTGCGTGAGAAAAGAAGTGACTTTGTTGATAGCGACGAAATCTCGCTTTCTAGCCAGCTAAAAATAAGGAGCCGACCGGAAGTCGCGGTCGTCTAGTGCGCGAGCAGAGAACGGCAGGGAGCCTGGAATAAATAGACGAAGTACTTCCAGCCGTACTTTTCTGTCGCGAGAGGACAACTTTTGCATAGAATATGCGAGAACTTGCACCCACCAGCGTCGTTTCGTTTCCGGAGTTTTTACTTTTCTGCCGAGCCACGTGGCCGCGGCTTATTGTTGACAAATCTAAGCTCGATGCATTTCAGACTCTTACGTATTCTCACATCCCTCTACACGTCATTCGCAGACACGTGCAACATTTTATAAATAACGATTAAAAATTAATTGCAATAAAATTTACGAAGAAACAAAGACACGCGTGAAGACTAACGCTCATTTTTTTATTTGTACTTATTAACTACAGTAGGCACGAAGATTTTTATCTCCGCGTCGTCTCACATTATAATTTCATTTTGAGGTTTGCGGGTGACGGGGAAAGCTTCCGAGCCTGCGAATAATATTCGTGCCTCGCTCGGCAATAACGTTGTACGTTAGAGCTGCCGCGGATGCTGGTTGCGCTGGGTAACAGAATTTATTAAGCCACACGAGGATACGCGATACCATCCCGTGTCGTTCTCGAGGTGTTTATGACGAATCCGTTTTTTTAACTAACGGAAACTTTGTACCCTCTGGCTCTCGACAATAACTTCTAATTTCGCGGGAGTATTATTTATCGATTTTTGAAAAAGGTCCGGACGGCAGGTGCCTGAAGCGCGCGGCTGCGCATCGTACGTTGCATGAATTTAAACGTCGTTGCATTTCGCGAGCAAAAGTACATCCTTTAAACGACAGCCAGCAAATTGCACTTTAGCGTAACTCTGTATTATGCGCGTAAAAGAGGAGCGGGACGACACCGGAGAGGCGCATCTTGCATCGCGCGCGCAAGATCCCGGGCAACGAGAGGGAAGGTTCGTTGGCTTTGCGATGGTACCTTTGCGTATAGCGGAAGATATCGGGCGCGTTCTTCGTTAAAACGCTCCCCGGACGCGGGCCGTAACGGCTACCGCGTTGTGAAATTGCAGCGAATTCCCGTGAATTATCGGCCAATAGGGTCTATCATATCGAGTCATCACGCTGGAAGCTCGCAGCGCATCCCTCGGTCTTCGAGTTGGCGCGAGCCGCAGCGACGGTCGTTTGCCCACTTCCCCCCGCGTGGAAGTAAGAGCACCCGAGACTTCCTCGCTTCGTTAAGTTTTATCGTAACGCGATGCAAGCTCGCAGACGCGCTTCCCAGGCCCCTGACAGTTTCAGCGAAATAGTTTCGCGTGGAGTAAACCGTTGCCGCGTCCGGATCGTCTAACGCTACCGCCGCGTACGCGTTTCTCATTTGGAAATTAGTCGGACGCGCAGCGCGGGGGTATTAGCGAATAGTTTCGGCAAACTTTATCGGAGAAATTTTCAAACCGCCGCGCAGTCGATTATTGTCGAGCGAGAATCTCATTGAGCGCCGTCCTTTCCGCATTCTTCCCGAAGTACGTTAAATATCTTCTTTCCCGCTACTTAATTTCTAAATATCGACGACGGGAAAAAGCTCGCGATAAATTATATTTCATTAAAAATTCTGCTGCGAACCAGCGTGGGAAATAAATAGAAAAATAAGCGCCCGTCGACGCAGTCGACGTTGAATTAAAAGGTCACGGGACGACGAGGGTTTCTCGATCGAAGATTTCTCTTGACAACGTTACGGAATCTTGTGCAATTAATTATTAAAACTCGCCGTGGGTCTTTAAATGTGTAAACATATTCTAATTAAACTTGTCACGTTAAAAGTCCCCGTAGCTTTGCAGACGAGGACGTTACAAAAACAATTTAATCTCGCGCGCACCGCGGACTTTATTGCACGAGCTGTTTGTTAGAAACTGCCGCGGTAATCCCTGTATTTGGCAATAGTTTACAGCGCGCGTGCACGAACTGCTGGCCGGAGCTTCGAAATTATTAGTTTAATGTATCCCGGGAAGTAGATCATGTTCATAATAACAGGCCAATTGCGCGTACCGCACGGACTTTTAATTAAACAGATGCCACTCATTTCGGGAAGTATGAGGTTCGGTTACAATCCGCGTAAATAAACTGTTGGCTCGCGCGAGGCCGTTTATTGCCCGTGCACTTCTATATTTTGGATATTAATTTGATGCATCACGGTAGTTGATTTCGAAATGGGTATTTTGAAGCGGCGGGACGAGCAGCAGCTGCAATTAATCGTATCAACGAATATTTAATAATCCCACCCGTGTGTAAATGAATATTCAAAGCGGAACGTCGATAAAAATGCTCGCGACGGCGAATAAATTTGAATGCGTTCCTTACGAGTCTCGATTACGATCCGTGACGTGTAAGCTCGTCGGTAATTCCCAACTTTCCCCTCGGGGCTTTTCTCCGCGGAATTAGGCGGCGTACCGCAACGAGTTCCGCGCGATTTGGCGGTTTAGACTTTCGTTTCCGGATACTGGGGCTCGTGAAACAATCGCGACTGATTTCGCGGATTATTTAAAACTGCCAGCTGATCGCAGTCGTTGGATCGCCGTCATTTGCCGTGAGAGTGAAAGAGAGAAAGCGTGAGGGGGAGGGGGAGCCTTTTAATTTTCCAGCTGAGGGGCTTTAATTTTACCGAGTGAATTTGAACGCCGCTTTGTCCCGTCGCTTGCGGCGGGACCGCGGCGACGAAAAGAGCGGGGTAGCGACGGAAAGAGGCGGAAAATACCGGCGGGCAAGGTGGTAAAAGTTCGCGCCGAAGGTTCGACGGAGTAGCGCGTTCGGGCGAAAGCACTCTTCGGGATTCCGGGGACTTTCACGGGAAAACGTCGGCGGTGACGGCGACAACGGGACGGGAAGAGCGTTAAAATGGGTGCGACAATGGGACGGCAAGAGTTCGCGGGAGCCGTAGTTGTCGAAGCCGCATCGGTTTTCGTTGAGGGCGCGGACTGTTTAATTGTTTCTCCGTTCGACATCCATTTAGCCGGGACGAGAAAGAGGGTCCTGGTGGAAATATCGCGCGATGCAACGGTCGTTGAACGACACTCAATGCGGCCGCGGACGCCGGGCATTCAAGATTAATTCCCCGTTGTCGCTGGTATTCTGAGAAATGTCAATGCCCTTACATAAACTTTACTTTTAGCCGGCTTCGGAAAACGGGAGGTATTTCGAAATTTGGTCGGTGAATGTTTTATGCTCGGGAACAGACGATGCTTATTTATCGACTAAATGTTTCTTTCGCTTCATATTTCTTTTGAAGCACCGCCGAAAGTACGGCACGACCGAAATTACAATATTTTCCGCGCCTTGAGTGAAATATTTTATTTTCCGACGATGTGCGATTACAGTTATGTGGCTAATATTATTTACCACGGAACACGTAGTTAATATCATTTAATCGCGAAACGCATCGGAGGTTTTTTCGCTCGCAGTGACAAGTTGTTCAATCCGTCGGAAAATAAAGCGGAGAAGAAGATGAAAGTTTTTGTTTTCTCCGTTGTGGAGGAACGGAAGAGCGCTTTTGCGAAGGCAATTAAAACTCCTCGTTGATCGGGACTCAGAAACACGCCGCGGAAACGACGGAAAAACCCCGTCGCGCGTGAATGCGGAGAACGGGCGACTCCGTCGTTGGGTTTCGTTTTGGACCGAATCTCGTCCTGCACTCGCCGCATCCGTTCTTTCCGTTCTGACCGCGAACCGCGTGCGGCCGGGCGCTTGAATTATCGTCGACTTACGACGCCCCTCCGCGTTTTCCGTGCCGTGTTGGTTAATTCCGCGGCCGTGCGGATCTTTTTGCCACTTATCCCGACGTACCGTGGAACGCACGACTTTTTACGACGTAGGTTGAACGGTGAGTCGCCACGATGGCGTATATGTGACGTCTACGTGGCAACGAGGGTTGTTTTAAGTGGACGAGGGATCGCATTTTTATTTAGCGTGCTGAATTACGTTACGTCGCGGCCGCTATTAACGTCGACTGAAGCCGTAATCGTATTCGAGAAATGTAACGCATTTAAACAGAGAATTATACAGAATGGTGAAAAGCTACGGTTAATTTTCAAGATTCGATTTCCGTTTGAGCTGTTAATCAGGCTTTCATACTTCGCTTTTAAATCGCCAACAAGCGGCCGCATTAACACCGCCGCGCATTAATGCCGCGTGTAAATTCAATAGTAAATGCTGATCGTTGTTCGATCAGTAAACCGAATGCATTTGACGCTTTAGGGAATTCACATGAATTTTGCTTTACGTCATTTCCAAACTTCTATGCGCGCTTTATTGACGTAATGCGCGAGGCGACGTGCGAAATGTTTGCAAATTAATCACGGCTTCGTAAACTTTCCCACTTGAAATGTGGCCGAGTAGAATTTTGGAATATTAAGACCAATTCCTCGCGACATTCCAAAATCGCATCCAACTTCAATCAAGAATATCCCTCATTCCTATCTCAGCGGAATTAGAAAGCTTTGTTAATTAATTTAATTTCGAGAATAGTTAACTAACCTTTCGTTTTCCAATCTCGTGGGCAAATTAATGCCCGAAATAAAATTTCAATCTCATTCTCCATTTCCTACAGCTGAACTTTATATATTCTATTGTTATAAAACGTTGTAATGTTATAAACGCGAGGGAATTCTTATTTTAATAAGACACAGGTATTTCAGTACGGTCGATAAAAGAAATTAAAAAATTAAATTTTCATTATTAAAAAATTGCGAGAGATTTTCAGCGACAGCGAACCCTGGAATTTCCGGCACTTTTGCAGCGCGTTCATCTTTCCCAACGACCTGCAGATAGCTATCCTCGGCCGGATATCGCCCGCATGGCCATTAGTCTCTCGAAACGTCGAAGTTGCGGCTTCTTTCGGATAATGCCGGCATTAGCAACTTTCGGCCGGGCTGCACGGCGGAAAATTGCGAAAGTAATAAAGCAGGCGGGGGTGTAAAAGCGGCTGAGAAGTTAGCCCGGCGGTTCATATGAATCGGGTTGTCGGCGTTTCGTGGACGCCGAGGGGGGCGGAGGCGCACGAAAGAAACACGCGATCGTACAGACGTGATGCCTGCCGCGCGCCGCAGGTATCCCGTCTGTCTCGTGTCACTTTACCGCCCGCGCGGCGAACTCGCGTTTTTCCTGAAAAATGCACAAACTTGCCAACGCGCATTTTCGCGCCCCGCGATCGCACGACGTTCGTCATGTTACCTCGCCCGGCTGTCGCAAGCGCGAACAACGGGCGCGACACTTTGTATCCGTCCCGACCTTTTCATCTTTCTCGTGCACCGCAATTGCGGTCATTGCTTCTCCTAGCTACGGCCACGTAAGGGTGCTCCGCGTCGCGGGCGACGCGCAGCGCGACGAGAGAAAATTCGAAAGGAGTTACTTGAGGATTAACCTAACGTTCTTTACGTCATTATCGCATCGTTGCACGTTATCTCGTATTACTCAGAGCTATTGCTGTCGCAAACAGGGTTAGCGAGAGTCTCAAGAATTAGGAACATTCTAATTTTACGAAGTAAGTATTCTAAACATTGTTTTCCAACTGCGCCCGTTAAATCTGGCCGTCTATACTCCCTTTCGCAAGAGTGAAACTGCGCTTTCCGACGGATTAAACTCGAGATGCGCGGCCGGCGCTTTAGATGCAAATTATCTTAATTCGCCGTCAGAGCCGTCGGCGCCAATTTCGCGGCGACGTACCGTAAATTCGTAAATATTTGCATCGCGCCCTGATTGGAAAACTCCAAAACAGATTCCGGCTCCTCAACATATTCGAAACAGTCGGAGAGGCCGTCTCGCGAAATCGTCGCCGTTCGTGAATTATTTACCCGGAAGAGGCTGATACTGACGTTAATTTATGGCACTGTTTTATAACGCGCAGCTTTTCTTTTTTTTTTTTCCGCTACGTAGAGTATATCGCCACGATGAAATAATTGCGAGACGCGGAGAAATAAAAACCGCATGCCCGATATTACCGGCGTACATTAATTTAAGTAAAGAATGTGCCGCACAATGCGCAACGTTCGCGTGAGGGTCTGTCAACGTTGCGAAACTTCGGGTAAACGCTGGCAGATAATCAATAAACTTTAATTATTATTCTTTCATAATTTTAATTATAATTCTTCCGTCGCGCTAATCGCCAGGCTTGGCGAACGCACAAGTGGAATATTTTTTTTTTTAACCCGAGGGAGGAAATCAATTTCAAATCGATTAAAGGCTTTGCGATAAAGAGCACATATTCGATAGCTCTGGTAGGTCCTGAATATTATGGTTATTCTTGGGGGAAAAGAAAAGGAAAAAAAAAAATTGGTCCGCTGTTATCTTTCAATTACTTGGCTTGCATAAGTCGGTGGATTAACATGGTTTTATTCGGGCGGGGATATTAGCTCAATTTTCCATTCGCTTCGCGCGATCGTAAGTCCGCTTTAGCTTCAGCCTTCATTTAGTAGTCATCGGAATGAACTCGTCTTGCGGAATACGCTAAAAAAGTTCACCCCGCCGAAGTTTCCCGCTGATGAAAGGGGTTTGCCGACTGTAAATCCCGTCGAAATATTCGAATTCAGCACGTTGCGTATAAGTTGCGACATATCGACAAACGGACTGGTACGAAATTTCTAATCAGCTAGAGATTATTTCAAGCGAAATATATGTAGTACCCGAATATTTTCTTATCACGATAAATATTGTATATTTGATGGTTAATGAAAAATAATGATATGTGAGCGGCGTATATTTCCCTTCAAAATTCGATTAACTTTGTAAACTTTCATGAATTCGCGCAAACAGAGTAAATAACTAAAAAGTTTAATTAATTAAGATAACTGATATTATTATTCAGAAAGCTCGTCGCGAGCGAGCAAACAATTTTACTTTTTTTTTTCCGAAAAAGTTTTCGCTTTATATTTATTTCTGTTTACGTGTATAATATCTTACATCGCGACTAAATTAAATTGCTCGAGTTAAAATAAAAAAAAATAATACTCCGACGGTTCACATGCGGCGCGACTTGGATAGGATGAAGCGTGGTTATTCGTACCCATCGACAGAGTGTTATCGTTTAAGATAGCGCGTCGGGAATCCCCCTCAGATATCGTGCTATCTGAACAGAAAAAAAAAGCCTCGGTCTTTAGGAATAATCCCTTGGAAACAATCCTTGGAAGAAAAATCTTCTGAAAAATAAACTCCCGGATAAAAAGAACGATGGGTATTGTTTTCTTTCGAATACCCCGGATATATATACGTGTTTGTATGTACGTGAGCTTTTCTCGCGCACGTACGTGTGTTTACCTCGCGTTTGCGCTATTTTTCCACACCCTCTTCCCCCCCGTTACCTTGGACGTGCGCGCGGGGGTGTACGACCCCGATTTTCAGTTCTTTGCGGCATCAAAGTTTTTTCGCGAGAATTTATCTGCCGGCGCCGGAACGAGCTTCCCGGCGAGCGTTTTCTCGGGGGGCTAATTTCGCCGCAGTTTGTATTCGCCATTACGAGGCCCTGCGGCAACCCCCGGTGTACTTCTGCACGGACCCGAAGGGCACGGAGCGAAAACGGGACGATACCATTAATAATGCACTGCCGTGTAAAGTAGCGAACAATAAATGCGAGTGTAGTAAATTTTACCGAATGAAAATTTGAACTACGTGCTGAAAAACAGACCCGGTATCGTTCTCACATTTCACGTTTCTTGTTGCTCCGTTACTTTTCTTTTTCTTTTTTTTTTTTCTCTTTATTTTAATCAACATTTACATGCTTTTCTATTAGCCGTGACCGTACAGAGGAAGCATGACTTCATCGGTTTTACGCGACACAATCGATGGGATTCAAGGTACATTAAATCGACGTTCCGCCGAAAAGGGTATCGATCTCGTTTCATTTGTAATTCACGAACGCGCGCGTGGTCTTCGCTTCCCGAGTGCTGCGTGCAAGTCGCCCCATTTTTTTGAGAATTTATTTTCCGGAAGATGTTGCTTCTGAGATTTTTCAGGGATTAATTTCCCCAGGGATTGCGTTGCTCATCTAGAACTAGAAAATGCTCCATTCGTTACGGAAGTTGTTCGAGTGTGACTTGTGTCCCAACTTGCGGAAAATGCAAGATGTGACGAGATCTAAGATCGGATGCTGTGAGCTTTTACCGTGTCCAGTTCCAAATTTCATTAGTCAAGTTCAAAAATCAATTAAAAAAAAATTAAAATTGATTGCAAAGTAAATTGTAATTATATTTGTATAATAAAACGCGATTTCTGAAATTATGTTGTATATTCGAGATAATAATTTAAAATTTTCTAATTGTTTCACCTTTAATTCCGGTCTCTAATTGGGATTAATGAACGCACGCTGACCAATACGATCTGTTGTGTTTTTCATCGATTACAACTCCGTAGCCATGAATTCATATTCCGCCTCTACCTTTCGTTTAACGTTAAATGTGACAAATTGCCTTTGCGGCATGAGTTGAAATCCGGAGTGCATTTTTCACGGAGAGAAAAAAAAAAGAAAAGACTGGTATCACATCGCACAAAAAAAAGGGGATAGAGGGGAGGGAAGATGTCATTAAAAGCGATGACACTGTCAGGTTGAAAAAGCGATCAATCCCGATCGCTAAATTAAACTTGCCGGAGACGCTGCCAGATACTAGAGTTTTAATACTATCCTAGAATTACGACCGCGTGAAGAAAACTTTGGTAATTTTTTAAAAGTAAGAGAACAGGCCGCTTCTAAGGTGCGGCGTCTTGGTAAAACGCGGTCAGCCATAAGAAAGTTTCCGGAGCGAGACCGCGGCGCAATTTCTTTTTTCCTTGCGTTTTCTTTTTTTCTTTTTTTTATTTTTATTTTTTTTATTTTTTTTTATTCGGGCGGATCTTTGAAAAGCGTCCGTGAACGCGCACCGCAATTCGCCTCGCCAGTAATCGCGAACCTTCGCGATATCGTTCCGAGCGTATCTCGCCGCGAGCACGCGCCACGAAGAACGCAAGGGCAGTTTTGAGTGGGAATATCGCCCAGGCCAATTTTAATCATCTATTTTATAGCTCGCAAAAAATTTTACGCCTCTCCGCAATTCGCCACGATCTCGGTAGTCCGCGAAAAGTTTCGTCATCGCGCCCGCCTTGCGAAATTTCAACCACGATTCTCGTCATCGATTGTCGCGGTTGATGAAAGAAGCTGACGAAGTTCAGCGCGCGTGTACTATTTCGTGCGTCCATCCGACCAAAAAATTTTTTTTTATGACAGCGTTAGCCGACCGCGAAATCGATACCTGCGGTATCGCCGTCCGAAATGTGCGAGGGCCGCGTGGCTGCAAGATAGATCGGGAAAGTTGCACGGATGCTGCAGTTATCGGGGGACAAAACTTTGTAAATTGTTCATTGTTTGTTCGCTTTAGACTTTGACGCGACGTTGATGTAAGTGGGGATATTTAAAAACATCTTTGCACCTGAGCTCGCAAGGCATTTTATCGTTTTTCTATTATAAGATTTTTTTTAAACAAATATTGGAATGATATAGTTGCAGTTATATAAATATATATATTTTTTTTTTGTACAAAAATAAAAATCGTTTTGTAATTGTATCAGAGATAGAAATATTCGTACGTATTTCTGTATACAGAGAGCAGAAAAAGGAGACGTCAGTCACCCCAATTAGTTGAGTGCTGCTCAAATCGAAAAAGAAACGCTTCGGTTAAATTGAAAAATGGTTCTCCAACAAAGTATTGCTATTTCCTCACCTGTTGTCAGCGAATTGCAATCCGCGCACGTAGTTCCCGGCGAAGCGACAAGAACGGGTGGAGGGATTCGTACGTGATAAGGGTTTCTGGTGGCACGCAGGGCCAAGGGGTGGGGGAGAGGACGGGGGCAACGGATGGAGAACGCCGGCGCTCTCCCGAACTAATTATTTTTGATCCCGGACGGGCGCTCGGACCCGGACACACAATGGCCGACGGGGTTTCTTTTGTAACCGGGCGCGATTAATTCCACGCGCGGCGGAACGTTACCCCGGAGACTGCTTGTCTCACTCCTAACCCACCCTCCTCCGTCTACCGCCCTCTTACGCTCGTAGTACCCCCTTCTATAGGATTCCCCGACGACCGAAAAGTCCGTTCACCATGCAAATCCGCGCGCTGCCACCAGGGATTCCCATTAAGGTCCTCGGACCTTTTCTCGGACAGCTTCTTCGGGTCATGCCCCGCTCTACCGAGTGTAAGAAGGGTGAGCTCGGACGTGTATCTATTTCGCAACTCTGTCAGTCGGACAAGTAGCCGAGAGAAACTTTAAAGGCAGCGGTGGTCGTTCAGAATTAAAAAAAAAATTTTTTTTTATTTATTTCGCAAACTCCTATTTTTAATAAAGGCTTTTCTTTTACGTCTCTTTTCAACGGTAATTAAAATAATAAATGCATTAGCAAAGCGGTTTGGGATGCAATATTAATTCAGGGATCGACGCGAGCATTTAGCATGGCTTTGCAATTCATGGTAGTATTATCGTTATCATCGAACAACTTTGTTTCCGTGCCGTATTAACGACAATGCCGATCATGAAGTGGATCGCAGCTCTAAACACGGTGGAACGGCAACGATGAAGTAACACCGGTGAAATTTATCGTTGAGAATTTTGCTTCGACAACTTGTCGCGCGAGTTCTCTAACGAGCGAGATTAATGGACGCCGCCGCTGGAGCGGCGACTATACGGGATAACAATGTGTTGTAAAACTTGTTCTGACGTGCACAGGATACAGCTCGTAACGGTATGTGAAGGTAATCGTGTCAATTATTCTTTTACTGCATTTATCTCGCGCCTTTCAGGCTTTTACAATGGCAATCCACGTGTATGATTTCGTAACGCCGCCATTGATTCCCGACTTCCATTCACCGGTATCGGAAATGTATCGGAATATCTGTATCGCGAGTATGTATCTCCCCGCGCCCTATTGTCTATACCCGGGCCCCCGTCGATTCCCAACGATAAATTGTATATGAAGCTCGTAGGAGCGAATAGATTTGATTCCAGGGCTGTCAGATAAGCGAAATTCATGGCGGCTTCGAGAGGCGGGTACAACGAGCGCGATTGCATCGACAATTTATTTTCCTATGCTCGCAATAGAATCTACGTAAGTAGTACGAGTCCGCCGCGACGCCGACGAAGCTCCTACCTTCTTGGCGCGGGGGCTCTGACTTATGCATTTAAGCCGCTGCACATTCGCCAGCGACGAGCGAGGTGCTTTGTAAAATTCATACACGCGCGATGTTCGAAATCGCAACCAGCTGTGAATTATTCATGAAATTGGGAGTATTCTTTAATTCAATTTTGCATTGAAATATGAAAAAAAAAAAAAAAAACGTAATCCAAAAATGATGTCGCGCAACAAGGAAGAATTATGTTTCGACGCGAGGGGGATGTAAAGCGTGTGTTGGATATCTCGCGGGAAACCGACGCAATATCGCGGCACGGCGAAACCGCTCGCTTTCACGTGAGGAGGTAGAGGAGGAGGCATCTCGAAGTGGCTGCACTTCCACGGCATCGCTCATACGGCTGCAGCGAAATCTCTCGGAGCGCCGCCATGCCGGCACATATAAGGGGCCTGCAGATACCGCGTAAAACGCCAACCACCACACTTATCCCCGAACTTCGGATCTCACGGCGACGTAGCGCGGATGCTCGCGCACCTATTCGGCGGCGTATCGCACGCGAGCTTTCAAGGGAATTGCATTAACAAGTCTAAAATAATTCCACGAGTCGGCGGCCTTACCAAGACCCCACAAAGAATCTCGTCCCCACCCCCGTTTTCTTTTCTCTATTTTTCCTCTATCTCCCCTTTTCTATTTCCCCGAAACGATAAAATCGCACTGTTGCAAGAGACATTATGCAATTAAACTCGTGTTATCGAGATAAAGAAGCAACGAAAAATTAAAACGTAAAATATAATATTTCACGTGCAATTATACGCTGGTTTTGTTTTTTTTTTCTTTATATTATTTTTATTTTTTCGCGGTTTATCTCGAAAGGTTTAATATTAAAAATATATTTTTATCTCCTGCACTATATTACGATTATTTGTTCCGTCAGAACGAGAAATACTAACGTTATTGTTATTCCATTTGCGTTCTCCATGTATATTCATCATCTCGCGCGAAAAGTTCGGGCACTGTCTTGCCTTACGTTTCCGTTTCCCTTATCTATCCCTCAGTATCCATTTATCTTTTTCCTTCCTCTATCTACCTTTTTTATTTGCGCTCCACGGCAGTCAGTTTTGGCGGAGCACTTTACTCGATGGCGAAACGCGCCAGGATGGCCGCGCGCCGTCCTCCGAAAATCCGATTTCCGTCACGAGCGAGCTTAAAGCGATTGGTTGATATCGCGGGATTACTTGTGTAACTACGAAGCGCCACGGTCAAAAGAGACCACTCTCGGTTCCCGCGCCGAAATGATCATTTTTTTAGATAGACGGAAGCTTGTTTATCCAATTCCCCCCTTCTAATGCACCGGACGTTCTTTGGCTAATGGTGTAGTGGAGTCGCGTAGCTTCTCATCGATTTTCAAACGAGTCCTCTCGCGTTTCAAAGATAAAAATCCTTGCGTTCTTATGTCGCGTCGACGCTAACGATAATGTTAAATATCAAAGAGACGGAAGATCAAAGGACCGCGCAAATTATCTTCGATATTTTATTTAAAAAATTACAATTGCGAAGCAAAAATGCGCTCCCGTGCACGTCTGAAAGATCAAACTAAAGCACATTTTATATTTTTCTATAATTCGAATCTTATTATAGATATTAATGGATGCAGTCAAATGTTATTTACAGCGAAGATGAGTTTCAGTCCTGTTTTGTTTATAAGCGACAGAAACCCTAGAGTTATTAGTGCTTGCGCCACCGTTTAATGCTTGCTAATTTATTCCGGGCTTTAAATTCCGACTTTCCTTGGTTTCGGAGGAATTTGTGAAAACCAGAAGTAACGAAACAGAAGGGGAATATCGCGCGCGATGAATTAATCGTTGGACATCTTAGCGGTGCGATAACACCGGAGGAACCTGTTAATTTTCTGCCACGTTAAAAACACGACTATTTTATGGTAATTAATCTCAAACGATGTTACGGGATTTTTATATCTTAATTATGCATCGTTTCGACGTAATATATCCCGACGGGAATTTGTACTGCCATAAATTTATAAATGAATTAATTATATTTATATATTGATAATAAAACATGTACCAGTTACGCGCGCGGTATTAATATCAATTATCATTTTATATAAACATAGATAAAACGAGATTTCAGCGGCGATATAAATTCTTTTAATTCTAAAAAATATACGGGCGGAGGGGAGGGCGAGAAAAAATTAATTTTATTATTGATATAAATCTAAAAGCATGCCACATAAATTTTAGATATCAAAATTAATGTTACCCGTAATAGTTTATATTAAAAATTGACTGAAATAAGAACGCAATATTGCTTTTATTTAGATTACCGCGCGTACGAGTCAAATGTACCCATCGAGAAAATTAATCGAATATCCGTAGTTCCATTCAGTATGAATCCTATAAGCTGTAGAAGCTCGGACCCACACGTTTCCCGGACTCCACCACAAGTATCTATCTTGTCATACAGACGCTCTCCGGCACGTTTGACTCAAATGAAATGAAGCTAATGGTTCCCCGCCTTTATGCCGAACGGCTTTGCTTTTCCTTTTGGAACGCACGAATCTTTCTACGTAACAGACGGAACCAATTTCTAATAGTTCCCTTCGTTTTCTGTCTTCTCACACGGCGTATCTCTTTACGCGAGACAACTGCGCGTTTGTAAAATTTATTTTCAACAGAAAATTGAATTTCCGGCGCACGCAAGTGAATTTATATTAGGTAAACTTAATGTAATTGACATTTTGTCGATCTACCACATATTATCTCTTAACGTTTCCGAGTCGTACTTAAATTTGATTTAAAAAATTTCACGCGACTCTTCGAATACGCTGCGGCAAAAAAAAAGGAAGGACAATAATTTATCCCAAATAAATTAACAGCGTGTCGAAGGGAAACCGATAATTTACCGTGATAGACGTAAAAAGATTCCTCGTGGAAAGGTACTATGTATCACGACAAAAACGGACTCCCCTGGCCGATTGCGATCGATATTTATCAATATTATATGCGTACACCTTTCTACGCTAGCAAAGATTTATTTTCATGTGCAGTTCAATTTCCGGACAACGACCTGCGTTAGATTCCGCCGGTTTCCATTTTACGATATCACATTAATCTTTCGTATTATAGTTACGCGTATCTTTACGATGTTAATTTTCAACTTACAATAGACGACCGATAATTTATTGCAATAAAAATGTAAAAATGGGAAGAAAAAAAAAATTTACAGGATTACAAATTTTTCTCCTCGCGTGATCGATATTTATTAACGGCCTTATAAATCATGCATATCATATATTGCTCGGATTGCATATAAGATTAAATTCATAATTTTACTTCGTTATATTATTAAGTTTTCAAACTTTATAATATTAACTGTGCAATATTATAAATTTATAACTTTCTGATTATAACATTTTCCATTTCAATTTTATTGCAAATTTTAGAAGGTAATTTAAACTATTGATAAAGTAATAACCGTAAAGTCGATCTAGAACGCAATCTTTTTTTTTTTTCTCTCGTAAAAGCTTTGGTTCGGCGCGGTAAGAAACAGACACGTTTATTTCGCAGGATACATTGCCGACTTTAGGGTTAATGGCGCGACGAGGAACAGAACGGTCGACAATAACGTGGTTTATGTGAAGAGAGCGGATCATAAGTGCGCTCAGAGGACTCAATAAAAAGGGGCTCGCGACGCGAAAATTGTTCTTTATCGTGTGCGCGAAGGGTTGTCTGGAGAGACGGTTCGGAAATCGAGAAGATTAGTGACCGAAGGGTGCAGAGAGAGAGAGAGAGAGAGAGAGAGAGACGAAAAACGGGCGAAGGTCTACCGAAGTAAAATCATACCAAGTCCCTACCTCGAAGAGGAAAGTAGTTACCGATTCAACCTTATCTGGTTCTTCGATTTCCGTCAATCCTCTGTAATAACCAGCTTTTTCGCGATCTCGGCAAAATCCTCGCGGCGCCGATTATCCCGTGAGTTTTCGCGCAATTAAGGTGACAATTATAATGGGAATTGTTGCTACGCTCGTCTGCTCTCAATCGCGCTCTCAAAGCATACTTTGAGCGGAACAGTTTCAGCGAATTTCAATCAGGTAATTGTGTAAAAGTATCGCGGTGCAGTCAATCTTTTCTATAAAAAGTTTTCTTTAAATATACATCATCCCTAGCGTGTCGCTTAACGTAACATTATCACGTATTTCATCGAGACATTTTTTATCGGCCCTTGGCCGTTTGATCGTTACGTGAGATAAAGATAAAAATGTAGCAACGATTTGATCATTTCATGACGTTCGATAGCGACCGTCGCTCGCTCGCTCGCCCCGCCAAAGAAAGTTCAGCCCGCGTCATTCTCGAATCCCCTATTTGAATTTACAAAATGCGTTTGAAGGAAACTTTCTTCTAGAAAAGTTACCGGCCGCTCCTCTTTTGATGGATCAGAGAAAATTTGTGCGTACAACCGTCGCGGTTTTCCAACAATCTCACTACTTCGATGCGACGGCGGGACTTTCAACGGAGACTTCGCTTTATCTCCTCTGCTGACGAACTTTTTCGAAGTCATACTGAATCATGAATCTCCCTCCCGTTGTTTTATTCTTTCAACGCTGTAAGAAATCATAGTGACTCGCGAATATTCGTTTTCGCCGAGTACTTCCTACATTGTTCTACCTTAACGTGTCATTGGGTTTGCAAATATAATCTCCTTCGCATAGCATTCTCGATTTAACGACGTCGTGTCGCGACGAGCACTTCGCTGCTCGGGTTTTTTTTTTTTTTTTACGAGCTGCGCGTGCAATTCGTATGAAAGTCTGGGCTTGTTACAACGGCGTCGTATGACCCAACGCGTAATAGCAAAAATTCTAAGCGACCGTGAATCCACGACAGACGGCAGTAACGCGATGTGGTCTCGGGGAAAGAAATGAGATCGTACGTGTCGTTATCTTTATAACGATTATCGTCGCTTCGTGAAAGGGTCACTTTTCGTTTTGACTATAGTTGAGAGAGAAAAAAAAAGGGGGAAGAAGGAAAGAGGCATGGAAAGCCGCAGCTGCCGTCTCGCGGTAGCGGTATCCTCGCGTCGAATGGGGCTCGTAAAAAAAGACGGCGAGCCTCGCTGGTCGATCTTAAAGTCCGCGATGTATCTATTACGTTCGCCACAATTTCCGGCTAGAAGCTGTGGAAGTTCGGAAAGAAGTTTTCTCAGCTGCGGGGGCTACTTCGTGCGCCCGGACTTGGTAATAGTTTTACGACTTTTCGGGCTTACGAGGTCGAGCCCCGACGCTCGCGTCGAATTAGCGGCTTGGGACCTCCGGGCTCTTTTGAGTCCCGAAGTACCGTGACCTGGCCGCGAGCAAAGCTCATCCAATGTTACCCGGGGATGAGGTGATTGTACAAAGTGTCCCGCCGTTGGTTCTATTTTTTTTAATTTTTTTTTTTTTTCTTTTCTTTTAGTTCGACTTCGAATTTCGATATTTTGCACGCTGTGAAGGCATTGTAAAATACGGCAAAAACTTCGTTCTCTCAACTTCTCTCTTTCTTTCAAGTTTGAATAATATATAAATTTTATTTGTGATGTGCTCGACACATTGGAAGAAAAGTCTAAGAAATAGTTTCCCCTTAAAGTAAATGATTTATTTCATCTCGTTTAAATATACGATGCGAAATGGTGACATTTAAATTTGTTGCTTTCTTTAAGAAAAAAAAATATTAAAAAAATATAAAAATAGGTGCACGTAATATAAATGCTTCTCTTCGATATGAATAATTCGATAGTTTCTTCCTTCGCGGAGAAATATAAGAGATATTAGGTTTTAAGCGCAAGAATTCGTTTTCCAAAGCATTTGTCTCTCGTGACATAGCATTCTCCTCCCTTGTTCTCGTCTTCAAACGATATAATGATATAATATGATATAAGAACCGGGAAAGCTCGTCCGACGACGCGATATATTTTCTTGTTCAACGCACTGAATTGGGATTTCCGTATTGATTGCGCCTGTCGCAAAAGGAACATGAAAACACTAAGCTCCGGATCTCGCAGCGAAATTGATTATCGACAGGTCCGGTGGGCGATATTGGCGGGCAAAAATCGATTTCCGCGGAACGGATACATCAATCATAATCTACTTAGCTCGTGTACCTTTAATCATCTAAAATCAATCCAGCAGCATTTATGTACAATAAATACGAGGATCCAATGCTACACACTTAGTGACGGAACTATTACCTATATCGCGCAATAATTAATCAAGCTATAATTATTGTATTATCTTCATCGTAAAAATCGAAAGATTCAAACACCGGCGTATTCATAAATGAAAACGGTAATAGCAACCCGAGTGGAAATTAATTTAACTAATCTGATTTTGCAGCTAGTGGTTAGATCGCGCGGATTAAATATATTTCTAAACTAGTGACTGTCTTCGAAAAATAAAGTTACCATTTAAAAAGATAGAAACAAAATCTGTCTAGTATCGGTCGTCTAGTCATTGTCCGGCGCGGACCATGTTTGTAGATAGATATCTAAACGTTTCTGGCCGCGTACTTGTTTACTGTTTTGTTCTGACCCTACGCAACGTTCGCTCGATTGCCGAATACGTCGGGCAAACCGGTTCTCACCGTCCGCTGCCCGCGCGTCCTCCACCTTGCGAATTTAGAGAACGTGAGGATCGCCGGCCGATGAAAACACACGCATGTACTAACTCTTCCGCGACGGTCGTCTGCCGAATTCGCCGAGCAAACCGGTTCTCGCCGTCCTCCACCTTGCGAATTTAAAGCGCGAGATCTACCGATCAGATGTCAACACTTTTTTTTTATTTTTCAACGAGCGTGTATTCCAATCTACAGATTAAAACTCTGTAAAACTACAAGACATGACGGTAATAAATGAATAAGGTTTTGCCGCGTGTTTTTAAAATACTTTTTTTTTTTTTTTTTTTTTTTTTTGCGGAGTTTAACAACTCGGAAACTGTTAACTTCCGTAGTATTTTCGCAAGAGTAACTTTTGGACACCCCGGACATTTCGTTTCGAGCAAACGCAGCTCGCAGCGTCTAAGAGGAAGTTAACGAGAGGAATAAATAAACCTGCTAAGGTACATAGGGAGAGATCTGGCGGGCGTGTGAGTGATCGATATAGCCAACAGCGGAAACTCTCGAAAATAAACGTTTCTATTTTTTATTTTATTTTATTTTTTTTTTTTCGTTGTTCCAGCGGGTAACAACGTGAACGAGCCACCTATCCTGGAAGCCGGGGGATACCCAACGGGCCTGCCGCTCTCGGAATCGACCAAGGTCGGGACGCAAGTGTTCGTCCTGAAGGGCCACGATCCCGAAGGATCGCCGGTGAAATATGGCATACAACTCACGGACCATTTCGTCGTCAACCCGCGCACCGGTGTCATCACTCTGGCGAAGCCGCTCAATCGCGAGGTAAAACATTGTTCGATTTGACACGACACCGACGTTCTTATCGAGGGGAGAGCTTTGCGCGCAAATTACAGCCTTTATTCGAACGGCAGATAACCATCCTATCTCGCCGGCGGTGCTCTCAGCTTGCATTGTAATATTTTACGCGTGACTTCACCGGCGTTTCGTTTATCTTCCGGTACGGTTTTTCATATTCAAATATAAAACCGAATTGTTTCAGTCGTATATAAATTTATACGGAACTAATCAGGCGATTGAAGAAAGTTGACGGTTTGAAATTAATCAAAGGCTGTCACCCGATCAAAAATTCTATCTACTTGAACGGGGAGTTCTCGTTAAATTTATCTTGTTTAGGAGAGTTTCTTGCAGTACATGCTATATTTACGTCACTTATACTACTTACACCACTGTAAAGTAAACAGCGTCATGAATACTGCTTATGAGGTTCATACAACTACTTAAGTGCTAAGAGGACACGCTTGAGTTCGTAGACAGTGTCGTCTTATCTTCAGCACGTCTCCGTATACTTGAGAGGCCGAGGGACCAAGTAATTAGTTATTATCAAACATACTTAGCAGCAAGAATATTAAACACTTGGCATTTAATCAAGCTATCGCGCAAAGTAACACGAATTTAATTTAAAAGTAAAAATTTACGATGTATTATTTTAATCTCCGTGTCTGATTAATTCCGTCCGTAATTATTGAACGAGTACTAATTCCGTTTACTCTTTATACATTTATATTTGCCGAGGTTGACCAAGAATATATTTAATTATTACTCTGTTTAGCGAATCAATTATTCTTGTAACTTTCGTTTCGCGAAAAGCGATTGAGTCTTTCTTTTTTCAATTTTTTTTTCCTTCCGAGTTTAAACATAAAAATATTTTATTTTTGATAAAAAAAAATTTTTTTATTGCATTACGTATCGCACTTCTTTATTAAAATCGCACGACCGGTACCGCAGGAAATATTCAACTACGTTTTGTGAAGGATGCATCATCGATTTACAGGAATTTAGGTTTAATCATAGCCATCCATATCTCGAAATCATAAATATTGACGCGAGGTTGGTCAATTCGTATGATTCGTGTGCGCTATGTGAGCTTTAGCGAAATTCAATGCGCACCGTATACGTGAATATACTTTCCATTCGTGTGATATCACGGTAATCCGGTCTTTGTACGTGTCTATGCTTTCGAAATAAGCGTATATTATCAGCAATGTTTGCGCCCGTATATTTATTTCATTAATAGAGCCGGCGAAGCTGATTGACGTTTAATCATCGCGAACAATTTTCCTGAGGCGCGCTTGCATTCCCGCACGTGTCCCTTCAGCAGCCGAGATACCGTTCTCCGGGAATAATTCAGGAGGCATATTTTTAAAGCTCGCCTGACCGCATTTCAAAAAAAGTGACGCCGCGGACTACAAACGATTTTGGATATTTCGCGCGAGCCATCTGTTCCGCGGGGTGGGATTCATCTCCGCTGCAGCAGCCAGCACTCGATATGGTCGCCATCAATTCGAAACGCGGAGGGAAGGAGGGAAAAGAGCGCGGGGGAGGGAGGGGACTGTCAACCTCGAGCGCGAAACAAATATCGGAAATTTTCCGTCGCCGGACTTGTCCGCGGCGGAATTCCCAGCCGCGTCCGGTCGCATCGCGATCGGCCACGTTTGCGCACCGGTGCTCTCTCGGTGTCGGTCAATGCAATTAATGCGATTACGATGTCCTGGGGGCATAATGCGACTGCTGCCGTGCGCACGTGGATTTTCGTACGTTGACCCATCTCGGCGGTCCCCCCATTGATTTAATCTAGCCAAACAGGTAGGAAACGTATACGCAAATGCCCGCGCTGATTTCCCGAATTGCGCGTGTAATGCGTGCACGCATTAGGTCGGATTCGCCCTACGTCCCTTTCGCGATCGAAATTAATAATCGGTTGCACGAACGTTCGAGCATGATCCCTTTTGCGACGAGCCGTTCCGCGGGCACGTACTCGGGCGAAATCTGTTCTGACGGAATTACTAATGGAATTATCGATAATTAATGCACGCGTTTTTATTCATATTCGTTAATTCCTACACGAGCCGAAGCGTCCTGATTGATATCGGTATTATCGGGCGCATTTTCTACCCCGCGCGAGATGGAAATATCGTCTCCTAAATAGCGAGCGATATATTTTTCTATAAAAGTGGAGGACGCGATTCCTCATGATGGCGGAATCCTTTTTGTTCGTGTCAACCACTTGTCGCGTACTGTATCTACCGGGGTCGTTAAAGATTCGGCAAACCGATGGACTTTCTTGTCTCCCGGGGGCGTGTCGCCCCCATTGACAGGCGAAAGTCGTGAAAAATTGACGACGATAAAGTTCGTCCGAGGAAAGTTTCGTGGTGCCCCAGACCGCAGCCGGGCGATACACTAACCGGTGGCCGATCGTAGATACACATTTGGAACTTCCAACTACCGAATGCCGTTCGTTCGCGCCCCGTTTCGTCTACAATTTTGCGAACAACATATCACGGCCACTAGACTCTTTCGAGTGAGATTCGGACCGACTTCGATGTGTCAAACGCACGAAATCCTCGAGTCGCAGCAATAAAATTACGTTAATATCGTTTACTTTTACGTTAGTTTCTTTATTCGTGAATCATTAAATCACACGCATATTATTTTTTCGCTAATACCGATCCCGTTAATAATAATGAAATCTATATTTGTCTGTTGCATTATGTATTTTAAATGCGGGAATATTTCATTAATTCCGAATATTCTTTCTCGCGAGCTCTACGTGCAGTTGCTAGTAATTTAGATTTTCGTTTCAATAACAAAGAGAGTTTTACGCGCTTCTGAATCCGCTTCTCGACAGAGGGGGAAAATTCGCAAATTGCAGCGGCTCCGAGATACATAACGTTTGCGCGAAGGAAAAATTAACCGAAGCACGTGCAAAATTCACTTGAAGTTACAACATGAAAGGATTTCCGGGGTTCATTTGAATACGTCTAATTACCTCAGAGAAAAAAAAAAAAAAAAAAAAAAGATGACGGAAGAATGGAAACAGTTTTGCGGAACTCCGCTCTACAATTTTACGTCTAACGGCGAAAAACTCGTGCCCCGCGTTTCAGCGAAAATAGTTCATTGGCACATCGATGGAATCTAATTATCGTGTCGCTTTACAATGCGAGAATTACGAGGATTGTCGTCGCCTAAATTTTCAGCATCATTATGTGCATACAACGGTATTTATTACGATTATTGTTCTTGACAATAATCAATGATTATCCCACTTGTTCTAGCTTTGCATCGGATATTCACGTATATATAGATCGACGTGTTTTATATTATAATTTAAACTGTCTTACGAAAAATTTCATATAGAATTAAAAAAAAAAAAGAAAAAGACTATATATATATATATTTATCAGTAAAGGAAACAATAATGAATTTGTTATAAATGTTCCAAAGGACTTTGCTGTGCAATAACTGTTTACTCAGAAACAATTAAAAATAATTGCTTTTAGGGAGTGAGAGAAAAGTATCGAGATAGCAAGCACGGGTAAATCGATTATCTAAAGCTCGTTCGTTTGATACCAACATCGGTACCTTTTTTTTTCTTTTTTGTTTTTATATTTTTTTTTTCCTACATTTTATTTCTAGTATTGTATTTTTGCGCTCTTTTTCCAGTAGTGTATCAGAACGCGAGTCTTTTGATTGCGGCGTCGAAATAACGGGTGCAAAAATCTCGGTATTCGTTGAGATTAATCGAAACGCCGAGTACAAAGGCCGCAGAGAAATCGCCGGTTATTTTGATTCCCCTTTAGTTTCTGATGGACAGCGACGCATACGAAAACAAACGTTTCGCTAACGTTGTTTCGCGGAAACAATCGAGGTGGAAAATCGCACGACGCTACCGCGTTGTCGCTCGAAGGGAAGCTCTCTGGGCTCGAACCGCGCGATTGTATCCCGTCCGATCATGCGAATTATGCGATTCTCGCTTCTCGCGAGAAGGACGTGACACGTTGTCGTAACACCCCGCAAATACGAATCAAAAGCGATCGCTGCACACCGCCGCTGGCGGCGAACCCCCGAGAGTTTTCAGAATGGACTTAATTGTAGATATATCACCTCCGCGATGTTAAAACGCTCGTTTCGCGTGGCTCACACGATTTTTATATAAATCCGCGACACGCAAAATTGCACGAAACGCACCGCGCTATTATCTCGCAAGTGTCATGAAACTGTGGAATGTTATCTCCGTGTAGTACGCCCTGTAATTTCAGGGACACGTTGCAACACGAAATGGCATCCTTTCCCGAATGACGCTCGCAAGATCGTTAGCTACGAGTTACCATCTTCTTGCCGAGGGCGACTGAAGTAACGCAATTGTAACACGTCGTAGGATAAACGGGTAAACGGCGCTCGCGAGCTCCCCCGAGATTTCATCATGGACCGTTATCAAATTTCGACGAAATTATTCTGCCGATTATGCGGAAGTCTCCCGAAATGTCATTAAAATTAAGATGACGCTATTCGATTGTTATTGCCGCGCGCAGCCTCCCAACGTTGATCTTGGATGGACGAGGATCCGTCGCAGAGCGTCCCGCGAATCTAATCTCTACGTGAAACGAAGGAATCTACCGGTTAAGGCGGAAAGAGGTTATTAAACTATCAATGGAGTTGATAAGTGATAATCGATTCGATCGGCTTTCATTAATTATCCGCTCTAACGAGAGCTGGTCGATCAATTAAACGAGAGCTAACGCAAATAACACTGATAACCGCGGCATAAAGCACGGTTGTGGCCAACGATGTCAACCATACGCAAATACGCGCCGCGACCGCGCTCGCGACGGTGACAAATCCAGGCCTGCTGGTTGTTTAACAAAGTTTTATCGTAACGTCACATGTTATTATGGCCATTCACAACCACTATTCCCGGCAAACGCGTTTGTCAAATGCTCGAAATGAACGGGGCCCGTACACGGCAATAAAGATAGCTGCTAATTCAGTGCTTCTCGCTGAAGCTCGCAATCGTCGATTGAAAACGATCGGATAGCAGACTCGTGGACGGTGTGATATTTTCCGGTTGCTTCGCGACTGATAACGAGGTCGATCTTGTCGCGTCAACGACCGTGCCGTCTATTTATAAAGTACGAATTTGCTTTGGAAAATTTAAATAAGTCAATACCGAATTTGATAAGTTACTTTTCTACCGGTATCATTCAGAACGTTTATTCAGTATTAACGTGACGGACTTTAATCGTCTAAATATACAGCTCAATTAAGACTAAACATTTATAAATTGCGATGAAACTAAATCGAGAAACGGGCACAGTGTTTAAACGCGAGTATTTAATGTAGGTTACAGCAGTCGTAATATAACAGAGTCGGCTAATTGATTAAATTTTAACTCTCAACATGTGCATCGGTCATTCCTTCCAAGGAAATAACGTTGTAAATTAATTTTGAAATTCACGATTTCATGGAATCTCTGCACACTTAAAATGTAATAAGTAAATAGCGTGCATTGATTCTCCTACTCCATCTATATTAAATATTGTTTCTGTCCATTAGCGATATTAAATATATTAACCATTGAATTGATCATGGCATTTATGCTATTACTTTAATTAATTTTTGCCGCTTTATTAATTATTTTATTATTACTTATTTATTTTTTTATAAATTTTTATTATGCTATATCTGCTTATCGCTCGGCCGCTACGCAATAACAACGCGATTGATAAACGCGCACTACCTGGTCATGGAAATTTTTTAACTATAGTTAGTCGTTAAAAATTATTAAATATAAACAGCGCGCGCTCTGTGAGTGTTTAGTCTCTCTAAGTAAATAGGTAGTAAAATAAGAAATTAAATCTTTTCGCGAATTCGGATTTTGGTAGATAAAAAAAATTCAATTCGTCCACAATTAATTTGTCGCTCTGAACAGGCGAAAACCAACAAGGAGACTTGCGTTGGAAGACACTCATTTTCGTTTTGAACAGAAATGGAGCGAAATGAGACTTTTCTGGACCATAAATTTTGGGGCGTTTATGCAGAGGCACTCTCTCCCCGTATAAATGAAAAAAGCGAGCGCGAAAAGAATATGGATGGAGTTCCCTATTTCAAGCACGTAGCGATCGTAGCTCTCGACTTTCCAACTAATCCCGAAGCGAAAGAGAGCGCCGATATATGAAGGACGATGAGGAAAAATCGGAATTGCGAACTAGAGATTTTCGAGCCGGTGTCAGCCGGTGCATCGGCTTCATATTTGTTGCCGAAGTGAAAAGTAGCATACGAATGGCGCGGCACCGCGTGGCCGCGCTTGTCTTTGACTTTCAAGAATCGGACCGTCCGAAACTTGAACTGGCATAGCAGGTGGATGAAAGAGACGCCGTAAAAAGGGTTAAATTGCTGACGCAAAAGGACACTCGTAAAATTTCGCCAAGAACGCGCGGGGAACGTCGTGAAATTTAAGTGTCGGCGATACGTCCGAATTTTATATTTCGAAATACAAATTCGGTCGAATTAAGAAATTAATTATTTCTCCCGTGCTAAGATTAAGCGTGAACGGTAAAGCAATTAAACGTAAAAAAAAAAAAAAAAAAAAAAAAAATAAATAAATTATAAATATTTTGGTATTTTAAATTGTACGTTTCAACTCCACGAGTTGATTCTGCAAAAGTGATTGATTACAGGCGCGTATAAGATTATCGTATAATTTGTTCTTTCTAAAGAATTTTTTTTCGGCCAATAATTCATGACGAAGGTACTATCGAGCACTGTATATTAAGCACTCGCGGGAAAAAGGAGAATCAATATCCTATAATTGGTTTGATACGCGGTCAGTTATTCCGGTAACGTATAATTTTATTACAGTTTGCGCACGTTATTATGATCTAGGTAAGAGCAAAGTAATTTATTTTAACGGTAGATTTTACGAACATCTTTGTTATCGAGATATGATATATAAATATGAAATATGATAGCCGCGCGAGTCGCAATTCATGCTCGATAAAACTCATTCTTTTAATATAGGTTACAAGAAAATTACGAAAGAAAAATGATCTTTCTAGCGTTGTAGAAAGATTCACGATGGATTTCCCTCGAGAATTGTTTAGAGGTTCGTATTAAATAACGATAGCCATAAAATATTTGATTTAGATTAATAAATGTTCAGCTAATATACGAGCGAGAATTCGTGGATAGGCATAAGTCTTTCGAGGTAACGCTCGGGCGTAATGTTCGAGGGTTGTTTGAATTCCGTAAGAGATTAACGACTTTCTCGTGCATCGCATGGCAATATTTTTCTAGCAATCCAACTGCAATTTAATCGTATTCCCATTACGAACTTTTCTGGCTCCAAAGTGGAAGAATGGCTCCTTATCCCCCCAAGTCGTTTCGATTCTCTCGCGAAGTAAGTTCCAGTCGTAGATTACGCCTAGTAATAGCCCGGTTTCTTATTTCCCTTCGTTATCGATGCATTATGCCGCCGATTAATGGATACAGCTCTCGTTCTATTGTACCACGGGAGAAACTTTCGCGATGGCGGGCGTCTCGTTAAGAAAATCATTTTCCGATAGATATAAATCACGGCTCACCCCGCGGTTATCGTAAAAAGATTATTCGTCCCAAATGTAATTCCGATTCTGTATCTACGTATTGTATTTGTAATTTCATGCAATTTCGTATAATATCGATTACATGCCCTATTTCATAATGCCTTTCCGCTTTTTACATCGCGCTTTGTACTTTGCACTCCGAGGCGCTATTTCGCGCCTGCATACAAATGAAAAGTGCAAAGTTAGAGTGGTGCAAAAGAAAGAGTAATCGAAACTTTTTAATGACTCCGGTTTTTTATCATAACGTTGCGCCAATTTTATCGTCGCGTTGAAAATGGTGTAATATTTGCTTGTTATTATAATCGATAATTAGAAACTGTAATGTAACGGTAAAAGAACCAAAAAAAAAAAAAAAAACGTTTCGAGAAAATAAATTTCAGACCAGCGACGAGATAAGTTTTATCTATCCTGTGATCTACAGGCGTGATCGAATTACGCTCCTCGTGCAATCTCGTCTTTTCCGTTTCTCGTAATCAATTCAGGATTATTCGTAACGAAGTGTGTACTAGCCGGTGAACAATGGACGGCCGGCAGTAGAGCACTACCGTTGCCGGGGCGGTAAACTCTAACGCGAGATCGCGCCGGGGTGTCGTATAATCGGTCCTTTTAGCGGCCGCTCGATCGTCAAACGACGACGGATTTATCGAAAAAGTGCCGCGCACACCTGATATACAATTGCAGCGACACATCGGCGGCTTGCTGACGAGAGCACCGCGAGAGACGACTAGAAAGAGGCGGTTCGTTCATGGTCGATGGCTACCGGTGCCGAGCAATAAAAGCACATCACCCGAGCCCTGATGCAGCCGGACGGCCCTTTGTCCGGCAGATTGCAATGCGAATTTCCGAGTATTGTTTACAGCACGCTACTAGCCATCCGTTAAATAATTTCATTCCGATAGTATCCGGCGTTTCACTATGAGGTTAACTAACATTCTATAAATAAAAGCGCGTCAGTGAAAAAATCGGAAAAGAGTTCCACTTCTAAATACATTATTTGATGGGTCAATATTTATGAACGAAGCGTTATAAAACGCTTTATCAAAAAGCACGATGTCAAGATTACATTTTTTAGTTTGCTTTTTTTTTTTTTTTTTTTTTTAATCGAGCTATTTTTTAAACTAATGCTTTAAGTTCTTTAAAAGAAAGCAGCCTGGCGATTTCTTTTTGGTGTACTAGCGTATAAAAACTGCGATGTAAATAGCATTGATTTTTCGCGTGTTATTGAGAACTTGAGTAAAATGAGAGGAAAAAGGCGCGTTAACTGGAGTCGGTCGATCGGGAGACTGTCTTAAAAGTGAATTACGGTGCGGCGCGGGCGTCGATCATATGTCTCCGCCAGAAAAATTGCGTCCAGCATAATATCGACAAACGAGTAATTAATTGCGCCTCGCCTCGGTATTACCACGCGTTCACTTCGACAACCCCGTGAGGTTGCAAGTTTTTCGAAAAGCCGGAATTAAATCCTAGGAGAATTTGCAAACGCGCGCCGGTGAATTATACAAGGAATATTAATCTTCGTATTTCGCCAAAGGTATTTTCGCCATTCCGTGACGCGATTTAAAATTTACATTTCGTTTATAGCAATTTTACATTTTATCCTTCTATCGTTTATTATGCGGTTCGAAAAATGGACAATAATAAATCACGAGTGTAGAATAACGCGCGGGGCAATCAAGATTTTTCCACCGTTCGCGCGAAACGGTTTCTCTCCGCCGTGCAATTTCTTCGTTGGAACGAAACGAATACAAGCGCATTTCCCTCAATTCACCTTACGACCGGGCTCACCTTTTCGACCCGCCGTTGATATCCTCGTCATTACTTATCACGACACGAAGGCTTGTAGCGACGGGGGACTACGCGCACGTGTAACTTTATGAAAGCGTTTACAGTACACGCGACAAACAGCGCGCGACGGTGCTACCGGCTGCATACGTTACATACAGATGTGCTCCGGCACCTACGTGCCCCGGCAAATGCATCCCTCGTTAGAAATGCGCGCCGCGCGATCCCGCTGCGAACGGCCACCGTCGCCGTCGTCTATCTATCTTTTACTTCACACCTGTTCGGCGACGCAAATCCGCGAGCAAAAATTCTATTCGATTTCTCGTATCCCGGAGAGATAAAGATAAGCGGCCTAGCTTTCTTGTATCCTATCACTTTACATTTTACATTTCTTTTCTTTTTTATCCCTTGGTGGGAAGAGTTTTTTTTTTTTTCTCCCTCCCCCGTTTCTTTTTTCTTTCCAGGTTTATCTGTTAAGCGCGATAACGGTATCGCCGTTAAACGGAACGCCGCACTGTCGCGTGTATCCACGATTATTCCGCACGCGCGAAAAATTTACCGCGTATCGCATTTCCGAAATGACGACGGTGCCACACGCGATCGTTGACGTCGTTATTCCTAATGCGACCGGTCGTCACGTGTTAAAGGTCGACTTATCGCGCACCCTCGGCTCCTAAGTATGATATACGCCCTATCCAAAAAAAATATCTCCGCAGACACTCTTTCCTCCGGCGCGGTTTTATCGCCGAGCCTCGGGAGAGGCTTCCTCGCGAAAATATCGCCGCAACCTTCGCGGCTTTTCTTCCCTCCCGGAAGCGGTGCGGTCACGCGACCGTTCCTCCCTTCTCGTCGCGACTCCTTCCCTTTGCTCACCCGCGCTAGATAATTCTCCCGGTATTCTTGGCCTTTCTGTCGACCACAGACCGGGAACTACTTTCGGGGGACACAATGCTTCTGCCACCCTGCGGGAAAGGGGAGGCCGACCTGCCTTGTCCTCGCGGGCGTCGTGTATCGCGACTACGTGCACGGAATCGCGATTCGTCGGACAAAAGGGTGCACGCGGCGCACCCCTTTTGCCCGTTTTATTTCGACGCCATTGCAGCCGACATGCCCGCGATACGAATTGCCGCTCGGATAGTCGACAACGCCACGTCGCAGCGCAGCATCCGCTCAAAATTCAAACCTACGACCCGACACCGTGTGATCTCCTAACGATATTTCAATCGGAAAGAGACGCGCCCGCGCAAATGTAGCTTTAGCGAACAGGATGTCTAGACCTTTCGTTCTTTATTCACCCGTGACATTTTCGCAGGGATCGAATAGCGTTTCCTATTAATTCCCTGATGCAATTTTAACACGCGTCTATACTTTTCGTGTGGCTCGTTACGAATTTATTCTCGCGGTATATCGATCTATCCTTTTATCGTGTCTTGATTTTAACGACACTCATGACATTCTCGCGACGGACGTTAGAATCGTTCGCGTCCGAGCTCGTGTGTCACGAAGCTCGTGAGTCGAAAATCAGGATCTCCGGATGAAAGAGGACGCGAGAGAACGCGAAATACGCGCTCGTTAGCCGACAGTTATATCGCCCGGGAACGGTGTCGCGGGAATACGTACGAAATAAAAATTGCAGCTCAGCGATTTCGAGTCGCGAGTCCGCGCGACCTGTTGGAGTGTAACGAGCGCAATCGCATTTCCCGGGGATATCCCGGATTCGACCTGGACGTCGAGGAGACTCCGGGACATTGCGCGACTAACGATACTAGTCAACGTGAAAGCAGTCACCTCGCGCAGATACGAGCCAATTACGATTAAAACGCACGTGGAAGTCGTGCGTTGAGGAAACTTTTAATTCGAGCGCGGAATTAAATTTGAATTAGCAAGGGGACGTGGGACAGGGTTGAAGGGTGGCTACGTACGCCGTTCGTGCACCTTTCTTCGTGGATCACGTTGTACCGTCCCGTGTAGTCGGTCCCAATTATCGCATGAATTCGAGTTTTCGAAAGCGAAAAGGTACGCACCCTTGGCACTCGATTTTGCATAAAGTTCGGCGCGGCCGAAACTGCATCGTGACATCGCGATACGGCGAATAATTAGCGGTAATTGCACGAGTAATTGAACGAAAGAAATTTTTCAAAGGCGCAATTTCGGCGTATCAGGCGTCTGCAAATTGATTTAGGTCCCCTTTGAGGAGAACGAACATCGACTGTGCATTATCAAAATTAAATTAACGTTACGTAACGCGTTTATAGCTCGATCTTTATTTTCTCAAACGTCCTTTTATTATTATTATTATTATAATTTTTTTTTTTTTTTTTTTTTAGAGCAATTAATTTTCATGCGAAATCATAGGGAGTCACGTATTACGACGTTGTCACAGACAAGCAATTATCCGTAATTGTCGTCGTAATTTTGCGAGAGAAACTTTTGAGGGGCGTAATTTTATTATATCAGCGAAAGCCATTGTGAAAATCGTGCATTATAATGCAATCAAACGCCGAGTCCTTTTTCGAGCAGTAATGTGAATGAAATTTCAGAAAAGAGCAATATTATATTACCTTTTGTTCAACCCTTTTATTAATTAATTTTTTTCTTCTAAAGACGTTTTATCACTGAAAACGAACCATTAATTCCCTGCTTTGTTTTCTACGTGATATTAAGTCCGCAATTTTCGCGACAGCTATTTGTTTTAAGTGTAATTTTTTTTACTGAAAGCTATTCCAGTTTTCCTTATTTTTGACACGCGTGATATTTATCGCGAATTGCATTGGAAAAATATTGTGACGTTTAGACGATGACACGTTTTTATGAACAGTGAATTATCAAACAAAAAAGAAAAAAAAAAAAGAACACGGACAACAAACTGTTATATTTTTACGAATTTACCTCATACCAATGTTGTATAGCGAATAATTTCACGAACAAACATTTTGAATCGTATCTACGGTATTTACAGTTTCAAATAACTCGCTGTTTGTCGAATGCGATTGGAACTATATTTTTCATCATCAGTCATCGCATTTTTATTTTCAAGCGAAACGTGTCAAAAAGTACGACGTATCAAATAAAATACTAAAATAATGCGTCGGTATCCGAATATAATAGTCAATTGCTGCAGCTGCATTTTTTTTTTTTTTTTTAATTTTGCGATAATATAAGTTCTCTGAATCACGTAATCGCGAGCAGAAAAATCGCGAAAGAATGTCGGCTTCTCCGGTTTAAACGTGATTGCATTCGAACGTAAAATTCCTTTCCATTTAATTCGAATAAATAATCAATGGCGGCACGGAATGCACGAGGGGGTTAAAGCGAGAGGTGGATAGGGGCTTGCGGGCGGCGGGGGGGGGGCGAAAAGTTAGGGTACGCTTTTCACACAGATCCTGCATTCCATTGACGGCGTAATGACGGAATTGTCGTCATGTCAAACGCTCTGTCACGAGTGCCCAGGCTCGTTCGTTTCGCTCTGCATTCGGCGACGCGAGTCCTTCCTACATCCGCGCGCAGATTAAAATTCCGATAGCGAACGCGAGCACACTGGCGAGAGAGATCGTTGGCGAAATAGAAAGTCGCCTGCATTAAACAGCGCGCGTGCCAACCGACCTGGCACCCAAGCCGGCTTCCGCTGAATTACATTTTTGACGAATAGCAAACGAATGACGCAACGTAAGCGAAAAATCCCGTCGGTTACCCTATCGCTTAAGAATCCTAGGAAATCGTGACGATTTCGCGAAAACGTACGAAAAATCTCTTATACACACATATTACGATAATATAAAAATATGAAAAAAAAATGTCTTTTAAAATGCTGCGAAATATTATAATTTCGCGCAAGATAAATTTTCTCGTGCTGTATAGTCGACAACGATATGCAGTATCGAGATAATGAAACCTACAACGACGAAATTGCTATAATGAAAATCTATAAGAACGGAGATCCGATTACGTGCGCGCGTCTCGATACACATCTCGTTGCTGCAGATACGAAAGGTACTACTATTCGTAGGTATTGCTATCGGTCCAGATCAATTTGTACGCGGAGGCAATGCGGAGAGATAATACCATTAATACCAAATAATCGACGAGCGTTGCGTTGTAAGCGGGTCTCGTGAACTCGTGGACATTGAACGTTGAGTACCGATTAATGTGCTTCGACGCTATTTCTCTCTCTCATGTTCGTACGCGGATTATCAGTATATTAAAAAAAAAAAGAAATTACATAACGCAAATAATACAATATTTATTGATTGAGTCTATAGTGTAGTAAATTCGTTTGTATGCAAAAGAAAAAAAAATACACGTAGATAATTTATGAAAATAATTTCAAAGATATGCAATGAATTCAAAGTTAAATAAAAATACATAAAATCTGTACTACTGTCTGTACTATCTTTTCAAATTGTTGAACTAATATTGAGAATTTATAATATTTTTTTCTTTATAAACATATTTTATTTTCAACTAGAAGAAACCATGTGCACGCTTTGCGTGCGTTATTTTTCAAAAGGTCTCAGTTCGTCAGCGTCATTATATTTGGGGATATTAATTAATTATAATAATTTTTATTTAATAATTACAATTGAATAATTTATGGTTGACGACGTGTTGCCGGTTCAAGAGACCCAATTACAAGCCGCGATAAAAAAGACATGCGACTCACCAAACTGAGCTGCAGCGGAGTTGAAGAATTCTGCCGGTGACTGTAACAAAAAAAGAAATATATTATTGTATGCATGTATATTAGTTTAAAAAATTAATGAAAAAAAGGTTAAAGTTTTTATTTAGTAAATGTTTTATTTAAAAAATTTATTCTCACCTATAAGTTGCTCCGCCGATGCAAGATGCCCGTCCCGGGCCTGCTCCTCCTCTCAGTTGGGACGTGTCGAGCCATCCTTCCGCGCACAAGTCACCCGCGAACATCCCGACCGTGATTTTAGAATAAAGCCATGTTAATAAATTACGCCCGAATATACTATGCGGAACTCCCGGGAACGACCGACGAACCGGCTACGGTTCGTAAAATAATTAATACCGGCGGTGACGATACTCGGTAATGACCGGCGGAGGCTGCTGCGTCGATCTGCAACAAAAAAATATATACATATATTAATTTCAGAGATGCTACAAATATAAGCTATTAGTTTTGCGTTTTACAAAATTGATTTTTACCTCTGGGGTTGCTCCGTTGATGCACGATGCCTTTCCGAGGCCTCCTCCTCCTCTCAGAACATCAGACCTCTTGTCGGAATGACCAGCTTCCTCTCGGGCCAATCGATATTCGTCCTCGCCCTGGTTATCTGCGAACAAAGAGCCCAGATAATTGTTAAAACTGCCCACGTCCACGCAACACATATGAGGTAAAAAGATCATTTCGGAGAGACAAATACGTAAGGATATAACACACTTTACAGAAAGGAGATATACTCACACGTGCTCTCCTCACACGGAGAATGGGGAGGAGAAGATGGTTCTCGTGGACCGGGCGGTTTTCGTCAAACGGAAGTACGTATTAATTTCGCCGAGCACGCGGTCGCTGTGAGTGTGTAGTACGTACGTGTGCTTTGCGCGACCGCTGGAGAAGGACAAAGCGAGAGTGGGAGTAGTGGGGAATATACCTAGCGCGCGGCACGTAGGCTCGCGCTCGCTCTCTCCCCCACCGTGCCTACCTCCCCCGCGGTTACCTGTGCGTAATACGTACGTGTGTTTTGCGCGACTGCTAGTGAAGGACAAAGCGAGAGTGGGAGTAGTGGGGAAATATACCTAGCGCGCGGCACGTAGGCTCGCGCTCGCTCTCACCCCGTCCCTCCCCGGTCTCCCCCGACCCACCCGCGCTTATCTATTCGTTACTGTCGTTTGATTTAATTGTAATATTTAACTAATATGTCCAGACAAAAACGGCACTTCCACCGAGTCGTTCTCGATCTCCACACAAGAAACTTGCTACAATTATTTCTTATATAAATTTACTTTTCATATAAATATATAAAAATGTAAATTATATTTAAAGTGAACGTGATTTATTTAAACCGCTGTTGTGAGATTTACGCACATCTGTAGTTCGTAGCTGAGAATTACAATATGTAAAACAGTTTTCTTTAACGCTTGAGAAGCAAAAGCAAATGGCGTGCGAGCTTTGTAATGTCTAGTCTCCGTATAAAGAAAAAGAGAGCAACGTGTGCGGGAAAAATTTATCTCGGATATGTTTTTGCAATGCAGCTTTTTTAAAAATAAACGATCCCGATATTAGGACGGAAAAGGGAGCAATGCCCGGGCGGTGAACTTATCTTTGAGCTTCGAAACTCATGGACGCGTAGCATGCTCCCTCGTTTTTTACGTAACAAATAGTAAGATCGCATATCAGCTGGTGGCCGCGTAGTAATTCATCGAGCGCAACGGCAAGCCGCAAATTTTTTTTTAATATTTCTATTTTCTTTTTTTTTCTAGCGACTTTTTTCCTCTCCCTTAGATAAGCCGGAACGAAAACCCCCGTCGGTTCCATCCCTAGAAAGGGATGTTTGTCATGTAGCACGCAAGCTGGCACGAAACACCGTCGAGCTATTCGATTTTCGTCGGTCATTTAGCCGCACGCCGCAGCATCTCGCATCCCGCGATGCCGAGATGCGCGATTCCGCTGAAGTGCGCACCATGCAACACGAATGAATTATAGTTTTAATATCGCGAACGGAGGAGAGAGCCGCGAACATGCCCGGGATACGAAACAACCGTCGAAGTATTTATTTTAAATTGACGCACACGCACATAAGCGACCGAATGCTCCGCCGTCGAAGCAATTAAATTTCATTTCCGACAAGATGACTCATCCCGCGGGACAAATCTCCGCGGGAGCTTCCGGGAATTGGCCGTAATTAATTAAAGCATTACCGAACGTGGTTTTTGTACGAATTCTCATCGCA
Organism: Cardiocondyla obscurior; assembly: GCF_019399895.1. Classification (NCBI taxonomy): domain Eukaryota; kingdom Metazoa; phylum Arthropoda; class Insecta; order Hymenoptera; family Formicidae; genus Cardiocondyla; species Cardiocondyla obscurior. The sequence goes on from NC_091881.1 coordinate 220,354, forward strand.
TAGAGAAGCTAATCGCTAAAAGTTAGTACGTTTCTTTCTCGTATTTATTTCTTTTCTACTTTTCTTGTTTTTTTTTCTTTTCTTTTTTTTTTTCTTAACGGAAACGCATGTCTGCCCGTCCATCTTTTCGCCGAAGCTACGGAAGTTGCTCAAAGGCACGCGAACATATAGCGGATGGCAAACGAAATGGAAACAGGCAACTTCGCCGACATCCAGCCATTTCAATTACCTGCTTCCCCCTTCCACGTTCGTACATCTCGTCGATGCGGTTGCCTTCCGCAACGCGCGGACCATTGTATCAATCACATAATTCTGTTAATGCATCATCGATATACGGCGAATCTCTAAACGCGAAGAGATAGGTCTCCTGGATTTCGTTCCGGCGAATTCTGATCTTTTATTCCTTATTGAGCGACGCGGCGTATTATTATATCACGTACGTTGCAATTTTGTAATTTCACCACTGTGATTTTAGCGAGATAAATCCATACGTGCCAGAGATGTATTCTTATTCCTTTCAAACAGATGTCGAATTATTGTTCCATAACTTCCAACGGGACGAGAATATCTTCAGCTTCAAATCCGCGCGGCGGAAGTGCAGTCGGTTGAAAAGTTAAAATTACGGCGTGCAAACGTGTTATATGCGTACTTGCATACTACATCCCCCATGCGTCACGCATTATGCGTCGAGTTTCCGCAAAATTGATGCCGCTGTAAACGAAAATAAAGCGACGTTACCCGCGCTCTACTCTTCTTCGTATCGCTACCTTTGTTATCTGCCTTCTTTTTATCTCTCCGGCTGAGCCATTCGCAGACGATTTCACGGACATTATCGACATTGTTGTGTATGCAATTATTATTGTACGCGCGTCATTATTCGCATCGCTGAAAGTTTCCGACATTTGGCGTTGTAATTATTGCAGTACGGCGAATATGATAACGTCGATGCCGCGGCAGAGAATATTATCAAGCGTGTTATGATGCGTTATGATTCGCACGCTGTTAATCACTTCACCGCATTATTACGGTCGCTCACGATGTTTGTTCGTAATACAGCTTCTCGTAATTAAGTAATGGCACTATTGTCATTGTACAATTATATCTCGAGCTCTTTTAGACGAGCTATACATACATATATCACATTTGATACCTCATATTTCATCATCATATGCGATTAAATATATAACATTTGTTTTCACGCATACGTAAATCTTGATACTTTAATTTCACGAGCTTTTATTGCTCAATTTTATTATACAATTTTTGTAGCGGGCAGCTAATTTTTGTTCCTTCTGTCTGAAATAAAGGTGCTTAATTTTTTTATTTACTTTAATCTCCGCGCAACGACAAAAACTGCAATCGATTCCCTACAAGAGTTTCCTATCTGCAATTGCACCGTAATGTGTTACAAGCAAATTCAACTTCACCGTCAGATGTACCATCATTATTATTGTTCTCCATTACCATGACGCCTTTGGGAGACTATCTACCACGTAAATATGTATATATTCTAATGCATGCGCAATTGGGTGCACGTACACACTTGACAAGAACTTTGAGTGCCATCTTTCCACCCTCGACCTCGTTAGCTACTACTAAATTCTCGGTGGTACCTACTTTTCCATCCTTTCCGAACTTCCGCCACGAGCGGCGCCTGTTCGAAACGACACTTCGCAGTCTTTGTATTTTTTTTTTTTTTTTTTTTTTCTTGCCGAATTTCTTGCGAGCGTTTCAATGTTCTATAAATTAAAATGACTTAACTTTTTATCTTCTACGCGACTTTTAGTTAAAGTATATGTAAGACTACAATTTATTTATTTTTTCATCACACGTATTTTTAAAATTAATACCAAAATCGAATATCAGAATTATAATTATAATAAAAACATTTCTATTATTTTACAAGATGGAGAGAAAATTCTTCGCCCGAGGTACTTTTCTTCTTGTCATTTTTCGACAAACTTCGCGAAGATCTGAAATTGTCTACGAAACTTTTGGAAAGTTACTTAAAGATGCAGACTCGGAATTGCTTTTTCAATATTAGGACTTGGCTCTCGACTCTTCTTAAATGAGAGTCTCGAGACACTTGACTGTGTATTCGTAAGCTTGGGAATATTTCAGCATGATAACGTATTTATCCATCGAGGAGCAAAACACGCGGCACGTTTCTATAGCAAAGTACGTAACAATGCGTGTGATGAAAAATGCATTCATCAAAAAACGGTCGAATTTTTCGCAACAACGAAGAGAAAGACGGGCGGATCTCGAAATCCGGAAGAAGCGGATTTGTTCCTTTCTTCTCGTACAGTAGGGCTTCCGTCGCACAAATCCGCCAATAATGCCAGGGCGTTTACCACACTTGCTGTGACAACTCTCGACTTCCCTTCGTCGAGAAAACTCCTCGCAACGGTCCAGAGACGGAACTTCGCGAAGACCCGTTCGCAAATGATCGATCTCGCAAAAAGGGTCGGGTGTTCGAAAATACGCTCCCTCACGTACGAATCAAGGCACGTTCGCGACCCGTGTGCCTTCCTTTAAAGCTTCGTAAGGGATACAAGGGAAGTTCTTAGCGCAAGAGAAGACTTCCTGATCCAGCGCACGTCTAAAATAGCACGTATCCTGGCGCACGCTCGTACACATGTCACCTCGGCGAAAGGATGAGATACAAAATACATGCTGCAGGACGGTATCGCTAAACGGTTGTTACGAATATTCTACGTTTTTTGTTCGTGCCAGTTTGTAAATTAATTCAAGGCTTCTTACGGAGTTAATTCTCACGAAAATCAAAAGCTCCCTAACTCAACACTTTATTTTTTTTTTTTACAAACGTTTTTTCTTTCAGGAGAACGATACGATACGCTTTCGCGTGACTTTGGAGGACGAGGTGCCAGCCGGACAGCAGCCGAATATCGTCGGCGTAGATGCTTACGTGATCGTGTTGGACGAGAACGACAACCCGCCGCACTTCTTGGGTGTACCATACGAAGCCGTTGCCGAAGAAGACACCCCCGTTGGCTCCACCATCCTGCCGGGCATCAGGGTTGTGGACCCTGACCTCCTGGGCGACATTATAGATCTAACGTGCGTCCCACAGCCACAGGTGAGACATTAATACGCGTTAGCGCGCTCGGTAACGTCCCGCGAAGGATATTTTTATCCGGTCTCTCCCGGCGATCGAATTTTCTTGCCTCCGTGGGGATTTTCCGGCGGAGAAGAATTTCAACTGACGATCCGTGCCCTTCTGATCCGCCGTCCTGGAAAATCCGTCATTGATAGAATTACGCGGAGAACAACATGCTTTCTTTCCTTCGTTCTTCATTTCTCTGAGCTTAATATCTTTACGAGGTTCCGACGAAAGAAGCGCGAGCTTTTTTTTTCTTCCTTTCCCTTCTCTCCCTCCGAACTGGTGATCGAGTGAAGACGTAATGGAGCCGACAGGTCCCACGCGAATTCACATAACAATCTGCTAATATATATCCAGCTTTTTATTTCAAATTACCGCAACTGCTGTCCGCAACATCTTCGAATTTTCCCTCGGCGTTCATCTGAAGATTTCGTCTTTTTGATGTCGATTTTCTTCGCTCCGCGCCGATAAAATTACGTGTTCCGCTTTCAGGCGTGTACAAATGCCTTCGACATACATAAATAATATGCGCGAGATAAAAGATAAAAAAATTTTTTTTAAAAGAAAAGGAAAAAGGAATTAAGAGCGTCTCTTCTAAATTCGTTTGTGCTATCGCGTCCGACGGTCGCATCCGCGCGAAGGAAAGCGGATAATAAACAGGCCGTGAGAGAGAGAGAGAGAGTTATTTTCCGCTCAAAGGATTTATTAAGAAGTCGCCGTCTTGGTCCTCTTTACGACGCGACGCGAGCTGCAACGGCCACCCTCGTTGAGATGCAGTCGGTCGCGCAGTAGATAAAAGATGTACAAGTACCGGTGTTTCACGTAAATGAAGAGAGCTCGGATGAAGTGTTCCCTTCTTCCCCTCTGTTCGCGGGGCGAGGCGGAATATTGGCGCCCCGTTGCCGAGGCGCTTTGTAATTCGCAGTTTTCCATTAAGTTATCCACTCTCGTGTCCTGTAATAAACTTGGTGAGAAAGGGGGCGAGGGGAAACGCCGGTCTTGCTTCGTCTCGCAACGACGAGCAGCACGCCCGAGGGAGCCGAGGACTCGTCGACGGCGGCGGCAGCCGGTTCTCGTAGTCGGACTTTCGTAATCATCGCTGCGGATCTCAACGTTAACCCCCGCGGAAAACGCGTGGCCTATTTTGCACAAGCGAGCGCGTTAGCTCCTCACAGCGGCGCTCGCAAATTTAATAATCGCTCGGATGAGTGTAGAGAATGGGGGGAGGAGGAGGGCGAGAAAGAGATTTTATTACCCTCCTCTCGCGGAGCTTGCATTCGGCAGTTTCTTCGGCGGATCGAGCGCCGATAAAATTGAGTTTAATTTTTAGTATGTGCGAACGCAATACTTACCGAGCTTTTCAAGGGCCGACGAACGGTTAAATGACCTTATTTCTCCATGATCTCGGGATACCCGTACAGCTATCATTCCTTTCCTCTCTCGTCTTTCCCGTATTGTGAAACGATGAAGTGCGCCCGGCAGGATTACAACAGTTAAGCGAGCGGAAATGCTGGTTTCTGAAAAAAAAAAAAATTAAAGCTCCAACTTTACACTGAGCCGCTGATTCGACACGAAAACCAGCATCGTCGAGAATCTGTTCTAGGTACGGAAGGTATCTAGAATTTTTTGTACATTTCATTTAACACCGATCTAATTCGGATAGAGTAGCTTCGATAGTGCACCTTCTAATAAGTTTTTGCTCCCTCGCACTTCGCGCGGATCCATGAAAATTTAAGTCACGTTCGAGGATCGTATTTACGGAAAGTTGTAACGCGTTACCGCGGAAAATTGCTGCTGAAAGCCGCTTTCTGTTTAGAATCCAATCGATATAATGCGTTATGCGATACGCGTCCCTCGCAAAATGGGCGCGCGAAAGAACGCCCCGAAAATTCAGTCCACGGAAAAAAAAGAATGGTCGCAACGTATCGCTTTCACGCGGACTTTCGTGTGGGTTTTTTTTTCTTTGCTAGGAGGGGGAGGGGGAGAAAAGCGGTCCAATTCGTATATCATCTCGCGACCCGTTAAAATTATCTGCCTGCAGCCTCCTGGCTTCAGCCCCTTTCTCTCTTCTCACCGGCGGCCCTCCCGCCCTCGCAACTCCTCCCGGGGAAGATGCGCGGCGGGATATTAGTTCGTATAACGCACCCACCCTTCCCCCTACGTCATATCCGCTCGATAAATTCCCAGTTGGAGCCGTTAGGCGCGACCAATAAAACTGTAAAACCTTTTAACTAATGGCGCGACCGGCTTTACAGCGGCAAAACTTTAATGCCCACCCTCGTTTTCGTTATACGCGCCGGCCGATCGCATCCAGTCATTAAGCGTAACTAATGTTTGCCAGTGCTCAGAATCACCCGCGAAACCGGAATCAACGGCGAAATTTTCCATTAATGATCCGCAGCTTCGATAGCGACCAAATTGTTCAGGGCAAACGCGAGTTCCGGCTGAAATTTATAATAAATCAGAGCTCCACGTTCAATTCGCGGTTTATTATTTTCGATGCGAATTCGTTTGACGTTAAATTATTTGAAATCTGCGCTCGTCTCCCCGATGCATTGCTGCATATGGAATGACGCGGACTTTTACCTCGTAATTTTTTGATGATAATTCTTGACGTGTTAATATTTCTCGCTTATTTCGAAGAGCGGTATGAAAATTGATCCAGCGACTTCTGCGTTTCCACGGTAATATTTCACAGATACGATTCCATCGCAAAATCTCCACGCATATTTGTGACGAGGGACGTTCCCGTGAAGAGCATCGCAGAGGCTTCAATCAAGTGACGAGACGTCGTAACTTTGGACGGATACTTCCCTGTATAATATATCGATTAATTAACGCTGCGGACGTTCGCTGAATACTTACCGAAGTGTCTTGACTTACATACACCGCGAAAATCGAATATGCTGTGCGATCGACCGTACTTGTCGCGATTAACTCACACGAGATCAATGATGGCTGACTTTCGTTGCAGTTCCTGGATGCCTGCGAGAAGTTCGGCATCGTCAATGTCGAGAGAAGCCAGAACACGTATGTGGGCGCCCTGGTGCTGCGGCAGCCCCTCGATTACCGGGAGAGGCCTTTCTATCAGCTGCTCCTGCAAGCAAGTGTGAGTATACTTCTCTTTCTCTCTCTCTCGCTCTCTTTCTCTCTCTCTTCCTCTCTCTCTATTTCTCTCACCTTCCCTCAAATCACTCTCAACTCGAAGATTGATTCCAATTATGCGCGCCATGAAGGAAAGCCAGGCGTTGGCCCGCTTCTCGTAAATGTGCCGGATAAACCCGTCCGTAAACGGGATGCGCAAACGTAACGCCGAGATTGCGGGCGAATTCGAGATACGGGCGAATTTGCGAACTAACGAGGACGGCGAGAATGACGTGCGTAGGACGCGGACCCGGCGGTGTGTCTGTTGGCGGCTACGTTAACTTAAACGCCACCCAGCGCCGTTTCCGGTGGCGAAACCGAGCAATTCTCGTAGCGGCGTTTAATTAACGGTCGAACGTTTGTCGATAATTACGTCTATGACGACGTTCAAGCAACATTTTCTCTCTCGTTTTCTCTTCTACTCGAGTTTCTATCTGCTGCATGTTAAGCGTGACCCTTTTAATCGGAAATTTTTCTTTCTCTACCTGTCTCTCTCTCTCTCTCTCTCTTTCTCTCTCTTTGTCTCTTTCTTTTTTTCTCTCTCTCGCGCGCGCGCACGGCGCGGGCTTTAGAACGCCGTTTGAATTGAGGCGCTTTCTTTCGGAGAGCAGAAAACGGCTTCGTATTATTTAAAATGAACCCCGCAAGCTTCGGCGAGCGTGAAGAACACTATCGAGTTTACGTGACTTCAAAGGGCTCGCAGATAAAAGGCAAGGCAGACTGCGGCGGGCCCGATGCCCGGAAATCGGAAACCTCAGTTACCACGGTTACCCTTTGATTCCCGCCGACGTTTCGATACGTTAAAATGCACCGTAAACATATGCGGCAAAGGTCTCTAAGCCCGCCTAAGGCTTCTCGCGCCGCGTTAAAAAAGGGATCGTGATTTACCGTGCGCTTTCGCGTTTCGAAAATGCACCTCGTGTCGCAAAGCGGCAAACATTGAAGCTCATTTAGGTCTCGCGGTGCAAACGTGCCTCCGCTATGATCGATGCGGTTTTCCCACCTGCCACGCCGATTCCGCGATATTTTCCCTCCGCCGTAATATCTGAGGAATATAGCGAGAAATCGAAGAAAACAGTAAATATTTGCCCGCCGCACGAGCAATGTAATGGCGCGTTTTCTCATCGCGCATTTAGCGTTAAATGCGATCTGATCCCCGTCTCCACGCCAGAGTGCCGCTGCCAATCCTCGCGCCAGATCTTTTTACATGGGGAAATTATGAGAGAAAGAAAAACAATGTCGACGGGAGCGAAGGGTGCGAGAGTTGCACGCGAAGTATCTCACCCTGCGCTTGAATTTCGAACACTTCGGAGGTTAGGACGCGAGATGCAAGAGATGTCATTCGAAAACTGAATCGGTATGGAAATCAATCGTTCTTACCATTGATTTTTCTTTGTCAGGATTTTGCGAACTCCCCGTGGGACGATGAGGATTAATTAATCAACGTCGCGCCAGCCAACGTGAGGCGTCATCTCCGCGCGTTCACGTATGCGAGATAAAGAGATAATTGCGGTTCGCCCGCGACACTCCGCGCGCGACGAAAGCGAATGACGGGCTCCTTTCTGTGTGAGAGCTGCGGAGATTGATTTTAATTACGCGTTCCCTCTCCGGAAGCGAACGAAGAGCCGTTCCCTTTACGACGAGAAGATGGTCCCGTTCGCGATAACGCGCATAATTACAGCGGCGAAGTGACAACGGACACGTAAATTACGACTGCAATCTCATTACCGCGCGAGATAAATCGTAACGAAAGTTTAGTTAAAATGCTGTATCTTTTCGCTTCGAAGAGTCCCCTTTTTTCGTTATAGAACACTCGCGAATCCCAGTTGCCGGAGATTCGCGAAATAAGAAAAGAACGACCGAAACTGAATGTATGAATTTTTTCCGCAGGACGGCCTGAACAATGGGACCACCGGTGTCGAGATCAAGGTGGCGGACATTCAGAACAGTCCACCGGAATTCCTGGACTCTCTTACAGGCGTCGTGCGCGAGGACGATCCGATCGGGACCCTCGTAATGACCGTGAAAGCCAGAGACGGTGACAGAGGGATGCCACGTAAAATGATCTACGAATTAGTCACCAGTGAGTATCTCCTCGTCGCTGAGTTAGATTTGAATTTTCACATTAATGCTGCCTACGATTTTGACGAAGGTCCAACGTCACGAGTTTCAAAACTGTCCTTTCCGTAGATCCGTTTGATTATTTCCTGCTGGACGACGACACAGGCGAGCTGAGGACGGCGAAGCCGTTGGACAGAGAAGCGCTTGAGAACTCGACGGGCGTGCTCACCCTGATCGTGAAGGCCCGCGAGCTGATCGACGGCATACCCGGCAACGACAACCTGACGGTATCGACGGCCGAGGCGACCGTGACGATTAAGGACGTCAACGATGAGCCGCCCACGTTTAATCGGCGCGAGTACAACATCGAGATCCCGGAGAACGTGCCGGACGGCACGCCGCTTCCGCATCTCGACATGACGGTGAAAGATCCGGACGTGGTGAGCACAGAGCTCCCCTTTGCCCCCGATTCATTAGCGTGGATATTACCTGTCGATTCCGAATGCTGAACAAGATCCTGTTCTCTCTCTCTTCCTTTCTCTCGCGCGCGCGCGATTCTCGGGACGAAAATGGACCTACAGCCTGCGGCATCCGCGTCTGGGCGCGGTCAATAATTCGGCGTACACCGTTGTCATCGAAAAATCAAGAGTGAACTCGACACGCGTAATAAACGCGTGTTAATATATGTAATTTACGTACATGAATGTATTTTGGCTTTTTGCAGTGCTCGCGCGCCCGCGAGGAAACAATAGGATGCGATCGGAAAGGCGCCGTACACGTTCAACTTTGTTAACTGTTAAATGTTCGCGGTATTAACGGCAGCGTGAAATAGAACAGCGGAATAAATAATTCATGATGTGTTATAAAGCGCCGATTAAATATGATTGTTATTTTGTCGCGGTCGTATCGATCGGTGGTTGCTGTTGAATGTATTTTTTTGCGCGTTACGTGGACCCGTCTCTCTCGCTTTTTTGATCGCGGTAAAACCCCGGCGCATGTTTTGCGAATGGAGGAATAAGACCGTTTTCACTTTAAGGGATTAAATGCTGTATTCTCCCTGCGACTGGACGACATAACGGGAGCGTTCACCGTAGAGCCTGTTCTGGCGACCGGTAGCACGTCCGTGAACATCCGCGTCACCAACGGCTCGCTGGATTACGAGAACCCTAATCAGCGGAAATTCATTATCTTGGTAAGTCGGGCGGGGAGACGTTTACCTCTCCTCGCTTTCCTCCATTAATTTTTTACAGGCGCCACTGAATAATTTAAATCAATATCCTGCTTCGAGAGCAATTCTACACTAAACGGTGATTCTCATTATCAGGTTATCGCTGAGGAAATCCATACGAACCCGAGGCTTTCGTCCACGGCAACGGTAACGATCTCCATCACGGATGCAAACGACAACGCGCCTTCCTTCGGGAGCCCGACGTATACCGCTACGGTGTCCGAGACGGCGGCCCCAGGGAGCTCCATTATAACGATTACGGCGAGGGATCGCGACAGCGGGCGGTAAGGGCTCGTTAAGCACGTGCTCTTTGTGCCACGAGACATCAAAGCACGCTTTGCCCTTCATTTACGTCGCGATTCTCTGTTCCGCAGCTTCGGCACCGCCGGCATAGTCTACCAATTACTTGGCCAGGGCGCGGAGCACTTTGCGATCGACAAGAAGACCGGCACCATCACCGTCGCGCCTTGCCCGACGCCTGGCACGTCACCCTGTCTCGATTACGAACAACAAACCGAATATTTTCTCACTTATAAGGTACAATTCCAATTAAGTTACGCAGCTCGAATAAATGTATATCTGAAACAAATCTTGTTTTATGTATATGTTATTTGTGGTTGTTTTTATATATTTTTATTTACGTGACAAATCAGAAAAATATCTATTAAAAAATATTTTTTTTTTCTCCAGGCGACGGACGACAATGGGAAGGGGCAAACCACAAGTGTTTCGTTGCGTATTAGTCTGGTAGACGCGAACGACAGCCCGCCGCGTTTTCTGCAAGATAAATATCGTGCGGTGGTGGACGAAGGTGCCGAGAAGTTTGAGCCCGAACTGAAGGTGCAGGCGCGTGACAAGGACAAGACGTCGAAAATCACGTACGCTCTAGTGGGCGGTAACGAGCTCGGCTTGTTCGCCGTCGACCCGGACACCGGCGAAATCACCATCAGGAGTCCGGTCGACATGACCAACGCCACCAACGACTGGATCGGTCTAACGATACAAGCAAGCGATGGCATGTTCGTTGACTCCGCCCTGGTCAACATCAGCGTGCGCGACGTGAACAACAATGCACCCGTGTTTCCACATGACATATACACAGCCAGCATCGCGGAGATATCGCCGATTGGTAAGTATCCGGGATTACGCTTAACGACGACTGTGCGTGTGTCCCCGATCGCACAATTGCGAGCAATCCCGTGGATGTAATCAAGGTTGTCGGATGTAGAATATTCTGCCTCAAATGGCATTCGTTTACTGAAAGAGCTTACGTTTCTCATTTGCGAGACATTTCATTACTGTTTATCGAGCTAATCCTGATTAAGCTGATAGTTGACTTACCCGACTTTTCAGGAACTGTGGTAGAAGAGGTAACCGCAGCAGATGCTGATAGCGGAGTGAATGCGGAGCTGGTCTACAGAATACAGAAAGGAGCTTTTGACGACTTCGCTATCAACGAGACCACGGGCGTCGTCACGGTGTCTCGAAAGTTGGATTACGATGAAAAGAATACGTATCACGTGGAAGTCATAGCACTTGACAAAGGTACACTGTTGTCACAAGTGATTGGAAAAAATTAATATTCGCATTAATAATTACCTTGTATTTATAAGGAATTAAATTTTTTATCTCTATTAAAAAAAAAAATAAATTTATCTCGTTGCTACACAATTATTGTCGTTTTTCTGCGATGCCAATTTTGTATTTTATTTCAGGAACGCCGAGTCTGACCGGAACGACGACGCTAATGATCGAAGTGGAAAATAGCAATGATAAGGCTCCGTATTTTACGCCCGAAACGCAGCGAACGGAAGTTACGGAAGACACGCCAATCGGCACCGTTTTCACTACATTGAAAGCTACCGATCCGGATAGCACAAATCTTGAAGCTTTGAACTTTGCCATTTCCGAGCCAATCACCGCTATTGATAGAAATGGCCAACGCGTTAACGACAGCAAGTCTTTCAAGGTACAAAAAAAAACATTTTTGTTTTACCTCTACTTTTAAAAATTAAATAAAAATATATTTTATATTATTTTATCTTTTACCTCGTTTTTTTTTGTTTTTATAGGACTTCTTCGCAGTCGATCGAGCTACCGGCCAAGTTTCCGTTGTTAGAGCTTTAGATCGTGATATAGCAGCGACAGTAAGCGTTACGGTAGTTGTAAGTGACACTACGGCACCCACACTGCAGCAAGGACGAGGTAAATATATTTTTTGAAGAGTATTATACGAAATATTTTTTATTATTTTACACGTCACATTGTCTTCAATAGGCAAACTGGTAATCACAATCATCGACGTAAATCACATGGCACCAGAATTTCTAAAGCCATGGACCCGAGAAAATCCGCGATATCTAATAGAGATGCAAGAGGAGCAACCTACCGGTGCTGTCGTAGGTGCTTTCACAGCAACGGACGCTGATAGTAACATAGCGGGATACGCCATCGATCCGCCAAGCCCTTACTTCAATATTGATAATATTACTGGTAAGTTGCTCGTGAATCTCACGTCAGTTTCATGTATGCGCATGCTTCGAAAATCATTGTCGAAAATCAATTTACTTACTAAAGTAGTGCCTTACTGTGCATATATTTATATAAAATATACACTTAAAATAATTTCTAATCATAAAAAATGTTTGGCATGTATTAATTCATATTATTACTTATATGTTTTTCCGCAGGAATTGTAAGAACTAGTCAAGTGATCGATTACGAAGAAACGAAGCAATTGGAATTCACAGTAGTCGCTTACGATTCTGGAGTGCCTCAACTTTCCACTGCTGCAAAAGTTACCGTTACCGTGATCAACGTAAACGATCAAGATCCGAAATTCGAGAAGGACCAGTATAACGCATCGATAAAAGAAAATTCTCCACCTGGCACTCACGTTACCGTTGTAAAAGCTACGGACGGCGATGAAGGACCTTTTGGCGATGTCAGCTATAGCTTAATTGGCGAACATGCTGCTGATTTTAATATCGGTAAAGTAACAGTTTTGTGTGCATCGATTGCAGTGCATTGATAAACAAACTACATATATTGAAATTATTAATAGATTTTTTTTTATTTATTTATATAATCTTATGTAATATTTAGGGCATGAAACCGGAGAGATCACCGTGGGCGGTGCTACGGTTCTTGACAGAGAAGTGACACCAGAAATAACGATAACAGTGATGGCTAGTGACGGCGCCCATATAAATTCGCGGCGAAGCACCACCGTGCCGGTGGTTGTCAAATTAATTGATGAGAATGATAACAGACCAATATTCTCACAACACAGCTATAGAGCTTCTGTCGCGGAGAATTTGTCTGTTAATCCGCCGGCGCCTATACTACAGGTATTATTTTTAAAATCACTGTGAATAATTTTAAAGTAATAACTTTTTAACGTATTGATAAAAATGACATTTGTATTTTTTAAGGTACGAGCGGTAGATCACGATGAAGGGACGAACGGTGAAGTTTGGTACACTATCATCAACGGAAATGAAAATGAATCATTTTCATTAAAGCGCGAAACAGGTATCTTATTTCCTGCAGCCGCTCTTCTTGGCAGAGCTGGTTCTTACAGAATCGAAGTCGAAGCACGCGACGGTGCCGGAAGTGGTCCACATTCGGACAGATGTTACGTTGACATAAGAGTCACACCTGTGAATCAGCATAAACCGCAGTTTGTCATGCCGGAACTGACAAACGCGACTGTAGAAGTGCCAGAGGTACGTATAAAAAATTTTTTTTATTTTATTTATTTATTTTTTTTTATATTAAAGTGAGCTAATAAGTTTTAGTTAAATTAAAATAAAAATATATGAAGTATGAGTAAAATATATTATAATAGGCGAAAACATTTTCAGAACGCAGGTGTGCCGAATTATTTAATATTAACCGTAAAAGCCATCGACAGAGATCCCGGCGAAAACGGTCGTGTTAGCTATCATTTAAAAGTCAACAATAGAAATGTTCAAGAAACCGAGGAATTTTCTATAGACCAAGAAACTGGTGAGCTTCGATCAAAAATTATTCTCGATCGCGAGATCAAAAGCAAATTTGAAGTAAGTTGTGTACTAAATTACCTTTTTAATTATATCGTTAATTTAGTAAAAATACCGAAGGTTTATACACTTTTATTCCTTTAGCTCGTGCTTGTGGCAGCCGATCATGGAAGTCCTACGACGTATGAAACCTTACGTCTATTAACAGTTCAATTAGTCGACACAAATGATAACGTGCCGCAATTTTATGAGCAATATAATTTCCACGTGTCCGAAAATCGACCAAAGGATTACTTCATCGGCAAAGTTACAGCAGAGGATAAAGACGAAGGCAGACATGCTAAGGTTTACTATTACATAGAAGCAGGTAAATGATATATACTTGAAACCATAATTTTTTTTTAAACTTTAAATATCTTACGAATATATATTGGTTATTTTAGGAAACGAAGGATACGCTTTTTACATGGATAAATCTGATGGAAGTATCTATGCAAATAAATCATTTGATCGCGAAACAAGAGACAAATACATTCTTTCTGTTCTCGCATCTAACGATCCCGATCTTTACATCAATCCTGTGCAATCCGGGCCACCATTGACTCACAATCCGGAACACGGGCATGTGAACGTAACAATAACTGTGCTGGACGAAAATGATAATCCACCTATTTTTGAACGCAGCGATTATTACGCCGGCGTGAATTCCATGGCAAACATAAATGATTTTGTAACCAAAGTAACCGCGTCCGATTTAGACGTCGGTGATAATGGTACTCTCCATTACTACGTTGCCAGCGCGAATCTTTATAAATATGGCTCAGAAAAGCCAAGTGGTTCGATAGTGCCAAGTCCGTTTAACGTTACGCAGGATGGCAAGCTTGTTACAAGTGGATATATGGCAGAGTACAATCAAGATAGATTTATCGTTGAAGTCATCGCTAAAGAAGCAGCCATTCCGGAAAGATACGCAGTTACCAAAGTTCATGTAAGAATACTACAATTATTATTTTAATTTAATATATGATTAGTATTATTAATAATCAGCACGTTAATTTGAGAATTTTTATATATTAAAATTGCTGAAATATATGTCTTTATTTTGTAATTTTATTAATTTTTTTTCAAGGTTTGGGTATTTGAACCATCTCAGCTTATACGAGTCATTCTTTCTCGACCTCCGGAAGAGGTAAACAGCGAACGCGATGAGATTGTTTCGGAATTATCTAATGCCACGCAAAGCAGGGTTGTAGTAGACGATATCAGATATCACGTTGACGCTTCTGGTCATATCCGTAGAGAATGGTAATTGCACATGGACATAATTCTTTTCTAAATTTTTTTTATTGTCGTACGTCACATATAATCTAAATAAATTTACTTTTTAGGTGTGATATGTATTTGCATGTCGTCGAGCCGAAAACTCAAACCATTGCGCCGATACCTCATGTGCTCAAAGTCATCGATGCGAAATACGATTTCTTAAAGCATTACTATGCCGGATTTGCTATAGAAAATGTTGTGGTGGGTATTTTGATATCACAATTTAACATTGTATAAATATATTTACTTTAAAATTATAAACTGCATTTATAAATTTTTTGGAGCTGATAATTTTACTTAAAAAAATTATTATATTCTAAATTATGGAAATTAATATATGTAATTTTACGATTATTTCAGCCCGCATACGCTGGAGTTCAAGAGGAACCATTTGATCCTGCACTTGCTGCTTTAATAGCTCTTTTAGTTGTTTTACTTGTAGGTGCGGTTACTGTTACAGTAGTTTGTTGCTGTTTACGCCATTGGTAAGAATATAATGATTGCATGTATGTTCTTATTTATGTATTCAATGTATTACACAATAATGCTTTAGGGTAATTACTGTGCCAAATGATATACGTAAGAAGGATGGCCTAATTAAGAAACAGATCATCGACGAACTGAACACAACGGAAAATCCCTTGTGGATCGAGCAGTAAGTCTCGTTTCTGTACATGCATGCATGGCCTTATCATGGCACGATATATGACGAAACATTTTTCTCAATTGTAGAAAATTGAAACTTTACGAGGAGCAAGAGTTAACGATGCAAGTATTCAGTGAGCCTGAAGGTGGTCTCGGTGGTGAAAGACGTGGCAGTGGTGTAAGTGTCGGCATGGGTGATACGTCTCAAGATAACACTTACGCAACTATCCAGCATCCACTGCCTACGAACAGGCATCGTCCGACTACGCCTGATTATACGACGCTTCCAGGAAATCATAATGTAGGTCAAGTAAAAAGAAAAGCATATGTAGACCACGTTTAAAACACTGCCAGCATTGTAAATTCACACTATACGTGATTACAGCAATTAATTTAAAAACACAAGTAAAAATATACATATAATAAATCAATAAATCAGCGCATATAAAGAGATCACGTTTAGATTAGGTTGACTTGGTGTTTGGGAGTGAAATGTGTTATTTTACGTTTTAGTTGTACGAATCGGCCCTGGGTTTTCAAGGATCAACATTCCAGCCTTCTCCGAACGTGATGCCGCAACTGACGGTCGACCGCGACGGCCAGCCCCAATTCGTTTCGGGGCTAATATAAACTAGCTCTGATACACGGGCACGCTCAGCCCATCCTCTCCTACTTTCCCTTTCTATCTCTAAATAAGCTCCGTCGCCGTACGTTGTACCTCTTTGTCCGCGGCTCTTTTTCATTGCACGCGCCTCTTCGGAGCGTACTTCGGGCGACTCGCATGCACACACCTCTTTGACAATAACCGAGTTAAATACTGGTCGGGTTTGTCCTGCGAGTAGACGCGTGTACGAGAAGAGCGACACGACACGACATTAATACGAGACATACCATTCGCGAGATCCGCCCTTTCTCACTTGCGTGAACTTATGCCATTTTCAGTTAAGACTCTTCCTCGAGAGCTTGCGAAAGGACTCATGATGAAGAGTGACGACGAACGACACAGTCAATATTACTGGAGTAATTAATCCCTGTAGCTGGTGTGTGCATGTATATATGTGTGCGTTGCCAACCTGGGGTCCCGTCTGACTTTATCGTTAGAGCTACTTTTTAGGAGAATCAAAAAAAAGAAAAAGGGCAAAAGAAGAAGAGAGGAGAATATAAACTAGATAAAATAGATACTGTGAGATAACTCGACATGACCGAAGCTTGGCACGACAGATATATGTATATAAAATGAATGTGTAGATTCCGTCCAGCCCAGTTTTCGTATTATTTTCCTCGTTAGTTTAGTATTTATGTTCTTCCAAGATATATACGCGCGTTCGAGGCACGAACGTATTTTGTGTGGATGTTTTACAACGATCACTGCCACATTTTTAGCATCTACGCGATACGATTCGTTGAATAATTACGCCATTGTTGCTGCACGCACAACGGGTCATTTATAATCAAGATATAGCGCGTATAGTTTTTAAGTTAATGTTCTAAGTTAATTTTAGTGTATTTTATTTAAGATAGAATATATTTAAATGACTGATATTTTTCTCTTTTTTCCGATTAAACTGTGATTTGATTGCGCCCGAGTGTGAGTGTGATGATTTAACTCGTAATGATTTTATACGAGTCGCTGGCGGTGGGCGGACATAGTCATATCATAGTTAGATGAAGTAATGACGCTCGCAGCGAATTCCAGTGTCATTGCGGCGAAATGATCTTGCCTTCGAAAAATCATGTCAACTTTACACTTTAATAGCGATTTTCACAAACCGTCCTCGACTGAGAACACGGAGATCGTGACCTTCAGGAATTCCCTGCGGATGCCACTTTCCGTAAAAGAAAAAAAAAAAAAACGTATCGCAACTACTCGATAAAAACAGTAACTTAACTTATGATCGAGTTATTTCTAAGAATATTTAATGTAAAACTATTATCGGTATCATGATATTACTAGATGGTTATGAATATTCCAGTTAGCAAAAATATCTGTTTTATTAATTACAAATTTATTGTAATATTGTAACATATTTTATGTAAGTCATTAATAAAAAATATTCGTACACCAGATCTTAGACTAGTCGGTAAAATGAATCTGCTTGAGGTTGATTGATTTTATCAGCTTACATTTTGACTGGTGTTTTCAAAATGGATCAATTTGTAGAATTTCCAGAATTATTCTTTGTCGTTATTTTTTTTTGTTATCTGAATTTGTTCTCCTACTTTTTCAGGTGTATCTACAGAGCTACGTTTTTCAACATTTTTATTTTTTGTAAAATCTAACGTCTCGACCAGCGATTCCGATTGATCCAGCCATAATTTACATCCTTTTTTTGTAGGATATCTTTTAGTGTTCATACAAGTTAAGCATGTCCATTTGATACCCTTTATAGGCTTTGATACTAATCTAACTCTGGCTGTCTCTCCAGGTATTAGTGGACTTTGACAAGATTTGCATATAGTTCTTTTTAAATTTGGTTCCCTAAAATAAATTTTATTATAATTTTTATTCTTTTAAGAAAAATCAATGAATCATAAGCAATGCTTACATGCGTATAACTGCTTTTTTGGCACAAGCTACCATATTATTGCCGAAATAAGATGCTGCAACTCGATTTTTTGATGCAATGAAATGACTGGCCTACAAATAGAAATAATAATTGACAATTGAATCACTTTTTTTTTTACTTGTTATTATTTTAATACCTTTGATGGTATGTATAGGAAATAAAAAAATTCAGCTTATCTAAATAACAACTAAATAAGTAAAAATTTACACGTAAAGTTAAAGAATGATAAATTTTGTAATTGTTACCTGGTATAAATAATTCATTCGCTCAAAAACATCTTTGTATTGGCAAAATTGATTCTTGTTTTCTGTAAGCACATGGCATGTAAATAAATGAAGCAAATACATTTAACATGCTATAATATTTAACTTACTCATTGTACAGTCGGTTATCTGTTGTTTTAATTTATATTAGGAATCCATAAATTTATATCGACGAACAAAAAGAATTTAATACGTTAATCTTTACACCTTTCCTCAGCAGCAATTTCACATTTTTAAGGTTATGTTGTTGCTTTCGGTTAGAATGCTTGTATATGGGATTATTATAGGACAGTAAAAGAATAATTTCATCTTTTTTGATATTTAATTAAAAAAACTTTTTATTTACATATTTCAATATTATAAAAAATATATAAAAAAGTACGACTAGTAGTAAATAATGTAGTAAAAACTCTATTTTACTTGTATTTTACTTATAATTAAAAATTTTTAGTAGAACATTAATTTTTATACACTAATTAATTTTTTTTCTTATGCTTTCATTTATCAGTCTATTGTAATATAACGGAGAAATATATTTCCTTTCTTTTTTTTATATTACTTAGAAATAAAAATATTATATGTATGTGAATATATAACATAAGATCATTTCTCAATACTTTTGCAATTGATTTCGAGTAATTAGAGTTTTATATCTGCATATTTACAATTATTCTTTTTTATTAAACACCTCATATTGTAAAACTGATTTTAAACTTTTTATTACAGGTGTTGCAATACCCTTGACATTGAAATTTGTCTGGTTCCCATCAAGACTATTTGAAACTTTGGACTTGGATACTTGCTTCCATGCTAAATTTGGTGTGAATTCTACCTCCATCTCAGGTTCCTCTTCAGTGGTTAACGAAGTGTTGTTTGTGTTATTCATATAATCCTGATTACTGTTCCTAAAAAAGAACAAAACATAAGCTCTTTCTACATAATATACATCATTGCTGAGTTACCTATTTCTATGTATAATTTGTATATACCTCGAATTGTCTTCTGACTCGTTATTACTTTCATCATAATGATAGCCGTATTCTCCCAAGACAATGTCCAAGTTGTCACATTGTTCTTTCAGCTCTTCATACAATGCCAGTGAACTTTTCAGCAACTCATCGGCCTCGTCCACAGATGCTTTTAGTTCCGAGTTTAGTTGTTCTACTCCATCCTGGATTATTTTCATTTCATAAGTTTTACTCGTCGATATACAAATTGACATCACGTCAATCTTCGGAGATACTTACGTTGGAACATCGGATTGATGTCCACAGCTCCTCCAAATGGGCGTCGGTTTCGGGGGTGCGTTCCGCGTAGCCTCCGACGAGAAGACGCGGCATCTTCCACGTATCGGTGAGCTTTTCAATGCCGGCATCAATCTCGCGCGTTTTGCATCTCAGCCTGTCGAAATAGTTGGAATACATCGTCAACGAATTCCTCTCCGTCTCTCCGACCAAACGTTTTCATTTCAAGTGCGAAAGTTCCGTCGAAATTCGCTATGAACCGCCACTATCCATCGGCATCGTCGCCAGCGAATCGAGCAAGTTAGTGCGAGTCGACACGGCAAGTCGGACGTTTCGTTTCATCTCGTTTTATTCTGTTCAACGGGAGCTCTGCGAACCGAAGAAAAACTAAAGAAAAATTCTTTTTTAATTCTATGTAAGACGTGTACACCGAAAGGCAAGTATAGCGCGGTTTCTCTCTTTTCATCCCCTCCCTCGGCCGCCGAGTAAGGTGGGAGTAGTGGGGCGCGTTTCCCTCAGTCCTTCACGACCGGCACTCCACGACACATCTACGCGCGCTCTTTGTGTGAGACTCGACCCACACCACGCTAAAATCACGTACGCTGGCCGCCGTTGTCAAAGCAAATGCCATCCCTGCCTTTCAGTATACCTATCTGTAATTACATATGTTCAAATTTCGCGTACTTTTGTCATCCTCGAATCAGTTCAACTTCAAGAGCGGCCATCGCGAAATCAGAGTAATTCGTGGCAGTGATTGGGCAGATTCGTATTCAGTACTTTTATTGGTTCTCAAAAAGCCAATCGAGAAGATGGCAACGAGATAGAAGAACGACGCGGCGCAAGCGCCCTTCCGCAGTTTCCACTTCTGCCATCAGCATTCACGGTTGCGCAGCGGCGTCCCGGCGACGGCGATCCGTCTGAAAAATCGCGTTATCGGAAGAAATCGGACTTGAATGGTGAGCATCTAGCCTTTTGTTTCTGTAAAAGAACGATTCTTTTGAGAAAGAGCAAATCGATGTCGCGATAATAGTCAGAATTTACGTAAACGCTTGTCCGTGAGACGCGGTCAAATCTCAGCCGACCGGCGGTGTCAATCCGACTAGAAACTGAGAGCATTGTGCCGAGATCGGATTTGAACGATAAATATTCGTTGTCTTTCAGTCACGTACGGTACCGACTCGCTTGAGAGCAAGGACTATTCGATCCCGCAGGATTGATAAAGTTCGTGTGAATTTGTGTGAACTTGTGTGAACTTGTGTGAGTCGCAATGAAACACGACGAAGCTTCACCAGGAATTCAGTGCCTGCGAGGTCCGCTAGATGGTGATGGCTGTCGGAATCTAGGATGGATTTTTTCGGTGTCCGTCAACATGGTCCACATCCCTTTCTCAGCGATGCGGTAAGTCAATTTTTTAATTTAATATCCGAGCTCGATATATAGATCGCGTGAGAAACGCAGAAAATGTAATTTCGAAGCGTTTTTACTTATTAATTTATTCTGCTTAATGTCGTGGTAATACTGAAATAATCAACAACCACGTTAAAAAACGGATCTCAATTAATTTTCCTTCTTAAATTAAAAAGAAAAAGTGCAGCCTACGCTGGGAGAAAAATGTAATCTCAATATAAATAATTAAAAAATATTTCTAGGTTAGATATAAAATAAATAACGATATTTTGTTAAAAATAATTAAGGAGAAAGAAGTAAATTATAATAATTTATTTGTTGGATGTCATGAATTTATAGTTGAGGCCAAAAGTGGCTATATTTTTCTTCCAGTGTATTGATATAAAATTATACAATTGAACGGCCAGAAGATGCTGTAAAGATCATGCAAGGTGAATAAAATAGCATCGTGATAAAAGTTAAACTTTATTAATACTTAGGCGACGTGATAACGGCAGGCGCGCGATAATTCAGGGAAAGAAAGAGAATTTCTGCTAAATGCAACGAAAAATCTTGTATGTTGTGTCTTTTATCTTAAAAAAAAAAAAAAAAAATCAAAGTAATAATTAAAAATAAGAATAAAAGCGGACGACCGATCTTTGATAAGCGTGCAAGTATGTTGCAACGTTAGATTAGACCGATAGTTGTATGTAAGTATATTTGCAGTGCGCCTGCACTTTGCAACCTTATCACAATATTCGGCTCAACAATATCGTTTAGATTACGGAATTTAAAGTTAACTCAATCTTTCACTAGTCACTGAACAGTAAAATATAAGAAATCGTCAATCTTTTTATGAGAACAATTGAAAACGTTAAATACATTATTTCTCATTTTGTTAAAATAATTAAAAAAATTCTTGCAATGTATTGCGCTGCCATATCTTTTAACTTTACGACGTGCACATTTGACCTCGACTAAATTAATTGATATGAAATTTGTAGAACTTTAAATTACTTTATATTACTCTTTAAATTACTCTTTATATTGTTCTTTATTGAAACAGAAAGGGAGAAGGATTTAACGATAGATTTTATTAATTATTTTTCGAGGATGAAGTTCAAAGGATTTTTTTTTTGTTAGACCGCAGATTATTAATTCAATTGCGTTTGTCGGATAAAACTGCTGCGTTTTATCTTGTTAATTAACGATATTCCAAAAGTAGGTTGATAATATCTCGTTATAATTAGAGGAGCTCGCGATTTATGAGATTATGACTTACGAGACAATTTTTTTTGTGTTCGGCAGTATCAGTATTTTACCAATTGATTTTGCAATAATCATTGGAATTACGGTTAAACGATAGGCGCGTATTATCTCGCTGCCGGTAGTGTCGCGTTTTTTATCGCATATTTCATGTAATATCAATCGTATCTTCGGTATGAATCGCAGTAATATTACCACTCACATAAGAAACAAATTCCGCGTCAGATTCAATAAAAACGGATTTTTCCGCGCGCTATAATTGTCGTCCGAAGAACAACTATTTCTCTTCCCGACGTCATTTCGTTTAATTTCATTCTTTTTTTTTTTCTATCTGCGCGCGTAAGTAATCACGCAATATTGCTATTATTTTCGCGGTAAAAGAGTTTTTACAAGTTATTTACAAACAGTAATTATATATATTTTTTAATTCTTTTAAATAAAACGCTTCCCGCGAAGCATTCGTTTCTATTAACTGTATTTGACAAGTTCAAGAATCACACGAGTAGGTACGAATTAGGTATATGTAAATCTGACATTTCTGACGTTCTAGACGCACGTGTTTGACCCGGAGCATTTCTCTCCCCCTCCCCCCCTCTCTCTCTCTCTCTCTCTCTCTCTATCAGCGTATTTAGGAATCTATAAATCGTGCGCCCATATCACAACTGAATTAAGCTGAACAAATTTCAAATAATGCGTCACAGACACGTGTCGATCACATTTTAATCAACGAACGAAGTTCACGTGCAGCATTATTTGCATTCCTTTGCATTTGCAGAATAAACAAAAAACTCAGACAGTACTTGAGTAATTAATAGAATAAAATTTAACTCCGGTACAAAGTAGCTTGAAATCTTTTCATCGAAAGTCGACCGTTGAATTTCTGCGTTAAAAATATTTAAAACAAAAAAAAAAAGGGAAAAAAAAGAAAGTTCTTGTTAATATGGCAACTAAAAAGACTTTCTTTCTTAATTATATAAGCAGCTAGAAGGCTGTGTCCAAATAGCCAAGCGAGATTCTAATTTCTAGAGCAAATTCGAGTCCGGGTTAACGTGTACCAGCAAATAAATACGTTCAAGAAGCGTGTAAGTAATTAACTGCTGCCGGAGAAAAGTTTAAAAGTAAGCTAGGGGAAAAAAAAAAATAACATTGCGTTGGTCAAAGAGCATCGAGATTGTTAGACCATTAGTGAGACACGCGTGAGATTAAAATACAGAATTGATCAGACGGTCGGCAAGAAATCAATTGACACTTGACAGGATGTTAATCTCTTCTGTCTCTAAAACATTTCCAGTTTCGACTTTGGCATAATCGTCTCATTTTGATCGATTAAGAGACCGCGATAACACTTGTTATTATCGGCAATGTCCGAACGTCACAATTGCGCTTCGTTTCAACGACGTAACTGGTTAATTAATCATAATTACAATGACGTTAACTCGTACGCGCAAGGTAATTTAATAGAGAGCGCCAATGCAAATAAAATTAATTTATTTGACGTTCAATATACAATGTATCGATATCGCACTTAAAAAAAAAAAAAAAAAAAAAAAAAATACGTTGCAGATATTCTGCAAATCATTTCTCTGATGCAACATTTTTTGATGACACGTATCGTTTTATGTTCATGAAATTTATTTTTTAATTGTAGAATTGACTCTGGCTTCGATTACGTATTAATTTATTTTTAGCCTATTGTTTCTTTCAAATTTGATGAGTAAAAAAAAAAAGTGAAAGAGTAAAGAGAAGCTTATTTAAAAATGTATTTTTTACTCATTAGTAGTTTCGCGTATCTTAATGACCTATCAAACCGGATTTTTTTTTTTCTCACGAGACGTATTTACAGACTGCGCATTCTTGTTCTTTTTAGGCGGATACGATCTTTTCACGGGGATTCCTCTATGAGAATTCTTCTAAATGAATCACTGGAATTCGAGAATTTAACATCGAGTTGTAAAGCTTTCTAATTTTTGCATACTATTTTTGCGTATTCATATTTAAAGGGAAGAGAAACGAGCACAAAAATGAAATTAAATCACTTCGGGCCGGAATTTATTTTACTGAAAAAGAAAAAAAAAATCACATAGTACTAAAGAACAATAATTGCCACTTTAGAATTCTATTGTTGTAATATTTTTATCTTTCATGAGAAGAGTTCGAAATTAATCATCACGTAGAAATCTCACGTGTTCCAAGGCAAAAATATTTTTATCGAACAAAGTGCAGATTCCTTTTGTTATGTTAAGCGCGTCTCGAGTGTATCACGAAGCTGCAGGACAATCGATCCAGCTATGAATTATATTACAATTGTCAAGAACCGCAAGTACGAATATACATATGTATATTTTTCTACGTTCTTCTTTTTCTTTTCTTTATTTTTTTCTTTTTATTCGCGCGAAAGATTGATCCGCCTTCTTGAAATCACTTAAAACTTTTTACGCCACCCCGAGTATCTCGTTAAAAAAAAAATTCATTTATTTAATTAATCCGGTCGTTATTCGTTCGTTATTACACTATTAGCACAATCGACGAAAAGACACGACTCGAAAGAAGCTGAACGGCCGTCGAAACTGGTGCGTTGAACTGCACTGAGATAGCCTGGCTTCAAAACAAAAAACGATATGAAATCTCTGTTCAAATAAACCAATTACGCGATAATGGACGTAGAGTTTAACGCGAAATACGCAAAGGATGCGCTCCCCAGAATTCAGCTTGAAAATGTTAATCGATGACAAAATTATACGCTCATATATAATAACACAAATCACTTTTATTGGGCGGGATTGATAAATCTGTTTTTCTTACGAAGAACGCTTGTGAAATATTTCTTCGGCAGCCTGTCGAACGCGAAGTTCGAGCGCGAAGACACGCTCAAACTTATTCTTGTGTCTATGCAACCTATTAAACCAATAAACGAGCTTACGAGGGTCAATAGGTATTTAATGCGTCGATTGACCCCTTAGCGATTCGCAAAGCTGCTTTTCATCTGCTAATCCTCGTTTCTAAGAACGGAAAAGGATTAGACGCGACACGAAGCTGTTGTACGGTTCTCGCGATTGTGAGTCGCAAAGAATGCGCAAATATGAAGTTTCTAGTTCTCGAAACGGTGCTTGAAAAATTTATGCGAGCAAACACACACGCACTGAAATAATCAAGCCGCGTAAAACCCGCCGTCTAAAGATCTCCTTTATGAATATATGAATATATTCTTTTTTTTACTGGTGCAGGTTTATATCAGTATTATAAAGTATCTCTCGGTACTCGGTTCGAAAGACACTTTCAGAAGAAATAAACGGAAGTCGGTACTTTCGAACGGTACGCGAACACGAGTTCTACAGGAATTATTTTTATTTCATGTAAATATATTCTTTTATAACGCCTTTTAATTGAAAGGATACTCGCGCTGGGATTAAATTAAACACGGCGGAATATGTTAAACGTTATCCGACGAGTTTCCTCGGTTTTCTTTTTTTTTTTTTTCTTTCTTTAATAAAATCGCAAGGGTTACGTTTGGAAAAGAAATCTAATTTTCATCGAACGACAGCACACTGTTCATTAACGGCGATTACATCGCGAGTAATGGGGTCAGCGAAATAAGGTCGCAACCGCTTGCGGCGATTTTAGATACGAGGCGTGTATAAAGATAATCCCCCGTAATCGCGTATCATCGAGGCTAACTCGCGAGAGTGCATTAGTATTCAATAGTGACTTCACCAATAAGAGACAGTTACTTCCGGCTGTTTTCTCCTTAAGAGTCGCGTGCAGCACGCATGTCGAAAGCTTTATTTGTCACCACCGCCTGATTCGCTGATTCCGCTTCTATTTTTAGATTTCTAGATTGAAAAGGAAGGTGTTACGTTTAGATTCCGATGACAGATTCGATGAAAAGGTCACTCGCGCCGCACCGAGCGTCGCGTGAATTTTTTGCCAAGACGAAATACCGCGCGTACAGCTGTGGCTGCAATTTGTTTTAAATTATCTAAATAAGCGAGTTTAATTGTAACGCACGTTTCTTTCGAACCGCGAATGATAACCCGTGACACCGGATAGATCTAATGCCACTTGCAGCGATTCTATTGCCCGATAAACGGGCTTGGCTCGCTTGCGTTTTCATCATATCGCACGCTGCGCTTTCCGTTGCCGCCTCTCGGCTCTTCTCGAAGTGTTGGTTTCCGGCGCTAACCGCCAGGTTAAAGTTCAAGCGATAAATTCTGTTACCACGTATTCCGCATATACTCGCGTGCCGTGTCATCGTAGGTGTGCTTTTAATGTTCGCGCGTGATTCGACGGCCAGGAAAACCGACGTTGTTATAAAATAATTTATAGTCGGCGACGGCGAGTAAGAAATCGAACTGAAGCCTTGCGGTTGATGAGCATGAGATTCTCTTCTTCTTTTTTTTTTTTTTTTATTTCTTTTTGTTATAAGCGTCCCTGACACACGTGTCACATATTAGCTCAGCAAATATCTATACGCGTGGTTAGACACTCGAAAAGTTTTTTGAACCCGTTCGCAAATTTTTTCGAAGCATATATGTGACCGGAAATGAAAAATTTCGCTTCACGAGTTCGTCGTGTATTTCTACTTTTATGGCGGCCGACATTACCGTGAAAATCGACGAGTTCGCAGCTTAGAAACGTATCCGTTCTAAGATTCAGAGGCGTAGAGAGTTTTTGCGAAGCATTTAGCTGCATCGCGAGTCCAGAACACGCCTCCAGCGAGCCCTGTCAGCATTGTCAACGTATAAAGACTCGCCACGTGCGATTCCTCGAAGAAAGATCTTCGCGAGAATACATCTCTCGCGGTACAATGGGATGCAATCATCGTACGATAAACACTCGAATGTCGGCTCGTGGTTTCGTTCAGATCGTACGACGTCTTAATATTCGAGCGGATCGCGCCGCGGCGAGCAAACATCCGATTTGCGTTCAGATGAATTCATATTAATGGCGTGAAACGTCACGCCTCGCGCGATCCCACATGACGTACAGCCGTACGATAACATCGCGGTATTGTGACATATTAGTAACAATGTTTGGAGCGCATAAGGAACGCGCGCAATAAATCGCGCAAATTGCGCAACTCCCGTTTACAATTACGCGTAAAGATACGAGTATGCAAAATGAGACGTTTCATCGAACGCCTTCTCAAATCTTCGACTGACTTAAGAAACAAACAATGTATAATCTTTGCACCTTGGAAGTTGGCTACCTCTGTAATCTCTTCGGGTTTTTTTAAAATTTTTTTTTTTGTTTTGCTCCACGTAATAAGATTTTCCTGCAAAGGAAGGCGTGTGACGCGAACAAATAAATCGATCGTCTGATAAATAATTGATCGTGCGTAATACTCATTTAGATTCCAATTGTAATAATTTTCTTCGGAAATCTCTGGAAACTTGTAAGCTTCTGTTACGTCGCGCATAAATAAACGCGCATTAAACATTTACAGGCTCCGTTGACAGGATGAGTCAAGTATAAATTATGCACATTCGTGATATTTATCGATAACGTTACTGCGCCAATTTACGAAAATGATTACGCTAATCGGAGGTATAAGAGCTGTAAATCATCCCGCGGTAGTAAACACTTAGCACGCGACGGAGAAATTCTGATGGAGTCCTTTTTTTTTTTCTCTTTTTTTGTTTGCTTGCCGGTGGAATTATTCCTACCCGGCAAGTGGCCATTCTTTCTTTTTTCGTTAATTCTTCTGGGAGCGGAAATTGCCTCTGACCTTGATAATTTGCTCATGGGATGCTGCTTCAAGTAGTTACATTTTTATTTAGAAAAATTATCTTTTGCGATACAAGTTTATATTTTTTAAAGCGATATTTTCGCGCATATTTTACAGCTTCGATACGTGCATAGCTTCTGCACGAATCCACTTAATACATGCACAGCGCAAATAAGTCTAGACGTTGTTAACATGTGATTAAATTACTCAAATAAATAAAAATTAGCAGATTTTTCTGCATGCTAATATTTAAGAAATTCCGCGGTTTCGCACCGATATAAGTCTCAGGTATTTCCCCAGTTAATTATTCACCGACATTTTACCGTTGCATGTCGGTGTAAAATCGTATTCTTTGGAAAAAGTAAAAAATTATTTTTTTTGAAACGCGAAACATTTATTCTCATTCTGTCGACTAGACAATTATTTATTAGATTTATTATAATCTCTTTTGCTATTATTATGATTATTTAATTTTTTTTATCGAGATTGCAAGTCATATAATGTCTGAAGGCATAGCACCTTCAACACAGTGCTCTCAAAAGAACGATCATTAGGACTAGAATAGGACAAGAAAATGATCAGGGTTATGTGCAGTCTCGATTGACTACTTTATCTAATTTTTCTTTAATTTGATCTAATCAGATACAGATTAAAGTCGGAGAAAATTTTTAATTTTAAGAACCTGTCACATATTTTATGTGACGACTTTAAATGGGCGGAGTATCAGGCATCATTAACGCGCTGCGAAACTGTAGCGATTATGGCTGCATATTTTTTGAATTCCTCTTTTTTTTTCTACGTGTCTTCAATTCGCCGAGTGCGTTGCCTCCTCTTTGATCAGGGAAGTCCCGTGACTTTTTACCGCAAGCTGTAGCGATGGCGCGAACGGATTAGCACGTGGACCATCTCCTCGTATGTGTGCGTTCTCACACGTTTATACCGGCGGATACAAGTGCAGCGGGATTGCGGGCACAAATACCTGCGCATTCGAACGACTCGCATAAACTCCAAGAGTTAACGTCGATCAGTCGAGCTTGTCCGAAGGCCGCCGAGTAACGCACCGGGACTATATAAAGCTGGCCGGCCGATTGACCACGCATTCACTCGCAGAGCGCAACGATAGCTCGTCCAAGCTCCGATTTTCAAGTTTTGAGCCGACGCGACCGTCGCCGATCACCTGATCTCTCGACAGTTTTAGTCCGTTTACGTGTAAAGTGTGCCGATTGTGCCAAGTGCTAACGGACGACACTTGCTGTTAACCGGCTGCGATTTCGAGCGAGCCTTATCAGGCGCGAAAAGAAAAGGAGCAGCGCACGTTCGTGGGAAATTAAATTCCGCACTCGAGAGGGAAGATCAGCCATGTACACCAATCCGTTCAACCGCAAACACAGCACGATCCGCCAGATGCTGGATCGCCTGCTGGACCCCACGAAGAAGCCCATCCGAAGATCCGAGAGTGTCTGCAGCTCCAGCAGCAACGACAGCTCGAAGGGCAATCATGGGTCTTTTGGACGGTATTACACATTGACGCACAGTCATCGAGGTAATCTCCCATGGGGCAGGAAGTAATCTACCGATAGCGGCGAAGAAGATCCTCGCACCGTTTTTGCACGGCTGGCAATTCGTTCTTGCCATCGATATTCAAATTACGACGTTCAACTTAAGTTGCGCACGATTGCGTTTTCTCAGCATGGAGATCGCCGGCAGCCAAGGTCCTCCCGGCAAAGCGAATAATCGAGAAGACGAAATGACAGAGTCTGGTTCTTGCACGCGAACTGAATTTCGCTCATAAAAGACGCTTCCGGCGACGATTCTCTTCTCGATTTGCTCCAGGAACGCAGCTGTTCTCAAGGAATGAGTCGGGAAATTAGTAATCAAGTATGAGATCACGCAAAAGTCGCACCGTTGGAAAAATTGGAAGGAGACTCGAAGACAATCGTCGGGATTCTGCAACGGAACCTCACACGAAGACGACTGTTAATTGGATCAATTTTGAAGAGGAGGCTAAATTGCCGAAGAGACATTCTTTCTGTTAAAAAGAAAAAAAAAAACGAAACGGCAGAAGTGACTCTTTTTATTGCCTACTGAATTCGACGAGAGATTGTTAATTTCATCGTCATCGCTACAGCTTTATTGTATAGCTTACATTTGAAGATCATTATGATCTTCCGCAGTGCCATAATTAGTTAGATTAAATTAGTTAGCCTTAAAATTTATCAGAAAGTCTAGGGTTCTGGAGGATAAAGAGCGACCGAATTCCTCTCCTCGGCGGACGATAACGTTAATTTTAGGCTACTAGTCAAAACCAGTATTAGCTATCGATTATCATGGGATTGACATTCACAGTATCATACATCTGCGTGCATTTTCATATAATTTATTTTGATCGTTTTGTATAATAGCTTAAAATCTGACTAAATGTAAAATATTTGATAAAAAAAAAAAACCTTGTTGAAACGTTTGTTATTTTCTTTATTTTTATCGTTTACATATTTTCGACTGGACAGTAATTAAGTAATGCCGTTAAACTTTTTTTTTTTTACGTTCTTATTACATCGTCAAACAATTATTATTAATTACATTACCGTATTTATAAGATAAATATCTCGATGAAATAAAGAAATAAATATTTCAGCGTACTCGGACGTTTTAGTTTTATTTTTAGTTGCTAGTTTTCTTTTTACTTTTATATTTTCTTTTTAGACTGCATTTTAAATTTTAATATTATTTAAATTTCATTCCTTTTACTCTTATTTCTATTAGCATTACGATCAAAGGTATTTCTATGTTAAACACGTTTTTGTTAAAAAACAAAAAGATTCTAACACTTAACGTGCTCGTTAGAGAATTATTTAAATTACTTATTGTTATGAAACAACGAGACGTTCTTTTTAACGAGAGCAAAAGAAAATAAAAACCAAAGATGTTAATTATAATTACCGCAAGGTTCTTAAAATTAAATTTGAAATCTCCGACTTTTATCATTAAATTTGGTCAGCTGATTTAAAGGTTACGCGTGTGCGTTAAAAACAAGTGTAATATCTTCTTTTCTTAAATTAGCGTTTTTCTTTTTGTCGTTCGCGCTTCTACGCATATGCGCACCAGCTTATTATGTGTAATTAACGATACGCGCGTTCGACTTAATTAAATAAACCGGAATACAGTCGTACTTTTTCCAGCTAATCTCGGTTAGAAATTGATTTTTATAAAACTTTGTTCTAAGTATACATTGACGTAGGTTTCTCACCGCAGTTACAGATAAGTAACTCGCGCGTACAGGTTTTTCTGCTCCAGTTTTCATAAATATTTGTCGTACAAGTTTTTCCGTTCTTATTCCGAACGTATATCAGATAATGATAGCGTGATATTCACAAAGCCGCTGGATTATTTCGAGGATTCTGAACGTAAGCGCGCACGATAATTATGTGCACGTTAGCTTATATTTGTCGTTTAGAGGAATCTCACTGAGAATCGCGTGTTTCCCCGCGATCTGAATTCTAATTCTGAACATTTCTTCGGAGACATAACATCTGAGAGTTTCCGTTTAATGAAACGTCATGATCTCCAAGTCATCTTCAAATAATAGGTTCGTGACATAAGAATTAATTGCGCATTACGCCACCGCGTTCTGCGTAAATGCAAATTTAGCAATTTCACGCTGTTTTTTTTTTTAAAGCCGGGGTTTTTTATTTTTTTTTATGTATTTTTTTTTTAATTTTTATATAATTTGTAGGAAAATTTATGTTTAAACGTACAACGTGAGTTATGTCGTTTGTCTTCGAGGAACGTTTCTCGGCAATGCCGAGAATGAACTGGAACGTAAGTGCTTTCAAAATTAGATCGCGTGCGGAGAATACGAGCGCCATATCCGAGGTGTCAGAAGTTCTAGATTATTGACTTACTAATTCCAAAGCTAATGGTCGTTTTAATGAAGAAATTGATTAGCGAATGTGAAGTGAGATAACAATAGGTTTCACTGCGTAAATTACCAAGCGAGATAAGATCGGTGACGTTTTCGAATGCAATCGAAGACTGCGAGAAAAAAAAAAATTATTGAGGACTTTCCATGCGACTCGTATTAATCAGTTTCTCTTATTTGTCTTATGAGGAGATTTCTCCCACTGATCGCCGCAGAAACAATTCTTCCGGACGATCACGAAGATGAGGCCGAGATTAGATCCACTTATATTAACACCTTGCCGTAATCCACGGCACTTATGGTGCAATCCAACACAAACACATTTCCGGCATAGTTTTTCGAGGTGACGATGCACCAAAGAAAATTTTTCAATTATTAAAAGAAAAAAAAAACACATTAAAGTTTCATATACTTCAGAACGATTTCTTTGAACTGCCTTGACGTAAAAAGAAAAAGAAAAAAAATACAATTGCCTCATATACAAAAAAAGTTAAATAATAAATTGATCACTGTCGAGACAATAGAAATAATAATTAATCTACATCTTCTTTTATTGGGAATAGTAATAGTTCTGTGAATTATAAGAGCTTATATAATATAGCAAGTCCTGTTATTTCTACGCGCTATCATTCGGCATGCTCTTATTTACGACTTATCGTTATCTTCGCCTCCACTTCGTAAGGAAACTGATCACGTTCTTACACGAGCGAATATTTAGTCTAAGAGATAATATATTATCAGCTAGATTTGTAATAAAATTAGGGATACAGATCGGGTGAAGAAAGTGTACGAGGAAAGTACGTTTCTTTTGCCACTTGAGATGCTTTAATCGTTTTATTCGTCAAGTTGAGAAAGGTCGGAAGACAATATTGAGCAATGAAATTAAATACCTGGCTTAAACAGACAGGTGAATAACCGTTGATTTTGTAAGAACATTGCAAACGATTGAATTTATTTAATTATTTGTGGTATCTCGCAGCCAGGGTCAAGTTCTTCGGAGATCATGCAACAGTTGAAACCTTGACGTATCTCGTTCTCCTTCCTTCGAGCGGCGTGTTACATTATACCAGCCGGCCCGTAAATCGTTCGACATTCCGCGCTTTTTCAATGCTTCCATAATCGCACAAAATCTTACGAAATTTATTGTACAGTCTCTCTCCGCGCATGTATACGTATATTATTTTTCCTCCATAAAATTATTTGAGAGAAGTCACAGCCCGATTATCGTCCGCGTAAGAAGATGCACGTATCTTATAACTGCGTTTCGGACTTGAGTACTCCAAGTCGGTTAAGGTCAATTCAAGCAGATTGTAGGACTTGTTGACTGGCTGGTGTAAACTTGTTATTATTTCTATATCAGCGAAGGCGACACTTAATGCGGGATAAGGGAACGCGAGTAAAGCTACCTCGAACGTTTGATAGATTCTCGTCAAATGCCTCGGCGCGAAAAAGATCCAGAGATTTGTTAGCCTAGGTCCTTCATTTGTAGAATCAAATGATTATGAAAGACGAGGAAGTAGACATCCTCCGTGAAACGACGGAAACGACCTTAAGCGTAAAAAAGATAAATTAATGGGTTAAACCCAACCAAAAGTACATTAAGCTCTTTAAAGATAGACGGACACAATCTTTTTACTGATAAATGAATAGTGCATTGAATCTCGACGTGGCTCATCAATTCCAAAGTTTAAGTATCGAGTACAAATTAAACAATATATTTTTTTTTATCAATGAGCGCAACGCGATTTTTCGTTAATTTTGCTTCGTAAAAAAAAATTTATTAAATATTTTATTTGTGAAAATAATTGTTTTAAGACAATAATTAAACAAAAAAATTCGGCTTTACTGATATAAGTGTTCGTCACAATTGGAGGAAATAGTCAAACGGAAAAATTCTTTAGGCGTGTATCAGATGTTCCTAACCTAATGTGGCTCACGTAGCTCGAAATACCATGCATTTATTAACCGGATATTTCGCTATATATAGTGGACTTTGGACGTCGCTATAAGGACGGGAATTCCGTTCAAAGTCTAGATTACGTGGGCTTCGACTTTGTCCTAGCCCGAAAATGTGCCTGTCACAAAAAAATAATGCAAATCAGCGTGATTGGAAATGCGGTAAAAAAAGAAAAAGGAAAATCACCGCATATAAACTTCGCGTTATTCTTACTCAACGCATAAATTTATGAAAAATTTTCCGTGCAATTAAAACATTACGTACCGAATTAAAAGAAAAAAAAATAAAGTAATAAAAAAGGGATTGAATAAATTTATTATATGAATACATTTCTTGCTATAATTATTCTTTATTAATTTGTTAGAAACATAATTTTTTTTTTTTTATCTCTTTTCTGGATTTCAATTTCCACTCATATAGTTCATTAGCTATTAACTTTTTATATACCAATTACGTTTGTCTAAATATTTCCATATTTAAAACAATGATTACATAGATGTCTACAATTAACAATTTAGTTGTATTAAAATACTTGTTATATTTATTTTATTAGTATTTTCTCTTTAATATTTTATATTTCTCCTGAGAGTCACCGAATGGCTGACCACCGCGCTCGCCGTATAATAATTTCTTTCGTTAATTAAAATCAGTTATCGAATCTTATTCTGCACTGGTACGATTCCATCTTGTCTGCCGGTCATTCGGAAGTTACGCGAGTTAACATTCGTGAAGATGTAGGGCGCGTTTTCCGTAGGGCAGAGCACTTTCTCTAATATCCTGGGCATTCCTTTTTCCGTCTTATTTCCGACCGGTTCCAGCATATTGTTCCACAACAGATTGGCACCTGAAAATAAGGCCAGAAACAAATGTACCTCGCGCGGGAGGAAACGAGAATACTTTTGCGCGTCATTTATCCTATTATTATCTCGTAAATATGTCATGATCGCCAACAGTGGCCAACGTGACGTTTCCTTTCATCGTGACTCTTGTTGACATCGTCCGAGAGGCGCTTAATGATATTTCTTAACCGCCTACACTTGTTAATGAACACGCGTTTTACTACAAGCCAGCTGCGAAGCTGGTGATCGGTTTATCGCTCGTAGCGTGGTTGAAATAATTTATTTTTGACTAAGCTGATGAACGATATGTAACATAGAATTATTAACGGCGAATATAAACATTTCTTTAAAAATTAACATATATTATAGTCGTATTTAATATATAAATATATGTAAATTTAGTTCTTAGATAAAGCACGTATTTTTTTTTTTTTTTTTTGCTACAAGTTTATACATATTATCTCGCGTTGATATTTAGAACATGATTTCTTTTTCTCTCGTCATGCATCCATGCACGCGTGTGTACTTAACAATTTTTCCCGCCTAGTAAAATGCAACCGTTTTAACGTTAAGACATTCTTTCCAACATTGGTAGGCGCAGTTCAGTCGATAAATGTCCCATTAGGTATAAAATTATCAGAAGTAGACGTTATGTGTAACGCCATTTAATTTGAACTACTTTGCTAAATAAGAATTCATTTAGATGTGTTAGACGGTAATAATTGTCACTTACCGAGCGCGTGTCCTTTTTGACTAAAATGGAAACAGTCATATGTGACCAGAGTAGAATCGATCGGCGGGGCATGATTAGGATCTGCATTAGGTGTGTTGAATAATTTAGTAAATGGCTGCAACACTACGGTGAAGTCCGGAGAGTTATCATATCTGTAAAGAAAAGTATACTTGGCGCTCGTTATCCACGACTTTATTATTTACGGTCGATACGTCTGTGACTATATGTTTTTTTTTCTTTTTTTATTAACAGCAGATATTTCAGTATTAGCAAATATAGATTAAATAGTGCAGTAAAAGAAAAAAAAATTAGTCGCAGAAATGAAGATTTCTCTAAATTTTAATAAACACTGTACCTTCCTGAGTCCACCAAAGTTTCGACAGCTTGTTGATAGAGTTGCGACATTTTTGACGCTGCAATTTCCGGTCGACTGCCCTTGTGCATGCAGGAGCAGTAAAGGGAATGCAATACTCTGCACATAGTACTTCGCGTTACCCTCAACGAAACCGTGACATCTATTAAAAAATAATGACAAGTAAAATTATAAAAAAAAATTCTCCAAGTTGGACAATCTTCCAACAGTAATATACATTTTTTTTTTGCTTAAGTTTACATAAAATTAATAGTCACTAATGAGATATTTATTAATTTTTTACCTATGACTGGAATTAAATTGACTAGTGTACGGGGGAGTGCATTCTTTAAAAAGTCGAGTGTTCTCCGCAGATGTAAGACGTAACGCATCGGCGAGAACTGTTCCGGATCGTAACATTGCGCCGAGCAAATGTCGTTAGCTCCAAATAGGATTGTAATTAGCTGAAAATAAGTATAAATGTGATTAATTAGAGTCAACGGAGAATTTCTTTAAGATACTATTGAAAATCACTACCTTCCAGTGTTTCTTTATATTTATCTTCGGATCATTTTTGATCCTCTGCACTAGGATTTTCGCTTGCTGCAGCGCGTCCTCGGTGGCAGCAACTGGAAAGGCGATGTTCAATCTCGCCGCAGTTGAGATAAACTCTCCCGTTCCGGTAGAATATCCTGTTAGTTTTGGATTAAATATCTGCAATAGATTTTTTTTTTTTAATATTTGGAACATCCATTTTTTCAAAATTTTTTTTTGCTTATTTCTTTTAAATGCATTTTAAACGATTACACGCTTAATGTTTTTCTGACCACACAAGGTATTTCTTCTTTTTTACCTTTAAAATATTAGGAAGTGTGAAAAATTGTCTCCAATCTCCTTGACCCCCGACGCACCAACTAACTCCTCGTGCCTCGATAAAGGCTCCTACAGCGTATTCTTCCATTGCGCCGCTTCCGGCGATCAAAGAATCACCGAGACCACTAATCACGTCAATATCGCCCGGTCTTAATCGATGAACATTGTCTGGTATTGACAAAGATCTGCGATAAACGAAAAAATCAATTTATTAGTTAGTTGAAATTATATTTATTAAGTGGAAAATAAAATTCTTTATTTACATTAAAAATTAAAATATATTTAAACAGAAAATCGCATTAATAAGAAAAAAAAAAAGGGGGGAGGGAAAACAGACATAAAATATTTTAACTAGATAGAATTATACCTGCCAAAACGCACGTCACAAGGAAACGGCACGCTCTCACCAATTGTAGGTTGTTTTCGTACGTCATTGTACTGTGTTGGATATGAGATTCCCATTTCATCAATTTTATTCTAAAAAGAAGTCACACGGTTTCAGTAATTTGCATATCCGCGTTTATTCCACATATGTATAATATAATAGTGTACTTGAAAAATTCTATCATATCTAGACGCTTATATGACCGTGGAACACAGTAACGATGCGGAACAAAATGCAAAAGTTATTGTGCATTTCATAATCAATCGTAATTTTTCTTGTAGAATTTGCATTAGCGAGCGACCATAAGGCCCATAAGTCATAGTTTCTCCTTTGATAGGATGTGATGCGTTTTAATGCCATTCCAACCACAATATCTAATTACGAGATTTGTATCTTCATTAAAGTGATACTCATCATCAGATATTCGCTTCGGTAATCTGAGTTGCACAACTCACAAATACATTTACGGTTTTACAATTTTATTATATACGTAACTGTTATAATACTTGAGCTCTTGATAAACGTACAGAAGATTTTTCTTATTGCATCAATAAATATTAAAGCAAATTTTTCCTAATTAATTCTGTGTAGATAACATTAACCTCGTCGAGTGTTATCACGAGGAAAATACAAAGGCGTAAAAATTAACTATCATTTATTATTGTAGATATGAAGTTTAAAAGTCTGAAGATTTTAGTTCCGCGTATGTATTAATAAATGATGAATGAATGATTGATTTAAATTTTATTTAATTTTTAAAACTAAAACTTGCGAGATTAAAAAAAGAAAGAAAGAAAAAAAAAATTTATGATTAACATCAGAAGGTGCGCACAATAAAATTACTATTTTGTTGGTATTGAAACATCTTCACCAATAAGTTGAACAAACCCGCGGCTTTGCAAATATTCTATTCAAATATGTGTATAATACATTATTTTAGTTGTAAAATTATATTCTCCAGATGGTACAACTCTTTTCACCTACGATTTTTTTCTGACAGGACATTTAAGCCGGTGTCGATTAGCGTATTTAGCATTCAACATGCGTCTATACTCTTGCTTTCTTCGATTTGCATTCCACCGCGTCGCGTCACGACTTAAATACTGACGTAAATATATATATATATACATATATACATATATATGTATACCATTGCGGCCTAAAAAGTCATAATAATATGTTCAGAGCTTCTTTTTTTTTCTAACAATGCAATCGACTACTCGTTTGCTTGGTGTTTGCTATACTTTAAAAGCAGCAGCCGGTATTATCATTTTCTCTTATCGTTCAATTTTGACGTTTCAAGTCACGTTGTTACAGTAGGTACGTTTTAATTAATTTTTCTGATAGTTTTTTTTAATAAAAAATAATTTTAATATTTTATTTATATTTTTACTCTGACTTGACTATACGAATTTCTAATATGTCTAAATTTGGAAGCTCATTCCTAATGCCTTTCAAAGAATTTTCATGAAGGAAGGGAGAGAGTAACACTTACAAGGTGTCGTAATAAAGACTGGAAATTTTCGAAAGTGGTTGTGACTATCTTTCACACACCTTAGAGGCCTTAAATAAGATCACACGATTAAAAAGTCTTCGATGAGTTTGCCAGCTTTTTTTCGGTTTTGTAAGTTATTTCGAATTGAAATTTAAGAAAGGCGCAACTCGTGTGATTTATAGGTGTTCAAATGCGTTAAAAAGACGGCTCCGAATATATTCGTTACAACGGGAAGCCTTTCCGCGGGTCACAAGGCCAACAAAAAGAAACGCGTTCCTTTCTCCGATTGCTCAGAATGCAAAGTATTTTCCTTTTCGAGTTGTGCCCACCACTTTTTGGCTTCACGCAATGGAAAACTTTTACCGTCCCAATTTATTTTCATTAGTCACTGTTTAGTAATAATTGTAAAAGTTTCGCGCAATAGTTGAGCTCGATATGTAATACGTTACGAAACGTATAATTAATTTTTCTTTTTTTTTTTTTTTTTTTCCGATATTATTTTTGAACAGGTTTTTATCAAATCAAAGCGTGAGATGTTGGCTTCTTATTTAAATTTACGAGCCGTGTAATATTTAAATATAATTTACACTAATAATGACTTACCCTTCCACCTAAAATTACGCTGTGCAAAAAGTCCGTGAAGAGATTGCATTTGCTCGGACGGGTGCCGGCGACAATCAGAAGCAAGTAAATGATTTCGGTTCTCATAATTCTTGCCATTAGCGGGCGCCGCAAAAATCGGTTGCCAAAGAAAGGTCCCCTTTTAATTTTCTTCAAACTTTTCTATCCTTCAAGTGATAATCATTCTACGCTGGAAGATCTTGTTCGGCCTTTGACTTGGTCGAACGAGACTTCCGCTCGCCATCGACGCGTTTCCTCTAATCCTACAATGCGAGCGTTTCTAATAGCTCTTCCGCGTCTTCGACTGAAGAGAACTGCAAACTTTGATGCATACATGCATATCATTAGTCACGCACACATATAGCGAGAGTATCATATCGATAATGCCACCGTCAGATTCTCGTTTATTTAACGGCGATCGTTCATCGCGACATAGAGAGTTGTTTAGCTAATCTCGCATAATCCTGCGGGCGATAGACAATTTCCTGACCAGACTTCACTGTTAGATATAATAACTACAAAAAATTCTATATATTTTCTTACTTAAAATTCTACTTAAAATTTAAGTGCAATCCTATGTAGTACGCAATTTTTCAAACGCAAAAGTATGCTTAATATTCACGATTTTTTATCACATTTTGGAGTCTCGAAGATATCTTAGTATTAGAAAAAAAAATTTATTTGTTGATTAATTTTATGATGAAATATCCGTTTTAAATTTAGAAACACAGTTGATTTAATAAGACAAAAGAGGACATTATTCTCCTACATAACGACATTATAACAGTCGTAAAATTTTGTAGCTCGTAACTTTTTGTTATCTGTCATTTGGAGAAAGTAAGCGTCTTCCGGTATCTTGGTTAAATTTGATTTGGCTCTATATAAACTTGTTGTCCGATTAAACACGCATTAAATTTACATTTCTTTTTACATTACATCATATTCTGACTTATATCATTAATTACATAATAATATTAATCGCTTTTACACACAAAAAAAGAAAAGAAATCGTTGTCATAAATTTATTTAGAATATATATATATACACAGGTGGAAAAGAATGATGAACAATGATTTTGCATAATTTTACAATGACGTACAATCCAAAAGAATCGACAAAAACTTTGAAAGCGTTACTTTACGGAATTTTCTTCAAAAGACACACTTAAGGCTCACTTTCGCTGAAGTCTAAGTTCGCGTTTTAACCTTCTAGGCATTTTCATAAATCATTCTTTACGTCTTTAGAAAATTCATTTTGTCATTTGTCACGCGAAAAAAAAAAGAAAAAAAGAGAAAAAAAAGGACTAAGACTAACGTTGTGAGAATATCGGATTAAATTATACAGACAAGTATAGGAAACATTTACTGTACAATAAGAGGTACATCAGAAACGTTTTTGTACTGACTATAATTAAAAACTTTATAATTACGTTCTAATAATTTTTTTTTATACTAAATTAATAATACAGTAAACATTAAATATATAAATATACATTTACAAATGTACCTTGCTTCCTGATGACTTCTTACTCGGCATCATTACAGTCAAGAGATCAATCAAACACGATGTGTCTTCTATTATCTGCCATCTTAGTTATATTCTTCTATATTGAATACAATTCTCGCGTCGGAAGTTGGGCCCTTGTAATGCACGAATCTTTCAGTTCAATAACTGACATTTCTCTTTCTTGATATAAAAATAATCCATGTTCTCGATCCGGGAAACGATAAACTGGCCAAAGAATTGTTCGAGCACCAAATGGTCGCGACAAATTATTTTTAATTAATTACGGCGCTTTTGTAAAAAATAAAAAAAATATAAAAATGTTTAGGATCGACGCATGTAAGTTTAAAGAGACCGATTTTCTTTGCTGGCACTATCGGATAGCACTACTAAACATGAATGAAGCGTGTTCGAAGAAAGACTCGCGCTTGTGCCCATCGATGTGGTCCCCACTTTTGCGATGAACATATTCACGGTTCTCCTGCATTCTTTCGTATTCCTACGTGGTAGACGAGGTACGTGAGTAAGAGTAAGAGGTTACAGCCGATAGCACGATAAAACATTGCTTTTTAAAGTTTCAACCGTGTCATGTACATATCGGGAGAAAAAAAAGTAGTCTGCTCGAATATTTATTAAAATATTCTCTTTAAGCTGTATTTTTTTTTCAATTAAATTAATATATTACTTATATTATTTACTTGCATCTCGCAATATAGTCTCCTATTACGTATGACGTTTAGTTACATTGGAAATATATTAACATTTATATTAAATCTAAAAGAAAAAAAAAAACATTAAATAAAATATTATTTATAATAGCCTTTCGTAACGTCGTGGAATAATTTTCTTATTGTATTCTATTTTTGTTCCTTAAAGGGTTAATGAACATTTCACGGCGTTTGCCCAAACTTAAGCAGTTGGCACTGGAAGTTTAACAATTGTCATTACTATGATTGATGACCTAATAACGATATCGACACTTTCTCTTTTGCTAAGTGCCAATATTTCTTATTCGAGCCGTGGTGGCAGTTTCAGTAGTAGCAGTCAGTATTTTGTTTGCTTGGAATTAACCATTGTAGCCAGAAAGGGCCTCTCGGGTGTCGGGCAGAAAAATCTGTAGCTAAATTTCATTTTTTTGGCACCTACTGGTTCCAACAAGTTGTTCCACAAACTTTGCGCATCTGTAAAAATAAAATAAATAGCGTGAGTTGTTTTCTGGATTATTTCAAAATAATTAAAAACATTTCTAATTTAAATTTTCAATTTACTTCCACTGAAATAAAATTTACTTTAACTTTCCTATCACAAATTTTTACAACTTTTTTTA
Source organism: Cardiocondyla obscurior (assembly GCF_019399895.1). Lineage (NCBI taxonomy): Eukaryota > Metazoa > Arthropoda > Insecta > Hymenoptera > Formicidae > Cardiocondyla > Cardiocondyla obscurior. Next base: position 262,338 of record NC_091881.1, read on the forward strand.
ACGATAACGGGGACGTTGCGAAACGCGCGCGCTTTGCTCATAACGTATGCTTTTATTTTTAATTAGTTATTAATTTTCACGCGTTGAACAGTTTATTTAGCTAAAATTGATAGCGGTGACTCGCCATCTGGGAGTTCCAAATCGTTTTCTTAACGGAATATATGCTAATATGACCGTTACAATTAGGCAATCTAAATTTTACGCAAACCGGTGAAAACAGGCCACCTGATTTCTCATGTTATTGCACCAATATGGCATTAAAAATGTTACTGAAAACTTATACTAAAAATAAAGCATATTTTACGCATTTAGTTTGCATTTAGTTTTAAATGTAAAATAAAAATATAAATTAGCAAATTTCGATATCTATTAATTGTAGGCTCTTTTTAATGAATTCTTAATCAACTTACAAACAGCATTGCTCTTTTGCGTAATGTGAAAACAATCGGTGCTTAAATACGTCATATCGCTGTATCCGTCTGGAGCAAGTGGGATACTTATATCGATAAGGGTAGGTTGCCCTACGACTGTAAAGTCGTCTGTTTGGAATTCTGGATAAGTAGCGATTTCCATATCTAATTGTTGCCATCTAAAACACATTTTCAATATTTAATTATTTAAATATTAGCTCTTAGAGAACATAATTATTATAAGAATATTTATTACGCTTACTGTCGCATAATCTCGTAATAAAATCGTTTAAAAGGCTGATGCTGTTGGCCGAACATGCAAGGGCACTCAAAGTCCGTTGTGAGAAAGCAATCAATCGAATTTCTTCCTTTACGCGTATCGACTAAAGCCTTCAGATGCGGTGGCGGAATCAGTGCTACGAACGTCCGTGGTAAATTATCTTTTAACGTCCGCAAAACTTTAAGTATATCGGCTTTGTGCTTTTCAAGCGACCAGGTTGACGAGTCGAAACATATGTCCGAGCAAAAGTCATTGCCTCCGATCATCAGCGAGATAAACTGCAAATTAAATTTTATTATAATACAATCAACGTTATTTACAATTTAATTAATAACGAACCTTCCAATGATTTTGTAAATCTATTTTGGGATTGTTTTTAATCTTCTTGACTAATACTTCCGACATATAAGGCATATCTGCAGACATAGCCGCCGATTCGGCGACATTCAGTTGCGACTCCTTGTGAGTCGTCAAAGAGTCTCCCAATGCATATCCTATCAAATTCGGGTTGAACTCCTGTTGGAACAAATATTTGCAAATTATTATAATTTATAGGTGACAAATATGTGTGTGTGTATATATTATAGTATTAAATTAACCTTCGCTTATTTTCCGCGTAAAATTGCATTACCTAAGAACGTAATACAAGGCATTATAAAACGTTGTAAAAATTTTAATGATTGTCACCTATGACGGTTTAATATGAAATTAATGTCAATATTACTTTGCAATAAAGACTTTTTTTTTTTTGTAAGCAGTACGCAACAATACTTATTATCACAGATAATTACTAGCCGATCTACCGCTCAAAAGTTAAGAGGATTACAGTGTGCAATTAACACTCTTAATATAATCTCTAAAATACTAGACGCGCGGGTACGAAGATCGGACACAATCATTAAGAAGTCTAAAAAAAAGAAAGAAAAAAAAAAAAATCCAACATCGGGTAAGAATGTAATGTTATGTTAATGTTATGCTAAAATTCTATTGCAACAATTCTTTCTACGTTTATCACGGTTTAAATCGTAAAACTAGGAATTGGTATTGCAGAGAAAATACCTGGTCGTTTTATTGCAAATGAGATTGATGACTCTTCAAAATAAAAAAAAAAAGATTGATTGCGAACTGCCTGAGCTTTCACAACGAATTTAAGAAGAGATGAATAAATTGTTGGAAAACTTAGTCCTCTTACTTTGAGAATATTGGGGAGGGTTAAAAATTGTCTCCATGTGCCCTGGCCGCCGCCGGTCGCTGTGATCCCTCGATTTTCTATAATAACTTGAAGCAAATTTTGCGCTAAAGCTCCAGCGCCGGCCGTAAGAGAATCACCCATCGCGGCAATGACGTCGATATCACCCGGTCTTAATTTGTGAACGGAATCCGGCACTTTCGGTGATCGGCCACCTGAAATCCCATTATTATGCAACACGTTTTTTAGCACGAGATAATTTTTTGTTTTATATATCGTGACATTTTCTTCGTATTATTTTTGGAATAACAGTTTTAACAGTTTATTTATATCGTTTAAATTAAATACTTTTTGAACGAACACCGGCACATTTGTAATTTTACATACGTCATTAATTAATGTAAAGAATATAACACTCCTCTTACCTGTCACGTTACAAGGAAATGGAATGTGGTCGGGGATTATTTTTTGTGATATGTTCGTACTCCGCGCCGATTTTAGAAACCTTTCTTCCGTTCCTGTTCTACCTGCAAAATTAGCAAATTATACGTTACTCTTTATAGATATTAGCACACGTCTTCTGAAATTTTTTTGTACTAGAAATCGCTCGGTATATTTAATTACGGCTGAGATAATCATGTGACGAATGAGGGGGGGAAAAAAGCGACTCTCGCTATGATAAACAATGAAAAATACCAACGTACAGAAATACCAACGCTAAATAATGACAAAGTACGGAATAACGCGATCCTAAATGTAATACAGTACGTGCATCGAATTATATCGCGTAGGACGATGAATTATGCAGAAGAGCGACTAAACAAAATAGGAAGGCGCATCGCAGAGACGCGAGTTACATTCATTCGCCGCGTTTACCGGAAAGAAACTGCTTCCTTTAGACTGTGTCATACACCACGTGCACGTATTATCTTTTCTTGTAAAAAAAAATTATCTGATAAAAAAAAAAGTAGACTTTGATAGAATTTGCATAATTGGCATTTTTTTTTTATATAACTTCCTCGATTAAACACTTCAAGGAATAACAAATATCATGATGTTCAAATGTGTAAATAAAAAACAGCTGATTAAAATCTTGCTCATTATCACACATTTAAGTCACACGTTCTTGAAAAAATTAATTTTTCTACATCTTTGCAACTTTGTAGGATTTTCAAAACACTGTTACGGTGAACGTTACGTACACTTGATTTGTATTTATTTGAGTATTTTTACACTTAAGTAATGTAGACTACGATAATTTAATTATTGAAATTATTTCATGAATTTTAATTCAGATAATTACATAGGTTTTATTTCGTAACGCAATGTGATATATCAGAAAGTATCATTCATTACGTTATTCGTATTCCACGTGTCAGATCCGTAAACATCTACTTACATATCTGTATAAAAACTTAAGCACTTCGCGGGGATACGCAAAATATGTCACATAGATCTTTCAATTGACACTAGTTATTAATTAAAATATTATATAATACATAAAAAAAAAATTTTTTTGACACGAGTTAATAAAAGTTACTTGCATTAACGTATATATCGATTTTTTTTACATAATCGTATGAAAAAAAATTCACACAAAAAAATCTTGAAGTTTTATCAAATATCTCACTTTACGTTCGTAATTTTTACGGGCGCTAATTTTTAGCTTGCATTTATCTTATTTATTACGTTTCACTTAGCACGCTCATTACACTTCGCTAAAAAATGTCACAATACTCTTCGCACCAAGTGTCAAGTTAGCTAAATCCCAAGTTATATATTAACGTTTATTTCAAATTATTTCAAGGTTTTATTTTAAACGCGAGAATTTACTACGCGAATTTAAAACATTTTTTTATTTTATCCCAGTTTTATATGTATATGGTTTAAATGGTATTTAAAAACTTTTAATTAGAAAAAAAAAAATACGATTATGCATCGCACGAGGAGGATACAAAATTTTTTTTATGTTATTTATATGATAATTATTTAATACGAGTACCAAAAGCATCGAAGCTCCAATCCCGGAAAGCACGAACTAGCATGATGTTAAAAGGTGTATCGAGAGCCGTTCTCCTTTCCGTCGCGTATACTAAAACGGGCAGCAAGGTACAATAGAACTGCCACCACTTCCACATTGTTCGTCAGGGCGCGAAACTAACGTATCAAAATTTGAAGTCACCTCGACGATGCCGTGTTCACACGCGTACTGTGCAACTCGTTGTTTTGCAACGGAGACGTGTTGCACGCCGTTCGAGATCGAGGTACCCAATGACCCATTATGGAACCGAACCAGCAAAGAAGACTTGGATGCAGTAAAGAATCTGAAACCTTGATCGCTCCGTCTGGCAATCAGTGGCAAGGTCGTCTTGTTTTTTTTTCTTTTCCTTTTTTTTTTTTTAAGAACAACGAACTGTGGTATTTTGAATGCCAAACTACATGATTTAAACACACTTGCGGCCAACATAGTAAGACTTTTTTTTATACGCAGTGAGTGGAATTTAAATGATATTCTTGCAAACAAATACTTTATAATCAACACAGTGGCTGGAAATGATAGATTATATTTTACTATTTATACAAAGAATGCTAATGAAAGATTAAAGTCATATATTTATATGAGATATTGTTGCACGTGAAATATAACTAATACGTACACATAATTTAAATTATTAATTCTACTGATATAATAAAACTGTCGATGTGAATGTTGCATCATGACACCGTGATGTACAAGGATATACATAGGATATAATTATATGAAAATTGTACTTTGGAAATTGCACAACAATTTCGAATACAGCACGTATTAGATAATGAAAAGACAATAGCTATACAATCTATATAAATTTCTCTTGACAGTCACTCTTTTTATATATTTTTTTTTTTTTTATTTGTTAGCAAAGAGAGGAAACAAATGTTTTCAACAACAAGGACTTGCACGCCTATCTTTCACAAAAGATAAATCAGTTGCATTGCGACTTGGAGATAGTAACTCATAAATCAAATTTTTTACTTTTAAAATACAATTATTTTCATGATGCAAAATAAATGTATTTAATTGTATTTTAATTATCTACATTATCTTTGTCTTTTTTCTTGTGTTTGACGAAGATCGAAAGGTGTGCGGGTAACACCGTATTTTCACGACACCGTAGTAATAAAAATCAAAAACATTGCAATTTTTTACAGTAAAAAAATTCGTATTATTTTGCTCGGCTTGGTTTAACAGCTTGCTGCAAATCGTACCGCGATTTATTTTAATGTGCAACATGCTTAATGCCTTAATTACGTGCATTGAATAAATTGCAAGAATCTATTTTTTATTTTTCACTAAAATATGCGCATATTATAAATATCGCATCATACCGCTTAAAATATACATCTGGAAATCATAGAAAATGCAGAAAAATAGTACAATTAACCCCATTAAAAAGAAATGGAAAATACATTAAGCGTTAACATAGTACTCCGAATGCATCTAATTATGATATTGCTCAAGATAATCTACCACTTGATTGCCGATGTAGTACATATCTATAAAATGCTAGCACTCTGATGACAAAAATAAAGCATTTTAGAGATGTGTAACAAGCACGTCACGTTCACAAAGCTACTCGTTTCTCAAATATGATTCGCAATTTCGTATTATTACCTTACGTAATCTATTTTACATATTCTCCGCGCATAAATCTAAAGTGGCTATCATACTATTGTGTGAGATATGCCAATTTTATCGGGAAACGGATTAACCAAGGTCAAACTACTACGAAAAAAAACCCCCGACTTTTAAATTAGAATTAAAAAATAAAATATAAAAATAATTTATTGATTAAATTACGGAATATTAAAAAAAAATAAACGTGGAAATGCTAGAAACTTTTTAATATGATAATAATGACAATGAAATTAATCATATTTAATTTGACGCTTTGCTGATGTTTGATTAATCGAAATTTTATAAATTATATCATCTAACGTGTCACTTATCTTCTGTTACATTTTTCTGCCGTGTATGAACCGTTTATACAATACGCCGCGAGATTGCGATAGCCACTAATTAGCGATGCTCGGATGCTGTCGGTATCTATTTGAAATAAAATTGTTTGTATAATAGAGTTAAAGCGAGGGAGGTATATTTTGAGTTCTGTCTCATAAAAATTATTATATTTATCACATTACAGATTTTTTTTACGATTTTATATTATGGCACATTAACTGGATTTATAAACTTTTAAATTTATTCGTGGCAAACACCGAACATTGGAAAAATGTACAGGAAAAAGAAAAAAGTAGGAAGTCAGACGAGAGTTAATTATGATGTTTATGTCTGATCTGTTTTTTTTAATCCAAGATTAAATGGAAAATAAGAGAAATTGTTTTGAAAAGAATTTAAATTGTTGATATTACGAACATAAAAAATTTTTTTCTCGGTTTACTTTCCGGGATAACAGGAAGTGACTTTCGGTAACAGATGCCCAAGATAATTATAACGTTATCACTCAATGCATAATATCACACTAAAAGAGAAAAATTAAACTGGTGAAGAAAACCAGCAGCGATCAGTGGTTCGTTCATTGTCAGCAGAAGATAAAAAAGGAACTGACATTTGTATCGTTTACAAGCTAGAGAGACCTGGCCACCACTTTTTAAATTTTTGAAATTAGTGCTAAAGCACCAGCTTCGAAATTGTTTCTTATTATAAACCATTATGATATACACGATAAGTAAACGGCAAGAAATAAACTACTCTAACTTACGTACAAACAAAATTATTATCTTACTGTATCTAGTTTAGTTGATATTAAAAATACAAACTGTTGTAAATAAGATAAAAAAAAATTTACAATGCAAACGTATACTTTGCTGACATTTTTTTTGTATGAAAATAACAAAAAAACGTATAAAATAATCTAGAAAAATTTGCATTAACAATATACTCGTCTAGGAAATGTTATTATTCAATATTGTTCAAATTGAAGTGCACGAGGAAAAATACTTTGCGTGCGCAACGAAATTGAAATCAGTTTGAGACGTAAAGAGCGGGACACGTCACGGTAAAAGGTTAATTCTCAGGAGGCTGCATCGCAATTCTATTTCTACGTAGTATCCGAATTTCTTACCGTCTTCAACCGTGTAATTTAAGGACAAGAGCGCAAACGAGAGGGATCTACTTCAACATTTAGGAGACTTCTATTTTTAGCAGCAATGTGCGCCTCTTGTTCGGCATCGATCGACGGTTTTTTCCGCATAAAGTAAGACGTATATAAGGAGTCAGAACCGGAGGATGCGAGTTAGACAAGACAGAGAACGAGAAAAAGAGAGATAGAGGGGAGAAGGGAATCTCTTTCTCTCCCCCAGGGAGGGTTGGTGGAAAAAGGGGGTTGCCAGAGGTCAAGGTTGAGGCGAGTGAGCTATTCCCTCTCTTCATTTCCCTCTCGTTGCCGTTCTTCTCCTTCTTTCGCCATTGTTCTCTCTCGCTCTTTCTCCTTTCTTCCCTCCGGACCGCTTCAGAAAACGTCGAATATATTAAACAAATCGCAAATATCCGAACTGACCTGGTTGGCAGCTTAAAGTCACCGAGACGAGACAGTTGCAGCTGCAGCTCCGTCGACGGCTCTCTATCAAAAATTATTTTCGAACATTTTATCTTTATCAATGTCACGATCGAATTATAACTCACGGGAACTTCGGCGTCTTTTACGTTACACCTTTGAAACTCTATTCCGAAGATAATGAATTAACGTGCCTGGTTAGTAATATGCTTACGTAGTATGATAGGTTGCTGGTTATGATATTACAGCTAGCAGTCACTTTAGACTGTATACTAAACTCGGTATTGAATCAACTTATGCTCGTTACACTTCTGCTAATTCGTGACTCATTCCAAGAAAGCAATTCATATTGATTTTTGCTAGAAATAATATTAAAATGTCGAACTTATAAATGGAGAACCTTACGAAATCCGAAAAACTCCCTCGGAAATATTTTTCGACGTTCCGGAAATAAACAATTTATTTTAAAGGTGGTAATTTATGCGTGAATAAAGTAAAGCAGATGTATCAATAGATTCGATTGACGTAGCACTTTAACGAAACTTTTACTTTAAAATGTTTTCCTTTTTAAAAGAAGTTAATTATAATAACAAAGAACATTGTTCGATCTGAATGGTTCGAACGAAAATAGAAGAATGCATAATACGGTTTTCTATTTTTCATTCACACGGCAACCCCACGGTGACATTCTTTTCATTTCATTCTTTTCAGATTAAAAAGAAAAAAAGAAGAAAAAAATAAAATAAAATAAAATTGTGGATTATGCGAAATGGACAAAAAGGATCTGAGGAAAAAGCCACGTGTCGATTGTTATATAATGCTTATGCACGTCCCAACGTGTCCAGGCAAACGAAATGTGATATTCATTGCACATACGCGTCATATGAAAAAATGTATCGCTATAAGTATCACATTATCCTCGCGTAACAGATTATGATAGGCTGATGGTCCGTCACGTCGCGAATTCGTAAATATAATGCATTTGTTGCAACACATCTCAATTATTTGCCAATAATTGAAACACGTAAATCTGTATTTCCGATGACTTTTTATCGGCGAAACGATAATAGCAGTTTCACTGTCCGTCGAGACCAACTTTATCAGGGATCAAAGACACAAAAGCAAGGATAGTTAGATTCGTCAGAATCACGCCGCGATATCGGCCATGCGATTACTAAATCTCTAAAACCGCGGTCACGCTCGACGATGATAAAACGTGGTTTTGAAACGAGTTTTAGTTTTTAATCCACGTAACCCCCTTGGCTTTAAATGGTAAAAATAGGTTTTAAAATTAGATACGTGCCGGAGAGGCTGTCGCAAGTGCAGCGAACAATCCGAACGCGAACTATCGTTAATATTTTTGTGTAAAAGAAACGTCAAAGTCACCAGGATATATGCACTAGCGAAACATATAGTTACGTTGATTAAATGTAACAGCGATACGAGCACAAAGGATCGATTTATCAGTTGTTCGACTTTGATGCGCGGGTAATAAATGATAAAATGTACGCTAATTAGATATCCACGAATGCTGTTGGTTCGATGAACTCGCTTATGATCATGATGATATTAATCGGAATACTTCAACGGTGAAGAAGTACGTAATACGCATTGTAAACAGGTATTTATATATATATATATATATATATATATATATAAATGAATTATCTGCACGAAAGCAAAAAGCAAGTTTAATCTAACAATAAATAAAGAGATAAATACCTAATTTTATAACTGCGATAAAAGAATTAATTCTGGTAATTGCCTTTTATTATTCCATTGATGTAAGTCCTTTTTAGATCGAAATTTTATTATAAACTCTTTTAATCTTTTAAATTATGAACTAAAAAATTAATTAACGCTCGAGATTTATATGTTAAATTTGACTCACGTGCTTGTATAAGTTTCAACTTAATCAGCACTTTAGTTACTATTACCCCGTTATCTGTCATCAACGATACGAATCATATTATGTTCTTGGTTTTAAATATTAAACTGTTAATCACACTTGAAGAAATTTATTTTTAGCATTAAACTATGATAATTTATATTATTATTATAGCATTTTAACACTAAATGTCTGTTGAAACTATTATAACTCATTTTTACTATTTTACGTCGATTGACTTTTACTGTTGGCTACTAATTCTTCCAGAATAATTTTACCACGATGTCACGATACATTCTAACTAAATCATCGTTGATGAATTAAGCTTTGGTCATCATCTTACGTTAATTGCAATAAAAAAAAAATTACGGATTTCGTCATGCTGATTATGCCCCACTTCTCTTGATGATTGTTTTGAATTAATATAATCTTCGGTGACCACAAAAAGATACATCGTGTGCTTACGTTATCACAACACCGCGTATGCAATGTTGCTATAAAATGCAAATGTATTGCCAATCGTGACATATTCTTTTTATAAAACAAACCAAACGAGTTTGAAAAATAAGCTAACAAACATTTATAGCAACATTAAATATATAACAATATTTATAAAATATATATAAATATTTTTTAACATACATATATTTAACGCCATTGATATCCATGAGATAAAATTCATAGGATTCTTAATTGTGCATTTATGAAATTTTTATTATTACTTATTTATTACTATTTAAAATTACATTCATAAAAATATTAATTACTACTTAAAATAATCTCGAGTCGTTGAATTTATCAGTACGACTCGTTTCCATTATTGCCGTTTGATACAAAAATAAAATAAAACGTCTCGTTTATAATTGTTAAAGTTTTTTCATGAAAAACCAACGCTGCAAAGTATATAATCCAAGAAGTACAGTCATTGAATACTTTTTCTAAAGTCCTAGAAAATTAATTGATAGAATTCGTTTATTAACATTCTCTCTTTTCGAACAAGATTAAATCATCCAGCAATAATAAATATTAAAAACGAAAATTAATAATACGTGACCGTCAGAAACTTAACAGATATCAAATCTCATAACTAATTAGATCAAGGAAGATAATAATTATGCTTAAACCCAAGTGTTAATGAATCGTCTTACGTTCTGTAACGTAATGTCGCAATTTTTGTCACTTATGAGTAACGTGTGACGTATAAAATGATCGGCAATTTTAACGTCATCGACGCAAAACGATCGAGTAATAAGCATCTTTGATTTCTGTATCGTATTGTTTACGCTTCGCATATTACACGATATTTTCGGTGAACATAGGATTAGTTTTTAGTTTCGTATATTACCTTAAGAAACTAAGTGAGACCCATAAACTTGTGCAATTTGTTGTAAAACTGATGTGTCATTCGGACATCCTAATACAGTTGCGTTCGCCTATCCCACTCCGCTCCAAGAATTTCTTGATCGCCGAGCGATATATAAAACTAGCCGGTTTGCACGCTCTCGGTGTAGTGCAATTTTCGTCGAGTGACGATAACGTCCGTCTCTCCTGCGCTCAAGTTTCGTGCTCGTTACTTGCGACTCGCGCGAATTAAAGACTGCGGTGTCAGGAAAAAATATTGTGAAGACAAGACGGGAACTCAGAGGTGGCCCTTTGCGAACTTAAGCGCTCGGAGATAACGCAATTTAAAGCCACGAGGTGACGTTAATCACTTGGCCGGCGTTATCGGTAAGCAATCAGATACGCCGGTTACTTCGGTTTGCACATATTCCCGCGACGATTGTCGAAATACATACGTAAGAACGGAATCCGGTAGATTCTAGTTTGAATCAAACCGTAAAGTTAAAGATACAGATAGTTCCCCTTTTTTTTTGTTTTTAATTTTTATTTCGTAACGTTCGCACATCATCTCCCGCACATGATGCAATGCTAAAAAGTTCGGATGTAAAGTATGACGAAGCAAGTCCTAAGTGATTATTCTTCGTGGAGATCATAGTGTCATATTGATAAAACCAGGAGAAAGCGTATCAAAAAGATTGCAAACTTATCATAGTGTCATCACCTTCGAACTATCATTAGATACCGATGTCCTCAAATTAAAAATTTAGAATTTCTAACGTTCCAAAGTTAAACATGTTTACTTTTAAACCACGTTTTTTTTTTTTAATTATCTACATTGACAAACGAAATTTTGCAATAACAATTTTCTCTTATTTGTCATATAATATTCAGTCGTGATTTATAATTGTAATTTTTATATCTTTGCACGAATAATGATATTAATAAATCTTTTGCACGTTATTAAAAAAACATACGCGTTTTTGTAATTAAATTATTCTTTAAACTCCTTAAATTATTCCTTATGTATCTGGGTTTCAATCAGTGCTGCATTTTTTCAATTTAACGTTTTTAAAGTAATGTTATATATGTCGCGTAACAAGTTTTTTAAGAGCGTTAACTTATCCAAGAGAAAAAAATTTTCAAAGACTCAAGAATAATATTATTTCACAGCTGATTCGACAGGCTAAAATAAATGTATCCTACGACACATGATACCAGCGATACCTTCGCCTCTAATTCGTGTTTTATTTTTTAGGAACACGTGGCGTCAGAGGACCGAGGTGGATCAAGCAGCGCCGGGATCGAGTCAAATTTCGCGCCGTATGTTCGAACGCGGACATATGATTCGACAGTAGCCGACTCACGCGGGTGGTCAGTCTGAGGTTATAAATAGAGGGCGACAGGCCGAGGGGAGTCTCTTTCACTTCCCGCTACGCGCCGCGGCGCGTCGTTTCGGCCCACTCGTCCCGATCATTACGCGGTGTGCCGTGTGCCTGTGTGGAGCTCGTGCACTCTTCCCCTCGCGCCTGCACGTCGTGTCGCACGGTCGCGTCTACCTCTACCCTACGAGGGGCAGCCCGCAGGTAACGACTCCGGTGAGAGACAACGCGCGTACCGTCGTATTGTACGGGCGTTTGCGGTTACAGAGCGCGGAGCAGAAACGCGGGAGAGCGCGCGTGGAACGGGGACAACAGGGAGGCCGAGGTAGGCACGTGGAGAGGCCCGTACGCTCGTAGTGCAGACCGCCATAGACGACACCGCGGCCCGACCGCGCGCGACGGTACAACCGGGACGGTTCCGAGCGACGAGCGGCAGCGGTTACAAGCCAACGGAGGCGACAACGGCGGCGACGACCCCGAAACGCAGAAAAATGCCGGAGACCGCGCACCATATGAACGGCTACGCGAACGGCCACGCGCCGCCCGAGCTGCAGCAGGACACGTCGTTTCTCTTTACCTCGGAGTCGGTCGGCGAGGGACATCCAGGTGAGTCAGCTCCTCAGAAGGGAGAGAGAAGGAGAACCACCCCTGCGAGGCCCGTCTGCGAAACAACCCTTTCGCCGGGCCTCACCGCTGACCCTCGTTTTCATTTCTATCTCTTTCTCTCTCCGTCTCTCTCGCTCTCTCTTTCTCTTTCCCTTGCGCTCTACGTCCCTCTGTACCTTACGCTTTCCCACCACCGCCACCACCGTCACTACCCATCATCGCACCGCGCGTTCCGCCATGAAGGAGAGTAAGATGTCTCCGCGATCCCGGGCGCGCGCCTGCCGCGCTTTTTTCTACCCCCTTCGTTTCCCCTCCCCGTCCCTGGATCAGATACATCTCTCGATCGAAGTGTCTCTGTCTTCTGATAACAGGCCGTCGATCGTTTCTCCGGTCGCCGGGACGATCCCGAGGAATCGCGGCGCCCGGTCTTCAGGGCTCATCTCCTCCGCCGCGTTTCGCCAGCATCCGCGGAGCTACCTTGGGCCGCGCGGCACCGCCACGCCGCTGCCGCCATGTGCTCGCACACCGCCGATCGCAGCGCGCGATCGGCGCGCGAACGCCGGTTCGGTCGTCGCATCCGAAATTGGGCGCGCGGCCCAGGTCTGAAATGCCTGAATGGGACCCGAACGCCTTGCCAGCGCGTTTCCGCGTCTAGTTTTAGTCGGGGGGAGGGAGCAGGAGGGAGACCGGTCGCTCCGAAATACACGCGAGGAGGCGACTTCCGATCCCGAACTCGTTTCGTTTTTGGCGTCTGGACCTTCATCTCTCTCACTTCCCTTCGATCAAGTCTCGACTAGTTGGTCTTCACTCGGTCCGGTCGTTTCATCTTGAGGACCAGCATCAGCGCTGACTAATTAATATCTATCGTTCTGTGTTGTAGATGAGACTGAAAGAAGCGACTAGGTCAGCGAGATGGAATGCGCTAGTTCTGAGAAAGTTTCTTCGTCAGTACTTCCTCGTATTTTCATCGTTATGGCTCCCGCAATTGCGAAGCCTCTGGCATTTTTTGCCACATGCTGACGAAAGGAAATTCGCTATCTTCCGGAGTTTCTAGATGATTCCGTCCGTGACGTAGATGGCGTAACTGGCGTCTCTTTCGCCGACGTCACTCGTATGTTGACGTTTTTTACGAGAGGGAGGATCGATTAACATCAATAGTTAAATCCATAGAGTTTAATTCGAGCGATAAGAAAAAATATGAATTTCTTGGTAATACTTTAAGATGATCGTAAAGATTATTAAGAAAGAATTGTAATAATTTGTTAAATATTTTTATGTAAGAATTTTCGTAGATCTTGATCGTCGCAATTTCCATTTTTTTTTTTTTTAATTTTAATTATTTCGAGAATCGCAAACGACTAATTGCTTTTCCGCAGTTATTTTTACTAATTATTTTTACAACCAACGACTTGTTTTTCCTCTTCATCTTAACTCTAATTATACCAAAGATAAAGAAAGAAACGAGTTACGCGAGTAATTTAGGTTGACTAATTTTGGAGATTAGCAGCTCGCTACTTTTTCCATAATTAAAACTCCGACTTAAAAACTTATGCCCCTGTCTCTTCATGTGATTTGTCTTCTCTTCTCTTCATTAATTACGTTTATATACAATTTATTTTGCAAGGTTTTAATTACACTTTAATTGAAATTGTATTTTGAAATTTGTTTAATATTACTTTGCTCGATAATGCATTGTTATTAATATATTAATATATCTTTTTATTTTTCAGATAAAATGTGTGATCAAATAAGCGATGCCATTTTGGATGCACACCTGACACAAGATCCCGATGCTAAAGTAGCATGCGGTAAGTTTCGCCAAGACAGTGCTGATTTCTTCAGGCACTTGAATATGTATTCTATTTATAAATTAGTTCACTCGGCCCTGAACTAGTTTTAGGCCGAAACTTTTGACTTCTGCATTTGTTGCATTCACGAGATACCGTCGAAACGAGCGGTTTTTGAAAGGAAAAAAAAAATTCTCTTTTCCAAATATAGTTGCCTCAATACTTACGTTAAGTGTACTCGTTAATGCAGCACTTGGCGGAGTCACTACTAGTTCAGAGGTTATCTTTCCATCTATACATTAAACTATTAAAGAATTCGACATAAACTCTGAACAGTAACTGCTCTGAAAGCTGCATAAATAAATGCACCTTTTACATAACCTCCCTTATATAATTACACTATGTATATTTTGCAGTAAATAATTTTTTTACACAGATATTATGTGCATAAGAGTATGTAAAATAATTTTTTTTTATTCACAGAAACCGTAACAAAAACTGGAATGATACTTTTGTGCGGGGAGATCACATCAAAGGCTGTGGTGGATTATCAAAAGATTGTTCGAGACACAGTGAAACACATCGGCTACGATGATTCTTCAAAAGGTACAACAGTTGGTCAATTAACATTATTTTTAACCGTAAATTTTTTGCACGTCTGTCATTTTCCCTTATTGTCTCTGACACTTTGTTGGATGTTAATTCTACGTTTGCGCAAGAAAAATTGGGATCTTTACATTCGCGATAAAGTGATAAACCATTTTCTCATGTAACACATGCATGCTCTGTGGCTGAATAGATATACGTATATATACGTTAGCCAGCTCCCTCGTCCTCATAAAATTCGCCTCATACTATTTCTCCTTTATCAAATTATTATGATAACACGATCGAGTCATGGCGCAAATAATCTAAGCACATTGTAATTTTTATTTTATATTAAATGTTAATATTATTTAGACAGTTATGATTTTATATTGCGCACACACAGATTTTGATTTGGATTCCTCCATGCCTCGATCGATCAGATAATTAACAACTTACTCATCACGTTTCGGACAAAAAATAAAAAAAGATCAATCTTAAAATTAAAAAACAAAAATTAAAAGAAAAGAGAATAAAGACTGTGTAACGTAAGAATATCGTGGCAGGATTCGATTGGCGTACGTTGAACCTTTTGGTGGCGATCGAACAACAATCCCCAAATATCGCGGATGGTGTCCATACGGACAGGCAAGAGGTGGACGTGGGTGCAGGTGATCAGGTACATAACCCATTCTCAGCCCGTGCCACAGAACAGCCTAAAATAATTCAATGTCAACGGTCTACTTTACTATGTTTTAAGTTCTTACTCCTTGTCCAACTGGTCCCCTTCTAAACCTTCAGATGTTACAAAATATGTTTGCTATTCTGTGTGTCACAAGCGTGTGTTACATCTACGTGTGCTGTGCAAATGGATATGCGAACACTCATGCGAATACTTAAGCACTGTCGTTGTAAGATAATATCGCGAAATATTGTTTAAAAAAAAAGTCTTGCGACTCTGCAAGATTTCATGCAGGAAATTTCTAATTTGGCGAAAATGGCTTATAAAGCACTGGAATAAAATTCCAACAAAGTGCCGATAGTTATCATGTTTATAAAAAGCGAGGCTGTATGTACTACGTTCGGATATACGTATATGTATAAAATTTATTCTCATTTAGGAGATTTTCCATTTAATTTAATTTAAAAAAAAATACAATGTTCTCCATTGAATTTCAAGAAATCTAAGCATCAGTATCTCAGTGTTTCGAAGTTTCCGAACTAACACATGCAGCCATCGTACTAGGTTTTATTAATTCTGAATTATTAGGATCAGAGGTGGTTTGATAAAAAGCCGATGCGTTAAACTGGTGGAATTCCATCCAAGGAGAACATCGACGCGTAAAACAGCGGCGAATATCTTTGTCTTATCACGCTGATGATTTCTGCAGGTTTTGACTACAAGCTGTGCAATGTTCTGTTGGCGCTCGATGCTCAGTCACCAAATATCGCAGCAGGCGTTCACGAAAACCGTAGCGACGAGGAAGTGGGAGCAGGAGATCAGGTTAATTGGCATTACCATCGTTGAATTATCTCCTGTTTTTCTTCTCTTTGATCGTTTGCCTACCGCGCCATTAAGTATATTTCATTACAGTAGTTGCACAAGTAACATTTCACTTTATTTCTTCTTGTAACCTACTTGTAGTCTTCTTCTTATTTCTTCACTATAGAGGTGGATGTGTGACACATTGAATATCCTTGTTCCCGCATTGTCACGGTAATTAGAATTCATTGTTACAAGGTTGCGGTTTATTCTTCTGTTGTTCATCTTTAATTGACATTTAGAAAATGCGAAACTGAATCACGTAGGATAATATGTATCTCATGCACAAAATTACATGTAGAAATTTAAAAGTACTTGCATGCTTTATGTTATTGTAGATTAATAACTAATATTTCCAGTAGAATTGGTATTTAATATAATCTTTTAGCACTGTAGTTAATAATATACTATAATTCTAATTTATAATTAGGCAATCTATGCAATAAGAAAAAAAAAGTTTACAAACGATGATGAATATTCAATGATGTGTTTTGATTATTTGCTACTTTTGATTGCCATGATGTTACAACTATAACTGAGAATAATTCATCAATTATAATTTTTTTATTAATTAATTAAAGCTAAATGAGATTAGCAACTAAAGAAAGGCTATACTCTTAAACGAATTTATTAAGTAATTGTGTAATTAAACTATTTAATGAATGTGCGAGAGTAAGGTAGCTATGTAAATAGTTTGTAATTAAATCCTTAGTTGTCATTGTTAATAAGTCCCCTGTATATTATAATTATCCCTATGTATCATAATTGTATCTGTTCTGTGTGGCACTTTTTATCATATATTAGATATAGTTCCATATTTTTTCACAAACGCTTTTTATTTTTAATTTAGCTTTCTCTCCTTTCGCGCATAAAAATGCAATGTTTACTTTTATATTTTGTAACTGCGCGTAACTGCAAATAATTTATTTTTGAAATTATGTGTACATAATTTGTTGAATGCTTAAAGCTTATATTTCATAAATTTTAGCTGTATAATAACTTAATATCTTTCATCAGGGTTTAATGTTCGGGTACGCAACCGATGAAACTGATGAATGTATGCCATTGACAGTTGTGCTGGCACATAAACTAAATCAGAAAATTGCCGAGTTGAGACGAAGCGGCGAACTTTGGTGGGCTCGTCCAGATTCAAAAACACAGGTTTGAATTTTATACATTTATATAAAAAAAAGTTTTAGACAACGAGAGTAATAATTATTCTATGATGAATCTTTTGTATTTGCTACTCTTGATTGCCATGATGTTAAAATTATAACTGAGAATAATTCACAATTTGTTATTAAAAAAAAATACATTAAAACTTGTAAAATTAATACAATTACACAAGAAGTATGTATGCAATAAATAGGTAACTTGTGAGTACATCATGGACCACGGAGCCTGCGTTCCTATAAGAGTCCATACTGTTGTGGTGTCACTACAACATAGTGAAAAAATTGGTTTAGAGGAGTTACGTAAGGCAGTCATGGAAAAAGTAATCAAAGAAGTGATTCCAGCGAGATATTTGGATGAAAGAACAGTCTTCCATGTGAATCCTTGTGGACTTTTTATCATCGGTGGACCACAGGTATTATTAAATATTATATAACGTAATTAATGTAAACGTGAATCGATCTTAAATAAAAAAACGCATTTTTTTGCGAGTTACTTTGACACACTCTTATTAAAAATTCCAGAGTGACGCTGGTCTCACCGGACGAAAAATTATCGTAGACACGTATGGCGGCTGGGGAGCCCATGGTGGTGGTGCATTTTCTGGCAAAGATTTTACAAAGGTGGATAGATCAGCTGCATACGCTGCAAGATGGGTTGCTAAATCGTTAGTGAAAGCTGGTCTTTGCAGACGCTGCCTTGTACAAGTAAGATTTGCAAGCAATAAGATTTTTGCTAATATAAAAGAAACAATTTTTATATACGATTATTTATATTAGGTTTCATACGCTATTGGAGTGGCAGAACCTTTGTCTATCACAGTTTTCGATTATGGCACATCTACGCGTTCTCAAAACGAGCTCTTAGACATAGTGAACAAAAACTTCGATTTGCGGCCCGGAAAAATTGTCAAGTATGTTTAAATAATTTTATTGTTTATTAATGGCTAATAAATGTTAAGTTTCTTTGCAACTTTAATGTAACTTGTGTACAAATTGTTATATATCTTTTTTTTTTATTTTTTTTTTAGGGAGTTGAATCTTCGCAATCCTATTTATCAGCAAACCAGTACGTATGGTCATTTTGGACGAGATGGTTTCACATGGGAGCAACCTAAAAAGCTAATTGTCGATTGATGAGAGGATGGATTTTAAATTGGATTGGTCTTGGCGTTTCTTGGTTTTAGATATCCGATAGAACATCTCTGTTTCTCTTTTTCGAATTCTATCTCCCTCTCTTTCTACCTTCCTCTCAAAAAAGTAATCGTAATTTCACTAAGAAAAAAAAAGGGATGTCGTCAGCGATATTTCAATCTTTGTGCCGTAACCACCGCCGAAGCCACCAATTTCTCATGCCAATACTTAGTAATAGAGAGGACTAGGTATAGGCAGTTCTCTTTCTAGTTCTTTTTGCCATGGAATACCGCATTATATATGTGACAACAGGCATAGTACAAATCTCGTTCATAAGCCGACACGGATATGAACAATCGTTTCTTCCTTCGCTCTTTCGGTTTTTCGTGTGGTGGTATCTCTTAATAATACGGCACAATAAACATTTAGATCTAGTTGAACGAATTATACAAGGAAAAGAGCGAAACGAGCTTGTATTATAGAGCTCATTGTAAGTTTCCACGTTCAGATTTTGAAAGCTTCTTTCTTAAACTGATATCAGTTAACTCAGTTTGGTAACAGCAACTCGATTCTTTCTTGCTGCTACACGCTGATGCTTTTTACTTACAAACTAGTAAAGAGAACATAAACTTGTAATAGTCAAATTTTCATCTGAAAGAAAAAAAAAAATGTATAAACGGACACTATACATGTTTTCAGATTCGGGAATGTAACTGCAGTCTCATAGATTTTTAGCTATATTATTAGTCTTTTGCACGTACATGAAAGTTCAATACCTTGATTTGATCTAAGAATAAGCTTATTTTTAAACAGAATGCACGAATTACACATCGTAGGTTTGCGTAGCTTGTGTTTTATTACTGGTGACGCTATTAACTTATCGATTGATCTTTCATGTATGTGTTTACTAGAATTATTAATCGTTGAAGAAAAAGTGTAAATTTTGATGACGATGTGTCCTTGGCATATGTATAGCAAAGAAGGAAATGACGTTTGTGCGTCATAAACATGTTCACGAATTCATGAAAGACAATTGTAATACTGGATCGAATGCATTTATCAACTAGATTACTTGTTGAATATAAATATTTTAGAATATTTAAAAATCATCAGATTAGTCTAATTGAACAGCTTTGTTATTAGATTTCATTGTTTTATCTTACACGCGCGAATATTCTTAACTGTGCAAATGTGTTTAATCACTCCGCAAAGAGTATACAGTCATTTCCCCCTTTGCTATTGTTTTAATTAAATAGATCAATTGCAGTAAATATTATAAAAGTAAACGAAACCATTGAAAATCTAATCCCGGTAGAGGTCCAGCACAGCACGTGTGACGGAGCTCGAAACTGTAGTAGAATTTTTCATTGTTTTTTGCTACAAATTGTCCGACAATGTCGGATTTTAATGGGAGAAACAAATAGAGAAACAGTTGTGAAAAGATTTAGTCATCTTCTGACAGAATTGATGTGTGCGACTTGTTGCGACGTAAACCATATCGGCAATATGTAATAGTGCACAGAATCGTGAAAAAAAAAGAAAAAAAAAAAGACAAAATAAAACGGATTTTTTAATAAAAGCATTTCTTGTAGTTTTGTGTACTACCGCATTATTATATAAGCAAAGTATATTTAATCCTCGATCTTCCTAGCGTTCTACGCAACACAATTTGCACAAACGGACCAATATTGCATTTCTGTGTACGTTTCCCCCTGTAAATGACATGAGCTCTGTCGCACAAGACGCTGCGACTAGCTACATAGGTAATTCGTGAACGTAGCGAGCATTTTTTATATGCATTTGCACGATCACTCTTCAGTATTCGATAACATAGCGAGATGTACACTGAGAGGCAGATATAGCATTGGCCGCGGCGACGGCAGTTAGCATATGACACTATCGTGATGCGCGTCGATCCTCGCACGATTATCACCCTTTGGGCCGGGCCTAAAGGGTAGATGACAGAAGAAGTAGTGGGTGGTAGTGGGACTGTTCTCTCCCTCAGATCTTAGTGTTTTACAGCGACCGGTGCTTTGTGGTATATTTGGTATATGTGGTATATTAAACTATGGGTTTTGTGTGAGGATCGACACACTTCATAGTTGGACTGTGTCCAACGTCTGTGCGACAAGGATAGATAAACTTTTACTCGCTATACGCATGAGCTAAAATCGTTGACGCATGCTCATAACCTGTCGTATTATATGTATCTTCATAAAAAGAGGAGATTAATTGTGCCGTATATCTCTTAAAGGATAGATGCACATTAAAAGAAAAAAAAGAAAAAAAAATGTATGATTATATGTTAATATCAGCAATTCAGCATTTCATATTTTATTTCTGTAAAGAACGTATTACATATATATTAAGAATTAACAATTTTATTATTAATAAGAACGATATATAATGATTATAATCATTAAAATGCACTCCCTTTTCTTATTTAAAAAAATTAACTTTTTAATTAGCACCTATAAAATAATTAGAACGTATCAAAATAATATATATTCAAATAAAAACCAAGAGGAAAAGTTATAGAACGAGACAGAGCTAGTTTTCTTTCTCACTTCTTGGACAGTTTTCGAGTCCTTATTCCCCCTCCATTAATATAAGTTCTATAACACATCTACGCGCGCGCTTCGTGTGAGATTCGACGCACCCCACGCCAAGATCACGTACACTGAAAAGCAGATATGGCATTTACTGAGGCGACGGTAGCTAGCGAACGCGACTTTAGCGTCGTGTTCGTCGAGTTTCACATGCGCCGCATGTATTATATACCGCGCCGGCCGGATTGCCGATGACTGATTTTTTCCTCCGTTCTCTCATCCCTTGCTTCTGCCGCCTAGGGTTAGGTACGCTAGCCGCTGTCGCCGCAGAAAATGCCATATCTGCTCTTCGGTGTACGCTAGGCGCCATCGCAACACCACGAACGCCATTCCTGACGGTGAGTGTACATGAGATTCACATAGCGAGCGAATCAGAGTGAATCGACCAATCACAGGTGACAATTTGAAGATGGCTGATGTCGCTCTCGCAATTGGTAGACTTGCTCGCGAAGCGAAGTAACGGCTTCGTATATTTTGTGTTTCATGGCGCTTTGTCGAGTGTACGTACTAACGAAAACGAACTGCAGTTACGCATTAAAGAAAAAAAGAAGCGCATAGGCCTCTCCTTTTCACATGGCGGCTCGATTTCCGTGCATCACGTACGTATATTTTTTTTTATATTCCTGTTTCTCGTGGTAGTCAAGTGTCTACAATATGTACTATTGCAAGAGCGAGTGAACGTCAACAGCCCCTGTGGCCTAATGGATAAGGCATCGGTCTCCTAAACCGGGGATTGTGGGTTCGAGTCCCACCAGGGGTATAATTGCTTTTTTACGGTTCAATTTTTTTCTTTTATCAACGTAAATAAAACTTGTAAAAAAGAAATGCAGATATCAACCGGTTGATATACATTTCATTTTATCTAATCGCAAGTACGTGGAATGAAACGGAATATTCGATAAATAGACTTAACGAGGTCTTTAATATCTCAATACAGTAAACACATAAAGTTATTAATTTTCCTTATCTTCTTTAAATTGTAACTCGATTTTCTTCATCATTTGCAGCATAATGCTTAATAAATCGTGCAGACGGGTCGGTGACGCCTTTTACCCAACGAGGCATCCAGAAGTAAGGTACGAAACTTTCTGCTTGTCCTTTGTAATGTGACTCAAAAACGTTTCTGATAAAGACAGACGAAAAAAAAAAAGAAAGATTTGATTCGATCTAATAATAAAAAAATGGTTTACTAGAGACATTTCTATTTAACTACCTGTAATAGAATGCTTCTTTTGTTCTTGGAGTGCAATGAAGATATTTAGTATTAGCGTTTTCCAAGTCTTCATTAGCAACACGGTCTTCTACAATCTCTTGGATTATTTGAAAAAGAGATTTCTTTATAGAAGCGACACCGTCACTAAACGCTTCTTTATGCCTCCAAAGTATGTTATCGGGCAACAAGCCAGTTCCATCAAATGCAGATCTTAGCAAATGCTTTTCAATTCCCCCTGTGCATATTAATACAGCGTATAGATAATAATTGTTTATATAATATTTAATATCGTGTATGTGTAAATTGTTATCGATCTACCTTGAGGTTGTCTGCTATCAGGGTCCAAAGATAGATAATAGTGTGTGAATTGGAGATCTAAAAATGGTACTCTGAGCTCCAAACTGAAGGCACTGGTTGTTCTATCCGCTCTTAAACCATCATATAAATATATATCCTGTAATAATCTAAGAGATTCGTTATGCGCATCTATCGCATTAGGTGCATCTCTGAAATAAATGTAGCCTTGCGCCAGCTCATCCGCACCTTCTCCACTAAAGATCACAGTTGTTTCAGTATTTTGTTTTATATACCTCGAAATCAGGTACATCCTGCAAGTAAATTTTAATATTACGTATGAAGCATTCTATCGTCATTGTGGCAGTTTATTATTTTTCATTTAAAAGAGAATATATAAAAAGAATAATGCAAATTTGCTGTTCTCTGTGACGTTTAAAATTTATACTATTTAATAGTTCGGAAATTTGAATCGAAATTTTGATGTTAATTAATAAAAAATAATTTTTTATGTATAATACCCAATCGAAGCGCGAATAGTAGTAATATCGTATGTTTCTAAAGAATATATAACTTTGTCCAGAACATCGATTACATCCTGCTGTGTGAAAATAATTTCGTGATGCTCAGTGCCGATGTAGTCTGCAACCTGATTTATATAATATTCTAGCTTTCATGTGACTTTTGATAAAAAAAAATAAAAGGTAGCAAAGGTGTGAAAGCTTTTTACAAACCTGTCTGGCAGCGACGATATCTGGACCGTCGCCCATACCTATCGCGAAAGTCTGTATTTTGTAGGGCAAATTATATTCCTTTGCATGTTTCACCAATAAAGCAGCAACTAAGCTGGAGTCTAGTCCACCCGACAATAGACAACCTATCCGTCTATCAGCCATTAGTCGTTTCTCCACAGCTGCTGAAAGCAGCTTTCTAATATTGCCTTGAATGTCATTTGAAACTAAAGCTGTAAAAAAAAAAAAAAAAGTTATAAAATATTCAGGTATTTTCAATACTGTGACAGTCAACAAGCTTATCTTAATTTATCTTAATGATAAATCAATTTTATCATAATTGCACATCTGTTATTATTTATCTCACCATTTGAAGGGACATATGTGTGAAAATATGGTCTATCACCCGGTTTGTGATAACAACAGGTCTCTATGAGCTTTGTTCTCCCATCGGGCAAAATTTCATATTGTTCATAATGTCCTGGAGGAAATGGTTCCAGGGTCCACTTGCCGTTTATACGTTTTGACATTGCCATCAGGCCCTGAAGCATTATTTTTAATTTATACTATTTATAATGAACAAAAAATTTAATAATCAGAAAAAAAAAATTATTTGCTTCTCAATGCACCTTGCTCTCCGAAGAAATAACTAGCTGGCCGTCGTTTGAACGTAATCTAAATAGTGGTCTTACGCCATATGGATCTCTTGCTATTAATATTCTCCGTTTTAAAATGTCCATCAAACAAAATGCGAATACCCCGTCCAAAGATCGAGCAACATAATCAGCGCCTGCATAGAAATACATATGCGCGATCACTTCCACGTCGCATTTAGTTTCGTGTTCGAAATCATGTTGTTTTTGCAACTGCAATATATCGCATTTTTACTCATTACGATAACGCTTTAAGAAAGATAGCGAGGAGAGGCGATACGTTACTTTTGCCCAATTATATATTTCTCCGTTGCACAGAAGAAACAGATGCGGATATTTGTGTACCCTCATCGGCTGCATTCCATAGAGGCCGTCAACGATGGCCAGTCTGTGAAAGCCCAGGTACCCATTCTACAAAAAAAAAAAAGAAAAATGAGTTCCGAGCTTTGCATGGAAAACAAAGGAATTTCGACGGCTCTTACCTTGACTCTATTATCAAATTCTATTTTAAACGCCTCTGGTCCGCGGTGCGATATCTTGTCAAAGTTGTCGCAGATGCAGGTCAGGGGTTGCGTATCCAGACCGAATAGCGCCCAGATTCCACACATTTTGCCTTCGAACAATCAAAAACTCAGGTCAAGAGTCCGGTCGGCGGTCTTTGATGCCACGTGCTCGTTGCCGCGTGTCACGAGAGGTTTGTAGTATCTCAAAGAATACCTCGCGAGGTATTTAATTATTTCTATACAAGAAAAAACGTTTTGATAACGTTCAGAGTTGTTTGATGGACGACGATAATATTGTATAATTAATAAATTTAATCTTTTTTACTTTTCAGAAGTTTAGAAGTCCGGACACCAGTGGCCGCTTGCACAACCCACACACACGGTACTGTGCCTCTGATCTTCTGGCCCGCGCTTTATATATGGCACTCCGATTAGTGATCGTACGTAACATACGTGGACCGTCGGTGATGTGGTGGACGCTCAATTCGTCGCCTTTCTGATGTAACAGCCGCGCGTGATTGAGCGAGTGGAAGACGTCGGATATGCCGACCGATACAATACCTAGCACGGATAAGCCAAAGAAGGTATGTATGTATTTTTGAGATTGTCGTACCGTTCGACGTGATACCTAGGTCAGATTAATCCAATGCATTTAATTTATCTGTGCGCTCGACGCTTGTGAAGCCTAAACCGGTCATGGCTTTGCGAACTACATTTTAAATTCGTTATTCATTCCTTTTTGCGATATCGTTGAAAAAATATTAATACCGCGGTTTTGGACGAAGGCGATATAAAAAATTGATGGTATATTTTTATAACACAATGCGTGATTGCGGGAATGTCGGACTGGATTCATAAACCAAGACAAGGTTCGGGGATTAAAAATGAGAAACGGTGGATAATATTTTTTAATAAAATTAAATTTATTCATTTGAAAAAAACATCTGGAAAATTCGTGTTGTACAAGCGACGTAAAGTTTCCGAGAGTTGAAACGACGTGAAGAAGTATGCGAGCGTCGTGGATAAGATGGCACTGGCGGTATCTATGAGAAGGCGTCCGGTGGCGTCTCAGTCGCGACGGTGGCGGCGCCGGCGACTCGGATGTC
Organism: Cardiocondyla obscurior; assembly: GCF_019399895.1. NCBI lineage: Eukaryota > Metazoa > Arthropoda > Insecta > Hymenoptera > Formicidae > Cardiocondyla > Cardiocondyla obscurior. The sequence continues at coordinate 288,316 of NC_091881.1, forward strand.
GGTTACGAGCGACGCGCCACTTCTTTCCCTTCCGGTTGGCCCTCTTTCTCACTCTCTGTGCAGAGACGCGGGTCTTTCCGCACGGCGTATTTTCGCGCGCCGAGTGAGAAACCGTCCGCGAGCGCGGGTGTACCGTACCCGTACCGGCGGCCTGCGCGCGGTCTGTCCCGGATGCAGGCGCGCCGCTCGCGTCGGGTGTGTCGTGATCGTGCCACCGAGCCTCGCCAGCAGTACGAACGCGGACGCATACTCGCCGGTGGCAACCCGCGCGGAGTACGGGGCACGGGGCCAGGAACGACGGAGGCAGGCAACGGCAGACCAGTGACGGCGGCGATGGTGGCGGTAGCGGCGGTGGCTCTCGGATCAGTTGCTCGTCGCTCGTAGACTCGTCTTGAATGTGGCCGACGCGCGCGGTAGCGGGACGACGCGGACAGTCGGCGCTCGCCGGTGCATCGAGGAGGATGCGCGCCGTACCCTGCCGGCCGTATCACGGCCTATAGGCGCGCGGCCACCATAGCCCGCTCTTCACCCTCTCCTCTCCTTCCCATAGGTAAGGTGCATTTTCGTAAGTGCTGCTCTGTTCTTCGTGTTCTCCGACCCCGGCGCGAGTGCCACCGAGTTCCCGCGAGTGCGACTCGCTGCCGTTGCACGGCGTCGTCGGGAAATCGAATGAGTAGTCTTCTTTCGAGGTTAGCCATAGTGCCTTCGACCCCGCGCGACTAAACAGCCGCCCGAATCCGAATTTCGACACGTATATACATATACGTGGCACGATTTTAATCCGCTGCGTTTGTCGCGAATTCTCGCGTGTCCGACCGGCCGGTCGATATCCCTCCGGCTCCGGGAAACCTCCTCACGAGGCAGACGTGCCACGCTACGCGGACATTTCCGCTCTTCGCTAGACGTACGCGGCGAGGACGGCGTCGTTAACGGCTCGCCGCTACCCGCACGCGAGCTCGAGACCTAACCTCGGTCCTTCCTCTTCTACCTGCCGCCGCGCAAGCTACGCGCCGTGCGCGCGAGTCGATCGACCATCCTGACCGGCACGTAGCACGTCGTCGCCGATTCATTCCCTCCATCTTCCCCCGCGTTCGAAGGGCGAGAGAAGCCGGCTGCAGGAAAACGGGGACGACAGCTCTAAGGTAACAGATAAAATGTGTATGTGTAAAATATGGATCATACGTCGTGATTTTCTCTCTCTCTCTCTCTCTCTTTTCTGTCTCTTATTTTTTCTCTCTCCCTCCCTTTCTCTCGGTTCCATTTTTGCGCTCATCCGTCGACCGCAACGTCGGACGTTACCGTTGACTCGTCGCGTTATCGATTATTACACTGCTTAATTATCGTAACACGTGGCCGTGGCTCGCGTGCGCCGCGGCTTCGTCTTTTCGCTTTTCCGTTGGAAGCGTGCCCCTCTTCACCTCTTCTCCCCGAATGTTACGTTTCAATTTCGAATCCGGCAAGCGTTTCAGCTTTCGCCGTCACTCTTCTGCGTGTATTTACAGTCGGATAACCCGCGTTCGCACTGCCGTTTTCGTAATTTAGAACTGACCGCGATAAACGGTGCCGATTTTGTTCAATTTCGTTCCCTCTCCCTCCCTCCGTGCATTTTTATCTACTTCGAAAAATGGTGATTTTTCACACCTTGCGAACTACAAAATCGTCAAAAGTGAAACTTGTAATTTTTTTTTTTTTTTCCTAAAATTCTAACACTCATTATCTTACACCGAATTTTAGTGAAGCATTTACATTTTTATTGTTACGTCAATGCAATTTTACTTATATTTATTTTTTGATAAGCGAAATTTAATATTGTTATGAATTAATATCACGACGAGAACGCAGAAACATCTACGTGGCTTAACAGGCACGCCTGCCGTCGGGATCGAATCCGCAATTTCACGAGATTGAAAAACGCGCCTCGTCGCCCAACTCTCACGAGGGTGTCGCTTTATTTGCACGTGCAAAACGGATAAATAAAATATTCAAACGGCAAACGCGCGCGCTGCTGAACTCGAGGAACTTGGCGGCTTCTACGGAGAATTTTCCAAGAGTGCTTGCACCGTGGAGACGTACGTTATGTATATCTTTAACGAGACAACATATGAGACAAGGTCAGGGCTTTTATTACTTTCTTACGTCGCCCCGAATCAATTTTTCGCGGAGATTGCAGGGGGGAGGAGGGGAAAACGGGCGACGGCTAAGAATAAAGCGCATTTATCGTCGAATAATTAATGAATAAACCGAGCTACGCTTCGCCGAGCTTGGCGATTCGATGTAAGAAAGAAAAAGAAACTGGGGCGGGAAAGGGGAAGACCGAAATTCGCGGCGTTATATCGAAATTCCGTTGCGAAAACGCAAGTGGACGCTTTCGATTTGCATAACTTTTCGCGTCACTCACGTCAACTCGAATTAGCTCGAATCGATAGCTCCCATGCACGCGGACGAGAAGAGCATTTATCAGAGTACAAAAGTTAACGCGCGCGATATACCGAACGACTTGGTGATACGTGAAATCAATTTAATTCTTTATTCCGCGGTGCAATTGATCGAGCTGAATTTCAAATTTATTTGACAAGATTCCGCATTTACATTCGATATTATGATTTGTTGCAAGCGATGAGTAGACTTCACCGTGATACAAGGATGTGAAAAAATGATACCGAAGCGCAGATTGCCGCATTTTAAACGTATTAATATATTTTACACGATTATTTTACGTTGAATTAACGTATCGTATTTATTTCAAGAGTGTTTAATCCCGGCTTTGCTTTCTCCTTTGTTGTCCGCGCGATCAAAGCATAGCCGATATGCGACGACACGGATTAAATGAAGAGAGCAGAAATGGAAACGGCGCGAACCGGCTCGCGCCAAGCCGCGCTATCGAACGGGAAGCACCTAGTATCGCTGATCTTGAAGCATGATCGCTTCTGCGATTATTATGCACAACGACAGTTGCGTGAGTGGTAATAACGCGAAACGCGATAACGGGTACAAAATGCCGTCTGCGCGTAAGTGATATATCGTTACTCTTTTTTTATTATCTGCCATTCGAACGAACGACGATTTTCTTGCTCGCGTACCGTGTCGATGTACGATATTCGTAAAAGCCCCACTAGCAACGTCATTCTCGCGAAAAGCGAAAGGAAATGTGTACTCCGAGGCGAATATAGGTGATCGCCCGGCGCATATTCGTTGTATTGTACGACGTGATAAATCGGAAACGAAAAGAGAGGATTTTCGAAATGAAAATGTATTGAGTACGTGTCACATCGACGTGCCCATTGTCACCGCGATTGAGGAAAAAAAAGAAACTTGACTTTTATTAATTTTCTTTTTTTTTTTTTTTTTCCTTTTTTTTTTTTTAACCGCGGAATCGTGACCTTTCGCTTGACCGAGCAGCCAGTATCCCGCGTGATGGACAGGCGTGGCGATAAATATACACGTTACTCATTTTTCTCTCAAAAGGCGACGTTTGCACAACTTGGCTGTCGACTGCGGCCGAGTCCAATAACAAAGTCGCCCGCGGCGGAAACCGCGGTAGACAACGCGGCGACGGGGATCATCCCGATCATCATCACCGCCGACGACCAGTCATCCTCGCTCGCGATAACACCTCAACCGTGAAAACTCTTGGCAGCCACGCCGAAATCCGCGTCGTTTCGCGCGGCTCCCGGCTTCAGGTTCCACGTCGCGCGGCGTGTTATAAGTCGACAAACGCGCAAAGAAAACGGGTTTTTTTTGAAAAGTTTCCGAGGACATTTTTCTCTGAGCCTTGCCATTCCCACGGCGTTCGATCGCCGCAAATCACGTCACGTTTCGTGCCCGGCCTCGGAAGAAAGATTTTCTCGCGGTCGAGTTTCGAGGGTGGTGCCAAAGGATGAGATCACTCCGAGTACCTATATAAACGGGGACGGACGAGCGAAATTCTTGGTAAAGCTCTGTCGCAAAACCCGTCGCGTGAAGTAACACCCTCGATTTACCTTCCCAGCTGAGAGCCCGCGACAATCGCGGCTGATTGAGCGGTATCCCTCGCCGCGTAATTTAACGTGCTTTTTTTTTTTCGTGATAATTTTCGCAAATCGAACGTCCACACATGTAGAATCATCAGTCGCGCGGTCTCTCGCAACGCCTGGCCGATTCGCGTGCGGGATTCCTTCGCTCGCGGTCGCCTTTACTCACTTGGACGGTAATTGATACCGAGCACGTGCTTCCCAGTGATCGTCACGCGCTCGAGCCAAGATGGATCGCCCCGTTGTCGGCCACTTGGATGACCACGCGAAACGGCCGCACAATGGCGTGTACGTAATGGCGTGGATTTTATCGCGGCGCACGCGATAAGATCCCGGCGAAATTCCTTACGAATCCCCGCGTCGTCGCGAATCGATTATTGCGCTCATCGCGGCTCGCTTTTGTGTCTTTATTAGATAACGCTTGCAGCAACCGATTGGTTCACTTCCACATAGCGATCACGTCGCGAAAACTGACCCTCGTATCGCTGGAGTCCCTCTACCCGCGGCCGGTTCGGTGAATCACGAGACGAGACACGCAGGCTGCAGTTTTATACGGCTTACTGTAGACGAACATTATTATATGTAGATACCCGCGGCTCATTACCGCCACTTATTTCGCTCGGCTTCTTTTCTCGCTTTGACGTTTGCGTAATCGTGACGGAAGCGTCGTGAGAGCCAAGATAAAATACGTATACTTTTCATCATCGCAGACGTGCCGCGGTGGAAATTAATCTCGAAATGTTTGCCGAGTATCGAGGCCACGTCGCCGCTGATGAGACGAACGAGCGAGATAAAAGTGAATTTTTCAGGCCGAGATCAGTTTGGAGGTTCCCAGATACCGTTTTTCTCAACGTGATTGTTAAGTGCTCCAAAGGTCCGACGACGACGGTGGGCGTTGACCTTGAATCAACTGTTCTCGTTGCTGACGGGTATATTAATACACCGCATGACGCCTGTAAAAGACATTGTCCTGCCGGGTCGCCTAACAGCGTTTCGCGAATCTGCATTACGGTGCAGCATACCTTCGCGAAAGCTGCCCTTCGTATCCGAAAACACCTGTTGATCAAAGTGGGAATAATTTTCGACAAATGTTTCCCGCGTCGAGAGAGAGAGAGAAAAAAAAAAAAAAGAGAAATCTTTAAACCGCTCACGCGTAACAGCTGGAGGTCTGTAATAAGGAGAACGTAATATTTTACGATCGCACGAAGGAGAATGACCATTTGATGAATGTAGATCACGTAACGTATAATTTATACGAGAGAGATTTAAAGATTAATATTTTTTAATTCTAGTAAAGTGACGTGGTGTGTTTATGAAAATAAAAAAAAAAGAAAGGGTGAAATAAAAGTGATTTGCAACGCGTTAGGTCAAGCGTAAAAAAATTTTACTAGAAGTAGAGAAGATGTAGCGTGGCACACGGCGCAACAATAATTATTGTTGTAACTTCAGTAGTGGATTACCTAGTTTTATACATTGTTTTTTTTTTTTTTTTTTTTTTTTTCGCGGCATGTTGCCGCGTGGCGTGTGATAAGACTCAGCGGTGAATTTCCTCATGATACTTCCAAGATAAGAATGTCGATATAAAATCGCGTTTATCGGTTCTCCACCGGGACATTGTACCACGATAATACCGTTTTCAATTCTGCGTTTCTGCCTTTTATTGTTGAATTAATACGTTGCCTCGCGCAAGGGAATAAAATGATTACCTAATCGTTAAAAGTATACAGAAGCATTTAATTCTTTTTTTTTTTTTCTTCTCTTTCTTTTGCCTTCTCTCTTTCGCCCGAGAGTAATGATAATCTGAGAAAAAATTGATGGATGATAAAGCAGATTTTTTTTTTTTTGGTTACTTGCGAAAAGGGTTCGCATAAGATGTCACGTCCGCCAGACCGCTTCGAATCAGGTCCGCGAGCCGAATAACGTTTTACGTCACGCGTCAGCACGCGGTAAACAAGTAATTCGCGCACGATGAAGCTTGGCGTTCGGCCAAAGAACCGGTAAAGTTCCAATCCGCTATTTCTTTTTATCTTAAGTGATTTTGGGTACAATGCGACTGGTTCGTTACTCCTTCGTCGGTCGCCCTTGCGAACCGAGTTGTATCCCGCGAAATCTGCGGTTATCACTTTAATTGCTTCAGTTCTCGTGAATACATCTTCGAGACGTGATCTCGACGAAAACGTAGGTAATGCGTATGTAGAGAGGTAGGCGCTATGTTGCTGGCGCATTGCGGTAAGCAGTAGGTACGCGCTCTATTTCGCGATCGCACCGACGTAGCCTAGCGTACGTATGTATGGGGAAACTACATAAGAGCGGGAGAAACCGACCTTGCGCGCCGGAGAGTTGGAGATAATTCTCGCCTTCTCTTTCAGCTTCCTCAATGGAGGGTACCGGTAACGACAAGCAAAATGAATCAGACGAGTGCGACGTGAACGGGGACAATAGGAAGCAGGATGACGACGATTCAACCGGGCAGGAGGACGTCGAACGGAAGATGAAGGCGGAGGACAAGCGCGAGTCCTTAGAGAACATGAAGAACGAGATGAAGACGCTGAAGCAGTCGTTGTCGGCCGACGACGACGAGGCCGACGAGGAGGACGAGGCTAGCAAAGAGTCTGCCGACGAGGAGGAACGCAAGGAAGCGCAAACTGGTGGCGAGAAAAAGGAGCAGGAGTCGTCCAGTGACAGCACGTCTACCAGCAGCACCGACGACGAGTCCGAGACCAGTTCGGAGGACAAGACGGAGCCGTCCAAGCCGGAGACAGCCCAGACGACGCAAACGGAAACGACTTCGCGGGAAGAGTTAAAGGACAGCGCGTCCAAAAATGAGGACACGACGGACGATAGCGATATCGAAGATGATCTGGTCTCCGCGATCAATTACAACACTATTACCTCCTTGGCGGCGCTCAAAGATATGTTGCAGTGCTCCGGCGAGGACTCTGATGGCGTGGATAGCTTCTTCCACCATTATTTTTTGTCGCATGTAAACAGGCTGCCGTCAAGGAATCAAACTCATAGTCCGTATCCCTGGGGCAGGAGATTATCCGAGTGCCGGGAGGAGGATGAATACGAGACCGAAGAAGGTGAGAGTTTATCCTTTGTAGTTTACCCTCGAGAAGAATTAATTGTTTCGGATCGAACCGGATTCCGCAAACAATTACGAGAAAATCGAGCAGTTACGAAATATAAGCTATTGCGAGGAACTCATCCAATGAGAGCTAAGATTAGCTTAGTGTGCTCGCGTTTGGCAACGCATGGCGCGAAAAGTCACTCCACTTAGGTAACGATCGCCTAAACGTATTTATAACACGTTTTTTTTTCCTGTTCTCTCTGGAGCCCGAGATACGATCCTTGACCGTTTATTATAACTGGTTCTGATACGTACATAAAAAAAAGCGCGATGTTACTTGTTAAAAAAATTTCTTTAATCACGTTAAGACAAGATTTGTAGCTATATTTGACACTTTTTTTCATTTTTGCTTCTAATAATTTAACAGCACCGACTATGTTTTATCGATGCGCAATAAAGTTGTCGCGTCATGAATTTTCCGACGATCCAACGGGGTCACAGACGCGCCTTTGTGCCACTCCTCGACCTTGAGGCTTCGCGCGTGAATCGGATAACGAGAGCCTTGTCGCGTTTCCATGGCGTTTGAGAAGCTTAAATTGCAATGACTTTTGCAGGAAAGAACGTCGAAATTCCAAGCGTCGATAGTAAAAAGGACACGCCGAAGGCGCAGGTGGAGAAAACCGACAGCGTTTCCTCTAAGACGTCAAAAGCGTCGAGTCCGTCGTCGTCCGAGAACTCGAGCTCTGAGAAAATCGACGAAAAGTCTCTGGCGACGTCCAGCGTGTCGGATGCGAAGCCACCGTCACCGTTGTTAACGGCCATGCCGATGACGGCGACTACGACGCCGACACCAAGCACGACCGCGGCGACGACAACCGTCGCGACGTCGGTTTCTGGTAGATTTACGACGTCCACCGTGACGTCACCAACGTCGACGTCGAAGCCTCCTCTACGACGGAGACACACTACCGGCCCAGGCATGACCTTCCCAGCAACGGATCCCCCTTCATACTCCACCAGCATGACCTTCTCGAGGACCAGTCCATTGCCCAGCCCGCATTTCGACAAACGTTTCTTCGACAGCAGTCTGATCGAAATGAAAAGTCAAGCGAGCAGCACCAGCACCCTTGATTACGACTCTACGGAGGAGGTATGGGTGCGCAGGATGGATCTCGCGCAGAAACGACGGGTGAGTTATTATCTCAAGTATTAACCCGAATGATTATGAGAATTAATTACAAATTAATGAGGCGCGCGAAAATGTTACCGCTTAATCGAATACGACTAAAGTTTAGTGACTCCAGAGAACCTACGTTCAACAAGTGAAATATGTTCTCTTATAACTTTTTTTTTCTTTTTTTTTTTTTCACCGTCAACTAAATATTTGAAATGCAGCAGACAATTTTATAACGAATAACTCTTCATCAGGGTAATATTATTTGAACTTGATTCAGTCGACAGAAATGCAAAAGAAGCGTATTTTTCAACGCGTCGTGCGTATTGATCAAATTCACATAAAATGCGCTAAGCCGACAAATTTTATACGGCTATAGGTCTTTTTTTTTTTTTTTTTTTTTTTTTTCGAAAACGAACAGTGGCTTTCGCTCAAACAAAATCGTATTATTATTTTTCGTGTCTCGTCCCTTTAGGGATCGAACATCTAACGACATGTGGACAATCGAGCCTCGTCGGCGTCGGCGTTCCATTTGCTCCGTCTATAATTGCACCAATTAAGCAATTGCCACGAGTAGAGGCAGTCCCGTAAATTTGTTTACAGCGAGCCCAGCCGGTCGATTCTTGCGAAAGCGGATCGTACGAGTAATCCTATCATTCATTCGTGAATCGCTCGTTGTTTCTTTCTCGATTATACGCCACGATTATTCGTTAGCTGCACGTCAACGAAACGAAATTGAATTCGTCGCCGTCGTCATTGTCATTGTGCTTGCGCCCATTTCTCCGAGTGATGCTTTATTGAAATACGTTTATTAAAACGCCTCAATGGCGTGTACGAAATTATTACCGCAACACGATTGAGAATTCGTTTAGCTCGGAATATTTTTCTCAATAATATTGTTGATTTGCCGATTTACTTCGTCTCTTTCTTATTTCATCTTTAACGTGTCGTGTCTGTTGAATAAGCTCTTGCATTTTTATGAGCGCGTTCCTTTTGCGTGTCGAACAGCACAGATCGTAAAACCGTCATTGTGCAAATATTTCCTATTAGCGTCCAGCTTCCGTGAGCAGCTAATTTGAAACGCGATCGTGTTGTCGCATACATTTAAAATAATTAAAAAATTGACCGTAGGGAGAAAACTTGAGGGCTCTCGTTTCTTCGATTCTGTCTTCTTTCTCTTTCTCTCTTTCTTTTTCTAAAAGCGGACTACCTTGGCTAACAAAATTTCTTTCCGAGCTGACAATCAGAAACTAGAAGCGAGATAAATGTAGGAAACAATTGCGAATTATGTTTCGATTATTATTATTTTATTTTATTTTTTTTTTTTTTTTTGCAATTGTTACAAGTTATTTTTACACGATCGTTAGCTTTTTTATTTTCTCAGCGCTCGAGTGTAACGAAGGGAAGACCGGATCATGTGTTTTTAAATGTCGTATCGTCTGCCCCAGATCTCCCGATGTGGTTCTAACGGAAGGGAGTGAGGCGAACGGGTACAAGGCTTCCTTTAAGCTCTATCGATTCATGCGGAAGAGAAATTATTGCCGATACCCACGGGGAGGCATGACGAATAGATATTTTGACACATCCGCCGTTCTTGGCGTGTATACTCGTAGGAAATATTGAAACAATATTAATTGGAACAACGAGACGAAGTCGAACGTCTTACGTCAAAGCGCGGACACTATTTTCACGAACACGTTTTTCCCGGGATCGCTGTACATTTCCGTCGCTTTCGTCATTTTAGTTTCGCTGTGCAATTCGCTCAATACGCACTTGGCGATTATCTCAATTGTTTTAGAATTCTTTTTTTTTTTTTCTTTTCTTTTCTTTTAACTTTTGAATCATGTTTTGTGCATCAACATTGATATTTTGCAGTCTTAATTTTTTTCAGTTAACGTTGAATCACGTGGAAAGAAAGGGAATAGAAAAGTTTTAACAATCTTATCGATTCTAAGTATTATGAAAACAACAGTCACTTTGTGTTGTACAACGTGAGATAAATTAATTAATAAAGAGTGGTAATTAACGTAGGTCTTTACACGACGATTTAATTTTAATACGTATTATTAATGCAGAATACGTGAAGAGTTGCTTATTGTTTGCTGTTAATTTTCATACTATTAATATCGAATTAAACGTAAATCTTTTTATTTTATTTTTATTTTACTTCTTTAGTTAGTGAATTAATTATTTTTCAACGTCAATATTTTAAAACAAAACTTTGATATACATGAGATTATTTTAAACGCAAATATATCTGAAATAACTTTTCGTGATTTGCGGTTTATTATAAAAAATAATTTATTGTGACATATTAATTAATTTATTTGATATAAAAACAAAAAGATAATATATAAATATCAACGCTTTCAAATCAAAGATAAGAAAAAAAACTTCATGTCTCATGATTTCACTATTTTACAAGAGCGCATCGCTGCCGCGGGCTTTGCACGAACTCGATGAATATTCATGTGTTTTTGATGAATGCTAATTATCTAAAGTAACCTCCGAAACTGTTGACCGCAATAAAACTTATTTGATTGATAATCTCAATAATTTTCACTTTTACTTAATTAAAATTAATGATGGAAAATTAATTCTTAAAAAAAAAATATATATTTTTTTCTTATCGTTATTTTAGCATTAGGACACTTTGATTCAAATTTAAAACAATGAATTGAAGAATACTAGAAAGCAGGGGAGAAAGACAGGATGGAAAAGCGAGAGGCGCGCACGTTGTGCCAATATTGTCGCTACTGATAATTGATGTTACACTTCCGCTTTTAACGGTACAATTGTAAGCAGAACTAACGATAAGATCTTTTCACGTGTAAGAAAACAAACTAGAAACGTGATAAAATTCGATAAAAAATAGGTCGCCACGCGGTGATGCACGGAATTATTTTTGATCCAGCGATAACGTTGTTATGACAATTGTCGGAATATTAATACCCATTACATCATCAATAAAAAAAAGGGAGATTGATTGAAATTCGAAATTCTCGTGCCGGAACGCACGTGCCGCCAGTCAACGCTATCTTGATAGACTCGTAAATTTTCCAGCTCCGTTTTGAAATTGGCTTACGTCGCGCAGACTTTTTAATTACGAGACCAACATCTACTTCAAGTGCAAATACACATTATTAATTACTATATTAATTATTAAAGTCGTTCAACAAGGTCAATTAATTGAAGAAGGACCGTGCCCGAAGATAACACTTGAAGAAGCTGTTTGTTACGCCTGTAGACCTTCGTTGTCGAATTTTGATAAGGATTAGCGTAGCCGCGACGTTTTGAGAACACCGGTACAGTGTGTGAGAATCGTGACTAGTCGTAGTGCGATAACGAGACGGCGTTTACCGCGGGGCGAGCGATGACCGTCGCTCGAAGGAGAATCGTTATCGCGATAACGAGTTGCGAAAAGATAGTGCCCGTGAGATACTGGGTACTCGGCTGTCCGGAATACTCGTCACTCGGCGTCGAAATCTCGATGGACGCGCGATATCCGCGGGGCCGATATCCGAGAGAGGTGTTACGTTTTTCGACTCGACGACCGCGAAATGATGTCGGTGTCCCTCGGGAAGGTGCGCAAGTACTCCCTGGTGCCATATCTGGACCGTTGCCCGGAGTACCACGGGACTTATAAGGTATATTCCTCCGAGGTATCTTTGCAAAATTACGTCTCATTCGTGGGACTTATGTATTCACGTCAGCTTCGGGCAAGGGACTCCTTAACAAAGGAAAAAAAAAGAGAGATAGAGGATGCTGAAAATGAGAACCTCTCGAAGGTCGCCATCCTGTCGCGCCCTTCTTCGATCTTGTCTTCTATTGTGCTCCGCGGGAATTCACGTGAATGCGCATAACGAACGTCCACGCGGGGGGTGCCTATCAATATCCTCTTTATAAGCTTAGCAATTTGTTACCTCGCAATTATACCTCGCGACCCGTCATTACATTCTCGCCGACGACTCGCCACTTATCGTTAACGAATAGCATTTTTATTAAAAAAAAATCCCGTTGTCACGCGAACAAACGCGAGATGACAATCGCAGAAACGGTATGTGAAAATATCATTCAGATATTCTGTGTATTATTCTCTTTTTTTTTTTTTTTTTTTTGAAAAAACAAAAACGTCAATGCTTCATGCAACTTTAAGAAATAATGCAGCAGCAAATCGGAGACAAATCGCTTTAAGTTCATCTTTTCTTCTTTTATCGATACATTGAGAACGATTATGGCGTTGAGTGACGTGTTGCAGCTGACAAAGTATGATTCATTCTATCTGTTGTATGGTACATATTCAGTTAACCAAGTAATAGAATAAAAATAGATTTTAGACTTGCAAATGTTAAAAACACTCGGAGAGCGGCGAGCGCAAAGCAAAAGTGATCGTACGCGATGTTCGTTGGACATTTTCCAGAGTGAATCTCTTCTTGGACGAATTCCAAAGATATTATTATTATATAATCGAGTACGCTTATCTTGATTATCTCTCTTATTATTATTTTTTTCTTTTTCCTTTTAATGCTCGAATAAATCAATGCATAGTTCTGCCGCGCGAACCACGTTGCGTTTTGCCACCCGAAAGGCTCAATATATATAAGAATGTATACGTAAATATAATCGCGTTATCGTTTATCTGCGATTAAACAACGATATCTAATCACCACCTCGGCGTTGTCTTGGGATCGCGGCTTATAATAATTCTCAAAAGCCATTAGAGCTGCAACAGGAGTCTCCCACTTGTTCGAAAAATTCGTGCAAACAATTCGATCGATCGTCTTTAAAAGCACTTTCTTCTTTTCAGGAGCTTGGTTCGCAACCATTACCAACAATCGTGACCGAGGACGCGGATAATTCCGGGCATGTTTCTCAAGGCCACAGACCACGAGCAGGTGAGTTGATAATTGGGGATCGTGTATGCAGTCGTTATATTTTTCTTCTCTTCCGGAACACGCGATCGACATTCACGTTTTGTAATCAGATCCGTATCACTTAATCATTATCCGTTCATTTTCATTAATACATTGACTGAAACCTGTCGGATAGATAGATTTGTTTGTGTACTGTTAAGTTGAATGTAATAAAACACGATATTTATAAAATCATTTGACTTGTAGATACGTGGGGCTCGCATTCGAAGACGATTAAAAAGTCTTCTTATGGAAGCGCGCCTAGCTCTGGAAAGTCGACTCCTCTCCCGCAACCGGCCGAACCATCGACGAGCTCATCGAGTTCTAGCAAGGGTGGTCGAAAGACTTCCGGTACCCGGTCTGGTTCAACCAGCCGTAGTAATAGCGCGGAACGTCGAAGAAGCGGTGGTGGTACAGATGATACCGCCAGCCCTACGAGAAAACCGGCGCTCTTCGATGCCTTCAGACCGAGGAGCAAGTCGGACGCTAGTAAAAGGAAACCCAGTATTATAGCTAATATGAAAAGTGCCGTTCAGGTATAAATAATAAAATACATATTTTATGCGTATCTCATTTTTAACGTCTATATTCTAAATTCGAATTATGATATTAACAATAGATTAAGACAATCAGTACATATATATTTCTATCGCAGGCATAATATAATATTATTAATTTTTTAATGTATGACTGTTTAGCATTCCTTGCATAGAGGATCGCACGGAAGCTCGTCGATAGATGTACATACAGATAAGGATCATCATAGAGAAAGTCAGAAGGAACAAAAGGAGAATAAGGAGCCAGGAAGTGGACGGCCTAGAGCTGGATCAGAAAGCAGTAGGAATCCTGTGAGCAAAGTCATGGATCTCATTAGGCACAGGAGCCACAGTGCCTTGAGCGCGGAAGACAAGCGGAAAGCGGTAAGTAGTTCTCTATTTCTACGCAATAGTAGTCGCGTTCATACGCATTTATTAATCCGATAAAAAATATTTTTAATTTCAATACATTTCGTGAGACGTCGTAGGAAACTTTCTATCTAGGTGCCGTTAAATCTGGATATACCCGTATCTGAATTTACGTAGCAGCGCTATTTAAAAATGTTAGAGTTGTATTTCTACTGGCATTTAACGTAACATTGTACAAGTGCCTAGGCTGTTATTTACTCTACGAATTTATATTCAATTTTATTTTTTTTTATCTTTGTCAAATACAAACGTAGGAATGTTCGATATTGGTTTCAAGTCGTGATGTACGTGAGGAGTAATCTATGTAAAAACGAAGTACGTATCGACGCGTTTAGAATCTGCTTTAGTAAAAGCAGACGTCTTTTTTACCATGTAGATATTGAAAGTAGGCAAGCACGTTTTCTACCTTCTCGTCGTTCGATTCTCATCTCGAAGAAGAAAATCATTACCTGTCAAGCTGCGCGTTGAATAATAACATCGCATCGTCAAATGACGTAACGTGTAATTACAATTGCAATTAGATATGTTAGATATGAACTGGGAAGAAACGTGATGAACGGGCGATGTTGATGGTATATTTTTTATTTTTTTTATTTTTTATTTTTATCAGAGATAGTTAAAAATGGCTATCAAAAGAAACCTTATCATTACACTTTGTGAAATATATTTACAAAAGTGTTATTACTGTACGAGGGTACTTTCACAGTCCATTTACATTCCACGTATGCAGTTAAAAGATTCTTACGTAAAGAGGGATATATAAACATGTTATTAAAAAATTAAAGCGGAACACAAAAACAGGATAGATCGATTTCCGTTTAATTTGTTTGTGCTTAAGCTGCGTTTAAAGTCATAAAGTATTCAACGTAATTTACTTGTCGCGTACATTGGAAAAATAGATTTTAATTTTGTTTACTTGCGGTAACCGTAAATGGTGAGAACAGGTAGTTAAAATATTAGCTATTATAGATATATATATTTAAAAAAAAAAAAAGAAAAGAAAAAGGAAAAAAACAATTGATTCTTAAACATATTTGCTATTTAACTTTTCATTTTCAGTCAAGCGCGTAATATTTTTCTGTTCGTCATCTCGTTATCTCTGCTTCAGGACACGCAGTTCGGCTGTTAAGCGTCTACGATAGAAATGTCAGGCGATAAAGATACGTTTGTTTGTCCAAGACGATTATCGTGACACATAAAAGCGCATGGAATTTCGTCATCTGCTCAGTAATTATCATAGGCGACGAAAACAGTTCTTCGTGGTTGCGAAGACGAAATGCGGCGCGGTCGGCGATGCTCGCGACGGTTCCTTGGGAACAGGTGCTTGTCACGGTGCTTGCGAAAGAGCGACAACGTGTGTCCGCAGTCGAGCACGGTCGCTGCTGCTGGAAGGTAGCGTTTTTCGCGTGTGCGCGTGTTACACGGAGAAAGATATGAGAAAGAAAACGCGTGAGACACGTTTGGTGATTCGTCCGCTTATTTGTGAGACATTAAACGTGTAAAAAAAAAAAAGAAAGAAATAGAACAGACAAACAAACGTGCGTACTCGTCACTTCCACGATAGCGAGCGTGTTATCGGTAAATTCGTAGGTCGAAGAAAATTTGCAAGGGCGATCGATCGACGTTAATTGTATTTATTGTGAGGGTGCTGTTCGGCGAGCATATTTGTATTTTTTTTTTCTTTTTTTTTTCCGCGTTGGATACTCTTTCGAGAGAAAACTCTTCCGACCCAAAATCGACCCGAAGATCTCGCGACATGGGACTTTCATTCTTTGCAGCCGAGCTGACTGCAATAACCTGCGCTAGTTCAGAGGGTTATCTTACTCTGTGCATATTAGAAGAAAAGAGATAAACTCCGAACTGGTGCTGATTAGCGCAGCCAGTTCGGTTACGAGGAACAAGCCCGTGCACGGTTCGCAGAAACGTTTTCTCCTGCATCGCATTTCGAGATATCGTATATCACGCGCGTGGAATTGCTGCGGTAGATTCCGAAAAGTATCGCTCGTCGAAAAGAGACCGTCGTGAAGCGTGCGCGGAATCTGAAAAAGATTTATGATCCCCGCGCGACCTAGATGAGGCTGCGATCTTTTCTCGGCGAGTTACGGTTTCTTCCAGAGTGCCTAGTGTCACGTCGGGTTACTGACAATGCGAAATTTACAATGGAAAAATCATGGGCTGTTTGCGGCACGCGTTTTTTGAATCGCGATAACAAAGTATTCGTGCTACCGACTATCTTGGATAAACACCACGTGTTGGAATTCCGTCATCGGCCGACGCGTGGAAAAGAAAAAAAGATTCTTTTCTTGAAAAACATTGTGAAATTCCACCGACGTCGTCGAATAAATTATTAATTAAAAAAAAAAAAAAAAGAATTTTTTTTTTTAATTTTTTATTTTACACTGTACAATTATTTTATATACTACGTTATATATATTTTAATTTATTTCTTACGCTGTTTATTGTCAAGGTTTTCCTTAAAATTTGTCGCGGAAAAAGAAGGAAAAGCGAACGACGTCGTCGGCAATTGTTTATGAAATGAGGTATCCAACGACGGCCGGCACAATGTGCGTTGCACCTGTGGCATATGGGTCACATTGTATTAGTAATCGTTTTCTTTATCGCGCAGACAGTACGATATATAACATGCGTGTTACGTCGCAGCCGTGGGATTAATTACCTCGCGCTCGGGCGCGTAATGAGATCTCAAGGGTGAGAAGGGCGGAAAGAGCTTCGGGAATTCCGTGATTGTGTCTTTCGGTTCTCCAACAACTGCGTGGCAGGTCTTACGTAAAAAAAAAAAAAAGAAAAAAACGCACGTGTCTGTAATTAGGAAATTGCAACAAAGACTTTGTGTTCCGTTTACGTTGACGAACAACGCGGTCGTGACGTGATCGGTTATGCGGATCAGCGGCGGATCCGGAGGTGTCGGATAAGCGACGGATTATCAGAAGATGTCTTCGTACTTCCGATGGATAAAGAGCGGGAAGAAGGATGATACGTTTGGTGCGAAACCCAGAAGCCGTTCCTTGGACGCCAAGAGCCTCGAGGCGTCCGGCATTCGATTGATCTTGCAAAACGTATTTATCCTTAGATTCAATTCACCTTTTTTTTCTTCTTCTTTTTTAAAACGTCTGACGCGACGTTTCGTTTATTTTCTAAATTGGAGACGTTTCCTCAGAAAATTGCACGAACCGCTCGTTGAGATTGCGGACGGAAACGCGCGCGAGTGTCTAGAATTTAGATTGAAAGGATGACTTGATTGAAAGAGATCTAGATTGAAAGGAAACGTTCGAATGTGGCGAAGGGCTGATAATCGCGAGTGACGTTCGCGTGGCTGGCGTTATCGCAGGCACCGGAAAGAAAATTATTTTTCTCACATTGTGGTTAATAGTAAGAAAAGGCTTAAAGCGATGTATGTAGTAAAGTTCCGCGACATTTGCATGTCTTCGAAGATCTTTCGACGTTACAATTGCAATAAACAGGAATGCATTTGCGTAGCCAATGTACTCGGCATGGAAATCGCGAGGCGTTTTTTACGACTATCGCACACGCGTGTAAATTGTTCGTAAAAAAAAAAAAAAAAAAAAAAAAAATATCGACTGTTTCTTTCGATTAACTTTCGTCCTTTCGTTTTCTGTTTTAGAGAGCGGCGGTGCAGCATCAGGCGCAAGTAGCATCGCAGAGTAAGTACTCACAATTAAGTTCCATTAAAGCCTGTTTAATCTCGTTGTTTGGGAAAAAGAGATAAGCGCGCCGGCAGATAAGCAGATCTGTTACGATCTATTTTTGCAACGAGGGGGTTCGCGAGGCGTCATTGAATTATTTCTTCAGCTGTTAGCGCACACAGAGGATGCACGTGGAATATTAATTTCTGCTCGGACACGCTCGGTGTTTGCGAGGGGTCTATCATCTCTTTTGCCCGACCGACTCACGTCAGACGAATCTAGTCTGTCACGATGTGAATTATTGGTAAATTTTTTTACATTACCCTTTCGACTTGTTGATGAATCTCACGTTTATTTAAACGTCTCCCGTTAAAAATTTATATCTATTTAAATTACGTTTATTTAACTATCTCATTAAAATCTTACGTTTGGTTAAGCATTCCGTCGCTTACATATTTACGAAATATTATATTTACATTTTGGTTGCGCAATTCTTTGAAAACGACCTCGTGCATAATGCAAAAATAACGATATTCCTTTACATTCATATTTTTATCAACGCGGAATAATTTCAACCTGCTCTCGTAATTTTTTTCTTTTTTTTTTAATCGAATAAAATAAAAATAAGCGGTGATTAAACTAATAGAACAAGTAAATTAATTTAATGGTAAATGTGCATATTAGCGTCGGTCCCGTATCCTGCGAGCGCGTGGGTAGCTTTCAGTTTCGGAGATTCGTCGCTTCGCGCGCCGATGGCGCAAGAATGGCTTCCGGCCGGCCGATGACGTCAGATGACGCGAAGGCAGCCGCGAGACGCGAAGCGGCGGCGTGCAGTTGTGCACGTTTTCAGTGTTTCAGTAGCGGCATCGACGGCGGCGCGAGACGATCGATGTCCGCGCGGCCCGAAATCGCAGGGTGGCCGCCGGCTCGCGCGGTCACATTCCGCGTCGCGTCGCGTCGCATCTCCGTCCACGTGACTCGGATCTTCCGCGTCTATCGACGGCGGTAAACAGCGCGTATTCCGCGCGGGTGTGTCAGTGGGTTAGTGAGGCAACGCTCGAAGGACGAAGGACGCGCGGCGTCGCGTGACTCGAACCAGCTCTCCCCCGCTCATCGGCGAAGATTCCTGAGCGGGGCTTCCTCTCTTTCCCTCACGTTTGTCGAAATTGCCCAAGAAAATTGCGCGCGCGAGAGATCAAAGACAAGATAGGACTCGCGTCGTAAGTACTCTCCTCTCCGCTTCTTTACGTCGACGCGGTTTATCGGTCTGTTCTTTTATCGTCGCTGTGATTCGAACCGAGAGCTTCAAGTCAAGGCAGCTTCGCGAGCGGAGACCCCGCCGCGAGGATCGTCGACGCGATTTTTTCCGCTTCTTTTTTTTTCCTTTTTTATTTTTTCTTTTTTTTTTTTCTTTTCCGTCTTTTCGCCGCCGTGCGTTCTTACGTAACCGGATAACCGAACGTGAATTTTTATCGCTCGGAGACCGTGAGTCAGTCTTTCTCTCTCTCTCTGTCTCTCGTAACTACGACGTTGTTTTCCCGTACCCAAGCGCGGCTCTCCCTCGCAATTTGTCTACGCTCGGAGGGCTCGACTGTGCGCGTTTATTATTCGGCATTAAAGAGACGGTATGGAAGGAACGAACGCTACGAGACGACGGTCCTCCTATTATACAGGCGTTGTTACAAAGAATTCTTTTGTTTCCGTCTGGGTTCCCCTTCGCTCTCGGCGATATAGGTCGCGCCGAGGAAGGTCACATCCCTTTTTACGTATTAGAGAGGCGTAATATGAAGGCGCGCGGACGCTCTCCGCGCAGACACACATGTAAATGTATGCTCGCGTCTCGCTCACATGGCCGCGCGAAGAAGCGTGGAAACGACGCGGGGAACGCGTGCGGCTTCGATTCGATTCTGGTCGACGCCGACGCCGGCGGCCTTGAGAGGAAACCGGTCTCTGGTAGAGATTCGCGGCATTGATTGTTCCACGTTTGGAACCGGAAACGTCGCCCGCGTCACGTCGCGGAGAAGTCTCGGAGGGCCGGCGAATAATCGACGAGCCTGAGAAATTGAGAGTCCGAGAACTTATTCGTTTTTCATCCCCCGAGACGTACAGACACGGGAAGTATCAGAAACGAGTCGCCAACTGTTGCCCGATCCGTTTTCTCTCTTATTTTTCCCCGTAATTTTCATCGCAATCGTCCGACGCGCGATAAGAATACGACTTTTGATAACGCTCGTGGAGGAACGGGCTTTAAACTCGCGGCGAGTAAACACCACGGCTTGTGTCGCGTATATCGTGAATTTTTCAACGGGGGAGATCAATCCGGTGCTCCCCTTCTCGGTCTAGAGTCGCGTTAGGTCAGAACCCTTCCCGAGGGGGGAAGGAAAATATTCCGAACGAGATGCGGCGTGAGATTTTTTCTAAAACACTTACTTTCAGACCCTGATTTTTATTCGGAAAATATGGCACGAAAAGGAAATTCCGCGGTGACGCGATTAACGTCTCGTTGATCGTGATTTAAATTTTAACGCGTCGCATTAGTAATAATGCAGCGACGGATTATTATAAGATTATCCCGATAAACGTCAGTAAATAAATCTATTTATCAACAGCTTATTTTTCGCTTATATATATATATATATATATTTTTTGCAATCGATTGCACCAGATACGAGAGTTAAAACCACTGCCGCGTTTTGTTTAAAATAATCTCGCGCGAGGCGGAGAAAATGTTATTGCAAATAAAGCTCGGCTTCGTCTAGAAGGCACATCGACTGACGTATAGAAATCATGCCGCTTCTTTTTATTATTTCTTTTTTTTTTTTTTTCCTCGTACAAGTTACCTTCGATCGTACGTGCCGTTCTTCTTGAACTTGAAACGATTCCATCGTCGGCAGAACGTAAACAATTTGTGTTTAACATAATTGGCAGCACATTAACTAACAGTAAGCGCCACGGGGATTTATTTTAAGCGAATGATTATCCATCGTTTTCAGCGACTTCGAAATAAACAAGCTAGAAATCCCGGCGACGTTATTATTTATTCCGAGCTTCGCAGGCGTTTGGGTAAATTAAATTAAACGTGCTTCGTTCTCGAGATAAGCCGGGCGGTCTTCCGCGATTCAAGGTCTTCACGGGGATTGCGATCTCGATAGCCACCTTCGAGCCCCTCGGGATTTTATATTTGGACACGTCTCGATCGTTGCATTTTCAATCTTCGCAATAAAAAGCGCGATAAAGCCATTAAGAAACTCGGTCGCGCGTGAATCTTTAAAGAGAAAGTTATCCGTCACTTCTTCTCGGTCTCCCGACAAATTTCTGTTGCGTTCCGCTCGCTTATTTATTTCATTATGTCATGCATTATTTATTATTTACGTGCCGCTGTCGTTGTACGTTTCGTACGTTCGTTCCGGAAAAGTGAAGCGTGTCCAGGTGAATTTTATCACGGCACAGCTCACTTTTACAGAACCCGCGTTCAATTTCGTTCAATCTAAGCGCGTACTCGTCGCATTTGCATACAAACGACTCGTACGTGAGTGTCTGCAGCTCGGACACGTGTCCCGGTGGATTGGTTTTGAGGAAGTCGGCGTCGTTCGTCAAGGCTGTTCGTTTTCGCAGTATTTTACTCGCCGGCCCGCGCGCGTTCCGCTTATCGCATCGCGAAAACCCGGTGCTAACGTCGTCATTTAACGAGATAAACGAGGCGTATTCCTCCTTCCCCCTTCCCCAGTCGCCGTGGAATTTTGCGCGACGTTTGATGCCAATCTTTTTTTTTTTTCTCTCCTCTCTTCCCTCGCGAAACTGCGATTTTCGGTGCAACGTGCTCGAAACGAGGCGCTCGCGCGTTCTTTTATCGATGAATTTCTGCTTTAATTGAACTCCACTCGCTGTCGATACGCTGCTCGCGTACGAGACCACAATTTCTTTGAACGTCCATCTCCCGACAGCTGGAGAACTGGAGGTCTACCGATCGATACGACCCAGTTCCTCACCCTCGACCTCGAAATTCGCCGTTTCTGAAAATCAGGGGCACCGCCGCGGCGTTTTATCAGGGATATTTTTAAATCCCGTCTCGAATTAGAGATTAAGTATTGAGATCGCAGTGAAGTTTGAGGAATCAAAGCGGAGCTCGCTAAATCAAATATTAGCTCTCTCTTTCTCTTTCTCTCCTCGGGTCGGTGAAATATCAATTCAATCTCAGTTAAGACTTAATTTCCAGTCTGATACGGGCTTAAGGGAGCCGTGGAGTTGAGTTATGGAACTCTGCTTTTGAGCCCCGGGGGAGAGGGAACTCGCTGACGGTGGCAGTATAACTAATAACACTAACTGTGATAACGGTCGTTACGATACGCGGCGCAAAGAGTCGTTCCTGACTCTTTAATAATTGGTGCCGGCACTGACTGCTTCCGCTAATCACGCAATCAGTCTTGTGTCATAAACGTTTCCTTCTGAGTACTAATTTTCATCTCGCGCGTCCGCGGCCCAGGGAATTCAGGCGTTTTAACGCGGAATGTCGTCACAGTTGTGTATCGATGCGTTTTGCGCAATCCGATTATCGTGACATAATCGTTGAGTCATTCCCAGAGGAAAAGAGGAGGGAAATAGAGAGAGAAGGAAAGCCGCCGGCAGGAAAACTTGCGTTATTGCGAATGTTATCGTTATATTCGTCCCCGGACTATTTTCGGCAAATGCCAAGCTTTTCAGAAGGCTCCGATGGAATATCTATAATAAAGGTCTAAATATCGCTCGTCGAGAACGCTCGCCGAGGGAAACCTGGGTTCTATCGGAGTTTATTAAAAGTTGGTATCACCTGCCAGAATTTAATTGGCATCGGACGTGACTCCTGTTTCTTCCTGCGTGATATTCGATTCGATAGACGCAAACGCGTACGGCCGTTTTCCGCGTAAACTTTTCGACGCACAGATTGGTACCAAGTTCGTAGTATTAAACGAGTAAGCATGTAAATGAGAGAGGTATTATCGTCCTCTTCTTTACGCTTTGATGTAATTTTATGCAAAAAAGAAAAAAAAAAGATTTTTATCCACGAGACACGAGGGATTGGCGTCGTTTTCATTTGCGCTGAGTGAAGCTGCCGTTGAATAATATAGCGTTTGTGAAGTCCGGCTTTTTCTCCTCTTCTTTTTTAACCCGCGGGAAAAGTAAAGCGTGAAAAAGGGTTTCTCTTTCGCCCACGCTACTTCGCGGGATAAACAACTCCGAGACAAACGTCGAGTAATTACCAAATTTAGATTAGGCATCGGTCACGTCGGTAAACCTTCATCCGCCTCTCCCGGGACGTTCTAATGGTCCTTTAAATCTTAGAGCCGCACAGCGGGATTCGCTTGCGTCGTCGCGCAGGAAGTGGGAAACGATTGTGGTCTGTTAGTGTACGCAGGGTGAACGAACGATCGGAGGGCCGAGATTGCCGAGCACGATCGATGAGACGCAGCGAGTTACGCTTTCTCGTAACTGTAAACGGGGGTGAATTCTCGCCGCGGAATTACTCGGCGCCCGCTTTGCCGCCGTAAATTTCCCGCCGCCGGTGAACGGCGCCGGAACTCGTAGCGGTTCCACGACGGGAGATATCGGTCATTGTTTGCGCGACACGCGCATCACCGGCCTCGCGAGATGCACGGAATAAGCCACCTATTGTCCCACCATCATCACGGTACTGACAATGGCGACACGAGAAGCTCCATCTCCTCCACGTCGTCGGACATTCGGAACCAGGACACCAAGTTTCTGCAGGACCTACTGAGTCAGAATCACCCGCAGCAGCAGCAGCAGCAGCATGATAGCAGGCTTTGCATACACGAGCGACACGTTTCACGCGGCTCGGTCAGCTCCGCGTACTCTTACGGCTCGTCCTATGGCTCGTCTTACGGCTCGAACTCGTCTAACCATCATCAGCAGTCCGTCTACCACACGGTACACGGCAACAGTCATCACCATCCCCTGCACCACTATCACCATTATCATCAGCAGCAACATCATCATCGGGCGGCGAGCGCCGGCAAGGCGTCGCCGACGTCGCCCAGCCCGACTAACGAGCACGAGAGGCAGCATCACCATCACCACAGCATACAGGAGATGATACGGCACTTCGGCAGGCGGCTGGGACATATCAGGCGACAAAGCGAGAGCCACGAGAGCCCGAAAAAGCGGGGCGAGGACTTCAGGAACAGGAGCCAGAGCTTGGACGGTGGTGCCCGGCATCACTATCTCGGCGGACTGCGAGAGTCCGATTGCGAGACTACCTACAGGATCTACGAAAGCATACTCAGGCAAGGTAACGCGAGCGCGAAGCGAAATTCCACGAGAGCGTCGACGACCTCGTCGAGTTCTGGGTGAACCACCTCGTTTCCCTACGACGTAGCGCGTTTACATACGCGGCGAATATAATTACACAGCAAGGATTAATTACGAGATTACTAACACGGTCAGCTTCGTTGCCAACACAGAATTTTTTTTTTTTTTTTTCTTTAAATTACGTAAAACAAATTTTTCAGAAAGACAAGTAATTTTGGATAATGTAACACAAATGTCAGCAGGATAAAATGTTTCGCGGGGTAACGTTTGATATTAAAAATATTAAATAACTTTTATTTATTTCTCTTTATAAATATATATCGTGCATCTATCTATATGCACGTTAAAGATAATAAAAAAAAACAAGGTAAAAAAATAAAAAATTAAAAAACTAAATAAATCCATCGGTTTTGCAACAAGTCATCTCGAAAAATGCAGACCTTGCGATAAAAGTTGCTGAACTCGGTAGTTATGAATAGAAAGGGAAGGGGGAAAAAAATATGTTAGTAATTGGACGGATAATCGTGCTTCTGTTTCGAGCCGATATATCATTTCAATTTTCCGACTGCACTTTGGTTGCGCAATATGTTTTTGTAGCGGTCGTGAGAGATTTCTCTCGCGTGCCGCTCAATCGTCGGCCCACGTATGATATTGTTTCTGTGCGGTAACTCCCGCGAGTAACGCCAGGTTCATACACGACGCCAATTTAGTGGACACGACGCATTGCGAGCGTTGTAAATAACAGAAACGAACAGTGGATGCGCGCGTAGGCGCGCATTTCACGGAATGATTATTAATTGCGTACATGGACCGAGAGATTGGCCGCTCGTTATACTTCTCGCGGCACTAACGCTCCTCGACGGATATTCTGAATGAGAGCTCGTCGAGGTTTCAATTAGCGGATTTATTGGCTCTTATAAACATTTTTTTTTTTTGCGTCTTTACATAAACGAGGAATCGTCAATATTTTAATCAAGATTTATTGAATTTTACGACGGATTTTTTTTTTGCCTTTTTGCGTAATAAACATCTCGTGCAATAAATGTTAATAGATTTAAATAGAAATTATATTTATCTTATTACTTGTTTTTATGTTTCGGCAACGAAGGATTTTTTTTTTTTCTTCCTTGTTTGATTGCGATCTTTTAGCGTTTTCTTGTGATCTTCGGTTTGATTCTATTTCTAGCGCAACGATTTGCTTCATCCCGCAAGCTCAGGCTTCATAAAGCTCGGTGATTATTGGTAGTAGCTCGCCTTGACCCGACCGTGCCGTTATATGTTACCGCATACGACAATTGCGACGAGTGCACGACGGCTCATTATTAATCCGTTGACAGTTCTTTTTTTTTATTAACGCAGGGTATCTAAAAGTTTTCCTGGAAGCTATCAAAATAAGTGCATTCAAACCGAGACAATGATATTATCGGACAGGAAATGAGAATCGCTGACGTTTCTGATTTATCACGGTCTACTCATTTTTTTAGTGCGACGTTTTTTTATTTTTTTTTTTTGCTTTTTTTTAAGAGTTAATTAATATTAACTGCGTTAATTAGAAGAAAAAAAACATCATGATACATTAATACATTTGAAAAAAAAAAAAGGTAATTTAGTATTATTTTAAGCAATATAAATTTTCAATAAGTTTTATTTTATTTTATTTTGAAAAACGTTAATTTATGTAAAACCGGCATTTTAATTATCTAATTTTGCCAAAGTGTCGTATGTCTTTCTGACTCTCGTTAGCTCGATCTTTCGCAAGCTCTTCCGCGGGCGTAAAACTCTTGAACTTGACGCTTTACTTCCAAGGACAGAGGCGACTAAAGAACTCGCCAGTTAGCGGGCCAATTTGTCAAGCAACGCACGATCGTTGGCTTCTCGTGAAATTCGTCCTCCCGATTCGAACTGCTCGCGAATGCGTCTGGCTAGCATCCGCCTTGTTCTCAAGCGGTATCGCAAAACGCGCCGTTCATGAAACAAACACCGCTGATAAAGAGCACCGGGGATATATCGCGGCGAACGTCTCGCGCTGAGGAAGCACGATTCAATCGTAAAGACGTGTGCGAGAACAACAGAATTTCAAGAGAGCCTAGGACCAAGGCCGCAAAGTTCGGTCCCTCCAGATCGGTCGAATAAATTCGCGATTTCGATCTCGCTCCACTTTACGAAGAGACGGTTTCGCCGTCTGCCGTTCGTCTCTGAACGCTTACGTGAAACAAGGCGCTTGATCTCTTGAACCTTTCGCCGACGAAAGTACGAAGAAGCGTGATCTCAGGTGATTACACCGAGAAAAAAAAAACGAGTGACATCACACAAAAAGAAAATTATTAATTCTTTTTTCTTTTTCTTTTTTTTTTCTTTTTTTTTTTTATTAAATTATTCAAGAGTAATGCGATAAATATTGATTATGTAATTGTGGCGATGGGTTCTGTTCTCCTCACGATATGTAGATGAGATTTCTGATTAGCATAAATTAATGCTTCGCAACGCGCTATGTTACATTTGCATTTATCGCAAACAGATTATTATATAATTTTTCTCGCCGATTACGGCGAGAAGTTCAGGGAGCAGGATGAATAATTGCGTAAAAGAATTGTCCCAGTCGAAAACCCATGAAATTCCAAAACGTTGCGTTAGGCTTGTGATATTGGATCCTTCTCGTCACGGCAAAAAGATACACCGGACGATGGGAGTCGTATTTCTTCATGGGCGGAATGTAAATAAACCGAGTCACGTTTTACGTAATAATCGCGATGACAAATTTCGCGCGTCCGTCGACGAATCGTCTAATGTTACACGGACTATTGCGATCGGAACCCAAGAAGATTGAATTAATCAACCATTAAAATTGTTTACAATGATAGAAACACATGTGACATGATTAGATTCGATTGAATCAAACTTGACGATTGCGATTAGTGATCGCAATAGGGGAGAATATGTTTATTTTGCAAAGGAAGCCGCTTCTTTAAGAGTCGTATAAAAATAAATTATTTTTATTTAAAAGCCTTGCGTCATAAACGGGTCTGACGCAGCGATAATTGTAGGATCAAAAATGCGACAAAAAGCAAGCGGCAATGTCGAAGTTTTCTGACAAGTTGACTTTAATCGCAATCAGAACAAGTAGAATCAATTACTGATTTTTTTTTTTTAACTAATGTTTTTGCAATACTTTAAAAATTTTTTTTATTTTTTATTTTTTTTTTCTTACAATATTTTTCTATATCACATTCAACTACATACAATCCGTTTGTTTCAGGCGCGCACAGAAGAAGTTCATTGGATCCTACGGCGAGGAGATTGTCTCTCGGAACACCTGCGATACCTCATCGAGCGTCCGACGCTTGCTTAGATCCGGTTCACGCTGCCATACTCTTCAGGGATGCACGAGGGGTAAGTTGAAATTCGTCTTTCGAATTGCACATTTTGTATACGTGCTGAAAATCACAGTGTTGCAAATACAAACGAGAGCGCATACAAAGCTGGCCTCAAAATTTAAAATGCAACCTCACAGTTTTATTTGATAGCGAGTGAGTAATGCAGTGCTCACGCGTAGACAATAGAATAGTAAAGCTTATCTTCTCTACGATTAGGTACATTTTAAATATTGTAATGTAACGTTATAAATTACGTATAGCGTTTTAAGTTTGTGGTGGCACGCGTACGCAATCTGCTTTATCGTGTAAAGACAAAAAGCTCATTGTAAAACTCACAAACGTCGATAAGAGCACCTCCTGTCAACGATAAAACGGCGCGCCGTGACAAGATTGTCCGGCGCTGGTAATTTATCTACAAGATTGCGCGCGGTGAACGGAATCTGCAGTCACTTTCGTCGCATCTCTCTCGGTATTTCTCAACCCTATTTATCACAGAAGCCCGACCCAACCAGCGCGATTGCACGGTATCTCGTAATATCTAAAACGCAGGGCGTATACATCAATATTCCATAAAAAAAGAAAAATTCTCGGATCGTGTTTCCATTGGAATTATCTCAATAGCGTAGAGTATTTAAACAAAAAATTCCCGTTTCTGTTAAACATGTTATTTGACAAACGCACGTTCTCTCGCTCTTTTTTCTCTGCGTTTTTTTTTCGTTTATTTTTGCCTTCTCTGTGCTGCGCGCGCTAAGTAAGTACATATTTAAACGCTTATCGACGCGCTTATCTCGCGCGATAGAGCCGTCGCGGGATCCAAGACCGGCAAAGTGTCCTCCCGATCCGCGGGCGACTCCCTTCGACCTTTCGCACAAGGACCGGGTATACAGGAAATCCAGAGTAACGCGCGCAAATTGAATTATAATCGTCCGGGGAACGTCCGCGTCCGCGCGCCGTTGGTCGTGCGCGTCGCTTATGCGCGCACATAAGCGACGACGACGCGCCGATAAAATTCATACACGCAACGCGTGTCGCGAGCCCCGACGTGCCGTCGTCGGGCGCGCCGGCCTGGACGGTATGATCCAGTTGAGCACGAGCTACCGAGGCTGGCGTCGGCCAGCCGCCGAGGAAGTCGACGAAAGCCCGTGACTATCGCGACTCCACGATTGATTACCTTCGTGTCTCGTTCGCCAGGACGGTCCTCCCGGTTCGATAATCCGGACGGGATCGGATTACCGTTACCGAGGCGTCAACGTCCGACGGCACTCGGTCCAATTTCGCGGGCCTCACCTCTCGGTGCATCGGAGTTTCTTGCCTCGCTCGCTCCCGTCTCTTTCTCGCGCGCGCGAGGAAGTTCTTAACGCGCCAGTTTCCGGGGTGCGACCGCTATTAATCGTCACCTTCGAGCGGGTGTGAACGATCTCTAATCCCGCGCGGAAACACGAAGGGGAAAAAAAATCGTCTCCGCTGGAGGTTCGGGGTCTAACGTCGCGAAGCTGAAGAGGCGGACCACCGGCTGCCGGGATTTCGGGAGGACTTTTTTGGGCGATCTAACGACGTAGTTCGATCTCTCGGGCGGATTCAGCTCTTAGGCCGGAGTGGCCTGAACACTTGTTGCTAGAAAAACGTGTGCGCGGAGCGCAGTACAGCGCGCGACCTTTGAATTTTCGGGGCCGCGTCCCTTCGCGAGAGGGTGGCCCTGACCCGGTCACCCTCGCGCGCTTTCACGGTCATTGCCGGAGGCTATCGACACAGAAGACGATTCGTGGGTGACCGCGAGGTGGGCTTTTCCACGTTTTTCGCCCCCGTTTTTGGCCCCGCGCAAAGTAGAAAAAAAAAAAATTGGTTTTTCGTTTCTCGCGCGCGACGGAACATAGTTTTTATTGCGTCATAATTATCGCGGTACCAAAGCCGGTTGCGTCTTTTCGCGCTCCTCGGCTTTCCGTGGTCAGACTGTTTGCAAACAATCTCCGCGATTCGTAATTTATATTTAGATCGCCGCGGAACCGCGGCGAACTTATTTCCGCGCGCGGGTAGATAATTGACGTCTCGCACTCCGTAGATTTCGAGCAATCGTTCCCCTCGTATTTGGCGAGCAACCGCGTTTAAATATATACGCGCGCGACGGTCCCAATCGGCTCCGGCAAACGTTTCTCAGATAACGAATCTCGTGTTTTGTGGGCTCGGCGCGCGTAATCTTTATTGACCGAAAGGGAGAGAGGGAAGCCTTCTTCGTTCGTGATAATATTTAACGAGCGAGGATCCTCTGAGCGCCGTCGGCAGCCGTCGCTTCTCGCCGAGCGCGTAAATTCTCGCGGAATTCTCGCGTGGGCGTCCCGCTCGCAGAATCCGGATCACGTCTCTAAGTCGCTCCGCGGATCGGATCTGGACTCTCGTCGCTGTCGCGAGCGTCAACAAGTTGCCGCGACGGATCGCGGATTTTCCTTTTCCGTCTCGCGTACGTGCGTGACGCACGCGAGTGCTGTTTTATCTGCCGCGGCGGCCTTGCGGATGTCCCGCGTTCTATCGAGACTTCGCCTGTTACTGCAAAAAATAAAAGAAAAAAAAAAAAAATTAATAATCCGCTGTATACGCCCATGACGATAGCAGGCGCCACGTTTGCGACGCCCGCCGGTCGTTTCTCTCATAGTTTCGAAGCCGGAGATCGCGGAATTGATTCCGCCGAAGAGTGACAGAAAAAAAAAAGAAATTACATTTGCGCGGTCCGCTGGTCATGAGTTAAATTTCCGTCGATGCCGCGAACGTTTGTCGATTTATAAATTCATTCAGTCGTCGCTTTTCGATACCTTCGATTTGAAATTTTTATGTTTTTTCTTTCTTATTAATGTTATTAATTTTTTTTTTATTTTTGGGCGAATGGTTCTGCTCCCTCGGTCAAATATTAGATCTTATTGATGATGTAACGAATATAGCGCGCGCGAGAGTGGAAGAAAGAGTGAGAACGGTGCTTGGCGCCTCCTTTATCGCATGTTTGTTTATTACACTTGTTACGTGTGTCGTGCTATCTATCGTCCTATTCTTGGCGCGGATCGAATGAGCCTGGCCGCACGAGTTGGAAAAAGATTACCCTGCGGCTAACGCGAGGAGAGGAAAAAAAAAAGAAAAAAAAAAGTGCGCTAGAAGGGTCCTTTCCGAGCCGGTGATCCACAACGAAGACCCTGCCGTCGTTATTTTTCCTTCAAGTGCTTCTTCAAGTGCGTTTAATAAAAAAATTGCGTGGGCCGGGGCCGGGGGTGCTGTCAACCCGATTTGAAACGCGGCGGCTGGTGGTCCAGCGAACTCCGCGGATAAAAATCCTTCGTAAATTTTTTCTCGTTCGGGAATGAAATTGATTCTCCTTGCGTCTCGGTCAAATTATTAGTTCCATTCGCGTCTTACTAACTACGGCGGGAACGAGCGGTATCTGAAATTGATGTTACGTCACATGGCCCGCGAAGGCTTTGCCGTCGAAGTCCGCGGTCTATTGACAGAGTCGCGAATTCTTGGCAGGCTGCAGCGCAATTAGCCCCGACTAGTGGCCGCCGGTACCATCCCGCAGCCGGCGTCAAAGAGTTATGCCACCGTCGAAAATATCCCGGACAGCGCGCTCGCGGGTAACACCGGCGGAGGTGTTAAGCGAGGACGTGTTAACGCCGTGCCCGCGCCCGCACCCGTCGCGCCGACGTAAACATCGTCGTCTAGCAAGCTCCAGCGGCCGCGAGCTGCGCTGAGTCGCGGCCGACTTCGTCGGCGGATTTTCACGCCGCGGATCTCGGTCGAGGAGGACGAGGACAAGACAAGAGGCAAGGACGAGGTCGAGGCCGGGGTCGAGGATGAAAGTTACGCGATCAAGGCGCGATCGATAGACTTGAAACGCTGCGCACACCCTTTCCCAGGAACCTTTTAGGGCACGCAACAGACGAGAGGGTCGATTTACTTCGATCAGTCTTTTTCTTTTTTTTTTTCTTTTTTTTTTCCTTTCTAATCGAGATGTTATTTCGACGTCAAACGAGCGAGCCAACCGGAAGTATCGCGAAGAACTCTGATATGGCACAGGCCACGAGCTCCGGAGTTCTGACGAGCTGGTATACGAAGATCAAAAGGCGGCACACCTTCAGCCCGAGATCATTACTGAAACGGACCCTGGTATTTCCTCATCTTTTTCTTTCTAAGAATCTACTCTGATCCCCTGCAAATTCTCGATCGTGGAAAAAAAAAGAAATAAAAGAAGCAGTAACTTGATGATTCTTGTACATACTTCGAGATCGAGAAAGACAAACTTCGAAATATCACTGTGATTTTTCAGCTATTTTTTTTTTTTTTTTTTATTATCTCCATGAAACAAATTGTCGTCAACATCGGAATGTATTTTGCTGACTTTAATTTTTAATTTTGCAGTTGCCGGTGGTGGATCCCTTCCTGGAAAAAGTCTCACTGTCGGATCTTGGTGAGTTTTATTTGATGCCTATTTTTTTTTTTTTTATAATCGATCTCTCAAATGTCCCTCGAAATGAGCTTATGCCGCTTTTACTCGCAATTTGTAAGCTCGTATATTCAACGGAGTAACAATCTACTTGGATAATTAAATCTGAACGCTTCCAATCAACGGAGCAAACAAGTTAAATAATAAACTATAAGGTTTTGCATACGCAAGGAATTAAAACGTTAATTTGCGGCTCATATTATTCTGCGAAGTTAGAAGAATGTTACGTACGGAGCTGCTACGTAAATATATCTACGAGCATGTGTGCGCGTCGGGAGCAGAAATTTCCCTTTATCGGACTATTAATTTAGTATCAAACGTTCAACGTTGTTATAAATTTAACGTCGATCAAAGAGTCGATTGAATTTCAAGTCAATTTCGCATCTGCAAAAAAGTTATCGAGAGTCTTCAGAGTATATATATCGCGCAGTCCTTATCGTCCCGGGTTCTTTTTCCCTCCCCCCTTTCTTTCCCCTTTCCCTTCTTCAATTTAATTGTAAAGCACGATACTCGTCAAGTTTATGTCTTTTGGATAATGCGTTATTGACAAGCCTGATAAGGATTGCCGTTTGAAAAACAGATAAATGCTCGCGGCCCGATGAAAGAGGCGGTGCAGGTTGCGGTGTGTAGCAGGTGGCACCTTCCACGTGTTTCCTGACCCTCGCACGGCTTTCCCCTTCGAAATCGTGGTTCTAGGTCTTCCAATGTGTCCTAGTGTATAGTGACGATCGATGAGCTCCCGGGAGGGCAGCTGGCGTAAAGAGCGAGAGGGAGGGCCTCGCGATACAGCTTCACTTGGACGTACACAGCGCTCGCGTTCTACGCCGCACGGCTCTTATATCTAGGTCTAGGTCATGGGGCAGAGCTAGGTTCGATAAGGTTTATTATTATCGCCGCTCTTCTTTTGATATCACGGATTACGTGCTCAGGGCACGTCGACCCGTTCTTTCATTTCGCGTAAGCTCACCTCGTCGGAAACTCCGACTTCGAGCGGATTTATCAGAGTTAGACGTATTTACGAGTGCGCGTGCTGGTCCTTGCCGGGAACAGCGGGAAATGTAATTCGAAAGGGCGCGGCGCCGTTAGACTTGATAAGAGAACTCCCGTCGAGTTGGGGACCACGATTTATCGCGATCGACGCGGCTGAAATGTAACATCTTCGCTACGACCGTCGAGGCGCTGTTTAAGATGCGTTGTTCGATTATTGAAAATACAAAAACCAAATGTCCCGCCGCAAGGAAGCGATGCGAAAAACTTGGCGCACCTCGCTCGTTTGGCAAGACGCGCCGACGATGGTTATTCTTGGCACGATGGTTGACGATGACGACGAGGAGGAAACGGAGACCAGCTGCGAGAACGGAACAGAGACGGCCGATGTTGAGCCGTTGACGATGGATTCACTGGGCAGTCGTGGTGCTCGCCAGCGACGAGGCTGTCGATTCTCGGCGAATGTGCGCGGAGAGCGCCAGAGGAGCCAGAGATTAGTCGTGTTGTTCGATTACGAAAGCGGAATTCTGGTGACGGGAGACAACCGGTGAAGAGAACTCGGAGGAGGGACTTGATCGAGTCGGAAGAACGCTCGGACTCTCATCTGACGTTGCGCATTATTATCGCGAGGCCGATGTTGAAACATGAACAGCTTGAGCGGCGGTTTTTTTCCGGAATAAAGAGTCCTTGTTCAGGAAGCGCCGTCGGATCTCTGGACGGAAAGCGCGGTAGCCGCGAGGATTTATTTAATTTCCACGGGAGAGAAACGCAAATCGATCATCGAGATCAACAAGAGCGATGCTGAATAATGCTGGCCTTGCACTACTACTCGGACTCGGAGAGCGTTCGCGCCACTTTAAGACAGGTCACAGCCGCCTGGTGGAGCCAAGACGACGATCCCGTGTACTCGAAGGACCTTATCAAGGAGTTCGAAGTGGAGAATCCACCCCTCGAGGACGAGCTCGCTTGGATTCTTTCCAAAGGTACCGCGACGTAGAACGCGAGATCAGTTAGTGAGAAACGTCAAGAGCGTTGGTGCGGAATGCCGTGTTTGTAAAACTTAACAGTTTATGACATTTCAATCGCTTTCGCGTTGCGCTTCGAATAAAACTCGGCCAGCCGCGTCGAGATCACCAATTGCGGATACGAATGTCAATATTGTATCTCGGTTCTAGGTCGGGGATATTCGATCGAGCTTGCAACGAGCATTCTATACTCTCGGCCGGAATGAACTCGGGGGACCGTGTAGCAAGAAAAGAAAAAAAAAAATTAGCTGTTTGATTTCCCGACGGATCATCTCGATCTTGTCGGCTCTCATTGTTCGCGCGTGTCGTGAGATACCTTCGCGCTGTGGGAACGAGAGGGACCGCTTTCGAATAGCTGGTGCATTCCTTCCTGATGCACACACGTGCGGCAATACATTGATGCATCCGCACACATACGCGCGGAAACCGATGGTACTTTCAACTCGCCTCGCTCGAGTCGCCAGATGTTCGTGACTCTATCGCGTTTTACTTCGCCTTCTATCAGTCGTAGCGTGATCCTCGATTCAACGGCTGGATCACAGACGCCAGCGTTCGTAATCTCGAAAAAATCGCCGAACGTTTTGTTTCTTCGGAGTTGTGCAAGTGCGAAATCGTTGTCCGTCCCTCGTTCAGTTTCGACATCATCCTTGACGTGTAAAAAAAGAACTACGTCCCAATTTGATAGTTTTCCCTCCCCCTTCTCTCAATTTTCTCGGTACCTGTAATACCGAATTATTAATTTCTGATAATAATATGAATTTAAATTAACGTGGTTTTTTTACCACTGTTATTTTACGTCTAAATTGCGTAAGGTTTAATTGTTTGAAGTGAAAAACTTCTTTTTTTTTATATATTATATATGACGTGGCTAGTGAGCGATACTTTGGTATAATTCCGTTGTTCTTCTGATGTAATTTTCCATCATTTTCCTCATTATATTACTCATCGCTTCTGACGAAACGATACAGCTCTTATCTGCGTACAATTACTATCGCGATTCTTTATCTAATGTATTTTTAAAGTACAAGTTTAGCAACGGATAATGTACGGATATAACTTCCCTTCGGATGTGTATTCGCGCTTCCGAGACGCTTAATCACAATTTATCGATCATTCAATTAAGTTCCATTACTGTGTTATGTAATATCGTTAACCCGTCCGATCTCCAAATTGGGTCATTGAGATGCGCGTTGGATTCAAAGGAAAATGCGTATTAATGAAATTTCGACAGAATTGGCATTTACTCCAAATGCTTATTAGCAAAAGTGATTTTGCTATGAAAATTTAAAAAGAAAAAAAATTTATAGGTGTTTCCAGACTTTACAAAATACGTCGGATGACGATTCTGCATCTTTAAACGTGCTCGCATCTCGAAATTACTGAGGAACTCTCGATTTGTTAGTGACGAACAGTTCGGGCTATTAATGATAATAGCGCGTATTCGAAGAAAGCCGTAATATCACAAATTAAATGCGAAGTTTATTATCGTCGTGCAACTTTTAATTAACAACCGCGCTGTCAAGTGTTTCACAGAAAAATGCTTCGCCGAAATCAGAAAGCTCTTTTCTACTGCGAACTGTTTGGACTTTCAGAGGAGGACGAGTCGCAGATCTTCGTCAAGTTCTTCAAGTTTCACAAATGCTACGACCTAATACCGACCAGCGCGAAGCTGGTCGTCTTCGACACACATCTACTTGTTAAAAAGGCCTTCTTCGCTCTCGTCTATAATGGTAAGTTCTCTCTCACCCGTAATTACGTGAAATGTAGTAATCGAAGAACGGTATTAATAATAAGAGATATTTTCAGGGGTGAGGGCCGCACCATTGTGGGACAGTTCTCGACAGCAGTTCGTCGGCATGCTGACCATAACGGACTTTATAAAGATACTTCAGATGTATTACACAAGTCCATCGGTGACAATGGACGAGTTAGAAGAGCACGAACTAGATACGTGGAGGAGTAAGTTTTTTTTTTTTATATATATATAGTAAAATAGATTGTTATCTCGCGAATAATTAAATTAGAGTAATTACATTAGTTTTGTCCGAGTGTTCTATCGGATATGCATCAGTAGAAGTTGTCACAATAGTGATAAAGTTACATTGGAGAAATTATCGATTTGCAGAAGTCCTGAAGGATCAAGTCCACCCTCTTGTAAGCATTGGGCCGGATGCATCGCTATACGAGGCTATCAGGACCTTAATACAAAACAGAATCCACCGATTGCCTGTGATAGATCCCGATACCGGAAACGTCCTTTATATCTTGACGCATAAGCGAATACTTAGGTTTCTTTTCCTATATGTGAGTATGCGTGTTTGTCTTTTGTAAAAAAATAGCACGTATTTATTTTAATCTAATTGCGATTTGACAGATCCACGAGTTACCGAAACCGTCTTTCACCAACAAAACGCTGAGGGAGTTGAGGATAGGCACTTTTGAAAATATAGAAACAGCTACGGAGGAAACTAGTATAATTTTAGCGTTGAAAAAATTCGTGGAAAGGAGAGTATCGGCATTGCCGATTGTCGACTCCGAAGGGAAGCTAGTGAACATCTATTCAAAGTTCGATGTCATTGTAAGGGCGCATTATTTTTTAAATCGTCCCCAGCGAGAGTGTGGTGCATTGTCACATTAATATTTAAATATATTGTTTTAGAACTTAGCGGCGGAAAAGACGTACAATAATTTAGACGTTTCGCTGCGTGAAGCGAACGAGCACCGCAATGAATGGTTTGAAGGCGTTCAGAGCTGCAAATTAGATGAAACATTGTTTACTATAATGGAAAGGATTGTCAGAGCGGAGGTAGAAAAGTGGTTTTTTAATTGAGTAATCTTCTGATCTACGGAAATTAAATTAATATATTTTTCTTTCGAATATTTTCAGGTTCATAGGCTAGTAGTGATCGACGATGATGATAAAGTGATCGGTATAATATCCCTCTCCGACCTGCTCTTCTACCTCGTTCTTAGGCCTTGTGGTAAGTACAACATTTTTTAACTTCTTGATCAATAATTATTTTCGGTTCACTTATGATTAACTTTCAAACACATATTAAAAAGTTTATTTTCTGTCTTTTTATTGGCACTTTATACAAGTTTTTGCGAAATACCTAACGTTATTCTTACAGTAACATTAAATGCTTTTTATTTTTGTTTGGTAAAACGTGCATGTTTTAACTTCAAAGAAGTTAAAACATATTTTTTTTTTTTACAACAAACCGGTTTTTGCCATATAAATGTCTCTCCTTTAGGTGAGGATGGCAGTAGCAATAAAGGTAGTTCTATATCGTTGCGAGCACAAGATTCTCTGCTGTCGAAGGCTCCCAGCACCGCGCAATCAGAAACATCGCTCGCCGACGGCGAGACCGAGCAGGACGGCGCGGAGGCGACGGATCGCAATCAGCCCGAAGAAGCGCCGGCGACACCTAGTCCACCGTCAAGTCCAGTAACGTCGGACATTTCGGAACCTCAGACGCTAGTGAATCAGACTCAAGAGGCGGCGTGGCGGGACGTGTTAAACATTTGTGTCTCAGGCGTTTCGGGAGGGGAATGAGACGTCGTCGTTTTCACGTGCCGCCACGCACGGAGTAGACTTCGAACTGAGTTGACGCCGCTCTTAATCGCAGCGACGAACGAATAACATAACGACTGCATATTTGTACATCCTTTGTTGTTATCACTTGCGGCTCTTCGCGAGTACGCAAATAGATCGGCAGTTACGCGCCACAAAAAAAGACAGACGCCTGTTTGAAAGAAACTAAATGTGGCGCGATAGCGTAACAGAGGAATTCGCTGAACGCGACGTTATGATATAAACACGATGCTCTGTATAGTGTATAATATCACTTAAGCTTAATTTTTTATGGTACAAATGCTACACAGAACATGCTACACATTAGACATTCGAGCTTTTCGCCAAGGACAGTAGGTAGCTGCGCCATTATTTGCTCAGAATGCAATTCTCCGAGCCCTTCTATAATCGAGCACCGGGGAAGAAAAAGAATGAATTTTGTAAAAAAGAAAAAGAAAAAAAAAACAAACTTTGGAGGTACGACAAAATTCTTGAAGATAAAAAGTCGTAATTTAATCACGTTTATATTATTCTTTATGCAAATTGTGTTGTCCACTCTTTGTGAACTGGAAAAAAATAGATATTCGTTTTGATCTTGTGTATAATTAGAGTATGTGAGAATTAAAAAGAAAATAGTTATCAAATTCCGCGATCGACAAAGATGAATGCCTGTTTTCGCATGCACGAGGCCTTTCACGGTTTTTTTGAACGCATTATGTGTCATTGATTTAAGTGAACGTCTCTTTGACATCTTATATATTTATTTGCGAAAACCGTTCTTTTTGTTAGTTTTTACCGGAAAAATGTTTTAGAGATATCTAATCTTAATTATTGCTCTTGCATAATAAGTAGATCCGTTTTAACACCACTTTATACGTGAATGGACTTGGTGCTTTTAAGTTTTATGTAGAAGTGACATCGAGTATATTAGCCTGTATATTGTTAATATGCCTTGTTAAAGCATAGATACAAATTATTTCGGATTATATCTATAACACCTGAAAAATTGCTTCTCTTTTGTCCTCTTGTGATATTTTATTTTCACTGTATCGTCAGAGTCACACAAATGTTGAAGAGTAAAGCGATTGCTCTGTAAAAAAAAAACTACAATTTTTTTTGGCTTTTATACTAAAAAACACAATATTCATAGACTTCTCTGAAAATCGAGATAATAAGACAAGTCATATTCCCCATACTAAAGTAATCCATTAAAATAATTTCCTATCACGATATGACTATAGTTTTTTTTTTTTTTTATATTAGAAATAAATATAAATTAAATTGTGTAAGAACTGAATTTTTAGTTCACACGCAAAATTCTTATATATCTATATCCGTAAAACATAAATTAAAATTGAAAGAATTGAAATAAGTACTCGACTATTAAAATTATTCGATAAATCAGATAAAAGTCGAATTTTAATGTGATATGCGACCAAATCTATTACATAATTATTGCTGACGATACGCGGATTACAGCATCCATTAATACCGAAGTAAGATTTTGTAATTATATTGCAACCCATCTTAATTAAGATAACTAGTTATTGAGAAAAAAGAATCCAAGCGATTAATTATTTTAACTCCATTAACGGTATGCATGATGGTAATTTTACTTTGTCAAATATGTGTCTTCTAGACATGGAGCAAGCAAAACCGGGTATTCTGTATAAACCCAATTATTATTTGCATTGAAGAAAATTATAATACGGCCGAGCTTTCAGGAAACATACAAAAATTCTTCAATTAACCGAGAGAAACATTCCCGTAAAGATACTCATTAAGCGAGATATTTTTTTTTTTTTTTTTTTTAACCGGCTCCACATTATTAAGCTGTTGAAAGTGAGCATCAACTAAAGAAGTTTCGCTTAGAATTATATAAATTATCTTCCATTTGGAATATAATTTCGAAACGTTTGACCCAGATCGTAATCTTTCCTTTCGTGTAGAAACACAGGTGACGGTAATAACTCGATTTTCAAGGGAATAGTGCCTGTAAATGTAGCGAATGTATTCCTAGAGATACGTTCATTGGAATACGCGTATAGAAAAATACTGAGATGTAAAGCGCAGTCGGGATTTAAGACAAAGCTAAACATTAGTATTAATTAATTAATGAGAGGCGTAGTGCAAACGAAAATCTTTGTACAGTTGAGAAGTACCATTTAAATGTGCTGTAGGCGCGTTGTTTCATTTCTTCCTTTTTTTTTTCTTAGTACAAAATGCGTTGCAATTATTGCGAGTTGCCACGTTCATCCTCTTCTACTTAAAGATACTAAGGATTACGCTGTAACATACCGCAGCGTGTACCGCGCACTTGGCTTCGACATAACATTGTTACTTGTTGAAAGCACAGTAGAGATTGTCGAAAAATATATTTAGCTTCTCTTCATTCTATATAATAGTAGAGAGATGAGCCATGGGGGAAATAAGTGAGTGAATTTTGTGCGCGTTGCATACAAGAACCAAAATACAAGCTCTATCGAGATGCGGTATTAATGATAAATGAACTGTACAATAAATAATATAAATGCTTACGGTAGTCATAATAAGCGACAGCGTACTATCCCTATTCCCTGATATCGTCCTGTTTTCAATATTTAAAATGAGAATACAGCTTACTAAGTAAAGAGAAGTATACTGTGATAGAAATGTTTCATTTAACGATTGCCTAAATTTCTATCATTTTTTAAATATTTTCTAAAATAATATACTCAAAAATGCTACTTATTACGTATATACAAATTGCAAAAAATATTGAAGTTATGTAAAAGATAAAAAATTAAAGTAAAACTTTTGGAGAGCATCCTTAAAAAAATTGTCTAAAATATATTTCGTATTTTTCATATAAATACATTTATATACATTTTAGTAAAACGTATAAAACAATAAATTTCAAGACTCTATGTCCTATTCAAACTTTTCCTCTTTTAGTAACGAGATATCTGACCTTATTACTAGACACGATAATCTCGATGTTAAATAAATCTGTAATATAGAATAAAATATATATATATACACTTGCTTTAAACGGAGTAATATTTCGAGAAATTAAAAATCAGAACTTACGCATTTGAGCATTTCTTTTGTGTTGATGTCGTGTATTCGCAAATGCCTGTCGAGACTGACACTTGCGACGTACGGATTAGTCTTGCTGCAAGTCACTCCGGTTACGCCACCGACAAATCCTTTATATGTATTTAACACTTTGCCTGACTTTCTCAGATCGATGAGGTTCAGCTTCCCTGTTGTTGACCCAACTATAATATGTCTAATATAAAGACATTACGAAATGAAATAGTACTGTGATATAAATGCATTACATTTATAATATTATTAACGGCTTCAAAGTATCTAACAATAATTTAATGTGCATGTAGGTCTTACTTTTCTTTAGGCGGAATGGCTAAGCAGGTCCAAGCTTCATTTTGTACCGTCATATGCAATACGGGACGTCTTTGGGAAGAGGGATCGTACAGGTATATCTTTATAATAAAAAGGTATCGATACTTGTATTTTCACGTTTGTAAATCATGTGCAAAATTAAGAAAAAAAAAAAAAAGAAAGGGTCTTACGTTTCCATATCTACCGACTGCGATTATCTGTTGGGTTTCTGGTAAGAAATTCAAATCCGATATCCAAATAGGTCTTCTCAAGTTCAACCAGTCGTGCGGAAGATTTTTCTCAAGGAATATCATTTCTCGCTTTTCCAAATCGTACATTTTAACTTTGTTCTCCTTTCCCCCGGTTGCTATCACATTCTTTCTCACGTGCGAGTGGCACATTCTGTTTAAGTTTTCTCCAGCATTGACCAGTTCCACTCCTTGTTTGGCAGCTGATGACCACAGGCTTACTATTCCAGATCCAACCGACGTTAAAATACACCTGAAAGAGAACGATCCATTGTTAATGCCAATATTCGCGTGGATAATTAGCACGCAAACAATCCATTGTCTTATGTCAAAATAATTTTACTCGTTATATTTTGATACTCCGTTGATACTTCCTTCGCCAATGTTGCAAAGAAACGATTGTGTCCGTATCCCACTATCAGAGTCGTAGATCTTTATTCTGTAGAAAAAAAAATATATATTATTTAAAATCACATTTTACATTTTAGTGACTGTTACATATTTTGTAACAGTCACTAAACTTAATCAGTGCAATTAGAATTATCAGAACTTTATCAGAAAAAAAAAAAACAAAGAGAAAACACCTTCTATCTTTTTTACCACACGCGACGAGAATCTCTCGTTCGTCGTCGTCACCCCATGCGATCCTAGTCACCCGGTCGTCCTCCTTTATACCCGCTAGCTCTTGCAAATTTTTTATTCTCGTCTCCTTCTTCGTCTCTCCGATTTTTATTCCTGCAATTTACATTTCACGAACTATTGAAAAATCTGTTTTAGCCGTTTGTTAAAAATGTCTATCAATCATTGACGGCGATTTCGCGAGGTAAATTATTATTTTCGGCAATCATTTTAACCTACAAATGCATCCAACTCGATCAGATTTTAAACATCTACCTTTGACGACGCCGGACGTGGCCCCCGCAAAAACGTCGAAAGTCGCCCTGTCGCTCATGACGGCCCGTCTTTTTTTTTTTCGCGCAACGAGCTCACGACGTCCGCTATCAAACACGTAAAACATGCACCGCGTACACGCCAATGCACGTCCACGTGCGGATCGCGCGGTGTGGAACGTTTTAAAAGCCGAGATACAGAGAGCCCAATTCGGAATCGCGACTTCCACGCGTACAGATACAGAGGCTCGTCCGTGTGAAGCCAGCGCTTCGGCTGCCGTCGGATAGAAGAAAAGGCCAGAGCTATACACTGTCTGTTCTATTCTTTCGCGGATCTGCGATAACTGCTGGCGACGCCGCGAAAGAATAGGACAGACAGTGTATAGCTCTGGCCTTTTCTTCTATCCGACGGCAGCCGAAGCGCTGGCTTCACACGGACGAGCCTCTGTATCTGTACGCGTGGAAGCCGCGATTCCGAGTTGGGCTCTCTGCTGCCGAAATAGGCGAGAAACCGGAGAAACACCTGAGAGAACGCACGCGCACCACGTCTCAAAAGTACGGCTGCCTCCGCTCCTCGGTCTTCGACTCGGAGCCCTCGGAGGCCTCGGAGACATCGGAGTTGGCGGTCATATGTTGTAACCGCGAGCCACGGAGTGTTCCAAGGGTACAAGACGGTACGGACGGACGGGACATCCTGAGCTGTCTTGGACCGAGTCGCGGCGCGAATGTAAATCACCTGATGACCTGAATCGCGAACGAAGACCCGTCGATGAACCTGCGCGAAGCACCGTCACCCGATCGCCGGTAAGCACCGATTCGATCTACGCCAAGCTTCGCCAAAAGATCTAGGATGGGTTCGACCAAGTTCCGACTTGATTTCTCAATTAGTTCGATACCTGTGTAACTTATTTATTAACATGTAAAATAAAACCAGGTGATTTGAGTTAAACGGTTAAATTGATTTGTCTCTGGGTTGAATCAGGTTGAATTAGTTGCTGGTTTAGTTAGTTGAAGCCTAGTCATCTACCATTACGGCAGAAAGTATAGGTAACTGATTGTATAATTTTGCAGCAAATTGGTTTCTATGCGGCGATGACAGTCACGAGAAAATGTTCCCATGCGTTACACACAGTCGTCCTCAAAAGGTGCATTTGCAGAAGAATGGCTTAGCCACTTAAATACTCGACGAATTAACGGCGATTTGGCATCTGAAAGGAATTAGTTAAACACTCGAAAGGATGTTCATTGTGTCTCATTTAAAATCTCATTTTTGATAAATGATAGTTAATTAATATATCAATGCGTCCGGAGAAACAGACACCGGAAAGGATGGATGCCGCAATTTTGAATAGCTTTTTGAAAATGAAATCATAAGATGCCGAGCTGTTCGTGACATCTGTGTCGCGTAAGTTTATTTAACAATCTGTATGATTAATGACTTAATTAAAATACTTATATAACGGTCCACAAAAAACTAAAGTGCTGTGTGTGTCGACAGGTTTTGGTGTGATGATGCGACTAAATTTTAAAACAACTCTACTTGTACTGGTTGTCGCAACAGTGAGTTTTTTATTGGCATCGTGGAATAATTGCGGAAGCCTATTGTTCCACACGGCAAAGCATAAAGTAAAACTTATTAAAAAAATGTTAACATGTTTATATGTATTAGCTTAAAGTAACATATTGTGTTTCAATGCAGGATCGTTCAAATACAGAATCGGGATATCAAGAGATAGATTGTCATATAAATGGCGATTATTCTGTAGGATGTCGCAAAGAAGGCGACGAAGTGTACATACCATTTTCATTTATCCATAAATATTTCGAGGTTAGTTGCACTGATGCTGGTATTTGATTGTACAGTATAGTACAGTATGGTAATCAGTATTATAATAAATCGTTCATACGATATTTCAGATTTATGGCAAATTAGCTACTTACGATGGCCTGGAAAGATTCGAATGGTTGCACAGTTACTCGAAGATTGTAAGTCCCAAGGGAAAGTATGATCCCCGAGGTGTATTTATGACTTTCGAGAATTACAATGTCGAAGTCAGGGATAGAGTTAAATGTATCAGTGGTACCGACGGTGTGCCGATATCAACGCAATGGGAGAGTCAGGGATATTATTATCCCACACAAATTGCTCAATTTGGATTATCACACTATAGTAAAAATTTAACCGAGCCTGAGCCACACAGAAAGATCATCGATGATACCGATAAAGTTAAGCAGAACTGGAACGTTCCTCAGGGCTCGGTTATGAACAGAGTGTATGACAAGCAAGTTAATAGTTACGTCCTAAAATTTGCTACGCCGGAAACGAGCACGTCTGGGATTTCTTTAAACTTGGATCATGTATTAGACTTTGTATTGAAGTGGGATTTTAATATTAAAGACAATGGAAGTGTCACGGTTGTATTGCAATCAAGGGAAAAGAAAGAGATGTACTACCTTCACTATGTTACCAACAATTTAGTATTGTATAATTATAACAATCATGTGCACTATGGAATCGGACAAACTAATCATCAATGGAAACGTCTTACTAGAGATCTCGTAGTTGATTTACAAAAAGGTCTTTATTTGAATGACAAAAGTAAGAAAAAATTACCCCGATCCAAATTAAAGGTGAACGTCGTTCAAACGATAATTTTATACAAGTATTTTGCTGGAATTTTTTTTTCGTTAATTATTTTTAAATAAATATATAATAAATTATGCTTATTTCAGGTAGTTAAAATTACCTTGTACGGTTCCGGTATGATTGACAATATGAC
This sequence comes from Cardiocondyla obscurior, assembly GCF_019399895.1. Taxonomy (NCBI): domain Eukaryota; kingdom Metazoa; phylum Arthropoda; class Insecta; order Hymenoptera; family Formicidae; genus Cardiocondyla; species Cardiocondyla obscurior. The sequence goes on from NC_091881.1 coordinate 333,161, forward strand.
GCTATCAACTAACGAGCATATGGAGCAATTTTACGATACAGCAAGGTGGTTTGTCGCCAATCAAAATATCACCTCTGGTGGTTGGCCGAATCCTGTCAGGAGAAAAGTAGCACCTGGAATGGCTATACTTGAGCCTGGATGGTATAATACATACATTTAACGAGGAAATTTAGTTGTAGAACTACATTTACAAGAGAAAAATATATGATTACAGGTATTCTAGCATGGGCCAGGGCCACGCGATATCGGTTTTAGCACGGGCGTATTATCATTCAGGAGAGGCGAAGTACTTACAAGCCGCTATCAGAGGCTTGCGACCTTTCAGACTGACATCCGCTAAAGGAGGAGTGGCTGCATTATTTCTAGGAAAATATATTTGGTATGAGGAATATCCTACTACTCCCTCTTCTTTTGTTCTAAATGGTTTTATTTATTCGCTTATCGGTCTCTATGATTTAAAAAGCATAGCGATAGGTAAAGACGCGGAAGAAGCGACTAGACTTTTCAATCAGGGTATGATATCTTTAAAGAATATGTTAATGTTATACGATACTGGTTCAGGTACGACTTATGATTTACGTCATTTCATGTTAAAAACAGCACCTAACTTAGCTAGATGGGACTATCATTCTACTCATATTAATCAACTTCTTCTTCTTAATTCTATTGATAACGATCCTATTTTTATTACGACCGCGGAAAGATGGATCGGTTATATGAATGGCAAAAGAGCTGCACATAATTAATTACGTATTCGAATATTAGTTTATTGCTATAAATTTTTGTTGTACTTATTTATTAGAATCATTTTATTTATATATTATTTTCATCGTTTTATTTTTTTATACTACAGATTTATCATTAACTTCATATCCATTCAAAGATACATATTTTAATCTTTGTAATTGAGTTACGATTAATAATTTTCTTTTTGTATAATATAATTAAAAATAATCATGTATGTATATGTAAATAAGCGATTTCAGACAAACCCCTTTAAATACTTGAACACTGAAGTGGACACAGTCTGTTTCAACATTAATAAACTTCGCATAACGGTGCTGCCAATAATTATGATAATTAATAGATAGCGTGATTTTTTCTTAACAGTCACGATATATTGTATAATTATATGTAATACATAAGAGATAATTGTAATCATTTATTTTTTAATAGCGTAAACAAGTAATTTTTCGTAAATTTCTCAACTAGTTTTATATCTATGAATTTGCACTTCCTAAATATAAATAATGTTAAATTATTCAATAAATATTATTTAATCATAATGCAATTTAAATTCTTTTATACTTATTTATAACACAAGAATGTAATGAAATGGAACTGAAATAGGCAGGAAAAAATTCGTCGTTTAGAAATCAATGTACTGCAATGTAAATCGTTACATTTCTGTTTTTATTAAGGATCGAAACTAGACTTGCGACCAGCCCGCAGTTTATAAAACACACAGAACACTTTGCGTGAGATCTACTCGGTGAACACGATTTGGAAGATATATTATCAGCGTAGCGTTACAAAAAAAAAAAAAATATATATATATATTACTCTGTTACACGACCTGCGTAAGGAATATAGGTGGTTAATTTCTTTTTATTCCCCGGTTTGTTTCTTCGTGCGTGTGCCCGAATATAAATTGGAATAGAAATTACGGTATTAAAACGTTGAGTCTTTTAAATGTGGGATTGGTTCCGTTTTGTGTGACTAGTAGTAGCGATAACGATAGGCGCGGCCGTAATTGTACACCGATTTGCTCTCGACCGGGTTACAGGTGTATAGGGCATCGCCTCTGGTCCCCTGCGGGCACGTGCAGACTGCGATATGACGTCGGGGCGTGCACACGGCACTCGGGCCACACTCGCGGCCGGTGCACGGGTTCCTACACGTGAAATCGATACACGCCCGACTGTCTGGGCATTCACTGTCGGTGAAGCACTCTCCACGTTGACAACTCGTCAAAGCGTTACCGATATATCCGGTAGGACATGTGCACACCGGTCTTTCTTTTCCAGTATCGTCGTGACCTGGCGTACAAATCGCGTTAATACCGCAGGGATTCGGTTCACAGAGATCACCTGAAAATATAAGAAACAATTTTGAAATTATTGCGTTTCCTTTTTCTTAAATATACCGGGAATTAATTGACTAAACAAGAAGAATACACCTCCGACTAATTAATTTATATTAATTACTTACGTGGTTCGAACAATCTGCAGCTGACGAAAGGATTGCCAGTCATATGTTTCGGGCAACTGCAAACGGGAGTAATACCGCGTAGGTGACAGTCGGCGTTCACGCCACACACGCCGTCGCAAGGATTCACACATTTCTGGTAGAGGCAGGCAGGCTTGTGTGACGGACAGTCGGAGTGGGCGGTACACTCCGGTCGACATGCAATATATGGATTTCCTGTCCATGTCTAGAACAAGAAATAGATAGATTCCAAATTGTTTTGATTCGTTTCATCATCGCGCTTAGTCAGACTAATATCCTTCAATATAAAGAAGAAGGAAAAAAAAACCAATTAATTAATTCTCGATGCATAAAGCGGAGGCGTCTTACTTTCGGGCAGGTACACTTCGCTTGATGATTGATAACTTCGCACTCTGCGCTCTCGCCGCATTTACACGGACTCTCGCACCTGTAAGACGACGAGCACGCGAGATGATGAGGACATTCGCTATCGCTCTCACACTCGTGTCGACACCCAGCCAAGGGTGAGCCTCTGTAACCCGGCAGACACGTACAGACTGGTACCTCGTTGACTACCTCGCACTGAGTGTTTTGCCCGCACGGGCTCGGCTTACAAGCAGCTTCTGTATCGCATTGAATATTTTTGACAATTACATTTTCGATAGAAGAGGAAGATAGCTTTAGGAATTATCTATCTATATTTTTATATTTAACAGGAGATAAAGAGAATACTGAGATTAGACGAAGTTGTACATACGTGGGTCAGCAACTTGGCAACCCGAGAACGGATCCCCGACGTACCCCGGGACACACTCGCAGGTGCCTATGTGATTTCTAGTCAAGCAGTTTGCGTTTAGCCCACATAGACCGACGCAGGGATCGACGCACCTGTTGTTCGTGCATACTTTATTGTACGGGCAATCGTTGTTGACTGAAACGTGATAAAAATGCTAAGTAGCGCGCTGATTTATGTGCGATATATAAACAAGAGTCGTAAATATAATTCCGACTTAATTAACACAGTATTAATTCCAGCATTTGCTCTTGTAGGAATTATATAATCGTTTTACTTACTTAAGCATTCAACTCGCACGCACCGCGCGAGCGGGTCTCCCATGTGTAGATTCAGGCACGAGCATACCGGTCGTCCCTCGCTCATCGTACATCTTGCGTTGGCGCCGCACGTGTAGCTGTCGCAACCTGCGGAAGATAAGGGTCAAATGATTCAGCGTACTTACTTCGGTTTGCGTAATAACGAGGCGGAACTTACTGGACGTCAGTACTCGCGACTGAACGTAATCAACATAATGACTGCCCTTCACCACCGCGGTGAACAGAAGCAGAAGCAAGGCTGCGGCTTGCGAGCACTGCATTTTGTCACTTTTCCGATATCTATGGTAAAAAAACGATGATGTTCTGATGACGGAGGTAGAAGAAGAACGCTCCTTCTCACGGTTCTTCTCCGATGGCGTAAATCTAATTCTGCGTGTCGATTTTTTCAAATTAAGAGACTTAATATTTCCTTTGATTTTAGTTGATAAATGAAACTCCTTTTCTCTTACAAGTATAGACAAAATGAGGGATGACTTTGAATTAGTAATTTCAATCAAAGACGGCTCGCGACTGGCAAATAATTTTACTTTGATTCTCAAGTGCGAACATCGACATTTGTATCACGCTAATAAAAATGATAAGTAACGGATAATTAGCGCGGCAAATGACGCAGACAGCGCGAGTAAAGGATAATGCAATGCGGTGAATAATGCATGAAGTTTTTACCCGAATAGTTGGATTAAAAATTTATCCGAACAATGGTCTGCTCGCAACTTAGTGCTCGATCGACACGAGGAAGACTAACCGATTACCCGCGATCGCGTAGACGACGCGAGGACGATCCCAGACCCCACCATCCGCGACCTTCAATCCCCCCTTCGAACTTCGCCCACACATGGCCCTGATTATTCCTCAAGGTATTCGATAAATTTCGCCTACGTATTTATAATGCGTTTAATTCCGGTTTTTTCGCTTCTTTTTTTTTTTTATTTTTTTTTTAATCCTAATTGACGCGGCATTACGTGTGCGCGACGGGTTTCCCATGGCTGAGCGCGCGATCGGAGCACGCACGTAATTATACGTTCATCCCGATTAGAATTGCACCGGTGGACTATAATGATATTCCATATTCGCGTGCAGTACAATACGTCGGTCAAAACAGGTATGAGTAATCACGCTGCAGCTTCGTATGCGGAGAGTTCCGCGACGGCGGAACCCTTTCGCGCCAAAAATGGATCTTCGCGGACACACAGCCTCGATCCCGCTACGGCGCAGCAGCAATCGGAGTAAATCCGGTATCGAGCTTTACACGTTCAACTGCAGATCACCGTTTTCCTATCGCGCGCAGCTTCTTCCGTCACGCTTCTAGGAATATGTTAATCTAAAACAAAAATGTGGAGAAATAAAAAAAAAAAAGTAAAAATGTTACGTCATATATGCAAATGTAAAGTGAATAAAATATGGTAATGTGCGCCAATATAACGTTGGCTTAGTGATCGCACGATCCCGTTTTTATTGTTCCAGAGAACGTAACGATGTCGCAATCGCGAAATGCAAAAGTTAATTACTTGCATATTTATCCATCTATTTGTCTAGTATTCATCGAGTTGTGTAAAACAAGTTGATCCGATAATGTGAATTTATTCCAAAAATCTATCTGTAAAATATTTCTGTGAATTGTAAATAAAAAAATTCTATTTATAAAACGGACAGTCGACTTATAAGGAAGTGTTCTGCTGTAGTAAAGACGTTGGAATGGATAAATTTGCACTATGCAAAATTTCCAAATATGAAAGTAATACGTATTAAAAAAAAAAAAACTCATATATTTAGGAAATGTCGTACAAATACATATATAACTTTAAATAAATTTAAAATACACACATTTTCTATATGGGACATGTATCTATGAACAGAATTGTTCATCGGAAATAGAAAGCTTGATTATTCTTTTGAATTTAAAAATGCAGATGCGTAAAATGCAATGTATTTTTAAATTATAATTTCTAATAAAAATTAAACATGAAAATAACTCTATAATTTTTAGAATGTAAACTAATAAACGAGAAAGAAAGAGATACGTGCTTGAAAAAATATGATAAAAGAATATAATTTTAAAATAAAATAATTCTTTGGTATCTAATAAAATTAATTGGTTCAAGTATTCTATTTCAAAGTGAACCACACTGTATGTTAAATAGATATCAATGTTGCTACTTATGTACATGGCGAATCTTTATGAATTTAAAATTGCTTCTGGTTGGTATACTTCTTTTATATAATTTGATACGTGGTATGTAATGGCTTTCTCCTACCTTTCGTAGTACAGATATGATACTTAATGTCATGTGATTAAATCCATTCTTTGAAAAGCATATTTCTAAATAAGAGATTTGCATTTACAGCGAGATACTTGAGCCAGAGTATAACCGTGCGTGATTATGTTCACTTCGTTTCGCATTTTATTGACACTTGTCCTGTGACTCTTTTAAGAACTGTTCGAAAGCGGTCGCAAGATCATCATCATAGTGTTCGTCAGGTTCATCTTCAGATGTCCTGTACCATTACGTAATAATATTAGTACATTTTAATTTGTTTAATAGAATATTAATCTCAAACAATCATTTTTGTTGAGATTATTTTATTATATTAGCTATTTTTATTGAAAATGCAGGTATAAAGTTATAACTTACCCTTCGTCAAAGTGCGATTGTGTCTGCGCTTCTAAAAACGCACTTTCTTCCGCAGATAGAATCTCGCCGTCAGGACCATACATGACTGGTTCATTAAATGGTATTTTCTGCGATACCGGCTGTTCTATTTTTGATGATACAGTGTTTATTTCGAATGAGTTGTAGTTTGATGCGCCCAAGTGATCGGGTTGTCGCTTGTTTAATAATGCATCGTTTGACTCGGACGAATCACAATTAGATGTATTTTTTCTCCAATCATTTCGCAACTCGTGAACTTTATTCACCATATTTCCTACATGAGTATTGTCCTGCTCGTTATTTACAAGTTCCGTTAACGCTCTCATCATATTTTCCATGTCTTTGCTTATATTCTTATCTTTCTCCAACACATGACCCGCCAACTGTGCGCCACACCAAATATTAGAATATAAATCGAAATTATTAATTTATTATTATTACTGTGTACAACTTACTTTGAGTGCTTGGCATATATATTTAACAGAACTTGGAGCTGGTTTTTGCAGTACCGTAGTAATGAATCGGACTAAGAGTTCTCCTAAGCAAAAAGTATATGACTCATCCATCTGCGCAACCAACTCTGCTAGAAACAATATCAGTCCATTGCACTTCCGTTCGTTTCGTTCTTCGGGTTGATTAAACCATTCGGACTCGAGTAATCCAGTCTCCCATTTACACCTAAAATAATATCATTAATATATATAAATCGTACATGTCTTATTACGTCGTATGTATTTTATTATATGGACTTACTGGAAGCATAACAAATCTTCAAATAACTTTTTGCAATTTTCGAAGCTAGTATCGAAATATTTACAAAATCGGGCTCCATTGTATCGAAAATTACTTTCGTTTATAGACTGAAAATAATAAAAAGTCAGTAACCACACATACCATAAAAAATAACATAATGCCCTGCTTGCAAATAAAATTGATTTAGCATATTTTGATGTGACAAAATAGCAGGTGAAAGAAATTTTTATACCCATTCGATTATGGTTGTCACAACTAATTGCAGACAGCCCAAGTTTCCACTCGATTTAAGCTTCTCTATAAATGGTGGAACTAAGCAATCAAACTTGGCAGGATTGACAATTAAAATGTCGATAATGTTGTTAACATCTTCATGCACTTCAATGTTGTAAGCTTCTTCTTTTTCGCTTTGTTTTGCCTCTTTCTAATTTAAATATGATTTATATATGTAAATGCTATCTAACGTTACTTTCCTATAATAAAGTAAAATTAAACTTTTTCTTTATTACTACTTACATCATATTGATCGTATTCGAAATAATTGCTGTTTCCTATGTTCGACGCTATTACTTTCGCTTTTGTGAAGTCATCATCAAGTACCTTTTTAACAGCATCTTTTTCACTAAACCTAGATATATCTGATGTATGCGATAATGGTGATGAATCATCCCCAATTAATGGAGATGCACACGGTGCTCCACGAGCTATTCTAATTCTGTCGTCCAAAGTTTTGGCCATGTGAAATGGATAAGCTGAAGGCTATTGGTAAATTCAAAATTAAAGTGATAAAACATAAATTAATGCATTAAAAACAAAAAAATGAAATAAAATAAATTACTTACAGAAGCAGAAGTTAAAGATGCATTAGTCTTTGCTGCAGAAGATTGTGCTAAAGACTGTGATGTATGAGATTGTAAGGATTTTGGAATAAATTCTGCTGCTTGTGGTGATAGCACAGATTTTTTTTCTTCTTGACTTGCAGTCGGCGAAAGGTTGTTCTGCGTACAAGTTTTTTGTCCAACTTCTGCACAGAAATAATTTTATTTTAAACCTAATAATCTACAAGCTTTTAATTTTATTATAATAAAAATAATGCTAACGTGTATTAGATTGACTACTAGTTGATGCACCGTGTGGTCGCCTAAGTTTTGTGTTTTCCTCAGATGCCCAAGTACGATGTCCACGTCCCACACCCACAAATTTTACCTTTTTCTCACCTTTTCCCGACTCTCCTCCGAAAGAATCCATTTTCTACAAAACAAATTATTGTTCATTTATTACAACGAGAGAATAACACAAAAAAAAGAAAACTATAAATTTGATATTTAGATCGTATTGGTACATGTTAAAAGTGCTTTCAATCCACATTTATTCATTAAAAGTAAAACAACCAAAGGGAAAGTAAAGCAATGAAGCACTGAGCATACGAGTGATTTGTAATCAAGAGCGAAACGTTAAAGCAATGCTTCCCAAAGATATTAACCGTAAAGAATTGTTAAGATTCCACTTTGTTGCTCCGTATTATGAAACCGAAATTATAACGTGATCGTCCTGCGCCACGTTGCACCGCGAATACCTTCGAGATATCAGTCCGCTTGCTTAGTCGATGTGGTCCTCGTCGAGTCACGGGCGAGTAGAGCAGCTTGAGCGATTCGGCACTTTTAATCAGCGAGAAAACGCAAGATCCGTGGGAGCCGGTTACACACGCACCATCGCAAACGATCGCAAGTGCGAGCCTCGTTGATTACATATCTCTTCTCTTGCGCAGCCTCACCCTCACACTCACGTGCACCTATACACACTCACGCGCGCTATACATCGCTTGTGCTCGGTCTGTTACCCGCAGTGTAAACCGTGTAAACTAGCCGAAGTGGCGTAACTGGCCGCGGTCAAGTCAGTTGTGAAGAACAGACGAATTTTATTACCAACGAAACTCGTTACGAGCCGCCACATGCGAGTGGGCCTAGGAGAACGAATGGCGTCTCTTCACTTTTTGCCCCGTGATCCTGTTCCGTCTGCAAACGTAAGAGTGCAAGAGCGAAGCGGAGCGTCTAATAATTCGAAGTGGTTGCTGTTGTTGCTGACGCGGACAATTGGTTGGTTAAAACGTGATTAGGAACACTGGCTCGGATTGGAAATCGGCCGCGTGTTCCAGTTAACATGGATCTGGAAAATCGTCGGAAAAGTTCTGAGAAAAGGTTAACGAGAGAGCTAATAATTTTCGGTTTATTAGGTATAATTTAATATGCGGAAATCCGTATCAGCTTTTCCGTGGCAATACAATTTGCTCCGCTTCTTCTTTAGCTTTGACACCGACGACGATTCCGAGTACGCTATGATACAGCAAATAAAAATGGAGCCAGAAACGATGTTTTCACCTGAAGATGATATTATGGCACAGCTGCAACAGGACAGCTCGGACCTGGAAGTTGAGCCCAGCTTTGCACTGGAGAATTCCCTAAACGGCGACTATTCTAACGACGGCGTGCTGCTGCAGCACATGGATATTAGAGAACCCTTGTCCACATTGAAAAATCTGCTGGAAGATAGACTCAGCATAGATTTAAAGAATTATTCATTTTGGTTACAAAATGCACAGATGGTAAGCGCCAAGATTTTATAAAATTTGTATTAAATTAATTTTTTTTTTTCGATAATAATAAAAAAAAATTTCTTTAAATTTATTTGACATTTGTTAGTGGACTTGATTTTTTTACCTTAATTTTTATATGTTTGTTACAGCTGGAAAGTCATAAAAATTTGGTTGATCAATGTGTTCAAGGAGAAGGATTGGTTCAAATTAATGTACAAATAAAGCCAGTGCAAAAACGTATTAATATAGTGGATGTTCTTAAACCAGCAGATGAGTATATTGAAGTGGATAATTGTATGTATTTATATATATTCATTTTTATTAATTTTATGACCTGTAATAAACGATTTTATTATTATGCAGCACCAGTATCTACGGCACAGGAAAATAAACGAAATGTTATAAAATGGATGATAGATGCACAATATAAAAAGGAGCAGGTAATTAAAACGCTAATGTAAAATATAAAATAAAGGTAATATGCAACTCGACCTTTCCGCCGTTGATTAAGAATGGCGCTAACTGCGAGTGGGAATAACGCCCTGATTTCGATCACTTTGCGATTTAAAAAATATATTCTAACATGAAGGTTTTTACTTTTAATGAAAGGAACGACTGAAAATACCAAGTGATCCGAGAGACTGGTCAGAAGCACACGTGAAACATTGGTTACAATGGGCCGTTAGACAATTCAACATAGTATCGTTACGTTTGGCGGATTGGAATATAACTGGAGCACAATTATGCAACCTTACAATGGAGGAGTTTCATGCAAAAGTGCCTCTTGATCCAGGGGATGTATTTTGGACACATTTTGAACTTCTTAGAAAATGCAAATTTGTCGGTGCGTTTATAAAAAATATATCTAGTATTATACCGTCCAGTAGAAATATTTGCTTGATAAAATTAATTTGTTGTGAAATTTATTCAATTGTTACTGTTTGCAGCCGTTGTACAAAAAGATGCACCGGATATGTCCAATGAAGGTGTTGTAGAGAAGTCCATTAAGGCACGAAATCAAAAGATAATCAAGTCGAAATCTACGGCAAACCAACAGACGCGCATAGTTAATGTACCATTGGACAATATTGATCCGATTACTATAGCTAGTTCTAGTCGAACCGTTAATAGTGGCCAAATCCAACTATGGCAGTTTCTGTTAGAACTATTGACGGACAAAGCCTATAGAGCCGAGATACAGTGGGTAGGGACAGAAGGAGAATTTAAACTTAATCAGCCAGAGGCAGTGGCGCAATTGTGGGGAGCTCGCAAAAATAAGCCGTCGATGAATTACGAGAAACTGAGTAGAGCTCTTCGGTATTATTATGACGGCGACATGATTTCTAAGGTCCATGGTAAACGATTTGTCTACAAATTCGTTTGTGACTTAAAGCAGTTGCTGGGTTATTCAGCGGCAGAGTTGAGTAAACTCGTTGACGAAGGAAGACGATATTTCTGATGAAACCATATTTTCAGTTACTACTAATAATAAAATAGATTGTATTGCATCTCGGCACGTTTTGCTGTCATTATTTTTAATTATTTTTATTTTAAATATATCAAGTATATATGCTCGGATATTTCTGACGTTTATATAATTTTTGATATCAATTAGAAAAGTTAATTAGATTTTGCAGCATGTACAAGCATATGTGACGCAATTGGAAACATAATTAAAACGATTCGAACATTACATCAATAATCAGTACATTTACGTATGTATCATGGATAATATTGTATATATATATATATCTTCACGTTCTTGTACATCACAAATATTCATTTAATTTTGACTATAATCAAGAACTAAGAAAACGTGTTATATAGCTATGCTAGATATCGCCTCATCAACTAAGGAGCTTGTATATAAGACAAATAGTGTATATGAGAAAAACAGTTGCAACACAAAGTTTAAAGTTGTTAAATGTATTTAATTAATATTGATATATTTTTTTATAATAGAAATATTAAAATGCAAAAGTTTAAGATCATGAAAAAGAGTATAAATATTTTATGAAATGCGCTTTAATAAAAGACGTGAAGACGTTATTGTAAACTAAAATTTTCGAATAAATGATGCGTCCTGTAAAAAATCGCAATATGTAATTTAAAAAAGTAATTCTGTTATTACGCAAACATCACATTTGTCTTCAGTATTCGAGTTGAGAGTAAAATTAAATTTAAGTTGTCGTTAATTATTTCTTAGATTGACGTCGAAACCACATCTCTACATATTTTTGTCTGGTATTAATGGCCAAGATATAAGAAATTGTAATATTTAACGAAGAATGACACTAATTTATATAACTATTTTTTCCGTGTATTAAATATACGAATTCAAAGGAATTTAGAAAAATTTAGGACTGGAAAAAGTAAAATAAGTTTTTGAGGTATACGCTAAAGTAGAGTTAAATAAATCTTCGTTTCCTCAACCACACAGTAATGTGAATGTGAAGATATAAAGGAAGAAAAAAAATTAACAAAAAAGAAGAAAAAAAAAAAAAAAAAAAAAAGATTACGCTAAATATGACGCGGCAAGTTGTTGAAACCGCGATGACGTTTGTATCTCTGTTGCTAGGACTGACTTTTGATCGGCAAAAGGCAGCACTCATCGCCAATACCAGAGAATCTAGCCTGTGAGATATCGGACGCGACGTCACAAGTTAGGGTCTCAGGGAACCGGCGACGCGGCAGGCTTTACAAACAGCCCGCCCGCCATTGCCCTTTTTTTCTCTTTTTCTCTCTCATGCTCACCACCATTCATTCCCTCCGTCTCACCCTCGCATTCAACGATATCGTTCCGCCCTTTCTCTTTCGCAAGAGGATCTTATGCAAATTCACGGCTGCCCTGGACAGTGCGTCGCGAATTATTATCCCCGAAATGTCCCGAGGAATCGCGACGACGAAGTGGAGGCCGGAAAATTGTTTCGTCACGTTTCAACGAGCCACGCGCTTGCCAAGACCTCCTCGTGCCCGTACTCGAAACCCTGGGATCCGCAAGATCCGCGCCGAGAGAACGAGAAACGGAAGTGACAATGAAAAGACAGGGACACATTTCTTGCGCTCGTTACGCAATTATAACTCACCGAAGAGAGAGAGAGAGAGTACGCAAATTGGACGGTATATCTCCGAGACGAAAGGGCTTCCCTCGAAATCGCTCGCGTCTTGTCTCACACCCGCAAGAACACGATCGTGAATATCTACGTTATTCATCTTCATCCTTACATGTACTTCCCGCACGCACGCACGCACACCACATTCGCACTCAAGCGCGTACACTTGCGTACTTACACCAAGAGAAAATATCATCCCGTACGCATTCGCATAAGACGGCAAGGCTCTCCATCGATCAGTACATTCACGTAAAAGACAATAAATAAAAGGAACGAGAGGCTGCGTATTCTCTTCCGCGGAGAGATTCCATTCGCTCGCGGCGCGTGGTCTCGCGAGAGTCCTGGGGGAGCGGCTTCGTCGCGGTGCCAGCAACGTCGTAGCGCCGACGACCGGGAAAGTTAGCAAGTTGTACAGTGGACTTCGTATCTCGCGAATTTCCATTCCCTACTATACAACCTACTACCTCACCCAGACGTCGTCGCGGGGGCTTCTTTCTCCCTTCGTTCGACGCTTCGTTCGCCGTTCTTCTTCTTCGCCCTTAACTCTCACGACCGACTTTTTCGACAGGTCGCCTCGCCTCATCTCCCTTCCACGCTTTATTCAACCGGGCGGATCTCTCTCGCACGCCCCGACTCGGTGCGTCCGAATTCGCGACTCACATCCACTGACAATATCCATGTACAATTAAATACAATATCATACTACTGGATGCGTCGATCGTAATTACGGACTCGCAGTTTGGATATTTTCTTTTTTTTTCTTTCTTTTTTTTTTCATTTTTTTTTTTTTTTCTCTTGGTTTTACAGAAACTTGGTCGCAGGAAAGAGCCTCCGTCTGCCGCGCGTCTCCTCGGGTTTTACAATAAGTGCATCTCGCTGTACAATGTCATACAATAAAGAGCGTACTCCGTCGGCGTGTACGGTGAAACCCTTTGGAGTTGATCTTCTTAAACAATGCATATCCCTTAACTTTAACGCCGCATGTCGATCGCGCTTTAACGGTCGGCAGATGCAAAACGATGCCCTTCTCACGCGCGGGGGGGGGGGGAGGGACGGGGGAAAATTACTCGGCAAGAAGTCTGTCGCTGATAACCGGAAGTGCCGCGAGCATTCGGGGGAACGGAGGGTTGGTGATGACGGTGGTGGTGATGGAGGAAGAGGAGAGGATCCGTCGAAAAGTTTTAACGCCGGCCTGACTACATGTACCGGTAGATAGGAGCTTGCGGTATGCATATAAAAAAGCCCACAAGTTCGGATCTACGGGTTAGTGTCATCAAGTATAGCCGATAACTATCGTCCCACGGGCTCTTTATCCGCGCAGGGCAGGTCCAGATATCCTGAGAGTCTGGGTCCAACGGGCTCGTCCGAGAGTGTCGGTGGCAAGCTGGCGGCGAACCTGCAATCGGAGATGCAAATCGGCATTAGCGATCGGGCGTTTCTCTGCAGAATATTAACGCTATCGAGTAAGTTATCTACTAACGGCGAACCTTAAACCACCACTTATTAAACAGTCTAACTTCGCGGAGCTCTGTACTTTCTAAAGGGATGAAGAGACTGTCGCTGTTTCTTTTTTTTTCTTTTTCTTTTTTTTTTTTTTTTTTTTCCTTCCCCACAAGCCGGACAGGTTCAGCTTCGTATTCGCGCGACGAATAACGGGGGATTTATCGCAGGGCCTTCGACATTCGGCAGGTTCGCGTAAAGAATTTTGTTTCAGCGAAGATCGCGGCCCCGGTTCGGCGACGCCGTTGCTGGGCCGTTGCTGGGCCGCCGCGGAGACCAGAAGGGCGTAGAAGAAAAAGTCCGTGGGTCCTACGAGAAACAAGAAGCCGGAGGAAGAAGAAGAAGAGAGATAAAGAAAGACGGAGATAGAGAACTGGGGAGAAGAAGAGCAAGAAGAATATAGGAGCTGCGCGCGGAGAGTAGGTAGGCTACTCTCTCGGACGTTGTAAAAATCCCCTGCATCTTCGTTCGTAGACAGTTTAATGGCCTCTGCCGTTCTCCGCAGCTCCAGGCCTAAGGGATGTAAGGCGCTGTTTCCAAAGGGCCGATCGCAAATCTCAATTCCACCGGAGTTTCACGCGACCGATATATCCCGACGCGGAACCGTCGGATCCTTCGCATAATTCGCACGCTAATCGGATCTCGATGTCGTTCGACATATAATTTTTCCAATAATAATGAAAAGAAAATTTTGTATTTAACACTACCGCTGCGAGATTCGTGTATTTTAATTTTTTTTTTATTTCTTATTTTAATTATCGGTCCTCGATGGAATTTTCTTCGGTAGATTTAAGCGTAATTTATTTCAGAGACGAAAATCTCACGAGCTGTAAATTTTAATTGAAGCGAACGTTACTCATTTTCCGCGATAGGCTATGCGATTAGCTTCGGCTGCTCGCGCGTGACAATTTTTACGACTGCGTGTACAGAGAGACCCCGTGCTGGATGGAGGGATCCTCTCGTGAATTTTTGTTTCTCGGAAACGCGAGCGACGGCTTTGTCAGACACGCATGTTGCCCCCGAGCGTACGTGCAAAGCTGCCGGAACGCGTTTGACGCGTTGTGGACGATGCTTAAGATGCTCCAGGATTCGCGGCGAGGAACCCCGAGACGCGAAACTAGTCGGGCAAGAATATGAAAAATAAATTATTATCTCGCAGCCCCCGTTTCTCTGGATGTATATCTCGCAGAAAGTGAATTTTCGCGCGTCTCTCTTGCCTGTCGTGCCGAACTGCATATTCCTGCCCGTGATCCTCGAAGCCGGCCCGGCATTTCTTGCTCGGCCTTCGCTCGTTCTCATTTTATTAATATTAATAACAGCAACGCGAGTGAGCGCGTGCGACGAACGTTGCGCCGAAGAATCGCCGGCGAAGATGTTAACGTGCGAGGTGGAATTGGAATGAAAATCAACGTAGACCGCAGCCGCGGTTTAAGTATCGTTAAATCCGTAGCCGGAGTTGGTAAAAAGAACGAGGTCCACGGCGGTGAAGTGCATCTCGCGTTCCTTCGTGATGCAGAGTCCTCCGAAGGGCGGCAGGGCCGAAGGCTCACGGTAGGAACGGAGAGATGGGCGAAGGGGAGGGGGAGGGGTGCGGGGGCGCAAAAGGGCGACGCGTAATCAGAGGGGCGTTGAATTCAGGGGATATCGAGGAGAGCGAGAGAGAGAGGAAGATAGCGGGCGAGAGCAAGAGAGAGAGAGAGAAAGAGAGAGAAAGAGAGAAAGCGCGGGAGAACGGTGATTCGGGAAGAAGGGCGCGAGGGGATCGACAACCGGGGGACCGGGGGTCACCGCCATATTATATTTAGCGAGACACGACCGTGTGAATGAACTGAGTCTCAGGGGCGGGCTCACCACGGGATACTCTTTTCCGTCTCGTCCTCTCTCTTTAGCGTCGCGCGAAACAAATTACGATATCTAACCGAACGAAGTCGCGTCTCGACGAAGGAGTTACGTCGCTCGCGGTTTCGCGACTCGTCCGCGTAACAATCGATGACATTTCGGAGATACCTCGACGTCAACGCGACCGCTTGCGCCAACTAATGGCTCAGTGAGCTTCGACGTTGGATAAACTTGCAAAAGCGGAAAAAAAAAAGAGAAAAAAAAGAAGGAAGCTGAGCCGAAACGATTTATGAAACTATTTTAAACGGCAGAGAACGTGCACTTGTTCTTTTTTTTTAATATGAAAAATAGATGTTCTTTTTTACAAAAGGCAAAGAGTGCCTGCGAACGCATCGCGCGGATGAAAGTGGACGTGGACTTTTGTAGCTTCCCGACGCACTTCGGTTCAACAACGACGAAAGGAATTAGCGCTTCTTGGAAAGTTGGTCGTGCTTTATGTATGCAAAACCGTCTTGTTAGTTCCGGGAAGACACACCACGCGATAATTAGAGTTTCCATTAATGAGTTGCACCGAGCGCAGCCGATGAAATAGAGGATTAGCCCCAACGTTACGTTGCACTTGAAATTAAGTTTGCTTCGGTGAAAAACTGCTTATTTTCTTACTCCCGACGATATTAAAAGGTACATTAGTCGATAACTCTTTTCAGCTGACTTAATCTATTTTTATTCACAAGTAGAGATGTTACAAATGTTGGTCATTTTAATTTAGTAATGGACAAAACAGACGCGTCACGCATATTTACCCGTTGCAAAAAGAAAAATTAAATTAAATTAAAAAATATAGAAAATAATAAAAACGTTACGAAATCGTTCGATTGCGCAATCAATTTTACAAATCCGCGTGAAACTGGGGCCAAAAGTGTGTACATTAACGGGCAAACAACGTTCATTCTATCTTATCGTACTTTCGCTACCGAAATAAACTCCAACCTTGTCATCGCCGATAATATTAGGAGTTTAATGGGTAATTATTTTTCACAAAAATGTAAGCCTAATGAAAAAATGCATTGCTGACTTTTTAGCGCGCGTTTAATTTTTCAATAATTAATATAAACCGCTAAAACTTTAGTTACACTCTAGACAGAATAAAAAGAAGTAAAATATCGCAATACGCTTTCAAAATATTTTAAATTACTTCATTTATATGTATTACAATTTTTCACTGCGATAAACCTGCATTCCTATAACACAAATAACTTGTTCTTTTTTTTTTTGTTTAATTATTAATAAAGAAATCAAGATCTGTCAAATGCTATCGGTTCGAAGATAAGAAATCGCGTTGGATCAGCGCTGAAGAATCCGCACTGCATCGCTCGACGCGAACAAGCAGTACCTAGTTGGAAGTTAAATTTTGTCGATTCCGCGCACGTCGTGTCTTTCCTGATCTCATATCATCGTGACTCTTTGTCGCGTGCTCGTTCCGCCAAAGGGACGGGCGAGTATTCGCGACGCCTTCCTCGGCTGCGACCATCATCGGGAACGTCTCCTTCAGTTCCTGAATCATTAAAATCGCGCGCGACAGATGTAGGAACGGTCTTCGCTGTCGCGAGAGGAGACGCATTTTTCCTGCGAGCCACAAGAGAGTTGAGAGAGAGAGAGAAAGAAAGCAGAGAGCCAAGGGGAAAAAAAAGAAGAGAAAAAGACGCTAAAGGGGCGATATGCATCGGACAAGAGAAGAATCGC
This sequence comes from Cardiocondyla obscurior, assembly GCF_019399895.1. NCBI lineage: Eukaryota > Metazoa > Arthropoda > Insecta > Hymenoptera > Formicidae > Cardiocondyla > Cardiocondyla obscurior. The sequence continues at coordinate 350,674 of NC_091881.1, forward strand.
GGTGCGAGAACCGAGCGAAAGGACGGAGGACGAGAAAACCGGAGGATGAGAAGCGGGAGGCGAGACAGAGACGAGAGCGGACAGAAGAAGCGTCCCCATAGCAACACGACGCGACCGTGCTCTCTCGGAATCCGCCACGTTCTGCACGCGCCCGTGCATTAACGTTCATACGCGGCAAATTCATTTCCGGCCGGCCTTTACCCTCCCCCGAAAGCCCGCCCGTTTTTCACCCCTCTTCCCTCCGACTATCGCGCGAGTACCTGAAGAAGGTAAGGTCGCCAACTGGGAAACGGTAATCGATTTAACCCCTTGAAAGCGACCCGACCATCCTCCCCTCTAGCCTCCTCTTCCTCGTCTTGGGTGAAACAGGTGGAACTCCCGCGCGTTTTATATCGTTAAGGGGTCCATATGGCGTAAACGATTGTCGACTGATGCGAATGGCCTCCGCGCTGCTCCAGATGAGGAGGACGCATCAACGTTGATTGCCTCGTCGGAAAAGAAATACTTCGACCTTTTTTTTTTTTTTTTTTAATTATTTCTTTCAGTGGTTGTAACTGATTTCGTTGAAAGACCTGTCTTGAAAATTAACGAGTACTAATGTGGGAAATCGCATTTTTTTTTTTTTAATAAAGAGCAAGTCGTGGTTGTTCTCAAAATAATTTTAGACAAAAAAAAATTTTTAAAACGGAAGGAACTTAAATTAATTTAAATTAAAAAAAATAAAATAATAAAAGAAAGGCATCTCTTTCCCACGTAAAAATTACTCCAAGAGAGCTTTTGTGTGCGCACGAAGATACTTTTTTCCAGCCACTGTGTATCTGAATATATTCCCGCAGCCTCCGAGCCTCCGGATGGAACTGGTCAATCCTGTCTTGCGGGACGAAACACCGGCAGAACGAAGGACCTTCGTCCGAGGCGAGTATCGAGCCGCGGCGCGTTGCAGTTGCATCTCGCAGTGCAGCGCAATGCAGCGCAACGCAGCGGCAGGAGGGGCGACACGCTGGTGAGCAATCGGCATGCGGGAGCAAGAGAAAGAGAAAAAGGGCTCTCGAGAGGAAGAGAGAGACAGACACGCACCCTGAGAGAAAGAGAGAGATAGAAAATACATGCGTGTAAAAGCGAGGGAGAGGAGGACAGAGGGGGGAAAAAAGGGACACTATGCCCAGCGATTCACGCACTACACACCCATGAAGCCTATGCCCGCCCATCGCCTAGACCATACCGGCCAATGACTGGCATGCGTTCGTTCTATTAGAGAGGTCGTAGGACTCGTAAGCCCTCGTAGGCACGGCCTAGGCCCGGCTGAGCACATACGCACGCACGCATACGTATATTATACCCTTCGACACGCGCTCTTCCCTCCGCCGCGATCCGCGATTTTGTCAATCGCGACCTCCCCGCGATTGCAATGCATTCCCTTAGTCCACGCACGAGCCAGCTGCATAATACATCGGTGTGACCTTCCTGTGATTTCATCGGCAGCGAAGGCCAACTCCGGAGACGGCTCGAAACTCCGCCGGTCCTCTCATTGCCATCTCGGCGTTGAATCAATTAGATCGAAAAGAATATGCGCGACAAAGATATTATATTTCAATACGATTGAGAGTAACGAGTAACAAAGTAACAAAGAAAATTATTCCATAACCGGTACGATTCCTCAGGTTTTATCCAATTTTGCTCTTTGCAGAAGAAATCTCTTAAATTTTATTTTATAAAAATTAGGAAAAGAAAATTATCCGTCGCAGAGCAAAGGTTCGCCGGTAATTCAATAACAATATTGCATGTTCCTTTTGGGTTCCAATTAATTCAACTTCGAGCGAATAAACCTTCCTTCCAGCGCGTTAAAATAATTATTCACATTTTGCGGCTAAATCTTTGCACGCCGATTATTTTATTCTCTTTTCATGATGGACGTGTATCATTCAATCTACGCGTTTTACAAATACTTTGCGGAAATGGCGTTCGTACCCGTCAGTGTTTTTGATAACGCCACGGCGGAATAACGAGGAGCGCGAAATGTGGAATCATTAAATTTTCAACACGGGAAAAATGTATTCAGATTTCCTGGCGGTTAAAAAAACATGTCTTCGTACAAAAGCTTCTCTCTCGCGGAATTTAATTTTTTTTTTTTTTTTGTGCAGGAAAGAGATATTACGTATGCTTTCGCGAGAACGCGAAATAAATCCCGGCGTTTTATTATCACGCCCGTCTCGAGAGTTCAAGAACGCTCGCAATGTGGCTCTCGGCGAGGTTTGACGGTCATAACGATAATCAGCTGTTTCGCTGATATGCAGATATTGCGCCAAGCAAAAATTCTTAATCGCTCTTCTGACGTTAGCTCTTAATTTTAATCTATTTCTAATCTCTGCTTTTAATTTACTTTCTTTTTTTTTTTTTCTATCTCTTTTCTGGTCTCCGCGTTCATTTCCAGCAATGTAGATAAAATCACGATTAAACTCTACGCCTCCTATCATTTTTTAGTTCTTAAGACTAGAGAAAGGAATAAGAAGTAAGTTGAATCGAGATTAAAGTTAATCTACAATGGTGGAACATTATAACGATTAAAAAAGCGAGATTAGACTGAGATCGAAGTTTATTTGCATTAAACAGAAATGACTATTAATTTCGTAACGCTGATTATAAATTTTTCTTTTTAATGAAAAGGACGTAGGGAAACACGAATGATCAATTTCATTTGACGACAAATACTGTTAATTGTTAATGGGCGTGGCCAATAGCTAGATGCTTCGGCTTCGAGCGATAAGCCTCGTAGGAAACTGAAAATTACAGCGTTTTATTTCGATCGTAAACCGGGAGAAGAATAAAATTCGATATTTTACTGATCCGGGTTATCGGAAGAATTAATTTACTTCAGCGTGCCGGCAAGGAAAAGGTGTCTTCTCCTGTTTCGTCATAATTCAATGTGACTACGGCGACGAAAGAAAGGAAAGAAGTCTTAAGACTTGGCGATTTATGTCCGCAGGCAAAGGCATTCTCGACTCGAGTTAACAGTCCAATGCGTCACTGCAGTTTTGAATTTATATCCCTCGCGAAATATTCCGTCGGTTATCAGGTGGCAGTGACGTCAACGAAAAGTTTCATTGGAAAATCTAAACTTTTAATTCCGTACTCTTTCGCAAGATCCTTAAAAATATATTAACATAATTCGGTAAGAATTATGATACCTTTCACGACGTGTTCGCGTCGAATGTTAAATCGTCCTATATACATTTTTATTTTATATCTTATCTAATATGATGTATATTTAATACGAGAATATCTTTACGTTTCGCCGTTTAAATTATTGTCCGATTGAACAATTTTCTCGTTCAACGGCATCGATCGTCTTCGGACCGTTCCGTAGATTAAGTTTTTCATTCGCGTCGACGTTTATATAAATTCGCAGCGACGGATTCAGGAAGACGGGGGTCTGCCGGTACCCCGACCCGGGCGGAATACCGTTATCCTCTTTCTTATCGCGCAGGGGAACGATTATAACCAAGTTATTCGCGATTAAGGGTATCCGCGATAATCGGAGCGCGACCTGGTGATACGGGACGTTGTGCAAATGCTAATCTCGGAACGTTATCGTCGCGGAGACTCGGTATCGTCGCTTTCGAGGCCGATATTCCGATTTGGTGTCGCGACCGATCTCCCTGACCTAGCCAACGCGGTCGGTCGGTCGGTCGGCCGGCCGGCCGGCACGAATGACGGCGTGCGTGCGCGCTTGGTGCCCGTGACACGTCGCGCGGCCACGGCGAAGTCGTTGCACCGGCCGCGTAATCGCACACGCCGCGCGCGATTCACCACCTCGCGGCCCGCGCCCGGTTCTTGTTTGCACAACTTAAGTATTGATCTTAGGTCGCGCGCGGAACTAGTTTGCGTCGTCCCCGCTCGTCCCTCCTGCGGCCAGCCAGTTCGCCACGCGCCTTTCCGTTTTCGCGATCGAATTTCGCAAATAAGCAAGCGGCGGCGGGCTCACTCCCCCCGTTGAACTCCACCGACGTTATAAACAGGCGTCCTCCGTAGACGAACGCGGTACCCGTTCGCCGAGAAATCGCGAGTCGTTCCGCGAAAAAGGGAAAAAAAGAAAAAATAGTCACCGCAAATTTGGTTCAACCGTGCCGTCCAAGAAGGGGAAACCTTGCGGGACGATAATGCCTCTCGCGTAATCTCCGGCGTTCGTTTTCTGAGCCCGCGCATCGCCGACCTCTCGCAGTATCGTCCTCCGCGAGACCTTCGGGCGATAAGAGCGAGCGAGAAAGAGCGCGGCCATTTATATTTAGCCGCGGCGTGCAATTTATTGCGGGTGTTTGTCCCTTTCGCTCGCAATCACGGCCGATAGCTTATCGACGCACGGCGCAAGTGACAACGCGCGTGACGCGATTCTCCAAGAGAAGCGATAAATCCCAGCGCGAATTTTTTCGAGCGTTCTCCTTTTTTTTTCTTTCTTTTTTTTTTATTTTTCTGTCTTTCCTCTCGCGTCATTCGAGCTGTGCAACCCTCCCTCGCCAGGCGAGTGCGCGTGGCGTCGTATCTCGTTATCTCGCATCGCGGCAACGTTTTCTCGCGTTCCGATAAAATATCAAGATTTATCGTTCTCTTCTTCCTCGCTCCAGTTTCCACCGATCGCGAGTACCTTTCTCGCCTAATTTGCGCGATACAAACGACGAGGCTTAAAGAATAAATCGCAGAAAATGTCGCACACGCACCTGTATTGTCCATTATTTTTCGCGTGTCCCTCTATTTATTCTTCTTCTTTCTGTCCTTTTTTTTTTTCTCCGCAGTGCACGACGTCACGTTCTATTGCACGGAACACCAGACAAAACAGTGGCAATGCCCCTCGAAGCAGAGAAACGAGCGCGACGCAACTGCGCGGTCCAAGTTCAACGATTATTTATGCGCGCGTTATCGGGCCGGCGAGGAAAAAAAAAATAGCGTTGCTTATCAGTTCACGTGCGAGATTTTATGTCCGCAACGGGGTCGTGGAGATATATATATATATATATAAAAAAAAAACTTTCGAGGTGCTCGGGCGAGCTGCACGACCAGAGGAATCACGCCGGGCAGTTCCATTCGCGATAACGCGTGCGTTTCAACATCGCGCCGATGAAACGATCGATCGGCATACCTTCGGTCCGTCGCGATCGATAAAAGGAGGAGACGATGTCGAACAACTGCAATTTCGCTTTCCGTTATTTACATATTCTCTTCCAGCTCGGCGGAACTGAATTTTCCGGCTGCGGCTCGTCTTCCGTTAATTTCACTATTCTTTTTCTTTCTTTTTCCTTCTTTTTTATTTTCTTTTTCACGTTTGATTTTCGGTTCCTTCGTCTCTGCCTAATCGTACCTTACGGTCAGGTCCACGGGCGACGCGACGACGAGCAGGGACGCTCATCTAAATCCGGGCGAGACGTCGTCTTCGTTCCAACTCCCGACCGGGGATGTCCCACTGAACTGATCCGTTCTCTCTTTCTCGGCACTTTTCCCGCGAGTCGGGCCGCGACGCGGCCGGAAACCGATCGTTGCTCCGCGTTAACGAGCAAAACAGCATCGTCGCGTCGACGAGCGTGTCCTACGCTCCTAGATTCCTCCTTTCGCTCCGCGAAACTGTCAAAACCGTGCGCATGCGTGAGAGGGGAAACGAGACAACAGGGTGTCATTGACCCCGGACGTATGTATTCACCGAGGTTAAGGGTAATTTTATCGTCTCTCTCTCTCTCTCTCTCTTCTCGCGGCGAAAAACGCTTCCTTCCTTCCGCGCTTCTCGAGACAAAGGCCCGAGATCGGAAAGCTCGCGGCGGCCGTTGACTTCGCCGTGACGGGCGCGGAAATTGGAGAAAAAAAATTAAAAAAAAAAAGGGACTCGGTTCCCCGAGGTCGAAGTCGACATCTTTCGGAATAGGCGCTTCCCGAGTATCCTCCACACCCGAAAGCTACCGTCGAACTTCGCTCAGACTGGCGCGATCGCGACGTATACCGGCGCGTATCGCGGGAAGAAAAAAGCGAAACTGTCCACGCATGCCGCACGTTAATTCTATTTAAACGGGATCCAGCACGACTCGGATTAGCCGCGTCGGCAATGCTCGAAGTAGAAAAAAAAAAAAAAAGAAAAAAGCGAAAATAAGATGAAGGAGAGAGACGTCATTGGGAAGCGTTCTCGACAAAGAGGACCGCGAATGCAGGACTATATTCTTGGTGCTCCATTTTCGTCGCGACACTCAATATTTCACCCGTGTCCGGGTATCGAATTCGGGAAGGGTTCTCAAAGATCCGCGAGATGCACGTACGTTAACGACGTTCTGCCGGCGGAACTTGATCGACCGTGGGGCAACACGATACGTCCCGTGGCAATTTGCAGGAATGACGCGTTCGAGCGTGAACCTCTCGCTCCCCGTCGCCACGGCGATTTCTCCGCGAGCCCGTTCGCGGCCGACGGTCATCTTCGCCCCACGTGCGTCGCGGTTCTCCGAGAATAGAAGTGCTACAAGAGGCGCTAATCTAATTTTCGCCGGCCAAATTAAATCGCAATCGTCGATCGCAGCGGGAGACGAGGTGGAAGAAGAAGAAGGAAAGAAAAAAAAAAAAATATATATGTATGTATATAAAATAAAAAAGAAAAAAAAAAAGAGAGAAAAACAAGAGATGCAGCCGGATGCAACCGCGAGGAGCAATTTTCGCGGAACATCGTGGCGTGGCGGAAAACGCGCGCCAGCCATATGCGAGAGCCGTCAGAAAAGAGGGGGAGCGGGGGTGGGTTCGATCGCGAAGGGTTGAGCCGGAACGAGAGAAAGAGAGAGAAGCTTAGGCATCATCGATAATGCAGCGCGCGGTCACTGAGAGCTCTCTCTTTCTCTCTCTCCTCCGTTCTGCTCGTTTTCGCTTCTCTCGTCGAGTCGCACGGTTCCGTTGGCGATCTCCGTCTATCGACGCGTATTCCCAAATTGCGCACATTCTCACTGGCACTCGCAGCAACCGCTAACACTCGCGCGAATAACCAGGCTCCGCGGAAGACAATGACGTTACGCGACGCATCACGCATCGTCCGGTGCGTCGTATGCACGCACGCACGCACGCACGTCGGTCGGCCATTCAACATTGGCGGTGCCAGACTCTCGCATGCACGCACGCATACATGCACTCGCGAAATGCATATGTCGTTCGGTCGTCGCACGGTGCACATACCGGGAAACGCGCGCCCCGCGCGGGTCGGGCATCGATTGGGCGGACGACGTCGGCACACTTTGCGGGCCGTCGGCCGCGTCTCCCCGTCGACGGCGACTTCCCGGGGGTGGCGGCACGACGCGGGTGAATCGGGGGAGAAGCCGGAGGCAGAGAGAGAGAGAGAGGGAGGGAAAGAGGTGGAGGAGAAGCTGCCTTCGGCGGTGATAACGACGAACTGCGTGCCTGGGCACTCGTGAACGAACGGAGGGACTGACGAACGGACGGACGGACGCCGCCGCTGCGCTGCACCGCGACGGCCGGGAGGTACGTGGCGATCGAGGGGCACGGAGGACGACTGACGAAACTGTCGCGGTGTGGCGTTGCGTTGCGTTGCGTTGCGCCACTCTCGTCTCGTTTAACGAGCGAAGCCGGCAGCCACCTTGTCGCTCGGTCCGAGTTCTCGCATTCGGCGCATCCGTGCGGTTCCAGCGGTGTCACGGACGGCGGTCGGTCCGTCCGTCCGTTCTTTCGTCCCTCCGGGCCTCCTCGAGGAGGGTTTTCCTCCGGAGGAGAGTAGGGAGCCGCGAAACGCCCGAGAAGGGGTAAGCGAAAGCGGAAAGAGCGGGAGAGTGTCGCTTACCCGATACAGAAAGGGATTTTATTGGCTCCCGCCGAGGCCAATGTCCCGTGAGGCCTTCCTCGCGGTCGCGAGGTGCGCGATTGTCGACGGTGAGCAGCGCGGATAATCTCGAATGGTCGCCGCTGAACTGGCCTGGGTGCTGGGAAGGTGGTCCTTGAAGCGATACCCCGTCGACGAGTCCGCCGGCCGAGCGATACGAAAACGCGTGGCGAACGCGAGTGATCAGTGGAACACGCTGGAGAACTCGGGCACCCTCGTGCGGGATAAACGCGACTCCTGGGCTCTCTGCATCAGACGGAACCGATTACGAAGAAAAGTCGCGATTCGTACTTATACGTATACTTATCTCGTCCGCGACGTCGAAAGTATATCGCGTTCGGCGTAGCTGCGGTTAATCGGAGACGCGGCTCTTTCGCTTGGCAGCTGTAATGGGTTCACGTCTTCGCGTCTTTCGAGACGATTCAATTCGACCACTACACAACGATACGTGACACGCAACCGAAAGAGAGCGGAAAGAGAACAAAAAAAAAAAAAAAAAAAAAAAAAAATAAGAGATGAAGAAGCTTCTTCGTGCCTTGTTTGGACGGGACGCGCACCTCGTGCGGGAAAACCGAACGACGGGGTCAGACGGCCAGCGGGTTCAGTGACACGGAAGAGAATTTGCTTTTCCGCGGAGGAGTAAGACGAGAGAAAGAGACGGACCGCCGAGGGAGGAATCGAGCAACGAATTCCGCGCGAAGGAGAGTCGAACGAATTTCGGAGTGGTTTCGCGCACATGGCCTGCCTTTCGCCCCTCTGCCCCTTTCGGCCTGTCTTCCACCCTCCCGACGATGCCGCGGCTTTCGCTTCCTTCGACCCTACCTCTCTCCGCGGCCCTTTTTCGACGGTGCGAAATTCAGTGCCAGTGGCGTAGGGTGCCAGGGACCTCGGCAACGACGGGGCACCGAACGGAACCAAGAAGACGAGGGTTCCCCACTCTAGACGCGCAATGTACCTTCCCCGTTTATCCCTCCTACGATCGAACGGCTAGCGTTGCCGTTTGCCAATGGCGTTGCCAGCTCCGTTGCAACGAGTGGGAGACGAAGAGTCCGTTATCCCGCCTAAGATCACCTTCGAAAATCGGCCGGCGTTTTACCACGATCGAAAAATCCCGTCGTCGTAGCGACAACGACGTCGTCGCCTTCGCCGTCGTCGACCTCGCCGAGCCCCGTCGCGCTTCACCGTTAATCGAACACGAGAGACAACCCTTCCCGGCCCGCTCGATCGTTATCGTTAATCACGATTACCCGGCTCGCATCCGCGGATCCGATTACCCCACAAATAGCGGCTTCGCACGGCTGATCGGGTTGAACTCCAACGAGCGACGCTTTGCGTTTGACGCAGCAACGAGGACCGCGACGTACCTCGACGATTTTATTTTTCGCGCGCCGTACGGACGGATCCGTGATTTCTCTCATTCTCCCTTCTTCGTTGCATCTCGCACCGATTCTCTTTTTGCTCCTTCCTCTTTCTACACGCTCGCACGCAAGCTTGAAAAGTGCAACGGACGATATCTCGCGATGGCGCGGAGCACGCAGGCGGTGGCATTGACGGGAGGAAAGGCGCTGGGAGGGAAAAAGAGAGAAAGAGAGAGAGAGAGAAAAAAAATAGTAAAAAATAAATAAAAAAAGAGGAAGAGAGACGGGAGTCGACGGAGATGGCGGCCAGTTTTCTGGAACGTGCACTGACAACCTCCCACCATAGACGGTTTTCTCCTCTCCTCTGCGCGAGGTCTTCCTCGCGCACTCCACTTCCTCTTTCTTCAACATCCCTCCCGGCTCTTGGTCCTCGAAAGAAAAAGGGAAACGCTTCGAGGTCGCGCGTAAGAATGAGTCAATCACCATTGCTTCAAAATTATATTTAACCCTCCTCTACCGACTCTCCAGATTGAATCCAATTACATAATTTTAATAAAGTTAACGTTCAAATAAGCCTCCTCCTCCGCCCTTCCTATCCTTCCTCCCTCAACGATTAAACACGTTGCAATCGCGACGCTTGATATCACGTTACTCTGCGGCGAACGGTCCGCTGTAACAATTTCGATGCCCCGAGTTATTAACAAAGTGATTCGCGATCCTCGTTTATTAAGTATCACGAGGTGGTGAAATAAATAAAAGAACCGGACAACGGTGATGCCCGCCGTACGAGAAGAAGCAATTGGAAGAGATATAAATTTCACATGCACGCGAGACAAATTAAATCGCTCGCGCTTTTTGCTTCATTTTTAATCGCGCCCGCGCGTCGATATCGGATTAAATCAGACGTGCATTCCGACGGAAAGTAATCGGACTATAAATATTTGACGGCGTATCGGGGTTTTTGCACTCGTTTGCGAATTATAGGGAGACAGCGCGCGTTGTTCGACTTCCTATCTGAATCTCTAGACGAATAGCCGCCCTTGCACCTTTTTAGGAACGGGGGCGTAAGGGCAAGGGTGCGCGTGTGCCTCTCCGACTACGCCGGGATGGAATTACAGTTGCATCTTTATTCTCTGTTTGCGTATAAAGGAAATTTGTCCCGAGAGGGGCGAAATAAGATTTAGTCTTTGCCGTGATAAATGAAATTTCGCTCGGTTAGGATGCGAGAGCCGGGAGAGTTCGCTCAAGAATCCCGGAGCAAAGAGGTCCCTGCGATCAATCTGAATGGGAAAAGATCTCGTCGATGGCGAGGATCGAGCGAGGAAGAAAAAAACCCCGTGATCCTCGATGCCATTTAGTAGATTTGAACGATCCGCGACTGATTGTGCATTTGTTCTTCGGGCTGCTTCCATCCGCGGCGAACTCGCTCTTCTTCCCGGGTCTCATTGTCGTGAATAATCGAGGGAGAATAAAAAGAAGAAAAAAAAAGAGAGAGAAAAAAAAAGAAAGACGCGGTTTTCTCGCGCGTCGCGATTCGGCGTGCGTTGCACTCCGCGCGAAAAAAGCACCGGCGGAGAGAGAAGCGGGCGGCTGCTTCGGAGGATGAAGAGGACGGAGGAGGACGAAGAGGAGGATGAGGATGAGGAGGAGGTGGTGGGTCTTCGTGCATCTCCGGCGCGCGTCGGGGCTTATATCGATCACGAGAGAGTGTACGATATTCGAGAATACATTATACGCGGACTCTAGCCTCTAGCCGGACCGCCTATAGTCACGTGGAATATAGACGACCAGGCCGCTGCACCCGATCCCTCTTCCCTTCTTTCGGAAGCCCCCCTTTCCCTCTGTCTCTTTCTCTCTGTCTTTCTCTTGGCTCGCCGGCAAGCCGCGCTTCCTCTACGAGCCGATGCAACCCCCGCCGTCGTTGGATGCTGCGGCCACGTTAGCCGCTCTTCTTCTTCTTCGTCTCGGTCTTGGGTATTTATCGCGGTACGAGAAACGCGCTCAATTCACCGTGAAACAGCGGTGGACTTATCGCGCGTTCATACAGGGTATGCAAGACGCGTCGTTGCATCCCTCGTCGAGGACCTTCCGAACGGAGCGTTGACGAGACCGCGAGGCGCATCGTTCCTTTTTCGTAATCGGGATATCTCGAGATGCAAGTTTCGTAAGAAAGCTGTCCGGCGGGTCTGGTTTCGTCGGGAGTAAACTCGTAGTGTCTTTGGCTGTGATAAATGACCGACGACGAACGCGTTCAGCGGCGCTTCCCGAAGACCAAGCGGATCTTCTCATTCCGATCGGAGACGTGCTCTCGCGAGGCGTGGAACATTAATCCTGCAGCTTCCCCGTGGTCGCCGTCGTCCACGTCGCCGCCGGAGTACCGTGAGCGCGACCGAAGGGGGCCGACTCGACGGAAGGCCAAAAGACTGGGAGACTGTGGGACCGAGGAGACTGAGAACAGGGCGAGGAGAAAGGGGGAGGCCCCCCTTGTACGCACGGTAGGGGCAAGAGAGGACCTTGGCCTTTTCGCGGGGCAAAAATAAAACCTGTTGACACCGAAGCCCCGCGGACGCAAGGGACTCTCGTTCTCCCTTTCTCCCGCTCTCTCGTTCTCCCTTTCTTTCTTTCGTTCCTTTCCTCGGAGGCAACATGCATTCACAAAAGCGGCGTACGTGTGCGCGCGCGCCCGCAACGCTGGCGATCGGAAAAGAAAGGGCGAGAGAAAAAAGAAGGCGGCGGAGACGGGGTGGAAGGACCGCGCGAATTTGCGTTCTCCATCAAAATCCACGGGTGATTCTTTGTCGAGGGATTTACCGTTAGATGCAGTCGGGTGCTCCCGATCGGGGTTTCGAGCGGATCGAAAAGCGCGGTAGTTTCGTTGCTTACGACGGTACGTGCCGAGGCCGAGGACGGTAACGCGCGTAGACGCGGCGCAGACAATAAGAAAGAAGCCAGCCTCCGGTGATTCTTGCCCCGATGACTGCACACTTGCGCGCGCATCGCGCACGCATACACGTGCGTGTCCGTTTTGCGATCGAAGAGCCCGCACGCACTCCCACGCTACGCGATAACCCCCTTGTTTATTAAGATCCTCCTCACTCGGCGAGCGGAGGACCCGGCGTAAGTCACTCATCGCGATTAATCCGACCCCGGCCCGAAATATATCGCCGACACCAAATAAATAGCACCGCCTGGGCGCGGATAAATCGAACGTGATACAACGCGCCAAGTATAACATAAAAAAAAAAAAAAAATTAAATAAATTAATTAATAAACTTTATCCAAGTCTCGCCTGATTCCGGTCGAAAGATGCAACAGAAGCAAACGTATACTCAAACGCGTCGCGCGCGAAGGCAAAACTTCCCGAGATCCTGCGAGACGCTTTTCTTTTAATCCCTTACTGGTTCGCGAAATATCGTCAGGAATCGAAATCCGCTTTCGTGCCGAGGAGACGAATGCCAAGAGCGGAAGACGGACTTGTGGGGAAAAGAATTGTGCACACCTGCACACCACGCGATCGGCCCACCAATCTCACACGCATTCTCACGCATGCACGAACGGAGGCGCGCAGGTGTGCACGCGCCGCGTCGCCCGACGTCGTCGCGACGCGTGCGTGCGCTCGTGGACGCGCGAGAGTGCGTCCCCGCGTCTGTCTCGTCCTCGGCTAGACAGCCCATAGACGGAGAATGGCTTTCGCGTTGGCTTTCGCGCCTTGGATTCCGGCCGCGCCGCGCGCTGCTGAGGGTGAGAGCCGAGGTAACGAGGGACGTCACTCTCTCTCGTGCGATATATGAAAAGATCGTAATCGATCGGCCTGAGCGGAGGGCCACTTGAAAGAGCGCGGCCGATCAAGCGCCGAGAAGCGCCCGCGGTACGGGGGTGGATGGGGATACTAAAAGATCGTAATCCGTCTAACCCGTGTAACGTTGTCGGAACTCTCGCGAAGCTGGACGGTCCTCTGGTGATAAATCACCGGTGAAATCCGGCAAACGCGAAATACCGATTTCTTTCGTAGTACATATTACAAGGGAGATGATAAAAATTCAGTAATTGGATCAGTCTATTATATACATGTGTAATGGAATTAATTTTTTTTTTTTTTTTTTTTTTAGTGTATTAAATAATATTAATTGTAAGAAGTAAATTTGCAATAATACGTGTACGTTTCGCAATATATAATTAGTATCGCATTGTCCCTCCCAGGTGCGTTTTTACATAATTATTCTCTAATTTTTCAAGGGTGAGTTTTACTTGTCGGGATAAAGATTAATCGCGAAATTGGTCGTTATTTTCTTTCGCAGGGGCAATTGCGGCCCAGGTGATTGTTGCGCCCAGTGGGAAAAGGGGAGCGAAAAAAAAAAACGATGTACCCGGGGGTGAAAATGCTTGTTGCACCGCGTTTCGGCACCGATGCACCGCCATTTGGAAAGGAAACGCACGGCTCGAAGGGGGCCGGGCCAAACAGCCGCGTCGGAAAAATTCTCATTTAGGTCCCGACCAATGGTGAACCGGCCGTGCGAGCCCGGTGATGAAAAACCCACCGGTGGGAAAGGGTCGGCGTTTCGATTCAATGTCGGGGTACCGGGATATGTCCGCGCGGTTTTCTCGCGAAATCCACGATCGGTTTTCTCCATGGGCAGAGGGTCGGTTCTCGACGTGGACGAAGTCGCGGAACGGTTGCGATCTCGCCGGCGATTCGACTCTCGGACCGGCGGGCTCCGTTTCTTCCCGTCAAAAGTTTCCGGAAAAGTTGGCCGCGCTCGCAGGCTCCGCCCAGACGAAGCGAGCGCGATGAACGCGATGAAAGACAACCACCGGCGAAGACATGACGCCGAAACCTAAACGAGCGAAAGAAAAATTGGACGAAGCCGCGCATCCCGCGATGACCGAGGCAGCAAAGAGGATAAAGTCCGAGGCTCGCGAGTAGATACCGACAATGAGTCTTGATTAAATAATCCAGCGATCGAGAGACACGTAAATGTCCTGCGTGGACTGTTTACAAGTAGAAATTAAGATACGGCCTGACCAATATTTTATTTTATATTTTTTTTCAGTCGGCAAGCTCTGCGGGGACCGAAAGCGGATCGCAATCGGATCGATTCGGGAATCTACTGATTAACGCTGACAATGCGAACTGCAAGTCGCTCGTCACCGTCGACGCGAACTGGGGTTCGGGGCTAAGAGTGCTCGCCAGCAATGCGAGATCGGCTCGAGTAGATAGATTACATATACATATACACGTGTATACAAATTTTTTCAAGCCTGTAACCTAAAAATAAAACGAAAAAAATAAAATCTAGTCTCTGAAAATTTTAACAGACTCGTGTTTCTAATTATTATTTTACCCTCCCGATTCTTCGTCTCTTTCCGTTCCCCGGGATCGCTGTAAAGGCGGCGGAAGCACCGCGAGGCTCGAATCAGCGAGATCTTAATCGCGAATTAACGAAACGAACGGTGTCCCGCGATTCCTCCGAGAGCTTATGTCGATTTCGCAGATCGGCGTTCGGCGCTGCACCGCGCGGAGTGCATCCGTCGATCAGGCGACGGGTTCGTAACTGAGTTTTTCCTTACCTTGCGTCCTCGAGAACGTTCCGTGGTCAACGGCTGGACTCGCCGCTCGAAATCCGCGGGCTGCCGGGGCTCCGGGTAGTGGTTGCAGGGCCAAGGGAAGAGCGTCGTCGACGCGTATATCCACGTATGCATGAGTGCGCCGGGGTGTGTGTGTCTGTGTATGTGCACATTCTATCGGGCACCGTCGGTTCCGCTCGTACCGTCGTCAGGTCGCCGCTCTCCGAGAGAGATCACTGCCCTCACGCACACCCGACGAGGCTTTCTCTCGTTCCTCCGTGCCAGACCGCCGGGGGCCAGTAACGTATCGCGAAACGACCGAACCACTAACCGATTCGCGCGCTTGACGACGACGACGACGACGGCGACGACGACGACGACGACGACGACGACGAGACGGCACACGTAATCAGTCGCGCCGGCCGAAGATGACAGGCCGTGCGCGCGATTTCCGGTCTACCGCGAGTCTCGCGCTCGGCAACAGACAGAAAGACAGGGAAAGAGCGAGAGACAAGGGGGAAGAGTGGAAGAGAAAGAGAGCCTCGGAGCAATGGACGAGATCGGGTTAAACGGAGACGTCGGGAAGGACGAGGGAGAATGACGATGTGGAGGAGGAAGAGCGGGAGAAGGGGAGAGCGACGGAGAAATAGAAAGAGAGAGAGAGATAGATAGAGAGAGATAAAGACACAGACAGAGACAGCAAAGAAACGCGTGCGACGCAGCGTCCGAGAAAAAAAATCACGCACGACGAAAAGCGTAATTCTTTTTTTCACGCGAACCCGGCGCTTGTCACTCCGCGAATTTCCGGCGGCAGCGCGCAACGTGCGCAAGACGGAGCCGCCGCACGGCGGCTGGGACGGCGCGGATTTCACCGGTTCCGACGCGACGTACGACGCGAGTCCTACCGCGGGTGACCCGGCTTCTCCGCGGCTCGGGACACGACCTCGCGACGCTGACGCTCGACTCGCGAATAACATCCGCGCCCCGGCGGACGCGAAGCGAGACGCACAAACGACGGCGGCGACGACGGTGGCAGCGGCAGCGGCACGTCGACTCCGACCGACTCCGGCCGACTCCGCCGGCCGTCCGCGCTCCCGTCTGCCCTCCCTCCACCTCCCGCCGGCCGCCCGACGTGTCCACCACGAGCGGTATATGCATGTGTGCGCGCGCGGACGCGTACTCGCACGATCGCGAATTTTTTTTCACCGGCAAGCGACTCGCGCGACTCACCCGAGCTGCGCTCAGCTTCTTGTTCCGCGAGATGCAAAAGAGGAGACACTTAAAACGATGACAACCGCACGAAATTGCACCGAGATCCGGGATGCATCTGCACGCGCGCAGTTTGCACGCGAAAGCACTCCCGTTTGTGCACGGTCCGAAATTTCGCGAACTGCAAGGGCGATCCCGGCTTTGAACGAAACTGTTACTGCCACCTATGCGACTGCGCGGGAACACGATTCGCTAATAGATCGATAATAACGAAAACGCGGGGAGAATTTATTTTTTTTTTTAATTATCTGGCTAGTTTTTCTTTTTTTTTATAATCTTATTTTGGAAAAGAATAATAATTAAGCTGATATTTACTCTCGCGGCGTGAAGATAGCCAAACGAGACGATCAATCAGCATCACAAAAAAGCGGTAACAATAAAATCTTTACATCATTTTATATAGATATTGTTATACAATGCACATTTCGTAAATTTTTTTACCTACTTCTCTTCGTCGTCTAATTTTAATGGAATTGATTATAATATATAATTATATTTATATATATATATATATTGTATTTGTGTCAATATCGAATATATTATTTTATTTTTCTCTTTCCATAAATTATAATAAATAACTCTTGACTGTGGTTATATATATTAAACAAAATATTTTACAAAAGTAAATAGCTGTATGTTGCCACGTGTTCAATGAAAAGTGAGAGAAAGAGACAGAGAGACGTGTTACTACTTATCTATTCGAAAGTAACTAGACATTCTGAAGCCATTGCACGTGTCGTGTGTACGCGTAATCTTTGACGATCTCGCACCTTCTCTTCTAGATAAAAACATTCTCCATGCAGTTAAAGTTAATTAATGAAAAAGCAACGTCGTTTTCCGTTATCTCAAACACGATTTTAACGTATAAATTAGGTCTCGTAAAACGTTACGTAAAAAAATAATTTTTTTCATATAGAACAATGATGTCGCGGAAATAGCTTTTCACGTTGAAAGCACTTGGACACATCGGGTTGCGTTGAATCATCAATTATGTCGATTTACGTATGCGTAATCTGATTATGAAAGGACATTACACGTATGCGACGCTACGTCGAGAAACGCATTGCAGGAAGAGACACGATTATCGCCAATGAAGTCACGCTGGACATGTCTAGGAGGAGGGATTGTCGCGAACAGATCCTCCCTCTGTTTCTTTCAGTATTTAGTCGCTTTTCAATGTCAGAAGACAGAGTTTTACTAGGCTGAGTTGAGGTATCGAGAGAGGCAAGATGGTTGCTTTTTTTTACTCTCTAGGTATGGCGTAAGGTTACAAATGAGAACTGTGAGGCTGTTGTTCGTAAAACAGTACGTAGGCTTCACTGGAAACGACCGACCGTGCCGGCACGACTGACACTCGGCTGTCGTTATACTCATGCCATTCCCCCGAGTATGGGTGCTTGCAGTACGCGGTGTAGTGACCGGAGTACGTGGTGCCCGAGTGATTGGCGACTCCATACAAATTGTATGTGCAGCCCGGAACTCTCGGGGCGGCGAAGGCACTGAGATCCAAACCCGTCAATGGAAAGTCCACCATCACGTTCAGCTTGCCACGAAAGCGTTCCATAGGAGAGAAACGTTTTAAATCTAAGAATAGCATTAAGAAAAATACTCTTTCTAATTAAAAAAAATTTTAAGTTTTATCAATAAAATTAGTTAAAACGAACGTATAATAATAAAACTCTAATTTTCAAAATATGAATAGTCGATTAGTTTGAAAAAGGATACGAATAACTAAAATTTTCGGGAATTTCTGTATGCTGAAGCTCTTGGTGCATTTCCTTCTCATCTGACATCTGGAACATGTGGGTTTCTCGTCGCCGTCCAATACCTCTTCTCTAGTAAAGTGTTCCAAGCATTGGCTCAGTTTTACCGTACCGCTTCTGGCTGGTATCGGTAAGCTTAGATCCCAAAACGGATCGAGAGTAACCGATACGTGATCGCAGGAAGTGCATCGTAAAGATGAGCGCAATTGCCCGACGAATACGTCGACTATCGTGCTATCTTCGCTGCGAATATAGCGCTTCCAGCTTTCCACCGCCTTTTGCATATCCCTGTAAAACAATAACGTTAAATTATATGTATGCTGTAAACTATTAACGCACATATTTTGTAATAGCTAGCTCTCTTACGTGTAACTATCAGGTATGTCGCCATGTATGGGTGGTAGCTTTGTGGTGACTCTGTTCACGTCTTCGTGTAAGCCTTCGAGCAAGTATCTAAGAAACTCTTGAGCATCCTGTTGACTATAGCCCATAAAACGTGGTGCGAATCTCTGTATCTGAGACTTGAGCGCGGTCGTGTTCACTACGTGATCACCGCCCACCTCCCACAATTCGTGAATCACTTGGCTGAATGCTTTGATCAGGGCGCCTTTCATACTCGACGTTGTAGTATTTATGTCGGTTAGGTATTGCTCGTTCAGCAGATACTCTAACAGTGGTCTCGTGTTGCTCAAGCACTGAATCACGCTGTTCATGAAACACTAAAACGATCGTGTATACGTTAACGGGCCATAAAAATTCACGAGAAAATTGATGTTCGTATTAAACACGTGCTTACTGTGTTTCCAATATTCCGTAAACCGTTGAGGCCACATCGTTCGTCGCGAAGAGCTTGCAGGCGATTACGCGCCGACCTGTTAGTCGGGCTTCCTTCCTGAAAATCGTAAAATAAGTTACATTTTCCATAAATAACTACGTAAAATTATTATCAATTAAATAAATCGTTGCATAGAGTCCGTACATTGTTGCAACTGTCTTGAATCGTCTGTTTAAATGTCCGATCAATCGCTCATTCATTCTGATCGGCGAAAATATTGCAAGTCGTTCGATACGGGAAGGCTTAAGCGTTTCGCGATAAAACAAAAAAAAAACAATCTTGTGTTATACAAGTACAAACCGGTAACGCGTTAGATTTAGTAACACTTTGTTAGCTAAATAAAGTACAGGTACTTGTACGTCTTCGTTTGGTCATATTCATTACAATACACACATTTAAAATAGGCGAAATGTTGCAGCGCTTAATTTAAGCGAACGGCAAAGATAAAAATCCGATTGCGATCGGCAATCAACGATCTACAGAAAAGCGCAATCGCACGAGCACTCACCTGTGAATGCACAAAGGAAGACTGGACGATATGCAAAACCGCGGGTCTAATTATTGTCGAGTTACCAACGCGTGCCGAACTGATTCTCGAAGAGACGCGTTTAGGAGACAGCAAAGGTGTCGCGATACCGAGAAAAAAGGCGTAAGTGAGCACGAGGGCTGTCACCGTCCACAGACACCACAAGGCCCATCCTATCGCTAGAGCCAGTTTACACGCGGTGACTACTTATCTCGAAGAAATTCGCGAGTGATTAACAACGCTTGATTAAAACTTTTATGTCGTTATGCACTTATCTGTCGCACGCGCAATACACCTACGCGAAAAAAAAGCAGCGTCATTTATTTACGTCATGTCAATGAGTTATTTATAAGATGTTTTAACGATGGTGATATTTTGTGATATCATTTGCGGCTGAACAACAAAGATATAAGAGTACTTTTTTTTCATTTATATCGTCTTATGTTAAAATAAGAATTTCGATTTCTTCTTTCTCGGTCAGAAATAAACTCACGAACTCCATACTATTAAAAATAGCTCGGATACAGTTTGTAGAACAAAGAAACGTAACTACAGTTTATTATTCGTCCGAACCGATGCATTCCTGACTGACGCATTGAAGAATCATCGCGAAGAAGAGTACAAGAAACTCGGTCGGATACCGTAAATTACCGCGGCACACTGTGGTGCGAATCAGCTGACAACGTGCCTCTATCTCCCGGAGATTTCGAGAAGGAGAGAAAGAAAGAGCTCTGAGCTATTAATAAAATACCAGCGACCGACCGGCTCCGAAGAGGCTCTAGTTGGAGACGGCGAGAGGGCAAAGAGATTTCGTAATAAGACCGGGTGGAAAGTAAACGAATCGCATGACGACGGCACAGTTCTCTCCTAACGCGTAGGTGGAAGCGCGATTGAATCCGTACATCGATAAATGTATGAACAAATTTTTCAAAGTCTCTTTTCTAAAAAGAAATTTTCTTTCCTTTCACTAACGTAAGCGCTTTACACAGCAAATTTATCTTCTCTGACGTTTTTGTACAAAGATTTCTTTTACTTGATTCTGTCGTTGAATGTAAGCATACGTTATACTCATGCCTTTGATGCTAACGTCGTGTGACTTATGATTGATTTAAAAAAATTGGGAAAGCACGGCACAATATTGACCGATAAATTATGAAAGTAGCCGACGGAAAAAAAAATTATTATAAACTTAGAGATCGTAAAGAAATTTGTTAACAATTGATTAATAAAGATAACATTTAAACGTAGTCTATGCTTCTCTGCGTTAGAACACGTTACTTTCTTTATAAGCGCACTTACATATTGCTCGTTGACTCCACGATAGATACTTTGATGCGCCGTGGATGGATTCGTCGGTGACGAGGTCAGATTGCTGCTGGCGGTACTCGAGAAAAAACCGGGCTGATCCGTTCTCCTCGATGTCGAAGGGATGGACGGATCATCGCCGTGCGTAACGGACGGTTTGCCAGCTACGTTATCAATTGTTCCAAAGCCACTTTCATCTGTACTATTGGACACTTTGTTCTCTTCTTCGCCATCTTCGGGAATGTCTTCATCGCTGGTGCGATCGCGCTGCAGAAACGTGACGACTGACGCAACATTCTCGGCGTCGCGTGTTACCTCGTCGTTTGTTGTAATCTCAGGCTGCTTCTCTCCTGTCGCCTTGTTCTGAGCATTGTTATTGACCAGCAGCTCGGTGTTATGAGGATTAGTAGCGAGGTTAGTTAACAGATCAAGGCTACTAACACAAATCAAACCACCACCACCACCAGCGGCAGCGGGTGAGAGAACGTTACGCTTAGCGGGCGAGACCTCGTCTGATCGGTGGCGATGCTGCTGCTGGAAGCGGCGATGGCAATTGTTGAGATTATCATCGTCATTTGCGTCGTTCTCGTCCTCGTCCTCGTCGTCGTCTACGTCCCCGTCGTTGTCATCGTCGCGCTCGTTGTCGTTGTTGTTAATGCCAAATCCGCACGCGATATCCTCGCCGTTGCTTTCGCGCCCCGTGTCGCCGACGTTGCCGTTGTTGTTATGCTGATCGTCGTCGTCCTGGGTATCGTCGTTTTCGTCGTCATCGTCGTTCGGTTTATGGGTTACGTGATCGTCGATGGCATTTGTTACCTCGGCGAGAGACACGGCGCTGTTTGCGCGTGCATGTCCAACGGTGGCGAGCACCGTGCTGTTCCCAGACGGTCTTCTCTTGTTGGATTTGGACCACAGACCGGCCGCGCCGGTCGCCACGGATGAGGAAGACGACGACGAGGAGAGTGAGGACTCCAGACGGAGATCCCTGCGCTCAGCCTCGCGTTCGTCACCGCCGAACAATTCGTTTAAAGACGACGATGTTGAACGATGTCTCCAGTGATGCGCACTGCTACTGTTCCCCTGCTGTTGACGTTGAATACTGGGTACGTAGCCGGCTGGTGAGTATCTGCTGATTATGTCGGCGGCTGCGGTGGACGCATCGACAACGCTACGTTCCCTCGAAGATGATGAAGAGCTGGCCGAAGGACTTGATGTTGACGAAACGTATCTGCCACTACTGCCGGTTGTGCCGTTAACGATCGTTGTTGCTGCTAATGCTGAGCCACTGCTGCCCGTATCGCCGTACGACGACGACGAGACTGACCTGCAAAATTCGTCCGACATAAGAACATTGCGGTCATCGCGTTTCACCGGGCCCGTGGCCAAGGTTCCCTGCTCCCCTACCGCGATCTCTCGTTACGCAACGCGCGCGAGTATAGACGCCGTTCTTTGGTATCTAGCGGAGGGACGGTACGCTATTGAGATTACAAGCGTTTCCGTCGCCAGCAGACTGGGCAATACTACTTCTACTTCGAGGTTTAGAGGTTACTAAATCGGACCCGCGACACCGTTTGCTAAAGCACGACAGCCTCGGAACACCAACGCGTTCGTACTAGATATTTAAATATAATTCTTACAGAAAAATAACGCGGACCCCCGCGAAATCAAAAATTCTGAGTGAAGTGTTGTCGGAACCTGAAGAAGAGGAAATCTGTGCGACAAGAGCATCTGGAACGCGAACGCGCCCGCACACACAGACCGGGATAATCTCACGAGGTCAAGGTCCACGACTACATTCCGTAGCGCGAGCGTGCTTATTTAAAATCGATAAATGCGGCTACGTGCTTTTTCTCTCTCGACATAATACAGCCGCGCGAATTTTAATGGTGCTTTATATTAACCTCCCCGCGTCGCGTTCGACGGAGAAATCAGAACGACGAAACGAGATGTTTCGATTAACGACACCGAGATAGGGAACAAAGCTGTCCGACCCGGAATAACAGGTAGCGCGACCAGTTTACGCTGACCTCGACCTTTAACGTCGGCCTAATGCCAATTACCCAGGTCACATACGAATAGAGATGCACATATCGTGTCTGCTTTCGTAATTGAATTATAGTGACGTGAACGTAAAGGTGAGTGACGTGCGAGATATTCAAACACAGGTATCTGCAGGTGCAATCGTCATAAAAAGGTGGGAGACGTTATGTATTATTAAAGGAACAGGCATGAAACACAATTACTCCAGGAAGCTATTTGTAGAAAATTAATTCAAAAGCGTGAGCTTGATATTGATTGAAACCATGTCTGTTATAGACATTTTAATTTCTGCCCCGGTATATGCTGTGTCAATTGCATCACAATTTCTCTAAGGAGTCTACATCCTATTTTAAGGATCGCTCACCTTGCGGGTGAGCAGGTGGACCGACTGTATTCCGACGAGTAGTTCCTGCGGACGCTCGTGCCGGTAGAAGCCGACGAGTAGAAGCTGCGGGGTCGATCGGATATATAAACACTTTGACAAATTCTAATTTAATAATTTAAAAGCTGCCATCGGCAGCGCGCTGACTTTATATACTTATTTTCTGACGGTATTATCGGAAACGTTTAATCTTTCTGCCCTTAATTCGTTTTAATAATGTTTCATGTTCAGTCAAACCGCAATAACCGAGGGCAAGAAAAGAGTTGCGATAACACGCGACGTCTTACTCCTTGCATATTTAATTAAAGACGTTAATCGTCAGATTTTATGTAGACCGAGGTACGAAGGAAAAGTTTAGTTATGCATCGTTTAACATAATTGCAAAGTGCACACTTCGATTCGGTAGAACTTGTCGTTTAACCGTGTCCGCTTTCTCTACGTTGTTAATTTGCGCGATAAATATTATATCGATTAAACCACACAATCTTAATCCACTAAAAATTAAGTAAAAATATAATGTTTAACGAATAATTAAAAAAAAAAAAAATTATATTGTTTTATATACAACTTATGTATTTAAATCGCGGGGGGTGAACTGACTCGTTGACGCAATAGTCTCTCTGTGATAAATTTATCGAAAAGTTCTCTAAACTGCCGATAATTGTTAATTTCTCAGGGAGTACTGGCGAGATACTGACCTTCCTGGTGAGCAGTAGGAGCGCCTGTACTCCGAGGAAATGTAGTTGGAGCGCAATCCTGAACTTGAGGACGTGTAGAAGCTAGTGGGTCGGTCCAGAAGCGAAGAGCCGGTCGAACGGTAACTGTTGAACTTTGATGTCGAGCCGCCGATCGAGGGGGTGGTGGTGCTACCGCTGCCGGTTCCACTCGAATACCTCCGGCTAGGTGAATGTGGTGCCATTGGACTAGTGCTGTATGAAACTGCTACGGCGCCCGCTTGCCCGCCGCGATGATACGACATCGTGCACCGCGGGTCGCCGATCCCCTCGAGCTTCTCCGTCGAGTGCCTGAAATTCATTTTACTGCATTATTCTCGCGCGAATTCTTTTTTGTTAAAAAAAGTACATGTAAAAGAAAACAGATGTATAAACAGAGCTTTGCTAACAATATTAATTCTCCACGGTTTTAACTTTTAATGTGGAATTCAATTCTGTGATCCCTCAAGCTGTGGAGTGATAAGAATCTCCAGCGTGCAGTTTTTTTTTTTCTTTTTTTAATTCCCAACGACAAACAGAAACTCACGATATGCGTCAAACTTGATATTTTTATATTTTATTCATTATATAAAAGTAATGAATAAAATACAAAAATTAATTGCTTGAAATTTTTACTTGTTTTCACACTATTTTTCGACATTGAATAAACATTTGCAAGTGGATTCACACTGCACTCACGAGATTTATCGTAAAAAGTGAGATTTTCTTTCGACAAGTCAAGCTCGAGAAATGGAGTAAGTTTGATGTAGCCCGAAAATCTCTCCTGGCAATCTAAATTCGATGATCGTTCGCACTCCTATCGCGAGTCGGAATTCATTATCAGCCGCAGCGTGCATGTAATACGTGCGTTAACGTAACAGTTTTAACGAATACCATTATCGATAATTGCCCTGCGCAGTGATATAACACTGACCTTCGTGACGCGATTGAAAAACCATGTGAAACGTAAAATGGAACAAAACAGAGCACCGCTTTCGGCAGGCTTAATTCAAGCTTTACCTCCGACCTCGAGTTTCTCGTTCGAGCGTATCGTGTCACCTTGCCCTCCTTTTCTATGGAATTTCTCCTGAGATTGCTATATCTAGCAGAGATACGACGGTCCGTCGAGAGTTAAACGCGTCACATTTTTGAAATATATAATATCAGCTTAGAAAGAAATTGTTTTTTTTTCTCGAAAAGATATCGTAAAATAAAGCAAATGACGTCAGTAAATAGAAAAAAATTTTTAACAATAAGCGCTGCTTGAATGAATTGAATTTGAATCGTACATTCGAAATTTTAGTCTAATAAAATGAACACCTAAGTCATTCAGGCAGCGTTACTATTATTACAAGTCTTGATCCTATTCATCTTATTTTGCAACATAGTTCACCGATGATTTCCGCAAGAGACCGTCGTAAACATCGAAAAAATGTTTCGCTGACGAGCGGAAGAGACGTGCCCGCGATCCTGCCAAATAACGGCGTCGATAGGACGCGGATGTGACGGCCGAAGGAAGGGAGGCAATTTTTCTTCCGCAATCTGGCAGCCGTCCCGCTTTTCCGTCGGAGGCTGACGCGCAGTTAGCACGCCGGAATCCAATATAAACCGTGTCGTTTCGGATTTCGTTAGGAAGCGCCGCGCACCCGCTATGCAACCTCGAAGCGGCGAATCGCGAGACGTGGAGGTCAGTACGGGATACTATAGAGAAATATCCGCGCAGGATAATCTCGTGTCAAGGGTACGTAAATCTGAAAGCAGAGAGGAGATATGAATATACAAGTCGTTCAAATCTGCGCGGGTGTATCGTAAGTGATTAAATACTCGAGAACGCTTGAAAGATTAATGTTCCTTGGATGAGGAACAACAATTAGGAGAATCGCATTAATATACCTGACAATGAAACCCGTATTAGACACGTGCCTCTGCCTCCCTCATTTCGAATAAAATTGTCGTCTAAGGATTAATAATGGGATATTAATGAAGGGTGCGAAGGGAGACAGCCAGTGGGGAAGGATGGTAACGCACATTCCGTGACTCGGATGGATTACGATACAATTAGCTTACGCAAGACGCGACAAGTGTATCCATGACATAACTCGGTACGTCGCGTTAATTAATTTCGACAGCGGTCTCTTTATCGTTTAACTGCGAGATCTAGAAAACGGTGTGGATACCTTAAGATATAATCTTCAATATGTAACTCAAGGATATGACTTTGGACTTGCGTGAGTGCCGGAGATTATCGGAAACCTCACGTATACGTTTGCACGACGCGAAAACAGGCGCGCGAGGTACCGTTTAAAATTCTGTTCAATGTTCTGTAAAAGAGGGAGAGAGACAGACGCGTTTGAGCGAGAAGAGTGTCGCCGAAGATCGTTCGATTCGTGCACACGTGCGCGTATCGACGACCTTAAGGCTTCGTTGAGAGTACACGCCATGTAGAAGCGGATAATCGATATTCTATCGTCCACGCCGAGGACATAAACGAGACGGAAAAACATTCGCTCGCGTATCCGTCTCCGTACCGGATACAGCCACGAACGAATGTCTCCTTTTTTTCGTCCCGGTTTTTCGCGATGCGGACCGACAGACGGGGGAGAGAAACGGCGCGTGCAGGGTGGAGATCGATGCTTTGAAAAGTCAACGAGAGACCGATAGAAACGTGCACGTATAGGCGACATCCGTCCTCCTCAGTCTCATCCTTCGAGTCGTGAAACGCGTGAAATTTAAGTGGTCCAGCGCGGGCCGTGGCCCGCGATACGTAAATAACTTTACGGCCACGCGTTTCTCTGCCCCGCGTGTACACCTCTCTCCGCTTTCTTTTTATATCTCCTCCCGCGATCTCGAAAAGGGTGTATTAATAGTGCGCAGGAACTATGAAAATTTTTGGCCATCGGGTCGTCGCTTCGAGATTCGCTTCGGCAAAGAAAATCCTGGGTGCTTACGTTGCTACGTAATGGGAGTCAAAAAAACTGCACGGTCACGACACGACCTCCGACCTCGCCAGAGTCCAGACGGTGCGGAAATCGTTATGGAAATCGGACGTCACGGTGGGAAGGCGACCGGCAGACTCGCTGCGCGTCACGATCGCGAATCTCCAAAGCACGCTGTCCTACCAAGAAAAAAAAAGTTTTACTAAAAATACAAAATTCAATTATCTGAATCACAGTCTTCGAAATTATTTTTTGGGGATTTTCTAGATAAAAAAAAAAAAAAGAAAAATCTTATTTCTAATCTTGAGACTTTCTCCATATTTCTTTTGCAGTAAGAACGCTTTGTACTCTAATTGAATTAATATTTAACGTGTCTGCCGTGATCAATAATAAATAAAAATTTAGAAGATATATACTTGAATTTAAATGTCAAGTTAGATTCCAGGACTCTGTGTTTCTTAAAGGGACAGTCGGCTCGGCGCTACTTTTTCTTTTCTCTGGAAATCTTCGCTGGTAATCGCACACCTAAAAAAAGGAATCCATGAGACCAACGTTACAATTATGAACTGGGAATATTAAAGTTGTGGCTGCCGCAAGAAACAAACTTGCGAAAATTTGTAATAATCTAACAAACCCCGTGTTAACATTTGAGATTAATAAATCATATTTTTCGACTGCGCCCAGGACTTTCTCTGCGTTCTTTTTTCTACCTTTCCCTCCTGCATATAATTAATTATTTGAAGTCTCATTACCGGTTCTTTCATCTCTCATTCCCAGAGAAACCGTCGTGCGGGACCACGACGTCTGGCTCGGCAGTGCGTTTCCATTTCTCTTACCTTCCTGTTTTTTTTTTTTTCTTTCTTTTTCTTTTATAAATAATTTGTTTCGGACGCATACACGCGGCGGGGCAAAGAGGGAAGGGGAGGGTAACCGTCGCGCGCGCGTATCGATATCCACGAATATTTTTATCGAACGCGTCGACGGCCGGATAACCTAACCCCCTGCGAGGTCGGGGAACGGCTCGCCCCCTTTGTGACGCAAAAGGAGAAAAGGAGAAAGACGGAAACGTGGAAGTCACGCGAATCGCAGATGCACGCACGTCACGAAGATCGTCTCGATGCGGAAAAGCGTCGTGGTGAGAGCCGATCGACGAGGAAAAGAAATAGGCCACGAAGGGCTCGAAGGGACAAAATACTCACAACTTTGACGAGGTTGCACGACGAGGCCAAGCTGGGGGTGAAGTCTCGGGGAGGTAACGAACACTCCGGGGAGAAAAGATTCGCTCACCACTCGCGATATCTAACGACCGCTCGCGTTATTCCGCCGCTCATGACCCGCGCGTGATTTTCTCCCGCCGGGGGGAGGCAGAACCGAAGAGAACGAACGAAAAACGAAAAGCGAGAAGTCAAAGGAAAGAGAAGAGACCTACCACGGGCGGGCCGCGCTGGTCACGAGCGGACGCGGACGCGGAGAGCGCGGTGCGACTGCCCGTCGTCTACGGAGAACGGTAGGGAGAGGTGGAAGGAAAGGAGGCCGCGGTGCGAGGGGGGATCGCGTGAGCCATCCCGACGGTGGTGCCGACGCGGTGACGTCACCGCCGGGAACGTACGCGCTCCGGATTCCGACGACGGTGTGTCGGTAACGGGCCGCGGGTGAGACGGCGGGGAGGAGGCCGCGATCGATTCCCTCCACGGACGTCGTTTCCCGGCTTCGCCGTTTTTTTTTCTTTTTTTCTCTACGCTCGCTCTCGCGCGCGCGGGCGCGCACGGACAAGGCGGAATGCAGAACGGCGGCGACGTCGCGTCTCGCGCGGCGCCGATATTCCTCATCGGACGTTATTTACCTCTGATCGAGATCTCCTGGCGCGGGCAACACTCCGTGGCTCGTCGAGCCGCGAGATTATCGGCACTGATATACGCCAGCAATGCGCGCGCGGACAAAATGGCGATGCGTGGCGACCGATTTCCGCGTTGACAGTCATCGGCATCCTTCGCGCGTGCGACGGCGGCTGGCGACGACGGCGGTGGCCCGAGCCGCGGTTTGCGCAGATGATTATGCGCCGCGGGCGGCCCCCGCGTATAACCCCGACATGGCGCCTTGGTCGCGAACACCCGCCGGAAGTGGACGCCCGATGCGGGCGCCGCTGAAGATCGGCGGCGCGAAAAACCTCGCTCGTTGAAAACGAAAAAAATGCGAGTTGCTAATCTGTCTTATAATTACCTTTTCATAGATTACGTTTACCCGAGATTAAAAGTAAAAAACTATATTTAATGTTTTTTTTTATTAATCTCTGTTTTATCCAAATAGATTTTTTTTCGTGAGACTTTTTAAATTTCCTTTAACCCTTCGACTTTTAGAATTTTAGTTTATTATATTTTACACAGTCATATTCCCTTGACGTCGTAATTATCAATCGTGCTGAAGATAAAACACTGTTAATTGACAATTGATAAGATAACGATTGGCTATCGACGAATCCAGCGAAAAGATAGTATATTTACGAAAATGCTACAGATCGCGAAAGCATTTTATTGTCACGTCAAATTTTGCATTCCATCCTGCATTCTACGTTACACGAACGTATAAAAATTACACTTACAATTTGTATTCCTCTAGAAAACTGCATGCGAACGACATCTACGTTGCGCGAACGCCATCGTAATTGTCCATTGACTTGTTAGAGGTTAGAGGTACAAAATACGGCCAAATGTCAGCGAGAGCGAACCTGAGGAAGATGAGGTGTTACGATGCGACGATCGTTGTGATTTCGTTATTTCTAATATTCTTCTGCGACCCGACGTCATCCGAATGTACGCAGCAGGGACCCTGTATCTGCGTATTACCGGACGGCCGCTATTACAATGTAACCGGCCTCGCTGATTCAGAGTTGGTAGATCACGAATTGTTAACCTATCCGTCTGATAGTTTTCCTTTGTTTTTGCGTCGTACAAAATGTCTAATATTGCTTTCGAAAAGAAATTATGAATATACGACTTCGCTCTTTCGCGGCAAAACAGCTTGACAAATTGTTTAAATAAATGTAATTTTTTTTTAAGTTTTTTTTATGATTTTATGCATAAAACAATTTTATATTTCTTTATTCTTCTTATTTTTCTATAAATACAGCATTCGTCATTTTTTACACTTTTAGTATTTAAGTACTGGACACTCCATTTATCACATATCTAAATGTCTTCAATATTTATTTAAAACTTATCTGATATTTGTAAAATAATGTATAAAATATTAATTGGTTTATTAATTTTCAGACCATTTAGAGATAGTAAAAATAATTTGACAGTATTATTTCATCCCTGCACAAATGTACAAATGTTACTAAATAACAAAACATGTGGGCAGAATGGACAGAAAGTTTCAGTAAGTTCTATAATTTTAGAATTTTTATTATTAAAAAAAAAAGTCATGGTTTACTACAGGTAATGCAGTATGCTTTGCAGTATTTTAATTAAGTATTACTTATTTTTGCAGCTATGTATGAATAATACCCTTACCTTATTATATGGAACAGTAGAAGAAACACAAATGAAATGGTCAACTGAAGGCAACTGTCCAACTTTTGAAGTGCACCATAATGATACCAAATGGATAATAGATATTATATGTCAGAAGGAAAACAGAATAAGTTTCTCACTTGATTATCCACTTTCTCCTAGCTCTAAAACACATGTAAATATCAATAATTTGATGTATTGTTGCAGCAATAGTACATATGTATAAATTATTTATTACTTACAGAGGTTAACATTAGCATCATCATATGGGTGTATAATACAGCCAGAACAAGGATTGTCAACAGGTTCTATCTTAGTTATTATATCTTTTGCCATTGTTGTCCTGTACTTCATCAGTGGTGTTGTTGCATTGAAAACTTTGAGAGGAGCAACAGGCAGGCAAATGGTGCCCAATCATGATTTTTGGTGCAAACTTCCCTCACTAGTCAGAGTAAGTGGCCATAATGCTTCTAATAAGGTGATAACAGTTGATATTTTATATGATTAAGAATATTGTATTATCATTTTTCAGGATGGCATTGTCTTCACCTTTAATTGTTGTCGAGCAGGTAGCTACGAAAGAATATAATTTGCGGATATACGACGTCTTTGTTACATCGTTTCGATTTAATATTTATAATATAAGTGTGCGATTGCAGTTTAGTGTATCATAAGTCGTCCATCTATATTCAAAATTATTTTTCTATCTATACTATCTTTGGTGTTACAGTAAAACTGTATATTTCTTGAAGCTAATAGAGTTTATAATAGTTAGAAATATTTGCTTGCGTACGTTAATTTGATAATTTATTTACAATCGGTTTACTATGCATTTAACATTGGTTTCATTACTCGTTTATCATATTAAAAAAGCACAGTATATACATTGCAAATTGTGATATGTTTAATGCGATGCTACGTGCCAATGTTTTTGTAAAACAGATATTTCAATATAATTTATGACATAAAACCAATTTATATAATGTGTATAACTGTTGCAAGCTATACACATAATGAACATCTCAGAACAGAGGAAACATGATTTACACACCAAAGAATTTGTTAGTCTTTTCGAACAATGAATATGTTTGTTTGAAAGTATCTATCAATGTACATTTAAAAACCACGGTAAAAGCGATTGTGAATTACGTAAGTTACTAATAATGTCAGTAGATATTTTGACTGCAAGGGCCTAGATGTTAAGATCGGCCATTCTCACAAACATATTTTTCTCCGTAAAGATTTTTCTCCATAAATATATTTTTTATAAACTTTACTAATACTAGTAAATTTTCAAAAGAAAAAAAAATTAGGTTTTTGTACAATTAGAGTATTTTTGATCTCTTCTATACAACAAAAAGATATTGTTCAGTTATATGTAGGCGCTTAGACCCTTGTATAGTCGGTAACGACATGGAACTGGTGATAATGTGATGTTTTATTAACAAATTCTCTAATAATACAAAAATATAAATATCTACATAGACACATTTTATATATCGCTTTTTTATACTTCTACGTGTGTACGCGTGTAAAAAGTGATTTACTTGCTAATCGGATTAATATACCGCTAAATATGATGAAACAAAAATTATTCGTTATTTACATTCCTTTGTAATTTCCATACTAAAAATACTTATTGTAGTGTGTATTAGTAACATTTTTCTAAATTGTTTGAACTGCTAATTTGACAATCAGATAATAAATAATGGTATTTCAAATGAGATTTACAGCCTTGGATAAAAGTGTTTGCCACTTAAATAAAATCTTGGTAACAAAAATTAGTTTTTATTAAATTTAAAGTAACTTTTACTTATATAGGCTTTACTTAGGTGGCAAACACCTTTGGCCAAGGCTGTAAATGCAAATTCATGAAAACACGCATACGCTGTAATGACTTATTTTCGCATTTACAAGGAGCAGTATGATTTGCCATACATTAAGTATAAATTACGTATTTTAAAATTTACAATTCTTACAGCATTTTCGAACTGGAACACTTATTTTACATATACATTATTAAATATTAAGTAAACTTACATTTCTACTTCGGCAAAAACGTTTACAAATCTAAAGTCGAGCTGTTACCCTTTTTTTTTTTTACAGGTTTCTTATCATCCATTGTTTTACATATTTAAACTTTAAATTCAAATTAATATCTTATTATTTTATCTGAAAGTAAAAAAGGTAGATTATAATTCCAACATTTTTTAATTTATACCTCGTGAATCTGTTAATTAAACGCAGTCGAAGCTCCTTACAAAACTCGACGCCTGATTAAAAGTTGTAAATAAAGACGTAATCGAGAGAAGCAAGCGTGTAATTAGTTAATGAAAGAAAAAAGACAAGACAAAAAAAAAAAAAAAACAGAAGAGGAAATAATAAGTCTGTTGCAATGACTTGTTATATTTCAGTTCTCGCTGACCGAATCGCGAAATAAGTCCGACCATATCTGTTCTTGTTGGCGAAATCCGGTACGAATATTTGTTAATCGGACGAATTTGCGAAAAATTGATAGCGCCGCATATTTTGCGTTGCGGATTAAAAAAAAAAAAAAAAAAAAAAAAAATACCGGATATTAATCGCTAGAGAACGCGTGCAGAGCAAAATATGCACATTTTCCATCCCGTGCAATATGACGGGGTCACAGCTCGGGATGCGAGAATGATGCAACTGCTGCTGGGGGTCCGCGATTCAGTGATAAACAATCGTATTACCGCGTGATATCTCCATGACTCTTCGCTGGTGCAATCATCCCATGTTCTCTCTTTTTCTCTCTATATTTCTTTTTTTTTTCTTTCTCTCTCTCTTTCTCTCAATAGTCTCTCACTCTCGCAAACAACTCAATTCTCGCCATTCCTCTCCGGCGACTGATAACGCGATTGCTACACGATGAAAGCATGGATCTCTGGCGTGTATTTAGAACGAAGTATCAAATTTCATCTCTTAACTTATTCGTCGCTCGTTACAATTTCAAAATTTCTCTTTGTCTCGCGATTATATTAAATAATAAATTCAGACGTAAAACGACCGTGCAGGTGACTCGCGCGTCTAATATTTTATTACGCGAATAGGCATTACATTGTTATTTATTGTCGATCGCGGTCGCCCTATATTCGGCTGCTCTTTGTAAAATTCACCTTCGTCATAAAATTACCAAAAATTAATTATAAATTCATGCAAGGTCCGAACAGGCCGAAAGAGGGGAAAGCGTATAATCCACGTTTAAATGCCACAGTCACGTATAACTGTATGCAGTTCGGTATGCAGTTTCAACGACGCCAAACTGCATCTTCAGTTTGCTTAATTCGCATGGGGTTGTTCCGCACGGATTGTTCGCGAGGGAGCATTTTGTTGAGATCCTGTTGTTTTATTTTATTTTATTTTATATTTTTATTTCGTTTAATTCTTTTCCCGCTACCATTCTCTCGCTACAGTCTGTCCTTTCCCTAGAAATAATTTTATTTCAGCGAATAAAAAATTTTCTGCCGCTCAATTTTCTTCGAGCCGCACGTTGCTCGCGAAAAATTCCCAAGCGCTTTCACGCGTGCAATTTACGTATGCGGTTTCAGGGGAGAAAGAAATAAGAACCGACCGGAGAAAATAGTAGCGAGTATCGGTTGCATAAATCACGACGGACCTTCTCTATTTTTCCGAAGACTGGCTCAGGGGCAAGGAAATGCGGAACATGGTACTAAATTCGTAAAAGTTCATCGACGAGGCACGCTTCACATTCGGCTGGTTTCATCCTCACATTGGTACCTACATCATGTTTATTTTATACGTGGAATTTGTGTTTTCTCAAATGAGCCTTGAAGCAGCGCGGAGCGACTGCTCAAGAAACGCAGGTGTTCTAAGGAATGATTAAATTGTTATCTTATTGATAAAGTGGGTTGTAAAATATTAAATTTATACATAACGAATCGACAGCCTGTTTAAAATTAATAGCTTATTTCAACTTAGATTTAAATCCTTAGTTCACGTATTTTTAATAAAGCCACCGAAAAATAAAAAAAAAAAAATAAAAAATATATTTTGGTCGCAAAGGAGCCTACATCAGGAGGAGAACATATCGTTCGGAAAGATATTAACCGAGCGTTTTATGGGGATCAGTTTCCGGTCTACTGAGAATATCGTTCGGTTAACACCGTCGATATCGCGAAATGTTTTGCGCTTCTTGTGTCACAAGTCGATCGTATTTGCGGTATCCTACCACCGTTCGCAATTCCTGGACCTTCCTCGAGGGAGATCTTCCCGTTCTGTTCGGAAATCCTGGTACCTTCTCTCTCAGCGAACATAGCACGGGACTGATGCAGTTATTGAGCGCGTTTCGCGCTATAAAACCTTGCGGGCTCCAAGCGC
Source organism: Cardiocondyla obscurior (assembly GCF_019399895.1). Taxonomy (NCBI): domain Eukaryota; kingdom Metazoa; phylum Arthropoda; class Insecta; order Hymenoptera; family Formicidae; genus Cardiocondyla; species Cardiocondyla obscurior. The sequence continues at coordinate 385,083 of NC_091881.1, forward strand.
CATCCGAGAATCATTTGCGGATGATTGATGTCGCCGCGTCTCATCTCGTAAAACTATGTATTTACGTTATTTAAACGCCGCAAAATATAAGAAACGTCTTATTGCTTAACGTCGATTATTTTAATATCAGTAGAACAGTTCAATATTCGTAAGCATCAAAGTGAAAGATCACTGAAAGACGGCCACTTTCGATCTAGATTTCTTTTTCTTTCTTTTTTGAAACAATAGAAGAAAAAGAACGGGAAGTCTATGTTGCGCGTAGTGCGATGACATGTTTCGATTTCGCTTTGTGAGCTGTCTAACTGTAGCGGATACTTGCTGGTATCGGCAGCTTTCAGCTGCGACCGAGAAAAATACGTCAACATCTCGTTAAACGGGGGTAGTCTTGTCTTATCGATAAGAGTGTCAGTACGAACGCGGCGGGGAAAAGAGAGAGGAGGCACGCCGATATACTGGAATTAACTGGTTACGCGTAAGTGAACTCGAGACCCCACCGAGGCGGCGGGAGAGTGAAACGAAAAAAAGCTGGAGATAACGCTCACATGATTCAAGGGAGATAGAAGAAGAGAGAGAGAGAAAGAGAAAGATAGGGTATCGGATCACCGAAGACCGGTCTCCGACGGCTATTTCAAATTTATCCGATGGTTATTACTAAATAAATGTAGTTCTAATTACAATTCCATGCGATTTAACGGGTATGCTGCCGCCGCCTCGCATCAATATCACATTTGTAATACTGGTATCGGTAAGCTTCTCGGAAAGCGAATGAGACTGAAATAACCGGGGCATCCTAAACAAGCGGACCGTTGATTTTCCGGGGGACGTAATTGTTATGCGGAACTAGATTAATTGCCGTTCGATCCGGTTAAAACGGCCCGACCGCCTCCCCATTGTTCGCAGATAACGACCCATATTTCTTTCTCTCTCATTTTTTTTTCTTTTTTTCTTTTATAATATCTCTGAAGAAACTGGGTATAAAAACGTGTGGCGTTTAATAGCGGCGACTTGTTGTTATGTCGCAAAAGACAACTTTGCAATAATGAAGTTATTTTCCACGCTGATAAGATAACGCGGTCCGCTGGGGGTACCGGAGAGTCAGATGATTTCTCGTTACTCGATGACGCCTGACGATATCACCCAGCTGAATGACGCACAGAAACAAGCGTTATTATTTGGGCTGACATGCGAAAACAATATACGCGCGAATCATCCGCTTTATTGGCTTTAAACGAGGCACGTAATTACGGGCTGATTTAATAAATCGAATTAATTTGTATAGGAGTATTGGTTTCGACGAGATCTCTGACGATGTCGCCGTTCCCGCTTACTTTGTACGCCGTAGCGAAATTTTTTCAACCGGTGCCTCGATCTCACCGTGAACACCGATAAAACGACTTATGCTCCACGACGTCTCAGATATTCAGTCTTAATCAAAAGTGTTTGCCACCTAAATAAAACCTCGGTAACGAAAATTATTTTTTATTAAATTTGAAGTAACTTTTAATTATTGAGGCTTTACTTAGATGACAAACACTAGCAAAAAGTTTTATCGCCTTAACAATAACGTCTCGTTAAATACCTAGCGAGTAAAATATATTTGAAATTTTAATTATCAGCGAAATTGTTTTGCCGAAATGAGATTTAATTTATCAAGATCGCTGGTACAGTCAGCAAATGGTTGTACCGAGTACTAGGTGATCGATCGATATTGTTCGAGACAAGACTATAACCGAGGGAGGGCCCTTCTGTGTTCTTTTCAACGTCACGAAGTGCCTTGTCGCTCTGACGCCTGTCTTCTCGCGATTGCACTTTATTCGGGTCGATGCTTTTGAGAAAGGGACGGCAAGAAGACGAGGGTCTGTGCTCTGGAACCGGACGCAAAATCACGCTATCAGAAAAACCGACACGAAGCTTTCTTCCGCTTTATCTTCTGCAATCTCCCTTCGAGAAATAATCGAATAAATTAAGATAATGGTTTTATGCTATTTTTATATTTCTGCAATGCACGCGTTTCTCGTTATTATCATCAGGAAGAGCTCGCTGTTTCAATACGAATTTCTCACTAAGTGCCAATTTGTTAAATGACGCGAGTAACACGAGCGAGTTTCTTCCTGGAGAAGTAATTTGCGATAGATAGCAATTGCGAGATATCTCATTTTAAATTTGTGAAAAATTTCCGAGCAGCAGAAGCAAAATTTTGCATTAAAAAATAAAAAAATTATATGAGCATGGCACACGTAAGCAATAATTAAGTAACGCAAGAAAAAAAAAATATATTTTGAGTATTATTAAGATAATGTGAAGTATCGTCAATGACCGATAAAATTTTGATTATAAAAACAAAGGTCCTTAAACGGCTGGTTAGATAACGCGAATTTAAAAAGTGAGTTGGTGAAACCGGTCCTAAATCGATAAGAATGACGCACGTTATTTCGTTATATTTAAAGTGTTATACCAGAATTCTTTAAAATGAAACAATGTTGACGGAAAATATCCGATTAAAATTGAAATTGATCCATTGCGATTAGATTAGTGTGGCAAATATACACATTAATTATCCGAAGGCGTTCTAAAAATGCGTATTCGAGCAAGGTGAAGACATGCGTGGCACAGAATATGTTACACACTCGAGCGGTTTTTCGCCGGCGAGCGGAATGAGGGAGCACAGTCAACAATTCTCTCATGGCACTTGATTCTCTGTCTGTTGAGTGGGGATTCTACTATAAGAAGATAAAATAACAGTATACCGAGTCAGTTTACGGTCGGGCCTTCGTACACGCGGATTAGCTGCGAGAAGTATTCCTCTTGTCCGTGTCCAGTTTCAAAAGCTACCCCCCGTTGCGGCAAACTGCAAAATTTTGCAAAGGAAGAGACACCAAAGAGGTAGGGTACGCATATTTAAATTTGGCTCGTCAATCATGCCGGGCACGGAAAGCCGCCTAAGAAAATCTGACACTTGTTGCTAACCTCGGGGTCTTTCCGTCCTTTACCTGGTGTTTTATCGAAAAATGCAATAGAACAAAAGTTCGCGATTTATCTTGCAGGCGACCGTATTTCTGGAAAGTAATTTAACGTGTTTAGCTGTACAATTTTTTTTTTTTTTTTAGAGAAAAACTTTCGAAGACTGCAACTTTTAGAATTTTGGTATCTTTTCAATTTTGCATCTTACGGTCGTAACCGGTAAGATCTTTGTCTCAGAGTAAAGTTTGTAATTAAGGAGAAGTCTTGAAAAGCAAAGTCTTATTTATAAAATTTCGTGGACAAAGTGACTCAAAACGTACATTGATAAATGTAAATTTTCTGACTTTACCAAGCTGGAATACAGGTGTGTGCCTGTTTATTTCGCTTATGTAACAATCACTGATTAGCAACATTCAGTAATATATGTGTTGATAATTCCTGAGTGAATAAATTGGCAATTTTCAATTATTTCTTCGCACAACACTATATTAAGTTCGGTATTACAGAGGAAACAGGAAACAGCAATTACGTGGCACAATTTTCATGACTAGTATTGTCACATTGGATCGTCTAATCAAGATATATTAAATCTTATTTCGGTTTACGAAGCAAACAAATGCTATTTCTAAAGCAAGAAATACTGTCTTACGATCAATAAAAATTAATCTCATTAATATAAATTAAAAGAATTCTTTTTGTACATAACATAGACACAATTTCGTATTTCATCAGTTACGAACTTTTATAATAATCGACCGATTATAAGACCTCTCCTTAAACTAATTAAAATCGATTATTATTGCAATAGCAATTTAATCGATCAAATTATACCGCGGAAATGTTTAAAGTATAATTCTGTTGCGTCAAATACCGTCGCCGGCAGCATTTATCTCTTATTTTTTTATTCAAACAAACAACACGTTCAAGGATTACATTTGTTCAAGGATAACATGTCGATCAACTTCAGAAGTGTTCTTATAAGCGATCCCGTGGACGAGTCCTGTGGTGCGTTACTCGTCGAGCATGGCATTCCAGTTACCACGAAATATAAACTAGCGAAGGATGAGTTAATCAACGAGCTCCAAGTGAGTGAATTTAGTACCTTGAAACTGCATAAAGTAATTTCCTGAACTTTATTGAACCGAAACGAATCGTGATGAGAGTTCATCTCACAAAGTTTATGAGCTCCGCTCGATATCCAACATCGATGACTGGTTGTAAAAACGGGGCGATCTTTATGAAAAGAGAACGTAATTTAAAGTCTAAAACTTGGAAAGGTATTCACTTAAAAAGCTACCTCGATCTCTTCCCCGCTCTCGAAATTCCATGATGCCCGGTCGTTTAAATTCTTAGACTATTCTAATTTTAATCACGAAATAACATTGATTGCTCCCAATCGAAAATATCGGACTTTTTATAACGCTTAATTTTTTTTATCTAGACCTTCTAAACTTATAAATGTAATTTTAGGTCCGATTTATTTTAAAGACAGCACTGATCAGCTGCGGTCGTTGCTTTCATGAATTAAAATGTTTTTTTTTATTTAAATAATTGCTTCATTAAATCAAGAGAAGTTATGGTGCTCTATTTCTATTCGTTTATCAGCGAATAATTTTATCTTTCAAGATTAGCTTCGAGATGAAATGATAGGCGAGAAATTTCAACTATAACCGACGAGAAAAACAATTATACCTTTCATTTCATTGTCAAACCATCGATTTATAAAATATATTCACATTTGGGAATAAAATATTATTTAATGACGATTTAATCGTCAAAAAAATTTGTCTTTTGTCATAAATGTTATTCAGGATTTAAATTTCGCGATCATCGAGATTTGAATTTTAGATTAATCTATCTGAACTAAAAATAATCACATGGAGAATATTTTCCTTCTCTTAAATCGAATAAATTTCGCTCTGTGACTCGAGTGACCAATCTATCTTAAGACAGGACATTCTCAACCTAATGCTGCCGTTTTGTACGGACGTAATATATGTATATGAGCCGCGTCTTTTTTTTTTCTCTCCTGCCAGTTTCTCTCCGTCCTCATTCGTTTTTTTTTCTTTTTTTTCCCCTTTTCTTAATTGCTCGCAATTGAGCCGGCGATCCGGTTATATCCAGTTGACTCGACTGGCGCGATACCAGTTATCCGCAACGGGTCGTTGTACCACCGGTTTTTTTTTGCATGTGCACCACACATGGGCGCTCGTACAAGGAGATTTGCTTTATCCCCTCGCCATTCGCATTTCTCAATAGATCTATTAGATTTCCGCGGGCAATTTCTACGCTCAATTTCTTCTCTCTACTTCACGTCGGAGCCTGGCCCTCCTACCCTATTTTATTTCACAGAAAAATCCAAGTGTAAAATAAGAAGCATCCCCGCGTCGCATCTGTCTCGTGACTCATTCGTCGTAACCGTAAGCTGAGGTATAAAGATAAGAAGAAATTGTAACGCAGCTAAGAACTCCGGTTGGATAACGCGAGTCGAAATTGGAGATTTTTTGGATCTCTCACGTGAAATGTGAATGGAGGAGAAGATTTGAAGTTAAAAAGCAAATAGATAAGTAGAAAAACGAGGAAAATTTTTTCAAAGTTTGCTCGTCACTTATCACATTCCGAAAGAGAGCAAACATTTCGTATGAAACACGAGTCGATTGAAGGAAACTAGCGGGGACTTTAATTATTTTATTTTTTTTTAGCCGTTGAACTTTTAATTGAATAATATTACACTTATTAAAACTTTTTTCCGTCATTTATACTTTTTCTTTTTGCACATTCGATTATTTTTCTCGCAAAAGGACAAATATGAGATTGACGTAAAAAGTATCTCTTTCATGTTGAAAGTATTAATCAGTGCGTGAAGTATTTTTTAAACGTGTTTTACGCGTGTTACATAATTTTATTTCGATACTTTGTTTTCGCGTAGTTTACGAGTTTTGTACCATTAGAAAGAAACATGAATAAAATAACTTAAACAGGCGCCCATGCCCCTACACGTTATCCTTATCGCGCAATTTTTACGTGAATAATTATACCGAAGCTGATTAGACATGAATAAATTTCTCGTCACTTTGAGCAAGTTCAGTAACCAGTTTGCGCAAGTTCACAAAGCAGTAGTGTCTATAAGCAATCAGCTGAATCATATTTCCTAATCGTGCGGCTAAAGATAATTTGTTATTTTTCTTCTCAAGTACAGATTCGTTAAACTGAGATACGATTTACCTAAAAAATAAAAGTAAGAAAAGAATCAGAAGGTTTATTAATTTACGTTGTAATTTTTAACTGTTCTGGTGAATAAACGAAAGCATTAGTAATCGCATATATTTCTCTTTTGTTCCGCAGAATCATGATGCTCTTATTGTCCGTTCCGAAACTAAAGTTACAGCGGATATTTTTGCCGCTTGCCCAAATCTCCGCGTGGTTGGAAGAGCAGGTACCGGTGTTGATAATATAGACCTTCAAGCTGCCACACGTAAAGGAGCACTCGTATTAAAGTACGTATAATATATGTATACGTAGTCTGAAACTTCAATCTTCCCCGTAATACAGATAAACAAGTATCTAATCCACGATTACAACTATTGCAGTACTCCTGGAGGTAATAGCATCAGCGCCTGCGAGCTAACATGTGCTTTGATCTCAACCCTCGCGCGCAACGTGGCGCAAGCTTCGCAATCGCTGAAGGAAGGTCGATGGGACCGCAAATTGTATTCCGGATACGAGCTGTCCGGCAAAACCCTCGCGATTCTCGGAATGGGTCGCATAGGCCGCGAAGTAGCTCATAGAATGCAGAGCTTCGGCATGAACATCATCGCCTTTGACCCGATCCTAAAGGCCGAGACCGCTGCCGAGCTCGGCATCAGAAAATTAAATCTGGAAGAGATATGGCCAATCGCCGACTACATCACCGTTCACACACCGCTTATACCTCAAACGAGAAGTACGAATTGTTCGATGCGAATCTATTAATTTTATGCAAAAGAGTTTGTCGAAGTAAAAGAGGAAATTGTAGTTTGGAATTTTCAAGCTAAATAGAAGTAACAGTTTCGACATACTTTTTTCATCCGATAAGTTCCTCAGAATTTTTTCATTTCCTTTTCAAAAGGTTCAGAAACTTTATTTCGAAGAAAAATTAAGTAACATAATATTTTCGTCATATTTGTATAAGGAATATATGTTTAATCGTGCATTGTTTGTAGATTTGATTAATGCAACGACCCTAGCAAAATGCAAGAAAGGAGTATACATCGTTAATGTCGCTCGTGGTGGTATTGTTGACGAAGAAGCGCTCTTAAATTCATTAAAATCCGGTCATTGTGGAGGAGCAGCTTTAGACGTTTTTGTGGAGGAACCGCCGAAGAATGCAATTACTTTAGAGCTCATTAAACATCCAAAAGTCGTTCCCACGCCTCATCTCGGTATGTATTGTTAAACAATTTATTCAATTTATAGGCCACTGCTGTCATTAAATTAAATTGATGACATTATTATAAAAATGAAGACATTATTTTGACCATCACTTAGATAATTATTAATCTTTCATTAAATAATTAATAATTTTTAATAATTTTAAACTTAATCATGAAAACAATAGAGATAAAAATTTGTATTTGATTGTAGGTGCCAGCACAGCAGAAGCTCAGCAAAGAGTAGCAGTAGAAATTGCCCAGCAATTGCTGGCTCTATCCGGTAAATCTACGGAGTACGCTGTTACTGGTATCGTAAACGCTCCGGTCTTATCTGCAGCTATGACAAACGAGAACGAACCATGGATAGAATTGTCGAAGAAATTAGGTCGATTAGCTGGCCGTTTCCTCAAAGGCAAGACTCTGAACACAGTTATTCACAGCTTTACCGTAGGGAACGGCATGGAGGACAAGCAGTTTATACACACGGCCGTTTTGGTCGGCGTATTAACTGGTCAGACGAAGAATGGTTTAAATCTGGTCAATGCACCTACTTTAGCGCAAGAGATTGGAGTAGAACTGAAAGAGAGCCACGTTGAGGATGACAACAAAGCGGTTATCGTAAAAGTTGGAGAACATGTCATCAAAGGTAATCATAATGTGACATTAAGAATGAAATAAATTTTAATTTAAAAAGTCCCCTAGAATAAGAGCTGGAAATATTTCCACTCGAATAAAAATATTAGATATTAACAGTTTAATAAAATGTCCAATAAAATGTTATTAAAAAAATGTAGCCTCTTATGCAGTAACAACTAAATATTATGTTATTCATATCATTTTATATTTACAGGAACTGTGCGCGACAATCAATCGCTATTGCTCGCTTTGGACGATGCCGTCTTTGCCAACGGTATTGTACTCAGGGATTATATTTGCCTATATCGCTCGAACCGAGTACAGGATCTCGCGAGCATTGTAAACGTTTTCTCGTCAAAGGGCATTAACATTCACAACTTGAACGCTAATGGCAGCTGGGTCATCATTCAAACCGATCAAGATGTCTCCATTCCAGTGAATAGGATCGAAAGCTTTTGAAGAAATCTGCATGCTTCCATGAGAGACATACTGACAATAAATGATCCTCGAGAAGGGAACATGCAGAGGTCCGAACTTTAAAAAATCCAGTATTGTCCAATTGTTATGCTGAGCTTTTTATACTACTGTAAAAATGTGCATTTTTTTTAAATTAAAATAATATAGTTTATATCGATTTAATTATAATATATACAGCCTTGGCCAAAAGTGTTTGCTGCCTAAGTAAAGCCTCAATAACTAAAAGTTACTTTAAATTTAATAAAAAATAATTTTTGTCACTGAGATTTTATTTAGGTGAAAAACACTTTCGGCTAAGGCTGAATATTATTTAATTAATATATTTTTATTATGTATATTTAAAAGAGATATTTTATTAAAGATTTCAAAAAATTATAAATGTCCAGTAGAAACGTATTAAATTTAATTTTTAGTAAAACAGATTCTAAACGTTTGAATAATTTTATGAGATACACATTTTATCTTATGTTTTATATTAAAATTTAATTAATTCTTTGATAAATATATTTCTCTCGTCGTTTATTAAAATTTTTTTTTGTTTTTTTTTTTAATAGTTAAATCAAGTTATGATTAAAATTGAAGTTTACATCTTCAACAGTAATGTATTTTATTAATTATTTTCTATCGTAGTATCAAACTTTATATTCGTTACTTCCTCGAAATAGTGGCCTTAATTAAAGCGTTCCTTTGTTAACGAATAAATTAAAGCAAACTTTGTTCGACAAGTAAGTGGATATTCTAGTTTCCTGAGTACATAAATGACTTTGTTACGAACAGGACTCCTTCGTTTTCAATGGAATCCACTTAAAAGATCGATTTAAACATGCATGACATCGGATTACCACGCAACAAAATCCAATTAAACGTGAATTAAAATCGATATTGAATAGTGTTCAAATTACACGAAAGCATGAAGCTCGATTATGAAAGTCAAATAAATACAATTCATGGTACGCCAAAAGCAATTGATTAAAGAACTCGTTAATAGTATATATGTATATAAATCGTATGCGTAATTTCTGCACATCCATTAAAAATTAAAGTGAAAACTTACTACAAAAAAATTTTTTAGACCTGTCTCAAATAGAACGTCATAGCAAAAGAGAACGAAATTACAATTTGATAATGAACTTTACGCATAGGGATAATCAATTATTTAGCAACTGTAATATTTAAATTTTAATACTTTTGAATCTAATTTCACTGAATAATATTCATTTTACTCTGCTTTAAACCGCATACGTGCGGAGTGCAGCGATGCGGTTAATTATTCATAAAAGTTTGATCGTTAATCTTTTAAACTTTTCTTCAACGAAAGATGCAACTTTCTCACTTTATCGCTTTGTATTAAAATTGAATTGTTGAGCCGACTTGATAATATTGTAATTATTACACTCTATTGATATGTAATAGCCATTATAAACGTTATAATCCAGCGAGGATAAAGTTTGGTTTAAATTTTTCTTTACGGCAAAAAAAAAAAAGGACTTTTATACGCTAACAAGGTCTGAAACGTGTAGCGTAATATAACGATTCTCCTAGCCACAAAGTCGCAATAAATATTCATCGACAAGCCAATAGCCATTAATTGGTATAGCACCCCGTTAAATCGAGAAAAAAAAATACGCGAGGATCCTTGCATTTATAAAGACAGTTTTTATCAGCGAAAAGATTTAAACAATGTGCATTATATTCCGTATTTACGAACCTTTAATGTCAATTTTAATAAACGACTTTTATTTAATCTATAAACGAAAAATAAGATTGATAATTTTCGAAGAGCGTTTTAAAAACTTTTTCTGAACTTCGTGAGCAATTGAAAAAGAATAAATTATATTTTAAGTGCACTTTGTCAGTTTCCTTTTTTTTTTTTTTTTTTTTTTTAAGTCGCGAAATCAAGAATGGGAAAGTTCAAAGACGTCGACGAAAATAAACTGAATAAAACAGGTAGACCATTGAAAGACAAAAAGTCTAAAACTCTTTGTCACGTAATGCCAATAAATTTCAAAGTTGCAGAGTCAAAAAAACGCGGAACATTAATTCGCTACATTACTGGAGTTCACGTTGCATTACTGTGACGGAAAAGAAGCTATCCTAACGAGACTATAAACTATCGTATAAATTGCACGAGAAATTTTAAGCCGCATTTGTTTTAATTTTTAACACATAACATTATTCTCAATTTTAAATACGACGTAATTAAATTTATATAATTTTAAATTACAAACAAATGTGCGATGTTCTATAATTCAGGCATGTACTTTCTATCTAAACTCTTTTATCTTACGATTACCAGCGTATTAACCAAATTATCAGTAAAATTAGAGGGTCCTACCTCACACTACTATTCGAATTTCACGCACGGACTTGTCTAAGCATTCCCCTTTAAATCCGTATAATATCAAGCGTGAATCGTCGCCTGTATGCTCGTAGACTGAGCGTACTTGGAAGTCGATTAATTTCCCTTGCGACATCAACTTGAGTCCTTATTTCTGATAGTCGGCTAATCGACTCTGTCTAACACGAGAATATTGTCGACAGGTACATATTACGAAGCACCGTGTTGCTTTAAAGAATTAATTTTCAAACGCGCAACTTCAGCCCTTTCGCAAGCAAAGCGGACTTTTTAAAAAATAAATTTCTCGCTCGTCTTCCTTTGAGTAATTAATTTCGCCAACCTACGCTATTGATCCGTAGATTTTCGGAGACGTGACATCGCACTAATGTGACTCCAAATACACCAGATGAAACAAACATGAAATTTATCCACGGAGGATATCTCTCTCTCTCTTATTTTTTTTTTTTTTTTTTAAAGCTATTTTATAAATTAAAATTTTGAATGTTTTGGCTTTTGAAGTTGTGAAAATTTACGCGTATCTCGATATAATTTTTGTATATTAACGTATTTCTCGTGAAAGAAACAGCTACGTTCTCTGATAGAAATCTTATAATCTCCGCGAATTGTCCAGCAAACTGACTAACGCAGACATTTCCGAACATCGGAAAGGTAGTAAGTACAATACACGGCGGTTATACATAGCACAAAGCTCGTATATAGTTCTTGGGCGAAGTTACAACATCGCGTGACATTAACAGCGTAACTTATTGGAGACTGTCGAATCAGGCAACTCTCATTGCGAAGAACAATATTCCGAACTAATTGGATACGCTTACGGGCTCCAGAGAAAATTGAATCAAACGATATATATACGGGTATTGAAAATAACGAATTATTAAAATATACCTTGGAAAAAAAAAGTACTTAACGCAAATGCCACGTAAAAGCTAGGATCGCAAAGTCGTCGAGAAGAGTTTTGACGAGATCTCTGACGATGTCGCCGCCGTTCCCGCTTACTTATACGCCGTAGAAAAATTTTTTCAACCGGTGCCTCGGCCTCACCGTAAACATCGGTAAACGACTTATGCTCAACGACGTCTCAGATATATTTCTAAAAGTGGAAGTTTAAACCAAAGAATAATTACGAAGTTACTCGTAATATCAAACGACAAATTACAACAATCTATACAAAAATAGATAAATAAGTTAGTTGGCAAATTAAGTTAATAAGATTTTCTGCCTCCTCTCTTTGTACGCCTCCTCGATGAATAAAGTTTTATTGACGCAATTACGATAACTGGAAAACTGTCGGCGATAACGCTTGAATGATGATAACCGCGAAAGCGTCGGTGCATCCTGATATAACCGAGGCAGAAGTTATAAACACCCACCCCAAAGTTAGGATCGCAAAGTCGTCGGGAAGAGTTTTGACGAGATCTCTGACAATGTCGCCGTTCCCGATAATTTGTACGCCGTAGCGAAATTTTTTCAACCGGTGTCTCGGTCTCACCGTGAACACCGATGAACGACTTATGCTCCACGACGTCTCAGATATATTTCTAAGAGTGGAAGTTTAAACCAAAGAATAATTACGAAGTTGCTCGCAATATCAAAAAGGATTACGGTGCATTAAGCTTCATGAGCATTAACGAAGTTTAATTTTTCAGATACGTGTCTAAGTCCTTAATATAACTCCCTTAATCGCCTGGATACTTAATGATTAAACTGAAAAGTTGCGAAAGTCGATAGGAAAGTAATCACATCGCGGCATATTAAAAAAAAAAAATTATAGGACGACCGCGATCGACAACGAATAACGAAAAACAATGAATGCCTATCCGCGTAATAAAACATTAAACGCGTGGTCACCTGCACGGTCGTTTTACATCAAAATTTGTTAATTAATATCAGTCTGAAATTTTAAAACTATAACATCGCAATTTGCGAATTGAAAATCAATTTTATTTCCCGCAAATCGAGAGTCGTAAAATTTGCTATTTAATTCCGTCGCACGAATAATTTATTTTTTCCTGGCGTAAGTGCTATGCGTGGTCGATATGCTATTCTGAACGGAGTTCATTCGAACGATCGAGCTCAGAGGCAGATGGGTGCTGACTCCGTTCTCGTGTCGGTTGTGGTCGGCGCACACCATCGCCAAGGTACCCTCATTGTTCCTTGTGCTCCTGCAATGCAGCAGTTCGCGCATCGCCTTGCGAAAGTTGCGCGACAGAAAGGCGTACAGCAGCGGGTTCATGCAGGAGTTCATGTACGAGATGAGAAAAGTCGACACGGTCAGTAGAGTACTGAAATCCGACGTGTTATCGTAATTCGGACCCCAATGTCGCCAGAGAATGCGCGCCTGCTGAGGCAAGTTGCATACGGCGAACATCATCACCACCGCGATCAGCATTCTGAAAAACAGACGTTGGGTGGCTGGCTACAAATCTCAGAGCCGTTCCGAGAAAAAATTAAGAACGACGAGTTCTCGATGGATAATAATCATAAACTGGCTAATCAAAAACAACGGAAATTAAATCCTAATTAACAGCGCAATGAAAGACAATTCTTGAAAAAACGACCGTCTTACAAGTGTTACGTCTTCTTTTTTTTTTTTTCTCCCCCTTTTTAATATATAAATTAATTAAAATGCGCGTAGCTTTTAACGCACTGATAAACACAGACTCATTAATTATCTGTCTCATTGTAAAGATATCGCTGGATCGTCGAGTGAATTTCGCTTTAACGGATATTGGTTTCAGCGAAACGGAAATCGAAGGCATTATTATATAACGGTTCCTAGATATAGACTTACCTGATAACGCCGCGTCGAGCTTTCAGGACGTTTCTGCTGGACGTGTGCACGTGCTGTATTCTGCCGTTTTTTGTCCTGGCGATTAAACCGGGTCCTCCGAGAGTCGCGCTGCTCCTCCAAAGACTTATGGCGATCTTGGTGTAGAGACAGCACATGAGAAAGAGCGGTATAAGGTAGAGGCAGACGAGATTCACTACGTCCAGGACGTTCTTGTTGTGCTTCTTAATATTGGCCACGCAGATGATGTCGACGTTCCCGTCGTTGAGACGATTGCTGATGGTCTCGACGTAGAAAAATCTCGGCGAGGCATACATGGCCGCCAGGATCCATACCACACCTATCACCATCGTCAGGCGTTTCCTAGTCAATATGGACCGGCACTTGATAGGATGAACGATGGCCAAGTAACGCTCGGTACACACCACTACGAGGATTAGTATGCTGGCGGTGTACGAGAGCGCGTGCACAAACATGTACACCTTGCAGAGGAAGTCGCCCAGCTGCCAGCTATTCATCAAGTAATTGGTGAGCGTCTGATAGACGCAGAATATGCCGACGCAAAAGTCCGCCACCGCCAGATTCGCCAGGAAGAAGTTCGTGATGCTGCGCATCCGACGGGAGAACGTCACCACGAAAATTACCATCAGATTTCCTGCAACAGAAACGTACAAGTTCCACGTTACTACAGAACAAACTTGCCGCTAGTAAAAACAAGTACGAAAATATGTAATATTTAATTATACGACAAATTTAAAACGTAAAATGTGAAAGATTCTTTAACAAAGTCTATTATCACTTAGGTTTAAACTTTTAATAATTTCAAGCTAATGGATCAGTAAACCGCGGAAAAAGATATAATGATACAATAATACTATTAAGCGGACGCTTTAACGCTGCATCGCCGTGAGTGCTTGCACGGCGTGCTATCCACATTAATTTATTGCTAAGATTTACTAGCTCCTACACATAATACGAAAATATAAATATATCGAGTATATACGGACATTATTCGACATAAATTATTAGAAACATTTATCTGTTAATTAAGCAATTTTAATAAAACAAAAGAAATTTTTCTTTTTAATTGATTACTGCTCGGGTACCTATAACATTTTTATACAGTTAATTATATGGGTTTCTTTTATCGGAAAATGAGTGTGATCAGTCTTCTTACTTTACTTTCCAGTTCATATATAATTTTAATATTTGAGTCAGTTTCTTTATATTTGCGTTGTATGTTTGAACTTTACTGCGGGAAAATGATAGCATTGGATCCACCGCGTCTCGTCCTTCTACAAATTTGTCACAAAATGTCATTCTTTGTTCTTCGTTTCCGTACTTGAGAGACCGTGGCAAGTATACGACGTTATTCCGGTTAAAGAAGCGTATGTTACGAAGATTGCATGAAATGCAGAAAATGAAATGACGCGAGCTGAGAAAACTCGCTATTTTATATGTCTATCACAATTGTCCAAAGTGCGTCTTGTTACTCTCGAAGGAAAAAAAATGGAAGAGTAAATATATATACAAAAAAAAAAAAATAATATAATACAATTTTTCGCAATTTTTTTTGCAGTAAATTAAAAAAAAAATCATATTTTCGTTGCTTGTGTGATAAATAATTTACACGTTAATGTGCTTTTGCAGCGGACACTTAAAACGCCGTTCTGTAACTCGTAACATTCAGAAATGGCATTACGCCAACTTGAATTTGAGAGAACTAAAAAGCGATTTCATAGCTCGTTATGAAGAGACTGAAGAAGAGATGACCGGAGTGAAAAGTTTTGGTGGTCTTTGAAAGTTGAAAATTATATACCGGACGCGACGAAAAAGGCTTTGCGTTTCAACTTCCATATTTTTCCGCTTACTCTCATTTCCTCTACTTTTACAATTGCTTTAATCTTCCTTATTTTCGTTGCCGAAATTTCTCCCGTGAGATTTCACTCGTAATGAAAGGGCCACAGGACAGTGAGAAATGGACCGCGACGATCGTAGAATTAAAAATGTTGCTGGCGATTGTTGAGGGATCCGCGACGGTAGATTAATGCGTTCTCTCCGAATCATAGATCGATCCTCCAAATTCGTATCGCCCGCAATTAATTTCGTTGATAACGAGTCATTTGTATCCGAACATTTTAATTTCAAATGCCGGATTTGTCATAGTTCGATCGTTTATCGCCGTTGTTCTAATTTACGTATTGATACCACAGAAATAATATGACAATTAAAATCAGCCCGAAATTAATTTAATGTTTAGAAATAAAAATTCAAATCCGTAAAAAGATTTCCCTATTATAAAAAAAAGTTGTACTAAATTAAGATTACTTTAAAACATTTAATGTATCGAGACATTACAACAAAGTTAATTTTAATTTAATAAAAAATAATTTTTGTTACCGAGATTTTATTTAGATGGCAAACACTTTTGACTGTATGCATATATTTTTTAAGTGAATATTCTGTTTTTTGTTTCGACGCGAAATTTGTGGTTGAACAGATGCGCGGTACAAGCATTATTATCACTACATAGAGAGGACTATCGATTTGAGGAACTTCGTAAGAAGCATTTCCTTATCGTACTTTATGCCGAGATTTTTACTTCTCCACGGTTCTTCGCGTCACGTTGACTTGTATGTACGCAATTTAGATTCGCGAAAAAGCTTTGAGCATCCTTCCGTTCAATAACACTCCTTCTTCACGGTTTCCCAGAAGCGTCACGAGAAATTTATTTATTCACATATTTTGCAGGTACACGTAGCTTATTGAAGCGAACGTACCGACCTTGCGGTTAATCATCGCGAGAAAAGAAAAAAAAAAGAAAAAAAAATACGCCACATATACGACAAAGTTTTTTTTCAGTAAAAAATAAGGCAAGATGATAAAAAAAATATGTTAAAGTAGAACGGAATACACCAGAATTTTGTTTCCTTATTCTGCTTGTTTTTAAACACGATAAATATAACAGACTTAATTTTATTCTGCAAAAGCTTAGTGAATAAATACACTTGATACTTTTCTTACTTTATAAGTAAGATTACTTCCTTCGTTAATCCTTCTTATGAAGTGTAAGATACTGACAAGCTTAATCCTGTAATTTCTATCTCGCTTATATTGTATAAAATCTCGGTAAGAGGCGAATAAATATACCGTCGCCATTTATCTGCGAGATAATATTATTATGGAGATAATGCTCCAGTACCAGGAATGTGAAACTATTCGCAGCGCGTTCTAATAAATTGTGCAAAAATGCATCCGCGATTAATTTAATGTGTTTAAATTACATTTACATAAAGAAATTTAATAAAACCCACGTAATTAAGTAATATACTATACGAACCCAAGCTATTTTGCTTAATGGGAATTTTACTCGAAGCTAGTTGCACGAATTTCACAGAGGTAACTACGAATGTCTAAATGAATCTCGTGTGAAAGAGGAAGATGGTAAGAGATATGTTTGCCTGGCGCTTTCATCAGTTTTCCCTGGGAACGACATATTTAACGAGTCACGAAGTCGTACGAAACCGCGATGAGTTTGGAAGCGTTCGAACTTTTCTTTCACATTGTCATTAATTTCATACTAATTATTAATCTAAAAGCGAAAGCTATTAAATTGATTAACAAATATAACGTTTGCAAAATCTTTCTATAAGGAAGGAAATTTATACATCATTTATATCACGACAGATAAATATTACATTACAGCTGCAAGATTATTTTGATATTTTGCTATGAAAAGATTTCTGAACAATTGTGTTTTAGGATCCTGTAAAATGCTCCCTTTACGTAAACGCGCGATAACGTAGAACTTCAGAAATATGACGGTGCAATGAAGTAAGTAGCACCTGCACGGTTCTTCCACTGGAAACTTCCGGCATGGAAACTTCAATTTCCCGACTCTCTCGGCGGTTTCACGTGAAGTGAACAGCAATGATTTATCTAGAGACCATAAAATACCTACTTCTTTTTTTTTTTTATATAAAAACTGTTTCGCGGTTCGATGTTAAACAATGTTAGATAAAATACTGTAATATTGAAATATTGTAAATAGTTAGTACTTGTTAATACAAAAAAAAAATGTTAACAAAATGAATTAATTCTACGTTTTACGCGGTGTCCTGATACAAGATCTTCTAATCTCCTTTCGTTTTATTTCGACACAATATCTGCTACTGTCGAGGCGAGAAATACCGTACTATTCGGAGGATATTCTCTGTCGGAAATTACTGGGTCGGTACCCCATTCTGCAGGATATCGCTAACGCAATCCCCAGACAGACGCTGGAGAATACGAACGAGCCCCTCTCTGTTAAATAGAACATTCCTGGCAGCTCTCGAATGCTTCAACACCTATCTGCCGACAGTGATCGTGTCTCGTTAACTCAGATAGTTTCAATCGGATGCCAATAATAAAAAGGTGCGACGTGTAACGGCAAATCTACATACTTTCGTAAATACTCGACTGTTATAAGAAAGTACGTTGAAAATTAAGTAAAATTGTATTCGGAAGAAAATTATTAAACGTTCAATATTTTTACTAGTTTCGTCAAAAGGGACAAAATAACGAGAATCTATTTTTCAAAATTTGATTGAAAACGTACAATAAAGAAAGAAATTGAATTTACGGCGGACTGACGAACGATAAATTTTTATCGTCACTTTCGATAGATCCAGCTTCGCGATTGTGTTTATTACTATGCTGAGCATGTGGATGTGAATAGCTTGCGTCGTATGATATTGAACGGCACGTCGTTCACACCGATTGCGTCGATGACAATTTGTTAGCTTTTTCGACATGAAGAGATTTCACAGCAATTTTAATTTATATTGCAGGATTAGTCTGACGCTTATTAAAAATTTCCTATTTAAGCAAGATAATCTAATTAGCTTAATTTTTGTAAAATGATAAAAGTTATTTATGTAGCTATACGTTTTATCATGCATAAAACGTAAAATAAAAGATTTTCTTTTTTTTCTATATAATAAAATATAAAAGATCGAAGGAATCGACAATGATTGCAATTATATGTTAAATACGTGATTCGTTACCTCATTGTTTTAATGATGGAGCACTTCATTTAATTGTAGTGAACTGATACCAAACTCATTGTCATAAACGTAAATGTAATTAATTTTAATGAGCTTCCTTCATTATAATTTTTCTTATTATTTATCTATGAATTTTTCCAAAGCATAATAAACAATAAATTAGCGATCATGAATAGAAACAATAGCCGGTACTATAAAGAAAGATAAAGAAACGAAATGATAATCCATGATTTAACGACTTTTACAAGAATAAATCACAAGATTTATCACCATATTTTTCGCTTTACTCGCAATCTCTTTTTAATAGTTGGACTTTTTATTAATAAAAATTATCTTCTTTTCCCGGTGTTTAATTTTTTATTTTTCATATCACACAGCCATTGTGTTCCTTCGATCGATCACTTTCTCACTTCGTTTACTTTCTCTGCGAAGAATAAGAAAGAAGGCTGGAGAAAGAATAAAAAAAAAGTAAGGATGAAAGAAAGAAAGAAAGAAAGAGCGCGACATGTAAAAAGACGGTTGAACGTGAAACTAGTTTAGAAAGATAACGATTGATGAAGTTATTATCGATTTGTCCCATAAATTCTTTATTTGCAAATAACCAGCATTATAAATAATTCCGCCGGCTGTTCACAAAGTTTGCAATTGGTGAATAAATTTGCATGTGCATAGAAATGATCAAATATATGCATACATACATGTATAAAAAACGGAATTTGCTCGTAAGAGATTCACTAATCGCGTATTTCAATAGCTGTTATTACATATGTATAATAAAATCTTCATTCTAAAATATGTGCAGAACATTCTTCATAATATTTTAGCGATGTATAAATTTCTCCAACTTGTATTTTTAATTACATTTTTATTGCTCTGGTAACTTTTTCGCTCTTTTACATTAAATTTTACAACACGTCAGAATGCAAATTAATAAAAATATTTTTTTTGATGCTCATGGAAATTACTGTCTATTTGCATTACAACTACTGAGCCGCAAATTTATTCACGAATCGATAAATCGATGTGTAGAAAAGTTTTGGCGTCGAGTAAATGAATGGCAAAGTTATAAAAAAAAAAAAAAACAAGATCCGTAACGACAAAGAAAATCACGTTACAAATTTAATTCGCGAAATGGAGAAGTTGCAAGTGTTAAAAATGAAATATGAAGAAGACGATAATAAAAAATCAAAGAAAATGTTATTTTAAAACAACAATTTATGAACAAACGATTAAAACATTTGCGTAGGTAAAGTTTAATTTAAATTCTGTTGTTATTCGACCTTTTTCATTGCACATCTGGCCACTGTAATTATTTAATTTATGTTCTCGCAACATCCTGAGCGAGATCCAATCTATTTCACTTAGAAAATTAGAGATAATCAGAACGTGGGAACATTACTAAATAACACATTTTCAGGACAGCGAAAATACTCGTACTTTTATGTAAATCAATAGACAAATAAATAATTTTATCTCTTCCCTAAATAAATTTATTGTGGTGTTACAAGACCTTTCGTTGTATTCCCCGCAACAGATAAAACACAGAACTTATGCAGTTTTATTTTAACTATACTTGAAAAATAAAATAGAACAAAAATATTAATTATTTAATAAAATAAGATTAATAAAAAAAAAATAAAAAAAAATAAGTTTTACAAAAGTGTTATAATTTAAAGAGAAAAAGAAGTAACTTAATTTTACGCGGAAGTCTCCACCCTGTGCTATTTTACTGCATTTTTTTTTTTTGCGTAACATATGTAATATAGCTTCTTTGCACGCTATGTAATAAAATAATCGTGCGTCGCATATATATATCTGCCGTGGTAAAAATAACGTCCGAGTTTAAACTTTCCGTGTAGTTTCAGTTCCCGCGAAAGCGAGAGAAAACTTATTTTCACGTCAGTAAATTTTTTCGTAGCAATAAACGTTACTACGAAAAAAATTAAAAATTAAACAATAATTAAATTATTTAATAAATAAATAAAATTAACGAGAACAAGAAGCAACTATCTAGCAGTAGTCTACCCGTTACTCTATGCTTTTTCGGCACGTATTGACCTATGCCAACACGTGCTCGACTGTCCAGATTGCCGCGATAGTGTGAGTACGTGCGTGTGTTGACATCTGGCCGGTAGCTCTCGCATTCCAAGTTCGCAAGGTGGAGGACGCGCGGGCGGCGAGAACCGGTTTGCCCGACGAATTCGGCAGTCGAGCGAGCATTGCGTAAGATCAACACGCAACACAACAGTAAATTAGTACGCGGCGGAAAACATTTAAATATCTAAAAACTAAGTTTTTCTAACTCATTATTAGGTAGCAATAATTGTCTCGTACCTAAACGTTTTGAACGTTGAAACGTTACTATTTTTTAAATAAATAATTTAAATAAATAAAAAATAAATGTTTTTTTTTTTTAAACATATGTAGAAATAAGTTATTGGTTAAGTTTAAATTGCTCGAGAACTCAATATCCAGTGTACACTCATCGTCAGAAATGGCAATCGTGGTGCTGCGACGGCGGCTAGCGTATGTGATCTTGACGTGGGGTGCGTCAAATCTCACACGAAGCGCGCGCGTAGGTGTGTGGCGGAGCATCGGTCACAAAGGACTGAGGGGAAACGCGGTCTACTATACCACCCCGCACTCGGCGACCGAGAAAAGGGGAAGTCACGTACGCCAACCGCCGTCTACGCTCGCCGCAGCAAATGCCATATCTGCTTTTCAGTGTACCTACTTTATAACTCGCTTATGAAAATTGTACGTTGCTTGTCTGAGACAATGGGATCCAAATTGCGACTATGTAATTTGTCTTTCGCGCATTACGGGGAAGGAGAAAATTAGCAGATTCGAACAGCTCGACAATGTTCATAATTATTTGTGACTATAGCGTATGAGCTTCTTTCTGATGATGGATAATAACGTGTACGGAAACGAAATTATCTTTCCTTGTGTATTATCTTATGAGCACGCCGTATACTGGCTGGTTTGAATTATAGTAGATAAATCTTTCAGTAAGTTATTTTTATGGTTTTCACGTTTCATTAAAAAAAATTAAAACTATTATATCTTTAAAAAATATTGTTTTTAAATGTATGTCAAAATTATACTTTCCGAAGATAAAAAATAGCGACCGAAAAGGTTAAAAATCCCCAAGCTTAAGTCGCGCAATGTCCGTGTCACATTTTCTGAAATCGCGTGGTCAGCGGGAACATATATGGTAGTAACATACGAACACTCTTATCGTTCGTAAAATATCCGTCGGATTCACGACATTTCTTTTCATTTAACTGAAGATTAAAGAGAGGTTTTTAGCCTCAAAGCATTACGAGCCACGGTTTATATCTTACGACTTATTTTGCAACTGACGTGCATTGCAAATGTTTCGAAATACGGATACACGTTCGCGTCTCGCCAAAGAGATCTCGTTTTACCCTTTGAATCTACTGCATGAATATATTAGTAGCAAAGAAATATGCGCCCTCTGAACATAAATGTAGATCTGATTATTCCACCGCGTGATAACCTGAGACGTTTATGTTACTTAAATATTGCGTTAGTTCCTTACGCGAATTAAACGAGTTAAATTTATTTTATACTTTATACTATCGATAGTGGTGTTGTTTCTACAAAAATGAATTAATTAAATCGCAGATTTTTCATTTAATTATGTTAAATGAAAAATATGTCAAAGAAACAAAGTAATATTTTTTCTAATTAAATATAATTCAAGTGTCAGAAAGATTTTACGAAATATTCTTCAAAATTTGATTATGTGAACGTTTCTAAAATACGACACGGGGAAGAATTAACTGCGAAAGCCGTGCGAGTTGGATTAAAAAATAATATACCTATCATGCTTTAAAAAAAAATTGTGCTTCTCAGCATTAGTTGGATAAGTTGAAAATGGAAAATTAAAATATGTTGAAGTACCATTCCGTGAAAGCAGATAGAAGTAAAACGCACGTTATCGCTCTCTGTCACATATTGGCATAATAAGAGAAAAATAAAAACCGGAAGCGCCGGGTCTTTTCCATTAGAGGAACATGATGAATCTTCGAATCATGGAATTGCAGTAAAAGAGAGACGCTAAGATGAATATTCTAAAATATTAGCTTGCTTATCGTTTATTCTCCTCCAGGTTTCCCTGCTATTTTCATAAGATATTCTTTCTTTAACAAGGCCTAACATTGATCTTAAACTCTTATCAAATTTTCAACAATCTTCAAAAAACAATCTTGAATAAACATCTTCGATTTTACCTCCTCGATTCTTTATAAATTTTAATTTATTTCCATTATCATGTGCCGTGTATTTTGCATCATGCAACACAAAATTAATTTAACACGTAAATATGAAAAAAACTATTTTTATCGAGAATCTGCATGATGTGATAATAGAGTATAAAGAAGAAAATAAGTGTGTTTATAAAAATGGCAATAAAGTAATTTTAAAAAGATTCGAGATTAAAAGAAAAACTAAAGAGATTTATTATAAAGAAATACAGACAAAATTGCTCGAGACGACATTCTAATGATAGATATTAATAATAAAAGAAAGCTTTTCTCCAGCGAAAAATAAATGACATTTAATTAACAGAATTTATTTGTCTTTATACTCTTGAACAGTAAATAATTTTTCTGGTTATTTAATTTTAAATAAGTTATTTTCGGCTAGTGTAAAATCAAATAATACGTATTTTCTAAATGATAAAAATATTTAGCTCTATTTTTGTAGAAGATATATCGTTATGATTCAGCTGCGAGATTAAATATTCAGAATCGTAACTTTATCATAATTTTATTATTGAGTTAAAAGTTTGTTCATTTTGATTTATTTCTTGTGCTTGCTTTATTTCTTAATAAGTCGTATTTCTAACAAGATTTCTTATTAACTTTTAAAAAGCGATTACTTAATCATATCCTTCGCTACATCGTACTTAATGCATTTTCCGGAACAGAAGTTGTTGATTCAAACTTAATTTATTTTTCAACGTTTTCGTTATCGATGAAAACGAATAAAGTTTTGCATTAAGTTTTGTACACATTTCAGAATTCAAATACGGTATCTTTGAGAGAAACAGCGTTCATTGTTAGGACGTGAATATCTCGTTCAAGTTTCTGTGTTGAATCGAAACTACGATTGGGTTTTAAGAGTATAAAGAAGAATAAATTCGCAAACAGCAGCCCTTGTCCGTAGGATACCGCGACTTATACAGGCGCGGTAACCGTGGTCAGAATCGCGGATGAGCGTGAAATCAAGCCCTATGGCGGAAAACAGATTATTTTCAATTGTTGTTCGAAAAACGAGATTCTCCAATTCCATTTGCCGTGACGAGTATTGATGACGAGCAAAGATTCCAACTAATGAAAGTTCTACAACTTCGATTTCGCGGCATTTTATACGTACGTATATATATAGTTTCAATTAAGTATCATAATTGTGAATTAGTGGCGGTTTAAAATACTTTAAAATTTTACTATAACAATGCTAATTTTTTTTTTTTTTAATACAGCTATTATTATTTACGCTTTTTTCTTTTACGTAATAAAAGATATCACTTGATTCTGCTTTAGATACA
Source organism: Cardiocondyla obscurior (assembly GCF_019399895.1). NCBI lineage: Eukaryota > Metazoa > Arthropoda > Insecta > Hymenoptera > Formicidae > Cardiocondyla > Cardiocondyla obscurior. The sequence goes on from NC_091881.1 coordinate 409,342, forward strand.
CCTAAAGCAGAATTAATTTAAGTTTAAAACAAATATCTTTTTAATCAATGGCTGTGAAAAGCGTTTCGAATAAATCGAAGTAGAAAGTAGCTTTAGAGTGTATACTTTCGACGAACAAAAAAATGGTAAATAGAACGGGTTTAAACGGGTATCCCAACTTTCTTTATACACTGGTTTGTAACCCCATTCTTATTCCTTTCTCATTAATTCCTTTCTCATTAATTAAGTTAGCTTAAAAGAACAATAGTAAAGTTTCGCGTAATTGATTGACGCTTAACTGCATTCATGAATAATGCAACTATCTCAAAAAGCGCATTGAAAGTTGAAACGTTTTTTTTCTTTACATTGTAAAATATTATATTCAGATAAAAAAAAAAATTTTCAATAATAAGCAGTCAAAAGTGTACTATAATCCAATATTACTTATATTCAATAATTAACAATTAAAATTAATATCATTATAATACCATATAAATTATGAAATTATCAAATTACAATCCCAGAAACAATTAATTAAATAATAAGGATATAAATATTTATAAATCGGCATTATTAATAATTATATGAGATTTCATTAATATTAAAATATTGAAATTAATACTTGTAACGTTATACATAAATACTACTTGTATTCTATTTTAATATTATACGTTATTAAACAAAAGTCGATTAATAGTAAATGACTTCAAGTGATGATAAAAGCGTTAATGCTTCTTGCAGAGAATTTCTGCCTCTAAATTTAATATTAAAATATATAAATCAATGAAATTAATTAAAAATTGAATTTTATTTTCTTAAATCATTTAGAAACGCTTTAAGTTGTTTTTTAAAAGAACTTACAATAATCAAATAACACGAAACACGTGTTAAATAAAATAATAATTGAAAGTATCACCAGAGATATAGAATTTCTGTATGTCTGGCGTATAAAATGTAGCATATTTATTTCGAGAATTAATTGCATTAAACATGTTATATTATTTTTACGACTTTTTATTTCTATTATACCAGTATTTATTGTGAAACGTTGTTTCACATGTAACAGAATAAACCGTACAGTTATTGGTCACTACGCATAATTATTGGCTACTTGAATTTACGAGCTACTAATTAAGTTAATGCTTGAGTTTATGTTACAATTCGAGTTCCTCTGCGAGTGGCAGATTACATATCTTTGTAAAGGAAGCTGTCAATTACAAGCTCATATAAATTTCCAGAAATAATTGATATTGCATAAACTCCAATAAATTAGTTATTATATGTCAATCTGACAATTATGTGCAAATGTATTATTGTAGAAAACCAACTATTAACGATTTATAATATTTTATATACGTATTGTTCTAATTTTCAACAAACAAAAAAATTTTTTTAAGTTACTCCTTTGATTTGTTTTATTAAAAAAAGTGCTTTTGACGAACTTTTTTCTTTAACATATTGGTGCTTGCTTTTGTTTAACATGTACCAATTAAAAATTCCTCAAATGCACACCTCGAATAGTTCACGAATTTATCAAATAAAGTATTTTTACAAAACGAGTATCAATATCTCTCTCGTGATTGAGGTAACATCCTATTTGATGAGATTTTTTTCAATGATATTGGAGCTATCAGTCTAGAAAAGTTCGTTTCGGTCGAAAGGCAGCTTGATTTGTTCGTTTCGTCGATGCGCTTTACGAAATAAAAAGAAGCCAGAAGAGTTGGGCGCTTGGCGAGTACACTATCGCGATAAAACGAGTGAAGAAGAGGGGAAAAACAAATTGAAATTTCAGCATGTAACGATCACGCGCTTGCACTGCTCGGGATTTATCACACCAGCGACCGGTATTTGCATTTCCGGCTACAGTAGAATACATACAAGATGATAAATTCAAGTATTGAGCCCAAAATAATTGGACTCAAGAGTAATTGTCGACGACACGCAACACAGAGATTCGAAATAATTACGGATAACGACTGAATTCCAAGAATAATGTTTGTCTGTTCGAATTATTAATTATGGAAAATTTAATGTAATAAATCGCCAATAGTGATCTTTTTTTTTTATGAGAAACTGTATTAAAAATTATAAATAGAGATATAGGGCATTTTCAATGTGGTCACAGTGAGCAATTTAATTATCAGTGTAGCCGACGGCGATATTATCCATTTTAAAACGCAACAAAGAGAAAAAAAAATACAGGCGGTATGTTCGTAATTCGAAAGGTGATATTTAATTATTTAACGATGGATGGATGCGGTCGACGGATAGTGTGACACGTGTTTCGACTTTGTGATTTTCGAAATCGCATATTTGGGAAACACTACCGTGAATTGGATATCGAGTGCTTTGTTTTTTTTTTTTCTTTTTTCCCCGAGTTAAATAATTTCGAACCTTATCGTACCAAACATTTATAATAATGAGTTATAAGAAAAATTAATGTTAGGCGTATTTGAAATACATAAAAGTAGAGAAATAAAAATCGATTTTTAATATTCGTTCGCTAACTAAAAAAAAAAAAATACTTGTGAAAGTTTATCTGAAATTTCGAAACCGCGATCATGACAAACAGGCTCGCGTTTATTGAGAGCATAAATTTTAGCCGGCATCAAAAGAAATCTCCGTTTGAAGAATTGAATCGACGTTTCGTTCAACTTTGCTATTGCCCTATCTAGCGAACTACAGTTACGTTATTTACGAGTGGCCAGAAAAAATTACGGTGTATCACGGACTTAGTTACAGATCATAGTAAAAAAAAAAAAAAAAAAAAAAAATAAAGAGACATTTTCTAATTATTGCAACACAACGCGTGCAAAATTTAATAACTATAAATTTGCATATTTCTATTCTAAATACTCATTTCAGTATTTCGTTCTGCTTTTGCTTCTCAATTCTGTGTTTTACCTTTCTATTCACCATGTATCATGTTTCTCGTGAGTTTCATTAATATGCGCATGATTATGCAACCGCATCGTCGTAGTTCTCATTTGTTCTAAATTGAGTTGCAAGTAAGGATCATTAATCATCTGATATCGAGAGCAACCGATTCAAACGTGAGATTTGCCGGAAGATTATCAAACCTTCCTTCCGATTTCAATTTAGTTTTACATTTACCGCGGTATCAGTTTTTAAATTTTGGCTTCTCATATATCGCATAAGATGCTTAAAATGTTTAGCTCAAGATTATCAATAAAATGTCAACGACCCACTCTCTAATTATATTTCTTTTGTGACTAAATTAGCTATCTTGTCGTCGACTGAAATTCTTAAAACGATTATGGTAACTGATATTTTCCGGATAATTAAACCCTGTTCTCATTTACACTTAACGTGAGTCCGTAAATGCGTCGACGACTCTGGTTAAGACCGGCAAATTACGAAAGGCTTCCTTCTCTTAAAAGCGATCGACTAAATATCTCGCGTTGATTACACCCGCGCTGCGGAAACGATCGACTGTTTAACGGTGATTCCGCGGTAATCCGCAACGCGGGCGTTTCACATCTCCGAGGAAATGAAAGCGTCTCAACAGCGACATATCTGCATTTAAGCAAACAGGAGTTGCAAATTGCAGCCCTGTCTCGCACAAAACGCGTCCTTTGCTTCGGTTCAAGATAGACATTGATTAAACCCGCCGTGAATTAGTAGCGGGATTAACCCTTCAGCACTCGCGAAGCTTACGAATTGGAGAGACACTCTCATCACGATTTTTTAACTAAATTTCATATAAATGTAAAAATAGAAAAAAAAAATCTTTGAAAGCGCAACAAACAATTTCTTCTTTTTAATATAGCCAATAAGTATCTTTTACAAATAATAATATATCTTGTTGCAAAAAGATATATATGTGAATTAATACATTAAAAAAAAATTGTAATTTTATCTATCATTAAAGTTAACGACCAAAGATTTTTTTTTTAATTAAGTAAAAAAAAATGGACTCACCGAAAAAGCAGCAGACGAAGACGATGGTGTATAAAGTGATGAAAATTACTTTCACGTCCGTCCTGTCGAAGATGTAATCTTCGCTCAATGACACATTGTGAAACAAGGTTTCGTTATTCATGTAGCTTTCGTTGTTATTGATCTCATAAGGAATTACATTCCGATCGCCGAGAGTTCTGTAACAAAGAAAATGAATTTATCGTTAATGATACTGAACCGTGAACATAATATCATAATAATTATAATACCAAAAACGAAACACTATATACATGTCATTAAATATTACACCTTTTATAAGATTATGTAACGTTGCATAATAGATACGCAGCTCTTGCGCTATAAAAGAATGGCAATTCAAATTGTATTTTAACGATATCGTTACGACATTTTCATCTTTGCTTTTTACAGTCTTTACGTAACATGAAAGTAAAATAAAAAAAATATAGCGCACATAATTTCTTTTTTTTATGTATATATCAATTGTTTGTGTTTTAGAATTGCGTAAAAAAAAAAATGTTGATTATGATTTCTTGTCATAGGATTGCAAACATCTAGTACACGAATACGTGTATATTAATCCAGTGCTAAAGTAATGAGATAAGAGTTTACGGATTTATAGGAGTATCATGAAATAAATTGTGAGATAAAAATTGCAGTACACCGATAATCAATACGCGATATACGCTTGTACGTGTTTCTACTTTATGGAATTGCAAGTTCTTTTATGTGGTTAATAAAATATGACATCTATATATTTACACATACATATATACTGTTAACAATTTTTTATAAAAACTGTTAGCACACGTGTCGATAAAAATCCGAAACTTTCGAAGCATAAGATAAATAAAAGTTTATTATTTTATTTATTACTTTATATAAAAAAAATATGTATAATAAAAAATATATATAATAAAATTGAAACGTTAGTTTCTCTCTTTTTCTTTCGCTTTTTTTTTTTCTTTTAGAAGACTTATTAAATTTAACAATATCGAATATTTGTTTTATCTAAAACAAAAATACATATAACAACGTTAGAAATAACAACGTTGCGTCTCTGAAAACCTGTGTAATTTTGGATTTCTGACGGAATATGGGGCTGAGAGACTGTGATGTATAGAGCACATGTGCATACGTAACGCACATTCGTCAAACTCATCCTTTCCTTCCGTGATACGCAGCTTAACGCACATGTGCCATGTAAAAGGACGCAGATATGAGCCAACGGTAGCATAATTGTACTTGTTTCGTGTTTATTACGTGCTTGCATGACGTTATGTGAAAAGCGTAACGGGGAGATACGAGGTGACAGGTTACGTTTACAAGGCAAATGCGATTATTCGATCCTATATAAGCGAATATAGCGTGAATCGACCGAAAATGGGATTAGCTTTTCCAAATACGAGATTGGGACAAGGTACGGGCGATAGGCTGTCACTGATTAAAGTGAGCGCTTCGATAAAGGGCTGAAGTCAAGCACGAACGTGCATGTTTGTCGTGTATCGTTGCTGGAAATTTTTTATTTTTTTTTTTTATTTTACGCAATAATCGAGCTACAGCCACAACGTCAATTTTCACTTTTTATTCAACAAAACTAGAACAAACCATGCGCGCGCTATGTTTGCAATATAATTTTAATTTAATTTTCCAAAAGAAAACCAATTTAAAAGATGTTTTACTAAATTTTTTCGCGGCTCGTGATAGAGACGTTCAATGTATGTCTTTGGCAAAATATTTATTATTAAAAACCCGAGTTTTTTTTTTTTCATTGTGACACGAAAAAGATAGTTACTAATGAGAACATACTCGTAGAACAATTAATTAATTATACAGCGTATTTCGCAAACTTGCTTTATTTCGCGAAGTTGAAACTAGAAATAGGATATGCTAAATTTGTCACTTGTTTTACTAGTTAGTACGCAGCTCGTAAGTGCTTGTTTATTAACTGTAAATTAATCAAATTTTTAATTTAAATATTACAATTAAGTATTAAATATTACTATTATTATTATAATCGTAACATTTTGTATTACTATTAATTATTTACTAAACTGAAAAAGAGGTGAAACTGATAAAAAGTTAACAAAAAGAGAAAGAGTCGATTTTACGTCACAAGTGCGTCACAAAATGCAACTAATATTACTGGATAAAACTCTTGAATATATTTTTTTTTTTTATCAAGTTACTTTTTAATTGAAGCCAGAAAAGGGATTTTACGAGCGACGACGAATCTCCAAATGTTCGTTATTGCACATGAATATACGCTTTACTGAAAAGACTGTTCATAATCAAGCTGTCCGTTCGATGTAACGTGACGATAATCCAAGTTTCTTTCCGCTTTTCTCGTTCGAAGATTACGCGTTATCTCTGAATACGTAATAGCGATGACATGCACGTTGAACGTGAATACGTAACACTGAACATATTTCATGCAATCTTAATCAAGCAAAACGCCTCATAATCATGCATGTTCAAAATCCATAAAAAAAAAAAAAAAAAAAAAATTAATACCAACAGATCGGACATTACGATCATTTTATTCCGCCACGACCGAGATAAGCGCGATACGATCTGCGAGAATATAAGATCAAATGAAACATCTAATATTAATTCATATAATTAATCTTATGAACGATTTCGTGCAGTTTGCTGCAGCGAAATTTATTGTTAATCTATACCGTATGTGTAAAGTATGTTAATGCACTGTTATCAGTGAAATTATTAACGACGATAGCGATCGTTAATGCGTGGAAACTGCGCTGCGTTCCATGTACGCGCACCATAACGTACAACATCGTACGCATATGGATGTGTTGATTTTGCAACCCTAAGTACTCCAGATCTTTCGAGCAAACTCTGTACCGCAAACAAGAGTTAGAAAGACCAAGGGATAAAAAGAGAGAAGTCGCGCGATAAATTTACCGTATCTTCGATGAGAACAGAGCGTTGCTCGATATTCGTAGCTCCGATCGGGAAGCTGATAAAATTTGTGGCCGGTGCCTGCACCGCGAAATACATATATATGCCACAAAGGTAGATACGCATCTCCTTTTCCTAAGGATTTACTTCGGAGGAAACGCGGCTGGAAACTTGTGCAGTTTAGTAACTTGCAATATTGAGTGTTCTTTGGATTAAATTCGTGACTCCTGCGAGCTATGTGATATCGCCGCGGGTGAATCAAACTTTCTTACGACGAAGTATTAAAATAATTCCGTTATCCGTCTTTGAAATTTAATTTGTAAGAATCTTTCAATCGCCTGTAATTCAAAGTTATCCTTACCTCGATATATCTTTACCGGTTTTTTTAAACGTAGGACGTCTCCGATTAATTTTCTATTTCTTTTAAAACTTCACATGTTTTCATAATTAACAAACGTTTCAATTTTATACTAATTTACGTTCGCATAATAATTAAATTTTATTATATTAAGTTAAAAAGCAGAAAGTTTTCAAAGTTAATTTATTATTTGAAAATAATATCAGGAAAATCATTATTCGCTGTGTTATATTAAGGCTAAGTAAATTAAATTAAAATTTGCCTGACATTTAAAGTTAATTACCTAATTGAATAGTCTCGTTTTTAATTTTCGTCTCAAAAATTTAATTTAAGTAAAACGTTCTAATAAATAAGAGTTAGCATTTGGTTTGTGAAAATATATTGTATTATTCTTAAGCTCAAGCTTAAACTGTATAAAGGTTTGTTCTTTCTTATCCGCCGATGCATATCTCTGCCTAAGTTGACGATATTTTATCACTATTAGAGCAACGATGTTTTTCACCCTAGTCTCTATAAGCTTGACATGTTTTATACATCGTTAGCCTTTCCTCGTCGAAACTGTGTAGGTTGACAGTGATAATCCACCCGTTGGTGACGTAGGTATTAACTTTTTCGTACCTTTGTAACGAAAGCTTTTGTTCTATACATACTAACAAAGGCCATGTTCTAGGTGTCATTCTATGTTTCACCCAATTAACATTTCGTCCCACTGACTGAGTTCGACGCACCCGCCGATAAAGGTGCCTGATTACTCGAAAGGTTATTTCTATTTCGACTATTCTTTTTATTAGTTTAATTATTCTGTACATTCATTCAGAAAATAATTTATAATTAACGTCTTAGACAAAATTCGCATCAGTCACGTATGTTAATTAATAGAAATGTATTAATTTTATTTATTATTATTATTTTTTTGTATTAAAGCGTTTACCATATTTTCTTCAACTTGATTTCAAGTGGAGGAGCTCAATACTGCACTTATTATACCATACAGTCACTGCGCTTTATTCTCCAATATCGTATCAACCATCTTATAGTCGACTATAAAAGTTGTGCATGTCTATCGTTCGGAAATATGTATCTCAAGATATCAATTTACTTTCTCCCAACGAAAGCACCGTCATTGTTATGGATAAAAAGTAGTATTGTTATGGAAATATTGTTTTCTGAATCGAATGTATTATCGCGAGTGGAGAAACAAGTCTTACTCAGTTCCAGAAAAATTTCTATTCTTTACAAAATCAAATGCTGTTCTTTTTCTTTCATACATGAGTAAAGGCACTTGTGCGTCATTAAATCCTTACGAAGTTTTAGAATCGTCTAAGTTACTTTCTCAGTGATAAATGTTATTCCGGGCTTTGCTATGTTACCGCTCAGATACGAAACTCTACGATTTTAAGTATTATCTAGTTTCAGAACGAATTACCAAATAGATCGTAATAAATTTTTTTTTAATGTCATTTTCTAGAAATTTAATATGTTTGTAAAAAAATTATGTTTAATAAAATATATTCTTGAAAATGAACATTTATGCACCCTGGATAATTCCCATTCCATCCCTTTTAAGACAATGACCTCCCGAAAGACGAATTAAGTCTCTAGAAACAACCCACAGAAATTCTACAGAGACTGATTCATCTTACTTCCACTCATATACCTGTGTTTCGTGTAATATGCGACAAGCAAGCTACCCACATGACTACCTACGCGAGTGTATTGCAGGACTAATTAATACGTCGTAAAAACTGATCATGTCTCCCACGCGAATAGTGGGCGAATCAAACGCGTGTAGCGCGTCTAACGTATTCAGATTATATCGATTTTAAGGAAGATTCGTTTTCTATAATTTAGATTATCTACAATACGCAAAAAAAAAGAAAAAAACATATGTATAAGCGTGTAAAATACGAAAAAGCAGTTTCGTTATCTCGCAAAAGTGAAACGTCAAGTAAAAATTGTCGCTTCATTAACGATAATGAACCTGTTTCGTTTCGAAGCAGGTGTACTATATCGAGAAATTAGCTCACTAATGCAGCAGGGTGTAAATATTAACATAGCCGATATCCATAGTTGTTTCATACATATATAATTTCCTATAATATTGATTCACATTGATATTCTAACGTTCCCACTTGAACACACGAGCTCAGTTTATAAGCCAGTAGAAATAGTCTAATTATGCAATCCGTTCACGATTGTAATCCCAAAATAAATTTACAAACAATTAGCGATTATATAAGAACACTGAAACAATTCGAACGGATGTTCGCTTTAAGATCAAATTCAATTTATCAAAATCGAAATGTAAGCTATTCCGATCTGAATAATGTCGTGGATGGATAACCTGATATCTCACAATATATATCTACTTTAGTGACAGCCTTTTTCTATAAATAGATCATTACTCCATTTAGCAAACTTACACGGAAGCGCTAAAGAAAGCAAATCGAAAGTAATTTGATATCTGAAAATATGATGTTTTATTAAATTAAATTTTGTAATAAATTTTATTTTAGAGAACCCTCGGAGCTTCTTATCTGCTGACACAGCGGTAATTGTTATTTATTCTCAATCTCAATATTAAATAATAATTCAAAGTATGTCGTTTTCTAAAGACCAATTTTTTTCTTTTCTATTTAATTCAATGCGATGCATATTACCAGTTACACTTCAAGAGTTAACTAAATATTTTTTAATCTCAAACCGAGATACGTATTTGCAGAAAAAAAAAAGTTACGAAGTTCATTATAATAATTTTAAATTCCGGTTGGTTCATCGTAAGCTATAAAGTACATGCCAGAAGTCCGCGCACGTATCTTTTTTATATTTTATGTTCTGTTACGAAGTTAAGCCATTAACTTCATCTGTTAACTTTTCCCATGAGTAAAGATCTAATCCAGACGGATTTTTAAAAGAGCCGAGAAAAAGAAATAAAGCAGAGAAACTGATTCAAATTGTTGAAAATAAAAAAAGAACCGAGTTTGGAGTCGGTTTTTTCCGCGGTGCTCGGTCGCATTTGATTTTAATTAATATGACACGCGCAGAATGCTCTTCTAACTTCAACGTATTAATTTTCTTCTAGTAATATACTTAAAAGAAAAACTTTTGTATGAGGAAGTTGTTTCGCCAAATTTAGCATAGAAAAAAAAATATATATATACGATACACACCAGTATGTGCCACGGAAAATTAATCAGGTTAATACATTTTAGAGATCAAATATTGTTTAAGTAATCTGTGGTAATATAATTATGTTATTTTTCTTACGGCAAATGCACGCGCTTGCTTTTGTCAATATCACGTATAGTTAATGGAGATACTCGTCAGCGTCGTAAATCAAATATCCGCGTGGTGGGCGTATGATGAAACGCGAGTAAATCAATTGTTAACGAATTTGCATACTGATGAGATACTCGGCATACATTTTCAAGATTTTTCAATCACGGATGATGTGCGATCGAGTACGTGCCGCTGCATGGACGGTACACAAAGCCCCGGTATAAAGATTTCAAAAATGATAAGCGCAAAATTGACTACGCGCTACGCTAAGATCATCACCGTAAATGCCCTGCCCTTTGAATTCTAATTGTTCCTCCAAAATGTAGTAATTAAATTTATGTCGCGGAAACCCGGTAAAGCGAACTCGGGAAAGCGAAGCGAGAGCTGTCATAAGAGAAGCATATTAGCCATAGTAATTAATTCTAACTCGAGTGATTCGACAAAGGGGGCACACATTTGCTGCAGTTAAAACCGAAAAACTAGATATTGTGTAAAGTTATGAAACCCATAAAGGAAATGTACTTAGCAGTGCATTCCGCTTAATAACATTGATATCACGTTGAACGTTGAATTCTATTGTCTTACAGATAGAAGGTGTTATTAACATTTTAGTAAATAATAAAATTTTTTTTCTTAAAAAGTTTAAGTCTGATTAGAGGTCTAATAAATAAGAAATCAAGTGAATTTATCCGTAACGTAATGCTATAATAGCAGGAATAATTAATAATAGCTTCCAATTACTAACAATTATTAATAATTATTGACATAAAACACTAATTGACGATATGAAAGTTTGATGACAAGATGAACCTCAATTTAACGTTATTGCCTAAGAGTTATGACTACATAATTCGTTCTTTTAATGACCCGATCTCTATACGTGATTTTTCTCGTAAAAATTCGAATTTCTCGAAAAAATCTCGTAAATTACTGCAATATTTTCGTATATACGTACATACAAATGACAGTAGTCGTATCGCATTTGACTTTTTACTAGATATAGTCATTCGAAAGGCTTTGAAACGTCAAAAGTTATCTACAGCTTACGCAGAACAAGTTCGATAAACTCCGTTATGGTAACAACATTATCACTTGCATATTGTAATATCACTTGATAATTTTCTGACATCAAAGAAAAGTCATAAAAAAATATGCCCTCGTGTAGCACATAAAACTGGATTACATATTGTACTAAGTGCAAAAATAATTTCGAAATTTTTTAAGCATAAAAAAAATGTAAAATTTTATAAACTCCCTTCTTTTAATATAAAAACATCGATAAAAACTGAACAAATATTATTAAAAAATTAGGTATTACAGATAGAATAAATTTTAACATAAAATCAGGTAAATATTATAAACGTGCGTCATGTTGTATAATTTCATATTTAATTATAAAGGTTTGAAGACCATCGTTTGTAAATGAGTAAAACGCATTTGCTTTTAACTAATTTCAGCTGTACGCACAATTACTTCGTGGAAAAAGTTCAAAAACTGCGATAAAAAGTGATAAAAGGGCGAAAGTTGAAATATTATTGGAGAACCATATCTCGTGGTTCGTTTAGAATTAAATTGAGGCCTGAGGGGAAAATTAGGTGGGTTTTAATGCAAATAAATAATATGTTATAAAGTGCTTCGATAAAATCGTGACTGCCGTAAAAAGCAGATGTAACGATAATTGTTTTGATACCGCGATAATTAAACTGCAATATATGTGACTGTCTTAAACACTCTCCACACGGGTCTACGAATTACGTATCTTAATTTCCCGGAGAATCTGCAAATGACATTAGAAATTTTCACGTCTGGCGATTAATCGCATTCCAAAAATTACGATCTCTACAGTCACATAAATTCCGTGTAAACGTTCTTATCAGTTGTAATATATTCTAAACTTTGCCATAAATAATGCAATTAAAATTTGAATTAAAATAATCAAGCTTGAGCTTAAGCATAAAATAAAGTAATTCTGTATTGTTATAATTTATTCTGTACACATGCATATAGTAACTACCTATAATTTTTTATTAGTACGACTCAAAAAGTTTTTTTTTCTTTCTTTTTTTTTGTCATATTTCAATATGTATGTAAATTGTACAAATATTACTGTTTTTCGATAGATGACGTATCTCGAAAAGTAACAAAACAGAAAAAGCAACTTTTTATATTTGTGTTAAAAATATAGATAAAATTGAAGAGCATTATCATTTGTATTTTTATTTTATCATTACTTTATCACTTATTATCGGTGACAAAGAGTAAGACATATGCTTAATTAAAATAACGTACTTGCATATTTATAAATATAAAATTCCGTAATGTACGTATTCGCGAAATATTTTATAAATCTCGATAATAAAGAAGATAAAAATTTGACGTAAGAAAGAAAAAAAAATCAATAGAAAAAATTATGATACTCCGACGCGCAATAAACTCAGAACTATAAGAGAACCGATAGTTTTATCTTTAAATAACATTGTTCTTGACACGACAGCATGTAATATTTTTATAATTTTGTTTTCGGATAAATACGTAAAAATCGAGAACAGAAAATTATCTGTTGCATCATTTATTATCTATATTTTGTATCTCGCTCTAAAGTTTTTAACTTTTCTACCTTTCACAATATATTTTAGAATATATTTTAGAAAAGTATTTAATTTCTTTTTTAATATGTAAAGAGCAAAGGCAAACATATATTCTACACTCTTGTAAAACTTGTGATAAAAAATGAAAGAATGTTTCACATTCGTGTATAAGAATATTAAACGCTAGTTAAGACTATTATCTTTCCGAGGTCATTATTTAATATGCAGTGAGCTAAGAGAAGTTCTAATACCAGCTAAATGCCACACACTATTGTCTAAAAATAGTGCACAATAAAAGAGAGAATAAAGATCGCACTTTTGACTTTAATATAAAAAAAATTGGAATATGTGATGCAGTAAATTTTTATACAAAGAGAAATAAGCCATAGCATATTACTCTTTAAAGAGAATGTTTTCTCATTTACAAAAGATTTAAAGTCTCATTTTATTATCCTTCTACAGAGCAAACTTGATTTAATATAATTACAGCTTAATACGCATGAAACATAATACAACAAATTTAAGTCTCGTGTTAAATACAAAAAGAAAAAAAAATAAAAAGATTAAACGTAATAAAGGGAAAAATAAATGTATAAAATAAGTGAAGTGGACAATTAATCTAACGTTAACCATTCCTACTACGAACTATTCAGAAATATGGCTCACCTAGTCGCATCCTGGCCGACAAAATCGATTTGCGTACGTGCCATTACGGCGTTTTGCTTCGCGGTCTCTGCCGGTGATCCCTTGTATTCACTTCGGACAATGTACATTAGGATGCTCATGGCAAGGAATTTCGAGATCGCGGGGACGAGAGATGTGGTTTGACAGAACTTGTCACCTTCGTTTTGCACGTTTTACACCGCCGTCTAGCTAATTCGTCACCGATGTGCGACAACGTACAGAATAATGATGGACGAAGTCGCCTTAATGAATTTCTTCCGTCGACAAATAGCACGACGAGCGAAATAAGGCGAGCACGCCACTTGCTAAGATTAAAATCTCCTCGTTTCTCTTCGACTGTCTTATTAGCGCGTTGGAGACTCGTTGAATGCATAGAACATTGGCGCATATTGCGTTAATACGCACTGCAATAACGACCGATTTAATTGTTCGCCGCGAGTAAATTTATTCCCGCAATCACGCCGATATTATTGTACCATCGTCAGGATAAAAATCCTAGATTAATTCATTGATTATCGATCTTTTTATTCTCTTTTCTACGGACCTGAGGGAAACGTTTTAATTCGCACAGCGGGTTTTTTTTTTATATTCCTAAAGACACGCAGGAGTGGTTAACGACGTAATGCAAAATTACGTCGTACGTTCATTATTAAGTTCCGCACATTGTCCTTCAAACGTGATTATTTTCTTCAATGTAAGAAGTCTTTAAGCATCTCTTTTGCGCACTTTGCATCCGATATGATTAGCCTTGCGGTCACTGTAAATTCGTAGCGAATAATTCTTTTCGCAGCACAATAGAATCTAAGATGACGGATCTTAAGTAACGCTTTTTATCAAATTTATGCAGGTAGTTTATAAATTTAATGGTATGGCATTTGACATAACATTTTTGTGGCATAAATTTCTTGAAAATGTCGAGGCGTTCATTCTTTACCACTTTCTCTTACATTAAACTTTCACATGATCGATGAATGTTATTAATATTAAAATTAATATAAACTATTTGTATTTTTTTTTAAACAAGTATAAAGTTTTCATTAATAATGAATTGTGTAATTTTACTGCACGTTAAAATGTCAAAATTTCGTCCGTTTTTAGGGACAATAAAACAAAAAAATTAATTGTTTTAGTAAAAGTAAAATTAAAATGTTTCAGTAACAATTTAAATTCATAAATGCCCACATAAATAATCAGATACAATTATGCACACAAAAATGAAATCTCAATCTTTGTTATGTATTCCTAATAAAAATGAAAAATGATTGTATCGTTTACATATCAATTAAAAATTTTTACGTGACGAGATAAGTGTTGCGGTTATCAGAATTAATGCATGTGATTATAAAATATATATCTAATTGATAAATATCATGTGGATTAATATATGTGAAAGCAACAATGTAATTATGATTTAAGATTACAATAATCTTAAAAAATAATAAAGAATAAACAAAATATTTTCAAGAAAGATAATAAATTATTTAAAAAAAAAAAAAAAATATTAAAGCATTTATCAAACAAAAATTCTGCAGCTAATCGACTGATTGATTTGATTTCAAATAAATTTCTTAGTTTTTAAGCAGTCAATCGTATTATAAAATAACATAAAAAAATTATACAATAAAAATCAAAATTCTAACCATGTGCTCACAAATATTGAACGCAATTTATACCTCTGTCGTACGTCAAAGCTGTTTCTTTTTCTTTCTTTTTTTTTTCTTTTTTATTTTACGACACAATAATCTCGGACTTTGTGCTCATCGATCGAAATACCAAAGTGATCAAGTCGAATTGAGTTGCAATTTTGAAATGCTCACAGTCTTCCTCAATGCAATGGTACGTTAATATAATTTTATATTTGCGTACGGAATAGCGTCGCGACGGCGAGTTTCGCTGTTTCGCGCGGTACTGAGGAGCACCGGTAGCTCATTCATCGTTGGCACCCCCGTGGACGCACGCCAACGATGTCGCGCAGGCGTTGCACCCTCGTCGTTGCTCGTCCTTTGGTCCCCGGTGGCGTCGCGACGCATTATCCCGCCCCGGCGAAAGAGACGCGGAGAAAGAAATCGAGAGAGAGAGCTCTCGCCGTCCGCGAGTTTCTACGGAATGGCGCGTAAAACGACGCGATCGAGGTGGCAAGCCGTGATGATTTATCGCCGCGGTACCCCCGTAAGAAAAAGGCGAATGGTATTCGGCTACAATTTATGGAATCCGAGACGGCGGAATTTCTCCGTCACGTCGGCGACTCGCGGAACATCACGCTTTAAATTTGTTTCGCGTAGATGTAAAAGACTCGGAGTAATAAGAACGGCCGGAGGAAGAGATCAAGTTGGAGAACCCTTTTAGCACGGGCGGAACGTTCGTAACGAAAATAAAAAGCCGACGTGATGATCGTCGCGATATCTAGGTCTGATTTTTACACGCAAGAAAATATAGTAACTCGTCTTGTTTTTATTGTTAAGCGTGAAGAATTCGGAGCGCGTAATCTTTTCGGTAGAAGTTCTTTTTCTTTTTTAAATTTAAATTAAATTTTTTTTTAAAAAAAAAAAAGCTTTAATAATAATAAATTCTTATGTACGTTTATAATTACTTCATTACTTGCGTTTCGTTATCTTAAAACAAATCAAATAAAATTAAAAACTATCGCGAGATATCGTAGATAACTGTCAGTATCACGGATTTGCAGATACATATTATAAAGGGATTAAATGTACTCGCTATCGCGAATCTATTGCATAATGGATAATCAAAATTTAACAATCTCGCCGCGCGTAGCAAGTCTTCCGTGTGTTTCGCTTAATATCGGGTATCTCCCCTCTCTGACAGCAACGTACTCGCGGTCCGTCGTTGCAGACGGAAGGAGAAACAGCCGTCGTTCTCAAATAGCCTGCGATATCGTAAGTCCATGAACGGCTGTTATATTTTATTCCGACGTGGCGCTACATACTCCGACAGACATTTCGTGCACCGTACGCTTAAAGCCGGTTCCACATCGCTCGTATCAATTGCGTGCCGCAGTTGAAGTTTTTCCTTTGCCGCGATAACGACTCGATCGGAATACTAGATCGCGACTCGTGAGTGAAATTTCATTCAGAAAAGTGCACTCCAAAGGAATCGTGCTTCTACGTCCGTAGTTTTATACCTCACTTTTGCCTCAGACAACACAATCCATTTAAATCAAAATCTAACATCCGACCTTTTTATTTCTACGAACTGAAAAAAATTTGTTTCCGACTTTAACATCACCTCGTGCGCTGTAATATTTTGCAGAGCTATTGTGAAATAGACCTTTAGGCTGCGATAAACTCTGGCCTCTATTGCATTCACGTCTCTGGTCGTGATATATTTGAGAATGAAATATTTTTAACTAGTTATAAGACAATGGCCGGACGATAATAATATGAAACGTTTATATAATGCTGATCCGACAACATAATGATATCTGCTTCGTATGAAATTCTCACACTGGACAAATATAGTGAGTCGGCACGAAAGACATGCCGAATCACACACTTAGTGATATCCTGTGTGTTGTAAATACGTGTACAGAATGAAAAACCGGTTCTATTGACGAGTTTTACTTTTTTTTTTTCTTATTTTATAATTCTATTAAATTTTACATGTTATATAATTTCTTTATTTATTTATTACTACTTCAAATGAATAAATAAATGTTTAAAATAATTATTCAATTTCAAATAAATTATATGAAAATGTGATAGTCTATGAAATTGTTTTTTTTTTTTAATCATCGAAAGCAGATAGATTATTGAACAAAAACGGTGCAATTTACAATGGAAAAGTGAATAAAAAATAACAGCCGGATTGTGTCGAACGAGGATTGTAAATAATTAAGAGAATTATCTCTTTTTTTTTCGCTCTTCAGCCTGCATTTTTCTCGTCAAGTGAATTTATACTGCTCTGTATATGCATATTCAAAAAGCATTCTGCCAGCAAGTCTCGAGAGACCTGTGTTGAAGGACCTATTATTTTATTCCGTGCATTCTGATATCAATTAAAAAATCAAGTGAATGAGTAAGTAATACAATTTCTTTTTTGTTTTTTTTTTTTAATTTTTTCAAGAAAATATTTAATCACACCTTGTCACTCGATATCACGAGCCGCGATAAAGTTACTTGTGCTGCGAGAGAGAGAAAAAAAAAACGGCTGAATCTGTTTTTAGTGGCCAAATGGTACGAGAAAGATAAGTGCGGAAAATATATTGTGCGAAGATTGCCAGTTGTCGAGTGGCTGCCGCGATACAAGCCCACGTGGCTCTTTCAAGATGCATTGGCTGGTATCACGGTCGGTCTAACCGCCGTACCTCAAGGTATCGCTTACGGAACCGTCGCCGGCTTAACACCTGAGGTAAGGATAGCGAGGAAAAAAAAAAACGGTTGCCACATAAATCTCGTGCCATCCCGCGCGTAACGCGAACGATTCTTTTGCACGCCTGATTATTAATTTATTAAATAATACTCTTTTAAATAACCTTTCTTTTTTTTTTCTTCTCTTATATGCTAACATATAACTATTGTGATCTTATAGTATGGACTGTACTCAGCATTTATGGCATCGTTTATATATATTATTTTCGGTTCGTGCGAAAATATCACCATTGGTCCAACTGCAATCATGGCTACCATGGTTGAACCGTTGGTAGAAAAATATAATGCTGACATGGCTATACTAATTGCTTTTTTAAAAGGATGCATCATTGCACTTTTAGGAATTTTTCACTTAGGTACGTATGAGATACATATTTGGAATGTGTGCTACACGAGACGTTCTTTTCGTTTACTGTTCAAGGGTTCTTGTTGGATTTTATATCGCTGCCTGTAATTACTGGCTTTACATCGGCCGCGGCAATTAACATAGCGTCTTCGCAATTTAAATCACTTCTGGGTATTTCTGGGAAAAGCGAGAGTCTTTTGGACGCTTTGATAGCGATTTGTAAAAATTTTGACGAGTTCCGATATGAAGATACATTGTTAGGAATTGGTACAATTATTGTACTAGTCATATTTAAGGTATAGAAATCCTTTAAAAATTAAATTCTCATTCTATTACATCATATATTATAAAAAGATGATGATAATTCCAAAAAGAACACGATGTGTGTATATATATATATTTTTTTTTAATTTTAGAATGTACCAGGACGGCGTACAGGAACGATCCTACAAAAAATAGGATGGTTCCTTGGTTTGTCTCGCAATGCGTTCGTCGTAATTATGGGCACTATCATAGCGTATGTTTTTTATATCAATGATCAAAAGCCATTTACTTTAATAGGTGAGTAGATAAATCATTCGCTTGGTATTATTTTCTATTTTATTTTTAATTCGCGGAGTAAATTCTTTTCGTATCCAAATATTAATGTATCGTCAAAAAAAAAATTCTTTACTTTATACGGGCTGACATCTCAAGACAATCTATCTTTCACGTTGGTGCAGCGAGTTGAATGAAACGAATAACGACAGACAAAGCATTTTAGGTACAATGGGACAGGGTTTACCGCCGATTGCACCTCCCCCATTTACGACTACCGTTGGAAATCAAACGTACGATTTTTTGGAAATGACTGCCGCAATGGGAACGACACTGTTCACGATACCAGTAATATCAACTATTGAACACATAGCCATCGCGAAAGCCTTCGGTAATTACATTTTTATTATTAAATTACTGCTATCGCTTCTACACAATTTCGAAGAGCAAAAGCTTTAGAGTGGAAAAAATTTTTTTTTTTCGTGTAAAATGTACGATACGTTTTTACGTATCACGCTTTTAGTTTAAAAACGTGTGATTTTATTACTAACTTTTACCGATGTAAGAGCATGAGTTTTCTTTTTTTTTTATTAAAATTAACTATGCGCGCGCTGTTTTTTAAAGAATTTTAATTCACGCAAGTTATTACATTTAAATATTTGTTAATTATAATTTTTTTTTTAATGATAATTACAATTAAGTGATCTACGGCGTGTTGCCGGTACTTACATTTATATCTTCCGGTTAGGTTAGGTGGTTGTCCATTCGTTCCTTCGTCCGTCCTTCCTTCCTTCCTTCCTTCCCTCCTTCCTTCCTTCGTGATCGCAGAATTCTGGATCCTCTTCACGTGTTGTAGCACTTCAATTGCAAATCACAAAATCACTAACACTCACTCGGGACACGAACGACCGAAAAACCGACGGTGGATTATCGCGACGATTTTTTACGAACGATCATCTGTTCCTTACTTTCGTCGGGTCTTCACTCGAGAGACGAACGACCGAAAGACCGACGGCGGATTATCGCGACGATTTTTTTACGAACGATCATCTGTTCCTTACTTTCGTCGGGTCTTCACTCGAGAGACGAACGACCGAAAGACCGACGGCGGATTATCGCGACGATTTTTTTACAAACGATCATCTGTTCCTTACTTTCGCCGAGCCTTCATCGGCGGAATAACCGACGTTAAAAACTTGCACCAAGCGGCGAATGAGACGAGCCACGATGTCGAACATCACGCTTCGGACGAAATGTTCCCCGCGCACTTTGTCCCTCTAGAGTCCCTCAAAAATCACTCGTCTCGAAACTGCAAATGGCGGCCGCGACGGAGAAGACGGGCAAGGTGCCGTCCTCACATCCGGGTAATGGCGGTCGTCGGAGTCCGCTGAACGTCGTTGAAAGAGATGGCGAGCGAAGTGGTTGGTAACGCCGAACATTCGGCGTAATTCATGTCGGACGCTTCGTGCGCCGCTGCCGCCACATAACCTTGTCCTTCCGAGGTCACTTTTCGAAGCAAGAAAAGAAGCACAGAACGACGAGCGGTCCAACTCAGGCGTGCCGAAAATGATTGTCTCTTACCGAACCGACGACGTCGATATTCGTACGCGAGACTTCCTATTCGCGGCTCAAAAATACGCGTAGTTGCGGACCGGTCCAGCAACACGTCCTCGCGCTTCAGGCTTCACGACTAGACTGAAGGTGACCGGTAGAGATTTCGACTCTTAGAGAACAATACGACCGCGTGAGGAAGTGAGACAATCGATAGTCGTTCGTCAATTGACCAGTCTTTCTCGCGTAATCTTTTCGCACCGCCGATTTCAAGGCCGAGTACTGTTTACGTTATTTTGTTATGCTCTCGGCGAGCTTGAGAGCGTCTCGTCCTAAAACAGAATGACAAAACATGCTCAACCTTTATTCACGTGTCTTCTCACTTCATTTAATTTAAATCCAATTTTATTTATTGTTACTTTCGTGATATATCAGTCCGCTTAATCTCAGAGAATAATCAAACAATTATTTTAGCAAAGGGAAAGTCTCTGGATGCTACGCAAGAAATGATTGCCTTAGGTACGTGTAACATTTTTGGATCATTCGTTAGCTCGATGCCAGTCACAGGGTCTTTCACACGGACAGCTGTTAATCACGCGTCCGGAGTTAAAACACCATTAGGGGGAATATTTACAGGCAAGTAAACTGCGAACAGAAACTTTTCATCTCTTTCAGATTTAACATAATTTAATGCCTTAATCGACCGTCCGATTATGCAAATGTTTCGTGAAGTAATTAAATTCCTTAGTAAAGACTAACCATTTTTGAGCTATTTGAATCTTAAACTACTCGTCATATAAGATCATAATTAAATAAAAAGTCAAATGCGTTCCGGTCTTTCGGGAAAGTCGAGCGCGGAACTAATTTAATTTTTCAGCGAGGAACGCGAAGACATCTCTTTGTTAATTACGAAACTTTTCTAGGCGGTTTGGTACTGCTCGCGCTCGGTCTCTTGACGTCTACTTTCCGCTTTATACCGAAAGCGACGCTAGCCGGTCTCATCGTATGCGCTATGTACTACATGCTCGATTTCCCGACGTATAGGTTGCTGTGGCGAGCCAGAAGTAAGTTTCCTAGATTTTTCTCCTTTTTGCTTCTTTTTTTTTTGCCTCTCTTTTTTTCTTTTTCTTGCCCCGATTCACCTACACGCGATCTAACCAGTGTGGCGTCAATGGCGCACGTCGCACAAAAGGAGCTGGCGTCAGAGCGAGAGCACCACCCACACTCGGGATGCATTCGCGGTGCATTTGTTCTCGAAAAGCCCGCGTGAAACAATAATGCTCGAGCGCGCCCTTGGTGGCATTTATTGTTAAGACGGAGCTACCCCGGCTCCCGTTAACTTTTGTCGCGGGCTTCATCTCGAGCTCATCTGCAGCTTCGCGGTGGATCCGACGGTATCGGTGCGCGCCCGTTCGCGAATTGCGATCGACGTCATTCTGCGTGGGTAGAAACTACTAGGTAATTTCGCGTATTCAACTTGGATGTATTAAAACATAAAAATTTGCAAGTTAATTGAAATTGAAACCTCGCTGTTATCGAACTTAGCCTCGAAAATAATTTTAGAAAAAAATAAAAAGAAAAAAAAAAGGAAAAAAAAGAGGCAAAAAATAATTAAAGTGAATAGATTGAAAAGTATTTGAATTTGCTTTTACAAAATTATGAAGTCTGTAAATCTTTTTAGAGATCGATTTCTGTGTGATGATGGTGACGTTGATTCCGTGCGTTTTCCTTGGTTTGGAGTACGGTATCTTAATTGGTATCGTAATCAATCTAGCAGCACTGCTCTATTTCTCAGCGAGGCCCTCCATTCAGACGAAAATTGAACAGGTACAGTGATTATAAATTAATTGGCAGTGCCTTCAATATCGAGTAATTTAACATTGCCGTTTCGCTATTAAAATTACATTCTAGCTCGCCCGTTATTTTTCGAGTTCTTTTGTCGCACATAACAAGTAAATTGACTGCTAACTTTATCGATAATAAAGAGAAAAAATGTATCCAATATTATTGCAACAAATAAGTGACACCGTCCTCTTAAATCGCTAGCACTATATTTTCAGCTTAACCCAATTTAGTCAAGTTATTATCGTTTAAACGTAATCGAGACCTATCATCCCTCGTCAGACTGCTACCGGTGAAATCGATACACTTCTCGATACTCTTTGGCCTTCTCGTGCCAACAAATTCTTCTTTTAAAAATAATTCTCTGCTCTCTCACAATTTTTTTTTATATAGCACATCCAGCATTGTATTCTGTTGAGAGGATTATTTAACATGCATACGACCCTCTTTTTTTTTTATTTGCTTAAATAACAGATCTTTTTAAATCGGCAAAGTGCCAGTTTATAAATGTGCTGAATAC
Source organism: Cardiocondyla obscurior (assembly GCF_019399895.1). Lineage (NCBI taxonomy): Eukaryota > Metazoa > Arthropoda > Insecta > Hymenoptera > Formicidae > Cardiocondyla > Cardiocondyla obscurior. The sequence goes on from NC_091881.1 coordinate 432,275, forward strand.
CTACGCATGTTTTTATCAATGTCTGGAATATTATCGTATTGCAAAGCGACTATCTACGGGAACGAACGATTATAACCCGGTAATATCTTTGTTTTCTTTGTCTCGAATGCAGATCGAAGGGGAAACAGTCATAGTCGTTGTACCTGAAGAAGCAATAGCTTTTCCAGCAGCGGAACGTTTGCGTGCTAACATAATGAAGCTTTCCGGAGACAGTGAATGCAACGTGATACTCGATTGCAGGAATTTGAAAAGGCTCGATGTTACGGTCGCAAAGGTAAGCAATTAAACTTGACGCGAAAAACTCCAATAACATAAGATGCTTCTTCAGATAGACTTAAAAAGAAAAAAAACCCAAGCAAGGAATAACCGAACCTTATCAATAACCGGAATTTTTCCTCATCGAATAAACTTCTCATCGAATAAAACAATAAAAGAAAAAAAATCCTTTTAATACGTCATCTGACATTTACAGAAATTTATAATTTGTTCGATAACGAGCCTGTTTGACTTTTCGTAAATGCCAAATATTTTAATTGCCTAAAAGTGATCGCGTTTAGATCACCTAGTCCTTATTTCTGTATTATTTGGTAATTTTATGTACACTTGAGATTAAACATTTGACAAGAGCCGGTTAATGAATTTAACTGCTGGATAATCTACTTTGTTCGTAAAATCGTTACGAATTTGCACTTGTATAAGTATAGTCGGTCGATCTGGTGCACTGTCACGAGGTTTGTTCAATAAACAGCGCTCTATACGTGCTGTTATCATAATTTCTAAATTCTTATAACAATCGAATGTATGCACATACATTGAAAGGCAGATATGCCTAGACACCGTTCGCCGCGGCAAAACCCGTATCTGCTTTTCAGTTTCCGTACACTGTACAGCTAGCACATTGAATATTACGTACATAATTTACTAGCGGAAACCTTTAGAGAAGTGAGTGTACGTCTAAAGTGAGTTTTAAAAATAATACGCTGTTAAATTTAGAAAAAATCCCGTTCGATCCACATATTCGTATTATCTGCCGCGCGAGCTTAGTTCTAATTTCGTATACGTTTTATATTATCGCGAGCATACGATGTTTTATTCGTGGGAATAATTTAGCACGTCGCGTTCTAATTAACATAAAATCGATCATTTACAGAACGTCAAGCTGCTGGGAAAGGACCTTTCAGTACGTGGACAAACGATTGTTTGTAGTAATTGCTGCGAGAACGTGAACGCGACTCTGAAGATCGTAGCGCCTGAATTATTACACGTCAAGGAAGGCAGGAGGTAATCATGGCTGAGGGAGGCTGATATCTCTCATATGCTCACAAATTCGAATGGTATCTCGATATCATCGGGATATCTCGCGCATCTCACGCGATCGCTAAATATTATTAAATTCTAATTAAAGTTCAATCCGTATTAAATTTATAATATTGTTCTCTCCTTAAAGTCAATAAAATTCACAATTTGATAAATTTTTCTGCGTTATCTAAGTATTATTTATGTATTTAAACCAAGTGTATGTATGTATGTATGTACAAGCCGCTCGAAAAAGAGAAAAAGCTAAGAAATGATGAAATATACAAGTTGCGAGATTTTTATAAAACAATTACATTTTTATTACTCATATATGTGCACCTCGTGTAATCTTGTTACGTTCGTCAACCTTTGACAAAGGTGCCTTCCTCTTGTGTGATATTTCATGAACGTTAAGTACTTTCGACACGTTCCCGCGTGCAACGCAATGTACAACGAAGGGTAGATAAGACGTTTTCTGCGGCGACAGCGGCTAGCAGTACGTAATCCTAGGCGGCAGAGGCAAGGGATGAGAGAACGAGGAGAAATCAGTCATCGGCAAACCGGCCGGCGCGGTATATACATGCGGAACATATGAAACTCGACGCACACGACGCTAAAAAGTCACGTTCGCTAGCTGTCGTCGCCGTATCTGCCTTTCAGCGTACACTAAACTCGCGCGAAGTTCGTTTAACAAAATTGTCGTAAATTTCAATATTTTTACGCAATTAAAAACTATTAATTTAACCGAGAATACGTATTCGAACGTCCAAGTATAATGAACAAATATATTAATCGACTCACCGAAATTGATGCGTCGCCATTACCGCAATTGTTGTCCAGTGGCCGAATGTTCCGTTGCTGCAAATATTCACTCGCAGACGCCCCGGTTGATACGTGGTATGTCGAGCAACATCCTCAGCACTTCGCACAGAGATTCCAGCTCCCGTTGCGTGCGTAAACGACGTCCACAACGCGAAAGAAACACGCGAAGCTTAAATGAAACGCACACGAAACGCGACACACCGTTCCCGCGCGCGATCCCGGTGTCGATTGATTCATGCGTCTTTGCACAGAGCACGCCACTATTCAGTCGCTCCGTTCGCTCTGCTTGCTCATCCCCACTCTTCATGTAGGGAGCCTTACTTCTCTCCGTTACAGAAATTATTCTCCGGTGTCTCAATTACTATCGCGTCTTAAATAATTAAGACTTTCTTCCGTGTACCTCTTTTTATCAATTAAACCAACATAATAACTCAGGCGCAAGAGGAGAAGCTAGGAGACTCTCCTGCCTACATGCGCATCAATTGCGCAAGAGGGGAAGTGTTGCAGCCTACACCGCCCTACAAACAGCTGTATTCTTAGCAGATGGCAGCATTCCTTCAGTGTTGTTCAATGGTTGATGCTCTCTGTGAGAGAAATTAATTTTTTTTTGTTAAACATCATGCTTTCCCGTCATACGAGTAAATTTTTGCGCTATTCCTATTCACGTGCCATCTCGAATTGCCGCGGATTCGCCTCGACGAATGTTGAAACAGGTATTTTTTACTACTGCATTTATGTGCCGAATATAATTTTAAGGTTATATTCATGCCGCTAAGTAGAAATAATATATTTTATTTTACTCTGATATAATTGTAATTATTTTATTTTTTATGCGTTGAAATGCTTTTTTATAATGTGAATATTTTTTTATTTCCGATTTTTCTAATGTTGAATCTCAGCTGGTGAGTTCTTTAATGTTATTTTTATTATTAACATAGAATGTGTTGAACCTTGTTACTTTTTTGAATGAATTAGAACAGATTTATTGATTGTATTCTGTATAATTTCCACAGAGTCAGAGAGAGATCCCGCGCCGTTCTTTTTTGACGAAAAAGTTCAAAAATATCTGACGCAATTAACAACAGTGGATTATACTAAAGTTTTTCGGACTCGCAAGGATGGACACAAACTCACACCGCCGCAGTATAAATTTATGACAGACGAAGAGCTCGAAGAGGCTACGAAAGCGGCGCAGAGGAAAGCAAGGAGATATTTGCAAATGCCACCAGTTGTAAAACAGAGAGTAGATTCATCTCTGACGTTAGACAAAGATGTTGCACTGCAGGGTTACGATACCGCTAAATATGTATTCACTGATATTTCACAGGGTGTTAGAGATAAAGAAAGATTTATAGTGATTAGAGAACCGGACGGCACGTTGAGGCATGCCACTTGGAAAGAGCGAGATCGATTACTACAAACCTTTTTTCCAAAACCAATTAAAGAAATAAATAAACCTAAAATGTTTGAAGGCGAATACTTACAGGTAAAACATTGCTTCTATTTTGTTCAGCTGAAAAAAGTAATATTCGTGCGAAGTAAATGTTAATAAGTTGCAATTTTCTTTACAGAATTTGTTAAATCGCAAGAAGTACGAATACATCCTGGATCGTGCGTGCGTGCAATTCGAACCGGACGATCCAGATTATCAGTCGGTCACCCGAGAAGTATACGAGCATATAAACGTCGAGAAACATTTTGATTTCTTGAGATCTACGCGTCACTTCGGACCGATGGTGTTTCACTTAGTGTGGACGAATAACATTGACCACCTGCTGCACGAGATGATAGAGACCAGCCGGATTTCAGATGCTGCACTGCTGATACGTCTGTATCATGTGATTTATCCTACAGCCGAGCCAACGGTTGAGTCGTGCGAGCACATGGACGATGTGGATTTTGTTACACATTACATTAAACTTCTTGAATCACCGAAAAAAGACAAACTTCAGAAACTTCTGCAATCGTACAGAGAACTCCAACGTGAACGTCAAATCGTAGATGAAAATGTCAAACGGGCGTACGGTACCTTTTCGGAAACGGATAAAGATATTTCTTTAAGCACAGATGCTTCTTTAGAAGCAGATAAAAGTATTTCTTTAGAAACGGATAAAGATTCTTCAAATACAAGTAAAGATACTTCGTCGAAGAGTTAAAGTAAAAATGTAAAACAATAAATATATTATTTCTTGTTGAGATATAATTTTTAATTATTTTTTCATCCTTTGAATTATAGTTTAATGTACTTTAGATGCCAAAAATGAGTAATCAATAATAAAAATTTTAATTGTATCAAATATTTCGACATAACACGTTTGGTTTCGAAAGAAAAACTTGTTGAAAAATTAAAAAGAAAAGCAAGTTAGAATATACATATAATGCTTAGCTTACAAATGTCGGAGGATTACAAGAGCATTTAATTGTATGCAGTTTTTGATCTCCACCAAGGAAATGCGATGATTTCTTCTTTGATAGTGGTCCGCTGTGCTTCTTTTATAGGACACCCCATAAAATAAGAGTGAGACTGCTGCAGTATGTCATGATTTGCTTTATTCGTTGTTCGTAAGGTTGAATTAATCGACTGGATAACAGACACACGTTGGTCGTCAGGGCAATTCGATGATTATTACTCGATTATTTTATTACGTACGGTAGTACTTACAAACATTTACAAATGTAACAAGTCAATTCGATTTGGCGTACAGGATCGTCAGAAAACATTACACTAATGACCTTTCGCTAATTCGCGTTATGGAGAGAAAACGGAAGAGAGGAGAGGAAAATAATGCAAAAATCTATATCAATTGACCGGACCGCGCGCTTAGCTCATGCATAGACCTTGGACAGCGCGTATATCTTCCGCAAAACGCTTTATTTTACGTTTCGAGCCGGGGTAGGGATCGAGTCGGAGATGAGAACGAAGAGATCGATTGATACCTGGTGATAAACGTATTCGATAACGAATATAACAGCTTTGTCGATACCCGGCGATATCGCTACGAACGAAGAAAACTTACTGTTCAAAGTAGCTTCATACAAATGCAACGTTATGATTGTGGTGATACGCTGTAAGTACGCAAAACATCCGTATAAAACCCGACCGTTTTCAGGAGAAAAAAAAAAGGCAGAACAAAAAGAGATACTTCCTTTTTTTAATTATCCATTTTTCTCCTACCTCCAAACTTTCCCCCCGCTGGAGGAACGTCGTTATCATTATAATACTTGATAAGCATTCGCAAATCGTTATGTTCGTTATCAATCATTATCATTCGCCTTATTCTTAGTATACTCTTACTGTGTAGGTAATTATTATTTCCCTATAAAGACGTGCTCCGGATTGCGGTGTATGTATCTGTTGTGTATGTGTGATAGTGGAAAATAAATAAGGGTATACCTTTTCGCCGCGCATTTCAACCCCCGGACGTTACTTTTTTTTTTTTTTTTTTTTTTTTCTTTGCTTCGGGACGAAGCAGTCTCGCTCCCTTTCGAAGACACGCGAGATAAGTATTAATCGATCGGAACAACGGACATTTACATCGCTTATCACACTAATATTGCTAACAAATCATAAGATTAACGAGCTATCCGACATCGCGAGACATTCCAGCTTCTTTTTCTTCCGCGATATTAGCAAAAGGCGCGAATACGTATACTGTATCGATGCAACCTACGATTCACGATCTTGCGTCGTAGCACGCACGTAATTCCATCCCTAATAATCCTAATAACTTTCAATAATTCTCTAATTACTTACTTAACTATCAACTAGCTAACTTAACGAAAGAAATATTTAATCTATGAATTAGAAAACAGTCAAATATAGAACATTGATTTTCATCGTTAATTTTGCCATTTTCTTTTTTATTGGCGAGTTTTATTTTATTTTGCAATTTCGCAGGACATAATAGGCAAATGTGCCGTTCGCTTAAAATATACGATTCGTTAGATACGAGAAAAACGTTCCAATAAAATGCGCGTTCTCTTAGCGCTTTCGTCCACCGAGGTGGAATCCGTAAATGCATCCGAGGGTTGACACGAAAGCCTCGTCGAACCGGTCTGCATTCGCAGGCCGGGCTAACGAAAGGGGTAGAAGCGTAAAAAATAAATAAATACGTATATATGCGAATAGTTTCAACTGTTAGGCCCTTTTCGAAGCAAGGTATGCGACTGCGTCGGGCGCCAGTGGTCCAAACAACGTGAGCAGAACTTGGAGAATCCGACACTTCGCTCTAACATCCCGGAGGGAAGCTCGGACGCTCGCGTTGCTTGGCAAGCGCGACGACAAGCTCGTGCGGTATAAATTGCGATAAAGTAGTGGAGAACCGGCGATCGCACTCGAGAAACGATTAAGGTGACGCGCAAGCCTTTCGCGTAATCTGTTGATACTGATTTTCAATATTTCTTAAGCCGGTCCGCCACCTCGATCGCGAAACGCTCAATCCTTCGGCAATCGCGACAATGAAGAAGAGACTGATGAAGGCGCGATGAAGATCATCCTGTAACGGTGGGACGCAAGATGATAATTTAGCTAATGATTGCGACCGTAATACAAATAATCCGACGCGGAATGCACGTGGCGCGGCGTTGACTGCGAGATGTATCGTATGTAGCGGAGCTGTTGCGTTCGGGTTGGCAAATATTGAGCAATATTCCTCCTAACGCACATCTTTGGCCGCAGAAAAAATCTTCGCCTACCATTCGCTCGGGCATCTTGCCGTGTCTCTCGATCGTTATCGGTCACGTTATTCCGGATTCGAGCTAATCGTACCGATACTAGATTAGTTAGCGCTAATTGTTGCACAGGAATATTCTATGCCACCTGATTTTTTTTTTTTCTTTTATTTCTTTTTACGGCTCCGAATAAATCAACGCACGATCTTATTGCTAACGCGTCTCGTCGACGTCGCGCATAGATTAAGAGTTTGCTCGTCGCGTTTACATTCTGCTGCAGCTTTCGTCGACCATCTCGTGTTGTGCCCAGGTTTCCACTATTGTGTCCTTTCGTGCTGCTCGAATATAAATCGTGTATTTTTTTTTTTCTTTGCAGTGCCACCCGTAAATCCCTTACCGTTAATAAGGATGATCACGTCGGTCGCTTGTAGCTACGCGTTCGTGTAAATGCGATTTTGTGAATTTTACACACGCACGGGAACAATCGTCTTAAACTTCTCCCGATGGAAATCACGTATGCGCATATTAGAACCGTCGTCATCGTGTAACAAAACGCGTTTCTGCACGTGCCACTTCGCCGCAGTCTAGCAAGAAATATCGCCCTACAGCTTCGTCGGCATTAACGACGCACGCGAGCGTGTATACGAATACGTGTACGACTGTTGTATATTTCATTTAATGAAATATACAATTTTATGCATTATATACTTAACTCTCTATCCTATCTGGCTCCACTTACATGTATATATTTATATAAATCTCCTGCTCGCCCGCGCGTACATAAGTAGCTTGTATGTATATATGTATAATATTTATATACGATGATCGCCTACGTAGAACCTTACGCTCGCTCTACTACGATGAAGAAAGAACGAATAGCCGGATAGTTACGGGTGTATAATTATCTTAGAAAAAAAAAAAAAAAAGTACGCGAGTACCGTGCTTGCTCCTTCGTTCTCGCATTTGGCACACAGACGTTGCAAGGGGTACGGACGCGTGCCAGCCAGGATCGACTCGGCACATTTACGAGATCGAGGCGAAAAACCGAGGGAGCAGAGATCGAGAGACCGAGGGCAAGACACGAGAACCGGGGGGGTGGCTCGTCCGCCCGCCTTGAATACGCTACGCGAGATTCGCGTCGCGTTGCTACCTGTTCTCCTTCAGCTCGGACGTTCGATATTTCGTCGCGCGTCCGCGTGTCGAGAGGTCTAATCGCGATTTTCCGTTTTTTTTATCTTTTTTTTTTTTTTTTTTTTTTCTTTCTTTCGATCATTAACACTATATTAACCATAGCGATTAAGTGTGTATATTTGCGCGCGTCTCTCGCGCTGAATCCCTACGCTTTACTCTACTTTGAGTAGTACGAGAGACGTCAGAAACGCCCGCGTACGGCGGTGCCCTCGTCCTTCAGGATACCGGAAGCAGTCTTCCTTTCCATTTTCTGCCGATGTTCTTGTTCTTCGCGTTTTCTTTTTCACGTACGCCCAGCCAGCTTCGATTTTAACTTCAGCAATTCCTTGTCGTATAACTCTCCGCTCGTTCTTGGACTGTCCGCGTTTCATCCCCTTTCACTTCGTACCTGATGGATAATTCACCTGGGGGAATGTCGTCCGAGGACCAGGGATCACGCGGTAGCTACCACGCGATCCCGCCGGCCGCCGTGTTAACTCGCTAGCGCGATTTCAGTGGCGACCTTGACGGTTGAGCAGCCGATTAGCGAGCGGCTTCTCGGTCACAGAATGTCTGTCTCGTAGACCTTGCTGGTGGTCGTGGTGGACGTGGTGGTGATTGTAGTACCCGAGCCGGTAGCCACCATACCCGGTACCACTGCCGTGGACGTGATACCGGGAACCTGATCGTTAGCTATCATCGCGACGGTCGCCGGAATTGCCTGCCCGTTGATAATTTCGACTTTGACTATCTGATTACTTTGGCTGCCGTTCTCGCTCACGCCTTCTTGCGAAAGCTGAGGCTTGATACTGAGGCTGGTAAGAGACCCGGAGCTTGCCGCGCTCAAGCCGAGGCCCATCTTCGCCAAGAGATTGCTCTCGGAACCGGTTTTCTTCAGCAAATCGGGCGGTGTCGGCGGCACGGTGGTGAGACCAGCCGCGTTTCTCTGCAGCTGCTGCAACCTGGCGTATTGCTCCTGCAAGGCCTTCTGCTTCCTGAGTAGCTCTTGATGCCGCTGCTCCAGCTGTTCCTGCCGACCGCGTTTACTCTGCAGGCCTTCCTGAGAGTTGACACTCTCGCAGGAGCTGGAGTTGCTGGTCGACAGCACGGCGGAGGATTGCGAGGACGAAGAATTGTGCGGACCGGGAATGCCTGCTGCGGTCGGCGCCAATGAAGTTCCAGTGACCTGATCCACGGTGGACAGAACGTTCTGCGGTAGGGCCATCGGCGGCTTGGTCTCCTTGCCAGCGATATTGTTGGCGTTGCCGCGCGAAGGTCGGCGCAAAGTTGCGTTGCCGCTTTGCAGATTGCACGGATGATTTCTGGGCGGTAGCTGCGGGCTGGTAGGGCTCGCCAAGGGCGATCGGGAGCTAGTGCGCGGCGGCGGTGGCGGCGGTACCCTTCTGGCGCTCGCCATCTGCAACAGCTCGGCGTTCCGTTCCGGCACAGGCGGCTTCTGACCGGGTAAAAAGCTCTGCGGCAGCGCCGGCATCCCCGGCTGACCTTGCTGCTGTTGATCCTGCAGCGACAGCGCCTGCAACCTGGCGATGGGCGGCGAGGTATCGGTGTCCGAGCTCGAAGGGTACGAATGCAGGCGACGTAGAGTACCTCCCGGTGTCATCCCCGGCAGACCGATCAGGCTAACGGTCGGTGGAGCGGTCAGCATGCCGCTGGAAGAGTCCACGCTGCCCTTCCGGCCGATATCGCTGATGTTGGGCGCGCGTCCGCCGCTGCCGCTGGTAGTTGCCGCGACGCTCGTTGACTCCCGAAGGCTGGATGCGCGGCCGATGTCGGCCAGAAGAACGTTTGAGCCTGGATGGACCGACAGGCTGCTCGACACGTGGCCCATCTGCGAGCTCGGCCGGGAGAAGGTTTGCAGCTCGTCTAGCAGAGCGTCGAGTGCGTTCTCCGGACGCTGCTGATGGTCGGCGGATGACTCGTGAGGGTGGCCCCCTCCCCCGAGGACGCTCGTTGAGGAACCCACGACAGTGCGTTCCGCTGGCACGGGGGTAGCGGTAGCTGCCTGTTCGTTCAGATACGTGGAATCAACGTTTGGGCCAAGTACATCGCGCCGGCCGGCCGGCCGACCCAGAGGGTGGCCCGGCGTCGCGCCAGCGTTCCCTCCTGAGGAACGCGGACCGTCGGGCGTCCTGCCGTCTGCCGCCTGCTGGCGCGACGCACCTTGGCATCGTGGGAGTGATCGTGCTTTGTTTTAGCCCGCTCTCGTTGAGAAGAAGCATCCCGCGCGCTATTGTCTGGCGACGCGTCTCGTTCCGGTATTTCGCGAGATGTTTGCCGCGCGACTTTCTGACGTAAACGTATATGAAAGTAACAACGACACATAGAAGATACTTACGCGTTTGTAGACACGACGAACATACACAGACACATATAGACGTGTAAGGGTGTGGAGAAAAACGATAATATGTGAAAGCTTTGAAAAATCGCACATCGATTATGTACACGTGATCGTATGTACAGAAAACGAAAAAAAAAAAAATACATTTTTAAATTCGATTCTTCGTGCTTGGTGCAGACCGGAAGTAGTCAACCGGATGATTGAACGTGTCTCGTGATACATATTCTCATTTACAGTATGTCGTCACTGCGGATGCTTTTTCTGACAACGAGAGCGATGATCGTAGAAAGTGGCGTCTCGATGCGAGGATCCGAATAATGAGACTGGAGGAAAGATGAGTCGAGAAAGAGAAATAATAGAATGATAGTATTCGAATCACGCAAGGTCCGATATGCCTTACAATTAATTGTTCATCATATTGCCGTATTTATCATTTTAATAATTCACTGACAAGGAAACTGTTAATTATTATTATTAACATTATAATTCCTGCGTTTCAAAGACTTTGAAATATCTTGGAATAATCTCTTGGAATAATCAGACGTATTCGAATTCATATTCGGACTCTGCGTTTCATGTTAAACCGCGCGACCACTTGGGGACGAAGATACCCTTCGACACACCACGATCGTACGATCGGAAGATTGCGAAGTCGAGTTTCGACTTTTTTTTCTTTTTTTTTTTTTCTTTTTTATGACATGCGTGTAATGTGCGAATAATGTACATGCGTAATAACGATGTGATAAAAGACTATGAAACAATGAATGATAAGAGACGTAATGAGCGCAAATCGTGGAAATGCAGAATATGGCGAGCGACGAAAGTAAAGTGACAGAGAAGAAATGCGCAAGAGAAAAATGGATGAAAAAGTGACAGAGATTGAGATTGAAGGCGATAGAAAGAAGCAGAAAGACGGACAGAAAGTTAGAGAAAGAGAAATAGAGAAAGAGAGAGCGCAATGATGAGTCGTGAATCGCAATAAGTGAACGAAAAAGAGGCACACAATCCGTAGGACATATTACGTAAATATGATTAATTCCGTTAGATAATTACCTGCGGGTCGGTTATACGTTTTGTGCGTGCGTTGTGCGTGTTACAAGTCAGTACTCGTTTGGGGCTCTTTTACATTTGGCATCGATTGCTGTCCGGTATTAGTCAACTTAAAAAAAAAAACAGAGAAACCAAAAATCAAAAATTCGAGGTCAGAGGTCACATCGTGGACCGTGTGTAGGTGAGAAAAGAAAAAAAAAAAAGAAAGATAGAACGCGATCTGTCGCTCCTCGTGAAAATGTTGCTCGTTTATCCGCGTGGACGCGCGGAAAGTCGAAACGGGAAGGTGAATCGGACCGAAAGCCCGTGAAAACACATCGAGGGATGGTCCAAAAAGACCAGAACACCCTCCTGAAGATCCTCGCGTTCGGGAAAAGTTTCACGTCGTGAAATACGACAGCACGAGATTATCCAGAAAGAGAGCTTCGGCGTTAAGTACGATGATTTAATTATTTATTATTCTCTTAAAATTTTTTTTAATATATTGAAAGTCTAGAATTCGATAAAATTATACGACTATGTTATAAAGAACATGTTACTATTGTCAAGTCGTAATTAATTTTCAATGTGGCGGCTGCGATATTGCAACTCTCGTGTTGTCGGATGTACTTCACGATAGAGCGATCATTCCCCATTGAGTTCTTATCAAATTCCGTACGATATTCCGCCCGTCGTCCATACGATCGACATTTAATCTCTCGCGTAGGAAACCGTCAAGAACGCGCGGCGCATCGCTCGGGCATCGACCTTCGAAACTGACTCCGAATCGAGAAATAGCGAAAAAAAGAAGTGAGCAAATAAAAAATCACACGGAACCAATAGATTCAGATAATTTGCCGCAAAGCTCGCGGTTAATCTGCGAGACGGGAAAAAGGAAACAGTGCGTAAATGCAGAAAGATGTCGTCGTCACATCTCGATGACAATCGGATGGATTTGTAATAATATAAACGTTAATAAAAAGCGTACAGAGCATTTTGGTGACTGGCGCATTACTGGCGACGTTGTTAAAAATTGTACATTAATCTTTTGCATCAAAATAAAATTTAAGAAAGTCATTAACAATTTTGTTCTTTTTTTTTACAACAAAAATTTACTTCTATCTACAAGGGTCGTCGCCAAAACGTACGCCAAGGATAGTCACCCCGTGTATTCCGTTTGCATAGGCTTTCTCCTGTTTAAAAATAAAAATGAGACATATCGTGTGAGAAATTTGTGCCCATGCCGATGATCGAGGTGCGCAAAGATGTAAAAATCGCAGTTACATTGAAAGAGAAAAAGAGTCGTTTTGTCTTACCGAGTCCACCGGTTTACAAATTACCACGAGTATTGTCGATGCCCGCACAAATGAACGCCGACCTTCCGGGTTTCGGAGCAACGAAAAAGACTTTCACACGTAGTGGATGCACAACAGCATGCACTTTAAGGGCGCGGGGAAAAAAAAAATTAAAAAAAAGAAACGAAGAGAAAGAGAGAAAGAGAAATCAAGGATGCCTTCTCCCATGCGAAACTACATGCGCGTATACGCAAAATTACACACATGTATGTATTTCTCGCGCGACAGGCATACATACACGTGCGCTAGCATACACACGTACACATACATACATGCCGCATGCCGTACACGTACGTACGAAACGTGCCTAATAATTAAGTACTCCGACTAGTTGTAAAACCAAAATCCAAAAGAAATCAAAGAATAAGGTGGTATATTATACATAAATATCGAAAGGAACAAAAAATAAAAAAAAAGGAAATATCGGCCAAAAAATTACACAGAGAAAACCTTCAGTCCAATCCTTATAGTAAGGCAATATAGTATATAGTACGGACTCAGACTCATATAGATAGACAGAGATATATAGAGAAAGAGACAGAGAAATGAGATGGACAGAAACAGACAGAGAAGGGGAGGAAGAGAGAAGAGAAAAGGAGAATATATAAATATATTGTACATATATATATATATTACATAATATAAATATATATATATTATATATAATATATGTATTTCGATTCTCAAAGTGTGTCTCCGATGAATGGGGTATGTACATACATACATATTAAAAAAAAAATAAAGGAGAAAAAAGATTGACAGAACGAGAGAAAAAGACAGATAGAATGTGATGGAAAGAATGATGAATCTTGCACGAGGGTGGAATACGCATATCGAGCGTGATGCGAGACGCGATGGTTCGATCGGTATCGGTGAAATCGAAAAAATGGTGATTGCATGGTGGCGAATCGTCGACTAAAACGGGTACGACACAGTGTACCAGAAATCAGGAACCATACAAGAAGCCCAAATATTGTACAAATTACAAGTGAGGGAGGACTAATTAAATTTCTAAAGATCCTACACGTCAGCGTGTAGACGGAGTGTCCGTAGATTCACATCTGTTTCGTAGACGTAGTAAGGTTCTCTCGATTAATTCAATTTTTTTTTTACGGTAAACGAATTTTTACGGAACCTCAATTGAGATTCAAATAAAATTAATTACTTCTTCAAATAGAAGATTAATATGCGAAACATTTTTTAAAATACTGATTTAATAAAAAAAAGAAAAAAAAAAAACTTTACCACGTTATGTTGTATACGCGAATTTATAGGCACTCCGTACAAATAAGTGCACGATTTGCAATTGACAAATAGTTCTCGCGATGTACAATACCGATATCTCAAAGTTAAAACGATTAACATTATTCCCTACGACTTAAAGCTATTGAGATTACACATATATTTTTTTTTTACATGTAACGTTTTTCTCCTTTTATCTTTAAGTCATAGAATATTGTTAATTGTTTCAATTTCGAGATGGCGGGGTGCTCTACAGCCTCGTCATTGCGTATTTAACTGATTACGATTGCATTTGCGAAGATTGATCGAGATTCATCAAATCTATCTTCTCTTAATCAATATTATAATAGTAATTAAAAAAAAAAAGAAATTTACAAAATACATCTGATTGTATCGCGAGTAATCATGGAACTGATCACTTAGAAATATCAAACAGATTTAACGAATCTCGATTTCTGTTCGCAATCTTTGCACACGTGCGCGTGAACACGAAGATACTTATAGATTATAAACGTAAGTGCGTGTAAATGTGGCCAAATAAGCTTTACAGTGATAATGCAGCACAACGAAATAAAAAAAAAAACAGAAAAAAAAAGAAAATTAGAATTATAAGTAAGATTAGTTACTTAATTTATTACTTTATGTATGTTTTATTCATGTAAGCGTTATTTAGCCGAATTATGAAAGGCTTGAAAATTGTATTAATATATTAATAGCAATATAATAGCAAATGTAATAAGTTTAATCAAATAAATTTAATAAAAAAAAAAAGGCGAAATGTACTGTAATAATAATTTGAATACACCTCGCTATTTTGCACGGGAATAATCCGTGTCGTATGCATTTAGATGTAAAATATTACCCCATCGATCAATGCCTATTGCACGGTAGAAGAGATATAATGGTATATGTCAGTAAGTGGAATAAAATTAAAATTTTTCCTCGATGCAATCCTGCGATCAATAAAAATAGCGTTAGAGCAAATCAAGTAAAAATTACATTAATTTACAGATATGAATATATAAATTATTTCTGTTCCGTACAATATTCCTATACGATTGCGCTCGTAATTGTCGACTTTATTCCACTTGAATGCGTGTATATTCGCGCGCACGTACATACATATCGAGACATTTCCTCGGGGCTGCAGCGAGAAGGTGAAAACTTCTCGAGCTTCGTGCGCGCGTGCTGTGACGAGGCGGCACACCGATTACGACTCCATCGCGATAATTAATACCAATGGGTCGTATAAAAAATATATTTATATATATATACATATGTACACGCTGGTGACAGCGGCAAGAAATCCGATTTACTTCAACCAGCAATCGCGATGCAAGGGTCAGACGCGTCATCGCGCGTCGAGTGACCCTTCGTCGTCCCATGAAGACCGGCGAATGTGATAGAGGGATGAGACAGAGAAGAATTAAAAAAAAAAAAAATCAAAAAAAGAGGCAGAGAAATAGAGAAAGAGAAAGAGTGAAAAATAGAGACAGAGAGAAAGAGAAAAAGAAGGAGCCGGTGGAAAAAAAGACTAGCACAGCAATACAGGGGAGAGATCTCTGTGAGATGCACTTGCACGCGCGGGTGGGTGCGTGCCATCGTCGTGGTACGTCACGCACGGGAAACCCAATGTAAACCTTGAAAAACGTACGAAGATAGTACAGACGACGATTAAGGGAACAGAGGAGGGTCGTGACGATGGGCGAAGGGTGAGACCTTACTATAAGAAGTGGATTGGAGCGAGTGTGTATGTGTCTGGCAAAGGTCGGCCCGCTACTACTGCCGCGTTTCTACGTCGTGATCGCCGAGCTGTTTGACATCGTCACTCTCAATCGGCATCGAGGCGATGTAAAATCTTTGATAATCACCGCCATGTGACGACGAAATACATCGTAACTTTTTACGATTTTATAAAAGAAACCTATTAGCTGTAACGACAAAACCGAATGCAACAGTTACGTTTTTCAGTTTAATCTCAACAGATAATTGTTGAGATCATTTTTAGAATTTTTTTTTTTTTGGTTTTGCTGTAGCATTTTGTAATTGTGGAAAAAATTTTTTTTTTTTAGTTAACTATTCAGAATAGATCGATCTAATATCGTTGACGATGCCAGACAATCCTCGACGTTTGCCGATACTCGATGAGCAAAAGCGCTCTCCTTTCTTCTTTCGCGTCGAATCGGCATGGATATTTCGGTGAGAGCTAGCTAGCTAGGGTGTGCTCGCGCGAATGCTCGGTAGAAACCAAAGAGGAAAAATACATATTATATAATAAATAGGTATATCTTGCGAAAAAGGCGAAGTGAGAGCGCTAAAATCAAAGACGTATAGCACGTAGCACAGCAAAGTCTTAATGAAAGTTTGCTCGTCTTTCGAACTGGTTAATTGTAAGTGATACTAGCCAATATGTATGTCTAATATATATATAATCTATATGTGTGAACGTGTTTGTATTTGTGTGCTGATGAGTGAATTTTGGACAGTCGATATGCCACATAAAAACATTTCCTCGCGGGAATTTCGCATCGAGTTGTAAGTACCACGAGATTCGCAGGACAAAGGCTTTTCTTCCCTTGTTGTATTTGTATCGAAACGCAGGCACTAGCAGAATATTCGAACGATTCCAAGCAGAAAAGAAGTGTAAAGCTATAGGAAATCAAGTAGAGTGCAAAATCATTTCAGAACAGCGAGAAATCGCGGCGGCGTTTCTTGCGCCTTGGACGTCGCGATTCTCCTTTTCAATGTGCTCCATGAAAAATTTGCAGTAGATACAAGCGAGCTTGATAGATAAAAAAAAAAGAAACAAAGAAGTGACATTCCTGAAGTATCACGTTTTCATATATTCGAATAATAATTTTTAAAAATATAAAATGTTACAAAAATCAGGCATCTGTCCGCAAACACGTGGTTAACGTGATGTTGAAAGAAGAAACTTTTAATTAATATTTAAAATTGGAATGACTTAAAGAATTATTTGAAACATTAAAACGCACGTTTGGAAAAATGTTCGCTACGATATGACGCGATGTAAACTTTTCAATATTAAATTTTATCAAGCCTTATTAATAAAGCATATAAAAATAATATTGAGTTGCTAAATTTATTGTTTTATAAAATAATTAATTAATTACAAAAATGCAGGAATATTGCTACAATTTTCGAGCAATTTTCTTCAAAGCTGCGTATATCTACTGCACATTTTAGATTCTTTTAAAATTAAAGTTACGAAACATGGTTCGCGATTCTTAAACGATTAATACAAACACGATGCCAATCAGTGGGTCGCCTGTACGCTTTTTAATATTTAGAATAAAATGTCTTTAGAAAAAGAAAAGCATCTGTCGCTGTTGACACTTTTCTCCATATAGCACAATGTGATAGAGAACGCGAACGTACAAAAATCGAGAGTCAGAAAGTCAAAGGATTCGTCTCAGAACAAGCATGTATCAAGACTGTGTTTGAGAAGTAGAATGTTAAATGACTGTAGCACGTGTGTGGCGAGGAGAATTAAACTCGCTGGATTAACTCCGAAGAATTCCGCTAAACTGCTAGATAGATACTCAATTTTTATCCCAAGCGAAAAAATTGAAAACTCTGCACACACTTATATACACACACACATACGCAATATAGATTTTATTTATTTAATTACCCGCGTATGAGAACACTTTCAATTTACTTTATCTTTTACATATGCGGGGCAATACTTCATAACGACAATTGTTTTATAAATTTTCCATGTACCTGTGTGTATGTGTGTGCGTGCGTGTGTGTATGTGCGCTGCAAATTATGTGTGAAATCTGCAAATTATTTGACACAAATTAGGGAAATTTTGTACAATGGTCTTGAAATGGTACACGAATCGTAAACTAAGGGACAGTTACGAGACAGAGAAAAGCTTTTAACTTTCGCTTTACATCCCAACAGAATGACAAAATGGATTGCAGGATCTGGCGGAATGCTCCGGAGTGCCGTGAAAAGGATAACAGTTATCGACAGTATGACGATTGTGCTGCAGACATACCGAATAAAAAAGAATATGAATATAAATATATTCCGTGTGTTTGATATATATGTATATGCGTGTATATATAATATATATAAAAACAGTACATAATAATAATTATAATAATCATAACGAATGGCAATAATAATAATAGAATAATAAAACGGTAATCTTTCATAATAGTAATAATAATTATAATAATTTATAAGTATGAATAAGTAAAAATTTACTCGTGACTGGTCTGTATGGCCTCCTTGAAGTTAGTACTCCACTTCCAGCCATACTAAAAAATTAATATTATTTTCACTATCTGTTAGACTGTAACATCTGCTTTCTTATATTTGTCTTTTTCTTTTAATTCTATAAAAAAAATTTTTTTTCTTACTTTTTCTTTTCTAATCCTTCTAGTACACAGAACTTTCGTGTACGAAATATATCTTGCGATAACCCGCGTCGCTCGCAAATTTTTTTTCTTTTTCTTTTCAATTATTAATTTTTTTTTTTTTGTCAAAAAACAAATGCGGAGAGAAAGAGAGAGCTTTGGCAAACCGGGAGCCTCTCTCCCGCTTCGCTTATCATCAGAAACGAGACATCTCGGCTCGTTATCAGCAACGACAATATCGGCGTCGCTGATCGGAACAGCCGTCTTGACGAATCACCCGCAACTTTTGCAGAAGAAAAAAAAAGATATAAAAAAAGAGAGAGGGAAAGAAGACTCGTCGCGACGCAGATTTTCCATCGTTATACCACAACTAACACTCATGAATGATCTGACAAAACATCGTGATCGGCGTCGTCGAAGAAGAGGATCGTAAAAGGTGATATGCGCTCTATACCATCGAGGCGATCTTACGGCTCTTCATCTTGCGCTTTGCGCGTACAGAAGCACTGCAGTTGTTATTTCTCATCATTATTTCCCTTTCGAATATTACTATTTCTACATCGGTGTCGCGTTCGCATCGCGAGGCGAAACGCAAAGCGCAAGACGCGAGGCTGCGAAGTCGCTTCTATGGGATAGTGAGGCAATAATTTCGAAGGTAATTAAAGCAACGCGACGTTTAGGCGAACGTTGCATTGCCAAGCAATCTTCGAATCGCTCTCGAAACGAGTGAATGACGATGAAAAAGAGAGAGAGAAAGAGAGAAAGATTAAGAGAGGTAGAGAGAGAGAGAGAGAGAGAAAAAGAGGCAGAAATAGAGAAAGAAAGGGAGAAAGGAAAAAAGCTCGAGACAGCCGATCCGAGCGATTCGATTCTTCTGATACTCATGAACGATAAGCATCGACGGTTACGAATGTTTTGTCACACCATGCGCTAAATGTATAAAAGATATCTATACTATCGGGACACAGAGCAAACACTGAAAATTGGTTTTGTGGGTAAGGACGGAGAGGTCCATATCACAGAGACAGAGAAAGAGAGATAAATTAAAAATAGAAAGGGAAAGAAAGTATAAAAAAAAAGAAAGAGTGAGCGAGTGAGAGAGACAGACAGAGAAAGAGAGAGAGAGAGAAAGAGAGAGAGAGAGAAGTTGTAGGAGAACTGCACATTTTATTTCCGCTGAATACTTTCGATGCGATGCTGAATTGTTGGCTCGAAAAAAGACGAATCTTCGGAGAAGGGAAATATGTAAAGATATACGCGAAAAAAGATAGAAGTAGAGAAAAAGAGAGAAAAAAATAAAAGAGAAAGAGTTAGATAGATAGAAAGAGAAAGACAGAGAAAAGAGTCATTATCGTATTCGTATATGCGGTTAATTTTTTTTTTGTTCTTTTTTTTTTACTCCGTATAAGACCGTATTTAGTAAAAGTTGAAGACTGACAGTCCGGGCTGATTTTCGCGGTTCGATCGCGACAGAAAAATGCAATTAAAAGTAAATCGACGATTAATTCTAACGTGGGAGAAACAGTGATTTAATTTGATATTGGAAGATAATTGGTATTTCCAGGATGTTAAGTGCCTTATCATCTAAGTCAGAATTTAGTCCCAGGATCAGTCGTTTATATACGACTATAGAGCTGTTCGATAGCTGATTTGGGACGGGTGGTGTTCTTTTAACATTAATATATGTTCGCCGAAACAAATTGTGACGTGCTGGTGTCATTTAAGTTAGTACAATTAGCTTGTTTAATTATTACGACAGCAATTGATGAAATCTTTTTAAATTACTTCGGTGCCGCTCGGTCGTCGGATTGTATTTCTCTCGAATGAACGAGGGAGTTATTTCCTTGTCAATGTTAAAATGTACGTCACGCAAGAGGCAGATTTTTCAAGATACGCATACAAGTAAAAGGTTTACATCAGATTTCGTACTGTCGACGACGTGGAATAAGCGAGCGATAGCCGAGGAAACGAAACTGCGGGGTTTGATTTTGATTGCACGATCGAAGACAGCGGAAGTCTTCGCGATTTGACAATAACTCACTGCAAAAAATTTCCAAATTATTTAAAAAAAAAAAAAAATAATAAAGTCTTGAATCATGCTGCAAAATTATATATCGTTAGGATTATTAAATTTTTTATTGCCGCGTTTATCAATGTTGGGAAGTAATGTCGAAACCTAATATTTTGCAACGCACGAATTCTATTTTACTTGCCATGCTATTTATATAGATAAATCATACAATCCGATTTGCAAGCAGGCAAATTTTTATACTGCACGCACCTTTTCAATGGGATTACTTAAATTCAAAGTTTGAATTTAATTTTAGAATTACGATTCAATGCGGCGCATTGAGAACGTAAATATTGTAAAACTTCGAGACGTGTTAACAATACGGCTATTCACATTGTAAAATAATTAATAAATTTCTCGTTAGTAAATTTTGTGTAGTTCACGTGTGCCAACTTCTCGTTATAAATATATCTCCGCCAATTTGATAGCTCGTCTGTCTGACTATGCCGTCATTGTACCACTTACAATTTTATAACCAGAAATAAAATTAATGCTTTAAATTAATCCTACAGTTTCAATTGTAAATTTAATATAACTATTTTACTAATTAATACTTAGTTTATTTCAAAAAATATATTTTTAATATGTTCCTTTTTTTTTTAATAACGTAATCGATCAACGACCGATGTAACTTCTTAACTTCAATGATGCTGCAAATTAAAAAAAATGTATTTTCCAAATAAAATTAATTTAATGATAAAATCAATTATTTATACTTTATTTGTGATAACAATTTTATTATTGATGTTAACAAAATTTACGGATATTAAGATTTCACGATCGTCTGACATTTTAATGGAATTGCGCTCCGGGCGTTATTCACATAATTTTCGCACGTACAAATAACGTACGTCGAAAATTTAATTAACAATCAGGCACAGTCAGACAGATAGTTATATCGTGTGATGTTCACTTTTTGATGACCCCGCGTATCGCAGCGATTTATGGTAATGTGTCAATGACATTTGATTGGCGCGTCACAAAAGTCGTGCGCGTTTTGTAACAATTATTATTTGTACGTATATACAAAATATGACGTATAACGCATATGACGTATACGACGTATGTATACGTAAGAAGAGAGGCGAGTATTTTACGTGATAATTATAAACATATTTATATATTATGTACCAGAACAAAACTCTATATCACTCGTTGCATGCGCTTGTTAGCATAATGAGGAATACGGGGTAAGCAGTGGTCGGATAGTAATACACGTCTCTTTGCAAAATACCATACCGGCTTACTTATGTGGGACAAGAAAGATCTACGAAGCGTGGAGAGTGGTCTCATCGACGCTCTACTTTGTTAACAGGTAGCAGATTGTAATATTGCCGCCGTGTAAGACAGTGTTCGGTGAACGAGTTCGCAGAGGTGAAAAAGCTGCGATGGGCACGATGTTGTATTTTATTTTTGTTTTAATAATTATATATTAAATAATCTTTACTTCATACTTTAATGGAATTTTAATAATTGCAGCAATATATTTTTATAAAAATGTGCGTTCCAGAAAAAATGTTTTATTTAATTTATTATTAAATATAAAACGTGATACGATAAAGTAACAGAATCAAAACTTATTAAAAATAAAAATTTTATTTTATATCATACACAAACGATAGTTAAATAATTATTTTCTACGTTTAATAATTTAAAGACTATTAAAAATTCTATTTTTCCGAAATAAAAGTAGAAAATAATATAAAATAAAAATTATTTAACTCGTCTTTAAAACTTAGTAATATTAAGTATTAATTGTACTCGTTTGCTAATATGGAATATATTATTAAAAAATATAATACATTCCTTCTGAAACACGTCAAGCTCATAATTAAAACATTATGCTCGGTGTGCCCATCTCCTAACGAAAGCCAATATTAATTTCGATCATCACACGTATCTGAGTGTGCGTGTGCCGTGCCACTCGCGACAAAGTGTGCCACACGACAAATTGTGCACGTAACGAGAAGGAAGGATTGTATGCACGTAGGAAACTCATAGGACATTTCGCTTTTCACATTTGATCGAGTCGGAAGACGGCGACTCTTTCGAACATTTCTCGTCGCAGGACCAGTTTCTAAAAAGTCTGCGTCATTAACGACCAGTTGTATCTCGATTACGCGCACTCTCTATGAAAAGGTACCCTTGGCAATCAGAACGACTACTCGAGAATGTGTTCTCGTACGAGACTACCCAGAGGCTCTAATCGAGAATTAGCGATCTCGCGGATTCCCGCGACGAACCCCCATCTTCTCGCGATGTCTTCCCGATTCTTCTTTTTCTTCTTCCTCGAGGGAGAGGAAGGCCGGGAGAAAAAAACGTGGATACGGATGTTTAAGCGTGACACGAGGATTGATCGAGGAGAACTCGAGAAGATATCTCATGCATTGGGGGAGGGCGCGGTACTTTTCGATATTAGAAAGAGGTGCGTTTTATGGGAATCGCGACGGTGAAGAAAAAATTGGAGCAGGAAACTGGTGAGAGGATTGGGTCTCGACAGAAGGTAGAGATAGACAGAAAGATAGAGAAAGAAAGAAAGAGATAGAAGAGAGCGAGCGAGCGAGCGAGCGAGCGGGATCAATGGAGCGGTTACCTTGGAATGTTGTGCCGTCGTCGGTGTTATAGGCGGCGTGTCCTCGGTGTCTACGCTCGCTGCGTTTGGTAATCGCTGCTCTTGCACCGACGCCAAGCTAAGTAGAAGAACCGAGTTTCATCAGTAGAAAAAAAAAATCTGGATAAATTTTTTTTTTCTTTTTTTTTTAAGAATTTGTTAGGACAAATCGATTGCCAGTAGCAAGAAGAATGCACGTTTAAAACTTGGCGACTGACTAAAGAACTATCGCTAAGAGATTTAATTGAGAATTTAATACAAGTAATATTTCATATTTTATTAATTAATTGAAGAAATTTGGAGCTACCGTTTGATAAGTTATATCACTTCGTTTCTTTATTTAATAAGTTTTTAGTACTGTAAGCGAAACGTAAGAATTTTCGATCGCAAGCGTTCGGAAAAGGTAGTCCTGTCGAGCTAGAACTGGCGCGCTTGTATTACTCTAATAAAATAAAGAGCCGTACCGTTTGAGCGTCACGAGGGTGCCGGTGAGTTTTTTGCAACGTCTCAACGCGGATTCTAGTCGTTCGGGTTCTTCCTTCAGGAACTTCTCCTCGCGCACCACTTTTTCCATTTCAGAGCTCAGCAATCCCTTCATACCCTCTTGTAAACTCGGAAAACGTACCTTCAGATCGGCCACAGTTTTGCTAGAAGACAAAATTGTTAGTAAAAAATTATTTCACGTCTTATTTAGGTCTGAATGTTCCCTGATTTATTTGAAATGTTCCGTCGGCGATAAATATTGAACGTCCATGGATCGTTTTCAAAATTCTACTAGTCCGTTTGGTGTAATCGCGACACGCCGACCATGACGCTCCGTTCACGTGGAATCGAATGCGCGCGTGGCTTACCTGGATTTACTCAATATCAGAGCCATGTTTTCCACATCCGACATATTGACACGCGTCTTTCTATTGATCACGTTGCCGCGAAGCTCCTCCACGGTGCTCTCGAGCTCGCTGAAATTCGCAAATGTTTCGTTGAAGTTTCTTTTTCCGCGGGGTGTCTTTTAGCATCGTTTCTAAAGAAGCGGATAGTACTCACGTGAGATCTTTTTCCAGCCTTATCATTTCTTGCTTGTAGAGATCTTCTTCGCGGCTCAGTCGAATCTTCTCCGTGTCTCCGGCCGTCCAAGCTGCGTCTCCTCCCGATAGTAGCATAGCCCTGAAATAATAATCTTAGTCAGTAAGAAGCGTATACGTTGTATTAAAATATTATAAAAAATATATTTTAATCTCATTACTATTTTATATGTTATATAAAAACACACCCACGCACGCACCCAAATTAAACTAACATTCACTGTCGCGGCAGAAAGTGAGCCAATATTAAATCTTTGCATTTTATTTTTAAATAAATATATATAATTTTTTGTTTCTTAACTTTCCTACGTATGTTTCTCAGATTTGTAATAGTATTTGCAGTGTTTTATTAGCTTATTCGGTCAGTCGACTGCAATGCGCGCTTATACCTAATCGTGATGAACGTGTCCTTGATGGTTTCGCGCACCATGTGAGCCTGGGTCTGCGACATGCGCCGCAGATTTCTCACTTCTTGCCTGAGGTCCTTCGCCTTCTTCTGCAAACCTCGCAGTTGGTTGTACATCTCCGGCGTGAGCGCCAGGTCCCTGTATACGTACTGACCGGCTACTAGTGCGGCCGGTTTCGGCGGTGGTGTCGGCTTGTGTCTGTCTCTCTCTGAAATCGTTCGTTGGATACGTGAGAGAGCGTATTTCCCAGGTAAATACCCGCGTATTGCACGAACACTTAAGGAATTAAGCTCGAATGCCACCTGTCTCTTTCTCTCGTGCGAAGAGCATCTTTGAATTTGAAACAAACCAGCAAAACCGGACTGAACGATACAACCGAAAGCGATTAAGAAAATTTTAATTAAATAAAAAAATAAATTATACACAGCGTTTTATTTAATTATCACTAAATTCGACTAATTTCCTAGATGTAGTCAATTGCAAAAATACTAATAGGATGCAATTGAATTTGTCCTTCCTCGATTTCTTTTGATCGGATGTCCTGGAGCGTCCCGTGCAAAGTTTGCGAACGGCGGAGCATGCGGGTGGTGATTGCCGTCGTGGCAGATAAACGATTTGTCGGCGGCATTTCGAGTACGCGGCCGGTTCCTCAATCAGCTGATTAAATTTGACGTTCGCCACTCGTCGCGTCGGTTGATCGACGCCTCGTCATAACGATAACGCTTCGCACGATAGAAGAGCGGGACTCGGATGTAATGGAAGGACAGGAACGGGTTAAACGGGCCGGCGACACAACACAATTTTACTGTCACTTTTATTGCCGCGGTTTTATTGGACGGATAACGCAAGGCACGACAGCGGAAGAAGGAGACAACGGATGACCTAACTGGCGGATCGAAAGTGCCGCTGGTATTCCAAGCGGAAGGGTCGTGTGTGCGTATTGTATTTGCGTGTGACATACACCCTACGTGACGTATCTCGCTGTGTGCTGCGCTATTCTACAATAACATAATCATCTTTACGGATGCAGACGTCGGCCGCTTGACCGCGGCGATACTTCCATCGGCGAATCAAATCGAAACGCGCGATCAAAGGTCTATTTCCGTTTCTGAACGTTTTAATCGCATTTTCCTAACAAATCCACGGCGCACAAACGCATGCAGAAATATTCAATTTACGAGTTCGATAAACTCGTAAAGCAGGCGCACACCGGTTTCCGCAAAAGATGACGCAGCCACGGTACAAATGTAAATTTTTATGATTTACCGTACAATAACTGGCGATAAATTTTCTTGTACAAAAAAAAAAAAAAAAAAAACGCGTTACAGCGATACGCTATTAATTTTTAAGTATTTATTAAATAAAGCAAAGGCAGCGAGGTATCTATTATTCATGTTCTGCGTTCACCAGTTGCACCTGCCCTTCGCGTGGTCGAGAAAAAGAAACTCACGTCGCGATTTTACATCCGACACGATCCGTGAGACAATCCCAAATGAAGCGATCCCATGATAAGCGCGGCCCGGCGGGCAAATAAAAGTACGCTCCGGCAAAATGAATAAAGGATGAATTTACGAGCGGGACCAGCAGGACGGAAAGGCATGGACGGATAAGACGGATGTATTGTGACGCTTCCGAGTGATCGGTAGCGACAGATACGCTACCGTGACATATATCGTTCGGGCTGGAGAACAGGTACGTGGAGCAAGACTGTGAGAGACAGAGAGAGAAACGAGACACGCGAGCGTCGCGAAGAAATGCATTTGTCGCAAGTGTCCAGCAAAATAATACAAACGTATGACATTGCCTCCTGTTCGGCGCGCGAATGCGCGGCCGCGACCGGTCAACGCGATGATATATGAAGGGCACATGGAAAAAGGGCGTAGTCACTTTTCCCCGAAGACAATAGTGAACGACACGCGGCTGCATGGAATAGCGCTTTGAAATAAGTGGAACGTGCGATTTTCTGAGCCTGAGATCGCGCAATGTCGTCCTCCAAAGATAATCTCAAAAAAAGATAACTCTAGAGAGGTTTCTTGATCGGAGAAAGAAAGAAAAAAAGAAAGAGAGAGAGAAAAAAAAAAAGAACGTTTGCTGGTTACTGAATATGATTGATATGAAATGCGAGATGCTTTTTAAAATAATTTTTGCGAGCTTCACGGATGAGTTTTACATGAAAACATACGAACGATGTTTGTACGTACGTGGCTCGATTTACTTTAGTTATTTTTTCACCTGGACTGGACCAGCAGTAGTTTGCCTTTCCTCGCATATGGCACACTTTGAAAATCGATTTACATGGAAATGAACATGTTAATTCATTAAAAAATCCCAGCAACGTCGGCTACGTGCAGCGCTCGTCTCAGCTTTTTTTTTTTTTTTTTTTAATCGAGAAATGGACTTACAATTTTCCGGTGCCCTCCATACAGCGTAGTCCCAGAAGGCGAAGAACGAAATAAAAATAAAAAGGAAGAAAAAGAATTCGAAAACGACGGAACGGTGGAAGAAGATTGCACCAAAGATTTGGAACGACGCTCACTGTGTGAGCAACATATAAATATGACAGACACAGCGTGACACATAGGGAAGAAGCACAGACACTAAGACTGGAACTATTCGGATAATGCAATTAATCTGATTGTTCTTTGAGATCATCACAATTATTGAATAAATCACAAATAATTTGAAACATTTAAATATCTATGAAAGTATTAAATAATCGAATAATCTCAACGTAAAACTCGAAAATTATAATTAACTAATAATTTTTTAAATATAAAATCATTATTAAATATTAAAATATCAAAAAGGTATTAGCAATTGAATAAAAAGAAGTTTAATAATAAAAAGTAAAATTATATTAACAGAAATGTATCGATAATTTGAATAAAATTTAATAAGATATTTATTACCGAGAATAAAAATTATTAAAATAACATTTTAAATAATTTAGTTTCGTCAGCATTAATAAAGATATTGAATATCGTTTGATTGTGCAAGATAGGGCCGAATAGTTCCATCCCTGATAGAAAGACGAGGAAGTTTTACCTTGCGACGACATCCTCGGCAACGTGGAGGATTTGATTGCCGGTTTCGTAGGTTTTGTGTCCGCTAGTCGTGGTAGGCATTGCAGAATCGAATACGAGAAGGCGTTAGAGATTATTGCGTTAGTACCCGCGTCGAAATCGCTCCCTTTTTTTTTTCTTTTTTTTTTCTTTACAAATATAGTTGTAATATATTCTCTTACGATTAAATAATTCTTAACGCTAGCATCGCGCTCACTGAATACGATATTCATTACTGAACAATTTCGCAGGAAGTGGTAAAAACGAACTATCGTATGTAAATGCAAGACGCTTACTTCTAACGATTTTCAATCACAATTAATAATTGACGTGATACTAACGGATCATATAAATCGTTGAGCGAAATAATGAAAAATTTATCACGTCCAAGATTCAGATGATTTAAATATTCATTTTTCAAATGCTTTTCAAATTAAAGTTACATTGTTTCGCTCAACAAATTTCTGAGAGTAGAGAAACATATATATATATATATTTAATACCAATTGTCGCAATAATTGTTATAAAAATTTCACTCTGTATTGTTTCTGAAGAACACAGCGTTCGAAAATCAATATTGCAAAAGGCACAAGAAAGTGTGTCATAATTTACCATATTCATTAACGTAATTGGTGTTGTTAATATTGAATCTATTATGCAAATGCGTGGAGAAAAGGATTTACCAAACCAAATGATTATTCTAGTTAATCGATTGAATTGAAGTTAAATGTTAATCGCACAAGAGCGACGCAAGATTTTGAAATTTGAAATACAGATTCTGTAATTACAGATCTTCCTTCTGCTCGTGTGGCAACCTACCATCAAACTTTAACCGCGTTGAAGCACTTTGATATTATCCCGTGGAAAAATTGCATTCAGTTTCAGCTTTGTTACGAAGCAGCCAATTATCACGAAGTTTCATTGAATCGTTCTCAAATTGGAATTGTATTTCTGTTTGGTAAGAAAAGGATCGATGCCATCCCGATGAAATTTTAATTTGCAATTGAATCTCTAATTTGCACGCGAAGGAATTTTATTATTTATTTTGTTACATTACTAAAAAGGGATTAAAGAAGGATTTTGTAATTTATATAAGTATCAATTATTGCGAGATAAAAATTCGGGCAAATTGTTTTGGAGGTAATACGCCACAGAACGTCCGTCACTTCTTTAAAAAATAATCCGACAACCGTGTGGCTTGATATTCTGGCTTTTACAGCGTGCTTAGCATTACATTTTGCAATTATGTTTTTGATTTTTTTTTTTACGTGCATTAGCCGTTACCTGCATGTTGCGGGGAGTGTTGTTTAGGAGAGTTCATGTCTGGTGGCTCGTCACTGAAGGACACTGACTTTTCAAACGACACCGACTTGTCTGCAATAGATGTTGATCAGCATATTTTCGCGTAGTGTAATGTGCGTAAAAAGCGTAAGAAGCGTGTACGTAAAAATGTGCGCACTCGACCGGAACAGAACACGGCAATGATGAGGGGATGAAGAACCAGCGCGGGCTTTCGGAAAACGCTTTTTTTTTTTCTTTTTTCTTTTTTTCGTGCGATTGAAAGAATTGCACTTGCCATAAAATGCTAATTAAATTGAAAGTGCAACTTTGTGCTCTCCTTCAATTTACTTCTATCGATTTTCTTTACCCAAAGTAATTTATAATTTATTTTAATTAATACAATTCTTCAGACGTATCGCGACCTTTATTTCTGAAAAGCTTTATACGGCTACTCTCGAAAATCACCCCTAAAGCCGACGCTGAATAAAACGGTGTGGATGTCGAGACTTTTCGCGTGCATCATGCAAACGAAAATTATTACAAAAAGCCTAACGTATTATTAAAAAAAATAAGTAAAAGATATATTTATTTTAATTTTAATTCACGGAAAACAAAAAAATTAATACACCGATAAAAATGTTGAAATTTTTAGAAATTCTTAGAAATTTTTTAATAAAAAAAAATTAAAAAATTTACCAATAACTCTATCGAGATCGGTCAGATGAAATAAATCAAGTATGTGAGAAATGATGTATGAGAACGAACGTGCAACGACGACAACGAAAAAGTAAGAGGCAACAATATAGCGAGCGCATTCGCAAAAGTGCATATATAAAACAACATATATATTGAAGCGCACCTTTGCCTAATTTTGGCGGTTTAACGTCAGTCCTTAAGTACGAGTCATCTGTAACGGCAGGTTGAGACACTTGAATTTTAAAGGACACGCGTTTTATTAACAGCAATAAAGGTGGAGGCAACGTTAAATATATATGATATATAAATATGTATAGAAATATATAAAAAGTA
Source organism: Cardiocondyla obscurior (assembly GCF_019399895.1). Taxonomy (NCBI): domain Eukaryota; kingdom Metazoa; phylum Arthropoda; class Insecta; order Hymenoptera; family Formicidae; genus Cardiocondyla; species Cardiocondyla obscurior. The sequence goes on from NC_091881.1 coordinate 462,154, forward strand.
TATAAAAATGTAAATGTATATTATATATATATATATATATATAAATAAACGTATGTAAATATATATATATATATATATATATATATAACGATTTTATATATATATAGTGATTCGGAGGTGAATAGAAGATAGAAGAAGATGAGAGACACACCTGGCAGTGAGGCAGAGCTGGAGCTAGAATGTTTGTCGAACTCGTCCCCGGCGCCTGGTGTGTGCGTTAGTCGGAATAACAAAGCAGTTGTACAGCAGGGTTTTAGGAGAGTTCACTCCGTGAAACTACACGGCTACGGGCAACTATATGCCGTCGAATTCATCTGGACTTTACGTCTTCGGAAATGACTTTTGCGAGCTTGTTACACGAAAATATTTGCTGACACGCGTATTGAACTCGAGACGAATCTCGCTAATAAAATTGATTGCGTTCGCGTTTAATCTGCAGAATTGTTTGACGACAATTCAACGTTATTTGTCAATTCGAAATAATGTCTCGCGAAATTGTCTTTATTATACGTTCATTACAAAATTTAAAAAAAGCGTCGACTCTTTTAATTTTTATAAAAAAAAAATTTGAATAAAAATTTATATAAATTTATTTCTTTTTTTTTTTGTTTGGATGAGCTGAGGTAATTATTGTGCAGAAAATTTGCGCCACGAATATTATTTAATTCCAAATTATTTTAATAAAATTCCGCAGTAATATCATCGCTTACTAAAAATACTAAAAATACTAAATAACACGCCTGTATATTTTTTAGCATTAATTTTCGGTATATTCGGTATAAATAATGGCATATTGTTACTGGCGCGTAGTTCACGGCATAAATTCTTCTAATATATATGTATATGCATGTATGCACGCAACACCTATGTTTATGCACGTTCATATCTAAAATTGTGTCATTTCAGCGAATCTGGACTTGTCTAGAAGGCGACTACGACAATTATTACAAACTGAACAGTACAAACCAACACATGTCAAACACTCTTACCTTTTTTTTTTTCTTTTGCACAAATGCTGAACACTTTTGTTTTATTAATAACGTATTTATTTCTTAGCTCTATTTTCTATTTCTGTTTTCTAACGAAAAAAATCAAATTTGCTTCTAAAATAATTTGTGATACTTATCTTATCGTTCGCAATTGATTTCTTTTTGTAATTACAATTATACCGAAAGTTAAAAAAAAAAATCGTAGTCGCCTTTTCTCATTATCTAGCTATCGACTATCGATCCCAATAAATCTGCGGTATGACAATGTTACTAAGAACCGTGATTACGAGATGTCAAAGTGGTCGAAAGTTGATGAAGATGGATAGATGAACAGGCACAGATGAAACGAATATGACGAATATTAGTAGAGACTATTGATATTATATGAGGTGTCTAGCAGTCTCGTATGCTTCTTAGCTGAAACTATCTTAGTAAATTAGGTAAATACGTTCTAAATCCTTTGTAAAATAAGCACTGAAAGGGAATGGAATGAAGTTGCATTGCTAAAGAACTAAATTCGTTTTTTGCTTTTATTCCGACAGTGCTTCCTCAAAATTTGAAGCTATGATAGCATTTATACGGCTTGTCCCAGAAGTAACGAGAACAATCACAGTTCGCAGTCTCTTTCTCGAGGTGAAAATTGTTTAAATATTAATTATTCTCGCTGCGTTTGAGACGAGTCTCCGTTCTCATGTGTTACGATACGTTACCAAAAACCGTGGTAAATGACGTTTATTCGCGAAAGCGAAACCGAAGGCACGGAAAGTAACCTGGAGGAAGGTAATAAGTCGCGAATATTATGGAACACGTACCTGCTGATCTCGCGTAAGGATCACGTCCCGGTGGAACCTGCAAGTATTCCCTCGGCGATGGGCTGGTGTGCGGCGCGTGTGTCAGAGCTTTCTGCACGAGCCCGGTTAGATTGGCCAGTTGTCTCTCCATGTGCTCCACTCTTATCCTGCGACAAATAAGTCTCAGTTAGAAACATTTAACAGTTATCCATCACTCTAAGAAAAAAAATATACATATATATACTATATATATCCCGAGTGGAAATTCATCAATTTTAATTTTTGCAACTGGTAATTAGATCGCGCAGATGCGAGCACGTGCGTGTGTTTACCGGCAACCATCGCGCTGCACGATCCGCGTGGAAGGAGTCGCGCGGGCGACGGACCCAGGGGTCATCGACCGCGGCAGTCTAGCGCGCGTAAGGATAGGTCAGTGCGCGTAGTAAAAACTAGTATGCGGCGAAAACCATTTAAATATCTAACTTTTCTAGCGTTATTAAATCAGTATTAATTGTTTGGTATCTAAGAGACGTTTTGAGCGTCAATTTCCACTCGGGTGTAACAGCTCCGAAATGTTATAGGCGTTTGGCGAACACGGCGCTCGAATATTGCAAGAATAATTGCTGCTTTAAGCAGATGTTACGCATCTTTTCAGACAGTTTCATGCGCTAAACGACAATCCCTTAGACACAGAACGAAAGAAATACTTCTTAGGTGTTACTTAATAAATTTCAATGATTAATAAATTTAGCAAGATAAATGGAAAATTGTAAAATATTATATTTAAGTATTTTTTTTTTTTTGTTTTTAAAATTAATATTTTCTTCAATTTGTCTTAAGTTGAAAGAAAAAAAATAAGCATTCAAATAAATAGCAGATAAAATAATTTAAGTAATAATTCAATTTCTATTAGTTCCGTTATCAAATTAGATTTTATCTTAAATCATATTACTCGTAACGTTATCGTGCTAAGAATAATGATGATAATGATAAGCCGAATATAGAACGATACAATGATGATATAAAAAAGTGATGATGTCGATCGATAAAAAATATTAATGACATATTGTACGTTAGATTTATATCAAATATCTTTTAAAATAAATAACCGTTTAGTAAAAGAAAAAAAAAATCTCTTTCAATTTCGCTAAGCTTATCGTTACAGCTATCTAATCATTATTATCTAACATTTTGGCATTCGTTCTATAACAAGAGATCGTGATTTTACGTTACAGCATACTAATAATAAAAAAATTGTGGTTCTACGTATACCCGTTTTCACAGGAAGAACATGAGATTCCTTGCGACGAGAGAAACTCTTCGCATGTCAACGGTACATAAAATTTCCATTTGTTCCAAATATACATATATACTTCCTGTCAGAAATCGGATATGAGTTACATAACACGATGCTAATCACGTGCATCTATACGCTTCACATGACAAGTGACAGCAGTGCCCAATCTACATCACGGTGACAGTACATAAAATGATATACAGGGTGGACATATGTGACATGCGACGAATCAAGCCGGCTACGTGATCCTCATGGCAAATAGTTTCGGCTTGATACAACTTTTGGAAAAGTTGCGCGAGAGTGAAGTGAGTTTCGGACAGTCGACAAGTAGTCCAGTTCAGTTTCCCAATATACACTTAGAGAAGTATCTAACGTTAACGTTCGATGAAGTTATCGCAAAAGAAAGTTTATTCTTGTATAAAAGTCCCTTAAGCGAAAATAAACTAAAGTAAGGTAAGACGTAAAATATTATATTGGTTAATTGTGATAAAACGTAAAACGGTATTACAGTGACTTCTGTATGATGGTGGGTTAAATTGTAGGAAACTTCGCAAACCGTTTGATATTCTATTCTTTAAAATTACTTCAAGAATATTTATATTTATAATGAATTTGTAGCTCGCGCGGTTGTGAATTTAATTAAGGATTTTTTACGTGCAAAAACACCCTGTATATGACCAATGCATTTTTTTCTACGATCGCTATTCGGCATGCTGCATTCCACCGAATTGCAAGTTGTACTTCTATATGTATCATATACGTTTTGAATCACAATAATTATGGCATATTTACACATATAATACACACAAATTTTATTCTTTGAATAATAGAGAGAATCTTTAAAACATCCCGGAAACAAACATACAGTGTACAACGTTAATTAATTAAAATAAATATTTATCTGTAACATTTATATTTTAATAAAAAAAGACTAAAGTTAAATTAATAATTGTAAATAAAAAATTATTTTTAATACAGCTTTATGCCGTAACGTGGTAAAAAAAATTTAATTTGGAAAATTGTACGTATATGCATAAGAATCGTGCCACTGATTAATTTAATTTTGCCTCGCGTAAGACATTTAATCGAATAAAACGGGCAGTGACATTTTTTTTTTCTCCTCTTTCTCTTTCTGCAATTCTCTTTTTCTCTCATAATCATTCAATCAAGATATCCGATGTACTCTACAACATGCACTTGCAGAGGATTCATAATAGATTCGTGGATAGAGTTCTTGTTTCGCATGAAAAAGGAAGCTGTAGCGTTAAAAAGAAGGCACGTAATTGCCGATTGAAACTCGTAATCAAATTTCGATAACTTTCCGAACGCGGTAGAAAAATAATAAAATTTATACGAACGGAAATCATTAGCGTTGAAATTCAATCAATCAGACTAACATTTTACGAACGCAAATGCTGTATTTGTAAAATAATTGGATTGATCTAGAAAGGAACGAATTTTTCAGTTGTATAAAACTGGAAATTATTTTTTTTCCGAGATTCCAAAAATTCCTCATTAAAACGGTTTGATAAACTGATTGATGCGATAAAGCCCGTGAACGTTAGTATAAAATTTGTGAAAATCTTTCTTTCGATAGAGATAATATAAATAAATGTATGAATAAAGAAAAAAAAGAAAATTAACAATTCAGTTAACGCTGTCACTCTGCAAATGTGTAGTAATGGATACTGATATTACGTGATATTGTAATTTAATTGCTTGGTTTTGATTAATAATTAAACAATGGGCATTTTTCCATAAAAATAAATAAACGGAAAATATAATTGGTAATAATTTTAAATTTATGATTAAATAAAAAATTTAAAGAAAAGGCTATTTTTAAAAAAGATTTAATACTAAATAATAAACGGCCTGATTTTTATTTGATCCAATATGAAAAATATTTTGTCAATTTTTCATGATATTTGACGTTTCAGTGCGCGTGATGAAATACTAACAACACCGGGCGCATCTATCGCTGTTTTTCAGTGATAAATCCGGATGCCAAACAAATAGGATATCATAAAAAATTTTGTTTTAAACTGCGCTACGCGATTGCTTGGAAAGTTTCTAGCCGGTAGCTGTGCTTGTAAAAATTATGTAGAACAATTTCCGGGATTAAGGGAGACTTTTGCCAACAAGAATCTCGGATTCACCACCGTTCCGCTTTCAAGGGGCAGTCCGTTCGAAACGACACTCATGCAGTTCGTATTCATTCGCAAGCAACCAGCCAGCTAGCTAACCAGCCAACCAGACGTGGCACGATTCTCGGATGGTTTCAATTCTCTTTTTCTTTTTCCCTTTTTCTTTTTTTTTTTTCCTCCTCATTTTTCTGCCTCTCCCTCTCTCTCTTTTTATTCATTTCCTTTTTATTCCGCGCAGGCAGGCAGATCTCTACGCAAGACAAACACGCAGGCGACAGAGTGTGCGTGACGTGGGGTGCAGTACCGAGTAGCGTCGTAGCCCTGTCCGCCGGGTGCCAAGGCTGGCGGCGCCCCCGGAGGAAACGGGGACCGCGGGGGACCAGACGGCGGACGCCCCGGTGGTTTCACGCCGTAAAGGCTGTACGATTCCTCCAACAGCTCCGTATCGCTGCACCACCCACAACAAACGTACACATTCGCGCTATCAAACATCCGTGTGGAAGAGGCCGCGGTGCGGTGACCAACGTCGGTCGAAACAAAGGGCTTAGTTTCAGTCATTCGAGGGTGGGATTTTGATAGAGGACGGGGTTTTTTTTATATGTATAAAGAGGCCACGACAAAACCTCGCGGACACGAATTTTCAAGCGAGGAGTTTACTTCGTTGAAATTTGTACAGCGTCTCTATATTTTACTTGGATAGTAGCATTACGTGGCATGGGTAAATGTGCCGTTATTAAAGACGCTGTATGTAACAATTTGACTCGTGCATTAATGCTTCATCGATAATTTACCGGGGTGAAACATATCGCGTTGAACTCTCGTGCGGCAATTATTAATATTGCAAGTCGGATAATTTAATGAATTTCAACCAGTTCCAGGGTATTTAAATAGGAAGAGATTAAAAATGTATTCTGCGTGAATGAAATATTGAACGGGACGTTAATAAAGCGAATAAAATGAATCTCGATATAATGAAGTAGCTAACGTTTAAATAGTTACTCGCTCTGTTAAAATTCATATGTAGGACAGTCTTTACATTTTTTTTTTTTTTTTTTTATATAATGTAATACGTTCATTAAGTAACAAATTAATTGAATTTTAAAAGTTTGGTTAACAGCAGCGCAACCTTCTACCGTTTGAAAATTTAAGCTCACTAATGAAAGAAATTAAAAGCTTAAATACTACTTAATAACGATTCAAATAAAAATGTTATCAAAATCAAATTTAAAATTCGTAAATTTTGAATAAAAAATAAAACTCTTCTTCATTTGTATTTTTAAAATTTAATAAATTAAGACGTTCAATTTTCACGAATTTTTATCATTATTTTGAAGAGAGATAAATGAGATTTAAGCCAATTGTCAGGGAAATTTCTAGATAAAAGAGGAACGCAAAAGCTCTGAAACGGATTCAGAAAGTCTTTTTAATGCAAAACTTTTTGTCAGTCATATCACCCGTCATGGAAACGATCACGAGTTGTCTAGCTTAAAAATTCTGATTACCTGGCTTCCTCGTCGATAACGGGCGTAACAGTTCCAGAGTACTGCGAATAATATGGATCTTCGTAGCTGCTGCCTGCGCTGTAAGGCCCGGGTGGATATCTTCCGCTTCCGGAACCGACGCCGCCAGCACGCTCGGGACTGCTCATGTATCCGCTCTCTCCGTGTAACCGATCTGCAGATTCAGTGATTCGTATATTAATAATCAAGATCGACGTATGAAACATTGTCAAAGTTCTTTTTGCACTGCGTTGTATTTTCACACATAAAATGCTTAAAAAAAAATAATAATAATAAACGTTTGATTTATACAGATAGTCTTAAAACAAATTCAAGTTATAATGTTAGAAATACAACAGTAAAATTAAACGTAAAAGAAATATCTACAATAAAACATTGGTTTTTAAATAATGTAAAATAAAAATTTTTTTTATTAAAAAATTAAACTTTGTAGTAAATAACTGAAAATTAATAAATTAGTAAATCAACTCAAATCAGCAGTTTTGTTAGCGATGTAACGATAAAGAATTCGTTGCGCAACGTTCGTTCTACTTGTTTTACGTACAATGTCTCTTGGATATTTTTCAAGAGAGCTTTTATGACTGATGGTTTATTTGTGGCTCGATACCTCCGTCGAGTATGAGTTTTATGGGGCGCGAAATGTGTAAATGAAATTACAATCAGGAGACCGTATCGACGAAGGAACTTCGTTTATATCAGTCGTCGTGATATGGAAAGGAGAGAAAAAAAAGATCCTTCACGATCGTGCTTCTTACGGGAGGGCACACAATCTACGGTTCTCGAGTGACAGCGAGAGCGGATGAAAAATGGGATGAGAGATGCTGTTTTTCGTACATTACGATATCACATAGCGTTGTACAAGAAAGATGACATACGTAGGATATGTTTCTAAAGGTTTCTGAGGGATGTAGCTCTAGTGTTGGGAATACATCGAATTACGATAGCTTCGTAACGAATCTGACAGCTGTTACATTCTTTCAGATTCTTCTTTTGATCAAGATTTACGTTGAATTAAAACACCTCGAGATCTTTTTACGTCGAGGATAGCATTATTTAATAAAAATTAATTAGAGGCGTTAAAATATTTCTGATTAATTAATGACTAACGAAAATATTTTTAATTTAGAAATAAGTGATTACATAAATTTTTATTCGCTCGGGGTTAGCTTTATAGAAAGCTACAAAGTTTCATATTTCTCCGTGAGTTTTGGTTTCCTTTTCTTCGCGACGCGTCAACTGCATCTGGACTTTACCGGCGCGAATTCAAAACATTTCGATTTCACGGTATTTATTCCCAACACTATTTCCACGGTCTCGAGGTCGTTTAATTAAAGTTGGCTCGACCCGGCTTGGTTAATCGCGCCTTCCAATTTCACGGTTTTCCCGCAGTTATTTTCAAACGACCAGCCACCCTTGTGGTTGAATTTCTCCTTATTACAAATACGCCACATTGTTACATTCTTCCTATTTGTGGTTTGTTTGAAATTTATTAGCCTTACACTTATAGCTCGTGTCATTACTCTTCGTCCAACGATTTTCTTCCGTTTAAAGAATAAAAAATATTCCTTTCGCGATGCACGCAAAAAAAAAAATGAGCTGTCTTGTTTCTTAAAAAAGTTTCGTCTGTAGAGATTTATTTATCGCGTGGATTATACATACATATAATGGAAGTAATAATAAATAGCCGCGCTGCTATTTTTCATTATTTTTTCCGCGACTGAATTTTATTTCGCGTTACAACCGGATTTTATTTTACTTTACAAAATTTGCAAAATGTATTATATGATATTTCTCTACATATCAATATAAATAACGTTGCAAAAACCGAAAATTGCGTAAAAAATCTGCGCGCTCTGAATTGTTGAAAATGTTTCGTAAATTGTACGTTGCGCAGTTAAAAGAAAAAAAAAGTTTTATCATTGCTTAGACACAAGGGGTTTTCCTACCGTAAACGTACCTTTTGAATTAGTAGCGGACGTAATTATCATTTCCCATTACGGTTAGTAACATTAATACTCGGTAGTTCGTTTAGTAATATACCTAACGAGCTAAAAAAAAATATTAGGTTTCAACAACTCTTATTACATCTTGCGCAAAATTTATTCAAAGAATACTTTATTATGCACACACGCACACCTGCGGTCGTTTATGCGTCGCAGTGGAACTCAAGAGAGGAGTTATTGCTTGGCTCGCTAGAGTCGGGTGTCAAAGATCAATCAGAGATATCCGTAAAGCACGTGTTATCAATCGGCGATCGTCCCGCGGCCCGTCGCGGAAGGATCGAGCTGTGTCTGACGAATGTTTAAGGATACTACTGACCTGGTATACTATAGAGGGAGACCGAGCTGTCTCTAGAGAAGCGCGCCGAGCCCCCGAGGCTTCCAAGGGGACTCTTACCACACTGGTAGCTGCGAAGCGGCTTGGCCGGCGGCACCCCGCCAACACCTATCCAACCATCCAAAAAACCAAACAAAAAAACCAATGTACCCAGTGCTCCGATGCACGTATCTCTTGCTTCTCTCCGCCACCCTCGCTAAGCCGTTCCGGCGTTCAGTGCACATGCAGAAAGTGAACAAGACCGGTGAACGAGCAATCCGCGCGCGGCTCGTGCCATTTCTCTCGTATCTCCGCAGGCTTCTCCAATTGAAATTCGTACGGCACGCCTAACAAACGTTCGATATTTCCGAAACGTCGACGCACGACTCGGCCGGGGGCCGCGATAACGTTACCGAGCAACGCGCACGATTTATCAGAGGAAGCGAGAGATTGCGAGCCCGGGGCGAGCGAACAGGCGTGAATTGTCTCTTTCGAATTTGTCGACGATTATCCACGCGCTATACGATTCGTGCTACGTGCTTATTACGATCGCGCGATTACGTGTGGGATCGTGAAAATTTTGACGTAAGAACTATCTGGCTTTAACATTCATGAACTTCTCGACCACGATGATCGCAGCGCGTCAAGTGAAAATGTCTGGTCTTTTTTTATAAAATTATTTCGTTTAATAAATTAACTTTTTTTTTTTTCTCAACTGACAGCGTTGGGAAAACGCTCGCGCGCGTTGCTATTCATAACAGATCTGCCCCGTCATAGTAGTTGATGATTAATCACGATCGGTCTACGTGAAATTGGGCTATTCACGCATCCTGAATCGGTCCTTTCGGCGGCTCGGTGTCTCCGTGCGGAACGTTTCTCTCGACAATAAGGAGAGCGCTCGTGGCGGCCAGAAATGAGGCCATCCTTTCCCCCTTTGGGCTAGCGGACTGTTAAGTGTTTTTGAGTAGTTTCGAATAGCGTTCGGCCAACGCCGACGGTCGTAACGATCTCCGTTGAACGATTAAGTATCGAAACGACCTTGCAACCGTCGATCGGAAGCATGAAGAATGGAGAGCGATTGCAAATATGTGCGCTTGTGTGCGAATGTATGCGCGTAAGCTCCAAAGCACGAGGTATGGGTTGAAAACAAAAATTGGTCGAGTCTCAGGAAGATTTCAAGGGAAATTTCTAACAATGTTAATTTCATTTTTGTCTTCGGTCTTTCTCTGCTGGCCAATTAAATTATAATTTGGAATACCAAGTAATTACGTAACTATCGACCAATTTTCAACAGAACGATAAATGATAATCGTATTTTTTCTTAGTTATCGTGTACAGGTGTTGGAATCGATGAGTATTACATAGAAGGCGACCAGAATTTTAATATCTGCCTCGTACTTGAGTAAAATCGAACGGTTTCAAATAATGAGGAGGAATTAATTTGTTCAGTTTTCCAATTTCTTGATTATAATTTTTTTTTTTTTTTTTTTTAAATTCTTTTATTATCAAATTTGTACTCTAATTAGTTGAAATTTTATAAAATCTCTCTCGTAATTTTAAAGATTGAATAATTTATTATTTGTGTTACATCGTTTCCTCGAGATTAAAGAGGTCAAAGAAAATTTCGGAATTTTATATTCGCGACGTTTCTGGCCACCTTGAATAAGACATCTGAGGGACTGCGAAAGTACGTGGGACGTGCGCGTTGTATGATATGTTTACACAAATCTCGGGAGGTGGATGGTACACGATGGAGAACATCGATGCAGGCATGTAGGAAATGCACAGGCGCACGAAGCGGTAAATTTCTCATTGAACGGCCCAAGGTTGTCGCTCCATTAATCTCCTTTAGAACTACGCGCTACCGTCTTGCTTATTACTGACACCTTCGTCAATTTATTTTACAAATTAAATCAACTTTTTATCCAACAATTTCGTATTAATTGTAAAGATGAAGCGTAATCCACTTACGGAAGTACTGTAAAATGACGTTGTTCAAATCGAGCGCAATAAATTTTCCGGCATTCGCTTTGAATTTAATGCGAGGAATTTTCTGGTTTATAGATATTTATGGAACAATAAATTTCGGGCATCGACGTGTAATGCGACGCTCGAAATTCATTACGAAAATTATTTCTCGAGCATTGTTGGGCCGCTCGTTTAATGGATCGCGTCAATAGGGTCTTGAGAATGAGATTTCCGTCTACAATGTGCGTGCGCGACGACACGTACGTATAGAAATAAGGGGAGAAAGAGAAAAAGAAGGAACGTGGGCATTCGTATACCTGGTGTGGTGAGTGTCTTGGGCTGCGTCGGGGTCGCACTAGGACCTCCGACGACACTTGACGCCGCCGGGCTGTATGCCCTTAGAAGGGATCCACCGCGCGGCAGGGTGCTGCTTCCGCCGACGTAATATCCGCTGCCGGACGTCGAGTTCTTGGCCGTCTGCAATCAGAAAGGCACTTGTCAGAAAGAAAGATTTAGGTCGCGAGCCAATAATTCGAAGGCCGAAGGCTTCGCGATTGGTTTTCTTCGCCGATTAAGACTCGCAATAGTCTAATCGACTTGCGTGTCGCAACTACGGTCGGATGCTAGTGTCGATTAAAAGGTGATACGGCAATTTTAGCGAGATATTACCAATTGGGTCGTGTTGCGAGACGCGTACAATTAAGCACCGATTCTGGTTTAGATCGTAATAACATTTGTAAATAATCGCGTCTTGTTATCGCCGATATAGAGCCTTGTCCATCCTACAAACATCTTCCGGTCTGCCGCTTTCGCAACAGGTTTCGAGACTCGACGCCATTAACGTTAGCTTTCCAACACGAATTTCCAACGTTTTACGATCATTTTAAATGCATACTATCCACATGTACGTACACATCAATTTCTTTATACATACAAAGTTTTATTAGGCGTGATAAATGCCAGACTTTACTTATAATTTCAAAATGCTAATTTTTTTTGTAATTAAATTAAAAAAAAAAAACTTTTTTTTTTTAATATTTATCTGTTTCGTTTACAAAAGATTTCTTTTTAATGCAAGGTCGCGCAGTGCAGAGTCGAACCGTTTTCGGGATGCGCTCTGAAATGTTTGCACGTGCAATCAAGCGTAATTTGTAATTCTGCACCCGTTTGCAGCACGGAATGCCTAAGTTATTCGCCGTATCATCCCGTTTGTTTCGCGCTGCTTGTCTCGGCAACTTTCCACGAAAGATTAACTTTCCCATATCGATCACATAGTAGACTGCATGACACGCGCGGAATATACTATTAGCGATCCCGCATAAGGCTCTAAAACGGTTAATAAAATGAAACTTCTCTTGTAAATAGCGTCGAAGTAGTGGCGAAACGTAGTCAATAAATTCTTCAACGCCGTCGCGATTTATGCTCTATTCATGTTAAGAGTGTAATAAACCATTAAAAAATAGAAAAAAAAAATTATAACGCGTACAATAAAAGCGCATAATGTTCTTTCTTTAATGGAGTGAAATGTTTCGGGAGCAAGAAGTGTGTTCAGTTGTAAGTATATTTCTTCATATCATTATTTCTTCATATTTCTTCATTATTCGCAGCTTCCTGTCGAGCTGGCAATTTTTCCTCGTTTTCATTGCTCCGCCCGTATCAGAAATCGATTGTAAAATACGCGGTGGTAAATACAAGGCGAAATATAAGTCCCATGCAGACGCGCATCTGGGAAAGAAGAAGTGGCCAAGCACATTCTCGAAATTCCCCGACCCGGGAGTTCGATCCGCAGGCGGAGATCCCCCATCTTCATCTCTATTCCCGTCTATTCACGCTCGTATTGGGAGGAAAATTGCTCGACATACTCGGTGACTGAAATGGGCGGCTTTAACCCACGGCCGCCACGAAAAGTCTCTCCCTCTTACCGATTTCTTACTCGCGCGCTCGCACTCGGCCGATTCACATCGATTTCGCTTTTAGTCGTTGTTTACCGTTGCCACGAGTTCGGCTGGCCGTCTCACTCGCCGGGCCGATCAGCCGGAAAGGCAAGAGATCATATATCGCGGAAAGGACGAAAACCGACCGAGAATTTAATTAATTGAAAGTGATTTTTCGAAGCTCGTTTTAAAAAAGTTGAGAGAAAGAAAAAAAGAAAAAAACCCTGAAAATTTTCCTTTCTGAAAAGGATCGATTGTATGAAACTCGCGTACACCTTTCTTCGTGGCAAACAAGATACAACTCAGCAGTAACGAGGGGAAAGGAAAATAATAGCCTGTGCGGGCGTTAATCATACGTCGAATGAAGAAGAGGAAGACAAATATTTTCCCACTCACCTTTTGTACATCTACAGAAAATACGAGAGGAAGTCCGCGGCTGTTGAAAAGTATTTTCACTCGGCGTGTTTTTAATTATAAAGATCATCAAGTAACGACCAAGAGAGTGTCGAGGTTTTCGATAGCACGCTGAGAGAAAGAAGATCGGCGAGTTTTGTGCTTTTAGCCGCGAAAGTCGTCAGTATCGCGAAGAGGAATCGGCAGTTAGATATCTTCCAGTTTCTCGCCGCGTTCCGGAAAAAGAAACATATACACGACGAAGAGTTTAGTTTCTTGCTCTCGTCGGTAAACGCAAATAAAAAGAGGAAAAAAAGGGAAACGTATAGAAAGTCTTAACGACACGTCTCTGCTATCGAAAGACGGAGAATCCGTCGTCTCGTTGTCCCGATCGCGGAAAATGTCACTTGGCGAGTGACAAGTGAGATAAGTCACGAAAAAGAGTTTGCGAAGCAGAAGGATCGAGTAAGAAGTAAAAATCGACGAGCGGCGAGAGTAAGGCCAGCGAACGAGGGAGAAGATGCCAGGTAGTTTCCTGCAGTTTTGCCGGGAGGATAGACGAGAGAACGAAGCGTCTTGCGGCATCGCGCGTAGCCGCTGAAAAAGAGATACCGGCAAGAAGAGTTCGCTGGACAACGTCGGAGGACAATTCTCTCGATTCGTGAGCGCGATCAGATAGACGCGGGATAAGATTAAACGGAGGATAGACCAAACCAAGAGAAAAAGGTAGAGAGAGAGAAAGAAAGAGAGAAATCTTTTCCTTGGGAATAAGTATTTCGGTGAACAGCGAGACGAAGCGGCCGGCGGTTGGTTAAAAAGCAAACGCTAAACTTTCGCCGCGAAGCGATTGAAGAAATTAGATGCAACGAGGACGATGATCAGATAAGAATGAAGAAATTCGTGACGAACTTCGGAATTAGCATTTTTCCATCCGCGTCCTTGATCTTTCTAGGCTTGCTCGTCGCGGCGGTTTCGAGAGTACCGGCCGAGCTCGTCGAGAAGAGAGCTGGGCGGCGCACGCCGATGCACAGTGTTCAATTTACACAAAAGGGTTATATTCAGGTGAGAATCGTGTGGAACGTAATCCGATAGAAATAGATTTCCTCTTTTTTTTTTTTTTTTTTTTCTAACATTTACTTTAAAAGCACACACACTCTTGTTTAATCTTTTGCAATTCAAACTATTTCGAAATAGAGCTTGTGCAAAGATTCAATGTTTCTAATTCGCTAAAATGTTTGAGTAAACGATTAGTCAAATTGGCTACAGATATTGCGCGCAAAATGTTCAGTAACGCTTTGTGTCCAGATATATCGCGAGTGCTAAAGCTAACAAAACGGTGGGAACAAACAATGATAAATCGCCATGTTGTCGGAAATAAAAGATACACATATTTCAACGAGGCATGGAAACTCGTGAGATTTCTATCGATTACGTGAGCAGGAGAGCAGTTCCATAACACATGAAAAAAAAAAAAAAGTCGGTTTCACACCGGTTGCTTAATTTTCATCATTCAGAAGAAACGACGATTGTGGTCTACATACCCATTTCTACATCTGCGCTCTAAATTTCTTGTACTTTCTTTTGCATATAAAAATTTATCGGCTAAACTTAACTCGGAATAAATTATTTTCCTCGGTAAAAATTCATCTCTACTTTCATCAACTTTGATTGTGTTTCGTAAAGCTAAAAGAATTCAGAAATTCCAATTTATTATTATTTTTTTTTCTTTTCCTTTCTTTAAAATAAAGTTCGTTAAAAATTTAAGATTCTTTTTTTTTTTTTTTTTTTTAATTGAAAAGAGAGATCCTGTCCTAGAAATTTAATACAAGTTTGGCGAACGTATTAAAAAATTTATTTTACGAGAGATCAAAGATGTAATTATAGAACCATCACCGTAAAAAGTGAGGATCATCTGGAGTATCTCATATAGTTAGCATCGCTCTAATTAACGTGTAATATATTGTTGCCTAATCATCTTCACTTTTCAGTTTCTCAAATGGGAATTGCCAGTGCCGGAAATTCACGAATTTACATTCTGCCTTTGGGTGAAGTCGACCGATCTCACGTATCCCCACTCGATCTTTTCGTACTCAAGTGAGTATTCCGCTAGTGAAATCGCGCCTTAATGTTACGCGCGATTAATTTTCGTCACTTTATCTTGTACTGTAATTACTTCTCAGCTCAGTTTGCACCGCGGTTGAAAAGTAGAGACAATTAAAGGACCGTTCTTAAAAAACAAATTTCGCGAACGGTCAATATGTACGAAATAAAAATTCCCTTTTATGCTATTTAGTCGAGGCCAATGGTATCCATTAAATAATTGAGCTACATCCAAGCGGATATAATATTTAATTAAGGAATAAGAAACGTACTTAACTTCCCTCTCTACCCTAATTTTACCTCCGGCTCCATTTTTGACCTAGTTATGTCGTTTCGGAAATAGTAATGAGAGCTGCTTTACATGGCGCAGCGCTTATTATCCACTCGAGTATTCACCAAGTAATTGCGCCAGAATTCGCGGAAAGTATCTTCGTTTATGGAAAACACTTCGTCTCTTCGCTCGCGCGTGCAGTTATCTCATTGCGGTTTAGTAGCATGTTAAGCGAACGCGTTGCCCCGTGGCATTATCCTTTTTACGTGTGAGACTCGGCACATCGGTCCCGCTCGCGGGAACGTTAATTGCGCAAATTACGAAATCTAGCAGGATTTTACTGTTCCCCGATGTGAAATATAACGGCGTAACCAGAATTTGAATATTTATGACGGAATGCCCGCGGGCTGATACACCCATTGTAAAATACGTAACTTACGATTAATTAGCTCGTTACATTCTGAATCGCCTTGTATAACAATGTCGTGTCGTCTAGGAGAATCGAATACACATAGCAAGTAATTAGAAAGCGGATAATCTCGCGGTAGTACCTATAAGTAATATTTATGGGCGTGGATTACATAAATTACATAAAGTATACCCCATAAATCATGCTCGAATAAATAAAACGAGGATTTTGCAGGAGGCATCTCCGAGTCAATTTTTTTTCTCTTTCTTTTTTTACATTATATTTACGCTGGGTGTGCAAATAAAAAAAAAAAAAGAAAAAAAAAAGAGATAAAATTGTTTACGTAATAAAACAAACATATGTACTAGCGGGTGGGAAAAATGCGTAGAGCGCATGTCAGGCTTGCATAAATTCTAGCTTCGTAAAACATCTCTATAACTTGACTGAGGGAGCGGTGCACAAACATAATCCTCTTTCGTTGTCAAAGGGAACGAGCGAGAACGTTTGATTCGATCTTGGATATCGTCGCGCGGAAGAAGCATTCACCTGGAAATCGACGGCGTGGAGATATTCCGAAGGCCGGCTCGCATACGCGAGCATCGTTGGTATCACATATGTCAAAGCTGGGAGAATCGGGTCGGTCGTTACGCTCTGTGGCTCGACGGACATTTGGTGTCGCAAGGTCGCTCGAAAGAGGTAAATCCGATTATCCAGCTACGGAGATTTACCTTCAAAATGTAGAACTCAAGTGCGAAAAAGTTCGCCATCTCGATTAGATAAAAAACTTTTCTATTATCTATTCACGTCAAATTATACGATTTTTATCGTAGATAAATTTCCCTTCGTGTAATCATCCCGGCGCATTTTTATTAATAAAAAAATCGTTTCTTGCAGAGGACCGGACATGTGATTGCGGAAGGCGGTGATATCGTCTTAGGTCAAGAATATACCGACTTCGATAAGGGGCTCGAGGAGGGCATCGAGGGCTCGGTTTTGGGATTCAATCTTCTCCTGGCCTCGGCGTTCAATTCTCTCGATAGCGGCCTTCATCAAAGGCCTTTATTCCGGTCGACCAATGAAGCCGCCGATGTGGTCGAAGATCCCGTCGACGCGGAAACCGAGACGAGAAGATCGAGACGCGATTTGGATCTTGGAGCAACGCGTGTTCTCGACAAGCTCGTTTCGATACTATTCGCGCTAAACCCTAATTGGTCCCGTAGACTTTCACAACCGAGCGACGCGAAAACGGAGGAGGACTCTGTAATCTCACCACCCCTAGCAAGTATTATCAATGGCACACGAGAGGAAGAGACATCGTCAATTCTCGACGACGCAATCACTTTCGATACTGTTAACGAGGCCGGAGTAAAAGACTTGCTGGGAAAATTATTGAACGTCCCCTTAGGTTTGCAATTAGTGCAATTGTCTTATGTTCATTGCGAGCTGGGCAGGGGTAGTCCACCCATAGGTGGCCCCTTAATGTTAGTTTCCTGGAGCAGAACACCCGTGAAAGTGTTCGGCGGCGCCATCATAAAAAACGTCGGTGATCAATGTGGAAAATTCTGAGAAATTTTCCACGAGCGATAACGAAAAAAATGTGCAATTGAAGATCGCAGAGAAAGGACGATGTCGAGTCAAAAACAAGATATTTTTTTAAAAGACTAAAAACTGCAATTGAATTAAAAAAAAATTTTTTTAAACAATTTAAGCTAAATATATTTGATTTCGTAAAATATTTTTATACCATGTAACAATCTTTACAAAACTGGAAAGAAATTTTTTTGTTTTATTTTTTCTTTATTTTGTAAATGTAATTCTTGAATCTCGTCAAGAAAAATTAGATAAGACACGTTCCATTCCCGTCTTCAATTGCACCTGCTCCAGATAAAATCGACTTTACATTTTTTAAAATACTTAATTGCCATTGATTACTCTTGTAGGAGACGCTTTTTTTTTTTATTCAGTAAACATTTGCATTTTTTACGTCATTTTTATATTTGCTAATCAGTGCCATCGTAACGACTTTAAAACAGTCACTAATAGGCAATAAGTGTAAGTAGTTCTAATAGTTTTGATCATCATTAATACACTTACGGATAAAACTAATTTTCACGGCGATATTCAAGTACCGCGCGACCCTCGTGATTGCATGAGTTCGGGGTTTCTCTAGCCCCACACATTTATGGTCGCACGCGAGTCTCCCGAGTGGAAACCTCCGCCCGCAATCGACGATCTCGTTTCGCGTATCGATCCACGTCGCGCGTTAATTAGTTTCGCAGAATTCCCTTGAACGCAATCGCGACCGCGGCGAGGGAAGGAGAAATGTCCCTCGAAAACCGCGACTCCGGCTTGGCGAAATTGTCGAACGTCAAAGGCGTAGCTACCACATACATATGCGCGAGAGCAAACGAAATTATGAAAGCGAAGAGGTAAAAAATTTAAAATAAGAGCTCATTAGCTAATTTCTTTCAAATAAGAGAAGACAGTCAAATGGAGCGAGAGGGCACATTACAAGTGGGAGCTTAAAAATTGTCTTAACAGTTGTAGGAGCAATAAAATTTGCATGAAATCCTCATTGCGACTTATCTCAGTATTGTAGTATCTTAAAATTAGTATAAAGCCACTGTTGATTAACGCTGAATTAGTGCAATGTATAAATTTAAACGTAACTCTTTTGTATAAAAAAAAAAAAAAAATTTACGCTGCGAGTAGATTTTCCATTCTCTTGCAAATGGCTTTAGAAAATTGCATCGAATTTTATACTTTAAGTAGTATCTCTTATTTGTCGCCTGCAGCCTTAGTTCTTCCAACTAATATAATATAAAAATAAAATTAATATATTTATAATTTATTTATAAAAGTAAAAGGAGCAGCCCGATAAATATGAATATTAAAGAGATTTTTAATTATCGATACAATTTTAAGCGCTTTCTTGTCAATGCCTTCAACGAATACTACGCGAAAACCATTTTCAGCTACGCCACTGGTCGCCCGTTGTCTCTTTGTAAACGGAGTTTCGACACTGACGTTTCACGGATGCGGATTTTCCGCTGACGTTGATAACGCCGGCGAACGCGCCGGTGTCTGAGGATCCAGCTCTAAAAGCGCTTTTCCTCTTGGCGGACCGCGTGTTGAAATTCCGTTTGCGTCTCGCAATCCGGATCGCCGCCGGCGAATAAAACGTGCTGTCGAATAACTGACGTTACTCCTTGCAGCGGCGACGCAAAGGCTACGATAGGCTTTTTCGTATACCAAGGCCGATAACAGGGAAAAAATTGGAACGTTCGCATTAAGTCGGTCCACGCTAATTAATGCACTAACGTGCACGCGACAGAAGAACGCCTACGGCGATGTGTTTGATGAACGATTATAAGCCGCATATAATATTTTATAATGCTCTATTAAAGGTAGCCGAAGATTACCCCGTTAATCAAGCCTCAGCAGATGCTACTTAAACGAGGCTGACACTTCGTAAAATATTCCTATAACAACGCATCGTATATGATGCTCCCACCTTCTACCTTTACTCGCGCGCGTAAATGCCTTCAAAGCGCGACGTTTCGCGTTTCGCTAAGTGCAAGTTACCGCCGTAAGGTCCCACATGCGTGCGTAATTACAAATTACTAATTAATCTAATTATAGTACTAACCGCCGTTGTGTCATACCGTCGGCGTAAATCGCAAAGCGCGCACAATGCCAAATAGCTCGGTAACGGGATTGCATAAACGGCGTTACATCAACCACGCGTGTCTTGCCATGCGTTTTCCCTCCGGTCGTGCTTTATTTGGCGAACTTGAGGCGTCGGTTCGCGGATAGCCTGCTCATTTGCGCGGCCTCTTTCGCAAAAGCTACGTAAAGAGTGCATCACGTCTCGCGATGCGCCGGAATCAGATAGGGGGAAAAAAAAAAAAACGGAAGGGAGGGAGGGAAAACGATGCATTGTCCTCTCGATACTTTCGCCACGCGAGACAACGGAGTCTGCCAAGGCAATTATTATTTTGCGTCACCGCGTTAATTGTGACCGTATGCGTTGGCCAGTTGGCAACTCGCGACGAATGCACTCATTATGCGCACAAGCTATTTACATACTCCTCATTTTCTCGATACATCTATCTGCGCGAATGAAAGCAAAAGCGTTAATGCGCATCATTACTACACTGCGCCCGGCTATCTCGAATATTTCCGCTCTAGGAGGCAATTACGTTGATTCTCAATTTAATGGCAATTGCCAATTTGTATGTTCGATAAGATAATTGTGTCCCCGGTTTATTGGTAGACGCATTAATTTTTAAGTAGATTACAATAATAACGCGGTTGTAATTGCATCGACAAATAAAGAGCGCGAATCATGTAATTATAATAAGCCGTAATCATCCATACGAGAGAACGTATTCGCTTTGCGATTTGTTCGGAGAGCCGCGACAACATTTTCGGGAAGCGCACGCGAAAACCAATGTCCCTAAAAATTATACAGCTTGGCCGACAATTATTTATGCAACCAGGAAATATTTATTAACGTACTAATCATTAAGCAAACTGACCACAGCTTCGTTTAAATAATGCAGCGCATTAATCGCGAGCGTGCTTTAGTAGTCAATTAAACAAGAGGATTTGGCTATTGTTCAAACTATTAATGAGCGCCGCTATTAATTCAAGCGCACGCTGCGTCAAAACTCTTTTAATCCGTCCACGAGCAACGTAGCGCACTAACGCTATAGATATACATATTAGAAATAAATACCTGACTCAAGACGAAATATTTTTGAAAATTATTATTCAAAGTTTGCAAATAAAATTTAAAAAAAAAATAAGCTCTCGAGATTATTTCTCACTCGGTCAATTTCTCATTTTAAATTTGTACTATTGCAGTATTATATGCCACGTGCATTAATTGCAAGATATCGCGTGACATTCGAGGAAATAATAAGTGAAACTTAATTTCTCTATTTCTACGGTGTCCCGAAAAAAAAAGAAACACGAGCAGCGCTGTCAAGCGATTATGTAAAATATATCTCTTTTTGTTACACGACTCACACGACATTGCAACCGTTCTCTCTGTTTGAAGTAACGTATTGTAAAGCGTACATGCAATGTAAAAATATGCACAGGTGAGGGCGTGTTGTGTTACATAATGTAAAAATCGCGTACATTATACCCACTCATCTGCATCGCCCGTTAAGTCGTACAAACAGTAAGTCGAACTACTTTCGGATCTACGGTTCGACGAGAGATTTCGAAACTGCCAGCTTTTCCACGTAGATCATACTTGATAATATTCAGCACGAGATTGGCACGAAAGTCTACGTAAGTTTGCTGGTATCATTTTCGCGATCTTTTTTATTCCTTATTTCAAAAAAAAAAAAAAAAAAAAAAAAAAGTATGACAAGGTAAAGTGTTATTTGAGAAATTGAGAAACCTTGCGCTCGCGTCTAAATCTTCTATACACAATGGCACATTTTATGGAAATTATTATTTGTTAAATAATTAAAATTAGACACGCTGTGATTCATGCTACGTCACGTTTTCGTAAGTTTTTCCTGTTTTCTAACTTTCATGATTTGCGCAAATCAGCTGTACGATATATTGCGATAGATGTTTTATTCTTTATATGTATTGTATTCACGCGGGGGAGGGTTTTATCTCTCTTTTTCTCTCCAAGCCTTTTCACGCCGGATTACGGTTTTACTTTCACCAAAATATCACTCCTATCATGTACCAAATCGCGGTAATGGGCTCTCCTGCCGTTTCAATGGCTATAACGTTGCGTGCTTTTTAACGTCACGTAATTCCCGCAGGATTGCATTGCGCCTTACTATTACATATACCAGTTTCATCACATATTATTTTTCGTCAAAAATAAATTTTCGCGTAAAGAAATAAATTCAAATTTAATTACGTTAAAATCATTACCGTCGAAATATATCAGAACTAAAATTTAAAAAATAATCTAGATTATTTTATAGTAAACACATCTGGCTTTTATCAAAAGACTAAATTTACTTACAGAAAAAAAAAATTTTAATATATATTATGCCAAAATAATCTCGTTATCAATTTTAAATGAACGAGAACTGGCAGAGGACCAGAATGTTATTAAATTGACATAATTCGCACAGATATCCTATAGAGTAAGCAAGTGATAACCGCGGCGTACAAACGTAAATCGCCCCGAGCTGCCGTTAACAATGTTGGGCAATCGAAAGAAATAGTTTGAGTCTGACGAATAACGCTGTCGATCAGTTGCAATTAAAATCTGATCATTGCTAATTTGTATCGGAATGTTCGTGCCGTTGACTTTCATTCTCCATAAATCTTTACGTGTTAATTGTACACTGCGAGAAGTACGATCAAGTATTTTTTTTTTTTTTTTGTCGATCACGATTAGTATGCCGTATACGAGGTGCCAATTACGATTACATCAACGTTATAGGTTACAGCTAATCGTCGTACGCGTACAAATAAATTATCAAACCGAAATGTCAGCGATACAAGGCAGATACAAATCATATGGTTTGTATTTTAAACACTAGCACAAAGAAAAATAAAAAAATAAAATACAAAAGCATAAGTGAATAATATAATTAAAAAAAAAAAAAAAAACGAAGACGACGAAAATTTCGTAATTATCATGAAACTTTCCAAATGTGCCTCGATTTAATTTTAGTAGTCAAAAGTATCTCGTTACAGAGACATATATCGATCTAAATAACTACTGTTCTTTATTGGAACCGTAATTTAATTATAATCATATTAAATTCCGCGCAGGCCGCTTTGATTTATTTCCATATCAGCCCTTTTATTTATTAGTCAGCTACGTTGGTAAAAAGTATCGCGCGTGCAAACTCAGCAAATGAATACATTTCGTTGGAGAAGCATTTAAAATGATGAAACGTAATTTGTAAAAGCTCATAATGATGCAACAGTTTATTCGAGCGGGTCTGATAATTAACGGTTCTATCTGCGCGGAATTACAGAAGTCCAATTGTAATAACGGAGGCGCGCGCGAGCTCTATGCCACTTACAACGTAGGGCTGCAGCATTTCTCGTGCAATAACAAAGGGAATTTTTCAATTCAGTTTTTTAATTGCCACGCGAATCGCCAGCGTGGCGTTCGCGTGTTTGTGGCGTTTAATAAAATTGTCCGCATTCTTCACGAAGCGGCGGGTTTGCCGTTCCGAACCGCGCTCGCCGTGCAGCGATCGTACGTTTATACGGTCGACGAACGTAACACATTTCATTTTCGGACTATTATTAATACAATTTTTAACGACGTCGCATCTACGACTAATGAAAAAAAGACCCCCCCCCGACGGTTCGAGGCACTGCGCTATAAAAAAAAACTTGACGTTCCGTAAATTCCAGCTATCAGATCCCGACTGCAAAGGCGATAAATAATCGGGCGATAATTACAAATCGACGACAATAAATGACACTCTGCTCACACGACAATTACGCCGGGAGTAATCGCACGACAAAGTAAACGTTGCTGACATTTATGGTTGGAAACTGTCGGTGTCGATTGCGTCGTATATTTTTTTTTTTCACATTTTTTCCATGCAAAAAAAATGAATGAAACTGAGCAGATTGAAATAAACTAATTGCTCGCAATTATGAATATTTTGTTAGATTAATAATCTATCGTTCGTAACAAAAAAAAAAAAATAATAATAATAAAGCGTCGCCCGTATATGTCGATCTCGTGTCTCATAAATCTTTCGAGGATTCACGTGATGATGCTCTTGGACATACGGGCGCGTATCTGCGCGCGTAATTACACGCGTGGATCAACTTTCGTTTTCCCGAGGAGGCTATCCTCCTTTCGCCGCGCGTGTCGGATTCTTCCGGCCTTCGATAGAGAAAGAGAGGAACGTTCGCGGCGGACAAACGCCGCAGGTGAGAGCGAGGACAAGAGCAGGCGGTGATCTGCATTTTTCTCGCAACACCCAATGCATTTCCCGCGACTACACGCGGCGAGTTTCCGCTGCTTGCAGATAGGGAGATACGAGTGCGTTCCGTACCTAATAGAGACTTTCTTCCCGGCTGGGTATCTACGATCGGGCTTCCGGTAACTAACAACGCAGCGTGTTAAGCTTAAGACTGAAGATATAGATAACGGCGCGTCAAGTTCGGCCGACTTTGCATGTGGCGCGATAAGTTTACACTTTTCATTCGCGAAGCGAGTTTCTCGAAGGTCGTTTTTTGGGGCGAAGTGAAAGGCGTCTGAAATTACTTTGTTACATATGTATAATCGAAAGGTAGTAACTTCTACTTCCGTACAATTGATACGAAATTAATAAGAGAAGAGAATATATGTATAAAAAAAATTACATTTTTACGTTTCTCATGGATTCTAAATTGTGGATAAGCAAACTACAAAAGTGGCGTAATCTTTAAACGTACCAGACAAAAATAATATTACTTCAGCAATATTTTAATTTTTTCAATAATGCGCCACGGCATTTTCAATATCGCAGAAATTTTCCACGTGGTAAGAAGCGCAAACTCTTCCTGAAAGTAATTTTTGTCTTACGAACGAAATTTTCCTTCACTTTTATTCAGACGGAAATATATGCTTATGTAAAAAACCATGGGCGAACTTTCTTTCTTGTAATTCATGTAAATGCGCTAATAAAGCGAAGGAAATCTTCAGACATAGATACTCAAAGAATCGTTTCTCGTATTCCAAAAATAAACTCTTTTCCCGAAAAATAATAAAAAGTTTAAATAAAATAGAAAGACTACGTAAATCCGTAATATAAGCTCGATTACAGAGAAAGATTTATTTAAATACTCCATCGAACGTAAGATTGTAATTTACTGATCAAGCAGGAAATAATGTTAATTCCGTGATTAGCCACTGGCCTGGGAGAATCAACGTTGCGTGTCGGCGTTCGTTAGAGAAATCGGCAGTTTGTAATGGGAAAAGGTACACATAATTAGGAGGCCAATCAAAAATCTCGAATTTCTACGTGCCAGCGATTTGTACGACCTCGTTCACCGGCTGTTTACAAAGTGCACGTTATGCACGTACGTATGTGTTCACGACGCATGAATATCAAGTGCAAGGATATTCCCCTTCTCGACTTCACCATCGTGCTCTACCGTAATTTCGTTATTACAAATATAACATTTGTAAAATAATACATATTACATAACACGTATAATTGTAAGTATATTATTTCTCGCAGCAATTACAGCCTCTTTTTTCGTTAAAAAAAAAATTGTTTTATTTTCCCTGATTTATTTTCCTTCCTCGGAAAAAATTGTGAAAAATTAAACGTTATTATTTCTTCGTGCTCCTTTAATTTCCATCATTGCACGACGCGATAAATAAAGCTCCGAGGGAAAGTGAATTAAAGCCTGCTTGCGAAACTGCGAAGCAACATTTTATTATCTACAAAGCGCGCAAAGAAGTTTGATCGATTATCTTCTTGGGTGCGGTTCAATGGGACCGGCGCGAGTTTCGTCATGGTGTATACACCATGAAAAGAAATCGGTGTAATATCTCGCGGACAGGTAAGGACAGCAAACGAGACTAGTTTAGACTTGTCCATCTACGTCAGGTAATCATTACAGGTAAGCAAGATAGAATCACAAACCAGGTTTCTTGTGTCAGGCAATTATTACTACCTCGCCGCGAATTGCATAATGAACTTGAGGCTTGCTTCAATTTACATTGGATTCCGCAAATTGGTGAAACGATCGTCGAAATTAGATAACTAATGCACCGAACGTTGTCGTTCGATCATCGTTTTATCATAAAAAAAATAATAATAATAAAAGAAAAAAAACTAATAAATTTGATATCTTCTATTAAAATTTATATTCTCAAGGTATTTTAACGTTATTATTTAAAACGTCAACGTCGGACTAAGTAAAGTTATAAGAAAAATTAATATTAGAAGATAATTAAGCCAGATAGCTGTGATTCGGCTAAAATTAACGAAGTTTCCTCCTACAAAGAATTTAATTACGTTGCGAGAGTAATGAGATGTTATTTAAGCAAAGAGTATTTTTAAAAAAAGATATTTGTAATTAATTAGCCTTACGTTAAAATAAGAACGGGAATAAAAAAAAATTGCGTGACTACTTAATATCGATGCTTGCACGCGTCCGGCGGTAAGTAACACGCGAATACTGACCTAATGTTATAAATACCATGGCGCAATAATTTGAAATAAATATATACGAATGCATCAGAAGTAAATTACATCGAGTTCATTATCAAAGTGTTAACGCGAGTTTCATCGCGGTACTTCATGCAGAAAGTATGTCAAGAAAATGCATACGCATTTAAAATGTAAATGTACGTCAGATCGCGTACATCCTACGCTGTTTACATATGTCGTTGCGACACGAGCATCTAAATTACAATTTTTGTATCTGCAGGAACGATGACAAAGTAATTAAAATACGCATCATTTATTCAAATCTAATATTTTTTTTCAGACCTATAATCTATTTTTTTTTTAATGATAATCTTGGTTTTATACCGTCGATCGTGATGCGATAAATAATTATTTATTTATAATAACCTAATGGAATAAATATGATATACATTAAAATAAAACCGCGGAATCGATCAATCTAGCGCAGCTAGCCGGTCGCGGTTCAAGTTGAGACCAATTAGATCCTCGGTGATCTAGCTCCAGGTCCATCAGCGTTTCCCCGGGAAGCAGGGTCAGAACGGTTGACCGCAAACGCAATCGTTCAGTTTCGTGGGAAGTACCACATTGGGCGAGCGCGTTTACTCCAATTTTAGTTTTCTCCTCATTACCATCCTCGAATGATGTAAATAACTCTAATGGAACCCGATGACTCATAATTCGCCTTAATGCTCGATTCTACTCCTATGCCTTCTCCTAATGCACCGCGAGCAAATAGAATTACCAAGAAACCAGCCAGATAAATAAATATCGATTCTTTGGCGCCGTCCCCGGCGAAAAAGGACCTATATATATATATATATACGCCGCAAAATTTACGTAACGCGATCGACAATCTCAGAAAAGAAAGAGAGAAAGGACCGCCTTTTGTTGGCCACAATGTGCAGTGTCTGAATCCGGTTTTGAAACCCGATGATGCGGATACATGGCACCGGTCACACGACACGTAGCCCAGCAGGATGTCATAACGTGGGATATATGACTCGCGTCAATTATTAACGGCCGGGTGTCACTGGTTAAACGAACTTTCGTGCACGAAAAAGAAAGAAAGAAAAAAGAAAAAAAAATTGCGACGAAAGATATATATATAAAAAAAAAAAAACACGATTACGACTTCCTTGTTCCGTAATGCCTCCATTAAAATCGCTCGTTTAAGACTTCTAATTATTATCAAGACTACATTATTTCTCTCATTTATTTTTATTATCGTTATCATTTTTTTTTTTTTTTTTTAATTTATCTGACCAAAGATTCACCAGACAAGATGCGCATTCTTTTTAAGACGTTACTCGCGATATCAACGTCACTGCAATTCGTCGCCAACAGCGAGCGCGTCGAACAACAAAATTCAAAGTTATGCAACTCGTCGTTTCGAGCTATTAAGCGATGATTGACGATTGTCCCTTCCGTGTCGTAATGAAAATATCTTTTTTTCTACATTTATTACGTCAAAAGCAGCGCGCATAAGTGACGCTCGAGGAGAAAGGAGTACTTTATTCGAGGACGACTTTCGTACACTTTCCAGGTTCTGGTTTTGACAATCGATTTCGTACGGTAGTTCCGGTAGATCTATTACAATCTGGAAAGGAAGTATTTCGTCTTCGAACGGATTTGACTTTTAATAGCCGCGGGCCACATATCTTTGGTCGCCGCGAGCCAGACGCTCGCAGATCCGAATCCGAGATTTCGCAAGTCGCAACGTCGTTTTAACGAGCCTGCCGTTTTCCCTCGCGTTGTGCACCACACGCACCGACGTTCGTGCGCACTTTCTATACAGCGGAGGAGAGCACCGAGAAGGAAAAAAAAAAAAAAAAAAGGATTGCGGTCGCGCCGCGACGCGACATGCGGTGACGACACGTTCACCACCTTCGAGACTACCTTTGTCAAGTGAACTGGATTCCTGACATTTAATCGCGTTCGCAGTCAGTCTAGATCTGCCCGTTTTCCTTCAGCGACTAATTCTAAGACGAATTTTACTGAAGCCGAGTGAAACGGTAATCACGGACATAATGTACTCTAATTAATTATCAAGTAATTATATCGTATTTTATACTTCATGAATAATAAATTAATTTTTTTATTTTTTCTCTATTTTTAATTTAATCGCGCGATGTGTTCAGAAAAAAAAAGTCTCAGAGATGTCACACAAGTTTTTTTCACGTGCAAGCGCCTTAGAGATCGCGAAATAAAAATTCTGTCAATATTCACCGAGGAAGGATTAACTTTCGGTCAACCAACGAGATAATCCGAGTTCATTACACTGATCGATGTATGCAAATTGCGATACGTAACCGCTGTCATCTTCGATTATGCGGCCCATTTCCAGTTAGTCGCGGTGGCAAGTCGCCTTTTAATTTCGCAAGAACGTACAGGCGCGTCGCGAAATCGCAAACAGGCGCTGTAATGGTTTCCGCCGATCGATTTGCGAATATGGAAATAAACCCACCAGACCTCGATGAAACGGACATA
The DNA here is from genome assembly GCF_019399895.1 of Cardiocondyla obscurior. NCBI lineage: Eukaryota > Metazoa > Arthropoda > Insecta > Hymenoptera > Formicidae > Cardiocondyla > Cardiocondyla obscurior. Next base: position 490,921 of record NC_091881.1, read on the forward strand.
ATATGCGTATCGACCGACGTCACTTCTCGTCGGAATTCAATAAACTATCCAGTGTCAGCGGCCCTATCGGCGCGTTATTATCTCTCCGATTGAAATGCGCGGTCGCACGCGGCCTGTTATTGCAGAGCACGATCTCATCCCGATCAGATTTAACGATCACGCACCACGCATTATACCTAAATACCAGAGAAAGTAAAAGCGAGGAGAAACGGTGTCTCCTCGAGATTACGAACGTATACGTAACCGAAAAAGTCGCTTACACGGCGCCTCTTCATTTTAATGCGCGCGTACTCGGATGTAACTGCGTAACGTCTCAATTTATCTTAAACTCAAACGTTAAAGGCACACCTGGTTCATCTAATATTATATTTGAAGCCAACTGAAATAGTAAACGTAAGAAATCCACCGGCTTTACATAATAATTTATTTCGAAAGCACACACCGGCGTCATTCCAATTCTTTTGTAACTCTTTCCTGAAATCAATTTCTCTGGCCTTGCATCTTTTTTGCTTATTAAATGTAGAAATGATAATTATATCGACTTGCGAAAGATATGCGTGTAGTAAAACTTGTGACAATTTTAAAGCTACTTTGTTCGACACATTGAAGCAAATATGGCGCAGCCGTTATTTCTTATGACTGTCACATTTACGACTACTTACAGCTGGATATTAAATGTTTTTCAATACATCGAAGTAATGGCATATATGTACGTAATAAAACCTATAATCTGTATTTTGCTAATACAGTTAAGCAATTGAATACTTCTTGACTCATATTTAATGTCTCCTCCTTATTATTTATAGACATTTTCTCTTTCTTTTCTTTTAACATACGTATATCCTTATATTTTTCTTAGTACAATTTTAAAAAGTGAAGTACTCAAAGAAAAATTGGAATTTCACGCATTAAAATAACAATTTTGTGTAATGATTACGTTATAAAAAAAAAAAACAAAATAAAATTACAACAGAAGAAAGTGAATTCTTAAGTCATTTAGTTACTCCACTTTCGAAATATTTATCAGATTTCTTTCTGAAACATTTTCAAAAACAAAGACTATTCTTTCAAGATACTTTATATTCGAAGCAACGTTTACGAAACGTATATCTTTCGCGGAAGTGAAATTTCGTAAACGTAACGTAATGCAAATGTAACCTGCGCGTGAATGTTTAATACGTTCAGCTGATTCAAATGTTAACAATACCAATTAATAATAAAATTTTCCCACAATTATTTGTGAGATTTTTGATGCCTTTAAAATTTCTCTCAGAGTGATACAAAACGAAAAAAAAATTGATATATGATTTGAAAACTAATCGCGGGTTAAACTTGTGAAAGCGTTTCGAGTGAAACGAGAGAGAAATATATGTAACTCGAGATTCCACCAATTACTATTAAATCACGAACGTGCGTCTTATTTAACGTTCTTTCCGGTTGGCGGATTATTTTTTTAATATTTACACAGAGAGAAATTCTAAATGCCATGCATATATATATATATTTTTTTTATACAGCAATTGCGCAATGCAAAGCTTCAACACAATATCTTATTCGTAAGTTATCGATCGGATTCACGTAAAGTTAATAAAGAACTAAATATCAGAAACGAAGTATTCTGTTGAAAAGGCTAGTGATTATTAAAGCATAATGATTCCGATTGTATTACCGAAATAAAACCTGTAACTAATAGTAAACTGTTACACTACATCGTGTTACACCTGCATAAATACTCGTTGCATCAGAGCAACTTCGGCATTTAGCCCGAAGGCCAAATGAACCAATGCCTATCTCGAGCTTCTGATTGACGTTTATGAAGCAGAACGAGGGTATTGGATGTTACATTAAACGGGTAATAACGTAATTAATTAAGATTTAATAAGCATGAAATCACACGTCGTTCGGTAATCGCGGGAAAATAAAAAAAAAAAAATTCAACGTCATTTAAAGAGTATCGCGATCTCGGCGCTGGATTTGAAGCTAAAGTAGTTCACTTTTACTCAATAATTACTGCATTTATCCGCACGCAATCTATCATCTTCCACACGGCAGAAGAGCTATGAATATTTCATATCGCCAAATAACATCGTGAGAAATTGTTACAAATTGCAGAATCCTCGACATTTTTCTTCAAGGACGATCGCGAGCGACAATCATCCACGAGATGCCGTTCGCCGTTCTAAATCGAACGCTCGAGCGAGTTTACCCGCTAACTCATTCTCAGACATTTTTTGGATCGCGCGATTTATCGCCTCTGCCCTACTACTTTCTAGATATTTATTAAGATCTCTACTAATATTACAACATTGTCAAACACAAGAGTGTAAAAAAAAAAAACAACTTTATATAAAAGACTTACATAAAAGAGAACGTAAAGACAGTTTGTTCTAACAAGGTGTAAAATTAATTCCTGCATTCCAATAAACGTTAAATTAAACTGTACATTTCTATTACATGAAAAACATATTTTATACCCATTACGTTCGAACAGATATATAAAAATAAATTTTAATTTATTTTTTTTCTTTTTTCTTTTTTTCTTTTTTTTAAGAAAAAAATAACCTACTGTGAAAGGCATTGTCTGCGCTTTTGTTAAGCTATTTCGCGTGCAGAATGAGCGGTCAAATAAATTCGATGCTGGCGATGCCTCGGTGTGTACACGTGAGAGTAGTTTTTTACGATACGCGCGGCGATACGTATGGGGAAGAGCGCGGTAAAACGTTCACGAGGCAAAAGGTGTATCAAACACCCGGGTAGGAGAGGTGCATACACCTCCTTACCAGATCCACGAGCTCAACGAGCGGACAGTTACCTTTCCGTTTCGAGACCGTGAGGATCTACCTCTTTCCATAGTGCCGAGTTCGACGGTGATTATTATCTCTGGGTAAGTCTCGCGCCGATCGCCTCGCGATACCGGAAATTTCGCGCTCAAAAGGAACATTGAACTTAATGTGTAAATCGCGTGGTGGTTTAAAATTTTTTTTTCTGCCCGAGGAATGTCCATTCGCGATATCCGTGCGATTTTGTGAATTTCTTACGAAAGTGCTACTCTGAGAAAACTAGATAACGATAAGTAGAACGCATAAAATAATTCGGTAATTATTTATGAAATTAGATAAAGATTTTAATACAAATTAAATTCGCTAATGCTCGTATTTGTACGTATAATTTTTTTTATACAGATTATCTTTTTTCTTTTTTTTGTTACTAATTATCTGTGTTTTATGCAAGCAATTTCGTTTTTTTTTCTTTCCCGTTTTATAAAAGAGAACTTTTAATACACTGGACATCGATCCGATAGAAGATTGACGCGATCCATGCAAAGTACATTCGTTTTAATGTCAGGGTGTTCAGGGTATTGCATTTTAATTTTTGCTTTGGTAGCTTTGCTGTTGATCGTAAATTGTTTAGTCACGGCAGTATCACAAAGTAACTTGGCAATCTACATTCTATACGAGATACCCTTATGACAAAGTGAACGGTTGCATTAATGACTGTGAGATGAGAATGGACACCGTTGTAACAAGTACCAGAAGCAATAACACAAAGAGATCAGAGAAAGAGAGAGAAAGAGAGAGAAAAAAAAGAAATACGAAAGATTTTACAAATCGATCGTAAGTCCGAAATATAATATATTAACAAAGATGTAATACGTGCGTTAAAAATTTCAATAAATAATGGTATCAAATTTTTCACTAAAATTATTACCAATTTTATATAATTTTCAATAAAGCTATTGAATTATGTCAAAATAATTTCGAATAATAATTACGTATAATTACGCTATCAAGTAATTACCGTTTTATCAAGCGCGTTATTAATATTCCTGTCAGCAGCAAGATAAACCCCGATAACTATTACAAAAATTCGTTATAATATCTAGCGGTTCGAGATGAAGGCTCATAATAGCACTTGACCGTACCATCTACTTCAACTTTCAATTTCATCTAACTTCGAGTTTCTAACGCAATTAGTCAAACATAATTATTCAAGCGTGACAGGTCTCAATTATTATTTTGAATCTAAATGTTTGCGGCGGAATATGCAGATCCTTTCAATATCGGAAGTTAGTACCCGTCGTCTATTACGTCGTTTTGCACTCCCGCGTTTCTCAGTTCCGTTAACATTACCGTTTCACGGCTCCGCATCCAGTTGTTCCGTTTGCAATCAAGGTAAAACAGAAAGTTCCTCCAAGCTGCGCTCGGTGTTGCATTAACATAGCTGCTTTTCCCGCCGCGATAAAATATTAACATGTACGTATACTGATTTTAATGTAAAAGTCGCTTGCGTTCGATTTTCTGACGTAAGGATCGGCGTTTTGAGATCAAGCAGGTGTGCTATGGAGTAATTAGGAAATCATTAAGTGCGCATAGTCGAGAGCACATCGTCACGGCGCATCAACGAGAAATAACGGTGCAGACGGCGATTTATATCGGTAGTAAAATCTCGGCCGTTTTTTTTTTTTTTTTCTAAGACACTATTCGCTGTACGCGCACCGTCGAGTGTACCTACATTACATAAAACGCGCACGAGAAACGTATCCATATAGCTCATGTCGTGCAAATCAACGGGCGCGAATCTGCCCGACTTACAAACAAGCACAGTTAGCAGAAGATTAATTAAGCACGAGGAAAGAAAAAAAAAAAAGGAGTAAAAAAAATGCAGAAGGTATTTAGACTCAATATTTGCATCTTATCTGGATCTAAATCTCGTCGCGAGGTTGCCCGACATACCATGACACCAAAGACGCGGCGACGTAACGAGATGAAAATGTTACCGTGTGAAAAAGGGATTACTGCGTTCCTAAGCGACACTCATTCGTTCGTCACGCTCACCTGAATTAAATTTCGCAACGAAATGATGCCGTTGCGTATGCGCGCCGTTCTTTTCTGCATTATATTATGCACGGCGGTGGCGGACGATCGCGCTGGACTTATATCGTTCGATCGTAACGCGATTTAACGTGACTCCTCTCGCGTCTGTTCCCTGCACCTGACATATCCGGGTATATCAAGTTACAAACCTTCCGATTAATAATTAATAATCGTGCGAAAAAGCTCGCCGAACGCGCGCTGGCTCGTATTCGCATACATAAGTTCACCTACAAATTTTTCCCGCGGGGATCAATCAATGACGCAGACATTTATTTAAAGATGAGCAGGAAGAGGAACCATTTCCCCCCTAAATCCCCGTTTTATTTCTCTGGATTTGACAGCGCCGCTCGTTTCGTTACGCACAAGGATACCTACTGAAAAAGCAATCGACGTATTTTATATAATACGCGGCACTCGCGAATATAATGACATTGCACTACCGTTTACTTTCAAATAAACGGAACGGAAAGTGAAAATACGCGTGTTTCGACGACGAAGAATTCAACGTGACGGGCTTGTTTTAAGTCGCAAAACAGATCGCGAAAGTTGAGAAGAAAAAAAAATTAATAATTAATAAAAAATTCGATCCTTCAACTTGCAGGTAGCTCGAGAGAAACGAGCCGCCCGAAGATGACGTCAATCCCGTTTGCATGCGCTATTCTCGCCGTATTCCTGTGCGAGGTACAGGCGATCTCGTCGTCCTGGCGACCGATCGTCCCGAGCCATGCCGACGCAGGCATACTACATCAAGATGCATCGATTTTCGGAAACGCGCCTACGCAGACGCTCTACGACGTCGACAGCTCTCATCATCTATTGTTACCGAACAGTCAAGATACGTGTTCCCTCTACAAAGTCGTTATGAACCAGCAGCTGTACTTCGAGGTAAGCCGCCGGGCGCAACGTTAAATTTTTTTATTGCAAAAAAAAAAAAAAAAAACCCGTATTATATACATTTTCATCGAGCTCGCGGACATGAACGATAAGCAAATCGAGGTGCGATAAAAAAAAAAAAAATTCTAACGATCAGCGATCGGGGCTTTAAAATGAAGGCAAAACAGGGCAAGTTTAATCAAACAAGAATTGCACGAAAGTATTAATTGGCATTCTATCTAGGTATATTCGTTACGGTTTAGATTGGCAATTTTAATGCTTGAAGTAAAATTCAGTGTTGATAGACCAGAGGTAAAAAGTTATAAAACGCAAAACGTTTCGAATCGCGTCTCTGACAAATACGCGTGAAACGAGAATGATCGTAAACGCGAGGGACAACGTCATGCCTATGCACGTAGAATGTTTGCTTTCCGACCAATGAGACACGATGTTTGTTCTAGTTTCGCGTTCATTGATATTATTGTATATCCACACGTGTACATATATAATATCTGGAGATGAATTGTAATCGCTATTGCCTAATATAAATTAGTTCGTGCTACACGTACGCGATTTGATAACGCATTTACAGAAACAGGATCTACTAGAATTACAGTATAATGTCAGCATCATCTGTCATGTAATTCATTATAATACAATTCCATCGTTACGTTCGATCGATAAAATAATTGCATTGTAATTCGCGATTATTGGCAATCGTAAACCAACAGTAATTTAGCGTATTTAAGTAAATGTAACGATTCGTAACAATTTTCTCGTCTGCGAGCGGAATTCGCGAATCGTATTTCACGCTTTTCACTCCTTTACTCTCTCCCTCATTCTTAGCTTTCCGTTTATTCAGCTCTGCCTCTCTACCTAACGAGAGTTGAACAGGTTAACAGCACCCAGGGTTCACGCAACTTTAACGGGCGCGTCTCGCGTGCGAGTAATGCGGAATTCCGTCGTTCACGTGCTACGCGAAGCGGACTTCACGCACGAGAGAGTGCAGCTTGGCATTGCACCGGCCGGGAGATTCGCGGCGCAAACGAAATGACACGCGTTCCGCGACCGACGAAAGTAAGAGAAAACATACCCCGAGGAAAGGGGACGGTTCCCTCGGGCCACAGCGAGACGAAACGAGTTCTGGATTATTATCTATCGACGTGATCCGAAAAAAAAGAGACGAGGTCTCGGTTGCGAGCGTCTTAAAACCGGGCCCTTCCTGGACCCCGCGGCGATCAGATGTCGTGAGTTCTTCTCTACGGTTAGTTAAAGGCGAAATAAATGGCGAGCGATTCTACTTTTTCGTTTTCGACGCGGCTCGCCGACGAGAAAGTCTACGTGCCATCTAAAGTGAATTTACTTGCTCGTCTGATGCGGCAGCGGCAATATTCCTGGACAAATTTCTATAATAACCAGGAAAGTAAAGATGGAAAATTTTAGGCTCACTGATTGCGAGGAAGCGGACGGGAGATAAATTGTCGAGCTACGTAAAATTATACGTTGCACATATATAAGAGATACGTCGCGATAGCATCAGATTGACGCCGAGATATATTATATAATGCGGTACGATAAAAGGAAATTTCGATCGAGTTATCGCGGTAAAATATATGAAGATACAACGGTTCACGTTGATAGCTCAGATCTTTTTCACGTTACGAATGATAGCCGATTGATTTAAGGAGAAAGGAAGTTAGACCACTCCAGTTTATTTAGAATGGTAATATCTATGGCCTTCATCAATATGATTGCACGCGTTTCTGCTCCTAACTAAGTGAACGGTTCTTGTGACAGTTGTCACGTTGAAACGTGCAATTATATAAATTAAAAATGCAACTTGATTCGCTACTTATTATTACTAATTATAATATAATTAATTCCTTTAAAAAGTATTGAATATATATTAATTTTTTAAATATCTGTGCGCACAAAAAGTATTTAACGTGTGCAAGTTTTATTAAAAAAATTGTTTTTTTTTTATAACGCGATTTAAAGATATCATATAAATGAAATCCGAATTAAAATAAATTTGATATTACGATATAACGCAGTGCGTCATCATTTTTGAAATACGGTCGAAAAATACTAGAGATGATGCTTTTAGAAAATGAGAAAAGTGTCGAGGTATAAAATGAGATCGGAATCTCCATTCGAATAATCTCGCGATGAATAATCCGTGATTGTGAACGAGGCGATAAAAAACCGGCGATGGAAAGTGCGAGCCGAGTGTATTTATTGTATTCGGTGGACTGTTCGAGGTGATATCCTCTCGTCCAGGCTCGGCGTCGGGCGGGCGTAATTGCAGTCGCAGGTGCAAGGGGAAAGGAGACTGTCGCGAAATCGCGGATCGTAAATGGATCCGAAGGCAAACGGAACAAAGGCCTGGGTCTTACCTGCCACGGCGCGACTTTCTACGATCGTTAATACACGATCATTTTCCTCGAGGCAGAATGCCTATCGCCCGATCGCTCATCAGCTTCGTTCCCCGTCACAATTAACGGCAGTACTGACGCCTGTCGTGACGGTCGATAATAGCGGCCGAGATATTAAGCGCGAGCTGCTAATTTCGTGAAAACGCGATTTTCGTGAATCAATCACGCCGAGAAAAAAATCGAGAGCGCGACATCGGGCGCCGATCCGTTTCGCGGAAAGCAGCAGGGAAATACGGAGCGAAATAAAATCAATCTCGTTACGGAAGTATTTTTGAAGCATCGTGACGCGTGATCTATGTTCGAAGAATTCTTTTCGCAATTTTATACTCGCAAGCTAACGGTGGAACGTTCGCTCGAACGACTCAATATGACCCGTCGCTTAATTACGACGTCTAGCGGTGATGCGCGATTAATCACGATATTATACGTATTTTCTCTCGGACGTTAATAACTCGAGTTGTTGAAGGAAAAGCACGCCAAGACCGATCTGCGCGACGTTATAATTCGACATGCCGATAAGTCACGGGAATTACAGGTACAAATCACTCTAACGCAAACAGTAGGGAAATTGAGCGGAGCAGTATCGCCGAGAGTGCGCGATTGAATATTTCATCTCGCCCATCAAATTTACGGTTGCCTCTTAGAGGCTGGCTGAAACATTGCCTGTCAAGTGCCGGCGAGCGTAATGCGCGGTGACGCGCGTATTTCTATAGCGTCTGCCACAACGCGCCCGAGCAAGTTTCATGCGAGCTGACAGCCGTAAAAGGAACCGGACGTACAATCTCGATCGCGGCCGTTGTGATTCCGCGGCCGCTTTTGGCCGAATCCGTTCTCTGTGCGGAGGTAGAGGGCAAACCCCGCCAGTTCTCCTAGTCGAGGAAAAACTACGAGCGCACGAAGCGGCTCTACGACTCTCTCGCCATCAATAACGCGTAATCGATTAAACCGCAAATTCATGCAATCGCAGGCGAAAAAGCGCGCATTCCCGCGAGTGTGTACTCATTTCACTTTAAGCAGGATGTGAATAATAGCAGCATTTCGAGGGAGGGAAAAAAAAAGGTCGATGAAAAAGAATCACGATCTGACTCCTTAAGAATAAAATCAAAACGCGGATTTCCTGTCTAAATCGCGATAATTTCGCCACGAAATTTTTAGGGGAAAGAACGCGAAACACATTTTAATTTATATATTTTACATTACTACGTGAAAAGTTGCAAAAAATTACGACAGAAATTATGACATTTCAAAAACGAAAAGAAGTTGATGGAATAAGTGTCGCGCACAGACATGAAAGCTCGAAATACATTTTCCCTACAACTTTCTGCAATATGTACTTTTTTTTCTTGTCTTATATTCCCAAAAAATAAATATATGCATATACTTATATCATTAATCATTATTCGCATTTGTTACGCGCATACCGGGAACGGTCATAAATTAAAACACGATATTTGCTTGTCAGTTATTATACCGTGATTCTGCACGAAGCAATTTCTCTGCCTAAGGCACGGAGTATGTGCGCTGTTCATCAATGTATTTGATGTATGTCCCAGCGCGGAGCACTGTTCATACGTAAATTTCAATCGATCGGTGTGTACTGCGTCAACAATCAATATAATCGACCAATTTAAACGTGCTCGATGGCCATTGCAGCTTTATGTGCTCTACGCCAAAGAAAAAGACTAATGCAATCGCGTCTGTATTTTGATAGAAGATGATCATTCTTTCCCGGAACAAAGCGCCTTTATTCGACGACAATTCACTCGCAAAGACGCACCTCGAATTCTCATTAGATTCCAATCATCCACGTCGAATCGGACAACAGCCCCGCTCTCGTATGCCACTATTGTTCGATTACGTCTGCGTCGAGCTCACCCGCGGGAACGTGCTCGTTCGTGACGCGTTTATCTAACATTCGTTTAAGCGGTATTCGCGGGAATCGATGCCGACGCGATTAATAATGTAAGGCCGGGGATAATGCGGGTGATGCGCACATGCGGTAAAGCACACATTCCAGAGATTAAATCGCACGGGGGCGCATTAATCTTCACCACGCGCGCGCGCGCCGGGTGCATTGACAATTCGGATCGCGATAGGCGCGCGAAATCAACGTCGGCCGTGCCGATTGTCTACCGATGTAATCTAACGATGTGTACGGTACACGCGTACATTTTTATTTCTCTCTCTTTCTCTTTCTGCCTTACAGTACATCCATTACAAAGTAGACCTGCCGGACATGAAGGAGTTCACACTCTGCATGTGGACGAAGTTCCACAATCATTCTAACGACCATCCCCTGTTTTCTTACGCAGGTAAGTGTGCCGAAATACGCGTTTCTTTCTCCTTTCACTTTTTATCACCGCCGAGAGATATGTCGAACGTGAAAGCGAAAGTCCGCCTGCGTGCACCGCCGAAAGTATCGCGTTATCGTGTAAACCGTGTCGCGAGCATCGCGACATGACAGCGATACAACGGAAACTTTTTATGTCAGTGATATAATTGTAATTTAGAATCAATGTTTCTTCGACGAAATAATTAAGAGTAAATTACCGGCCGTGCATATCGCGCAGAATATGATTATTTGCATATCGAGTAACATAATTTAATTAAACTTGTACTTTTCAATATTTCGTAATTCGCTCGTCAATATAAGTTTTAAATTTATTCACCCAGAATTTAACTCGAAACCATATTATTTATACACAAATGTTATTTTAAAACAAATTAATATAAATTATTTATATAAATATTAATTAAAATTTAATCAAAATTGGAAAACTTCTTTATATATTTTAAGCTACAAAAAAAGAAACTAATTTGCTACTAGTTTGTTTTATCTGATATTGAATATATAAAAAATATAGCAGAACAAGTTTTTTTTTTTTTTTAAACTTGTTACCACGCTGTAACTCTCGACTAAATTTCACGCTTCTTAAATTGCTGCACGAGTTGCGTGTTTGATCGACAAATTTTATAACGCGAATGAATTCACCGTTGACCTAGTATTTCGTAATTTATATATTATTTACTAACTAGCGGTAACTACAAATAAGCACCGCAAAAATTCAATTAAAAATTAAAAATAATTTCTAAACGTTACATGATCTTACTGAAGTTACGTTTCATTGGGTCCAACGATGTTCGAAACGCCTGCGAGCATTACTCATACCTGTTTAACACTTGCTAAACAAAGGCAAAACAATTCTAGAGCGTTGGGAACGCTAAACAGAACGTGCTCGGAATTGCATAATCAATTCCCACGCGATGGTTTTTCTTTTCGTAAATTAGTGACTGACTTAAGTCATACCGCATGTACCGTTGTCGGAATCAATTCACGCCCGCATGCATCATTATTCGCGTACAAACAATGACGTTCAGCTATATTTTCAATATGCATTTTAGAAAGGTTCTGCCGGGTTTGTGGTTTTTTGTGCCGGTAGAAAGTTGCACTCATATACATACGGCGTTCTTTCCTTTTTTTTTTTTTTTCCCTGAGCGCAGGCGTGCGTGACAATAGGCGGATATGCGCGGTGTCATAAATACACCAACAATAAGTCCCTGCCTTCGCATGTGTCTAAAAACGCTTCTTGCTTCCAGAATCGATAGATATACTGGAAATGTATCACACTACAGCGAGAAATGCAAGCGCCTTTTAAAAAATTCCTCGACAAATAGTTTCGTAGCCCTTACATGAAGAGAAGAGCGATAAAGATAGATTGAAATCAATAGAAATCTAGTGAATAATTTAATTCCTAATTCTGATAATAGATTCTTTACAACCGCGTATATATAATCAGATATAAATATTAAGACTGAAATTTTTGATCGTAATTATTAAATATTTAAAACGACAAAAGTTCACTCGTTAATATAATGTCAAATTAAACATCTACTTTCAGGCGCAAATTCGAGATACTTTATATTTCTTCACCCGTGAGCTCTGGGGTGAAAGCCGGTTTAAAAACACGAAACGTAACCCGCGCTTGTAACTGTCAGAATCTTTTACGTGTTTATGTGTGCGACTGCCAGCGTTTGTCGACAATTACCGTCCCTAATAGGAATGTTACGTCCACGCTTCTTGCGATTTAAAAAAAACCGTATCTCTCTCTCTCTCTCTTTCTTTTTTCCATTCCGTCGCGAGCAGGCTAATTTACACCCTCGACTTTCAGCCGGCGACCAACCGCGGGGGATCCTTGCCTGGGTCGCGAACACACCAAGGAGTTCGTACTACATGCTCAACGTCAACGGCCACAACTTGTACAGATTGAATTATCCGCTGAGACTTAACAAGTGGTACCACTCCTGTACAAGTTGGAATGGTCGCACCGGCGAATGGCAGATTTGGGTCAACGATGAACGTGTAGGTCGCGGGTTCAATAACAGGGTAAGTATAATTTCATACTGTTTTTTTTTTTACGGTTTTAACATTCTATTCTATAAGTATTGATAAAGCTAAATGTGTAAAATATCTCAGAAAGTATAATGAACGTAATTAAATTTCGTAAAATTTAATATTAACAAGCAGCCGAAATCAAATAGAGAGCTTTCGTCTCGAACTTAAAATCGTTCCTGCTTTCATTGGTCCCGTTGCTATTTCCAAATTCCCTCGATTCATCGTATGTATGTTTATACGCGGCTGAGAACTTCGCGATTTTCGTCGAAAATACGTAATTCTAGCCTCGCCGGGAGAAAGCTATTTGATTCTCATTTACCGAGAACGTGCTCTTGTAACTTGTAATGACATGGACCCGATTGCGTTAAGCGAATTCGACAGGACCGTCGAATGAGGTTGTTACGTTTATTCGAAGAACTTGTTACGAGCGCGCCCAACCCTCTCGAACGATTTCGGAACTCGAGCGAAGTTAGAATCGCCGATAATGTGTAAGAAACGCGGCGATCTCTTGGGACTGCATTTCTCGTGTCGCGGTGATATTCAGGTCGAACAAGCTCGACAATGATAATGCAATTGTGGCGCATTGTCCTTGGTATTCTAATAAGATTGCACCGGCTGTCTCTAGAATTAACTTTTATAATCGTAACGCCGCTAGTCGCAAACTCGCCTTTTCGTCGTCCTTCCGCAGCATAAAATAGTCCGCATAAAATAGTCACGCAATCCTTAATAATTATTCGGCTTTAATTGGAGCACATACTTTTTAAATTTTTTAATTTTTATTTTACTCTTGTGACTTATATTTCATCGCGCGTATAGTATGATATATAAATATTAAATACATAAAGTTTATTTTAAATACTCTAATAAAACTAAAATCAATTCAAAATTTGATCTAGAAAGTTAAATGTATGTAGTGCAAGTGTAACATGCTCGTGATCACGCGTTGCTAATTATTGTGCACGGTAAACCCACGGCGCGAATGTCAACGGCGATGAAATTGAGCGCACGAAACGGATGTGAAATTAATTAACCGTTGAAAAGTGCCTTCGTTAATGTGTGTTGTGCAGTGACTATAACTCCGGGCCAAAAAACGCGCTTCTGACCGTATACATAGCTATACTACTACGAAACAAAAAAATTTTGTGTACTATTATTTTATTATAAAGTTACGTAATTTTTTTTTTTTCTCTCTTTTTCAAATAAAACTTTTTGTTTTTTCCTCTAATAAACACGATACAAATTTAAAACGAGTATGTTCATCTCAACACACTAATTAGATTTTTTATTAATTCGTTAAAATAAAAAAAAAGTTCATCTAATAGTACTTCATTTCGTTAAAATATTTTTATCAAACATTTTACAAAAATAAATTTTGAGGTAAATTTAATTTTTCAAAATAAATAATAAACGAATTTTATATTTTAATGACACATGACGTATAAATGCACTAGAAAAGTGTGTAAATTTTATAAAAATTTCAAAAAGTTCTGCGCAAAAGTTTCGTAAAATATCTCGTGTAACGTATTTTAAAACATTTAACATTCTGGACAATTATTAAACTTATTATAAGAGTTTATAAAAGAATCTGGGTATACGAAAGCCAGCAGAAAAATTTCCACGGAATTCATTTATTTCGCAGACAGCCTACTCTTTCCGATACTTCTGCAATTAAATAAAATAATAAAGTTTACCTTGACTCATCACCGTTCCAGTGCCAACCGGTGCCTTCCAAACTTCCTTCTCCCCTTAAGCTCCTTCGTTACACTCACTCGCATAGTTAATTACAATCGCGCTAATTACTAGAGTACGATAATTGCGCGACACTTTAAATGGCACTCTTCTTTACACACGCGCATTTTATTACTTAGCAATGACCGAACAACGCGAGAATAATAAAAATACGATACGCCGTTCCCTTCTTTTTATTGCAGCTTCCGAAGATGAGCTTGTTCCGCGCTTACGAATCATGTAACGTTATTAAGCTCCGATATATTACGATTTCCTGCTAATCGTGGTACTTGATCCGACGATCAATTTATTACTCCGCGTTCTCCGCGTCCGTAATTACAAGGAAACTCCGTTCGGAATTTCATTCCCGCTTTAAAAGAAAGGATCGCGTGAGATAACGCGATAAGTAGCCGTGGCTTTGACTCGCCAACGTTCACCGAGCATTATTAATCGCGAGAGTTAATTGGCCGCACGGGTGAACGATCGCTAATTACTCGTTCAAGAGAATGATTCGCGTACCGAAGAGTAACCGCGAAGTAACCAACAGTCACGTCCTGTCGACTTCTGTGTTGTCGTACGAATACTAGCGCGCTAATCTTACTCTCGGCACGCAAATAATACGCTGCGTCACGACCGGGAAGCTCCGTTATCAACGCGAAATATTCCCTTTTCAAAATAAATCATAAAAACGTAACTGCACTCGATGAATCGTGCATTATTGCCGCGACCGAAAAAATCAAACGTTAACCAATTTTGTCCGCGTTACGGAAACTATAATCTCGTCGACATGTATAATATACCGTGAGATATTAACATAATACAACCATCGTAGACTCCTCGGAAGAATGCCATTTTAAGCGCAAGCTTAAGAAGTAATTGTTCTACCCGACAACGAGAGAGAAGGCAGCCCTTCGCACGGTATTACGGCACAGTTACATAAGGATTCCGTACTGTCTTAATTATCGTTTATGTTAAGCGCGCCAAGAGTTTCTCGGGCTTCCGGTATTTTCCGTATGCGAGTCACGTTCGCGAGTGTCGTCGCAATTTGGCCGACTTAACGCGTGTTTTTGAATGTAACACTTTGCGCGGTCGCTTCGTTTGTATAATGTGTGGAGATTCACCTGAGTGTCTAGCAAATGCGTTACCATCGCGTAAAACGTGCAGTGATAAACCGAATTAACGGTCGTTCGACTCTAGAAGTGCAGAAGTTAACGTTTTATCCAACGCACGCCATTATGTTAATAAAATTGTTACAATTATCGCGCGTAATTGCAGCTGCGGCCGGGATCGAGATACGCGGTTCGTAATTACGGGCGAGACGCGTTTCGCCGGCCTTTCTAAAAAAGCACGAGAGCTGTCAAGGCGACGATGCGTCCCGCATTTAGATTGCGCCGGACAGAAAACGAAACGAGAAAGAATAGCGACGAAATAGAATAAACGGGAAATGGAAAGGTATAGAATTCCATATCGCGATATTCTCATCCGAGGATACCAAGGTTACTTTCAAATAAAAAAAGACAGAAACCAATTTAAATTTCCATATAACGCCGCTCGGCTGCGGACATGCAATCCATCCAACTGTGTTATATCGCGCACGGGGAGACACACAATTCGGAGGTTTCATTCTATTTGCATCGGTGGCTTATAACGTTGAATTTATTTCGGGTTTCCTTCAAACGATCAATTAAGCCGGTATTAAATCAAATTGCATTTATTTTCCCCCAATCCGGCGAGTATAAGAACGATTGTAGAGCCACATCTTACGTTTATCAAGTGTGCAAGAGAAATTTATGTTCCCGTCTTAACTTCAGCTAGTCGGGCACGTTATCAAAGGCGGCGGCATCGCGATTTCGGGCCAGGAACAACGGCAACTGGGTGGCGGTTTCTTAGAGGGTGATAGCGCGCCACCAGGTAAGAGTACTTTTACAATTAATAATTTGCAAATAAAAAAAAAAAAAAAAAATTTACACTTGTTGAATTCGATAGTTAATGAAACCTGTCGTCTGAAGTACTAGATTAATTATTGTATACCGAGTAATACAACTTACACGGTGATTTATCATCGCAACGTGCCCGCTAACGTCTGTTTTCTTTCAGGCTCCGGTGGTTATTTGGGAGAACTTACGATGGTGCAGCTCTACAACGTTGCCCTGACCGCGGGCAAGGCGCACAAAGATCACAAGCATCATCATGCTCATCATTACGAACACGACACGAGTAATAACATACCGAGGACCAGCACGCGAGCGCCTGTAACCGGACCTCCCTTGCCGCCGCATCCCTTCCTCACCGGGGGACAGATCAATACACAAGTACAATCACGTTTTCTCACTTCGTTACACCCGAGAGCGCCCGCGTGTGCGCTTCCGTGTCATCAAGCTAATTACCTTCCGCTCCCTGATTAACGTCACCGGGAAACAAGACGCGTGTGTCTAAAAGCCATCCGAGAGGCATCGGAAAAGTTAGAAACATCCGGCCGAATGTTTTTGTTTCGTTCTCTTTTATTTCACACGCTTCGGCGCGACGCCTTTCACACATCTATAATACCTTCCACTTGAAACCCACGCGTTCGCAGCTGCGCTAGTCTATCGTGTGTACGAAACTATCGTTTATGCCTCGCCGCGCTCAATTTAGCACAAAATGTTTCATGCATGCGATGTTCCAGGTAAAGATCAATCCAGGGGCGCCGATTCAGATCATACGAAACGGCGTGACCATCCGTCATCCGGCATTACCGCCGGTACCGGAATCACCCCCGCAACCGCTCCCGCCCTTGAACTTTGACGTTTTCACGACACCGCCGTCCGCACTAGCAACGCAATTCGGTAATCCGGCGCCGCAGCGGCCGTCGTCGATCTTCGTGGACGATCTCTATCATAATCTTTTCAAGCGGGAGAAGAACGAATCTAAGAAGCGTGATATCAAAAGCGAGACCGCGACGTCGAGTCTGGCCGAGCCGAAAAGATCCATCGCGAAGAGGGACACCGAGAAAATCACGAAAGCGGCTGGCGACGACAAGGTGAGGCGCGATCAGGTCTTAGATTAAACTTTTCGGTATCTAATCTCGTTCAAGCGTGAGCACGCTAATGGAAACATTTTTCAAGATTTTTGTCTGTTAATTTATTTCTTCGATCTCGCGCCCCGTGTTAACAATTTATTTTATCGTCATTACTTAAGATCGCTGAATTTCATTTTTAATTTAATATTAATATTTCGAACATCCGCTATCGATTTTGAAGTAATCTGTGGAAACTTTTTCTCAACGAACGCTACATTGGAAATTCCCGACAGTTTCCGACCTACTTAACGTTAGAAAAATTGAAAGATGAGTAATCAGAGTGGAAATAATCTCCGAGCGAATGCGTTTGACTTGCATACGCGAGGATCTTGAGATTTTTCATTGTACCGTTTCGAAAAGATCTGCTTTACGCTGAGTAACTTTTTTACTTTTCAGTAAACTTCGGTTCAAAGCACTCGTAACTTGTTTAATTCTTTATTATTTGCTTCGCATGATCGACTGATTTTCCTGAATCAAAACTACTGAATCTCTTTTAAGAAATCCTCGCAATTTTACGTATTAAATATTTTTATTTCTCGTGACTTTTAGGTATCTTTCGTGGCAAAAACGGAGGACGATAAGAAGCTGGAAAAGCGCGAGACCGAGAAAAATAAAAAGAAACGGGGACTGCTGCAATTAGGCGACGGATCGATTCTCGATGACGGATTCTCTATATCTCAAGATTTAGACAACGATTATTTCACGGGATTGACGAGTTTCGGGCTCGCGAAGGGACCAAATGAAGAGGAGGACGAGAGGGAGCCCGCCGAGGCCGAGGTCAGACAAGTGATGGATATCTGCGACGGATGCGCGGAGGAGCCGTTCGGGAAGGCGTTGATCATAGACTGGAGATCAGTGCCCAAGAAACTCTATTCCGGCGCATTGTACATGCCGGCTGTACCGGCATGCAAAGCGTTTTAATCACCGACGAGACAGATAACGCGGACGGGATTATGCGCGCGAGGCGACATTCCGGGTTGTCGCGTGAATTAACACGGAGAAGATTCCCGATTGTGCCGAATAACGATGCAAATCTCCGATAACGATCGACGAGAGGGACCGATGGTCTCTCGAAAACAAAACGTTTTCAGGTATCCCTACGCCATGTTTTAGATCGTCGAGTATCTTTAGTTGTTACGGGCGAAGATGTTTGTCATTCGTTTTACCGAGATAGACGTACTTCCGATTTCTCATCTCTTCATTACTCATTAATCTTTCTCTTTCCGTGCCTCGATAACGTAGCTCAGTAATTTTTTTTTTTTTATAATTTTTTTTACATTTGTTGTATCTTCGTAAACGTTACGAACATTCGGAGATGCGAATGATATTGCCATGAAAGAACCTGCGCTTGACAAAGCATCTCGCCGATCATATTTATTTGTAATCTGCCCGATTAACTGTATGACGATTAAGTTTGAAGCTTCCACGAGTATTTTAGGGGCGAGTACGAGGTTTTGTTTTAAATATTACAATTTGAATAAGTTTATTTATGCAGAAATGCATTGCTGCTATTGTTTAAATGACCGAAATATGTCTCAATAAAAGCATGCGATCAACGTCGCTATCTACGAGAGTAGAATTTAATTAATTGAGAAAAATCTCACTAAAATAATAAACGTCGGCGTTATTATACATATGTACGAACAGTATTATATTGTAAGTTCAAGATACTGATCACGAATAACGACAATCGCTTTTACCAGAATACTCATCGCGGTTTTAAGGTGCGTGCTGATCGATCGACTTCGACGAGTCGAAGGGAAACTTAATTGCACGACGGAAACTGCCTTAATCGATTAGCAACGTACGCCTCGGTCGCTCAAGATTCTAGCTCTAGTGATGTATATGCATTTTGTGTACATGTGAACGTATGCCGAATAAATTTTTATAAACCGCATCAAACTCTATTTCATTCGTTACGTTTATAATTAATAAAAAAAATTTTCTGTCTCACTTTCTTGCAATTATTTAATAAGTGTGCTTCGCACAAGTTAAGGGGGGTGTCTCTCAAGCGTAATATCGCGCGGTAACGCATACCGTGTCACGTAAAAAATTGAGTAAAAAAAAAAAAAAAAGAAATACCTAACAGGCCTTGTCTCCAAAGAAGGAGATGAAAAACGTAGAACTAAAGTTGAAGCCTCGTTAATGTACACTTACCTTGCTCTTGTGAATGTGCTGATGCTGATATTCGCTGTCGAATTCCGGCTCGCTGAAGTAGCTCTGGTCTTCCCAATGAGGAGGCAGACCACCGCCGCCTCCTGGCACTCCTAACGGTCCCGGCATCCCCGTCACTCCGTCGACACTCTCGAAAAGTCTCAGGACACTGCGATCCCTGATGTCTCTCAGGTGCGATCTAAACATCAGAATAATTACCTTTATAAATATTACGTTGCAGCGATAAGTAATTATTGATTAAAAATCGTTGTTATAATAATTACTGTCATGTAAATTGAATTAAACAATTATATGCAGAGTTCCTCTATTTTAAATATTATATGACAATAATACTTATTTAACAGACTATTCTAAATTATAAAAATTAGAACTTATTATTAAAAAAAAAAGATTACGACGATGTAAAGCTCTTACCTTAGATCTTCGAGTTCGTAAAACATGTCCTTGTTGCTGTCGTGAATATAAACTTTTACGTGAGGGCTATCCAGATATTCCATAGTGAGCTGTTTCGGAAAGCTTCTGACGAAAAGGGCCTTGACGGTGTCTATGCTGGTGATCTCGTTCGGTAACAATGCTCTTTTCGTTTCATTTCTATATTGCAGGAACACCAATCCTAAAAGATATAAAAATGCATTTATTAGCATAATCAACAAAGTTTCAAGAAGACAGCGGAGTAAAGCGTACATAAAAGATTTTAATTAAATTTTAATTAAAAAGGAAATAAATTCTGTATGTATGGCAAATACCTAGTGGTCGCTCCAAAGTCTTGCTGGGCGTTCGTACGACGGGCAGGCTGCTCCTTTGCTTGCCCCCTCGCCGAAATCCCGTGCTGGAGGTTTCCACCTCGGACATGATGCCCGGGTCATCATCGAAAAGCATCGTCGAAGACGGGGGTGGGTAGCCACGCGGCAGAGGCGACTGGAAGTGCGCGAATAAAACTTTAATTAAAAATCTTCAAAGGTAACTTACATTAGCAATCTGTTATAATATACATCGCTAATCAGTGGCATCAACGAGGAAATCAAATGATATATCCGCACAGAAGGAATCCGTTCGATATTAACGACTTCCTCGAGCAAGCGAACACGAGCGAGCATCTTCGAGATTGCGTTATCTGTTCGCGGCAACACATTCGCTCGAGAAAATGGCGACGATTCGAGAAAGGCTAAAACTCCGCGTTCCACCGCGGCGTACGTACGCCGCGGGGTCGTTTACTTACTCGCGACGATCAAGAACGCTCGCGAGTTGTCGATCGAATAAGTACAATTGAATAATGCGAACCTGTGATCCCGGTGATCGCTAAATGCAGAGAATCGTGTGAGAAATTCGTAGAGAACCATTGTGCGCATTGCGTGCCGCCGCTGTTGCCTGCCTTGTTACGTGCCCTCTGCCTACTGTACCGACGATACCGACTAGCGAGCACAATCGAACGACTTTGGGAATACGAGGAGTGGGGGGGACACCGTTCGCGCGACCGACTTCGCGCGGCTAGTTTTTTGTTCGCGCGACTTGTTTATGTTCGCGCTAACGTTCAAAGATAAATACATTTTTGACGACTTATAATATGAATATTTTATAAGTTGAATATTATTTTGACGCGCAGCCGAGCGCTCAACCTTTCCTACTTAGATATCATTGATGTTCCTCCGGAATCTCTATGCATATATAGATACTATACTTAACGATGCGTCTTTTGATAAAAGCGCTTAATTATTAATTAGCTACTCATAAACTTTAATGTAAGTTTTCTCATTTATCATCAATCGCATTTAGAAATAATCTAATTTTAGTTTAATTTATTTAACGATGTCACTCGGTTATATTACTCGAAATTTTTATTATTACCTGCCGCTGTAAATACATTTGTAAAAGAATTTTAGATCAATTAGACACACGGTGAGCTCGAGGATTCAGATGCCACTTAGAGAAAAAGAGATTGTGTCAGCATGCCGACATGCATTTCAACGATAAAAAAAAAATAGGAAAAGAGAGAAGGAAATAAAAAAAATAAAAATTCGCAGGCAATCTTGCGTGAAAAACACAAAGATTCAAAAATTACCTTTCTCTGGCGAGACTTGGTCCCCATCTGTGTCGGCAGCACGGCAGGAAAAAACGGAAACACACACACAAAGTAAAATCCAGTTAGATGTGTAATTTGTTGCGGGGTAGAAAAAGATGAGGGGCAAGAAAACGGTAGAAAAAGTGAGCAAGAAAGATTTTAAAAAATTAATTAATAAAGAAACAGATAACAATCGACCGGAAACGATTGTTTCGAATAAGAGACCACTGGCAGTTTAGCTGCCGTTCGTTGACAGGTCGATCGTGTAACGCGAACGTAAATTGCGGCTGCAAATACTGCCCGATACGTACCATAGGTAACAGCTTCCTGTTCGTAATAGAAACGTGTTCCGCGAACCGTTTTTCGGTTTTCGGAGGTGCGCGGTTAAAGCGTTCGCGATAATCGAATCGTTAGTTTCAGCGAAATGTCATCATGTCTCGTAAACCAGTAAATTATAGTTAGCCCAAAAGTCAATATCCTGCTTCCTACGATTTGCACGTAGTTTGCGAGACGTGTAATCATGTAGTTAGCGTTAAAAAGTTCAAAAAGGGTACGCACGTGGGTACGCGTCAGATGCAAATTACGAAGTGCCTCCCGTATTTTCTTTCGTACTTAAACGAAACGCGGCGAATGCATAGTTAAACACATGTACATGTATATTTACTAAAATGCAAAGTGTAACAGGTATAAACAGAATAAAACATGTAAAATGCATTATGCCCGGATATATCGAAGTACAGACGCTGGTTTCTCGTTATCCCCGTCAGGAAATGCGAAGGTAATTAATATTAGCTGCGTTTGAAAAAGAAATATTCGCCAGCGAGTCCGAATTGTATCCTGCTCCTCGTAGAACTATCCGTTACGCGCGTTTGCAAAAATATATCCATGCGAAAGAAAATGCGATCGCGCAAAGATAGTCATTCCTGACACGTTGATTTGTTACGTGATCGTATTATCGCATTGTGAAGTCATGGAGGTTCGCGAGGTACGGGGGCTTACGATGTGCAACATCTACATACGCAATTCACGTTCGAGAAACGGAACACATGTTAAATACCTGCAACCGTGTTGGTAACGCTTTCAGATAAGAGATTAAAAGGTAGGAGGGAGAGACAAGAGAATTAAAAAAAAAAAAAAAAAAAGAGAGAAAGAAAAAGAAGAAAGAAACAAAGAGAGAGAGTGATGGGGGAGGGAAAACCGAGTACCCCATTACACGTGAATGCATAACTATAACGAAGGGTTAGGGTCATTGTGCGCGTCGAGCTAAACTGAGGGATGGGGACAGAGATATATATAAATTTATACATATGTATATAACACAGTAAAAAGCAAGAGACTGCTGAGTCTGCTTACTTTTTATCTGGTAAAAAATATTAATGCCCTGACTCGCGTTTTCAGCATACAAATTTACGTTAGATACGATGTCGTTGTTTATGACAAATTATTTTTCGCCAATCGTAACTGATCGATCACTTCTACAGTTAATCGTTCTCGAAATACAGGGAAGCGTAATTAAATAGATAATTAAATTTTTTGACTGCCTTTCGCGGTTTATTCAGCGATATAGTTCAAAGACGCGGTCTCGTGGCCGTTTCAAACGGTGTAATTTCGTGATTCGGCAATCTTGTTTCTCGCGTAACCAGGTCGTGTCGTATCGCGACAGAACGTGCTGTGAACCGAGCGGGTCACCAATTAATGGCAGAACTGGCGAACACGATGATGTAACGCTCGCGCCTGCTATCTTGAATGTGCACCACCTGCGCTCCGATTTCGATTATCTTCTACCAAACCGCAGAGACACCCCGAGGAAGCTCAATAATCACGTGCCAAGACCTAATCGATCGTACGACATCCGCCCAACGTGAATAACGCGACCATTCATAATTAAAGCAAAGAAAAAAAAAATAATAACACTTCGTAAAATAATAATTTACCATTTTTCTAACTTGTATTATACGCGTGATAATAATGACATTCCCCTATTTCCTATCTTGCGCGTATTACATTTTTCATGCTATTAATAATAATTTTGTGGAGACAAGAATAAATTTTCATTTCAGTGACGATAATTTACACGTAACTTCCTCTCTTTTTTTTCTTTTTTTTTTTTTAATTATGTATTTTTAACGTGATAAATTTATCTTCAACGTTACGTCCACTTCGAACAATTTTCAGATAAACCGATTCCCATCCTCTTATATTTTTAATGCTTCTTCAAACGTAATTGTCACGTATCGTTACCAAATTTTATTTAAAATTAACTTCCTTGTTCGAACGTATCAAAGATGCAAATGCCAGAATATTGCTCGCAGTTATTAAGCGATCATCGTTAAAAGTTTAAACATTCAGATAATTAAAATGTAGAAAAGTGAGTCAGAAATCTGGGACGTCAAAAGAATGAAGCTACATAGATACGTTTATGGTTCGGTGTGTCGGTACCCTTCAATTATCGGAAACGACGAACGCAAGAAACGAGGACGTCGTAGGTGGATACCAATTAATTAACCGTTTCCTCTCATTACCAGCGGTTCTTGACCGCACAGTACCTATTGAGCAATAAACTGTGGATATTGCAATAACATTTCGCTCGTATCCTTCATTTAACGTACAGCGATTTAATTTTATTGTTAAATCCCGTATCTAACCGATGTTTAAAGTAGGTCGTAACCGAAACGTAACGAATGTGTGCTACTTCCGTTAAATGTGTACATCACTTCGATATCGAATAGCCTACATTAAATATTATTAACATATAATACATAAATAATTCCGTTAAATATCAAACCGCAGATGTGCGGGAGCAAAATGAATCTTCCACTAACAATGTTTTCCAATCATTAATGCACGAAATTATCGCGGCACGCTAATGATTCGGTAAATATTTTACGTAATAATAATAAGTTTAATAGTGTTACGGCGCCCATAATGTGTCTCGTGAGAAAGTTTCGTAATAACGTCACAAGAGCTTAATTACGTCCTAAGTTTTTGCGTTCATCAATTACGAAAGGTTTAATTACGCGTAATCACAATTTACGGAGCGAGCCGCGAATCGCGCGGTAAAAATGACGTTCGTCGTACGATTTTGGAGCGTCGCGCACGTTGAGAAAAGTCTTTAAAAAAAAAATTCGGTTTGTAAACGCTACGTGGAAAGCGAGATCAATTCAACCCCCGTTTTACGATGCACTCCTCGGGTTACGCTTGATCGCGCAAAAACGCAAACCCTGTATAACTTACAAGACGGATGCTTCTAGGGCAAACAATATACGTATTTTTCTCCGACGGCTTGAAGGAAGGGAAGAAATTCGGGCGAAAGGGACTTGCGAGGGACGAGCGTGTATGCATTCATGTGCGCCATAAATAAACGGTGACCCTCGGTACGATAGTGATGCACCGAGTAGACCAGTGCGGTTGTCTTGAATGAAACATTCTCAAAATGAAAAATCCGCGTTCCCGTATACGGTCGCTTCTCAATGCGAAGACGATTTTCTTTCTCGTTGCGCGAACGACGCAAGTCACCGGTACGTACATTCGAGTAACTGAACGTTTGCCGTTACCCCACGGGGAAACTGGGGCGAACAACTTGTATTTATCGAGATTATCGGAACACCTCGAGCGTAAATAACACGAAAGTTTCAGAAAATAAAATTTGACGAATGTAATTTTACGTAGTGAAAACAGAATAAGCGACGTTCTCATTTTCATTCAGGCGTATTTTTTTTTTTTTTTTTTTTTTAAGTGCAATACACTCATTCAGCATACTCGATTGCACGCGGTCTTGAATTACAACGGTACGTAGAGAAATGCCACATAGCAAAAATCGAGTGCTGTCGATAATGCTCATGCATTCGAGGATCAATTTTACACGTGCCACGTCCGATTTGAAATATGAGAGAGGTAGATGACAACAGACTGTTATCTCGAATTATCTTCCTCAATTTATCACGTTTTACAGTAAAATAAGATTAAATCGCGGAGCACTTGTAATAAATATAACCATAATATTCTGTATTTTTAAAATTATAATTCGGTATTCAAACGTTCAGTTACTCATTAAAAGCTTGAGTTAATTTAAATATTAGTATTAATGACCCCGAAAGAAAACTTTAATGTACGTAAAAACAGAGAGAGAAATTAGATCTTATATGATATAAAAATTTTTTCAAACACTTGTAAAAATTTCTCGTTCTCAACACTTAAGAAAAAATATATAAATGTATCTGCGTATGTGAACAGTAGTTAATATCACACACAAAAATGGAATTAATCAAGTAAATTATCTATAAGATTTTAAATATACATTAGAAATAGAAATTTTAGAAAATACACGTACTGAAATCACGCGAAATAAAAAATACATACCACAACGGGAGAGAAAGAAAGCTAAGCATTTACAGGGCTCTGTCAATTCGAGAAAGAGTGGACCTCTCAGTACTTGAATTTAAATGGGAATATTAGCTATATGTCTATAATTTCGGTAGGGTAAGCGTCAATAGAACGCTATGGTTAAGAATTAAAGAAATAAAAAAAAAAAATTAAAAAAAAATTGTTATCAAGATTTAACGAAATTATCGCAAACAATAAATATGTGTATTTACATGTTGCGTGAGCAAAGATTCACCTCGAGATCCATGGTGGTGTGCCGCGACGGCGGGGTGCCGTATTGCCCGTGTGGTGGCGGCAGATGATGCGGATGTAGGGGATGTAAATTCTGGGCCGCGTTGAACTGCTGATGATGAAGAGAGGGTTGATGATCGCCGCCGAGGGTGTGCCTCCTCGGTTCGTCTCTCGAGCGGCCACCTCCGGATGAGCTCCGGCTCCCCGAGCCACCCCCGCTGCCAACCAAGACGCCTCCACCTCCTCCACCGCCAGACCGTCTGCCAGGTGTGAGCTCGTTCGAGCCCGGCTCAACCTCCCCCCTGACAGATCCACCTGTAATCACAAATATTTCCTATTAATAACAATTTTTTTTATTAATTATATTTCTAATTAAAAAACAAACTTTTTCACGAAAGGAAGTCTAACAAAAAAAAAAAAATTGGGCTTTTAAGCAGAACCTATTAATAAATGTCCTCGATGAGGAATCAAAGTAAATAGCTTGTCGGCCCAGCGACCTATTTGGCAGAAAGTGACCGCGACAAAGTGTGTGTACCGAGAATAACGCGCTCACGGAAGTGGCCGGAAATAGTTATTAGATGACACGTGCGTGCGTGTACACAGCGAGGGAGTGCTCGCGCTTTCGTCGTTCCTTGCCCCGGCAAGCGAAGCTGATACGAGAAAAAGGAAGATTGCATTAAGTAATAACGTGTCTGGAACTAGCCGAAAGAGATGGACACCTCACGCGAGATTCAATGTTATTTCTCTTCGCTCGGTCGGGCGTGCCTTTTGCAACATCGGTCGCTTTTAGTTTCCGTTTCTTCGGATTGCCCGTGAACCAAGTGCGAGAAGGAACACAGAGAAATTAACAGTCTCGCAGCATGCACGGGTCATTTTCACGGCAATCCCTGAGAACAGGTGAGCGCGACGAGTTTCGCGAAGCACGCACGTAAACCCGGCGAAACGTTCGCTTCCGGTTTGCAAAAGCGTCACGCTACCTCGTTTGCCCGGCGTCGCTCTCGACTTGATTAAATACAAACTTGCCGGCGAATACCGGCCGGCCTCGTCGTCCTCTCCAAATGAACGTGCTCCCCAGGTCACAATCAATTTCAGCGGGTCCGTTTGACCACGTGGGGCTTAACAACGTACCGAAGTTCGAGAGGGATGGATATCGCGCGCGAAAGGAGCTTCGCGAGAAAATAGGTCACAGCCCGACGGGGTAACGTATCCAGCAGAACTGGACAGCGTCGTCCTCAAATTAATGACGAGATTCGAATTCCGACGGATCTACAGGAGCGATTCGACCGTCCTGGCGGCTCCATTCCTCGCCTGGACGTTCGAACGTCGTGCATTTCAGCGGCCGTTCCGCGCGAACGTCAAATCGTTGTGGCGAACGTTGCAAAGCTGGTATCACATATTATCGAAAGAAATTTGTTGGCAGATGTAGACCCAGAGATTTATGGTAACAACGTACAATTTAACGTTTGCAAAAGATGACTTTTTTAAAATAAATTTCTATTTAAAGATATTTTTCTTTTTAATTAAAAAAAATTTTTTTTTTTAATTTTTTTTTTAGTTTTATTATCTTATCCATAATTACTCTTTTGTTGTCGTAATTGCGGATTGTAAAATAATAGATTGGATTCGTTGGCAATTTAAGTTAAGATAAATTAAGTTAGGTAAAGTACTGCGTTTAAGGTAACTTAACGCTTAAGGTAAACAGAAAGCTGTACGCGTGTGCGAAAATTGGTAACAGCAAGGCAATGCGCTGCCTTGCGTATTTTGTAACAATAAGCAGCTAGTTTCTATAATAAAGGAGTTTACGCTCCAAGGCTCGACACCTGTAATTGGCACAACGTGGGTAAACTATAGTATAGAGAACTACTTTGAAATTCCTAACAAGCATCTAACACGATCGCAAACCGTATCGCAGTATTATAAGATAATTATTAAAAGCTAAAGATCACTCTTGACGTCATCAAAGACCTTTAATACATAATTCTAATCTAGTACTTTACAAAATAAATAGTCAGATAATATAATCATGTAATAATTCTGAATAAAATGCGTCAATAAATTTTCGAATCTAATACATTTTTTTTTCTTTCTTCTTTTTTTATCATAAAAAATATAAGACCTTTTATTGAAAATTTTACACGTGACGTTTATCCGTACTTTAAAACTCTCCCGTTTAGTACTACATCTGTGCCATAAAAGTGACCTAACTGAAAATCGAATCGTTCTATCTCTATAAGTTCTTACCCTTAAGTCCTACCCCTGTAACGAATAAAATTGAATTTCCGCATGTTTTTGCTTCTCCGCCTCGGGTTTATTCGCCCCTTCCTAATCTCCTCCCTCAAATCGTCGCAAGTTGAATTTTTCTCGAAGCACCAATCAAGGCACCGATAATTTAATCGCTCTTTAATCTACAGTAGACTCTCGCAAAGATTTCAACTTGAGGCTTAATCGCGTAAATACTCAACGTTTAAAATTAGGGGGAAAAAAAACAAAAAAATAAAAAAGGAATTGACTACAGATTCAGAATGTCCGTCGTTAAAATTCGACCTCTTTACTTCTCCTGGGATATCCTCCACGTCCGAGAAATAATTTCAATAAATTAACAGGCGTCTCTTTCCTCGGGATCGCGCACGCTTGGGGTCACTCCGTGTGTGCACACAGTACATACACCCTATGTACACGTGCACGTCGGAGGCGCGACACGTTATATACGAAGCCGGGAGGAGTACTGGCGACGATGACGGCGGGTATCCTCATACGCGTTTATTTTCAGAAACCTACGTAGCCGTGTGCCGAGAGCGCGCGTGGTCGTCGAGAAATCTAATCTAACGCTCGGAAATTCGATAATCCACGGCCGCAGATAAGATTCTGTACGTACGTATATACTTGCGTATGTAGGTACGACGAGGGCCATACCTGGACGCTTCTCTCGCGTATCAGCGACATCCTGATTTCCCCGAACGCTGACGTTCGTACACATATGAAGTGAAATAACTAACGGTTCCGATAAGGCCGAAGGGCCGCGCAAGAAATTAAGATATCGAGAGAGAAAAAAAAAAAAAAAATTAAAAACCGATGACAAATATAATAAAAATACATATCATTGCTAATAATGGATTTCGTTATTCGTAGTGTTGAAAAATAATTTATATTTTCTGCAAAACGTTTAAGTATTTTAAATTGATGCATTTATTCAGGTATCCTGCTTTTCGAAGAATATATTTCTTTTTAAATTAATATTTTAATTAATGCAAACTTATGTGGCCGAGTCTCGAGATTATAGAGACGACCTTACGACGATGGCTGTACTGTCGGTGGGATACTTAGGGTTCTACGACCTCGTTTCTATCCGCGCTGCGTGCTCCGAGTGCGAAAATAGATCAAATCGATATACCAATGGAGAAAATACACAGCTGGGAGCAATAATTGAAGCGAGCGATGTAGAGTTTATACCGTGTATTATACCACGCCACGTCGTGCTTTTAAATAAATCAATAGTTACACAAATGGGACTGTTAGTTCCTAAATAAACAATTTTTCCAAGCGAATCCTGATTCCCGTATCGTCGATGGGATAAACGTATCTGCGATTTCCCGCGTACATGTTATTTTATCCCGGCAACGTGACGGCTTTTTACAAATAAGAATCAAGTAAAAAGAAAGACAGAGAAAGAGAAAGCGCCCAGTTAATTAACACCTCTCAACATTCTAATAAATATAAAGGCAAAAGAAAATTAAAAAAAAGAAAAAAAAACAATACTATCCGGCATACGCCGTTCCTAATTTGAGAACATTAATAATTGCCCCGTATTAAGAGAATGAAGAGAAGGCCGTGAGTTACGAATCGTATCAATTAAGGCATTCCGATGTAGCTTAACGAAGCGAGGCCTTCTGCTTCGCCGGCGCGATAAACATCGGCGTGCATTCCTGGATGACCGCCCGGATGACCAATCGCTCGTATGCGATTAAGATTCCATTATGCATGCACCTCGGCAAGACGATCGATTGCTACGACGGGCCTGATTACCGGAGCTACCGTCACGTGAAACGCTTTTAAGTTCCTCGACCTCCGCGTGCCATCTGTTGCTCGGTGTTTTTGCATAATACGCCGACATGCCCTACTGAACGTTTCGCGGGATAGTGTTGCACGCTCGAATAGAAGCGGCGAGTAAACGGCCGTACATTTTGATTGCGTTCATTATATCTTCGAATTCGTGGTTCGCGCACGTGGTCGCGAGGCGTTTAAACGGCCGTACGTCGACGACCAGTTAAGATCACTCTCGCTCCGATCAAACGATTATGAATTCGCCGTTAACTAACTGACAAATGGCTCTTAACGCCGTCCAGTGACCATTTAAGAGAGGTTCCTCGTCTTTGTTTAAATTACACTGCCAGTAACTACGATCGCACGGGGCACGTATATGTGTACGTATGTATTAAACGTATTATCGGAAATAGAGATATGTGGCGAAAGAAAAGAGAGAAAAAGGAAAAGAAGGATGCGAAATTGCACGGTTTGCTACATAATGACGACAATGAATCGGCGTCGCGAGTGTGTATGGATGCAGGCGTCACATATTAATCTTCCCGACGAAAACGGAGCCGAGACGTCGAGGGATCGTGAATAAAAATTGACGATGACGCGTCGCGAACGAAACCCACAAAGGAGAAACTGAAAACGTCGAACGGCAGCAATCGTTTCAGGAAAAATCTCCTCGATTTAAAAGAAAATTTACATGTTCCTTTGAACCTATCAAAAATACGAAACGAAATAAATGCGCGATATAAAAAAAAAGAGAAAGAAAAAAAAATGTAAAAAAATATACTGATATATAAAAATGAAAATTGACGTATATCTTTTTAAGTATTATAATAAAATATAATGAAACGCTACATCGTTTGGATAATGTTCCGCTCCGGTTTGACAAACGCGTAGAATAATTTGATGTACGATATACCGAGAGATTTCTGACGTCAGCATCGATATTCGATATTCAAAAGCGGCGATAGAGCCCACCGGTGACAGTCGTATTCGATGACAATCATATTCATTCGCCGGGAAAACCGAGGGATCACCTTTACAATTTTTTTTTTACGCGACAGTGCCGACAGCGACTTAACAGCCTATCAATTCTTATTCGTCTCTTCGCGTCGTTGATCGTCGTTATTTCGCGCTGAAATATCCGCGACGGATTCGCGTCGAAATTGCTCAGTTTTATTTTACCGCCGGAGAGTTGATTACCAAAACAGTGTCGACACCACGTGCGCTAAATTGCCAAACGTCGTATGTGACGAACTAACGAGCTGCGACATGCGTCTCTCGGGATTTAGAGAGCGTTGCCTCCGGCGCGTTTCCGTCTAATCTAAACTCTCAGTTTCGCTTGGGAGGAACGGAGCCGTTGACATGACAAAATCGATTTCGAAATCGGTTTTTTTTCCCCTTTTTCTCTCCGCGGGCCGCGCGCGCGACGAAGAAGGACGTGTAATAGCTTTGTAATCCAATCGTTTTCACCGTCCGGAGAACGGAGCGCGAAGTGATTTTGGCTATTTTCGGGACGGCGTGGTACAAACACTCGCGAAAGTTTTCGTCAAACGTACCGAGCACTGTCTCTATTCAACTCTGTTCTTCACCGCGCTTTTTTACTTTTTTTCGCCGTATATCTCGTACCTAATTGTTCTCTCCGTAATAAAACAGGTTCGTTAAATTACACCGTAAAAAAGACGCCAGAGCGGAGCAACGCGAGAGAAGATAACGGTCGAATCTCTGTTACAATTAAGGAATCTAAAATTCAATTGAAATCACTCCTCTCTCCATTCGATCCCTGTCTTTTTCATTTCGAGAAGGTCCGATCTGTTCCGGCATTTATCAACCTCGCGCAGAGGTATGGCCATTTAGTTTCGACGGCCGGCGTTTTGCTTCCGAGATCGAAACGCTCATAAATCCGACGAAAGTATTCGCGCGCGTACATAAACCGCGCGTCCCTTCGCCGTCCGTTGGCTTTCGGATAAACCCGCAAAAAGTATCGTCCGCCTCCGGACGGAGCGAGAGCGCTGGCATTGTCGGACAATAGTATCTCAGCATCCTCGGGCAGGGCCGCTTATCGATTATCGCCGGCCAAAAATACGCGCGAAAGTGCGCTTCTGTACCGCGAGACTCGTTCACTCCCAAGCACTCGACTTCGCCGGCTTCGAGGGCCTCCCGCGTCTTGGCAGTATCGAAAATATACACCCGCGCATTTTTCCTCCTGCCTTCCATCTCGAGTCGCTCCTTCCGCGAATTCAGGACGTATTGGGAATTTAATGGCAGATAGCGGCGAAAAGGGAAGCGCAAGAATCGAAAGGCGTCGGAAATCCTACACCGACGTTGAATACACTTCGTTCTGCTGTCTCGCAAGTTGTGCGTAAATTCAAAGTCCAAATCAAATTAAATCTTTTTCTTGCTGCGTTAAAAAGTGCTTTTAAAAAATCTAAGTCTAGACACTTTTCGAGAGTAATGGGGCAAAAAAAAAAAAGGTTTTAATTTATTAGACGTAATGTCCTCGCGTGTCTCAATAATATTGAAGTTAAGATAGTCAAACTATTACACGTCTAACTCACAAATTAAATAAAAGTGCAATAACCTATTAGAAAAAGCTCGGGAAAATTGAGCTGAGTAACGCGATGCCGAGAAAGGTTTCGGGGAAAATTTTGCCATTTTCATCGGCGCGGGGTCAACGACTCCGGCGTCTCGAGCGTTATAATATATCCCGACGTGTGACCGTCGATTGGCTGAAAATACTTCAGTTAAGTTCAGTAATAATTCAGAAACTGTGTCTCTCGTTGCTGCAACGAGAACTGCCACGGACTCCTTACAGTGATTAAGTTGTCCGTAATTTGCATTTCTTATTCACCGCGAGTAGTCTCAGTAAATGTATATGTATATAAGGTTCCATGCACTTCGTGAATTAAAGACAAATTCACGAAGCGTTTGCAATCCAAGCGTTATGTACGGATCCACGGCAAATATTTGAAACTGAATTCAATTTCGTTCCCACAATCGAATGGACGTCGAAGCGGAAGCAACGCGATTTAAAATTATCTCCGCGATTAATTATGAAATTTAGAATATTGCCGCAGGTAATTTCACTTTTCGGAAGGACGTTATTTGAATTTCATAGATTTTCGACGACAGATATTTTCCAGAGATAAATACCGCCCGCATATTTTTATTCACAGTTAATTCGCTACGAGTTTATATTTAATTGTCGCATATCTCGTTCGTAATTATTTTCGTTCGCTAACTTCGACGAATTTTCATATCGGTTGCGCAAGTCTCGTACGAAATTAAATCGAGGAACACGTCGCGCATGAGTTAGCGTAACGATGTTTTGAGCAAATCGATGGAAGTGCACGCCCTTGCTCGAGGAATCGACACTTTCACGCGCTGTTGCGTCGGTCAAACTCACGAAAGACTTTATACTCTCAAACTACGCGACTTTCTCGCCCACAAGTTGAACGAACGAAAGAGTTAAAAGCATGGCGCGTCTTAATTCTCCTTAATTGTCCGAAGTTGAGTTGGTAACGCCAAACTATCCTTTAAAACAGGCAGGCAAACTTTTACGCAGACAAGACAGCCTTTCCAGATAACTTCAATGTCTCGACAATCCGAGAAGACGTTTACTTCGCAATTAATACGTCGAGAAAATTTATAATTATTTGAATTTAATTTTCTATTTTTAATATTTTGAAATTTTTATTACAAATATTATAATTTTCACAATTTACGACTAAATAAAAAAAAAAAGAATAAGTGTACGATCGAAATATATACCTCTAGATCGATCAGATTTTCGTTTCGAACTAAGAACTCGCCATTTTTTATATTCGCGTGATTAGCCGAATAAATGTGCGACGCGCAAATTGAAATTCAGGAAAAAGAATAGGGAGAGTTCGAAAAGGAAGACCGCCGATGGAGAGCGGAAATCTTTCAGTAGGGTGGAAATACGGCGCGAATCTATAGATCAGGGAGGTGAATTTGCTGTTTCCTTAATTACGCTTTTTTCCGTGCTGACCATGCGAATGCCGTCGCTAGCTCGACGTCGACGCGTGCGTATTTGTGCGTACAAGGCGAAAAGAAATCTATACCACTTTCGTGCGACATCATACACGTAAACCCCTTGCGTGGGGGAGAGATCGTTGCCTGTGCACACGCACGTGCGTGTGTACGAGCGTTATCGACGGGCTGGCCGTATCGCGATAGCATCGTGTCGGCTGATTCTCTGAGCTTCGACCCGAAGGTTTTTTTTTTTTTTTGAACTCTTTCGCATTTGTACAAAAGCGCTGCAAAAGTTCCCTCGATATTAACCTCTCTTTTCCGCGTAATATTTTGCATACAAATTAATATTAAATTGTAAAAATCACACTTGAAAAAATAAAAAAGAATAATAATAAAAAAGCCCGAAAGAATTAGTTAAATTTTCGTTGTTTTCGAACTCAAAGCACGGTAAAAAAATTTTCATAGAACAATTACGACTGAGGTTACCGGCGCACGTCATGCTGGAGCAGTTTAGGATAACGCTTGTAATTTTAAAAAGATACGCGATAAACCAGCTGTCGGATGAGTTTCCCGAATCTCGAAACTCTTTCTCTCCGCGAAGCGCGCCGTGTTTCGAACAATTGGAAGCGCGGCAGGAGCAGTTTATGTAAAACGCGAACATATGCCCGCGACGGCAACTTCGCAAATATTTCCGCGTCGCAAAAGATAAAAGATATTATACGGGAGCACGTGCGTGCAAGTAGTTTCTTGACACGGGGGTGTGTTAGATACGGGTTCACGCCGAACTGTGGAACGGAAAGTTTTTAAGTTTCTAACGGCGCTTCCCCGTTAGTTTGTCTTCTCGGGCAGTCGAATACGACGTACCGGCTTGATATTGACTCGGTAAAGCAGAAGCAAATTTTTACGCCACCAATTTGCGCCGTTAACATATAAAAGCCAGCGACGAGAAATCCGAAAGAGAAACGAGTGAACCAAACGACAGGTATATTGCGAGGCGGTAAAGTGCACGCGGGGAAAATCCAATTTCATAGAAATTTCATGGCAATGTGTACGCGCGGAGGGAGAGAGTTTACCTGTTACAAAGCCGCAGTAATAAAAAGAGAATAAAATAGAAACATGACCTTTTTCGCGTCTCTCGAACTTCACAATGACGTCCCGAGCGGAAGGTAAAGCGTAACGAAACGTGATGCGTAATAACGCATTTACGACGATTTTTGGTCGCGCGCGCGCCGCACGTGCGATTACGCAAGATCACTACTTGGCATCGAAACGTGTCGATACGGTTTTACAATTAAAATGTAAAGATTATTTAAATAAATAATATAATATCACGTTATTTATAACGTATTTACGCGACGCGGTCCACCTGACAATTTCAATTCGCGCGATAAAATTTCACGTAGGCCGCTCCGCAAACTCGTCCCGCGTGACAAAAATGTAAAAGCGCCGAGGTAATTAATAACTAATATCTTTCGCGTCCTACGCTGTTTATGCAGAATGCACGGTCGTCGCGCTTGATACGTCTCACGGTGCGCACCGGCTGACGTAACAAATTAGAAACGTACCCGCCTCGCGTACAATTTTCTCGTACGCACGCCGTGAGCTCCGAGCGGATTACGCTGTAGCAAGTGCTCGCTTATTAATCTACGGATACGCGCGGACGTAAGTATCTCCGCGCCCGACGGCGGGACGTTATTTTGACGCGGTTCGAGCCCCGCGTCTTACAATTAGAGTCCAAGAGTATCGCACGGTCTCCGCGAATATCCCCCGGTCGCTTTCCACGCGAGATCGCGGGCATCCGCCAAGATATTTATTAGCCGAGCTCTTCGCGGAATCGTCCGCGCGTACCGCGCACGCAACGTACGCGCGGAAACGTAGACGCGCCCGCGTTGGTATCGACATATCGATTTTACGCCGGAAGACGCCAACAAAAGGGGGGAACCAACTTCAGTCAAACGAGAACCGCTCCACTCCGTCTTCATGAAATATCGTTCGAATATGAATGGAGGGCGAAGTCGGGCCCAGACTACGCAGGAAGAGCCTCGTTCGACGCGGTCGTAGCTCATCATCGATTCCGGCCTACACCCGACGCAACGGGAGAACCGGGGCCTGTCCGGTCATCGATCAGGGATCGATTCGTGAACCGATCGCCGTCAAAGCCTGTTACGCGCGGAAGTAGAAACGATTATCTCTCGCCGATTTTCTACGAGCGTTTCCTCTCGACTATGTCGGATTATTAATTAGACTTGAGCGACATTAAATTCCGAGTTACATTCGGTGTTTAATTAAGAAGAACTGTAAGATTTAAATATTGAAGAAAGTGCAGTATATTTCCTTAGAATTTAGCGATTTACTCCTGATACAACCTACTTTAATATTCGCACAAAGAGATCGCGTAGAAAAAAAAAAAAAAAGCAACGTTCCACATATGATGGAATGTGGATATCTATTTCTGTAGGCTCGGCATCCGAGCGATGACGTAAGGATCGTTTCGGAGCTCTGCTTTGAAAGTGGGTTTATCGTCGCATATAATAACTGACGCGAGTAACCAATATTTCGAATAAATTGTAAAACTCCCATAGGCGCTCGCGTTTTCGATCAATTTGCAATTTTGCAATAGTTTACAAACGATACGTTTTGCCTGAAGCGAATTTGCTAAGACCAATTACGTGCTGCCGTGAATATATCCACCCTGTTATTAGCTCGATTGCGTTATACCATCTGCCTAATGAGGTATAATCGGTGATTCTCGGAACACGTGCGGCGCATGTAAAAGACAGATGTTTCGGGGGAGCGGGCGTGTATCAAAGATGCGACAAGTCGATATCGCGGCATCCGCGATTGTTTCCGCGGTAATTTATATTGCGTTACCCTCTCGCTCGCAGCCTACCCTTAAACCGGCGAATACGAACGGCTTCCGCGACCAACCAAAGGTACAAATTATCGAAGCGCAACTACTTCTGTCGCTTCAATTCTGTATTCTATCCGCTTTAATCGCGTTGCGCGTCAACGATCCGACCAAACGCAATGAGGTATTTGCCGAAGAGAAGCAATAATCCGACGATGAGACGCGGTGAGGCACCCGAACGCGATACGGCACGCGTAATAAAGCCCACGATATACGCGTAATAACATTACCGACTCTGCCTTTGGGCGATAATACTGATGCGCGTCGTATATGTGGCTGCACCGTTTGGCACCGGTGATTACATTAACCGACTAAAAATCGTTATCTCGTAAGCGAGATTTTCATGGAAAATACGTAAACTCGAGGGATGATTTTTACCTCGGAATATTTCGTATAACCATTCACGATGTTTTTTTTTTTCCTTTTTTTCTCTTTTTCAACCACGCGGTATTTATTTCTTTGCCTTAATTATTGCAATTAAGTTTTCCTCGGAAACAATATATTTCATATAATCAAATTTGAACTTTTAAACGCACTAATGATTCGTTTTAACGTGACAGCGAATGTAGAACGTCTCGTTCGTGTCAGCTAATGCGAACGAAAACTTCTATAGCGAGCTATAGTTCGTAATGTGTCAACGATCCCAGTAGATCAATGATGCCTCTCGAAAAGAAGAGTAAGAGCGGAGCGCAAAGAAAGTTTGCCAAGCGGGGCAATAAGCTTTAAAATTCTAAAAGTTCATTAATATTAAACGTCATATCTTGTCTCAGTCATCTGAAGTGTACCGTCGATATCGCGGTGTCTATTTATGTCGCTAAATTGCGCCCTGACGGAGATATTAACGAATAGTAATAGCGAGCACGCTTAAAAGCTTTGCAAGTTTTTTTTTTTTTTCGTTTTTCTTTCACGAAATATTGTATGCGCGATGAAACATTCACGTGGTTTATCGACTCGGAGTTATAAACGTTTATCAATAATTTTAGAGTACATCTCGACATTTATTTAAAACAATCGTTTCCGTTTATCCAGTAAAACACTAACAATTATTTACAGACGCTTCGAAATAATTGATTCGTACGTCGTAAAACGTGCTAAAAAATATTTATCCCGACCCTCGCGAAATACGATTCAATTAAAAATTATTGCATTGTTATAATTCAATTCTTATAATATTTTTTACGCACAAAGTTTAGTAAAATCAACGTACAAGATTTTATCTTGTTCTTCAGCATCGCACAAAAATATTATAAAAAATATTAGCTAACGTGTGGAAATTACCGTTGAAGAAATAAAAATTTGCAAAGTCTGTTACATTGTTCATTCACGTCTCGCTCGCGGAAAACGCACTTTTACGCGAAGGTTGAGAGTAGGAAAAACAACGATCCGCTAAAAAACACCCGTGTAGCGCGCATGTATACATTTTCAGGGACGATTTCCGCGAGTTATCGCTACCCACGCAGTGTGTTTCTCCGCTCGCGAGACGCGACTGTGAAAAACTCCGCGACATGATCAAAATTGCACCGTGTCACGTACCACGTTTACTTACATTGCGGCGTCCAGGAGTCAATGCACTTCCTCTCTCTCTCTTTCTCTCTCTCCTACTCCGCGTTCCTCTCGCCGACGAGATGTCGTATCTAATGTCCGCGCGCGGATTTCCGGAGCCGGCGAGCGCGAGGAAACGATCAGACGACGAGAAACTACCACGGCACTTCGGTGCGTCCGACCCAACGAGGCTATATTCACTTCACCGCGGGCGAGCCGGTCGTCACCGGCGACTCTCTACGGGAGTAATTCGTCGCCGTTGACGCCGCCGCCACCGCCGCCGCCGCCGCCACGACGCACACTACGGCGTATTGTGTCTCGCGCGCGTGTACCACCGCCCGCGGCTTCGCCTGGCAAAAGAAAAAAAAAGGAGAACGAAGAAACCACCGCCGCCGCCGCCGCCGCCGCCGCCGTCGCCGCCGGTTTTATAATCAATATTAGTTGACGGTGAATCCGCGCCGCGTCGCCGCTCGTCACGTAGGGGGTCGAACAACGTGGGGAAGGGAGGACTAGAGGAGGCTGCGAGGGAGAGATGTACTCGCGCCGACGGAGGGTCTCTTCTTTATCATCCCGTTCGCACGAGCGAGCCAGCGCGTGGATAAGACGATAAGCCGCTAGCATCGACGGTCGAGGGTTTCAGCCGTTCACCTGAAGGGTTGTTCAACCCTTCTTCCGCGACGGGATGCTTTAGGTGGCGAAGATCCCGTGAAAAACAGCCGCGTACCACCGCCTCGGTTTCGCGAACGGCGTTAATTAGCTTAAGAACAAAATTTGTATAGGTGCACCCGAGCGAAGTCTATTTGTTCTCATTTAAATGAACTTAAGCGCTGTCAAACAGAGATTCTGCGTTTACCGGATGATTGTCGAAGTTCCGTTTCCGTTCGGAAGAACGTTGTATCCGGGGAGCAACGGACGGAGACACCCGCGATCAATGATTAATTATTCTTAACGTCACCGCGATTATTTTTTATAAAATTTTTTTTTTTTTTAAGATTTGCTAAATGTTTTTCTTATACGCGCGAGAAAAAAAGAAAGTAAATGGTTACACTTTACAGCTTTTCTTTAAAAAAAAAAAAATCTTAGAGAAACTAGGTGTAAATTAATACTTATTACGATTTATTTTACAAATATCGATGAACTCCACTCTCAGCGTCTTTCAAATAATGATAATGCTGTTATCGACGAGAAAGTCAAGCTTTGTGTCGATCGGATTAATTGTGTATTTGGCGTTGTTGACGTGAATTTCAGCCGATTGTACCGCGGCTTGATGGAAAATAAGTTTTATCGTATTATCGAATCGATTTTGCAGCGTTGGAGTAGCGAGCGGAATATATCCGTTTTAATTGGAGTTATGCGTAAGACTCTTTCGTTTTTTGTCATCGTATCTGTGCAGTGATTCCAGGGATAAAACGAATATTGCATAATACCCATTTCGAAAAATTATTAATACAAGATATTACTTTTAAAAACGTTAATTTTTTAGTCAGAAGCGCACGAAATTAAGTTCTCAGCTAATCGGTTTTCCGCCACTATGTTTGCCTAAAAAAAAATTGATAAAAGTGCGAAATAAACCCCTTAATTTAATCAGTTTAAAATACGCGAAAAAAAAAATTTACAACGTATGCAGCCAAACGGTGTAATTAACGCCGGTTCCGTTTGTAAAAATGATAAAATCTAAAAACTGTGTCGCTCGTTATTACTGCACTACCACGTCTGACCATACGCGTTCCATTTTCCCTACGCAAAAATCACAGTTATGCGTGGTGCAAAAATTAAAAAAAAATTAGTAAAACTTTTCGCTGGTGTCTCAATCGGTTCTTCTCTTTTGCCCACCCCGAAAAAACCGAAGAACAATTTTTTTTCCGGAAACACGTGCGGCGGAAAATTCTCAGCGACGTTTCGCTGTAGAAACGGACAGCAGGGTGTGGCGAGATCCGCGAGATGCGAGACGTCGACGAGCTGGACCCAGCACGCCATCTCGTCGGAGCCAACTCCGACGGAGGCGAGGAGAGTTTCCACTCGTCGAGAGAGCCGGTACGCCGCACGCCGATGGGTTATCCGCGGAGTTTACCCCACGAGAATTACCCCAGTTTCACCGTGAAATAATCCTCGAGGGATTGGCGCCGAAATGGGAGACGAACGCGGAAAAAAAAAAGGGTATAAGTGTCTGGGAAGATATTCTGCACATCAAACGAACCTCCCTATTGTCTTGAAGAAAAAGATTAAAAAGATTTATCTCTGACTGAAAGATCTTTATTTTCATCCCCCTCGCCTCTCCCGATCCGTCGACCGGCTATTCTTTTTCAGTATATCATAAACGGTCTCGAATTACGTCCGCGATCTTTTACGATGGGATTTCCATTTCGCGATAAGCTTCCTATCGGCATACATTTAATTAAATTAAACATTCAAGCTGAATGCTTTATATTTCTATTAAATTTTCCCTAATGCGGTTGGTATTAAAGAAAAAATGAAAATATGTCAATGTAAAATTGCGCGAATTACGTTATTAATAATTTATCTGTGTCATCAACGTAGCGTAATAAATTTTTATGAAAACCATCTTTTATTTATAATCAAATAATAAATATTACATTATTGTAATCAGTGTATACGCGCAAATGTGTATCGTGCAAAATATATATACAATATACGACAACACAATGTATTAAATGCAAAATATACAATATTAATACATATTATTTTCAAAAAAAAAAAAATAAAAAGAAAAAAAATGAAGAAAAATTAAATTCAATTAATACAATATAAAGGCATTACTTTCTTCCACGATTATTAATCATCAGATAAGAGAATCATAGTCTGAAATTATTTTCCGCTGTTTGGTTTTATTATTTTCAAAGGGAATTGGATAAAGCAACTGAAATGTTGTTCAACTCTTTAATTTTTTTTTTTCCAACCATTTTTCAATCTCCAATCGAGCTATTTACGCAGAAAACATTTTTTTTTTTATTTCTCCCGTATTCAATTAAATCCAGTAATTGATTTTCTCTTCGGTTTCTTTTTGACCACCTCTATTGCAATTTTATTGTTATATCATTTTACACTGGCATCGTATTAAAACGCGCGTGCGTATAAACATGCGTTTAAAATGTAATCACACGGATAAATAATTTTTATTTAATCCAAAGAAAAATAAAATTAAAAAAACAATCGTACGGCCAATTTTTCGCCGATGTGTGCTCATTAAACGTCAAAGTATCCGTTTTAAATATACGATAAAAATACGCTTGGGACGTTCCCGCTCTGTAACGCGGTGTCACTTCGTGTCGCGAGTCTGCAGTTGCAGCGAAATGGAATCGCGATGAAGACGACAGACGCGGCGTATCAATTTCATGCGGCACGAACGGGAGAGGCGCAGTCACTTCAGAGAATGAACGAAAGAGAGGAAGGGTGAAACTTGAACTGGGGAAACCTGACTGAGACCTCGCTAATTCCAAGGGTTAAGTTAAGCTCGTAATGCGTCTAAAGGCCAAGGAGAAGACGAGAGCAAGAAGAGCGGCGAGGAGGAGGAGGAGGAACAGAACCCAAAGGCGACTGCAAGCAATGCAATCTGGATAATCCCCTTCACGGAACAGTCGATCTCGTAAGGCAGTAATAAATAACTCTATTCGCGACAATTTCATCCGCTTCGATACGCAAAAAAGCGACGGTGAATCTTTCACGTTTCCACGCTTGTACGAATAAGTACTTTAATGCCGTGATTACCGTTCGGATTTTTATACTTTACGCTTAGAGCACGCCTCGAAATCCTATTTCACTCTCTTCGAGTTCTAAATTAGTACGGAGCTCGTTCGCGAACTCGATTTGTAGCGATAAGATAAGCTTAGTACTCACCGGTATCGTTGGACTGCCGACCCTTGCCATCTGGATTCCACTCTTCCTCTGTAAAGAAACAGAGAGAACAACAATTAGCACAAATCAGTCATTAGCAGGCAAATAATTAAACACACTACGATATATTTACTTTTCCGTGTTAATTATATAACGCGCGATATATTCGGGTTAAAAGTTGTGCGTAGCGGGCGATGAATAGAGGTTATGACGCGCGAAGGTGACTCTTGGGTGGCGTACGTAACTCGAGCGTGCGATACACGGGCCCGTAGGTGGCCCACTGCGTACGTGGCTCGGACGACTGGTCACGCAACGGAAAGTAGGTGACCAGCGCGTCAGCTGATGTACGGGTGTCCTACTCGTCCTATTTTCCGCGGTATCTC
Organism: Cardiocondyla obscurior; assembly: GCF_019399895.1. NCBI lineage: Eukaryota > Metazoa > Arthropoda > Insecta > Hymenoptera > Formicidae > Cardiocondyla > Cardiocondyla obscurior. The sequence goes on from NC_091881.1 coordinate 533,846, forward strand.
TCTCTCTCGTACCTTCACCGGCGCGACCGATCACGTAGCGCCAGCTGTGTGAATCTACGACAACCGCGCAACCTACAACAAACTTCTCGATGACGCGCGTAACAGCGTAACTCCCGCGCGCGATCAGGCCACTGGCCTGCAAAAGATGGCTGACTCGACGCAATTAGCGGGTCTCTACACACACCAAATATTCGACGCGCGGAAAGTACGTACGCTTACCGTAAAAAATGGCATTCGTGATGCTGCGATGGCGGCTAGCGTACGTGATCTTGACGTGGGATGCGTCGAATCTCACACGAAGCGTGCGCGCGCGCGCAGATGTATCACGAAGCACAGATTACAGAGGACTGAGATGGAACGCGGCCTACTACACCTCCTCGCTCTCGGCGGCCGAGAGTGGGGGAAGTTACGTACGCCAGCCGCCGTCGCCGCTCGCCGTAGAAAATGCCATATCTGCTTTTCATTGTACATTATCCATTGTATTTTTGTAATTTATAATATATTGATGTACTTGATTGATCAAGAAAAACTTTTGTCTTTTTCAGACAAGAATGGAGAGAAGAAGCAAGTGTCTTATGTACGAAGAAAAATTCAGCTGAACATTTTGAGAGAGAGAGAAAGCCTTGGAGAAACGTTATGCATCAACTAAGCAACTCCTGGGTAAGTATCACTTTTTCTTTATATCAAATTAAGAACTTTAGTCTATCCATGATCAAAAAGCTTTAAAAAAGAAATTTTTTCTTAAGTAATTAATTACTTGGAGCCGCGTAAAAAAATTGTTTCGAGTTAATAAATATTTTCAGCATATCTACAATTTAAATTGTATATTTATTTGTTACTGATCTGCTGCGCATCGTATTGTGAGTCAAAGGTCTCTTTTTTTCTTTTTATAATATAAGAACTACGGGTAGGAAAATATTATCTCTTGTATGCATTTTCAAATTCATTAATTTTAAATTGCAAGCGATAAGTTACACAGATCAAATTGTTATGTCAACGAATCGTTTCTATCTAAAAGTCATATATTGGTTACTAGCAAATTTGCAATTATAACAGTGGTAACGCCACTGTTCGAGAGTTTCTACGAACTTCAGTAACAAGTATCGGAAAGTTCGACGGGCTCAAGTTCGAATTTCGAAAAGTTACGGACACCACGGAGGCCTATAGAGTGGAAGCTTGCTATCCGCACATCCCATACTTTCCAAATCAACTTTCGAGCGTCTAAGAAAAGCGCAAGAGAATTGTCGAAAAGCTCGCAGGCTGTCTTCTCGCGAAAATGATTGGAACGTCGCGATAGTTTCTAACCAGAAATACACGATTTTATTAAAAAAAAAATACAGCTGCGTATTAATTGGTATATAGATTTTTCAAATAACAGCCTAAACTACGTTACTCGAATTTCATACGTATACGTAATAGAGTTAAAATATTTTTCACATTGCACGTCGTGTACCTATATTTTTCACGTGGACATCTGCGGTCGCGATATGCATAATCGTACGAAAATCCAACCAAGCGTTCGTCGCGGTGCATTTTTTAATCTCGATATTTCGCACGCATCGCACGTGTATTTATGAGTAGCGGACGTCGATATATGCATAAAAAAAAATTGCATACAGTAACACGCGTGTGTGTTTATGCAAAAAGCGCACGTCTGCTCGCGACATCGAACGCCGTGTCGGTTGCGTGTACGCAACATTCTAAATCTGACAGAGCCATCCTACCTCGCAGATCCTTAATATTCGAAATTCACCCTGAGAGAAGTTCCGTCGAACCTTTGCCGAGTTCGCGTAGCCGTTATAAAATATTCGTGAGAATCGATAAAACTGAACTATCAACGTCGCATAATTAACTAACTGGCATTCTGTTCATAATATACGCATATTATATATCGCACGTGCACGTAAAGGGCGCATATTTCATGCCGATTATGCATAATACGGGTTTGTACGTGCGTACGTGTCCGCGCTCGTTATGCACGCTGTAACGCAGGCCCTGTCCGGCCTGATGACGTAAATGCATGATTGAGTGAATTTATAAGGACCCACCGTGCAGCCGCTTCCACATTCTCAGTCACGCGGGAGATATAAATTTACATTTACGCCCCGTGACCCGTTTTCTTCGGCAACACTCGTTAGCAAGCCGACGTTCATTAACAGAGCCACCTTCCTCTCTTTAACGCATTTACAACGGCGCTAACTGATGTTGTTTATTAAGAGAGATGGTGGAATCAGAGTCTTTATGGACGAGTTTTCAACTCGGAGACATTTATAAAATCAATTTTATTTTGTTTTATTTTTTTCCCCCCCCCCCTTTTTAAAAAGTTCAATTTTTCTTCCTTTTAGAAATAATATTCGGTTTACAGTCGAACGTTAGCTTTCGTCAAATATATTTCTACGCTGGTAGTAATCGCATAGATTTTAAATTACCGTACGCCCCGATCAAAGTAAATAGCGTACGTAATATATACGAGGATGGAAAGTGGAGTTCTCCCGAGTTTTGAGAGAAAGCCACGCCGAGAAGCGCAGAAACGAGTCAAAGTATGCCGATATTAAAGAAAGAAAAAAAAAAGTGAGCATCCCTGGCGCGCCGAAGAAGCCACGCGCTTCTTTCCTACCTTCCTTTCAGACGCACAAGCCCGTTTACAACCCCCAGGTCGAGGATCCAGAACTCTTTCACGGCGCGTTTGGCACGGTAAACGGAATTTATCGTATTTCGCGAGCGGCCTCGGGAAGCGAAATTGCACCGCTCCTCGTTACAGCGTCCACGGTCACCACGCTCCGAAAAAAAAGGGGAAAAAAAAAGACAAAAAAAAACAATAGGTATTTCATTCGATACGCGTGTTTTCGGGAATTCACGTTGCAGATGATCGTTCGCTATAGCGTAATTGGCGAAACGTGTTACGCGCGTCGATCTCTTTCACCGCGAGAGCGATCGGGCGCGCGATTAAACCGCCAAATATTTTTCCAATGGAAAATTAGCGCACTAGCCGCGGCGCACATCGCGCGCACGTGTTGTTTGCGCGTCAATTGGGAGGGTCGAGTGGATATTGAGGCTACATCAAATTCACATTCGAAAACTACGCCAGCAGATAAACGACAATTTTCTATATCGTAAATTATCGATGCGCATCGTTGCGCAAACTCGTTTCCCGGGAATTGTCGCCAACTGCCCGAGGGCACGAAGTCACTTAAAAATGGAGAGCAGGATAAAAATTGCGACGAGGGCAATGAGAGATTCCGTTTGCCATCGCTCATCCATTACCCAGAGGTTTCAGTAATAAACCTGGCGTCCAGAGATAAGAGTCTAAATCCCGAACTCTCTCTCGGGATGAATCCCAGCGAGGAAGTAATCCTGATTACTGTCTTCTGTAGACGGATTATCATTGGCCTTACTGTGGTAAGTCACGGAATTGTGACACTCGATCGCGACATAAAAAGGCGACAAAATCGAACTTCATCAAGTTCGTGAGGATTCATTAAGATAATACGAAATAAATTGCGCGTTACACTTAAGATAGATAAATTAAAAAAAAATGTTTAACTAATTAAATTAATATCGGTGTAACAGCCACCTGTAAAAATTATTACAAGGCAACAATGATTTATCTTATCGTCGTAAATTATGTTACTTTTACTTTTAAAAACGTCGAGCGTATCGAACATTACGTTATTAAGTTCTATAGCTGATTTTTACTTATCAGCTACCTTTCCTCACCCTTCTCTCGCCCATCCCCGGCTTGCACGCGCAAACGTTTATTCACGAATTCGTGCAGCGTAAAATCTCTGACAAAGAGGCCGCGAGGGAGTGGCAAAAAGCCGACAGTATACATCTTGAAATACTCATATTTCAGAAGCGCTCCGTGAATGCTTTCTATCCGTCGCACAACGAGGAGTTTGTGTACATCGAGAAATGGCCGGTGCGGTAATAGGATGAGAAATTCGTCGAAAAGAAGGCGAACGAGAGAAAACCGATTGAACTGAGTAAGAAAAGCGGGGAGAAACGATAAAATATATGTATATATCTACACGAGAGAATCTATATCTTGATACGCGATACAATACTTGAAAATATGCGAGAGGACGAATATTGAGCGTTACGCAGGAAAATTTAGTTACATTATTGCCACCGCGTGGAATATGTCACGTAATACGGCGAATAATAGATCGCCGATACGTATCGAATAAAAGCAGATCGTATTCATTTTATCTAAACTAACGTTTTTCCACGTAGGGACTTGTGTTTGTACAAAATTACATGATTAATTTTGCGCGGAAAGAAAATATGGGGCGGAAAATCGGAAAATCTTCTGGTTATAGAGTTCGCGTAACTCGATAATCTTAATCCGATGATTACCGAGTCTAAAAGCATCTGAAACATAAACTTAACGTGGAGAAGAAAGTTAGGAAAAAAGGCGCGTGGACACGCGAATTTATCGCGAAGCAGAAGAAAGCTAAAATGGAGCGAAGTAGAGTAAGGTCATAGAGGATCCTCACGTTTTTATTACACTTTGCTGTCGTTAATCTAACTTACGCGAAAGAGTTCACGTTACTTTGCTGTAATAAAATATATATCGTTATTGGAATTAGAAGTGTTCCTTGTGGTTTTCATTCCATAAGGTCACAATAAATACTTGCCGTGAAAGATATCGCAAGCGCCCGAACATTTTATCTTCAAATTGAAGGGAACGGGATATCTCATAAGTTTATTGTTAACGGTAAGACAGTGAATTTAAACCAAGTAAATGTTAATTTTTAATTAATAGATAAAAACGAGAATAAAAATCTACTAGCACCATGCTACGTTATGGAAATTTCTTTGCATTCTGCTGACGTTATGCGAGAGGTTGATTATAAAGGAGCGAGTGCTTTAAAACGAGCACGTCGGAATTTTAAGTTTGGCAGCTTCTGCAGAAGTCGCTTTTATTGAAAGAACACTCGAAATAAACTCCATTTGACGAGGCAAACAAAATTCGTCTCGTCGAGTGAAACACGGAGAAGATCAAGGTTTATCGACATCGTGAAAGTGTGCGAAAAACGAGCGAAAAAAAAAAGAGAACAAAAATAAAAAAAAAATAAAAAATTGATTAGGTAACACAGATCTAATTTAAAAATTAAAACTTGTTTTGCAAGCTTGCACTTTAACTAGTTTTTTTTTTTATTAATTTTTTTTAAAGAAGTGTAATGGAAATATGTAAAAAAATTCGACCTGTTCCATTTCCGGCAATAAATGATATTTTTACGAAAGTAATAAAAACCAATTAAAAAAATTAAAGTATTTAGTGACCACTTTTGGAATTTTCTATCATAAATTGCTCCTCTTGTGTGTTAATAGTCGCAAATGTAAAAATAATTGTTAATGTAAAAAAATTACGTAAAAAAAGTTTGTCTTCGATTGGACGACAATACCATTATATTCCCTTAATTATCATACGAGATAAATAATTACTTTTCAACTGGATAAAATTAAAACTTCTCTGTCGCCAATATAAAAAAAAAAAGAAAACGTTTTCGAGTAATTTCACGGAGAATGTACACTGATAAAAGTAGAAACAACGTGCAAGCAGAAACTAAGTTCGACAATTAGCTGGCGTTAGTAACAGCAAAAGGAAGGAAGTAATTAAAACGAATTGCAAGATAGCAGTGATTATCGCATACTGGCAATCAGTTATAGCAATCGAAACGAATGTGATGCATAAGATAACATCTAGATCACAGTAAATCAGGTTTCATCCAATACGTTGCAGCGATCAAGTCAATCGTATTGCTCACACGTGTCAAAAATATCACAGCCACATCAAGAATTCACATCCTATTTCCTATTATGCTAATGCAACTAGAGACAGACACGGAGAGTTCGGCTATGGGGCTAGCAAGACCAGAGATCGAAAGATGGGAAAAAAGAATAATCAAAAAAAAAGGAGAAAAGAGAAAAAAAAAGAATTGACGAGACCGACGAACGAGTTTCCTTTCCTTAGGAAATCAGCTATCGTTACCTGAGATATCGGAATCGGAGCCTGGCGTGGGGCTAGCGTCCACACTGTGCCTCGATCCTTGGCAGCATTCACTGCACTTGCTGCACATCGTCCCCGGCAATAAAATCGACGTGAACGTCCCTTAGCACTTATCTTCGTTCGTGGCGATTTCGTACGTCGGCGTTATCGTGCGTGACCGCCGTCGTTCTGCGTAAAAAGGGGCCAAATCCGGAAAACCGTCGCCGATTATCGAGCGTCGACTATCGCGCGCAAACGGACGGTTTTAACCGTGGGATCCGGTTTCACCAACGATTCACGATTCCCATCGTAAAAGCCGCGTGCGTTGACTGCAAAGGAATTTCCTACATTGAGATCCGTCGATCGTCCAGCGGCGAGATCGCTCTAATTCAACAGCGCTGCGCGTTTAATTAAAAATTCCAATTTTACCGAAAGCGATAGTCGCCGCTGTTAAAATTCAGAAGCGCGCACAAACATCGAAAATAGAAATCTCGGCGATGCCGCCCTAGAACGAGTGCTTCACTCGGATATAACAGTCAAATGATATCGCTTCTTGTCTCTCGCATTTATTAGGACTGTAAAAGTGATATCGATTTCGCGTTAGATTCGCGGATGCAAAGCAATCACGAACTGATAATAACTCGAGCGCGAGCTAAATTATTAAATAAACGCAACCTAATAACGGCCATTAGCGATAGCTGGTTGCTGCAGTTGTATGTAACTCACGAATATGAATTTGATATTTTATAGCTTCCCTGATTTAACCCTAGCGAAAGTGAAACGCGGAGCGCGCAGTTCTCGCGAATATGCTAATGGATGAGCGTGGTGAATACTCGTCATAAACTAGATGAACCACCGAGTGTATTTGCAGGAGAGGCTCTTCTAACACGCAAAGACTACTGAAAGCACAGTTGATTACCGGGAGAAGGTTCACTCGCGCGTGTGCGCGAGCGGACTTTTAAAGTCCCGCGGAAGCCCTACAGATCCGGGAAGCGTGTTCGAAACCGCGGCGAAATTAGAGCAATGGGGAAAAAATACGCAGCGCGGAAGAGACGGCCGCAATACGGCCCGATCGCATGATGAGGAATCTATTCGAATCCACTCGCGAATGACATCGTGAACGATTGCATGCTCGCGGAGTAAACGGCTCCGTGCGGTTACGGAGAACTCGCTGCTAATGTCGAATGAATTCGAATAATTGATGGTTATTATCAATTTCGATTGTTCGGTAACCGGAGAGTCAGGGGCCGATACCGATCGGATATCGACTGAATTGTGAATGATGGTCGACAATATGAAACATTTAGTGGGTGGCCATTGTTACGCTCGTCACTGATGATCGTATCAATGCCCGACCCTATTACTCGCAAGACTAACGACTCGCTATCATTATCGCGTTTATTATTTTCAGTGTCGCGTACGAATAACGCATATAAAACAATGTCGTAATTGTACATGTGTATTTCGTCTTCTGTATTTACTAAGGGGAGAAGAGAGGAAACGATCGAAAAAATATGCATATATATTTCCATTTCATTTCCATAATTCCTGTCTGATAATAATGTTATTGCCAATTTACTGTTACCTTCTAATATTTTAAAACCTTTAATTACGCGCAAAACATATTTGGATTTCCGGAAAAGTTTTGTTTTCCCAACCTGTTTGCTCGTCTTTATCTCTAACGCGATTTCGAGCGTTGTTATAAAAATTATAGTCAACGCTAAAATAATGCTACATTATTTGCATAATGATTAAAAAATTAATGGAAAACAAATATCTGTGTCGTATCTAATTAATTGTCAATTAGCAGACATGAAAAATTATTCGTAAGAATTATCACTAATACAAATCAGGAGGAATTAGAATGCTATTAGCAATAACGTTTAAAGACGCGGAATAAGAAATACAATTTTTCGTAACTTTGCTCCTAAGCCCCGAGCTTAAAACAAGCGGCTTTGCGTGAAGCAAAGTAAAGGTCAGATATTAAAAGCATGCGTTGTTGTCGACGGAAAGAATTTAATTCCCTCGCCAGTTGCCAACGGGATTACTTCCGCCATGCTGCGCTGCAGGTTTTATCATTAAAATATCACCTGCTGCAACGCATTCAGGTCAATCAGGCACATTTGACGGAGAACATATCGTTTGAAAACTCATCGCATCCAAAAGCTCTTTCGGCTAACATTTGAAAGCGGAATTCCGGCGCACGAGAGGCATCTTTATCGACACGCACTATCAATCAAATCGCCAGTATAAAAACTAAACGCCACGATGGTACCGAAGCGAAATATCGAAATAAATTGTTCCTTCTACCAAAAGGTTATCAGTGAGACTCCTCCGATTTTCTCGTTCATTTTTTTACGCAGAGGAAAAAAAAAATGGGCTGCGATTGTATTTGGCAAATCAATTGCCACAAAGCTGTGCCAACAGAATTTCGCGGACCGTATATAATTTTTTTTTTTCCACGATAGAAGTACCGACCAAACGATTTTTTGTTTTATCAGCAATAAGAGAAAACGGAAACGAGTGGCTGCGGGAACAAAAAAAAAAAAAAAATTTTTCCGTTGAATGACAATTCGTGTGACAGCCCACAGCTTTCGCTCACGCGTTTATCCCATAGCGAGCGGCTGCCGAAGAGGGTCCAACAAGTCGCAAGCGTTCGCGTGTGCGATTGACCTCGTACGTATCGTGAATAAATGATATCGCGTTGCGCGGAGCCGCGGGCGAGGGCGGATAACCGGAGCGACGGAGGAGTCGCTTGCGCGCAGCATCGGTCACTGGGGCGAAGGTGTACTCGTGCGGTATGGGTGACCGATAGGTGCGCGTGCATGCGCGTGCACGCATCTCGGGGTCGTCCCGACACCCCATTTCGCCAGCGCTCGCCACCCTCCCGACGATCTCCCCGCATACCGCGGGGATTATTTTCCATTTTGATCGATTCTCCCCGGCGCGATGGATGGATGCAACGGTGCTTTGCGCGCGTTCAGAATCGATTGCGATTCACTTTGATCGAAACGCGAAAGAAAAATCGGAGATGCAAACGCGACGGTAATAATTACGCACGGAGCGATGCGCGCGAGCAGAAAAGACACTTTGCGACGAGACGCGGGAGAAAATGACGCGAGTGCAATTTGATTAATCGACGCTCGTTATCGCCGGTAGAGATATCACCGGGAACCACTTTCGACGATGTTGTGGCGTCAGCATTACACGTAGAGAGACAGATGAGAGGATTTGAATATTGGACCACGTTTGAATAATGTAAAATTGTAGATGATTTACGTGCATTTGTCATTCCGACACGGAAACACTCGCTGCCTTCTGCAAAATTAATTTCCCGCACTTTCAAACCGGGAAAGAGATTTGGAAGTAAAAAACTTTTTTTTTTATCGCTGACTAAATGTAAAGTAATCGCAAAAAAGAATGTTTTAATTAAGACTCGGCAAACATTTTATATCCACGTGGGTACGAGTCAAAGAAAGAGCAGGTTTGTGTTTAGTCGCGGGTTCGTTCTTTGAGCGTGCGATTAAGCGAAATCCGCAATTTATTTTACATTCCCCGTATCATTTTACGCGGTCATCTAAACGCGAGTACTTTGATGCCTCCCGCCGCCAGCAATCGCGGTTCACAGTGAAAACAATTCGAGAAATAAGTCTGGGTCTGGGCAAAGACGATGTCGCGAGAGCGAGCGCCGGTTTTTCCGTCCGCCTCGGCCTCATCCCGCAATTTTCTTTCTCAATCCCATGTCATTTCACTTTAAGTCTCTTCAGATCTTATTCCCATCATCTTACGCACCCTCCATTTAAGTCGGTGATTTTTTGCACGTAGCATCCTTAAGACTGCGAGTACCGTACCAATATATATCATCTGTTTTTCATACGCGAGGAATATCATCAACAAATTTATTCCGTAACGACGAAGCCTCGCGCCGCCCAGGAAAACATGCGAAGAGATATTCATAGCTTTTATTTTTCATTCTGAGAAAACCCCACGAACGTTTATACTCATTAAAATTTAGACCGCGTCCGGTTGATAACGTAACGTAACGAAGAGAATAATTTGTAAATTCCCAGTTCACGGGAATTTATCATTTCACGTGTAATTAATAAATTAAACAGAAAACGGAAAGAGGTAAATTATTCTTCCGTACTGACGTGTACCTTATGAGCTTTGAAATGTATGCGGCTACGAAAATATGCGTGCAAAAAAAAAAAAAAAAAAAAAAAAAACAGAGAAAGAGAAAAAGAGAAAATGTGCTCGAAAATAAAACGAGATAGATGCGACGTCAATACATCTCCAGAGCGTAGTAGGAACTTCCTGGGGTATCCCCGGCTTCGTCTATTAGAGCCCGCAAATGGCCGGACTTAAAAATAAAATCTCCTTTAAATTATCGCCGTCGCCGGCATCCCTGTTGTCGGTGGGGTATTTTTAATTATCACGTTCCGCGTGGATCTATCGACTTTACGCCCGACTGGCCGTGATAAATAGCCCGCAATGTATTCACGACACGACCGTTCTTCTTCTTTTTTTTTTTTTTTTATTATTTTATTTTTACGAGACGGGTGTCTTGTTCAAGTATCGCTCGCGATGATTCGTTTGTGAAGGCGAGCCCCCGCCGATACGTGCGTCGCACGATGACGTTAAAGACGCGCGTTTCCCGTCGACGGGTTTCTGATCGATACCTTTTGAAATCGTCGGTGGTTTCGTTCTCCTCTTCGTCATTTTGCGGCTCATCCTATAACGCGGTTCATCCACATCGATTCATCGCGATATCTGATTTTATGAAATTCCACGGGACCGGAGAAGGCACGTATTTTAATCCAACAGTACGCGCAGATGTGTATCCGATAGCCTAATGTCACCGCGCGAGTTAGGCACGACGTATATTGACCTAACGTTGTACCGCACTCCGAGTACTGAATTATTCATGTAAGCTCACTTTGCGAAAGCTCTTGTGTAAAAACAAGGACATTAAGAATGTTCCTCGTGCAGCGTGGAAAATCGAATTTGCATCTTAATTGAGAACGCACGACGTTATAATTTGCTGAAACCCCCATTTCTACCGCAATATCTAAGTGACAACGAGCAATAAATTACGCATGAAAGCAAAAGCATCGTCGCGTGCCTCGTAAGATTGAAGCTCGAAGTGAGTGTCAATGTCTGTACTTCCGTTTGAATGCGCCCGAGTATTTCAATGATAAATACGTATTCGCAGAGCTCAGACAGTTTTATTATACGAATAAATGTTACGTCAACTGCGTTACTTCATTTCAACTTGCATCGACTTTCGTCCCCTTCATCTCTATCATTTTTTTTTTATCAAAAATAATTTAACAGTAATGACTATTCTTGAATGCCTTAAACTCTCTATTATACTTTGATTCACGCTGATATAAACTTCTATTAAATTCGTTGGAAATAATTTTTGACATGCCCCGCGTGTATATGTATGTATATATGCGCGGAAGCTGGGTCAAGTGGACGCGCGCACAGTTACGCCACCTCAAATTGAACGTAATTCGGTTGCTGGAATCTGGACATCCGCACACCACAGGGAGGCTCTCTCCCCCGAACGAGGGACGAAATTTGTCTTGAAATTGGGTTAAGCATGCGCTCATACGTGTGTTCCCAACCCCGGTATCTCTCAGCCGCGCTTAATCACGATTATTATCGACGTTTACCGTAACGCAAACAATCAAATTGCATTTGTGTGCTTTAGATAATTTTCTAAGCAGACGCGGCTAAAAGTAGCTGAATTTTTCGGCAGTAAAAAGTTTCCTAGCTGCGTAAATCTTTACAATGGTTAAATTTTACAAGTTTTATTCACGTCACAACCGCATAATATTTGCAGAAAAATTTAAAAAGGCAGACGTGTAATTCGACGTTGCACTGACGTCCAGTAAAAAAAAAAAAAGAGCACTGTCAGAATATTATTTTTTTTTAAAGTGTATCGATGGACACACTTTATAACAATGGGCGATTCCGTAATTATTATGGTTCCATTCTTGCTTTTCACGTCGCCTCTGAGCGAGTAAAATCGCCTCAGGCGATGGGAAAGGTATAAAAAGATAACGAAGAGTACAAAGAAAATAAATTGGGAGCCGAATAAAAAGCAATAGAGTAACTGTTTATAATAAAAGAGGATTACTTGAGCATTTTCCAATTTATAAAAAAAAAGTTGCACAACAAAGCTAAACTCGGTGAAAATTTTTATCGCGTTCCGTATTTTATGATAACGCCGCAAAAAAAAAAAAATTTTTTTATCCGTCATCCGAGTGTGATTTCTTATATTTATAGAAATTTTTAACGCTAGAAATAGAAGATAAGCGTCAAAACTGTAATACTACTAAAGAAAAATAAATTGAAAGACGTAAGTTTGACAGAATAAATTGGAGAAAGCAATGGTAAATCAATATTGTAGGAAAAATATCAGAAAACAAGGAAGACTTTCAGTTTTGCGTCAGCTACTGAAGATTCACGACTTGGATTATTTAAAAAAAAAAAAAGAAAAAAAAATTGTCAACAATTAAATTCCAAGCTCTACAAATAGAAATTAAAATCACGGTCATAAACACAATAGTTAATTTCTTTAATTTTGCTTCATTAAAAATTTAAGTAAATTAGAAATAAATTGTGTTTCTGTAAAATTTTAAATGTAATACGATTTGTTTCGTAAGTACAAGTTGGACTGACGTTTAATAACATTAATATCTTAATGAAACCAAAAAGAAATTCGCTTCCATCTACCAATTTTTGCTCCAATAATTAATTAATCTACGGCAAGCAGTTCCGCGTTTCTCTTTTCATTTTATTTAAATATAAATTGTAAGGCAAAATGTTGAGAGAGGAAATGATGGATTTCAATCAAAAATAAACGGCGAGAAAAGAGGGAAGTTCAAGAGCAGTGGAAGGTAATGTAAAGACAGAATATTTATCTCTTTCTCTCTCTCTCTCTCTCAAGTTATACGATGACGCAATGAGGCGTAGCCGAGTTATTTCTTAAGTGGCGATTAACTAAGAACTCGGTGAAGAAACAGATAACTACGTCAGCGTTTTCACGGGTCGACGACCTTCGGGTTACCTTAACTACGCCGTTTGAAAAAACGCAAAAAAGGAATTGGGAAAACGATTTTACTCCGGAGAATAACAATTCGTTACGTCACTTTCGCGCAACGAAATTATTTGCGAAGCAAACTGCTCGAGTAAAAAGGTATCGATTTCAAGCCAGTGAGAATTTATTTGTATCGATAAGAAGAAAAATTCTCAAAAGTATCTTGCCGTTTTATCAATTACCAGATATATTTTATTAAAATGTTCAGCGAAGTATAGCGCGTAGACTTTAAAGAACGTTAAAAATTTACAAGGGATATGTGTAAGAGATATTAACATTTTTCTATTAAAATATCGGGTTAAAACGTGTAGTAAAACTTTAGAGGCGAGGCGCGCCGAAAGGTTAAATAAAGTTTTGCTAAACATAAGTCCGGAAAATGCTCCCCTTCGTGTTATTCCACGATGTCGAGACAAGTCTATAGGCACGCTCAAATAGTTCACAAAGTGACCCTTTGCAGGAAGCTGTTTTACACATGGGGATTTACTCAACGATGGCTGCAACGAGCCGATAAATGGAGAATGTGTTTTTAGAATCGTACGCCCGATCCGCATATAACAATGTTATTATCGTAGCAGCTAATAAATAATACTAAACATTTTTTTATTAATTTTTCTTTTTTTTTTTTTTATAAATTGTGTCTATATTAAAATAATAATTCTCCGCTGTATCGACGGGACCGATCAATCGCTCAAAAATGACTTGCGTGCACTCGGTGAACTATTTCTCGCGTTTGCATATCGATCAGAAAAGTGGGCAACGTATCAATTGCATAGAATTGCACGATGTGGTTGCTAAACTTCGGTTGCACGTCATCGCGTCCATGAGAGGCCGGTTAACGAGGCAACACACTCAGCGCCAAGTGCCGATATCGACAACTCTAAATCCGCTCTGAAATTCCAAAGTGCCCGAGACATTTTCCCTCCCCAAGGCGGCTATGAGACGGCGTTCCGAGCTCCTCCAATCACCAGAACGTATCGCACGGAAGATCGGAAAGCGCCTCCCAAGTTTGCTCCAATAGAGCATGTACCGGTCAGCTCAGGGTTTCCGTTTCGTTCCACGGATACTCGTCGATCTCCCGGCCCTCGAACGAGAAAATGGTCTTAAGCTCGACAACGATCACTCTTTGCCCTTTTATCTCTCGCTTCTATCCCACGTAAACGTATCACATAGAGGCGTTCGCCATTTCGCCATTGCAATGTGAAATTTAAAGGCCAAAAGCAGTTACGCCCTATTCTCTCGCAAAACTTTAAATATTTGCCAACCCAAATAAATCGCTTTTGTCAAGACAAAAGTGTTTGGCAAGCTCACCTACTTTTTAAAAAAATATTTTTTCATTACTTTTGTCAATTTTTTAAAAATTATTTTAAAATTATTTTTAAAAAATTCCCTACAAAAATTTATAATTACAAAATTTAATTAATGGTGTTTTTATTGTCTGTGACAAACTACTCATTAAAAATAATTTGAATTTCTCCTAAAATAATTGTTACGTTGGTGTAGATATCCAACAAAACGAGTCCCGTTTTACGTCAATGAAAAACACACGAAGAGATGCACGAGAATATGAATGTAGCAAGAGCAAGTACCGTGACATAGATTTTCCGCGCAGATTCTCTAGTAACAAGTTAAACAATTATTCACCTCAGCGTACACGTGCGCGTCATATAAATACGACGTGACTCGATTGATATCGAGTGATGTCGCTATTAATTACCGTCATAAAACTCGCAAACTTCCACGCTCATGGAAATGACGACCAGTAATCCTGGACCGTACATTGTGAAGATCGATTAAACTTCCCGATTTTCTCCATCGCATTACCACGCTTTGCATAAATAAATTTCATAAGTATCTCCAACAGCCGCGATTAACGGATGATTCACGAGCGCCGCAAATCTCGCGGACGATTCCCTGCGATACGCGACACAGCCATAAGATTTATTGCGAGCCGCACAAAAGAGTCGGGAGGCTATCGAGAGTCCTCGGACGTCGCGATTTTCGAATGCGGAATCGAAGTATTCTCGCGCGAGGTATTTCGAAAAATCGTCCCGGTTTCCGCTCGGTTGAGCTCGCTCCGAGGAATTTCAGAGCATTCCTTGACGAGTGACTTGGACGAACGTACGGGTGAATCCGCGACAAGTAAAGGTGCAGAGCACGCTCGTTGCGAAACGGGGAATGCGGGAATCGGCGGGGAAACGACGATTGCGCCGAATGGCGTTCTCCAAGGAATCGCGGTTGCCTTCGACGAGCGGAAATGCCCTTCCCAAAGTATTAAGGGTTACTCTCGCGGTGGTAATTACCGCGCTCGTAGCCGCTCCACGTCACCGCTGCGAATTACGCGAGGATGCGTCGCGCTATCTGCAACACGGTCGCCGGGTAATTGGAGACGAGGCTTTCGTCGAGCTTAACTTCGTTGCTCCGGCCTCTCTCTTTTTCTCTCTCTCTCTCTTTCCTCCTCGTCCTCATCGCGATTCGGGCATCTCTTTTTCTCGTTTTCACTCTACGACTCTCCCCCTTTTTCCCCACTGTCCAGCTCGCGTGGTAACGAGACCACGGAATTAACCCGTCCGCCGTGAAACGACCAGCTAAAGAGGATCTTCTTTCGTCTTTCTTTCCATCTCCCTCTCTTTTCGATCTTTTTACTCATTCCGTCTAATACCGGACGACTTACGCTTCGCTTACCGCCGCGCGAGAATCGTTACATCGCGGATAGCTATTCTTCCGAACGCGTTTCGAGGCCCCCCGTATGTCACGGATGAGCGAAAAGATAAGAAAGAGAGAGTTATAAGACGCAGAACAGATCATGAATTATCCTTGATAGTCGGACATGGTTTTACTCTACGTTTGGAACGCCTTTTGAAAAATTGACTCGAATAAAAATAATATAACAGATAACACGCGAACGTATTAGTTCTTGTAATATTAACGAAAAAGATCAATATGCAGATCGACACACAATAGGCAATCAGATTTGCGTCCGCTGTGCGCCACGTGTTAATTATTTCGCGATTCGGTGTCACCGTTAATAATTCTTCATGTATTTATTGTCGCGTATAATGAAGCGAGAAATCTAATCGACGTGTTTATGGAAGATCTTATCCTTAAAGCCGGTTGTGACAATCTCGGTTTATTAATTATCATATTAATTGGGAATTTAAATTGTGTAATTATAACAGCGACATCCGCGTGGCACGTAATTTGACACGCGATATATAAATTTTAATCCTTTAATTTTCTAATTAACTTTTCGAAAAAGTTCTTTAAACTTTAATTTATCAAAATTTTTTTCCTCACGCGCAAAAGTTTGCGTATACGAAAAGATGATTGAGCAATAAAAAAAAAAGGGGGGGAACAAGAAAAAATCGACATTTTTTTAGATCGTATTGGCTCCCGCCGTAATAGCCGGATTAACTAACTTTTAGTTGGTTTTCTCTTCTCAGGCCATAAGCCGACACTATAAAGAGCAGAAGGACGTAAAGGACTAAAGAACAAAGTTATAGTGGTTTAGCTACTTAACCGACGTTAACTTGGTTATAATCATCAGCCGTAATCAAACCGTTATTCGGACAGTATCGTCTTATCTTTGTGATAATCGCACGCCAACATGCTGCCGTGAATTTAATTTTGCGTTACGTTCCAACTGGTATCAATTTCTCTTTTTAATTTTATTACAATTCTAATCGCGATCTTGAAAACACAGCCAGCCGCAAACGCGCGGCTTTACGTCAACGTAAAAAATGTTGTATTGAACACGATGCCACGACTGAAAGAATTGGAGTGAAAAATTCAACGCCGAATGAAAAGGGATAACAAAGGAGGTAACAAAGCAAAATTACAAGAGCAAAACAAAACTACTCCATTCCGTTTACCGTCCACTCTGTTTCTTTTCTCCGTGGCATTACCGTTTCTTTTTCTTGTCCGCTTGTCGCGTCGTGGCCCTTGACGGGCCTACTTTAAGAGATCGTTAACGTAGTGAGTGCAATAAATGGGACAAAGAAGACACAATGGTCGGTGAAGCAGCGGCGAAGGAAAAAAAAAAGAAAAAAAAAACTGTGAGGTTGTTACAATTTTACAGTGTTCTAAAAAGACATGTAATTGCAGCGATAATAAAAACTATTTGCGAAAAAAAGACTGTCTGCTTAGAAATTCGAACAACTTGGCGAAATATCGCTACAATTGCACAAATAAATTGGAAACAATTAAACGGGAATTAATTAAAAACATAACGCTTCGACCTTTTAAGATTAATTCATCTCGCTTAACGGAATAATATAATATATATAACGGAATACGCAATATATGCAGCGAGATATCATTGTTTATCCAATAAAACCGAAACATTTCAATTTGGGGCAATTATTAAATACGTATTTTATAATACTTTATGTAAAATTGTTATTTCTGTAAATACAGAAACGTAAGCCTGGAAAACAGAGGCGAAAATGGCTCCAGAAAATAGGAGTCATTTTCCGTAAGATCATGAGACGTTCCACCCCCCGCCCGTTTCGTTCCCCCCGGTGCATTTATCACAAGGAACGAGGCGCCGTCCGGCGGGTTGGGTGTTCTCTATGAAATTAAAGCGACCCGAGAGAGAGATGAGCGCGACAGTAATTACGGAGCGGTTTACTCCTTGGCGTTCTCTCCTGAATTTTAGCACGAGGCTACCCCCCTTTTATATAACGTGGGATTTTCCGACGACACGTTTGCACGGTCGCGATCCCGACCCTCCCGTCATCGAGACAATTACGACGTTCTTGGCGACGGATGGCACGTGCGTTTCACGGCGAAAAGCGACGGTCCCGGAACCGGGCATTCGTTCAGGTACAAATTGCAACGTGCAGAAACGGCACGTAAGTGGAAACGAACGCGGGGTACAAATTGCACCATCCGCGGGCGCCGCGTGTCGAGAAACTTGACACGCGCATTATAATACGACGCGATAATTGTGTTAGCCGAGACTCACGTGCGGTCAACGTGTGCCAGGAGTTTAGCTGCAGTTATGTAATTACGGTTTGCGCGGAGCTTTAAAGAGATTCAAGTGAAACAATACTGTGGCGAGGTGAACGATGCCGGTTACGGAAATACACTTCTCCGAGGACGATACGTTGTATATCACCCGTGTCGACAGGGCTCGTTTGATCGCGAACTTCCGGCTCCGCCGGGTCGGGGAGCAAAGTTGATGTATCGTTGAACTTTCTGCGAACACTGCGCGCCCACCGCGTCATTTTGCATCTCGCGCCATAGCGCACCACGTGAAGGCGATGCGATAATATATCACGAGAGCGTACTACTTTAATTTATTACACAATGATGATAAAAGAATATCGAATATCTTCAACGATACATCTTATTTTGAAGCGCGTAACGTTGCAGAATTGTTATTACGAGCTCACTGCTCAATTGAATTCGCTCTTGATTTAAATTTAATTATCGTGTAGGATCGTTAATAAATCGTTTCGAGAAAATGTTGCCGTTAAAAGTGACATCGGCATGTATTATACATATATAATAAATTTGTGTAAGCCCCGTCCCAATCTTTAGCACGTAGATTTTCGTCGAATGGAGGTAATAAATTAGATGAAAGGGGACAAGAGGTTGGGGAATCAAGAGTGATACGGATAAGCGTCGATCCCTAGTCCCGCGGCTGCTTTGAGAGTATGACCGTTTTGTGACGGTAGATAATATCAGCCCGTGATTATTGACTCGAGACGATCCTGCTCAACGACCTGGCATGATGCTCTCACGTCGGATAATTGGCAATTAATAATCCGGCATAACTACTCTGTGCAAAATACGGCAGCTTGACCTCCCCATTAATTCTTTATTTGGTCAAATGGTCGACCGAAGCTTTTCATTTTCGCGCGTTTCATAAGTATGAATATTGTTATCTTTAATTAATTCAGCAATCGGCGAGATATTTATGTCTTTTCGAGGGTGAGGAATATCGAACGGAACTTGTTAAGATACGGCAACGACAAAGGGTTCAAAGTTCTCCTCCATTCTATCAGCGGAAAAACGGCCCTTAACCTCGATCCGCCTCCTGCATCGGCGTTGCCTCCTCTTTGTTAAATGGATAGAGGGAGTAGCGGGTATTTCTAGAGCGTGAGCGTGTAAACGAGCGATTATTCTACTTCCCCGTGAATAATCCCGTTGACGGGTCAAGGGCAATCGCAAAGCGATGCACCTTTTCTGCAAGATTTATTTTTATTCCGGAGAAAAATAACGAAATACGAGGTATTTAAAAACCGGCCAATTAAACAGTTTATAACTTAGTAAATGAGTAATCGCGGCCCGCAGACATAGTCACGTAGTGAGGGAGACCGGATGATTAGCGATCAATCTAAATTTACACGTGCGAGCCTCCGTTCGATTGACTATTGCGACAGCCTATCGGGGTCAGTTATAAAGCCTTTTTTCCTACACAATCACCCTTCGCGTTCCACCTTTTATAAGAACCGATCATAATGCTGCGAATTTGCAGCAAAAAGCGTCGCTGAGCGATCGCTATCCGAGTACTTGATCATCGAAGCAGAGTTGAAAAGTACACTTTTATGTTATTAACATGCCATTTTCAGAATTTCTGTATAATTTTTAGAACCCTGGCAAAAAGATTCTATTACATTTTTTTTTTTAAAGAGCTTTAGCTTTAATGATTAAAATTAAAAAATAAAAATTTACTGATATAAGCTACACAAAATTCAAATTTTCGTTATAAAAAAATTCATAACAACTATTTTTTATTTTAATTGGAATAAAATTCTTGAAGCAATATATCGAGAAAATATCAAAACGTTAAAAAAAATTTGGTTTAATTAATTCATAAAAGCTTAAAAAAAGTATTTAAAACCGAAACGTTATTTCTGGTTTCATTTTTGCCTTTTTTTTTTTTTATCGTTATTAATTGCTAAAATTTGTTTTTAATGCGCATTCAAAGCCCGGAAACTCTCTTTGAAATACAAAGAGCAAGAACTCTATCAATTCATATCAAAATTTAAAAAATGGGATACTAACTTCACAGCCGTGAAAAGTACTAAAGTTCCATAATTCATGAGTCAACTTCGTCGAATTACTCGTCTTGAAATATTTGCATGATAATTTTGCAAAGAAGGAACGCAAGAGAAGTTTTCAAGAAATGTTATGCCGAGAGCATACATTTTTGCGATAGCAGCTAAGGGCAGCAAAATAAATTTTTACTGTAAACGGTCCATGAACATAAAATCATTGCTCTACATTCAGACAAAGTATTTCTTTAAATAAAAAAAAGAAAAAAAAGTAAATGCAAACATAACGCAATATCGTTCTTCATTCAGTTGTATAAAAGACAAAAATTAATTGTGCTCGTAGAGATTTATAGCATATATTAGTAAAATTTACTAAAGAACCAATATCAGATTTATTAAAGCACACAAACGATCTGAATTTATCCCTCTCATTGTTTAAAAATCGTGAAACGTTATGGAAGTAAATCAACAGAAATAATGATTAATAGAAATACCATGTAATTTCCAATTCTTTTGTAAATAACCGACCAAAAGCTGGCGAGTTTTAATCACGGGCTTTAATCGTAGTCCTACAGCTTCGTTTTACGGTAAACCGAAATGAGAACGCACGCAAACATCATAAGTCGACAAACATTTCGCGCTCAAAGGGGATCCCGACACAAAGCTACGATCGTTCCCGGCTGGCGTTCGCCTCGGCGTCTCTTTTAAAACGCGGTCACCTCAATTATTCCGCGGATAATCAAATTAACACGATTAACTGGAGCGCGGAGATGAGCCAGCGTTCACTGGTCCATGCCCTCTCGTGCAAAACGCCTCCGGCGGGTCAAGGACGCATGGCGGAACCGAGAAAGAAAGAAAAAGAAAAAAAAAAATAAAAAGAGAAAGGGACAGGAAGGGCGCGAAAGAAAGAGAGAGGAAAAAGGAAGGTGCAAAGTACTCGGGGCGAGTTTTAAAAATTCACGCGTGACCTCCCGTCGTCGTCTCGAGCGCATATTTCTCTGGCTGGCGAAGGCGGCGCGCCGGGTGCGATCTGTTCGCGTTCGCATACATCAATTTCCTGCGTGCACTCAAGCCATTTCCGTCGCGGACGACGTCATTAAGAAAATTGGCAAGGCTAGTTCGCGAGTTTACGGGCGATCCGCGACTTCCGCCGCGACGGTAAGTACACGGAACTGACACGCTGATAACGGTCTCCCCGATAGAAGCCTATCCCGTCGAATCTTCCTAGTCATCTGTCGCTATTATAGACCAACTGTTGCACACCACCTCGATTCCGTGTAATCGCGCAGAGTTTGCAACCATCGAGATGATTTGTGACGCAATTAGTAGATTCTATCCTCAATCAGCGTCTAATAAGACACATTTTCTCTATAGATAGCGTGGCACTAACGTCACATATTCGTGACGTCGCGATACCACGCAAAAGATGAATGTCAGAAAGAAGGAGATAAGGTCAAACGAAGATAATCTTACAAAAGTATGATCGACGCTCGTCACCCGTTAAAATAAATCCTCTTAACCGTGACGTGGTACCGCTCCCTGTTTTCGATAATCTATATTCTTTGCAGTTCGTTATTGGGACAAGAATACGATATAATGAAATACATTAACGGAAGAAGGGCCTCGTTGAGTAACGTAAGACGGAGTAACGGGTTAAAAACCTGTTTTTAAGTGACCGCGTATCATCAAATCGCCCGCTTTTAATGTACGTGCATGACATCAACGGCTGAGGCCACCAAAGTGTTTAAGTGCCATTTATTAATTCCCTGACAGTCACGCAATTCCAGGCTCGAGCACGAAAAATTATTACAAGTTAAACATACGTTAATTATCAATTACCAGCTTCCTTTACTTGCCGCTTGCGTTGGCGTTATCGACTTGCGTGCAGCAATTACGATTTATTTATAAAAATAATAACGCGGCATAAATGTAGGGGAGTACGTCTCCGTAAAAATCGCGCTCTCGTAAAAGAACCATCTGTGAATTATCAATGATCATAACATCCAGCGTGTTCGCATTTCGTCCCCCTCCCTCCCCTCCCCCGACCTATTTCATAGCTCCGGTGGATCATTGAAAAAAAATCACGTAAAAACGTTCTGCAGTCAGATGCCGAACGATCCTGGCTGATGGCGGAGTTCTGTTTAATCGCCGATAATAGATGTGAAATAAAAAGATTGTGCGTGCAGATACGCGAGAACCCGGACGACTCTCATCGTCCCAGAAGAAACTTATTAGCAAAAAAAATTTTCTTATTCACAAGATAAAAAGATCGTGCTTAAACTGAAACTAATTTGTATATTATTATTATCGGAAATTAAACCAAAAAAATTAAAACAAAATTAAGGGACTCCTAATGTCATCGGTTGAAGATAATTCTAATCGCTAATAATACCATAATAAAATTGTAACTGCGAGTATTTCAATTTAAATTTGTATTGACGAGCACCCCAGTTGACAAATCTTTCTTCGACGGTAATAAATTTTTTTTTTACTTAGTAGGACAGTAAAATGATTAAAGTCTATCAAGTAAAGTATCCAATAATCCTCGTCGACCGTAAAAGAACTCTATTTAACGATAATAACTTAGAGCTACGTGTATAGATGGGCTAGAACAAATCATTTTAATCTCCGTATAATCGTGATCAAACAAACCGACAATCCTTCCCAGACGAGGAAGGTCCTTTTCGCCAACAGTCGACGCTCGTAATCGGAAGTATAAACGGCCATTGTACTGCCACAAATATTCATTAATATTAATTTATCGTTAAAATAATTGCAAAATTTTCGAATTATTGTGATTCAACATTTAGCGGCCTTCGTCATTTGTCAAGTATCGTGCGTTGACGGACAACAGTCGTAACCAGAGCCGACACGCGGCAGGACTCGTTTATTTTCCAGCTGCCATCGGAACTCGCGCGCGGAGCCTGCCAACAATCCTACAGCCCTCGTGAAAAATCACGAGTTGCACGCTTGCATTTTGCCCTCATAAACCAGGCGTCCGTGACGTACCGTTGCGCTGTCGCATGTATACACACTTCACAGCAGCAACGTGGGTTAACGAAAAATCTCGCGCACACACCGAACGCCGCGCGGCTCTCGTCGTCGTCGTCGTCGCCGGCGACTAAGGATGTCCTACGTGACGGCGTGCCGTCTATCACTACCGAGGTTCGCGCACTTTCTCCTGACAACGCGTTAGGGAGAATCGAGAGACGGACCCGGCGCGCACGATGCAAACCGTGATGCTGCGTTTGCGTTGCGGTTGCGTCGCGACGTTACGCCAACGCCGAGGCCGACTCGGCGTCCGCGTGCACACTGACATCGCCGTTGCTTCGAAGCCGCCGTCGCCGCCGCCTCCGCCTCCTGGCGATACCCTCCCTCTCTCTTTCGCACTCTACGCGCAGTCCTCCCGCATCCACCCGCTCCCACCCGCATCGCCGGCTCTCTCGCTCCTCCGTTTCCCTCCCCCTGGCCCCCCCCCGGTCTTCGCTCTTCCCTCTTCCGTTCTCCATCTCTTTCCGTCCCAACGGGTTCCGCCACCCTTCCGCCCTTTCCCCGTTTCAGCGCTCCCTTGCCATCAAGTTCTATATATACTATATCACTCCTTTTCCGCCTCTCTCCCCGCTTCACGTGGACTTCTGCAACATTCTCTTTTCCTCCCCTTACGCTCTCTTTCTCCGTCCTAGCTGCCGGATTACGTATCAGCTCACTCGGTCGTTCGTGGATCTCATCCGAGAGAACCACCTACGTTCCTACGCTACGTTTTTCTCCTTCGCTCCCTGCCCGCCTGCGTTATCAAGTTTTGTCTCTGGGCCTTCGTGTCCCAGCTGCCTTTTCCCGGTTTGTCGAAATTTATTCTCACCCTCTTACATTCCTCCCTTGCTTCATCCCGCCGCGATCTACTTCTGCACTTAGCTTTTTCCTATCTGTCAACGTATTCGTCATCGCTTCTTCACACTTCGTTCCTCTCCATTTTTCTGTTAATAATTTTGTATTGCAATCAACGTGTATGTGTTTTTTTTTTCTTTTTTTTTTAATTACTTAATTTTAATAAAATCTCTTTTGTTTGCAAAGAATTTGTCTTATAAATCTCGTTACATGTCTTTCTAGATTATTTCCCAAAAAATAATGGAGGATTAAAACTATATTAATTAAAACTTCAAAGTTGCTTTTAAAATTGCTAAAATTATTAAGAAATCGCTATTCAATTTCAACGATATCAACGAACATGTTAATATTCAAGAACAACGACAGTATTAAAAGCTCAGGGAATTTTGCGATCGTTCCTAACTGCCGTATTCGCGGAACTACAAATATGTAATTAAAATGCAAATCTCGAAAAAAGATGTGCCATTGTATGCTAATCGCGAAGAGAACTGCGACAGTAATTCGAGATATCGTTGCACTAAAACGCGATCGAGCGTATAAACCGACATATTTAAAAATCAGTGCACGTACAGACTTTTCAAATCGAATGGAAATAAAAGCTCACGATAAAAAAAAAGAAAAAAAAAGAAAAATTAACAGACCGCGTCCAAATATCAAAATATAATTAATCTTCTTTGCAGGTCGATTTATCAAAATAATGTAAATTAATTCAAAGGTACTATCCGCGTCTATTAAAACTTTAAATAGCAGAAAATGTGTTATACTACGCGATGATTTTCTGACAGGAAAAAAAAAAATTAAAAATAAACTCAACGCGAAGCTCATCTCACTGTCGATAAAGAACAGAGATTCGTAAGTTTTTCCAGCTGCGATGTTTCGCTGAGATGCGTTGGCAGCAAAGTTTTTTTCTTTTTTTTTTTTTTGCGTACATCGCTTACTCTAAACAGAATCACCCGCCTGCTTTTTCTATTGGCGTTGTCAGTAAAGAAAACGCGTCTCGAACAACCCGAGTAAGATGACACGTCGCGGAATCTTATAGCGAGCTCCGTGATCTGTTGCAGCTCCGCAAGACAGAGATTTGTAGTTTCATCTCGCGTTCGTTATTATTTTTTTTATCTCCCCGTTAATCAATTCCGCTTGACAATTCTTTAAATTGAATAAAAAATAAAAAATAAAAAATTTTTTTTTCATTGATCTGCTCGGTGAACGATTTATCTGAATTTCATTTGCATGCTTGCGTTATAACTCGCGTTTTCCGTGGCGCCGAGCGAATGATCCGGTATCGCGGCATACGCGTGTGTTCGACAATGAATTCATATTTCACTACACGATTTTCGCGTTACGATCATCGCGGCGGCGGCGGCGGCGGCATTTTCGTGGAAATGCGCCGGGTCGAGCGCAATGTTACACCGCTACCGATATTGCATTGTGTCGTGTGAGTCGGCTTGCCAAAATCCTCGCTTCCCGAACGCGGATTAATCCCGTACCTCATACAGAAGCGGTTGTCCTTCCTGTCCCGGACGAGCTCTACTGTCTGCACCCGATAGCGAATGCAGTTTCGGAATCCCCTCCTTGTGCATTCAGTACCTCAAGTGACGCATAGTCGAGTCTAAGCATGTCTGGATGTCGCCGTACGTGTTTCTGTCTCCGTTCTGTGTCTTCGTCTCGGTCCGTAACTCTCGTGGGCGAAACTCGAAACCAAGCGGAAGTGACCACGACCGTTCGCTTCCACGCCGGAAGACCGCGAGGATGATCGACCGCCAACAGATCGAAACCATGAGTTGACTAGTTGTTGCGAAGTTGTTATCGTTTGGCGTAATGAAAATTACCGCGATTGAATTAACGCTTGATTTCCTAACAATTTTTTTTTTATTCTTACGCCGAAAGTATTTTATCAGATCCTCTTAACATTTAAAATATTTAAAATCGACGGAGTTATTCTTCGTTAGAGTTATTTGCTTCAAAAAGAAATTTCCCTCCCGCATTGTAAGGCAGAAACACGCACGTCGGTTTAAACATAAATCCGGAAAAAAAAAAAAAGATTCGGAATAAAGAATTCGCTTATCTCTCGGTGTCGTTTCCCATCCCAATCCGCGGAGAGCGCCTCGCATTCGCGTCCTCGATACACAGAACGATACATTCTCTGACTCAAAGCATAACAATCGAAATGATGACTGCTACTCTCCGTAGTCTTCGTAATATACACACGCAGAAGGAGGAAACGACGCGGGGGTGGACGGGAGTAGTGCAACGTTTACTGCATGCCGGGATAATCGCCGTCGTACGGGGTAAACGCGCGACGAGACAATGCCGTGAACAATAGCGGCGTCTCTCCTACGGCCCTCTTCCTCCTCAGTCGAGTTACTCGTAGCTTATGCTCCAAAGTAAAATACGCGGGTGTACACGAGAGCCGGGCGAGAGAGGGAAATAAAGGGGGGAATCGCGAAGGGAGGACTCGATGCGCCAGACGACCACCACGTACGTGGCGTGATCCGCTGATGCACTTGCGGACTACCCTGCTCTCGACGCGTACGCGTGTACGTGCCGCAACCACCGTCGCACGTGTAGGAGGGCGCGAAGGGAGGAAACCCTTAAAAACTCACCGTGCGAAACAAACGACTGGGATTTCGAGATATCGTTACGCGATCAACGCATGGATTCCCGGCGTACTACCCTCGATCTCATCGATGACCCCGTCGTTGCGTTCTATCTTGGTTGGCGGAACGAATTTAATCCCTTTCGGATTTCTTAAAAAAAAAAAAAAAGGGGGAGTTCGGGAAGACACGGACAAACGTATCGAATAACGATCGCGCGCAACGATGGGAATAGCGTGATGTAACGCGGAGCTTTTTATATTCTCGCGTACTTCTTAATCGGCGCCGGCTGCCCCGCTTTCTAATTTCCTTTCCACCTTACGTTCGTTGAATTTATTTTCTCGCGGAGATTCCTTTGGCGCACATTTAACGGACTTCGCCCGCTGCAGTCGTTAATTGCGGGGGTCGCACTTAGTCGGCGTCATGCCACTTTTACGAACAAGCTTTTTGCGAGAGTACATAATCAACCTCTTTCTCTCTTCTACTCTTCCGTCGATTTCCTTTGAGACTGCATTTCGGGGAGAATTCATTTTTGGAGAATTTCGCTGAGGTCAAAGAACGAGAAAGAGCCGGCTGTTCGTAAACTCGAGCCATGCTGGCAACGATTCAAGTTCGGTACCGATATCTCGGCAACTGACTCGCGCGACCGATTACAAGATCGACGTTCCTCTGGCAAGATGTCCAAGCCGAGTTACTCGATTCGAGTCAATCAGCTTTGCGGGATTGTAAGAAAACTGAAGACTTTACCAAGTTCTTATTTCACCGTAAGAGTTGTGGAACACGCGCTGATAAGATCGTATTATTTTTCTTTCTATTTCTTAAATCAATACTTTATCGCTCCGCAGCGTGTTAAAAAAAAAAAAAAAAAAAAATTATTATATGCGTGTGATATTTTTTTCTGACTCAACATTTCTTGATTTATATAGAAAATTATTTAATATACTGGTATTAATTACCGCGCGATATAATATTTCACATTTCCGCTCGTATTTCGGTAACTTTCGCGTGCGGACCTGATACCAGGAACGGCTGGCAAGTCTGCACAGGGGAAAATTCGGTCTAAACAACAGGCTGAAATTAATACGACTGAACTTTGTCGTCTATCGCTAGCTCCACATAGATCACCCACCGCTCGAGTTTCATTCGTTGTCGGGAATTTCGTGAGCCACCGACGTGGCTTCGTTCCACTGTACTGCAAAGCCGGGGACACCGACGACGGCGAGATTAAATTGCGAAACATGCCTCTCGTTTGGCATTAATATCTTTCATGAGGCGCATTAATACCGTTTCGAAAACGTCACGTTCTCACCCCTGTGATTTTCGACCCCTCCGGCTCCGTTGACCATTAATCTTCGACCTCGTAAGACCGCGACGATATGAGCGCCGTCTGAAGCTTACAATGCGCCAAAATGCTAACTTAAAACGACAGGGCGAAAGAAAGCGAGCTATTTACGTCTGCGGATGAAAAACACAGGTAACCGAGAACCGCGCGCGGGGCTGAGAAATATTGCGGCGTTTTTCATCGCGAGTTATTCGACGATCAGCGGGAATTAGACCGATCCGCGCGAATTGCTGCGACGCGGTTGCACGATGCGTCTCGACAAATAATTTGCATGTGACCGATTCGAAAAGAGGAAAAAAAAAAGTTGAGATTTGGTTTACGTCCGAGTGTGATCGAATAATCCGTGTGAGTTTTGCGATAGTAACGTTTTAAAATATCGTTGAGCATTTCTCACCAGATGCATCTAATGGCAAATACGCGGTTCTATTAAAAAAAAAAAAAACCGGCATTCCGTTTTTCTGTTTAACAAAATAATTAGAATTTAAATCGTACATTTCTACAAATTTTTTTTCTTTATTTCTCGAAATGTGAAAAATTATTTTGTATTCGTCATTTTTTTAAACAACTGTTTCCTGTTCAGAGCGAGAAATCTCAATCTCGTTTTACGTATCATTAGGTTTTACATCATGTTAATATTTCGCGATCGCATCACTATGTGGACCGCAAACAGGAATCTGCTCTTTCGAACGTATAAACTTTTCACGCGCGAACGCACGAAATCAGTCGTGTGAGAATGAAACGTCTGACTGACACGCGATCGTGGTCGTGCGCGACCTCCGTTCCTCACAAAATCGGCTTCAAAAACCGCCTTTGGCGAATATATCGTGTACGTGCGAACATCGACAGCTACATCGACAGCTACATCGACAATAGCCGCGAG
The DNA here is from genome assembly GCF_019399895.1 of Cardiocondyla obscurior. Lineage (NCBI taxonomy): Eukaryota > Metazoa > Arthropoda > Insecta > Hymenoptera > Formicidae > Cardiocondyla > Cardiocondyla obscurior. The sequence goes on from NC_091881.1 coordinate 562,648, forward strand.
TCATAATTTAAAAATACTTCGACCTACATATGTATTAAGAAAAAAAAAAAAAAAAACAATAAAAAAGATTTTATAAAGTATATATTAATGGCAATTTTTTTAAAGCTTTAAGATATTTTTCACATGCACAGCGACATAAATTATACTAAGAAGGGGTTAATATTGCTCGTGACGATAAAACTAAAACCGTTGTAGGGAACATACGTCTTCTCTGGTAGCCTACGTGAAACGTTTGCTAAAAAGGCTCGGGGAAAAAATTGCGAGACTCGAGAAGCATATTAAATCAAGAATAAGTTATCTTATCTTCTAACAAGAACGGAGTAAAGTCCATTTTCATCGGAATTAACTGCAACTGCTCTATCTGCAACGTAATTCGAAATAAAACGCTTGCGAATACACGTTTCTCGCAATTATTAAAATTGTTTCGAATAAAATAACGCGTAAAAATTTATTGGCATTATTATTGAGTTGATTAATATAAATTGTCATATTATTTTTAATTTAGAAAATGCTAAGTGTTACGCTATGAATTGCATCCTCAGATAAATTGAAGGTGTTAATTTTAAATTGACTACCGATGTACGAAAATGTCTCCCCGAATTCGTTTGCGGTTTCGTGTATCTAAATGAATGCGAAATGTATCGCCCGCGCGTTTTAATCCAACCGCTTAACTTTCGCTCACCGTGGCGTTCGTGTGTAACACCACGTGTACGCGTTATATTAAACGTTGGCACAACGTGCATGTATGGCACGATAAAGCCAAAGCGCAGTTTTGCAAGAAAAAGTCATACGCTCGCGCCGGCAATACTTGGCTAGCGGTGGAAACGGGCGAAGTAGAAAGAGAAGAAGATGAGAAAAGAGTGTATGAGACACACATTATTCCCTAGCCATATACACCCAGGATATGGCCGGCGCGAAGATGCGAGTATGATGTTACTGCAAAACGTAAATTGCCTCTACAGCGCGACGTAAAGTAATAGTTATAGGTTGTACAATTACATCTAATATTTCCTATATTTCTTATTAACACAAAACGATATATATGTATTTCGCAGTATCATAACGGCGATCGCTTAAAAAATATATTTTTTAAAAATAAAAAAATAAAAAATGTAACAGTTAATTTTTAAAGAATTACGGTCCCGTGAGCAGAACTCATTTGTGGAATCTCGCTTTCAAAACATCGACGCACAATGACTTTGGAACACTCAGCATTTAATCGTACGTCACTATACGTAATATCACTGGTTCAAGTGACGATCATATCTCACGGGAAATCCGTGTCAACAACGAGAACTCGTCAGTAGAGACATTAAAGGGGACAAACGTTGTACAACCAAGGGACATATAGAGACGAAATGTTCGTTCGAATATACATCCAGAAGGAAATTTTATTTTCATATCTGAAAAAAATAGATATAAATGCGTCCCTTGAGATGCAACTAAAAGGAACTGTATTTCTACGGTGATAAGAATTACTTACGGAACGTGTGAAAAAAAAAAAGGGAAAAAAAACATTGCACGTATTACTGCGACAAGTGTAAAATAAGTAAAATTTAAAAATATCGATAACATTAATTTTTAATAGCGAGAAAATTAAGCTGATCTTCCCGGGACATATAACAAGGATTATAAAGTTCTCAGGAGTCAAATATAATCCTAAATGAAATCACCTTAAATTACGAAAAAGTTAGAGTTAATTCCGAAGTAGAACTCAAGTTTCGGAGAAACTTTTATTAAAGAATTCATTCCTGCAAATTATATGTCATCGGAAATCCCTCGATGTACTCTCGACTTCCAAGGATTAAATTAACAAATATCGTATTTTATAAATGCCGTGTGAAAAGTACGAGGATAAAATATCGACCTCGGATTCCTTCAACGATAAATTTAATCAACGCGATCGTTCGTCATGTAATCATCTCGCCTCAAGCTCGCCACCGCAGATGTTACGACAGCGTTTCCCAGCCGGAAGTGCCGAAACTCGAACGCGTAATGCACTCCACCGCTCGGTACGCCGTGGAAAGAAAACGCGTTGCGGAAAGAGGATGATGGGAGAGCGCAGGTAAGGAGGGAAATTTGCGAGAGCGCCGGCTAAGGGTGTAACCCGGTCGATAAACCGGGGTGGGTGCGGTCTTCCCTCATCCCCCTGAACCGACAACTCCGACCCCGACCCTTGGTCCAGAACACCCCTGACCCCCTTGCTCCTCTCATCCGAGACGACGACCGAACGTCCCTACAGCTGCAGTCCTCGCGGCGGAATTCCTTGTTCTCTCAGCAACGTCAACCCTTTCTTCGACCTCCTCCACGACGTCAAACGATCCCTCTCTCTGTCTTCGTCGTACGAGTACTCGTATACTTGACTAAGATACGGCAACGCAAGACCTCCCGGAAAATTAAGTAAAATCCCAACAATTCTCTTGTTGTACCAAACGTTTAATTTTCAAAAGATTATTAATCGACAATTTTTACCAAACGCGAAAAGAAATTCGTACAAATGTTTCTCGCCGCTTAGATTATTTACGAGTTTGGAATTATTTCGTGTTGCACCGTAATTTTAGAAAGAAGACGAACAAGTATTAAGTCGAGCCCTTCGAAGGAAGGAAACATTGGATATCGAAACTTGATTCAGAGAATGAATAAAAGTTGGAACTTAACGTTTATTAAATTCATGCAACCGAATGTGCCGACAGAAACGCACCTGCGACGAAACGCATACAAGTGCGATATGAGAGTACATTTCCCGCGGGATAGATCGAATAATATAAGCTTCCTCTTGGTTCACGAGGTCAAACGGCAATCGACAGACCGAGGATGCGTGAGTAGTTCGAGTGGAGGGTTGTTTTTTCCTACTTCCGTCTCTTACTATCACGTCGAATCGCATTTCCTGGAATACTCGCGGGGATTATACATACCGAACGCCTCAGGAAATTGTATGAAAATTGTATAAAGTGCTTGTTGAATATTTTTCAATATTTTCAAAATTGATTTTTACCATTTTAAACGTTGGAAAATATTAACACGTCGTAAAAAGTTACAATCAACGAATCATCGCGATCTCGTTGTATCATTAGCGTAAAATCGTCTTCGATATATTGGTTCTTTCTCACTTTGAATCAGTTCTGCGTAACGGAGAAAGTGTAATTCGCCTCGCGTACGTTGAAAAATAAACGAGTACAGCACGACGGAGAATTCGCGAGCGAGTTCGGGAAGGCGCGGACCTCAGGAGGGAAACTTCGGTGTGGAACTTTACCTCGATTCGACGTCATCGACTCGCCATAATTTCGTGGTTCGTAGAATTTCGCATGGCTGTCGTAAGGGTTTACTCAAGGGAAAGTTCGTCTGAAGCAAACTCCCCGGCATCGCTTATCGATCCTCCTAGCGTTTCCTTTGTTCGCGTTTAAATTGAAGAAATTCAGCCAATGTATTGTACGAAATGACCCAGTAATTAACGTAACGGTAATTGCCTAGATCGCTCTTTATTGTCTTAGGCAGGAGATATTAACTTGAAATAATCGAGTTCAAGGCAGTTTTTGCAAGTGTATTAAGCAGCTTTTAACGGCAAGCGCAATTACACTCCTTTGAATTGTAGTCAGAAGGATGATCTAAAAAGACAGTCGCTAGATCTTGCTAATAATCGTAGCTGTCGGTGCAACTGACTCGTAAAATAACTCCTCTATTTACGGAATAATTATCGATCCCCTTTTAAAACTTAATTCGCTATTAAAATGCGCTGTTAGTCAATATTTTCACAGCCTCGTTCATATTTAACTTTCAGGATTTTAATCAATATCATAAACAGAAAGCGATATCTTTACATCTGGCGTAAAAGTATATAATTTAAATTTCTTTTACGGAAAAAATCTTTTCTCAGGGAAAGAACCGACGTAAAGCGTGCGAAATTTATGTACCAAAAACAAATCATGGATATTAGCTTAATATAACAAAGTTAAAACAAAGTTCCTATAAAAACTCTCAACACGCTATTTGCTGCAAATTTCACATAAATTTAACTACCTGGGGAAATTAAAAGTTGAAATGTAAAAAGATTAAGACCTTGGCTATTAACTCGATCGCGAGTTTGAAAAATTTCACCGTGATTGTAATAAACAGATTGCGAAGCCGCGTTATTAGGTTTCTATATTCAATGGACGATTTATCAACTGTGCGATAATTCGATGCAAAAGTGATATCTCACGTTCGTTAAATGAGAAGATAATCGAAAATGCGAAATTAATTACTGTAAACAAGAAATTTGCTAAAAGACACTTTGCGAGGATCGTTTCGATAAAATTATTCGTCCGGAAACGTTAACGGAAAATTTAACCGGCACGCCGGCGGTTGATAGTCAACGCTATTTTCATGCCAAAAGTTTTAATTAATTGTAAGGTTTGAAGAGAGTGCAATCCGCGAAAGTTAACGAATTTCGTGAGATGTCTTCCGAGCCCCGCAAGCGTACGTGAAGTTTGGAAATGAAATAGACGAAATTGAGAAAATGTGGAATACTGATGACTGAATCCGAAAGGAAATTCATTTGAAGGTATCACGGCTTTCGCGAACCGCTTTTCAGCCCTATAGAAACAAAGTTCGTCACAGCACGATGCGAATAGCTATCTAAAAGTTAATTAATAAGTTAATCTTTGTACTCTTTTCTTTTTTTTTTTCTGTCTAAAAATTTTGTCACAAAAATATTCTAACATGTCGTAATTACGTCATTTTACGCGCAGATCTTTAAGTTTGGAGTAAATCTTTCTCGCGGAAATTTTAATGAGATATGCCAGCCATTCAATTTTCCATATTAAACGCTATTCAAGATAAAATCAAGTTAATTAAGTGGATCTAGTAAAGCAAATGTATATATTATTTAAAATTAATTCTATATTAAACTTCCAACTACCTAACATGAAAAAAAAAATTTACTATGGCACATGTCACAAGAAGTGATAAAAACATAATAAAAAAGATTTTTTTTTTAATACAGCAATATTGAAAATAAAATGCCACTAAAATAAAATCGGCAGACTCGTATGTTTTCGTTTTTAGATTTGCCAATTAAAAAGAATGCAAAATTAATTTTAACGCGATGCAATTGTTAAATTACAGAGCGTGATGTAGATTTTACTGTCAAGCGCACATTTCGACGGTCTCTGAGAATGCTTCACGCGCCGGTAAAATTTATTTCGCAACAGATTTTTTTACATGCGACACGAGTGTTTTTTCACAAAAATTGAAATCTCGTATCTTGCGAGAGCTAGCTGCACAAATATTGATACCGATGTTTGCATGAGCGAAGCAGTACCGATTCGAGGCGCGTTTTATCCGAGGCACGTTTCACAGCAGGGTAAGTGGAACAGACATGCGAATGGTAAGCCCGGCCCAGTCTTTACTGAGGAAGGAACGGAGTTTCTGCGAGCGCCAACGTCGATATCGCAGCTCGCTGCTTGCCGCCCGTGGTTACAAAGCCCTCCCGACACGTCATTCAAGCTTATCGGCATTTCTTTATTTTATCTTCAAAAAGCTTTGTAATTCACGCGAAAGATAGTCCACGTTCCGCTTATCAAGTTTTTGAAATTTTATTAATTAACGATAAGCGACCGTGGAAAGACATCGAGGACTTTAATCCGCGTTCATCTACAAGCGCTTCTTGCACACGACAAATTTTATTTCAAAGACAGTACGAACGTTAAAAAAAAAAAAAAATTGATGCGGTATGATATTTCTCTATTCGTCCTAATTACAGATAACACCGAATCCCTCGTGAACGTGACTCATAAAAATTTGACAAGTTTTCACATTATCGATGATGTTAATGTACAACGTAATTAAAAATCAATGCGTAAGCTTTAATGCGTCCGATGCACGTTATAAATACATCGTGTTTGCATGACCTTTCGATTAGTCGATGAGCTGCTGTAATCGCTTAACGTGTAATCGCGAAAATCAGGTTAGCGACTATATAATATTGTGGACGTCACGTCATTAAATTGTGGACGGCATATTGCATCCATTACTGTAATGTAGCGTGCATTTCAAACGCATATTGTGCACATTAAAATGCTCTACATTTCATTAGTATCTACCGATGCTTTCAGAATCTTCAATGAGTCCGTCAATATTTATTATTTCAGGTCAGTTATACTTACGGATTAATCATACTGTCACGCTACTTGATGCCGCATAAACATACGACGCTTCCATCACGAGTAATTTAACGAATAATTAAAATATCGTGTAATACATTAAATTAAAATTGGTATACGCCATTATCAAAATATGGTCTTTGTGCGAAAGTTATTGAATATCAAGTAGTTAAATAAAAATTAAATAAAAAATAATTTTAATTTTATTTTATTAAAAAAAAAAAAAGAACTTTTTAGAAATAAAAATTTTTTTCTTTAAGTTATCGACAGTTCGCAAGAAAAGTCGGGATTTAAAAAGATCACAGGAGAAACTAAATTAATTAGAAAGCTTATCGATATAAAGTAGCTCCAATATAACTCGTTCCTTGATTGCAATATTTTTCATGTTTCCCGTCGATATTTTAACAAAATTGACTGCCTTCCTGGCTCGGATTTAACACACGTCTGACTCCATCTCGTTCTCTGCGGTTCGGATAGGTGCATCACCCACTATCTTTATCCACGAGAAAATCGACAATAAATCTTCGGCATATCTCGCGCTACGTTGATTCGCCGTGGTATTGGTTTTATCCGACGTTAACGTGTTTTATTTCGTCCATTTCTTAAAAAACTTTTTATTGAATTTTATATTCACATTTTTAGCTATATTACTTTGATAAGAAGGAAAGAAGTGTGGGTACACCGATACCGATTAAAAATTTAAATCGCTAACTTCATCTAAATTGTATTAAGAATCAGTTTACCGCGCGTATCGTATTAATTGCGCCGAAAGTAGTTTCTGAGTTTCATTTCGTGTTGCAAATTTGTAATACACAATGCCGGCTGTAGGTTTGAAATTACGTAGAACCGCTCTAGACCCAAATAAACGAACTTTTCGAACTCAAACTTTAAGTTGTAATTAAAATATGTCGCGCAATAAGAGCCGTATCATTTCGCACACGTGGAAATACTCACTGCAGTGTGCCAACACGGTTTTCCGCATTGTGTAGTCAACGAGGATGGCACTTTTATCAAATTTACGACGACCCGAAGAGGTGCATCGCGCGAGATGCACTGAAGGGAGTTCGTATTTCTAAACTACAAGATATATATATATATATATATATATATATATATATATATATATATATATGTATGTATGCCTTTCATAGAAAGCAATGGAAGTAGAGGTCGCGAACGGGAAAGAAGCTGGCTCCCTTTGGGGATTCGAACGGAACGAAACGAAACTGAGCAACCTGAAAGAACAGCCAACTTGCTGCTCGGGAGTTCTAAGCACGTAGCTCGGCGCTTGGATGAGAGAGCAGAAGAGTAGGAAGCTTACGAGACGACGGAAAGGCCCTTCGAGCCCCAGGTACCAGCCTTCCTTTTGTCTTCATTCGTCCTCCTTTCTTTCCGCCTTCCCATCCGCGCCGGCTATACGTTACGTCGTTTCCTTCTGTTCCACGTAAAAATTCTCTTAAGCCGCTTTCGATTGCGGCTTCGCCCGGTCTTTTTTTCTCGCATACTGGCGCGCACCAGGTATACTTAAAATAATAAATTTCAAGCCGAGCTTAAGATGCCAGGCTCCGTTTAGTATACCTTTTCGCGGAATAATTCTTAGCTACGGTAAGATACAAAGTTCAGAATAACGAAAGAAATAAACTCCGCAGGACGTAACACAATTCTGAAAGCCATTTAAAATCTCTTCGGTAGCTGGGGGCCCAAGCTGGTTCGAGCTCGTTTTCATCTTATACTATCTCGCGTGTGCTAAATCTTCATATACCGCGTCACGCTCCGTACGAAGTTAAAAGGATTGAAAACTGAAACTCAGCGGCAACATCAGCGCGCCCGAATAAAAGCAATATCTGCAAAGTGCCGCGATGAAAGAGGCGCGAAAGCAACGGCGAGGTACTAGGGCGAAAAACGAAGACGAAAAGAGAATGAGAAGGAAAGGGTGAGAGAAAGACTTCGATTCATATCGCGGGAAAGAAGTAGAATGATCGTCGATTAGATCGACCGGCGCGATGCCGCGGTCGGGTCTCAATTATTCAGACACTTCTTCAAGACGACAGTCTCGCGGCCTTCTTACGGTCCTCATCGGGCACGATGACGTGACGTCCGTTATTTCTTTATCTCCCGGTACTTTCGCCGGGGAAAAAAGACGCTTTTGAGACGACCACCTCGCATGCTGCACTCGCGGTAGCGTTGCAAAGTGACGCGGCGAACAAATGGGGAAATCGCGTTGCCCTGATAATGCCTTTGAAACCGTTGGACAATTGTTTCTCTCGTAACCCGTATTTTCCTCCCCCCCCCCTTTTCTCTATCTCTCTACTTTTTCCTCTCTTTTTCAATTTACCGAACAACTGTCGCGAAATGCTTTTTCCATCGAACTCCCTCGCAGCGTGTCGATTTATTTCGCGCGGTGATTACACACGTCTCTTAAAGCGACTCCAGTTGTATCGAATCCTTTCACGGCATTGAAACGCTGCCCGCAAACACGAACTTAGACGACTACGACGACGACTTTCTTGGAAATTGACGAGATGCGCAGCACGAATTTAATTATCAGCTTTGAAATTGAGGTTGCTCCGTTCTTCCTGACGGTGTTGCAATTAATTTATTCTCTTTCGTTTCCCGCTAATACAGCTCGCCTTTTATGCGCGACACTTCGCTATGTGTAATTAAACCGCGTACGTATTAAAGATAAAAAAATAAAATAAAATAAAGTAAAATAAAATTAATGTTTTCAAGAAAAATTATAAAATTAAATCAGTCCTTTTTTAGATTTGTTAACAATATTATACGGATAAAAAATATTATACGCAGACCGTGATAATTTTTTCTCTCGATCTTAATTTTACGTACTTACGACATCGGGACAAGTTAGTGACATTTGTAACGCAAAACCGCCGACACTTTTAGCAACATCGAGCGGCGAAAGCGCAATCAAGAGATGTAGGTTGTACGTATGTACGTAGAAACGGAAGCGTCGGGAAATTTTCCGCTGGTTAGGCGCGAAGAGACTACACCACGCCGGGCGTCTCGTGTAACCCCTGTGGCACTCAGGCCTGTTAAAACATTTACGGCACGGACGCTCACGCCATTGCATTTTCCATCAGGTGGCGAGCGAGAAGCACGCGGATAGATTAACTTCAACGAAGCCTCCGAGGCATCGGTTGAATTAGGGGTCCCGGTTCCGCGCGGCGAACGCAATTTATCCGCAAGGATCGGAACGCGGCGGCGAACGGCCGCCGCAATTAGGTCACCGACGTGGGTCACGGCGGAGGAGATCAATTTAAAGGCCGTCTGCATGCCGCCGGCTTGGATGAACGCTTCGCCAGGAGATGACTTTCAAGGTAAAACGTGCATCGCCTCGAACTTAATTCGCCGAACTTAATCCCGTGCTCGATATAGCGGCCATCGATCGCGCGCACATATATTTCGCAGAGCAGAATCGCCGATAAGAGAACACGTATATAGACCCCTTGAGAAATATAAAATCAATTATATTCCCCGATGGAATTATCAAATTTTTTTTTTTTTCTTTCTTTCTTTTTTTGCTGCCTCGCCGACTGAATATTGGATATTTCAGTAATTAAGTAAGCCAACAATTAAAATTCCATTTAAGCAAGTCCACCTTAAATAAAAAAAATAAAATAAAATAAATCCCCCTTTAATTAAAATGATAGCCTTTTGTGTTTAATTCATGAGCAGTTGGTCTCCCGTGATTTATAACTCGAGTGATGATTAGCATTTTTCATTATCACCAGCGACGATCTCGCGCTCAACGTGAACGCCTATGAATCCCACCCAGGGACAATTATTTTAATAAACATTTATTTATAAGAACAAATAAAGAAGTCTAACGGAAAGTTGGACTTATGTAAATGTGCTTATGCATACACAAAATCCTCGCGCAATCCTATTACCGTTTAACTTATATTGCCGTTACGCTTGTGAATGGCAAAGGACCGGAGGAGCGTAAACAAGGAAACAAATAAGAGCAATTCCAATATCATGCACTTGCAATAGGATGCTTCTTTCAAAGCTTTCTTAGAGTTTATCGAGAGCGGTGTTTCTTAAGAAAATATTTTACTGCAGGATATTTAAATGATTTAAATGCATCTTCTTGTCCGCCAGATCGATTTTAAATATACCTTAAAATACACGCCGACGTGTATCTCTTTTTTTCATAAGCACTCCAGAAACGGAGTTTATTAAACCAAGATGGACAGACTAATTCATAAATCATAAAATTAGTCATTTAATTATCTCTAAAGGTCGAAACATCCCGGGGTCTTATCGTAATTAGGTCACTAGCGCACGTTTCGAGAGCCTATTTAAAGATATGTCCACGATTCCGTATCATAAAACCATATGGTCCATTACGTAACCCTACCGATATCTTTTAAATCGCTATAGCAATTTACAATTACCGCGGCATATTTTTCGCACTTGTTTCTACTTTCGGAATCGTCACTTTCTTAAAGTAAGTATTTCGCTGATAAAAACAGCTGTTAAAAATCTAAATAATTGCGAAGATATAAATAAAGCTTTCATAATTAAATCGCAAGACACAGACACGTAAAATAATAAAAAGGACACGAGACTGACGAACGTTCTAAAATTGTATATTGCATAAAAATATTACAACGCAAGAAAATACGCAGTGGCGTTATGTTTCATTGATTAGAATCGTATTTTTAATTTCTTTACAGCGCGACATTTAAGCGTGTAGCCTATTAACGAGTCTATTATACTTGCAATATTGGGAGGAATATGTTTGGAGATATTCCACATTCTACCTCTCAAAATCCGTGGTTTAATTGTCTCGGAAGATCGAATCGCGGTGGCAGTTCCTACCGCAATTAGGTCATCGCCAAACCCACAGTTGAAAATCAATCAAACGATAACTACGACATCGAATACGACAAACGATCACTCACAATTGGCATAGAAAGCATTCCCGTCGTCTGCAGCGCCCGAATTTTATCAACCACTTGCTAGTTACATCGCGAATGTAAAATAAAAAAAAAAAAAAAAAAGAATAATAATAAATATTTTTCATTGCGTGTATCATACAAGCTTTGCAATTTTCATGAAATAGAAAGAAAACATTTTAACTAAAATTGCGCGAAAAAACAATATGAATATGAATACTGGAATAATTGACGAATGTTCCTAATCGAAATTATTATTATTACGATTTTAAAACTGATCGGTTAATGACAGAGATTTCAACAGCAATTAAAATTTTTCACGTCTATCATCGATACAACTTATTATTATGAAACGTTAGCTAATTAACCTTACGCGAATCATAATGTATCCCCGCGAAGTAAATGTATTATTTACGCGATCTCAAAAGTTTCGCGGCAAGTTCGGTCTTGCGGAAAGCAACGTCGAAATTAATCTTGCGAGGCGAAGATAGGCTTAAATGTTGGCGAACTATACACCACGTCCGTGCTTCCCTGTTATTTGCTTCTGAATTATTGCTGAGAAAACTGTATCGGAAAAGAAAGAATATATGCAAGGAGATTTATGTCGATGTGTCGAGTATCTAATTGGATCGTTACGGCGGAACTTTTGCTGAAACGTGTCGTGAACTAAGCTAAATAGAGAGATATTTCGCGACTGACGATAATGACACCGTTATTGCGATTAAAAAATATAAATGTCCATTATATTGATTATATGTATTTATATTGTACACCGAAAAGTAGATATGAGGTTTTCTGCGGCGACAGGGAGCTACCGTACGTAATTCTAGGCGATAGAGGCAAGGAATGAGAGAACGCGCGAAAATCAGTCATCGGCAACCGGCCGGCGCGGTACATATATGCTGCACATGTGAAAATCGACGCATACGACTTTAAAGTTACGTTCGCTAAATGCTGTCGGTGCAGCAAGCGCCGTATCTGCCTGCCAATGTACATATTTATCACATTAATTGACGAGGATAAATATTTTATTAAATTATTTACTGACATAAGCTAATAATTTGCAATATTAATTTAACTAATTACCGAGAACGCAAGAAATACGTTCGAGTTATTTAATATAAAAACAATGGTCTTTTTATGTTATTTATAAAATACAGACGATTAAAGTAAAGATTTTTTTTTTATCAATCCGCGACTTTAGGATTGTTAGAAAGATTCTCGACGATTTTTATATTTCGCGGACACGAAGTAAAATAATACGATAACTATCGGGATCAAAACACATTTTCCGTAACTGGGTCAACGTGATGGTAAACTATAAACGGCTGTTCGTGTAGCAGAAAGTGCATCTCTATATCCGCATTACCGTTGTCGTAAAATAACCACATGAGACAATTTATTCATTGCACACATACCCTGAGGCCTACATCATCAATTTATAAGATCCCTTCTTCCTAAGGGAAATGTAAGCATCTCTGATATATCCGTAGGTACTCTTGGAGATGAATAACATTGTACATTTACGAAATATTATACAATGCTGAACAATCACTCGCTTATCGTAATCGTGTGTACTCGTCCCGTTTTCGACTCGTTCACCGATTTATGCGTTTATATATCGTCAATAATTTCGTAACGAGAGATTTTTATTCAATCGTAATAACGATCTTTACGCGAGGTAAATCGATATTCGTGGGATGAGAAGAAAAATGCGAACCGATACGGCTCTTGAAAGTTAGCATGAAAACGTACAATAAGCAGGTCACGATATTGCAAAATAGCGTAGGAAATTTCCGTACTACGAGCACGCTCGTCGTGTGCTCGCATCATTATCGTGAAGTAAGACATTATTTGCTCGTTAAACTCTTTCACGATGGCTGGCCTACGTCTCGTCTCTACGCCAGCACCGTACGCAAAAATATATATGAGGACCATTACGTGTATTAAATTTTTCAACAGTATCGCGAATAAAAAAATGACACGTAAAACAATGATATTTTAAAACGGCAAATAAAAGAGAAAATAAAAAAATCATATTTTAACGTAGAAACGTAGTAACGCGAACGCGTAAATCGATGCAAAATTTAAATTGACAAGCAGCGCTGCGTCATATGGGTGTTGTTGAAAAACCCATTTCCTGAACGAAATTAACACGTGTGACGCGTCGCAGGGGTACGCGAGAATATGACGCTTCGAGCGGAAAGGTATAATAATCGCGAAACAAAATTTAGCAAATTTCCTTGCTTTACTTTTCGGTGAAATGTACTAATTAGCATCGCGACCGACTGGGACATCGTTAATTGCATCAGCGAAAATTAACGAAGGCGTACCGCAATTGAATCGGCGCTCATAGAACATGAATACCGAGAACAGAACGAAAAGTACGAGGCTACCTATTTCAACTCTTTCATAAAACAATGCAAATTTCTGTCCTTCACATTATCTTATTTTCGCGAGGACAGCTAGACGGGTCCCAGGCAAATGTTTCAGCCCTTTTTACGGTGAAGTGGACAGCAGTCCTTAAAATATCGCGAAACTTGGTGAGAGCGGTACTCGCGACATGCCACATGCTGTTTAGGAAAGGAGCACTTGGCCGTGATATCTTTATGCGCGAAAAGAGAGAGAGAGAGAGAGAAAGGAAAATTCTGTGCGTACAATAAAGCGTCTGGAAGAATTCAGTGGAAAGCTGTAATTTTAATTAAAATTAAATTTGTATCGCAAAGTCTGATTAATAATCAAGCGTACATTTCTTCTTTGTAAAGCAATTAATCTTTCTACGATTGTTTTAATTGAATATCTCATCGCGTAGTGGATGTGCCTCGCGTCTTTCTACTTTCTACAAATTTAATTACTTACTTAAAGAAAACAATGACGAGAAAATTAAGTAATTGAAAACTGGATTTTGATTAAAATTGAAATAAACATACTCAAAGAAAATTGAATAAATCGTAATCGTTTCATCACAAAGTCCGTTGTCTCCGTTCCTTACTTAAAATTTCTGTCATGTGTTTTTTCAATGTTCCATCGAGGAAAAAAAATTTGCTAAACGGAAACAAGCTGTACGACGGAACGAGAAAAGACGCGATTTACATACGACGTAACGAGAAACTTTCCCAGTTTGAAATCTTCCAAACTTTGCGGCATTCATTTTAGACGTGCCAGTCAAGTTTCTTGCAAAGTAAATGCAGGTATCGCGATCCGCGATGTGCTTCAACGTAAGAATGGAGGAAAAAAAAGCAAAGAAATATCGTGCATTCGAAAACGCGTCTCAATGTTCTAATTATAACTGGACAATAATAACGGTGAGCGTTCACTCATAACTTTATGTAACTCAACGTCAGTGATTTTGCAGTCTTAGTAATTTGAAGCAATCACCTACAAATTATTACAAACAAATCGGCAATTTCAACTATTATATTTTTTAACAAATTGCCTTTTTTTGTTTCTTTTTTTTTTCAGAAAGAAGAAAGAATAAGTTTTGGTCAATGATGACGTGTGCAAAATTTTGAAATACTAATTTAAATGTTTTTACAGTGAAATTAATAAAATTACTAGCCAATTGCATTCTCAGTGAATTCATTGCAAAAATTAACGTTTCGAAATCTAGGAGCTGTTTTTATTTAACAGCGTATTGTATGATTTATCGTATAATAAATTTCACATATAATGAAAAAATAATATTGAACTATGTATAATTTACATGGATTATATTTTATGTACGTTCTTCTTAAATCTGCAAGCTTTAATAAAATAAATCTCTCTTTTTGCCTGCTTTCAAATATTGTAACGTATATTCAATATCTTTCACTCTTTAAAAATTAAAAAAAAAAAAAAAATTATTTTTAACAATTAATATGACTATCAAATACACTCTCATATAAAATACGTTCAACGTCAGCCGAATAAAAAAAAAACCACCAATCGTCATTATTGAGCCAGAAACTCTCTCGTGCTAAGATATCAATGATGCGATCGCTTTCTTACCGTCCAACGACACGCAATGCCTCCAGACGAAAATGCGCATCTCTGCGAGGTCCGAGAATCGCGCTCCTACCTAAATCACGCTAATTACACACAAAAATCGCCTGGCCAGAGAAATCGATTTTCCTGTGCTCGGTATTTAAAGCGGGTACGAGTTAACGCGCGGCCACCGGGAACGCGCCGAATGTTCGGTCCATTAAGAGCGAATATGTGCTCCTGTTTTCTGCGGATTTTGGCACGTATTGGCACACGATCGATCCAATTTGAAAGACTTCGACCCCCGGATGGATTTTAGAGTCGAGAACCGTGCAATCTAGTGGTGCAGTCTGATCGAAAAGAACCGGCATCTGTGAGCCTACGGCGGGCAACCGGTTGACGAACGGCGGCGATCATCTTCATCGATCCCCGCTCTTCATCCATATGAATGAGACACTAAATTTATTAACGGTCCAGCTGCTCCTCTTTTCCTATTCGAGATCGTCGATTGGTCCCCTTCGAGTTTCTATATTGGGAAAGCATTTTCCTCGCTCCCGCGATTGCGCTGATTATTTGTCATTCTCTAGCGCCTTCGCTTTTCTTCTTACGGTAATGTAATGTAATTCTGTCACGAATGATTCTCGATTCGAAATGAAATTCACTCCTTTTCCCGAACGTGCTGTTTTCCTAATTCAAAGCGTTCTCTTCAATCGATCTTCGATCTACGATGCGCAGCAGTTTTTTTTTTGTCTTTTTTGTTTTTTTAAATTCTTTTATTTTAGTAATAAAATGGAAATAATAATGAGAAAGACTAGGATTTATCAGTAATAAACTTATAATCTTCGGTGCGGAAAGGAATATCACAGTGCGAGCGAATCTTTAGTATTTTATGTTTATATACGCGATTTTTATTTTGTACCAATTAATATTTCAATAAAATAAAATATGTTAATAGAGTTAATTAGTTCATAAAATTTTTTTTTCTATTTTTCAAAAATGCTATTTATTATTTATTCTTTATTATTATCGATCCACACTAAATTTACTTTAAAGCAACGAATATTCTATCACTTTTCACAACTTAATTCACAATTTTTTAATTTTACCAAAATTTGCTGCTCTTTTTCTTGGTCCTTTTAGAATTATTCGTTATTATTTAGAATTATCTTTTCTTTCCCTTTATTCTTACATATCTTTTACTACTTCTAATACGTTTGCTTTTCGTATCTTAGATTAAATCACTCGTCCCTTCCTTGCTTTCGTGTTTACTCTCTCCTCGAGCTTTTAAATTAATTTATCGATTCAGTCAACAACCTCTCGCACAACTGTAACCCTTTACTCCTTAAGTTTTTTTTTTTTTTTCTTTTATTTACGTCACGGATACACGTCGGCGAGTCAATGGTCGTTGGGAAAACAACTTCGGAAGTCGGTAATGCGATTTCGCGAACGCCGAGGTCCTTCACCGCGGCCGGTGTTACGCGGCAGGACGATACGACCTAACTGCTCTCACGAGGACCACTGCCCGCGACCGGCAGGGTGGAACAGGGTGGGCACACCGAATGGAGGACGCCGCTCTGTGCGACTGTAGTACGGGGTGTGTGCACACACCCGGGACACAAACTGAGAACAGGCCGTTGCGAGAGACGGAGGGAACGAGAGAGAGAGAGAGAAAGAGACAGAGAGAGAGAGGAAAAAGAGAAGGAGAGGGTGACGGTGAGGTGGCGAAGAAAGGGGGGCAGGGGTGGAGAACGGAGTGCGCGCAACCTGCGCGCAAGCGTGCTGCAGCCCTCATGGGGTGTAGCCGTGGTGCATTGCCTATCTGCCCGTCGAGATGCATATCCTAGGTGGTAGACAGGTAAAGGCGCACCGCTTTATCCCTCGCACTACCCTTTCGTTGCCTCGCACGAATTTCTAGTCTTACTCCCACGAGCCGCCCATTTCGCCGTCCGGCGAACGGATACGAGACGCGATAACGTTTGTTGCGGCTTTGGAATATTCCCCCATTTTATTCTCATTTCGCTTCGCCTCGCTATGATGCACAATAACGGCAAACGTTTTTAAACAGCAAAAAAAAAAAAGAAAAAAAAAAGAAAATTAAACTTGTTACTCCATGTAGCTTATTAAAAGCAAATGAAGTCATTGAAGCGAATCAAGTGCATAAATCAGACGTATAAGATACAAAAGTGAGATAGAAAAATGTAAAAATTATAATGGCTTTTATGATCCACGCGGAAAAACAAAAAATGTAATTGTTACTTAAAAGAAAAAAATATATCTTGTCTCATCAATTTTGTATTACAAAATTTATTAGCTCGTAAAGAGATTGCGAGAATATTTTCATTTGCGTTTATGTTCTTTTTGCCCACAAAAATTTTAGAGCAAGTTCAACAGATAACGATTGGATATCAAAGTGAAAAAATTAGATACTTTATCGAGTCATATTTCAAAGCCATAAAATATACGCGATAAGCGCGATACGTCGATACGAGACAATTTAACCGCAAATTTTCCTTGACAAAGCGTTTCGATATATTTCCTCATTTTTCTCTTCGATTTGTTTTATTTCGCAGATCATCACCGTTCCGCTTTTCCATCGGTTTACGATGTAGGACAATAATAATTGTCGTGGGACGTACTAAAATGCCGTTTCATCCTTTTGTCTCTAGTTGCTAACTGCGAGCTTTTTTTTACCGCGCGAACGAACTGTCGTAATGTGAGTTATTTCTACGTTAACGTATCCTGGCCGTTGTTCTCTCCCTTCGATGTCACTGAAATTAATCTTTCCTCTCACTTCCAGAGAAGTCTATTATCTGTAGTCGAAAGCGTGCTTTTTAAAATCGAGTCTTCTTTTTACACATTCGAAAGAAGAAAAAAAAAGAAAAGAAAAAAATTGTTATCTGCACTTTTGTATAACGTGATACTTTAGAATTTAGATACAAAGTGTTTGAATTTACTTATTCGCGCAAAAGATCAGAACCTCGACATTTTTCTTGTTTCGGTACTTTGAAAAAGAAACTTTTCTCTTTCGTCCTTTTTGTTTTTACGGATTCAAAGCGCCGAATGTACTTTTCTCGTAAACTTATAAGTTTATCTACCGCTTTTCCGAGATCAAATTTAAAAGGAAGAGATGAGAACCATATCACGTCATTCAACTTTAGGAAATCTGATCCTCTCGTCCTGCGACCTCCGGTTTCCATCGCGATTATAATCTTTTATGTAAAGCGTAAACAGATTTATGATAAATATACCTACGAAGTAATTTAATAATCCAGTGTATCGAGTAAATTTTATCTCCAAGTAAACATAATTATATTCATGTATAAAACATTTATATGCAATTCAAGCTAATTGCAAAAGTTACTGAAATAAATAATATCTACGCGATTTCAATTTTACATTATGAATTTTAAAAATCAACAAAGACACTCTTAATAATTAATAATTTTAATTAAAAATCTGTCCAAAATACTTAATAATTTATTATTGCAAATATTTCGATGTTATTGGTTTAATTTATTTCCCGGCGGCTATTTTGTAACAGTAATCAATTTTTTTCGTCGTTAACTTTATGTAACAGTTCTCGATGTGAACAATTCCATCTGCTAACCGTGCAGATTTAACCAACGCTCAAAATTACGCTAATTGAATCCGAGTAATGAAGTACAAAAATATAAAAAGCGCAATAAAAATAATGAAAGAGATAAGTGAGCACAGAATGCAAAAAACAAGAAAAATCTCAATGATATTGATAACCATTTTTTTTTCTTTTTTTTTTTTCCCTGTAAGAACCATTAAACTTAGATTCGAGAAACGTTGCTTCTTGAATTTATCAGGTCGAGTAGGATTGACTAACTTAAAAGAAGCACTCGTACTTCTGCGATATCTAACAAGCACTCAACGGCCAAGGATTATAAGTTTGATCGTGGGAGGATTAAGCAGTTGTGTGAAATTAATACAGTGTAATACAACTGTGGGTTAAAGTTATTACAAATTTGATATTAAATTTGTAATAATTAAATAGTGTAATAATTTTATATCGAGGGCATTCTTACAGTTGTAGACTTTATTAAAACGTGACAAGATCTGCGAAAAAAAAGATAATTCTATCGCGCTCAACTAGAATCTTATCATTGCACCATCGACAATGTCATAAAATTACGTGTTATTCCTCTTAAATAGCATCAAAATAAGAATAATTTTGCTCTCGCGTTAACGTTGTCATAAACAGCGCGTTAATAATATGTACAAACGCCGCTTAGAGCGTTAGCAAGATGTAAAACGGACTTGGCGTAGCAGCACGATGTTACACGGCCGGCTATTATTCACGTCGACGGACGACATTTTGATGCACTACGTCTAACATTTATTGCGCTAGCACGTCTCTAATTCAGGATCATTATAAAGCGTTACAAGGGTAGGAGCGGACAGGGAACGGCAGGAAACGAAATAATGCGAGCCACAAGAGAGTATAACATTCAGGGAGAATATAGAAGAGCTGCAGAATTTTGAGGAAGACAAAACTTTTTCCCTCATTCAACTCCTATTTTTTTTTTTTTCTTTGTGTGGAATTACCAGAAAATAATTAATTTAAAGCAAATATTACGTATTTGTAAAAAGATTATAAAAATATTAAAATATATCCAATCAAAACGTAGATAAAAATTTTTTTCCGCAAATGAACTTTAAAATTTAGTATTCCTGTACGCATATCGCCGACGTATCCATCGAATCGCGATATGTAAATATGACGGTGAATATCGAATAGACTTTCAAGATCTGTTTGTTAAACCGTATCACGTATCTCGAGTATCGCGTCTTAGTTTCTCAGTTTCGACTGAGTTCCTTGGATGGAGCGCGACTGTAAATACGTAGCGAGTGTAACTTGGTTTCTTTTATCTTTAACTATTAAAATGGTTCGACAATTCCCGCGACACTGACAGCGCTATACATCCATTTGGTCTTTCGAACTTGTCTCACTGTCTCTCGGAAACTTCCAAACTCGTAACTCGAAGTATTGGCTCAAACCGTAATGACCTACAAGACAAACAAGTTCGGAACTTTTCACTAGTCGACGTCGATCCACCTTAACAACGATTATAATGAGATACAACCACTTACGGTAGCTTTAACGTAGCGGCGCGAGCATGTTGCGAATATCACGCTATACGAGAGAAAGAGGTGCTTTAAAAGAGAAAAAACATTTTTCGCGCTTAATTTTCCAATCCTAGTATATAGAAATAATATTAAAAGTGTAATTAACGTTGTTACACACTTACGGTACTTTTGTTAATTAACTCTGTTTCTCGAGGAGAAAAAAAAAAAAAACACGTTAAATAAACTACTATGATCTCTAAGAAACTTTTCCGAATTCTTTCAGAAAAGCGAAGTGCCTCCGTCTGCCTTCGACGTTTTTCGAAGGAAATAAAGAGAAATCGAAGGGAATCGCGGACAGGACGGATTTTCAGTTGCCATCAAAGACGTTGGCGCCCGCCCGATTTTTAATTAATGTCAGGTCACGGAGAGAAATGGCTCCCCCATCTACCGCCGTGTTCCTCAGACTCTGAACGATCTCGACCCTGTCGTTTCATGAAAGAATCGCCTATCGAAAATCGATGAAGTCGTCAGCACCCGATGGCTGCCTCTGTTACCAGCGCTTTCCATCGTTCGCCGCGCATAATCGTTAATATATCGGCAGAGCTGTACGGACAGCTGATAGGCGAGGTTGCCTTTGCGAATCACACGGCACTTGCAAGTCCCTTCGCGCCAAGTTAAACGAAAAATGAAAGAGGAAAGAAGAAAGAGCGAGCAATTTAAAATTACGTGGACAAGCAATTTCAGTGTGATAACAGAAGAAACACGGGATTCTACAGCAATATTAAACGTAATAACAACGTTAATCTCTGCAGCTGAATGGAGAAGAAAATCAAGCAATTCCAGAATTTAAAAAGGAATAGAAGAAGCAAACATTTATCGGGAAAGAAAAATCGTGCGAAGAGAAAAATCATTCAAATTACCTCTTTTCTTTCCGAGCATTTTAACTTCTATAAGAAGTAACTTATGGAAAAAAATAAAAAAAAAAAACTTGTGATCAAAAATTCACATTTAAATAAGAGCTAAAAATTTTTACAATCTTTTAACTCTCGTGAGTTACATAAATAATTAATAAATACATTTTCTACTTTAATTTAAAATAACGCAAGTAAGCCAATTAAGCGCTTAATTGGCAATAAGAACTCTAGCTGTCTTGACATAAGCTCCGTTATTGTAGCGAAAAAATCACCTACTTTATCTTTTCTAAAGAACGTCTTACCGCGAAAAAGATAAGCAGCACTCATTTTAAGTAAGCTCTCGTATTACGTCAGTTTACGAGAGCTTGAAATAAATTACAAGTATTTCCACATAGATCTAGTGCAAATTGCACGGAATAGAGCCACCCACATCTCGCTAAAAATACTCAGAACTTCTGATCTTTTGACATTTAAAATTACCATAACCAAATAACTTTAATTTATGATTTGATTTAAAAATAATTTTTCAGATTTAAAAACTAATATTTTATCGAAAATTCGCATTTCTTTACTTTCAATCATTAATTAATAATGAAACATTTTAAGCTAAAATTCTACCGAGGCAACATCTTTAAAAAATTTCCTGCTTTCCATTCCATGAAAAAGTATGCTTTAATAATTCGCTTTTCGCGAAACTCGGGTAGTAAAAATTAAAAAATTTCTTCGTTCTTAGCTCCAACTACCTATAACTTTGAAACGTCTAAAATTCTTCTTTTTTCTGTTTTTTTTTTGCCAGAAACCAAGCGTTCTTTCCTGACTAAAGAAATTATCGATTCTATATTCGCGAAAGGTTTAGCACGAGATTCAAGATCGCCGATTGCGGAATATTTTACGTTCGAAGGGACCGAATGTCGACACCGGCGGTTCTTACCTTCTCTGCCGAACTTGCGCTTCTTCTTACCAGCGCCGCCGCTGCTGGACGAGCTCTTGCTCGAACTCTTGTCCTTGCTCTTCCAGGGTCCAAACATTTTCCGCAGCTTCCTTCTCAGCGTCTCAAGGGCAGCGTCATCGGGCGCGAAAACGGCGCGGGCGTTTGTCGCGCGGCTGGACGCACCGCGCACGTTCACAAACCGCAGGTGGCGCGTAGCCGCACGAGATGCATCGTCTGATGCTGCGGGTGCATAGAAACGACGGACGTACGTCGCACCGCCGCGCGATCGCGCCGCCTCGTTACGTCGTCCATCATCGACAAATGAGATGCGTTCCGCCTCTATCGTCTCCGCGCGAAATCGGCGACGAGACGAAAATAACTCGCAAACGCGACTTAATCCAAACTGTTAAGTCCAAGCTGGCGAGAGTCCTATCTGAAAGACACGTCGTGCCCTGATCGCGAAAGTGCAAAAAGTTAATATTTCATTAATGACTACAGTTATTTAATTTTAATCAATTATTTTAAAAATTAATTATATTTATGATGAATATTTGACACAAAATTTGTATTCTTAATTTATCATGAAAATAGTCGCTGACTTTGATAAAATAAATTTATACTTCTAACTGTGGTCGTTAAGAATGTTCTCAAGCACTTTAACAATCTGAATTCTCGTCTGCATCGTGCGATGCTGCTAACTAAAGCAATGCCTAATCGAACGGCGAACCATCTCTAACTTCACAATCAAACGATATCTTTAATTATCTATCTTATAAAGAATTCCGAAAATGGCAAAGGTATCCGAGAAATTCAATCTCTCCCTAGTACGTTCGCTTCTTTTATTATCGAGAAAGACGAAAGAACCCGCGTTCAAAGCGAAAGAAATCTTATCGACGATGTTAACAAATGAAGGAGGGTCATTGTGGAGAACGGAAATTCCGTGGTACGAAACGCAACTCCACGGATGGGTTGGATCCTATCAAGACGATAGCTGATTTCGAGAGGAATTCGCGATTGTCGCCGCAGCGTCTCGGCGCCACTAACTTCGCCATCTTTCGGTCGCGGAGTATTTTACGAAAACGGCTGTACAAACTTACGAACTGGATCAGCGAATCAAAGTGACGGCGGCCCTTCGTTTAAGGCCATCGCGAGACAACTTCGTCCATCCCTTCACGCGCTCGCTAGCGCTTCGAAATGGAACCACGAACGTTTGCAAGAGACAGCGATGATGGATAGTACGCCAAAAACGATGAAGATACAGCGCGCGCTACTTCTCCGACTACAACAAGCCCCGTCTCAGGATTTATGATTTTTATTACCGACTACGAACCCTCCTACGTCATTCTATCACAATTTGCCAAAGGCATCGACTGTGTTAATTAGATGTCATTTATCATCGCTCAATATTAAAAGAGCGGCCCGCGACGCAGCAACCACGCCAAACCTCAGACATTTTTCATCTTTCCCCGACAAATCGAAGAAGCTAAACGATAAAATGTATCGACTTAAAAGAACACGTAAGTAGCTTTTGCGTTATAAGATTTAATTTTCCACTACTGATTTTACCATCGAGACGCAAACTTTATGCAGCCATGAGATTCATTGTTTCACACGATCGCGATAAGATGAAAGGTCACAGTTAATTAATAGGTAACGTTCTCATTAATAGCAACGCGAGCTAAAATAACATTACGCCAAGCATAATTTCAAACTAATAATTCACGTAACATTGCTGGCTACAGAAATCGCTTTAATGGAAATTTCGCCTATTGGCTTTTACCATATCAAAGCGGATCAAACTGAAAAGCGCAAACCGGCAAATTTAACGGACTGCTTTTATGAATGCGTTTTAACCGGCAAAATGGAAACTCGCGTTCTTTTTCTTTAAAAAAAATAAAAAAATAAAAAAAATTATAAAAAATTAAAAAAAAAAAAATCCCGCAATAATCGTGCAAATTATTCAATATCGTCGAAGTGAGAACTATCAACGAGACTTCAGAATGAAAGACGACCATTATTGATGCCGCTTACACGCCTCTGAAGAAGCGGCCCACCTTTGAATTAAATGTCACGCAAACCGACGATCTCCGAAAAGCGAATAGAGTACTGGGTGTTGCGTGCCGGTTAATTAACCCGACTAATTGGATCTTTTGCTTCCTTGATAAAACGGTAATTAATTGGATTCGCGGATCGATGCGATTGCTCGCTCGTATATCGCCAAATGAACCGTTATTTCAGTTCGCGCAGTTATTGCCTTTCGATATCTCGTCACCGGACGAACGAGCGAGCGAGCGAGCGAACGAGCAAGCAAATACCACGGCAAAGAGATTCGCGAATCATTCGATTGGCAATACCCCTTTGGTCGTTCATCTCTCACCGAGACCACTTTCCTGCGATTCGTTGATCTTGATTTATGAGCCGCCCGCGAAACTTACTTTATGATCGAATTGGATTGTATCTAGCTACGAGAATTTTAAGCGCGTCGAAATGCGAATTTTTGGAAAAATTCGAACGGAAAAACTGGCTCGTGACTGTGCTCTCAAGTTACGTTTCGTTAACGTTAAACGCGATTATTATTAGACGGTCGATTTAATTTAATTATATTTTAATTTGTAAAAATTAATTTTTTGAAATAAATTCTTGTTCTTTTTTTACTATGTTTTTTTACTTTTTTTTTCGTAGTTATTAAATGTATCGCTCATAATACTTAAGAACAAAGCTTACTTATACAATTAGAAAATAAGTTGTTACTTTTTTTAGTTTTCACGCCCTGTCTGCGAAGAATAAGATAAATTACGGTTACCCTCATCACACCTCCGGAAATAATATCTTTTTATGTAATAATAAAACGTTCTTTTTACTCGATTGCGAAAGTAATAGCGCATTCGCGTCGGTATAACAGCGAGGCAACAGATTATTTTGTGGATTATATATACGCCCTATATTGTACCCATTCATAATAAATACCGAAAACTTTTCTAAGGATTATGTTAAACAAGAAGTATGTCGTAGTGGAAGATACTGGCTACGTGTTACTCCGCACGCGGACGGTGACCGCATCGAGGTCAAGGCACTCGGTGGTTCACCATATTGCTACCTTCATCGTACAGCATGGACACTACCGGCGACGTTCCGTTCTCCATTTTCTTCCAAGGATATTCGAAACCATTAATCGATACGATGCGCAAATACGATTGTCACGGAAGACAGAGGACATCGCCCGCATCGTTCGCACCTTAACAACCTTAGACCTAATCCGCGAGTCTCGCATATCGACCAGAACCTCCTCGCGTCGAGGAAACTAATACTAACAATCGGAAGGTGGAGAAAACAGGGACCGGCCCGCACGTTGCTCCGCACTGTGCCGCAACGGGACCGCAATCAAGATGGTCGGCACAACATTTGACCGGTTTATTGTCGCAATTAGGCACCCCGATAATTACGACAAATCTAGCGACGGTCCCTTACGTTTACGAGGATCACGGTCGATGGTTCACCGGCTAGACGTTCGAAGGGGGACGAACTTGAAAGACGGGACACCACACTACCACGGCCGACTGCGATTACCTACACGTCGTTTCACGGGAACGCGGTGAACGGGGATGCAGAACGTAGCGGCGGCGGCGGCGGCGGCAGCAGCACTAGCACCACCACTACCACCGGCGAGGGTTGTACTCTCGAGGACCCGGCGGGTATCCTCCCTCAGATATATCAGCCGAGACTATGTCACCGCGACTTATCTACGAGACGAGTGACGCGTACTTCTCACCCGCGACGGCTCACCACGACGAAGGTCGCGATCGATCAGTACTTTTCGAAAAAGACGCCCGTCGTTCGAGAGAGGCGAACGTGAGAAACGATGAGGTACAAATCACCACCACGACGACCACCACCACCACGATTGCCGCGCCGGCTACACGTCGTTTCACACGTCGGTGCACCTGCAGCGGCCGCAGCAGCAACGGCAGTGGCGGCACCATCAGAAGAGCGATACGTCGCTGGGACGCCCGGAAAGTCCCGGCTAACACCATCCCCGTACCTCCCATTCGCGATCCTTCCCGGCGTCTTCCTCTCTCCTTCTATCTTCCTTTCGCGTGACGTCACGGGAATGGAGTCGAGGATCGATCCCGAACGCCCACCCTCTAAGCCCGCATCCTCTCTCTCCCAAACGGTACTGACCGGATAGAAAACATTCGACCGTTCCCGCGAGCCTCCAGCGACCCCCCGGATGTACGTACGCAGCCCGTGACACGCACCATGCAATAAAGGGCGCGGAAGGGCGTAATTTCTCGCCTGATGGTGTGCGGTCGCAACGCGAGCCCGCGAAGGGATGAAACGGCGCGCGGGAAAATGGAATAAGAATAAAGAAAGCATGCTCTGTCAAGGAACATGTTTCACGGAAAAGATAATTTTGAGCTTGCACTCTAAATAATTTTTAATTCCCGAATTAACAATCGCTACAAAGGAATTAATTTTGATATTAAATAAATATTGCACAAATTTAATTTTTAAAAATTATTTTTGAAATCGATTTATTAATTACTTCTAAAATTAAGAATGTATTAATTAAAATCCGTATTTCAGATTATACTATATTGAAATTTAATTGTCAAATTTGCTGGATGGCCCTACAGATCAAATATGAATTTTCGCGAGACGTGTCAATAACTCTAAAAAAAAAATATTAAACAGTTTACAATAACGATTGTTACGATTGTTTTTTCTCTTGGGAAACGTGTCGATTTTACGTATCAATATACTCTTCTCAGTCCCATGACATAACGAGCATGTCTATTGCTTAGCCGATAGATCAATAGACGCGCGCAAGAATTAATTACAGCAATTATTTATCGTAAACGTGGTTATACCTAACTATAACGACATAATTAATGATAAAACTAGTACGCCAGATAGCCGGTTGGTTGTTTTGCCTCTGTTATGAGGCCGGGATGCGTCGGAATGACTCTCAATTCCAAACATCGAACATTCAAATCTGCATCTGTGGGTCGGTTAATCTGCATAGATATTGCACCGTGCAACGAGCGCGTGGAAATTCGGCAAACTATTCTCTACCTTCTCCCCCTTCCCTCCTCCTATCAAGAATTCTTTTGTCCCCGGAAAGCGCTTGTGCGCCAATTCGGCGTTGAAGTGGCATTAAAAGAAGGATAATGTCCTCGCCCGTCGTCTTTTGATCCCCGATTTTTCGTCGCTTCGTCTCGGAGATAGAAAATGAGATAAGATCTGACGAAACCGACGCTCGTGCGGGCTAAGAATAAAGAGAAAATCTCACGCGCGCTCTTTCGACCTTTCGTAAATAAATGCTGAAAGAGCTCGATCATCATTTACGATCTTCACCCTATCACTTGATGGTAAAATAACGTAAAGAGAGCATTGAACCCACTCGATCGTATAAAGAAGAAATTCCCTTTCGCTAATTTTAATAGTCCTCATAAACGTACGCTCACTTTCATGCGTGTGCTACTAAAATTGTAATACGATTATTCATCATATCGCGTTCTTATTGTAATGTAATATATTGTAATTATAAATGTACATTGTAATATTTTTTATGTTTTCAACGAGCGAAGTTTTTAGTGAGCTTAGCCAGGAAGTTTTAAATGCAATGCTATTTTAGCTCGTCGCGTAAACTTTAAGAAGAATCAAAAGGAACATCCCCGTCAGACAACAAGATTTTGTGTGACGAGCGGCGCACACTTGCTGTAAGTGTACTCTCGTAGGTATAAAATTTTAATGCAATGCAGCAAGGCAGCATCGTGGATTTTACATGAATGACCGTGAAGATGAGATCAGAGTAGAAACAAATAGAGACCGAGTCCCGTTCTTTGCAACGTTTTGTTTTCTTACGCAGCTATTTTTCTTCCTCGCTGCCCTCATTTACAAAGTGAAAAGGTAAAAAGCACTCTCGGGACAACAATGGCCATTTTAAAATTTATCAGACAATTTGTCACGAACGAGTTGCTCAATTAAACGATTAGGAACTTACAGGCAATTGTATATACGTAGATACATTTTGCATTAAATTTCAAATACTTATACGAAGAAATTAATGAGAATCGCGATTAAAAAACGTAATTACTTTGCGCGCAATAAACAAACTTGCAATTTACTTTAGCGCAACTTGTAAATTGTTTTAAAGTATCGTTAATTGTAACGTTATACGCCACGTGTGACGCAACATTATTATCAACAGCGTATTTTGCGCGAAGCTTTCTTCCGTGTAGGCGATTCGATGCATCGCACGACCGGAAGAGCGTGGGAGTACAAAAGTGCATTGGTCGATGAGGCGACGTCTTACGCATCGGTCAGACAATTTACCGCGATGCAATGTCAGTGACCCTATTTACTGCAGTCTAAACGAGCGATTAATTGCTCTGTTCGCCGTACGGAAAGATCTACCGCTTGAAGGCGTGATTCTCGTTTAGTAATCCAATTACACCTAATAGTGCTTTTATACTTAATTAAATTAAATAATTATTATTGTTTCGTTTTTTTTCCCCCTTCTTTTTTTTTAAATAATATAATTTAATTAAAGATCAAGACGATTATACTCGATAAATTCTTTGAGTAATATTTAATTAATTGTTACCGAGATTCTCAAACGAAAATAAATATATTAAGCGAGCTTTAAACGAGAAACGGAAAGGTACGTTATAGCGTCGGACACATTAAAATACGGCCTTTGAGGAGCAACGTAATCAACCTTCATGGAATAAAGGAAGTGTTAGAGACCAAAAGCGCATTTGCGTAGTCACGAAGGATCACGTCGTTTCAAGTGACGAGGCAAGCGCGTCGCGGTTAATCTTAAAATTCAGCCGGAGCCGATAATGTTATCTTTGGTTTACCACGCGCTGCTTGCACGGCTTCAAACGACTTAGCGAGAGATCGTCTAAACAGGCGAATAAGCGAGGGGTAAACGAAGTAATTGTGAGATTAAAATCAAAACTAAAAGCGCATTTTGCGCTTCCATAGGCGAAACAAACACCTCGCGATAGTCCCGTAGAAAATTGTAAATCCACATAAGACCTGCGCGTCTTAATGCTCAACCGCCTGCGAATCCGAATAAGTACAGCGAAGGGAACGATGTTTCTCTCGCACCCCCTCGTTCGTGCGAACGTGCCCTAGAGCAATGCACACGTCTCTGTGTCTTAAGAGGCTCATTCAAATGCACGGTCATACGCAGTCGTGTCATGCGGTTCCTGCATATCGTCTAGACCGAATTACGAGCTGTAAAGAGCTCACCCTCGCCCCGGTATTATTTAATGAAAAAGTAAGCTTATTCTCGTGACTTCCCGCCGATTCAGCGGAACGATAAATGCAAAATCTTTCTTTCATCTCGATAATTCCCCCGATTGAATTCACGCAATAAGGGAGATATTAAAAATTTTCTTTTTTTTATTTGTAATTTATTAATATCGCCTGTTAGATTTTTTTTTAAATTGTAATTTATCTAATATTAATATCGCGCGTTAGATTTTTTTTTATTGTAATTTATTTAATATTAATATCGCACGTTAGATTTTTTTTTTTTTTAATTTAATTTTACTTATATCTCGCCGAAAAAAATACTCTTTATAATAACCTTTCGGAGAAATAAAATAAATCGAGACTCACCGCGCTTCTGCCGACAGCTACGTTGCTCCTCGTTGCTCCATCGGGCGTCATTGCAGACGTAATTTCTGGCACTGGTTCCACGGCGGGAGATTATCAAAGAGTCCTTCGGCAAAGGAGGGAGAGGCTTGTTAGCGTCGTACTCCTGCTCCGAGCAACTGCCGTCCGAGCGACATTTCGGAGACGGATTTGCGTTACGAGTGACAAATAAAGCGTCCTGAGTTCCGTCGTGATGCAAAAACACTGAGTCGGTGTCCGAGGTGCTGTCCTCGCTTCTATGTCGCCTGGTGGGTGGCTCAGGTGCCGTACCACGTTTGGTCGGCCAATTGCCAGTAGCTAACTCTGGCCCGGCATTCGGTTGATTAGAGAAACTGACTCTCTTGGGGCCCGTGCTTCCGTACTCCACCGACTCTCCTCCTATCAGACTTCCTCGTTTAAATATAGGATGTGGTCGAGGCTTGCCCTCGCTATCGTTTCCGTCTTCTTCGTAAATTCCACCAATTTCCGGCCTCCTCGCAGGAGATGCCGCACTGGTTCTTCTATCGACAGATTTTCTGTACGTCGCGTGAAGGCTGGAACGCTCAACGTCGCCTCTATGGAAATGCGGAGAAGCGCTCTTCGATCTCTGGCCGTCGTATCCCGCGGGATCGCGCAAGTTCATGGATTTTATTGACATCTCCTGACGATCCCGTAGCGCCTGCTGCGGCCTGACTATCAATACCGGTTGATTCTGCCCCTTTTGCGCTTGCATTAACGGCGGCTTTCCGGTCGGACTCGTCTTGAAACGTTGCTGCACGGTCGCCCAATAAGCTCCGTCTCCGTGAACGACTGAACCGAGCGGCATCATGTTAGAATTAAACGCTTGATTCGGCAACGCAGTCGACATCATGGGACTTCCAGTTCTCGTTTTGTGAAACGTTTCGCACAGCCCGTCTTCCATCATATTTTGCTCGTAGATTCGTCGTTGCTGCTCCTCGTTCAATTTCTTCAACTGCTGCCAGTACACTGCCTCTCTCATTTCAGGCAGATCGATCTTCGGCGCGATCTGTCTCGGAGCGGAATTCACTGACGAAACGACCGACTTCCGATGTGCCTCAAGTGCTTTTTGCTGCCAATAAAATGCTTCCAAGCGCTGCCTCGTCTCTCGTTTCGAGGGCGATAACAGTCCGCAAGTCGAATGACCTTGTTGACTGCACGACAACGTGTTGGCAACTCGTTGCACGTACGACTCTTGATCCTGTCGTGGGCGCTGCTGCGATTGATACTGTCGGCGTTGCTCGTAAATCGGCTCGCGCTGAAGCGAACTCGCGCTTACGTACATCTTATCCTGACTCGCGGTCGGTGACGACTGCCGACCCTCCAGCATCGCCGCCGTCACGAACGATGCTCGCTGTTGCTGAACGGCATCGTATCGCCGTTGCTGACAAATATCTTGAACTGTGGTCGGCGATTCACGTATCGGAGATCGCGCTACTCTTTTCCCCGATTCATTAAGTACTCGCTTCGTCTCCGTGGCGCACGACTGTGGACTCTGCGACGTCGAATTCCGACCTTGAACCCGAGCCGCTCTCTCGTCGGCATCGCGGCACGGCTTGTTCGAACCGTACGGATCGGGTGGCGGCAACTGATCGTTCTCGTGTTCGAATTCTCGCATTTCTAAACTTAGCGCGTTACTGCGAGACGGGCTCGCTTGTCCGCGATGTCCGTAAATCGGCTCAGGACGCGATATATTTTTCGGGAAGCCGCAGGACATTGCACTCATTTGTCCTATAGATCTTTCGATTCCCGTGATGGAAGAGTTCTGACCGGCGTACTGATTTCGCGCTTCGATTGGAACGATGCCAGAGATACCGTCGCGCGAATCCGCTATAGGAACGGGCGACTCCGCGTCACAGAGTCTGGCCTCGTTCAACGGCCGAGAAACTCGTGACTGGCAGATGACTTCTCGCTTGGGCGAAGCTATTAAGATCTGATCATCAGGATGCGATTTTCTACCTCGTGATCCTGCCGATGGTGACATCGCTACTGTCGTGCCGGATTTCGACGGTGAAACGCTTTGAACGGATGATCTGTCGGCCTGACTGCACGCTAATGAGTCATTCTTTAAATTCGTGTCGCCGTTATCATAATTTTTTAAACAATCTTCGCGCGAGTTTTCAATTTCGCATTTCGATTCGACGCTCTCATTGCTCTCGCAACATTGAAAGGAACAATTCTTCGAAGGTGACTGTTGACTCGGCGAACATTTTTGTTCGAAAATTAAATTATCTTTCCTCTCCGGTGATTTCTTCGTTACGGAATCTGAGCTCTCCGTGCTTGCAAAATGTTTCTCGCGACACGGCGACGACGGGGTTTCGTCGTAGACGTGCTCGTCGATGTAGTTACCGGACGATTGAGAAGTCGTGGTTTGACCTTCATTTTCGTAAATTCTATCACGCGCATCTTCAAAGAGCGGTCGGTCAGCAGGCGAAGTTCGAGCACTGCTACGGGGCGAGTTTAAGTAATACTCGCCGCTCTTCGAACTCGTAGGCGAAAATTCGCTTTTCTGACTTGAATTCGGTGTACAACTCGAGTCGGCATAATCGCCGGATTTTTGGCTTGATCCGGGCGACGGGTACTTGGAGCTTCTTCCAATCAACGGCGCTTTCTGATTTTGATTCACGATCGGCTGTCGAGTGATTTTAACTTGCGCAGAAACCGACTGCGGCGGACTGTGAATTATACTTGTCTCGAGGCTTCTATCATTCTGATAAAGACCGGATTGATTGCGATAATCCACGTTGTCGGCAACGTCGAAGCCGCCAAGGCTGTCGCACAGTTGATTAACTCCGTCCTGATAATTTTCGTAATTCGCCAGCTCGAGTCGCGACTGCGGAATTTCGGGTAACGGCCTGTCAACGGGATGAATGGCTCGCGATCGCAAATATCGTTCTCCGGGCGGCGCCGAGATCCGACCGGAAGCGCCATGATTTCTTTGAAAGATGTAAGTACGCGCGCCGTGGTTCGACTCCTGCAAACTGTGCTTGCGCTCCAGATGGCCGTATCGCCGACTGTCGTGCTCTTCCCGTCTTTGTCTCTGTTCGTATTTTCTCATATCGGGCGAGATACCGAAATGCCCGCTTCGTTCCAGCCATTTCTCGTCAGGCGCAATCGAGCTCAGACTGGAGTTAGCGGTGTACGATCTTTGACCTCTGGATCTCTCGCGAAGAAGCCGCGTGTCGTCTGTCTGCAGGAAATGATCGGGTGTACTAGTAATCGGGCCCTGCTCGGGAAACAATTCGCGCTTGATTTCATCTAATCTCTCGTCAATGATCGAGCCGTTCAAACTGTTGTCTAACTTGACATTTCTCTTGATATCCTCGTTCAAATTCATCGTGTCCGGCGACCTCGTATAATTTCCATTTTGCTGATAACGAGCGAAGTGTCGCTCGTCGTACCTCCTTCGTTCCTTCTGCTCCTTTTTTTTGTAATCCTTTCGAGAATCCTTCGGGGAGAAGATAGCCGGTAACAGGCGCCGAAAGCCGAGCTTCTTTTTTTGTTTTTCTTCCTTCTTTACTTTGGACGATCCCGCTTCCATCGTGAATTCTTTTATAAGATTCGCGTAACCGTCGCTGTTATTATAATTTCGAGCAACAAAAGTCGTCGGATCAATAGATTCCTTCGAATTAACCACTGTAAAAGAACTCGACGTTTTATCGTTCTTATTTTCAATTATAAGATTCTTCTCATCGGCAGGAAGTAACTCGCTTCTTGCGTGGTCGATATTCTTTTTACAATTATTTTTTCTTTCGTTCGAGTTTGAATCGTTATCAACGTTAATCGCGTTCTTTACAATATTTTCTTCTCTTGAGCTCAGATCCTCGTGAACTATCGCTTTCGTGAGAATGGTGTTACTTCTTTCTACTTCTTTATTCCGAGCGTAATTTTCATCTTCGTCACGAAAAATTCGATCAAATCCATCGGTATCGTCATTATCATCCGTCTGTACTTCTCCATTCACTACATCGGCGATATCTTCATCAACGGCTTTAATCCTGTCTTCTAGACACGAATCGGAATCGACAGTGCTCACGGTACTGTTTTCAAGAATCTCCTCCGAGGTTCGTCTCTTCGATTCGTCGATCGACGTTTGCCTCTCCGTGAATTTTGCTTCCGGATGCTTCCGGTCGAAAAACAACCGGGTGTCACGATCTTCGACGATACTTTCGCGCGAGGACACGCTGCCGAATTCTTCAACGTAAGACGATTTCGAAGATTCCGATGAGTTTCGGCGTAAACGATTATCTAAAAATTCCCCGGACCACCTTTTTTCCACCTCCGTTACTTTCTCGCTGTATTTGCGTTTAACGTCGATTTTTTTCGACGATCGCTCGTCGATCTCGCTACCTCTGTCGTTATCGGACGTATAATCGAGATCGGTTTCCAGTAGCCTCTTCTCTTCGATTTTCAGCCGCTTATCCAGATTGTGCCTCTCAAGGAAATCCTTATCGAATCCGGAACTTAATATCTCGCTGCAGTTTGAGTCCGTAATAACCGGCGGCTTCAAAGCATAATTCGCTTGAAGACCCAACAATTTCTCTTTGTAGCTTCGCGCGGTACTAGCGTGAATCTTTGTGCTCAGATTCTTTTGAAGATCGTCGATAGTTGCCTGACTCCTCTCCAAACGATTCCGGACGTCTCTGTCAACTCTCGCTTCTCCTTCGCAACTTTCAACGTCCTCCTGCTTTTCAGTCTCATCTAATTCACGTTCGCAGTTCACATTCACAACCTCAAACGTCTCATCGTGTTTATCGATTTCGGGGCTTATACTGCCGTCGCCTTTTTTATCGCCAGTAACGTCTTCCGTTCCGAAAAGTTCTTCTTCAGGTTGCTCTTGCTTAACCTCAGTCACTATCTCGTCAACAACTTTTTCCCTTTTCGACAATAAATCTTCTGAAAATTCTTCTTTCGCGAGAGAGACCGAGGTCGCTATTAAAGATGATTTCTGTTCATTTTTAGTTATAGATTTCTCCGGGATCTTTGATGATACCGTGGCTTTCTTGACAATCGCGTTCGTCGAATTCGAATTCTCAACAGCGGAGCCACCGATCAATGAACTTCTAGCAAACCTAATCGGTCCGATCCTAGTCTCGTCGCTACTAATACCGTTGCTCTTCCGGCTCCTCGGAACAGGAAGTTTCGATTGACCGCCCGACGCGACGGGCTTACAACTAATATCCTTTGATTTCGACGTGAATGCGTCTTCCCGTGTCGAGACTCGAAATCTACCGTTACTTGCCGATTTTTGCCGCTTATCTTTCAAACATTTAACAGCGTTCGATCTCGTCTCCGAACTCTGAGACAGTTTTCTTGAAGTCTCATTTTTCGTCGGCGATATTTCTCGCGAGCCGTTCGAAGATTCGAGAACGATCTTTTCTACGGTAACTTTATCGTCCGACAGAACACGCGCGTTTTCTTTCGTTTCAGTTTCGTTATCCTTTAATAAGCCGCGATTACACCGCACATCCGTTTCCGAAATGTCGCTACCGAAGACTTCTTTCTTCGATTCCATGCTGATTTATTGCGCGCCGTTCTTCTTTTAAGGACGCCTAAAAGAATTCCATCGTGATCCTCTTGGCACGTCGGAAAGTGAAGCGGGTGCTTTGCAAAGTAATAAAAAAAAAAAAAAAAAATACGTCGAATACGAGCGGGACATCTCGTCGTGATTTCATATTCGATATACGATTGCAGACGCCGATGTAGGTAGAGATGCAGGCGTCGAGGGGGTTACGGGAGGACTCGAGATAACTAGATAAGTGCCTGCGTGGTCGTTTGAAATTTTCCCATTAGTCTGTCACGACTGCGGGCTGCCGCGTCGATGTTTGACCCGGTCAAGTACGTGGTGCACGGCCACGGTACGCGGCCATGTGCGCGCCAGCCGCCCCGTGTGTACGTTCGCCAGCACGTGCCGGCGCTCCTGGAGTCGTGCGCAAGCCCTCGGGCTTGGCGCAGTCTAAATACGCGTATACTCTAAACATCGAAGCGGAAAATCTCTTCGGTCCGTAGCCTCCGTTCGCGCGGTCAACGTCTCCCTTCCTCTCCGTACGTCGAAAGGAATCGTGGCGGCGCGTAGTCGCAAGTGCAACGACCGTAACGAATTCGTTCGGGAAACTTACAAAGCGTCTAAAACGAGAATCTACAACCGCGTACGGCACACCGAGTCCCTTTTTTCCCCCCCCTCGTCCCCCCTTCCGTGATACCGTTGTGTTCACTTCCGCCCGTATTCCCTTCCCCTCTACTCCCTTCGCGGTGACGTAAGCATCAAGGATACACGCGTCGAAAGGGAAAGAAACAGAAATAGAAGTTCGTTCGTTCATGCTCGTAGGGCAGATGCTTTCCGAGAACGTTATCAATTCAAGTATGGAATCAGAGTTGTTTTATAAATTTTATAAGACACATTGTTAAATAATAGGTATAAAAAAAAAAGATTTTAGCAGAAGAAAGACCAAGTTCTCACGTGAAAAGTAATGACAGAGATGAATGAATTGAAGGGGAAAAAAGCAAGATAAAACTTGCCTATACGTAAGACAGATAAACATATTATACAATAAATACGAAGAAAGAGATAGAAAAACATCCACTCGGCAAAGAATTGCGTGACGGAATACTTTGTTCCCTTTTTTTTTTCTTCTTCTTTATCACGCAGGAGGGAAGAGGCGAAAAGATCGATGGGACAGGCACGCACTGAATTCCCCTGCCTAATTTCGCGATTGTAATAACTCCGGCCGCCCGCGGAGTCTGCAGTATGCTACGTAATATTCATTTAATGGCGCGTTAACCCAGAAACTACGGGGCAATATCCAAAATGAACTACTTTTTGCCACGAGCTCGTTACACCGCCGTTCGCCAAAGAAGCGAGACGCTCGTTATTAATCCGGCGTCAATGCGTTCAATATCGCGCATAAATCGGAGCAATTGAACGCCGAGTACCTTCTCGCGCGATTATCAGCCGCGGATGTCTATCAGACTTCATGAACTGTCGTATTAAACCAAGGGGTCTATTAATCGAGATTAATAACATGATCCTCTTGGCGTTCGTTCCGGTCTAATAATTCGGTCTTACGCTTTAAAATGAAACTTCGCGCCCGGGGTGGAGATAAAAGAGCGAATAAAGATGGAAAGGAAGTTTAGCTGAAGAAAAAGCAAGTTAGCGTTTATCACGGCGCACCTTCGAGTGCATCTAATTCCGATTCAACACGTGACATTCCGAGTGAGTGCACCGTTCACCGGCACGTTCCGGTTCGAGACCGCGCGCAAATAAAGCTTAACATTGTTAGCTGTACAACGGCGCGTCACATCGACGTTTCCCGGAAGGCGTTTCAACAATCAACTGGCCAGGTTGCTCGCTATTCGCGAACGCGTGGACAACGACAGAGCGAAGAGCGAGAGGAAAGCGAAAGAAACGTAATATTCGCATGAAACGAATATACAGCTGTATTAATTTACGGCACGATCGTTTCGCAAAATGTCTGATTAGCGTCGCCGTCGATTACGTAAATAGCTGTTCGGAGCAGCGCGTGCATAATTACGATGCGATTGCAAAAATACGTTCGCGTGGATGGTTTCCCCAAGTTATTTTTTTTTTCTTTTTTTTATCAAACACGACGCAATATTTTAAAAATAGCATTATACATGTGTTCTTTTTTTTTTTTTCTAAATAAAAAACAGAAGGAAACATAACGATGTGTAATAACGACATAACATGAAACACAAGCATCGATAACAAAACAACGGTATTACGACAACTCGAACTTGTTTCGAGCAAATGCGTTCGCAAACTCGATTTCATCTGATATTACCACGAAACATATGTATGTTCATATAATTTCGCCGAGGGTCTGAAATGCAATTAAATCAAGGATAAGTGGAAGTGTTTACGGAAAGAGTTCAAGGAACTTCGGGATGTCCGCAATTACACGCGATGCCTTCTTAAGGATTAATTTATATCTGCCGACGTAACTAGCTTTGCGGTATAATGACTGTACGACGGATGCAAAGAAAAAAAAAAATAATAAAAGCCGAAGACGTAGATTAGCAGTAACGGCTGCGAGTAGAGTGTATGCGAAAGTAACGCGGTAATAACGCGGAAACGCCGTCGTCTTTTATCCACGTTTCGTGATCATCAACTACATGGAGAACTTGAGCGGCGAGCTCGCGAGACGTGACAAGTCGACCGGCGGCTCGGGATACAGAAATAAACGGAACCTAAGAACAAAGCCGGTAATTGACAGACGCGCATTGTTCAACCGGCGCATCGGCACTCTCGCTTAATTACCGCGGGACTCGTTACCTAATTATCGTCATTAGATAGCATCCCAAGTGGGCGATTCGGAAATGGCCCTTTGGAGCCTGCCGACCACCGATTTACCGAACGCGCACTCAATACACGTGTGTATATTTGAAGTCATCCCACCCAAGATATTTTAACCAACATGATTACTGTTAAATACTGACATAAGTATGCGAGGGATATGTTTCTTGCGCACGTGCGAAGAAATCCAACAGAGGAATTTGTTCGATACCTCTAATTTATTCAGGACATTAAAAACAGTTCCGTACAAAAATATGTTGCAAATAAACGCAGCAAGGAAGAAATAAAAATAATTTCTATTGTTCGAGAGAAAATCCCATTTTTGAAGTATTCTTACGTATTTTATTAAAACTCTCTTTTGTTTTGAGACTTTACCAATGTAGAGAAGCATTACAAAAATTAATCCTGTCCTCGTAAATCGAGATGTTTATCCTTCGAAATGTTTAGAAATTTTTTTTTAATTTATTTTGCAATTTTCTTCGCGTACATTTCACGTTCCACTAAAATTGGTGTTTTTGGGTTAAGAGCCAATTCCCCGTTATTGGCTGCTCCGTTTCGCGCCGATATACCTACAGCACAATAGCGATTCCCTTCTCACGCGATTAGATTAAATCGGCAAAACGATGGATAATGCAAAGGTCATAAGTTAGTTTGCACGTGTCTGAAGTACGATCCGGTCTCTCGACCGGAAAAATCAGAGTTTGCAGCTTGCACACGATGGCGGAATGCACTAACTCGACGAGATAGCGTCTAAATGTGCAGATATACATAAAGAAAAAAAAAAGAAAAAAAAAGATACTTGTCAGATTTCAGAAAAGATAGCGTTTGACCTCCCTCGTATTTCTTTGTCACTCAAAAGTATAAATTCTCCTGCGCCTGACACCTATTCGCTTAATCAACGCAATTAATTCAATACGCGAATTAACCTTTTCAAAACTGTCAAAACAGACTACTTGTTTAATTCTCAAATTTAAATTGTTTGATTAATATTAAATATTAAATTTAAAAAAAAAGTATTATTTATTTTTACATTAAAAAAATAATATGCACATCCAATAAATATCTTTTTAAATTTGACTTTAAAGAATTAAAGTAGAAATAAATGTAATATCACAGTTGAATCTTAACTGGAGAAAAAAAAAGTCGTCACGCGTATTTGCCCGGATCGAAAAAATGTACTGTTTTAACTAAAATAACAAAACGATACGGAGCCTTTTTGCCTCTGTGCCAAGATTTTTCTACGTCAGCCTATACATCCGCGAGCCGCGTATTGTTCGTAGCTGTATTTATGTGAACCACAATCCTGCAGCCGTATTTGCAAGAACGAATGTGCGGAGCGTGGCTATCTGATAGCGCGCGATTTCACATCGCAGACGCGTGTTGGCACGTTTCACACAAACAAAACGAAATATACGGATCTAATTATATATTAATTGTTCGTTCAATCCCCGACGGAAACGTGTATAAAATATTGGTACCGACGACGTATGGGTTCGCGACGATAAAAAGGCGCATCGCAAACCGGTTTGCTTCTTTCCGCGTTAAATACATCCCGATAATGACTGCGGCGTGCGTTTTCTATATGGCGTTTAATAATTCTCAGCGCGCCAAAGAGTTCGCGGAAATTTCATATCCTTTTTCCGGTTCCTTTTTTTTTCTTTTTTCTTTTCTCACCATTTCAACGATATATCGTATGTCTTGACTCGCATGGAGATAATATGTAACGAGCGCAAATGTGCGCGAGTATGCAATGCGCTCACATGAAGAGTGGTTGCTTTGAGATAACCATCGAGAGCACGCCGGTACCTTTGAACGGATAGACAACCTCCAAGTTTCTGCGACGATAAATTCAACTATGTCGCGCGGTGCTATGAATATAAATTGTATTCTATAAATATGAATAACCGCTATCGAAAATATTATACGATCGCGGCAATATTTCTAGAAGCAATTACTTAGATTAAGATAAGTCGAATCAATCTCTGTAATAATTTTGAGTCAGCCCGGTTAATCAATAACAAATGATAAGGAAGTCGATTACTTAGCTTCGCGATTATCTATTTAGTTCGGTGTTACGTAGGGTTTTATATTTTTATAAAATTATATTCTGTATTATACATAAAAAAAATAACAATTGATTATTTAATACTATCGCAAGTAATATCAAAAAAGCTGGAACTAATTAACCCAGAAAAAAAAATCGCGCTCGCAATCGAATGCTACGTGTTGACGACTAAATCTACGGCGGCGGAGATAAAAAAAAAAGGGCCAGATTGATCGTACGAATGCTCTGGTTCTGATCGCACGGTGGATGTCAATGTGAACGTTTAACGGATTAACGAGCGCCGCCACAATTCTCTCTAATATGATAATGAACGACTCTCGCCGTCGTAAGCGGCGTCATTCGCGATTACATTGATCATTCCTAAATTTAATCGTCGTCGTCGCGGTGGCGTCACGCCGACCTGCGATCGCCTTGAATTTTTTTAATTAATTGTTTAGCGCGACAATCCCCGAGTCGTCAACGTTTTCACTCGCATATATTTCCACCGAGCATTACCGCCGCGACATTATTACCGTGACATTCTTATCGATGTACTCCGGTATGAATGCACGTGGCAGGAGCGAGATAAAAGACGGGACTTACACACAATCGTGATTTACAAGCAAAATGCAAACTCTTTGTCTGTCTGCGACCCGACTGCTGTTTGCTGCAGTAGCTCATGCGTATATCGCTAAAGGCGTCACGGCGAAAGGATTACGACGAAGGTAATGATATTTACACATTTATGTTCCGTCGCGCCTGCCGTCTTGGGATTTATTTGAAAATCAAATCGCGCCGCGACGTAACGCGGAACGGAGAATAAGAGAATAAAGGACTTCTCGCGTGACTTTTGCGCGATGAAATGTATTGTTGGAGCTTATTGTGAACGCGATTGCCGGTAAAGGGAATAGACTGTCGAGTTGCTTACATGCTTCTCCAAGTGCGTTTGCCGAGTACGCGCCACACGCGCGGAAGAAACCGAGAACGGTACCGCCGGTTAACGTGATACGCGACGGATTAAACACCTTATCGTCACAAATGTAGAGGGGAAAGGCTCTTATCGTTGGCACACCTCGGACACGAGCACACTGTCACTGCCACTTTCGCGCACCGTTAACAAATGTAGCGCGATTTTTCGCGGCATTTTCTTCCACGCGCGCCAGTACGAGTAAAGGGATTTTTAAATCGAGCGGTGGACGCGCGCGGATAAGAACGTTTAAATAAAACTTTAAAACAAGCGCCAGATCCGGGGAGAACGATAACACGGCATGGTTAACGAGGGAAGAGAAACTAAACGAATTTAAAGAGCGGGTGGAAATTGAAGGGACGGGGGAAGAGAAAGAGAGAAAAGGGAAAGAAATAGAAGAGAAGGAGGGAGTGAGACGGACGAGACGCCGGCAACGATGTCTCTGTACTGACTGACGACGAGTTGTTCGTATAATGTACGTGGAGTACGAGAAAGAGAGAATATTAGGGGGGGACTACGAACGCGAGAAAGAGCGAGACCGGAGTAGGGAATAATGAGGAAAGAGAGAGAGAATGGACGAGAGTACTGGCCGTAAACTGGCGAGAGCAAAGAGACGGAGCGCCTCCGCGAGAGCTCTCCTCTCACGCGAGCGAAGACTCGATTGTGAGCGAGCTGCGTGTTAAACGCTGATAACACGCAAGTTACAGGTACATATGTATTTGTCAATGACACATCAAGGTATCGGTGGGAAACTGCAGTGATTCTCAGTCATCGATAAAAGCGCCGGTTCTTGATTGGAGATAGAGAATCAATGCACACGTAAATTCTAGCGAGTATTATAGTTCGCGAAAAAAGAAAAAAAAAATTACATCATTGATTTAATTTCCTTGTAGTAAAAATAATTTCGTATTATAATCATACGATTGTTCTAATATTCGCGATAAATTTTGTGATATTTTTTTGCATTGTGACGTATTTTTTAATTTATATGATTTTTAGTATGAGATGTAATACGACTCGTAATGTCTGACCGGTGTTGAAACTAAATTGTCATATGGAATTAACTATACTTGTTTCACTTAAAACGATCAGATACCTAGGAACACCTGGGCAATGAAACCTTACTATTAAACTGAACAAGCAAATGGAATTTTAATTAAAGCACCTTGCGTGTGAACTGAGAATTACCGCGAAGGTAGTTATCGCCAGCACGTATTATTATGATTCTATAGAACGGTATGATTTATCTCTGATTTATGAACGACTATTCTCTATAATCGCGATTATTCCCATCTTCCGAAAATTATATTCAAGGGCGAGAAAAGGATCAGTTTGGAAAATTGTACCTGCTCTACAAACATTATTTTTAATGCGCTATAATTTATTAAAAACCTATCGAAGAAACGATAAAAAATATAAAAAGCTGAAAACTCGTTACACGTCTCATAATGAAAGCCTTTCGTGTCTATCATCCTTTTTATCGCATTGCAAATAGAAACGGTCGCGATACAACGTGTGTTCTTCAAATACATGGGATAGTCTCAATCCGTAAAGCGAAAGAAAGACTTGTGACTTAAAGTTTTCTGCAAGATAAAGATGGCCTTCCAATCTCTCGAGACCTTCTTCGATCGCAAGATGAATTCCTTTTTTATTCCGATTTCAATCAAGCGTACATCAATCGTTCGACTAAGTCTTTCGTTGTTCGATTTTCGCGTCTTCGGATTTTCGTTTCCCTCCCATATTGAATCGAATCTCCGCGATTCTCTAAGATTTTTAAATCCATTTCAGGATATTTATTCCGTTTCTCTATTTTTTTCTTGCCTTTCGGTCTTCTTTTTTTCGGTCGAACAAAACGTTGGTCGTGCGATAATAATTTATCGATCCTACATACACAGTGCACTCGAGTTACAAGGTAAACGACTGCTTGCGCAAGAAATGTCGAGTATGCAGCCAGGTTTCGATACCGGAACGCCGGCATGTTACTTTAACTGTACGAAAAAATTCAATAGCGAAATATCGAGGTCACGAAGATTTGAATTATGTATAATGCTATCGTCTTCGTGTGCAATCATATAATATTGATAAATATTTGCTTCAATCAACACCCACGCGTCATATTATCCTACAACGTTAAGATTTATCATCTAATCTAATACCTATCTGTCGTTCAAATAAAAAAAATTTTTTTAACTGGATGCTGATCTAGTTAATTTTACAAGCAAATTCTGTACAAATATTTGAACCAGATTCGAACTACCTCCAATATTATTTTAAAATAAAAAAATGCTAAAATTTTTTAGGCATCTCTCAACCCACGTATACTTATATAAGAAAATAAATTTTTGTTTTTTCTATCCTATTTTATTTGTGTGCGGATTTAATTTTGTTAAATTTGATTTTGCCGGTGACACTGTTCTTTAAACTCAGAAAATATCAAGTGCTCCTACTGTCGATAAACGACGGGTATTTCGCAAGAGAGAAAAGCGAGAGTAGTCGATAAAGTAGGCAATTGCCATAAACAATAATTAGCCTTTTAAAATTTTACGGTAAAAATCTTATCATTTCTTAAATAATCGTATACTGTGCAAAATAATAAAAGAAGTGACATGCTTATAAAAAAAATATTACAACGTAAATTTTTTTTTAATTATACTTTAAAAGATTAATTTAAATTTTTTTTCCAATTTTTGCATGTAAATACGTAATCATTATAAAAATTATAAAATATTCAAAATTCAAAATATATTATAATTGCGCAATCACCTAAATATTCTTCATGGATCATATTACTACTCTTTAAATTAATGAAACATCGGTTTTTCGTTTTCACGATACATACAATCTCGATTCTTTGTTTTGGATAAAGGAGATTTTGCTCGAAGCAACAATTTGGAGCGGAATACCCGTCTAGACGAATGCCTCATTAATATTTATAAATTCAAAACGCGTAATTACGCCAGGAAACAAGCATCGTTGCATAATGCACATGTGTATGACAAAGTGCACGCAATTTCTTCCTCCAATATCTTTC
The DNA here is from genome assembly GCF_019399895.1 of Cardiocondyla obscurior. Taxonomy (NCBI): domain Eukaryota; kingdom Metazoa; phylum Arthropoda; class Insecta; order Hymenoptera; family Formicidae; genus Cardiocondyla; species Cardiocondyla obscurior. The sequence continues at coordinate 606,627 of NC_091881.1, forward strand.
TTTCTCTCATTCCCTTTCTTTCGCTTTTACGTATAAGTCCATGCAAATTTTTAGCATCGCGGATTTTAAAATTTTATTTACTAGATTTATATCAGCCGTACTTTGCGAATACGGACAACGCACTATAAAGATAATTTCATCAACGAATGTTATGCGCAGCAATAAGTACGTTTCATAATTCTCGAAAATTGTGAACCACTTGTTTTTTTTTTATATCTTACAAAAAGTGAATATTTTGTTAACGTTCGCGTATACGATTAAATGGAAATCATTATATGAAACTAATTCAATAACATTATCTTCCATCTTTCCTGTTTCAATTTTTTTAACGACGAAGAGACCAGTATTATATAACAGAGAAACGTAATAAGAATTATTGCGTAATCGTTACGCAATGGATTAACGTAGAAATAATATTGTACCATTTCACGCGTATTGAATTGTAGATAACTGTACTAAATTCTAATTTCGATTGATTTTTTTATTGGTCCGACAGACGGGTTTTTTTTTTCACGCAATTGATGTAATACGCCGCAAATAGAAGCAACTGCAATTAAAAGCGGTGAGTCGTAAGAAATTATTTTTCTTGCTACTCGACTTTGTAGCTACTATTCAAACTCGCGTATTTCATTATCCTAGAATATATGCGGGTTTACGATAAAATTAAACGAAAATTTGACAAAGCCCAATTTCAGAATTACAAAACGTAATTATTATTTCAATTCGATAATTTCGGTGAGCGTACAGCAATAAAGAGACATATCGGTAATCTATTGTCATAACGTACACATACTAATTGCGTTTAACACGGACAAAATGCCAACAAAATAGTTTAGTAATTCTCCGGAACAAATGACAAATATAAGCATGTTCGTGCATTGGATTGAATTATGAATATTAAATAACCGCTTGCAATGGAAATATCAATACAGCGTGCACATGTCATTCTTGGTTGGTTGTGTATTTTTCGTAATGTACGTAGCAAATAAAAAAAAAAAAATAATAATAATAATTAATAAATGTTAGCTGTGCATTTACTTATTTCCGATAAAATTTATTCTGTTCCAGAATACTTCGTAATAAGCTGGTCCGCATTAACGTCTCATTCTGTGCCTTTCATCTTATACAAAGATCGAGTGTAATACGATGATTTCACGCCACAGCGATATTAGCGCTGAATACGAGATATGAATGCTGACCATTATATTCGTAATTAACAAGATCTTATGTCAAGTACCGATTATTACGAGGAAATGTGCACATATTGGAAATTAAAGATTCGAAAAACGCGTGGCGGGTTCCGCCGGTGGATCTTTACGTAGCGTTAAATCTGCGGATCGCGAAGGTCCCTAAGGTACTCAAGTGGCAATGACGTCACCGCTACTTAAATCAACTCGGGAATCTAAGAATGAATGCGGAAGGGCGAAGGACAAGACTTAACACGCCGATAAACGAGTTCAGGCGAATGCAACGGCAACTTCGTTGCCACAAAGCGCCGATTGTGAAGAGACCCCGTTACACGAAGTGCCTGTTGCAGGTACGCGCACATTAGCTGCCCAATCCCGAGCTGAGGAATGCGTTTTACCGTGAGGTTCCTCCTCTCACACCGGCAGGTTCGGATGCTCTTTGTCCGCGAGATCTGACCTGATCCAGTAGCCTACCATCTGCTACCATCTGCCTCTGCAGAGATTTTTCACGAAAGAAAGATTACACGAGGCCCAGAAAAACGTCAGCTACTCGGAGAAACGCGTTCCCCTACGGAACACCTACGTCCAACGTTCGCATTTTTATGTAAATTATTTTATATATAAATTTATGTATATGAATAAAAATGTATTTTTTGACGAATATGAAAATAATTATTTTTTTCACTGAATTTTAAAACCGTATTCATCGGGGATATAATTTCATTATAGATACAACTATTCACACGTTAAAGCTCTGCGATGTTCAAAAGTTGATTTAAAATATATAAATTTTTGAATAATTCGTCGTAACTCGATATCCATCGCGATCGAAGTCAAAGAACAAAAACGGGCAGCGTTTAAACCGAGCCTTATAATTTCAAATAGGTTTCTCCTCCTCCCCTGAGGTCTCTTCCTGCGCCTCGTGTCCTTTCTCTCGCTCCTATGAATGAATACGTGAGCATAAAGCGTCAGTCCGTCTCACATCCGCCTATTTCGGTGCAGACGCGCGCGCCCTTCGCTTTTCGTTGGGGGAGAAAATTATTTCTGGCAGCCGGGCAGCGGATCTTTTCTCCGTGTGTAAAGCAACAACCGCCTCGATTTCCTACATTCGGCCCCGATTAACGATCGTTCAGAAATGTCCGTGGCATCCTCGCGACGCGGAAGGTTACAGGGATTCTATTATAGTACTTATCCTTCCATACTTTGAATCGCTTCTCCGTTACCGGTAAATTCCCGTGAACGTGAGATCTCCTACATACAAAGAACCCTGGGATTTATGCTTTGTGTCGAAGACAATAGAACTCAAATCTCTGCATAATACCGATAGTTAGTCGAAACTCATCGACCGAAGTGTAAAAAGTATCGAAATAAATGTATATTTCGTACGGGATAATTCGTAAAATAAAAGAAAAAAATTTATACAGAGACTCAATCGAATTTTCCTGCAATTATACCGCCGAATTTGATACTGTTTGATTTAAATAAAATATCAATAACATAACATATCAAATATATCGTAACGCGTAATTTAATTCGGAATTTTTGTATCCTGAAATATGGATGAGGGAGGCAATGACGTAAAGCGATGCAAAAGTTTTGTTTGCGGAGGGAAAGCCGTGGGAAAAGTTAGTAGCCCATCGGGAAATAGCGCGTTAAAGCGCATCAGGTAAAACGCGGGATTCTTACGAATATGCAACGTCTTTCCAACGACTTCTCTTTCAGAAATAATTCGTACAAGCCCGGCCGATCACTCTCGCATGCGACGATATGAATGCAACGAGTACGTTCGCGCGCAAAAGAAAAACGCGTATGCGCTGCGTACGGGGCGTAATATATCGGTATATCGGCACGGTGAAACTGGACGCTGACAGCTGGAAACTGGTTTCTGAGAGAGCTCGCGTACGCAAACGTGGCTACGAAGAATCGAAGAAAGAGAGAAGAGAAGATAAAGCAAAAAAAAAAAGAAATAAAAAGGCCGAGGTCGAAGGAGAGAAAAAAAAGTAAAAAAAGAAAATAAAATATTTTATCGTAGAGAGAATGTTTTCCAGAGCGGTTAAAAATTGCACGGTGAAAGATAAAATGTATAATAAATACGATCAGTTAGTAATTTTGCGAGAGATACGTAGAATTTAAAATTAAACCTTTTTTTTATATTCGATAAAAATGCGTTTCCACGGAATTTTGTTTTCAAACGCGGCGTTTACGAGATCGTTTGAAGGCACAAAAATCCGATGACGATTCGTGGCACGAGTTGAATTTTTGTCGAGCCGAATTCGAAAAGCAATCGGAACAATCGGCAAATGAAAGTAACTGCGGCGAACGCGGCGAACTCGTGTCAACGTACGGCGCGATTCAGGGATTCTCACCGCAGACGCACGTGCAACTTCGGACACAGCCCGTTCGTACGAGACGAGACAAAGGGAGAACGGAGCGAACGGAGACGGAGGCAGAATACGCGAGTACGAGGAACAGATAAAGTCGGGACAGAACAGGCGGCGACGATGACGCGAACGCGTCTCGCTTGCAGCGCGAGGGCGGTGCATCGTTTTTCTCTTCTCGCGGCGCGCATCGCACGTCCGTGATTGAAAAAAGCAGCACGTACGATGTTTTCGCCAAGAAATTCTTTTATCACCGATCACTGGGGATTAATTCTGTCTACGTTAGACGCGATCTTTTAGATAGAAACACGGAGGTGCGAAAAGTTCAAAAACTCTTTACCAGCGATATAATAAATGAGATAAGTTTTCACGTGCGAGACGTTTCGCAGAGTATGATTATTGTATTAAAAATTGAAAAAAGCTAAATCATCGATTTTAATATGGATACAATAAAAACGATTCTCTTGATTATAATACAAAACGAATGGCATTGGCACGGTTGTTTTTACTTCGCTATTTCTTGCTCTCGCATAGCAGATGCAGGAAGGACGAAGTAAAAAAAAAAATTAATAGATCAGCGAGTTACTTTTCAGATAATACAAAAAATTGTTTTTTAAAATTTAATAAGTAAAAAGAAAGATTTAAAAAAAATGAAAAATTGCACGTATAAAATATAACGATGATTAGCTTAAATGTTTCACAGATTCAAATTAAAATCGAACTTGTTTATGACGCCACACCGTGTCACGTGTCGTACAATTTCAAACGTCAAATAATAAGGAGGGTCGCGGACGCGGGTAAATGGAGAATAGACGAAACTGCCGCGCGACTTCTCGCTGCCTCAGGGTCCAATCTTTGCACTCACCATCATTTTTTGCTGAGATCGGCGTCGACGAAAGGTGAGCGATACCGTTGCACGGTCGTGCGCGAGACCGAGGGAACGTGCTTCACTCGCGGCGTGCGTAATCGCCGCACTGTGCACGCGTCGCGATTCGAAACGGTACGGCGCGACTCGCGGCACGATCTTGGCGCGGAAAAACCAAGCACGGGTCGACCGGCAGCATGCCGGGTCCGAAGCCGGAGCGAAACGGAACAGACGATGGACCCGACAGCGACGCAACAAGTGACAACCTCCGCTCGCGAACGCTCGTAGTTCGCGGTGAGATACATGTGCTCGTCGATGGCGCCACTTCTCGAACTTTAGCGAGAGCTCTCTTAAATTTTTTTTTTTTTTTAATATTCGGAGAAATATTCAAAAAGAAAAAAAATGGAAAGAAGAAAAAATTGCATTTTTTTTGTGATAAATATAACTTTGTTCCCGTGACGTGGCAAGAAGAAAAAAAAAGATTAAGATAAATAAACGTGTATATAGACTTTCACAGAAAGAACGTGTGTTATTAATTTTTTATTTCTGTGTAGTATATTTTTGATATTAAAAATGTTAATGATTTTAAATCATCACAGATAATTTTTATTTTAAACAGTAGATTATGTTTGTCGGGTTATGACGATAGAATAAATAATGCAATGCGACAACTTTTTAGATCAAAATACTGTAACATTAAATAATGTTAAAATTAATATAAATATTATATTAACTATGTATGAATATTTATATCAATTAAATTAACATATATCAGAAGAATACTACACAGAAATTAAATTCCGAGATATAAAAGCAGAAATTATATGCTTCTTAAATTTTCAACCTTAGAAAAGAATTTAAGAAACGCTCATAAAAAATATTAATGTTGAAGTTCTAAACTTCAATCTTCATTAATTTACCGACCGAATTATTAATTCTAGATTTTAACATCTTCCTCAAACTGCGCGGTAGAATTGCATTCGTACTAGATATTCTAGTAGTCTTATAAATTTCACAATTAAATTTCAATCTCAATTTTACAAAATTCTAAAAAATACATAATTGTAAAAATTATTTTCCACGTATTTGCTTAAAAAGTCGCCCGACAGATGACAGCACGAATACTGTACAGAAACCCGTACGTATCTTCATAATGAAGTGGAGAGAGTTCTAATTTATAGTTTCGTAAAAAATAAAACTGTTGAAAGTTATTTAAATTTTTATACAGTTAAGCAAGAAAAGAAAATTACTTTCGCATAATTAATTTAAAAATAACTTTAAAATTAATTTAATTTATTTAAGAAGCATATAATTATTATAACGTTATTCCTGCCGAGTATCGTTTTTCTTATTGTTAGCAAAAACTGACCACGCGACAAGTTGTCATTGCTCGAAGTAATTGAACCTGATCTTGTTACAGAAGTAAAGTATCGTTGCGTGGTAAACTCTTAATCGAATGAGTAGAACGGATTGATCGAGATAAACGAACCGAAGCACTTTTTCATCTGACGATACCACGAGCGATATGTCGATCGGCGTATGAATGATCCGTCATTCCGGCGTATCAAAGAAAATAGCAGAACTTTCTTTTCGGGGAGCAGTTTGATCTTGATGTGGCGCCTAGCCGAATATTTTCTCTCTTTTGAGAGCACGAAGAAATCACTTACGACAGATTACAAAGATTGATACGAGATTCGTCATGCGGTCCATTCGGATAGGCACTTTCTTTTCACGAACGTATGTCCCTTTTAGGATCAACATCGCAAGAAGCTTTCTCCCACCCTATTTTTTTTTTCGTAGGTTTTCTTTAATTATATCTACAGCTTCAATTTAATTCATTAATTTCAAAGTAATTGAATTTATGAAAATTTTAATCGAATTTTAAAGCAAATATAAAATGTTATTTACCGGCGCTCGCGAGAGGCGGTTGGTTCTGAAAAGGATAAATCGAGGAAAAGAAGATTGCCGCGATTTTCACGGCCGCAGAGAGTGACGCTGGTTCCGCGATTTCTTTCATACAACGCGGAGACGAAATGACACGGCTGATAGGGCATAACTGTAGGAGCCAGCAGGGTGCCATGGCATTCCTGAATATAATGTACCGTAGGAGTCCGTGTCTTTACTTTCACTACTCGCGGTCTGATCTAAGACGCATTGTCCCTCGCGGCGACATCATTTTCCATCCTAAAGGACTGTTGAAGCGATTTAGCACGGACATCAATTAAAACGAGCGGAAAGCGATAGAATAATTGATTAAATATTTCCCGCTGCCAATTGCGACAGCGTAAATCTTTTTAAACAGCGATTATTTCGTTCCGACGTAAGTCGGACAATACCTTTGCCGTACCATCAATGGCAGGATTGTTCGTTGGAATTTGAATTTACATCGCGTTGGGCGAAGACGAGCTCACGGATTCCAGCGTGGCATAAATTTCGCGAAACGTGTGTGTGCGGCGCCGGCAATCAAGATAGTGTGGACGGGTACGATATTAAAAAGGAGTAACACGTGGGTATACGGCGTCGATCGGCTTCTAAATCGCAGATGAAAGGGAAAGGAAGAATTACAAGAGAAGCTACACACCTCGGTGTCTTTGGGACTTAATTGCTGATGGCGAAGTGAGAGTAAAAAAAAGAGAGAGAAATAAAGAGGGAAAGAAAGAATAATTAATATTCAATTATTCCACTAAAATTTTACGAAAAACTAATTTTATGTAAGGCTCATTTACATACTAGCAATTTACTATCCGACACTATTGCATGTATTACATATTTTCTTTTTCAGTTATATTAATTATATAAAAGATTTAGACAACGTCATTGCTGAGAAATGTCTTGAGATGTTACTTTTTACTAATAGCCTTTATGCATTATATAATATTTCACAACTTTTCTATTTTATTAATAGTTCAATTAAATTACATAAAAAAAAAAAACCAGCAAAATGGTTTTAAATAAAATATTTTTATATATAAACTTGAATATCGCCCACGTATCAAAATGGAATATTTTTCTTATCGCGACGTATTGGTACCATGGAATAATATATTTTTGTCAAATAACAAAATATAAAACTGTGTCGATTTCGATAATGGCTCGGAAACGACAATTGCATGACATTTTGAGAAAAAACATTCGGTGAATGTTTATGCAGAATTTCAGAATATTTATTTGACATGTGTTCGCAAGTTACGCGCGTATTTTCGCGAAATAAAATAATACCATCGAAAATATTGTCGCGTTAATTTATCAGGCAACGTGTACCGCCGTCTCGCCAGCATATATGGCAAATGTTCTGCAATGAAATGTGAAAAGGTGCGCCATTGCCCAAGATCGTCGACTTCTCTCAAAACCTTTAATACTTTTTTTTATTCAATTTCCTAATATTAAAAAAAAAAAAATTATAAAAATATCTAGGCGTAAAAAATTCGCGATTAAATATAAAGACAGCAGCACCCACCCAATATGCAGATATTTTAACGTCATACGCTACCATCTAACGTACGCATGAATCGCGAGCTTGCAAAATGTAAGTAGACGGAACAACCAATGTAGGATAATAATTTAAAACTCGAGGCTCGTTAATTTCGTACGAAAGCCAGCGCAAAAGCTCCGATATTCGCGACATCGCGTGCATATATGCGACATAAGGGGGTAAGTGTTCGCGGATCAGATATCGGGGTATCGTACGCACGGTATCGCGAACGGTTTTAGCACGGGTGGTTGCTGGCAGAGTGAGAGTGCCATATATATAGAGAGAAGGGGAAACTCGACTCGGCACTCTAAAGTACACAGCCTCCGCGATTGCAGTGGTGTGCTCTTTCGGTTTCCTTCCACCAGGTTGTCTCGCCTGATATTCATTTCCTCGCGGGCCTCACGCCAGTGATAACACTCGGTTACAAACCGGTGGTTTCCGCACGTTAGCAAACCTCAGAAGGGCACCCGCAAAGGACAGAAATCCGCCCTAGGCCGCCGACATCATGAAACTTACGCTATTCACGTGAGTACGCCATCAACGGCTCACGAGTCCACCGAGAGTAATTAATTTGGTTTAATATAAAAAATGAATTTATTCATAATTTACTAAGTCCTCACTTTCATAATTAAAAAAAAAAAAAAAAAAATTATCACGGATTTAATCAATCTTGTTTCTCGATTTCTTCCGCTAACTTAAACTACTTTCGCAATAACAAAATTGCAATCGCGTTTTACTTTGGCAGTGATTGCATTATGTAACGGGCTTCTCTATTTTTCTTACCGAGTATTTATTTTGCTGAACGAAATCAGGCGACGCATTTCTTCGTAATTTCAGAGTAGGAAGAGCGAAAAAAAAAAATTAAACATTAAGAAACTGACTTAATGGCAGTAATCCCTTTACATGTATTACATTGTTCAGCGATAATAAGCGGTTGAAGCGAAAAAGGATTAACGTGACGTTCGCCAATTTAATCATTCGCCCGTTAATTTCGCACGATCGTATAATAATTTCAAGGCCGATCGTATATTCGTGATTGAAAGGTATATGTACACGTTGTTTCAGGCTTAATATCTGTCATCGTGTTACCCATAATCAAAATTGCTAACGCCCGCGGAAATTGCGGCTGCCAAGCCGCCGAGAACTTTCAATCGCGGATCGATTTATGACACTTAATAGCCAATATATCCTGTATCGTTTAGCGTGGCGTTTCCACACGGACCGAGGATAATGCATACTGGCTGCCGATCGTAAAACACGTGTCCTGACTCTGTAAGAAGTTATTCAATCACCGCGTTTTATAAACCGACGCCTATTGATTACTTCACGCCACCCTCCCGTTCGTCGACCATTACCGATCGGATTCATATTCGGGCGCGAACGCGGCTGCGAGTCGAGGATTAATAACGGGATGCAGAGAGGCACGTTATGCAAACGAGCGAGTGCAGTAGCTAACTCGAAGTCCTTTCCTGGTTCTGACCAGGAAATTGATTAGAAAACATAGCGAGAGTGAGAGCGCATAACGGAGATTATTATTTAGGTTATTTAATAAACGCATGTTTACTCTGGGAAAAAAATCTAGAAAAAAAATCTTGCAAGATTTGCCATTGTTTCTTTTTAACGTAAATACTAATGAGCAATGTGTAGTAACGCTTTCGTTCCTCAGTCAGAGTAAAGACAAAACAGAGACGTTTATTACTCGTATTTTAATATTTTTCTTGAACCGACATTTCTTAAGCACGTAAAAAAATGCATCAGATGCAGCGTATAATAAATTCACGTTATAATCAAAGGAATAAAGATTCGAATAAAAAATATTATAACAACCCGAGAGACATATATATGTTGCATAAAAAAAAAGAGAAACTAAAATACCCCAACTAAGTATAAAAAAAAAAAGAAAAGGAAATATATAGAAAAATAATGCATCTTAATTTACACGAAATATATATTATTTACTAAATTATATTTTAAATAAAATTATTATTTAAAATAAATTAAAGTATTTTGTTCATAAAAAGAATTTATTTATTAAAGCTAACGATAATTACTTAATAAAAGTATCGCAGAGGTTCACGATTTCGTCCTCAACTTGCATGAGAAACATAATAAGTCTTCTTTCAACGAATTCAGAAGAAAAAATATGTAAGGAGGAAAACAAAAATGTTAAGATATGCTAAAGAATTAGCAGAAACACAATGGCGAGAAAAAGATGAGAGGTTTAGAGATGACAAAGACTTTTTAAGGGAGGACTTAAAGCCCACGCGTGAACGTTAACGACATCCTGCAGGCGGAATATAATGCGAATGCAATCGCTTCCCTCCAAGGCGAAGTTCTAGCAAGTTCAGTGATCCCACGTCACGATGCGACATAGTCGAGACGGACGATGAATTACCTCACTCGCAAGATATAAATCAAGATTTGCGTACGTCGGGAGGTATTATGCTAACGCGAAAATATATTCCGCATTCGGACAGTTTCGCAGTCCCCGCGCACAACGAGGATTATGCTCATTAATTACGCCGAGTGGCTATTCTCGTTTGCCGGTGAACCGGTTCACCGATAAAAAGAAAAAGTAGATCGCAGATTCCACAGGTGGGTAAATCAATTGCACGAACATGACTTCTTGTACGTTTCATTTTAACTTTCCACTAAGACCTTTGTATTAATTATTGCCGCTCCGAAATCTCGAAATATATATTTCTTTTTAATTTTAAAAACTTTTTTAGATTTCTAACAAGAATATTTATGTAATAGTATTTTTACTGAAATAATCAGTGGCTAATGATAGTGATAATTTTCGCACATTTCAATTACTAAAATATTAAATTTGAATTTTTTTTTTTTTAATAGAAAAAAAAGAAATAAATTGCAAGACGTAAATAAAATTATAATAATTCTAATGAGAATCAATTCGTGTCAATCAGCATCGCGGCATTATCAGTTACATTAAGATATAAAATAGATTTAAATATGTATGTCAGAGATGCAACATCTTGTTAATAATTATAAGTCAATAAATTAATGGCTATTACTTCCCTGCTAATTTAAATCAATGTTTTATATTACTTAGCAATTTGTCATCAACTCTTATTTAAAATATTTATATATGTATATGTATATCAAAGCAAAGCAGAACGGAAATATAAATCCAGAGTGAATCACAAATTAAGAAAAATGTTTAATGTGGCATTTGCATTTCAATTAAAATGTATCAATTTCGTACTCTAATCCCGTTAAATGTAAGCGGTAAATGTCCCTGCTAACGGTACAAACGTGATATTCCGTAATGAATAATAAGCAACAATGTTGCACTTCAAAGAATTCAGGAGCCAGATTTTTATCGCCGACACAGCGAGAATATTTATCTAGAATATTAATGAAGCCGCCGTTAATACATTTACATTAAAAGAATATTTATCGGACACGTCATAACGTCTCGCAGTTTGATAAATGATACGAGTTATTTTTAATTAACTTCATATATAGAGAACATTATTTTATATCTTCATCGTTTAACTCGGTCCTTACTATTTATACCGCATCGTTGAAATTCACGAGTGGTAAAGTTTTATATATGGACTGAAATAGCCTTAAAATTTGTTAACAACGTTCGTTTCGCCAAGGCAAGCCATGATACATCGTGGTCTTAAGAAATTCTGACAAATTTATCCTATAAATGATGCTGCTTGATAAATAGATGCCCCGAAAAATCTGCTTACGAATTCTGCACGAGCAATGACGAAGTTTGGACATACATATGCCGCAATATATCTTAAAGTATCTGCTGGAAATTGGGGGTGAATACAAAACGTGTACGTTCATGTAGCGTATTCTAAATGAATTTTGCCAATATACCTGCGCAAGCACGAATAATGAATAAACGTTTACTTGAAATGCAAATTATATTTTTACTGATCGATAATCACTCGATAAGAACGAATACTCCTCCTACGTCGCGCAATACTGAAGTTTAAAGAAGTACCAAAAAAAAAGAAAATATTAAATTTTTTTTAACTATGTGTCTTAACAGAAAAACGGCATTGTCATCTGATTATTCTCCAAGTGTCGAATGTGTCGTAATTATGTTCTTTCCAATTCGCGTTTCAAATTCGTTCTTTCGCAATCGTGCGCGTTTCTGTAACAGTCTATCGATCGAAATTGCCAGATTCGTCGTCTCCCGCGGATCCTTCGAAAATTTCTCCCCCTTTCTTTAGCCGAGGCCCCGAGTTCGGCTGGTTTTCTTGACATTTGTGAGCCGTCTCACGTATGAATGTCCCGTCGTAACGGCGCGGCCAATCCTGAACGTCACGGCGCGCGAGTTGCACGAGAACCGTGCAGAGAAAGTGAGTCTCGTGTACGTGAATGTCACAGGTCAACATCCACCTGGTGTACGCGGATCTACTACGATCGAACGCGAACGCGACATGCGAACGAACGGACAGCGCGCCGCGCCGAGCGTACGTAATAATCCTTGCAACTCACGTCGAGTAGGATCTTTCGTCCTCGAATTCCTTTTTCGATCCTGGCGAAAGTTGCGACCTGCGTTCCGCGCATATCCTGCATAAGACTCGCGTTTGCAAATTCGCTCGGCACATTTCTGTTCGCACTTTCGATCGAGAAATAGAAAATTACTCTGACTTCGTGCAAGCAGAAATTCTGTACTATCACAAGTCTATTTTTTTTTTTAATTTTATCCCCGTTAAATAATGTAAAAAAAATGTTAGAAGTAAAACGTAAAATATGGACGATATAAATAATCGTAATCTCTAACAAAAAGATCTTTAAAATATTAAAAGTTGTAACGTTATATAAAGAGTGGGTCTCGCAATACATAAAATGGCTCCTACGTTTGAGTTCTTAAAATAACAGCCACAATCTTGCGTTCTAACCACTAAGTTCTGCAGGTAACACTCTGTCTTGCGTATTCCGCGGTCTTCTAAGTGCAGCCTGTCAATTTAACCGCAGTAAACGTCGTAAACTTGTTTCGCGATAGCGTGTTACGCTACTACTTAAATAACATGCATAAATTGTTACAGTTTTCGAATGATTATTTGATAGCTCGAAACTTTTTTTTTTTTCTCACAGTTAAAGAAAATTATCGTGCCTACATTTTTATTTAATAAATAATTATTTAATAAAACTTATAAAACAACGAGGACGATAGAGTCATATAACGTTTTATAAAAGATGGAATGAGTCGAAAAGAAATATATATAACGAAAAATAATTTTTTTTTTTTTTTCCAGAATATTGGCCCTCTGTATAATAACTGTCTGCAAATCAGCTGAAGAGGAATATGACTACGAAGAGGAGGCAGCAGTGCCGGTGACCCCAGCACCGACAAAACCACCGAGTGGTCGACTGGGAGGTCTTTTATCTTCGAGAGGACGTATCAATGTCCCAAATGTAGGAAAAAAGAAAGCGTCGGTAAGTTTAGCATCTCTCAAGGGGGGGGAAAAAAACAAGCGTTGCACAAAAATAATGTTAAAATATATTCGATACTTTAATCGTATGCAAAAGCATTTAATATTTTTTTTTTTTCTTTCTTTTCGCTGTGCCAGGCACAATCAACGACATTGAAACCGGTAGAGCAAGCGCCCGAAGAAGATGAAGTGGAAGGCGAAGACGCGCTGGATGAAAATCAGGAACACGATGCGCCTACGACTACTACCGAATCCGCGAAGAAACTTCGGAACAACGGTGGCGTCAGGCCTTTTAGGTATAATTATTTATGCGATAAAATATTCTACGAGCATGTTAACGTTCGAATACTTTATGTCCCATTTAATATAATTTCAGATCAAACGAGGATCTTTTGGCTGCCTTGAAGAGACGGAGAGCTCAGACTGGATCCAGTAGTCACTCGCGTGAAACTACCGCCACGCAATCGGCAGTGGAACATACCACAGCCAAGTCAAAGTAACGCAATATATAAAAAAAAAATTATTACATAATTCTCAGAGCTATAAATATTTTTATTTTAAATGAATAACGGCATTTTATAAAGATAATTTTTTAAACTCTTTTTTTTTCCTCTCACGCAAGACGTGTTATTTATATAATAATGGCGTGATATGTTTCCAGAGCCAGCACGAACAATCGGAACAAAGCTAGCTCCCCGGGTAATGAAGCGAGAACATCGAATCGCGGCAGGTTTGGAGGAGGAAGAGGAAAGACTGTTCAAGAAGAGGTCGAAGAGACCCAGCAAGAAGAGGTCCAAGTAAAGCCGAAAGCGAGCTCCTATCGCAGGCGTAGTTAAAAACGACTCGCCAAATCGCTCGTGAATTGCCCGAACGTGTCAATTTTTTAGAACGTGCATTAATCAAACTTGACAACAGACCAACGTCCGAAAACCGTCGTCTTTCTCACCTGTACAACTTTATAAAACGATCTTACTTGCCAAATTCGTAGGACTGCCGTAGATTCAGAGCGCAACCTCGACTCCCGTGTACGTTTCGACGCACAATTATCATTAAAGAATTGTAATACGCTTTGTGCACGATTCATATGAAGACCGTATACCTTTCTTAAAGAATAATCACTTCGTTTATGTGCAACATTAAAAATATGACCAAGAAGTATCGATTATCACGAATGTTAATAGAAAGAAACGAGATTTTTCTTTTAGCCATATTAAGTTTCGATCGACGCGTGCATTAGGGATGATGGAAAAGTGATGTGTACATAGCAAAGCACTGTCATCCGTCAAGCACCTAAATCATCTATTGTATAAATGTAAATTAATGTGACAATAAAATTCCTCTGGAAAGCGACTCTATTCTACGTAGTCTTTTAATTTTTCTCACGATATGAATCTTAATAAAATAATTAATTAACACATCAACGTTTACTACGTTACTTGAATATAAAAAGAAAATAAAATATATCAAATCTAGCTTCCATAAACTGAGACTAGCCTCTGTAAAATAACTTTCTTTTTAAATTTAATTGCACATAGATGAGAAAGTATCATTGATTTTAATTTCAGTAAAATATTTAACAAAAATAAAATATAACAAAAAAAATCCATTTAATTATACGATGAATTAAGAGATATGTTTTAATAATATGTGATAAAAATTATAAAATAAGGAACTTTATTGAGCTCGTGCATGTAAAAGATTTTATTATCATTATCAAAATTGAGACTTATTGTTTCTATAACTTATTTGTAATTAAGATGATTTTGTAACAGATGCATTTAATTTCTGACTCATCCGATCGACGCTGAACGCCTAACGTTCTCCATTATTGTCCCGTCACAATTCGCAAATGCTCGAGCCGTGTAAAAATAATGCACACGCATCCTCGCGGAATGTGCACACGGGAGAAAACATCCTACGACGAACTTTGGAATGTTGGAGGCGTTTGGGGCGTGCACTCCCGCATTCTTACATTATGCGAGCATGGCACGAGAAGTACCGCATTACCACTCCCGAAACTCTGAAAGTTTGGTGCGACCGACCCACTTTATTGCCAATAAATAATCCAATCACGACGCTCTTCACGGCGCTCTTTTAATGCCTTTCACCCCTATCGAAATGTCTCTTCCACACCCAAGCTCGCGATATACAGAAATGTCTCGATCGAAACAAAGCGCGACTCAAGCTTCGCTTTAACTAAAGTGCTTAGGCAACTCACCACCTATATCTCTAATTATCAAGAAATAAATAATATTAAAGTATATCCTAATTAAACAGAAATTTACGACAATGATGGCACAAAGACACCGAATGCTGAAACTGTAATCGACAGGTTGCGATACAAATCTACAAGCAGTCCAAAACTATTCGAAGCGCCGACGTTTCCACGACCTAAAGCGATTGCAATTCGTTCGTGAGCACGAGAGCGCTGAACTTTAAAGTTCATCGTGGACTCAATTTTATAGGGCGGAGTTTATAGAGCGGATCTGTGGTTTCGGCTGTCCTGCACAGCCTTGAGACCACGGCAAATCGCGAGACAAGGGGACTATGAACCTTTCAAAGTATCTGAGAGAGACATTGTGGATAAAATACTAGAAAACGAAAAGAAACGAGAAAGAGAGAGAAAGGTTGTCGCGACAGGGATCGTAAGAGCAGAGGTATATGACAGGAAAGTGAGAGGATGTGGTATCTGGTCGGCCTTGAGGCCTTTACAAGGAACATTTCACTCACAAAGAACATCCGAGTCGCGTCCTGACACCGGGATACCGCGTTTTGGCGACGAACGACGAAAGGGAAGGTGAAAAAAAGAGGAAAAAAAAAAAAAGAAAGTACATCGCTAACTGTAAGTAAAAAAAAATCGACGTTATTTTTAAAACTCAGATAAGAAAATTAAATGCCATAGGCAGAGTAAGACGTTTCGATCTAAAAATACAATACTTGCAAAATCTAATTTTAAAAAATTAAAATTTAAAAATTACGCGACAGAATAGTCGGTATTAATTAAATCGCTTCTTAGATATTCGAAATGTTTTAAGAACGCAGCAGATAATGTTAAATATTTTAAATTCCAAAAAATCGATATTGAACTCAACGGAGAGAATTTCAATAATTAGAAACATTATGATAAATGGAACAATTAGAGGCATCGCAAATTAAAGTAACAACACGGATGTTCACAAATGTACATCCGCGATTGCACGTATATGGGCAACACTTTCGCGACAGTGTCTACGTAAGATTCTAATCGTGAATCCGGAGTGATCTCGCTCGGTTCACCGGTCATCCTTGATCGCGACGGCATTCCATTAGGAATTTCCCGTTTCTCTCGACCTCCGCAAGTTATTACAATCGTTGACACTTCCCTTAACCGCAGCGAAACCGTTATCGTTATTACGGAAGGAAAGTACCAAATGAACGATTTCTTCGACGAACAAAAAAAAAAATACAAAAAAAAAGGTAAAGAAAGAATTTTGATTATCGTTATTTTACAATTTCTCAGGATGTACGCGCAAGACTATTTACCGTCACGATTTATTATCGCTGTTATTATGGCAAAGGTTAAACCTGACTTCATCTTTGAACATTATCCATTCTCTGATTGTTTCTTTGTCTACGGATGCCTCGGCGAATTTAAAAACGTCTTCTCCTTGGCGAAAATTACACGGAGTATTATCCTCGCCGACAAGTTCTTTATTATCACATTAAACGGTAATTAAAATTTAAGAGTTAATATTCTACAAAATTAAGATTCATTGGAAATGAAGCAAGAATTTGTTGCCTATTATATGTTGTCTATGCATTTCTAAATCGCTAACCGCTTGTAATAGAGATAATAGTACAAATATATTTACATTTAATTCCATTGCGTATATTATAACCAATTACATAACTAAATGCCTGAGATGAACATAATATACGACTTTTAAGTACAAATAAAACCGCGGGCAATGCAACAAGTCTCACGCTGACCTTTCGATAATGTCGTAGAAGAAATTGCAGGAGAGTAATCATATTTCTATGTGTACTTTCTTTTTTTTCTTTTTTCTTTTTTTTTCTACACATCTGTCTACACGTTTATATATAGACTAACGACATATTTTCGCGAATCGCGTTTATTTTTAAGTAAAATATTTGTCTAGAGACTCTAAAGAGACATAACTTTAAAATACACGCACGATAATTATCGATATATGAACACGTTTTCGTCTCGCGAAAAAAAAACGTAATTATGACAAACATGCGCATCTCGCAAACTGTAATTGCATTCACTGCCGACGAAATGTCATTGCAACATAAGGAAACGATTATGGAAATATGGCGTGCATTATAATTCAACGTATTGCACAAACTGTAGCAGTGCATATCCTCTAACAGCGAATAAGTGTGTTTGCACGTGCGCTCTGTATGTAGCAGCTCGTAATTATACTTTATTTGCGAGAATAAAAGAGAGCGTTACATTAGAAAGAGATATCCTGACATATCATTTCTCCCGGGGCTAAGAATTATGCAAGACGTCGCATCAAGATGTGCGAATGCGTGATGTGTTCATCTCGGAATAATATAATAATGAGACGTTATCCATCGCTTATTGTTAGATGAGAAATATTGACGAGAGCGAATTACGAGGGAAGTATCGAATGAAATATAATAACAGTGTACACTGATCAAGATTCTAATTAATCAGCTGGCTGATTAAATAAATCATGTTTTACAAAAAATGATCCCGTGTAAACTTCGCGCCTCCCATACATGATATATCAAATAAAATTGTGTTTCAAAATTTTCTGACGGTAATACTTTTACATCTCTTTACATTTCCCTCCGTCTTGTGTCTACTAAAGAAGATTTATAATAGTACGTGTTCCGCTTCCTCGAAAACAAATAAATTCTTTTACACTCGAGATTAAACACGGACGTATTGAATAATCGCGCGTCACGTATTTCCGATCCTCCAATTAATCAACCCGGTTATCGATCTTTAGAATCGCGAACAGGATGTCCCGTTTGCTAACAGCTTTTCTGTCCCGATTGAACGCGTGTCAATAAGAAAAAGGTGCGACAAGTGTCGTTGACGTTTACGATCGTAACCGGCCGCGGACCGCGACTCGAACAATTTATATCCCGATCAGCAAAATCAATGAACGGTAATAACGCGGGTCCGGCGGTAAAGTAAAATGAAATACCGCGCGGCGAGAGAGGAGATGGGAGGAAGAGGAAAGGACTTTCTCTCTCGGGCGGAGAGGAGATCCTTATTCACTTTCCCTGATATCGGATCCGTCCACGCGCGCCGAACGTGCAGATCCGAGAACGCGCGAGGGCGATATAGCGGGGAAAGAAAATTAACGCTCTCGCTCGATTATAAAATAGTATAAATTTTCGACGAATGCGGAAAAAACCTCGGGCGGCATATTATCACGCGACCGTAAGCGGGAAAGCAGAAATTGCAAGGAATTATTCGAGAAAATCGGATGAATTACCGTGACGAATTTGTAATTGTTCAGCCGGTTATCTAACGATGATTGCAGCGATAAATCCGTACGTTCGCCCGCGAGACACATATCTATTGAAGGGGGATTGTTTTTTTCCTTTTTTTTTTTTATCTAACTGCTTGCGCAACTTTTTATTACATTTAAGTGCTCGATTGCGTAATGCGATCATCATCGCGAGGTACAATATCATTTTCGGAGGATACGATGCGTTCGACGGGATACTGAATTAACGTATCGGTGTAAGAAGGGCAATACATATGCACGAGTGACAGTATAATTATAACGTTTTCATCGGCGCGATTGATATTGGGCGCCCACACGATACGCGTTCCTACATGTCGTTCGTACGCACGTGTACGCATATGTGCATGTATCAATGTTAAGGTCACCCTACAAGGTATTTCAGAACTATCGCCGGTGAATAACTAACGCCTCAATGAACGTTATATTATCTTTTTATCGCCATTTAGAATCAGTGTCCCCGTAACGTAGGAACGGCAGGAATTTTTATTGCACGGCGTAATGTTGGGAATTAATCATAATTTTATGATACGCCTACCTCGGCTTTTTATTCATGTTCTTTAATAATTTGTTATCGTCATTGATCCTTTTCATCTTACGCAAGACGACCGGCTTAAAATAAACCCAGGAAAGAGATTCTCTTATCGTAATTTACATCCTTTTAGGCTTTAAGCACCAGAAGTATTTGATCGCGAAAGGAAGAGAAACTGAGACGGTTTACGATCGGAAAGTCATTCATATTTTCACGCTCAGACTTCTAATTATTCGTAGTTTCACGGTACTCGCTCGGCTCATTCTCGAACGGCAGCCGCGCGATACTTTCTGCGTTTCCTATGCACATAACGAAATGTAGAACTTTGCGATCATCGCGATGCAAAGTAGGTCAAGTTGATATCCGGTTTTGCGAAACCGGAATGCCGCGCGCGAGATCTTTCTCTACGAACGGATTCTCGAACGGGATGCACTTCACAAAGCGATACCGCACATTAGACGCGTACGAAATATTTGGAATCGGCGAAAAAGAAGCGGTCACGTGGAAAAAGTTATTCCCTTCAAAAATTTATGAGCTACTTTTTAAAATCTTACGAGGTACGCAACGTTTTTATCAGGCAAACGGTGGTGCGTTAAAAATAAGTAAAGAATAACATATAATACGATAAGATTAATATATTAATAAATCAAAATAATGAAGATAATATTATGTCGCGATTCTACTCTGTCAATCTCGCATTGCAAACAGTTATAACGTTTCTCTTACAATTCTATCCCGTTATTTTTTACGAGTGGAGTAATGTATCGTCATTACGTAAGAAAGCACAACGGTAGATTCCCCGACGGAGAGAGAGAGAGAGAAATAAATTATTAAGAGAAATACGTTGCGGATGTGTGCTCATGTTCCGCCGACGACGAATGTCGTCTCCCACAAACACGTGACAAATGTGCGTTTGCAAATTGCGGGGAAAACACGAGGATTATTTCCGAGATATGCGTGCGCTAGGAATTATTAGTTGACGCGTGCTAACGTCGAGAGAACGAGAGAGTATCGGGATAAACGAGAAAGGAAAATGGCTGGACCGGTCGGTTCTCGACAAAGAGAGAAAGAGAGGCGAGTAGGAGGCACTTTCCATGAAATTCCTTTGGGCGCCTCGAATTTCATCATCGTGTCTCGTCTCCGCTCAGATCGAAAACGCTTTATTATCGCTCGCGAATGCCGTACCTCATCTCTAGCGATTTATTCGCGGCGGCGAGGCGATTAACGTTAAAGCTGCTCAAGAAATAGACGGGACAAGCAAATTCGGAAGATTTTTGTGAAAGCGTGGTTAATTTTTCCCTAAGCGGTATCGTCATTCGCGATCGGAAAGATTTTTAATTTTTTTACTTTCTTACTCTCTACTCCTTCCTATTTTTTTTTTTGCTTATCGACATGCAAACCATTAGAAGTGTATGGCTATAAACTCGTAATGGACTACCCTATCGTACACGCGATTTTCGTCAATGATGCCATTGTCTTCGCGTCTTCATTAATATTAATGCAGACCCGCTAGAAATTCCAATTCTTTCCTGTCCTTAACATTGAATGAGTCGTGTTCGATTCTAGATATGCGAGAAGATGTTTTGTAATGTGCCGGGATTTCACTTCGACGTATCGCGAAAGCTTCACAAACGCTTACGGACTTAAGAGCGTAATTTACACACAATCACGCTGTCGTTATAACGAATCATGAAAAGACCTACCAAAATAACATTGCGCCAAAGAAGCGAAATAGTGGAATAACCTATCGTTGCAAGTTTACTCGCGTTTAACACGTTACAAAAGTAGAAGTCACGAAGCGGATTCTCGTGTTCTCAGAGAAAGCGAAGTTCGTAAAAGTGAATCCGAACTGAAAAATGGTACGCAGTGTACCTTATTGGTAGTAACAGCCGTTTATTGGCCGCACGCCATTTGTCGTGATGTTTTTACATTTAATCGATCTCGTTTGATACCCAGCTGCAAAGCGTACGACTATTCAAAATGCTGACGTCTCTGGCAAGTCGCCATCGTCCGCGAAACTTTTACATGAATTAATCACACTCTATGTTGCTCGACAAAATGTACGCGATTGAAATACTTTCTACTTGTGACCGAAAACCTTTAAGTACGGTATACCTCGCTTATAATTTTGTATATTAAGTTAATTAATTTGTAAATTTATTTTTATTTACGGGTTAAATACGATTCACGCGATTTTTTTCTCGAATTAATATTATTTTAATCGTTGTTATATTATATAATTTTATTTTATAATATTTTTATTATTTTTCCACGTGTGTTACGTTTAATTTCCTATTCCTATACTGACAATTACACCACCACCAATGTCAAAAAAATTTGGACTCACCAGTTCGATGCGCAGCGGCGGAGTTATACAGCAACGACGATCTGTAACATACAAATATAAAATTTACATTAAAAAAGCGTTCAATGTAATATTAACTGTATTAAAAAAAAATTCTACGCGCTTCTAAATAGCTTTTAAGTTAAAAATTAAGTTATTTATAATCTCATTCTCTATTAAATTATTAAATTTTTCTTTAGTCAAAAATTATTTTCTCTAATTATTAAATTGTGTATTAAATTTATTTGACATCAAAATAACAAGGCAATATACCGCAAAAAAAATATTAACATTATATTAATAAAAAATTATCCTCACCTTAAAGTTGCTCCGCCGAAGCATGATGCCTGTCCAAGACCTCGTCCTCCTCTCAGATGGGACGTGTCGAGCCATCCTTCCGCGCACGAGAAACACGCGAAAACCCGCTCGGATAATTATCTACAATCGCGCGGTATCATTTATAAAATCCACATAATGAAATCTATCACCTAATTACGACACTCCCGAAATAAAAACACTCCCGACCGACGAACCTCCCAGGTTCGTGTATTGTACATCGGCGACGAAAGTACGACACGGCGTCATCTGAAACAAAAAAAGAAAAATTATACTTAAAAAATATCTACAAGTATGAGACATCTGTGCCTAACTACCGCAGACAAAACCGTGCCCACGGAAAGAAATACTTTTTGATATGAAGTCGAGTAATCGGCACATCATTAGTTCATATTGGAATTCCTGCGATACAGGTGATAATATATATTTTTTGCAAAGTATTCATTATATAAATATATTTTACGGTATTAGTCAGCTGAATCTATTATTTGTAGTTTATGCGTGAATAATGTAAAAAATAAATGTAATTTATAACGCTGATTTCTTTCATCTTTTAATCATTCTGAAACCTACCATTAAATCATAATAAAAATATATTAAAATGTACGCTTTTTAAATATTCTGCGACATAAATATTCAACCTGTTCTGCAGCCTGTATAATTTTAATTATAATATACTAATGTCTGATTTCTCGACAAACGTTTCTTAGTGAAAATGTAACTAAATAGTATCTATCAAAAGTGGAGCAATATTTATCAGTTTCTTTAATCTGAAAGTACTTTCCAATCGACTTGAGGAAATATAGAAAATAAAAAAAAAATGTAAAATGGAAAATGAAAAGCTCCACACGCCATCAGCACGTATAATAATATCATGAAGATTATTTATTAATTATCTATCGGCAAACCAGTCTACAATTAGATGTTTTTTAGTTCCAGATAAACAATCTCACCTACTTCCTGAGAAAGTACTTTCATGCCATTCATTTCGCATTCGCATATTTATGATTACGACGTTGTGACCGAGATTCCTTCATAGATAGAAAACTTATTTCAGAGAATAATTGAACAGCTTATTTTACAGTCGAGACGTTTGACAATGAAACACCGCGAAAGACGAGAAAGAGAAGTCGCGGACAGACAACAGACTTTTCACTGCGAGTTTTCAGAGTCTCGCTAATATTAAAAACGTCTTTATCCTCGGCATCAAGAATTCTAGTCAGATATTATGTGAGCTCGTGAGCTACAGTTGCTTTTCGAAAGTACTGGGAAAACACCGGCTGGTCCTTTAAAGGTCGATTGGGATGCAGCGCGAGTTCCGCGAAAGTGCAGTCAAGGTTCTCCGTTTCCCGCAAATATACCACGGTGCCACGATACATACCTCCGAATGTATTATCTATAAAGTGTGCACGTATGTGTCCAACGACCTCGGCTCGAAGAGACACGCGATCGAGATCGAGAACCGTTCCAAAGCGATGGCTACCTGCGGGAGTCCCTCCGCGATCGATAGAAAGGAAAATAGCACGTCACTCTTACGGATCGAGATGCAAAGTGCATCGGGTCGTTTCGCGTGCCTTTCAGAATCCACGAAGTATCTTTTCGCAAGCAAAGCGGAAAGCGAATCGAAAATAAAGATCATCTATTGTTATCGAACTTAAAAAAAATATTAATTGTTCTAAAATTTTATGTTTTTTTTTTTTTGTAAATTAATTATAAGCGTGACAAAAGATATATTTCAATAATAATCTAGAAGATGGAGATTTAATTATTTTTCTTTTACAAGAATCCCTCGAACGTTTCAATTATCGTTAATTGTCGGTTTTATTTGCTACTTGCGCTGACGGATGCACACAAGTATACGTTTGACACGACTTTACACTGGCAATAAAACAACTGCAAAATAAACGACAGACGGAAATTTCACTCGAAAGGTTGTCCCTGAAATTTCTCAGTCTTTTTTTTTTTTTTATAATATATATATACCTTTCGCACGATTTGTTTCTCCGATACGATTTCGGTCATGCGAAGGGTCATTATTATTCAACAAGGTCGCTGGACACCGACGATTTTCACGTGCACACCCAAGCATGTTCGTACACGGCAGTCAATGGCCGGTCGTATTTAGCCTTCGATTCTCATTATAGAAGGTCCGCTGCAGCGGATATCGCACGCGCCGCGATGAATGGCAATCGTCTCCGAGCTGATTCACTGTCTATACAAATTATCATCTGCGCTACAAGTATCTTCCTTTACCGAATAAGTATTCCAAAAAATCATACCCCGCGTCCAAGATTTTATACGTTTTGATTAAGTTTTTAAAAATAATTTCAAAACGTAATTATTGAAAAAAAAGAAAAAAAAAAAAACAATACTCGATTGCAGAAGCGCGGCTTTCGGAGCAGATTGCGAAGGCAATGATATTATTACGTTAATCATTCGCAAGAGTTATTATTAATTTTTTACTTTGACGTTTCAACCTCGGTCAACAAAAATACATTTTGTGGATAAAGTTACGACATGTTCGTCACAATTCAAATATTCTATCCCTATTGCGAATCATAACTTATCGCGAGAGGCAGGAACTGAGCCGTGAGTTTGGCGGGTTTTCGAGGTGCTGCGGTTAAGATCCTCTTACGAAAGGACCTGAGGTGAAGATTGTACATTTCTCGGCTGTATTGGCGGCACCGTAGTAACGATCGTGTTCTACATAGTCGGTCTTCTACTCTCCCACCCGATTGCCTCACTATTCTTGCCGGACGAGTAGAAGAGATCTTGTGATTTGAATATTGTTTTACGAACTTTCTGCGCGACGACCCGTTCCACCTGGTGCACAATGCAATTCGAATGTTACGTTCGCCTACGTGACGAAGAGTTTGTTCCGACAATTGAACTGCGCGTTATGTCACCCCATTCGCGGTGTAATAGCGCGGCAAAAGAAAAAACAGACATTGTTCTCTCGCGTTTCACGTGCCTGCCTATTCGAGGGGCGCGCACGGGTGCTCTCCTTGCCGAGAGAAAGTCTCGTAGATACATATGCGCGTACACATGCATTCAAGCATCTATACCTATTGACTTATACACGTCCGTGCATACGCCTACAGAGAATCACCGTTTCTGGTCCACGTATCCGCGAGTAACTAAGTAGCTATTGAAACACTTGACTGAAGAATCTGGTCAATGATTCGTAATTTGTACTTCGATATCTAGTTAATTATCTAGTTACTTGCTTCAAAAGCAAAAATATTTATGTATCCAATAAATCTCGATTAAAAAAAAAATTAAAAAATAAAATATCGCGACACTATTATAAATAATTTATGTATACAACTTTTCTTTTTAATTTGTGCTCTACTTTTCTGTTTTATAAATACAAGTGCAAAACAATTCTTGTATACAAAAAAAAGAAAAATTCGCTGACAGTTAAATCAATCTGTTATAACAGTAAAAAAATTCGCTGCAACAGCGAAAGCTGTCACTTTTTTTTTTTTTTTTTTTTGCGCTGTAAATAAGCACCATAACTGCTGCGATAAGTGCGTGTGAACAGAGTCATATCGCATTGACGATGAGGCATAAATTCACAAAACCGCGTGTATGTGTGTTTAAAAGTCCAATAAAATTTTTTTATATTTTTACTCCTCACTCTTTTGCCATGCTAATGACGCGAGGTATACCTAAAATCACGCGTTTAGGAAATTTCGAATATTAACTACTGCGTTTCCCTAAAAACACGTCCTATTAAAATTTCCTCCGAAAAAAAAAAAAAAGAAAAAACAAACCGACACGATCGTTCGATATTCTCAACATTCGCTCGCGGATTATCATAGCCTGGTCTGGTCCTAATGGATCGACATTCTTCTTGCGCAACGAGACGCAAAGACCTTTAACGCCGTAGCTGCCTTCTGGTTCTTGGCGCGACGCTCCGGGCTGGATAATTTATACGCTGTCGGTTTCACTGGGCCTTGACACCTACGGTGACCCCCCCTCCCCCCTTCCCTCCCATTGACACGCATCTTTACGAATTATTGTTAGAAAAATGATTTCTTACGGCGATCTCTAACGATAAAATCTCTAGCGATTAATGCATCGAGCGTGATGATCTTAAAGAATCGAGTCTCGGTTTTTAAATCGCTTTATCTCCTTAGCTAAAGTACAATACTTTTGATTTTGGAACTTGAACGGTAAAATTTATTAAAGATTATTAAAATACAATACGTCTGATACACGGCAAAAAATAAACTAGCCATCAGAAGAATTTGGAAACTTTCTTAGAATAAAAAATCTAAACTGATGAAGGTGGAGTTCGAGAGGAGATATATTTTCTGAGTATAGGAAGTGAAGATACTGCAGTGGATTATGCAATGGCCCTAATAAAGATTATCGATCCTTTCAAGCACGTTTCGCTCTCGTGTTCGTGGCGGAATTGCGCTTCGCTGGCCGTCGCTGCGAGGAAAAGACAAACTCGTCGAAGAGCGACTCTACATTTCACGGTCTCGTACCCCTTTTCTTATTTTGTCACCGTTCCAGGAGGATCTCTTTGACGCGATCAGTTTCGCATTTCTAATCCAAGAACCGCCTTTTCAATGTACTTGAAACGAGCGAAGCGAAATTGCATATTACGAAAGCGTCCGAGCTAATCGAGACAATTCCCAAGACTTCCTCGAAATTTTTCGTGAGATTCTTCCCCGACGAGCCGAGGTCGCGTCTTTATAAAAAGAAATTGGAAAAAGATGAGAATCGAAAATATCCGGATGAACGCGATTGCATCAGCAGCGGTAGCTTTACATTACAGCGAAGAGAAGTTTTAAAATCATTTAATAGCAGCGGGAAGCAATCAACAAGCGAAAGTCCCGCAAATATTGCGTCTGAAACTTGTTAATCACTTTCTCAAATGAGATATTATTTTTCGTACATCTTTCGCTTCGAGATGGATTCTCAGCGTCCTCGAGAATCCCGCGTTTCTATTCCCGGTGCAATGTACGAGAGAACGCGCGTGGTGAAGAGAGCCGAAGCAATTCTCAATGCACTTAGTATATAAACGGTGCTACGCAAAGTCAAGTCGGGACGTCGTGAAAAGTCAGGTGGCTGAGGGTAACGTAAGATAATGTGCCGGTAGGCGAACGTGCCTGCACAGGATCCGTCGGGGTCTCCGGTGGCCCGTGTGCAGATCGAGTGTATCAAGCCGAGAGCTGAGTCGAGATCGACTACGCGGAATACGAGGTGTCCACTTTTCACGGTCTGGTGGGGTGCACTCCGGGTGGCCGTGGTGGGTGGCGGTATAAGTACAGGCTTGCATTCGCCACCGTTCTCATACCCTCACCACGTCCTTCGGCTACCTCTTACTTTTACTTAGTGCCCCTTTTTCTACTTTTTTATCTTTTCTTTTTTTTTTTCTTTCTCTCTCTCTCTCTTTCTTTCTTTCTCTCCCCTCCTGTTCTCCCACTATTTGTCTCTCTTTCTCTCTCTCTTTCTCTCTCCGTCTCTCTCTCTCTCGCGTGTGCACACGTGTGCACTCTCACTTGATCTTTCTTTCTCTCCATCTATTGGTGCGCGTTCGGTTTTTGCCACTCGTTCATTCGTTTCGCGTCTCGTCAGCGAAGTCGCGTCACGAAGCTGGACGGAGGTCACGTCGACCGAAACGCACGTCCAGACGCTGTATCTTTGAGAATCGGCTCATTTAGTGAACATATCGGCGACTAGAGCGTGCAGTTGAAAGAAGAGTGCCGGTCCCGATCGGTCGAGAAGAGAACAGAGATGATCGCGAGTGTCCGGTGACAATACGTATGTAGAACGTTAGTATTTGCTGAGAAAATATATATCGAGTAAGTGCCGATACATGCCGGGTATATATTGATATTGAGAAGAGTTTCGTCAATCTGAAGCAGCTGTTCACGTAACACGATAGAAACGAATCGAGAAAAGGCGAGCAGAACGAGGAAGAGAATTGTGTGCAGTGCAGACATGTGGCTAAGAAGCGTGCTCTTGTGAGTACTCGAGAAATCAGTAATCCGTATCATCTCTTTCCTATCTAAGAGAGCAATCTCAGTGACGGGCGAGTGTGAGAATTAGATCTTCGTGAAATGAGTGTGAGAATTTTAAGCGTAATTGAGCGAGTTATTTTTTATGAAACGAGAAAATAATTTCATAATATTAAGAATATTGCATACGCTGCAAAAAAAATTTCCTTCTGTGTGAAAACGAAAGTCTACATAAAGAAACACTAAAGTACTAGATTGTCGAAATATTTCAATTAATATTCGAAGGACTCTTTTAATAAAATCTAGAGATTTATTTTATTATTCATGACGGGAATTAAATTATGTGTTAAAAAATCCAGTAAAAAAAAAAAACGCATGAATGAAAGTTATATAAAACAGAAACTTAATACTGTTACTATTCATTAAAATATTTAAATGCAATTTTCTAATATATTAAAAATTCAGGAAGTTATGGAGACTTAATTACGGAATGCCGGCTATCCACAAATAATAATCGAGTAAAATTATAGATTCGACACAGTTTCTTTGAATTTTAATTTCTCTATCAAAATTCCTACGTTCACTGAAAATGTTAATTATGTTTCAGCCGATACTTCATGCGTATCTTTGATATAATCAACACGCTATACACCGCATTTATTTGCTAGTTGTTCCTACAACATGCTATTTTTATATAAAATACACCGCGAATATTTGATACTTTTTAAATTCAGTTTTCTTTCTTGGTACTACAGTTATATTACGGTATATTTTACGTATAATGAAAAATTTACGTTTCAGAAAAATACATAAAATTAAAATATATTTATATGACGTATAATTTTAATTGCTATTTTATTTCGATTTTTATAACTAATGCTTTTTATGATTATTACCCAAGAACAATTAGACTGTGCTAATGTACCGAGAAAATGTAATATGCAACATTTATAAGATTTACATTAATCTACCGTAACCTACGAGAATAATAAAGAAGAAAAAAAAAAAAAGTTCTTTAAGCAACTCGTAGCCACAATTAATGATAATAGATGATTATCGGTACGAAGGAAAGCGGTTTTTCATGGACATAAAAGATATTACGTTTCTGCATTACGAGAATTATTGTAGCGAAAGGTGCGCGCAATCAGCGACTCACTCTCTTAGATACGCCAATTACTTATAGTTTCATTCATGCGTATGTGTACGTATCATTTATTTAGGAGAAATCCTCGGACATGCCCTCGATTGAAAATTATCGATTAAAGAAAGAAATTAATCTAATTAAATCATAACTTATAATGGCCAAACGACCACGTGCACTTAAAATCACGTCGTTGTCAACTTCAGCGAGAGAGTAAAACGATGTAGATGTGTATAATAATCTTAATGTTTTACAATATTTTACGCAAAGACGTCGTATAATTAATTTTAAAATAATAGAGTTATACTGCTAGAAGATTAATTAAATTTTGGTTTCATATTTAATACGAGATAAGAAAGAGCAAGCAGGAAATTGATAAAAATTTTAGAAAATCAAAACTTTGCATTTTTTTTTCTTTTTTTTTTTTTCGTATTAACTTTCAACAAATTTATGCGTAGAGAGCCGCGTTTCGTAGGCGGCACGAAAAAATATTTACGGGTCGGTAATAGGCTTTTGCCGTAATATTGTGACTTACGTAATACCACTGTCTCGTGCCACTGGAGATACCTACGTACGTACAGTATGTTTATGCAGATACGCTTGTAAGCGAGACCGCTTTCTCCATAAGGTTTCGCGATAAATTCTTGTATTAAGCATCCATTCTGGATAAAATTGAGTCTAAGATTGAGTTATGAATGTGCCGTTACGATTTACTGAGCCCTTAATTATCGAACTTGGTATTTTTCGTTTATATATTTCATAAAATTTTGATAAATCGAGATTTTAATACGACTTAGATTTTATTTGCATAAATACCACATAATACAATTATTTTATTTACTTCTTTTTGTGCTAAAAAAGATGATTTTAACAATTTAAAAAATCTTCTAAATTATTGTTCAAGTTACATGACGGAATACAAAATTAGAACTTTAGATTACTGAAAAGAATACTTTTGTATTAAAAAAAATATACTTTCAAAGGAGTGAAAACGTTATCATTTATATATATATTCTATTAAAATATAATTATTTTCATATATTAAATTTATATCAGTCTCGATCGCGTAGGAGTGAAACAACTTGTAGTTTGTTTTACTTTATTTGTAAATGTATTCTAGTTGTAAATTATTCCTGTACCGGAAGATCGTTCAAATGGAACGGTGCTTATTTAATAGTTTCCTGAAAATGTCGTAGACTTTTTTTTTCTTTTCTATAGAGATATAACAAATTAATGACAAGATAAACCGTTCATATAATTAAATTTTATGATTTTATGAAAACAGATAATTTTCTTTAATCTAAAGTAATAAACAATTATATTAAGGAGAACAATTAGGCACAATGGAAATCATGATATATCCAAAAAATTAAATTTTGCATATTTTACAATATAAAATAACACACTGCGGCAAATTATAATTGTGAAGCTGCGAAACCACTGTACATTAAAAATATACGTATAGCATTACGTCAAAAAAATTACTTTTTTAAATTACAATTTCATGATCGTACAGTGCCCTTGCCGACCACATTTTCGATGGAAAAAAAAAAGTTCTGTACGTTTGTGTTAATTTAAAAACAAAAGTGGCTCTCCTTCGTTCATAAAGAAAATTAATCGGGACTGATCGTCCTTGCAAATACAACATCATGAATTCAAGAATCTTATTATCTTGCTCTTTCTTTATTAAAAATTTATCTTCCTGATTTTTTTTTAAGGATATTTTTCTATTTTAAGAATTGTAAGACGACATTTGATAAATGTCGAGATTTTATTACTGTTACGTACTATAATAGAAATAGATAAATGTTAATGGCATTAAAAGTTCAACAACTGTGAAAGTTATCACGCGTATGTATCTCATGATCACCAATTTCGGCAACCTTGGAGAAAAAAAAGAGGACGAGGTCGTATGCTGGAATCCGAAGGCTCGTCACTAGTCGATCTTAATTTCTTTTTTTTTCTTTCTTAATAAAAATAAATAACATTAATCAAATTGATGAAAATATATTAAAACGATTCTGTATGCTGATCGCGAATAATTTCTTTTATTACAAAATAAACTCTTTAATAAAATTTTGATAAGCTACTTTCTGCAATTTAAATTACGAAGTTCTTTAAATTTCTAAAATACTGTTGCAAATGAGGCTCGAGGTTTTGCCTGAATTTGTTATTGGCGAACTTTAAATTTTGCGCAATGGGTGTGAAGAATTGAGTGACTGAGAGAAGAACCGGACGAGCGTCGGATGCAGCTTGCGATTCGAGATGTGAACTTTCACTACCAATCAAGTCTTGCATTAGCTATACACATTCCACCATCGTTTACACTTCGCTTCCTTGCATATGCGTCTTATCACTTTCGCTGAGATGCGTTAAGCTATGCAATGATATGACAGTTTTCTTTATTTCTCTCCACGTCAATCAATACATATATGATTGGACTTTCTTTACGACACTAAATGTGATTGTGACAGATTTATTAATTGGTCTTTTGTTTTAAAATTTACAGAATATGCAGTATCATTGCGGGCACGCTAGCCGACCGTTCATCGGATATCGTGCAGATATCCAATGATAGTTTAACACGAAAAAATGTCGCGGTGACGACATATCAGCCGCCTCGTGCTCTCTCAATCGAAGGTACGTCGCATGTTTGAACAATAATTTAAAATTATTTGTAGAATTAGAAATACTATAAATTAAAAAAAAAAAATTTTTCAGACTTCGTAACATCCCACAAATTACCGGAAAATGCAGCGAAACCATTAGACGACGATGACGAGTACTTCGATGAAAAGAAAGCCGCGTTTAAAGACAATAAGCAAACTAAGAAAGTCAATCAAAAGTTAGAGAGCACAGAGAAAAAGGTAGCTACTGTCGAGCCCGCCAGACGTTTAGATTCGGGAGAAAATGATGACTTGGACAGTCTCACCGCTAAAAGACAAGCGCGAGTTGAACTCGAAAATTTCAGCGACACTGGAAAGGTTTTGCAGGAAGGAAGATTAAAGAAAGTCGACTCCAAAAGGCCGCGACCGTCTGAACAGGATGAAGTTATTCCAGGGGTTTACGTCAGGTAAGACATTTTTGTATAACTCGCTTGACTGTGAAAATCTTTATATAAATAAAACGCGAGGAAATAAATTTCTGATTATCCACAATAATAATTGTAATTAATTAATTAAAGCTCAATATCATTTTAATCTTTAAAAATATAAAATATATTTCTTTATGTATTCCAATAACCGTGCAATTTTATTTGCATATTTTCAGCGCGGAGTATCCAACGACTATGCTCCCTATCTTAACGACTCCACGCGAAGCACGTAGTAAAGATAGCCTCTTTGACTTCGTTCCCGTTAACATTATCCGTGAGGATAGTAAAGATGGGTTTGCGCGTTTTTCGGACGTAAGTTTTGGAGAACTGGGTGACGTGAGTTTGGTACCGGCTGGTACAAACTCTCGTATTCAGGTAGGTTATAAAAGAGTTAAAAAATTTTTACAGTGAGAATTTAAATAAATTTATATAACTACGTGAATTAATATTTTTATATTCTCACTAAGAAATCACAATCTCGATCAAATTGCAACTTGCATTTCTTTTGTAATTAACAGGTGAAGAAAGGCCCGAATGGAAAGGATTACGAATACGAGTACGTGTATTATTACTACGACGAGGACGAGGACAAGGCAGGTACGGCGGGTTCACCTGTGACAAATTCTTACGATATTCCTTCTAGAACAACACCGGCTCCGAGAAGACAATCGGGCTCCATCAGCAACAGGAGCAAATATACTACTGTAGAGAGGTCGACTGTAGAGCCTAGCAATAACGAAGTGATACCAAATAGAAATGGTAATAGAGGCAGACAGCTGGTCGAAACTGACGACATTTCCGAGGAAAGATTGCCGACGAACACCCGTTTCCCACCGAGGTAATTATTAATTTTTTTTTTAAAGATATTAAGAGATAAAGATATTAAAAAAATAGAAAATAATATGTTGGCAATTTTAATATAAATTACGATTAATATGACTAACTGTTAACAGATCACGGTCGAATCATAACACTGGCACAACAGAAGCATCGCGAAATCGTAATAACCGACCGCGGCCAAATCTAGATTTGGTTGATTCCAGCAGCTTTCGTACTCATCAAGAGGGTCCGGAGTTTCCGCAGACCTTGCCGAAAGGACCTGTTAGATTTTTAGGTGTCACGCCTAACGAAGACAACGAGGAAAAGCCTTTGATCAGAAATCGGGGAAGACCACAAAGAATTCAAGATCCTGCTCCTGTCGAAGAAAACGTCGATGATACACCGGCACCTAGAAGACGTCTAATTACCACAGGGTCAACTGAGGTAATTATTTTATTTAACTGTATTCGAATAAAGCATATTCGCAAATATTTTATTATAAAAGCCCTTTATTTTGTTAATAAAATTATATTGTTATATTACGAAAATTTTATTATGGTAAAATAAAAAATTTTTATTGCACGAACAAATTAATTTTCAGACCGGAGTGGAACTGAGCAGAGGTCAACCGATACGAGTCAGTGCAGAGGAGGATGAAGAAGATACGCCACAAGAAAGATCCGGTAACAAACGTGTATCACTGGAAGACAAAACGCATGAGTCCAGCGAAACTGAAACTTCGCCAAGTTATCCTAACGTTACTCCCGACCCTACGGACAATCCAACGACGGAATATCCGTCTATTATGGACAAGGTTGCCCTGGACCTTTATGCCTTCCTCCAACAAGGACAAAACAATCTAATCGACGCATCCAGCAGCGAATCTGGCGAAACAGCTGCAGATAGCACGACGTTAGCGGACGAGATTACGACAGATTTAACAACAACGGCGGAACTTGCTGACTCTATTCTAATCTCAAACGAATCTAATAACACGACGCCAACGACAACGACGACGACAACTGAGCCGACGACCACAACAACAACAACTACGGAACCACCGACTACTACCACTCAACTTCCTGCGGGAAGAGGAAAATTCCGACGACCTGGACTTGGCAGTCCAGCTATCTCGAGAAATCGGTATACTTTTATTCTAATTATTTCTACGTACCTAATTATTTTAATTCCTCACACCTCTGCTTTAAAATTTTTTATTACCTCTTAATAACGAGAATTATGTAATTTTCGTCTTTAATTTTTCACCAGGTTCAACAACAAATCCAACGGCGGTACTAGCACGACCGAGGTACCCGCAGAACCGACTCAAAGAACTCGAGCACGCTTTGGAAGTAATGGCTCAAACGGAGGTGGATTTAAACGACCTCGACCGGGTGGTAATCACAAGCCGGTAGAAGAAGATACCGTGCAGAAAGAGAGTGCCAGTTCGGCGAACGCCGAAAAGCCGCCTGGTCGCGGCAGATTCCGCACGCCTACCGGCGGCAGAATCCCCGTTTCCACGACAACGTCGGCGCCGTCGAACGGCGGAACGACAGCCGGAGCGCCACGGCCCACCTTTAATAAGCTGAACATTAATAACCGGAGACGAGGACGACCGACCACAGCCGCGCCAGGAAGCGAGGAGCCCCAAGAGGGAGCGGCGCATTCCGAACCCGGTCAAATTTCTACACAAACCGCACCAGAGAGTGCAACTCCGAAATCTGCCGCCCGCACGAGACTTCCTGGCGCGCCTGCAATCAGACCGGCTATCAGACCCGGTAACAGAGTCAACTTGAGACAGAAACCGGGACAGACGACAACCACAACGACAGCTGCACCAGAAGTGCCCGAAGGAACTGTCGAGGAACCTGCCGGAGAAGGAACCGAGGAGGAGACACACGAGGTTGAGGTTTAATCCTACATTTGCATTTTTAATTATTTTACTTTCTCTCTCTCTTTCTTTCTTGGTGTTTTAAAATACAAAAAACTTCATATATTTAAATTTAATAACTATAAAGATTTATTTTTAAATCGATAAACAAAATTAAAAACTTAAGAAATAATTTTTGTTTTAAGAAATAAATTATTTCTTGTAAATTAAATTCTACGTATCAATATCATTGAATGCAAATACTATGCAACAAATGTATCTAATATTAAAATCATATAATTGATTGCCTTTTCTCTTTATCGAGCAATTCCGCATGCCAAAGGTAAGGTCAATCTGAAATTCTGCTTTAAATATATACAATGTATTGGAAGATAATACTGAATACTTTACAAGATTAGGTACGAGGACGCCGTGATGTCACCCGATAAAGTTCTCTCTTCGAGTTTACTTTCACTGGATGGCCTTTCGAAATGTCACCGACAGTGAGAGACGGCTCGTGATCGCTTTTCACCTTTCGACTGTAAAACTTCACGGTCAAGAATTACGAATACTTGAGCATTAAGAATAAAATACCGAAAGATTAAAAATGAGAAAGAAAGAGAGTACAAAAGAGAGAAAAAAAATGTCGTAAAATAAAGCTAACATTATTACAATAAATAAATTTTTAGTGACAATTTTAAAAATTATATTTTTCGTGTATTAATTAAGATTCAATAGAATGTCAAATTCTCAGATAATTAAACCATGTTTAAATTATTTGACTAATTATTATCTCTATTTTTCAGGCACCGGCAGAAACCAACCCGCCGACACGAGCTACAACATCTAATCCTCTGAACAAACTGCGCAACCGTAATCGACTACAAGTGCAACCGAAGACTACGACAAAATCGCCGTTGCCTCCGGCAATCAGAAGATCGCCTCTGCTACCACGACGCAAGGTAACAGAAACCACAGTTGCCCAAACGAGCCAAGAAGAGACGGCTGTCGAGGAGGAGACCACTTCCAGCGAGATCGAACCTACCGAGGTAACCTTCGCTGAAACCAGTACAGCTGCCAGCACGAAACATGAGGAAACACGTGGTCTGAGCGGCCTTTTAGCGCCTCGACGCAGGATACCGGCCCGACGTCCAGGACAAATAGTTGCTCAGAAATAATGAACAACTACTACTGGCACCATAAACCAAGCGTACTCACTCGAAGATTTTAATGACAATTCCTGTGACTAATCAAGATGACAAAAGACCGGAAAAATGCAAATTTGTACATCCTGCAGTTCGCGCTCAATTAAATAATACACAGAGTGCCAATCTCAAAGTAAAACCTTCTAATAATATTTCGTTTCTCGCAATGTTTTATTCATATTTTGATTAATAAACGGCACCTCACGTATTACGACAAATGATAGATATGTATAATGTCTTTTACGAGAACAGTTCTAAAGAATTTCGAAGTTTATAATAATGTTCTAATTATTCTCTGAACGTGCATCGAGTGCAATGTTCATTATATGATATAGTAAACGTATAAAAAAAATTTATCAGCAGAATGTTAGCAAGAAAACATTAATATAAACTATAATTTTGTATTAAGATTGTAACGAGCGTTTCATTTTATCCTTTTGCAATTTTCTGTTTATCAGAACTCACGCATAAAACTTAGGTGAAGTAGATGATGAATGGTGATAGATATTCAACAAATATCTTAATAATATAATCAACAATCTTATCATAAACTATCGACAATACATTTACTACGTTAAACCGATTTATAAGCACGATATGTATCACCCTCGCGCGAATGGCAATCATAATTATAAT
This sequence comes from Cardiocondyla obscurior, assembly GCF_019399895.1. Taxonomy (NCBI): domain Eukaryota; kingdom Metazoa; phylum Arthropoda; class Insecta; order Hymenoptera; family Formicidae; genus Cardiocondyla; species Cardiocondyla obscurior. Next base: position 643,417 of record NC_091881.1, read on the forward strand.
TATAATCCAACGCAATAACGAGATAAATAAGTACGTTGAAGTTTCAATGCTGCGATAATTGTAACTATCGTATATTTAATTCGGTGAGTTTTATTTAATGAATAGCGCTTGCAAAGTACTATCTCTAACGTGATACATGCATAGATATACATATATATGTTTCTAATATCCTCATCGAGGATGTTTTTAGAATTATTACTGCGTGTGCAATGCGTAAGGGTACTTTTGTAATTACCATGTTCCAAGATACACTGTAAATATTGCAATTAAATATAAAATTAATTGTGTTACATTTTATTTTATTTTATTTTTATCTTTTCCAAAAATGTAATAGTCTCACAAGAATAATACAGATGTTAACTATTAAGAATCAGTAAAGGGAATAGAAGTAAGTTAAAAGAAATAAGTCTGAGCAAGATTAATATATTAATTTTCTAAAAAAAACTATTTTATGACTTTGTTTAAATATTATCTTGCACACGCAATAAATCATATTAAAGCGTTGTTCCAACCAATTTATTCCAAGATAAAGAAATAGGTGTTTTATTAAAACTTACTTGGAAGATGCTCCGTTGATGCCTGATGCTTCCCAAGCCTCCTTCGTCTCCTCTGCTCTGATCCAAGCCTCCTCGTCTCCTCCTCTGTTCTGCTCTGTCCTGCTGTCCATCTTCTTCTCCATCTTTATAGGAACACACAATAAATGAATATAATTAACATTATACACAAAATTAAATAATGACCTTGAATTATTCCAATCACAATTATTTCAAGCAAAAAAAAAAATTAAATAATTACCCGATGGATGTCCGGCCGATGCCCGATGCTTCCCAAGCCTCCTTCTCTCCTTCCCTCCTCCCTCTCTCCTCTTCTTTCTTCACGGCAACGCACTCGCGAAAATTAAGACCCTTAATGACGCCCCGGCTAATCATCGACCGCGACCGCGAAATTTTATGCGTACCCCGTACGGACACGACGCATCTCACACCCGTTGTAGCGGATAAATTTTGAAATAAAAGTATTAATCGCGCGACGCTCGGTGTGACCCCTACGACACTACCGTATACTACGCACGATTGAAATCTCACCAAACAAAACCCGACTACCCGACCGCGGCGCATCGCGCGACTCTCCCAACGTTATTGCTCGCGATTCGCGTTACAATCGGCACGATTTAATAGCGGAGTACACGGTACGACCCTCGCGACGATACGCGCCCAACGATTCTCACAACGCAGCAGCGCCACGTGCCACCCGGCGTTCTTGGCGAAAAAGACGACCGCACGTGCGTCGCTTTGCGTGACCTTGCCGATATCGCCTCGTGTATCTGATAACGCGGCGCGTGTTTCAGTGTATGGCGGGGGCCAGGTAACCCGGAAAATACGACGAAAATGACCCGCACGAACACCGGCCCTCGCGCACGTCCCGCCAAGCCACCGCACGAACACAAAATGGCGGCTGAGAACGAGTGAGAGAGACGAGAGGTGTGCAGCCGAGCACACGCATGCGCAAAGCCGTCTTTGTTGGTAATTATTGCCCGCTGCATTTTATTACACTTGTCCCGCTGGTCTTACAATGAAATGATTTACAAAGTCTATTACAGTTTCTAATGCTTTGCAGTTACACTACACGCCTCGCGCGTTACGGTAAACCGTAACATAAAATCACTACTTTGCAGTTACGAAATGAAATCGAAATATTCAAGTAAGGCGGAAGATTGAAAATAATTTTGTGCCTGCACGGGCACTGAACGAGTCAATTTAACGACCAAGAACTATGTAGCTGGCACAATTTTCCCGGGACTGTTAGAATGCGACAACGCTCTTCTTTCTCGAAAGATTCGATCGAGTCACGTTTTGATTTCGATTCGCCAAGCTGGCACGACAATATTATAAAGCTTTTAAAAAACTGCACCTAGTTCCGTCCGTAGCTAGCTGTCGATAATCGCCGCGTTTGTTCTCGTGATACGAAATTTGTCCGTCGACTTACTCGTCGTCGCCACCGACCGGTGACTTGGTTCGTTTCTCTGGTTACTCTCGTCACAAGGAAAGGGAAGGGAGCATCGAGATCGAGGAGCGAGGGGAGGCTCAGCAAAGATGGTGTAACGCGGAGAGGAAGGTTTGTTGTTCGCGACGTCCCGATGTCTAAATCGCCAGTGAATAATTACGCGGACTGTGACCGATATACGAGCGGGCAGTCGCGCGTAGCCGCCAAGTGGGATTGAACGCGCGGAGGCTGAAGAGGATTCGCTTGTGGACCAGGCGGGGGAGGCCACGATCAAATCGTCGGTTTCGCGATCGCGGCACGAAGGTACGCGGAGGCGCAGAATGCCTTTGTTTATGGAGATCAGCTGTGCTCCCCAAAACACCGCGTCACCCATCCCGTTTTGCGCGCCCTCGCGACCATCGAGGCGTACGCTCGCTATTTTCGTCGGACAAGGGCCGGCCGAAGGGTACATGCAACAACGTGCACCGCAGCGTCCTTTTTCCCAACGGACAGATAAAAATTTCTTTGTCAAAAAAGAAAAGAAAAAAAAAAAAACCTGAAAGAGAGGACAAAAGTCTTTGACCCCCCACTGTAGAAATTCTAAAAGTTATGAAAGAAACGGGGAGGGGGTCTATTCTTTTTCTTATCGCTTTTTTTTTCTAGGAGCTTAATTCAGGCTTTCGAATAGCATTTCCGGTCGTCGTGTTCCGTTCTTTGTTAATTCTGTTTCTTGGAGATCAGTCTTGCGGTGCACAGGGAACTCGGAGCAACGAAGTGTTCGGCATTTTCTTTAATTTTTGAGTGCCTCGAAATATTATTCAGGAAAGTGGACGCGAGAGAGAAGTGAGTCGCACATTAATACAATACTAGACAAGTGTTCAAGGTAAAATGTATATTTTCGATGAATAATCAATTGATTAATGGAATATTAAATTCCGCGATAAGGCACGCAATAAAGGGAAAGAATTTCGAAAGAAATAATAATGAGAAAATTATTCAAACATGTATTCCGGACGATATTTAAATAACAGTTGTTGATTTTAGATTTTTTTGATAACTAATGTGCGTCGTTCTAAATGATGCAAGTGACTTTCTTTGTGCACACGTTGATTTTTATCACTGTCCTTGTTGTTATCTTGTTCTTGGGTTGTAATGAGTTCACGAAAGACATTCTTAAATTTAAGCTTTCCAACAATATGAAATTAAATATGCAATTCTAACGTTTTACGAAGGTTAAAGGTTCAGAAATGCTTATCATATTAATATTTTCTTGTTAAAATTTATATTTAATTTATTATTTATGTTTAATTGTTCTTTTATGTATTTTTTAAGTTATTATTTTGATGAAGCAAAATGTATAACAATCATAAAACTATTATTACCTTAATATTATATTAAGTAATTATTTTACATTTTAGATGCTTGTGAAGCAACCATCAACTGGTAGCTAAATAAATTTTATGACATGAAAGAATGAAACGAGAAACTGTTATAACCTGTGTTGAGCCTGACCGACGAGCGCAAACAGTAAGTATTTTTTTTATTATGTATAATAAATTTTTTTTTTTTAATTTGAAAATAACTGTTTAAACATTCAAGTTTTTAAATAAAGTATAACTATTATAGATAGTTATCGAGACATAAATTGCATTTGCAGATGACAACGGTATTGGACAATAGCTATCAACGCATACAGCCTTATGAAGGGCAAGAAGAGGATGCAGATGATGAAGGCGATCGCGACGAAGCGCCTCAAGAATCAGGTGTCATTATTCATGTAGTACCAGAGGGAAACAGAGCACGATGGAATCACATCGAAGATCTAGATTCATTCTTTACGCGAATGTACCACTATCACCAACAACACGGCTTCCTCTGTATGATGCTTGAAGAATTTTTGGAATTAGTGCAATTCACATTTGTAGTCATACTTCTTACCTTTGTCTTTCATTGCATCGATTACAACAAATTATATAGGTATATTATAAATTTTTCTTTAAATACGAATAATTTTGTAGTTAAACAAACATTTTTTTAAAAAGATTTAATCAATTTTCTATTTTTAGTGGCGGTGGAAATACCAACGATACCAGCCACAAAAGCGATGCCATACTATCTGTGGGAGATTGTGTACAGTCAATCTCTTTGTTATATTGGATCCTCCTTGTAGTCGCGATAATTTTTATTATCCTCCAACTCGTTAAATTTTTATATCACCTAACGCAGTATTGGGAGATCAAAATGTTTTTCAATACGGCACTCAAAATCGCCGATGGCGAACTAGATAATTTTACGTGGCATGAAGTTCAGAAACGTGTGATAGAAGTGCAAAAGGAGCAAGAAATGTGCATTCACAAAAGAGAACTTACGGAATTAGATATATACCATAGGATATTAAGACATAAAAATTACATGGTAGCTATGGTTAACAAGTCTCTTTTGCCCGTACGACTTAAAATCCCCATTATAGGGGAAGTCATTTTTTTAACACGTGGATTAAAATATAATATAGAATTATTACTATTTTGTAAGTATAATTTTACGGAATGATAAACATATATAACATTTATTTAAAATAACTTAATAATTTAATTACTTATCTAGGGGGGCCATGGTCACCATTCGAAAATAATTGGCATCTAAAAGAGGATTATAAAAAACTGAATAAAAGGCAAGAACTTGCACGATCGTTATCTAAACATATACTGTGGGTTGGTATCGCAAATTTCGTCTTGTGTTTTCTTATTCTTCTGTGGCAGTTTCTTTATACGTTTTTCAATTATGCTGAGGTGAGTGATTATACTTATTTGCAAAAATGAGATTTTTAACAATATAATATTAACATAGTAATATTTTTAACAGACTATTAAACGCGAACCAAGCGTTTTAGCAATGCGGACGTGGTCTTTGTACGGTCGATTGTATCTACGTCATTTCAACGAACTTGATCATGAATTGAGCGCGCGCCTCAGTCGCGCGTACCGTCCTGCTTCAAAGTATATGAACAGTTTCACATCGCCATTAATGACAATATTTGCGCGACAGATTGCATTTCTCGCTGGTAGCATATTGGCGGTGTTACTGTTTATAACATTGCTTTACGAGCCGTCATTTTCGATGGAGCGTTTCGTTGCCTACGTGACTATGGTGGGCGCAGTAGCAGCAGCCGCAAAGGCAGTCATACCCGATGAAAATATGGTTTGGTGCCCTGAAACTCTGCTAACTGCTGTACTAGCTCATACGCATTACAGACCGGACAGTTGGCGAGGAACCGCTCACACACATACCACCAGATCCCAAGTAGCACAGTTGTTCCAGTATCGTGCGGTACATATCCTAGAAGAGCTAGTCTCTCCATTCGTGACAACGTACATTCTGTGCTTCCGTATGAGATACCGAGCCTTAGAAATTGTAGATTTTTTTCGTAATTTTACGATCGAAGTAGCTGGAGTCGGTGACGTATGTAGCTTCGCTCAAATGGATGTTCGTAAACATGGCAATCCTATGTGGCAGACTGTGGCACACAGCCCTACAGTTTCTCCGTTACCGGATGATCACAGTACGGGATACGATAATCAATATGGCATGAATATAGATCCGGACAAGTATCATATACCGATGTCGAATCATTATACTCAAGCCGAAGATGGTAAGACCGAGTTGTCTCTCATACATTTTACTTTAACGAATCCTGAGTGGCAGCCACCGTCTCACGCGGAAAATTTCGTAACTGCTTTGAGAGAAAGAGCTAAGAAGGAAGTAACTGCCGAACCTGATAACAATCCTTTAATAGCTAGTTTGAATAGCCTGTCCGGTCTTGGCGTAAGTGTTTCATTTTTCTTTTACTTACTGAATAATTTTATTAAAATTATTTGCCTTATTTATCATTAATACATTGATATATTATTACAGTATAAAAATCATGTATCAAACATTATATTAAGTACGCTAAATCAAGTGAGTGTACCTAGTACGAGTAACATTTTCACAAATCAACCGGGTACATCTGCCACATCGGTCACCCTCGATCAATCGTCTGCTGGGAACGTTCTACGTCGAGGTTTAACTAAGGCGGAAGGTCCGTTACATAATGATAAAGGATTTCTGTATGATTTGCAACAGGGTATATCAAATCAGTCATTAGGAGCTTCTGTATTCGGATCGGGTCATAGTTATGTTATGGACAGGGAATATACAGATTCACATGTACCTTCAGAATTAACTGCTGCCGATATGTCTTTGTCTACATTGTACCTGCACGAACTTCATCATAGACAAGTAAGTATCTCGATATATTTTCGTAATATAAGAAACGTTGCGACTGTGTAACATATCAAAAACATTGCATGTAATTTTAAGAAGAATAATCAGATATTTAAGAAAAAAAACTCGATATTTAGGTAAAAAGAAGGGGTTATCAAGAAATGGCAACGAGAAGCATATGGCAGCCGAGTCCGGTTCAAGAGCTAGCAACTCTTCCTGAGGTTAGACAAGAAAGAGTACCGCTTTTGTTGCACCAAGATTCCTCTTTAAGAAAAAACAGAGAATCTTAACCCTAGAAATTTCATTTAGTATCCGAATCGGAAATTTCTAAGTTAAGATTCTTTGCAATAATCGTCATTTTTAGAAGAATAAAGTGGTTTCTATCTGTTTTATGTGATGAATCCACGACTTATTTTACAATAAGTAAATAATCGCGCAATAGATCCGAGAGTAAAATTATTTGATCATCTCGGTTACATAGAAAATGTCTTCTAAATATTTTTAATTAAGTAGACAGAATGCAGAGAGAATATATGCTTTTTTTTCTCTCATTCCCTCTCTTTGTGTGTGGTCAACGATCGTATAACGCCTATTTTTAATATTAGAGGCCTATTTAAAAACTTACATTTTACATAAAATATCCAGGTTTAACATTAATAACATTATTATATTTTATATTTTGACGTAGATGACCAAAACACTACATTATAAAAAGTTCAATTGATTTAAAGAGTTAGATTTAATAGTAACAATAAAAAAGTTTTTTTTTAAACTTTTTTTTAAACTTTTTAAAGTAATCGACATAATACAATACGTCTAGATAAATTTATTATCTTTAATATTTGTTATTTAATTATATTATTTTACTATAAGTTATTATATTTAATTTCTATAAAGAATACATTACATTACATTACTTTTAAACAACGCAAAAATTTCTAAATCTTTCGACATTATTATGAAGTTGTTTATTAACTCTAATTAAGGTTACATAAATATCACATAATTATTTTATTGAAATATTTTAATCTAAATTGTGATAATTATTGTTCTCTAATTATTTTAATATGATTTATATACTTTTATTATACTGATTTCTATACAGATCTAACTCTTTAATCCACCGACGGCTTGGTTATGCTAGAAATACGGCATATATCAAAAATTTGTCCAGAGACTATTAAGGCAACTGTATATATTAAATATAAAGTTTAGTATAGTTCTTCCTTAGAATGTTAAAAAAAAACAAATTAATGTCTCTAACCAATGGAGAAGAATGCATAATTTACTTGTTTGATAATTTTTGTCATGTCTCAATGCCACAATTCTCTAGTCATACGAAATTAATATCGCGCCGTAATATATCTTTTTTTTTTTAGAAGTAAAATGGTTTTATTTATTTTTAACAGTTATTTTTATTGACTTATAAATACGTGTATATATGTATATTTATATATGCATGTATATATTACTATGTACACTCACATATTCGCATACACTTATATATATAAAATAAATATATGTATATGTATGACGGCGGCTGAATTTCATGACTAGGGTAGAATCATTTGTACATAATATCGCGATGTTTTCAAACCTGCGACAATTACGTAAAAGTTAATGGTATGAGCTGCATCTCATCCTTTGACATAACAGAGGTTGTTACGAAATAGGTTTAAGACGAAAATTTAGGCCACTCTTATTCTCTGTTTATACATATATGCATCTAATAACTTAATGCGAAATTGATGATTTTTAAATAAACTAACATGTAACAAGTAATGTTAAATATAGAAGGTACGTTTTGCTAAATCTTATATCGATGTGATTCTTATAAGATGAAGAACTATGCTATAAGGAACATCTGTAATTATAACAAAAATAAAAATAAATTTTATAATAAATAATAATGTAATTAAATTTACATTATCTTTCGTATAGTTTAAGAGAGAGGTGCTAAAGTATTATCTAAAATACGTATGTCCGTAGCTTTTTTTTTTTTTTACCGAAAAAAATATTAAATGTTAAACAACTTTCTTTGAGAAAAAAATTAACAGTAAATAACGCTTGCTTTGGACTATCTAGTGTACAAATCAAATACTGCTTTAAGGATCCCTGATTTTCAATTATTTCATATGTAGAAAGCTTTTGTCTTGTAAGAACAATCGATAGTTGGATAAACACGATAAAAATGACTAGCAAAATGCAAATTATGAACTCTTGCCAAGAGGTTGCTTCAACCGCGAAGTTGTTGGATGTCTCAAAGTACAATCTTCGATGTAATCGCAACATCAGTGAGAAAATGACGAAGAAAGACTTTATCTATGACATTCCTACACCTGTACAAACGAGAAAGGTATCTATTCATTCACTGCTCGACGAGAACTTTTTTTTCTTACTATAGTAAAAATTATCCGAGTTACGATATAATTGAGAGGTAACAATTATAATTTGAAGGAAAATTGTGTGCATACATTATTGTTCATCGTTAACATTTAAGATGCGCAACACAGTGAGTTACAAAATTTGCAATTTGCAGTTTGAAATACAAAAACAACCAATTATTCTACTAAGGCGAAAAGAGACCACCTCGAGAATACCGCATTATACTGTAATTTCCGAAAAATTGGCAAACGACTGTGATGCAAATATTGTAAGTAGATATTACTTGAATTTATCACAACGATGTGTTCGAATAATTACTCTAAAAATTATATAAAAACAAAGTTCCGTTGTAGTCCCGCTTTTATAAAAATGTATTTCTTGAAATAATCGTCAATTCCATTGTTTCGTAAAATTACTTTCAGGCTGCCGATCGACGTGCTTTAAGGTACGCGTGTAATCTCTGCCAAGAGCAGATTGCCACTTTGTTTTCGTTGTCGACTCACGTTAAGTTTCACTGTCAGAAGTACTGCAAAATATGTTATTGGATTCTGCGTGAGAACGAGACTATGGAACAGCACGTCTGCAATCATCATCGAATTGCGTCAGAGCTTATTAGTTTTGATAGTACATAAAAGCTCGCTAAAAAACATTATCATTTCGAACTGTGTCAATATAATATTTCAAAACGTAAGCAAAAAAAAAAAAAAAAGAATTATAATTACCTATGTTTTTGCGTTTCATCATAATACATATATGTTACGTACGTCGATCGTGTTAACAAAGTAAAATAAACGGCGAATTAAATCTTTCGCTTTTCGATTCGTTTACGGCTTTTTTAGGTAAATATAATCAACGAAAACAAAGTGCTGTCAGAGTTATTAGACACCTCGTAACATTTTGCTGCTCCACGGTCGATATACCACGTCGCGTCGGTACGTCTAGCTGTATGATGTCGTCTCTTGAAGATCCGCTTTTGGTTTGATTAATAAAAAGAGGTACACGGAAGGAAGTTTTAATTATTTAAGACGCGATAGTAATTGAGACACCGGGATGCGAATAATTTCTATAACGGGGAGAAGAAGTAACGCTTCCTACATCTTAGCTTTACGTGCTGTGCCCTTATAAAACTTACCCGGTGGTAATAGAAATCTCACCATCGAGTAATACGAGTTTCTGGCGATCAATCACAGATGGCGCAGGTGCATATCTTTTCCAGCACAACGTTTCTCGTTCAAATAATCTCTCGTACGTACAATAATGGTCCAAGACTTTCGCGAAGAGTGTATTAAATAGAGACGACTGAAACCAGAGACAAGTGAAAACTCAAGGAATTCCAGGAATCTCGAGAAGAAAAGGATCGTAGCGGCGGAACGCCACTCCAAACGGAAATATTGGTCGGAGGCTGTGTGTGCACGAGGAAACAAGTGAGTACATCGAAAACAGATATGGTATTTTTTGTGGCGACAGCGGCTAGCGTACGTAACCCTTGGCGACGGAGGCAGGGAATGAGAGAACGGGGAGAAATCAGTCATCGGCAAACCGGCCGGCGCGGTATATACATGCGGTACTTACACGTGAAACTCTACGCACACGACGCTAAAGTTACGTTCGCTAGCTGCCGTCGATCGTCATATCTGTCTTTCAGCGTACACGAGTGAGATGATCGACGCGGAAGAGGAGGGAAAAAAAAGAAGAGAGAAAAAGAGAAGACGAGGAAGAAGCGCAGAGGAGAGAGGAGGATGAGAGACCGATCCGTGGAAGTGGTCTTTCTTTGCGAAGGCGTTTCTCGATGCATCCGGTGCGTACTAGACCGAAGCGTCTCCCATTTCGTCGCTTTTTCACACACTGGATTCGTTTCACCCTGATTCGATCGAGAGACGCAGTCTCGCTGGTTTCATCCGCGCGTTTACGCTCGCCGCACGAGTTGCTGCGCGAATTGGTGCGAATTATGGATATTTTTTTTTTTTTTATGATAAGAGTAATCATTCATATGTTAAGATCTAACGTCGAACGGGACGACGACGCGGAGGTCGCAGAGTTAATCAGTCATGAGTGTTTTTAATTGTTACTTGTAGAAACAATGTGATTCGATCGAGAGCGCAGATGAAGAATATGTTGAATGATACGTTGAATAGTTTTAGTTTTATGTGAAGATGTTCGGCGAATGAACAAAACGTGATAAGTAAATTGAGTAATAAGAACGTTTTAATTGTAGACTCTGAAACATATCTGCTTGAAAAAGTTAACTTTCCTTTTGTAACTTAATATATCGGATGCTGTGTGAAACGATGTAAAATTCGAGCATCATTAACTTTTACGCGAAACGATTCAAATAGAAAGGTAGTAATTCAAACTGTCATTAAACGTATGGTAACTACGCTTTTAATAGCGTTCACGTACACGGCCAGATATCTGAATTCGAATCAGCTGACGCAGAGGCAATTTAAGACAAAAGAGTAACATGATTCAAGAATATAAAGAAGTGAAAACAAATGTGAATGTAGAACGTGATTCGAAAAGAAAAAATTATTCTAAAGCAAAGTCGTCGACGCGATTAGCGTTAATTAAATTTTTACAAAAGTACAAATAAAATATACATTAAAAAGAGGGGAAAAAAAATATCTAAAGCCGTAACTTTGAAACAGAGCTGCGGAAATAGCAATCAAGTATTAGCGTTATACAACGAGATAACAGGACATCCGTGATAACAGGAAAAGCGACAAAATTGGGAAATCGTTCGCGTTAGATAAATGTGTAATTATATTTTAACTCATTATGGCCGCGCCAAGATTTATTCGACTTGGTTTAGTGTTGTTTCTGATGAAAGTGTCGTCGGGAACCTACCTTGCGAAATGTTGCCCGCCAGGAGAGATCTTCTCTGGCCATTCCACTGTGGAGTGTGTTTCAAAACCGAGGAATGCGATGGAGCTTTACGTTCGTCAATGGAACACCACTGCGGAAGGAATTCCTCAGTGCGACGAACCCGAAGATCTTATGACAACGAAGTTCGACGATCTCGATTCCAATAATTTCTTAGAGGTAAACCTGTCACGACTGAATTAATCTCGTTTCTCTATCTTTAACCGCGACATCTCGACACTTGACAAAATAGTCTTGCCTGAAAGAGTAGAATCTCATTCTTAATAGGATGCGTAATAAAAATTCATAATTTCAATCATCTTTTTTAAAATACTTTTCTTAAACACTTTTTTTCCTAACACTTTATATTCTTTTTAAATTGTGCCTTAATCTTTTTCATTTTTTTGTTTTTATTGTTAAGATAAAGGCGCATTACCTTGATGCTTGACGAAATAGAAGTTAAACATCCTCAGCGAAGAAGTAAGCAGAAAAATGTGCTCTTAATAAGAGCGTAAAATAAAAACTTATAATAAAGCACGTAGAAAATATAATATCTTTTATAAAGTAACACTTCTAATTTGTCTCTAATTTTCTCTTAATCTCTTTTCATTTTTCTTTATCATTTTCTTTCATTTTCCTCGTTAAGATAAAGGACCGCGGTCTTGGTGCTTAACGTGAAGTCAAGTATCTTCAATAAAAAAGAAGTACTTAAAAAAAAAAATGTGTTCTCACGTTTCTAATAAAATCACACGATGTAACAGAAAATAATCTTTTATAATTAAATAATATTATTTATTTAATAATATATATTAATAACGTAAAGTACGTTTCTTTGCGCGAAACAGACTCAACTATTTTACATGTTCATTAATGAGAAAAAAAAAAATTTATTTTCGCGTTTGATGGTTTTTTAACAATGCTTTAATGATAGCTATTATCACATGGTACGATAAAAAAGAAAAATGTCTACCGAGAGCGTAACCAATTACATAATCGATGATGTCAAGCGGCGAGGTTGAATATATATATTTAAATATAGCTTTAAAGACTTTGAAAAAGAATCATTCTCGTTTATTAATTTAATGAACTGTTTTCAGGTGCCGGCTTGCCTCGAAATACTTCACGAGCAAGTAGCTGGAGGAATCGCCGTAATAGTCGTTCACTGCCGTTCGAACAAAGACCGACAAATGAAAGCGATCAACGAGTTTCTTCCACAGCTTGCGTATGTCAGAAAATGTTGCCCTAACGATACAATATTCGATAGCCGCACGAAAGCTTGCGTGCCCCGATCAAACGAATCGGTCAGCCTCGCAGAATTTTTGAGAAGTAAATCGGCCGACACGGAACTTGTGGTGGTGGCTACCGAAGGTTCACCTACATGCAAAAAACCTATCGTCGATTACGTGATTGGCGAAAATGATATCATTCTGCGGAATAATACATATTCGGTAAGAAAAGCAAAATAAGTAAAAAATTTTTTAGTGATTCCCAAGCTTCATCTCTTTAGTTCTTTAGTTCTTTAATTATTTTTTTTATAAATTTATTACCGCAAGTATCTTAAGAATTTATGTATATTTTTTCAGTTTTTAAATAATATAAGTTATTAAATAATAATTTAATCAGTTAAATGATTTAACAGGTGATGGTTCCAACGTTCCGAAATAATTTTATTAAAGAAGAACTTTTCGTTGCCGAGGATACCGCTTGCTTCGACATGACGCTGAATCGCACACTGGTAGCTCGTGTCTGCAGAGATCCAGGATTCTGCAACGATAACGCGTGCATCAGAAAGTGCTGCGCTGAAAATGAATTTTTTTACGCCGATGGATGTAACAAACTCCCTGTACCTGACGAGCCAACAGAGTTTCACGTGGCTCTCGCAAACGCCGTGAATCAGACGAAATCGTCAACTTTCGCCGTGACTAAAGGTTCTTTTTAATGAGATTTAAATGCACTTATTTTCTAAGAATGGAATTAATTAAACATCCATTGATAATCGATAACAATCAACAAGTTGTCGACGACAGTTGTACGCGCAAAGGAACGAAATTAACAGACTTCTCTCTTGATTGCTTAGACTACGGAGTCTTGATTGGGAAGCCGTGCAAATACGGTATGTACCCAGTCGATCCAAAGGAAGAAGAATGGCTGCTGACATCAGAGGGACACGTGTTTGTTCAGGATTACGCGGTCTACGACCAGAACAAATACTGTATGGATATTTTTTACAGCAAACTGATCCCCGAGCGTAATTTCTACTTGTTCATATGTTTCGACAATCCAAACGCGACGAAAGAGGCGAACTTAGTAAGGTACGTTTACCAGCCTCTATCTTCTTTCATCTTCAACCATGTTATTCTGGTACTTACTCAGTAGATGTGATCGAACAAAGATATCGCGAATTGTTAAAAATTTTTTTTTACAGAAAGGTTGTTTCAGAAAAGTACGAGCTCGCGCCAAGCTTTCAGAAATTAAAGCATTAAACGCGCGTTATTGCAGTAGCCTTTTATTGACGCACGGCGATAGAGCACCTCTGTGCGTTCGAGCTCCCGTCTCTCTAGCCGCGAATTCTGTCAAATTTGGCGAAACTCAGCGGGCTTGATTTGTTTATTTGTTTAAACTTTGGGCAAGTCAAACAACCGTAGCGTGCCGAAATACCGCACAATAAACGATGCCCCGGTATTCGCGGGCTGTAAGCGTTTTACTTGTGTAACACGGGCGCGAAAAAGGCACGTTTGTCAATGTTGTAAAACTGATGGAAATCAATCTTACGACCGGGCCGAACGAGCGAGCACTCTCGCAAGTATAAAGCGCAGAATGTATGTCGACAGGCTCCGAATGAACACCGCTCTGGAGCTGACTAGCTGTGCCTTCCTGCTGATGACCCTGTTGGTGTATGTGTGCCTGCCGAGTCTGCAGAATCTTCACGGGAAAACGCTCATGTGCCATGTAAGCAGCCTCCTCCTGGCCTTCATCTGTTTGGCCGTCATCACTTGGATCACGCCCGTTGACCCGGAAGAGGAATTAGACACGACCACGTGCAAAGCCTTAGGTTCGTACGCAGCTAGAAAATATCTGTACACGAGCGTTTAAAAAAAAAAAAAAAACTAAAAAATCTGTTGTTCCAGCATATACCACGTTATTTTCTTTCCTATCGGCGTTTTCTTGGCTCAACGTCATGTGCTTCGACATATGGTGGACATTCGGGTAAGTCGCTCGCGATCACGCAATCAAGCGAGAGAATTGGAAATATTGAACGAACAAGGCGATAATTTTCTCGGACAGAAGGATCAATAATCATCTTCGTTTGACGGTCGACGAGTGGATTAATCGAGCCTTTTTAATAATTTTACGGGATATGTCGTCGCGCGAAATTATATTTCTCATTTGTCCGATAGCTACGTCAACGATCTCAATTGCGCCGAACGATCTTTCGCAAAGTATCCACCAACGTCTTGCCGCGCTCATTAATTTCCCAGTCACTGTGAGCGCTGCCATACCTCTCAGTGAACTCATTGTATTCCGAGTACGCCGGTATGTAAAAAAGAAATATACATCGCCAAACATTAAACATCGAAATGACTCAACGCGTTTTATATAGCGCTCACACTGCACACGAAAAAGCGTCCGAACAATTTAAGTTGAAAGATCTGCAACTTGCAGATAAAGTAATGACTTATTAAATATTTTTACTCTTATTTTATTATTATTTCTTTTAAGATTAATGTTATAATCGGAAAATCATAGAAACAGGGGATTATTCCTTACGAAATTTTTATCAAAGAAAGAAACAACGGCACGTATTATGTCTCAAGATCGGCCTGACAATTGCTCGGAACTGGACGTATCTTACCCGTCGTTTCTTGCCGGCCACGATGGTTTGTGTGTTCAAGACGCTATTCTAGCCAAGAGAGATTTGTAAATATACGGAGAAAATAGAATCCCACACACCGCAGCGACGATGCTAGTATAATGTTGGCCGACGGACCCGCGCGCTTGATCTCTAGATCGGGAATCCCACCGGTTTACAGAATTTTTTTCACGACGTTTGTTCTACGTGGCTGGGAAAGTTAATCATGCGATATTCATGCCGCATTTGCGGTAATTTCACGTACCAAATTGCCGGACTTCCCCGAATTTCCGTACTTTATCGTGACGAGTCGGATTGTTTGCTTCGATCTTCCTCAATGCCGCATTTTAAATGTCATTCGCGCACCTCATCGTCAATTTTAGTTCTCCCCGTTCATCGCTTGATTAATATTAAAAGCGTCGTCTCAAGAAGCGCACTATAGAATAAAATCGGAATTGTTTTTTAATTAATTATTTAAGATAGATTATTCTCTATACATCGCCGATTGCATCGCGACTTCTTTTGATCTTAGTAAATAAAATAATAATAATCCGTTTTTTTTTTCTTTTTTTCGCAGAGTTTTGCGTGGCAGTACAATTACGGAGGCACGCGAACATAGGAAAAAATTTATGTTGTACTGTTTATACGCGTGGGGCCTCTCCTTCCTGATACTAATCCTCGCTATCGTCGCCGACAGCACGGATATCCTGCCGAATTATCTACAGCCCGATATTGGCAATAGTAACTGTTGGTTTACACGTGAGTCACTTACAACCGATAGTTGTTGTCTGAGATGATGTAACGCAAATTTGCTGACGCTAATTGCGGAGTTCTCGGAAAGATTATCGACTTCTTGCGATGAAGGATTTCACGCGGCGCTAGTTATTCCTCACCCTTGCTATTATAATTTATACATTGGGAATAGATAAAGTTGAGAATTGGGTACGAGACGAATTGCAGTCGGAAAATT
Organism: Cardiocondyla obscurior; assembly: GCF_019399895.1. Classification (NCBI taxonomy): domain Eukaryota; kingdom Metazoa; phylum Arthropoda; class Insecta; order Hymenoptera; family Formicidae; genus Cardiocondyla; species Cardiocondyla obscurior. Next base: position 659,727 of record NC_091881.1, read on the forward strand.
CATTTCGCATTTGAAGTTGATCGTATCAAGGAGAAAGCAAACGTAAAGTTTTCTTTCTATCGTAGTACGGCAATTATCCGATAATTAAAAACTTTTTCAAGCAGTCATATTGATCGTGCTAGAGCAAATTCAGACATCACTGCCGCTGGATATATAAAATGCAATTAAACTAACTGCTTGCGTAATAAGTATCATTTATATCGTCAAAGTAATTGCCTTCGATAACGATTAAGCAAAAATATAATTCTCCGCAAATAGTCTGCGATTCAAAGCGAAGGTGGAGTTTCACCAAAGAGCCTAAGATAATTATTGAGTTATACGTTTTAATTTAATTTCTGTTCTGTATGATAAAGTAAAATTTAAAATTGTATATTAAATAAAACGAAATTAAATGATTTAAATAAATTTATTTCTTTGGAATGTTAGAACGCAGCGTACAAAATAATAAAAATCCAGTTGACGTTTACTTCACGAAATGAACGAAACAAAAGAATCAATCAGCATTACGAAAAAACGAACAACAATAAAATTTTTACATCTTATTAAATATAAAAAATGTTTTAATGAAATTTTTATTTTATTTTAACTAAATATGTTTTTATTACAGATTCACGAAATGCGTATGGAGAGCTGACTTTCTTCATCGGACCGGTGATGATTCTGTTGATCTCCAATGTGGTATTCTTCGTCCTTACAGCTACACACTGTAATAAAGTGAAAGCAGAAATAAAAAGAGTAACCACGAATCCAATGGATCCCAGGAACAAGCGATTTCGTTCCGACAGAAAAAGGTGAGTGCTCATTTATCAATTCAGTAAAAACAATCTTCTTTTCGTTTTCGGAGACAACTATAAACGGAAAAGAAAAAAAATTGTGAAAAATAATAGTTATATTTAATTAAATTAAGCACTTTCTAAATTTAATTTGTAATCTGTATCTAATCGTTCGTACTTTAAAAGTTTACAGAAAAATAATTTGTATTTATATCTCTTTCTAACAGATTTATCATGAACGTCAAACTATTCATCGTTATGGGAATGTCTTGGATCTGTGAGGTTGTGTCGTTTTTCCTGACAAAATATTTAAATTATGAGCACTGGCACCACATATTCTTCTACACTACCGACGTCTTCAATTGTCTCCAAGGTTTATTAATTTTTATTCTCTTCGTCTTGAAAAGTCGTGTATATCAAGCACTTCGGAGACGATTCAAATTAGACTCTAAGAAAAAACCGACGGGCAATGCGACTACGACTTTGCACGACCCTTATAGAGTCAGGAAAAGTACAAGTAGCAGTACGCTAACGACTGCGTTTGCAATTAGTTCGGCGCCGTAAAATATTATTAATAAATAAGGTACGACAATTAAGTAGCCTGACTGTCGCGGATTAATAGAGCCTGGCATAGAACACGATTATATAAGTTTCCTTTTGTACGAGCTTACATTTGGATAATAAACTTGCTCATAATTGCTATTCTTGGCTCTCAGAAATACTCTGCGAGAAGTTATGAAAATGATACTAGGTTCTATATCGCGAGCGTTACTTTTATGAATGTTACATTTATCTTACAGCAGTTACTTCAACAAATGCCGCTAAGAATACCAAAGAAGATTAAATTATCTTTAATGGCTGTAAATTACGAACAATACTTTTGCACGTTGTTACATGCATAAGCTAGACATTATAATAGATATAATTGAAAAAATATATTAATTATTATTCTTTAAATGTCAAATTGCTCTTGATGCACTTGTGCGTTTGCATATTTATGTTAAGAAAATATCTTCATACGATTACAAGAGGCGTAGAAACTGTATGTGATACTTTAAGAGTAACTGATTATCTAAACTTAACGATAAATTAATTAATCAACATTTTAAACCAATATAATTAATTTAATTAATATCAGAAAAGTCTTACCAAATATTTTAAAGCACGCGTTCACTGGCAGTTAATTAATTTTCCATAAAAACAATTGACAGAAATTAATAAATATCAGAAAGTCCACAGATTGCAAAATTTGCTTTTGTTTTAAATATATATTCAAATGGAGTTTAACAATAAAATTATAATCTCTTGCAACAATATATCTATTTACACTATTTATCCAGGACGCATTCTTAGACGCGCGCTACATTTTTTAATACCAGAAACGTTGATACTAAATTTTCGTGCCGCTATGAAACTTAAAATCAGTTTTTCTCTTGTCACTGAAAAAAAAAAACTTAACGAAAAGGACTAAGATATAATTTCGTAGCCGACGATTCTAATATCAAACTTGCTTGTGCAAGTCACTTCTTTTCCGACAACTGCACGCTTAAAATTATAAAGTCGTCGTAATACAACCGACACCTAATAAATCAATCTCACTCACAGAGCTTTAAAAAAAAAAAAAAACTTGATATTAGCAATCTACCGCACAATCACATATCTCGTTGGTGTTTATTACAAAAATCTCTTCACGTGTCACATGATAACCTGTCGTTCACGACGAACGATTATTTTCTAGTGTTATCAATAACATTATCACTAATTGCACATAAATCTCTTCCGTAGCACTCCTTCTTTTCGTTACAAGCATCACAAAGTCAATATTGCCAGTGATTTCAATAAAATAACATACGTAAATTTAATAAAAGATGTTTGTAACGTCTAATAAATTCCGTGCCTAAAAATTATAACTATGATTATAATAAATTGTAATAAAATATACAATTATAATTATAATTATAAATTCGTCAGCAAGTGGCGCGCGCGTAATATGTATATAAGTTTTCAAGATCACGGCATTCGCAGGAAATTCTCAATTCGCGGACTCACGAATTTTCAAATCCCAAGAATCCTTAAATAAATGCAACCTCTGAATTTTGCATTATTGTACGGATATGCGAGACTCGATCCATCGATCGTCCTCCAGTTTCGTACAAAAAGTCTTTGCGCGGACTAGGATCATCGCTCAAGCTCAATCGCTTCTCCGCCTAAAGTATAGCAATATCGACGATTTAATGTCAAGTTGAATAAAATCTTCCCTCCGAGCATAAAAGATAAAAAGTTCATGCCGCGATATCGCCGGGATATCGCCGGGATTACTTCATTCTCGATCACGAGCACCTATAAATCCAAGTCAGCTAACATTAGTCCTTCTATGATCGCTTAATATCTCATCAGTGACCGTAAACGTAAGCCTATGATCGTTAAGTCGCGCCTCGAATATTTAAAATAAAGGCACGTTCTGGCACTCTTGGAACGCCGGGAGATGAGAACCGGCCCCCGCCGGGTTGGCTTTGAATGCAGATTAACCGCGATTGTCAGGGCTTCCTTTCGTTCGCGGTCTCTTCCAAGTCCGGGTCCTCGTTGATAATCGAGATGTCGCGAATCGACGGTCTACGTGTTTTCCAAGCCTCCGGTGGAGTGACTGGCGCGGTGGTTTTCGTCAGTAGCTTCGGGCCCGAGAGGGTGATGATGATGGCTCCCGCCGGCGCGGTCAAGAGTACCGAGAGCACGCACATCATCAGCACCGTCTCGGCGTACTCGACCTGCTGGCGATCGTTCTTGTCAATCTCGTCGAGGGTGACGGGTGCTAGGGCCGCCTGCACAGTCGCTTTAGCCATCCACGATAGCGCGATGAATATCTTCTCTTTGAGATTAAGCTTGGAACCGATCCCAACTAGTACTGTCGCTCCAATGCGGACGACTATACCGGCGATCAAACAACTTAATCCAAGATAAACGGTCTTTCCTTCGAGCTCTTCGATCTTGATCTGCATGCCGGTGAACGCGAACAAAATCGGTTCGAATATCATCCAAAAAATCTCAAAAGATGTAGCCACTGGATTCTGGAAAGAAAAAGAAAAGAAAAGAAAAATAAAAAAAAAAAACAGAAAGAAAAAGATACACGTGCGTCGCGAAGTTCGAATTTAAGAGCGCACGACTTTTTGTCGTGAATTTACATTAGCCTGAATTCTGCACGTTTAAATGTTTCGTAAATAAGCCGATTATATTTTTATTTCCTCGACATTTGAATTTCAAAGGAACGATATTCGGTGAATAAAATTGAAAGATAATAACGGCGGCAATGTAATTCGATTTGCCGAGACGCGAGATACTAGATGTTAAAGTGCCGCGGGTACAATGACATTTTCCACAAATTTTCCTCTAAAGGAGAGCCGATTCGGTATTCGGCGATGATATCTCGTATCGCATTGTCCATGCGCTCGATATCGGGATATGGAAATCTTCCAGCGTTGCATGGAAATGCAGAATATCCAGAGTTCACGCGGTGTGCAAGCTCGTATTTACCGCTATTGTTTACATGCCCCTGTGGCGCGTAGGAAATCTCGTCGATATTGATTTATTTAATTTAATTCCGTGCAATTTCCGGATAATACATGTGGCGTGTCCCACAAACACAAGAAATTTGTAGATAACTCTTGCTTTTTACGCGGTCCCTACCTCTCAATAACATTAAAGCGCTTTAATTAATTCGTCGATTAATTAATTATACAATTTCCTCACTTTCTTAAACAGCGACCGAATCACCGACCACCGCGCGCGTCCGATACTTCATACAAATTGCCCTGCTAAAATGTAATTACATCCAACCCCCGGAACCAGCCGGATGAATCTCCGGGAAGAGGTGACGCAACCGTAATTATATGTTTGCGACACACGTAATGAAAAAAAAAAAAAAAAAAAAAAAAAATATATATATATATATATATATATGTTTTATCGAAATAAATTATTTTGTTATTCGATGTAAAAGGCCGGTTTACTGTCGGCGCCTTGTCGCGCGCGATTATTCCGTAGTAATTAATCTAGCTGGAATAAATTATGCCGGCGCGCAACACACGACGTGCATATCATACGGCAGTAATATCGACAGATGCTGGTTACAGTCCCGTCACGAAACCCCGTGCGAAAGAACGTGTCGCCGCCGACAGCGGGGAATGCGACCCGGAAATAGGAACGAGCCGGTTGACTCCCAATCCACACTTCGCCAGACAGTGACGATACGTCGGTCTGAATATTTCACGGGATTGAAGTTATTGGGCTAGGGGAACGGGGCTTCCCATCGTCGCGGTGATACACGTCTTTTCTTCCGCCGAAAGATTAAATATTTAATATCCGCTGCACTTAGACCGGAATCACGAAATCGATCCGAAGTGTCTCCGAACAGCGAGATAAATCGTTATCTCGAATTGATTCGGTCATTTCGTATTTTTTTTTTTTTCTTTTTATTAAATTAGCAAGACTTGAAAGCATGTCGTTATTGTTAATTTAACAACACGTGTTTGCGAAAGTTAAATCGCTGTTTAATGCAAGTGCGCCGACCTCAGCGAGATGAACATAAGATTAATTTCTTGTCGGCGACTTAATTTCCGATCGGATTAAAATCGTAACTGTAAATTCCACGACGGACACATTGTAAATCTATACTTACGTTGTCCACGTCCCAGCCTTCTTGTTGCCAGAAGTAACAGCTGACGAAAGCTGCAGCCACGACCGCAAGCGGGCCGGCGCCGCCAAGCTCGATCGCCTCGCTGCCGAAAACCGCCAGCAGGCCACCCCCAAGTAACATCAGCACTCTCAGAGGCACCATGAAGGGCTATAACATTAGCACATAAACGAAGCGTTAGGACCTAATAGAAAGCGCCGTGTCACGACTACGAAGTGATTTATCGGTTTCATTACGGTAGATAAGTTCCGAAATATGGGCACCTTTCGATAATACATTCTTGATATAAAAGTAAATGACGTCAGGCAAGTTGTTGCGACGGCTAAGAGGGTATTGTAAGCTCGTAATGCACTGCGAATGCTCGAAGATTATCACGAGCTTTTCGCGGCTCTCTCGTAAACGTTCTTATCACAAAAATAATTAAAACAGAATATTAAACAAAATTTTTTTCTTTCTTTTTTTTATTTTTTTATTTTTTAATTTTAAACCAACGTTTGTTACGAATATTTTATAATACCCCGAGACAGCCGCCTTAAGGGAGCGTTTAGTCTACAACGATATAAACTTAGCGAGCACTTGAGATTTAAATAGCATTAGCGAATAAAGCGGCGAACGGCTCTAAATGCCATTCCTCCGAAAATACGTCCTCTTGACTCGGCGCACGTTGTAACAGTTTAAGTTTATCCGAAACCGGATAAATCGGGCTACGGGGAGCTAAGAATACTGCAACCACCGTCGCAGTGCCACGGCGCTAATTCTCACGTGAATGATACTTTAGATACGATGAGGTGGCGATGCAGTGACCAAATATACCCGTCGACTTCTCCGTCGAATCCGCCCGCCGACGTTTGCGTAAGTTGCTCGCACTAATTACAAACCGCCTATCAATTTTCCATTAAATACGAACGCGCACTCCTTGCTAGAAGGAAACATTGTAGACGGACATTTTGAATAACTTCGGTATATTAAAAAAAAAAAAAAAAAAGAGCAAAGGATTTCCTTCGAAGAGAGTTTGAGTTTCATAAAAAGAAAAAGACTTTTAGCGCTATTAAGCCGCGCTCGAAGCCCCGTTGAGTGAAGAGGCGCAAGAAGATTTTTGCCGTCGAAGGACACTCGGCGGTTTGCGGATCCGAGGTACATCGATCCACGGTACACAATTCATAAAGTGTTTACAGGATCCTCGCGGGCGGACGATAACCGCGCAAGTGGATTTATCCGGTGATAGTAGATTTATTCGGATCTACGCTCACGTGCCCGATCCCCGCGAGTGCTTTCGCGGTGTGTAGCGAAATCTAGCACGGCCGCGGGAGAGATTCATCGCACGACGCGGCGCGGGGTGAACGACACCCCGCTGGTTGACCCTATTTCCGCCGCGGCCTTTTATTCTTATATCCCGGCGCTGGTGCAGTCAATTCACCATCTCGCGCAATCGGACGATACGCACGTGGGAGTAGCAAATCACGACGTAAAGCACGAAAATTTTGCACGCATTTACGGCGAAGGGGCTGGGGAGGATGCCTCTATTTCTCGAAACTTTGCGAAAGCCGCCGGCGCCGTTATCTTTTAAGCGATTCCGCCCCGTACTCTTGGCGCGCGCTCTTTAAGAATCGAACAGTGAGAAAATTTCGAGGGCGGCGGAAAACGTATACACCGCTGCGTTACGTATATTACAAACTTTAGCCGGCTTCTTCTCGGAGGCACGTTTTTCCGCACCGCGGACGACATAACTTGCGAAAGGCGGCTATAAGGTTGCAATTTAAGGGAGACGTTCAAAACGCATCTGCGGCGTCGCGCAGGAACTCCACGTCTTTCCTGGTATCGCGTGACATCTTTCCAGCGCCCGATAGCCCGGGAATAAGTAATTTCTCTCTCTTTCTTTTTTCCTTTTTTTAAAAAAAAAAAAAGTCTCGTTTGAACGACCATGGGAAACGTGGCCCGCAGAATCGTAATTCTTAATGTAGCTCGCCGGCGGGCGGCTGCAAGAAAGAAAATACTTACGTCGCCTTTTTCCGGTACGTATTTCGCTAACCAGCCCCACATGATGCCGAATCCTAGACCGCCGATAATCGCGATGGGCCCCTGAAGGATCTGGTACCACAATGCGTCGTGAGAGAACATGACGCTCTTCACGATACCGTAAACCGCAACAGACGCCGCATCGTCGATCCCGGCCACGGCGATGATTAGCGTTGGAATACCCTGAAAACACACCCGCTGGCTCGTTAGAAAAATCACCCTTCACGTCGAACATTTTCATTAAGTTAAAGATCGGTTCCTCGCGTCGCGTAAGACTCGCGTTGATGATAATCGAGCCTGTAAACGTGACAACGACGTCGACTTTCGGTACCGAGGCACGATTAATATCATTTTACACATTTTGCGTTACGCGCAATCATCAGAACGCGCGGTCATTAACTGATCGATTGATGCAAATATATTTCGTTTCTAAATAGAAACTTTACGCTTTCAAGCTCGAATCGATTACATTATTCAGTCGCGGATATTTCCGCGATACTATAACGCCTTTGAAAATACTTATCGCGAAGCAGCACGCAGAGGCAAATAAACGCGAGAAGAAAGTACTCTGGACAATTCCTTTTTTTTTTTCTAAGTGTTTACCTCAAGACACCGGGATTCGGTTTACATACCGTTCGTTAATGAGAATTTTTTAACGTCGCACTTGTGGAACGAACAGATTTCGAGCGACTTCAAAGTGATTAAGAAACGCCTGCACGAACGGTAGAAACCGACCAAAAAGAATCTTTCTACGGAAGTAAGACGGGCGATAGAGCGATGCCCGGGGGCTAACGAAAAAGAAAAGCTGCGAAGGGAAAAGAAAAATCAGCTCTTTCTAACTTGGTGTTCATTAGAACGAATAAAACTTTCCCGTTTCTCTTATTTGTAACGACACAGTTTCGGAGAGTCTGTTCGGTACCTCTGTTTCATTTTATAGACGACGCGATGCTTTGCATTACGTTTATGACTTCTATATATATATATATATAAAACGAATAATGAGCAAAGAAAATAAAGAGCGAAAAAAAGGAATTACATCTCATTTATTCATAACGTTTTTTCGAATTTATTCAATTATTTTCAACGTTCTTCGTTTAATCAGAATGTCAAAAATTATTCATTTGTTTATCACGTAACATTTATAGACGAATCGCTGCGCGTCGTGTGATTTCAAACGCAATAATACGATAATCGCCAAAGTATATTTATTCCGCGAATAATCCGGCGGTGCGTGGTTTAAAATCGCGAAAGATTCATCCGTAAATCTTTTAGAGGATGCCGACGGCGTTTGTCAGCCGACCTAGAAAAATAATCCGTGGAAGAAAATCAAGATGTTTAAGATCTCGGGAAACAAAGAGCGCGCGGGGTTTGAGAGAATCAAAAAGAAAGAGGGAGTTCTATCGAGTATGGTCGACGACACTCGAGCACGATCCTGTCCCGGGCAGCGTTATCGGTGTCACGATACCTCGTTCGAGGATTTAAGTCCGCCGACTATCGCGATTTTCAGAGCTGGACTGCTTATACGTAACGAAGAAGAGAAAAGGACGAACGTTTAATAGATCGCGGCGCGAAATCGGCTCGAGGGGTCAGGGCGGTTCGTGTTACCTCGTCTCGAGTCCGCCTGAATATTCGTGGGATGCTCGTGAGGTTTGCACGATCAGTCAACGTCCCCGTCGTGAGCTTTTCCAACCGCGACGCGATAAGCATGCCCGATTTCGCGGCCGATGGGGCGCCCGGCCTGCGCGGCGAGGATCCACGTTGCATCGCGTTACGCCAAATGAAGAAGTATCGTCCAGGTCTTTCGGCTCATGAATATCGCATCCGCCGCAATAGTCTTTGTACTCCTCCTCAAGCGTCTTCCGCTCCATTTTCCAAACTGAATTATTTAAGCCCCGGTACGTTTCTCTCCGGCTCGTCTTTATTCCGCCGCGCCGAAACCCCGGGGTCCTCATCTTGCGTCGCGCTCCGGCAATTTCGCACGATCTTTCTCGTAATTAGATCGGAATGGGAAAGTCAAAACGATCCGCGTGTCGATTCCGATTGATTTCAAGCCGACAGATTCCCGCTGAAGGCAAGGCGCGTGGAATATCGTGTTTCACGTGCGAGCTCAGCGAGATAGGCGCTCGCGAGGACGAGCCATTGGCGCGTATCACGCCGCGATATCGGCACATAACGAGACGAAAGAAATTTAATTACTCTCGCGCTGCGTTCATTAACGTGGAAGCTTCTCTAATACGCTAATACCGAGCGCGTCAAACATTAGCGGTCGCGCTAGCGGGTCGCCATATAAATTCGCTTTGCCCGCGTATTCGATTAATATAAAACGTGAACCGCGATGTAATCCAATTACTCGGGCAATTACGATTAAATATTAATTTAACAACTCGCCAGTGCCGTTCCCTAATCTGTATGATACGTGAAATGATATTTACTTTTCTAACCGCTTCTCTCCGCCCCCTGGCTTTTCTCTCCAATTTCATTAAACTTTAAATCGTCGGCACCGACAGAATTATGATTGCATTCGCGAACAGAAAAATGTATGGCAGAGAAATATATTACTGCGTCATTACATTATTAGAAAAAAAAAAAAAAAAAGAAAGAAAGAAAGAAAAAAAAAAACGGGAGGAAAAGAACGCCGCGTCGATAAACCGTCTTTGGTTCGCGGTAGTAAATCTCAATTATTCTTAAGGGAAAATTATGTTAACTCCGCCATTTATCATCCGCTTAGTCGAGATCTAGTATAAATCTATTTTACTACCTAATGCGCGGAAGTCAAGTGAAATTAGCTCCCGGAGACTTATGATCGTTCTTACGAATGAAAGGCGGGAGACCTCGCGACAGGTGAATATTCAGATGTCCCGACAAAGAGCCGTGAATAAGCGGCCTTACCTTGGCAACCCCGTAGCCCTTGCTACGTAACCTGAAGAGACACGGCACCACGACCGCCGGCGAGACGGCTGCTATGACACTCCCGAGAAGGAAGCCCCACACCCAAGGCATATCCAGGAGATATTTCGTCATTGTGGCGACCACCGTGGCTTCCACCACCCACGGTATCAAGCCGAGCTTCGGCACGGTGACTTTTAATCTTTTCAGAGCGGCCGGGTCGAGATCCAAGCCCGCCCTGGTAAGTATGATAACCAGGGCGATTTTCCTGCAAAGAAGAGAACGGTGCAAGGGGGATAGTATTGGCAGGTGGTTGAAGGTTCGATTACCGCGGGAGGAATATCCCGCCGGAGGGGAGGTAATCTTACGACGCGCCGAAGGGCGGCGGAAAAGTTCCCTTTTCTTCGCGAAACCGAGCTCGATGCAACGTTCGCGAGGCGAGGAGTTGACCAAGCGCTTTGCCAAGTAGGGATGCGCCTCTTTTTCCGCGGATTCCCACGTCTTCCAAGGAGAGACGTTTCGCGCGCGGTGCTGAAGCGCGCGGTAAAAGTTCGCGCGGGCGCGGACATGTCGCCGCCGCGAGCTTACGATGAAAATTCAGGTACGGACGATCGCTGAAGCCTCGGTTGTCTGGAACTTTCGAAAACCCGTTTAGGAAAGGCACACCCACGGAAACTTATCCTATTACGAGTTTCTCCTGGCGGGAGAAAGGTTTACGAAGTCGCTGCACGGGCGGCCGTGTATTTTGCGCGGCGTGACGTCGCGTCGCCTTTCCGTCGCAGGGAAAAGCGTCGAATTTACATGGACATAACGTGCAAGCGAACTCCCACTCCTTCCCACTCCTTCCACCCTTCTCCTTCCTTGTCCAGCACTATTTTATTAATATTATTAATTATTTCTGGCGTACGTAATATTCCGCACGCGGATATAATATTCCCCGCGTGGTGAAAAACGGTATTTTCGCGGATCTTACCGCGCATAGAGGGGGTTTAATTATAATTATTTGAGGGGAAAAAAAAAAAAAAAGAAAATCACGCGCTCGAGGATTAGCCTCGTTATTATGTACATTATGCCGTTGTATTATGAGCTGAAATGAAACAGCGCGGCCTTTCAACGGCGCGTGTTTCAGGTTCGAATGGATAATTCTCTTACGATGCGCACAGCAAAAGGGTTTATTAATTAAAGCCCAATGAAAAAGGTTGATACACGTTAATTTAATTACCCCGTCCTCGCAGTGGAGGAGTCGGCAGTTTATCAGTCACGGATCGGTGGGTAATAAAAATATTATCGAGACCGGGCGGGATCACGATAATTGACGACGCCCGATACGTTTGCGCGGTATTTCGCGAAGCGCGAAATGCCCGTCTCGATATTTGCTTAATTGTCATGTAATGCAACGTGGCCGCGTGGCGGGCGTATGTAACACACAAGCGGTCCGTATGACTTCATGATTATGCAAACGAAATTGAATATTTGATTATATAGACATAATTCAGTGCGCGCCGCGGATGGCCCTCGTTGGCATTTCATTTAAATTGCAAAGCGTAGTTGTTTGGCACGGATATCGAATTAACGCGCGGAAATTTCAATCTTCGGCCTTTAGATTTTCCGTGCATGCCCAATTTCCCAGCCAGGTGCTTCCTGGTTCTCCATACCGCGAACAACGACTGCACGTCGCGATAATCTCGCGATCGATGATGAAGCGCGGCATATAAGAGTCGCGTCCACCTTGACTGTCGTGCAAGAATATTTATCGGGAGACTCGAACTCGTACGTCTTATCGACGTTGGAAGGTTCTTCAAAGAAAAAAAATTAAAAAAAAAATGCGAAGCGGCTCGCATTGCCGAGATATCGCGACGAATGAAAAGTTTTCACGAACCGACGAAGGAAATGATTATAAAGAGAACTTCTTCGCGACCGATATCGAGAAATCTATAATTGAAACATAACATATATAAATAAGTAATTTTTTTTGTAATGCAATATCTTCTTTTTTTTTCTTTTTCTTTAATACTTTGCCAGTGGAAACATTTTTATTACAGTTCATTAAATCGCGCGGAAACGGTTCTGGCGCAGTAAAATTTTTTTTAACGCATCGCTGTCGAGCGTGTAACAGTTTGCTCCAGTCGGCTTCGCGATATTGCATTTCGGTCGTTTCCTAATAACTGACAGTAAATTGCACGTGTCAATAAGCGCCCGATGGTTTGATCACTTTATTAGTCTTGCAGTCGATGTGGACCGCGTCTGGGGCTTCTGTTTACCTGAACATACAGGGGTGGCTTCGCTTAAGCGAATATGTTCGCAAATCGCTTACTACGCGCGGCCTGTGTTTGTTCGTATTTAGCTACATTTAGCCTGAGCGTGCACGACCGCCTAACGATATGGGTGAACACTAAAGCCACCGTTACGTTAAACCGTCCCCGCGTGACAGAGTTTTATCGACAGCTCCGTCAAAAACGTAGCCGTCCTCCGTCTCCCTTCGATTCAATATAGTATATTCGACGTGCAATCTGCATAATGCGAAAATTTCAAGAGGCCAACTTCGAGAAGCAGACACTTTTCGAAGTCTCCACGTCGCGAAGACTGCTCAATCTGCGTGCGTTACTTTTGGAATTGCATTGCTAATAATGAGCGGTAAATTATGATAAAGTTGAAGCGGAGAAATCGCGCGAGAGAAACGTGACGAGCTATTGAAGAAATGAGAAATTGATTTTTAATAGCGTTTTCAATTTCATTGAAATGCTAAACTATTTTATTTTATTTTTATAATTATTATTATTTTGATTTTTTTTAAATTAATTGTAAAGGAAATTTGTAAGTTACACGGTTTTGCGTAATTTTTGTGTACGATTATACGATCTTTTGTCTGTCTTTAAATAAGATCTCGTTTCACACGCTACTAAACGTTATATACGCGTGCTTTTTATCGCGCGATACTTATCAATAAATCTAAGTGCACCGATAATAAAACGGAGCAGCGGATTATCAGCGGAGAAGATATCTTTCCAATCTCGTGAAGGAAAGAATAAGTTCTTGTATTATGAAATATCGAATGTATATTACGACAATATTAGATATGTGCGCGAAGCTCACGCTTTTCTTTGTAAATACAATACTTGAAGAGATAAAATCCGAAAAAATACGAAAATATGTAATGTATCGAGAGCGTCAGTCTAGCTTATATTCCTCAAATTCCGGATAAACGATCGAACAACTCTATTACACATTTTCCAATGCATTTTTTCAATAATTAACGTTTAAACGAATAATCCGTTAATACAACTGCCCGATGTACGTTTGATGTTTCATTTTTATAAAATTTCAACCCGACAGCTATATAAAGCAGGGAATTGAGTTTTTAAAAAGGTTCAACTGGCTGTCACTCTGAATTTTATGAGAATTTACAGAAAAATTCGTAATAATCGCTACAAATCAAGTGTAAAATAAAATTTCAATTTTGTTTTCCTCAATTTTTTTTTTTTTTTTACGAAGAAGTTGTATTGCGCCAGTGATCAACGAAGAACTACCGTCGTGTCGATTAAATTCTTAACAAGGTCAGACACTACGTTTTCTACGGTGACCCATAACTCGCTGGCATTAACGATTCTCGCTGCGCTTCTCTGTCATTAGTAGGCTATTCCAGTCATAAAGCGAATTTGACCAATCGAAGAGAGGACGACTGAGCAAATTCAAACACGGTTACGGAAAATCTATTTTAAGACCGAAGGAATAGAAATCTTGGCGCCGCAAGCGACTATAATCGCCGTAATAATGATAATTGCTGTCATTTCATATTAATGAAATCGTTTATCGGAACGTTCTTCGACTGCTCGTTACTGGAAAATTTTACGGGCCGTTTGTCAGTAATGAGTAGTTCAAACTCGACGTATTCCACCCGCGAACGTTAATTCATAATATATGTGCGTAGTAACTCGGTTATCGTGGAACGAAAATTTAACGGAATCCAATACGCTACTCGTGAACTAATACATCAACGTGCAGCGGATCGAGAAGTTCTAATTCCGTCGGACTAGTTGCAAAGATTGCCGAAGGAGACGAGATTTACGGGTTTCGTCAACTTTGGTAATGACGTCGTGATGACATCGATCAGTGCACAAAAGTGGGTCAAGTACACGCGCCGGGAAGTTAAAGATTCATTTGCATACTTCTCACGGCTGGAACGCACCTGAGCTGTTAATTTACGGCGACGTAAATAAATAAATTAATTAATTAATAGACAAATTGCGCTGGATTAAATTGGTTTTCTTTCTTTTTTTTTTCTTTTTTCTATTCCACGCGGCCGCGCGGCTGCCGGCGGGATCAAAGACTCGCGCCGTCTGATTATGGATAAATGCGTTCCTCTATCATAAAATGTAGGGAAGCCTTGAAGAGCCCGTAGCACGCGCGAAGAGAAGGCGGTTGATTGCGGGAAACTCCGGCGGATCTTATCCGACCCTTTTGTCAACGGTATTCGTTAGCGAGGCTGCAGCTTGAATTTGATTGCCGTTAAAGCCGCACTTGTTATGCCGCGCGTAGACTCGCCGTCGTGCGTGTCCGCGGCGATTCGCCATCGTTAGACCTCGACCTTAAAAAGCGGCCACCTCGCGATCGCGACGAGCTGATCGTTAATCTCGGAGACATTCGAGAGACCTTCGTGTAATCGTCGTCATTGTAATCGCCGTCGTCGTTGTCGTCAATAATAGCACGTTTTTTCAATAATGACATGTGTGCGGAGATAATTCGACTGTCCGCAATGAAAAAGCGATTTAACCGGCTCAGCCTCGAGTTTACGTAAGAAATTGGACCGTCAAGAATCCCTTACGCTTTCCGTTTTTGTTCTCTCGCACTGTACGTTAATGATTGCCAGAATTAAAATAACGATTGATTTTACGTGAAATTATGTAAAATATACATATATCAATGTACGTCGGAAAATTTTTTTTCGGTATTTTATTTAAAAAAGTAGGTATTATTTTATAAGCTTTATGTTTCACTATTTTATTTTCCACGTGATAGAGAACAATAATTTTATAAACCCGAAATTTATCCCGCAGTTTAAATTATTTTATTCGTAAAAAAAAAAAAATTATACTATTTTAACTTTCTAAAAATATCATTTAAAAATATCAAATAGTGGCGAAGTGTACCTCGTTAAAAAAATTTTTTCTCTCCTACCTTTCAAACTTGAACTTCGCAAATTATATTATTATTTTTGATCAAAGATGACCTCTTTCATTTCAGTTAAATAAATTATTAAATGGCTTTTTACAAAAGTGATTCTACATTAAATTTACTAAATTAATTAAATTAATGAATTCCTTTTGTCAATAAAAATAAAATTAATATATTCGCAAATGTAATAAAATAGCATAATTAATTAAAATTTCTTTTTCGAATATACAATTTATATCGTGGGAACGGTGAAAAATGTTACTGCGGCCGTGACTACCTCTAAATTAAATCCCTCGAAAACCTGACGATTTTTCCCCGACACTTAAAACAATTTTTTTCGTCGTAGCTAGAATTAATCAAGTCGTCGGCGAAAAGTTTGCTTAAAAATTATACGAAATATAATAATTCCAAGAAAGCGGACTCACCGTAAATAGGATACCGCCGTGGTGTACTGCCCTTCGAGTTTGACGAGCCCGACGTTTTGCAGTATAAGTCCGGTGATCAGCATGCCGATCAAGGCTGGAAGTGTGGTCAAGGAGATCAGCCAACCCCCGAAATGTGCTGCGATGCACAGGGCGGCCAAACTGAACAGTTGACCACCAGGGGCAGCGTCATTGCCGATCATCGTGTAAACGATGCCCCATAACAGCAGGCCCAAGAGACAAAGGCAGAGCACGCGAGCGAATTTCCTGTACGTTGGACAGAAAGGCTGTGGGCACGCTCTTCTCCATCCTGGTGGCTCCCACGACGGCGTATCGTCGCGACCGTGACATCGTGCGCAAAATAGATATAGCCACGATCTGAAAAAAAAAAAAAGACGTAAATTAGATAAAGCACGGAACAACCAAAGCGTAGGAGCTGGTCAACAATTCCTAATTCCTATAATACGACGATCAAAGCGCACCGGATGATCAATTTAATATCTTGATATTTTTTTTTCGCTACATAGAACGGTCTAGTACCTTGAATCGTCGAATAAAAATTGTATGAAAAAAGAAAAGAAAAAAATTATCGTATAATGTAATCTCCGTTTAATACATTGTTATGTTATTTGCTTAGAACGGGTTTGCTTTGATTAATTATCTTCAAATAGCTGCGTCAATAACTTCAGTCTACTCCAATATCTACCGGCTTATACGCGTAGATAATTTCTAACTACTAAACTGGCTTAGATTTCGACGCGATAATGTAATAACCAATGATTATTGTAGTTACGTATATAATATCTACTTGTCTGCTTTTGTTAAACATGTGTAATGGTTAATTTTGCGTGTATAGCAGTGTATTAGATTGTATATTATGCCGCGTGTGCAACAGTAATTACGGACTAACGAATCCATTATAGAATCGAAAACGTATATCATAATTTATGTTACACCCGTTCATTCATAAGTCATAAAGAATTAATAATTCATAAACTGATCAATAATTTATCAGCCGTGCATTTCGGGAGAGGAAAAAAAAGGACTTTCGCACATTCGCGCTCTATTATTCGATTTATTACGCGTAAGCAACGCTATTATTAAGTCTCTAATTAATTTCTTGCTACTAGAATCAATTTGATGTATAACTCGAGAGATACGGGGTCGCTGAAAATAGAATACGGTAATTCTGAAACATGTTCTATACCGATTTACAACTAAGAAGAGCGTCACATAAATATTGATCCAACATACATTTTAATTTTTTCTTATTACGCGATTTAATTAAATTGTTAAGATATTTTGTTGCAAAAGTACGGCAAAATTTTTGAATATAAAGATTATATTATTGAATTAATGAGCTTGACATTATAAGATATAAAGATCCGCTTATAAAGTTGTATCATTTTTTGTTATATTGAAAAATTGAAAGAATCTGCCTAATCGCAATGTTTTTACAAAAAAAAAGACAATTAATTAATGTGAGAATTAATTGTATTAACACAACTTGTTCAAAATCGTTCGAAGTAATCGACAACCTCGGAAAGCAAAAGACTGTTTTAAATTTGTGTGCTTAAGTAATCGTTATCAAGAAAATGAAAATAGGCCATAAATGATAGCAGTAAAATAATTAATGTTGATCATCGCATTAGTAGCGCAAACAGATTCAGCCGTGTTGTCGATTCAAGATACCTGTAATATAAATCAAGTAATGAATGAATCGACATATTTTTAAGCTTTAAATTGCACAACACAAAAGCAGAAAGATAATTAAGGCAATAGAAGACGAAGAAGAGTTTCGTTGCTCCATTAATAATAATAAAAAGTATAAAAATCATTAATAAATGCATATTTCGAATCGTAATTAATATTCACAAACATGGCATTGATTTTAAATAATTTTGGGAAGAAACGGAGGCAATAGAGGGACGACAAGTGGAATTTAAAGAGATATCAATTCGTGCCGATCAAAGTACAACAGTAATTCGCGACGATAAGTTGTATTTAATTTGCGACGGTGTAACAAAAAGAGCTCATAGTTTTTACGGTCCACTGTCATCTATTAACGAGTAGACTGTTTGATTTCGCCGCAACGTGACTTATTATCACGGACCGTGCGAGTAAAGAGACAATTTACGCCGTTAGCGCCGGTTGTTTCGTCGAATCCGTAAGAATCGCGGTCTCCAAAGCGATCGGGAAGAGTCTCGAGAGACGTCTCCGCGATCTAGGACGATCTAGATCTAGAAAAATGACCCGGACGCACACTTGTCAGCGCGGAAGTATCGACAAATAGAGTTCGCGGTAACGTTTGCCGAGGTAATCGGGTGTCTCACCTCTCGAGCTCCTCGGAATACTCGATCTTGTCTCTGATCGAGCTGGACAGGCTGTACGCCGATTTCTTTCTGTTACCGTTGATCCTACCGTTCTCCAGATCGAACTTGTGCTGCGGGATGTTCTCCACGCTGCCGCCGTGATGCAGGATCGACTTCCGCCTGCCCTGGTCGGAATTGTGCTCCGAGCTCGCGCTGATGCGCCGGTGATGCTCGAACGCGGGATTATCGAGCCCCATGACCTGATCGCTGATCGACACCCGTCTCTTCGCCAGTTCCTCGCTGGGTTTATTCGTCCTGCTGCCCATCTCGATCTCCATTTTCCGCCGGCGGATTATCGACCGTTAGGAACTCCTCGGACGTGACTCGCCGGCCGGGCGTGCGAACGAAATTTAGTCTCCTCTTCTCTGTATTCTCCACTACAGTTCTGTCAAACGCGCGGCGCGGTGCACGCCCGTGAATATGCAGATCGTGCGACCGGCCGATCTCTCGTCCGATCGGTGGGAACCACCGGGTCTCGCGGACTTGCCTTGAAAACTCCGTTTCGCGGAGGCACACCTGTCGATACGGATCCACTCGCGCTATTGATCACGATCGGGAAAGGCCGTGGCTGCGTGCGGTCGCTGAACGTACTGCGACGGATCCCGGATCACGCGTTCGCCACGTTAACGGCAATCGTTAGCGGGTGAGTCTCGTGACGAGACTCCAGCCGGGGCCGGGAACGGGGACAGCGACGGTAGATCGGTGGACGACGACGCTAATGCGTTACGATGATTGACGTCTTTGACACCTTGGCCCGCTTTTACCAGACCGTTGGTCCAAGCTTTGTTTTCTTCGTTAGCGTCGACGTTAGCACGCGTTGTTTTCGGGACCAAACGTCCGATCCATTTCAGCACCGTGCCGATCGTTGGTTCGTAAGAGTTTTTTTTTCTTTTTTTCACTGGTCTACCGGATTGATCTCACCCGGTGGAGCGGTCCTCGCGCTCTCGGACGCGATCGCGAACGCGAGCGGTAACATCCCGCTGGGTCTTTGTGCCTCGATGTAGTTAAAGCTCCGCGCGATAACGGAGTCGAGCGCCGATGCAGGTCGTCGCGAGCGCGATAGCACGGTTAACCAGCGACTAAAAGCGGTTAATGCGCGTGCCAAGCGGTGGCGTTTAAGCCGATGGTAGTGGGGCTTGTAAAAAGCGAACTCGAATCGCGGACGAACGGGCACGGGCGGTCACGGCGGTCCGCGAC
Organism: Cardiocondyla obscurior; assembly: GCF_019399895.1. Taxonomy (NCBI): domain Eukaryota; kingdom Metazoa; phylum Arthropoda; class Insecta; order Hymenoptera; family Formicidae; genus Cardiocondyla; species Cardiocondyla obscurior. The sequence continues at coordinate 679,252 of NC_091881.1, forward strand.
GATAATTGTCGTGCGATGCACACAGGATGGGCACAGCCGGCCACCTCATTAACAAACCGGCAGCAATCCGCCGCGCCTCTGCCCGCCGGATCGACAGCCCAAAGCACCCGGAGAGCTGACGCGATCGAAAACACGAGGGATAAGACCCGACGAAAAGTTCCGCGAGCTTTTCCCACTTTCGTATTCCGACACTCGGTTTAAATCCGCCGACAACTTCGGCGGAAAACGTTTTCGCTCTGCATTTTAAAAAGAAGCGGTTCCGCGAGAGTCGTACCACGTCGTTCAAGCGGGGGAGAGATCGTATTGAATTATCGCGGGCGTTACTAATAATTCAGCGGTGCCATGTACCACACGCTGTAAGCGTCCGCTGTCCGTCGCGTCGGGGTATTACGGGATTGGAATGAAATTTTTGATCCCGGGCTTATCCCTCGTCAGGACAGGCGACATCTCCGGATGCGAGTCCTTGTGACAATTTTAATAACGCCCGTTTCGCCGCAGAGACGCGTTCCCTGCGATTTTCGGGAACCTGGAGGAGCGACGAAAAACGCGGACGGGTCGACGGCACGGCCGAGAATTCGTCTAGAGCCGTGATTATGTACGAGCGAGCGCCTGAATGACCGGAGCGCGCAATCTTCAGCTTTCCCGGGAGCGGCGGACCGCGAGATCGAAACTGACGGTTTTAATTGAACTACGGACTCTCCCCGTCGATTCACCCTGATTTCCCGCGAGCGATGATCCGTCTCGGGCTTCACGGAGAAACGTACCCGACGCGTTTCTCTGCTCACACGCGCAAACGGTCGCCCGGAGATCGCTAGATGTGCGTCCAACCGACAACGGTAACTATGTGATTACTACGTATCGATCGCCGTTGCTCTTTCTCACCGATCTGTACCATCGTCTATTGATCGACGTGCACATGTACACACATATATATCTATCGTACACTTGCGCGAGCACTTCCGTTTCGTCTGTCTCTATCTACCTCGTCAATATTATTGTTCGCGCTTCGTTCGCGCTTGTTTGGCCGTACAATTGTATGTAACTCCATTTCGAACTCGGTCTATCGAAATTCAATTTATGGACGTCTCCGATTCGGGCCGATAAAATTAACTTCCGGGCAACGGCGTCATTATGCGAGAACTTTGGGACTCCGAGACGCGCGGAGGCCCGAAATAACGAGGCCGAGGGGTGTCCGCGAAACGAGCAGGGGCCTCTCCCAGTTAAAATGTTTCGAGACGTTAACGCGATATTACGTATCGCGAATGAACTAATTGCGCAAACAAGTATTTCAGTAATCTGCCCGCGAGAGGCGAACGTCGTTATTCCGCCTCGCTTTTACTCGTTAAGCGCTCTCTCTGCCAATTTATGAAGTTTAATTTTACATTAAAAACTGGCGAATTGAATCAACGAAAGTCGGGCGAAATAGAATTGAACTCTTAAAGCGCAGGAAATTGCAAATTTCTATTTTAATTTATTTCTCCACTGGTAGACGGATAATATATATATAGGAGGGAAGAGAAGTGCGCACGTGGGCGGAGAAGGAAATGAAATATGCTGAAGAGACGGCTCGCTGTAGAAGAAAACGCGTGCAGAAAACAGGAAGAATTTATAGCTGGCCCACGTCCTCCTACCTCTTTTCCTTCCCCCGCTGGTATTTATCGACGAAGTTTCGTCGTTAACAAGACATCACAATCAAGTTTAATGAAGAAAAAAGAATGGACAAACAGGGGGAACCATAAAATCGTTTAAGAACGAAAATTTACAGATTCACGAAACGCTCAGCTTTCGAAAAAAAAAAGAAAGAAGGAAAAAAAAAGGGAGGCAGAAAAGAAAAAGGCGCGGACATAAATCACGTATACGCGCGACGAAATCTAATAGAAGATTTCACGCCCTATTTTTTAGAGCGCGGGGACGTCGTTTCTTATACCTTTTCCGTAACACGACACGCGATACGTTTTATGCAAAGAATTGTATATTTTGTCTTTGTTATATTGGACGTTACGATTGCTTTGCGCGACACTTTTGAAAAATGTGCGCGCGAAGGGAAACGAGATAAATATCTGCGTATAGAACGTGCCGAACCTGTTTTGCCGAAGGCGTCTTTTTATAAAAAATCACCGGCATTAACTCACCTTCCTCCGAGATCCCGCGATGCGTCGCGAATCAGATTCCTAACGACGAAATCGTACGCTTCTTGGGCACGCTTGCGGAAGTCGAGCATTGTCGTCCCTCGTTAACGCAGCGTTCTCGTACGGCTCCATGCGTCCTCTGTAGATAACGCTCTTGTCTCGTAATCTGAAACATTATTTAGCCGATTAATGTGAGTGGGTTCGCGTAGGGTTCTCGCGGAGAACGCACGCCAATTCCGACGAAGTAAAATTACGATTTCCCAGCGGCCGTCCGGTGGCTAAAGAAAAAAAAAAAAAAAAAAGAAAGAAAGCTCTTTCAATTTTCTAAATAATATGTCTGAAAATAACGCAAAACGTTAAGTAAACGATATCGGTTGAGTTTACTTCACAAACGTTTAAGCGATCGACTGCACATCTCTTTTTCCGGAGTAATAACGCATTCTCTCGTGCCATTTGTCGGCCGCGCGGCGGTCCATTAAAATGAAGAGATATTCACGTTTCATATAGATACGCCGCGCAAACTATGGAAATTTCGGGGCGCGGAAAATTAAAAGCGCTCGTTTTTCGCGTATCTTTTTATCTTTTTATTCGGCGCGCGGAAAATCGCAAAAAAAAAAAAATAATAATAATAAAGTCCACGATGTGTATCGCGATCCGGTATCGTTTCTTGCGTCAGTCGGACATTCCGCGGCCGGCGGAGTCACGCGAGGAAATATCTACGTCCCTCGAAAGAGCGGGGAGTGAAACGGGCAGACGGAGGTTGCGCGAGAGACGAGGTCGAAGATGGGATTGGAATTGCAAATATCCCTCTTCTCCGTCGCTCCGGTCGCTCCCGGTCTCGCCGATCTATCTCTCCGCTCCTCCATCGACCGCCCGCCCACCTCGCCTTGTTCTGACCCCGGAGCACCGTGTGCGAGGTGCATATCGCCAGGCATGCTTCAAAGAATCCTCGCCGGACGACAAATCGTCAGATTTCTGCGAGCACGCCGTCGAGAGGACGCTCTTTTTAAGACGGGCCAAGGCTTCAAAGCGCGTGACGCCGTAACGAGCTCTGTTTGCTCCTACACCGCTGTTCTAATAATTTCAGCACCCACTCAAGATGACCTAAAAGCCGCTTATGTCACCGGATCGCTCGAATCGCGGCTAATACGCGCGAAATCCGGCTTTGCGCTTCTCCCCGCGAGCGTCATTAAAATTACAGCTGCAGAATTTATTTTTTTATTTACCTCGCGTGCGTTTAAAGTTTGCTCCCTTTTTTTTTTTTCTTTCTTTTTGCCCGTCTGATCTCTCGTCCCGAGAGAAAGACGGGAAGGGCAACGGCGTGAGGAGGCGGCCAAGTCGCGGGAAATGACCGCGCGCGGCTACGTCAAATTAGCTTAAAAGCCCCAGGGCAGCGCGGGATGCTGCGGCCTCGCGACATGGACCGGCATGTCCGACGCGCTCGGAGACGAGCCCTATTCGCCCTCTCATATATCACCCGGAGATAAAAGGCTGCCAGACGACGACGGCGGAAAGTATAGTGGTTTCGGCGACACGCCGGATAGGCGGTTCATTGCGCAGCTGCACCCTGTGGCCTCCGTAATAATTCGGCGGTAGAAACGAAGAGAAATTGTACGTCACGGCGCTATCTATTTATTCCCCTTCGCCCCGCGGAGCGGCCAAGGATACGTACCCCGAAACTACCCCCCTTGCCGATCACCGGTTCGCCGTAAAATTCTTGCCGCAGCCTCGTGACCGCGTTGCCCCGCGATCGAAAGCGTAGTCCCTTTCTTGTAGTAATTACGTCACCTACGACGAATGTGTGACAAACCGCCCGCTTTTTCGCGGCCGCTTCTCTTCCGCGCGCGGAGATAAATGGAAAATCGTTACGCCTTTCCGGTGCCGGTTGTTCTCCAGCTCGTAATAATTGAAAGGCAATTCGTTTTGACTTTATATAGAGCAACGAGAGAGAGAGAAAGAGAGAGAAGAAAAAAAGGAGAAGAGAGGAAGATAAAGAGAGGCAGAGAGATTGCGCAATCGACTTGGCGCGTCCTCCTTTTTCCGATACATCAAAATATATTTTTACACACAACCCCTCCCCCGACCCATCTTTCTTACGTCGCAGGGAGTTTTTACTCGAGAGCGCCGTCGCGCTGATTATCGCTCGTCCCACTTTCGATCTTCCTGCAGCTTTTTACGGTTCCCCGGCAACGCCGATATGACGGTCAAATGTCGCAGTTTTTGCCGAGATTCGGATAATATTGGCAACCTGTAAGAGCGAACGAAAAACCCTCCCTCTGTTGCCCCATTTTGAATAGACTCGTACATCAATACAGCGCCTGGTTTTTCTTTTTTTTTTTTTTTTTTATTATTCTTTTTGCCAGGAAGAGCTCGAGCACCTATCTCGCTTATCAACGTTAGACGGCATTTGCCGGAGGATCTTTCGGGTACGCGACGGTGCCTCGGGGCGAATCCTATCCCCGCAGTGAATTGTCGACGCGTGTCCGAGATGGGAATTGCCATAACTGAAATGGAAATGATAATAGCCGCGTTAGTTTGCATCGGGTACGCGCGACATTTTAGCGCTTGTCGCGGTCCAAAGTGGCGTTCACGAAACTCCGACGTTGTTATATGCATTCATCGGCGCACACAACAAGCAAGGACGAAGTTGTCTCTTTCCTCCGTCTTCTTCGCGAGCTTCGGCACGTATCCACGGTATAAATTCACCGGTAAATTTACCCTTTGACTCGCCTTTCATGTTTATATTAAACGCGATCCCCACGTTACGCAAATAGCACGCAAGTTAAATAGCGGCTGTATACGGTTAGAAGCGTCCGCGATACTTAAGTGTACCGAATTTCGACAAATTTACTTAACTAAAATCATTGCTAACCGTACGTTAAATATGCGCCAGGAATATGAATAATCGCGCCTCTTGCATTATTCATTCGCGCGGGCGCGGGCCGCCTGCAATTGCAATTTCGATGTATTTACGGCGGAAGGGAATTTTTGCGAAAACTATATTACACGGTAAAAAGAATGCGATGCGACGTCGATAACACGACTAGAATCTAGGTAAGTAATTCAAGGTGCAGCTGCTGCACCGTTGCATCCATACATAAACATCTTGGCGATAGAGACGAATGTCGGGATGGAAGGACAGAAAAGAATTGCACTCTCCTTCGAATCGCCAGTCGGTTCGCAACTGCATGCTTAAATATTAAATCGTCAGCGACCGCATAAATACAATTTCTAATAAACTACTAATAAACTACTGTTGAATTTTTAATTCTAACAACAAAGTTTCTAATAAAGCTAGGCAATTATCGACTCCTTTATTCCAAAGCGATATCATTATTTTTATTGAATTTGGTCGAAGTTATGTCGCGCTGCATTCCTTCGGCTTATTACTTCACACTCGTGATAGAGAGAGAAAAAAGTTGCAATTCCCATAATGCGACGGATCGCGACCGTCGGGCATGTTTACGGTGCTTTTGCGGAATCGTGTCACATTACACCGCCACGGATTCGTAATGCATTTTAATGCGTTTCAATTTTCTGCATCTGCTGCTGCTGTGAGAGACGCGGGACGAACTAAAATATTTTCTCTTTTCATATTGCCTTCTGCAAAGCGTGACGCGACAGATTGCGTTCATCTGTCGCAAAGCGAAAGTAAATAAAAAATTAAAAAAAAAAAAAAATGGTATATGCCGGGTTTATGAGTATACAGTCCACGATTCCTATGGATCTTACTAAAAGTTTCTTGTGATCGCGACTAAACTCTTGGGTGGTGCTTGCGAGAAGGAAACAGATTAAGAAATTATAGAACAAAGGTACTTTAATTTAGGTTGAATTAGAAGATTAAGGATCAGAAAATTACGGAAAATTAAGTTAAATACAGTTTAATGTTATTTTAATATTTTGTACTTCTTGAATTATTTACTGGTATTTTCTAAAGTAAGTATAAAGTTTCTTTTTATTTTTTTTTTTTTTGTTTTTTGTCAGATTTGAACGTATTTCTCAAGTGTATTATACGATAAATTAATTAGTGCCGCATTGCAGCGAACGTAATCGCGACATACTGATAATCATCGGAGCGGATTACGTTCCCCAGGATTGTGCTGTGACGGATTTCCGCTAATGACTACCGTCGATTATTAGCTCTTGTTATGGCAGTTGTGAAAATTGTCACGGGTAGAACTGTTTCCCGCTCGCATAAATCTTGCACAATCTATGCACACTTTGCGCGCAAATATCACATTTCGCGCAGAAAATTGTGTCAAAAAAAAAAAAAGGAGAACTTGCAAAGTGATCTCTTATCTTTTTTTTTTTTCTCTTTCTCTCTCTCATTTTTTCCATCGAAGCTTACCGTTTTCAAAGCTTAAACTTAATAATTTCTATAAGCTTTGAGAGAGACGTGAGCTTCCCTCTGTTCTGCGCGATATGCTTACCTTGAGAAATTAAAACATTTTTCCAAGCAAAAAGGTAATTCGCTAATCATACTTTTTCTCGTCGTTTTAACAATCGGCGCGGAAAACAATGAACGCAGTTGTCGAATTAATTTCCGTAATCCGAGCGAGCGAATTAGCTGTTTTAAAAAACGCGAACGGCGCGACGTTCCTCTCGTCAACCGAGCCGAATCCAACATGTGTTGCCCCATCGCGTGAGTCCACGCGTGGTCTCCGACACGTTCAATTAGCCCTCGTTATCGCGATTTCTGACTCGTGCAGGAAGAAGGCGCGAGGTCGCGATGTACCACAAGTGGGAGGGGATTAACATTGACTCAAACGCAACTGAGATTTTTCATTCTTTTTCTTTTTCCTCCGACGCGGAACACTCGGCGATTTCGTCTTCTCGCGCGTGCTCGGCGCAATTTGCGCTCGACGTCCGTTTCCGGTGCCGTTTGCCGACATGCGGAATTGTAGAGCGAATCCCAGGTGCGCCCGAAATATTCCAATCTTCGGAGAACGCGACGCTGCGCGCGGCGAAATTGGAATAATTGAATAATCGAAACGCTAATCTGGATGAGGCGGATCGCAGGGGTCTACTACTTCAGGGTATCAATGTCTCGCAACTGGGTCCCGGCGGAAGTTAGTTGCGCGATCCGTTTAATTATGGGATCTACATAGCTCGCATCTCCAAATCCGATCCTCGCGACTCGAGGTTCGAAGTAGTCTTGCGGTCTGTCCATTGCGGCGAGTTCGCTTTAATTCGCATTCGTGGCACCGCAGTTATTTTTTTTTTTTCTTCTTCTTTTTCTTTTCCGCGAACGGCATTCTGTTTTATTATAGAATTCAAACTATACCACGCGTGCGAGATATAAATTTATAATGTCTAAGTGTATAAATCGACAAAAAGACACCCTTGAAAACCCTGGTTGACCGATACGCTCACTCGCGAGGCTTAATTAGGTAGAATTATATGCAGACATAGCTGGCGAACCGCTAGTCCATACCTTTGCAGATCGATATGAATGGACGCAATTACGTTCGAATAGAATTAGCATTCAATTGATCTGATGAATAATACAGAATCTCCACAGAATCCAGCTGAGACTTCGGTGGGTGTCGCGTATTTGGAAATTTCGTAATAATCTGATTCTCTTGAACTTTTATTCAGATAAATAACCAATATATAATCCAACGCGATCCCCTTTGTGTTTAACTATATTTTCGTACAAAGAGCGAAGCTATACAAGTTTTGCCTGTGATTTTAACTCATGAATTTCAAATTTTTTTTTTTTTTTTTTTTTTGCGTAAAATAAAAGTTTACAGTGAGTGAATCCCAAATATGCGACACCTTAAGCGAAGTCTTTTTTTGAGAAAAACAGTTCAAAAGTCTCGATGTCAATTGACGTTAGCCGCGCATGTTTGTCACTGCCCGCGAAAGTTTAGCGGTGAAACTTCGTCGGCAGGTTAAAAATTAACGACGAAATTTTCGCTCCTGTTTCTAATCCTCTATATATGTATAGTCATTAAAAGTTCGACATTACCTTGACTTGCATTAAACATCTTTTGTTTTACTATTTCGAAATAAGAAATAAATCATTCGCAATTATTGTTGCTTTCAAATTACAAGTTTTAAAATAAAACTTTCATAATTATTTTATTCAGCGAAACAGAACAGAAACGCGCTATTACGTGGCGTAAGAAAAAAAATTGAAAAAAACATTTAAAACAGAAATTGAAGTTTGTCTTTGACAGAACGGCATGAATAAATTCTCTTATTTTGAGAACCTACGCAAAAATTGGTTGCATATACTTATACAGGATCTCGATCATTTGATCGCGATGACATTTTCGCGATTTTATAAAATAAACTGTTTCACCTGTCACCTCAACGTAATGTCAAACTTATATTCGTGCTGACTCGTGCCGTATTACTTCACTCAGCGCGAGCAGCGCTCATACCCCGTGTATAAAATATTAAAATATCTTCGACCTACAAAATATCGCCGGTTCAGCATGGCCACGCCGTCGCCGAAGATACAAACAGGAAATGGCAATGTTACTTACCTCTATAGAAGAAACTTAGCAAAGTCGCGAATCGAAATGATCACCTGCGCGTCTCCAGCTGTTTGAGTTCGTTGTTCTCCAGCGCCGTAATTCAGAATCGAATCCCCGATTGGTAGGTGAACTTGACGTGTATCTGGTATCCTGGACGCGCGTCTGGTAACTCTTGATTGCTGTCATTGAAATTGCAAGGCCGATTAAAACGCGTACACTTCACTCGGTGATAAAGTTCAAGTCCATACGGCACCATCGCGAGTGAACGACTGACTCGCCGTAACGTGAATTACGGATTATATAACGGTACGCGCGTTAAGAGCCGCAGCTTATACCCGCTATCGATTTCTTAAAGAATGGAAAATGGTTACTGACGTTGACAACCGGTCGGGTGTCAAGGTGCAAACAAAAGCGGAGGCAACTTCCGCGGCAACATGACCTATACCGAAGTCGCTTAAAGCACGGCGGGAATAAAGCCAGGTTCACAGTAAAAGGGCACGTCTCTGCAGTGAAGCATCGTGTCAGCACCCATTTATCGCGCCGCACTGTATTTCATCTGCAAAACGTGTCCTCACCCTCTCCCGCCCTCGCCCATCACCGGCAAGTCTACCGGCGGCACCGGTCGTATACCTCAGCGAATATAGACAGCGGGGAAACTACATTTATATACAAAGATAAAAGGCAGAGAAATAACGGAAAACGACATCAGAGAAAATATTTTAAAAAATAATAATAATATATATACAAAAAAAAAATTTTTTTTTTAAATTGCACAAAGAAATCATTCGCGACGTTAAGCTCGCGCCCCGCAGCTCTAAAGTCAAAGAGAGAGTCGCGATGATTCGAGCTTAGTAGGTCCTTCATTTCCGATTGTGACATGCACCACTTTTGTTCTACATCATCGCTTTACTTTGTTCCGCGAGAGAAGAGCGGATTCCATTCAATGCGATTTGTTGGAAAGTCAATCGGTACACGCGGCGCGTCCTCTCCGCCGCGTTTTCTCAGCTTTGCGCTTAACTTTTATTATTAAAAGTAAGCTCGCGGCGGCCGGAAAGCTGAGGCTGCGCTACGCCGGAAGAGGGTGAGCGCGGATATCCCGTTTCGATACCCGCTACTTAAGTCCGCGCCTTCACGCGTAACGCCACCGCGTCACGACCCCATCGATTTTCCTTCAGCCGGGACCGACTCGCGGCTGCCATTTAGTCTCGCGGCGGCTGCGTAAAAATAGCATCGGATTATTAATTAGCGACGTCCGTAAACCGCGATAACCCACATTTGCCCGCGGTAGGGCGGTGAGCGCAGCGTCCCGCTGTTCTTTCCGCTCCAAATAGCGCCGTGTTGCGCGGTCGCTCCTCTTCCACGCGCCCCGTTTATTTTGTTCTCTTAATGATTTCCCTGCCGAGCTCCCGGCTGGAATGATTTAATCGCTTTACCCACGCGATCCCATTGATGTCGGATCGGCGAGATAGGGCGGCGCGCATTAAATGAAAGATCACGTTACTTTGCCGCTTCATAAGAGGAAAGACGTATTTATTCCCTCCTTTGGACGCGGCCAAAGGAAACGATCCGCGCGCTGTGAAAAATGTAACGAGCTTACGCTATCTCAGAAGCTGCGGATAAAAAAAAAATATGAATCCTTTCGGATCATCGCGTTTGGGGGAGAAAAAAAAAAAAAAAGCGAAAGGTCGCGTGGTACGCAGGTGTACGTGTCAGCCGTAACGATCAAATAGCTAAACCGATTAAGACAGCCTGGGTGTATCCATACCAATTTAAACCGACGAGAAAAACGTTCGCTGTTCCATAAAAAAAAAAAAAAAATTGTAACGGACGAGTAGATCGAATCTTGTTACGAAATATTTTTTTCTCAACAAAGAATAATTTTTAGGGCGCCGTTTTCTCCGGAAAAAAAAATAATTTCTCGATCAAAAAATGCGATGGAACCAAGATATTTCGGTTCCGATGCTAAGCGCATCAAAACGCAAATCCATTGATTTCGTAGATCGAGATCTTCATTAATAAAACGATAGGAACGCGTGGGTTTCAATGTCGCGCACAGATGCCGGCATCAATATCAATATCAATATCGACCTGCCACTTACTATAACGGCAAAAAAAAAAAAAAGTTTTACAGATCCACGACCGCCGCACTTGATCCATTTTTCACCGAAATTGCATTTAACACGAGTGCGCACCGTTAAACCGTTGACGCGACGGCGTTACCGTGATCAAATGAACGCGATCGCTTTTTCACCAAGTCCCTTTCATCAAAAGGAAATTAAATTGCTTTTCATTACTTGTAAATGGAAACGTGTGATTTAATAAAACTTAGGGAGTCCCGAAGTTTTTTTTTTTTCCTCCTCCTTGTCGTTCCGGGAGATTGATTCGAGGTATTCCTCATGTCTCGCCGCTGCTCGACTTTTTCGTCGTATCGCCAATTACTAAACAACCCCCGCGCGTACTTTTCGCACCCCTTTTCCTCGGCGAGCACCGGTTGCGCGCACGGCGAATATATATATATAATATATAGTTATGCATTCGGTCTACGCCACTGTGGTATTGTATAGCATGACTAATTATACTTCAGCCGGCGACGGATCTCGTTGCGCGGCACCACGAGGGGCGGCAAGCACCCTATTAAATCTCGAGCCTCGGCCACCCCACCCGCGCCCGGGGAAGAAAACCGCGAGACGTCAATACGAGTGCGCCGGGCGTGAGAAAGGGGCGGGTAGGCATTTGTGCACTCTAATCCCCGATCTTCCCACTTTGTTTCACGTCCGCTTCTCCATCTTTCATTCCCCTCTCTCCCCTCTGCCTTCCTTCCTTTTCTTCGTCTTCTTCGTCTTCTTCTTCTCTCTTCTCTGCAAAGGCTGATCTAATCTCTCGTCTTTAAGAACTGCAGGCGGGCGCCGCGCATCTACTTAATATGCTTGCAGTATATTACGTCTTTCTCAAATGATAAGATACGCTCGGCGACTGAAAGAATTTGCAGAAAATTTCTAAAGATAATGTTGCAAGTACGTTACAACTTATAGTTGGATTTATATCGTACTGCATTTAATTATAGCAGAAGTCAAATATCGTAGATGCAGTTTTAACGAAAGTAAAGCTGAGGAGACGACGGGAAGGACTTAGGGCGCAATATTAAAACGCCATCGGGAAGCTCCGCTTTGACTCTTTAAGTATTTATTTAAACAAATCCCAACATTCCAAACATTGATAATTGCGTATATACGTATGGGTGTGTCTTTTGCGTCCGTGCGCTTCTTATAGACACGAGATAGAATCGTGGCAGCATACCAATTGCCCTTTCGACTATCTATATCGTGTCCATAATGTCTTCCTTTTCGTTAATTCTGCACGTGTACTCACTGTCATGCACAAGCATCGCCATTTCTCTCGCCTGCAGATTCTCTAATTAAATCAATAGCGGTCGATCCTTTTTCGCGAAGAAAAATTCTAATTAAATGTTTCAAAATTATTTTCATACAACTTTTAAATACGCAAAAGCAAATAGATTTTCTGTGTTATTAACATCTTACAAACTGATATTGTACCAATGAAAAGCATGCACTTTTTCCACTGTTTTTAAGCAAAGAATGATTTAATCCTCTATAACTAAATTTTTTACGTACAAAAACATTGCACCGATAAATCGATAAATGAAAAGCGCTGACTGCGGAATATAAATTAATTGTTGAATATTTATCAATTAATAAATATTCTATTATTGAGAAAAAAAAAAAAACCATTTGTAATTGAAGTCACAGTGGATGATACAAAAGTTGCGCGTATGTAACGTATCTTTATTGAGCGTGGATGACGTTATCCCAATGACGCGGAGTAACGAACGAAATAACGCCCGAAAAAACACAGAGATATATATATATATAAATACGCGGATTCCGAATTACGCACCGTTGTGTTAAAAAGTTAAATCTCAATATTCCAATCGAGGTTGCCAAACGACTAGAGAATCCGTGGAAGAGCGAAACGGCGACGGCGAAGAACTCTCGCGGAGTTCAAATCTTAGTCGCACAAATGACAACGAGCCACTTCCGCATTAATTACGAATGCAAATGAAGCTAACTTGGTGATCGTGTCCAAATTTGAGGAACGACTGTTAGTTATCCCAAGCGTTTCGCGGATCGCTCGAACAACCCTTCGATTTTGTTGTAGCGCGATGCCTCCTCCCAACCCCTCGTTTCTGGCGATATATCCTTAGATATCGTCAGCATCCCGCGGGATAAATGATAACACACGCGAGTGCAATCGAATCAATTATGGCAAGTTTCCCCGCGACTAGGTTAATTAGGAGTTAGATTACTTACGGTGGCCCCTCGCGCGGTTTCTCTCTCTCATTTACTCGAAAAGTCTTACGGTCGTAGGGGTGCTCGCGACGACGGCGCTCGTCCGTCTCTTCACTCTGATATACCCTCGCGACGAACTCGTTCCTTGAGGCTGTCGAGATTCAATTCTTGCCGCCTTTCCAATTGCATTTCGCCGCGAAGCGTTACGCGACGATATATATATATATATATATATATATATATATATATATATATATAAACCGAGATCAAAACCTTGCCTAGCCGAAGAGCTCATATATGTATACGTTATTTTACATATAAAATGTTCAATTTATATTTCAATAACAATTCCGGAAATTTTGCACCAATATCTAATGACGTCCTTACGCTACACCTCGTTAATTTGAGACTCGGCTAAATTCTGATCTAAAACGCCTCCGTGAAACAAGCCGAGCGTACGTCTTCGCGCCGTTCTCTATCGTTTTGCGATAAAAAAAATTGTTTAATTACCGGCGTGATAAAGAGTTCTTGTTGAGAGTACGGAACAAATTTGACCGGGGTCAACGTGTTGACCGTGTATCAGTGGCCGATCGACGCGTCTAAGCACCCCAAAGAAAAATATAAAAATTAAAATGGACCCAAGTACTTTTCGCGTTTCCAACTACCATATTTCGAATATTGCACAAAAATTTATAATATACAAGTGACTCTCGGCAATAAATTTCGAGCTGCGTGAAATTCCTGTCAATTCACTGCGAGTGAGAGGCGAATACGTATAGCAACTTCGGAACTTATTTACTTTTAAATCAGTCCCCCGGCGAATTTCTGAAAACGAATAAAAATTTCGGCGCGCAAAGGAGAAAAGAAATCAACTTTAGTCGAACGCGAAATCAAGTGATACCGCCGTATAATAACTCACAGCGTTTATGCGATTATTTCCAATTGGTCGAACGTACAGAAACTCTTATTTAAACGCTTTTCTTTTATAGCGGTCGTCAAAAAGTTGCAGCAAATTTATAACTTTCTGAAACAATGCGACTTAGATCCTCCCCCTCTTTCTTTCGTCTGAGGTGACTATTAAAGTCAGAGAAAACTCATAACGCGATACTTTCTGACAAATGTATACATCGTAAAGATGTCTCGAGTGTATAACGCAGTCGCCTCCAATGGCGCGCTAAAACTTTCGCGCATCGAACTCCTTCCACGGTGCAATTTCACAAAAAAAAAAAAAAATCACACGTCCATTTTTAAAGCAAGTACCGAAGAGTCACCCGTATCTCCTTAAATACTCCTCGTTGCCGTTAAACCATTTAGCCCTATCTTGTGTCAAACGTATTCTAATTCCTCGCACAATGTTGCACACGCACGCCCAATTACGCTAACGAAAAGCCAGCGTGTCTCGCTAGAGTTTTTTCTATCCACTCCTTCTTTCATTTCATTTCATCCTTACCCTTATCGCCCTTTCATCGCTCTCGTTCATGTCTCACGCACGTTCTCTCACACGAACATACATATCAATGGCTAGTCACTCTCGTCGCCTTATGAATCTAGAAGTCGAAGCCCAAGACTACCAATTCCTCGATTAATTCCATTTAGTATTGTGGCAAGATTCGGGCCTGGATTACAGCCCGAGCACCATGACGGGCACCGTGTATGCCGCGAGATGTCTTTTGCATTTCTTTTTTCTTTTTTTTTTTTTTTTTTTTTATTCCTGAGATTACGTCAATCCCCCCGTTTGTACGACGCGCGCCGCAACGGCCGGATCGGACGCCGGCCGAAGAGTCAACGAACTAAGGGTCGGCCGATCCGTGAATTTCAAACACCAGACGCTGCCGTCCCGAATGGACGGACGAAGATTCACGTCTCGGATACAAAGGGACCACTACGAACCTCCTGTGTTCTTTTATGCGTTTACTTTGCCCGCCGCGGGTTCGCGAGATCGCGCTGAGCGACGCGGAGCCGAAGGGCTCGCTGAGAAACATCTCGAAATAAAGTGCACTTCCAACGCTGTTGGTTTGCACGTGGGCACACACGGCACTGTACAGCTCCGTTTTGGAGCGGGTAAAAATTATGTTTCACTTTCTTCAGTCGGGGAAACGCCGCGCAGACGTCGGCATTTATTCCTGGCGATAATCACTCGAACGAGGGCCGTGAGCTTGAACAGTAGCGTTCGACAGTTCGTAACGAGTTTC
Source organism: Cardiocondyla obscurior (assembly GCF_019399895.1). Taxonomy (NCBI): domain Eukaryota; kingdom Metazoa; phylum Arthropoda; class Insecta; order Hymenoptera; family Formicidae; genus Cardiocondyla; species Cardiocondyla obscurior. The sequence continues at coordinate 694,365 of NC_091881.1, forward strand.
AAGATCGAGAACGATTTCGTGAAGAGGATTTATTAACACGTGCATACGTGTTCACTTTCGCCTCAACGCGAGGGTGATCGCGCTCTCGTCTCGCGCGAGTTAACCGACAAACGCGCGGTAGCACGCTACTTGTTCCCGTACGAGAAGCGATAATCTCGTGAGAGGAACGAAATTCGCCTCGACAGTAACTGAGAAGAACGAGCCCACTCGCGTCGCGGGAAGTGTATCTCCGATAATAATCAAAGTTCAAAGGCGCTCCTCGGCTGCACTTGATCTCGATCAGGGCCGTCCTCTCGTTCCGCGCGCTCGTTCACGGTGAGCCGCGTCCTCCAACATCAAAGACCTTAAGAGACCGAGATCCCGCACCTTATCACACGGAGATCTCTTGAATCTGTACACGTTTCTTCGCACTACCGGGTGTCCCGGGCTGTCGCAGAATCCCAGGGCACGTGAGACCAACGTTGGGCGCCGGGGCCTTAGGCGGCGGCGGCGGCTCCGGCAGCTCCTCGTTATCGTCCTCGCTGTCGTGGTGAAGGCCGCTGATGTCGTTGTGAACGTCGTCCATCTGAGCAATAGTAGCGTCCACGCAAGGCGACGGCGTGCGAGTCCGCTGGATGCACGGATTCTTGCTGTAGGACGGCGGCTCCAGGATTCGTTTGCCGCCGCCGGGCGGCGGCGAGCACTGAAACTCCTGCAGCTGCAGCTCGAGCTCCTGCACGAGCTTCGCCTTGTGCGGTGGCATCATCGACGACGACGAGTCCATCAGGCTCATGGAAGACGGCAGTCGTTGCTTACCCGAGGTATCCAAGCCGGAGCACCCGGCCTCCAAAAATTCCTCCTTCTTTTTGTTGCTGAACCCGCCCGATAATCCGCCGCCGCTCGTGCTCCGGTCGCGCTGATGATAAATTCCCGCGAAGATCAGGATGTTCAGCAGCAGTAAAAACACACCTACCGCGATGGTAACCGTGAGGGCTGTGGTGTAACTCTGGTAGTGACTCGACGCGAGCTTGCGCAGGAGATTATTAGGACCCGGGCCGAGATTCGAGATCTGTAACGTTCGCGAGGTGGTAGGCGTGATGGTCGTCGCGACGGTCGCGTTCGGTGTGCACTCTGTGGTCGACAGCACGGTCATTATGGAGGAGGGTTCCGTGGGAGACGGCATGGGCAACGGGGGTGCTGCCAGAGGCACCGCCGTACTCTGCGGTCGCACTGGACCCTCGTAGAGGCCAGGGTTCTCCGCGAGATGATGATGCCGCATGTTGATCTCGTATCCCGGCCGATGCAGCTGCGGCAACAGATTCAACCAGAGGGACATCTTGTGGCCCCTGTAGTGCGAGCGCATCTCCGGGCTGTGAGCGGCTTCCAGGTACAGTTGGTTTATGGAATCGTACGAGTCCCAGAACGGCGGGCTCATCGGCAAACCGTTCTCCAACGGCGTCGACAGGGGACTCGCACCATTCGGATCCCTAAAACAACGAGCGAGTCGCGACTCTTTGGCAAATGGGCGGAAATCTGCACTTTACGTTGCGTTACTATTTTATTTTATTGCATTGCTAAATGTAAAAAAATGTAAAAAAAAAAAAAAATCCAGAATAACATATAGTTGAATATAAAATATATTTTTTTACATAATTAATTGCAGCATTATTTATTTAAAATAATTATGTATATATTATTATATTTTTTCTGTCTGCAGCAAATTGTTTAAAGCTCTTGGAAACTGGAGGTTAAATTTCAATAAACGATCTTACGCGTCTATGTGAGAATTCGCCGGAAGCAAAATTTCGCTGTGAAAATCCGTCGTGTCGATGACAGACTAATCATCCAGATAGCCGGCGATCCGCAATTAGAGATGCCAAAATCACTTCGCGTCTTTGCCACTAACAAGTCTACTCTACTTCGAGATTGCGAGCTTTCGCTGAGCGCGTTAACGGCCTTTGCGGGAGTTTGGCTCCAAAATCCTCTCGCAGCTGTAACTTTACCCTTACTACCACCAGCAACCTTCAGACTCCCCTCACGGAGAGTAATCGAAGTGTATGAGATGCTTAAGTTCCAAAGAACTTTGAACCGGGTGAATTAACGAGAGAGGTTCACTTATCCGATTAACCCTTTCGCGCCCATGCGCCGGTTATTTCGCGTCGTGATGCCGTCGATTAATGCCGATCGCAATATTTTGTCTCAATACATTGTTAGTTAAGCGGCACACTTAACTTCCCGAGCAAATTAATTTATCGCGATGCTCGCAAAAAAAGAAAAAAAAAAAAGAAAAAAAAAAAATTATTCGTACAATTAAATTCGAAATATCCTTGGGAAGTGATACTTTTACGTTTGACCCCGGAGAGCTTGTCTTTGACGAACAGTCGGGCGTCACATTCGTCGCCGGGGGATGACGGCGAGAAGCGAGAGATAAAGCGACAAGGACTTACCCGCGCCTCACGAAGTTAGCCAGGTAATGCACGAGCAGCTTCGACAGATTCTCATCGGCGAGGGTGTAGTTGCCGAAGGCGGGCAGCGTGGACGTGACCTCGCCGCGCAGAAGAGGTATACCCAGGAGATACGGTACTTCCTCGCCCTTCTGGCTCGGCTGCTCGCCTGGCTGAAAGTGCAGGAAATAGCCGCGGCCCTCTGAGGCCGAATGCAGTAGAGCCAGTCTGAGGAGCGGCGCGGCGACCTGACCGTCTCCGAGGAGAGATAAGAGACCCTCGCAGATCGCCACGGGACTCTGCTCGCCCCGCTCCCAGTCGGTGTACTCGTTCCGCAGGGTCGAATAGATTTCATGCAAATGGTAGCGATAGGTGTTCCGGACGTAAGTGCGCAGTATACGGTCCCTCCTCGTCTCGTTCAGGCCATTCTGCAAGGCGCAGGAAGAATTTCGCCGGGTTTTACGACGCGGCAGTGCAACACTCGCGAACGCTCGCGCGTCTCGCTGCGCGCCTTGCGAATTTATCGCGCCGATTATTCGGAGCAATCCCCGGAAGATCTTACATGCACGATCAGACGACGTTACGTCCACGTATAGATTATTAATTCAGCCGTAATCGTAAAGCAAACGCGCGCTATTATAGCGCGACGGCTAGTGGCCGTGACCATCGGAGAGTCAATAATATCCGGAACGATTGGCGAGCGCAGGCCTGCGACGCAATCATGTAAAGCTCGTCAATTTGTCAAACTATATCCAATCGATGTCAATTACATATTATGCATGAAGTGCTCGGTCATTAATCAGAAAATTACTTCCGCTCTAATATGAATTTCTTCATAAAATCGATACAAAAATAAAAGCGTAACGTTAATAATAGCGACGGGGAGAAAAAACAGAGTAAAAAGTCCGAAGCATTTTTATTCTCTCAACAGAGACATTTTCTCGAAACGAAATTGCGATCTCGAACTCGGGAAAATTTTTTTTTTTTTTTTTTTTCTTTATCGGAAGTATACTCTTTCAGCTTTCAATAATTTTTTTTTTTTAATTAAAGATGAAAAAGAATGATGTAACTTTTTTTCCCGGATAATCATGAGTTCCACTTACTTGTAAATCCTCCTCGGTGAGATTTACCCAAGATTCCTCGGACGTCAAACCAAAGAGCAAATCACGGTCGCCGAAGTCCGCGAATTCTGCGCCGGGGCCGGGCACGATCGGCATTAGTCCCGAAGAAGAGGCAGTGGGCTGGAAATTCTAGATAAACAATTTTCTTTTTTATATTCGCAAGTAATTCGCGAAGCAAAGATTTATTTAAATTCTCAACTCTATTTTTTTTTTTTTTTTTAATTTATTAATTTCGACATTCGCGCATCGCTAGATAAATCTCTGCCAATCGAGCGCATCCCGTAGTCTCACACCAACGCCAGCCGATTTCTTTTTAACGTCGCGCGAAGCCGGCTCCGGCCGACGTATACTTTGCAGCGAAGACGACATGAGGAAAGGCTTGACTTCGCAATAAATCGCGATTGCGATAATGCACGCGCGTTCCATCCATCTCGCCCGAATTCGCGCTTAACGTCGCGATACGAGCGCGAGCACCGAGAGACACTATCAACGAATGAGTTAATGGAGCATGCACGAAGTAGCTATTACGATTCTCGGATCCGTCATCCGTCAGGCCGCCCGTTCAATTAGCAGATTCATCGTTTACCTGTCGTCCCGTTCGCTCTTGCGCAAAATCAATACGCCGCTCGGCCGTCGGCATCGGGCTAATATCCGTATGCAATTACAACATTCGCGGAGCTCCGTAATCGTCCCCGGATGAAACGCGTGTCGCGTTTTCACCCTCGCCCTCCCCCTATGTTTATTTAACACCTGCCGTTATATTTATTTACATCGCGGTGGATATTCCACGCGTAATCTGCGCTTAAACGGCGAGCGCGGTACCTGCAGCACGTGTGCGCATATACAATGGACGCGCGATACCCTCCGCGAGAAAACTGGGATGGTGTAAATGCAAATTTTATGAAAAATAGCTTAACGTCAAAAGCGGGCGGGCGCGCCGCGTTCCGAAAACGGCCAGATAACAGTGTCATATCAGCGTCGTTTGCACAACCCGAGCTGAAGTGCGCCGGCCGCGATACGCGCAATGATTTCCGTCGTGATCAACATTAATTTCGATTCAAGTGGCAATCCAGCCCTTTCTTTGCCACGAAATTCGAAGCCGCGTAACGGGCAAGCACAATCGACTGAGCCGCGATTAAGATTAATTAACGGCGGCGTTATAGCTAACGGTGCAGTAAAACTGAGGCAATCGGGCGGAGCGGATCGTAAAGCGAATAGAAACGGCGCGTCGCCGTTCTCCAGTCCCGAGATTATTGATTATCGGTGGGTGGACCGAATCGTCTCACCTGATTGACCGTCGGCGGCAGAACGGCTCCGTCGATGAAGGGCGCGAACCCGGAAGTGAACCTCGGCGGGTCCAGCTGCACCGCCAGTAGCTCCTCCACGCTCCTCAGACGAAGGCACGGTGCGATGTCGTCGGCCTCGACGTCACCGGGGCATCCGGTCTGCTCGGTGACGAGGCGCTTAACCGCCAGCGGATCGCGCTGCACCGCCCAGGGCGAAAGGGCTGAACCGCCGAGCAAAATCACTCTCCCGATCAGCTCTAAAATATTCGGAATACATTCTCGTTAATTACAATGCAGCTAATAAAATGTGCAGAATGTCCGATAAATCTGTAATTATTCCAGGGGTAGTAATAATCCCCGGCAGCAGTTTCATTAACCGAAAGCCCGGTCTTCTCCCAAACAGAAAATCAGTCCCTTATCCGTTCCGCGTTGGTTGGAGCCCACCCTCGTTTAAATTTTATTTCCTCCGGCCTTTCCCTTCTTACTGAAGAGCGCTCGGCCAGCGCTGTATCGAGTGCGTCAATAAATCAACTTCAATTAGCTCGTTTCTCTGCAGACGGATCAGTGTTATCAATCAGCGTTAAATGTAATTAAATTAATTTCCTTCCTTCGCAAGTGGAATTATAATTTGCAGGAGTAGTGTAGCTTAATTAACGTAAGTTTTCCCGCCGTGGAAATAAACGGGACTCCTCATCGCTCCTACGCCATCGATTCTTTTTTTTTTCTCTCGAAGGCGATGTAAAATAAAAACAGAAAAGTAACGTGGACCATAAAACAAACCGCGTCTCCGATAAATAAACAAAACAAGGCGTGCTGACGTTGTCAAAAAAAAAAACAAAAAATCAAAAAAAAAGAAAGATAAAAAAAAAAGAGGAAACTCAAACAGATTCGCGGCTCGCTTTTCCATCGGTCTCCACGCGAAATGGACGCGGCGAGATGCAGCCGACAGCACGTTAACCGGCCGTCACGACCGCGGGCGCGAACGATCGGCCGCAAGCCGCAAAACGATTAAACGCCTTACCTTTTGCCATAGGGGAGACGGCTAAAAAATTGGCGAGGGCCGCCCCGGTGCCGTGGCCCAGCAGCGCCAGTCGTTCAGGATCACCTCCGAAAGCCCCGAGATTCTCGCGCAGCCAGTGAAGCCCCGCCACCAGATCCATCAATCCGTAATTGCCCTGCGCGCTCCCTTTCGAGCCGGTCTTCAGGAAACCTGCCGTTTCAACGTGACCGAATTAATAGAAAGGCCGTGCCTCATTTACGCCCGGCCGAACGAGATCGACCGGCCGGGCATTCGAATATTCGACCTCGCCTAATTCTCTGAGAGCGACACCGAGCGCCCGGACTTTTCTTACTTCGAAAACGAGAAGCGGAACTTGCCGCCGTGAAAGGGCGCGAACTTACTCGGGAGATCCGTATCCGGGAGCACGAGTCTTCCTCCCGGGATGGTTTTCTTCTTCCGCAAACCGGACGATCAAAACTCTGTTATGTTAATCGCAAACTTTCGCCAAACTCGACGCGCTCACTTTTAGTATCCGCTTCGCAGCCGAAAGGCACGTCGGAGTTAATTAATTATCGCTAAGTTGGTTATCGTCGCGGGCGTGGGAAGGAAGCCGGGATAGCCGCACGCGTGCGTGTACAAACGTTTCGCTATTGTAACTGCGGGACAAAGAAAGAGAGGAACAGCCAGCTGAACTCGTAGAATAAACCGGATTAAAATTAAATATTTGCTCGTCGGTACTCAATCCCGCCCGCTTCAATTTGCTGTACCGACTCCACCTACGGGCTTGTCACTTTACCTCGCCATCTGCCTGCGAGGAGAGTTTTCCATTTCAATCCGATTCGCCTTTTAATCACATTCGGGTATATCTGCCGGAGCTCTAATTACGTTCGCATTTAGCGCAAAAAAAAAAAAAAATAAATATCACGTCATACAGAGTAATGACTCGCGAGAGTGATATAAAATAAATGTTTTCGCTGCCGTTTAGCGCTGGGGAGAAATAACATTTCCTTCGCACAAAACGCGGGGGTAAATGTTTCCTCGACAATTATCATATTTGTACGCATTTTCACTTTCCCTCGTCGAGATTCATCTTGTTTAAGTGTAAAGAGCGCGGCGATATGCGAAGCGACGAAAAATACGCTTGATATTATTTAACGTGACGTCCAATTAAAGGTTTATTTATGCCGTAAGTGGCGTGAAAATCGTAAATGGGCGCGAAACCGATGAAAGAGCACCGGTAATAAGTGAAGTAACGGGGGGATGGGGGTGGGAAAAAAGACAGAAAAGAATCGAATCGGCCGGCCGTGCGGTATTGGATAACGCCGCGAGCATTGTTTCGTTTCAACGATGAACAAAACGCACGCGGTACTGCAGCGTACCGACAAAGGAAAGCGCCAAACCAGCTCCCGGTTTGGTGAAAATACGGCGTATCGATATCGAAAATTGTTCCGCCGGCTGCCCTGGGCCTCTCCTTCATGAATGGGAGATACGATGCTGTAAACACGGACGCACACCCTCCGAATAATGGGCTGTTTATCGTTTTATCAATTTGTGATTAGAAGCCGGACCTTCAGAGGGAACGGAAAACGCGGAAAAAATAACCACGGATCGCATTGTGACGGGCGATAATAAAGCGTGAAGCCGCGGAATAATACTTTTTTAATTAACGCAAAATTGCGGTCTTATCTTCACCGAGTGATCGATGCCGAGATAAAATTCATTTCACGAGTCAGTCGAATAAAAAGAAAAAAAAAAAAATGTGATTTATCCGGGGAGTGGCGCAAATTCGCGGGTAGCGGGGGCCGATCCGTTCGCCGGCTCCTCGCATTACGCGAGTATCGATTACACTTCACGCAGCCGTTCCCGCAGTGCTCCAGTTTAAATTATGCGCACGATATTTAGCAGATGCCCGACCGAGAGCCGTTCGTCGCACCTCAAACGAGCGCGAAAAAATCCGCTCGCGCAAAAACACCCTTAGCCTTACGCGTCCCCTTCTTCGTCCTCATTAAACTCCCTTTGTTTCTTTCCCCCTTTGTTCCCGCGCTTTTAATTTTGGCACATGCACACGCGACCACCCTTCTCTCTCTCTCTCTCTGTCTCTTTTTTTTTTTCCTCTCAAACACGCATCCCGGTCTCGCACTCCTGTCCCGTTACCTATATCCGAGTTGACGTCGTGTTTTTAAAGAGTCTCAACTATCGCAGAAGTAACAACCCCCGCAGGAGAGTTTCCATATATATAACTGCGCGGAAAAGTAATCTGGCGAGATCTCGGCAAACTTTTCCTCCTAGCTGCCACGAATAATGAGATCATTTCTTTAACTCTGTCGAAAGAACAAAAGAGCTAGTCGCGCCGTGTAATAAACAAAGCGCGGTAAACTCGGCGTACTTTATAATGCGGAAACTTTCTATCAACTCCCCGCGCACGAAATAGTAATGCGACCGCCCGATTATCGCATTGTCCGCCGCCGTGCTCGAGACAATAATTTCTTGGGCGCAGCGTGCGCGTTTATTGGGTATTGATCGAGGTGTCAAATTGTCAGTCAGCCGACAAACGCTTTGTTACCCAAGAAAATAATTGCTCCAGTCGATTTTTCCCAGCAAAACACAGTCGGGTTGTAAATTATTTTATTTTTTCGTCATTAGCGCTGTCGCGGAAACACGTTTTTATTAAAAAACAAATATTAAAAAAAAAATTAAGAGAACATTTCTTCGGTAAATTTGTTTATTTGAAGACAACGCGAAACGAGTAAGGATTCCTTTAAAAATGGGCTTTGCTTTGTCTTCCTGCAAACGATCGCGACGTACGCTCGTGCAGTCGAATAAAATAATTGCGAACGGCTGCAAGGCGTGTCTTGCATCGCGATGCGACGGTCTGTTTCATCGAGTAAGTATTGCCAGCTTACCCAGCACGCCAAGACGAAAATTGATGGAGACGACAATAAGGCGTCCGTGAGCGGCCAGGGCGGTTCCGTCGAATGAATTTCCGGCTCCCCACGAATAGGAATCGCCGTGAATAAGGAGAAGAGCCGGCAGCGAGTCCGCAATGCTACCTGCAACATTAGAGAACATTCTACCACGGTATCTCTCTGCAAGCACAAAGCGCACGATGCATGCGCGAATAAAATACAATATTACGCAGATAACATATTCCACGACACTATCGCATCGATTCATAATCACTTAATTACGTCTCGTTATCGCACTGTTCAAGTGTTTTATAAATACACTCCGTTTAAAGATTAATTGTTGATTAAATGTGTAATGATTTTCAGCACGTATGGAGCTCTGCTACTTGCGTGAGACATGCTCTCAACCTTCGGCGAAGGAATGCAGTAGTAACGCAGAACGAGGCCATGGGCCGACCGGCCGACGGCCTTTGTTTTATATATCTCGCCTGTACTTAAATAAATTAAGTAAATTAACGCGTTGTAAAAAAAGATTAAATAATTATTTGTACTTTACGTTATCAATCTAAAAAAAAAAAAAGAATATATTTAATGCCAAAAGAAAAACTTTAATTACAGTTAAAGGAACGAAAGCCATTGCCATGTAAGATATGCACGTACATTCGTGGTTCGTAGGTGCGAAAAAATATTAAATGTTAAACAGTTCTTTTTTTTTTTTTTTTTTTTTTTTTACCTAGAAGAAGTAAGAGTAAATGACGCGCAGGTCGCGCGCTCTGTAATGTACGATAAATTATTAAAAAATAAATTGCACATAAAATATTTACTTATACATATTAAAAATAATTATAACGACGTGTATATATAGATATATATTTGTACGTAATATTTATAACTAATAAATAATTATGTAATATATTTGCAGACATATTAAATGCATAGGCAAAATGTCAATTCAATAAAGGGATTTCGCGTGTTGTAAATTACGAAGCGTTTAGCTCAACTTGAGCGAAAAATCTCGATTTATACGTAAATCTTGAAGGGGTGACTCTCCATAAAATCTGCATTTTACTCCCTCTTAACTCCTGCCGGAGTAATGCAGCTGTCTCTATCAATCGCGACGTCATATTCCCCGTAATGCGCAACGGCGATCGAAATATAATCATCCCGGGAACGAACTATCATGCCGAGCTAAGTGATGGCAAGGCGAGACACCTGTTGCGATCCTGATAGCGCACGCTAGACGACAGAAAGTTAAGTAGGTGAACGAGTAGGCGAACACGGGCTCGAGACACACCGTCCTCGTGATTCCGTGCGTACTTTTCCATTGGGAGCTTGCGAAAACCTACTTCTCTACCCGGCCGCCTGTTTGCGATCGTATCTCAAAACGTTTACGAGCGACACGGCACTTTTTATTGCTTCCTCAGTATCGACTCATCTTTGTCGTTCTTCACAGAAGTTCATAAATTATATATATATTTTTTTTCTTTTTTTTTTTTATTATTAAGAACGCAAAGTACCAATACACCGTCACTTTAGTTGTTCCCCAGGCTATTTATCATCGACGCGAGATTTGCCGGCGTTCTTTTAATCTTGATATTTATAAGCAACATGAAACTCGAACATTTAATTTTTTCTAAATGCTACTTAATTAACCCCTTTGTTAATTGACTCTAGTACAACGTGTTTCGCAGAGTTTTTTTTTTTAATTAAATGAGAATAAAGTATTCTTTGGATAGTTAAGATTTTTACCAAATTTTCACGCATTCGCCGGGCTATTTTACGTATTTACTTCTATCGGAAGAACTTTCAAGGAAATTATTTCCTTTTCGTCTTTTACATCGTTTTCAGAATGATAATGGTAGAAGTATAATCTTCCATCGCAAGCGATGGGTGAAATTCTGGTTCCGCACGTACGAAGCCCGCAGCGCCCGGGCCTCTGCATACGTTCCAACTCGGCGTGTAACACGATTATATAACATGCTGGAAAAGAGGGAGAAGCAGATACGGGGGACCAATAAATTCATAAGCAAGTTAGCGGAGATTCGGAAATGAGGGAGCTTTTTGAACGACCTGGCATATATCAGGCACTAAAGTTTGCACTTAATGCGAAAAGGTCGTTATCTCGAGGTCTTAACGAGAGCTCGCGTAGTCGTTACCGTAAACTAACAGCAATTTTAAAGGATTCCAACGTGTACTTACGATTAAAAAAAAAAAAACTCGAAGGTTACATACGTATAAAATAAAGATACGTAATATCGTCCAATAAAATTCAAATTGCTCTCAATTGAAGAGCAATTGATATTTTTTGCTTGCAATTAATCTCAAATGAAAAGAGAAATGTTTTTGCAATTCATGTACAAGTTAAAAAACGATTCAAATTTTTAAACCAGATGAAAAATAAACACCAGGCGGGCAAAAATCGAGGTTTCGAAAAATTCCATATGATATCTCCTACTTTATAAATTTTAATTTACGCTTTCATGAATTTTTAAAGTTATATTTATGTGCGTAGTTATACTTTTTTTTTTTTGTCACATGAGTATTGTAAAAGTTTTTTACAAACATATTCTTAATTATAATTATAATTATGCTTATTATATTTAAAAAGATATCGTAAAGTATTACAAAAAAATTTTTTTTAATGTATAATTTTAAAATATTTTTCTATATTACAAAAATTAAGTACAATTAATTTTTAATTATTTATATCATCAAGATATACGTCGTGCATATTTTTTTAAAAAAAAGCAAAAAAATATTCGGAGTCGGATTTCCTTAAATAAATACTTTCCCTAGGCAGCTTAAGTGCGCACAATTAAAAAAGCTTGATAAAGTGGAACGGTTAATTAAAATTTCCATCAGCTTCTCTAGATTCTGATTCCATTGTACGTCCACTGTCGATAACGATCGGTCTTCGATCGCGGTCCTTAAGTGCGAACAGATTAAAGAATCGATCGTAACGCGCATGTACATATGTCGACACTTGGAAAGTCCTCTTCATTATCGTGTCTCCTCTCGAGATTAATGTCGTGGCGGGCAGACGAGAAGAACGTCGATCCGATACGAAGCCACCTCACTCCCGCGGTGCTTGCAGATTCTCTCACGTGAATCAAATAATCGACTGCAATGCACTACGGAATTGAGGATGCAACGCATCCTTACACTTGCATTCCTTTACAGTAATCTCTTTCTCTTTCTTTCCCTGTCCCACCCTCTCTCTTACCCTTCCTCTCCCACGTTCTACTTCTTTCGTCGTCGCTTTATCTTGTCCTTCCAATATCTCGGATCCCTTCGGTCCGCTTCATTTCTTCTCGTATGCAGCATCGGCCTCGCCATTGTGCCGCCGAGGCACCCTGGTTTTCTCATCATTTTCCCAGATAAAAGTGCGCTTTATTCTTTCATTCTTCTTCACAGCGACGCGGATTCCTCACGCGAGGCACGCGGATACGCACAAAGCCAGGGGGATACGCGCCGCTCGATCGGCGAAACGACAGCCGGATGAACCCGCGGCAGCGTCCTCCCGCCGTGTTCCGAATATTATTTTTACGTGATCCGTATTCACCAACACCGTGGCGCGTTCCTCCGCGTATCGAAGTATATTGCCGCGGAGTATTGTATTAAATCCACCGGTGTCAAATTTTTCTCTGAGTGATCGCGTCACAAAGAAATAACGTTCACCGAGCAGTTGACGTTAATGAAAAAGATGATCGATACATGTACCACACGAAATTTAATAATTTTTCACATCATGATCATATTAAGCGAAATTCCGACGTTAATGGTACAAATAAAATGTACAATCACACATTCATTTTAATTAATTGCAGATCGTAGCTACTTTTTTTATTCGCTGATACGCCCCATAAATCTTATTTTTAATGCGCCTAAACGTTTGCCTTTTACTTCTTCTACGTTAAAAAAAAAAAAAAACCTGATTTGTAATTATTCACTTCAGCAATAAATTACAGATGTATGTACCTTACATGGCATTTTAAAAATTTCCGTTCCTTTAAATGTAATTTATATATACATTCATACATTAATTATATTAATTTATTTTGGTTAATTAGGTAAACTACAAATAATTAATTTAACCGACAAATACCGCAATGTATCCACGAGTTACAATCTCGTGGTACATCGAAGTTAATAATGGATGCAATATTCGGCGTGCAAATTCTTTTGCACGCACAGTGTACTAAATTGCGTATTGAGTCGGTAATTAAAAAAAAAAAAAAAGAAAAAAGGTTTTCTTGAACATTAACGTTATAAAAAAAATTCTGTTTTTACGTCTCCCTTTTAAAATAATAAAATAATTATAATAAATAAAATTTTTACTCTCGTATTAAATAAATTTATAATCGCAAACACGTTGAAATAGTCGTGAAGTCAACTTCTTCGTTCACCGCGTCTCCGTGAACGATATCATCCCGAGTTACGAATCGCCGTCTGTCGTTACATAATAATAAATGAGATATAACCGTGAGAATAATTTCGCGACGATGATCTAAAACGAAAGAGCTCTCAATCCGCCGGATAAACGACATGCTGCTGAAATAAGCACGAGCTCCGTGTGATATACGATGCACCGCGCATTCCATCTCGCGCTGTCTACGTGTTACTCGTAACTTCGCATGATTCGCTCATCATCCAACGCGAAACTTCTATTAGTTGTTTGCAAATTACACTTTTAATGCTGTAACGAAACTTTAGACGCGAACGCGAGGTCGGGATCGAGCCTCCCCGTCGCCGGGGATAGTTGGTTCCCCTGTTTACGTCGCGTACCAAGTTCGGGATGTACATACATATAATAATATTCTAGATTCCTAGTCCCGAGCGGCGTCATCGGTGCGATCGGAATTAAAATGCGTTTCGTTGAAGTTTCAATGTTGCAATCGTGTCTCAATAAAGCGTGTCAGCAACGCATTTCGCTCGCGGGCGCGGTCGCCGAAGGAGTCGAAACCTACCCGGGCTGAATTTTCCGCGACGATATCCGGAGACGGAGGATCGAGAACTAAGCTGCTTACGCGCGAGCAGCGACGATAGCGGCGATGATAGCGGCGACGGTGTTGCGCGCCCGTGCGCCGTCAGCGAGACAAGCGCGGGAGAAAAAGCGTTCGCTACCCGTAAAAAGTTGCAAGAGGATTCAACGCGCGATAGCGAAGGAAGCAACGGACGGCTCGTTCTCTTTAATCCGGCTGAAACGTCGGGTAGTTACGGCTTTTTATTCGACGGCATAATAGCGGCTCCTCTCTGCGAGCGAGATCCCATAGAACAAAAAGTGCGGGGAGGGGAAAAAAAATCGCGAGTGAATCTCGCGCCGTGGAGATTCTTCGGCGTCTCTGTCTCCCTATCTAGCCTCCCATACGTGCGCTATCTCCGATCCACGATCGCGCCTTGAAGATCCACGTAGCTCTCTCCCTCGCGCGCCTTCGCTTTTAATTAATCCGATACCCGCGTTATCTCGGGCAGCTGCATATTTTTCGCGTCGATTCACGTCCCCTCCCGGTTAATACGCGATGCACAAATCTTCCCCACGCGGAGAGAGATAGACGTTTTCTCTCCGGTGCACGCGTCATTCATGCGTTGTCTTAGCGAAAATTGGAATAGACATATTTATCTTGCAGCACCGCAAAGCCAAACTGTTTCAGGAGCTGAAACTGGGTCAGGTCCGCTGTACACACAGCGGGGAATATTACAGAATTCAACAAATCCGGATCGAAATCCCCATCTGAGAATTTATCGCGGGATGTATTCCCGCCGTTGATCTCTATATCTATCTATGATCCGTATATTGGTTCGCGTTTACACTTCATCTGAAAGTCCTCCCGCGCTGTATTCGCAATCAGAAAAGCGTCTCCGCGAGCCGATCGATCCGCTCTTTTGTTACGAACACCCGCTCCCGCTTCATCCCCACGCTCGGAGAAAAACGTAGTAGGGGAAAGAAGTAAAAAAAAAAAATAAATAAAAAAACGTTAGGAGCGTGGAGTAGTTTTCTTGCAAAGGAAAACCAGCATCGCGACAGCGCGAAATCGCGACTCTAGAAGGTTGCAGCGTCGAGCTCGCGCCCTACGAGGCCCACTTTTTTATTCCTTTTTTACTCCCTTTATTCCGCCCTTGCCCGACCGACGCGCGCCTTATCGAAGTAGCTCGCGACAACCTACCGGAAATCAGCGCCGGCGGAAACGAATTGTTCACAGCGCGCCCGCAATCTTTGCCTTGCGCTTCAATATTTGGAAGAGCGGAATGAAAGATATACACGTCACAGCAGACGGTGATCGTGATACCACGTAATATCGCGCATGGATCATTCATGAGGCAACCTAATACCGTCAGGCGAGTTCAAAGGTCTCGCTTTTTCTCTCTCTCTCTCTCTCTTTCTCCGCATCCTTTTCCTCCTCTGTATTTTTCATCAGCAAGAAACTTAAGCAAGCAATTAAGGTCAACACGTCTCTCGGTGCTGAAAAGTTCATCCAAATTCCGAATGCGGGCGATAGCACTTAGGTACCTCGCGATATGAGGAAAGGTAATAATTTCTGGATGGATAATTTTGCCTTCAAGGGAGCTCGTTACGCCTCGCGCTGCTCGGACTTTCGACCGAATTACGGGACGTCGTTTTGTACAATACAGCCGCGCGTCTCCAGCGGAGAGTCGCAGGATGAATCGTGATTCTAGAAATAGAAATCCGGAGCGGCTGAATAATTTCAGCGGAAACGAGATGTTATTTGCAAAAGTTTCTGCGGAATCTGTAAAGCTCGCGGATGCGCGGAAAATGAGGTAGATAAAAAAAAAAAAAAAATTCGCGGCCACGTATCTGCTTGTCGCACGGAATTATACGCGTGCGATGTCATTGTCACGTGTCATAACGCATTTCCAAACGCTTCGCTAATCAAATCATCGCGGAATGAAATTGTGCCCTTCTCTCTCTCCTCCCTTCCCTTGTTGGTGGTTAGCAACGCGCTTTAAAGTTAGCTAATCCCCCTAGAATTGAACGTTCCGAAATGGACCCTCGCGAAAAGATCACGAAACTTTGCATTGAAAGATACACTCCTTTATTCGCTCCGAAAAAGTTTCGGCTTATATTTCCGCGACGAATTTTGTATCGTACAATGGACCGTATGGCGCCTGAATTCCCGAAACAGTATGTCGCAAGGAGCTTCACGTGTTTTTCACATATTTTTCACGGGAATTTTGGTTAGGATTTCAAATACGAGCCCTTCACATCGAGAAAGTGGAAAATAAGTTTTACGAAATATATCTGAAACACTGCCGCGAACTTTTAACATTATTCTCCCGGCGATGCAAAGGAAAACATGCCGTAACGTTAATTTAAACATTTCTATGCCTTTTTCTTTTTTCTTTTTTTTTTTTTTTATTTTAACTTGCACGACTTTCTATTTTACATTTTAATCTATCTCATACGTCACGATAGGACTACTGTTTAATTACGTATTTCCTACCTTTCAAAAAGCTGCAAGGGAGTATATTATTTTCTACAAAACAAGAAGTAATCAGAAGCAGCGGTAAAATTTGCTGTTCGTTTTACTTTCGTTTTTTTTTTTAAATGAGCGACTTACCGTGAGGAGCTTTCGGCACGTAGAGGTTCAGATACAAGCAGTCTTCGCTCTGGTTGACCAGGACGGGCACCAGCCTCCTGAGGTAGGCCTGTCTCTGCCGCGGTAGGCTCTCGTCCGGTACCGGTGGCCGCTGCGGACAGACCGGCGGCATAGTATCGGCGAGTTTGATGCCGCGCCAGGGTGTTGGGGTGACCGGCGGCATGTAGCGCAACGCACCGAGCGGCGGCGTCGCGTACGGCACGCCGTAGTAAGTCTCAACGGCCGTGGACGATCTGGCCTCGATGCCCCGCAGCATCCCGTACCGGGTCTTGACCGTTCTCGTGCTGTACTTCTGAGTGCCGGCCAGCGCCTCGGTACCCGCCAGGCAACACTGAGCGCAGAGGAGCACCAGCAGAAAGACGCCTTTGGCGATGCCGTCGTCAGACTGGGTTTTGCGAAGGTCCCCGTTGTCCACAATATCCTTCGCACTTGGTCGTCGCTTTCGCTTATCTCCTTCGTCGTACCTTCTGTCGCACCTGCTTTCCTTCCGCTCTTCCCGCAACCAGCGTCGTTCGCCGAAAATTTCACTTGTTTGCCGACCCTCCAGCCTCTCGGGATTCTGACGGCGCAACGAGAGAGCATCTCGGTCTCGGTGAAGATCCTTGCGTCGCGTTCGACGGCGTATAATAACATCGAGTTGCGGAGAATACGATCGCCGGAGGACATGCTTAGCTGATGACCGCCAGTCAACGATGAGAGGGACGGTGTCGGGAGGCGAGAGGTCTTTCCTCTTCCTCTTCCTCGGCAAAGAGGAGGAGGACGTCCGCATCGCGTCACGCCGCCGCGGACTGGCCCCTGCGGGCCCCGCATCTGTGGGGCCCTCCTGCCTGTGGACGAGCCCTTTCCTCTTCCGATTTCCGCTTTTCCTTCCCGTTTGCCGCCGTCGCCTTCTCGCCTGTTTCTCGTCCTTCTGTCCTCGCCGCCGTCGACAATTTTTTGCGCCTGCTTTCCTGCACCTTCTTTCGCGTTTCCGCCGCCACTACTCTTATTCCGTCGTCACCGTCCACCCACTCCCACAGCTTCCGGTACGGCTTACCGCCACTTCCAGTCCCGCGCCCTCCAAGCGGCTCCTGCTCCCTGTCCGCCGTCTCGAATTCAGAATAGCGACTCGCTACTATCGCGCTTCTGCTGCTGATCGGCTCCGTGCAAACTCTCACTTCCATTCTCAGATGCGTACGTTGCCCGCGTAGACGCTGAGCTACCGATCTGGCGACCGGTCGTCGTTACCGCGCGCCGCACTCCGTTGACGATCGACCAGCTGCTCGGATCGTCGGCAGTGAACGAGCCTGACGAAATCATCGGCGCCCGGAGATGCGATAATCCGACTCGCCGCCCTCGGAGTCGCCGATATCTCAACGTCCTCGAAGCGCGTACATCCAACGGCGATTCCTCGGTCTCCGGGTCTCCGTCTCCCACCGGAAACCACCTGGTCTCACCACGCCGCACGCCGCCACACGCTGCAACAACGCATAAAGAGCACTTCGTTAACGCGGCTTCTCTAGAAATTAATTTCACGTCACGTCCGGCTAACTCGATCGCGGTCACACGTCGGTATAATAAACTTATTAACCTGAGAAAGATCACCCTCCCGTACGATTCGAAATTCCACGGAGCCCCCGAGCGGACAGATGTTTCTCTTGCTAACAAATGGCGCGAAAATTGTTACCGTCCGCCCGGCGAGCCGGAAAAATGTATGCTCGATATACTTTCAAGAAGACAATCATGCGTGAAGCGTGTGTGCCCCCAACGATGTGCCTTTCTCCGGGCCCTTCCCCCTGTCTCGAGGCAGGGAATCGATTCGGCGATTTTCAAAGATTCTTTGTTCTTCGTGTCTTAACAATTCCCGCTTCATTGATCGTTCTATTTTTAAGATATAACGTCTGAGCGACGTATGTATTCTTTAACAAGTAAATCTATATCTGATAGAGCGAAACGTCTAATTTTTAGCGTATTGATTTTCGCTCGGTTATTAGCGACACACAGTTTGAAACACGAGCTGACTTTGTTTTTTACGTATATACATATATATTCGCTATGTCTAACGCAATGAGAAATAAAGTAGATATTTTGCTTTTCAATCCGTGATAATATATATTTCCATATATTATTGCGGTGAAAACTGACCCCATTGTGGTAATAGCGCAAATTTGACCATTCCGATTGCGCATTAATATGCAGATGTATGCATCGACCCTTTGGATCGAATTTTCGTGAATTCAGCGACGGCGGACTTGAAATTTACGTTCGGTAAATCAGTAATTAATATACATTGAGGGAAGGTAATGAAAAATCGAAGCGCACGCGGCCGGCCACCCGACAAAATCTAATTAATTGCAATGACGATGTAGTTTGATTCGAATGAGTTGCTCAAGCTGTTCGAATAGCGCGAAATCCGATAGCATTCAACTGTGGCTATGCGAGAATTTGCAAT
This sequence comes from Cardiocondyla obscurior, assembly GCF_019399895.1. Classification (NCBI taxonomy): domain Eukaryota; kingdom Metazoa; phylum Arthropoda; class Insecta; order Hymenoptera; family Formicidae; genus Cardiocondyla; species Cardiocondyla obscurior. The sequence continues at coordinate 713,148 of NC_091881.1, forward strand.
TTACAACTTGAGGTAAACTACACACTCCCCGCCCGCCCCCCCCCCTTTTGTGCATTCGACATTACGGCTTCGGTACATTGCAACCCCTTCGCCCGGAGAGATGAAGAGAGGGGGTGGAGTCCGGCGTTTAAATTATCACGAAGTTTCGACCGCGCTCTTCCGTTACAATGCCCTTTTTCTGAACGCGAGGGGAAATATTTTCCGCGAGGTCCCGCCTACGTGGCGAAACGACGTAATAGTCCCGCACTTCGTCGTGCGCGCAATTGCTAAGACAAGCCATATTAACGCCGACATTTTCTTGCGCCCGGCGCATTTATTTTTCTGAAACTTGAGGCGAGCACGCCGAAGCGAGAACCATCTGCTTTCTCGACGGTGACGAATAGGTGCTGCTATATATAACGGCGAGGAACAAACGAGAGGTAAATGCAATCAGCGTGGATTAAAACTGAAGATGCTAATTATTTACACTCCCTTCGCCCTATAACACCCATTTGGCCTTTCATCAGTTTAATGATATGCCGGCCGCCCGCGGAATTAATATAAATCACGGCCGGTGTAATATTTTCTGGTGTTATTTGTAAATGCTATTCATGCTCGTGAAAGAAACTTCAGAATTATGAAAAGCAAAGTTCACTTGGATGTAAATGGCGCGGCGCGTAAATGGTTATTTGAAAGTTCAAATGCTAATTATATATTATATCTGTGATTTCAATGTTAAACAAAACCTGATTAATTCAATGCCTTTTTGACGCAGTTACTTCGCGGGTTAATTTGCAGCTAGTATAAATTTTTTTTATTTTTATTTTTTTTTTCTTCTTCTTTTCCCTCCCTCGCACTTTCGTTATTCAAAGCGGACTGCATGGCCGGGGCGGCTATTCCCGATTCACGAGTTAGTCTGACTTGTCTCCTAAGTACTTTGCAGATCGGATTCCCCGGGGGTCTTTCGTCGACCGAGCCGCGCGATGCCGACGCAAACTCGCAAGTTCGAAAAGAGGAGCAAACTATCGGCGGATTATGTTCCAATTCCACGGCGTTCGAGCGAACAAGCAAAAACGGAATGCCGATGCCGAATCATAAGCGCGACAATCTGGTGGGCGAAATTAAATTCCAGAGCTCGCGCTAATTGCGAGAGCGAGTGGCAATGGCCAGGCGATTAATAATTCACAGACGAGAACGATAAGTTCGAAGTTTCCGGATTTACGGAGAAGAATCCGTGGGGAATTATCGAGGCGGCAACGACAATGTGATAGGGTGAAGAGGGAAGAGGGGACGGATCTCTCGCGAAAAACGCCGATATATTATCGCGGAAATTGCGCGAGTGCCGGCGTGACATTTTTGCACGGATCAACGAGAGCGCATCCTGCAAGAAATGGATGAGTCAAAGAGAATTGATGGCGATCCATTTTACAAAATTACGAGCCCCCCAATCTTCGAAATTGAGGATTAACTTCACTATCGTGACTGCATCTCTCAATTCTTTCCTGTATATCACTCCGTATCTTTATATAACGATTTTAATATGACCGAAAATTTATATATTACAAAAAAAAAAGAAACAAGTTTAAAAAATTAATTTCTTTAAAATGTAATCTTGCCTCTAAAACTGTAGATAATTAATTAAATTATTTAAATTTTTGCATATGATAATAATATTTATTAATCTTTGAAACGTAGTCAATAAAATCTGGAAACATTAGAAATTACTATCTATCTTTTGCGGTAAGAATTAATTATAGTTTGTGACGCAGCTATCATGTTGCTGATAAACTTTGCTCTTTTCTGCAATATATCTGTATGCGATAAACTCAAATATGTATTGATCAAAAACGATACGTGAATTTTTTGAAATCTCGAAACTAACATCGATACCATATATTTAAAATTTGCTAAAAAATTGTAAAAGTAAAATTCTGAAAGAATAATTGAATGGTCATTTACCTAAAATATATTCTTACTAAATCAACGTCGTCAAACTTTTTTTCTTAGAGCAGTATTTTTATATTTCCATTTATGGGATAATCTTTTAAAAAAAAATGGAGAACGCACCGAGAAACATCCAATTCCTTATCTAGGGAATATCTTCTCATATCACATAGCGCAGAATGATTCACTCGACGATACTCTCGGTCGGATAACTTTCGCATTGGTCCAAGTAATTTCGATTCTACCGCTCTGGCACTACACGCACCAACACGCAACGCGTCGCTTCATTCAACGCGGCTGGCATCACGTTAAAAGTCCGGGGCTGACGTCTCGAGAACGGCACCAATTACTACTGATCCGAGCCGCGGTCCAGATTGCCTGGAGCGTCGTTAGACCGCGATAAAGCGGGAGCTAGATGTTTAATCGCCTCAGGTCGACATATTCTCTTCCGCCTGAGCGCCTTCTCGCCAGCTGTTGAATCGCGACGCGGCACGCGGACGACCGCAAGCGATCTGCATGAGCAAGCGAGATTGCCGCGAACCAACAAACCAAGCCGACCGACCGCCGAATCCACAGCCAACAACCCCCAGGACGACCCGCACCCTCCGTGCGCGCGATCGACTGTCTGTCCCGGGAACTACTAACGCGCCGAGGGCCAGCAGCCGTGCGACCTCCGCGGAGGTGGCGGTGCTGGTGCCTGCTGCTCTTGCCGCTGGTGGTGGCGACGGCGGCAGTGGTGGTGGTGGTGGTGGTGGAGGATGGTCCGGCACTCGAGGAAGCCGGGACAGCCACGGCGCCGACGCCTGGTTTGATTCCGACCAGCGGCCCGGTCGATAGCACCACGGCAACCCCCGGGTCGTTCCGGCTTTCCTCTCCCTTTCTCTCTCTCTTTCTCTCTCACTCTCTTTCTCTATTTCTCCTCATCCCGTTTTCTCTCTCGCTTACAGCCTCTTGCAACCCCTCGCGCCGCCTCTGCCACCCCCACGTCGAAAACCTTCCATCCTGCTTCTTCCTCGCTGCACGCGCAGCATCTTTTCTCTGGCCGCCGCCGGCTCGTGCTCCATATCCTCGCGGCTGCCGCCGCCGTCGCTGCGCCTTCGGCACCCACCACATTTCACATACGCCACCCTTCGCTCCCGCTTGTCCTTCTTCACATACGGGAACGAGAAGCGCACGAGCGAGAGCTGCCTGAAGAGGCTGCTCGGTGTGCGAAACGAATTCTCTTTCTCTCTTACTTTCTCTCTTTTTTCCCCCCTCTCGCTTACTCCCTACGCCTTTCGTCTTTCCGTTCCGCAACGACGAGGCTGCCGGAGGCAGACGTCACCCACGCGAAGCGCCTCGCGAAATAAGCAGCTGGCGTTTGTGCGGCTGTGTTTCCGCCAGAATGGTATCGTCGATCGTCGAACTAATTCCTCGGCGTGCACAGTCAGATGAACCCGTCGGTTCTCCGAGATGCAGATTCCGGCACGTGTAAAAGGAAAACTAATAACCGACGTATATCGCGCGAAAAAGTATTTCTTGCGCGGAAAAAGAAAAAAAAACTAGGGAAAAAAATATTTTTATTTCTTTCGCGGACGTTCTCTGTGGATTCAATAAGAGTTATCGCGGTGCTGCGTTGTATTTATGGTTACAGCATGTTTTCGTGCTACCGGAGCTTCGGAGTTAATACGCGAAATCGGTCATTTCGCGATCCACGTTCGCCCACGTGTTTCTTTTTTTATTTTTTTTTTACTTTTACCGAATGTTTTCTTTTTTTTTTTTTTTTTTTGCATGCATTAAGCGCGAGACCTAGATTTTTCGCGCTTTAATTAATTTCGGCGGCGGGCATATTAATGAGAAGAGGAGAATAAATTTTTCATTAAAGCACCGAGCTTGCAGCAGTCTATTTAAGAAAGTACAAGCTCGTGGCGCTTAATATTGTATAGATCCCTCCGTCGGGCTAACACCTGGAACTCTTTCTTTAACACCCTCGATCATTTTAAAACTTAAATTGTTCATATCTGTTCTGTACTTTCTGAGAAATTGGGTGCCGCGCTCCGAGAAGTACGGAACGAGCGGGCGAGCCATTAGCGAACGAAATACCCGTATACTATGACCATATGGCCTCGCAGCGTTACATTTATTACGAGCCCACGAGTTCACATACACTCGAATAATCGAGCTCGGGCAATTGGGGGGTTCTTCTCGTTTGAAAGGACTGTCCGAATCTGGGTCGGCCGTTGGGATATTTCATACCTAATAGTCTTGTCTGATTGTGAGCTTAAAGATTTACGAAAGCGCCTCGGTATGGAATTCAAGCCGGTTTCTTTTTTTTTTTTTTTTTCTTCTTTTTTGAAAGCTTCCTCGCGGCACTTTTACGGCTTCGAACTGGAACTTTTTCATTATCCTGATATTTTATCGCACGTCGAAAGCGTCGAGAAAGCAATACGCGGTGAAATTTCCTTTCTGCTGAATGTCAAAATCCGAGGCGGTTCTCGTTACGACACTTTCGCGCGATTCTCGGGAGGATCGAAATTTTCGAATCTCCACGTCTCTCGCGATGGGTACATATTTGCCGAAAAACTTTCGGGGAAGAAGATCGGACTTTTATTCTCATTTCCACGGGTCTCGTACGGGCGATAAAACACCGGCGCGCGTTGTGTCCCGCTATTATAATTCACTCGCCGATCGATCGAGGTCCTTCATCCGCCGGCGGTGGTGCTCGCGAGCGTGCGGCGCGTAGAGATCGCGAGCTCGCGGAGGATTCAAATCGCCAGGCGGAACGTCGATGCCGAAACGTGCGCGAGAGCGTGCCGGTAAATTGCCTCGTTATCGTCGCCGTCGCCATTATTTACGACCCTTAACGAGGGAAACCTCATACTCTCCACTGGCGTCAGACTCGCGCGAGGTGCTCGCCTACACGGGCGCTAGGCTACTTCCTCTGTTCTTCGCCTCTCTTTCGCTTTTTCGCGTTCCCTTCTCGTCCCCGACTCCCCTTTTCGCTCTCGTTCTCCTGCCGGCGCATCGCCCATGATTTACCCGTCACCCAATTGAAACATCACTCCGATTAATTAAAACCGAGCCGAGAATACATCAATTCAACCAGCTCGTTAAAGTGCAAGCTCGCGTCTCCCCGCGCGTGCAAAACCGTCCCTTCGGCCACAACGGACACGATCGGTCGAACGACAACATTGACAAAGTTTGGAAATACCGGCGGCCGACACTGACAGAGCCGAGAAATTAGCCGTTTTTGCGCGAATCCCGTCCGGACACTTGAGATTTTGCGACATACGTATATAAAAGCCCGGATGGGTATCTCCATTTTCGTAATTAATTTCCGTTGGCTAATTGAAGAATAATTCAGGATCGCCGAGTAGTGCGTCGCCAAGAGATACATATTTAATTGATACATATTGAAAGGTCGCATTTGTTGAGATAATAAACGTTCAAGCGGTGCGTCCGAATCCGCGTCTAAGCGAACGTAATTAAATCAAATCAAGAGATGAAATCGCCGCCATTCAGTTTGCGAATTCCAACGTGCGACGTGTGGCGAACAAATTGCGGTGTTAACAAATACGCCGGGGTTTGTGAAAAGCAGGGGTCGGTAGCGAATAGCGAAATTTAGGATAATCGACGACCCTTAGCGCCACGTATTGCAGACCACGGTCTTCCGGCAGATCGATCGTGGAAAACAGTGCGCGGGACAAGCGGAAATGGTCTCTCGCGCGAGGGCCTCGCGAGTTGATAAAAAGGAACGTGGATCTTTTCGCGGGGACGTAAGAGGCGGGCGCGGCGAAATTGAAAAGTGCGTGAATTTCCCTCGGACGGAGGGGGTTAACGCCGCCGGATAGCACGGTGGAGACATTCGCGCGGTAACCCTGAATTACGAGAGCGAGACCGCTTAACCGGAGGGAGAAAAATAAAACCGGGAGAGCGGAAATGAAATTGGCTACTCCCGGCTCGCCCGCTAAGGAAGCGCCGTTAATTAGCCGGCTGTATTCAGGGAGTCGTAAACCGCCAGGGCGAAGTTAGGTGGAATAAAGTCGCGAGAGAAGAAGGCCCGGTTTTCCTGTTATTTTTTTTTTTTTTCTTTCTTCTTCTCTTTCTTTTTTCCTTCTTTTCCTTCTTCCGTCTCCACCTTTTTTTCTCTCTGTGCCAGCGACGGCCGCCCCAATTTCCGCGGCGGCGTTCTCGATCGATTTCGCGGTCGTTTCGCGGCGGCCAGATTAATGAATCGAATTTTCAACTCGACGCCGGGCTTTTATCCGCGCTGAGACAAAGTGAAGTCTTAAAACGCGCGGTCTCAGAACGGATCCTCGTTACGGCGGGCGCCTTCTCGCGCGGCAACTTTCGTAAAACGCGATTATATCGCGCCGCGCACCCGCCCGCGTTAATCCGATATTACGTTAATCCGATACTCGGACGTAAAATATTACGCGCGCGACGTTTCGCGTAAACGCGCGAGTGCGCTAATATCGCGGAAAAATAAGAAAGCACGTCGCTGTAATGGGCGTCAGGCGCAGGACAAAGGCATTCGCGACTCGCTGCAAATTACACTCGTCGCGCCTGCCTGCAGCTAATTATTATTAAAACAATTGTTAAAACGGCCCGGCATTTCTCTCTCGCGCAGTTTTCGAATGAATTTCTAATATTTTAAAGCCCTTCGCGTTTCCGTGCGCGCACGTCCATTAATTATCTACGCGTATGTAAACGACGATGTATTCGGCATACATTCGAAACGCGACTATAATTTGAAATATTGCGCAAATATCATCAAATATTATTATTTCCCGCGGACGAGAGCGATTTTGTCTTTACCACGGGCTGCCACTGTGGGCTGCTGCGACAATTACCCGGGCTCGCAATAAATCGTTAGCGGCTAAGGATTTTGTAGCGGCGCGATTCATAAAATTCATTTCCAGGACGCGCCTGTCGCGCGGCCCGGCGAACGCGGAATGAAGATGATCATTTCTGGAGTATCTGGGAGTGACAGCTGTTTTAGGATAACCGAGGCACGAGGAATACAATAACGAAGCCACCGTTCGCGGTTAACGAATAGCCCGGAGTGCGCCGCGTAGGTGCTGTAACGAGGCTAGACCATAAAGAGTAATAACCGGAAATATATCTGAAAATACAGAAAATTGCGTGGACGGCGGCGTGTGTATAAACCGGCCGGGCTCTATCTAGTATAGTTAAATAACGAGTTTTGATAAGCTCTTGCACACAGAGGTACGTGCAAACCGAGCCGACTCGATCGACGAAATTTAATCGCGCGACCTCCTAAACAAATCCCGAACCCGTCCTTCAATATCCCACCCTCCAAGTTTTTAATTAATACCTGTGAAAAATTAAAATGTATTCTAGCACCTTTTTGCCGTCGCAATTTTAAATAACACGTACTTCAGATTAATTTAATTTAATCCCATCTTTAAAAAGCTGTACTTAATCGAATTGAATTCATCGCTGCAGCTGTACCCGGTTTTAACAAAAAATAATTTTTTTTATTTTTTTTAACTGCATTTCTTAACTTTAAAAGAACCTTTCGAGTGGAAATTTATCTAGTTAATCTAATTTTGCAGCTAGTGATTAGATCGCGCAGATTAAATATATTTCTTAACTAGTGATTAGCTTGGTACTAGTCATAAATTATCGTGCCGCATGAAATAAACCACGAATTGACTAGATAATTATTAAGTAACGGTGGGAATCAATTTCCACTCGGGTTGTTTAGACTTCTAATTGCAAGGTAATAATGTTCCGACTACGATCGTGAAGGCAACAGATTTCGTTAATCCCTCGTTTAGATGCGGAAATCGAAATGGGAATCGACGGGAATTCAATAAAATTGAAAAGTATTTTCAATCCTTTTTTCGTTCGATGTTTTTTTTTTTAGTTTATTTTTTAGTTTTTTTTTTTTTTTAGGTTGTTTGCTCGTTGCTCGTCTACGAAACTTTCATTAGCGTTCGATTTCGTCAGAATTTTTTATCGCTGTCGGAAAATATCGATACGACGGCGGCACTGCGCGCGAGAGGGATTTCATTATCAGAGATATCTTGCCTCACGAGTTTATCAAATGGCACATGCTCGCGAATCCGCTTCGCTTTTCAGCGGCGGCCCGCGTCTACTCAAATATCGCCGTGTCAGACTTCCTTCGACAGATAACGATCGAAAATCCGGTTTTATCCTACCCCGCATTTCGTAATCGAGCGCATACCTATAATCGCGAGAGCTCTCGAAAAACACAATGGCAAATTGAGCCAAATGCGATCGACGATACGAAAAGTACCGAACAAGAAAGCAGCTTAGCGAGCTTTGCTCACATAACATCGTTTTTTACTCTCCTCCTAGACGCCCGTTTTCCAGCCCCCTGCTTGTCATTTAGTTAAAACTTAAGAGCTGATTTATGTACCTCCTTTGTAACACGTTGAAGAATCTAAAAACTTTAATCTTAATACTCCGTTACGAAAAGTTGCCGCGGGCTACCTACAACACGTTTATAAGGTCGGAGCTTTCAGGCGATTGTTTTGTTAATCTTAATACAGACTATGCTAATAATTAAACATCATATAAAAAAAAAAGCAAAAATAGTTAAAAGTAGCGTCTCAAACTTCTTTCTAAATATGAACACGTGCGCGTACACGGGAATATTAAACAAATCGGAAGCGGATTAACTTTAATACGCGCGACAAGGAAAAATGTAATGACGCGCCGTATGAAAAGCGAAATGCTCTCAATTACTATCCTCGTGATCGCTCATTCCAGCGGCGACGAGGAAAAAATTGCTCGCTCCGACGCAGCACCCGGAGGGAAGGAAAAAAATAAAAAAATAATAAACGACTCGGTTATCGCGAGAAGGCCGGTGCTCCAATTATTCCATTCTCGTCTCGTGGAGATGCGATTGACATTCCAGAAGAGCGCCCGTGGACCGCCGTCGCTCATATCCGTGCGCCACTCTAGCGCGAATTGCCGGTCAGGCTCACCCCAGACGAGTGAGTGTCGATGTAACTGTCGGGCGCAAGACAAAGTGGAGTGCTCCGGATGTAGGCAGGCGGTAAACGGAAGGCGCGCGAGACAGAAAGGACGACGACGAGGGGGAGGAGGGAAGAACGAGAGGAAACGGCGCAAAACGGGGTGCGGGATGAGGCAATGGGAAGAAGGCAGCTATCGCTTTCTCGTCGTGTTTCGAGGGGTTAAGGGGCTCCGGGATCTCCCGGGCGACGGGAGTGCGGTTACGTGGATCATCCGTGCGCTCAGCACTGCTTTTTTTCCACCCCCGGATCCTCTGTTACGTACAGCGGAAAACTGGGGCGGAGAAAAACAACCGAGCGACGAGGATAAGTGGGAAAAGGCGCGGTAAGAAGGAGCAAAAAGGAGACGCGGGATGAGAAATGTGTAATTTAACCCCTTCGCGCACTCACGGGCGAGTTATCGCGCGCGCGGGCCGGCCTCCGCTTTAAAATTTATGAAGTTTTATAAATCTCTACTATTTTTTTTCTTTTACGCACTAATTTTTTAAGATAGGACCGGAAGAAATCATGTGCGCGCTACGCGCGCACAGTTTTTTAAGAGATCCCTATTCGCGCGCGTCATTATAATTGGGGATATTAATTAATTTTAATAATATCATTATGATAATTACAATTGAGTAATATACGGTCAGCGGCGTGTTGCCGGTTTACTTACATTTGCAGCTTTCGATTAGGTTAGAGTAGGTTATTTTCCATCCATCCTTCCTTCCTTCCTTCCTTCCTTCCGTGGCAGTTTCTGGATCATCTTGACGTGTTGCAGCACTTCACATTACTGGACACTGTATTACACTGCTCTGCTTTTTCCTGTAATCACGTAAAGCAAGGTCCAAAAGTTACTTTTTGATTACAACAATTCTCGTTGGCGGAATGAAAGACGCCAAGAACGTGCGCCGTACGGCGAATGAGACAAGCCGCGATACGACATGTTCTCCGCGAACTTTATCTTTCTCAAGTTCCTCAAAAATTACATTATTTAAACGAAACGAGAGTTTCGGCCGCGACAAAAAATACAGGCGAGGTGCCTTCCGATCAGTGTACGCGAACAGAGAAACTGATAATGATAAAGTTACCACGGTACGCAAATTTGATCCCGGAATTTGAGTTTCTACGAGATTTCGATCGCGAATGTTGCAGATTTGATATCTAACCATCGTCTCGAGACTCGATCTCTCCACGTGGCCGGCGTACCTTCTCAACTGCGCAACGGATCACGTAGACCGCTAGCGAATTAGGCGATCGAGGAAGCGCTGATTAATCGGCGCGCTAGAGTCACCCTTCATCTCCCCGCACCGTCGCCGAACGTCGACAATGTGGTTCGAATACGATTTCAGGTGAGGCGCGGTAAGAGGAGGGAAAATCGCAAGGACCGTCTTTGCTTACGACAAATTAACTAAATATCAAAATTAAATCAGCGTCGATTTTACACCAATTTTTTTATTTAAGAAATATACTGCGAGATAATTTTATTTTCTTCCTTTTTTTTTTACGGCCTTTCCCGAACGAATCGTTCTCTATAATACGTCCACGAAAACGTAGGGATTCCACATTGTTAAATCTCACAACGAAGATGATGAATAAAATAACAGGCTAAATAAAAATATAAAATAATGCTGCTTGCGCTCTTTCGGGTTCAAAGACTTTAATTCATTCATTGTTGAGTTGTAAAAGGCGGAGCTCGCGCTACCATAAATCCAGCTGCGAAAAGAAAAGGAAGAAGCGCGGCTGCAAAATCGCTTTCGCTGTTAATTAGCGACAGACGTACGAATGCCTTTATTTCGTGACGGACAAAACGGGCAAAGAAAACGGCAAACGGCTCTGGCAGATAAAGATCCGGTAATTCGTTAATTGGTTACTTTGGGCGAGTGCAGCTGAAGCAAAGAATTACCCGGTTCTATTAAAGCGCACGCAATGATCAAGTCTTAAAGTACAGCCGTAAACCTTTTATAGCTCGTTATATTCCTTCCTGATACCACGACGCATATGACATATCGTCTGTATTAAATAAGTGTCTAAAATGTTAGCGAACATGTGCTCGATCATTTTTTGCGTCAATCGCGAAGACCGCGTCACGCCGTTGTTTTGTTGACGAAGTGTTTTTGTAACGTAAAACGAGAGAAGTGGGACAATTATTTCCTGTTCGTACTTTCTCGTGGTATATATATTTTCATTAAAAAGACAGTACTCTTTTTTTTGTTCTTAATACGACGGGTCGAGCTGCCACGACCGATCTTCAGCAACACGTTTCGCAAATACCTCGCAAGAGTTTAAAACACCCTCAATTTATTTACGCGCTTAAACTCCTTCAATTAAACCGCAATAATTATCCGCGTGGGGCGCGATATCGCTTTTTGTTACAACTTCCGTCGTACTTCCGGCGTGCGTAGCACGCTATCAGTACAACGGAGTCCTTCCAATCCTATTTCTGATATCTCTAAAGTCTAGACGAGGGAAGACACGAAGATACCCACCTTCTCTTTTTTTGGTGAATGCTTGTCGCCTCGTATATCCATTTCCCCAGCCCTCTAAATCGCTGCGGTGTCAGGTAATCCTGGGACTCCGCTTGAAACAAACAGCACTAAGATTATTCGAGGAATGATGCTGGGAATGCAACCTACCTACTCTCCGCCCGTCATCCTCGTTTCTGGGAGATACTTCTGTCAACCCCGCTTATAACTACTCGCATCGAAGGAAAGTAAACGATACAGAAATGAGGCAAACACAGCACGCCGCGTAAGAAATGAACCTGGAACGAGCGAGACCTGGATCCTACAAGACGAGCTATGCGTTTTACGCACTTACGGCGCCGGTCTTAATTGGCCGGCTACGGCGGCTACACCGAAGTCCCCGTCGTAAAAGCCAGCCAGTGCGTTGCTTAAAGCCACCAAGAGAAAATCTTTCTCTTTCCATTCCGAGTAAATATACCGGGGCCTTTTTTTTACGAGCGCAAATCCGATTACAGCAATTTTTTCCTTTTATACTTTTTATTTTCTATTTTTTTTTTTTTTATTGTTTTGTAAAAACAAACACCCGCGTTTACTCGTTACGCAACCGGCGCGATCGTACACTCGGGTGGATGTGTATTTTTTTTCCCGATTGCCGGCGCTCGTTATCGCCGGTAACTTTGAATATCATCGGCGCCGCGGCGCCGCGTCCGCGGTTCGAGGTACCAGCGAGCGTCAGTGATGACGGTTTAATACGAGACACACCAGGTATTTTTACATTTCTTTTAATCCCGCGAAAAAGATTCCGCGTTTTATTCATTCACAGAGCTCCCGCTTTTACACGATATTCATATTTCGGCAGAATATTTTTTTTTTCTTTTTTTAGGAACGCTTAAGTGAGTTACACCGAATTTCGTATCAGTCGGAATAAATTCGCGCAGCCTTGCATTTCAAGTATAAACTTCACAAATCATAAAATTATTTTCTTTTTTTTTTGTTCTCGCAAAAAAATATGTCTAAAAAATTGTGATTGTCAACTAAAAAAATATATGGCCGTGCACACTTTTGATAGCGGCGGGTAAAAATTATCTTAAAAAGCTTTCACACTGTAATGTAACCTAACAAATTAAACTCCGATGACAAGGCCATATGCTGGATAAATTAAAAGGCAGTTAAGAGAAACAGGACTCTGTAATTTTTAGTCACCGTCTCGAAATCTCATAACTTCAAAAATACATTTCAAAATTAATTTATAATTAAAAAAAAGAACTATCTAAACCGTTAAAGTATTACCGAATTTTTTCCTAATATTTTTTTGCGTTTAAAATTATTTTATAAATTTACTGTTAAAATTAGAAATCAAAAAATTACCGGCGCAGGTAAGAAGTCTTTCTAAAAGTCAAGTTCGTCTTTTTATCTAAATTTCCAGACAACACATGCGTCAACATTTACGCGTTTTAGCGTGTATCTTTCTGACTTGATGCGTGTTTCCACTTAACATCATTTTGTACAGTTTATCTATTCTAAATTATTAATGTAATATGCGTATCTCGAGTTTTCATTTATCCCCGCATACAAACGTTTACGCCCTTTATTGATATTAAAGAGGAGCTTCCGATTAGTTTCGCAGCCGATCCGGAAAGACAACCTTCCACCCCGGGGCAGTTTTACGGCGCTCTTTAATCTACAATGATATATTTATCTCGCGCGCGGATTCCGCGGCACAGCCCGCGCTGTTCTAAATGATACACCCGTGACGTCGCAAACGCTAATTACCGTCCGGAATTGTAATTAAGGAGGTCACGCGGCCCCCAGAAACAGATGTCCCCCGCTGATGGGGAGACCCATCGCGAATGAATTTTTGATGCCACCTGTTGCTATCGTTGTCTTTCTCCGCTCGAAGGCCTCTCCTCTTTTCGCGATCGTGCCACGACTAGGACAACGATTATTATGTCGATAATGTTGCAACAATGATGCGATCGACGTTCAAAGTGTCGCGAAGCTCTCCGGAAGAGACGGCGGACACGTTCGCTTCTCAATTTTAAATTACCCCCCTTTTTTTATCTGTTTACGTTAATTGAGAATACCAAGTATCGGAATTTTCTAACAAATCCAGGTTTAGTTAAAAAAAAAAAAAAAACACAGCTGTTAATAAAAATTAGATACACGAACGGGAGCTGTCAATGAATAAAACACCAAAAAATTTCAACGACAGCTTCTGCAACGAATGAAGATCGCGTCTGTGCGAGGGTTAAAGAACTGCAAACAGGAAAATAGATCAATCGCGAGGCAATCGCGGAAGGCCGTAAAGAAAAGTGTGTGAAAAGCACGGACGCGGGTATCAAAGGCGCGACGAAATGAGGCTGGTTAATTATGTAAGTGGCCGAAATACGCGAGAGATGCGCGGCTTTTCATTCCTTCGTGCTAACACGCTAGCGGATCTGCGGACATCACTTTGACGAGCAGATGCTTGATAAAGAAAAAAAGGAGGGGAAAAAAAAAAGAAAGAGTGAAAGAGGGAAATAAAACGTGACCGGAGTTTGTTTCCGCGGATGAGCTGAACTCTCCAACTTGTCGCGTCGCGCGTTGTGACAAACGATGGGTCAGATCGCCTATAGAGAAAATTCATTATTAAAGAGTCTCTTAAGTATCCTCACAAAGAATCGTCTTTGCGTTGCGAACGGGACTGCTCTGAATTATAAAAGGCGGTAAATGGGAAAGAAAGAGAAAGCCCGGCGCTTCCGAAGCCCTGGCGGAAGCCTATTTTCGTCCGCTTTCAGCGCGCTTATCCGGTATCTCGCGCGATTCTACGACGCTCTATTCATAACGAGAGTGCCCTATCAACGGGAGTGAATCCCCGAAGAAAGCGCGATACAGCTGCCGACGCGGACTCGGCGTGTTCATAAATATTTAATTCTTAATCACGCCGGATACCGAACCGCTTGCAGTGGCCACCCTCGCACAGGTGGATAGGGAATGACTCCTAGGGGCCGCGATAGCAGGGATGAAAGATTCTCTCCCTGCCGTCCTATCTCGCGGCGACAATTATTTACAAAGACTAAAGAAGGTCCCCAACATATCCTGACTCGCAAAAAAAAAAAAAAGAGAGAGAACCGGAGCGCTTTCATATTACAATCGCGCGACGTCGAAATTGCGCAATGTGTTTCGCGTCCGGAAGCTCACAATTGCGATTGTACGCGTGAGTATTAGCTTGAAGGAGAGATCGCATTGATTTATACGTTTATGGTATTATTTTCAACTTTCCTAACTCCAACCTAGCAAACAATAGATAATTACTTTCATATTGAGGAAAATCTATAATGCAACGCTATTTTGAGAAACGAAATTAGATACGCAAGGGCTACTCACTGACGAAACGCTCACCGAACTCTCAAGCGTTCTAGATTAAAGCCTCGCTTTATTTGTACCCCAGGGGCATCTTTGTATTACCGCCACATTCGTATTATCTAGTCAAATTATGTGTCGAAATCTGAACTGCTCTGCCTGTAATCGAATAAATTTAATTCGCCTTTTTCTAATAGAAACGCGGAAGATTACCGTTATCCTAAAAAGTTTTCAAAGGTAAATTAAAAAAAAAGCGCACAATAAAGTCGCAAAAAATCCAAATCGACGAGATTCGTTAGCGCGATCATTATCATTATCGCCATCGTCCTGGAAAATATTTTCCAAGATTCTTCCGGAAAAGTAAAAAAAGAAAGCAAGTAAGAGACAGCTATTTGCGCATCTGTGCGCCGCAGGGAGAATGGGAAGTCGAGAAAAGAGACATAATTCGATCTTACCTGGACAAGCGAATATCCTCGCGTCATGTAACCAACTCTGTGACGGTTTAATCCTACACTGGATCTTCTCTGGTATATCGGCGAACGTATCTCGACATCCAGACAGCGTTAAACCGGACAACCTGCGAATAACTCTGTGTAAAATTCTAAACAACACATCGTGGGCTTCAACGAATCACGCGACGTCAGAAAATCTTTAAAAAGAAAATCTTGATCCGAAAAGAGGCGGCCGCGTCTCGTAAAATTTTACGTGGCGTTTTGAGAAAACGAAACGGTACAGAAATATTCTCCGCGTGAAAAAATATTACTCACAGAAGCTGATTCGCGTCAGCCGATAGCATTATTTGTCAAATATATAAGGATTTTTCGGCACGTATAAAATTCTGTAACCTGTAACGCACCTGCTCGATCTTCGGCAAAGAAATGCGGCAGTGTTCACGTCGATGCAGCGCAAAACATTGGATCGGCCGCCCGCGACCAATGTTCATTCTTTCGCCCGTTACTTCCGTATAGTTTAACTGGTTGCAAAAGATCTTGAACACAGAATATTACGTCTTATTGACGAATATTGATCCTCACCGCTACCTCGATATTCCGGTGGCAAAGATGGCTGTCGACTTTCATCGTTACCGCGACACGGCGTCAGTAGCGGTGGCGAGTCGTAGCGGTCTTCCTCGGAATTAAAAAAATTATTTACCGACAAATCGACTGCCTTCGCCATCGGTAAATCGAAATAGTGATGGAATTTAATTAACGTTAAATTAGAGGTTTTATTTTTAATAGAATATTTTAATAGAATATTTTATCTCTAGTTTAATCGAACGAATCTTTATTATTTTATCGAAATTAAAACTTTACTTCCAAATTAAATAAGAATCATAAATAATTGACTAAACTCATCCGACTACTTTGCGAAAGAGAACAAATATATCTAGAATAAAACGAATAAAGAACTAAAATAAAACTAAACAAGATTAAGATCTATATGCTATTCTATATTGAATTGGGAAAGTGGACGAAGATAGTATTTTCCAGGAGGGATATGTTTCAAGGCGCATATTGAAGAACTTACAACTTTACATAAGAGACCATAGCACGCATGATTAAAATTTGTATTAACTAAATTTAATAACAATGCTTAAAATGTGTACAAGTGGTAAAAAAGACGATTCCTCTAAATCACATTTATATCTACAACAAAACTGCACCCTCGTGGGAGAGCCGAATGGCACAATTGATACCGCTGAATAAATAAGCGCGATAACAGGACACGGTGCAGCAATTTTTCATCACGATTATGCCGTTTCTTGTGTTATTTATCGATTTTATCATTTGAAAAAAATCACTGCGTTACCTCCGTTACTCAGTGGCCTCAATGTTCCATCTCACGTCAACAAAAATAAGCTCTGTATAAATAACGTTGTGGAATAAAAAATTGCGTCAGTCACGCTTTCCAGAGCCGATGCTCTTCTGCGTCAGCCACGCTGGATCGATGACGGACAAACCACGAAGGTAACATCTTCCAGTAGCTACGATCTCCGTGAACAGCAACAACGACGGCTTCGTACCATGCAACGTCGAAGAAGGGTGTATGGTTACCGGCTGCTTGGAGTACATCTATACCGTACACGTAATACGATTACAGGAGATATCTCTTTGCTTGTTTGCAATGAAGGAAATTCGAGATACAAAGCGGAGATGCAAACAGCGAAAGGAAATACAAAAGTAGAAATAGTTTAGTATTATTTATGATGAACTCTGCACAATTCTCTGTAGCCCCTTAAATCTTTACTATTCAAAAGAACAAGTAAATATAAAATAATCTGAACAAAAGAATAATTTCTTGATTAAAATTAGCTAACGTAGCACAAAGAAAGATACTTGGATTAAAAAAGTTTCAAGATATTAATATAATTAACATTGGTTTATAAAATAAATATCGTTAATTCTTTTTATATCGTTAAAAATAATAGTTTAGCTTTTGTTTCGCTAAACAAAAAATCTAAAAATTATATGAATTAATGTCTGAAAAATGTTTGATCATCATGTAGGGTTTTATAATAAAATTAGTTAAAAAAAAAAAGATTATTCCACATAACACTAGAGAACAAGCAGAATATAATTCAATAATAAATAATATCGTAAGAGAGAGAAGCCATTTACTTACCGTGACATACGTCTGGTCCCTCTGGAGCTCGGCGAGGTTTTCGTATAATCCCTCGAGGAAAGCTTTTCTGAGTTGCTTCGTATTCGTTCCGCAGCTCGCCTTCTCCAAATTCGCACGTTCCGCCAGCGCCGCAAGCTGTTGCCTCACTTCCGACCCGTATTCCAGATTTCGATGGTGCAAGAAGTTTTCGTGGCACCACACCTTCTTCTGCGTTGCGCTTTGGTATGTCCGGAACACATTCAACAACGTTACGTGATCTCCCTCGGGCGAAGCAAATCTGAAATTCCCCAACGAGTGTTACTCCGATGGTTATTAAATAATAACTACGTAGCCAATTGCGAGTTATTACAAAAATTGCTCTATCAAGAATATATACCAAAATAAAATGCATACATATTTATCTCGATTCCATCTTCCAGTATATTTTTAGACGATAAATAGATTATGAGCAAAAGCCGAGACGTACCGTAAGCGTGCATTGTGAGCCTGTTCTCTCTTCGTAGGTGGGTCCATGAAAATCGATTCCCCCGATAATAAAGCGATAACTGTCAGTGCTTCCTCCAAACACCTGTGTTCCACCGACGCGAGGATCACTTTGGTAAAGCGAGGATCTAACGGAAATAGTGACATTGTTCGGCCGAGCGTAGTCAGCTGTGGTGGAGATCCTTTTAAAAGAGATCATACAAGAATTTATCTTTATCATCTTAAAACTCTCTCATTACATGCATAAATAGCAACGCAAAAAAAAATTTGATCAATTATTTTCTTTCGTAACATCTACTTAATATTTAAAAAAATCTATTACACTTTATTTCGATATTAAAAAAAAGAAACCTTTGTTTTAAAGACATAAATAAAAATTAATAGAAATTTCGTTACCTTTAACTGCACCCAGCTTTTCTAAACAATTGACAGCTACGTCCACACCCTCCTTAGGTGGTTTGTCCATAAAGTCGAATGTAGTAATGTCAACGCCGATGGCGAGCAGTTGCAAAGCGACTCCCGCGAGAGAGCACCTTTGAATTTCAGGTATCGGCATATTCTTCATTTTCTCGAATTCCTCTCGTGTGTAAACTCTATAACATTTCCCTGGTGCTTCGCGAGCGGCTCTACCTGCTCTTTGCCAGGCTTGAGCTTGTGAGATTTTTTCGACTCTCAATACATCCAATCCTGTCGTTGGATGATGTGTCCTCGCTTTGACGACACCGGTATCGATCACATGGCGAATTCCTATGTTTAACTTTCTTATTAAATATTCAAGTTCGACTTTTAATGATTTAAGTTTGAAAATACTAAATACTATATAATACTTAAATAATTAATTTAGTGCAATTGCTTGTTATTTACGTTAAAAAAAAACTTTATAAAAATCTTATTTATATAAAAAATTAATTAATGCAAAAAATAATAATAATGTATACATACCACCAATCGTAACAGACGTTTCAGCGACATTTGTCGATAGTATTAATTTCCGCATTCCCGGTGCCGAAGGTTTGAAAGCCTCTAACTGCTGATGGGTGGGCAATGCCGCGTATAAAGGAAAGACTTTCAGAGACGGGTATTCCTGTCCATCTAGTTGTTTAGCCACTTGTCGAGCGGCCACTGCAGCCGCTTCTATTTCTTCTTGACCGGTTAAAAAAATTAGAATGTCTTCACTAAAAAATAAAACAATTGGCGAAATATATAATTAGAACGTGTGATTTTTGTATAAGAATAAAAATTGCTGGTGCTTACTTTGCTGGTGCCTCACGGTGAATTTGAAACGCCGTAGCCAACGCGGCGAATGCGTAGTCCTGCTGCGAGGACACCGCGTGAAAAATCCTCACGGGATGTTGACGGCCCTCCAAGTACAACGCCGGTGCTTGGAAATAATCTTTGAACTTAACAGGGTCCATCGTGGCCGACATAATCAATAGTTTCAACGGCGGCAAGTTCTTCAACTTTCGCAAATTCTGCGCTCGTCTTGCCACTCCGAACAGAACATCGGTCTGCACGGATCGTTCATGAGCCTCGTCAAGTATTATTACCTGTTGCAAAATTAGTAATTTATATCAGAAAAATAAATTTTATTGCAATCCAAACTTGTTATTTGAAATCTAATTATAAAATACCGAGTAATCTGATAGGATCTCATCGGTCATCGCTTCTCGCACCATCATGCCGTCCGTTAAATATTTGATTCTCGTCTGTGACGAGGTGCAATCCTCGAAACGGACACAGTAACCAACCAATTTTCCTGGTTTTACACCTTGCTCCTGGGCTACTCGGCGCGCTATGCTGACTGCCGCTATCCTACGTGGTTGCGTGACACCAATGCAGCCAGACGATCCAGCAATTCCAGATTGAAGCAACAGTTGTGGAATTTGTGTGGTTTTACCGCTACCAGTTTCGCCTATTATAATGAGAGTGTTGTGTCGACGTATTTCATCCAGCAATCTGAAGTTTCACAAAAAGGCAGCAGTCATATCTGGCATTCTTTAATTAAATCGGCTTCAAATACTGTTCAAAGCCCGGTTTTACGAACGCAAGTTAAATTAATCGGTCGATTAACTTTCTGGGTTGCAACATTTTATAAAATTAATGTATTTTTGACATTTTTATGTTCAGCAGTTGCAACCTTAAAAGTTAATCGACCGATTAATTTAACTCGCATTCGTAAAATCGAGCCTAAAACATTAATTTCTTTATATAATAAACGTTAGGAATACGCAAAATAAAATTTTTATGATACTTCTATTTTATTCACATGCATAGGATTAAAAAAAAAAAAAATTAAATAATTAGTTAAATAAAATCCCAGAAATAATTATTACGAAAAATTAAATCAAATCTCAAGAAATGTTTTTCACTAACTTCAGTATTTTCTACGTTATCGACTTCGAGCAGACGTACCGAAATTACGACCCACTGCTAATTTGCAATTAGCGAGAGCCTCCATTTTGAAACACCCTGTACACGCGTGAACGACACGACGCCAAACATTGCTCACCTCCCTTCCCCATTTTTTTTTCTTTCAAGCATACATAAAATCGGCTTTTCCCGGCATGTGTCGATCGCAAGAAACTCACCGTTTACGCAAAATGTAGACGGGCAGTGATTTTCTGCGTTGATGCATGCCGACGTTCGTCCGATCGTTGCCCTTCGTCGGGTTTGCGATTTTGGCCTCCTCACTCGTCTTCTGCGCTTTGCCGGAGCCCTCGTGGAACACGACGGCACCTGGTCGCTTCACGGTCAACTTGGACGACTTCCCCATCGCGCTGTACTTGGGATCCGCATCGTCGTGGACCCTCATCTCGCCCGGTCGAAGAGTACCTGCGGTGGCTGCGATACGAGCGGTGCAACGCGTATATGCCACTAATCCACTGTATGCTACAACCAGCAAAGCACGTGTTGCGCCACTACAGCTGTCCTGTGCTTACTACGCCAACTTACTCGGTCGGCGGCGCCCTCTGATGTTTATAACGCGCAATAGTTCACTGGGTTATAACATCAATCCATAGGAAATCGTCAGCTCATTCAAATGTTAAAATGAAATTAAAAAAAACACAGAATTAATTGGATGTTTTATACAATTTATCAATTATTTTCTTATAATAATTGTGATGTGGACATTCTTAAGAGATCGAACGTTTATTATTATCGAACGTTATTATAATATTACATCAATATATACTACACGTAAAATGTTTCACGAACAAGTAACGTTGCAATGATTAGTTTTTTTTAAATAAGAGATAAAATAATTCGTACTTTACCATCGCGGATAAAAAATATGGTTGTCATTATTATAAATTAATAAAAAAAGAATCGTAAAATTGCCGCGTCTTTCATGATATACCTACGATACGTATTCTCCTTTTACATATCACATGTGATTACAATCGCCATCGATCGAAAACTGTCAAGGAAGCGGCTTGCAGTACACTCAAATGTTGTAATGTAATCTCGATTACTGACTGAGTTAAAAAATTATCACAGATCAAGCTGTGTGAAGGAAGACACAATGGGCCAATATTTCGAGATTTAGCATTTTTACACCTATCAAATTTGTACCTAGAGTTATCATCGTAATGGCCGATGAATCGGCGTGATCGCATGTGGTGGTACCTGCAATTATAAATGCATTTATTAATTACTAAAGTTATTAAAGAATTACAATTTATATTCTTGCCCGTTTTTTCAACATTTGTTTAAGAGATAAAAATGTATAATTATAAAATAGAATTAACTCACCATCGCACCAATGCGTGACAAGTATCGATTACGTATACTGATGTCAGACTGTGGCTGCATAAGACTATCCGCGGAAAAATCAGACGTGCATTCCGACGACAATAATTTTTCTCGCTCCAAACTTTCAGGCGTATATTGAACCGCATCGTATCGTTCCCTCTGTTTTGGTGTCATATTAAGATAACCACCACTTGTAGTCATGTCCAGTACCCAGATTGCACCGGCAGTTATCAACGAAACTGTTGCAAAAGTATAAAATATGTTATTTAAAATAAACTTTTCTGCGTCATTGTATGGAAATCATATCTTGAGATTTCTAAATTTAAAAATACAAAGTGTCTCGTAGTAAACGGACGCGTTTTCGGAAGTAATTACTGTTAGAACATTTTGTATCAAATACATACTCCAGAGCCAACCGAGGAAGAACATCTCCAACATTAAATATCCACCCTTGTCAACGATTATGCCAGCTACTATTGAAACTACAGCGAGACCTAAATTTTGTACAGCTTGCGCTCTGAAAAAAAAAAATTAATTTGACTTTTAGCACTTTAATTTTATTTTAAAATAATAAATAATTACTTACATTCCATAAGCAGTTCCGAGTTGATGCTCTGGCGTCACAAGAGCAATCAGAGGCCATAAGCTACTAGCAAGCATAGAATACGACAGTCCCATGAGACACATACACACGTAGGGATTCAGATAAGTAAAAGCGAGAAGCCCATGAGCAACAATGGTCGTACAGATACTAATAAATACCCACAATACATTTTTCCCCGTTCTATCTACAAGGTAACCTAATAAAGGTGAAGCAATCGCCGATATCGAATAAACTAGAGAATTTACTGTATTTGCAGAGGATGGATCGTATTCGTACTTCCGCTCGAAAAACACTCTGAAACAGAATAAATGATATTATTAGATAAAACTTGTGTTACATATTAAATTTTTATGCTATTAAGCACTTACTTTCCCAGAGCGATGAAAGGAAATATCGCGACGTAATAAGCAATACAAATAACCGCGACCAGCCAGAAAATCGGCTTAAAATCTTTGACGTCTGTTAAACTAACAACCTGTGATTCTTGTCCCTCTCCTCGTCGAAGCAATCTCTCGGCCCGTTTATCCATAAAAGCCAATACACAGGCGCATATAATTGACATCACGCAAGTGATAGCTGCGAGAAAAAGAACTATACCGATGCACTTTGGGCCCGTATAATATTGAGACACGTAATTGTATACTGGCTCCATTACTAGGAAGTTCACAGTCGATCCTACTCGGGCGAAGCTCAGCTGCAGTCCAAATACCATATTCATCTCTTTACCTTTAAACCAAAGGACTGCATAACTGTTTTGCGCAACCGCTAATGACTCTGCACCGATTCTTAAAAAAAAAAAAAACCACAATTAATTTAACGATCTTACATACGAACGCATTAATCCCAAAACATTTTATTTGAAGAATAATACTAAAAACATACCCAAAGATAAATCGACCGAGCATCATTAGCCAGAAAACATCGATCATTGCACCACTTGCAAAAATAATTTGACCGATCAACGTGAGTCCCATGTATATCACTGTACCTAATCGAATTCCAAAGACACTGTCCAACAGAAATCCACCAATAAAACAGAGAATGACGTTTGGCCAAGAATATATCGAGTACAGCCAGACAAATGTACTAGTTGACATGTGTAAGTCAGCTTTAAAATTATCCTGCAGAGCTGCCGGGTTGTCGAAGCAGAAATATGAGCCTGAAATAAAAAAACATTCATAAAGTTTTGCTAAAAAAATCGCAATGCGGAAAATGCAATTTTTTAAAAAGCTTAGCACTCCTCTCTTTAGTTAGATAAATCAAAATGTTATTTGCTAATAGCTTTAGTCTGATAAATAAAGATATCCTATCGTGTATGCATAGATCGATTGTGTCATAGGTTCTAACATCACTTATACAACATATGGCCAATAATTAA
The DNA here is from genome assembly GCF_019399895.1 of Cardiocondyla obscurior. Taxonomy (NCBI): domain Eukaryota; kingdom Metazoa; phylum Arthropoda; class Insecta; order Hymenoptera; family Formicidae; genus Cardiocondyla; species Cardiocondyla obscurior. The sequence goes on from NC_091881.1 coordinate 736,704, forward strand.
AAAAAAAAAATCATGCGATAAATCTCACGAAAAGAACGATTATGATACGCGTTATCTATTCAATGTTAAACATTTTTCGTCAATTAATAATAAGTTAAGTAAATTACGATATTTTTAAATTATTTCTATCATAGCTCGACTAATGCTTTTCTTATTCTTTATTTTTCTTTGTATTAAAAAACGAGGTAGCGTCATACATCGATTATACGATCAGCGAGATCACCCCTTATCATTTATACGAAACCTCGATTTCGCGATAGATGAGATTTCGAGATCTCAATAACGAACGGTTAGACTGATCGGGTTTTAAGTTTTAAGTAGGCCCATTGAGTATATTTTGACTTGTGTGAGTCATAAAAGAATTACAAGTACATGTTGCAATTCACAAACATACAAACTTCTTGATCAGTTCATTTTTTTATTTTCCTTCTTATTTCCCTTCTCATTTAATTAATAATTAACTAACAATATTAATTTAATCAAATGTTGATAATAAAACGTGTAAATTGTTAAATTGGAATTAATAAATATCAATTAAACAAACACAAAGAAATGGCGAGAATGACCGATAACTTCGGAATGAAATACTTTTCTGTACAAGGGGAAATCGCAGAAATGGGAAAAGTTACGAGTCTCGCGAGGGGAGACAACGGACAACGCGATATCGGATCCTTTCTCCGAGCAGTGGCAGATGAGTAACGCAAACGTTCATGCAACGCAAACAATGTTGTCGAATACGTACCGAATCCAAGGAGGCACATGAGGGCCAGGCCCAGAAATCGGTAGGGCATCTTTTTCGGGCTGCAGCATCCTTGGAGGGCCTCCTCGTCCTCGGATCGGATCAGATTGTCGCTGCTCGAGCTTTCTACGACGCCTCCTTCCATGACGTCGGCGTTTCCGTTGTTATTGTGACGAACAACGTTTCGTTTGGCCGGATGGCACGGTCACTCTCCGTGAGTAATCGAGTCCAGACAGTGATGAATTCGCTGTTGTGCGAGTCGTTTCTCTCTCCCCTCATTTACGTCATCGCGCGCACATTCGAGCGAAAAATTGGCTGCGATCGAGAGAACAATGCTGCTTACCTACTCCGACAACCGCATCGCGCGACTGTCACTGAACGAGTGCCACAGATGTTGAACTGAACGACTAATCTGTCAGTTGGCGGGATCTACAAGATGCGTCACACACGGCGGCACAATCGGTAAGTACGCGTGCACGCGAGGGTAATTACTATCGGGCATACGCAACTTCGAGCTTCTCGCTGTCGATCAAGGATGACACTGGCGTCGGAAACTTACGAACGAAGCGTTTAGCGTTATCTGTAATAAAGTTCGTACTTAAAAAAAATAAGTAAGGAAAAGGAAGGGTAATATCGCGCTAGGTTTTCCCACATTTATTACAAAAGAGTAACTTATATATTATAGGTTTACGTGAAACTGATGCTTAAGAATTAGTCAAAGTTCGAATGCTTAACGGCCAATTAAATGATACAAAAGATGAACGCGATACTGTCAATTCTTTTACTCGTTCACTTCGCTTAACTTTTGAACAAGGGAGCTACCCGGTGACCTCCTCGGTAGCCCCTTCTTCGAACTCGAGCTTCACTTGGCACTCCTCGGGTAGCCCTTCGACGTCCACTTCGGTTTCAGGCGCGTTGAGCATGTTCAGCGTAACTTCCGCAGATTTTCCCATCAGACTCTGGTTGCCGGACGTCGACTGCTGCTTGGTCACCTGCTGCTGCTGAATCACCGACTGCTGCGACTGCTGAGGTAGAATTTGTTGCTGCCTGACCGTCATCCCCGCCTCCTCGAACGCCTTCTTCTTCAGGGTGGTTCGTATTTGGGAGCTGGAAAAGAAAGCGATGGATGCGATGTGAGATCCGGACCTGACCGCCACAACGGCAGTCTGTAAAAACTTACACGGTCCGACTCTTGATGTGCTCGCTTATTCTGCTCAATTCTTCGCTGAAGACCCTGACTGACTGACGGAGCATCTCAATATCCTCGTCAGCCCACTTACTACACAACGAGGGGTCGAGAAGTTAAAATAAGAACGTGGGGCTTGTTGCAATTACGTAAGAGATCGAAAATATTGCAACCGTATTGAAAAATCAACGAGACTATTTTATGGCAGATGTAATAAACTACCGGGGAATTGTCTTAAGGTGCAAACACACGGCGGAATAAAGCAACAAGAGTGGAATCGATTGCAAGTGTAAATCGAACACTTGTAATTGATTCTGCTCTCGTTCCGAGTTGCTTTATTCCACTGCACGTGTTCACACTCTTAAACAATTATAACAATGACAAATTAATTTTTATACGATTTTTATGCAGCCTCATAATTAATTGCTTGCATTTTCTAGACGTGGTTCAGATCTATCTACACTTTTATTTCCGGGCTATACGTTGAAACTACATATCTTCTAGATTATTTCTACTTAACTTACCCGGCTAAGGAATCCGAGGTAGGATGCAGTTGCATTGTTAGCTCGCCTAACTTGTTGAAGGCCACACCGGCCGCAGCGAAGATCTCGCCCACCTAAACGTAAGTATCTTTTTAATTGCGTTCAATCACACGTGCTTGTTAACGTTAAATTATACCAAATCGAAATGATATCCTCGATCAATTTAACCTAAAAATACAATAATACTTTTCGACTAATTGTTTTACTGTTTTCAGCCGACTGCGCGACTCCTTCCTTCACAATCGACATCGCGCGCGATTCTCAAAGCGATAACAGAACGAAACGCGACTGGGATGTATAAAACCTGGCAGCTTTAGCCTTCTCACCTTGCTCGCAGAGTTCATATTTTTGTTGCCGTTGCGTTAAAAAGTTATGTCGCGCGTCTGACGTCAGGTACATTGCGTGCCGTCGACATCGAGAACTTTGTCGCCAATAGAGCTTCTGGTTACCGATCAACGATAATTATACGCCATATCACGAATCCGCAGTGCTCGTATCTGACTTGCAAGCCCGCACTCGATTGTATAAACATTGCAGTGGAGCAGAGAAGTGCAGAGAAGTTCGAGAAGCTTCACAACTTTTCTCGAGTTTCCCAAGATCGCGATCCATGGCGCGATACTTGTAGAACGAGGCGAGACACGGTACGGTGCAGAGCAACACGAGTGGCACCGACACCTTGCACGTTTCTCAAAGTGAACAAGACTGCGACGCGACGTCCGTTTGTGGCTCCAAGACGCGCAGGTTAGCGTCTGGCCAAGAAGACTCGCTGCAATCCTTTGGAGCAGCCGTTTATTTACCTGTAAATTGACAACGTTACGTTAACACGTTTCTGTAGATAATCGAGCGATACCCTGGATCCACAAGACCGTCCTGTAGACTCACAACCCAGTCCTCCGGTGTGCCAAATGACAGTGAGTGTGAAGTAATACGTGTATACGGTATAAAAGTAACGCGAAATAAAGAACTGTTCTTGGTCGTCAGTGTCTGTAAGAATTTCTACGATTTTTATACGATGTAGTTTTACTAATGCTTCGATTTGTAATTAATTATTATTAATTAAAATGGAATATATTTTGAATACATAATGTGACTAAATTTTTTTTTTTTTTTTTTTTTAAGGAGACAAATGTTACACTAATTAGCAAATTTCTATGCCTTTGTTGCTTTTGTTTTAATGTTATAAAATCTACTGTATATGCAAAAGTGATATAATGTAAGCATTTTGGTTAATAAAATATCAAACATATGTTCTGCTAAAATTAATATTATTGAATACTTTGTACATTTAAATGTTTATATTGTTTAAATCATGAAATAATTTTATGTAGTCTGTTTTATATTACTGTTACAAGGAAAATTTTATTTTATTGTGTGCAATACCTTACTTGTTTGCATGCTCATATTTTTTATTTTAGAATACAATGGGTGGAGCATACTTGTGTACACCACAGTCCATCTTCCAGCAGATGATGAACCAACAAAATCCTCAGCAGCAGCAGGTTGGACCATGGATGCAAACACCCCAGGTACCACCAATAAGTATTCCATGGAGTGTACCAGGGTTACAGCAATCAGAAATAGTTAGATTCACTGGGGAGACCAGTTCTGGACCAATACTACATCAGAAAAGGAAATTAGAAACACCAGACATTATAGATATGTGAGTGCTATGCATTGTATACAATACCTACAACTTAATTGTGCAAAAAAAAAAAAATCTTTAACATGTTATTCCTTAAACAGGCGTCAAGCAAAGCAATTTATAACAGAGGAAAAAATAACTGCACATTTTAAAGATCTGCATATTAGTTCTAATTTCGAAACAGAACATCCAGTGCCATCAACTTCTACTGCTCACACATCATCTTCCTGTCATAAGCTATTAGATATGGATCTAGATGTTGATGCAGCAAATACAATAAATACCGAACAAACAAACGAATTACATCCAAGACTGGTTCTATCAGAGGAACTTAAGCGATTGCAAGAAGAACCTATTCTACCAACAACTCTTATATCTAAATTGTAAGTACACATTATTATTTTATTAAAATATAACGTTTTACTTTTGAAAGCAAAAAGGAGAGAGAAAAAAAATTTGTATATCTACTACATGTATTCTAAGAGCTAAATCAAGCTTCTTTTTTTTTCTTGTAGAGAAAGGCCGTCTATGGCTCTAGTACTTTGGGAACCACCAAATAGACATCTTCGCATTCTACCATCGAGAGATACTCCAACGCCAATTCCGAATACGTCTGATGACAATAACAATACTAACAACAACAATAATAATAACGACACTATACCTGATTTAAATAGCATATTATCCAACACGACATCACCGTTCGAGCCAATGGAATTATGAGGATCTTTGGTTAGTGCAGCTTACTCCATTTCTATACATATATTAAAAACAAAAATATATAAATATTGTATTCTGAATTGAAAAAGTTTCAATATGTAAAGTAGATTAGAATAAGAATTAAGATATGTTTCTTATTAAATAATAATCATTTGAGTGATTCTGCATTTGCATAAGTTTGAAACGCATGTTAAATATATCATTTTTATTAAATAATCATATTTAAATTGATTCTATTTATTCTAAAATCATTGGGCTGAAGTCTTATTTAATAAAAAAATATTTCATTAATCTTTATTCTTATTAATGGCACATGGATATTACCGAAGTATCTTTTTATATTTTGTGTTTCATGATTATACATTTTTTTTAATAGTAAATATATAGTATAACATCCTACCTTAGATTTTCTTCAAATTACGAAAATGCGTTTATTGCGATGTTTTTATTCTTTTCTGAAAAGAAAAATCGCTCAATTCTCCTTTTTTTTTTTAATTTTAATTTTAGTAACAAATATTAGTAGTGAAAGAAAAATGTAAAAAAAGTTAATTTAAAAAAATCGAAAACATATTCTTAGAATAGAGCAAATTAATTCTAACTTTTATATCACTAATACATTTTTTAATTGATATTTAAAAAATAATGTTGAGTAAATGAAAAATAATTATTAAAAAATGAAAATAATAAATGATAACATGTAATGAGCGTTTATTATGAATGGTTGGATATATATTAGTGTGTATGTATTAATTTTGCATTGAAATATAATTACATAATGCACAAAACTGCATTTAAAATTTTAATCTCTCAATTTTAGAATAAGAAAGTTAATACAAATTTACTATTAATTATTTTAAGTGTATGCATTATTTTTTATACTTGTGTATTGTTTATTGAAAAAAGTTTAAACTAATTAGCTTTGGATTAATTTTTTGTTGTAAAGAATTAATTACAACTTAATTAAACCTTATATTAATCGTTTTATTAAAAATTTTTTTTTATTTAAACTACGTAACAATAATTTTACCCGAAAAATAAAAAAACCTACATCACTTACTTTAAAATAGATATTTAAAAGCAACAAAATGTTATTTTATATTGTAGACAATATTTTGTAAAGCTGTTGAAAAAAAAATTAAGTTTTAAATGTGTTAGATTAATTAATTACATGAATTTAATTATTCAGAAACTCGAACATGCCCGTGCAATACATCGTATGTACAGGCCTAAAATCAAAAATTAATAAAAATATATATTCATATATATTATTTATAAATTAAATATATTACAATGTTTCCGCAATTTGTAATTTAAACTCTTGAACGTTCTGGCTCTTCGATTTCGAATGGTCGATCTTCCGATAAAAGCTTTCTGAATGCTTTAGGATCAAGTAGCGATTCTCCGTTAATTGCAGCCATGACTTTGTCGCTGTCCAATATCGTGAAATGATTGCCTTCGACATAATGTATGTCTACCTTGTCTCGCGTAATCTAAAATAGTTTTAATATTACGTTATTAGATGTCGATTACGGCAAATTAAACTTTGAATTTATAAAAAAAATATATAGAAGCATAATACTTTGTGTAAACCATAATCTTCATCGGACATATTGACAAATTGTACTGTAGGTTTCAAAAGTGTTATAGGCGCTCGTATCCATCCCAACGATGACAAATCGTATTTTTGGACAGTGAGAATATGCATATAAATAATTTCACATAATTTTTTCGTATCTTCAGTGGAAAACATTACTTTATTTTCAGGAATATGCGAAATGAAAGATTCGAGCTTCTGTTCCCAAGTTATACACTTCTCAAGATCCAAAAGTAGCTGGAAAAAAAATGAGATATTAATAAAAAGATACATTCGTCAAGTATTTTATTTAGCAGTCAGTAGTAAAATTTACCTTTCCGCTTAAAGCTGATTGTATATTATCCATGATTGCAAGCAAGACATTATTTTGAAGTTCTTCTTCCGTGGTAGATGGAAGAAACTGCTCCACTAACTTTTGCAAAAATTCAGGAGCACCGTCAATTAGAACTACTCTTCCGCTCAAACCTCGTTTTTCCAATCGTCTTGCTAATTCGAGAGTGATTACTGCACCGTACGAATATCCGACTAAGGCAAAACCTCTTTGTTCTTCTGCTTTTGGTAAAATGTACTGAAAATGAAAATAAAACGTATGTTAATTTGGCATGGTTAAACATTTTTTAATTCAATGAAAACTTTTGTTAAAAAAAAATTGAATAAATATGCCATTTTATTTTTCACACATATACGTACCGGTAAAAGATGATCAGCATATTCCGATATCGACATAGGGCCCATTTGTGTTATTCCATATTGAAGAACTGCCGCGGTAGATCTGATCTTAGATGCCAGTGGATTAAATATCTGTGCGCAACCTTTCACATCTGGTAAGAGGAATACTTTGATCCTGCGCGGATCCATTCTTGTTTCTAATTCCACACATGTGTCGGTAGATAAATCATTGTTGTCTGATATAAATCGAATGAACAAATGAATACCAGCTATTTCGACTGCCTCTTCGTTGTTTTTATTATTCGCTTTTTCTCGTTCCAAATCTTTATCGCGCATTTCCATTAATTTGGCGAAGTTCAAATTGCGAATATCCTGCGCAGTGAGTAAGACATCGTAATCACGTTCCAATGTTTGCTTAATCTCTACGGCCATCATTGAATCCATGCCGAGTTCGGCTAATGAAGTTTGTTGAGCCACAGTTTTTAGATCTTTAACACCTGCAAAAGTATCAAGAATTATAATTAAATTTAGTATAATTATCGTTAATATGTATTCTTTAACAATAGTAAAAATTTTATTTAGAAAAACTGCATTAATTATTGAATTATGTAACGCATATTATTTTTTAACTCCTTTTTTAATTTTTTCTAGATAATTATTTTAAAATAATAATCTTACCCATTATATTCGCCACGGTTTCCACAATGTTGGCAGCTCCATAAGCTCCTACACGTTTCTCCGCTACCACCATGCTAGATACTACCGCACAATCTTGTAGTAAAAAGTGTTCCAGTTTCTCAAGGCAAGAAGATATCTTTTGCTGCAAGGTACCACCTATAACGAGCTCCTTGTTGTTGTCTTGCCAGTCGGCAATAAGGCCAACTTCGCCTATCGCGCCCCATTGAATAGCTAATCCTGGTAAACCGTCCGCTACTCTACGCTCGCAAATTCTCTCCATTACGGAGTTAGCCATACCATAATTTGTCTGTCCAGCGTTTCCTCTGCCGCAAGAAACCGAAGAAAAAACTACGAAATGTTGAAGTTTTAAACACAAACTTCTGGATAACTTGTCCAGCATTTTTGTAGCCCGAGCTTTCGCTCTAAAAGATTCTTCGAACGACTCCGGCGTTTGATTTTTGCAAATACAATCCTTCAGCACCACGGCGAGATTAAAAATCGCATCTACAGGGCCTTGTTTCTCCGCAGAGTTAAGTATAAATTCACAATCTTTGCGATTTGAAGCGTCTGCGCCCGTAATAATAAGCACGTTCACTCCATAAGACTTCCACCGATCGACTTTCATGCGCTGATAACCATTCTTTATTCCTGTTCTTGATGTCAGCACTACATTTTTTGCTCCTCGAATTATTAACCAGTCAGCTAATTCTAATCCAAAACCACCCAATCCTCCCAAAATAAGATAAGTTTTGTTACTGTCACAGTAATATCGAGGATCAGCAAGAATAGGTTTCTTTTCAAAGAGTTCCTTCTCATCGCAAATTTTTATAATTACCTATAAAAGACATGTAATATAAACTTATTAATTTTTTTAACTTTTCTTATTAAACTTTAGCAGAAATTAGTTTGATAACAATAAAAATTTATTTAAGATTCGGAAAATAACTTTAACATTGTAATAAAAAAAAACCAATAGCAGTTGATTGTGTTTAATTATAGTATTTATAAAGAATAAAATTTAAATAAAAGTTATTTACCTTTCCTATGTGTTTTCCAGCCGCCATATATCTAAAAGCAGTTTCTACTTCGTCTTTATTAAAAACTGTTTTAGTAAGCGGTTTGACAGCTCCACTTTTTATTCCTTCGTGTAAAAGATCTCTTAAAAATAACTTTTCTTCAACTGATGAGGTACAAAATAAATTGTCAAGCATAACTCCGTGGAAACTGACTTCTTTCAAAAAGATCATCATTCCCAAAGGATTATTTGCCGCAAGATCAAACTTGCCAATCTCCAGGAAACGACCACCTTGCGCCAAACAACGAACCGACGCTTGGAGTTTCTCCTCGGCTAATGAATTTAAAACGATATCCACTCCGTCACCATTTGTTTGTTGAAGAATCATTTGCTCGAAGCTGATATTGCGCGAATTTCCAATATGATCATCCGGGATTGATGGGAACATTTCACGGATAAACTTTCGCTTTTCAGGAGTTCCTACAGTGGTGTACACTTCACAGCCTTCGTGAAGTGCAAGATGTATTGCCGCCTGACCTATACCGCCAGAGCCACAATGAATGAGCACTTTGTCACCTTTTTTCATCTCGCCACGTACGTACAAAGCCATATAGCATGTTGCATACACGCATGGAACAGTGACCGCATCTTCTAACGACCAATTGTCAGGTATATTCCAGCATAAATTTCTATCAGGTTTGACAATATTCGATAAACATCTAAAAAAAGATAAATATATTAATGACACAAATCTTAAGATACTAAAGTATTTTAAAATATATAAAATAATATTTTAAAAAAGGTGTTTTGTTGTAATTTTGCAAAAATAAAGTTAAAAATATTTTATTAAGAATATTACTTTTGAGTGCAAAGTCCCATTACGCGACGACCAGTCGTATCGATACCAGCCCATTCTAAACCGATATCATGACCATAGCTTGTATTATTATTTAAAACGAGTTTTCCTGTAGTCAACATGATATCCTTAAAATTGAGTGGCGCGTATGCTACATAAACCAAATCTTGATTGATATCGGAATGTATAGAACCTTCAACCCAACGAAGTGAACTTAAGTCACCAGCTACCTATTATTTAAAAATAAAAAGAATATATATTATATATAATTCTTTATATAATTGCATGTAAAGAAATAATTAAAAATATTAGTTATGTTTTTTTTTACATACTACGTACCATTTGATCGATATATGCATGATGAACTAACTTTGGCTCTAAACTCGACAGCAATTGATGTCTGTACGAACCCCATATTTTTCCTGGTTTTAATACATTGATTGGTAAATCTAACTGAAGCTGTTCCGAGTATAATGGATTTTGTAACGAAAATTTAGGAGCTTTGGTATCTTGTATCAATATGCTTCTAATCACTTCTCCGCCTGGTTCCTTTCTTAAACAATTCACGAATCCTAACAAACCACTTTCTAAATCTCCTTCGCTAACGAGAATTATCCTCATGTCAGCGATCTCATTTTCTAAATTCATGAACGAATTTAATTTCTCGAGCCAGGTGAACTCATCATTGTTAACCCGGATAATTTCTGTCTTTCTACATAGCTGCTTTTTCTTTTTTAAAAGTATAATAGTTTCTTCGCCTGTATTCTTTTCTAAAATCACATCTAAGTTGTATTTTGACGGTATCGAAAGATTCTCGGGTTTGAACGATTTTTCTCGGGTCAGTATAAAACCACCGTTTTTCAATTTTGACAAAATTTTATCTAATTGATGATTCTTACTTACTGAGAGTAACCCAATACCAACCGCAAGTAAAATATTCTCTTCTTTGGGTATATTATTTATATCAATGGCAGTCACATTTGAAAGCAAATCGTCATTGCCATTAAAACGATTAGATGGTGCTGACAAATAAATCTTCGACTGAATCAAGGGTAAGTTACCCAGAATTTCAGTAAGCATGGGTGATGCCAATTTATCCTCCGTTACATCGTCGGAATCATCAATCAATTCGATAGTCTTTACATGAATAGTTTGATGATATTCAAGCATGATCTGCGTGGATAAACTAATTGCCTCTTTCAGCGATACTTGTGCTCTGTCGCGATGAGCCACAAATTTATATTCTTCAAGAACTGGATCACCGCTTGTCAATCGACGAGGTATAGCCGTAGCTTTAACACCACGGATTTCAACCCCTCCTGCTATTATAGCGTCCATATCTTTGTACACATGTACAGCAAATTCTACAATAAATATATTTATATAAAAAAATGTGTTATTACCCGTAAGTAATATATCTTAGAATAAAAAATTGTAACTGGTTTTATTATATACATTTTTATAGCAAAACTCGTAAAATAAAATTTATACTATAATTATATATTTTACAATATATTTCACAATTTAATTATTCATTATAAAGTCAAAAAATAAATAAACTTACGTCTATCTTCTGGATTTAATTTTCGAATTTCTTGCTGGTGAAGCTTAGTATCGATCACAATCTTCCGTATTTTCGTAGGTACAAATAATGCTTTCGTATCTATTCCAAGAATCATTATTTGTAACATGTTGTCGAGAAACGTTACCCAATTACCCATCCAAGCAATATGTCCCTTGTTTCCTGACTTAGATGCGCTTTTTAAAGAACGGAACATTCCTGAATATTGATATCCTCGTAGCCTTAACTCTTTATAAATATCCTTGGTATTCATCACCTCTTCCTCCTCGTCATCTTCTGGCAAAAGCGCAGCGGGTATCTTTTCTTGCGCGGGATTCTTCACAATTCGAATAAATCCAGTTACAATAGCACTGCTATTTTCCGTTACTTCGAATCTGCCAGTGCCTGCAAAAATAATTACCGCGATTAATTATATATTATAATTAATGAGAATATATAATATTTAAAAGTATCGAGGATACCTTTTTGAACCATAACTGTTAATTGAATTTCGCCTTCCTTCGGTATATGGGTAGCGCGAATAAAAGTGACATCTTCGAAAACGACCGATAGCTCTGTGTGCATTTCTGCATGCAACATACCCATAGTTTCCCATGCCATAGCAAGATACCCAATGGCAGGTATCAAAGTTTTCCCATCGATAATATGACCGTTCATATATTCAGTGTCCTCGTCTGATAATGTCAAAGTAACGTTTCTCTCTCCGGAAGTAATTTTTTTTTGCGTCTTGTATGACGTTACGTACCAATCGTCAGAATGTTCCCATCTGAAAAAAAATCAAATTATTTACTTCAGTTTATTATCTTACCAAAAAAAAACCCAGACGCGAGTTACGCGCGCGCCTGTAAAAAAAAATCACTGAAACATTTAAATTATTTTTGCAAACCTACCTAACGGAAGGTGAAATCATCGGCGTACCACGACTGACTGGATATTCAACAGGCGGATAGAGTCTCGCAATATTCGGTTGTAGCCCAGCATTGTAAAGCTTACCGATTGCTTGTAATAAGACCTCGACATTGTCTTTGTGACCGCGCTGAGTGAGTGCAATATTCGTGACTCCTGAACCAAGAGATCGCCTTAGAATGGCCTGTAGAAGACCATGGGGCGCAATTTCGATAGTCACAGCGTCCTTCGGAATCATACGTGCCGTTTCTTCAAACAGTACAGGACTTAGAAGATTGTTAGTATGATATTCGGCGGACGACAACTTCGCAGACGCAGTGGACCATTTGTTGCGAGGTACAGATGTGCTCACCCATTTTCGGCTACGCGGTTTTGGTTCAGGAATTACTTCGTTCAAGTAAGCCAATAGTTTCGGTCCAGCAGGCGCGATGTAGCGACTGTGATAAGGTATATTGCTGCATGGAACTTCTTTAGCGAAGATTTGTTTAGCCTGGTCAAATAAGCTTAATTAAAATTATATTTTAACTGATATACAATTATTTTAACATTATTTTAAATTGTGAAAATTGCAAATTTTTATCAACAAAATAGCTTTATTAATTTATAAATAATAATTTAAAATATAAATTTATTAAAAAAAAAAAAAGACAAAAGTAGACCTGTAGTTCAGCAACAAATTCCTTCATCGAATCAGCAGGTCCACTGATAGTGCTACTGTCAGCAGAATTGTGACAAGCCACTTCAATATCAGACGGGCACATATCTTTGACGTCGTCATAGCCAAGACCGACCGCTGCCATCGAACCGTAAATTACTTTAGTTTCAATGGACGCTAAACCTCTCGAGTATGCTGATAAAATCATTTGTTCAGCAGTAAAGCATCCGTCTGCATAAGCGCAACCAAGCTCTCCGACGGAGTGACCAATAATATTATCCGGCACGATGCCTATTGATGTAATGAGATCGACGAGACCAATCTATAAAATTTATATTGCATTAAAATACGATAAAGAATTAATACAATTTAAAAAATCTCATGTGCATATGTATAATACTTACGCGATTATGTGTGACTCACCTGTACTGCCGCGATACCCACGAATGAATGTAAAATATTGTCAAAAATAGTTTTATCTTTGTTTGTTAATATATTAATAATATCTACACCACGCGGTCGTAAGATTGCATCGCATTTTTTAATGGCTTCAGCAAAGACAGGGAATTTCATTAAATCAGCACCTTGAAATTAATAAAGCACATTTGAAATTAATAAAGCGAATATAAAAAGTATTGAAATAAAATACAATTATTTTTTAATTTTATTGTGGAAATTAATGTAATACATACCCATTCCAGGCCATTGCGATCCCATACCAGAAAACACAAACCAAATCGGTCTGGCAGCTCCCAAATAATTTTCTGTTTCTCTTATGGAACGCTCCGAAGTCTTGGAACCGACTATTGTAAATCCTCGATACAAATGTCCCTGAATATCATCGGAATAAATGTCGTGTAACAGACGAATATATTCAGTATCTACCGGATGCTTTTCAATCTATAAAAAATTAAAAGTTTTTTTAGTTGATAGTGATAGCCGAAAAAATATTATAGCTTAAAAATAAATTTAATTAAGCTTTCAATAATTATATTCGATTCGCTTTAGATTTAAAGCAATCCGCACATCTATTATTTTTTAACTGCTTTTACTTACGTCGTCTAAGAATACTTTAATAGATTCCTCCGTACGTCCAGATACTGTTACGAGCCTCGGTAAATCGTCAGTTGGTGCTGCATTATTAATTTTGTTTTTCGTATAAGATTTCAATATAATGTGGCAATTGGCACCACCGAAACCGAAGGAATTAATACCCACGTAACCACCATTCCATGGTGTCAGCTCGGTAACAACTTTGAGCCTGCCGTCTTCGAGAGCTTTTAAGCCTTCTCGTGGCCGATTATAATGTAAATTAGGTGGAATTAATCCGGTTTCCATTGCTCCTATTACCTAAAATAAATGACAATAATTTTAATTAAATTTATTTATCTCATAAATATTTCTTTAAAAAAAAAAAAATTAATAAAATTACCTTTACAACTTGACACAAGCCGCTAGCGGGTTCAGAATGACCCATGTTTGATTTAACAGCTCCGATCAACAAAGGGTTTGTTCTCTCCTTGCATATAGCTGTCTCAATCGCGTAAAGTTCTTCGGGATCCCCAACTTTGGTACCTGTGCCATGGCATTCCAAATACGACAAATCGTTCGGCGATAAGTTGCAATCGGCGTAACACTCTTTCATCAATTTGCTCTGCATCTTGCTTGATGGAAATGTGATGCCCTGCTCCTTGTAACCATCGCAATTCGTTTTACCGTAGACCAGTGTGGCGTAAATCCGTTTCGCGTTCTTTGCCTTCTGCAGATATATAACAGAAATTGTTTCACTGCGAGCATAGCCATCCGCATCGATATCAAACACCTTGCTACGACCATCAGGCGACAAAACCCCTGAAATCATTACAATATATATGAAAATAATCTACTATATTCTCAATTATTTATTTCTAATTAATTCTCTTGTATAGCCGCAATTACAAGTTTTAACAAAAGTCTCGATCTTTTCTCAATTTATCTTTATATATTTCTTTTGATATACAGTTCCAAATATCAATCAATCTTTTTTTTTTTATAACATAATTGAGAATAAACGATCATACCAAGACGAGAAAATTGTAGTGACACGTAAGGATGAAGGCACAGATTTGATCCTCCCACGATAGCACCTTCGCATTGACCATCTATTAAGCATCGATAAGCATGCTCTAATGCGACTAAGCTCGAGCTACAAGCCGAATCCAGAGTATAAGATGGTCCAGTTACTCCCAGCCAATAAGAAATTCTATTTGCCAGCATGGCTCTGCTACATCCAGTAATTCCAAAACCATTTACCTAATTAAAATAAAAATCTGTATGTAAAAATAGAACATAATTCATTTTCTTTAATTGTTAAGACTTTCATTACTTATCCATCCTTTTTATCCTACGTTTAACAGTAGACAAATAAATTATAAATTAAAAAAAAAAATGTTATTAATGTGTTACAAATGTGTTACCTCAAAGAAATTTCTAATCAAAAAGATTTTTTGAGCGCCGCACCGATTTTAATAACAGTCCCCACGCGCGCCACTTAGAAGCGTCACTTACGACGATATAAAATCATGTTACGACAAAAATGTCAGTCAGTTGTTTTTTCGCGGTCTATGTTAAAGGTTAGTGTCCCTGCATCGGTGGCAGACGCAGCTTAAATTTAGTGTCAGCCACCGGTGGTTAACGCGGCCTAAACGAAAAGTCCAGCGTCAGCCACCGACGGCTGACGCCGCGCTCAACGTGTTAATAACGTACCTGTAATTTTTCGTAAAACCAAGTCTTTTCCGATTCCGAGAAGCATGCGCCCACAAAAACGCCAATTCGTGATCCTCGTAATTGCTTTGGATTAATTCCAGCATCGACGACGGCCTCGTAAGCATGTTCTAATAACATCCTGCACATCGGATCCATCGTATGAGCTTGTTTAAAATGAACTCCAAAAAACAGCGCGTCAAATTTGTTAACGTCATTAATTTTCCCTGTACGCTGAGGGATATCCGGATGATCTGTTAGCATTTAAAAAAATATATAAATTGTATCATGTTATATCTGAGATATTTCTTAATTTACGCTGATTTATTAATCACCTAATTTCCATCGGCGATCGTCATCCGTAACCAAATCTTTCTTACTCATTAAATTGTTCTTAAACTCTTCAACATTGTTAGAATCTGGAAATCTCCCAGCAATACCAGAGATCACGATTTCTTCTCCAGGTAGAGGTGCCTTGTAAGTTTTTCTAGTTGATTTCGTCGCAGACATCGTTCCCAAAATCACTTAATGGTTTTCTCAATAAGAAAAGTGTTGTTAATTGTTGAAATATTATCTCATTAATTGAGTTATTTCATCAATTACTAAAAACGTTTATAAATAAATTTCTTATTAATTCTTGCACTATATAACAGTTTTAAAGTGTTCTAAGCAACTTGACGAGCTCATGAACCGATTTTGTGAACGACAAACCGCGACTAAAAGATGAGACAGCGGAAATCAACGACGTTTTATAATAAAGACTCCCTACCCCCTATGAATTCCATTATTGTTACTTTGACCTTTCTTAAACATATGCATCGCTAGTGAAGAAGATCGATTTTTTAATAGCTTAGTATATTTTCAGCACTATTCTAAAAGACATAAATATTACAAATAATGGCAAAATTATTAATAACCACCTATTATTCACAGACAATAATTTTGTAATGAGAATATCTACGTCTTATTTAGCATGCTTTTATCAATCTCGTTACAATAGAAAAGCTTACTTTTGCTTTGCAGGCGATATACATTTTTAATATTACAAGCTAAATTACAATAAATTTGAATAATTTTTATAACATTGTGTAGAAACGTTTATCAGTTTTTCTACCCATAAAAAAATTTTAATATTTATACACTCGTTCAGAAAAAAATTATTAAATTAAAAGTTGTACAAATATGTACGTACGTATATAAAATAAAAGTATAAAAATTATATATTTTTAATTATTTCATGCAGCTGTTGTTCCAATCTGAATCGTTATATATAAGAAAAAGTGATCTAAAACAATAATATAACAAACTAAGCCAAATAAAAAATTAAGTACTGTCAATATAATTTCAACTATAATAAGTTACAAGCGAAGTTTCTTTTATAATATTTTCCTGCTGTTTGTCTAATGAATATTCGATAGAAGTCAAGGGTGGCCGGATATCGTATCAGAATACGTAATATATGCCTTCATTAACATTCTGTATTAGTTACATTGACGCATAGTATGATGCAATATCGAGCGAATTTTTTAAATTAAATACTTGTAATCTATTTTTTTAACATTTAAAGAAATTTCTTTAAATTGCAGCATTTTATTTCAATAAAAAGAAAGATATTAAGAAGGTATTTGAGATATTAAGGAGATATTAAGAATAAGAAAAAAATACAAAAAGATACAGAAACAAATAAAAACAATATTTTTAAGTATTGTTATATATACTTACTGTTAATTCATGATCTCAAGATTTTACGAACTTGAATCAATTCTGTATACCGCCTGGAATAACGCAAATTTTTCGTTCGTGATTGCAATTTTCTGTTGCATCACAATCTGATAAGAGGAAATCGTTTGCCTATTAATTTCATAATTTGCAATTATTTTATTTGGAGCGTTTCTCCACGGAAAAAATATTTCCAATATTTAATAGATATGTTTAACTGTAAATAACGATATTATTAATAATAATATATGTACGCTTGAAATCTGCAAAATACCGAATTGTTCGTATCCGTTTGACTCGGCTTTATTTTTAAGCATTAGATATACACTTATTTTCTAAAAACAAATAGTGATATAAATATCAGATATTGCAATTAAAATATTTTTATTTTTATATTTATTTTAGACTACTTAAATTATAAAAATATAAAAGTTATTTTTAATATATAAAATAATATATTATGATATGCTGCTATCGTAATAATTTTTACACGATATAATCATTTAAGTACGCGTACTTTTATTATTTATAGATAAAAATTGTCCTTATTTTACTAATTGTACTTCAAAAAAAAATTAAGCTTAATGATATAAAGATTTTTGTA
Organism: Cardiocondyla obscurior; assembly: GCF_019399895.1. NCBI lineage: Eukaryota > Metazoa > Arthropoda > Insecta > Hymenoptera > Formicidae > Cardiocondyla > Cardiocondyla obscurior. The sequence continues at coordinate 754,553 of NC_091881.1, forward strand.
AGTCTAATATGAAATAAAGCCGCGTATTGTTTAACCTTTTTAACCCTCCAATCGTTTATAACGTAGTGAATTTATGTAATGTAAAGTTCATTAATAATACGTGAACGATATTTTAGACATTATTTGATTAAATTACAAATGTCTTAAAAATACTTATAAACAAATATTTATTAATTATATTATGTAAAAAAAATTAATTATGTAATAAATCAATACATAATGGCAGTAAGATTAAACGTATAAAAAATTGTAACGATTAAAGGGTTTAATAATACGGCAAGTTCTGAAATATTCATTAAATATATAAAACATATGTGTTTTTTATATTAATAAACCATTTTTGTAGAGAAGCATAATAATTAATTATAAATTAGATATTATTCAAGATTATTTAACGTAAAATTAATTTCAATATTTTTGCACTCCAACAAAGTGTACCTTTTTTCCTTGTCCATCTAAAGCCTCCATTAAGCTTGATGTAAAACTAAACTCTGAGCTGCTTTCGTCTTCTTGACCCCTGAAATAAAAAGTACGATTAATAATCTGATATATCTTTGATTTACCTGTGAAGATAATTTCATTTCGAAAAAAAAGACATACAATGTATCGAGACTTGTTAAACTGCTGTTTAACGTTGTCATATTGGTAAAACCATCTATCTTCAATAATTCGAGATAAGAATTAATAGTAGCCACATAAATTCCTTTTGAACCAGCTGTACCTAAATAACGTGGACTAGATAATTCGATTAAAGTACGTTCGGGATTATTCTCTGAAGAATTATACGCTTCCATGTCTAGTTTTATAACTTCGACAGACGAGAAATGAATAATAAACAAGTATGGCTTGCAAAATGCTAAAATGTTAATAATACACAGAATTAATAATTTATATGACTGCTTAATGAGTTACATTTACGTAATTGATACTTACCAAAAGCAAAAGGTAAATTATTCCACACTGGATCAACAGAGCGAGTCCTTCTACCATTTTCATCCACAAATACACCAAATTCATTGTAACACAGTAAAAGCTCCGCCGTGCCATACGTTGTACTGGAAATATTTAAAACACAAACAGGAAATATACCGAGTTTCGCTGCGCTTGATATTGCCGCTTTAATTGAACTATTGTCCTCTTCTGGGAACTCTGTAAATAATGCATTGGTTTACTTTTTTTTCCCCCCAAATTATATTTCTTGTTAAAATAAAAATCATTATACATTTTCAGTTTTATTTTAAAAACTACAAAATTTAAGAACTTATTTAAGCATGTAATTATATGCTTACCATTTACGACATAAGTTTGTAGATCAATTTGCAAAAATTTATGACAACCAACAATGAGAAAATTTGTAGTGAATATAGCACAACTGCAAGGCTCCTGTGACTCAAGTTTACGAATCTCTTCAAATTTTCCGGAATCTTCTCCAATTTTCCATTTTAATAATCTGTATTAATACATAAATCGAGTAAAAATTGTATTATAATACAATCTATGTTATATTCGTATTTAAATTAAAAATTACATACATCACATGAGATTTAGTTGCGGCGCAAAGTATCTCGTTTTGCAATTGATAAAGATGGCAACTATTAGTATTAGACGATACACTCTTCGTGTTAATTGCCGGTCGAGAACAATCAGCAGCTAATGCATTATTTTTTAATAACCTTAAGTTACAGTATACCAATTCGCGGTATTCACCAGCTATCATTAAAGCTAGATCCAAGTGAGAATGTAAAGATAGCTGGTGTATTTGTTTAACACCGCGAATTGTAGTAAGACTCTGAGATTTGGAAGCACAATATGAAAATAGGCCTTCTTGTGCACCCAACAAAAGCACATTTTCTGTGCCCAAATCCACAACGCAATTTAGATCCAACTAGAAAACGTGTTAGATTTTAGAAGATTAATATAATACAAATACAAAATTATCAATAATTACTCACCTGATGTTTTTCTAATCTGAGTACAGTTTGATATTTTTTACATTTAGCTATAGGATATGAATTTTGAATCACGAGGGAGTTTAAAGTTTTAATCCACTTTCTCTTATCAGCCTGACTCAGTGCCATGACGTCCAATCTAGACGAAGGCCAACAAGTCGTTACAGAATTTGATTCTATTCTGAAGATGAATGGAACATCAGATTTTGCTGTTCCTAATACGTCAGGCTGCTGTACTACTTCGGAAACATTAAAGCCATTATTCTCTATTAAATTTAAACGATTTATCGGTGCCATTCCTGCACATGGCTGATGCTCGTATACGCATAAGCACGGTCCTTCTAATTTCAAATACTTTCTCTCCCAGCAGGATTTTGATCTACCAGGCACTTTTACCCAGCCTTCCATAGAAACTTCATGTTCTTTACAAGGTGCAGTTTGTAAATCCTATATAACAAGTATTCAAATGTATATATATAAATAAAATAATGTATGTATATAAATAAAATAATGTATATATATAAATAAAATGTATATATATAAATTGTCATAAAAATATTAAGACTAAGAATAAATAAAATGCAATTTTTTACCGCATCTGGTTTATCCGGCTGATCAATCGCTAAAGTCTGAACGCTATCTCCAATCGACGATAAGCTGTCATCACTATCCCGACAATATTTAGAAAAATCGCTCAATACTCCACAATTAGTAGACACAGACAATGTGCATTCCATATGCGTCATAATTTGACACTTGCTGCATATGCTGGCATGTCTTCCGAATTGTATATCCTCTGAACACGCCGCACATCTTCCAGCACGCATAGGTAATCCAACATTAAATTTATGTGAAATATGTCCCATCCGCTGCGGAGATAATTGTCTAAGTAATGAGCTACTGGTCTCTACAAAACTTTTCATCTTTTTGCTTTCGCGTTCTGGCGTTGTCGGAGATGCAGGTGCAGATGCAGACGAAAAGGCAGTTTTAGCTTTCTGAATTAACAACTGATCCGTCAACGTCTTAACCTTTGCCCGTTCTTTTGCAAGTTGATTTTCCAATTCGCGATATCCTACAGGCATGCTTGTACCCACAGGTGGCATGTTCTCTTTTTGCTTTACACCGAGTATTTTGTCACACATAGTTTTTTTCTTTTTACTACATTCTTCTAATTTTAACTGCAAGTAATCAATCAGCTTTGTTTGCTGTTGTCGAGTGCTCTCGGCCTTAACTTCTCTTTCTTGATAAAACTGTCTCATCTCTTCTAAGACATTTTCCAACTCTGTTATTCTTGATCTTAATTCTTGGCCTTGATCTATACTGGTTTGCAGATCGCCCATAAGCGCGAAATTTGCTTCTTTCAATTCATGTACTCTCGTCAAATATTCACTACTTTCTTCTTTCACATTTCTTGATTCTCCTTTAGCAATTTCCAGAGCACGACTTAATTCTGAAATATCGCACTTCATTTGACCACATTTCGTAGTCAATTCTTCTACTTGTACAGTAAGTTGCTGAGCGAGTTTTTTATATTGATCTTTTTGAACGATAAGGCTATTTCTCTCGCTTTCTATATCACTCGTTTCGGATTCTAATCGCTCGATATTACGTTCAGCCACCTTTCTTCGCGTTTTTTCTTCGTTCTGTGCAATATGTGCCTCACGTATTTTTGTCTCTGCGGCTTCCAAATCTTTCTGCAATTTCATTTTATCTTGAATTAACATATTTTCGCGTGTTTCATGATCACTTGTTAATCTTTCATAGTCTGTCAATTGTTCCTCTAGGACTGTACATGTTTCTTTTAAAAGCTCGTTATTTATTTCATAGCCTTTGATATCCTGTTCTAATTTTACGATTTTAGACTCAAGTTCAGATTTTTCTTCGTTGTACTTAGCAATTGTCTGTGTTAAACGTCTGTTTTCAGCATTCAGGGTATCAACACGCTCTTGATTCGATCGCATTTGTTTACGAACTGCATCTAATTCCCTACGTAACGATGCACTAGAAGACTGTAATTCCTCGATTTGATGATTAGCTTGAGTCAAAGCCTAAAAAATATAAAAAATAAATAATAATTAGCATTAAATAAGAATTATTTTACAAAAATTTTAATTTATATTAAAAATTGTTTAACACTTTAATAATATGTACCCTTTGTGCTGAATCAGCCTGCATTTTATTTCGCGACGATTCTTTTGTAATATCATTTAACGATGTTTTCGCAATATTTAATTCTTTCAATAATTTTTTAGAGTTTTCTTCTTCTTCTTTTGCTTTACCACTTAATTTTTCTTGTAACTTTTGTTTCTCTTCTTGTAATGATTTTATTTTATCCTCAGCTCGTTTAGCTTCCCTCACTGCTATACGCTTATCTAAGTTAGCGTCTGATAATTCTTTTTCTTTTTTCCATAAAGCTAACTGAGCTTGTTTTGCTGTCTGTCTTTCAACTTTTATATCATCTTTTAATGTTTGAATGTCTTGTTTTAATTTTTCTACGTTTTCTTGACCATGAAATACTTTTGTATCGATTTCAATATTTGCTGTGCGAGTTGCACCTGGCATATCATCCAAGTGCCTAAGAGTAGCATTTTCTGCTTCTAATTTCGTGACACTGTGTTCCAAACGTTTCAACAATTCCTCCAAATTACCAACTCTGCGTAATTGTTCTTCTGCAATTAAATAACAATTAAATTAAATTAAAAAACGGAGTATAAAACAAAAATAATTTATAATTTTGTTTTTTAGATTTTATTTACCCTCTTTTTCCAAAGAGTCCTGTAATTTCTTCTGTAATACAGCCTTATCCTGAGCCGCTTGTTCCAAATTTACAGCAAGCGCCTCACTTTGCTCCAAATTCATCATAGTTTCATTTAAGTCAGACTTGGCAATCTATGAAATGTAATTAAATTTAAATACATTTTGTATCTTTGTATTTAATATTTTCTAAATGTCGTTCGTGTAGAAAATATTCATGTACTTACCTGCAATTGTTGTTTTAATTGTTCATTTTCCAAATTCATCTTTTCTAATTGCTCTTGCATAGTTGTGAGCATTTGTTCTGATGTCTTCAAATCGTCTATCTGTCTTGCTCGCTCTTGCAGTTGTTTGCGTAAAGTATCGATTTCGTTATCTCTCGCGGGTAATGTGGCTTGTATAGTACGTAACTGTTCCTGACAGTCTTTTAATTCGTTTTGAGCAAGTTCTAGAGCAACGTTCAATCTCGACTCGCGGCAGTGGTTCGAATCTTGCTCGTTTCGTAATCTTGTCTCGAGATCTGTATTTTTTGCCGTTTCAAAGTCCAATTTCGCTCGCAATTCAGCGAGCTGAGTATGAGCGCGTGCGGCAATTTCATCTAATTTAACTCCTACACCTTGAACACTTTGTCTGTTTAATTCGCGTGTCTTTGCTAAAGATTCTTTATACTGTGTCTAAATAAATATACATAATAATAAAGAGTTAATATTATTAATGGTTTTACATTAATCACATTTATAATTGTACAAATTATCTCACTGTAAAGTTACTTACTTGAAACACACGTAATTTATCCAATTCTGCATTTGCAGTTTGCAGTTCACACTCTGTTCTCTGCAGCTTTGAACTCATTTCATTATTACTTGTACATAGTTCTGTAATTTTTGTAGTTTGTGCCTCAATATACTTATTTAACTGTGCAACTTTATCTTTCTCTGCATTTTCCCATTTGCGTTTAGCGTCTCTTATTAATCCAAGTGCTCTAGTTTCTAAATCTCTTCTTTCTTGCCGTTCAAGTTCTAACTCAAGCAACACACAAAAATTTTATTAGATAAGAAGCATATCATATATTAATTAAAACAACTGTGGACCATGTAAAATATTTTCCACAATTGTTTGTTCATCAAATAAGACATAAATTCAGATAATATAATTAATGCTTTATCATGTACCTAATGTTCTTTTAATTCCTGCTAATTCTGATCTTGTAGCTATCAGTTCTTTCTCAAATATATCTCTCTCTTTGTTAGAAGCTTCCAATCTTCGTGCTTTCTCCTCTACCTTGGATTCCATCTGACAGAATTCTCTGACTTTATCCTGTAGTTCTATTATTCTCTTTTGCTTCTCTTGAGCTTCTTTCTTTTTTTCATCTAATTTTGCTTCCAGCTCCATTTTTTCCTTAGAGAACTTGTCTGATTGCAAATGCTTAGGAAATTTATATTCAAAGTATGGAGATCCTTTTGACCCTGTTGCAATTTCTGTTTCTGCAGTTTCAGCTACAAAAATCATACAGTATAAAAAAATATGACAAAAATTAATAATCAAAATCGAGCATGAAAACTGTATTCTTAACATTTATCAAATATATATTTAAAGTATATAATTGAGATCTTCATTAATTAAATCACAGATACAATACCCAGACTTCTTCGGATACCAGCTAAATCAGATCTGACAGCCACTAGTTCCTGAGCCAATTTGTCTCTTTGTTTTATACTCGCATCCATTTTCTGTAATTTCTCGTCTGGATCGCAGAAATATTTACATTTGGCACGAGGCTTTTCGCAGGTCTCCAGCGCCCGCTTGCTCTGACCGAAACGTAAGCCACTGCCTCCCAGCTCCATGATCTTCGGCGTCGTCAGTCCATAACACCACAACCATAACTGTCGGAAACTTCTAACGGTCGTAAGCAGCTTCGTGTGTAGAATTCGAATTTAATAATCGTTTGTGAAGTTAGAGAGCGCGCGCGATTGCCAGCAGCTCAACGAAAAAAAAAAAAAAAAATAATTACGTACCGATAAAGACCGAATTCAAATACAAATACAGAAATGTTGAAGAAAAATGATAACTATTGTACTTAAACAAGATACAATTAATTAAAAATGTGACACAGATAAATTTTTTGGCATCTTATTATAGCAAAATGTATAAATTTAATAATTAATAATATTTGAATAACAAACGCATTTCTAAAATACTTTTTATATGTTATATCCGATTAATTAAAAACTTTTCTACGCATTTTTGTAATTATTAATTAAATATTTATCGAGGATTAAAATCGTGTCAGAGTCGGATTGAGTTACGCACTTTGATGAGCTATTATTTAATAAATTCTCTTTTTATTGTGCTTTATTTTATTTTATCTTATTTAACTTTATTTTATTTTATTTTAAATTGTTTGATTTTATCTGATCATTGATCTTTCTAACCTCTCTCGATGTTTTAACAGACGGTAGCGCCGGGAGCACTTGGTAAGCGGAATATCTTGAAACTACCAAAATCGATGTGACGTTACATCGATTTTGGTAGTTCCGAGATATTTCCTTTACCAACCGTTCTCGACGCTACCGTCACCGAAGAGAATCCGAGAGAACTTTGGAGCTATATCAAATTAATTAAACTCAGTCACGAGCCGCTACCAGCAAGTCGCGAGTGCCGCGACGGTAGCGTTGTCTGAATAAACAATGGACTGTACTTCGCGGTACAAATGTCAATGTGACAACTATTCAATAAATATTAAGTCATCAAGTAATATTGTATAATTCGCTAATATTTGACGTAAGGTGAGAAATGGGAAACAGCAATTCCGCGCAACCACCGAATATTCAAAAAAATCGTAAGGAAGACCGTAGCAAGTAAGACATTTTCTGCTTTATACCGTGGTCCCGCGTGTAACTTAATAATCATTTATATAAACGTAAAAGCAACAATTGTTCGCTTTTACCGCCGTAGCACAGAATGTAGACAATGAGCACAACACAGCACGCAGAAGCGTACTTTGCAGTTTTACCTTTCACGTAGCGCAGATACCGGGAAAGGTAGACAAGCTGCGAGTGGAAGCGGTAAAACCGCAGGCCAGAGTTCGCAAATTAAGCACAAGATCCAGCCCCGAGCAACAAACCCTTTCATCATTTTCTTCCTACAACTTTGTGGCAAGAATCCGAATGAGCACGTCACCGTGATAGCACGAGCCGCGGGCAAACAGTGGTCCCAGATGACTTCCCAGCAGAGAAAAAAATACGTGGACCTTGCCAATGAGGAGAAAAAACTGCGCCAGAAAAAGAAACGGAAGAGAAAACGTTCGTCTAAATATGCAAGGTAATCCACGAAAAAGGCAGCGCTAAATCACTATCAAGCCAATTGTGTAACATAGAAATGTACCAAGTTTATAACGTTATCTTATACTTACAACGAACAATAAATTTGATTAATCACAAGAATATAAAACTCAACAAAAAATACACTCCAAACTAAATTAAATATTTAATCGCATTCTTGTTTTCAGGACAAAGTAATTAAACTCGGAGGCTTGAGTTCACACAGAAGAATTTTGAGTTATCATATCATACGAAGCATCTGAAAAATAATCAAGCATTATCACGCACAATCACGTATTTTTGATTTCTTTTTTATTTGTTAGTAGTCTTTTTTTAGATCTATGTACAATAAATATTGATGTATTTTTATACATTATTAATTATCTTATTATTCAATTACTCTAAACTAGGCGATCCGCCGGTTTTTCTTTCGTTTTTCTTTTCGTTCTCTCGTCTGAAAAAATTAAACTCGTAACGTTTCGTACCATAAATATATTATTTTTTTTGTCGTCACGACCGTTCCGCGAAGCGTCGCCCACAACGAGGGAGGGAAATTACGCGGTTTCGGGGTAATATGTTGACGGTAACGTTGCTTACGTTACCGATTTTTTTTTTTTTCCTTTTTCCTTTTCCTTCATTTCGCGAAGGGAAATCGACGTACGCGCGCGCTTCCTCTCGCGATTTCGATACAAAAAATAATTTCGGCACGAGTCCCGCGACGCTTCGTGGAAAGGCCTGATTGCGCGCTCCGTTATTCTTTCCGAAACTAGAGCTACCCTCTCGCGATATTAGGTAATAAAAACATATAATAATGAATGCCGAACGAAGGCGTGACATCGTATATGTGACAATTAAAATATAACGTATGATTACATTTCCCGTGTGAGCCTGTATGCATGTATGTGAGTGTGATAAGAGTGTGTGTATGTGCGTGTTGCGTGTATTTCATCTGTCACAATAATAATGATTATTAATGATAATAATAATTAATAATAACAATTGATAAAAATTATGTGAACGATAGCGTTGACGATCGAGATTGAAGATTTTACATTGGTGAGACGATGTCGGCGACAATTAATCGACTTTCGTAATAATACAATGAGGATTATCATAGCAGTTACGCAGTTACCTTTTTTTTTTCTTTATAATACAGTAAAGTACAAGTGTGCCAACTTAAACAACAATGCTCAACAATTGATAATATCAAACAGAATATTATTCGTAAATATATTTATATATATTTATATATATAAATACATAAAACGTAACACTGCTGCGGTTTCGCGAAGGAATGCCCTACTAAAAATAGGTATCCGCATTTCTTACTTTTTATTTTTTTTTTTTCCCCTCACTTATCCTTTCTTTCTTTCAAATTAGAGACGAAAGGCAGCGGTACCTTGGTCGAAATAAATCCGTCAAGATAACGTCACGTTCCCCTTGTATTTTTCTTCTAATTGAAACGCACAAGTAAACGAACTCGTGCCTTCGGAGAATCACCGATCGATAACTATGATTAAATTGTACCTTGTGTGCAATCTTTGTCGACAAGTTAAGAATCAATTTAATACGAATCTTCTTCGAGTACGGAGGTCAGAAAGTATCCCACTATCAGCAGATGTCGGTGGAGAGATTAGATCTCTTTATTCTTTCTCCTCTTGTCTCTCTGAAATTTAACGTGTAGTTAAAATAATAATGAGCATTATATATTCGCATAACAATATCAGATATACTTGCGCATAACACACGCTAATACACTATGATAATTCACGAATATATTTTACTCAGTCAAAAAAAAAAATAAAAATAAAAAAAAATAAAAAAAAAATAAAAATATAGCAGCATACTTGAACACTTGAATTATCAAACGTAAATCCTGTTTCTGTTGCAAGTGCGTCACTAAGTTCTCTCGCGATACGCGGCACTATCCAATAGTAGCGAGATAAGAATCGTCGTCTTCGGAGGCTGTATAAAGTACCTGGATCAAAAAGAAGGTTGCAAAGACTCAAATCTCGTTGGCAAACAGCACTGATGAAGACAGCGAATGTTGGTTGAAAAAGTCAGTACCACCAATGCGATGTCGGTCACGTAGTTAAAAATTAAAGATGACTCGTCGAAGGTCGTATCGAAGAGAGCATTAACTTGTCGCGCGAAGAAGTTAATTCGTCCGTTCGAACATCGAAGATAATGAATCGATTGAGAGTAGGTGAGCGCGATGGCTAGCGTGGTAGCTGGTGTCGTGGCTAACGCGGCCTCATGGAACTGTTGAGAGGTTGCATAAGACCACCGTTGATGTAGCCGTGATACGTGGTGTAGACAGCCGCCGGATTTTGTTGATGCGGATCTTGCGGATACGGAGCCGGCACATTGACTACACCAACCGGTAGTTGACTCGCCTGATTCATGAACCCGCCGAGCTGTGCTGCCTGATTCATGTATCCGGTGGTTGGTTGGGCTACGCGGTAACTGTACTGAGCGGCCATGAGATTCGTGTTGAGTGCTGCGACGTTCGGACTGACGCGGCTCGCGGCACTTTGCATCTGCGGGCAGGCACCACCCGGGTCGAGGGTCTGTCGATATAAACTCTCGCTGGGATATGGTTGCGTGAGCGACGGCATGTTATTCGCGGACGAACGCGAAGTAGATCGGCTGGGCGGTCCGGGCGTACCAGGAGGCACACTGTTGACATTATAATAATTTTTCGCATAACCTAGAGGACCAACTTGAGGTGGCGTCGGTAACTGCCGCGATGTCTGCGGTGGCGTCATAGTGTGCGGGATGGGCGGTGGTGGCGTGAGGTTCATCGCAGGTGGAGGCGTAGGCGGTATCATTTCCAAACCATTGGTCAGCTGCTGCAGTTTCGCCAGACTACACGAATTAGTGGTCTGGTGACTACCACCGGAGGCAGAAAGCGGGCTCGGCGCCGGAGTATGTGAATGCGGTGGCATCGCGCTTGTTTGTATGTAGAAATTTGTAGCGGTGGTACAAGGCGTTGGTGCACCAGAACGCCCGCTGCGATGTTGAATTACATAGGTATTCTGTGTAGGAAAGCCTTGCGAGCCCGCCACTGCCATGTAATTGCCCTGCGAAATCATTGCCATGTTATGTGAATGCGCGGCGTGCGGAGTATGCGAGTGAGGATGCGGTACTGCCGTGGGCACGCTCATCGACGACGGCGATTGTTGATACTGAGCCGGTACCGTAACGTGAGCAGTATGTGCCACGGTACTGCTATGACTGGTCTGTGATGTCGCGGCACTGTGCTGAGAACTCTGCGCGGCGTGTGACGTTGGTGGAGTGGCCCGATGTGACCTGCTGCTCTGCTGCGTCGATCTAGATCGATGCGTGGTCTGCGAACCGCTGGCGCGCTTACTGTGTGACTGAGACTGCTGTGGTGTTTGAGGCTGAGGTTGCTGCTGCTGCGATTGCGTCTGTTGAGACTGGCTGTGCGCCATACTTTGACTCTGCGCTTGCTGTGCCAGCGACAGCTGCATCGGCTGTGGCGTGTGTGATTGAGGCAATGGTTGCGGCGTATGGCTCTGTGGCAACGGTTGCGGACTCTGCGTAGGTATACTCTGTGGCGTATGCGATTGAGGCAATGGTTGCGGCGTATGGCTCTGCGGAAGTGGCTGCGGGCTCTGAGTCGGGATGCTCTGCGGAGTACGCGGTTGCTGAAGAGATTGCGGAGTATGTGGCTGATGCATCGGATGAATACTTGGATGATGACCCGGTGGAGTATGCTGCGGCATCGAACAGTCGGTGTACTGTACTTGTTGCGGCATATTTACCGACACTGACGACGTAACTGGTGTCGTAATCTGCATAGATACTGAAATCGGCACGCTTACAGACGGCGGGATAGATGGTAAAGCGCTGGGCGGTCTTTCCACGCTGTTTTGCGATGCAAGATCGCTGGCTATAGAAGTAGGCGACTCCAAACCTAACTGGCTTACGTCCAAGTCACATTGACTATAATGCAGCGAATGCACGGAATTAGTTGTCGAATCCGGTGTGTAGACTCCCATAGACGGCAGATCCGGTTGCGATGGCGGTGTTCTTTTTACTGAGCCTGGATTCTCTAAATGTGGAGTAGTTTTACCGCTCTCAGGCGAATGCTGTTTCAGCTCTTCCGTTTGATTCTGTAATTGCAACGTTGTATCTTGATTACTCTCCGCAGTGGAGAACATTTTTTCTTGCGACGCGAGAGGCTCGATTTCTGACGTTACCGTCGCGTTAATTAATACTCCCGCGTCTCTTTTCTCTATAGGCAAAGATTCTGTTTTTGCTCGCGAAACCAAAGACAGATCGATCTTCGTATCTTTCGACGTTTCGGGAACGAGCTCCTCTTTCAAAGAATTTTCACTCTCATCTTTTTTCGGTATAACATTGATCTCTGTTTTTTCGACTTCCTCTTCTTTTGGTGAAGCAACTGGTTCAGGTACTGATTTCGATGCCTCCGGACTGCAAACTGGACGCTTTTCAGTCTCGGAGTCTTTATCACATTCGTTTAAAGTTTCAGTCTGATCGTCGCCGACCGCTGGTGATAAATCCGCTGCTTCCGTCATCCGCAACGAATTTTCATCGTTGCTTTTCTCTTGACATTTGTTATCCGTTTTGTCGTCTTCGTACGATTCTTTTGCGGGGTTCTCTATGCTGGGCGAGGCCGATTGCGTCACGGGCTTAGGCGTCGGCACGGCTATTTCTTCCTCTTCACCTTCATCCTCATCGCCGCCCTCATATTCGCCAGAACTTGCGGATACTACTTCCGTTTCCGTGGGAACAGGTAAACCATTGTCTTCCGCGCTTTCGCTCTTGTTATCATTGTTACTTGAATGCTTCGTGGACGGTGATTCTAACGGTGGCACCGATGGCTGTTTATTATTTCGAACGGGAGAACTTTTTATCGACTCGGGCGGCGGAGATAATGGAGGAGGCGGTATCACAGGACTTTCAGCTCTGTTCTTCGTGCTGGGAGACTCCGGCGTTAATTGTGGCATTTTCAGAGCCTCCGCCGTCGTTTTACTACCTCTACTCCGCCTGGATACTGGCGAGCTTTTAATATCCCGCGCTTCTTCTTTACCATTACATTGCATCGTCTCCTCCAGAGCTTTCTTTTCCTTTGCCTGCATTTTCGTCTGCCGGTTGGTAACTTTCAACAAAAGATCATCCACTTTGCATTGTTTCTTTGCCGGCTTCGACGGACTCGGCGAGTCTAATTTCGGAGGTGTTTTTCTAGTATCCACCAAAGTTTCTTTCAGACTTTCTCTTTCTTTTGCTTTACTATCTCTGTCTCTGACTCTTTCTTTCTCTTTCTCACGATCTCGTTCAGTTTCCCGCTCTCTTTCTTTTTCTCTTAGAGATTCTCGCGTTCTTTTTCTACTGATTAATTCTATTTTCTCTTCTTCGGCCTCTATCCTTTCGGAATGTTTTCGTTTTCGTAAAGGCGTGATAACTGATTCAGATATAAGCGTTTTAGGTGGTCTAATTCTTCTTCTCGACATTGTTACTTGCGTTGATTTAGGCGAAATTATCGGAGTTGCGTTTCTTGTCGAACCAAGACTGCGCGCATTTCTTAGCGTAGATAAGGTCTTCGTTTCTGTTTCAGCTCGAGAATCTTTGCGACTTTCTGCGTTCTCAGTATTACGGCTTTCTCTCGCAGATTCTCTTAATTCTTTCATCGTTTTAATTTCCTTCGTATCTTTAACATCCCTGTCTTCTTTGGACGAAGCCTTGGACGAGTGAGAGGCTGTTGCTTTCTGTGAAGCTTTCGGTTTCAACGGGGTTGATTTTAATGGTGTTGATTTCAAAGATGTTGATTTCAAAGATGTCGATTTTAAAGATGTCGATTTTAAAGATGTCGATTTCAAAGATGTTGATTTTAAAGATGTTGATTTCAAAGATGTAGATTTTAAAGGAGTCGATTTCAAAGATGTCGATTTTAAAGGTGTCGATTTCCTTTGGCTTACTCTCCTACCTCGAGGCTTCTTTTTAATTTTCACTTTTTGTATTTTTTCAACGACAGCTGGCACGAGCTTAGGTTCTATCGCAGGAGACATTTCAGAACCAGTGTCACCGCTCTCCTCTGGATTTTGATACGGATTAGGAATTTGTGTGAGCAGCGGTATCCATCTGAGGCAATCGGGATCCAACTTGATGCGGAAACTTTTCCGTACTTTCACCATGTGAGCATCTACCTTGCTCCAATCAACTACCACAGCCACTTTACTAGTGTTCGCATCTCCCGGTAGATGAACTGATCTTATAAATCCGAGCAACTGCATCGCTGTTGCGATATCGTGCGCCGATACGCCAGTCTCTTTTGTAATGTCATTCAGCTTGACATTAGTATCGTTCCGATGCGTATCCAGGTACTCGAGTACTACGCTCTTCCAGAAGGAATGATACGACACTCGACCGAGATCCGAAAGTGGTTTCTCTGGCGTTCCCGGGATGCCTTCAACTTTGGATAGCAAGTAACTAAATTCTATAAGAAACCTGCCAAAACCTTGTCGTTGATACTGCGGTAAAGTCATAATGCAGGACACGTTATACCTCTGAGCTGGACAATGTTTCTCTTTGCTGAAGTAACCGACCAAATGACAACCGTATTTGTCGTTTTTGGTCATTGCGTAAAAGAGAAACGGTTCTACGTCGTAATAGAGAGTCTTGTGATCCAAAAATAACTTGGCTAATAAACACAGATTTTGACAGTATATTTTGTTTACGTTGCCATCAATCTGCAATATTAAAGCATTCGTATTAGTGGTTTCTTAATTAAACAAAAGAAAAAATTATAATATTTATTACGGTCACGTACCTCAAACACGGACAAATCATCGCACCTATAAATCTCGGTGGCAGGCGGATGTCGCCATTGACACTTATCCATATGCCTGTCTAATACCGCTCGGCTCTTTGTGTACTTGAGGCAAAATTCGCAGAAGAATAATTTCGGTAGTCGCGCATATTCCTGAGGGAACGGGCTGGAATACCATGTTTCAACCTCGTATCTACCGAATACTATCGCAGCGGGATTCCGTGGTGCATTTCCAGACGCATTTACCGTATTAACGCACAACGGTTGTTCATTCTCATCATTGCTGACTGTCAGCTGAGCTCTTTCGCGAGCCTCCTTAATGAGATCCACGTCCTTCTGCGTAACTCCTGGTGGTAATGTCTGCGGCACAATCAGTTCCTCTGTAAAAAGACAAAAAATTATTACGAATGTTAACCGAATTCGTCCTGTGACTTGTATATGTTAACATTATCAACTTTCAATCATTTCTTTTCTATATTTTTCTTTCTCTAATCAAACAGCTTTATAATATATATATATATATATTTCATACATCAATTAACATTTAAGTCACCGATGCAATTGCTTTACGTACGAGACACTGCTACCTACGACTGCAATAGTTTGTTGTATGAGAAAATATAGAAAAAAATTATGTGTTTTACATGTAAAAAAGTAAACCTAACGAACAAAGTTATAAGTAAAAAATGTCATAAATAACTTGATATGATAGTTCAATGTTACATTATAATATCTTTGTGCGTATAGTTTAAAAATTTAAAACTTTAAAGTAAATATTTAATAATGTCACAAGTTATAAAGTAAAAGTTTACTGTAACAATGACACTCTTTAAATATTTTATTAAAAAGAAAAAAATTTTGTTAATTTTAATTTTTTATATTTTATTAATTATTAACCACGATTCAAATACTAATTATTTAAGTAATCTAATCTAACTTAAATGTCAAAAAAAAATAGGGTATTAGTCACGTCCTGTTGGAGAAATCAGTTGGTCAAATAGAGATAAAAAATTAATCGAACGGCATTAGCATAGTAACAATAGCAATCTAATATATGAGAAAAGAATGCGAATAATAATTCGTTTGCCGTTAATAATGTGAGTAGTATCCAAAGCAAAGCTGTGGGTTAGATTAGTTGGGATGTGTTGGCAGAGTATCAAAGTTGGCTCTTCGACGGCAGGAACTTTTCTTATTCTTTTTTTTTTCTTTTTTTTCGTGAAGGGGTAAAGGGGCGGTGGTATACAACAGTGCCTGCTAAGTGTCAGCAGCAGCAGGTAGGCTCCAGTGTGAATGGTACAAGAGGGCGGCTGAGTGAGGTTAAAGTGCCACCCAGTGCCGTTTATCTTCAGTGCCTGGAAATCGTATTTTGGTATTTTTTTTGTACAAGGAGGGGAGGAACAGAGAATAAGTCAGTCCAAAGTGTTTGATTAAGCGTCGTACAATATGCAAAATAGATTCCATTTAGCATAAAGTATACAAGCAAAATCAATTGTTCGTACATATTTTTGGAAAATAGAATTTGTCATCTGTCTCTGTAAGTTTACTTGTCAAAATTCAAGAAGACTTGTCTTACGCGAATGACGTATGGAAACCATGTCTATAATAAAAATTGATGAATTGACCGAAATAAAAAATAAGTTAAATATTATACTGTGTGAGACCAAAGTTTCTCTAAAAAAAATTGTGTGAATGTTATATGTACATGATATATGGTACATTTGTAGATGTGACAATGGTTATTTATCCTGTACAAATATCCTGAAAAAATGAAAATTGACTAAATCTAAAATACAGGATGAAGGTCTCTACATAAGGACGTATCCTCCAAAACTGTTTTAGTATTTTTTTGATTTTGACATCCATCTCCAAATGTATGTATGCATGGACAAAGGAAAAAATGCCAGAGCCAAGTAATAACATGATTAACAACATGCAATAACCACAATAGTGTCCACAGTGTAAAACAAATTAAACGAATGACGAACTGTCTTAATTAAAAAGACATATACATATTTTAATTTTTTTTTTAAACATCTGCAAATTGTCATTGGTTTTACACTATGTAGCAGATAAATGTTTTATCAAAAAAACATGATCGTTCGCAATCTCTTTTTAAATCAGTCATTATTATATATTAAATTGTAATTAATATTTTTAATATAAAATAAATTTTTTTTTTAATTAAATACGTTTTTAAATTGAATAATTACTGTACAATATAATCGGAACAGTCATGTTATTCTTGAAAAAAGTTATTGGTCATCAGACGCACGTGTACCACACAGTTTAATACACCACACCGCCAACACATCCACGTGGTCGTGAGCGAGGATTAGATTAGAAGGAAGTCTTCTCATGACTTTTTTTTAGGGTGCATCATTGAGGTTAGGATTTGTGAATGGATGGGGTAGACTCTTACCCTTCCTGGTGGAGCAGGGTGTCGCGCGGGGTGTCGTGGTGGTGTTGGTGGTGGTGGCGCTAGTACAGGCTCGTGGATTGGACTTTGGATTAGGATTTGACTTGACAGGATCGGAACCGAGGCCTGAGGATTTCGCAACGGCGGGTACAGAGTGGCGTATCTGCGTACTTATATCCGAAGCTGATTGCTTCTTTCGTGAATGCTGCTGTTGTTGCTGCTGCTGCTGCTGCTGCTCGTGTCTCGACGGCGAGGATGCATCAGAGGCGCATTTTATAAGCGACGACGCGTCATCTCGCATTAACTTTCTCCTCTCGTGCTCGTGTCTTTTACTGTTCACCGCGGTTTTCACGAGATTCGAGGGCGTCATTCTCGGCAATTTCTCATCAAGCGAGCTTAATACATTCTCATCAGAAGGTACAAAAATACCGGGCTTCGGTACTCTTGATATCTCGGTGATAGCTTCAGTCTTTTTACGATCTTTGAGTTTATTCGTACCAGATGAGTCTTCCACTTTATTTCTTTGCGTGCTCCTCGGGATTTTGTTCGCTCGAACAGTATCCTCGGTATTAGGCCTTTTTCTTCTATCTGGCGCGTAATTCGGCGCCGGTGCACCGGCCAGTCTCGCCCTGCTGTTCGCAGGTGCTGAAAAAAAGTGACTCAAGCCATCAAATAGACTTTTCAATTGGCCAATTCCAGGTTTAACCTTGTTATCCGCGCTCGTATGACCGATCGTCTGCGTGCTGTTACGTTCGGTTTTTTCTTTCTTTTTACTGTCGGATGAACTGGCTGCTGCGGCTGGTTGTTGTATATGCAAACCAAATGTTGGCGTATCGCCCACGTTGAGTTTCGGTAATGACGCACCAAAGGTGTTTGTAATATTACTGAAGAAAGGCGATTCTGCGTTCAGTTTGGCGGCGGCAGCAGCAAAGCCCCACGGCTTGTCCTCGTTGAGGTCACAAATGAATGGTGCCTTCGCCTTAGGAGACTCTATTCTGCCATCCTGAGCTTCATCCGACGAAGAGGAGTCACTGCTCTCGCTTGAGCTATTGCCCTCCTCGTCGTCTTCGTCGTCTTGATCGTCATTTTCATCGCTACTATCGCTACCATCCGAGCTTTCGCTGCTATTACCGGGCTCGCTACTGCTGCTGCTACTGCTGCTAGATACTCGCGACGTTGCGACTTTCTTCGGATTCGTAGTACCGCCCCGAGTTGACCTAACGTTAACGCTCCGCGAGGGCCTAGATTTATCACCGCCCCCCACCCGCTTCAATTTACTGTGTTCGGCATTAAACGCGCTCAATCTAAAAAACTTTTGCTTCTCCTTTGAAATCCTGTCGTTCTTTTCCTCTAGCAGCCTACCCTGGCCTGCGAGTGGGGTGGGGGGTTGTGGTAAAGGAGAGGAAATCAAAGGTGGTTGACGAGGGGAGACAACACCCGCATTACCGTCCGAGCTGTTGTCCACCTGAGTCACTCCCGTGCTGCCTTTCTTGCCTGGAGTTGCGTTCGCCAAGCATTTTCTGGATACCATCGATCTGCAATAAATTCAACAAAGTGCATATTGATTTTGATATAGAAAATTGCATTAATATATATTAATTTAAATTTTAATTCTATTTAAATTATTCTAATCGTTAATCGAATACACTCACTTTCGACTCTCGCGTAACTTGCTGAGCCTCTTCCTCGCGCTCGTTGGCGTGTCATCGGTCGAATTCGTATCCTGCGTCTTGCCGCGTTTCCCGTCGTCCTTGCTCACCGGGGTATGCGCCGTTTGACAGTGCCGACACTTCCAGGGTGCCTTGTTTTTCTTGTCGAGGGCAGGATCGAGGCAAGCGGGATGGAAACATTTTACGCAGCCGGCGCACTTGACGAGATAATTCTGCGACTCCCGTTCTAGCTGACAGCCAGCACAGGTTGGCGAACAGTCGTCGCAAGACCAGGTTATTCCTCGATCGACGAGCACCGAGAGATCCGCAGGCGCGCAGGAATTGTGCAGAGCCGCGCCACAGACGCTGCACCTGCTTAGCTTCTCGTTGGCATTCCGTTTGCTGTTGTTGTTGTTGCCAGCCATCGTGGCACCCAGGCACTCTCTGCATATCGGCAATGGAGCTGGCAGCTGCGAAATAGATAAAAATCTATCAGTCTTGAGTAATATTATAAATATAAATATCATAAAAATATAATAAGACTATCCATTAAAGTATAACTTAACTTGTGCGTATGCGCGGTAATGAGATATAACGTCAGATCTTCAAATAAATCTCGACATTTAAATGCGCAAAATTTTATAGAAACTTATAAAAGTAGTTTGGACAGCAAAAATTTCCGAAGTCTTGGCGCGCTATCTGCGTATCAGCCTCCACATATCGGCGATTCGATACCATCTATCATTACGTATCGCATATGTAAAAGGTGAGTAAGTCCCGGCGTGGAACGTAATTATTCATTTCAATGCCGGTAACGCGGCAATACTGGCTAGACACTGCGCGGGTACTTTTATGCGTCGGAGGGGTGCATCTTATTAAGAGCGCGTTGCGCCAACGATGCAGCAACTATATAGCGATTATTTCCAAGAAACGGTCCTTCACAAATATTCTCTACACGCGCGGAAACGTAACAAAGTAGTATCTTTCACTGTTCTCTCGTCCTCGTTTTTAAATCTCAAATTTTAAAAAAATATCTTGGAGCTTACGATAAATAAAAATAAATAATTTTAATTTATATAACACAATTTTAATTAAAAGTTATATTAATCGTATTAGCAATTTAATGAGAGAGTAACGTAGTAAAGTCAAAGGGCAATGAGACGCAAGTGATTCTTAAAAAGACGGACACGGGGGGCTGGCTGCTGTTTTTCTTAATCCAAAGAAGACAATAAATTAGTGAGAAAATATATATGCGGGCAAAAGCAGCCTCCGTTTCTCGCACCAGGCCGCTGCCTGCGACCTGTTGCACGATTCGACGACTTGCTGTATTGGCGCTTTTATGCGTGCATCCTGCTGCAAATGCTTCACGCGCCAACGTCACCCGTTAATTCCATTCCGCGACGGAGTCGCGCGAAACACGCCCCGGGTCATTGCGATTCAAGGCATATCGCCCCGCTGTGTCGGGCCGTTACCAATACTGACAATTCAATTGGATGCTCAAATTAGTTGCATCGCATTACCAAACAAAGTCCGACGGCGGTATGTCAAGTCGCACCACCCTCTGGCATGTCTCCGATAAAACCCTCAAAATCTATTTGTTCCAGCTATTTAATTTGCAACTTATTTAAATAGATATTTAACGAGTCACATAAAACTCGATGCCGTCCGCCGTCTTTCCGGAACGGCACCAAATAGTTCGCGATAAGAAAATTCAACAAAATTTGCTTCGAATCTCTCAGCTTTTTTTCCGACTAATATATGTATCAAGAGATTACTACTCGACAGAATTGCCAGCGTGCTCCACATATTTCCTCGGCGACTAATAATACACGCGCAATCGGCGTTCTAGTAGAAACCTAGCCAAGTGAGTTCCATTTCGCGGGATCGCTTGAGAATCAATAACTTTCTGGGAGGTATTTTTATTCGGGCGACTCGGGTTAGCGCGCGGGACCAACGCGGGCTGACCATCGCTGACGAGTCGCGATCGACCGCGGCCGGGTCTCGCCCGCTATGTTATTTTCAAAATGGTCGTTCTCCGGAAAACAGCGCGCGGCCGGCAATCGATCGCATCCGAGGTCGACGATTTGCGGCGCAATGACGACGGCCGCAGGGTAAAAAAAAAAAAAAAAAAAAAAGCGCGGGAAATGGACGTCAAGCAACGTACGCCGCTCGTCATTCCTCCTTTCTCTCGCGCGCGCGGGAGAAAAAGGGAGATAAAGCCACCTGATGCGCGACGAGGGTGTATCGGTGGTAGTACCCGCGTCGGCGCGTCGCGATTTTTCGCGCTCGAAACGTGGCGAGAGAGAAAAAAAAAAAGAGCGCGATTCCGCGGGTGGAGGATCAATAAGAGAGAAACGTTATACAAAACGAGCCCGACGGAAGTCGTCCCGGCGCGATCTCGACCTTTCGGCTCCTTCCGGCCCGTTCTCCAGCCGCGACCTCCTCCCCCCCGTCGTCCCACTCGAGCGGTCGCCAACCGACATTCCCAACATCGCCGGAACGTGAGCACTACGGCGTGACCCGGCAATACTTTTCCGACTTCGAGTCGTGCCTCGGTCTTGTTTGCGCGCGAGCTGAGCGGTGCGTAACGCATGCGACTCGGTGGGAAGAGATCCGCGATTAGATTCGACGTATATACCAATGTTGCCTCCACACGCCTTACGACTCGAACGATCTAAGCAGTTTGCTCCGTTTGTTCCATTGTCAATTTTGTGTTGATCGCGAGAACGATCTGGTCTGTGCAGCGTACTAGATTTAGGAAAACTATTATTGAAGCGTGAAAGGTGAATCCTCAATACAGAGCTACCACAGAGTTTAATGATGATTGCACGCGTTGGAATTTCCAGTCATTCACTCGAGATTTTACTATTACTCTGTTCAGTTTTAAATAAAAACTGAAATTAAATGATTACCTTTATTAATACTTCTTAGAATTTTAGCAGTAATAAAAATTTTCATAACTAGCATTATAATGGCTAATTAAAGTTGACAAATATCTCAGTACTTTCAGTTAATTTTACTATTCGATTGCATGCTGAGATTAGACGTATGTATATTATCTGAAATAAGATAAAATTAGATTCCTATCTTTAAGAAATTATATCAGTGAAAATACACAGAAAATAAGAGGCTGCAATCAAATCAACATCTTGGCTGGTAAATTTGGTGGATCGCAGGACGCGTTTCCCTGAAAATGATTCATCAACGACGCACGTACGACGCAAGCTGGTTAAAATGACTCACCTTAGGTGCAGGCGGTGTCGCGGGCGGCGTATTACTGGCATCGTTCAACTTCTTGAAAAACGGCGGCCTGTCCGTTTGCCGGAAGAGCTTGCCATCCTGAAGTACCAGCCCCCGGTCAACCGCTCGCTTGGCAGAGAGCTTAAGAGCGATTCTAAGGTCGCCATCAGTATCCTCCTCGACGGTATGGCTCTGCCTAAGGTACCTCTCGATATTTCTCAAAGTCGAACCTTCGCGCTCGCCAAGTTCGCGCACAGCCTTGCTCAAAACCTTGCTTATGTCTGTCGATTTGGTGACCTTGAGCTTCTTCGTTTGGAGTATACCTGGATCCTTGTACGAGGACTGACCCTTGTTGAAGATCTTGAGCACGTCGCCTCGTTTGACGGCGAACTCCAGGTGCTCGGCGATTTCCTCCTCGTGGAAGTTGTGGTGCTGGCGTATCGCGTGACATATTCGCTCGACGCTCGGCCGCTGCTTCTGACTGCGGATCTTCCGGATCGCGTCTAGAAACCATGCCGACCACGTCTCGGGCAACTCGGACTCGTCCATCGCGTCTCCGTCGGCGGCGCGAACGGCGCGGACGGCGACGACGACGACGGTGACGAAGTCACGGCCAGTGCTTCTCCCCTTGTTCTCTGCCTCCTCCGCCTCCTGCCGATTGGCGACGTCACGGTCAACGGTGGACGTTTACATTCTGCATGACTCTTCGCTTTCCCGGCTTGGATGCTAAGCCCTCTCCGCCTCCTCACGTTCTCACCGCGGGCTATTGCGCTGACCCTGAAACCAGAGTGCGATTCAAGAGGGTTGCAAAAGTCGCGCGTGGGAGTTTGCCGGAGTTTCGGCTCCCGGCGCTAAACGATCCTTCCGACGCGTCGCGCTCATATTACATTCTTTAACTTATCAAATCATTTTTTTTTCTTTTTTTTTTACGAGCGTTGTACAAAAATAGCAATACGCGACGGCACGTTAAAACAAATTTTACTTGCGCTTGTTTAGCGCGCGCTTCGTTGTCAGGCTCGAGAGCATGAAGGTAATCCTCGCGTGCTCGCAACGTTCAAACTCGTCGAAATTATACCGACTTAGGAGATCAGTATATTATACAGATTTATTCGACGCGCGTCTTTGTCCGCGTGGAGTTATACAACACCGCGTGTTCGATTCTTTACGATCGGGTCACGCGATTTTTGACTCCGCTCGTAAACGACTTGTCCGGTTTCCCCCCTGAGCGATGAACTTTCTCCTGCGCGCGTGTGTACGCCGTGCGTGCATGCGTGAGTCGTGGGGGCGCGCGCGCACAAACACACACACATTGCGGTATGGAGCAAATATTTAAAATCACCGTGCTCGACTGCGCGTATTGCGCAACAACGCGCCAACAGCTCAGCCGTGTGCTGCGGATTATTAAAGTCGGTCGCGCGAATACGTAGCATTGAACCGTCGCCGTGGGATCTGCGCGAGGTCGTGATACGACGAAAAATAAGAATAGAGCAGGTATATCGATTGATCGCCGAGGTAACTGCCTCCGACAAGGAGCCACGAAAATCCGAATTCTAAGACCCCGACGACGAGCCACCGTTTTACACACGCTCGACCGCTTTAAAGCGGACGTTTCCCTGATAAGCTTCACCTGACGGCCACCTATCATGCATCTTTATCTATTTAAGAACGAAAATAAAGACAGACGCGTACAATGTTTACCTTGACAGGTGAAACTTGAACAGTCGACCCTTAATCGTTTAAGTAACGCTGTTTTACTTTTTTGTGAATAGTAAATTTACACAAAAAAAGAAAAAAAAAATGTAGAAAAAAGAAACTCACTTTAATATTAAATAATAATTCAAAAGTTTCGAAGTAAAACAAGCGCGCTGATTTGGAAAAAGACTTCTTGGAACAAAGTTGAGAAGCCACACGAAGGTTTCTCGCAACCTTTTCCCTGGAAACGTTGTCAAATTAACTGCTATACTTTCGGCTAAAAAACACAAAAAAAAAAGAATAAAAAAAAGAAAGAAAAAAAAATTAACTCTCGTTAGCTTTTGCAAGTTTCTGCTGGTCTAAGCGTGAGAAACATTATGCCTGGCATTAGTGGTCGGCGCGGTTTAAACGTTCCTGATTGAGTACGTGTATGCAGCGTTCATTTGGTGCACGCGGGATACACGAGGCGCAATTCTCAGGCAAGAATAGCTGAAGAGTTCGGCCGCGGGTCGAGGCAGAACCATTGTTCGAGAGGAGACAAAGACCACCCACCGTTTTTCGTGCAATATCCATATCGCCCGGCTCCGATCACCGACGAAAATCGCGTTAAAAGATGACGCTCGCTTGGCAATTGGATAACAGCCGCTTAATCCGGAATTACATTACTTAGCTGCAAATATCTCCCGTTTACTAAATGTAATTAAATCTACAGCCTCATTAACCTCTCCCTTCCTTTGCGAGGGTAAATTATTTTTCTAAGTCCGTAAAAACCACAATTCGTACAACAGTCTCGGGGGAATCGCGAATAATTAGCTTGAAAAGATAAATTAATTAATAACCGGCAAAGTAAGAGCGTTGCCGATCGAAAATAATTTTTACCGCGATAATCTGAGACTGAAAATTTCCGAAACCGCGCATTATATGTAGATCAGATATGTCTGATGAAATATTAATGAACACGAACGTTTTTTAATTCGTGGTCGAAAGCGACGGTAAGGAATTAATTAGACGAGAATCGGGCGACACAGCTGTAACGCCGGCGATGCGGTCGCGATACGAGTTGACCTAGGCCAATGATAATAAGTATACCGGCGGCTTAGGCGCCGACACCCGTCGAGGAGGGCGGAAAAAAAAAAAAAAGGCGACACCGACAGCAAACCGGCTTTGCCCTAACCCTCTTTAGCTACCGGAACACTTCTCACCATGTGCGCGTTCTATTCTCGAAGGTGACGTCTGCCTGGGGACGACGGTCCCCGGCTTTCCCGCCAAAACTTTACCCGACTTCCGACAACTAGTCTTCCCGGCTGTTCGCGACGCAATGAGACGCGCATAATGCAACAGCAGGAATTTTCCCATCCCCCAACAACCGGAAGACGGCTGCTTCGAAAACGCCCGGCCGTTCTGGAAGCTGTCGCCCTGCGAATAAATCTCCCGGAGAATATTTCCCTGGTAACTCGATGTTTTTCGGTGTAGAGGTATAATTGTAACTATCGAGCCCTAAAATCGGAAGCTTTTCTCCGGCTGAGAAGAAGGCGAAACAATCTATGCGAGACACGTGTACCGAAAATGCGGCTGTAGAATCGAAAGCGCACGGGTATTCTTCTTTTTTTTTAACAGATTGCGCGAATCGAATGCTCGCGCCGTCGCGGAAAATTCTATTGTCGAGCGATACTTGGAAAAAAAAAAAAAAAAAAAAAGAGGCCAGTTACGCGGCGCGTATTATTATCGCCGGAAGAATGACGCGACGGTTGACGCAACAACGCGGCGAAACGCACTGACGTTCGTCGTTGCATCGGCGTTGATTAGCGACCATTATCTCGGTTTTGTATTTTGAGACACAAACCGCTATCGAAGGAAAAAAGCGGCGAGTCATTAATATAGATTCCGGCGATGTTGACTGACGCCAATCGCGCTTATCTGCTTGCCCGTGGTAGTCGTGAGGTATCACGATTGTGGAAGGCGATTCTCGAAGAAACGCGGCCGAGAAATTGGGGGAAAAAAACCGTACGAGCACAAAGAGACGCGAGAAGCGTCCAGGTCGGGAGAGAAAAGATTGCGAGATTTCTTGCGCGGAAACGTCAATGGAATGCCACGCGTTTATCGCTGCGGTTTTATCGTGCGGCTTTAATGAGAGAAAGAGAGAGAGAAAAAAAAAAGAGATATGGTAGTACTCGCGTCTTTACTACGCATCGCCGGACTTTTAACGTCTCATTGACGAGTGCACGAGAGACGGTGCGAAAGAACGAAAAAAATAAAAAAATTAAAAAATTAAAAAAGAAAGGAATTTCCGCAACGGACGGCGGTACACTATCGGAGCGACGAAAACGCGGATGAGGTCCGAATTTCCGACGGAAAAATTATTAGGTCTTTCTGGGACGCGCTACAATTCTTGTAGACGAGTCCAGGATCGATCACTGCGTAGGACAGAATAGAGAGGGAAAGAGAGAGGTAGAAAGCGACGGAGGAAGGAGGCGAGAGAGCGGCCGGACTTCTCGCTCTCCTCTCCGTCGTGTTTCTTCACTCGCGCGCTGCTATCTTATTAGGCAAAATGAAATACCGGCTGAACGAACACGTCCGTCTGTTTGTCCGTCGTTCGTCCGGTTAAGACGATGGGCCGAGGGCGAAGAGAGGCCGCCGGCTGCGAGTGTTTGTCGGGGGCCCCTCTCGCCCGACAAACAAACGAACGAATGAGCGAACGAACGAACGAACGAACGAACGAGCGAACGAACGAGCGAGCGAGCGAGCGAGCAAGCTGAGCGACGGCGAGCGAAGGTGAGGACGCGAAGAAGAGTGGAGACAGAGAGAGAAAGAGGAAGAGGGAGAGAGAACGAGCCAGCTGCCGACGGCTACCGAGGAGCGGTTTGTCGCGAACGGACGACCCCAACTGCTGGCCGCCCGTCGCTCGGCGAAGCGTGCACGCGCGAGGAGCGTGTGTTCGTCTCGGCGGCGGAGTGTGATCGAAGCGACGCGAAAAGGCGGATGTAAAATAAAAAAAGAGATGTAGCTGAAAAGAGAAAGAGAGATCGCGCGCGACGAAAAGGTAAAAAAGCAGGGACGAATGAACGAGCGACCGATCGATCGGCCGTGGCGGAATATGAATTGGCGCGCTTGGACGGAAAATCGCGGGAACGCCGATGAACGGATTCGCGAGATCGGTGCCGCGCATTAAACGGCACTTTGCCGTCCGGCGGGTAGCCATTTTGAGTACCCGTTGTCGCACAGGATCCCACGACGTGCTGCGAATCGCGGTGAAACGAGCGGAGCGCCGACGTCATACGCGTTTGAGTTTGACAGCGACGACTGTAATGAGCTCGACACCAAGCTACGCAACGACGCGCTCGCGACGAACTAATCGAGACACGCAAAGGCAAGCGGTCTGTGGGGAAACGGCGATCGGAACGCGTCCTTCGAACGCCGTTGGCCGTCGGCGCCGGGACGGCCGAGAACGGGCGGCCGCCGTCGGAGCTGCCCGTGCGACGGGCAGCCATCTTGAGGCCGGAGTCGCACGGGCCGCTTCTCGGGCTCTCCGCTCTCCGCCGGACACCTCTCGCGCGCCGTCCGGGCGTATGCGCTCCTCCAACTCGCCGTCGTACGAGTCCGCGCGTGGACAGATGAACCGCGGCCCGACGGAAAAAACGTCCGGCGGCTTATCGCGCGTCGCAAAGCAAGAAATCCATCTTCGTCGTCGTTGTCGTCCTCACTCTATGTCTCTCTCTCTCTTTCTCTCTTTTCGTTGCGCGACCGCGGCCACCGCTCCCGGCCTCGCACGGCATCGGGCGACGGCGCCGACGGTCGCGTGGTTGCTCTTCCAGCACGCACGATACGTCTCGACGATAGCCCCAGACGGGCGGCGCGTTTACCTGTGCGCTGCAATCCCATCGATATATCCATAGAGCACGACGCGCGGCCGCGGGTCCAGCGGATGTACCGTAACACGGGAATACGTAATCACGATCACCAATTATCTCGCGACAACGGCGTCACATTTCACACAAATCAACAAAGGTTACCCACTTGACAAAGATGGCGGTCGCGCGGGGGTTACACGCTACGCGCACGCGATGGGGAGTGCACTGCGCACAGCGCGCGCTACTCCGCCTGGCTCACGACGGCGGAACCGCGAAGTATTGAAACTGCACGCGTTTCCGTCGGCCAATCACCGCCCCGCGGCCTCTCGCTCGATCACATGGCGTCTACGCCGAAATATACGTTGCGCGCGCGAATACGCGTCGCACGTACGTTGGTCGTACGCGCGTACGTCGCGAGACGACCGTGTGTTGGATTAACGCGCGCAATCGCGCATATGTCGCCGGTACGGTTGGACACGTTAATAATCTGGCCGTACACTCGGCGAGGTCCGACTATCGGTCGGTCGGGCACAAAACCACGTGCGATGCGAGTATCATGACGTAATGTCTGCCCGGAAAAAAAAAACGGGTTGACCAAAATTAATGATCGTTCGCACGAATGAATAGATGCGGAAGACGTTCGAGACGGGTTTCGTAAAAGACCACGTAGAAGCAAAATAAAAAACCGTGACGGAGAGAATTATTAAGCTGCGCGGTCTTTGACTTGGTTAATTGGTTAACATTGCTTGCACTCACAGGGACAAAAATCTCTTCGTTCTTCCGTAGAAGCGAGCTGCTTTCCCGCGTTCCGCGATTGCGCGAACGGACGAAAAACTATGCTCGAACGTCGCGTAGAGACAATCCGGCCAGCTGCGAATGACGATTAGCGACTTAGCGCATCCGTGACTGTTCCGTGCACACGATGATGCGCCGTTAATGCGCCCGACTCTATCACTACACGAATACGATCGCGCTGACCGGTCGCAGGTGTTGCGTGCGCGCGCGCGTGCATGCATACGTGCACGCCTGCACGCTACCGTGCGTGTGCAACGCGCGCGAAATACAAGTCCGCGCGTAACGTGTGCGTATGCACAAACCTCTCGCGTTCTCGTTTGCGGCCACTGTCCACCGCCAGTCTGGCAGACTCTGGTAAGACTACGGCTGTCCGCTTGCCCGGCTTGCCCAGCCAAGGCGACGAGTGCTACGCAGCTGAGAAAACTGCCCGCAAACGAGACGTAACAGAGACATACTCGCCCGGGAGTAGCTCCCAGTCTTCCCTCTCATTCCGGCGCGATCACTTTTTTAGTCTCACATCATGAATAAAAAATTTACTCTCTCCTTCCCAAACTTTCCGTTTAGCACCTAAAGCAACGTCCGATTGACTAGCGCGCTAATTTTTGCTATCGTTTTTTTTTTTTTTTTTTTTTACTGACGTTTTTTTAACGTCTGACATTTAGGAGAAAATTCGATAACTAATACATTTTTTTTCACTCTTGAAATGCAGCAAGTACGTTTCATTCAAGAAAAACTAATTTTTATAAAAATTTGAATGGACTTATGAACAAACCAGCAATTTATACGTGTTGGACTTTGTTTTTATCTTGGACGGTTCTTCGCATAAAGCCTTGCGGGTATATTTATCGTGCTAAATGGAAATCGATAGCTTTATTTAAAACGGACCGTCGCGGAACAGCGACGGAACTTTGACGTCAAACATTACTCTACCTTTGTACTTGCTTCTGTTATTATATATCTGTTCGCGTAAAGAAGCAAGGTGTGACGATTACTCGTAGCAGAAGCAAACCGGCACTGATATCGCAATCGGACGATTGGCGTAACTGGCCGTGAAAGACGCGACGTATGAAGGTGCTGGGTTTAATATGACACTGCCGAGTGCAGCGCGTTACTCGTGCTGTTTATATGTAAAACGGGCGATATGTGTCCAATGCAATTTCGTAATGAGATTATTGATCTTTTTTTAAGAACCGTCCCTTTTCCGCAGCCGCGTCCGTCCATCTCGCTCTCTTTGTTCCTCTCTCTTTCGTTTGCCGCTCGATACATCCATTTATCCCGCTCCGAACTCCGCAGGTCGGCCGCATATCGTACCGCTGTCCGCACGACGCACGCGTGCGGCGTCTCGCATAATTGAATGCCCTACGCTCTCCCGGACGATACCGCCCGACCAGCGGTCGCGTATGCGAAGCTAACCGGCAAATTCTCGGTATAATATCTACATATCTCGGTGATCGTATTGATTTTCCTCGACGGTATGTAAATTAGCGTGTCGCGATCTAAGTACGCGCGAGGGAGAAGTTCTGCGCAGTTTGTCTCCGTGTGGACGTTCACGGCTTGACGCGTCGCTTGCAAGACGACATTTCGCTTCATCAATTCGGGAAATAATTGCCTTCCTTTCTTCTCACTTTTTCCTTCGATATCCCGACGTCGCCGATCGTTGATCTGGTTATCTTCTTAAGTACCAATAAAACAAGGAGAGTGCTGAATCTCTATAAATATAAATATTTTTACAATTGTTCAGCTACAATTGCACTCGTAATGTATAACTCAGATACAAAAAATAATGGGTAAAAAATTCATTACGGTTTATTAAGTACAGAATTTCTTGTAACTGCTACCGCGTTGGCATCGATCAAGATTGAAAATTCGGTTTTCCCTCGTAAGTACATCCAGATCTTTGTACGATCTGCGCCGCCGTCCAAATGCCGCACTTTATACACGTATCTATGCTTTTTCCTTGTACGAGCTGAGCGAGAAAGCCTGAAACAAATTTTTCAATCAATACAATTCGCAAATTGCTTGTTTTAACCGAGAGATTCGTACTTACCACCGACAAAAGCGTCTCCGGCGGCATTAGTGTCCACAACTTTTTCCTCTGGCAATTTTATAACAGGATACTCCGTTATCGTTCCGTCTTTGGCCAAAAGAACCGCTTCAGTACCTTGCGTTATTACGACGATCCTTTTCCTTTTGTCATTAATCTTTTCCATTTCCGATATCTTAAGCGCGATCTGCTTTCTATCGGTCGCGTCGAGATTGTTGGCCTTTGCAAATGTGTCCGCTTCCGTTTCGTTCCCAAATATAATGTCCACGTAAGGAAAAGCCGCCATCATCGGCTTTTGAAAAAACTCGCACAAAAACGGCGCGCTGAGATTCATCATAAACACTTTATCGTTTTCGTGAGCATGTTTGGCTACTGCTTGTATGGATTCCGGACTGACAGTCAGAAAAAATCCCTAAATTACAGCATAAATTTAATAAAGAGCAAAGTTTTATCATTTATTCCTCTCTTATTAATTTATTAAGAAATCTTTTGCGTTTACCGAAATGTAAATGTATTTCGCAATATCTATCAGATGCTTGTTCTCTGGTTTTTCGATATGCAACGGCGAAAAGCAATTTGCGGCTGCCAGATTGGCACACAAAGAGCGTTCTTTTCCTGTGATGAGCACCGCACACGTTCCAGTTGATTCCTTATCAGTGTATTGATAGCGTACGTTCAACCCGTCTGCAGCTGCTTTATCTTCCAGGATTTTCGAGTATTTGTCTCTGCCGACACAGCCCATATAAGTTGCAACTTTCGGTTTTTGCAGCAGCCACTAGTAAGAAAATGTATTCAGTTTTATTGTATATTTTTTTTGTTTCAAATAAATACAATAATTTTTTACCAATTGTCAAGTTTTATTTACCTGTGCTACTCTCATGGTATTTTGCACTGATCCACCTGCTATAAAGTCAGCATTGTACAGCTCCATTAGTTCCTCATACAAAAGCTTGTGCTTCTCCTCGGCGAGAATGGCATTGTTAGGCTTTAGATCGTATTTTTGTAAGAATTCGTGATCGACGTTTGCTGAAATATCCAGAAGAGGATTCCCCAGGCCTAACAGTAATCCTTCCCTGAAACATTTGTTTGAGAATGTTACTTGTACAATTTCTATCCATATACGTTCTGTACATCTTTTAAAACACATTTTTTTTTTTTTTTTTGCAAATTAGACCGAAATTGAATTAATCTACATTGACGGCAATTAAAACAAGCGGTTTATCTTCGAGTGGAAAACAAATATTCGCAATACTGCAAAAATACAAAAAAAATTAAAACACACCTGGGCAATTTTCGCGTCTCGTAATATAATTTTTGAAGCGGCCGCGTCGTGGATAGGTGATGAAATCGCGCCGAAGACGATCGACCTTGACGATTATATAATCTTTATATCTCTCTCCGCGATCTGGTTAAATTCCAGCGCAAATATGTCACCGTTCATGCGTATTTTAAATCGAAAATTAAAAAAGGGCGTAGGACGGGCGCGAGTGCGGTGGCACATTTTCGCAGGAGAATCCCTTTACAGATAAAGATTAATCGATTCTCGTGACAAGGGTCGCCGGGATATCACGTTACAAATTTAAGCGGCGGCGCGCCATGTGTAACCTTGATGAATCGAGAGATCGCGACCCATAATCCATAACCTC
Organism: Cardiocondyla obscurior; assembly: GCF_019399895.1. Classification (NCBI taxonomy): domain Eukaryota; kingdom Metazoa; phylum Arthropoda; class Insecta; order Hymenoptera; family Formicidae; genus Cardiocondyla; species Cardiocondyla obscurior. Next base: position 786,723 of record NC_091881.1, read on the forward strand.
TAAAAAAAATAGATGAAATCACGTCTAATTTGCGCGACAGGCACGATCGCGAGATAGGAAAAAGAAAATGATGAGATACAGGAGCGCGAGCCACGAAATAACTCACCGCAAATTCTCAGCCATTTGGTCACGATTTCGGTTTCTCGTGCGGTCACGAGGGAACGTACACTAAGGGCGATCAGCTGCGAACGCAAGGCGCGCCACCGACACTTTCCGTCTCTCGTTCTCGTGCGCGGAATGGCGAGAGACGCAATGGTATCCCTGCGACTCTTTACGGCCGCTTTAAAAAAGCTGCTCGCTCCGCAGTTATCACTAATGTCATCGCGGTGATTCTTCGCGAACTGCGGGAGAGGGACCCGGATGTTATCTAACGCTAAAACCTACATAAAGAAATCGTAACTAAGGAGCGTATGCTAATTTGTAAACACTCGATGAGACTTTTATATTTTTACGTATATTCGAACGTAAATTACTTACGTTTGGAAAAGTAAAACTTTTAGCCAAAACTTTAATGAACATGCAAAGGCAGATAATGCTTACCAATCGAATACATCCTCAATTATAGTTTATTATATTTGTCCGTCTGTTAATGGAATTAAATTATTTTATGATTCTTTTGTAATTAACATCGTCATTTTTGTATTAGTAAATTGTGATGTAAAAATGTTAATTGTTTCAATTATTCTTGCTGCTGTCTTTCAAATAAATATTTTGTAGCTGTAAGCAAAAAAAAAAAATGACATGAATAACTTAGATTAAAGATATAACTTTAAGTTCTTGTTCTACAAAAATGGTTTTTCTACTTTAATCATAAATGACCATATTATTTTTTTTTTTTCGACGGAACAACTAAAATGTGAGAACTTAAAAAGTTTTCTGTTGCGTCTTGAATCTGAAGATAAGATTAATATTACGAAAAAGGATGATAACAGAGATAATAACAAAAGGTATTAACACCAGCAATTAATTAAATTGTACATATGTATACTTGCCTTTCTGTATAAAAATATAACATGTAGATTAATTATTTATACAAATTCTATGAAAAAAATAACAGTAACACTTTTATATAAAAACATTTCAGCTGTTTCTCTTATACTATATCTTTTCAACAGAACCTAATAAATGTTTCAGTCGAAAAATTATCTCTTACACGCCTACAATATAAAAAATGATGTATGTGAAAATACATCAGTATAGCTTAAAAAATATACTTTTCATTCCTAATAAATTCACTGCCTCTCAAAATTATATCGATTCATTTGAATAAGAATTATTTATGCTGTTTGTATAATGTTTTTCAATAATTAGACCTTTATAACAGTACGTAATCAAAAACGTTATTACGATGCTGCGATACGTTCATTCATTTCGTTAAAAAGAAATATAAAACCAATTATCACAAATTACCACTTTATCGAGCGACCGATGGACCATCCAATATTTGCAACATCAACCAATCAATGAATTGATCAATGGATCCGTTTTACATGCCATTGTAAGCTGGTCCGCCGCCACCCTCCGGCACGACCCAGTTAATATTCTGGCTCGGATCCTTAATATCGCAGGTCTTACAGTGAATGCAATTCTGCGCGTTGATCTGTAATCTTTCACCGTCTCCACTTTCCAATGGTACGAATTCGTAGACACCTAAATTGCAATTATAACGGAGAGTTAGAAATGAGTTTAAAAATTACAAATAAAAATTAAATCCATAAATATCAATAATTATAATTTATTATAAAATAATGTTTAAGCGTGAAATAAATCGACTTACCAGCAGGGCAAAATCGACCTTCTGGACCAGCAAATTCAGCTAAGTTTCTCTCAACTGGAATAGTATCGTCCATTAAAGTTAAATGGGGTGGTTGATCACCTTCGTGATTGGTACCAGTTAAAGCTACAGACGACAGAAGATCAAAGGATATCTCATTATCTGGTTTAGGGTATTCTATTGGCGTCGATTCAGCTGCAGATTTCAACTTTTTATGATCAGGACCTGTAAACACACGGTACGAAATTGTTTAACGTATTATACTTAAAAATAACGTTTAGGATTTTTTTTTTAATTTTTTAATAAAATTTTTGCATAAATATTTTCTTACCTCCGTGAGATAAAGTCCACGGCTCTCTTCCGCCCAATAACATAGAGAATCCAGAATACATTAAACCACCGTAAAGTCCAAGAGAAGAATGAAAGCTGGGTCTCATATTTCTTACAGTTTTCAATTCTTTATAAATCCAACTACTTTTTATTTTGTCTGTGTAGGTTTTCGGCTCTAAGCCTTTCGTCGGCGAAGTGTTACTTTCCGCGTCTACAATCGCTTCAATAACGCTTTCGGCGGCTAACATGCCGCTTTTCATGGCATTATGAGTTCCTTTAATTTTTGGTACATTTAAAAAACCTGCTGTACACCCAATGAGACAACCACCAGGAAATTGTAATTTAGGAATAGATTGAAATCCACCTTCTACCAATGCTCTAGCTCCATAAGCTATCCTATAATAAAATAAAATCATATAATGCGATACATACAATTACAATTTCAAGTGTATTTATTTTATTTATTTCAAAGAGATAAATTAATACTCACCTTTTTCCTCCTTCAAATGTTGGCCTGATACTAGGATGTTGTTTAAACCGCTGAAATTCTTTGAATGGAGATAGATAAGGATTGGTGTAATCCAATCCTATGACGAAACCTACTGCAACTAAAGGTGTTTCTTCATTTAAATGGTATAGAAATGATCCACCATATGTATTTCTATTAAGTGGCCAACCAACTGTATGTTCCACTCGCCCAGGTCGATGTTTGCTTGGTTCTATCTCCCAAATCTTAAAAAAAAAAAATTAAAAAACAAATAAATAAATAAATAAAATAAAATTACTTTAGAAAAAGTAAAAATAAAATTTTTGTATTTATAGATATGTAACTAAATGATAATTACTTCTTTTAATCCGAGGCCGTATGTTTGCGGCTCGCAATCTTTCCGAAGATTCAATTTCTTTGACAATTGTTTTGTTAAGTGTCCATGGCAGCCTTCTGCGAATATGGTGCATTTCGCATGGAGTTCCATACCACGTTCAAACGTATCTTTAGGTGACCCATCTTTAGCAATACCCACATCATTTGTAGCAACTCCTTTAACGGAGCCATCCTCGTGATATAAAACTTCCGCTCCCGCGTAACCAGGGTATATCTCGACACCAGCAGCTTCCGCTTGCTCACCAAGCCATGTCACTACGTGGCCTAATCTACATATACAGAAAAAAAAAATTATAATTAGTGCCATTGAGAATAATTATTAAAAGAGGAGAACGATGCCGGGATGCGTTCGTCTTGCTAAATTAATATATTTACCTTACTATATAATTTCCATGATTATACATTGGCATTCCCTTGAAAATAGGTATAGATATCCTTCCTTTTTCTGTAAGAAATGCAAATTTATCTTCTGCAACAGGAGTATTTAATGGAGCACCTAATTCTTTCCAATTTGGAAAAAGCTCATTCAGAGCACATGGATCTAGGCAAGCACCACTGAGGATATGTCCACCAATTGCAGATGCCTTTTCAACAAGAGTAACTTTGAGTTCTTTCCCATGTTTCTCAGCCAATTTACGAGCCTGAATAGCGGCTGATAATCCAGCTGGACCACCACCAACAATTAAAATGTCTGTTTCATCCACATATCTCTCCATGTTCACATCTGGAAAATAAAAAAATAACATTCTCATTAAATCTGTAACATCCATATCGTTGTAAAAAAATAATAAAAAAACTTGTAACAGATGCAGACCTTTCCATCTTGAATCCGTTTCCCTAGATTTCACAGTATAATGAGTGGTAATTTGAGGAAATTTCACATCAGAGTAAGCCCTCAGGAAAATTCTTTGCATACTTTGTGCTGTAAAAATACAATCAAATTTTAATGCAAAGTAAATTGCAATCCGTGCATGTTCGAGAGATAAAAATATTTAGATACGATCGTAATTTTTTTTTTTTTGCTAGTACTTTGAACGTTTAATATTACATAATAACGCGTATTATATTATACGTATTTTGTAGTTAAATAATTTCAAAGCATTCCGCGAAAGCTTATCGTTAAAAATAAATAGTCGACTGTTTTTTCGAAAATAAAATTATTGAAAAATTTAAGAAAATGATACTTTTGTTTCGGAGCAGTATTGTTAATTTATTGCGATACGATTACACGTAGCTGGAACGTTCTGATGATATACTTACTGGTGTTAAACGTATTGAGCATCGTAAGAACTGTAATCACACACGCAGAACGCCCAACGCACAATGTACTCCGCACAGTTTCCTCCTTTACTCCAAATAATTAAATATTAAATCCACACAACGAACTCCATGGATCCACGAAACTGTAGATCAGTGACGTTTTGTACTTTATTAAAGCACTCTGTGCACTTAAAATACATTTTTTTAATATCGGAAATACAAAACAATAGGGTTTGGTGAACCCGCGTAATAATACGAATGTGTTGCACTGCACTATATTTTATATAATAATGATTTATTTATGAATTTTTTCACCTTTTTTTTATTTATTATAAATTACTATTTGAAGTCGCGCCACTCGCGCGATAGTCTAAGTTAAATATGGCGCCTACACATTCCTTCCTTATATCTATTTTAAGTTTCTTACCTCCATGGTTCAAACGTGATTTCTTAACCTGTATATTGCAACTAGTTTACGCTGCACAGAGCGAATCTATTTAGAGTAAACATCTTTTTAAAATATACATTCGCGACAATTTATGATAACCGGTGAACTCAGTCATGTATTCCATATGTAAAAGTACTCATCCCGCAACGGGAGTCGAGCATGCGATTACTTGCCACTTTTTCAACCGCACCGAGAAATGTCTCGTTGTAGCCGGCGCGAATGTCATACGAGTATTTCGCCTAATTCCCGACGTTGACGTTACAAGAAGAGAAAAATACACAGGTAGATTTTAATTCTCTTACAGGATTTTTTTATTCTAAGAATGAGATGTATATGCGCGTTTATATATTTATATATATATATTTTTTTCTTTCAGAATTACGCCCTCCTAAAATGAAATTGGAGTGCTTAGCACAGTATACTTTACATGGAAACATTATGTCCATGCAAGCTGTTCATCTTATTGGATCACAAAGGGATTCATTGCTGCTCAGCTTCCGTGATGCAAAACTGTCAGTTGTTGAATATGATCAGGATATTCATGACTTAAGAACTGTGTCATTGCATTATTTTGAAGAGGAAGAAATAAAGGTTGTAATTTTTATAGTAATTTTAAGCTTGTTTTATTTTGGAAAACTATGCCTTTTGTTTGTTAAACATTATTTTTTACTATTTAATTGAGCTTCCTATGTTTTGTGACTTAGTTAATAGTTCTTTAAGCATTTGTGTTTAATGTTGTTTTTTTTTTTAATTAATTAATTTTTTTTTCGTGAAAATGCCGATTGAATAGATACACTTAATTTTTGATCGGGTTTAAATTTGAATTTTTAGTTTTTTAAGCGTACGCGTTCTTATTTACGTTATCGTCAGCAAATTAAAATTATTTTTAATTAAATTTTTTAATTTAATTATTTAATTAAAAAAAATTTAAACTTCTAATTTTAGAAATAAAATTTCGATTTTTTGCGAGTATGTTTAATTTATAATTTTATTTAATTAGGATGGATGGACAAATCATCACCATATTCCGATCGTAAGAGTGGATCCCGAAGGAAGATGTGCAGTTATGTTAATATTTGGTAGAAAACTGGTTGTATTACCCTTTCGTAAAGATCCCAGTCTTGACGATGGCGATTTACTTGATACCGCGAAATTATCGTCTTCAAATAAGACTCCAATATTATCTTCATACATGATAGTATTGAAGACATTGGAGGAGAAAATGGATAATGTGATAGATTTACAGTTTCTACATGGATATTACGAACCTACATTATTAATTTTATATGAGCCAGTAAGGACGTTTTCAGGGTAAGGATAAGTATTATATATTTATTAGGTAAATGAAACGGGTTTATATAAATGTATTAATTGTGAACTGTTACGGCCGACATTTACAGACGTATTGCAGTGAGACAGGACACTTGTGCAATGGTTGCCATATCTTTAAACATTCAACAAAGAGTCCATCCTATTATTTGGTCAGTCTCCAATTTGCCATTTGATTGTTATCAAGCTGTACCTGTAAAAAAACCGCTAGGTGGTACTTTGATAATGGCAGTTAATTCACTTATTTATTTAAATCAAAGTATACCGCCTTATGGAGTGTCACTTAATAGTTTAGCAGACACGAGTACAAATTTTCCATTAAGTAAGCAGAATTTTTTGTATTATATCGTATTACGATTTGTGAAATCGATATTAAGCATTAAATATAAACTTATTATTATTTTTTTTTTTTTTGTAGAGGCTCAAGAAGGCGTAAAAATGAGTTTAGAAGGAGCACAGGTAGCATTTATATCTGCGGATCGTTTAGTCATTTCTTTGAAAAGCGGAGAGCTCTATGTTTTGTCTCTCTTTGCCGACAGTATGCGATCTGTGCGTGGATTTCACTTCGACAAGGCTGCTGCTAGTGTATTAACGTCATGTGTATGCAAATTTTACCTTATTTTTAATTTTGTGTGTATGCGCAAATATCAATTTTTTAATAACATCTTTGTTATATATTATTAGGTATGTATGTGCGAGGATAATTATCTTTTCCTTGGTTCTCGACTTGGTAATTCGTTACTGCTACGATTTACGGAAAAGGAGCCAGAAACATTAAAAAACTTAAATGGTGGTGAAATTACCATTGAAGAAAATGAAAGTGAAGAAACTCCAGCTAAAAAAGCGAAACAAGACTTTCTTAGCGACTGGATGGCATCGGATGTATTAGATATCAAAGATCCGGAAGAATTAGAAGTATATGGCAGCGAAACTCATACATCCATTCAGATTACTTCATATATTTTTGAGGTATCGACACTTTTTTTTTCTTGCAACGTACAACGTTTCTTATATATTAATTTTAATTATTAATAATATATTAATTTTTTTTTTTTATACTTACAATCGATTTGTAGGTATGTGACAGTTTATTGAATATTGGACCATGTGGAAATATTTCTATGGGAGAACCAGCCTTCCTGTCTGAAGAATTTCTACAAAATCAAGACCCTGACGTAGAACTTGTGACGACATCCGGATATGGAAAAAACGGTGCACTTTGCGTATTGCAACGTTCTATACGTCCTCAAGTTGTGACGACATTTGAATTACCTGGCTGTGAAGATATGTGGACTGTTATTGGTACTTTAAATAATGATGAAATTAAGACAGAAACCGAGGGATCTCATGCTTTCTTAATATTGAGTCAAGAAGATTCAACTATGATTCTGCAAACTGGTCAAGAGATTAACGAAGTAGATCAAAGTGGATTTAGCACACAGGGGAGTACAGTATTTGCCGGTAATCTTGGTGCTAATCGATACATTGTACAAGTTACTCAAATGGGAGTGCGTCTTTTGCAAGGCATCGAACAAATACAACATATGCCTATAGATCTTGGCTGTCCAATTGTACTCGCAAGTTGTGCCGATCCATACGTAGCATTACTTTCGGAAGATGGACAAGTGATGTTACTAACACTTAAAGAAATAAGAGGTACAGCAAGATTGCACGCTCAAGCTGCTAATTTACTGTTTCGCCCTCAAATAGAAGCGTTATGCGCTTATAGAGATGTAAGTGGAATTTTTACAACGCAATTGCCAGAGAACGCAGATGATGAGCAAACTGAAGAAGAATATAATGTCGAAGAACCATCCGTACTTAACAATATCGACAATGAAGACGATTTATTGTATGGCGATGCCCCAGCATTTCAAATGCCTGCACCATCGCATCCTAAAACATCAGATGGAGTTGTTAAAAAATCACCTTGGTGGCAAAGACATTTACAAGAAATGAAATCAACGTATTGGCTTCTTGTGTATAGAGACAGTGGGACGTTGGAAATTTATTCTTTGCCTGACTTACGATTATCTTATCTTATTCGCAATTTTGGTTTCGGCCAATACGTGTTACACGACAGTATGGAATCCACAACTTTGCAATCGGCACCAATTAATGAGATTCCTCATCCCGATATGCAGGTCCGTGAAATTTTAATGGTTGCTCTAGGACATCACGGAAATCGCCCAATGCTTTTAGTACGTCTTGATTCGGAATTACAAATTTATCAAGCGTACAGGTACCCAAAAGGATATCTAAAATTAAGGTTTAAAAAATTGGATCATGGAATAATTCCCGGACGTTTAAGGTTCGAATAATTTTATAAAACACTATTTTTTATTATGTAGAATAATAATTTTTGTTTTCTATAGTCCAAGACCTAAAGAAGAAGATATTCCAAGAAACACAAGTGACACTCGTATTTGCGTAATGCGCTACTTTAGCAATATCGCTGGATATAACGGAGTATTTATATGCAGTGATTATCCGCATTGGATATTTCTGACTGGACGCGGCGAGTTACGCACGCATCCAATGGGCATTGATGGCTCCATCACATCTTTCGCTGCTTTTAATAATATTAATTGCCCTCAAGGTTTTTTATATTTTAATAGAAAGGTACAGTATTATGTTCTTAACATATTTTAAATTAATCTATATATAATAGACGATATACATTTCATTTTCTAGGAAGAACTACGGATATGTGTTTTACCAACTCATTTATCGTACGATGCTCCATGGCCAGTTAGAAAAGTTCCTTTACGATGTACCCCGCATTTTGTTACATATCATTTAGAAAGCAAAACTTATTGCGTTATAATAAGCACAGCTGAGCCTTTGAAAAGTTATTACAGATTTAATGGCGAAGATAAAGTATGAAAAATATTTGTTTTTATATTTTTTAGAACATATTTTTATATTTTAAATTAAATATCTAAAAAATAATGCTAAAAATTAATATCCACTAATATACATTTTTTTTATTAATTAGGAATTCACGGAAGAGGAGCGTTCAGAAAGATTTCTTTATCCTTCTCAAGAACAATTTTCCATTGTATTATTTTCTCCAGTTTCGTGGGAAACTATTCCCAATACAAAAATCGAATTGGATCAATGGGAACATGTAACTTGCTTAAAGAATGTATCTCTGGCTTATGAAGGAACAAGATCTGGTCTGAAAGGTTACATAGTATTAGGAACAAATTATAATTACGGCGAAGATATTACAAGCAGAGGACGAGTGAGTATTACATTTACATAAAAATATTTTCAAATTTCATCAAAATTGTCGTATTTAAAATATTTTTAGATACTTATATTCGACATAATTGAAGTAGTACCCGAACCTGGCCAACCATTAACAAAAAACAGATTCAAACAGATTTATGCGAAGGAGCAAAAAGGACCTATAACTGCTATAACACAAGTATCAGGATTTTTAGTCTCAGCTGTTGGACAAAAAGTACATTCTTTCGATCTTTTCGAGAATTCCGTTTATTGCAAATGATATTAAAAACTGTTTTTTTTTATTTCGCAGATATATATTTGGCAATTAAAAGATAACGATCTCGTTGGAGTCGCTTTTATCGATACTCAAATTTATATTCATCAAATGCTAAGTATTAAAAGCCTTATCCTGATAGCTGACGTTTACAAATCTATTAGTTTATTAAGATTTCAGGAAGAATATAGGACACTTTCTCTTGTTAGCAGAGTAAGTTACTTCTTTAATTTTTTGATATACATATATGTATATATTTTTTTAAATAAATTTATTCAAAATGTATAACTTATCTTGTTACAGGATTTTAGACCTGCGGAAGTATACACAATAGAATATTTAATTGATAATTCCAATTTAGGTTTTGTCGTAGCTGATGGAGAGAGCAATTTAGCTTTATTTATGTATCAACCGGAATCTAGAGAAAGTTTAGGAGGTCAAAAATTAATCAGAAAAGCGGATTTTCACCTAGGACAAAAAGTAAACACGTTTTTTCGCATAAGATGCAGAGTCACTGATCCTGCAAATGACAAAAAGCATTTTTCCGGAGCTGATAAAAGACACGTAACTATGTATGGTAAGTCAAAGCGTGTATTTTAAAAAGAAATAATGTTCTATTAAAAGTATATTTTTTACGCTAATTTGTTAATTTATTAAATTTTATTTAATTTATTAAAATAATTAAAGTTTTATATACACATATATCTTTTTTTACTATTTTAGCATCATTGGATGGCAGTCTTGGTTACATTCTACCAGTACCGGAAAAAACATATCGAAGATTACTTATGTTACAAAACGTGTTAGTTACGCACATTTGTCATATCGCAGGCTTAAATCCAAAGGTTTATCGGTAAGTTTCAAATAGATAATTATATAAATGCGAGAATATACATATATATTTTTTTTTTCTTTTATTTAGTACGTACAAAAGTTACGTACGAAACCAAGGAAATCCTGCAAGAGGTATTATTGATGGTGATTTGGTTTGGCGTTACCTCTTTTTACCTAATAATGAAAAAGCAGATTTGGCCAAGAAAATTGGAACACGTGTTCAAGAGATTATTGAAGATATTATTGAAATTGATCGACAAACGGCTCATTTTTAACCGTACGTGTATTATATTTATATAGTCGATTCACTATTTTTATATTAAAAATAGATATAAACTTTTCCTAAATGATTACTTGTATAATGTGGTTCGTACATTCTGAACGCATATTTTGCAATTATTTAATTTATACATCATGTTATGCTATTGATTAAATCTAAATTTATTGTATTTTAATACGAAACAATAATAAAGAAATAATTTGTATATACATTTTGTTTAAAAAGATAGCGTTTTATATTTATACTTTTTTTTTTAAGATAGAAATTTATGCGAAACATAAGACATATTTTAAAAACCAATAATTAAAAGTTATATAAATGTATTTCATATTTTAGTACATAAATGTTTTTAAAAAATATATATGTCATTTTTTATGTATTAATTATTATCACATTAATAGTCTAAATAATATATCCGTAACGAGAATATTTATAAAAAATATTAATATTAAAAAGGACATAACTTATAATTTTGAGAATACCGGAGGATCTCCTTTTACCGCTTGTGCCATAGCTGCATTTAAAAAATCTTCACTTTGAAGCATCGCCTTATTATGCATTGCCTTTCGAGATAAAACGTGTTATAAATAAATTAAACAATCAGCCGATTGTTTTAATAATACATTTTATAAAAAATATTAGAAGACTCAAACAAGAAGACTTATTTCATATATTTATAACGAAAAATAACTCTAAAAAAATATTTAAAAAATAATAAAAAACACTTACAATATGATCTAATCCTTCTTGGACAGAATGATCTCTGGAATACACCATGCTTATTTTTGACCCTTGCACTGCAACTGGGCTCTTACTTGCGATATCTTCAGCAATTTCTAATGATTTATTCAACAAACTAAAAAAAAATATAAATATCAATTAAAAAGAAAAAAATTAACTTATATTACTAATGCAATTATCACAGGTTTTTTATCTCAATGTATTTGTTATTTTACCTCTCTTCATTATCTAACATGCGGCTTATAAATCCGCTTTCCAGCGCTTCAGTGGCTGGATATTTTCGCGCCGTATAGACAAGTTCTCTTATTAAACTATCGGATCCTACAACTTTTGGAAATCTCTGAAGCGTACCCACATCGGCAGCCATGCCTATATCAACTTCTTTTATTTGAAAATATGCATTACAAGAAGCATAACGTATATCAGCCGCGGATATCATGTCCACACCTGCACCAATGCACGCACCATGTATCGCGGCTATCACAGGTTTCGAGCACTGTCAAATTAACGTCAATTGCACGGAATCTCATTATATTAATCATACACATTATAGAGACACAATAAAATAAACTCAAAACCTCTTTTTTTATGGATAGCAATACCTTTTCTATAGCAGTAAATGAATCTTGATAATCTTTAATTGTAGGCTCTAAAACTTTACATTTACGCGCAATGTCTTCATGTTCCGCTAAATTCTGGCCTAATTCCATCATGCTTTGCAGATCGATTCCTGCAGTGCCACATTATTTAATTATGAAATAAAATTCTTCCAACATTCAGACAAATAATAATATTACTTATTTCGCAATTTACCCGCACAGAATACTTTGCCAGCAGCCGACAGAATAACTACTCGACAATTTGGATTGACTGATAATCCATCAAAGCATTCTTTAAATTCTCTAAATAAAAATAAAAAATCGTTTTTCTCTATTTTTCATACGATGAACGATAAAGTAAAATCGCTTTTCTAATTGTATGCAATAAAATCATATATAACGTATCGTTTAAATGCATGCACAGTCTAAGGATAACAAGATATTACTTACTTCCACATAGTTGAATTCATTGCATTTAATTTCTCTGGCCTATTTAGCTTGACCATGTAAACGAATGGTTTTGGAGTAGATACCATTAACGTTTTGTATGACGACATTTCTGTGGAGAACCTCAAAGCAGTGGCAGTTTGTATATCTGCAAAACAGTTCAATAATATTAAAAAAAATTTAAGAGTAGCATAACTATACGAAAATCTAATCACTGTATATCGTTCCAAGATAAAAACAAAAGTACGTGAGTTTATGAAACAGAGTGTAATAGAATTGAAATCAAAGAATATAATTAAATATTTTGTATGCAACTTACGTTTTCCAATTGATCCGGATAATCTGTTCTTGATAATATTTATAGCCATGTCACTCGCGCTTAACAGATAGAAATTAAATATAAAATTAACCGTGCGTACTTACACACTTAATAAAACTTGGCATATAATGTTTTTTAAAAAGGTGCAAAGTACAGCATTATACATATTCATCTACACACACGATCGTATTGGAGCGTGATACATACGGTATAAAGGATCTTCCACGCTGGTCGCGATGAACGGTATTTGATAAAAACGCTGCTGTTTTTTAAATCTAGTTACGAGACTAGATATCTCTTTTCGTCAGTATGAGTGTATGAGATGGCTTGAAGGTGTATTCAGCACATATCGTCATGCACATTGTTTGGTTATAGAATCATCGATGTACCACTAGATGGCCGTGGTCTTAATAGTTGGTTTTCACAATGTCCGATTTTCTAGACAATAAACACGAGATTGTCGTTAATGGCGGGTTAGCAACATCTCACGTTCGCGAAATATTTTATGGAGAAGCGTGGAACGAAATGTCCGACGAATTTACGATGGTAAAAAATTTCGTGTTTCTCACATATGCTTTCGAATCAGTCGAGTCTTTATATATTATCTGGAAGCATAACGCATTCGGAAGCGTGTGCTAGTGATGGCACAACTGAACATTGATCGCTAACGTAGAGATATGGCAGATCTGCTCAGTGGGTGTTGTCACGTTGTCGTAAGCTTCAAGTAGCTTGAGTGTCAGACTCCCGATTGCGCATGCATGTTCGTGGTTTCTTGCGACCACGGATTTGCACGCCTGCACGGTATGAGTCTTCACGTCACTCCTCGAAGTACCGCGATTTCCAAATTGGGGGGTAATCGAATAGGTCAGACGAGGTAATTTGTCGCTTCCATATGAAGGCACCGCAGATAGCGGTTCGCCATTTTTTGATAATTAACTGTTTTGCCCTTTATTTTTTAGACTTTTATTCTCCGACAAATCGGAGTACTATAATTCGGTAGTTTGCTGTTTTATGGGAAAAGAAAATGTTATGCACTTTTATGAACTTTAATTTGATATTAAACTATACATTGTAAAAATAAATTAATTTCTAGAGTTATTTTTTAATTGTAAAGAGCTATATATTAACAAATATAATAGTACCAGTATGTTTCAGTATACCGTAATAGTATGTTGTAACATTCATAAAATTTTTATTTTAAAATATAAAAGTATTTTCAAAAATACTTTTAATTCTCGTCATCTAACGCGTCTTTAAACTTCGATCTTTTTCTGTGTCTCGCTATTAATCTCCGAAGAAATTTGCGTAAAGAGGAGATTCCAGTTCCAAACTTCGTCCGGTTCCTTCACTAAATTCTCATTGTACAGCTTATCCGCAAGGAGAGAAAGGCTGACGCCATCCAACGATGTGTAAGCAGCATTTTTTACTAAATCAGTATCCAATTCCTCGTATGCAGTCACTCTATTTGCGTTTATTCTAAAAATTATTTTTGGAAATATACAAATCTCTTTATCATTTTTTTATTACAATAAAAATTTAATATTTTTGCATTTTGAATTGTTTATTAATTATCTATATATACGGCTTTTAAAAAAACTTACATAGGAGCACTTGCAATCTCTGACGAGATATTATCTTCCTGGATTTCATCCAAATCTGGTATGACTGGAATATCTAGAAGTACAAAAGATAATATTAAAAAAAAGCAACAACGTGAATAATAAAGAATTGATTTAAATATATTCAATAAAGGAGATAAAAATTCCAATTAAACAGTCTATCAATATACAACTCATGCTAAATCAACTCACCATCTTCTTGTTGTTCTTTTTCAGCCACTCGAAAACGTTCCCTAAAAAATAATTTGTCAAAATTAGTTAAGTATATACCTGATTTTTCTTTTTATATACTGTACTTACTGTTCAATGATGTTTGGTGCCGGTCTTGATCTGAAAAAAAAAAAAAAGAATTTTATTAACTGGTTGTATTTAAATTAAATTTAAAATTTAATAAATTGATTTTAATTCATTATTATATCATTTCTGAATGTATCACTTGCAAAATAAGCTGAATTAATTGGTTCACACATTACAAATTATATATTTATCATAAATCCCATATGAATGTCATATTTAAAACTTACTTGGCACTTTTTAATTCATCTCCCCAGCCAGTTTTCCTTGATCTAGGTGGAACTATCGGTCTCTGCATAGCTACAGACTTTCCAGATGACAAAGAAATAGGACTCTCCAGTGGATCCTCATCCAACTTACTGTCTTCTAAATTTCCTGCACGCCTACCCAGGCGAGGTAGAAGCTGCAAATTAATTATTTGTAAGTTTTATTACACCAATCATTTAAAACTGACAAAACAATAAAAGAATATAAAAGACAAAATATTTAAAAAAAATAATAATAAAAACGAAATGATAAGCGTAATAATCTTTTCAATTTTATATATTTTACCTTGAAGAGTCCCGTAAAATAGATTTTTATTTAAAACAATTAGAAAAAGGATGATAAGCTTAAATCTATGTGGAGCACGAGATCTATTGTTTACCCAATTTTATTAAAATGTCACAGTTTTTTTTTATTCGGTTAAGTTTTACATTAATTCATTAAAATAGGAAAACTTGTTTTATTTTTACGCTTATAATTTCGTAATTACCTTCTTCGATGTAATTTCCAGATCGGTGGCCCAATCCATTCTACTTGTCGATCATATAGTGTTTAAACAATGCGTCAAAGTATCAGGTGAATGCTCCTGCGGTCACTTACGTCGGACTTTACGGTACATTTGACAAGTGTATAGCCGCTGATGTCTTACGTTTGCAAGCAGTAACCATGACGACCGCCTATTTCTTTATGCCTATATTTTTTTGCGCTTTGATTGATTTATTTTAGTGTATACAGTTCTTGAATCGCGGAAATAATAACTTAAGACATTTACTTAAAAATTGTTAATTTACTGATTGTAACGGAATTAACTTTATTGTTAAATAATAATTCTTTTTTAACCAACACATCTATTGGTTATATGGTGGCGATGCACTTGCCTACAGTTCAATTGGACACGTTGCAAACGGACACTTATTATACATACTCCAAATTGAAGCCCTAATGTCTCCGGTTGCTCCGGTCTCTCCTTTTATTCGAGAATGGTTTAGATATGGCGACCGGAGCAGACCCAATCAAATTCACTGCCACGTCCGATTAATTTACCGCACACTGCATAGTACGCCTGTGCGTTCTGTACTTTTTTTAACTTTTTAACTCAAGACGTTGACCGTTGAGGTTAAGTGAACGTCTGAATTTTTTAATGATTTTTCAAGTGCCGTTCAACGATAATAATTGTGAAATAACTTGATAAATAACAAGCAATGGTTATTTTATGAAACGTTTGATCCATAAACACTTAATTTTTATTATAATATTTTCCATTAAATCGATCGTCTCAGTTTCTGTGATCCAACTGGTCTTATCACATCTTCCAGGTTCGATTATATTACATACATAATTTTTATTAATAATTTACAAAAATAATCTGCTTACTATTTTTTATATCCGTTTATTAAGATTAAAAAAATTGACTTTATATCAGTAAATATGATTTGATTTCAATAAATAATCTGTAAGTAAAATAAGGAAATTTTTATTACAAATATTACTTTTTATTCGGCAGCAATGTAATAAAATACTGTAAAATAATTACATATGAAAAATAAAAGTAAGAAAATCAAAGCTATATACTTTTTTTATAGTATATTATTAAAATTATCATTAATTTTTTAAATATTTTATAGGAAAAGATGTGAAAAGTTACAGCAGTACATTTAATGGTTCATCATGGCTATTATTAAATCAAAGCAAACCATTTGTTTGTTAAAAATAATTGGATTATCTAGATAACGCGAAGTCTTCAAAATTTTATTATACAAAGTATAAATAATGTCCTTCAGAATACGTTTAGCTCGCAGCAGGCCAATCAGACTTTTAGGGAATGTAGCTATGAAGTGTTGGGCTTTTAGTGGAGCATATATTCTTGTATGCTTTTTTTTATATTGGTTATATGGCGGAGTTTTAGCTTTCTTCTTGCTGTGTTTTGCCACAACTGGTTTGTATATAATTCTCACTGCAGAAACTTTTATTTTCTAGTAACATTTTAAATATTATTATTGATTGAGAAATATTAATTAGTTTAATTATTACAGGAATTCTCTATCATAGAGAAGATCAACTTCTTTATCATCCAGAACTACCAACCCATTCAAGAGTTTATGTACCAGCTCCCTCATTATTTAATTTGCCTTATCAAAGTGTATATACTAGAGCTGGAGATGGTACAATATTGCATATGTTTTTTGTTTCTCAGCCAGAAAATCAAATCAGGAAGGTACCTACATTGTTGTTCCTTCATGGCAATGCTGGCAATATGGGTCATCGGTATTTATTATTTATTACTTGAATTTAATAAGTTGTACTATTTATGTGATATGTTTGATTTACACAATATATATTTTTTTTTTTTCAGATTGCAGAATATAGTAGGATTATATCATAATATTCAGTGTAATATTTTAATGTTAGAATATCGGGGATATGGCCTGTCGCAAGGCACTCCATCAGAAGAAGGTCTTTATATGGATGCCCGAGCGGGATTAGATTACCTTTTTAGTAGAACAGATATAAATACCAATGAAATCATAGTATTTGGAAGATCTCTAGGTAGAGATATTTCGTTTGTTGAATTTTATTAAATCTGTAATAATTAATTTTTACGTAAATTATAAATGTTTATAATAATTAACTTTGAATTTTAATTTTAAAGGTGGAGCAGTAGCTATTGATTTAGCCACAAAAGAAGAAAATTCACAGAGAATTTGGTGCCTTATACTCGAAAACACTTTCACTAGTATTCCAGATATGGCCGCCTTATTTGTCGGATCTAAATTTTTACAATATTTGCCACTCTTTGTATATAAAAATAAGGTAAGCAGAACAGAAAAATTAAATTTTGTAAATTACACCATGTATTACTCTTTTAGTTATTAAAAAATATCATGACATCTTTGAATTACTTTTTTCGAGTATTTATATTTTATATATTTTTTCTTTATATATTTTTATATTTTTATGCTTTTTTCGTTACAGTATTTGTCTATTTCGAAAGTTCGCTCGGTCACAGTGCCCACTCTGTTCATTTCTGGTCTGGCGGACACGTTGGTACCACCTCGCATGATGCAGGATCTTTACAAGAATTGCCGAAGCACATACAAACGTATACTTCCAATTGTGGATGGCACACATAATGAAACTTGGTGTCAACCTAACTATTATCAAAACATTAATGCTTTTTTGACGGAGCTCAGAGAAAATCCTCCTCCAAGGGTAACGTCTAGCCAATGGCAAATCGATAATGTTTAGTAATATTACGCGTTCAATATAAATTTTATTATTGTCTTTTATTACAACTATGATGGCAATTTTTACGTATTACGAACAAGTTATAATTAGTTAAAGTAATCAGTAACAGGAAAATGTTACTTATAAAATAAATATAATTAAATATCTTAAGAGAGATTCTCTAATGTGGAAATATATGAATTAAAAATAACAGAAAATATTAAAAATATGTGATTTATAGGTGTATGAAGAAATATTATAAATTGTAAATGTATTTATTAAAGTAAGTTTAATTTTATACTTACCAAAGTATGTTTGTGTTTGCAAAAAAAAATTTTTATTTCTTCACGTATACTTGTAATTGATTATATTAATATTTATTATTGCAGACCGTTCCTCTTATACAATAAGTATTATGGTGAAATATTAAAAAAGATTTATAAAATGTGACATCTAATATATGCAATTTTTGCAAGACGTTGCTTATTATGTAATTTAAGCTAAGAAAATAATAAAAAATATCTTTTATATTTTTTTTTCAACAGTGGTTTTCATGTTCTTTTTTTAAGAACAAAAACTTAGAGTCTGCGATTGATTCGTCTTCTCTTTGCGATCATTCTTCGAGTCAATAGAATGCCGATTATCATTAAAATTGTAAGCAAAGCGATTGCCGTAGCTAGAATAGCGATCGTTCCAGGACCAGTTGTGAATGTCACTACTTGCTTGCTAGATACGCCTGCAATATTAACAGACATTCTCTCCAAAAAATGTGAAGATTCATCACAAAAAACTTCTCCTTCCCATTTGTACCAATGGATCATTCTTTTATTCGCTAATGGAGGTGGGCCAGCACACCTAATAAATTGTAAAAATAAATAATATATTTATTGACGAGTTATATCACAATAAGAGGTAAGAAAAATAATGATTAATTAAAAATATAAGATATATAACAATATTAATTTATATACACAATGTTTTATATTTTAATTATGTATAACTTATATAATTACCTCAAATCTTCTAAAAAATTACGGTTTTTAATGTAAAGTCTTGGAACTAATTCGTTCAACATCCATTGCAACGAGCAGTTGCAAACAAATGGATTTTCTTGTATATTAATATGATAATTTAAGTTTGAAATATTTTTATTTATATTAAATAGTTTTGGTGGCAAGTATACAAAGCGATTATTGCTCAAATCTAGCTGAAAAACGAAAGAAAATTATATAAATGCATCTTTTATAAAATAACGAGTACATATTTTATATAAAAGATACTTACAGAGCACATGTTCATATGTTGAAAAACATTTTCCTGAATCGTATTCAATTTTTTATTATTCGAAATAGTAATGTTAATGCAACTATTGTTTTTTTCTTTTAATTTTAGAAATGTTTTTTCATCGATCTTTTCAATCGTTTCTACAAATTTTATTTCAAATATTTCCAAGTTTAGATTAGACCAAATTGTTACATCTTTCAGATGATTTCCATTAGCTTTAAAAATTCTTAAATTTGGACAATTTTTATTAGAAATTGTTTCAGGTATTATCGTTAAATTATTATAGGATACATCTAACGTTTCTAAGTTTTTCAGAATTACATCCGGAAAGTCCAATAAGAAGTTTTTACTGATATTTAAACTTTTTAAATCTTCTAATAATGTTAAATTATTATTTAAATTAAAAATACTGTTGTTTTGAATATTTAAAATATGAATTGATGATTTATCGAATGTTACGGTATTAATAAAATTGTTTTTTGCATGAAGTTCTAATAATGACAATGAAAAATATTGAAAATTTAGAGAGAGAAGCTCATTATTGTTAACACTTAGAATTTTCAGACACCGCATATTGAGTAACGAATCGACTGGAAGGCTGGCCAATTTATTGAAGGAGAGATTTAAGTATTCTAATTTCGGCATACCATCAAGAAAATTCTGTAAAGTATTAAAATAAAATTAATATATGTATAGTATATAATAATATCAATACGTACATTAAATTTCACGAAAAACTTTCTTAGTGTCAAAATTAAAATTTTTATTAAATTTACCAAATCAATGAGATTGTTGTGAGAAACATCGAGAGTTTTTAACTTTGTTGCATTTTCGGAGTTCCACTCCAAATTATTGAGATAATTATAACTCAAATTAAGTTTAGACAAAGAAGGAACTGTATTTAGAATAGAAATGTCGAAAGCCCAAAGTAAGTTGTTGGAATAGTTTAAATCTTCAATCTCGTTTAAATGTTTAAAAATATCTGAATGTATATTATTCAGTTGATTTTGAGACAAATCTAATCCTTTTAAATGTTTCAAATTTTTCAGTTCATTTATGGGTAGAAATACTATATTATTTTTTGAAAGAATAAGTTTGTTTAGTGGTCGGCGCTTATCTAAGGTGAGAAGATCGAAGTTGAGAACTTCATTATTTCCTAAGTTTTTGTCGTAACAATTAATAATTAGTCCTTCATCTGCAAAAATAACGATACATATTTTTATCATTAATTTAATAAATTTTACAAACTTTTTTTTGAACTTACTTGAAGTAGAACATACGCAAGTTTTACATATATCGCATAAACATTGGTTACACACAAATAAAAATAATATAATGACATTTAACATGATATCCATATTCCAATTTCACGTACAAGTTATCACCAAATGATTAATACTTGGTCACATTAGAAATACACCTATACGGGCGATCCTGATAGCATATCAGATAAGTGGATCGGCCATGTAATCTGTTGCATATTACTCATCGTATTGTGAAAAATATCAATGTGAAAGAAATTTAATATTCGATTTAACATGTTTAAAACTTATAGTGAAAATTGCAGAACATGCCATACAAAAAAAAAAAATTATAAAGTAACAATTTTAATTTAATTTGTCATTGTATAAAGATAATTAAATTTCTATAAATTAATCATATAATTTTGAAGCGATACTAAGATCTTTTGAAAAAATCCGTTAACGTGGACTGCTTTTTTTTCGTGTTCTCTATCTTAATCTCCGTTTTTCTTTCTTTTCTTTTTTTTTCTTCCTCTCTCTCTTTTTCTTTTTCTTCTTCATCTTCTGAACAGCTTACATATACATGTTCTTTTTTTGTTACAACATATTCTCCTTCTTTATAAGTTTTATTAACTAACTTTAATATTTTTCTTTTACCATTTTCATGTTTTACTTTTGGTGGAGAGGGACTCTTTGGTTTTACAAGAGTTTCTGGCTCTGGATCGGGTTGTGGTTCTTCCATCTCTATATCACTGTGCACCTCTGAATCACTCGAATCATCCTGTACAACGATTCTTTTTCGTTTCTTAGCATTTTCATTTGTTTCTATACTTCTGTTCCGTTTTTTCCCATGCAAAGTTTTCTTTTCTTTAGTTACTTTTTTTTCGGTAAATTCTTCTTTGATATTATCATTTTTCTTTTCCGGTGTTACTGTTACACATTTTGTAGGAGACGTTTGCTTTGCAAAAAAACTATTTAAATCTCCTTTTTTTGTAGAATTATTTTGTGGAGATACCTTTTTAGCTGCAGAATTGTTTTTGGAGCTTTTATTTTTTTTAGTTAAATTTTTAATCTTTTCTACTGAATTTTTATCTTTCTCGACGATTTTATCTTTTTCTGCAGTATCTTTTACTTTTTCTATTAATTCTTCAGTTTCTTCTGTTGATTCTTGATTCTTTCCCATTGAATTTTTGTTTTTTACTGAATCCTTGCAAAGATTTTTATCTTTTTTCGACGAATCAGTATCATTTAAAGCCAATTTTTGTTTTTCGCCCACATTAAATAAATTAGTAAATCCATGTTTCTTTGCTGTCATTGAATTTTGTACTGTTTTTGAAGACTTTGAATCTATTGGTTTTGAATTTGTCATATTTTCTGTTGTAATCTTTTTAGCAGCTGCACCCCAACGTAATAATTGCATTTCTTTATCACTTCTTTCTTTACAAGCCTCACATTTTATTGTGCTATAATTTATATCCCCAGAATCAGAATTGGCAAGTAGTTCTAAATTAACAAGCGGTTTATGAACACTATAAATATGTTCAGATAAAATTTTACTAAATTTTTCTTTAGCTTTAGATATATTCGATTCTCTAACAATCTCTACGCGCATTCCTTTATCCTTTAGAAGACCAATTAGCAAATATGTGCATTCAATGTTATCATTCTTGTATTTTTGATAAAATTTCCATAAAATCTGCTTTGCTGTGTTAACATGGACACGCAGCTCTTTGCTTAACCATTTGTAAGTTACCTAAAAATATTATCACATTAATAAAAATATAAAATAATAATTAATAAAATGTATATATAAGGCACAATGTAGAATAAATATAAGCAAGACAAAATTACCAGTTTGTCATTATCAAAAATATAACTGGCCACGATCTCTAGTTGTTCGTCTAATTCCATTATGATGTTTAACTAATTTAGATCGTAAATTCAATTTATTACTAATATTGCTGCAGTTATGTTTTCCAATTTTATCGTTTTACAACATTGAATATGGCGTGTGTCGCTCGCGATGTAAATCGCGGTGGTGTATATCCAGCATAAATCTAACCTTA
The DNA here is from genome assembly GCF_019399895.1 of Cardiocondyla obscurior. Classification (NCBI taxonomy): domain Eukaryota; kingdom Metazoa; phylum Arthropoda; class Insecta; order Hymenoptera; family Formicidae; genus Cardiocondyla; species Cardiocondyla obscurior. Next base: position 809,468 of record NC_091881.1, read on the forward strand.
AGGTGCAAACTCATGCAACGGAACGCAGAACGGAACAGTACAACGCGCGTGTCAGCACCACTCAGCACATGGACGTTCGAGTCTTTCCGGTTGTAGATCGCATGTGACACGATGGGTATGTTACGAGTTTCGCTAATATTATCGTAATTTAAAACATATTAATTATAAAAAGTACTTATCTGTTGACGAAGATTTGACGAATATATTTCTCTCAATATATTTATCCTGCGTGCACTTATAAGTACATTAATTGCATTTTTTTTCTTTGATGTACATCGTGTGATTAAAACAGCGTGATAATATTTAATAAATTACATTAACGTAAATCACATCGACACAATAATTGCGTTTTATATGTGAATATATGCAGATATTTATAATACTTTTTCGTCGTACTAAGAGTATACGTCAGGGAAAGTACATTACTATAGTGCATAACCTAATTTTTCATTTCACATTGCAGGTAAACCAAGAGGTCTTCGCACCGCGCGTAAGCACGTGAATCACAGACGTGAGCAGAGATGGAACGATAAAGACTACAAAAAGGCACATTTGGGAACCAGATGGAAGGCTAATCCTTTCGGTGGTGCTTCTCACGCGAAAGGCATTGTTTTAGAAAAAGTGTAAGTATAATATTCGCGTGATAATTTTAACTTTTGTCTGTAATTTTTATCGTCATAATTTATTGGTCTTTTATTATTTAATAGAGGAGTCGAAGCCAAACAGCCAAACTCTGCTATCCGTAAATGCGTGAGAGTGCAGTTGATTAAAAATGGAAAAAAGATTACAGCTTTTGTACCAAGAGATGGTTGTCTGAATAACATCGAAGAGAACGACGAAGTTTTAGTGGCAGGATTTGGTCGTAAAGGTCACGCCGTTGGTGATATCCCTGGAGTACGATTCAAGGTGGTGAAAGTTGCAAACGTTTCTTTGCTTGCCCTTTACAAAGAAAAGAAGGAACGACCTAGATCTTAAGTTATCAGCTATCAGAAATGTATTGACAAATAAAAAAAAAAAAAAGAAATTAAAAACCTATATAATAATTTTATTTTAAATTATCAAAGTACTTTCCTTTATACCATTATAGCATATGATGCTTCTGTAACACAATTTTATAAATAGTTTTGTAATTTTGTATTTACATAAATATTCAAAGCCTTAGAAATTATACTAAACATAGACTTATTCATCGCTAGTATTCATCAGATTTCGAAGTTCCTCAACGTTAATAACTATATCTTCTATAATTGAATTTAAAGGTGCCAAAGTCTTTGATAGTTCATTTGTTAATGTCGAATTGGATATCTCTTCTTTCGCTTCCAGTACCTACGAGTATAATTGTAGATTTTAATATTTTATTTTGTAAAAATATTTTTTATTCTAATTTTCGTAAAAATTTTATAGTAAGTAAAATTTATAGATAAAATTTACCTTTTTCACTGAAGAAAAATCAGAGCATATACTTTTAATATTCGAACAAATAGAATTGGAAATATTTTCGTCTAAGCTTCTTGCTTTTACTGGCCAAGATGAAACTGTATCAAATGCTTCAATAAACTTTTCTTTTTCTTTATCAAATAGTAAATCCTGATCTTCTTTAATTAGTTTGTTATCAGTCTGGATTTTTTTACATAAAATTAAATAATTAGTATACTATTTTGTGATTTTATTAATATAACATTGCCATACCTTTGTATCTAAGTCTTCAGGTAAATCAGTTATAGTTTCTTTACTGTCATCATTCAATAATTCTTTCTTATTTTCTTCGAAATATTTAACAGCATCATCATAACTTATTTTTGATTTAACAACAGCAGAAGAATCCTGACTATCATTATTACTGTACAACTAAAAACATATATTAATCATATATTTTAATAATATTCATATACCAGTTAATTAAATATTTATTCTTTGTTATTGTATTTAATCATACTTTAATAATATCCACAAGTGTCTCTTCTTCCTCACTTGTACCTGTTGAAGGTTTTACATATACTTTTCTCATAAAATCCAATAATAGTCTTAAAGTTGGTAGTTGCTCTTTTAAGGAACATTTACCCTAATTTAAAATACATCACTGTTGTAAAATATCAATATAATTATTATAGTCTAACAGTTAAATAAAATATTTCTTAAACATACCAATAATATCTTTTTGCTCTTACAAATTCCAATATGAGAGTAATATTCATATAACTGATCTAAAAAAAAAATATATATATATACATATATATATATACAATTTTTAATTAATAATTAAATGTATACTATGGAAAAATGAATAAAAAAAGAGTACCTTCCAAGGCAGCATCTTTTAGTTTTCCCAAATGGGTTTTAATTGATGCTGACTTTTCTGTTAAGAGCCAAGCAAGTAACGAGATCCTATTTTCGCCGTCGAGAATCGTCGTCTCCAAGTCCTTCGACTCTACGTTAGTTACGTGCGGATATCGCAAATGCACTAAGGTGTCGTATATGTTTATCATAACATCGTTTGTATTATTCATAGTAGTGAATTATGAAGCGCACAAAAATTTTGAAAAAAAATGTTTAACGTTAGATATAAAGGAAACTTTTTCTTATAAAACGTTTCGATTTAAACATTTAGTTCGCTCGCGGAAATGTTTGTGGATAGAAAACAATGTTGCTTGCAAAAATCCACTTTAAAGTTTCAAACAATGGAGTACAGACATGAACATTGGGGTTAGGGAAGATGGCTTCGCGATCTATTATGCATGTTCACAATAAAGAGCTTGGGACAAACATATTCAAACTTAAATCTACAAAATAGATGTATTAATCTAAGTTTAATTTTTTTTTTTCTAATTTTTAAGATAAAAAAATAGAAAGTAAAATAAAAATTAGAATTAAACTTAATTTCTATTGATGGAAATAAATCGTAAGAAATGAACCAATCGTAGTCGAATATTATCCCCGTATGTTTGTGATCAGTTAGTTCTTAACTTATTTTTTTTATTTATTAAATGCTTTATTGAATACAAAAATATAGTTTATTTCAATACCCGTAGAGTTACAAAATTTATTAAGTACTTTAGTGCACACAGGAATATGCTTAAAATAAAAATATTACTTGCATTAACCTTTTAATATTAGATTACGATTTCTAATAATTTATTTACAAAAAAAAAGAAAAAAAGTAATGTAACGTACAACTAGAAATACCATAATTAATATAAATGTATCTGTAATTATCAAATAAGTTTGATCAAACTTTTCAAAGATGATACATAGTTTAAGTTGCTTTAAAGCAATCTTCAGATTTGGTCGTATATATATGTCCCTCACAGAGAAGGAATTCTAAAATCTCATCTACACGAGGTATTACATGTTTAGGTACTTGTAGTAAAATATCTCGTTTTTCGATACCACAGTCTACATCATTCGCCGACCGGACAACCTCTAAAACTGTCATTTGTTCAGGAGACATGCCACTTATCATGCTATCACTCATAAATGAATTAGCAGGAGGTGCAGAAACTTCTTTAGGCTTTTTAGCTTTTAGTATATGATACATGATTTCCATGAAGTGGCATGTCAAATCATTCAGATCCTCTAGAGGATGCATACGCAAGATTAATATATGTTTTTGATTATTGTGCGTACGTAGCAGTCCATAGATTCGCACATACGTATTAAGCTGCACTTGATTATCGCTTTCTTCAGGATTTTTATCAGCTTCTAACCACATGATGGCAGTAATTACACCTATTCCACAAAATCAAATATAAATTAATCTGTCGCTAACAACAAAAAAATAACTGATTAATGAAGATTTTAATTAACAAAACAGTAAACCTGTGTCATCTTCGATGGTAAACGAGATCTTTGTCGTATCTTGTTCGATATTACGTATGACTCCGACAATTGTCAGAGTATTCACGGGTCTGCCCGCGAGTTGTAGATCTCCCGTGCAAGACGTGATATGTTTTATCATTACAGGAACGATGGTCTTTTCGTTACTTTGCGGCCCTTTTTTGCCGGAACCACCGCCTTGCGTGCTATCGTTCAAAAATCCACCTCCAAGATTTGTAGAGCTTTCGTCCCACATAATGAATTGCGCGATAATTACTTAAGATAATCGAAAAAAAAACTTTTTCGTGAAAAAATTGAAGTTTGATTCCTGAGTTGATCAGAGATCAGAGTAACTAAAGATATCGGAAAAGGGGCTAAATTTACGCGCGCGAAATATAGATTAGGTTAGAAACCCGGTCTGGTGAACTTGTAGAATTATTCGAGGGAACTAAATTGTAGGGTGGTTGTTTTTAATAATTTGGCGATACTGCCATAATGTTATTGCAGGAGTTAAAGTACCGGTGTGCGTCAGAATACTTCTGAGCGTATGTTCTGGTTATGGAGTAGTAGCAGTGGTTTAATTTCGAGTTATCTACACAATCGACACAATAAAACAATATTCTTTAACCTCTCCAGAGACGTGTAAAAAGGCTTTTTGCGTCGTGCAACATGCATGACTTTCAATTATTGATATTCATTGCATTTCACCTACATGCATTCTTACATGTCCATTGCCAGGAAGTTGACATAATCGATGATGTCACGTAAGTAGTATTTTAATTTTAGTGGGAATTTTATTATACCAACCTAAAATTACTTGCCCAGGATGGTTTGGGCATATATTTAGAAAATTGGCAAGGCTAAATCATAGTAGAATGTTCATATTTCATGTTGGAGCCTATATTTTTCTTAGGATTTTAGAGAATAACTATGTAAAATTTAATCCAAATTGATCAAAGAGTTTATGGAAAATATACAGAAATTTTACTTTGTATATAAATGTAATATATTTTTTTTTTTTATTTTAGATCTACTCCAGAGCTCAAAAATATATATTCTTTCTTCTATATGTCTTCAGAAAAAGAAAATGAAGAAGATACACCAAGGTACATGTTATTTCATAGAGTATTTAAGCATGTTATAAAGTTGTTTTGGCTTTCATTTAATCTAAAAATTTTTAGTTTAGTGGCAGAGACAAGAAAAAATGAGCAATCACTTACCATGACACAGCCATGCAGCTGTCGTGTACTAGATGAACGAAATACTCAGGAAGCAATCTTCTATAAACGTTTGATTAATATATTATTATCGAATTTTGCAATGCAGGTAAATTGTTGTAATTAAACAGAATAAAGCCTAAAACTGTTTGTGACAGTCTATTGCTTTAGAGATACAATACACAAATTTATATTTGTATATGGAATAATTTGAAAAATTTTGTTTGCAGAAAATTGACGATAGATTAATCGGAACGCTTGGCATAGACATGTCTTCTTCGCAATTTGAGTATCTTCAAAATTTCATAAACGGCCAAGGTTCGATAAGGGAGGTTGATAGAATTCTTGACAATGCAATTAAGCAATCTGAATACTCAACATGTCATTATTTAGCGGAAGCTGCTTATTATTTCGATTTATTTACGAGCAAAGCATTGCAGTATTGGACATATTGTCTATTGTTTATGAAAGAACACGTAAGAATAATATTATTTATGCATAATTTGTAAGAGACATACTTGCACATTTTGAGTGTATTAAAATAACATAAACTTAATCGATTTTTTTATAATTGTTACAGTGGGACATACCTATAATCTCTTTTATAGTCATACTTGGTTTTATGATTTTCAAGAGGCAAAAATGGTCACGAGGTTTACTTATTTTCCTCACAATTGATGTTATATGTGTGATTAGTTTTTTCATAACTTGGTGGCGACTTATAAAGGTAATTTACAAATATATAATTTTATTACAGATGATGTATATATTCTAACAAATGTTTATTTATAAATTATTGAAAAAAATTTGTAATGATAATAAATTATAATTATTCACTAAAAAATTTCTTTTACTTTGCAGGAAGCAGAAATTAAATTAATGGCGGCACAAGCACAATTTGCAGAAATGCCAATTACTTGCCAGCCGCATAAAATGGGTCTATGGGATAAGATACTCGCATATTTTTCTTGTGAGTAACATATTTTTATTATCGAATATATTTAAGAAATTAATATATGCTTTTTATTTATAGCCACAAACGATTGTGAAAAATATTATGAGACAATTATGACAAATCCTACATTGCAAGTGACACCAGCTTTTGCATTGACTTATTTTCTAAGTACGGTTATTTTTCAACCTTTAAGCTACTTTGGAGTAGTTATATCTGAATTTGTAGACAATGCCACCGGTAAGTAAATTGATATAATATTAATAATGCAAAAATTCAAACATTATCGATCTATTAGTTATGTTATACATTGTTTTGCAGGAAGGTTAAACATCGTCCTCAAGTATCCGGTTGTATATGCTCTATTTCTTAGTTTCTGTGGATGTATAGTATTAATACCATTTATCTTCATTGGCGGATATATTAAATTTGGCTTTGGACCCTTTAGCTTGGGATTAAAAGGCAGACAAAATTCTAATAAGACACCAGAACGCATTGAACGAATTTATGAGGTATTATATATTTTGCTTACTTTTTAAGATTATTTTTGTTTATGCTTGTAAATAAAATCATTGATTTAAAATTATTAAATTTTACGTAAGGGTTCTTTTGTTAGATTATTTAATAGAATAGTTTTAAAAAATTATTACGAATTTAATTGTAATATTAAAAAAAATAATAATCTAAAATAATATTTGTGATACTGTAAATGTATTTACATGTACGTACATTTTATTTTATTGCAGGAAACTCCGTTTAGGAACAGATTGAAAGATTCAAAAAAATTAAAGCAAATTACGTTAAAAGGAGATAATGGTAATATTAAAAAAATGGCAAGTTATGATATATATATTTTTATAAATAAATAAAATTATTATTGTATATTAGATTTTGCTGGAGGCGATGCTGGATATGAAGAGCAACATCAAAGAGAAAAACGTAAAAAATGCAAGTCTGAAAGTGAAAGTGAAGATGTTAATGGAGATGTAGAATATGAAAAAAAAAGTTGAAAAAAATTGAAATTTTTAACAAAAATTTTGCATTGTTGACTCCTTGTACTTTATTTAATTATACTTAATAATAATTTTTATATTATTATTAATAAGCAAGTACTAACGTCAAAATAAAAATTTTATCATTTATGCCAAGTAAATACTATAGGTTTTCAATATAAAAAATGAATATTGGAAGTATATTGTAATATGCCATATTGTAATATTGAAAGATCATAGAGCTCATGTGTCAATTCTAAAATAAGTATATCATTTTAGTAGTTCAAGCATACAAATAATTTATATTACTACATCATAAAATGTATTTTTTTTGTACTTTTGCACTAATCTTAGTTCTATATTTTTTTTAAGGCATGATTCGTAATGAAATAATGATGCAGCAATACTGACGATTTTGTGAAGTATTGCTACTTACTGTGATAAATATGGTAAATGTAAGAGAATATTTATCAGATTAAAGCTAAATGTATGCAACTATTATTTTTGTATAACTTGTACCAAGTACCTTATTAAATGATACTGATATTAACTATTCAATATAATTATAATTGCTCATTTGTATATTTAATCGTTGAGTAATAATAAATTGGGTCAAATTGCACGAGGATGAATAAACGACAGATGCGGTAGAAATGAAAACATTCTATTGTTCGACTGATAGCCCGGCGGCTGCGCTTTATGTCAATTCAGCTTAATGATCGGTGAGCAAGCAAGGATTTGTCAAATTTGCTAAATGTAACGTCTGCGTTCCTCGCGTAATTTCGCCTATCCTGTATGTATTCGTGGATGAATAGTCTAACAGTAATCGAACGAAGATGACCTCATCGAAACACGACGCTTAAAATGTTGCAAATCGAACAGGAATTTATAAAATTAATTATTCTATCCTGAGAATAAATTGGAAATTTTAATTAATTTTCTTTCTACAGCAATCGCGCGTACGTATTTTAATTAATTTTATTAAAAAAAATAAAACTTTGCCATGGTTGAAACAAATTACTTTCTTTACCTTTGTACGATGAAATCCATTCTATCAAATTAAGATCATATTAGGTCCTAGTAAATTTAACAGCTGATTAAGAGACGTTTTACTTTAAAAACTCGTCAGTTACCGTCAAGGATCTGCGAAGAATGCACTAATTAGCGTTGAAGACCGCGTACACGAGCAGTTTCTTGTACGTCAAGACGAAAAACGCGGTCGAAAGGCTTTGAAAAATGAGAAGAACATTAGTCTCCATTTCTTTTTTTTTTTTTTTTTTTTTTGTATCGCCCCACGATTTTTCATGATATCGATCTTTTTTCTTTTTGGGTGAAACAAACATTTTACATTTCGAGTTTAGAGCGTTAAAAGGTTTTACATTATTGCAAATGTGTGCACCTTTTATAGTTATCGGGTTTCAATTCGTTAATGAGTCGTGAGTGAGGTATTGCATTTCCACCGGAAACGTGCATTTACCGAAAGTGCGAACGCATTGCGGGCTTTTCATTACGCAAGATTTATTGCAAAATGTCATGTCACAACTCTGTTCATTTTCACTACATATACTTACACTTGATAAAATTGAATGTATTCAAATAAAACAAATCAACATAGATAAATTATAGGTAATTACGGATGTGGTCTATAAACTTTCGTTATTAAAATCGTCGTATAAAATTGTCAGAAGCTTTAATTAATTACTAACCTAATATTAATTTAAATTATATTTCTACTCTTTATTATCTAATACGATAAGAAGTTAAATTAAATTTTTATTTCACAAAAATTAATGTATTATTGCAAGGAAAATTTACAAATTTTATTGCTGTATGTGTTTGAAAACTTATCAATATATGTTTAAATATATATATTGATTTATAATATTAGTAAATTAATGATATTACATCTGTATACGTATTTACAAATTAATTAGACAGCGGAAAGCTCTAATGGTAGAATCGATGGTAAAATTTTGTTTCACCATTTTTATTACCATCGAGTAATATGTAACTCGAGCTTTTCGCTGCCGATCAAGGATGACGTTGGCTATGAGTTTTGGCTTTGGTCACTTTCTTATTCATCCTAAATTTCTGTTACTTCTTGAGCATTTATGGAATCTCCGCGCCGGGAAACCTCGAGTTTGACAGATTTATCCTTTCGTTTATTTCAATCTTTTACACCCTTTACACGATCCCGTGATTAAATTGCCGTTTTTGTTTAAATATTCAATACTCTTATATATTGTTAATGTTCTTTTTAATAAAGGAAGACAGTAACCTTATCAATGCTTTCACAGCAAAAATTAAATAATAAAGAAATATCGGCGCCGAAGAAGACTGTTTCTTGTAAGTTTAACCGATGGCACATTCTTTCATTTGGATATCTTAAAAAGATGAATATAATGTCCGAATGTATATGTGAAGTATATTAAAAAAAAAAAATGAGAAGCGTCGAAGTACCACGTAAGATATATGAATACCTCCATAATTTGTTGCCAAAAATTATTACATGCAAAACAGTTTTTTATTATTAAAAGAAATTTTTTTTAACGTGCAAGTAAAAGTAAATAACGTGCACCAAGCGCGAAGTCCGTAATATCTAATTATAATAAAATTAATATTAAAAATTTTTACAATGTCTAGCACAGTTCAAATATAATTATACCTCATACATAATATTATTCCACTTTTAATTTGAATTTAACTAATGCAATTCAAATAAAGTTCAAATTAATTTTCATTATGTATAAAAAGTTGAAGTCGTAGTAGCGAAGAATTAAAAGCGAAGGAAAGCGCTTTTGATATTCAATAGGTATCGCTTAAATATATCGGCAATTATTTCATTATTAAAACAAATGTCCATAAATGGCGCTGTCGCTTTATATCTCCGTGATTTCTCTTTTGTTCCTAAATAAATTCAGACGCGGTATATCATATTGTGGCATAATACATATATCGATCGCGCGATCTCGCGTATTTGCTGGCGTTGCTTTTCAGCCCCGGTCTCGGTACAAGTTTATGCATCGTTTGTTCCATCAAATATTTGTTCTCGCGTTGCTGCTGGTACCACGGCGGTATTTGCCTGGAAAGGATGCACCTTTTGGTTCCCGTCGACCTCGCGAGCTCTATTACATGCCCGAAGTAATACCAAAGAGAGGTGGTCGGGTCGGTATTGTGTGTTGCGTCTAGTTTCGCCGTTTGCGAAGCGGCACCCGCTGGAAGCGGCTGCAGGAAAGTGCGGCGTGTGTTAGTCAGTTTAGGGGAGTTTTCGCCTTGTTCACGCGCAACTGCTAGCTTGCCCTAAGTCCCTCGTAATTTCGCGAGACTGCCGCGGAAAGATTGCCAGGGACACGAATCGCCCGCCGACCCTCGTAAGGTATCGAGAAAAAATTTTTTTTTTTTCTCGATAACAGCGCATTATTTTCTCCTTTCGCGCGGTGGTCCGCGAGAAATTTGCTTTATTATCCAAACGTAATACATTCGCGCGGAGTAAATAAAAGGATTGGTTTATTTGCTACTCTTACACACTTGTTCTTTTCACGTCGCGTCGATTTTTAGAATAAGACCAATTTTGCAAAAAAAAAGTTACACATATGAGTCGTTTATACGCTGAACATTGTTCTTTATTATCGCGTTTTTCTTAGCTCATCTGTCGTGAAACACGGTCGAAGTGGCTCGCTGTAAGAACGAGGGTGATCGCGCACCGGTCAAAATATTTCGGGGCACGCTATCGTTCGCGATCACATCACGAGCACGTTCGAAAGGGTTCACGCGGCCGTGAAAATCGCCCCGGGACCGCAGGGGGAGAGAAAAGAAGAGGGTAAAACCGCACGTAGGTGCACGGGATGCATTACATGCTTCAAGTGATAGCTAAGGGCGGCGGATGCTTGGGTTTACTTTTCTTCACGTACGCAACAACCGCCCCCGTTGCTCCTTCGTATTATACGTATCTCGCTCCGAAAGTTTCCGCCTTTTCTGTTAACTACTGACGCGCACGGTGCGGTGTCCTGGCTTATCTGCTGAAATTCACCTCCGCGGAGAACGCAAGTGCGGTAATTCAGCACGGTTCCCGTTACGCAACTTGACTGGCATTTACCGTAAACAGCGAAAAAGTAAATTTTAAACGCGAAAAGAATTGAACGCGCCCTTTCTCGATTCAATCCCTAAAATGAGAAATGCAGATAAATTCGGTTCGACGCCTGAAATGTCAAATGCAAATAACCGAGGATGTTTTAATGAGCGGCTTAAATACGCGATGAATATTTCATTTATATATATTTATGTGAATTAATGTAAGAACGGCTGCTAGGATGCCTTTTATTTCAGGGAGAATTTATTTTAATTCAGTCCCGCTCGTGTAAGCGAACTATTTGTATTTCAGTCTTATAACAAACTGTTTAATTTTAATTTATTTTTGCGATTTCTTTTTTTTTTTTTCTCAGAGAATTAATGCTTCTATGATCGCTCCGGCGATCACGGACGTTTTCTTAACTCAACTCGACGTGGCCGTGAATACGATCGCGCGAGTCCGCTATCAAAATAACGAATCCTATCCCATATCTTCGAGTGCATCGATCGCTCGAATGCGTTTGAAGTGCAGCCGAATCGGCCGCGTGCTTCATGCATGCTCGAGCATCGGCCCCGGCTCACCTGCCCCCATTGACGACGGTCCCCCTGTCGAATTTGTGCCCCGTTGGCCGCGGGTAAACCGCCGAGAACTCTAATTCGGCCGATCTCGTGCCTCGGCACGAGATACAGCTATCGCGATTGCGGTTGGAAACGCCGATGCCTGATCCTGAAAGGGATCTCCGAAGAACTTTTAAGCGCGGTGTCGAACGTACGTGATATTCTACGACCGACGAGTTTGCACCGAATAAAATATAAAGTTGCGCCAGATTTACTATTACAAAATTTTTTATGGACATTCGCAGCAGAGATAATTAACGATACATTTTTCTTTTTTAATTTCGTACTATTCTATTAATTTTTCTTTTATCACAAGAAAATCGAGACAATTCTGATGATTTATTTTCTGGATGTTGAAGATATATCGTTTGCGCGTTAATTTTTTAGTATTTTACGAGATAACGTTTCCGACCGTCGTCTATTTCGGCGACAAATTTGCGATGCGTCGTGTTCCCGTTCGTGCGCGATCTTTCGGGATTCTGAGCCGTCTGATGCTCTCTCACTGATTGCGGGAATCAGTAACTCATGAAGGAACCGTACTGCGCTATTGGGAACACGCACGACGAACGTAACAATCGGTTACCGCTAACGGTAAACGTTTCGCTCTGTTCGCCAGGATTGCCGAATGTAAACTGTCTATTACCGCGTTTCGGCAGTCGTCGCGAGCGAGCACGTGAAATCGTTTCCATTAGGCATGCGTTTATCAGCGTTACGTATACGTACATACAATCGAGACGAGAGTAATGCACGGTACTCTCGATATCGACTGATCTTTGAAGATTTAATTTAGTATCAACCAAAAAGAAAAAAATAATAACAGCAGATTTTGCGAGAAAAATGCATATTCGATGTATCTGAAAATATTGATCAGGGAAACGAAACGAGACTTAAATCGCGACGACTTGTGCAAAACCTTTCGGGTCGCGGGTGGATCTGTCTTAAGCACGATCGATCCATATCCGAGGAGACAAGCTACTTAAGAGAAAGAACTATATCGCCACTTGAGCTGTATCCCGCATCCTCTCAGGCGTCTGTAGAAATAAGCCACGAGCGCGTCGAGCAGTCGAGCGCGCCACGCGATAAGACAGAAGGGAACGATGCGCTCGTCGGGGACCTCTTGGGACCAGTTAAGGTCTTAATTACTGGCCTCTCACAGCGGAATGCCGTGTTATCGCACGGTTACTTCTGCCTGCTTGCACACATCGGGCATTGAATTACACTTGCTCCTCTCTCGAGCGGCGCGCGGCGCAACGCGACACGACGCGTTTCTTCCCCGAGTTTCGAAACCCCGAGCGACGAGCTGTCGCGCGCGATAATGGTGAGACACGCAGGTGAATCACTTGCCTGTAAGACGTAACTAAAACTTCTAATGATTGAGACGTTAATTAAAAGACTGGCGTATTTTTCTTTTTAGGCTCAATTACTTTTCCGACTCTTCCGCAAAGATCGTGGCGCGCTCGTTATATAATAATGTTTTACATTTTCCATTTTTCTTTTTCTTTTTTTTTTGTTTATCACGCAGGAAAAATTTATAACATTATTGTACGTACATGAAGTAAATTTAATTATAATTTACAGTATATAAATATAAAATGTGAATAACCGAGGGAAATTATTTTAATTCAAATATAAGGATGTGTGTCTATTTATAATTTCAATTAAAGTAATTAATGTCACCTGCTGCATACTTTTCTCAACAAGTTAATTTTGCCCTGGCAAGTTCGAGGTAAGCTAATAAAGTTGCCTTTAACGCCTCGGCTTCACCTTGCTTGTCGTGCAGGTGTGAACGATATATTTTCTGGAATTTGGAGTGCACTAGCACGTTAGTGTCCAGCTGTCAGCTTTTATTGCGCGATTAATTTCGTCCGCTTTACGTATGGTCCACGGTCAAGAGGCGCATCACTCTTCGACCCTTGCTGTCCTATTCCGCGGCTGTAACCGCTCTTATGTTATCCCACCCGTGTTGTACTACAGACGAACCGGAATTGAATTTGTGGAGATTCAGCGAAGAAATAATGAATTGCAAATATTAAATAAAACTTTACGTAACAAAAAATGTAACGATTAATTTTTTTTATTTAAAAAGAAAAAAAAATTTAATCTAACGTAAAAAGAAAAAAAAATTTAATCTAACGTAAAAAGAAAAAAAAACCAGGGTTTTTTTTTCGTTGTCGTCGCAATTTCTGTTTAAAAAAAAAATTTTTATGTCGCCGTAATTTTCTCGGATTTCAAACTCACACGGATACAACGTTATTCCATCTCACTGAAATCTCCAGGATCTTCGTCACCTTAGGAAGAGAACGACCTCACATAGCGGTTCGCCAGGTGCGTCAGATATCCCCGAAGAGATGTTTCGACCGACTCAACGTAGAGTAAGTCAAGAGCACGATCACGCTTGTCGCTAACGACCAGGCTAACGTATATCAGTCGTAAAAAAGGGTCGCGCGCGACTTTATTTAAGTCCTCGTTTCCTCCGAAACGAGGGATTTCTCAGTTCCGAGAGGATACCGCCGGCTGGCTGCGATCATCCCGATTCGAGAAGACCTACGTTGGAAATTGTTTTTATGGCTTCGCGATATCATCTGCATCGCGGAGGAAGCGGACGCGTTTCGTGAATCCTGGCACGTGTGAAAATGCGCGAGCGATTTCCGGGGCATTTCGGAGCGATTCCGGTTCATCGTTATACTCGATACTGAATGTGGATGCCTACGTATACAGCCGAGGTTGATTTTTATAATGTTAAAGGATCCGGTTTGAGCACGAAATGTGAACGATATGGGAACACTTATTACGATGTTACTCAGAATTATCGCCGCAAGTCTATCGATATTCTGTTAATTCTTCACTGTTATTTATAGAATATTAAAATAATCACCGATTATCTTATCACCTTGCGCGGTATGTAAAATAATTTTAAAATAAAAAATTGACAAATTAATATTTTTAAAATTAAATGTACGAACCCTACATAGAATGAAGTTATTTTACTTGAGATAATAATTTTTAATTAAAATAAATGTTCTAAGTCTGTACATATAAAGATTTCTACGATCTATTTGGAAATAAGAAATCGTATAACGACTTTACTACTCAGCAATCTCGATATCTCGATTCAGCAGATTTATGCCACTTTTATCCAGCTCTGGATGTCCTCTATTTCCTCCCGATGGTATCGCTTTTCTTTTAAGTGTATTTCCTATCGTATTTCCTTTCCAAATTATATCCGACCAGTTAACTTAATATCAAGTTAACTTGTTCTACAATTCCATTTGTAGAAACGATCTGTGTTCGTTCGCGGAATTTGCGTAAAGCAAATATCGATATTATAATACAATAAAATGATATTGCAAATTGTCCCATTCGCAGTAATAAATTTTTGAAATTTGATATTTTGTGTGCTACAGAAGGGAGAGAGAGAAAGAGAGAGCGAGAACTATTGAATTATGAGCGTAGTAGTATTTCGAATTTATTCGCGTAAAATAATTTGCAAATAATTTTATAATAATTTATACACAATGCCTCAACGTTAAGCTAAAAATTAATCCAAAAATGCTTCGTTAATTTTGCGCATCCGGTATCTTTCTTGTATATTATTTATGTTCGTCGCGAATGAAAAATAAAGTGGACCGTATCTTACGATCTGTTAAGATAACTTATTATATCCTCCGTTTATCAGGATCATCCCGAGCCTCGGTGGTAGTTACGTTACCGAAATTCAACCACGTTGACGATTAAGCATCTGTACTCGAGCTCCGGCTCGTGTAGCGTAATAATACGTACCGACATAACCGGTCATTAATCCGCGGCGAAGTATGCGTGCGCTCGCGGAAACGATCGTAGAAGCTGCTGGCGTTCCGATGGCGCATGATTAATAGAAGCCCCGCGAGAAATTGGCTCTTAATGACTCGACAACGAAAAGACCGCCGGTGCTGTGCTGTGCCGCGCGCGCCGTCGATCATTAAACGCGTTTTTAGTCACGTCGGCTTGATTTCGACGCGAGCTAATGGGCTTTTCATCGGTTTCGGGTAATTCGAGAGAAGGGCGAGCAGCATAAAAAAGGAAAAAAAAAAAAAAAGAGAAAGGCAAATCCTACTATTCTGTCACATTTAGAAGATGGTGCATACGCGCTACTCGATTTCAATTTGCCAGGCGCTCGAGCAACGCGCTGCAAAGAGGTCCAGGAGGAAATTCTCACTGGCGTTTCTATCTCCAGATCAACGGTGGACGTTCCTCCGTTTGTTCTCGCGCACGAGTGTAGAATAGAAATAATATTAATTAATACGAGGATGACCTTAAAACTCTGGAGGGATACTCGCGTTCGCTGGTGTCTCCGGTGGACGAAGTCTCGGCGTGGATTATCACGTCGGGGTGCTGATATCGAACGCCGAATCGCGGGGATTCGGTGGAAAGCCGGCGTGCGCGATGATATAGTGCGCGACGCGACGCGGCGGCGTTTCCCATCGTCGGGGCTATGCCCCGGGGCGGCGGACCCGTGTCGTCGTGTCATCGATAATTGATGTATGCGCGAACTAACGGCCGTAATTACAGCGCTTCGCCGCGACCCAGCGATGCCCGCCGCTCTCGCGCGGAATCTCGCGCTTCGTCTCATCGGCTGTTGGCAGGGCCGGCTGTCGGGACGATGCACGCGTGCGACGCGTACGATGCGTGCGGCTTCAAACACCACGCGCCGGTTTTCAGCCCGGGACGCTGTGCTCTCGTCGTTTTACCAGGCCAAAAAGGGGAGAGGGGAAAAAAACCACCCCTGGACCCATCCATCTGCGTCCATTAAAAATGGATCGGTCACGGCGGATCGCGGGATTAACATTGCCGGAATAACGCGGGGAAACTGGGCTATTTCCGACGCGATTGCTTCTTGTTACGAGTGCATTTCTTCAAGATTTTTCTACGTCTTTATTACTTTGACATCTGTCGCTAGATCGACGCCGGATCAGATTTTTCGTATATTATTTATACCTCCAAGTTTCATGCGCGAGTAAACCGCGACGTGTTAGTCGATAAGAAAAATCCGACGATGCACTATGAGTTTGCCAGTTGGAATAAACCGAATTAAATCAAATATACATATATCTACGTCGATGTGTCACATATTACGCGATTGTAAATATCTATAATTGCGAAAGCAGAGAAGGAAAGATTTTACCGTCAAACTTTGCGTCAGGCCCCATGATTTTCCAGGCCGGCTCTGCCACGGCATCGAGATTTCCCGAAGAAACTAATGACTCTCATCGACCATGACGGTCTGACCGCGCGGTAATTAATCGCGAGGGGGCCCGAGGGCCCGAGGATCGACCCTCTCTCTCTCTCGTGGTCTTCTTCGCCGTTCTCCCTCCTGTCTCCCTACCGCTCCATTCTTCCACTTTATTCTCGCCGAGAATTATGCAAGCCGACCGTTTATTAGCATGCTAACGACCGCGCATTAAAATACTTTATTTGCGGGACAGTGATTGAGTATTCTCGTACGGCGCTGGATAGAAAGAAGGTCCGGGACGGGAGGCCAGCGGAGAAAGAGGAAAAAAAAAAAGCCGGGGAAATTGCGGCGAGATCTTTTTTCGAGCTTTTTGAATTATGTAAGTGCCCCGGACTAATTACTCCGCCGTCCGCGCTTCGGCTCGTTCGTTGTTTCGCATTCGATGCTCGAACGAGGTAGGCGCAGTTGATTTGTATTTTTTATCCTCTCTCTCTCTCTGGGGGATTTTTTTTTTCTATTTTACCGGGACCGTGATTGTATTTGCCCGCCGATACAGATTGCCCTGCTTGTTACGATCGCTCGTCGTGAGCTTTTTGAAAGAGAGATTTTTTTTTTTTTATATGTATAATGCGAAACAAATACTGTCGCAGGAAGTGTCAAAGTGATGTCGCAAAGTGCCGTCACCAAATCACAAATTAAGTGCTAATACAATAATGATTAATTTAACTTGACCAGTGAAAAAATAGAATATATGACCCCTTGTTATCTAGCTTAATCTGTATGGATATATTATTTCTGTCAAACCGACGTTTTCAAAGCTTATGCAAAAGTAGAACAGAATAATTTTCTTTACCTCTTGCACGTGAAGGAAAATTCACGTCAAGACTGGAAGGAAGCACTTGTAAAGTTTTCTGTAACAAAGCAGGAACAAACTAGAGAAGAAGATGCGGTAGAGTACCTTTTGTCAAGAATATTACACAACCTAACAAGCAGAAATATTTTATCTTCATCCATTAACTATTAAATTAAACAAAAAACCGTGCAATCAAAAATTAATTAATTCGTAATAATTAAGTTCAGTAGAATTATAAATGTTATTAAGAAGGACAAGTATTGCTCCAGTTTGAATAATCGCGTCTTATATGTATATACGTAACGTTCCATATTTAATTGTAAGTTCTTCCTAATCTATAATCTACTTCTTTTAATATTATATCGCCGGCAGTGTGCTACTTATGTCACGAGTAGCGCGCCAGCAGCAGCGTCGTCGAATGCTTGAAAATTTAATATCGCGAGTGGCGGGTGGGACGAAAGCTAGTCGTCTCGCGATATCGGTTACGCCGACGACGTTGCGGGAAAAAGAGGACGAGTACATCGAAAATGATCGTAAATTGCGCTTCCCAAGTGGACCAGGCGTCGGTCGCCAGTCGTTGGCCGGCTAACCGGCGACTCGGAATAAAATCCAAGAAAGAGCACGCGGCCTATAATAAGATTACGAGAGTGGAACTAACGAGGCTATCGTCACACTGGCGAAGCCAGATGTCGGGTGACGGTTGTCCGCCGCCCAGGACGTGTCTTTCCGATGGTGGCCCTCGGACTCGAGCCATGTGCTCCTCGTCTGCACGCATAGTCTGCCTAGTCTGCGATATTTATGGGAGTGAACTCGGCGCGGATCAAAAGTGCGTCTGCGGGCGTAAGACACGATTAGTCGGTTAGTCGGCGTCCCTTTTCTCCTTTCGTTTTTTTTTTTTTTTTTTTTTTTTTGTCAGTCGAGACCAAATGAGATATTCGTGAGACTTCACTCAGCGCGAAAAAGATGCCGGAATAAAAAAACTATTTCGATGAAAGGCGCGAAAATATGTCTGACAAATAATTATACATATTTTTTAATAAATTGTTAACGAAGAACTTTGTGACTTCTTACGAGCGCCGTAGTTTGGCAACTTAATTATTCGACGTGTCAACTTTTGTATATAGGGAGGAAAAGAGTAATGATTCTTTTGAACGCAAGCAATGCTTTGCGGTCATTTTTAAGCGTATTAATGGCCGGGTCTCGGTGTTATCCGCGTCGCGATAACGCAACGCGGTGAAATGAACTCTCGCGTGGGTACTAACGCGATTGCAGTCGAATTATCGGATTTGGCGCTCTGGTCAGAAAATCTGCGGACAGTAAATACTAGAAGCCAAAAATATTTTATATAAGTGCGAATAAATATCAAAACTATAAATAACATTGTAAAAGGATTTACTTCTCACAACTATTCGATCGCTTTTACTAACGCGCATCATTGACACTGCCGCGTTATTTATTTCCCTTCGGTATTCAATATTTCGCGAATAAATTAAAGCCCAATATTTTCTCTCGTGTAATTTATCTCGTCATGATAAAGGACGTGAGTTTGAATAGAACTTATTAGCTCGGCGTGTAATTACGCAAAATTAAGCAGACTTTATTATCCTTTCGTGCACAGCCGGTCGCCTAAATGTATCTTCAAATTTATACGCGTAACGCCGATAGAAAATAATAATTAAGATAATAATAATTAAAAAAAAAATTAAAAAATGGCTAAATATGAATTTCCATACAAAGAAACGTACTAACGTCAGACATAATTCTTTTTATACTGTCGCAAGAAAATTAGAAATAATTGTTTTAAATAGAAAACATGAGATAAAACGGATGTGGACAGTAATAATTAAGATAATTAAAAAATTCCAAAAACGAGCACACGTGAAACCTTATTTATAAAAATGTGCTTAAGTCAAATATAGTTTTTAAAATATAAAATATCAGTTTTGGATTGGAAATAGTTGAGATAAAACCGAAACAGGCGGTATAAATAATTCCGCAGATGGTGAACGGCGGTGAGCGACCGTCCCGATTCTGCAACGAGAGAGATGTATTATAATTCCGATACGTCTCGCCGCAATGTTGCTCGGGATGTATTACGTGGAAATTCTAGGCTACAGGCATTTCCCGGATTTATTGCAGGATACGCGGTGGCTGACAGTATACTTACATAATGCCGATGAATTCCGACACGGCGTTACGCCGATCGAACGCGAGCGCGCGTACATATTTCTACGCGGGTGCGCATTTTACATGCAGCAGCGAATATATTTCGAGTTATCTCTAAGTGGCAAGGGGGAAGGGAAGGAGGGTGTTTATATTGAAAAATTTCGCGCTATTTCCGAGTCGCGAAAATTAATGCCTTGGGTCGTTAATAACCGGCCGACGTGACTGCTGCCACCAGATATATCGATAATGGATATTATGAAAAGAAGATGCAAACGACGCTTCTTCATTAATGTGATGATGCATTATCGAAGAGAATGCACAGGGACATGTTATTAATGCGCAGTCAATTTTAATGCAACAGATAATTGCTCATTTTGGTGTTTTAAAATATAGAACTATATACGTATTAACGTTTCTTTGGCTTCTTGAAGAATATAGAAGAAACCATGCGCTACGCGCGCGTTATTTTTTAAGACTCAATCACAAACTACGAAAAATAAGTCATGCGACTTACCCATCTGCATGAGCATCAGCGGAGTTGTTGAGTTCTGCCGGTGACTGTAACATAAAAAAGAAAATATTAATTTAGACATGTCAAGTAATTAATAAAATTAATAAAAAAAAAAGATTTTTTTTTTTTTTAATTTATACTTACTTAAAAGTTGCTCCGCCGATGTATGATGCCCGTCCTGAGCCTGCTCCTCCTCTCAGATGGGACGTGACGAGCCATCCTTCCGCGCACAAGTAACTCGCGAACGCGACCGGGTGAAGTTACAATCGCGAAAATTACTGAACACTTTCGCGCGTTATTTTTCGGCACTCTCGTAAAAAATTATCGTAAAGAAAAAACGCCCGATAACTGACGGAACTCCCGAGCGACCGACGAACCGGCTACGGTTCGTATAATGAAATATCGGCGAGCGGCACTTCGTTGACGACAGCGGATGCGACTGCGTCGATCTGTAACAAAAAGAAATATAAATATTAATTATAGTTATCTTAAAAATACGCTTCAATTAATTAAATAAAACTATACGCGCGTTATATATAATATTTTTTCCTTATAGTACGTTTATTTGCTGACTTTTTATTTTTAATGTTGAATAAATTATTAATTACTAATTATTAAATATTTAAGAGGAAAAAAAACTTTTTGCTAAAATCAAATAAAATAGACCTTAAATTCATCTAAGAGAATTTGTACTTGGACAAATATTCCGTCCCGCGTACTAGGAGCCTTTGCGACACAAATTGTAAACCACGTCCCAAAATTACATGTCACATATACAGAGTGTTCTAAATTCCTGAAATTCCTTGCAATTTATTTGCTTCGAGCAGCATAATTCAAGATACCTGTCGTTGATATTAAGAATTATATTATATAAACCTAATTTTTCGCAAATTATTGTGAACAATATTTTAATCTTACGGCAAACTTTATATAAATTCTTTAATTAAATCGCGATAGCAAATGTACCATCAAATAAGAAAATTCACTCTCAAGACATTTTCATTAAACTATATCATACCTCAAGGCTTTTAAATTCTTCAACAAAAATCTTGTTAAAATATACTCTTAGGAATCTTAAAACTTTATTTGTCTTTATTGAAATTAATGTACAAATTGAAGCTTGAGCCGTGAAAGATTTAGTTACTCAATTATAACTTGGAATCTGACAATAAGCCCTTCGTTCTTGATAACTTATAATTCAATAACTATTGGCACCGCGTTATTTTAGTCAAGAAAGAGGAATCGTACGGTCGAGAAATCTATCGTTAAAATTAAAGTCATTAAAATTATTCTCGATTAGCCTGGAAGAAGGGCGTTGATCTTTGATTACCGGAGGCGATTCTTCTCAAAGAACGAGCAGCGGGTCGCGCTGCTCGTCAAGACTGCGCGCTCTTACAGGGATGCAATTAGTCGGCGGGTATTAGCATCAGATCTATCTTGCAAACGGTGGGAGAAAGGACGGACCGATGAAGAGCGGCTGGCACTAATTCACCTCCTCGCAGGACACGAGTCCTGGGCTGGCTTATACACCGAGGGATATATGAGCGCGGCACGTTCCGTCCCTACCGGGGACGATGGGGGCGTTGCCTGCTAATGCTGTTATTGAATTATTTCGAGACTTAGTTTAACGTGTGAGGGATCAAACCCCGGGCTCAGTCCCCGCGGATCAAGAGCCCCGCTTCCTCGCCGTCTTTCTCCCTTTTGCTCTTAGACAGTTTTCCAACTACCCTTCTTTCTCGGGGAGCTCGGGAAATGCGACAGCCTCGGCGTTTCCACGAGTAGATTAAGACGCGATTTGGATGCTCTACCCCTTGTCGATATTCTGGAGGAGGGTCGCGCGCGATCTATGATCCGGCTACGAGTGGCGTAGGAAACGCGAGGGAAACAACTCGGTGACAAGAGAAACGGTTAGGCGAAACTGCGTTCCGTTAGATTCAATCAACTGTAATTTCTATATGTCAATCACTCGGCTCTGCTTCCGCTGTTAGCGGCAATAAGAAACCTTATTACGATGAAACGGTACCGTACATTTAATTGAATATTTTGATTAATGACGCTTCCCAACTTCTAGGATCTAGTACCGTGCTATCATGCCGCCACTTTGTTATGTAGCATTCAGGAAAAATATTTACGTAATAGCTAAATAACAAAATTTTGTTTTTCCACTGATACTGCGTAAACTTCACTTTAATAAAAATAACGAGATACTTTTAATAACATCATATATATGTAAATAAAAATTTTTGCAATATTTTTGCACTATTGATTATATGTATATTATCAACTGCAAGATATAGATGGAAATTTAAAATCGCGTTTTTTTTTCCCTTCTTTCGTGCATGGCACGAAAGTAAAATCTAGTAGCAGCGATAACAGTGTATCACCAATCGCGTGGGGGAGAGCTGTCGGTGACGGTTGGTGTAAACGCATTAGTGACGATCACACAATCGAGATCACGCAAGAGCTCAAAAGGGTGGCGAATAGAAAGAGGAAACTGCGACATATCGGATATCACCATCGCGAACCGGAGACCGGGACCGTCTTTACGACTTCCTCCACGAGATCGAGTCATGATTAGGACGTTGTCGACCCGCCCTTCTTTGACATCCCAGGAGAGTCAGCCGCCCCACGTAGCTTGAATCAAAAACGAGAAGCGAGGAAAGTGTTAGGAAGAACGAGGGAAGCGTGTTGAAAAATGTACAAGCAGCGAGAAAATTCTTGAAGTAAAAAGCAAAGCTGAGAGAAGGGCCACTAGGAGCGAACTAGGCTTTTTCAGACCGGAAGGTAATAACAATATCCGGAGGAGGGGGAGGGGTTCTCAATAAAAGTCTAACCAAGCGGCAAGAGGCATTAATTTTTGTTTCACGTGAATTATTAACGACAGTAACCAATTAGTTAAGCAGTGCTGCACTGCGTTTTGCGCGAAAAAAAAAATTGTAATCAATAAATAAAAGAAGTGCACAAATGTAGAAAAACATTAGAAATTATTTTTTATCAGATGTAAGAATATTGATTATAAATTTGTTAGATTTATTAATAAAAATGATATTTGTTATCAATAAACTTATTTTTTGAATAATTAAAATTGATTAGTCGTTTTATTATTAATCCTGCTGTACAAGAATTGAGGGGAGCATCAAGTTATCTTATGCTGTAACGTAATGCTTGAACAAAATTATTTCATCGTCCCCGCTAGCGATTAGAGAGATTTGAAATTTAATCTCGCTTGTTTCTATCGATCCACTGCTGCGTGAAACGTTGCGAGAGGGAGAACTTACATCGTGCACTGTGGCGAAGGATGTAATACGCGAAGACGACTCAGGGGCAATGTAGTATAACATTCTGGGTATATAAATATATCTGCTTAAGAAGACGGGGCTCGGGAACTTGAGATATTAGAAACACATGTCTTGAATGGGGCGGCACTTTTTTGGAGCGCGATGAACGCTCGATGCTCCACGTGCTTAAATGCCGAATGTCCAAGTTACACATTTACATATCGCTTTTACGCCGTCAAAATATCAGACAGCACTTGGTTTTTTGTACAATGTGTGAAAATGTAAAATAAATAGGCTATCAAGAAGAAGAAAAAAAAAAAACTAACAGATTCCATTGTGAATAAAAAAATAAAGACTAACGATCTTGACAATTGACACAAAGAATTTAGTTAAAAATAAAAGAAAGTATTCAAGCCTTCTTATTAAAATATTAAAAATTGGTTTAAATTATTTACATATATTTATAACGTAAGTATTTAATTAATTATTCAAGTCTTCTACAATAAAAAAAAAATTAAATAAAATCTATGTCAGCTAGAAATAATCATTTAGAAAATTAGGAAAATTACGTTAAATTATAAAACTAATTAAATTAAATCGCAGGACTTGTTCCTCCTTGAAGGAATTTATTTCCATTGATTTGACTTCAAATAGATATGCATAAGTCTCGCTTCATCGACCTCGATATCAATCTTCGCGCGTTAATTAACAGGTCGACGAGCTTAATCGATTTACGGATCCAAAATAACATTTCCGGCTAAGCGCATTTTGCCGCCACTAAATATTCATTTCAGGCGCGTATGCTCTAATGTATTTATCGAGCAATCGGGGATGGAAAGAGGCGCGGGGGAGGGGAGGGGAGGGGAGGGGAGATCCGAGGGACATGATGAGCTCGCGTTACAATGAACGAAATGAAGGTGTCGGCGCGGCTATTAAAATGATGGTATTATGCATATCGCACGTCACGTAGTTACGGGCTCGCGGGTATTATCGGCGCGCTTTTAATATACGCTGTAAAATTTCCGCGATCGTATCCTCTCTTTGGCGCTCGCGAGACACTAAAAGGCATAACGGCAAATTGCATTTCGCGATAATGACACGTTGAAAGTTCCCTCGCGAGTCGCGGCCGCATCTCGCGCGGCAACGTCCCAGGCCGACGGCGGCGTTGACAACGGGCCACTTGCGTCAATTTTCTCGTGATTAGCGCGCTCAGGAAGCCCCCGGCGTAATTAGTCCAAGTCGCGTGCGCGCTCGAAACGAGATAACGCGTCGACATCGTGGAAACAAAACTCGCGCTCAGGTACTTGTTAATCTCGTTATTCGGAATTGCGCGAAACGAGTAGGAAAATAGGACGTGCTCCGCGCGAATAGAGGTGCACAGCCTTCTACAGCTCGTACAACTTGAGTACATTATGCGGAATGCGCGTGCAAAGCGTGTTCTAATACGCGTACAGCATCTCACGTCAATCTTTCCACGGAAGAAGAACTTTATTTCCTAATCTGAATTTTTATCACTGACAGCGTTTCAAGTGTTTTTTTTTTTTTTCTTTTAATACTAAAGAAACGCAACTACTTTACGTTTCGTGAATTTTGAATGGAATTAAACACGAATGGTATACGCGTCACCGTATAATGTTCAATTTTGTCTGTAATATAAAGATAATATACATACTGCTAATTCTGAAATCCCTGATTTCAAATAGTGGTCTCGACATATTCACCGTTCTGTAAATTAGGCGGCGGGGTATTACGTAAAATAATCGTCCACGCGGCCGCGTGTAGTAATGCGCAGCTTTGAGCTCGATAATTATCGCATAGTGAATTTTGGCAAGAACAGCAAATTAGGGCTCTATTGCGGGTATGACAATCGATATTAATTATCAGGTGATTGCAAATCGGTTTTGCAATTAATTAATTAATTAACCGCTCCTCGATTAGACTATATTGTAAAAAAGAACTGCCGCTGTTATCCGCACCATGTTTCTCTTTCACGCGGTTCTCGCGTATTTGCGAACGTTGATCTATTAATACTCTGACGGGACGTACGTAACGCATAAAATTACACGTAAGGCAAATTGAACGTGTATCGGATTGTATACGGTAGCAGAAATATTGAGGAACATATCGTTTTTATCGGAGAAATCGAACATAGCCGCAAGGCAAATATTTCGTCCCGTATATGAAGTCGATAATATAAAATCTGTATGTATCTCTCGTATGCTAGTATGATCGCAAAAGAGGATCGTGATATTAAAGGAATAGGATACAAGTCGCGACCAATAACAAGATGTGTATGTGCGCGCGTGTGTGTAAAGCGTTCTGGTTGGTATAGAGATTTTACGTTTATACTTGATATCGTTATTGCTCTATTTCAAAATTTTGTACCTGCATCGAAGATAAAGGTAAACAGAATATTTTTCATCATAAAAATTTAAATTAAAAGGTATGAAATCTGTTACGAGCTACGTTGTAAATGTAAAAACAAAAATATTTGCTAAGGCTCCAATCATAAAACGGAATTAATATCAAATTCTCTAAGATGTATAATGCTTGAAAGTTTTAAGAGAGACGGGGAAAAAAAAATATTAACGTTATCCAAATGCATTAAACGATCGTTGAGTTAATGCGTGCGGCAGGGCGGGCTCGTTTGTTCCAGCATTGACGAATTATAATGCGATGCCGGCGCACGTTTCACGCGTATGAAAGCAACCGTGATGAATTACGTATGCGCAGAAACGCGACAGTAAATTGCAAAAGGCCGAAATACTGTTCCCGCGAATGAATCTGTTTAGCGACAAGAGGTCTGGTATTTCTCCGTTAATTAAATTTTGTGTGTTAAATCAACGCTGACGGGGAAAATAGAAAGCGTCGCAAAGAGAACTATTCAAGAGGATTGTTTAGACGGAAAGGAGATAATTTCCTACGGGCTATTCTTCAGGCCTTTTTACCATTCTCACATCTCACTTGCAATTGTTCGCACTCGACTGCTGCTTCCGCTGGCTACTGAACCCGCCGCCCGCGCGACCCGCGCACGTGGACTTGCAGTGCGATGGCCGCTGGCCGATGGAAACACGCACGTGCTCACAGCTGACCGCGGCCAGCGAACTCGCGCTCCAAGTTCGCATGGTGGAGGACGCGCGGGCGGCGGTCGGTAGGAACCGGTTTGCCTGGCGAATTCGGCAGTCGAGCGAGCCTTGCGTCAGGTCAGAACAACAACAGTAGACTAGCACGCGACAAAAAAACGTCTAGATATCTTGTATTTACAAACATGATCTGCGCTGGACAGTGACTAGACGATCGATACTAGACAGATTTTGTTTTTTCTTTTTTTAAATGACAACTTAATTCTTTGAAGATAGTTATATATTTAATCTGCGCGATCTATCACTAGCTGCAAAATCAGATTTGCTAGATAAATTTCCACTCGGGATTATTTGTTGTTAAAAATATCATTAAAATGATATGCATTAAGAAATTAGAAAATACGTATGTGAGAAATTTTCAAAGCAAGCTTCACGAAGTGCATACATAATATGGGACCCCCCCAGTATTTCCTGACAGTTGGATTAGATATGTTGGAACACAAAGAGTTGCAACTTTCATTCTGGTACGCTGGTACGGCAAAAGCCAAAGTTAATCACCGTAAAAATAAACAGAAACGATATTACTCCCAGTGTTTTTGCTAACAAATTATAGGAAACCAACAAAATTAAATCCATTAAATTCTTTACAACTGCAAAGTCGAACATTTCGGCGGATACGGATTACTGCTCGCGAGCGCGACGTTAGAGTCGTTTATTCTAAGAGCGATCGTGTCGATTCTTTCCGACAAATCAGATCATGACGCACGGATTGCGTCGTCTAGTTGTACGTCGGCGGAAAATTCGCGCGGGTCCTCGCGGTGATGCAACGGCAGTTGCATAACGAGTACGTGCTTCTCCGAAACTTTTGCGATTACGTATTTTTAAACGTGATGCATTTCGCTTCGAGAAGTATGCATTTTCACGCCGCTCTCGCTCCCGCATCGCCGTGCCGCTTTTACTATTCTTATCTCTTGTTTCATGCCTTACTAACTTTTTACGCGGCTTGTCCGTCCGCGGCAGAACCCCCGCTAAAATATCACGTTGAAAATAACTCGCTCTCGAATTCACATTTCTCGCTGCGCGGCTGATTTCGCCGGAATATGCATGAGACGGAGGCGTCAGACGTAAAATAAAAAAAATAAAATAAAATAAAATAAAAAAAAAAAAGCGATGATGCGATGAAAAATTTGGCGACTCGTAAAATATTTTTCTTCCCCTTTTTGTTTTTCACCGGCGAAACGATACGTTAGTTCCAACTGCGTTAGTTTCTGTCTCATCGCATTCTATTCTTTGATAGATGCATGTCATCACGTCTAAAAACGACGAGCTGTATTAATTAATCACTACATCGCGCTTTACGATAACATCGCGATACTAGATGTACACGATAATAGACGTACAAAAACTTTACAAATTCCATATTATAATATAATTTGCAGGTATCATAGAGATATTTGTGTAAAATTATCTTGTATTTATTATTCAGATGCTCATATATTAATTCACACGTACCTAAGTGTAAATTTGTTGACACTGATGCAATTATTTTATGATTCCATTAAACTATTAGTTTATTACATAAAATATATAATTTGTTTAATAATATAAACTTTTAAATTTGTCTCACAAGTATATTTTTTGTAAAATTATATAAAACATCGAGTTGAAAAGAAAGATAAAAATACTTAATTTCTTCTGAATTTTTTCATGAGAATAATTAACACGTAAAAGCTTATTACTTTTAATTAATGTACGTAAAATTACAAACGTTAATTTAAGAAGAGTAATTAAAATAAGAAAATAAGAGCTTACTCGATTGACAGAAACTGATTAAAATTTATCTCTTGCTAATCAATACGAATATCATTAGTTGAAAGTAAAAAGATATCTATTTTCTTTATATACGGTTTCATAATTTAATAACTGACGAAGAGATTAATAATTACCTGTGCTGTCGTTTATTACTAACGCAATTTATTTATTTTATGGCGTGTTTTGTGATATAATCCGCGGCAGCAGCTTTCAACTTTATAATAAAATATATCGTTAATAGAAAATTCTACATTTGTTTGTGCGCGCGACGAAAAGTGAAACGCACGACGTGTGACGGCCGTAACGCGATAAACGCGATATTCATTTTTGCGCGGGGATTGTAATAGAGATTTATAATAGAAATAATAAAGGCGCGAGAGATTAAAGTGGGTTAATCCGTTGTGAAACCGGTTCCGTGCGCCTCGAAATTGGCACCCGATACAGACTCACACCCGTAAACATTTGTCCGCCGACAGCCTGTGATTCTTTACTGCAAATGGCGCTTGGGATTTATTGGAAGGAACGTTGAGTCGTTGCTCACATTTAACGATTACAATCCGTGCGACCTGGGTGCATATAAACTATCGATTTTTCCACGACCTTAGTTCACTATCACACGTAACGGTTGAATCGTTTCCTTCTCTCTTTTCAAACTTTTCTCCGTCTCGACTGCACTTTTCGGCATATTTTTGACTTTACGCTTAAAGTTACAGGAACGTTGGAAATATAGCACGTATATGTAACGGTATACGTCGTTGATTAAATAAATATAATCGCAATAAATTGTGTATTCGTTTAAAGTTTCAGCTGAATTCGATATCCAATCATATCAATATTCGCGTATTTAACATGTTTCGTTATTGACGATAGGATGAAATTTATACGAACGTGTAAAGATAAGAAATATTATATTGGTACCAATTTTCGCGCCAAATCAACACACATTCGGATTTCTAGCCTTGTTTATTTTACGATATTGATATAATACGGACACATTTAATTTATTAAAAATTGAATAAAACCTTTTTTTTTTTTTACTGCGCGATATAGACAAAACCTCTCAACGCAGTAATTCAATTCAATTCTGTTATAACAATTAAATAATTTATTGCAGTTTAACGTCAGTTAATATCTCTTTTCTTTATTATTTTATATTAATATCTTACCAATAAAAATTTTTTAACGTTTAGAAATCCTATGCCGTATTATAATATCAAGAAAAATAAATTTCAATCAATTAATTTTAATCTTGACAATATGTAAAAATGACATTTCCATGCTACTTCTGTTAGTTTCATTTTCCTTCTTTACATATTTCATATAACTTTTAGTTTACTCCACGTCGGAGTGTCTTCTCAGCTCAAGATTCGAGAACAAGACTTTATTCTTCTTGGCGCGTTTTATCCTCGCCGTGGAAAGAGTAACAGAACGGAAATATCTTCTTTACCTATAAGAAGATAAATCTTGCCGTCGAAGCGGAATTGTATCGCGGACGAATTTAATAAAAATCAGTTCTATCGCGCCAACTCCGCGAAAAGCGGAATTCCTTATCTCTTTCCTTTTTTACCCCACCCCTTCCCTCCCCCATTTTTACCCTCTTCCGAGTACGGGTAGCAAATCTAATCTTGAAAGCATCGCGGTACTCTCTTGCGAATCGAGCGGGCAAATTATTTTAGTCGACGTCACGAAAACGCGCCGAGGCTTCGCTCTGTCTGTTAAAACGCGGGGCAGCACGTATGCTTCCTTCGGGGATGTACGTATAACGGCCGTTCGTTTGCGCCCGAGCATCGCTTCCTCCACCTTCGTTCGCCTCCCGTTCGCGGACACGACGGACGGGACCGGTGAAGAGAAAGAGCCGCCTCGTTGTTTCGTGGCCGGCTCGCTTTTAGCGAGTTTAGGAGAAAAGTATCTAATGCGAACCGACTTTACGAAGTGCTCCGCGTTTCTCGTTTCTTCTCCTTTACTTTCCTTTCCGCGGAGTTTCTTGATTACCCACGGTCTCTCTCCCCCTGACGGTTGTCTTCTTGTTATAGCCGACGCGGCGTGGCCTGACATGAATTTTTATGCCGGCTCTTAGGCTGGCAGGCATACCCACCCGTAGTGCGAAACTGTCTATCCTTTTTGCGGACAACGACACGTATGTGTAACGTCCGACGGTGTTACTTTGGCCGAGAGTAACGGTGCATTACAGTAAAAGAAAAGTTTGTTAGAGTAGCTTAAACTGTTTAAACAATTATTTTAGTTAAGTTTTATTTTTCTTTTTTTTTTTTTAATCCGCAGTTGTTACTTTTTGATAATGTCATGTTTAGATGTTAGATGGAACTTGTAAAATAATTTTTTAACACACGCATTTAACATTATTTTTATAAGTTAATGGCGTTAAAAAAATGTGTAGTTGAAAAAATGTTAAAGAAAGAATAAAAAAAAGGATTTAGAAATTCTAAGCTTCTGGAAATCATCGTTGTCATGTCGAGCCTGCAAACAAGCCGCAGGATGATTTCCGCTAGGCAACGCGAAAAACTTTCTTACCTCCGAGCAACGTTCCGAAGGGGAAGTATAAAAGAAGGACCGTTTTTCTCATGTGCTAACGATGCGCCGCGTGCTCGATTGTACAATGTGGCCGCGTGTGTGCACACGCAGCAGGACTATTTCTAGATGGGGCGCAGAAAATCTACCGACATTACCATACTGGAGAATTTAATATGAGCAAAAAAAAAAAAAAAAAAAAAAAAAAAGCTAAAAAAAAAAAAATTATTGAGCTGTAACATAAATCGGGATGCTCAAATTGATATTTTTAATTATTAAAAATGTATTATCACGACAAACGGTAGAGAGAAATAAATAAGAAAATGAGATGCTCGTGGCTGCGAGCTACTTAAAGTTCTTCGGCCATGATGAAATGTCGGAGCCAGATATTATCGGATATGGTTCTAAAGCGATAGGCACCCACGCAATTGTCGGGAAATCAGGATCGGGACGAGCGAAGAGACGTATTGCCCCCGTAGCGACGCACGCGTATAACGAGACGTGCGTTGTAATTGCGGAGCCGCGGACACCCGCGTCAGCAAAGCCCGAAGGGCTTGATTGCCTTCGTTGGTCGGCCTGGTTGCTCGTGTCCGGGAACAAAGCAGATGGGGATCTTTAACAGTTATTGGCCGGGCATACGGAGAGAATGCGAGGAAGAGAGAGGCGCTTCTCTAGAGGTGCGGAACGATTTATCGCAGGTTACGCGCATCTGGAGTGTGGAATCGTTGTGCGGAAAGCGCGCGAGGGAGAACGTGCGGAGAACGACCGGGGGCGAACGGCCGGCGTGCCGTCACTTTCAATTAGATAATTGAAACGGGGGTGAGAGATAGCCGAGCGACGCTTGTTCTCGCGGTGCTGTGCGGTCTGCCAACATTTTACAAAAGCCGCACGAAGGGACGGTACGAAAACCGGGGTCGGCCTCGGACATTTGCGCGTTTCGACGTGAGACTGTGACACCCACACCCTTCTCCCTTCTCTCTTTTCTCTCTCTTGAAATCGAACTCGGAAACTGAAATAGTAAACGAGCCAGAAAGATCTGTGAAATCAGAATCGACGTCGCACACGCACTTGTAATTTAATGCTGTATTTTACGTTATTCAAATAATTGAGGATATTTTTATAGATAGTTTAAAGTATTACTTTGAATAAGAAACCTCACACAAACGTGTATTAGAAATAAAAAAATAAAAAATAAAAAAAATCTACACCTTTACTTCAAGATTCTTGCCGAATAATAATAATCTAAAAAATTTCTGTAAAAACTCGTAAGCCACGTTATTTAAAATCGGATTATTTTGAAATGCTCTTTTGTGAAGAAAGAATGAAAAAAAGTAGGAAGTTGTACAGAGACAATATCTCGTCTCGTCAGATTTTCCTTACAATACAATGGGACACAATTACCGGTTTATTCGCTCTATTCTCTGTGCTCCTCTCGAAATGACGGATCGTAGCTGAATAATATCGCGGTCAATACACGTACTTTTTCCGACTAAGCTAGGAGTGATACGTAGCGCGTATCGCTCGACAGTGCTTCAATATCCGCCGTGACGTTTCCGCAATAATGGTCGGCGACAGTCGAACGGAAACTCGTCGCGATTGCGGTGCGCAAAACGGGAAGGTGAGCTTGCATCGGCAATGATACGTCTGCGAGCTCTTGGATCGACATTGCTTTCTCATTGGAAACCGGCGACGAAATGAGAAGCCGTCGGATCGCTTCATTGTTTCTATGGTCTGACTAAAACAGTGGGTCAAGGGTCGCAGCTCCAGGTGGTAGCGAAATAAGGGTGCGCACGTCAGCTTTTGTCAGAGATAACGCTACGATGAGCGGTGGATCAACTGCTGGAGAGTTGCAGAAACCTGATATGTTTGGGGAAAGAAGGGACGAGAGAGGGGAAAAGGTGCTCGCCCTCGACTGGCTCTCTTCGCGGCCCTTCCGGTTATTAAATATTAATCCCGTGAGATTACTAGAACGCCGGCAATCTTTCGTGACTGCGAAACTCGGTTTCTTCTATTTTTTTTTCTTTTTTTTTTTGCCCGCAATCTGAGCCCTAACGATTTCGCGATCGAGTACGAGGAAATCGTGTGGAGAACGTTCCGTTTTCGCAGCGATAAAGTTGATATTTTAATATTCGCATTTATTTTTAATAAAATTTTTGGTAAATTACGTTGTAATTAAAAAAGAAAATTTGTTTTTAACACAAGAGCAATGTTTAATTTCTAAGTTTTCTTGACTTTGTAAGTTAATGAAGTAATTATATATAAGTTAGACACTTTAATGGAAATTAATTTAAATAATTATAAATTAAACGTCAATTATTTCGAAAGGGTTAGATATACGTAAACATTTTCTTAATTAAATTAACAATGCGATTTTGATGGTTTCCTCCCCGTTTGCCACATGCCAATGCCAGTGCAAGCGTGCGCGCAACATGTTCCATCACTTCGCAAGCAATATACATGCACACACACGTGCGCAAAGGTTATTACCTTAAGTCAACGAACGATATCGTTACATCATCGCGGGTACGTATACAAGTACCCCTCGCTGCGAATGCTCTTGTCAATTTCGAGCTCTTGCTACGCGTCGGTGCTTTCGGACGCAAAAACAAAGACGTAAAATTCCAAAGGGAGAACAATAATTTCGCTCTTTCTCACCGGTCCAGCCCGGTCCGGTCAAGCTCGACGAGATTCGCGCCCTCGATTCGCGGAGAATCGCAGATCATTTGCGAAAGAAACTTTCCTCACCACTTCTGCTACATCGCCCATCACGACGAACGAGTTTTACGTAACAAAGCCGTATAACTCAGTCGGCAGTCAGATTCCTGAGCAGTCTCTAATTGGTTCTCGCCGATGGAAGTTTCGCACACACCCGGCGCGCTTTATCTCTCCTTATTATTATCCCGCGCCACGCGGCATTGCTGTTATTGCGGTGCGAGGAAATACGCACGCGAATGAGAATCTTGCAAGATAAAGAGAGACCGGAAACGAGAGTGAAAGCGAGAAAGTGAGAGAGAGAAAGGAAAGCGAGAGACAGAGAGAGAGAGAGAGAGTGAGATATACTATATGGTTCACAAAGCATGGAGGATAATCGCCCGCGGGAGGTGACTGCACGCGCGCGCACGTTGATTGTCTGGGCTCGCATAATCGTCGTACGCGCAAATGGAATATTATTGCACGCGGAAGAGAGGAAGCGCTGGAGGAGTGTATACATACACGTGCGTGCGTGCACGGGCTTAGAACTGAACGGCCTTACGTCGCGTTAAACTCGGAGACGCGGAAACTCCATTTCGAGTTAATACAGAATCGAGTTAGTGGGAGATTGTAGCTTGTCAACTGTATAGAGGCTGGATAATCGAACGTCTACGCTATGTAAAAGTAATATTGCTAAAGCGGAATAAATATCTGTCTGATCTAAAGTATCTGATAAATCAGTTAAATTAAAACTTTAGTTGTAATTTTATTATTAATAAAAAAAAAAAAGTTATTATTGATGTAACAGTTTTAAAATTCGAAATTTATGACGTATCAATTATTTGATGGCTGTAAAAATTGCCACGGAAATTAGTTCATTAGCGAACGCACGAGTCTGTATTTATTATTATTTTTTTTTTTTTTTTTTGCGTTAAATGTAGCTTATTAATACCAGATATAATTTATAAGTGGCTAAACACAAGTCTGATTAAGTACTTCCGCGCTGAACGGTTGACATAGTGCTCTATAATTTATTCTTTACGGTGTGGAAAAAAATCTGCTTAGGTCAACCATGTAGAAAAGGAACTTTGGCCTCGGATGGTACTTTATAACCGGTGCTTTAAGTACTTTTAAGCGTCATTACGGAAGTTTTAAGCAGTAGAATATAAACAGTAAAACGTCACTTTGCCATTAAAAAAAAATACTTAATGATTAAAATGTTACATAATTAACCTTATTAATTTATACATTTCGTACGTGCATACCTTGTAATTACGTAAATATTTAATTATTTCAAACTTATTCCAGGTAAAGTAAGTGTAGTACGACTTTGAATACGATAATAAATTGTCGTAAGAGCATTTAAATAATATTTTTCTTCCTAATTTTCCTATTTTTAATTCGCATATTAATCCATGTCAATTGAATGCTCAAGAGCTAATATGTTTTTTACGCAAATAAGCTTTACGGGTTTCGAGATTAAATCTGAATGCAGCCTTTTAAAACCGAGAGATCCCTTTTCACATCGTGGATAAACGAACGTATCGATTCATCGCCGCGATAATACGTAACTAATGAACATAAAGCAGAGGAAAGCGTTTGACTTGTTGAAGAGTTTTGTTTGCCTTTGATATGTTTCTTCGAGATTTTACATATAAATTGCGTTATTAATGTGAACGTTAATGAAGACCTTTGATACTTTTGAGTACATAAACCGATATGCGATATGAAAACGTTGATGAGGACCGCAAAAAGTGACGGAAGGTAAAATTGCCCGAGCCTGCACATTTTGCTCTTTATTCGCCGTATAATCCGGCATAAATAAAAAAATGAATATAAAATAGAGCATTTTTTTAATATAAAGAATATTTCATTGAATCAATTAATTTCAGTTTACAAATACTTTTCTCTCCGCTTGTCGTTGAAAAATGCAAAACAGCAACGTTAGATAATATGTAATAAAATCGAAAACATATAATTTTAATGCAAAACTGTTGTTAACTTGAAAGGACTTTTGTTTAAGATGACAAACTTGGAGAAAGAGAGAAAGATAACGAACGAGATGTAAAATGCGATTACATTTGGTACATGACGCGTTCGAAAGTTACTTTTGAAAGAGTTAATTAAATTCCGGACGCCTTAGACCTGATGACTGCGTTTCAAATTTATTCGCGTTTTGTTTGTGCGTCGCATGACAATCTTTGCAACCGACGAACAACAATTTCTATCCTTCGAGTTCAATAACTCGTTATCGGCTAGCTGCGAGCGGAAATAATTCCGTCACTCCGAAATCGTCGCACGCGAAAAAGAGAGCGAGCTCCGTTCTATTTTTTTCCCCCGGGCCTCGACAAGAAAATCGAGTTTCGCGAAATCGAGTGCTTACAAATTCAGTCCTTAACGAACGAAAACTGTCAACAGCAGTCCGGGCTGAAATTATTTTTTCCTCGGCTCCTCAATTTACTCGCCAATGGACAAATTCACTCCAACGCTTGGATTTATTGCAGTTATATTTATTTTCCGACAGTTGTTTCGCCTTTTCTCATCTGACGATTTTTTTCTCGACGATAATCTTTGTGTTGACTTTTCGCGTCACATTAAGGAAAATAAGATGAAGCATTAAACGTACAACCAATACTCTCAATAATGCCTTTAATAATATCAAAATATATATTATTAATACGTAATTTGATTTCATTTAACAGCCGCATACTCTGCGATATTGTAATATTAATATATCTCTGCTTAAAGTTTAATATAAAAATTGTTTTACAAACTCTTTATCAAGAGAATGTATAATCAATCAAATTAATATTACATCGGTATTATAATTAATTAATAATTCATGTTATATTTATCATTACCTCGTAAAGCGATTTATGAATATTAATTTTACTAAATTTTTTATTAACCTATGCCTGTATTAAACTATCAATTTCATCAAAATACTGATTTATTGAATAAAATATTTCTTAAAATAAAAAAAAATTTTTTTTTTTAATTAACTATCTTCCGTATTAAAATTTAGGTCTTTTCGTCGCAGGTCAATGCATAAACAATATCCCATATGTTGACTGTGTAATAATGCAATGATTAATTTAGCTCGCGACTTATCCAGCGAATCTTTATGTAGTCTGAATCTTTGTTCAGCTTCCACGCCGTGCTCTTTACAGATCGTTAGCATATCTTCCCTCGCTCAAGAACGGAATATCAAAGTTACACTGGCGCGGCGGCAAGATAGCCGCCCTTTTCTTTCCACCATCCGCGCGCGCCACCGTAAATTGTGTTCCTACGGCAATTCAGTCGTGAATCTTCCAGCCGAACGAGTCGCTGCCGTTTCCAATTACAGGACAGACTTTGATTCGTTGAGGCCGTCGGATATAAGCGAGGAATCAGGATCAATATTGAGATTCTTTTGAGTCGCGTTCCAGCTCGAAGGTGGACGAGGGAAAGTTCGGCGGTACCGGAATCTTCCGGTCGCAAACCAATGGATCTCAAAGGGAAATCGCGTCCGCGACTAATGACGCCAAGAGCAGCGTATGTGTACGCAAAAGCCTCGCGAGTTTAAACGTAGCCGAGGAAGCCGCATTATTGCGACGGTCACGACAATGACCGGTTAGATTATATTTCTTGAATACGACATATCCTATCTCGAAATACATTCCAATCTTCTTGCGACTGACCGTTCTTACTGATGAGCTCGGTTATGCGCGTCCAGTTACTGTCCTCGGGACGGTAGTCTCGGAACGAATATAAAGCGACAGTAGTCTGCGAGAAGAAAGGAATTCCTGCGAGACCTACGAATCGGACAAACGGGAATCGGTTGTCGCGAGAATTTGTCGGGTTCTCTTAAGTCCACGGAGCCGCGGGAGAGAAAATAGAGAGGCAACGGCGAAGAGAAGAGCTCGTTCTCTCGTGTTTTATGGATATTTCGTCCTGGAAATCGATTTCATTCGGCGCGACGAGTGTGCGCGAGTACATCAAGCCGTTGGTATCTCGGCGTAAAGAACGGGACAACTTTTTGGAGCACGAGATTTTCCAGATGTTTATTCCGCCGCTGTGAGGTCTCGTTCGTTTGCCGTTGAACGTTCGCAGAAAATTCGCGTTAAATCTTCACCGATGACATATTATTTGCGACTTCTAAACTACGAAGTCGACCGAACGTGGATGTAATCTTTTGCGCATTTTCGCGAATTTGGCTGAGATTTGGGGTCATGTTGCTATCGGGACGTATTATGCGGAACTTTGGCACGACGTTACGCACGATGTGCCCCGAAACCGAATTATAGCGAGTGTAACATCGAGTTATCCGATTAGAATATCGAAATGATTACCAAATGATATAGAAATACGGAGACCACGCGCATATATCGTGTAATCGAGGGTATTGCGGCGCGTCGTTAATCATTATTAATGTAGCGGGTTCATAGTAAGCGGATTTGTCCTGAGTTATTCAGTCGAAATATTGAAATAATCACGACAATATTGGAATTGAATGAGGGATAGGTATATTGCGCGAATTGCAATCGTGACGTGATGTTAATTAATGTCGATGAAATAATAATCTATCTCTATTGCTATTAAAGCTTATTTTCAGATATTTATATCCCCGATGATTGTCTAGAATAGGTTATTTTAATAAATATATTTAGCTATCTACTGCTTGATGAAAATAATTAATTTACCTTATGAATATTATATACATACTAAAATTGTCAGAGATAAATTTAACATATCATGCAACAATTCAATAATTTTCACTTGAAAGAAAATATCCTTCAATTTTTATATATCACGTATTTCTTTAAAATTTATAAAATTAAATTAAATACACGTTCGCGTAAAAAGAAAGTAATTATATGCCTCTAGATAAAAAATTTTATCTTTTTCTTTTTTTAATATAAATGATTCTTTTACATTACTTTTTTTTAAACCTTACTTTTTATATATTTTGTACTGAAATAAATTAAATTAAAATTATAAAACATTTATTTTAATTTTTTTTTTTTCAAGTTCTTTAAAAAAATAAAAGAGTGAAAGAAATAGATAGTCATTTATCGACTGTTTCCAGGATAACGTCTTAAGCACTGACAAAAAAGAGAGAAAGAGAGAAAGAGAGCGAGACTTGCTCTTGTCTCATTTATATCCCGTATTGTCAAAGTTATTTAATTAAAATATCGAGACAGGTATAACGCTGCTGAAAATGATGCGCGTCTCACGAAATTGCAATCGCGACGCGTCGTTAATTAATATTAATGTAATAGTGATTTACGCGTGGTTCGTTTGGCAACATACGCCGTGTACGTACACACACGTGGCATGGCAATTAGGGTGACTTTGTTACATTACTACGCACGTAACACGGCTCCGTGCCCGTGGTACTTACACGGGATGACTAATCCGTACTCGGAGTAGCCGCGGCTGGTCGTATATCGATGGCTTATGTCATTGTAAATTCCATATCCGTCGGGGCGGATCTACCGGCAGTAATGAACTGTTCTGTCCAGCATGCACGGAAGGATGTGGCAAGACAGAACTGGATCATTTCGAGGGCTGACGGCTATTTCCGTCTGCCCGGCCACTACGGTGGATTTCTGAAAAGCCGTTCATACTACGCGTCTCATTGGAAGGAAACGTCTAATAACGCGTCGTCAAAGTGCAATTTCGCTTCTCTCTCGTAAATCGAAAACATAAAGTAAGTGAGCGAAGCGGATAAAGATAATATCGCTCTTTTATCAGAGGGTTTTCTGTTACAGTGCATTATTATCGTCGTTCATATTTGTATGCGATCAACGGAAATTATTTATTCGTTTGCAAAGGCTATTATTTAGACGATTTTTGCTTACGATACCCCCCTTATGCTTTCGCCAAAAAGTATTCATCCAAATAATGCACGCATATTATTTATTTTATAAAGTTATGAAAAAAAAAATCAATTAAATTTTTTTACGTTATAATTATATTAATTTTAATTTTTGATATATTTTTGTAAAGCGATAAGGTTATTCTTGATTGTAAGCGAAAAAAGCTCAAATGCATAGCGTTGAGATTCATAATGTATTAAGGATGTTTACGGATCGTAAAATGCGCGGCATAAATGTATATATTATTAATACAACTTTGTTAATTGTCTCCGTTGCGCCAAATATATGACGCGTATATATAAAAGTAGACATTAGCAGTTTTTAAGTAACCGTTACCTTGGAGTTTGTCAAGCGTTGCGCATTTGCAGGCCATCCTAGCAAATAACTTTAGCTATCTCTTCATCTCGAGATTACTTAGTTAATTAGTTTCGCGATTATACGTTGGTTCATGAAAGAAGCGCTATTAAGCTCACTGCTGGTAACGACGTCGACGATATATTTTAGAATTCTATTTCTTTTTTCTAGTTTCAGAAAATTAATTCACTGAACATATAAATATCTTTGTCCCGCAAATATTATGGCTGTTTAAAAAAAAGAAAAAAAAATACTGATATTTACGTTTCGTTACCTAATAATATATAAAAAACTTGAAACGCAGCTAAGTCATGTCTACCGAGTTTATTGAAAAATTCTATTGAGTTTGTGTGAGATATTAATTGGATCATGTATTATATGTATTATATGATTATTAGATCTAAGTTTAATTATTTTATAATATGTTCAATCTTTTCTAGCTGTATTGGTATTGTAATTATTGGTTAAAATATAAGTATCCAAGTTAGAGATTATTATTGATCATACATCTTGCATGATTAGGAAGCAGCGCTAACAGCATACCTATCTCACGTATTGTAATGCGCGTTCCAATAATTTGATCAGATTCTGCTTAGCGATAGCAATGGTCAAGTTCCTAATGCATGTTAATTATACCTGTACCACGGGGATTCAGTTATCACGATCGTAATCGTATCACGCGCTTTATTGAAGTTTCCACGGGTTGCCATAAATGAAATTATACGTACAACTAATATTAAAACTATATATTTATAAAAAAAGAAAGAGAGAGCAATTTGAAATATTTCTTTATATGTACCCGAGTGGAAATTGATTCCCACCGTTACGTAAACCTTCTTAAGGCTTATCACAAACGAACAATTGCTACCTCAGCTCATCTGATGCGTAAACTGTTAAATTTTAATTATTATCATAATTATATAAAATCTATCAGTTCTGTATTTTGATCGTAAAATAATCCTGCCCTTTCCTCGCCTCTTTTTTTTTTTTTATTAATTCTTGCTTTTATGAAATTTCTCTTTTGTATTAACGAGAAAGTGGCGTGCGACCTGACGTTACAAGTATCTTTCCTTTCTCTCTGTTTTTCTAGCATTTGTTACATCGTATTTAACGATAGCTACGTGTTCCCCGAAACAGCGATAGCTCGCATTCAGCTTCGGCTATCTCGTTAGGCGTCTATTATAGCAAGTTGGCGTGAGTTGGTACAACTTCGGACCGGAACCTCCCTGTAAACCCCCGGCAAGGGGTGTACTCTCGTTAGCGACATCGAAGATTATTCGGCGCATTCAAGGCTCGGCAGGTTCCACACGTTCCACGCGGATCCAGTTAAAAGCTGAAGCTCGCCGCTCTTTTTGAGAGCAAGCGGCGTTTTCGGTGGGAAACGTCTGAACGCCGATTGCAATGTAGCCCGAAGCCCAGATCGTTACTTTTATTTTTACGCTGCTATTTTGCGACAGTTTATTGCTACGAACCTTTGCCCGTCTGCGCAATCGAAGTGCGCCAAATTTACGAGAATTTAAGAGAAAAGCGAACGATCGTAAAAATAATCGCGCCTTATTTTTCAGTTTTACTTTGAAATTTAACTGTAATTCCACACATAACGTATGCAAAATTAAAGAAAAAAAAAAAAAAAAGAATTACAAACTATAAAGTAAATTGTTAAATTATTAATTACTGATTTTGCTATTAGTCATCTCTATTCTACTTTTTATTATGTTATTTGCAAGATTTTTAATTTTCCAAAACGATATATAGATAATCAATAATTGCGGATTCGGAATGTAATCAATAAATGAATAAATTATTCGATAATATTCGCCACACTAAATTCCAAAATTCATTGTTCAGCTACACGGTGCTGTTATTTTCCGTTCCATTGTTTATAGCTTCCTAAAATTATTGAATTTTAATATATAACATATACATATATATGTATATATAAGCGCAAATAAGTTGTTATTGCACAGCACGTCCAATTTCAGTTTCTCCGCTAAACTCATCGTGTCAATCCTTTTAGCGGATTTAAACCATTACTCGTCACATCGCGAAGGGCAATTGTTCGAGCTTCGATAGCGATTTTCGACGTGCTATTTCGAAACTCGTCCATTTCGACGGAAAACGTTTGCCATTAGCGCTCTCATGGTGGCGGCATTTTGATCGTTATTTTGTTTTCCGCACGTGCGTAGGTATCCCACGAGTGTGCGTTTGCGCGCGCGTGTATGTACGGATAATACGACGGCATTGACCGATTTTATCAAA
Source organism: Cardiocondyla obscurior (assembly GCF_019399895.1). Lineage (NCBI taxonomy): Eukaryota > Metazoa > Arthropoda > Insecta > Hymenoptera > Formicidae > Cardiocondyla > Cardiocondyla obscurior. The sequence goes on from NC_091881.1 coordinate 851,731, forward strand.
CCATCGCGATAAAGGCGAATTGACATACAGGGAGAGTCTCGCCGTAATCGCGGGCGATGATCGAATCTGCTAACCCGTAATGCACGCTCCAGATTTCGATCTTTGCCCTTTTACCGCAAGCTGGACGCGGCTTAACTTGCGAGCGATAAGACATAAGCGAATGTACTTACGTATTATGTTCGCTACCTGAATAGCAAACCAATGGCACGGTTATCGTTTCAAAAAAAAAAAAAAAACATTTTTATTACAAAATCGGGAAGTTATAAAGAGTGTTAAAAAAAAAAATCTTCTTTCCCCTCTTTGATCTCAACTTAAGTGCGAGCGTAATATAATATTTTATTTTTAATTTACTCTTTAATTAAAATTAGTCTTATTTGTCAGTTAACTTATGTTGTATTCATTTTAACTTTTTAATCTTGATTTATAGTATGATAAATTAAATATAAAAACGCAGACTTTAAAAAATCTAATTTTTATTTTCTTTTGATTTAATATAGTATGTATATAGTATAACTCGTGCGTTCGCGGCATGAAGAGATTTTTGTATCAGCGATTGTTAGTTTTTATTTTCTTTTTCGACATAACGGGTAGATTATAGACGCAGTACAGATAAAACCGATCGTATGGTGTTGCTCGCGGCGACGAATTCCGCTAAAGTTTCACGCGTTTGTCACATACAGGTGAAAATAAAATCAAATTAAATTTGATGACGGAGCAGCATAAGAATTAGCCAGTAAATGTACGGCTTGTGCAAAAAGACTTAAACCCCAATTAATCTTGAGGGTGCATTTTAATGCGTCCCGACTGGCTCCGCCTTCAGTGTCACCACGAAACCCGCGAAGCTCACGCTATTTTCTGCAAATATATCATTTCGATGTGTCCCCGATTAGCGCGTAGCCCGCAGCGATGCGCGACGAGATTCACTCGAGCACTCCTCTCGTCGATCACCACCCCCGCAGCCCGAAAACCGGGAACGGGTTTTCGGCGGAAACGGATCCGATCTCGTTTTTTGCTCGTCGAGGAAAAACGCGACGCTCGATAAATTCCGAAACAAACGAAAGGTGGGGGTGCAGGCTTTTGCACGGGGAGGACTACCGCGCGCGATGGGAAGAAGAGGAGAGACAGGGTTGCCCCAGGATGGCCCCCGACCCTACAGGGAAAGGGTGGAACCGCGGAAGAACCATAAATCTAACGATTTACCCGTTACGCTGCGGACGTGGCGCACGATCAGAAGAAGAAGCACGAAAACGATGAAGCGCGTCACGCTGTCCAAATAAGCGACAACTTTGGGTGGCCGATTGACGGAACGATTTCTTTCATACCGCGATTAAGTGCGATGTTATCGACGTTTGAATTATCACGCGCGTCTTCGACGCAGCCCCGGCTGAATCTTGAAACGCCCAGACTACTTTCGGTGTTAAATAAACGTATCGTTTATTAAAAGCGTTGATTATTTAAAAATTAATCTTTTTATATTACTTGTATTTTTACGAATTATTTCATTGTAATTACGTACACAATCTTAAATTAACGTAAAAGAAACATTTGTGTAAGATTTTAATTATTTATAAGCTGGCTATCGAAATCACGACGACGTTATCGCACGATACGGTTAGATACTTGCAACTATCAAGATTCTTAGGTTGTTTCTACGGCTTGTGCGGCGGAACGGGAACGACTGGATTACGTTTTGTTCGCGAGGGGGGTATTAGGGCTCTTCGCGACGGTCCCGAAAGGTCTTCGCGACCCCGCGAAGTCGGAAAAGCCCATTTCGATGGGTCCCTTGTGCCATCAGGCAATCCCATTTGAGATTAGACGCAGGCGTGAATTGTGTTACCGCGGAGTTTGAGCGGATCAAAGGCAAATTCCCGGTTGGGATGCATACGTACGTAATTGATATGCCTGATGGGGGTTTCCAAGTCGGATAGTCAATTACCATAATCTCGTTGCGGAGAGCGAGAGAACGACGGAGGCAGGGAGTGAACGCGAGAAGGCGAGAGAGACAGAGAAAAAGAGTGAGCAAGGGCAGAATAGAAGGGTGGGCGGAGGGACAGTTATGGCGCGGCCGCGCCGATTCCGCGTGCATCGCAATTGTATACACTGGGGATGACGGCAATTCGATTTCGCTCAAAACGAAAGAAGCATCCCCGTGCTTCGCGTATACCCTGGCCCCGGCGCTTATTAGATTCCGCTGACAGTACATCCCGCATGTGGCACATCCTGCCTGCGCCGTGTTTCTCTTTCAATTAGCCGCCAGGTACTCGCGGCGTTAATCTTGCCTGGTGATTGCGTGCCACGCAGTCGGCGCGACTGCCTGCAAAGTGAACAGGCTCGTCACGTCCGACAGATTTTCCGTGGCGTGGCTGAAGAAATGTTTCACGGCCACGACGACCCGGGTGAACGAAGCGATCCGCACGTTCGAACGAAATTGCTCGGCCCTCGGCGGAGTGAGTTATCGATCACTTGACTTGGAAATGTGGTCTTGTAAACGCGCCGCGATTGTCCTTATGTTATATAAAGATTCTTTAATCGTATAACAAGAGAAGAATATCGACATTTTTTTTGTTTTTTTTTGTTTTTTTTTTTTTTTGTTTTTAGTTTCTCTCTTAGCGCGAAAAAAATTTTTGTAACATATTTTGATCTAGCTCTCGCTGCCAAGAAGTCATTAGAATGTACGATAATTTTGTTCGCCGATAAAATAAATCAAACCACCGATTTTGACACCGGCAAAAACATTATAAATAACAACTATATTTAAACGTAAAAAAAAAGAAAAACAAACGATCGTCGTCTGGTTATTTTATGATCGAGTGCACAAGTATTTATAGCGTATTTCCTATATACTATAACTCTCCAAACATGCGTTTGTTTCCGCCGTTCTATAAATAAACGTTGTCACCGATAGCCAACGCTGATTTATGACTAAATTGCCCAGTATTTTCTACATGGCTATTTTTTATAATCATAGGAAAAAAGACAGAGATCGCAAATCAGGCTGCGTTACTATCGAAAAATCGAAAAGCCATCTTTAACGCTTCCAAAAATAATGACGCGTTACTTCGAATAAAAAAAAAATATTTATCGTTATAATCTTAATTATTTAATAAAATAGAATAAGATAATTTATATTTATTGTATGTTTAATGACATATGTCTGCTGATAAAATAACAGATTGTGGAAAAAAAAATCAACAAAATCCTTCTAAAAATGTAACTTAACAAAATAAAAAAAAAAAAAAAAAAAAAAATGCTCAATTAAAATAAAGTTTGGCAAAAAAATAAAATAACTTAATATTTCGCATACGTAACGACGACTTATAAATGCGGTTTCCTGTCTGTTATAGTATATAGCATAAAGTTTCATTGATTTTACTTTATACTCATTTTTAGTTATTCGCGGACCAGCGGTCCTTTAATTATCCGTTGAATAGAAGTAGAGGAAGCTCAATGAAAGCAGCTATTAATAGCTTAAAATTATAAATTATTTTGATCCTGTTCACTGATCATTCACTCCATTCCATATTACGCTAATTAAAATGTAATTCCGGTAAAAGTGATAAGTTAATGGACGGATACTTTAAAAAAAAAAAGAAATGTATTCTCTCTTTCGACGTTCCACTGTCCATTTTTATTCGCGCGATACTTTCTTTCATTGATGCATGTAGCTCGATTAGTCGTGTTAAATACGAGCAGCCATTTATCAAGTAGCAAAAAGGGGGAAGAGATGCATAATAGAGACGTTACCTTCCGTGCCATATGCTGTCCGCGTACAATAAGCGCGCGCGAGCGCGGTTAAATGGTTACGGCGTGCAATATGCCGAGAAACGCGACGAATAGTCGGGAAAACGGCTCTCGCGATAGACGCAGTTTATATTTACAATGGCACAATGCACTTCTGCGCCCACGAGCACAGGGGTGTGATCGCGCCGTTTGCGAATGTCCGGCAAAAACGAGCAGGTTTCGGAAGGGTCGACAGCTCAGGATTTTACGAGGGAAGGTAATTCCGCGAATCTCGATTCGTGCTAAAATCTTTTTCTCCTGAATATTTTTTAAATCCATTTCTAAATTTTATCCATTAGAAATAAATTTTTTTACGGATTAATTTTGGCTTACGAAAATATTGTATAATATAAAGTCAAAATTAAAAATAAACTTCAGAGTTATATGGTCCACCTTTCGACATAAATGTCTAAATATTCTTAATTTTATATATAAATATATTAACATGTTTACTTCGCAAATAAAATCATTCTGAAATACATTACAATATTAATTGCTCTAATTCTTCAATGACTCTACGAAAATCAATTTAGCCTGCAAATGTCTCTCTTCATTTATTTTTAAGTATCATATGACGAGCGTCAGAATACTTTTATTCATATGACGTTATATGTAAAAACTGTAGCGACCGTTAAATTTCCAGCCCGTAATATTTTTAAAATAAAACGAGTAATAAATTCGCGAAACGTGCTGCCTGCAGTGTATTTGGATAATATGTGTACATAACGCGCGCTGTTTGTAGATTCATAAATGTCAAGTGACATTTCAGATAGTAATCAGCGAGCATCACTATTGTGATTGAATGACATTACGCAATGCCACGTGAAATCCAATTCGGCGTTGTCCCGCATCAAATGAGTTACATACACGTTTTATCGTAATTCCTGGTAAAACGGCGCGCTCGTGGATTTTTCAATATGCAAATGTGCGAGAATGCAGTCCAACCGAGCAGAAATGCATTCCCTGAAAATGGAAAGTCGCGGGGTATTACATAGCACGAGATAAAAATAATGTCAGCGCGACGAAAATGTGTAATTGTTACGCATAACAAAAAAGCAAAACAGAAAAACAAAAAAAAAAAATGTATATATATATTTATTTTTATAAATTAGCTCTCGTGCAATTCGATATTAAAATACTGAGATCACTAAAATGTGAAATAAATTTACAAGTATAATGAGTTATAAACATTTATAATCGAAAGGTGCATCAAGTTTTAAATTAGAAAATTAAAACTAATAGTTTTCTTGTTTGCGCAAATTATTTTTTATATTAATTTGACGTCGAAATTGTTTTTAGTTTCATATAGTGTTACGAGATAAATAATGTAATTTTTCACGTTTTATTTTTTCAAAAATTGTTTATAGGTTAGACGTAACACACAATCAGATGTAATTAACTAATTTCGGAACGGCATCTGATTTTAATACCCACGTGACGAAGAAACTTGTGTCTTTGTGCTACTGTTGTACCTTATGTATATTACTAGTTTTAGTAGACATTAAATGTGTATTTAATAATTTAATTAAGATATCGTTAGATATCGTTTAGTCTCCTAAATCGCATATATTTAAAATCGACATACGTATGTTTAATAAAAGTAATTTATACATATAATAAGAATTAAATCGCACGTGTTATATAGTTTAATATAATTATAACATTAAGTAGATAAATGAATATACTGTAAAAAATAGCCGAAATTTCAATGCAAATCAGAATTTTAGTCGATTGATATTTGGGAACCGTTCCTACGCAGAATATAATTTAAAACTGGACTACATGCGTAGAACATTAATTATACCTGACGGCCGTAGTGTAATTAACTAATAATATGATGTAATTCATTACGGGAGATTCTAATTTTCGTTGAATGTTTTCGTAATTTTAACCATTATTTTTGCTCAGTTCACGCATGTTCGTTAGTAACGATTCACGTTGCCAAGTCGTCTCGTATTAATTAAACGTGTTATCAAATTAACGCGACGTTAACGAATATGTGATGATTTAATTAAATCATTTATAATTAAATATATGAGATGTTATAATGAGACAAGTCACCGAATTAAATCGATGTTATTTGTAATTAAATGCCGTATGCATTCGTACATCGGCATCGTGGAAAATTACGTGGAATAATAATGCGTAGAAAGTGCACAGTAAGAACAATACATCGACATTAATATGTATATTCTATTACCAGCTGGGATATACGCGTCATATATATGTATACATATATTACTGCAAACAAGAACCATGAAATAAGATACGAAAGTTTTAAATCACGTTAACGTTATTAAATTAAATTAGATATCACGCTGTAATTGTTTTTATTTATTATATTATCCTCTTCCGCTATTAGCTATAGCTTTATTAAATAATAACAGCACGTAAACGGTAAGTATTTCAAACGAGAGAAATTAATCTAAAGCTACGATCTTACATAAATCAAATAAAAATCGAATTATTTTCCATTCGCATATATCATCCATTGCTAAACAACAGGTTTAAACGTACGGATTTTTAATTTCAGACTGGGATGTCCCGTAGTTAAATAATCCATAGTGATTTTAAATGTAAATATAGGGGACAACTAAAAGGAAAAAAAAAAAAAAAAAACTATCCAGTAAGAGGCAACGAGAGATTATTCGAGATTATGGCAATGACGAATTCACATGTGAGTACGGCGCAAGAGATTCAACGGGGATGAACGTGGCGTGCTCTGTTTCTCTCTCTCTCTTTCACACGAGTGCTTCAGATGCTACATAAATTAATTGTGCGGCCTCGCGGCCGCATGTTGCGATCTCAAGTGGGTTCGCGAGATTAGGCAGACGGGACGGGCGCAGAGAACGGCAGAGAGGGAAGGAAGGGGGGGTTTCGGTTTTTGTTGGATTTGCACAACAATACCCGGATCAACGCGGCATGTGCGAGAACTTACCGCCTAGCGCGAGAGGAAAAAGAAGAGAGAGGCAGAAAGAGAGAGAAAGAGAGAGAAAGGAGGGAAAAGCCATGAGAGCTTCGAGGGATCCTTAATCCGCGGGCCGCTCTCCAATTTGATACAATTTCCTGTTCTCTTTCTGTCACGCCGACGGGGAACAGACGTCCGCGGCCGCGCGCTATTAACCGTCGAGTTGACCCCCGGTTGATCGGCGACCCCTTTTTTTTTCTCTCTCTTCTTTCCCTTCGTCTCATGCCGCGGCTCGTTACCACGACGATGTATTTATTGGTAATTTTCCGACGTGGAAAATCTGGTCGTCGAGACATGTGAAAATACGGGAGATCGAACGGACGAATTCGCAACGCGCGAAAGCGTAGTTTCGGGAACGAGGAAATATCTCACCGAATTCCGAGTGAAGGGCATTTAATTACTTCGTGACGCGATTTAGCAATTGTTTCTAAAATATTGGAGAAACTCTTGTCGTTAACAGTTTAAATTTTAAATACAAGATAATTTTATTTTAAAAATTAAATAAAAGTCCATCGCGTTAAGTGAGATTTAAAAAAAAAATTAATGTGTCTTAATTGTCAAAGTATTATATTACATTTATTCATAATAATTAAATTAATTATGTAAAAATTAATATTATTTTTCCGAATACGTCGATTTTTATTTTTCGATGCACCGCTCTCGCAGTGTGCAAGGCGAATGGTGATACATTTTTAAGATACCTCAAGGTATTGTGAAATGTCTGCTAGATTCCAAATAAAGTACATACTATGCCGGCATTTTTCCGACGTGCACATTTGTGCTCGCTGGAGAAAAGAGCGGAAAGGAAGGAAAGAAAGCGAGAATGAGAAAGAGAGAGAGAAAGAGAGAGAGGACTGCGTTTGGCTACCGCCTTTGAATCATCTCGTTGTCGTAGGTACTTTGACTGAGAACGAAGCGAAGTACTTGGCCAAGTATCTACATGACAAGTACGTCTGCCCTGTAACGGAAATTCTGCTCTCGGAACTTATGGAAGCGGCGGCGAAACGAAGCGTGCACTCTCCATTTCTCCTCAACCGCTGTCGTCTTTCTCGCTCCCGTCATCGCGAATATCGCGGCGAAAGTTTTGGATGTGACTAAACTTTTATTTCTTGCCCCGCGGGCAAACTTTGTCGAATCGTATATCTTTGCAAAGTGTCTGCTAAATACGACGTAGTTCATTCCTTTTGTGCGGCAACGAGCTCCGTGTCATAGGTCGCGAATGTAGACCGTTTTAATTTGAAGCGAAGTTATACCCGCCCAGTTATGCACGTTTCGTTCTGACCCGAAAAGAGAACTTGATTGCTTCGAATAATGCGTTGGGCATGAATTGGCATAATCTTACGGCACGCTAATATTTTATTAGAAAGTTAGGAAAATGTATGTGGTAAAAATACGAAGCTTTTTCTTTTGGAAAAAAAAAAAAATCCGTACAGTAATTATTCATAATGAACGAAATTATTTCGTTAAAGAACAAAGTGTCAATTATTACTTTTTAATCATAAAGGCGCACAGTATTCATTATTTCCATTTATTTTAATAAATTATTCAACCTTATAGCTTTGCTCGTTTTCAAATTAACGTCTATTTTAATTAAAGATAAAATGCAAAATTTAACAATTTTATTTCAGTAGTGTCAATTGTGTATATACGAATGTGTCGTACGTGCTAAATTATATGTACGTTAAATGTAAATTTGTTTTATAAGACCGATCGCTTTAAGTTCAAAACGAGATCAGAATTGTGTTTTTTAACACAAAGGTCTTTTTACGGGATAATTTATTGCCTTTGCAGGTTGCATAATAGAACTACGATAGTTTTTAACTACTTTTCGCGACGGAGCAAATCAATATGGTTCAGATAAGAGTTTGCGGAGTCCTTGTTAGGATCATCCAGGTTAAACCTCTGATTTATCGACGAGAGCTGCGCGCGAAAATCCCGAAGCTCTTGGAGATCTCTCAGGATACCCCCTGTCGATTTCCATTTTTATTACACCGTATCCGCGGCATATCTACATCTTTCAAAGAATCGACGCCGCTAATTTGCAAGCAGATAACTCAGGGTTACGACCATGAACTTACTAGGGACAACGGGAACTTGGATTTTTATACGACACTCCGAGAAAGATAACAGAAAATATTTAGTAGCTTGTCAAAATTTTAATATTTACGATGTCTAAAAATTTATTTTCACCTAGTGCCTAATATTAACCGAAAGTGAACATCCAGTAACAGTTTTAGGTATTTGCGAGTCGTTGAAAAAAAAAGCAAAGAAAAGGGAAGCAGCGAAAGAGCGAGAAAAAGAGGGAGGATGAAGGGTGGCCGGAGGGAAAGAGAAAGATGCGTGATTGCGGTGCCGTTGTGCGGCCAAATCAAATTTAAAAGAATGACTCGTACACTTGTTTCACGGATGGAACAATGGCCTTTTGAACACACTTCCCTCGAGGACCTTTCAAGGCGTTTGCTGACATTACGCTGCACTGTCGACGGCACAATGGAGAATTGTGCCGCCGCTGCCGTTACGAAGTAGCACGTTCTCCACGGTTCGGAAGTATCGGGAATTGAAATAGGTGGAAGACAACTGTTGCTCTTCGCAACCTTAGAGAAGAAGCTAAACCTAATTTGGCTCGTTCCCGAAATTCTCAGCCTAGCAATTTTCTGTCAGTCCCTCAATTCCGTACGCGCGCGCGCGTTTTCTCTACTCATCTCATATAATTATTATCGCGTACGAGAACGAGTACGAACCGATCGGCTTTCTCTCTCGTGTACAGACGTATGCATATTTTGTAATGAACCTATCAATTCTCGATGCCGTGATCGTCGCGGTGTAACGTAACGTACTATGTAACGTTTCATCATCGCAGACATTGCTTACATTACTTTCCCGGCTTGATATTTCTGCGCTTTGTATATACCTTTCATATATCTCGCTCATTTTCAACTTTCAGCGAGATACATCGATTTAAATTCATGATATGCCGAGTGAAACATTCCCAATAGTACCTTTGCTCTTATTTCCGAGTTACGTCGGAGTCTTAACGTTGGCTCGCTCTTCCCTTCATCGTCACTTCGTTCCTTAACGCGTTCCTACGCTATTTTTACAAGGCCGCTGTCCCGAGGGCGCCGTATCCCTGTCGTGCAACGCTAACGTTTGTTACTTGGAAGGTTTACGCCCGCGGCCGTAATCAGGCTCGCCGGCCACGAAGCACGATTTAGCGTGTTATTACGAATACTTCGGGAGACTTACAGAAAAGTGATTCACGCGACTCTAATTTATCGTTATTCCGCGTGCGGTTGCGAGGGGGCAATCAATAACGATTAAGACCACGAGAGAAAGCGGGCCAATTACGCCCCAAAAACTATCGATTTAGATCAACCTCGTCGGTTCCTGCGTCACGAGTTAAACGTTTCCAAGTCGCGCGGTGCTCTAGTCATTATTTTAATTGTTGCAGAGTCCCGCTCTAGGGCCCTTAATTACAGCGTCCGTTGCGGAAATTAAAGCGATTCCACTTGCCTGCTGGCGTCCACACTTAAAGAAACAACCACTTTTCTCCCGCCGTTCGGTGTCCGTTTCTTTCTCTTTTTGCACCGCGCCGGTCCGAGCAAGGTGAGAAGCAATGGTTCGGTCAGTCTGGCGATTAGAGTACCGACGAGAGACGTATAAATTGCTAACCCGTTGCCGGTATTCGCGAGGGCCCACGCCTCACATCGAGAGTTTAACGCCGATGATATCTAATCGGTGACAAGCACGTATTCCCGAGGAAATCGATTGAAATAAAAATATTCTTTTCTCTATTCATTAAATCCTACTAAGATCCGCGTTGATAAGTATTATCGCCGAATCGATAATATTGGATTCCCACCCGATAACCGAGAAGTTAACAAAATTTACATTTTATTATATTACAAAAATTGATGGGACTTACCCATCTGCATGAGCCTCAGCGGAGTTGATGAGTTCTGCCCGGTGACTGTAACATAAAAAAAAAAATATTAATTAAACATGTTAGTTAATTAATAAGATTAATAAAAAAAAAAGAATTTTTTTTTTAATTTATACTTACTTAAAAGTTGCTCCGCCGATGTATGATGCCCGTCCTGAGCCTGCTCCTCCTCTCAGATGGGACGTGCCGAGCCATCCTTCCGCGAACAGGTCACTCGCGAACACCCCGACCGTGAATTTATAACCGCGAAATTTACTCAGTGAACACTCTCGCGTTCCATACTCGGCACTCGCGATTAGAAGAAAGTCGTGTGTCGCAAAACTACGCCCGAATACTCAGCGGATCTCGCGGGACGACCGACGAACCCACCGCGGTTCGTATGATTAATATCGGCGGTGACGATACACGTTGACGACTGCGGGATGCAACTGCGTCGATCTGTAACAAAAAGAAATACAAAGTTTAATCGTAGTTGTCGTGCCGAAAGGGTTTTCGTTAAACGGAAGTGCGAATTACTTTCGGTACGGAGACACGTGCTTGTTGTACCGTGCGTAGTACGTGTGTGCTAGCGCGACCGCTAGAGAAGGACAAAGCGGGAGTGGGAGTAGTGGGGGAATATACTTGGCGCGCGGCACGTAGGCTCGCGCTCGCTCTCCCTCCCGCCACCTCCCACCCCCCGCGCCTACCTATTCGTTACTCTTGTTCGATATGATTGTAATATTTAATTCGTATGTCCAGACAAAGACGACACTTCCACCACGTTGTCCTCGATTTCAAAAATCGTGAAGACCGTCTTTGCCTGGACATATTAATTAAATATTAAAATTAAGTCGAACCTCGAAATACGCACAAAATAACGCACCATTTACGGTGAGAAATCTTTATAAGATTAAAAAAAAAAATAAAAGCAAACAATTGAAATATATGTACGTCATAAAATATGAATTAGAACGATAATGATCGTGAGAAGCATCATTTACTATTTCGGAAGGATAATTAACGCGAGAGAATTTAAATGGCGAGTAATATATTTCTTTCTTTTTTTTTTTTTTTTTTTCTGTTACGATACGCCAAATCTGATCCAGACTGGCGCGCGCTATCAAGTTCTTTAGCCGCTCGCGCGATTATGTTAGCGCCCCTTTCCAGTGCAGCATTTTTTTTAATCTTTCATCCGACGCTTTTAATCATTTCAGAGGCCAAGTAATAGACGAAAGCACGGAAAGATCGTCTCTGAAAAGCAAATGGATGCAGGATCTGGTGCCGCGCGGTGGCTTCCAGGAGTGCAATATCGTTTAACTAGTTTAGACATTATTTATTCATTTCCATAGTATCCGGGTCGATGCACGTACCGTTTTGATAGAGATTCCCCCCGCCCCCCTTGAAGAGAGAAACGGGCGAGTTGCACGAATAAAGCGGAAGATCGATCTTTTACAATCCCCCGCGATTTCAAGCCGTTTAACATAAATTAGACTAAATTGCAGCCCCGATAAAAGCGACGTAATCATCGGAAAATTTTCGCTGATATAAAATGTTATTTTTACGCGCTTTAACATTTTTTATCATTATTAAAATCGTAATTTCGAATAATTACTTTACAATAGTTATTGCCGTATAATGTAGACGGATATATGTGTGGGTGGAAGTTTTTAAAAAAATATTAAAATAAAAAAAATTATACTGCTATTATTGTTATCAGTGGTGCATTATTACTGCGGCTCGCCAGTACGGTTTTTAACGTGTAACTCTTAAATTTATACGTAGGTAGGTACAGTATTCCGGCGAGGTCTGTCATCGTAAAATATGCAATGCAATAAATCTGTCCTATTATATTGGCCAGGATCAATAGCGTTTGAGCCTCTCGTTCTCATCGCAGGGATAAAAATCCATGAATATAACACTACTGATCGACGTGTAGAAATACGAGACGTGCGGAGTGGTGAATTAATTTGCAGAGTAATTCCGTCATCGCAATGTCGCGTGAAATCACAGGATGATTGACGGACGTATTTCCGTATTCCGCGGAATGGATTAGCTATTAAATTCGGTCCGTCTGCAAGAAGCAGTTACTAGAAAACGGGTCAAACGTCGATTCGCAACGAAAATGCTCCGACTATTTATTTAGTTTCCGTCAGACTTCCAACACGAAGACTTCATTAATTCTTCTAATTGTATACCGCTTTCAATGAATTCGATGTGCAAAACGAGAAAATCTTAACCGAGAAGATATACCTAACTGCGCGCGGAAATATCTGGTTAATAAGATAAATTAATAATAATTATTTGGACATTATGCAAAAATAAGACTTGATATTTTTGGAAAAAGATTGTGTGTCGACTGTTCGTTTCGTGTCAACTTTGTTCGTTCATACAGGATGTTTAAATATATCATTCAACTTATAAATGAAGTAATGAAATCTTCGTTAGTCGCCATTACCAATAGCACTGATAAGAGCAATATTAATTTTATCATTTTAACGGAATCATGATGCACTAGACGACTTAAACAGTGGTGGAAACGCCTAAAGATACAATTGTATTTTATGCAGTTTACGTGCGAGATAACGGAGACCCGATAATCCCCCCGGTCCCGCTTAAATCAAGGCCCTTTTAATCCCGCTGGATACCCGAATTGGGAACTCGGATTGAATACAAATTCCCCGCTGTTACCGTCTTACATTTATACAAGTGAAATGCGTGCTTCGTATAACTTTGCGGCCTTTGAAATCAATTTAGTTTTAATAATCATATCGTAATATTATTTTTCTAAACTTTGAAATGCAAATTGAAAAAATTAAAAGCATATACGGCACAATAAAAATTTATTGTTATACCAAATCTATTAATATAGATCGAAGAGGGTAATCAGAGATGTCAAATTGTGAAAGGGTTAAAACTCTATTAGATACTGATAAGGTACTTTATGTCAAGCTGTGTGTTCTGAGTGTTCGGTGTCCCAAGAATATTAGTATGGAGACGCGCTCTCGTATTTCCGTCGGGAAATTTCGTATCGCCGGGTTGCCCACTGACGCGGGTCCGACGTCTCGTGTAATTCGCAGGGCCATATATTTCACGGACGGTGGGTCCGCTTTTACGTAAAGCGCGTTGCGGCACTTAGACCCTCGACGATTTCAATAAATTATCAAAACAACGTCTCGGGCTCGCGTTCTCGCATTAGCGTGAGAAGGGATAAACGCAGCGGACGAGCTTAAAGCGGCAATTTGCCGGTCCTCGCACCATCTGTCAAAAGGCACGACGTGTATTATCGGGCTCGGGGCCATTATACTCGGAGAAGGAGAAACAGAGAAATCAAGAGCGAGAGATCAAGAAAGATCAGGAGAGAGAAAGAGAAAGAGAGAGAACCGCTGGTCAAACTTTAGATCGCGGCTCGTCACCCTCGATCGACGAGAGATTTCCTCTCTAATTGCTTAAAAATTACACGCCACTTTGGCCCCGATTCACCGCTCGTTTAAGATGTTGACGTTTCCGCTGTCTCACACGATTCAACCTAACTCGCGAATCCCAGATTTTTGATCGATGAGAGATTGCATCGGCCCGCAGCTGTTATCCGATCGATTGTAATAATTTTGATACGAAAATTATGTAATTTTACTTGATTCAACCGTTACTACTACTGCTATAAAAAAAAAAAATTTAAAAAAAAATTATATAACGGCACAAAAATTTTTTTCTTCAACGATATAACGATTTTGGTCGATACATATTTTTTGCATATTTAAAAATATGACATTATTAATTATTTCCATATTAATAAAAAATAATTCTTAAATATTCTTCTCAGCAGTTTGTATTTATATAAATTAAAAAACATCTAAAACTTACTAATTTAGCGAAATAAAATTTTGGTGGATTATTTTCGACTCATAAATCTTACGAGTTGCGCCGAGCTGCTGAAGGTTGAGATATTACGGCGGCTTTACCTGCGGTTTCTCTCTAATTGCGCAAAATTACACACCGCTCGTCCTTAATTATCTTCTTATTAAACCTCCAGTCGTTATTATCTTTGTACTGTATATGCTCAATCGCGGGGAATTTTTAACGTGCTCGCAGCGGAATAGCACCATTCAGTTATTGTGGAGTCTATCGCGTTACAGCGTTGTTTAATTTAAGAAAAATTACGCAAAGAGGAAAGAAAAAAAAAACAAAAAAAAATAATAATAATATCTCAGTATCCGTTCTGTGTCTGTACATGCGTGCACGTTTGTAAAAAAGTAAAATCGATAAAGTACTAAAGCAAATGATGGAATTGTGTTGAAGATCGCGCTTGTTCGATGTCGATCTAACATTTGCGAATTACGTGAAAAGCTAAATCGCAGGAACTGCTCTCGGGTTATATCTCCATTTGGAGCTATGGATAGAGGTCGAACTAGAATTCGCCTGTATTCAAGGAACGTAATTCAAACGTCCACGAGGACCTTCATCCACACCCTTGCACCCTTTCAGCGTCTGAGCTATGTATACGACTTAGGTATGTCGAGGATAGGCACACATATACGCACGCGTACACTTGTAGAGTAAATGCGTATGTGCTTTACATCGCGGTATGTAGACCGTGGCGATCGATGCAGCCGTCAGTTTTTAACAACTGCTGTGTGCTATCAAAATCGTGCGCATCTGGATTTGATTGATAATTAATTTTTTTTTCAACAAGGAAAACGTATATGCGCGTATGGCCTCTTTATTAATATGCTAAACATATTTGTTTCTTTAAACATCTTTTGCTACGAATAACCAACGATATTTTTATAGTAATATATGCGAGAGAGATGTAGACAAGAGTGAGTTTTATTTAATTTTTTTTTATTTCTAATAATTAATATCATTTCAATCATTTTAAAAAATTGTAAAGTTACTACTATGTTTTAAAAATATTTTATAATTCCACTGTAGTAGAGAGAAGTCTTTCAAGTTAATTCGGTTTACTAGAATATAGAGTCTTGTTTTATTTAACAATACGAACTATGATTCTTATTTGTCGGACTTGTTGTCTTTTAAAATTACGAGAAAATTATCTTGATTGGATAGATAACTGAAGGGAAAAAAAAAAAGTATCGTCGCATCGCGTCCGAGTCATTACCGCGATTATTTCGATCGACTTCGTATCTGAGGCCGCCTTAGCGTGGCCTACGTCACGAGGTATACACGCGAGTCCGCCTCCGGGCGGATCGCGTACCGGCTGCGGAACGGAACGGAACGGAGCGGTCTCCACGGTCGTTTTACGGGAATTAATGAGCGGGCCTTTGCGGGCCGATATAATGGTCTCTTTCGGTAAGCCCGCCCGTTCGTCGAGATGCGCGGGATCTAAACAAGGACAAAGAGCCGCGGGTGGTAGAACGCCGCTCGACGGGAGGCATCTCGACCGCCCGGAGCCCGCAATCTCTATCTCTCTGCCCCCCCTTCTCACTCTCTCTCTCTCTCTCTTTCTCTCTGATACGGATAGAAATAGATGTGTGCACGTGTATATATGTATTTCAACCTCATCAAGGTACACTCTCCTGTCCTTCGGCCGACCGTCGAAGGGCCGCGCCGCCTCCGGGGCGACTCAGCCGATCGATCGATCCCGTAATTAAGAGATCGCGACCTACAAAAAGCTTCTAATTGTGCTCCTTCCTTCGCGTACTAAGGGAGATTTCCATTACCACCGTGGGACGAGGCTAGCAGCGGGCGAGCTGAGAATGGAGAACGACGTGAATAGATACTGTCAGTTTACGTTACTCCTCCGGCGTTAGTTAATTCTCTTTTTATAATACTGGCAACTTTTATTCGAAACGTTTAGCATGTTTGTACTTTTAATGCTTTTATTTCTTGTGAATAAAAAAAAGAAAAAAAAATGTATAAGAGATTTGCTTTCATTACCTGTTCGTGTTTCTATTTTCTATTGTTGTAACTTTTATTTGTTTTAAATATTTATTTTATTCAAACAATGTAAAAATATGCGAGTTTAGCTGGAGTTCAATGGATCCCCTTATAGTAGTCTATAATTAATAAATGTTTATTTTATAACACGTCCGCGCGTGTGTGTGGTTAAGAACAGAAAATTACGAAATTTTATGTCAATGTATCGCTTAATAATTTGAAATAATTTTAAAGCCCTATGTAATAGACGCGTGAATTTATTGCAAGTTCCAAGGAGTAATTAATTACAGTGATTGGACGTGCTCTCTCTTTCTCTCTCTCACTCTCTAATTTATCCGGTTGCACTACGGTCACACGTATCGGCTTTAGAGTTGCTTGAAATGTCGGCGCCATACTGCAAGAATTCACCCGGAACTCAAGTAAGGGGCAATACAGAGCGCTGTGGTGAAATTAACGATTACCCCGGGCTTAAAACGCTCCGGCGCTTTTCTATCGACGCTGCTTTCGGCTGGTGCACGTGTGCTACAACGCCACACGCGCACATACGTATGTTGCGCAACACCCGTGGCTTCCCCATTTCGTTCAATTATTTCAATGGCTTTCGAGGCTTCTCGCGGTACACACGTCCCTCGTAACCGAGATGGAATTTTATGGGATACGTAGAGATACACGCGAATTGGCGAACGTTGCGGGCGGATTCGTAGATGCGCGCGCGGACACGTGTGCGCATCTCGGATAACGTGGTCGCGTAATGGGACTTGGCGCCGATACGCGTCTCGAGAGACATTAAAAACTATAAGGGAGTATAATTCTGTCCCCGGCCGCAGGTGTATTTTCATTGATATCGATGCGTAGGTAGCCAGGTGTTTTTCAGCGCGAGGGAAAAAAGAAACCTAAGAGCTAAATGGACGTACATCCGCGCTTTTATCAACCGACAACTCTCGCCGTAAATCTAGGAATACGTAAATTACACGAGAATTATTGCTCCTTCAGATGCACGCGTTTAGCAAACGTCGCGTTATTAATCACTTTTGTAACGAGCGAATTTTTGTCGCGTGTAGAAAATATCCATGGAAAACCGCGTGGTGGCTCTGCGAACTTACGCTCGTTTCACAATATCAGGAAATACTTTATCGTTCGTTGCGTGCGGCGAATCGGGAGATCATACTCACCACGGTTATTGCTCTCGGTACGAACGCGATAATGATCGGTGGCTCGGTATAGCCAGCCGTTAATGTTTTTATATCTCTCGCGCAAACATGCACTTATCGATTTCAACGCGCAACAGCGTCGCGCCACACGCTCCGCAATCTTGCGTGGGTTCCTACAAATGTTAACGGTTGCATGGCTCGAGATAAAAAAAGAAAAAAGAAAAAATATAGATCAATGGAGTTATTACAACGTGTCTTCGTTTTTGTGCCACGATGCGGATAATCCGCGATATTGAAGCACCGATCAATCTTCCGCTTTCCGCGGGTCGCGCTGAACTTGCGCTATTTACGACGTACGCTGAATAAAAATGTTAAAAATACGCGGTAAGAAAGTTTTATAATTGATAGGACAAAAATCGCAAAAATAAATCGAAAGTTATAAAGCCGCGGAATAGAAGTTTATTGGATTTACCCTCCGAATGAATAATTAAGTGTCGCTTCTCGATTTAGGCGTGGATTTTATTTCAATAAAATTTTTACCTGTAGCTCTTATAAAAAATGTTACATTAATAAATTATCATTAATGATATAATTTGTTCTCTAATTACCGCTGAGAAAAAAAATCGATAACGAATTTATTTAAGAAACGTATATTTTACCCGCTTTTCCGCGAGTATTTCTTTTTTTTTTTTTTAGTGATTTCTACGATTCCACAATTTGCTTCATGCGATATGACGTGACGCGAAAAGCTTGAGTAAACGTACAATCGAAGGCTATCTTTCTTTACGAAAGTACGCTCTTAATGTAACACGATAGCATGATACGCAGTAGAGAAGAATAAACAATAGCACTAATTGTTACTTATTGCCAAATGGAGCAGTTGCGCAAGGCAAAGATACTGCGATAAGATACACAAGCAAGAATGGTCCTTCTTACAAATGCTGCGAATTAGTCGCGACTTTAATGGCCCTCGTTATCTGAACGGATGCATTGCACCCTCGCAGCATTTTATTTTTAATGACCTGCGCAATCTAAATCTTTTATATCTCGTATCGTCTCGAGTTAATCTGGCAATTAACAAATTTTAAGTAATAAACTTATTTTAATACGATGTGTTATCGTACGTAAATTAATATCACGGATTTTAACAATGATGCACTCTAGCAAATTTCTGCAAATACAAACAAATTTAAAGTGTCTTTTCCCACCCGTCTCTGTCGCTATTAATATATTTTTCGTTCGCGATGCATTACTAACAAATAATATTTGATGATAATTTTGTGTTTAATAAAGATGCACGAAACATGATACACATATATTGTAGAATGTGACAATTAAATGGGTTGCAAAATACAATAATCGTGCTTCAAAGAGATTACGAAGCGCAGAGCTACGCCGCCTTCTCGCCGTGATTATCGAATATGCCGGGTGCACTTGTAAATATTTTTACAACGATGGTTGTGCGGAAGAAAGGGATGCTTTTAAGAAAAAGGGTGAGGGCGCCTTCGCGTTACCTTTTCGCCAGAGCCAATTTCGGTTAATGCTGACCGCAGTTAATTCCATTTTCCCTGCCTGTCTATACGAGAACTACGATCCGAGAAAGAAGAGAGAATTGCTGATCAGTGTTAGTTTAACCGAAGCAACAACTGACCTCGAACGATTCTACTTAAAGCTGAGTGCCGATTACTCTGAGGCTCTTCGTTCCGCAGTAAAAATTTGCGATGGTCATAAGAAAGGATTGATATACATATATACGGGGTGAAGGACCATGCGTGGAAGTGAGAATTCAATATTTAATGCGCTGTCGTAAATAATGTCTGATAAAAATTCGATTACGTACTTCACGTTATTTTTACGTATATATTATTAAAGAAAATATGTCGCTGTGGTTCCATAACTTGAGAAAATAATTCGTTCAATGATATCTCACGTACGGAATAATTTAAGAAAATGTTTTGTTGTTTCGAAGAAATCGCGCGACTTTCCATATTTTGTGTGCAAAAATTAATGGACGTACGTTTTGGGATTTTTAATTATCCCGTCGTTTATACATCGCAAAAATCTTTTGCGTGCTTTTTAAAATTAACATATTCATATTTTCGTGACTTTATCAGAGGAGAGGCAAGTAGACGAAGTAACTGGGTAAAAATTTTTTGGAGTTACAACAGGTAATATTTTAAGAGTTAGCGTGTAATTAAAAAAACTGCGCATTTGCCGCGTACCGCCGGGTTTCGAATATTTTGCGCAAGGTGAACCTAAGTGCATAGCAGATGCATTTAAAAAATTCATGCGGCTAGCTGACCCTGCCGGATTAATATTCCACGCTCGTCGTTTCTCATTAGCAGTAACTCGCGGCGTATGAGTGACACGGGGTGATAACGATTTGACGAGCATGCGCGATTAATAGAATATTTGATCGCGCACACGTATACAGCGCGAGATAGAGCTGGCGGATTTACTACCGTTTGTTAGGGACACCCGTTAAGGGAGGGAGATTAATGCGAGCAATTGCAGCCGGGCGCGCGTTAATTGATACTGGCCTAATCGCCATCAGATGCAGCTACCGCGGGACCATAATATAATATAGGAACAGTTCGATAATGCTGCAGTTTCGTCCTCTCACCCACCCCTCCCTCCCCTTTCTCTTTTACCTGCCAAAAGGTAGCGAGACTCAATGTTCGTTCAATTATTCGTTCACCAACGGATTAGCAGCTCACCGTGAATGCTGTTGCACGATTAAGCCCGGCTTATTGAAGCTTTTACGCGTTCAGAAGCGGCATAAATATTGAAAGTGCTCGAACAAACACCGGGTCGTAACGCGGCGGCGACGTCCGGTCGGACATTTTCGCAAATTACAAGCCAACGTGTTGATTTTATTTCATTCGGTCACCGTGTGATTTTAGCGCGTTTCGACCGAGATATAACGCGAAATATTGCCTATTGATGAAAATTCCGCAGAAAATGCACGACGCATGGTAGGGGTTTCATTGAATATTAAACTACTTTTTTTTAATATATTATCCTTATCAATAATTACACGAAAGAACTATCATTTTGCGAGAAATTAATTTTAGTCATTGCGTTCATAATTATATGTATAACAGTCAAATCTCAAAGTTCATTAAGAATTTTTTTTAACGTGCTTTTTGTAAATTTATAGCGATGTAACAGTAATTATTATAAACCTCGGATCCTTCTTTTTATTCACATACTTTTTTATTTATAATAGAAGTTTTTCAAAAGATCCTAGTTCGCGCGAGTCATTATAAATCGGGACATTAATTTATTATAATAATTAGTATATTATCATTGCAATTGAGTAATCTAAGTAAGATAGACGGCGTTTGCCGGTTTACTTACATTTGTAGCTTTTAGTTAGGTTAGGGCAGATTATTTTCCGTTTGTCCGTCCGTCCGTCCTTCCTTCCTTCCTTCCTTCCTTCCTTCCGTGGCAGTTTCTGAATTATCCTCACATGTTGTAGCACTTTACATCGTTCGATGCTGTATTATACTGTTCTGTTTTTTTTTTTTTTTTGTAATCACTAATACCATCACTCGAGAGACGATCGAAAGAATGACGGTAAATTTTCGCGATTAAAATTAAGAAGCGCGACGAACTATTATTCGTTGTATAAATTTGCACTCTCGATTATTCGTGGCGTCGCTTGCTTCCACCGGGTCTTCACTCGAGCTCGTCTTCAACAAGGAACTGTCTATGACTTAAAGCGAGGTCCAAGAGTCACCGTCGATTCTCGTCGGCGGGATGAACGTCGAGAACTTCCGTTGAGTAGCGAAACGAGACGGGCCGCGACACGAAATGTTCCCCCGCGCGCACTTTGTCTTTCTCAAGTTCAAAAAATCACTTGATGAAAACGGCCGCGACGAAGACGGGCGAGATGCGGATCTCGCGCTCTGACAATAACAATCGTTGGAATCAGCTGAAGATGGTGGCGACCGAATCGAGTCAGTAATGATGGTTGCCGAGCTCGATGACGTCACGCGGCTAACGTCAGGCGGACGCTTCGCGCTCTCCGCTCGCGACGTAACCTCTTTTCTCCGAAGCACTTTTTCGAGCCACGTAACGAGGCACAAAACGACGATTTGTACAACAGAGGAGTACAGAAAACGATCGTTCGTTATTGAATCAACGATGTCGACGCTAATTCGTATGCGAGATTATCCTACTCGCGGTCGAAAACACGCGAAAATGCGGAGCGATTACGTCACGTCCACAGGCCCGAGGCTCCGCATATAGACTAAGCGTTAGGCTTCGGCCATTAGATAGAACGACACAACCGCGTAAAAAAGTGAGACAGCAATAGGTCCAGTCCTCAGCTGACCGGTGTCCTTATCGCACCGAGTTCTCGGAAGCGCCGAGCTCGACCAAATTCTCGGAAGTGCTGAGCTGAACGCCGAGTAAATCTGTTTACGTTTTTTCTATGCGTTCGGCGAGCTCGAGGCATCTGCTTCTAAAATAAAAGAAATAAAACGTTTTAGCCTGAATATATTATTTACATATTAAAATTAAACCTCAAAATCAACGTAAGTTTTAAGCGAGAACGTAAGAATCGATCACTAATTAATTCAAGCGTCATATCAATTTTTTAATTTAAAATAAGTTTCACTAAGTTCTTTTTATTCGCAAGTAACAGACAACGTCTCGAGTTTGCTCTTGAACGGCGACAAATTGTTTCGAGTTTTATTGACCTAACAAGTCCGAGCGCAGAGATAATGACCAGGCTGCGTTAATAAAGAGGAGCTAATGAGAGTCCTATTCGGTCAGTTAACGTGACCGCTTGTCGTGGGTAAGTTCTTGCTTTGAAGGCGCTTATTGTTGAACAGTGACTGGTCAGGATTAAGGAGAAAGCCAGCGGGTGATCGGCGCTATTATACATCTCCGACCGAAAAGACGATGCATGTATATTTGGGTGCTCTCACCGGCCATAAATATCGGTATTGGTCATACGATCGTAATCGTGTTTTGATCACAAGCATGCACACCTAACTGTTGTTGACCGTTCGATCGTTAGTCGCCGCGTCCAATTTTTAATTAAAGAGACAAAGTTTGAGGGAATTAATCGCATAACGCTCCTCATATAATTTAATCTTAATTTCCTTTATCGCCTATATCCCATTTTTATTTTTTATTCCCCTTCAGACTACGTATTGTTTGATACTCGCTGCATAATTTTTCGTCCATTTCCATATATCGATGCTATTATTTATGTAAATATCCGTAAAATGATAATATTTAAAATCGAAAATACGGCTCCGGTACCTTTAGCAAGACAACCCATTATTATAATTTAATGTGTTATTTTGTAAATACGTGTACTGCATGCGCTTTAAATTAGTTGCCGTGCGTAAAATAAAACTTTTTGTAACGCGCAAGTACGCACTGTAAAATGATATCACGCTAAAAAATATTTCATTTTGCACAGCCGAGTAGAATTTATATTGTTGCGCAAAAGATCTGGGTGTTCATTATGTGACAAGATATTATACGAGATACAAAAATAAAATAAATAACAAGCACGTCGGATTTGTGCAACCGACTTAGATGAATATAAATTGGGTTTTTTTTTTTGCAACCAGGCTGCTTATATATGACTCTTAAAGAATAAAATATGAAGATGGAGTGAGCAACGCAGATGGCGGATAGAAAACTTTTTTAATGAGAAGACGGTGCTGTGAGTGCAGTTATTTAATTATGAAAGAGTTAAAAATTGAAAACAAGAATCGGTTCTGCTGCTTTTTTATTGCAAAAATAAGTATAATCAATTCTTTAACTTTCAGT
The DNA here is from genome assembly GCF_019399895.1 of Cardiocondyla obscurior. Taxonomy (NCBI): domain Eukaryota; kingdom Metazoa; phylum Arthropoda; class Insecta; order Hymenoptera; family Formicidae; genus Cardiocondyla; species Cardiocondyla obscurior. The sequence goes on from NC_091881.1 coordinate 875,240, forward strand.
AACTATCGACCGATACGTCAAACTTATTCATAATTCAATTCATAGACTACAATTTTTAATAAAAATATAATAGTATCTTGAGACTTAGATATTTTTTAATACTTTGTAATACAAAAAAAAAAAAAAAAATAAAATAAAATAAAATAAAAAAGGATAAGTTTCTACTATAATAAGTTATATAAGAAAAGTGTATATTTATATGAAATTCATATAATTTATGAATTTACAAATAAGATAAAACTCATAATACTGAATTATATTCACAAACAGATGTCGTTTATTATCTATCACGTTATTAGATATTCATTTCGATTATAGCTCGGACCTGCGTCTACTGCTATTCAAAATCTGACGTGCTCCTTTCAGTATCATGACGCGCCTCTTCTTTTAGTTTCCTCACTCTTTGACGTTCCAATCGCTCCTGTCAACCGCTCATTCATGTCAATTATTCCAAAGTATCGCTGACTCCTATCAAATGTTAGAGACCCGTAATCATAATGCCAAGCCGATTATATGACAGATGCGAAAGGAACGCCAAATAAAAGTGCATTGAAAATGCCTGTTTTAATGTGATGTGATAAATATTGATACTCCAATATTCCTCGGTGGAGCAATTAATTAAGATAAATGCGTACATCAATAATAAAAAGTACTATAGTGAATTATTATAAATATTAAATGTACAGCTATATTAGAAATTATTACACATAAAATATTAATTTCTACAAGTGTTAAGACATGTACTTTATCTGTTGTTACGTGTATATCTGTTTTACTGTTTTGTTACTACGACTGATATTTATTTCCTGCGACACCATTGCGTCGTAACATTTCGTTTGTAATTTATATAGTGGTGTATGAAAATTGTTGAGAAAGAATTAACAATAAAAGCGAACAGATTGCGTAATACCGATTAGAACAGAATCAATGTTGAGAACTGTACTCCACGACACTCATGTGTCCGAGATAATCAATGTGAATGACAGGAGCGAGAGAGGTGTGCGACTAGGATGTCAAAGGATGAGGATGTATCGAAGGCTCGACGATAACAAGGGGTGCTGTGAGATTACATTAAATGCATTATTGAACGATCCTTCATAATAGCGATTACAGTAATGCGTAGGCGGGCGTTCAAAGTGCACAGTAATGAAATTCCAGTAAGTCGATCCACGACTCGACAATTGAAATCGAAAACTTGTAACGTTACTATGTCAAATTATGTTATAAGTATGTGATTTCCATAGAAAATAAAAGGACTTTAGAGCGCCGCGAACTAAAACGAGCAACGAAATAAAACTTTAATGACACCGCAAATCTTATTTCGGTCGAAAGAATTAAAAAAAATTATTAAAATACTAATGGATAAAATACTTATTTTTTGTTTTGTTAAAATTATTAATGTTAGTGCTGCTACAGATTAATAATAATAATAATAATACTGACATTAATTAATTAATGTAATAAGAGAATCGGACACTATTCTCTTTTTCCTCTGAAATTAATTAAATTCAAATTCATTGATTCACCGATAATATCAAATATTTATTTCAATTTATATGTCCTAATTTACAACTAATCTATATTAAATATGCATCAATATTACTGTTGTGCGTATTATTATGATTGAAAAATCAGTTTTCTCTCGTAGTATGATAAAATAGGAAATCGATTGCATAACGTAATTGCGGCGAAATCGGAGGTAATGGATTTCGGCTATCGGGAATCGATGACGAAAGCGCGACGAAAGAGCGAGACGCCGTAGGTGGATGAGGGTCTCGGTGACGATGCACCGAGGAGAGAAGGTGAGATTACAAGGCAACAGCGATGTGCAATCACGGCTGGAGACACACGTGGAGGACCGGGATCGTGCAGCCGGCCCTCCTTCATTCGACGAAGACCCCCCTCCCCTTTCCCGATAATAATTAGACGCTGCCATGCCTCCAACGTCCTTTGCCTACCCGCCCCTTTGTCCCCCGCGTTTGCCAACCCGTGGACGATCGTGCAAGATTCGGGGCCCGACGTAGCAATCAAGAGAACTGTCTGCGTGAAAGCCGACAGCACCGGATGCAATAACCCGGATGACACTTTGCAACTTTGTGTCTTGCCACAGGGTACAATTACGTTACATCCCTCAAGTTGTATCTTGTCGAATATGAACGCGCTTTCGAGAATAACGTTATGAATATACATATAATTTCTCTTTGTGATAAGATATTCGGAATGTTTCTTATTAAATATTTACGCCGTTCTACTAATCTCTTTTTAATACATCGTGATATTATGTGGTAACGTGGGTTATTTTTTTATACACATATTTGAATTACTAAGATTTAATTTTTTGTACAACAGAATATAAAATGTGTATAATAACGTGAAAAGTTTGTCGTTAAATAATTTTCTTTTACCAATAAAGCATCAAATTTCATAGAGATATTTTCATCCCATCTGTATCATATTAATAAAATCGTAATAATTTATAAAACGTTTTAAGAATTTAAATTTTTGCTATGCTCTTATTAATTAAATATGTTAATTTAAAATAAAAACAACTTACTTAAACAAGAGATTATACTGCAAGTAAAAAAAGAATGAAAACTTAACAAGTCTTTTGATTACAGATTTAGAATAAAATCGATCATCTGACACGAGTGCATGAGAAAAAGAGATTAATACATACGAAGGGGAAGAGAAAAAAAAAAGCGAAAGTAGACAATCAAACGGATTTTGGAGACTCGTCATCCCTACTAAATCCACCCGATGAACGAAAGGCAGAGTGACATTGCGCGATTGCGTTCACAGTGGAAGATCCATTTGGATGATCCAAATTTATCGTCCGGGAAGAAGCTTTACGGGGAAAAGAGAAGGATAAAATCTCCGCGTAAAATCGCCTACTTAGATCAAATTGCGCGGCAAGTTGCTCGATTATGACGTAAGAAAATACATTTCTTAAAAACACGTGCCGTCTCTCGAATTTTTTAAAACGTTTACCAAAATACTAAGTTCATAATTGCACGTAATAATAATAATATTTAAATAAGATAAACGCAAAAAAAATTTTGCGACATTATCCTAATCTTTTAAAACAAGACTTACAATAATTTTATGCCAAGATTTAGTAATTCTATTGTAAAAACAAACGCGATCGCAAAGAAAAGGTAAGTCAATTGTAAATGAAAAGTATAAAATTTAATAAGCTTTAATATATACGCATAAAGCTTTAATGTACACGCACACGTTAAAGAGTCCGGATCAGATTAGAATGACGAATAGTCGTTCGTCATGCAACGTTGACGGCTGGATAACGCCGAGGTTGCTTGTACAGATATACAATATATGTAAAACTGTAGAAAAAAATCGCAGGTGCAATGTTTGTTTGTCATTACAAAGAAACATGTTACAAATTGAGATACTAAACTTGAAATACTCTTTAATATCATGCAGCGGGTGCTAAATATTTTTAAATAAAATATTCGTTTAATCACCTGAGATCTTTTCAATGTAGAAAATTATTCGTTTTATGTATTCATTAAAGAATATCACCGATTACCATATCCCTGAAGATACCTTGTGTATATTCATTGCGTATTATAAAAATGATCGCGAAGAGCAAAAGACCAGTTTTTAAAAAGCAATTAAATTGCTGTGCTCGATATATACCAAATAATTACAGGCCATCACAAAGGAATTTCGCGCATCGAATCTCTGTCGCTTCATTTGACGAACTCGCGCTCTCATTTAATATATGTTTAATATAAGTTGCAATGAACAGTGTTAAAAAACGATGGAATGATTAAATCACGCCTGGGAAAGGTTCATTTGGAACGATGATGGCCTAATAATTGCTAATAAAAAAAGAAGCAAAATGGAAGGGAGGATTTGCCCACTAAAACAAACTAATAACCGGCGACGTCTAGACCCAACCTAGGTGATCAAAGAGCGTTTAACGTCGTTTGCAGAAGGCAGAATCATTGGCCGATAACAGCTGGTCGTTGGCTGCTTCATTATCGCGCGATAAGCTTATAATTATTTCTAATAGTGCGAAATTTTGCAATAAAAATAAAAATACGTGCCTGTATACAAAGCTCATTTTTAAATTCTGGTGAAAAAAATGTTCTGTATAGTGTTAATTCGATTTTTAAATATGTATGTGTATATTTATGCAATTGCACTATTACAATTACATAAAAAATTATTTAAAACATAATTATTATTGTTTTATTTTAATTATATGTGTGTATGTGTTTTTTTTTTAATTTAATGATATAATTTTTGCAGCCACGAACACTTTAAACTTTTCTTGTTCCAAATATTTCCAAAGTCGAAAGTTGTTTTTTTCTTTTTTGCACTCATGAGTTAAAGATGAGCTTTCCATTTGATCGCAAGGAATCATCGGCGAGCCAGAGCCATCGGGTGCTCGCAAGGCGTGAACTCAGCAAATTTCCGATAAACCCAATAACGTACAAGCGCTCGCGCTCGCGCCATAACCGGTGTAGCCTTTGGCGATTTGATTGGACTTTAATAAAGCATTCTCTGTCAGCGGCGACGGTGAACATTCCGCGTTGAAAAGTGGGACGCGCGATCGACGTTATTGATTTCGCGAATACTACCAAGAACCGGAAAAGCGGCAGGCCTTTTGGGCGCAGACAGCGACCGTGATTTACCGTTCGAAGGGAGCGAGGAACGGAATATTGGGAAATCCTATGTCTTGGGAATTAATCGCCCTTTCTCACCCGTAACGCTTACTCTTGACGTTATATGTATACCCTTCTCTTTACCCTTTCTCCATCTTCATTACAATTCCGTGGATTTCCCGCTGGGCTCGAATCGCCGCCGACGCCCTCGCCGGTTTCGCGGCGATCCCGTGAATGCGAATTTGCGAGTTTCATGCGGACGCAAAATGCTCCGCGAGCGACCGCATGTGTGCGATATGTAACTTCAAAAGCTGGATTTACTAGCGAATTAGTACGCCGAAATTCTGATAATTTAGTTGGACGTCGACGGAGAACCCGCGTGGGATTCGACGTGGAATTTCGATTTGCCCATATGTAAATACTGGACGATTCGTGCATTAGAAATTGAAATTTCGTACGGTCTCCGTGAGAAATATCTCAATAATAATTAATATTGCAAATGAAGAAAACAAGTTGTATAAAACATATATGATGTACATATGTTACCTAATTTCTTTTTGTATTATATAATATACCAATTTTACTATAATAAAAATATCAAGATATATTAATGCAATTTTAAGATACAGTAGTAGTTAGAATTTTATTTGCTTCAAAAGCATAAATCTCGACTTAAAACGGATCATATCGGAATAAATCGTAATATTTCGAATTACTATCGTCAGACTTAAAATTCTTATTCAAGATTATATTGTACCCTACGATCTTAATTCTTTCTAGCATCTCGTAATATGAAAGCTATAAAGAAGAGAGTAAATCTACTCGACATATATTCGCAATTTTCGCCCGTTCATTTAGAAGAATCACCCTTATCCAGTCTATCGAATAAAAGGTTGAAAGCCGTTTATTCAACGATGGTAAACGCACACAGCGTTCGATTTCAACGAGAATCTCAGATACGTCCGTCCGAGCGACTTCGGGGTTAATTGCTATTTCCTTTCGTTCCGTGTTTAACCCTTTGCCTGGGACAAAACTGAAGAGGGAGAGGGAGAGGGAGAGCGTGCGTTTACCCCAATTTATACGTTGGTTATAAGTCGGCTTGAGCTATTCTACCTCCCCTGATCTCTCTGAATCGAGACCAACTCCCCGGGTCCTTTGTTCGTGCGATCGACGTGTCCACGCCCATTCGATTAAAAGCGTATATACGTGATCGATTCCAATAATTAAATCTCATCATGTCGTATCATCGTGCGTCAGCCGCATCACGATGTGACTTCGCACGCCCGCGGGGCCTTTCGAGAAATAAATCGCGGCGAGAGATCGCGGGTGCGGACAATGCGCGCTTTTTCTTCTTCCCACACGGCGATATAATGGCGCGATTTTTGCTGTCGATTGAACTCCAAGTGTTGCAGCATAACTAATTGCGCCGGAACAAAGACCGGTTTTTATTCTTGCGCGGGACGCGATTGCCGTATTATTTCGGCGCGATATCGAGGGTATCCAATTGATGAGCGCCCTGGTATAATGGCTTCTCTTTCGAGCTGATTTGCGTATTGAAAGGGTATTATGGGTTTCTCCAAAGGAAGCGTATCGCACAAAAACTTTTTTTTTTTTTCAGCCACGATAGCTAATTTCGTTAGACGTAGGCCGAATACGTCGGAATTAATTTTTAGATTCTATTATTTTACTAAACTCACGTACAAAATTAATTGTAAAAGTTTTATTGCGTAATTGTTGAATTTCACGATATTGGCGTATAGCAATTCGAGAAGTAGTGGAATAATTTACTTAGGACAAAATGAATATAATGGAGGAATGTTATCGAGAAAAATTGACACGAGATATGAACGCCGGTGGTGCAGAATAACAGAATTAACCTATGCAAATTCACACTACGTACATACGTAGTACGCGCGCGAATACGTTATATTAAATTTCATTAAATTAAATCAACTTTCGTCGGTACATGATGTCGGCGCAGCAGTTTAAATTAAACCGGCGATTGCAGAATTCATTTAGGTCCGCGCACGATTTGCGCCGGAGCGAATCCTGTCTTTCGAAAATTACCTTATCTTCTCTTTAGCATACTGTGCGACTGTTACATCAAGAATTGCATTTCGAAGCAGTCGGGTGAAAATTTTGTGCAAAGTGGCTACGTTCGCTCTAATATAATGTTCCTCAACGCAGAAAGATTTAAAGCCTCGAGAGTTAGCAAGCTTCTCAGGCGCGCGTTCGTCTTTTGCGCGTGAATATTACTTTTATTTTTAACATCTTTTATTCACGTTGCCGATTGCGCGCGCCTACTTCAACCCTTCGGCGAATACAGGGATTTTCGAGCGGCGGAATAAAATTGAAGAGCATTATCTATCCGGCGTGAGCGCGTGCAACGATCATTCTTCCTCGGATTTTGAATTCTTCAATCATTCGCGAGTCTCGAAGTCGTCCGCGGAGTCTTGAAACGCGAGAACTTAACCGGATAGCACGGTTAAATCTGACGCAATCCCGCACGAAATCCTCGCCGATGAATTGCTCCGTACCGATGTAGGGATTATTGCTTTTCCCTTCCCCCACACCTATCTTTGTATCCGCGCGCCGCGTCGTCTACTGAAATATCGAACTTCGTCTTTGATCGGGCCCGGTGCCTTAGGGAAATTACTGACTGCGCCAAGAAAATCCGCCCCGTGATCGACGTCCGACAAATTCCGGCTCGATTGTAGAAGATTCCGAACACGTCGCCGCAGTCTTCGTCTGAATTGCGTGTGTATATAAGGAATTATTATCCTTCCACACGGTTACTCTGAGCGGAGTATTTTAATCTTTTCTTTCTCATGATTCCATATCAAAGTAATATATAGCAGTTTAATTATTATTAGTATTTTAATTTAATTATTATTGTCTAAATCCCATTAAATAGAGTTTAAAAATTGTTACACGTTAAGAAGATAATTTAAAATTTTGTGAAAATAATTATTTCGTATAGTTATAAGAGAACCTTATCAGGATAGCGTGGGTCCGAAATTTTATGTGCCACGGTAGCATATCAATGTCAGATCAAACACGTTTACTATCTCTGATATCAATATAAACGGTGAGTTACAACTTATCCATCGCGCGTAAATCAACCCGGTGAAGTTCACGGCGTTCAAATTCCACGGGCATACTGCCGCGCGCGTGTGTTAGGCCAGACAGTGGAATAAATTCCAAGGTGTAGATCTTACCTGCGTGTTTGGCCCGATCGAAAACGATCCCCGACATCGGTACTAAATCTCTTTGGCAATCACTGAAAGTGGAAAGAGAAAAACTGCTTCGCGCCACGGATTTTCGCGGTTACTATAGCGCGGAGGTAATTGATGCTTGCTCTCTTACGCGTTGAATGTTTCGTAGGAGCGGCATAAACAATCAATCTTCACGCGAGTGCACGCGTAAACTGCCATTACCCTAATGTAATTGCAGTATTAAAGTTCCTCCCTTTACAAATTTTACATCCATTAATTTTTATCTGTTAAACTGCTTCGAGCTTATTAAACATTTTTTCTTTTTTTTTTTCTATATGTACCAATAGGAAAACTTTAAACAAAATTTACAGTTAAATGGCAAACTTTTCTTTCCGTAACGATTCAATTGACGTAACATGTAAAATTTGCGGATACGAAACTTAGTTGTCTATGATTATGACTCGATCATGGTGTTGCTGCGAGACAGATTTAACTAGGTCCCGGTCTAGTATGGAAACTAGATGTAGATGATTACATTTACCCCCGCCGCTCCTCCTCCGCGTTGCATTTGCAAACTGATTCGATATATTGGGAGCCAGTGCGAGATTCGACTTAGGCTACGATTACGCGGGATGCAGCAGGTAATAGGTACGTGCGGTATGCATAAATAATAGTTGTACCGGCTCGTGAGATGAATGAAACGCAGCTGAAGCGGACGTTCCATTTATGCGGGAAAATTATTGCAATCGCGTGCGAAACGTTTTAAAGAAAAAAAAAAAATTTACAGTACTTTCTTTCTTTTAAGATATACTAATTTAAATTAACTAAATTTACTTCATAAAAGACAAATTTGAATTTGTACACGACATAAAAATATGCACTATGAATTTATGATTTTAAATACGATGAAATTTTAGAACACACAAGAGAAGAAAATATGTATTTGATTTATCGTAGTTGAGCTATGATAAGAGTAAAAATCGCGACACGCAGCCACAAATTAAAATATGATAATGGGAAAACAATCCTTTTAATCCTTTCAACATGCTGTCATATTTCCTTTCGAATGAATAACATCTGATTACAGAAATCTATTAAGTCGAGTGATGAATTGTAATGTGTCTCAAGTACGACGCGCTTCCTATTATTAATTTTTCACTGCCGCCGTCGCTACAATTCTGCTTCATTCTCTCCCGTCTGTTACTGCTTTAATTAAGGTCTCGATATTTTATGGATACGTAAACCGACGTACATTGTTTCTCAATTATTTTGCTTCTGAGCGCAAGCTATTCTCGCACTTCCAGCTGCTCCATAACTCGAGTAAAAAGTAACCTGATACGCCCGCGTAAAGCGTCATAAAGAAACTTGCTTTTCATACTCTCTGATACTCACATTACAGTTGTGAATAAACAATGAACGGCTAAAATCGAAGGTGCTCGAATTCGATCGTGTGCAGTAGGAGCGACAGTAGAAGATATAAGCTAAGCGGTATGCGAGTGTTCGTACGTAGCAAATAGGAAACCGATCGGTGGATGGATTAATCTAAAATCGATGAATAATAGCGGTAATAACGGAATAATTTATTGTATAAATGTAGAATTAAACTTCCACTTGAACGTATGTGAATAAAACTGAACCCAACGATGTTCGTGTGTAATCAATATTCCACAATTAATTATTACGTTACCGGGCCATCAGAACGGGTAAGATAATCAATAAGGAATGCATTATAACGTCAGACGAGTCTTGCAGTGTTCATTAACTTTTTATTCCGGACGTCGCTGCAATTTTCCTCCAATCGCTCCCGCCCGCTCGCGCCTCTTATCCTTTTCATTAAAGCCTTCATTTCGCGTAGTGATGTAAATTATTACATTTTTAATTATCCTGTCTAATAAAATCTTCTTTTTACTCTCTTTTCCCCCATTAACGCGAGCATTTTTCCTTGCGAAAGTTGTTCTACGGATTATAAAAACGCAATTCCGGTAGCGACGGTACTATTAAACATGTTATTTCAGAAGGGAATCTGAATCACGTTTATAAGTAATTTTCTGAAAATAAAATAGAACTTTATTGCGGATAAGTTTTCTTTAAACAGATCTTTTGGAAAATTTCAGTTGTAAAAGCAAATCGTCTAACTGTACGTAATACGTATTTAACTAATCTATTTTTACAATAAATATGCAGTTGATATTAGATAAATCTCATTCCCCCAATGTCTCACGTGACGATATTTCTATACAAGTTGTAGAAGCTCATATGAAAAGCTCATGTTAAACGCGAGCGATGTAGGAATTCCTTTCTTTCGAATATTTTTTTCTTGTTGTTCGGTTGCTTTGGGGACCAGCGCGTTTATCAATCTTCGTAGCAAGTCGCGTCGCACAAACGGACGGAATCGCGGCCGAGCATTGACAAACCCGGGACGTTCATACATCCGTTCGTTCGTTACACAAAAGAACACAGAATATCGCGGCCAGCTCATTTTCAAGGATCGTCGACCCTTCTCTGGTCGCGTCGATCATTAATTCTTCACTGTCCGCGTCGCGGTAGTTTTCGTCTGAGATTCTCGCTCTTATTCCGTCGCCCTTTTGATTAAAGTCTTCATATTTTACGAACCTGTCCCGGGCGAGCTCGTGATGACCGTGCGTGCGCTCGGGCCTCGGGCCGGTCGGAAACAAATGGAAAGGGTCGACGCGAGGAGAGAGGCGGACGGACAAGCGGTATCAATGGTAATGGCCATCCGAGCGGACTTATTTAGGGACGCATACGAAATTATGCGCGCGGAGACGCGGCCGGACCGCGGCGGATAATAAAGGAAAAAAAGTAAAAAGGATGCGCCGGCGTGCGGTGGGCCCTGTGCCTGCGTCGCGTTTGACAGATGTCAGGACAAAGTGAGCGGAGAGTGCGCGGGGAGATGGTACGAAGGGGTTACCCGCGATATCGGGCCATGCGTGTTACATTTAGGTGATTGATGAGCGCGCTCAATGAGAATCACAGCTGGGTCGCGCACATATCTTCCCGCACGGTCAAGTCCGCCAAGTCTAATCCAATGGTTGCGGTATGACGTGTGTTGGTGTCTAGCTAGCATAAACGGGCCCTACCGTTCACGGATTGGCCGGAATCGGCGGCTGTGTAATTTAGATAGGTCTAATTGAAGAGCCATGTGAAATTTACGCCCGTTTAACGAAAGCTATAGTCTCGTTAGAATTAATTATCCCGTTAGATATTATCAGGTACGTCAAATATTTAACGACGTAATTGCTCTCATCAGAATCGACTTGTGAATAAATTATTCATTTAAATAATTTATCTTTCCTTTTTTTTGCAACTTATATTAATTAACTTTTCTTTTTTAGCAATGTAATTTTTTAATTTTTAAACTAACAAAAATATGATAATTAAATCCTTTAAAAAGAATGTACTTATATACATAGAAAATTTTACTTTTAATATACTAGACATTTCTGTTTAATTTTCCGCTTGGTTCGACATTTACGGTTCGAGCTCATCCGCAGTACGATTTAAATGACAGAGATGATCCGTGTCAAAAGAATATCCCGTTTTATTATGCCTGTACCTCGAGTGATTTAATGACTAACAATCAAGTATATTAAAAAAAAAATAAAATAAAAAAAAAAATAAAATGATGGGCAGTACTTTACTCCACTGTCACGCACATTGGGTCCACAACTGTCGGATTTTCCTCATGATCGCACTCACAGTGTCCGATCCCCCTACCGTCGGTCATATCCCTGTCATAAACAAACCCCGAAGCGAGAAGATCGATAATGCCCAGGGACAATTCTTACGCGCTGCGGTTCCTGGATTGGGATAGTTGCGAGAGATCATAAAGCGATTTGGTGTACTGCCGCGACGCAGTGATTGATCTGCACGCACGATAAACATTACTCGGCCACGCCGCGAAATGACGTATGCGCGCGTATTAATATCGGTGATGGAGGAACGTGGCCAGCTGCGTAACTACGGCCGGCCGCTGGACCATTCGCGCAAATGCCGCGACGCCCGTTTGTCTCCGAGGATGGATTCGCAGTTCGAAATAGTTCAAATAGAGACAACGCGCGATAATCGATCTTTCAGTTGCATGGCGTGTGCGTAGCATAACGAGGCTACGCGACCGTATTTAATCATTCGAGCAACAAAATTGCGATGCACCCCCTCGCGATTTCATTTTCATGCAAAACGATGATACGATTGATTTAAAGATTAATCTTTTTCGCGCAAAAATGTCACCGTCTTTTAAAAAGCAATTATTTTTTTAGTCAATGTAAAACGGACGCTGTAACGCGGAACGTTCGGTATTGATTTTTTTGTAACATATTAATATGTTGTATTTTATCAATTATCTAAATCCTATATGCTAAATTTTATATTTGAAACAAATATAAAAAAAAAATCTATATCACAACGTATATGTTAATTTTACTGTATTTAATATCATCGTATTTTAATTATTAAGAGCAATTGAAAGTATTGAAAGCATGCAATAATGTTCCATTACATTAATTATTCTAATACGTTTCAACATAAGCAACAACAACGCATCGGCCGAATGTGTGTAGATTCCATATGCATTTTGCAGTGGACATACGGTGGTTCGTGCGAGTATTATTTTCCGAACGATTGGCGAGCGAGGGACGAGAAGGGGGAGAGGCAACCGCAGAATCTGAATGGCGGCAGCTGAAATTTTATTCACGCATAATAATTTGCATTCTGGCTCGCCGGGACAAGAACCCACATTATTAGCAGGTAGAATGGGATTGGCATCGAATTCGGATGCCGAAGAGAAGGGACTCGATAACCGAAAGATCGCGAAGAGAGCAATGGGGAGAACAAAATTCCACGCGGTTTCTTTGCCTCCGGTGATTCTGTAATTAATTTTTTGTTAGCGGTGCTCTTTCTACGTTTTTCGCTTACTTGGAAGACACCTCGTCTTAATATTCGCGTAAAATGTCTCGGAAAATTGCTACGCTGAATTTTTTTAACGAAATTACCTGTAGATTCAATTTTTCGTAACTGTCTCGAAGTTACGTTAAGAAAATACGCTCACGAGCGACTTGGAGATTTATCATAAAATCAAAATTAGGATATATTAATTAAAATGATAAATTACTGTATTAAAAGCGGGAATGTCAAAAAGCGATTTATCGATGACAAAGAAATAATTTCTGTTCATCACTTTAATGCATCGGTTCGTAATAAGCTTTCCCAAACTTTCCAATCGGTTTCAATTACGGCAGTTCTGCCTGTCCCGTCTTGACGTTTCTTTTTATCACTCAGTCTTTCTAGGATTAAACTCTTTCGCACGCCAAGGGAAGACATGCCCTTTTCGCGGTAAGAATAGAGCCCTTTTCCCTCCCATCCGTCGCGTCCTCCCCGTCATTTCCGTCAAGGAGACTCGCCCGCGAAATTAAACTCCCGGCAAGTCGGGCGAAAACTCTCATCGCCGTGTTCATCGGAAAACGGCTCAGAAACTGGAGAAAGGCGTCACTCGGGCGCGCGCAATATATATGTCTTTGATAGAATTTCGGTGCTTCGTTCGAAGTCCCTCGCGAGAAACGGATGCAACAACGGGACGATGCTTGCGGTCGTCTAACTCAATGCGGACGTTCATTTGGATAATTGAAATAATCATTCCACTCGTGTTTCACGCGTCGATGCACGCTCGTTCCAGGCCTGATCATAGCAATCGGGATCACGTCGCGGAACAAGACTACGCGATTCTGTTCGGAGAATAATTGTTCGTCGGGGTGTAGCTCGATAGATAGGTACAAGGTGGCCCTGTGGGACAACGCCAATGTCGTTATCGTTATCGAAGCGGATTCGCTAATGCGCGGCTCGCTAAAGTCGTGCCTCGTTGCGCTAATCACTTTTGGACTTGCAAGATGAATAAATTAAGTGATCGATCGTCGCTTCGTCCGGCACATTTCGCGATTTCATATTTCGTAATATTTGCCGAAAGTTACCGCGAATATTAACTCATACATTTCGAAACAATGTGCCACGTAATTGCATTAAATCGATTCGCAAAATATAATTTCGATGAAAGAGAAATAACGTTATTTACATATTTTCGTAATATACAGTCGTAATAGCATTATAAAAGTATGTTATAAATCTGTAAATAAAAATTTTAAAGTTAAACTTATTGATAAAAACCGTTTGTCGATTTAAGTATCATAATTTTTAATTGCATTTTATACGAATGTCGATTACCTTTGAACGGAGAGAGAGAGAGAGAGAGAAAAAAATGTTTTTATCTCTCAAAGGAGATAATCAAATGTGATTACAGTTTTCCTGCGGACGGATTGTTCCCAATTTAAACTAATGCTATCGTGGCGATTTGCAACGAGAGGCAACGTTCAACTCAACAGCGATCCCGGCAACGTTAAACGTTTTATTTACGTTTCCGGGTAGTTTGCATTTCACGGAACGATAAACTCTTCTTTCCGATCGCTGCGGCGTGGAACGGCGGGAATCGTGGGACAAATACAGGATGATTCGGTTTGGGCGAACAACCGATCGAGCGACGACCGGTCGGTCGGCCAGCGAGTAAACGCGCAGCAACGTTGCAAATGTCGTTATCGTTATCGGACTGATTTTCCGCTGCGGCGCAACGCGGTGCGGCAGCCCGCCGCCGCCGCCGTTATGGCTGCGGGTCTCCTCGAATTCACGAAACCGTGGAAACGAGATTATGCTCCAGTTTTCGGCGAACGGATGCCATATTGAGCGTCAAGCTTATAGCTACTGTTCCGCTGTGTCGAGCCAACCGTTGGCTTGGCGCAGCGCGGAAACGCGTAACTAAATAAACGACCCGATAACGCGCGTTCATTATATAGTTATCTGCATTTTTTTTTATTGTACGATCAACTATCTCGTCGTCGATGCGAGATGAGCCTATTAACGTGGCGTCACGCGTACAGAAGAGACAGAAACAGATGGATTGCCTTAATTCTCCCGAGGCCACCCGCGCGATCGTCAAGAACAATCCGATGGTGAACTTGACTGATTGTGAGAGAGATATCACGCGAGATACCAACGGCAATTAGATTTGCATTGGAAAGACGCCGACGAGAATTGTTCTTGTAATAATCGCGGCGCTTGACTTAAAGTTGCTCGTTACTGCGAGCCCTTCCCAGAGGTAGTTCTTTTGATTTGCACGACACGGTCGGTTTGTGCATCAATGCTTGCGGGTCGCGCGAGAGTAATTGCTCAGATGCATAACTGAGAGCGCATCTGAAAGGCATAATTGCGCTCAACGATGAGTCCTATTGTCGAGATTAATAGAGACGCTGGTGGTAGCTGGCAGTCTGCTTCGGTACGTAATTCGCACGGAGGTGACCTTTCCATTAGATGTCAATGTAAAAATTATTCAGCAATGTCCGTTGCAATATTGGTTGCGATGAATCAAAGAACTCGTTGGAGTTTGCAAAGTGTCTTTAATCGAGCGCGTTTTCTTTCTACTATGAATAAGGATGCTCGAATACTTCTTTATCGCGAGCTCAATAGTTTTAAAATTGCCGACAATTATTAAAAAAAAAGAAATTAAAAACTTAATTTATTCTGTAAAAGGCATAATGTAATATTTTCAGGACCTAATCTTTTCTCAGTTTATCGAAATTATTTTTTTTTTTCAAGAATACAATCTTATTTTAAAAAGGGGATATAGAAGAGTACATTATTTATTACTCGTTGCGCTATAACATTAAATATTAATCCTCACTTGATATCTTTTAATACTTAATAATCAAATGGTATGTATGGACGTGGGTTTGTTTAAACTAGAATCACATTACCCGAGTTTGTGGAAATTTCGCTGAAATGTAGTAAGAGAGAAGAGAAAGCGCGGAAGGATTAAACAGGAAGTATCGCGGTGTAATACGCCGGGACGATGCGTCGCGCATAATTATTCCGCGCGTGCTTTTCACGAGACGGCAAACTTGCCGCGGGCTGCACGTACGCAGTGCTTCGTATCTCATGTTTGTCGGCCGTCGGGCGACGTAATAAATACGCGAACGGGCGGAAAACGCGAAAAGCGACACAGGATTCCTTCTTCCCTCGCGCGCTACCCTCCCCATAGTACCTCCGGCTATACGTTTACGCGGCGCCGCTACGTTGTACGTAATCGCGTATTAATTGAACGCGCCCGCGCCCCGAGAAAGCGCGCACAGTGAATCACGCTATACTTGACTCTCGTATTATGTATTACGCAATTCTCTTTCGCCCGCCTTTTACGCGCGACCACAGCCGTTCTCTATAATGAAGCTGATTTATCTCACGCATTCAACGAAGTGCTCTCCGACGAGTCTCGCTTAAACTTCGGGCTTTGTGCAAACGCTTAAAGGGGATAGAGAGCTTTAATTCATTCCGATGTCGCGGCCTTTCGGTTTGCAGCCCAGTAATCCAACATCGCGTTTGTGTTTGCACCACCCTGCCGTATTATTATTGAGATATCCGTTATCTTGCGGTACTTTAAGCTCCGATATCTATAAAGCTCTCGCGCGCGAAGCGCAAACGGCTATCTTCAAATGCTTGAAACTTTAAAGGGCCAAAACGACGATGGGATTAAAGTGCTCCAGGGCTTACGCGCGATGTAGCTCCCATTCGTTTTACTTACTTAGAACAATACACGCATTTATTGACGCTTATTTACGTCCGTTAATATTAAAAACGCTGCGAAAAGAATATTATTAAATTTAAAAAAAAAAAAAAGACAAAATTTTTTTTCTCAGAGAGAAAATAAATATTTGTATTGCGATATTTTTAATATAGAGTTTAACTAATATTTCAATCATAATGTTAACAAAATTCTAAATCTCATAAAGGAAAGTAGTCATAATGTACACCCTTCGCATTATCTCATAAAAAAAAAAAAAAGAAACGACTTCCTTGCGTATAAAATATCCAACGATATTTATGACTTACAAAATATTTTATTTCTGAGAGAGCGAGACTTAATGGACCCTTTCTCGTCGTGGCGCAATCTGCGCGAGATTGTCGCACAGAGTGCGTATTAATAATAACGTCGAACGATCGTGCGGCGAGGGGGTGACGTTGTGGTTACGTGCTCTTCTCTAGACCCGGGCTGGCCAGGGTAACCCTATCCCCTCAAACGTAACGTAATGTGACGCAACGCGACCTAACGCATAACGGTGCGCGCTATTCTGTATGTGCGACGAGCCGGAAGATCCATATCTCACCCGCCGGGGGTAGAAGAGCTCTTTTGCGACGGTAACATGCGCGTCTCGCGAAGCCAAGGACTCAACGAGCGAGAAAGCGCGACGGGCGACGTACGTGTGCCGGCGCGGCGCGTGACTGCGTGTGAATCGCAGATACGCATGCCGCGGCGACGTACTGTGACTCCGGGACAATCGTGCTACCTGAATGTTCTCTTTATCGTTTCCCATTTTGCTCTCTTTCGCATTTTTCCACCCGCCTCACCCTACCTTTCTTTTCACCGTTCTTGCTTCCGCGCCTCTACACGGCGAAGATTGCGCTATTTCTTTATAATGCACACATTCGCCGGAGCTATTGCAATCTCGTTCGGTCTCGTTTCCGCGTTATCGGCGAAGAAAAGTATTTTCACGGCTGCGAAGCACCGGCGAAAGAACGTGAAAGAGTTCTCTCTTCCTTTCTCCCACTCTTCTCTTTCTCTCTCTCTCTCTCATCCGCTCTCGGAAATCTTCCTCGCGGCCGAAAATCACGCGCAGCCATAAATTCTGTTAAAACGGAATCGTTCTCCCTCGTTTTAGTTTCTCCTTTGTCTCTGTCTAATGTTTACCGCGGTAGCTTTTGCGGGAACGAGATAAGGCGCCCCAACACGAATCGACTTTATGAAGTCACATATTTCCGTGAACGGCGGCGGACCAGCCTGATACGGCGCAATGAATTCTGCCTATCAACAACTCGAAGTTGTTATACGTGTATTCCCGACGATAGTGACCGTACGATGTACTGGAAATGATTTAGAATGATGCAGATCGGTGTATGAACACGAGTATCAAACGTAGCTTTTGCGAATAAAAAAAAGTGTCCACATATAATATATTTCGAGCGTCATTTTATATATTTCTTTTCTTTTATATTAATATAGAAATAGTTTCGTCAACTCTTAATGCAGGTCTGTAAGCAACGTAATATAGTTAACGCGACTTCGTTTCGAGAACACTAAACGAGCAAGCGTTTAAACAAGACAAAAAGTAGCGTGCATATCTGCGAAAATGTCCGGGCGACACGCGCTGGAAATAAATTATTAATCGCGCTCGCAGAAAAAAAAAAAAATACGGTAGCTCCAGGTGGCTGGTTTCGCGCGTGCAGGTGCCGTCGCGATCTGATCGAGGGATGGGATCGAGAACGCGGAACGAGGTACACGTACTCGTTCCACAGCGCAGCACATTATCGTGAGGGATTGACACGGAAAGAAAAATGGACGTGTACATATGTCGGCCGGTGCGCGGTATCCGTTTGCTTTACCGGACGCAAAATGTTTTTATTCATAACTCGCCGCCGATGCCGTAAGCGGGAATCATACATATTCCGCGTTTACTCGCATTGCATCTCCGGGACACTGAACAATGAAAATCCTTACGTCTAGAGGACGGCCATCGGCTACGTTTCGATAAAAATTCAACACCGACCGGTGCGATGCACCACGCTGAAATTGCCGGTAAAAAGCACTTTTCTTCGACCGCCGCCGTAACGGCGGAATGTTTTACATTTTCTGATACCCTACATTTCGTAAACAGAAATGTTTCTATGCATGTCGCGAGTTACAAGCGACGTTTCGTCACTGAACAAAGAACTTAGTTCGAGCAGTGTTCTCGTCAACAATTTCTAAGAATATTTTTTGCACGAAAAAAAAAATTCTTACCAAGAGACTTGATAAAATATCATTGTCAGATAAATTAATATCTTTAAAAAAAAAAGAAAAAAATATTAAATAATAATAAATAAATTTTTAATTGTCGGTACGAAATTATTATATAATTACATCATTAGAGTGTATATTAATTTAGTCAAATCACTACACCCCGTTTATTATAATAAAATTATAATTGTAATAAAATTATTTTCCAGTTTAAAATTACGCAATACGAAATTTTTTTAATGATAAGTTTACTTATTATTATAGTAATATAAATTTTAAAACACATATCTCTCTTATGATGCTTTCAATCGTACCAATGCAGCAAATTAAATAATCGTGTCTAGAAAAGAAGAAAAGAGAGGAACTTTAGTAGACGTTACTCATATATGTTATATGTAGTAAAAGATATGTATTATATAGAAATATTTGATGGACGTTCAGGTTGCTTCGCGATATTTGTCTCGACGTGAAGTATAGGTCGGTTTACCCGAGAGCATTGATGTCGATGTCTCAATGCTTGCGACCTGAAACGGAACGAAAAAGAACTGTTCGCCATTGCGACAGTAATAACCATTTCATCAAAAAGGAAAAAGCTCAAAGCGGGATACGGTCCCGTCGGAAATACATCAGGGCACGAATAAGGAGAGAGCCTCCGTCCACGATGGACATTAGTAAACGAACCGGAAATTTTATGTGCTTTCCATCAGCGACCGAACTTAATGCACGACCGAGGTGAATTTAATTATGGCGACTCCAACTCTCCGGTGATTTTAATAAGCGAAAAGGAATGGTTCGCTATCGATATTCACTATAAAATTACTCGAGGAATAAAAAAACGAATTGTTGTTTTGTTAACAATGCTTAAAAAAATTACATTGATTTCTAATTACATTCTATTGTACTATGTAATAAAAATCGAAAAATTCAATAATACTATTAAAAAAAAAAAAAAGGAGTACATACGTTAATATTTTTTTTCATAAATTTACTAACAGGGACAAAACCATCAACGCCTACAAGCATGGAAAATAGCGGCCCTGAACCGTAATTACGAGCGCTCAACATCTTGCAGACATATATGTTGTCAGTTGTGAGATATGAAGATCCCCGGGGGCTCACACGCCCCCGTCATCGCGGAATTTCCGAACATCGAACCAGACCAAGGCCTGTCTTTAATTGATGTCTTTCATCTTTTCCCTGCTTTTGTCTAGCCGTAAAGATTTATATATTCGGCTGATGAGATGCCGGAAAAATAAAAGCGTGCAGCTGTGACGGCAGTGCCGAGAATTTTCTTCGCGAGACAAAGAAGATAAAAATTTATATAATTTAAAAGGATATTTCTATATCGGAGCAACAGCTGCGCATATATAAATCTAACGGATGTTATATGGAATAAAAGATTTAGCTTTCAAGGGATAAAGAATTTTTCTGATCTCGTGCAGAATTTACCTCAACTAGATTTTCAAGACTTGTTGCTTTGAAAAATGAATACGGTCTCTCACGCGGTACCTTATACAGTCTTGTATTTTTCGTCGACACTATTCATTCCACGCTTTCTTCGCGATCCGCAGCTGTCACGATCCGATTTTCTATACGTTCAATTTTTCGATTATCATCGCGACGCGACGTCGGCTGTTCTCGTTGTACTATCTTCTCGTGTTTTACGGATATCCATCACCTTCGCAGGCGAATTTGATTGGATTATACGCGTCAGCCGAGCCTTCAAACATTCCGGCCTGGGTGTCTCGTTAATTATACATTATCCCTAAGTAACGCCGATCCTGCTTATCGGAATAAAGGACGAGGAGCCGGCGCACTGCACGAAAGGTAGGACGAGAGACGGCTGCTAATGAATAGCGCGTTAAGTACAAGCCGATTGTTCTCGATATATCACTATTAAGTTTCAGAAATCGACCTTTAAAAAATCGACCGACGGCAAATCTGGTCGGTGAGCCGGTTCTATATTAACGCGATTAAGGCTATAAATAATCGTACGGTGAGTTAACGCGTTTTATTGCAGCCGGTTTCTCCCCCGATCTCGATTTTTATCCGGAGACTTCTTAGGCCTTTCGACGAGCTTTTACTGGCATTAATTCGATGCCACGTACCCTCGTGGTTCCTCGCGATTACCACGTGTCCGGACTTATCCCCGACGCGTGATTCATTGCGTGTTACGTGCCGACTGTAATTACATCAGATTTGTACTCGTCATAGAAACGACACGTGGCTTTTATATTTAATTTTTATTAAAGGTTATAGTAAAAATAAATTTATTTATGCTACAGTTACTGTATCAAAGAATCATTCCATTAAATTTCTTTTCAAATTTATATTAAAAGAAAAAAAAATTTATTCACTCAATAAATTTAATAAATATCTTTTTAGAGGTATGTAACGTTAATAAAAGATTTGAAATGTGAACTAATATCTATTAGTTACTAAGAGCGTTTTTATAAAAGCTATTAAATATCTTTCGTGTACCCTAATCGCGCCGTTGTCTGTTCAAACGCATCCGCGTTCAATATTCCATACAGCCTGTCATTTTCTGCCTTCGCTCTAAAAGCTTGCCCACTTGACAGATCTTCGAAAGAGCCGGTTCACTTTGAGAGCAACCACTTAGTCGAAGACTCTCCCAATATGCACTTCAAAGAAACGCCAAATTGGTTAGAAGTTATGGCACCTAAAGCGCGAGCTATTATGCATATGAATTACCGATTCGTCCAGCCTCTGGTCAAAAAATATGACAAATTGCGAAAACTTGAAAGAATCCCGCGATATTTTTATTATTTGCTCCGAGGAGACTAATTTAAAATTTGTCTCCAATATTCATTCTGACAATAAATCGTAAATATTATAAGTGCTTATTTAAAAAGAAAATTAATTAACATATAAAAATATTATAACTTAAAAAATTTTTTTTTTTAATAATATTATCTAGGTATCGATCAAATGTTAGAAATAAACTATCTTGCGATTATTTCATATTGCATCGACATCATATAATGTGTTAAAGCACTTCAACACGTTATACAATATGTACAATATAATATGTAAAAAAAAAAGCAAAACGTAAAAATATACTTTGAAATAGAACATATAAACCATAAGTCGAAAGAAATACGGGACATTTTCGTGCACGATTCCTCTTCGCCTACCGCGAATATCAGTTTTACGAATTCAGAAAACCATATGTCGTCGAGTGAATTCTTTAGATGCCTGTCACTGCATCGATTCGTTTTCAAACGGGTTGTACTGAGAAACGCAATGTACAAGTAGGTCGACACCGGACGTGTGGAAGAGACCGGAATAGTTCCCGCGAGTACGTGGCTGGATACGCTTGAATTATCTCTTTCGCGAGAGTGGCGTCCGTATTCGGTGTACACATTCCGCGCGGGTTCTGCGACGGCTATTCTATTAACCGCAAGCCCGTCCAGATGCCTTCGCCATCTATTTCAGATTTGTCGAATTCAATTCATCCCTGTGATTCTGTGTGCATGCGTGTTCCTCCCACGGTTTTCGCACCCCCTTTTCAAATTTTATTTCTTTTTTTTTTTCTACATTTTTACTATATTGTCAAAGATGCCAATTGTTGTTTCTAATTTACCTACTTCAAGTGCTTTGAGACACGTGACTTAGTTTGTACAAGCAATTTTCATAAAAAGACTTTATTCACAAGATTAAAAATTTTTCCGAATCTAAAATATCTAGTGTTTTATTTTAATTTTTTTACGAATGTAATATAATTATTAAGTACTTATTTGTTTTTATTTATTATAATTTTAATAGATGTTTTAATTATAATATTCCACGTTTTTCCTATTTTTACTGTAAAAATTTGTTCTACGATAATTAAAAAAAAAAAAAAAAGAAACAAAATCCATCGGTATTTATTTGCAATCTTTTTCTTTTCAAAATCAAAGATTGAAGTTTTTTTCAATCCAATGTATTTCCGGTCAAATCTTCATAGAAATGCTCGAGGCTGCGTTACTGTCGCGTTCGTATTTTCTCCGTTTCTTTGGAGTGTAAGAGTTGGTTGTTTGCGTGATTACTTGCTTCGTCAGTTTCGCCTCGAGCAAGTTTTCTCGCGCTAGACAATTTCGGGAGACACGATGTCTTCGTTCCTTACAATCGACACAGTATTTTACTCATGTCCGTAGCAATACAATAGCGAATCGTGACTTTGTGATCCCAAACGTGGAATAAATTGAAAATGCGCACACATATTTCACGAAATGTTATTTAAAAGAAAAATCAGTAAAGAAGTGAATATACGTTTTAACAGAAACAAGTAACTAAATAAATTAAAGAATAATTGTCATTTTTGTAATATTTTATCACGTTCATGCTTTTTGACTTCTTACAATATTCACATTTTACAATACCTATTTTCCGCGCTTTGATTTTGAAAAGAAAATATTAAAAAAAAAACCTGAAAAATTAATTTCCTAATTTTGAAGCCTGCCTTAAAGTGCTTCGCATATTGAGTTTTTAAAGTACACATCTATTTTTAGATAGACGAGAATCCTCTACTATTCTTACTAGCAGTCGAGAAAAGAAGCTGATACACCGAAGGGTCGAAAGTGTTGGAGTAGATCGTACAGGAGAAATTAGGGTGGCGAAAGTTGTGGGTAGCCCACCCGTGGGACGCGACATTCTGCAATCTTTCTTCGAGTGCAACAAGATGTAATGGATGAGGTTGAAGAGAGAAATGGAGAAAAAAGTACGCGATCGGTTGCTGATGTCGTGAAACGATCGTTTTCGAAGAGTCTTAACGCACCTCGTGTATTTGCATTTTTCATGCCTTTTCGGCCGCGAATAAATGCCGGATTTAATTAATTAAAATAAAATTTTTTGCACGGTAACAAATATAACAAATTTAATATTTGTTTTGTCAACGGATCTTTTTATACTGATATTTGATACTATTGGGATTCATTGAAACCGACAAAAATGCTGGGCGTATATTTTTCTTTGATTGCGATATCTTTTGTGAAACGTATCACGCATCAAAATGTCGCATTGTTACGTTTATATAAACGTTGGAACAATATCATAGTGCAAAAAATTAAACGCATTGTGCCATCAAAAATATATGGTCCCTATTATTAAATATAATTTTTTGATAACTACAGAGGCATTTGCATGTTAAATTAATTTCAATTTTTCTCATTATTCACATCTTTTTAATTTTAACCCAATAATTATTTTAAACGCGTAATCGGTGTTTTGAAAAATTATACGATACGTAAGATAATCTTTTATTATCATTTTTATGATATATATGTATATAGAAGGCTTTTAACTTTAAGTTGAGTGTTTTTTCGATAGCGATATAATACGTATAAAGAGAGAATAAAGCATGGATTAAGCTTCGCGGCGAGATGTACTTTTCGTGTAGTTTTGCGATCGATAGCGTTATATACGTTTTCACATATACCTTGAAAATATCCGCGCGGTAAATATGTTGATATTTCCGTAGCTTAAGCGCATAGGTGAATAATCAAGGATAATGATATCTGCGTTCGCGATTTCATCGTTAATGTTGTTTTTGCGAATTTGCATTATAAAAATGCGGCGACGTAATCGGGATTCGAAACACGGATATTTTCAACTTTAAAAATGTTTACCCTCCTATTTCGCCTCGCGTTTAAAACTGCGCCGCATTGCACTTTTTCATCGTGAAAATTACGTGTTAGTTCACGTTCAATTATTCGCCAGCTTACGTCAAGCGTTTTAGCAGTAAGTACACAACTAAGTTTTCCAGAGGGACGGGAAGTTTCAACAGCTTCCGTGCTGTCACAGTGCTTTACTTTCAAACGGCACTTGAAAAATTATGTTAAGTTTATGTCACGAAATATCCTCGAACACGACGTCATTTTCTAAGAATACCTTGAAACCACGCACCTCTAACACCAGCACGCGCCTCTGGTATCTACGTACAATGTATATTCTTTTAAAATCAAATTCTTTTCAGATCGTCAATCTATCGCCATAATTCAACGCAATAAAAATACTTAACAAAATTGGAAAAAATATTTCTTTTTCGTAGCTTTAATTTGTCGTGAGACTTCTACGAAATTTTTATCCGCGATATAGTTCCGTAAACTACAGATGAAATTCTGCCGATCTTCAGATTTTCATTTCCATAAGAATCGTAAAGAGATCTCTATATCCTGTGTTTTGTAAGGAAGCCTTCGTTATCTTGATAATATCGTGCTCGTTCGCGCAGCTTTGGATCTTATTACGGTAAGCCACGTGGAAAAATACATGCCATGTGCTTTCTTCATGTTATACGCAAGCGTGACTCCGTCGATCGGAATACTTACAACACGATAAGTATATTTCTCGACGCGGCACAACCGGTCGGCATATATTTTTCCTACATCTACGTGTTCCGCACGACACACGGGGACGATGTCGCATGAGAAACTAGCTTCGCTCGTATTTCCTTTTTCCCCTCTCCCCCTTTATTTAAAAAAACCTTACGACGATTATTGACCACGATAAGCTACTCCACGCCGCGAACATCGATAGCGACCATCCTGTAGTCCCCCCGTCGCTGTAACACTAGGATTCATTCATATTCATGTACGGAAAGCGCTTTCATATACGTGGCATGTCACGGCAGCCCTATTAAACGCTTAATCAGTGTAAAGTAAGCTTTTTAATGACGCACGTAATTTCACGGCGAGAGCCATCTCTCGCATTCGGCGCGGTGTTTATCTTTTTCCCGTAAAAGGTACGTAAATGAGCGCCGCCACGGCACTAAATTATGTCTTAATTCCGAACGCGGCCGGCTCGTTCCTGGTCAAATCGTCGGGCTGTTTATGGGCCTTACTTTACGGTGGTTTCGCCCGAGTCCCCCGCACATATCGCTACATTGAGGCGCTAAGTGCTCGAGTCGCGTCGTATTTTATTACGGATATCACATCCTTCGGCCAGAAGTCTTAAAAGCCACCGCGCGTGTGACTTTCGGTTCGAATACGGTGGAATAGAGAGGTGTGCAAGATAAAAAGAATGTTGCTCATGTTGGAAGCCGGAGACGATGGTTATACCTAACCCTTTCGCTATTAAAAATGTGATTCCACTACCATGCACGCAAGTGTTTTACCGCTGTATATTTTTATTCCGGTTGAATAAGTTTTATTGTTGTTTCGTGCATTATTTTCGTATTTACGCCACGATACACGGGGCAACGCGAAAAGTTATCTAGCGCAAATTAAAGTGCCATACGTTCTGAAACAATTTCATATTTTCCTCAGGAAAATAGAAACAACAAACGAAGCTGTACTGCGATACGTAACAATTAAAGAACTGAATGCAGAAAAAGTCGCAAATTGCGCTGCATGCTTTTGCAAAATTGTTACAACAAAAAATATTAAACTAAAAATAATTAATGTGGCATGTATTTTACTGTATGTACAAATACAGATATCGTATATGTTTTTTTTCTAAAAATAGATTCATGTAATTTATAAAAAACCAGTGAAATAAAAATAAAAAAAACATAGTAATATATAAAATTAAAAAAAAAAACATGCAAAAGCAGTTTGTAAATAATGCAAATAAATTGTATAAAATTTATCTTGACATTGTCAAGAAACATTTTTACCAATTTTGTACGTAAGAAGTTATATTATAGATGAATATTTGTGCAGTATGCAAAAAGGAAAAAAAAAAGAAAAGGGAAAATAATAAAGCTTCTTAGCGTAATGAAATTGCAATTAGTGTCTCAACGTGATCATAAAATTTGTTACAGCGACGCGGCCTGTTATTAGAATGACGAAGATCCGCGAGTATATTTACGGTCATAAAACTGTCCGGTTGTTGGGAGTAGTTTTGGGCACTTCTGCCGTGTTCAGCATGAATTTTGCATATTTAACCGGCCAGCTCAGTAACAGACAACTGTTGCCGCGGGCTACAGCGCCTGTCGAGGTTGAATATCCAATATTCCAACGGGGTAATATTAAATTACGCGATAGGACTGGATGCGAAATGAAATTTTCTTGACTTTTGCATAGCAATCGGGTAATACCACCGGCTAAATAGCAGTCGCATAAGAAAGCTTGTCTCTTAAGCCAATTTAAACCGTTGACATTGCACCCGACAGTTTCTAGTTTCCAAGTCTCAGAAGAAGATACTGATAAAACTTTCGGTCGACGTTTTAATTCAATTTGTCAATTAAGAAGTATTAATAAAAGAGAAAATCATCTGCATATAATAATCCAATTTTTATCGCAAATCGAAATGTCCTCGTTTTAATTTTGTATATTGTTATATCCCTTGTACGACTGTATTACTAAGTTTTACAATAAAAAAACCAGATTGTAATCATTCTTAATAATAAATAAACGATAAAATGGCAAATCAAAAATACTATCGATAGTAATATTGGCGATACCAGTTGGCCACTTCCTGATTTTTAAAAATATATTCTTTTACATTGTCGGTTAGCATCCCGTAATGAAGTCGTCGAAAGAAGAGGAGCCACGTAACTTGCGATAATCTCGGCGGCGCGCAAGCTCATTTGAATAATTAATGCAAAACGCTTCCTAAATAACCTGTGGGGGATCGTCTGATGCACCTGCACCTGGTTGCGCGCCCGTATGGAAATCTCCGCGTAAAAATTGCCGCGATTCGGACGATATCGTTTAAGTGGTGCGCTGGTAAAGTTTATTGAATTTGTCGGGGAAAAGCTCAGGTCACAATTTGAGGTAATGAATTAATTCAAATAAAAAACCTGACTCAACAAACTCAAACGTTTTATAATATAATTTTTCAACTGCGTATATAATTGTCAAAGGGAAAATTGTAATATAATTTAGATAACTTAGAAAGAGAAAACGTTAATTAATATTTTACTCCATCTTCAAATGTAACTGTTTCATTTTAATGTAACGAATATCATATTAAAAATTTCAAAAAAAAAAAAAAAAAAACAATTGTGGATGACAAAATTGTAGAAATTATTTTGCAAGACATTTTTATATCAATTACTTGTTACTTCGCGTTTACACTTTTTATCATATTTAATCAATCTATGATATATATTATATATATTACAAATTAATATAATTCTTTTGATAAGAGAACACATTATTTATCCTATGTGTACTTTGCAAACACCTGACTCTTTGAAATCTCACCTTTACGAGTAATGCATTCTCTGATAATGGATAAATAATTGCATTACAGCCCAGTTTTTGCATAATTACATTAAAAGATGGTATTGCCGGGTAAAAAATGATGTTAAAAGGCTTTTTCCTGTTCTTATTTCTCCGGAGGCACTAGTCGTAATGAGCTTTTACTGCATGAATAGAGAAGCAAGATGGACCTTTCGCTGTGTATACACTGCAGGTGCCAGACGTGAAATTAGTCCGCATTTATATTCTTATTTGCATACAATAGAATCAGACACCGTAATAATTGTTCTTTTATCCCAACACTTTATCTCCACGTTTATCAACCCCTAAGCAGAGCTCTACGATATTCTCGTAAAAGGAACGCCAAATATTAATGTGTATAATAACGGGTAATTACATCAATTTTATAAATTTTCTACTTCAATTAGATCGAAACGTGTTAAAAATACGGCTTTAATTTTGTTCTGTTAAAATTAAACGTAAGAAAAACATAGATACGAGGTTAACAAGAGCGACTAACGTATGAGATAATCCTAAGATATTTTTGTCTCCACTGGTTGATTCATTAGTGCGAGCTTAAAGAGAGTACGATCTACAGAGTGACTGCAGCTGCTAAATCGATCAACTTCAAAGTTCCTGCCATGAGGCTGACTGGCAGACGGGCGTGACCCTCGACTGCTCTCGCATGTCACTCTGTCTGTCGAACCCTAATTCCTCTCTCGAAACGACATCAGGAAAAACATAAACACGTGTTTTCGAGTGACACGTTCTATCAGACGTGTCATAAGTTCAAAATTTTGCCATCGATGACTTAAAGTCTAGCTTTCATTATTTCGAGATTAAACATCGAAAAGTAGATAATCACAAAAAAAAATAAAAAAAAATTTTTCCTTTGATAAATAAATTTACAATCATTAACTGTTTGATAATAAATTGTTAATAACGTGCTGGTAGTAAAAAAATTTTCGATGTACCAAGAAATTTGTATTTTAATATATTTAAATTCGTAATTAATCAAGTATCTCTTTTATTAGTTTCGTATATAAATATTTTACGTTTTACGTTTTTCCCAAAGTACCTGCTGCTATTAATAGATTAATTTGTAAACGTTACCGGGTGCGTTCAATTTTTTTTGTTTTTTTTTATTGTTTCTGTCGCTTGTAATTCAAAAATAAAATGCTGCCTCGGGATTGTTAAAAATTTGCTCCAAATTGACTGAACAATCCATAACAGAAAGCGCGGATAACCTGAAGCGGCACGGGGTTTACGAATTCGACTGTTTATAATGCACTGCCCATTCGCGTCGTTACGCTTCCGGTCCAGCGCGAAGCGGATTTGCCGGCGGGTTGGTGCACTGTGCACCGATAGTAATTGCGCCAAACAAAGCCTTTGATGTCTTTCCTGACGCTGGATTTTAAAGGCTGTCTCGAAGTGCGCGCATTCCGCTAGCAGACCGCAGCAGAGTGCAATGGTCAGAGGTAGAATGGAGCATTCTGGATTTGCTTTGAGCGCGGGCACACACTCGAGCTGTTTGGTGCCCAGTCGTAATAACTAATATGCGAGTATGTTGCCGCTGACACCAACTAAATGCGAAATATACGATTTGCGGTAATTCCCACCCAATACGAGCTGACTTAACCACCGCTGACACATTAAATTACTTCGCTGATGGCCGTTATGCTTACGTTGCGTTAAGCTGATTTTAAATGAAAGGCTTACACGGCATTGCATCACGTATTTCTTAGGCGGTTCTAAATATTTTGTACTTTATCCTATGCTATTTCGTTATTTATGCCTTTAAAAAGTATTAGTTCAATTGTAATTATCATACACTATTGCAATTGCAAAATTTGTAATTTATATGCAGCTATAATTGCGTATTACAAAAACCCATTACAAAATAGCTTGATAAAATACTTATAATTCAATCGAAAACCGATTATAAAATATGACTTATTTATCTCGTTATCAATTATTGGGCACGTATATTCTAAAGCCTTTTATTTTTCAATGATAAAGATACGTTATTGATAAATTTTAGTCGATAAAAACTTTAAAAACAATTTCCGATAATGTTAACTTATTTTAAAAAATAGGCATTGCTACTTTTAATTTATTTATACATATACATGTATAAAAAATTCTTTAATAATAATTCGATGCATTTATACATCGTCAAAGTAAAAATAACATTACGTGTAACAAGCTTGCCCATTAAATTTTTATTTGTGACAAACGGGGACACATTGGGAAGTAACTTCAAATATTTGTACGAAAAGGCGTGCAAGCTTTCTCCTACAAATCCCTATTTTCCCGACGCTTGAATCTTCCGTATTTGCGATCGCGGATGTTTCTTCTTACGGAGCGTAAGGTAAATTTGACGATTTCATTAACTGATACTTGTGATTTCATTGTACGCATTGTCTGAGTAAGTTAAGTCAGTTGTCCGGAAGTCGGATCTACCTCTCTTATCTCTGGGACATTAATCACACGTCTTCACGACCTGAGCCGGTCTCTCAAATAGGTGGCTACTTGTCAACATGTCAGCAGCTCAAAGATATAAACGATCACTCCTTGGGTATGATGAATGACATCCCCATACGAACGAATGAATCGACAGATAACAGTAATGTTACGGTTCTATTAACTCCCGAGAAACTGCATCTTAGAAAAGATGTCCTATTAATAAACGTTCAACTAACGTATACGTCATTTGCGGAAATTTTATTATTATACTCCTTTTTTTTTTTTTTTTTAACGCCTATAACTGTTTTATTACGCGTCGTATAACTGCAACGCGCAATATTAAAGCAACAAAGATAAATACAACGTATATATTTTTCTGTTATAAATTTATATTTTTGTCCCTAAGCGAAAGAAAATTCTAAGAGTAAGCGAGGTCTAAAAGAATTTTTGAATTACCTACTTATTCAAGAGAGAAAATAGCGCATTCCGTCGCACGATTTTGAATAATATAACTTTATTAGGAGGTCAGGCATGTCGGCGGAGTACTGAAAATGTTCATGCAGGCATTTCAAATGGTCTCAATTATGCTAGACACGTTTCAGTCTTTAGGAGGAGTCCTTACCCGACGGTGTGACAGTAGTTTCTCTCATCGCGCATGAATAGAGAACGACCGTGAAAGCGCCATTGAAATTACAGAAAGGTAACTTCCAACTCAAATAGTTAAAGGCTTTAACGAGTTACAATTAGCAGGGGGACTGCGCTGTTTGTCCTATAATGGAATTTGCTAATGATAATTCAATATCGCGCTAGCTCCTTTCCGCGTATTAACGGACGAAGAGGTCGCGTTGAATCCCGGCGCGCTTGCAAGCTTAAAACATTTTGTTCTCAGGATCCCAGAGGAAATAACGTATCTGAGATTAGTTAGAAAAGAAACGTGAATCCAGAGAGGTAAATTTTCACAAGTAATTTTTATCTCTGACAAGTAGAAACAAATTTCTCATTTTTCCTATGTTTCTTTCTTCTTTCTTTTACTGCATATATTAATATTATTGATATTCAAAAAAGAGGAATTAACATTTCTCAGTGGAAAATTAATTATAATTGTATTCAAACTTTTAAACATTCTACGTTTTGTATAAATCTATAAAAGCATTTATTTAATATTTCACAATTTATGTAAAATTAAACAAAAATTCTTTCAATATTAACTGTAAAATTAAAATGTTGCCTGCTTTCTTTTTTTCTTTTCTTTTTAAAGATAATTGCCTACGCGATAGTAAATAAGTTAAGCGATAAGCAGAGATACGTATATTCGAGTCGTACAATTTCATTTGGTAGTATGAATCGTGTGTCTTTCTTACTCCTACATTTAGTGTCTCATTACATTGTAAGAGACGACATTCATTCTCTCCCTGAAATACTTGTAACATTTCCTTACTCTCCGTGAAAATTACGCATTCGAAAACATTTTCCTACTAAATTTAACCTTAAAATCACCGTCGTGAGAGGTCAATAAATGCCCGTTCGATCACTTTGGAAATCAGAAGACGACTTCGTTCCGTTATCTTACCCTCGTAATCCCCAAGGCTATGTCGTATACAAGCTCTTAATTGCAATCAAACCGTTTAGAAGCGTATAGAACATTAGAAACATCCAAAGCCAATGGTTTAAATAGAAGCGTAAATTCTGTCCGATTTTTGATTCATATTTTTAATGATAATTTTATAATTAATACTTCATTAGTCTACAAATATTAAAAGAAAATGCGTACAAAAAAAAAAAATAAAGTTCAATAATTAGAACCGATAAAATGCTGCTGGGACTGTAATTCATTTACCCTCATAAACAGAGTCGTAAGTAATATCGCGACCGTAACACTTTCAGAATCTATTTCGTTCCTCGTATTAAATATCTCTTTCAATGTGCGGATGACAGAGTGTAAACGCGTAATATCGCCGAAGTGTGTAATACGTTTCCGGGTGACCCCATAGATTTTCCAGCGTCCGCGATCGTAGGGAACACGGTAAACGTAGGGAACATATTAAGACGCGTCGGTCGACGTGGTGGAACGAGGACAAGAATCTTCGGTGGCTCGGAGCTCAAAGCTCTCTTGGCATGGGAGGTGAGGTAGGTGGAACTGAACGGCTCTACTGGGCCCGATGTACCTACGGGTCCGCCTGCCCTGACCGTGTACCTCCGCAAGGCAAGGTAGTCGAGGAAGTTGAAGGTGGGCGTTAGGCGTTAAGATGATATATGTTATTCGCTTAATTAAGCGCTTGTCCGCGCAGAACGTCCGAGCTTACACAGGAAGAGCAAACTTGCGCCCGAGCGACGCGAGGAGGTGGGATCGAGTTGTGGAAGCGTGCACGGTAGCTTGTGAGGGCCGAACAGAAGGAACACGAAGTAGAGCCTGCTTTTTTTTCTATCGTACGCAACGTATTAAGGGAACATGACGGGTCTATATTCGTGAATAGTAACACGCGCTCTTTCAGAAATTTTTAAGCGGTAAATTTAATAAGCATGAAAGAAACTCTGACGTCTGTTACATCTCCATTTTATTGTGCCGATATTGTAAAAGTAATTATGCATTTTTTATTCACACTTGCAAAATTCTCTCTGTCATTAAATTAAACGTTTATGTATTAAATTTTTTAATAGCGTTATCAACCAGTGGACGTGCGAGAACGTTAAAGAATGAGAGCGACATACAAGTGCATCGAGTGAATGCACAATGTAAATTGTAACGGTTCTTGGGGGAGGCGTTTAAATAAGATTTCTGTGTATTATGACATAGTCAGTTCGTAAAGGGGAATGCGAAATGAGAACGAGTATTATGGTAGCAAACCGTACACGCTGCTCTCATATAAGAAGATAGTGAGGAGACGTAAGTTCCCGAGATTACCGTACAGTAATATTCTTCTGTAAGAAGGCCGAAGAGGATGGAAGATAAGATGAGCGTAATGTAATATATTCCTTTTGTTTAATTAAGCGTGTAATCGTCGTAAAATCATCTCGATAATAAAATTCGTGCTAACACTGTATTACGTCTTATTTCATATACCTTAACAATATTAAATTCCCCCAATTTATTATTTCTTAAAAAATGATTTGACGAAGAAAAAGATGAGGAATAATGTAAAAAAAAAAAAAAAAAAAAAAAAAAAATGAGTTACTGAAGTAGTTAGCTTTGTAAAACGAGGTAACGAAGTTTGCGTCGAAGTCAGGTTCAATGACCATCGAATTTGATAGCCTTTTTCTGCAACGGGAGTTAAAGACTGGGCAGATCGATATATACGTGCGGCTCAATTAAGAGCTTACGTAACTAATAGCGATCGCGTACTTATTGGATAGATCTTTTTTCTTTTTCCACTAAACTCGCGTAAACCGATTTCGTCCGACATATCCGTTCGAGGTAAGACGGAGTAAATGAGAAAACGTAGCAGAGATAGCAAAGTAATCTTCACCGCCTGCGATGAGAAAATAGCGCGCCTTAATGGTTGTCTCTTTTGGGACAACAGTATTATGGTGCCATGTTTTGATGATATCGAAAAAAGCACGGATACTACAAAATGTTATTTCCCGGATATACAAAGTTAAATTGGTTTTAAATGTTGTAAGTGAATTTTCTTGAAACAATAAAGAGAAATGATGGAACTATATCGTTACGAGTGTTTACTTAGTCTTCTATCTTAAAAAAGTCGCATTAGATCGAACTGAATTCATTGTCGTTTTTCCGCGGTACTAATTGGTATCCCTCCCTTAGTTTCATTTCGTGTCGTGTGTATAGCAATTTATTTTTTATTATTAAAAAAATTTTAATTACGATTATTTATTCGCGTGTAATATTTTTCTCCAACACCATAGCGTATAATGAAATAAAAAATCATGTGACTCACCAAGAAGAGATGCGCAGCAGCGGAGTTTTTCAGTAAATCTGAAACAAACAAATATAAAAATTACATTATAGAGAGATCAAAATGTTTGATGTATATAGAAAAAAAAATTACGCGTCTCTAATAAGTTTTTCAATTAAACCATTAAAACCAAAGTTCTACTGTACGAATAAAATATCTAAGATATTAAATTAAATTTCTTTTATAATTGAACATTTAATTTCTTTACTAAGTATAAAACTTTTTTGATATTAAAACGATTTTGCAAAACCATCGAAGTTTTGACAAATAAAAAAAATGAAGCTCACCTCAAGGTTGCCCCGCTGAAGCCTGATGTCTGTCCAAGACCTGCTCCTCCTCTCAGCACTCAGATCTCATCTCCACAAGTAACACATATTGACGACATTCCCGGTTTTAAAATTCCTGTAACAAATTTCGGTCACACGTTTATTCGAATAATCGACGATACCAGAAAATTTTAAATTTCAGATATTAGTTAAATGTCTAATAATTACAATTATTAATTAATTATTTTATAACGACATAATATAAAAGTAAATTATTTCTTTCAGTTTTCAGTATTTCTCACAGTTTTCATTAAAAAGAAAAAGAAAAAAAAAAAAAAAAGAAAATAAGTGATAGCATTAAAAATTAATTAAAATCAAATCAAATCAAATTATGGTCTAGAAAACGTTACATCGTTTTATCATGCTTTTATCGATAGCTTGTTCGAAGGCAAAATTTTGGTTAGGGATATGTCGCGATTTATGTCTCTCCCTTAATTAAGCCCTCGTCTGCCCTTAATGTGGGAGATTAAAGCTGCAGCAAACTTCAGCGATGCTGCAGCGGGCTTCCTGTCTAGCACGAAAACTTGAATCCGTAGCAGACTATTCTCGGTTACACACGCCCGTTTGCTCGGCCAAACACTTCGGTACCTACCTATTAAGGAAGGAACACGGGCGGACGTGCGACGAGACGACAATGTGAAATGAGATCGAGCTCCGTTAAGGACGTCAGCTTATGCACAACGTGAGACGGAATGTCGCAATCTAAGGCGAGTTAATGAAGAAATACGCGTTTCGCGGTAGGGGCTCTCATTACAGATTGCATTAGGATTACCTGTCAAACATTATTATCGAACTACGGAATTCTCACGAGAACTGTTGGAATCACGTGTACAAGCTTTAGAAATCCGAATAGGCATAACGACATCGCGGTATTACAACGCGCTGCGGAGACGTCTTGTGGCGCAAACTATTCGTCAGATAAATTTACATACGCCTCTCGTGCGTGTATTCGCGTAACATTCGATAAATTCGTATGTCGTTTACCAAGATACTTGGTGTCATCTTAAAGTAGAATAAAATGGCTCGCGTTTTAATACAAAGTTTTCTTTTCTTTTTTTTTTTTTTTCTAAATAATAAGTAGCAAAGATCGTCAATTCCAAAATCTAATCAAATTTTCCTCGTTACAACTTTGTAATTTAAGTTAAGTTAATTTTATATTTATTATCAAATTGTGCACATGACTGAAGTTTTCTACTAAACGTTGAAAATCGCGTGTTAAGCTTATTTCTAATATATTTCCTTTACACGAATATGAAAGGTAATTTACTTTCCGCAGCAATACTTTCCGAACATACATACTTTATAGTCTATGAAGTCCAGGCAAGTTTGTGTCAATAGTGTCTCTGATTGCCTCTTTGACGAGAATCATATTAAGGCTCAATGGACATTGCGATGTGTGCAAGTTGTCCGATTAATTAAGCGCTCATTAAGACTCGCGGAGAAACTTTGTGCAATCTACGTATGACAGAGTCGTTTCTAGACGGGAGAATTTCCAAGCATTTCAGTTGAACTGAACGCGCAGACATTCGCGGAACGATTGTTTGCTTTCGAAAGTGCCCTGACAGTTATTTGCGTGAACGGATATCTTTTGAATCTCCGCGTTTATCGCTAGCAATAAATCAATAGCTCTCTGTTTATATGACTGTAGATACATAGCGTGCCTAAAATAACTTGAAAGATTAAAGAGAATGTACCGTACTATATTTTTCTTGTAATTTTTAATAATTTTTACTATAAATATATATATTTTTTTTATATCTTGAATACGTATTTACCGTAAAGAATTACATCAAAAAGTGTTTTTTGAAACAGAGTTCAGGTGCAACGACGCATTCGCAATTCCGCATGCAGTAATAACGGTTTGGAAGATTGTAGTGCTTGTATTATCAACGGAGGAACATTTCAATGGGGTACCATTTACTATATACTGTACTTGACTACACGTTTCCAGAAATTAAAACGTTCCTCGGAGAGACAAATTTCGAGAACAAGGAAAGTAAATATTGCGTGTGCTACGCTGCATTGCGATTTCATCTCAGAAAGTTTCACGATTGCGAAAATAGAACAAGATCATTGAATTTGTTTGAAAGAAATGTATATCTCGCGAATAGCTAATCTAGCTCATTTATTCATTATATATATATATATTTTTTTTTCACATAAGTGGTCATGTGCATTTATTGTATATTTATTTATAAATTGAAGTATTTCTTTCTTCCAAGCAAAAATGAAATAATAACGACAACCCACTTTAGAGATTGATAATATCATCTATCTCATCTTATTGATCAATAAGAAACAATGCTCGCATTTAATGCGAACACAGTAACTAATCAGTCAAGTGCAAATATCGACCACGCTAAGCCAATCGCGTTAATTCAATGCATCAAATTAGATCAACCCCACATCGCAGAAATGCCCTGCCGCGTTGGATTACGACGAAAATATAGCCGCATATAGGGCACCTATATCAATTGCATCTTGAAATCGCGCGGCATTCGCAAATTGGATGGGACGGGACAGGCATAGGGAGAGAGATTGCTCCAATGTGTCCTTTGAAATCCGCGGTCGGTTAAGCCATCGGTGAATAGAAGTTAATCATAGGACCATGGTGCGCATTCGTTTTCTCCCGGAAATGCGCACCGAGGCGCAACACGCGGATTACACCGGACAGAAGAACGACCGAGAAAGGGAGAAGAGAGAACGAGAGAGAAAGGGAGTCATCCCTACGACAGGCGGACGACCCTTAAAAAAGGTGATGCGGATTTATTCTGATGGAAGGGAGAGTCGGACGCATACCGAAGAGCGGAGAGAAGAGTCGAGAGACAGCCTCGCCCGAGCAGCTTTTGTAAATGACGAGTGTGTTGTCGCTCGTGGCGGAAAGCTATGAGGCACTCGAGTACGGAAGGGTGGCACACGCGGGGCTTAGCCGGAAAAAAGATTCGTCCGCGCTGAAACCCTTTCTCTTAATCCTCGCAAATTTAGTCGGGAGATTCCAGCGTATACGAGCGTGACGTTGTTTCGCGCGTTATTAATGACGGATGTATGCGGCTGCATCGAACGAAATTTGGTTAGTCACACGGTACACGACAAAGGAAATTTATTATTTATAAACGGATTCGTACGTCTATACTAAAAAAAAGAGAACAAAAAAAAAACAAAAAAAAACATGACATTTAAAAGCAAAATAACTTTGTGTTTATTACAAGAAAACAGTAATTTAATATCGACCTAATCGATGAATATTAAAAAATTTATCAGTCAGCAACAATGTTCTGCAAATGGAGCTTGAAAAGATTAGCGTACACAATAGCGATTTATTTTGCAAGCTACGTTAAATAATTTGCAAAGTGTAATGCAAATTTTGCATGCAATTTTGTAAAAGTGCAAATTTGCTATATACAACAGTTTGAAGGCAATTGCGAAGTTATTGTCCCGTCGACGATCGTTTGATTAAAATAAATAACTACGGCTTCCCGTCAAAAGGAAATATTTATCAGATATGCTGCGAAATTGGCCGCGCCGCGTGAATACCCATAGCACGCTATAACATCATAAAGTATTCAGCAGCGACTCGTACGATTTTCGCATTTGGCCAGTCGCTTCGTTCGCTATCAATTTGTAATCAAAGCGTTACTATTAAAAGATCGTCGAGCAAAATACGTCGCAAAAATACAAAACGCGTCCCTCGCACCCTTTCGGCGCATATATCTAACAAACAGCTGCTCCCATTTTTTTCGAGATTTTTCAAATGCGGCAATAAAATATGTGTGACACGTGACACGAAACTCGATGCCAAACGTGCCGCCGCTTCGACCACCCTGGCCGAAAGATTTATGAAACGTGAAGAGAGAGAAATAGTAAGGCCAGCCCTCTATCGTACTCGCCTTTTCTGGGCTTGATGTCAAAACACGTAGCGGACGCGCTTCCTACCGCCTCGAATTTGCCACGATATGTATGTTTAGCCGTTTCTTAATTATGCCGAGGGTATTTTACGAGAAACGGAAGCCGCGCGTTGTCGGCAACTCCGAGAAACAACGACGTTAATGATCGTTCTACAAATTAATTCGAATTATTTTGATGAGCAATTTACCTTAGTTAAATAACTGTCATTTCGGATGTCAGTTACGTAAAATAATGCCGAGATTATCGAGTAATTGCAGTGTGGCGTTACGTTTGACAGACAGGCACTATAACACTTGGTTTCTATCGTTTAAGTGATCGAGTAAACCGTGTAATTTGGACCGTTGGTCGGCACACTGCCGAAATATCTCGCGAAGATTCCTAGGATTGATATATGTGTGGGCGAAGCTGGTACCCTTTCATTTCGTGCCCGCGGAGACTCGAGATTTAAGAAACAACACCAAGAAATTAAAGAGCTTTGCCCTTTAAACAACGCAATCATGCCATTACGGAAAATACTATCTTTCGATTACGTAATTATATATGTAGCGGCGATAATTTAAACAATGTGGCATAGACTATTTCGTGTGGGTAGATACGATGAGTTAGATCTTAGCTAAGAATTGTTATTTTAGCGAACTCACTCGATAACCATACAATCGGGATCTTTCTTTTTATTTTCGACCACGTCTGTCGTAACACTCGATAATTTTCATGTCATTTTAATACGCTAAATTTCCCAATATTTAATTCGCCCGTAAAATCACGGTACAATGATCATATAGAACTTTCTCCGACCGAAATGACATTTGGGCTTCAGTGAAAACGGGAAGGCATCTATCTTTTCGGGTCTTTAGAGGTATATGAGCGTGCCGAGGCTCGTAAACGGAGCCACAAAAGAGCAAACTGTTCGGTTGCTGCGATGATCTTAAGTGTCCCCGAAAAGTATCCCAGAATCGTTTCGAAATAGGACCTCCGCGATGTGGGATTGCCCGCGCGCTGCAGGTATACAGGTTAAGAACGTCATTTGAACCGTGCCATTGTCAATTTTATGCCGACAATAGCGACAGCTGAAGGATCGAGCCAAACATTGAGACATATCCCTTGTTGCTCCTGTCACCGTTGGCCCTCCCCCCCTCCCTCCCCCATTTTGTCTGCCTATCGTTTCATCCCCGTGGCTTGGACATTATTACAAAAATATTGGAAGCTCGTCGAACGAAAATGCATCCCTTACCAGTATTGTCGCGACGAATAGAGTCGCGTAACAGAAGAAAGTTTCTGCGATTCTTACTACGGCTAAACGAAGATATGTGAAATCGGATTCAGTGGTCAGACCTTTCCTAAGAACTTCCTCACATAATTTAGATGCTAGGGCTTCCTGAAAAAATATTTGGAACACCTGCACCGTTACATCATCCCCATGACTGATCTATTGCTCGGCAGCTGATCTTACGATCACGATAAACAACGGGATATGTGATCTGTTTATGTTGAGAAGTGTGAGCTATATTATCTCGAGACAAAATGTAATTTTATATTTATACCAACTATACTAACTGTGCTATATTCGTCGCACCGATGTTCCTTTTTCGGATCTGTAAATTATCACAGCTAATCTCATAATCGATTGACCTATATGATTTCGTTATTGTACCTACAGTTGTTTTCGATTTAGATTTAAACAATATTTGTCGCGAATAAATCAAGACAGATATGAAATGATATGTGGACATGACACTATCGTAAGAGAGAACCCGTGTAATTTCGAATTACATGGCGCTCACGTATTTTAGAAAATATTTGCTACATCAACAGTTGTGTGCGATCTCCCTCACGGCAGGGAGAACCCACTCAGTGAATTATGTCCGCATGTTCGCATAAAGCGTCATTAGACGGAATACTTCACAGACATGCATTCGCGACTAACCGACATAAATTTGAGCATGTACGTGTCTCGCTTTTCCGGCATCGCGAAGCTCTTCTATTTGAACGACGTTGCTGGAATATCGACGATTATGTTCCGCGATAGCAATACATCTTTCTTACGTTACTCAATAAAGACATTTCTGTTCTATTTCAAACTGCGATTTGCAAGCAAGACATTTAAGTCAGAATCTATTATCTTCATGATATAACACGTAAACTTCTTCTTCTGCAAAGATATTTTTAAGTTTAGTGTAATATTTTATTTTATTATTATTTTTTTTTTTTAGACTATAATTTTTTATTTTTCTCTTATTTACATTTAAAAAATTGTTTTGCTTTAATAAGTACTCGAGTTTTTTATCGATTTGTTCAATATAATAAAGTATTATAAGAATGTCATATCGATTCCAACTTGAATGTCTTTACACGGCAAAAGAAAGAAAAATTTACGAGAGGCAAACGGGCTTCACCACGGGAAATTTCATATAACTTTGAGCCGGCGGATATTCACGTTGTCTGAAAAATGTTTGGCACACCTGCGGCGTTACGTGATTCCCTGTGGCGACACGACTCCGATTTCGTGAGCATCGCGGTGATCGTAAGCGAATGCATGCGTGAGCGCGGAGTAGTCTTTCTTACGGAACACTTGCGTGGACGAAATCGTCATTAGCGCGACCGACGGCGATTCATTCCCGCGACAGAGTCTCATAAAGTCGATGAGGAATCGGCGGTATCCTCTCGCGATGAGGTCGTTGAGCGCAGTGACGCGGCGGATTCTTTTCTTCTTTAATGCGACTTTAAATTCTGTTAAATTTATCAACACTACATCGCCAACGATCTTTCAGAACGTAAGTGAGTTGTTAAAATCTTGCGAGGGTTCAAAGAACCACGGTAAGACCTTCGGAAATATTTTACAAATGTTAGCAATTGAAAGATGGAATTAATTAATATCGCGCGAATTGCACACTAATTCATGTAATTATTATCGTGATATAGAATTTATAATAAAATCCCTTTGTTAATATGT
Organism: Cardiocondyla obscurior; assembly: GCF_019399895.1. Taxonomy (NCBI): domain Eukaryota; kingdom Metazoa; phylum Arthropoda; class Insecta; order Hymenoptera; family Formicidae; genus Cardiocondyla; species Cardiocondyla obscurior. The sequence goes on from NC_091881.1 coordinate 916,673, forward strand.
TCTCTTGCAGTAATCAAAATGTTTTGGTTAATCTCGCCAATACGTTTTCAATATACTTCGGTATACATTTCTATTATATGATATATCACAATGTTTGATATATGTCTACATATGTATATTTATTTTCGACATTTCAAAATTAAAAAATTAAAACAAAATTAAAGCATATTGCAAATTTGTTATTAAAAATGTAATTTGTTATAGGAAAATTATGTTGTATGAAGTATAAAAGGTACCAGTCAATGTAATATTAATCATTGAAAAGCAATATAAGCTTTATTTACATTTCTGTCAAAAACGTTTATAGAAAAATTTAAAAAATCGTACTGCAGGAAAATTTTCCATGAGAACTGATGTGTAATTAGAATTAAAATATTAATTTAATGGGATTTCTGCAGTCACGCATTTTGTTCAGTTGGATTTTTCAACGAACTCGTAAACGATAAATATTGTATAAGGGTATTTCACGCGCGGATAACAATCGTGGCGATTATAGTTTCATTATTTATGTTTGCTAGATAAAGTGCAAACGGAAGGATGTCGTATCGACGCTACGTGATGGAGAACACTGCATTTTTAACCGATCGTGCGGTATCCTCTGTATCCTTCCGTCGTACGCGACGGAAACTTGAACGAACGTGTGAATAAAATGTAGGTCGTATAAATGATCAAAAACATAGCCAAAGTCGCGCCCGTATTTCTTATAAATTTGTTACACAAGTAAACGTTAAGTAACAGATTTATAAAACGTCAAACTTATTTTAAAAATAAAAATATTGCTATTATCTTGATGCACAATATGATATTTGTATTTATCTTAAATAAAAATTATTAATTTGACATAATTTTCATAAATCTGTTATCTTAATAAAAAATTAAAAAATATTTAACTCACCGAGACTGATGTGCAGCTGCAGAATTATGAACTACGTTGATCTGTAAAATATAAACAAATTGTTAAAACGTCTAAATAATTTAAACAAAATAATTACGCATGTTAAAATAAAAAGATTCGTAAATATAATTTTTTTTTAATCCGCGATATAATAATTTCCGTCTTAAATTTCATGTGTTAATATTGAATATAAATTATCTCGTGTGGAAGACGGATCAAATTTTCTCCTACGCAAAAGACTTACGAAAAACACAGATACTAAGTACTATCGAATTAATTATTTAATTTAATTAAAATTAAAGTCTTTCGCGTGACATACACGGATGTAGTGCGGCTTTAAGTTGAGCTTAAGTTCGAATTCGCCACTGCGATGCATAGCAATCTGTATTTTCAACGAAACTGAGCGATAAACTGAATTGCAATTTCATACATACATTATCAGGAATGGTAGGAATCGTCGACGGTGAGCGTCACGCGCGACGTATGTCGATCGTCACCGAAATACACGGAAATTCTCCCGTTGCTTCCTCAACGCCTACGAATGGTTCGTGAATTCCAACAGAGGAGCCGACGCCGGCATTTGCGAATTATATATCGAACGCTGATTGATCGGCGATACCTATAAATCCAATCATGCCGAAGTTTGTATTAGGATAACAATTAAACATAATTTCATATTTTAATATATAGTAAATTACAATGAATGGAAACGTCTACTAAGATAACAATTTTACATGATAAAATATAAATTATTAATGTAATATATTTGTAAACTTCTATATTTTATAGTTTTCAAAATTTACGTATAAACCTAAAACATAGTTGACGACGTTGATAAAATTAAATATTTTAATAAGTTTGTAATTCAGTTTTATTCTTTGAGTCATTTTCTTCATAATCGATTTTATTAATCATTAATATTGTTAATCTTTAATTTTAATCGTAGACTGATTAGTATAATACCTTCGTGACATTAAAAGTTCTGTGTTAAACGTGAGGTTGCATGCTTCATTGTTGACTTGCTTTCCCAGATGGCGATCACACCTGATCGAGCGTATCAATTTTACAGCGAGTCATGACTTTGCTGAAGAACTCCGGGTGGTACTCGATTGTAACGCAAGAATCGATTACCTGAAAGGACAAGGGAAAAAATGAAAAATGATGGTTTCGACGGTCGAATTTTGTCTTCTTACGCACGTTTGGATTTTCGGCTTTAAAGACCGTTAAACACATCGACAAGGGAAAAAAGGAAGTTGCATCAATGATTCAATATTTACGCACAATGCCGACGAAATTGGTTTTAAGGGTCCCACCCGCGTCAATAGCTTTGTTGTAAAAAAGCCGCGAACATTTTCTCGCGCATATTTCTCGAAACACCCTCGCACATAAAAACCATTTAAAATTGCATCATATAGAATTTATTGAATACGAGTCTAACAGTGCAATTTCACGCTTTTTCTTTCTTAATCTAAACCAATCACGCGCAACAAACGATTTTTGGTGACGAGAAGATTGAATCTTTATTGATTATCCATTTTGCAAAAATACTTTCGATTAAGATATAAATTTATTTTTTTTTAACCAAATTCATGACGTATATACGCTATTAATTTTTTCTCAATATATTTAATATGTTAATTACTTTATATATCCGCTTACACGAATAAATAGTGTGCAATTAGTAGAATTTAATAATCACAAAATTAAAATCTATAATTTAATAAATTTTAATTAAATTTAATTATTAAATAAATGCATTTATATGTTTAATTATACGTTAATTAATTTGAGTAATTATAAACTCTAGATTTCATAATTATAATTTACTCTTCTCTTCAGAAATACGCTTTAGCGTATTTTTATCATATTAATATTACTAATTACGATAAAATACTTCTCCTCGTCATGCATCGAGAGAGCGTACACGGTTAATTGCCAGCATTTTGATAAAACTTAACGGTGACATATAAATAATTTATTTATTTAAATCATAGCAATGCGTCATAACGTCAGTGTACCTTTTTGCATATCCGCGTAGATATTCCGTATGCCAACGTGAAATATTATTGCTCAGCAGACGAGCATTTTTATGTGTTTAGCGTCTAAATTTTATCGGTGGCTCATGGGCTGTGTTGGAGACTCGTAAAGCAACATTTGGCAATCTCGTTGTCCATCATGTTCCTCAAGAATGCATCTGTGTCGTAAACCGAAATACGACTGAGTGACATCGTGACTCCAGTGAAAGATACGCGACGTAAATCTCGCCGCATGTATTACTCTTCGAAGAGCAGCTGATTTCACGAATTGTCGAAGATCTGGTTGCATCGCTGACTGACTGATTCATCGAGATCCATCCGCTTTATTTGTCACGTCGACGTTGCGTACATTTGATTTTAATGTCGTACTTTTCTTCATTTAATGCAATCATTGAATCTGGAAAATATACATACATATTAGTAGAAAATAATGTATCTAATAATTTGTATATTTGTTTAAAACTAAATAATTTTTCTTCAGCAAAATAAATAGCTATTTTCGTAAAGAAAAAAAAGACTGCAACAAAATATACTTACTTAATTCAAAACAATTTTTCCTCAGTGTATCAAATACCAATGTTACTTCTTTGATAGATCTAAAACAGAAGAATATTTTCTTTGTTACATATCTATTTTCTAACAAGATTGAGAACATAATACAGTCGATGGACTTTATTCAACCGCATACATTTTAGCTGAAAGTATCTTGATGTGATAATATAAACAGCTTGGGGTCGAACGCGGTTAGTGAATAAGACGCTGGGACGAATACATTTCTCCGCGACGCGACAAGATATTTATGGGAGAGTGGGATTGAGATTCGTAAAATACATATAATACATATTTTTACATATAATACAAATACATATAATCAGCTGACTAGTCGTAAGTGTCTTGGTAACGTTCGTCAAACTCCCTTCCGCCTCCTCTTTACTCCACGGTGGTAGCCGAATGTTACGTTGCTTGCAACGGGAAAATTCGGGCGATGATCGTCGTCCTCGCACTCCCCATATGATTCCGCGTCGTGTCGGTCGATTGCGAAAATCCATAGTAACGTCCGAAGCGAGTTACGTCCTTCTTTCGGTCAGGACGACGTGTCGTACACCGAATGATTCTCGCGAATGTCGAGAGATTTCGTGTAATAGACTCGAATTAAAACTAACCTGGCAATAATTCTGTTGAATATCGGTCATACGAAAATCAGCTGCTTCCGTCCGTTCGTCTAGCCATCACGAGCATATGACGAGAAGTCGTCCTCGCCTTTCGTTCGTCCCTTCGACCAGCCATTATTTGTGTACGTCGAGAAGTCGTCTCCGCGTACCCTGCGTCGATCCGTTCATCCGTCCATGTAATCTCTACTCGCGTACGACGAGAAGTAAGCTTGGTGTACCTCGCGTTCGCTCGTCCGGACAGGCAGTGCGTACGACGAGAAGTCGTCGTCGCGTACTCTGCGTCGATCCGTTCATGTGTTCGTCCGTGTGACCTTTGCTCGCGTACGAGGAGAAGTAAGCTTGGCGTACCTCGTGTTCGCTCGTCCGGACAGGCAGTGCGTACGACGAGAAGTCGTCGTCGTCGCGTACTCTGCGTCGATCCGTCCGTCTGTTGGTCCGTGTAACCTTTGCTCGCGTACGAGGAGAAGTCGTCTTTGTGTACCTCGCATTTGTTCGACCATTACTCGCGAACGACGAGACGTCTCCGTTGACTTCGTGTTCGCTGGTCCGGATGGCCAGCGCGTACGACGAGCACTCCTCTTCGGGTACCCTGCGTCGATCAGTCTGTTCGCCCGTGCAACCTATGCTCGCGTACGACGAGTGTCGTCTTCGCGTACCCTGCGTGCGCGACACCAGATGCGCAGTGGCGTAGGAGTAGAGCACCGAAAAATGGCAGAGTTGAGTCGTCGCGGAATTGCCGGTATCGAATCGCGAGTTTTACTTTGACTGAAAAAGACTTCCGTGAACACAATGAGGTGCCGAATCTGTTGCTGTGCGGATTGAGAACGCGGCGAGAAGCGAGATTCGCGCGGGACATTGGTCGCTAGTCGACGCAAAGGATAGACAGCGCGTACGACGAGCACTCCTCTTCGCGTACCCTGCGTCGATCAGTCTGTTCGTTCGAGCAACCTTTGCTCGCGTGCGACTACAGTCGTCTTCGCGTACTCTGCGTGCGCGACACCAAATGCGAAGTGGCATCGGAGTGAAGCACCGAAAAATGGGAGATTTGAGTCGTCGCGGAATTGCCGGTATTGAATCGCGAGTTTTACTTTGACCGAAAAAGACTTCCGTGAACACAATGAGGTGCCGAATCTGTTGCTGTGCGGATTGAGAACCAGACGAGAAGCGAGAATTCTTGCGGGACATTGGTCGCTAGTCGACGCAAAGGAAATCGTTCGCGGCCACTTCCAACGTCACCGAGGAGATCGAGAATTGAGGTTCGCGGGAGCAGATCTCGGCCAGGTAATGAATATTCGACACTTGAATCTACTGAAAGATACACCGAAAGACATCGCGTTTGCTGCGGAGTCGTGTGTGTTTTAACACATACCACGACAAGGTCACGTACATTTACCGCCGTCGCCGAAGCAAATGCCGTATCTGCTTTTCAGTATATGTTTTTTGTACGAGTCTTAAACACGTATTTTTAATGCCGTGCAAGAAATCTATCGGCTTGTTAAATAATGTGCAAACTTTCATCATGTGAGCACGGTTAATTGTATATTTGCAAAATTTATTTAACGCATTAATAGCTAGCATGTGTATATTAATTAAAATATATGACATTTACATGTGCAATTAATTGATCAATATTATATTTATTTTTTTATTTTCAGGTGTTCGAGTGCGCGTCGGTAAAGCAAAATTTCTCGGACGATTAAAATCGTGTTTTTATTATTCGTAAATTAATATTTGTATGTCGAGAAATCGGGGGAAATAAAAATATAGAAACGCGTGATTATTCTAGCGTATAATGATGTTCATATCGACAGTAGTTGAGTTGAATTGCGACATACGATTGGTAACGACGTGATAAAATACTCGTACGTATCGTAATCGTATCGTTTTTCATGCGTCGCGTGTTAAATTGTGCGTGAATCGGGAGTGTCGCGTAGTATCAATTGTCCTGGATCCTAATGAGACACACAGCCGTCTATTTCTGCATCCGTGACTGACGCAACTTTTCATGAAGAGGAAAATACAACGATAACAGCGACATATTTAGCGAGGCGGACCAGTTTTTTTTCTGCTGAGAGCAACGATTGGTGAGTGAACTCATTTAACGTTTTGCTTTATTATTAAAACGCTTAATTTTTTTTTATTAATATTGTATAATTTATCGATTATGTTTCAATATTTTTTCTCGTATCCCGTTATTATAGATAGACATTTACACATATTTTCTATTTACACATTAGTTACATACATATTTTTATTTGTAAAATATATATGTATGATATGCAAAAGATTTTTTAATTCTTTTTTAAATACATTGTCTTAAAAACGTCGAGAGAGTTAATTGCGGGTGAAATTTTCGTCAAAAAATAAGTGGTATCACGTCGTATCGATTTCTCGTTATTCCAGTACTCCATTATTCGGAACGCGGACCGTACCGAAAATAGGACCCGATAATATGAGCCTGAGGCACCTTCATAAAAATGTTATATATCTCGTAATCGCGGTTGGCCGAATTTAATAATAATCTCTATCATCATACAGAGTGGACTTTTAATAAATTTACAATTTTAATTCATAAATAATTAAAACTCCTATACACATAATTCAGCTAAAGTGCGATAAAGTTTTCGAACTAGATCATTATATAATGCATTATCAGTCAGGTGTAAATACACGCGTGCAGGTACAAATTTTAATTCGAGAGAAAGAGTTAATTCGCACTCGTGAAAAACGCGAATCGTAGGACAAAGCAGTAACGGTAATCCTTTGATCTTTCAATTTCGGTGGCGCCTTATCAGCGGCGAGATGAACCGAGAAAACGGGAAAGAGATGGCGGCCGGATTACGCCAGGGGGACGGTAAGAATATTTTAACCTGCGATTCCGCGTTCTGGGATATACGCGTGACGTTAATTCGGCTTTCAAGCTATTACCCGCTCCACGACTGTACTCCGAAACGGGCTTTGTGACATCGCCGTAATGTCTCCCCGTGCATTTGTAATCTCAATTTTGCGATCGTAACGCTAGCGATGTTTATGAGGACTCGCGTATTTCGAAATTCAAGTATTTGTTACGAATTATTTCTGAATAGAATGACGCTTTTAGGCAATACGCAAAAATCACAATTGCCATATAAAATATTTATTGCGTTACTGATAAGTTAAAATGAGCCTATATTTTTTATAGGCACATCAAGTTTATGTATTATGCACTCGGCATAATTTATAATACGTTAGGACCAATTTACTTGTAAATTACTTATATTTTATTTTTGGGGTATAAACGTTTAATAATATAAATTTTTAATCTAGAATTTAATTCGTTCTAAAATATACATATACTATTATGTTATAATACGACTCGTTGAATTTTATTTTTATGAAAAATATTATTATAAGAATTAAAAATATTATCAAAGCTCTACAACTTTTTGTATATTAATACACTCGTGAATTTTAAAACATTTTTAATAATGGAAGCTTAATAAAATCTTTTTCTGACGCATAGCAATTTATAAACGTTTAAAGGATTTATCTAAAATTCCTTAACGTTCTTAGAATGCTCGTAACTCATTTTATTCACATTACTAGTGCTCTGTCGAACTCAAAGAACCACCTCGGAGTGTGGTCGGCAAACTAGTCAGACAGTAAGAATCAATGCTCGTAAATTCGGATGGTTTATCGCGGCGAATGGTTGGCCATAATTCACGTAGCTTAAGTCGGTGGGTTGGAATGACGTAACAGACTGTCCTATCACACTGCCGCTTTCCAGGAATATTGAGTCATGATACGATGACCAATAGTGATAGCGAATAAGCCAGATAGCACTAAACGTAATTAATAACAAACTGTCATGGAAAATTTAAGTGTAGAAATAAAAAAATTCAAGTTTGATTGTCACGAATCTGAGCCAAGTAAATTATCGTAATTCGTAAATTAATTTGTTGCTATTGATTGATATGGTTCCCGTGAAATTTTACTGTATCATAAAAAATTCTATAGTAGAGTTCAAAGTCTCGTCAGGTACAGAGCCGATGGATAAGAATTTAGAGTGAAATCGATCGGTCAGACGGGCTATCGTGCTTTGAAATTATTTGGTTTGGCTGCTTTTGTAGCAACAATATACAGATAGTTTTAGTAAAGTGAACGGATACACATATTGCAGCCAAGTTACTGAATGTGGTCATGTATACCTGCGGCGAATGGTTGGTGTGGTTCCTAGGAGTTAATTCATGCCGCCTGGCTGGACCAGCTGGCGCGATAGGTCGCTCTTTGTAACAATTCCGACGTTTTCCAGCAACACCCGGCCAAGGCATAAGGTTAATGGAAATTTCTAAGAGCGAACTATTGGCTCCGCCGAAACGCGCCGGAGCTTTCAATAAATGAACAGCACCTTTATACCTTACAAAGTGCTCATTAATACGTCATTATTTCGTTCACGTAATCGCGTGTTCAATAGTACATTTGTTTTCGGATTGCTTTTGCGGTTTGAATAGAGATTGCTTTTTTATCAGAATTCTCTCTTGCGATCTTTCAAAAATAATTAGTTTTATGCAACTATATGCATTACAATCGATATTCAATTTATAATTTGAAATTAGAGTAAAATATAAGAATTGCAAAAAGGTATTTATCATAAAGTAATAATGGTTATAAAATTTTTTAAGCCTTGGTTGCGTGTACATGTTTGAAATACGAAGAAACCAGTCTTTTTTTCCGCACATCATTTTATATCCTTCGGGTAGATTTTAAATGTAGAAATAGGAATTTTGTGTAATGGGTGGGTTCGAATAGTTTCTCAGAAATGAACGAGGTAATTAATAGGAGTGTCAGATCCAAAAAAAAAAAATTTAATTGGTAGAGAATTATAAGAATGTATTACATGTTTCATCGAAATACAGAGTAGGAGCTTCCGGGGGGCAAAAGATTATCGAGTCTCTCACGGAAACGAGACCGTCCGTCGGGGATCGCGAAAATCCCTCGCGCGAGATTTGTCATCCTTTATACGACCGCCGGCGTGCTCGTGTCAAAGGAGTGACGCACACGGGAAGCTTTGTTAGAAATACGGACCCTCCACTTACCCTACCTACGTACACGCGCGCATATTATCCGGTTGTTTGCATAGGTATATGGCCATAGTCGTCGTTCCGTAGATGGTGGCAATATTTGCGCGGTCCTGACAGGAAGACAATGAGACTCGACCCGACACGCGATATACAACCATCTTCTCCTGGTTCTCCCCAATGTCTCTTCTTCTATCTCTCTGTTTCTCTCTCTCCATCTCTGTCTTTCTTTCTATCTTGTTCGTTCTCTATTATCTACGATCCACTCTTCAACCTCTATCCTCTACGTTACGTGGCCTCTACATTTAAAGCTTAATATCTTAATAAAAAAAAAATATATAACTGCGAGCGTGTATAGGTAATCCTATTTTAAAAAGCCGTGTTAAATCGGATTGAATTCAGATACGTCGTCGATTAGATCGGTTATTTGTATTTTTGAAAATTATTTTCAAGAACTGAATACAATTAAAATTAAGAAGTTAATAGCGCGCTTTCTGCTACGTCTGGTCATAAATAAATTCTACGATCTCTCGAAATCGATATCGTATACGTTGTTATTACTTTGCGTATCAATTAATGCGCTAGATCTTTGTTACTTGGTTTAGTATATTATTTTAAAAGAAAATAAAATAGGATTTATTAAGATATTAATTATTTGTTTACACGTACGTACATTACACAACACATTCTATTTAATTAATATCACGCTACGCTGCTCTTATGTATTCATAAGTGACAATTACATTTTATTATGATTTATCGGATTTATTAAAGCAAATTAATGCAGTTCCATTTAACTCCATTAAATTCGTAATGCCATTTGCATATCGTCCGTTATTTTCACCAAATGAATCTAAAATAATGCACACATTTGCACGTGTTGTAATCATTATATTGTAAAAGATGTATATATTTTCGGTCGATTTCCACGGTTAATCCAAATCCGTTCAAAGTATTCTAACAGTCGCGACACGGTCTCTACGGGGAAAGGAGGCAGAGGGGGTCGCGGGAGAAAAAGGTCATCTGTGAAAAATTTCCACCGCAATAGGGTGTAACCTCAAGGGATAAGTAGCTGTCGCTTCCGTTGCCGTGCTTCCGCGTCGTTTCTAGGAAAACCCGCAGCTTTCACGGCTTTTGGACAAATTGTGAGGAGAATGATGTATCGGTAAGCGAGGTAACGCGCGGGAGGAAACGTTGAAGGACCTCCCGGCGTGTTTCTTCGAGTTTCTTACATCCGTCTGGAAAAACTCCTTGGCCCACCGAGATGTCTGCCCGCACAACCTCCCATTACGTCCATTGTATTCCCGCAGAAAGTCCTACTTTTCGAATAAGAACACCATTCCCGAACCGGCTACAATTACATCCCACGGTTCGGGGCAAGCAGATTCTTTCGCGGTCAAAAACACTGTCAAGAAGAAAGATTTCTTGCTGATTAGTGTGGTCACGTTTTATCTTTTTTGAGCATCTCTTTTGTGCGGCACCGGGCAGACGGGTCTAAAGTTTAGCGCGAGTCATTTGCTGTTGGATTAATTTCAGTTCCGATAAGGACACACCGGTTGCGTCAGGGAGAGGAAGGTGTGAAAGCGGCAGGTAAAAAAAAAAGGAAAAAAAAATGAGGAGCTTGTAGGGTCAGACCGTTTCGATCGCATAGCTTGATACGAGATTGATACAGCATACTACTTTTGTTTTCTCGTTTTAGTGTCATTCTGCCCGCTCATTTTTATAGATTTTTTTATAGCATTGTATTGTTTTGTTTTGATGTTACGCCAAGTTATTCTTCCTTCCCTGCATTGTTAATGCACGCACGTTAACCTGCTTTTCAATAGTGACTAATTGTCAATTAATTTTCCATTGTAATGTAACCATCATTAACCATTATAATACTCCAAAATCCGGTATCGCGATTCGTATTTTATTAAATGCGCTCGCCTCTGATTTTGTAATACGTATGGTTAATATATGGACGTGGTATTCGATATTATTCCGCGCCGAGATTGATACGATCGGATTTGACGCTAAACGCGGGATATGAAGACGAGCGTAAAACAACCGTGACGCGACATCAGCGTGAAACCGTTCCGACATTACGTCTGTGATACGGTATCCTTCGAAGTGCACCTTCTCCGACATGTTAGTTTCACCATAATTTGAAGCGGCCGACAGGTCGGAATGTTTATACCCCGTGGATACTTTACCCGTCCACCGCTTTGTGGCCTAAGCCCGTGATATATAACGGGCAGAGTTGACTAATCCCTTTCGCCCCTTGCGGTTATGGCGCGGTATACGGAATATAAGTGGCCCTTCGTCTCTTCCGAGATATATTTCAGAATTATACCGCTGCAATCACTTGCCAGTTACGATATCTTTTCTTTCTCTTTTTAATTTCCGACAACTTACATTTTATATGACAGTTGAATTCTTACATCCTTTTACTGAGATTCCCGTGCATTACAAATATAAAAGAGAATGATATATTATCAGAGTCTCTCGTACGCAGAAGCATCGTTATACTTTTCAGTTGTAAGGAAACGAACTAAGAATAACGACGGTTACTAAAATTTTACGTTGACATATGAAAAATTGTAATAAAAGCTTAGTCAATTGTATTATCGTATAAAAGACAGGTTTTATATTAATTAAAAAAAAAAAAAAAAAAAAAAAAAATACACGTTAATGAGAAAATTTGCAATAGCACTTAAAGATCTCGTAAATAATATTCAAGCAAATTTAGAGTATTTAATTTTTTTCAAACAATTTAACTTACGAATTTTAATTAATTCTTGTTAAATAATCATATTTATGTGACGTTAAAACAATAATTGTTAACCTTTACTTCTTGCGAAGAAAAATCACGTTCTTCTTGATTAATTTTTTTCGAACTTTTGATTGGAATCGTCGGTCGGCTACATTAACGCCCTTTGTTATTTAAAGACCGGCAAGTATCCACGCGACGCGTAGCGAGCAGCGACGTCAATTGTGAGGGAACCTTTCTAGAAATTAAACTCGTTGGAAATCTAATTCCGAGTAATCAAGCTTTCGCCACATTTCACTCGTGCTGTAGTCTGACTTCGCTCGCAGTCGCCACCTTTTGCGGAAATGAACGTACGCGCGTAATCTCATAAAAACACAAATGACATAAAGAGATTCTTGTGCAAATTTTAGAAATACATTCCAACGGTTTGAGAAGCGCGGCGGCACCAGTCGGCCGTCTCGTTTCGACAATCGAATTTTATAATTAACACCGCTGCTTTTTACGAAACGCATCCGTATCTTCTTGATTTACACACGTGTTGTGCATAACGTGTATTTTTGATGATTTACTCTGCTCTAAAGTTAGTTTCATAAATAATTATAAATTATAAACAGTTTTTTTTTCTTTTCCTTTTTTTTTTTAAGAATAATTTAAAATTCTGAGTTAAAACCACATAAATACAGGATTAAGTTGTACAACTTAATTGATTAGAATGACATCGAGACAAATACGCGAAATAAAATTGAAATAAAATTGTGATTAATTAAGTATGCAACCTTGATACCGTACTAGTTTATTTACAACTATAGATTTTTTTGTCGTTGAAAGGTCAGCGTGTCTTAATTTTTTTTTCTACTCCAATTAGCTATTAGGGCTATAAAAGACGAATGATAACAAGTGGCCGAATATCGAAGCATGTTTTATAAAGCCATTATTCGGGCTTAAGTGAATACATAAACAGCGGCGATTCATCAAACTGTCCTTTAGTCTGCCTGTGTCTTGCCCTTGTAAAATACGGCCGACGCGGTTACATGACTAATAAATAAGACGTACGCAAGCTGAACGATTTCAGCCGGCCGCTCGCCGACGAGCCTTAATATTATGCGATACATGTTACGATATTTCGCTACAAGGGCGCACTTTGCCGAACGCAGTTGTCGTATATAAACGATGCAATTTTGTGGTCGCACATGTTCAACAAAATGAATAAATACATGCACGTCAGGACGAATATTCTTATAGAATCATTATTTTTTTGGACGGATGTTAGTATCAAGTTCCAAAAATATTAAGTATATTATCCTTAAGCTGAAAAAAAAAAATCTTACGATAACGTAAATTTAAAATTAATTTATTTCGCGTTTGCATTTCACGCGTATTTATATATTTTAATAATATTTAAAAAGGCGTGGAGAAACGTTGACGCGCCGCGTTAGTCGAAACTTTATATCAGTTAAATTTTTATACCTGCGCGATAAATTTCGGACGCGAAATTATACGGAGATTAATAGAAGCTTGAAAAAAAAAAAAGGCTCGAGTTCCCAGAAAGCGAATCTTAAAAAGACCCGAATGAGATTGCCCGTCTATCTAAAAAGTACGGTGATCGAGGTCGCAAAATCAAGTGCGGAGAGGCTTTAAATGTAAGGTTTCCGAAACGCGTAGTAAATCATAGCCGCGTTACGGAATCGTCTCGGCCGCGGCACGTTACCAGATGACGCGGGGACGAAGATTCTGGCGAAATGATTGGGGTAAGGGAAAATAAGAAGAAGAAAGATCAGGATGACTCTCGTCCTTCTGGCGAGAAACACTGTCGATGGGCGGCCGAGGGGTCGGGGCGGATTTCGAGGCACAATAATTTGAACGGCGGTCATATTTCACTAAGGCGGCCGTGAGTTATGGCAGTCGTGGCTGACGCAAATGATTTAGGTTTAATAACGACGAGCCGTCCGGCCCAGGTCAGCTGGGCATTGTGAGTGAGACGACGGGGCCCCTTTCTTCCCTTTCTTCTCGACATCTTCCACTTTCAAGTCGAGCTCGGGTTTGTGCACGATATTAACGAGAGAAAGTAAGAGTATGCGAAGAATGTAATAATCGAGAATTCGTCCAGTCTATTATTCCAGTTCATGAATTTTTGAAGTAGCTAATAATGGTCAACGAATAATTATAAAATTAAACGGTAGATTATTTTATGTTGGCTTTTGTGGAATCGATTAATTCGAATTATTAAAAATGTCATGTCTCATTTATTTTTAAATCAATGCGTGGATATTTTATATGCTTTGCTTCGGAGTTGCGCGATATCAGTTCTTTATTACGGTGTAAATGTCACGAACATAATACGCTTTTAAAAGATTCCACGGCGACTGATGACGTTGCCGGTAATACTCGCTCTTACAAGTAATCAAGAGGCAAATGTATAGCAGTATTTCAGTAGCAATTTAATAAAGACCATTCGCAATGTAACAAAATAACACGTGTTCTTTTGATCGTATTTCTTTTCCACTTGTACCTTCTGTACATGGTGGCTTAATAAAATGTGTTTACAAAGAGAAAATAAAAGTCATAAATAGATAGATATTTTATATGCTGTGGGATTAAAATAAATTTTAAATAAGAAAAAAGATTATTAGCGATAAATTAACTTTGATGTCTCAAGAAGAAAGGATTGAAAGCGGAATCGTACTCGAACGTATATTGAAAAAAAAAAAAAAAAAAAAAAAAAAGAGTAGCCACGAATGAAGCAGAATGATTGAGGGACAGTAATGACGGAACTACCTGACGCGTGACGGTTAATTTCCTCTATTGTTAGAGAACTGGGAGGCCCTTTCCTCGCCGTTTCCGTCTTTACTGGTTAGACGGAGACCATGTTCTTGTACTTGCGCGGATAAAAGAGAGAACAGTGAAGCGAATGAAGGAAATAAGTCTAGTACCTAACACTTAACCTTAATAGGGAGCTTACATGTTACGTATGAGAAAGGCTTTTCGGTTGTAACTGTTGACCGAACGAGTAACGAGATATCATTTTATATCTTATTTTATATTACATATTTTATATTTTATTCATTAATTTTAAACAATATATAAATTGAATTTTCTCAGTAATATTTTGCAATAATTTAAATATAATTGTCTCGTACAGTTGCCATTTTTTTTTATTTATTGCACATAAATAATTTCAGACTTGATTTCAATAATGTAGGTTTTTTTTTTTTTTTTTTTAATCGTGATTTTATATCAATGTATAACTTATCCCGTTATTCTAATGACGACGAACAACTCTGTTTCTCCACTCTCGAAAACAATTTATTTCCATTAAATATGAACGCTTTTTAGCGGATGTTTTTCATTCCATTCACAATGCAAGCTATCGAGAGAGAGAAGGAGAGCTTCGAAGGGTCCAGTCGTGAACGGGACTGAATAGTATTCAACACCCACTAATGCCGGATCTCGATGCCCGTGCATGTTCGTGTGCGCACTAGAGTGTTGTGTTTATGGCCGCGTAGGAATTTCAGTTAGTCCCCCGCGGCAGAATGGAGATAATACAATTCCGGGTCGCGACGATGACGCGTATCTGCTCTATTCCAGTCTGCGACTGCGGCATAAATAAGTATATCCGTATTCCTAATGTTCAAACCCACTCTCGCCCGTGCCCGCCGATGATCCTTTGTTTCGGATTGAAATCTCGCTGGTTTGCTGCTACTCGTGTAAATATGCGGGTTTGTGGACGCGCGCAACCGGATTCATATAGTCCACGGATTATTCACGCGAGAAATTTTTTTCACGCTCGAGATGACACGGGAAGTGTTGGAAGAAGAAGATAAGATAAACCTTATGCGTACAGTAGAGCTTGAAATGGAAAACAGGCGCAAAGAATGCAAATTTTTGTACTAATAAATTTAATTCTTCGCTGCCTTTCTAAGGAAAGAAAATTTTATAGTGAAAAGAATTCTGTTTAATCACACACAATCAAGTGTGTTATTTAATTTTCAAACTATTTAAATATTATCAAATATATAAATATAACTTTTTATTAAACTCGTATTTTTTTTCTTTTTATTTTTTTTAATTTTCTGTTCACGATGCTACAAGTTTTCTAAGGAGAAATCAATTCTGTTAACACACAGTCGATCGAATATGCAACAACCGGCACATATCGATGCCATCGTTAATGACGAAAAGCACTTTCCGGCACTCACGCGCCTTTGTCTCGAATACGAAGTCAGGAAGTAGCAGTTTCCTACACGTTAATCGCTTTCGCGCGACTCCGCCGCGCGAATTGTGAAACAATGCCGTCGAAGTTGGAAATCTTCGACTAATCGCCGACGTTCAACTCCCGTACCGTGCGGCGCAATTTTGCGAAGATTAGCGAGCAATCAGCCCCTTTCACGACAAATCCCTCGCCTTGGCCGTTCGATTCAACCGTCCTCGAAACCGTGCACTTTCTTCTTGAGAACATTTGATTTAATTACCGCGAGGAATAGTGTGAAGCTCTGTATCTCTCTCTCTCTCTCTCTCCCTCTTTATCTTTGTCTTTCTCTTTCGTACGCTTTCTTGCTCTCTGTTCGCTAGTGGACATAGTCTGACCAGTTCCGGCACAAAAATGGCTTATTTCTGGCCACCCGCTGCTGCGTCATTTCCTGCCGGGGGTTGAAACGATTTTTGTGGACACGGGTTAGCCACGATAGGGCAAAGATAACCGTAATTTCTGTGAAAAAAAAAAAAAAATCTTCGCGAATCTCGCTGTCATACGAAAAGATTTAACGATGACCGCAATGCCATTTTCGTTATCCACGAATAAAATTAATGTGTTAGATTGCATTTCGTAAAAAAAAATTCTTTGAATATATATGTAATTGTAACTGTCATAAGATGGCAGGTAAAATCGCGAGTAATTAGATTTTACCTAATTCTTTCTACTACGTTTAAATGCAATTAAAATATATATTATCAGTAATTTTTTAGTTATTTTTTTTTTAATTTAAAATAATCTGCTCTCCTTTTCGTCTGGATTTATTAAAATTAATTTTTTTTTTTTACCTTAGTCGTGAATGATATAATAAAATTCTTGATTTTTCTACAAAAAGAGCGCGGTTTTTTACGGATGCACCGCAAGGGAACTACGTCTCATGTGTCAGATCGGATCTAATTGTGCTCACTGCGCGACCGACTAACGGTTCGGACTTTTTAAAAGGTCTTTCTTCAAAGAAAGTAACGATTCCTCGCGTATCAATAGTAACGTTAATGGAAATAGAACGTCTGTGCTTACTCGCTCTCGTTTCTGTGCTTTTTAAAAACGCGGTTGTTGATAAAGGAAATAACACATCGTGGAAAATACGCGAGTCCATCCTTTGTTGTCATTTATCGTGTTCACTGGAGCTTGTTCTAACCAGTGCGTTCTTCGAACTTTTACGAGCGCAAATTAAATGGGTTGACGTTTTCAATCGGCTTCGATCGTTTTGATGTGATATCCATTATCATAAGAGTTCTCTTTACACAATTGCAACTTTGTACTGCTGCAATTTTCCACTAAAAGATTATTTTAATTTGATATACTATTTTTATAAGCTCGTCGTCTACATGTCTATTAACATTTATTGCCTGATGTGTTGATTTATACATCTTTATGTACAATTATATTATAATTATAATACAATTATAATATAATTATAATTGTGGATAATAAGGAAAATATATCAATGTAGATTAATACAAAATCCAAAAGATTAGCAATTTCTGCGAAAAATAGCAAACACGAACGATGCTTTTTCTATGAAAGGCTTGATAATTGGCGTGATAGATGCATGTTGTATCTGCTGAAATGTCGCGTCCACGTAGCGTGCCAGAAATTATTTGATTATCGTGCAATTCCACACGGGATAAAGTAACACGCGCCGCGGATAAGGCGGATAAGCGAAATGCTCGTGCCATTTCGATCGGTGGTGACATTTTTATGCGCTGTATGCAAAAGGCGTGGGTAATCAAAAACTCGTTAAGACGATTTATAATTTGCCACTGC
This sequence comes from Cardiocondyla obscurior, assembly GCF_019399895.1. Taxonomy (NCBI): domain Eukaryota; kingdom Metazoa; phylum Arthropoda; class Insecta; order Hymenoptera; family Formicidae; genus Cardiocondyla; species Cardiocondyla obscurior. The sequence continues at coordinate 934,601 of NC_091881.1, forward strand.
ATTAACCCCTTTCCTTCTACAGCTGGTGTATAGATATACAGTTAATTTTTCTCGTTATATGCTCCGATTGTTTAATATTTAGGATGTTTTGGGAGAAAACTGTTAATTTGTAATGAATTATTCTACATTTGAATAATACGAAAATAATGTACAAGTTTTTTTTTTTTTTTTACGTGGGTTTATCTCTCGTTTATAATCCAGTCGGTATTTTGAAACGGATCTTTATGCGACCTTCTCCTGCTGAAAATCGCTAGAATAATACACTGCCGAGGTCTGGCATATCCCTCCCGGGACATTCTGTATCCTTCGCGAGCGGCATATAGGGGTGCGAATGTTTGTGCCACGAAGGAGCGAAATAGGCGTCGCTGCAGAGGATCGTCGGGGTAATAAGAACGATATATTGCCCGCCACACGTGCACGTGCTACATGAGACTTGAATTATAATAATTGAGGAGGCGAGCATATATGAAACGTCGGCGCCTCTCGTGCGAGTTAAGGTGTAAAATGTCGGTTCACAATTTCACATTTCTCCGTGAAAGCCCGGCAATGAATGTAAGATTTAGGCGTAGGTTAAACGACTCGCGAGGGCCTTCTGTTCGTAATTAGGTGGAATTGTTTCGTTAATCGGGTCAGCGATACTCGATAATTAATCGACGCTGGCGCGGCAACGGAACGATAGTAAATATCGATAGGCAGCGGGAGCGGAAGCGTGCCTGTTTCCAAAACACGGGGCTTTCCAATCAAATGAAGAGCCATCGGAGGCTTTGTATTTTTTCTCCCGAAGTACTCGTAAATTCCGGTGAAATGTCTGTGGAAATTATTGCACTTCCGCGGCAGCGCGATCGGGCTGGCAAAACGAAATCAATAACCGCACGTTTCGTCGAATGCTCGAATGAGAAGAGGGTCAAACGTGAGTCTAGTGCATGTTCAGTACGATCATGTACGAGTAAATTTACAACGCGAATTGAAATGTTAATTGCGACCTAACGACCAGCAGCGATGCTGCAAGGAGTTACCTTTGTTCGCTACTGTGTTCGCATTTCAAATTAAAACTACAATCATATTGACTTGGAATATTAAAAATCACGAAATTGAACGTAATAATTAAATCGATATTCTTATACAGTAGCGCTACAAGGATCTTTACATATTCAATTAAAGCGTGTACGAATGAAAAAAGAAAACTGTTTTATGCCGGGGAAATGCCTTTCTTTGGCGAATCGATATGCAGGAAATTCAGGAGCCGAGGCAAAAAAAGGACCGACACGATACGTGCATTAAAAGTCGATGGTTTTTTTTTTTTTTTTTTTTTTGCGCGGCCCCTCTGACCCCAATATCGCGATAGATATATGAAATATGACCGGTTGGCGCGATCGTCTGCGGGATCGGCGAACACGTCAAGCGAGAAGTTGTTCGAAAAGTGCACTTTCTGCGAGAATTCCCAAGCACTTTATCGGGATTTGCCGAGCCCCGCGGGAGGGTGTCTTCGACCAAATGTTCGCCGGACCAAGACTACGATTCTCTCTATGCGTGCCGTAAAAAATGGCTTTACTTAAATTTGTCGGCGCCTGCTAGGCGAGACTCTGCTGCCGACGAAATTTAGCTGGACAAAATAAACAATGTGGGGGGACAAAATCTATGAAGCGTGACTGAGAAAGTTTTTGCGAAAGACAAAATTATGATACTGTGACGCAAATACAGATTAGCACTCGTGTTAGCAATTATATTATCATGTTTTTAACAAATCACATTAGTGGCCATATTTTGAAGCATTCTAATAGAATTATGACTTTAAAGGGGGAAAAAAAAATTTTAATTAGAAAGCAATTAATAGTATAATGAAAAAAAAACAATTATTTTTATCCTTTCTTTTATATATATTTTTTTTTCTTATTTTATAAGATTTAAATTCAATAATTCTTTGCGTGCCTTCTGTTTTCATTCCCACGTCAATTTCTCAAAAATCTTGTACCGACTCGTAAAGAGCTTCGAGAGAAGGAAACGGCCATCGATACATTAGCGCGAAGTGATACACTTGTCAATGCGAAGTGGCAAGGCAAACAGGGTTATTTCTTCTTGGAAGAAGTAGGGTCGGCCCATTGTCTATGTGGGAAAGAGTCGTCACCGAGTCTGCGGACTCGACGGACCGAGAGAAACTCCCTCTTTCTATGCACGAGCGATAAAAAATGGACTCGCTTAAACTCAGCGTCAACCCCGAGGAACCCCTTTCCGCCTCTTTTTCTCTCTTTCCTCCTCTCTTTCACCTCTCGCTAGAAGAAGCTTGGCTAACCATTGCGGCGATAAATAATGGCGATGCCCGGACCCGCCGCGCGTGGGGTGCGCCGGACCAGGAAAGTAATGAGAACTTTGCACCTCCGCCCCGCTGCGTATAATGTCGAATGGTACACGTATCGTCGATTTAATGTACACTCGGGGGAGCGCCGGCGCGCCGGTTTATTATTTATTGCGAGTACATAAATTTAATGAGGATCGTTATCGGGGCGAGCGCGCCTTTAGAACGCGCTTCGAATGCACCGCAGATGGGCTCGCAAAAGTGAATACTCGTGAGAAAAGCTCGGCTGTGTGTCGTGCACATACGCACTATGTAATTGTGCGAGCGATGCACTACTGCCGCTGCGCGAACGCGAAGAAAAACGTTTTCCCGTTTGTCGCGAATTTCGAATGTACGCGAGCACAAATGTACGATCGCGAAAGGTAGCGTGACGACAATACGTAGCGACATTTTATTCGACACTTTTTACGATACGCGATACAGGAGCGCAATTTATTGTCGTATCATTCTATAAATATATGACTTTCTATTCATTATATCTCTGTTCTATTACGGAAACGCGAAAGGCTTTTTTATGCATTGAGTGCAAAACTTTTTTTTTATATTTAACATTTATTATACTTTTATTATTTATTTTTATTTTAATTTAATTTCTGAAAAGAAAATGATTGTTTCCGAAGTTAAAAATATACAACACTTTTTTTTAGTGTATATTAATTAAGTGTTATTGCAAAATAGCAATTGTTAGAGAATTCAATGTCGCATTATTCGACTTGACTTTCTTATCGCGAAACGTTTCTCGCCGATTAAATCGCCAGACGATTAAATTTGAACCACATGTGATTCATCGTGCTTTCCAGTTGGTAAATGCGAAGAATACGGCATGAATGCGTACGCAATCGGATTTCACTATGTAGTTACAAAACTTTATGGTGGCGTATTGCCATTAGTCATGGCGGTTACAGCCATTAGTCTGAATTTTAAGTTCCAATAACACAAGGGGATCATTCACGTTTCGTACTGCATAAAGTAATGCTTTTCTATCAGGTGTTCTTTGCTTCCTTGCTTTTATTTAAAAAAGTAGTTATTGGTAGTATTACTATTATTTTAAATTTTCATGCAAAATTTTTATAAAAGTTCTTGTAAAGCAAATAATTAATTAAGAAATAATTTAATATTAAAATAAAAAAAATTAATTTAGCTTATAATTCTAAATATCTCTTTAAAAGTATATTTATTTGCTGTAAAAAAATTAATCGGAATCTAATACATTGAAATAATTTTATTCTCGTAGTCATATCTTTTTTATCAAAATTTATAAGGAAGTGGTTAACACTCGATCGCAAATTCGGTTTCAATTTGAGAGCAACTGGTTGCAAAACGCCGCGTGACGTATTCGTCCTTTGTAAAATTGACACTGGTCCAAGTCCCTTTGCGCCTCGTTCTTTTTTCGCAATTCGATCGAAAACCCTTATTTATTCTCAAGCCACTTTTGCACGATCATCCCGAGATTTCTTTAAAGGAAGAACGTTTCCCTTTTCGGCACGCCATTTATCGACGCCCTTTAACGCGTTTTTCCGAGGACGTCGCAGTCTATCGGGGTGAAAGTTTTTCCGCGCGTCGCGTCCCTTTATATATGAGAATCAGCAAAAACGCCCCTTCTAACCGGATCCATAATTCATATATCCTCCAGCGCCCTTAAATGCCATTTGCCCCGTCGTGATTTCCAATGGTATCGTTCTGTTATGCTTCCGTGCGTGAAACCGAGGCCGAGCACGATAATGGTGGTGGTGGTTTCAACGTTAGTAGCACTGTCGGTGGTAGTGGGTGTTGATGGCGTTGGTGGCTTAATATTTCGGTACTTCTCCGGTGCACGGTGTTTTATCAAATCCCCCCTCCCCTCGAAAACTATACGGCGGATTAAACTCCGTGCGTCAGCAATTTTCCATCGGTAGCTGTAATAAGTCGTCGGTGGCGGGACAATATGATTTCCGCGAGATTATATCAGGAACAATGATGAAGGGTGTGCTCCTCCCGGAAAATTGGTTTGCGTGTTTGCGCTGCCGTCTTGTAAGTAAGCGTGACTGTTTTTTTTTGCACCGCGAGAAAAGTAAAGCTTTAGCATTTCGTTTGTCCGGTCTCGTACAACGTATGTTAAATCTTTTGACTTTTAATGCTTTTTGCGTTTCTTAATCTTTGGAGACTAGAGATTGATTATGATAAGATAATAATGTTTTATTATTTAATTATTTATTTGTTTGAATGTAAGTCTTTAATATTAAAGAAATTTAAAGGATTTTTTTTTTTAGATAAAAAGTTATAGGGAATATTTAATAATTGGAAGTATATATACTGTGTGTATATAATATATTTTCGTAAATTAGGTAATTTAACAAGAAATAGTTCAATTTTATATTTTACGTAATCATGTTTGTGCTGTTGCAAAATAGTTTAGTTTATTTAGCTATTTGGTTTATTTCCCATGTAAAAATTTATCATTGAATCTTAACGTACGCTATTACTTTGAAGTGATGCTATTTTCTGAAGAAAGGACCAAACGAATCTTTGTAGCTTCACTTTACGAGATCATTCTACTTCAGAGGTACAACACGAATTTCTATGAGTTTTCTCAGAATTCCAAGTAGCTTTTCTCGGTTTTGCATCTTAGGTGCGTCACTCTGCTATTTCAGATGCAGGCGATATTTGGTTTTGCATAAAACCGACGATCGGGTGTCCGTCCCCCCTCCAAAAAAAAAAAACCCTCCACGATTTGCAACGTCGTTTGAATTTTTCCGCGAGATCTTTGAACGAGATTCTCACTAGAGAATCACTAGAGACAGAGGTCGAAATTTTGTGACTCTCGCTAGATTATATCGCGCATATAGTTGTCGAGAAAGAAATTGCTTCGCGCAGCCGTGTCAGCTCGTAACTGTTGCTCCACCACGTGGACTCGACCGGGCCTCTCCGTGTACTTTGGCAGTTCGCCGAGCCCGTAAGTTTTCCACAGTGTCAATATTTTGGGCAGGTTCGGCATTCGGTGAGGGAAAAATGAAGGTACCGCCGCCTTTTACTTCGAGGCAGGTAGAAAATCGTAGGAAACGCTCGATTGCACCCAAGGGACCGAAGTGGGCTACGAAGTGGTCCCGCGTGTGTATTTTTTTCCCCCGCATTTAGGCCTTTGTAATCGCGACGATTGTGTTTGCCCATCGACCGACAGTGAATATCGCGTCTAAACACGAGATATCTTATTTCCGTGATGTCTCATTGAAAACACGTCTCGCTTTGCGATTTCACCGATAGAATCTTTCGGGACAGTTTACTGTTCCTCTCCTCTCTTTTATCTCTTTCTCTTTCGCATATTTTTATACGCTTACTTATTCACTCTCGCTGGTCCGCCCGACGCTTTCCGAATTTACAAGTTAAATCCAGCGCTAGCAGGTAAACGATTTGGGTGGCGTGATGATTATCGCTGTTGACGTCACACTCGAAAGACACTCTCGGGATCGATAAAGGTAGAGGTGACGTTTGGAATTGCGAATACTTTAGAAAGTAGTTTTCAGAACGTAGGGTGTTAATAGTAATTTTATTTACTAGACGTAACGTAACATAATGCGCGTGAGAAGAGGAAATATTTATATAAAAATGTTTGTTGTAAAAGAGGCGTGTATACATATGCAAACTTGTTCGTTATGTGGAATTAAAATATCATATTCGTTTATTATACCAAAAAAAAAAAAAAATTAAGACAAAAAAAATTAGCTAAATAAACGCAAAACGACAAAATCGTTTTGGCGGCAGTGATTAAATTCGTCTTTGATGAAGTAACGTGTTATAGCTCTATTTGGATAACGTACACAGATAGTCAAATAATTCACTTGTCTCGCCGAAAACGAAATTACGATGGTCGCATTGCGGCGACGCTAAAATCCGCCGGTTGGTGAAACGCCGAGGCAGACACCGCGACGCGTTGCATAAAGGAAGTATAGCGTGTATTATTTCATCTCCCGGAGGGGAATATCCTCCTCGTTCTACGCGCGCTCCATGTCTTCTGTATAATTTATTGCCTCAATACCCCTCGTCCGTTTTAATAATTCTATCGTTCGCGCGCATTCATTTTTGTACTTAATTCACTGTCGCTCTTATTTTCCCAAGCGTCTCTTTAGCTTTCGCGATTATGTGCGACTTTTTTGTCAAATGGAATATTTTCTGTCTATTGAACGTAATCCATTGCATACGAATGTGCAGCGACGATCTCTAAGGAACGCTGGAGAATTCTGTTCTCGCGAATAGAATCGGCGTTTTTAAAATAAACTTTATCGAATTGTTTGTTGGTCTAATTTTTTTTTAACGTAATTTTTTAACAAAATTTATTGCAGTTAATTTGATAATTTAAATCTATAATTTACTATTATTAATTTAAAAAGGACTTTAGAATATGTTTATATAAAGCTTATATAAATCACTTTTCTTAACTCTATAAAGAAGAAAGTGGGTCAAAGAAATATAATAACTATTCTTCGAGTTAAGGTACCTGTTTCTTTTATCGATGCATAAATGATGGGTTACCTTCGCAGACATTTTAGAACAGTTTTATATTTTTCCCATCCATTTGCTCCTTAGTATCGTTAATTGTCGTCGTATGACTAGCATATTTAACTGACAAAAGCGATTCGGCACTTTGAGCGGTGAAAAAGTAGGTAAAAGTATTCGAGAAAAGGGCTCTTTCGATCCTCCGACTTTTCCTAACGCGGAGGCGGGTTACGGAATAAATTAGGATATTTCTTGGTGGGCGAATGGACCACGTTCGCCGTCTGGAGACGGGATAGTTCCGACGAAGGAGTTCGCAGAGGACGAGTTTCTCTACCCCCCGGGGAACGCTCAGAGAACAAAGGTCCTCGCGGTGCACTGCCGAACCCGTTCTTTCGATGGAAAGAAAAAAAAAAGAGACGAGAGAAAAGAGAAGCACACGCGAGATAATAAATCAACGGCTACGTTAGATCTTGAGAGAAAATCGTAGAGTGGAATGTCATCTATTAGGATTAGAGCGCGTCAGGCGCGTTCGACGGTATCCGATATTTAAAGAACATGCTCGGCACGTTCCGTAAACAAACACGCGTCGCGATGTTTGTTATTGGGAAAATTTTTGAGGCAAATGCTCGAAAGATTTAGGCGTTCTCGCACACGTTACGAAAACAAGTAGGGAGTATATGTGTGATAGACAAAAGTGAGGGAGAAAGAGAAAGAATGAGAGATCGAGAACTGGAGAGAGCTCTCCAAACGAATGGTCGAATATTTACTCCGGTCGTTGTCACCTCACTCTTTTCAGCCTTTTACCGTCGCTCGTACAATTCCAAATAGCAACACTAGTGGTTTTATCTTATTAATGAATTTGATAAATTTAGATTTACATTAGGCTCGCTCAAATGAAACGAAAACCTAATCTAGTCGCTCGGATACCGAGAGAGATTTTAGAAACGTGATTTTTTCCTAATTTTTGCAATTTAAACCGACCTAACCATTCAATAATATATTACAAATTGTAGTAATGTATATGTATATGCATACATACGCAATTTATAACACATAGTTGATAAATAACGTTACGAAATTAGATCATATACATTTAGGTAAATCTAAACACATTACTAATTACCATTTCTATTTCAAGAATTATAAATTTGATTGGTAATTTTTGCTGCGAAATAAAGTTTTATTAATGTTTTTTATTAATACTTAGTGTACTTTCTTCTACGTGCAACGTTATAAATCGCATCGTGTATTCAATTTTATGATGTGCACGAATATTTCATTCGTAAATATTGCACGAGCGTCTCGAAAATTTATCCAAGCGATAATACATATTAATGAGTTATTTGCTGTGTATATGTATATATGCATATACATCCTATGCATAATAAAAAGTATAGGATACATAAAAAACACCGCAAGAACTTAAACAAAATTTTAATTATAGAATTTCTTAATATTTCAAAAAATAGCATCGAGAGTTACGAAAGTTATTAATAATATATTCAGTAATAACTAGTAATAAATTAACAATTAGTTTAATAAAATTTTCGGGTAAAGAACTCAATATATTTTAGTTTAATTATACATATAGATAAAATATTTATAAGTTAAAAATTACGAACAATATTTATCGAGTTAATATTATTAACATCATGTTCACTGAATTTTATCATTAAAAACGTATCATTTGTTTAAATATAGATTAGCGTTATCAAAGTAATATTTTTTATTGAATGGCTGTTACATTGTGGAGCCAAATTAAAATCAGATTTTCATACAGTGTGAAAATGCAAGATTTATTTGTCGCGAACATTTTTTCATTAGTTGCAAAATAAACTGGTAAAATCAAAAATAACGCGTTTCGTTCTTCAGAGCTTTTTAAAGCAACTTCCTGTCCATTTATAGAAATAGAAATGAGTCTCTACATGTGTTGCGCATTGCAGCATTTAACGGCATAAATACAATGTATTTGTAAATGCAAACAAGTCGGATTAATATCATCAGAAGCTCGTAATGATATTCTGGGATCACGAATACATCGCGATATCAATGAAGAGGGAATATTTAGTGTTTAATGTGTAGAGTGCTCTTTTGCTAACGATATTACACTCGCGATATAGTTAAACGATTTAATGAAGATTTTTCTTGTGTCGAAAACTTTCCCGTTTACTTTTTAATGTAAATATTGTAAAGAAATTTTATATGTATTTTTATCAAACGTAATCAGATATATATTTTTTTTAATAAACGAGGCAATTAAAGTTTTTTACTCTCTTCAGATCAGTGAAGTTACTTAAAAAATTTTACGCGCTGTGCAGATTCTTTTGACAAATTACAAAATGTTTGTTATCTAATTAAAAGATACCTGCGACATAAATCAATTTTGACAGCTAATGTCATTAAGAATTTTCTTCATTAATCGTATAACGTCAAAGAAATATAATCCCATTTAAAAAAAAAAAAAAAAAACGTGAACGAATAAGAGTTAACATCACGTCTGAACAATAGGAAGTGCTTTTCGTCATTTATAGAAAGCGTACAAGCTTTTATCCTGTATGTATTGGATGTCTACTCCATAACACCATTCAATTAGCAGGAGAACGTTCTGTCCTCCATTACATTTGTTCCAGCGAGCTGGCAGCGGATTAATCCCGCTCGAAAAAGCTTGCTCGTTCAATCGAAGGTGGATAGTAACGAAAGCCGCCCGTGTCGTTACATTTCAACAAAGATCCAAACACACAACTCTTTGCTACCCTTTTCCCTCCCCTCCTTCTCTCGATTACCGTCGACGAGTCGCGCTTACAACGAGGGCCCGAATGTACCATCGTGTTAACGCGATGCTTCGTCACCCACGGTGCCGAGTTTCGAGTCGAGCCGGTGTTGAAATTTTGTTCGATGAGCGAAGTACACGCCGGTTTAATTTGTAGTACAGTCGAGTGCACGACGCGGATGTGTAGGAGGCTAGGAGACGAAGGGAGGCAGGAAGGACGGAAAGGATGGGGCATGGTAGTGAAATTTATTGAAACGCATGCTACGCCCCGCACCTCCCTCGGGACCGGATCCTATACCGCATAACAGTTTGCCCAATACAGTCGAATTAAGCGCGATGGCGGCGAAGAAACGGTTACCTTGGTCGTAATTCTGCGTAACTACGTTTACGTCTGGTCCTAGGATTTAGTTTAGTTAATTGGATGTATTTTATAATTGGTCAATTATTTCCGTATTAAAATCCGTGAAAATATGCGCGTATGCAAATAATAGTGTAAAAGAACGCCAAAGAAATTAAACTGAAATTATATTTGGTCCTATTATTTTAATCTGAAATGTTTCGCGTAAACGGTATAAAGTTGCAATTTTTTTTTTCTTTTTTTTAAGAGAAGAAATATGAGAGCTAAAACAATTTAAACGACACGCATGTTAGTTGGGTAAATTCAATCAAGTAAATTGGAGTAATGAATGAATCTTTCACTGTAACGCGTTTTTCGGTGGCGACACAACGCTCGGCGCAACGTCGGGTGTTGTGACCAGGGGATGAAATGCACCAGGATGAAATGTACGAATGGGCTTCTTCAAAATATGGAAATGAAAAACATCGATGCCACTGACGAAAGCAAGAATAAACTAATATCACGGCGCAATTCCGCATATTTTACAGAGGTAGACCTACGAAATCGCGTTACGTTGATTCGAGTGATTCGTTTTTAATGGATTTCCCGGGGTTGCAGGTGGCGGCTCGTGGGTGGCTCGTCGGGCAAAATTTATTGAAACGTATGCTATTCTTCACTCGTCCCCGTAGACCGCCGCGTTCCGCGTATGGCAGAGCGGTTTATCCGATGAAGTTGAATTGCGCGGATGGTAGACACAAAAGTTTACAACGCAGATAAAAAGAATTCCCGGATATCGCTCGGACGTGCGCCGTATAGCTTGCGCATATGGTTTCGAGTCTGTACTTCTCTACTCGTTTCCCCTTTCCTCCGTTCCTTCTCTCATTTTTTTTTTTTGTTTTTTTTAGGGGGTTTGTTTTTTTTTTTTGTTTTGTTTCGCACTGTAACGTAGAATTCTGTTTTGCATCCAGTACAAGCATTCAATTCTCTCTTAATGTCTGTTTAATATCTGTTGTAAAATTAGATTAAAAGTTTTATCGAGCATCATTATCGTTAAGAATAGGTTAGCATTATTATCGTTTTGTTTGTTGAATAGGCCAGCATTAATTGATGATGAGAAAAATCATTTTTTCAACTGCAGTGGATTATGTTAGATTTTTACCCGTGTAGTATTACTTACCGAAGTTTTTGTTAAATATCAGCATTTATTAAATCGAAGAAAAAAAAATTGATTATTTTTACATTCAATTATAACAGTATTGTGAATATTTAATATTGCGGCTTTTTCTAAACAAACCCATTTTTATTTAACATTTCTCGATGAAAGTCTCGTTTCTGCGGTAACAACAGCGGAACGATGGACGGGGAATTGTTAAATTTATGGAAACACCGCCATACATTCGCATATTCCCAAGGGATACTCGTGGAATTGTTCGTGGTAGCGAAGGGGCACTATATTCAACATAGACCAGTCAGATTCCATAAAGGATGACTACCCGTAGCAATAGCGCGTTGTATTAATATACAAATTATCGATTAATTAATCGCGTGTATTTTTTTTTTGCGTTTATTTAACATTGAACACGACATTGTTGAAAAATGGCAAACACATGTTGCTAATTTCTATCTATGAACTATTAGATCGATTTTCAGCTACATCACGATGTATCGCGCGGTACCGGTGCAATTGATTGAAATGTTATTCCCTTGTTCCCTAAGAGATCCCAATTTGTATTAAACATATAGCAGTTTACTAGAGCGAATTAAATTGTGCGAAGCAATAGAGAAAACTGTGAACGAACGTGCCGAGGCAATGTTGACTAACAGTATTTCGAGATTCTCTGCTCTCAGTCGTCCCGTCCACCTGATTTATTTTATTTGCAATTGTTATTATATTCCAAATCACAAAATTGTTTGCGCGTTGGATTTTACGGAAAAGGACAGTAATTTTATTACGCAAAACTGCCACGATAACTGATGCCGCATGATCGCGAGAAGCTGTTTTGCGAACGCAATATTTTAGTCCATTATTATTAGAATTTTTAACAGATTAAGGGGAATTATTACACAATCGTATGAATATTGATAAGCTTTTAAAATACGTAACAAATTTAATTTTTCAATCATTTGCAATATTATGCGTTATTATTGCTCGTTGACAATCTGTGTACGCCATTAATTCCTGTGTAATTACAATGTTCAAATCTGACAAAATGAATATTAAACGGTTTATGGCTACAACAAATGTAACATTGATCAACTGATAGGTTTTTGTTCTCGAATTTCTTGACGAAGTACATTCAAAATGCAATTAAAATGTAGTTTGGCATTATTTTAAATTATATTGAAATCTAAATTTCATTAATATGCATTACCTTGCGTATAATTTTTTTTTTTTTTTTTTTTTGCACGAGTAAGCATTATAATTTTAACAGTGCAAAACATGAAAAGAAAGCTTGTTTGTTATATCGCACATGTATTATTAAGATCATTTCCACATTATTTTACTGCCAAATTATAGGCAATAGAAGAATAATTAATAATTAGTTTAATGAAGTTTATTAATGAAGGTAATATCTAAAACAAAGTATAACTCGTGATGAAATATTTACATATATTAATTTGTATAATAATAACAAAATTGCTTTTTTTATTTGGAAATGCCGTTATATTTCTGCAAATATTATTTCCAGTCGTATTTAATCGTGTAATACACTAGATTACACTTTACAAATGAATGATCGCAAACTTATCTTACCATTATACATATAACTTTGATTTTCAATTTAAAAGCAGTGACTGTGATATCGATACACGCTAAATCAATAAGCGATGCTATTTATCGGGATTTATGGGGTCATTATTTTATCTCGATCTAAATTGTGAAATAATCTACGTTATTTAAATTCAATTTAAAAGAATTGTTAGAGATTTTGAATTACAACCAACGTTTACGAAAAAAAAAAAAAAATAACGTATTTGATTTTATTTCATTTTTTTTTTTTTTCTATTCGATGTTGTGCAGTGAAAAACACTCGTACGTGTGAATCAATTTAAATTGCCGGCACGTTGCATCGTTGCAACACTTGGTGAAATCGCAGTGTCAGAACGGGCGCATTAAAAAATTACGAAAAATATGTTTTTGCTCGTTAAACGTTACCGCGTACTTCTGTAATTGATTTTCGAACCTGAAACGGATAAATGATACTCGAATTCATTAAAACGCGCAACATTTGCACCGCGGTCTCGATTGCTGCCGATTGCAGAGATTGTTACGAATTGTTTGCCGACGCATATGCTGCTATTTGACGCTTATTTTAAGGATCGAAAAATATTGCGGATGTTGCACGCAGTGTATCTCTCACCGTGTAACGTATAGAATCTATTGTGTACTCTTGAAAACGATGAAAGCATATATTTATTATTATTTATTTGATTTGCAGCCATTTTTAATTTTCGGTTAAAGAGCAAAGAATACACGTAAATGAATAATGCCAATAAAACTGATATTATTTACTGATTCTATTTTAAAAGGGAGCACTTCTAAATACAGAATTCGCGTTTCTAAAAATCGCATAACGCGACGAGCTCGTATTCGTGAGAAGTATTTTTCTTACGCATAGTACGAAATAATTTATACATATATACCACACGATTATAAGTAGGATAAGAAAAAAAAAAAGGAAAAAAACTAAATTTACGGCGTTAGAGGTAATTACAAATATTATGCGTACAGTATTGCATTTGAAAGTACTCTTACCGTAAAAATCATCAAGTACAGAAGCTAATTCGCGATAGGCGATAGCCTTATTCGTCAATTTTAATGTAACTATTTTCCGACACGTACGATGGAGCTTCGCTATCCACGTGTTATCTGTTTCACCTGCGGCGCAGGAATGCGAGCATAGTAACGGCAAAGTCGCGCGAAGCACGTACGCTTTAAGGCCAGCCATCAGCTATTGTTTGTTGTATACATTTTATCTTTCCACAGAATAGCGCGTTGTAAAAAAATGTATACGTTGAATATTATATTCAATATTAACTTCAACGTATCATAAGTTTTTAACTGATTGACACGTTACGGTATTTGTCGAATAGTCAATTGTATGTAATTTCCGTAATCACTTTAAAGAAATTAATTAATATATTTAACGTTCGAATGTGTACGTAATTTACATTTATTGAATGTAAAATAGTTTTTTTTTTTTAATACAGAAGGAAGAAAGGTAAATTACGGGCGCGCTTTGTACTGTCTAGTATTGACAAGAAAATGATAAAAATCAGCTATCAAAATTTTTTTGGACAAGCGTTAAAATCACATAATGTCATTAAATATTATTATTGTGTATAATTGCGCGTAACTTAAATATGATACGCTTGAATTAAAAAAAAAATTATTTTTTATTACTTTAATGAGTATAACATATAATTCTGCCTAACTGTTATATGTTCGCAGTAATACTATGTATTTTGCACACGTCGCACATATCCGACGACAAAAATTCCACATGCGTGTAGACATTTAATTCGTCGAGCGGCGCGTGTTTCACTGGAAAAATTTATTTTTATTAATTTTTATCCATTTACATTTTTGAAGTCGATTCGCCGCGCGTATGCGTGACCGCCGTCCGTGATAATCGAATCCCTTCAGCCACGTACTATTAGCCCCAGCATTTTTATCGAATTACATATAGTGCGTGAATTAACTCGATCGCTAATGGGCTACTAAAGGAGCGATAATGCACCGGTAAATTAAAGCTAATTAAAGTTTTTTTTTTATGACGCACTCTACTACAATAGATAACATCACGTACGATTAAAAAAATTTCACGACATAAAAATATTTTTTTCATGTAATTTTTTTCAAAGATAAGAACAATATAACAATACGAGTAGATTAAAAAAAAAACAATTTTTATTGATTAATAAATTAATTTGTTAATTATTAATGAAACGGTAATAGATTTCGACATCTTTTTACCAGCTGTATGCTCGACGCTGACACTTTAAGAACGCGTAAAGAATTACTTTTGCATTTGTGCGATCCAGTTCGGTGAAACTGAAAATACCGAGACGTATAAAAATTTGACGAATCTTCGAGTGCGTTTTGATCGATGTCGCTTGCAAATGGCCGACGTTTCGCAATGCGACCCGTTCCGCTTACCATCGTATCGAATGAAAAACGACGTGAGTCCTGATCGACTCCACAGCTCGCTGCATCACGAACATATTTCACGAGGGTGACTTTATAACGCCGCTTTTCCATTCTTCACGATATTTCTTTTCGCTTAATGTTATTACTTATTATTACTTTTTTTTCCATTTTCTTACTTATGCAGTTCTTTAGTTTTTTTTTTAATTAACCCACGTAAATTCTGAAATATTCTAACTCTCGTTGTAGAATTTTGTCTGGCAAAAGTTGGCAAGGCTGAGATAATTATAGGAAACTTATGAGAACGGGAGAGAAAAAAAAAAAGAGAGGGTGTCGCAGAGTTTTTAGATGTAACATTGACGGGCTTAAGTCCAGCAGCTTCCCCTGAGCTACCCTCTCAGCTTGTAACTCGGCCCCAGGCGTCAATGAAAGAAGGTTACATAGAATAGGGGTGAATCCACGTGGATACACCGCGACAACGATTACGAACGAGGGGTGGGATGAAGCTGCACCGGAATTCGCCACGGAGCGAGTCGCTTCAGCGAGCGACGCGAATTGCTCCAATAAATTATCGTCGCTAAAATGGTGCTCGGGATTTGCAATTATTTAAATGTACCGGATAACTACGACAAGGCTGAATCGCGCAGGGAAGGTTTCGGAATGAACGGGAGGGAGGGGTGATCAGACAAGGGGGTGACGAACCGCTGCAGTTGGGTTGGACGGGCAAGAGGATTTTGAAAATGAACGAAAGGAAATTGCGTCTGCAGGAGACGATTGTATTAACATAGTTTAGTAAAATTTTAAAGTAAGTTCGGATTCTTTTAGAAAATTTCTTTATTAACGTTAAGTTACGCACAATGTGTTTAACGCTAAAGCAACTTTCGTTGTCGTTTGAGCGTAAAGCCGAATTGAGAATATTAAGCGACTTGACGTGTTCGATCACCGAGCCGCGGTGCAAGAGCACCCTTCGATGTTCCCAAGCAGGAGTTAAAGTTACTTAAATGTACCGGATAACGATGACGGTTGGGGGGGGAGGGAAAAGGGCATTCATACTATGGGAAGGGATGAGATTGAGGGCAAGTTGAGAGACCGGAGGGTTCAACAAAGCACTAAAAGGTTTCGAACTTCGTCGAAGAGGAAAGCGCCGAATCTCGCTCGCAGTTTTGGGCGCAAGCGTTGTGCGAAGGCTTTTACTTCGTCGAGTACTATTAAATTACTCCTGCGAAGATCGGTACTTTGGACAGCTGTCGCGAAAGGAATCGGAAGATCGTTGTTCGCCGTCGAAATGTAAGATGTGATTTTATAAAGACACGCTAAAAGCTATCTCTCAATTTTGTTAATGTTTAAACTGCGGATTGTATTTTCGACATTCTAAACAAAACCCGTTTATTTTTGTCTTAAATAATTTTATAATCGAGTAAAGGAGAACGTATTTTTTTAATTTTAAACAGTTTTGAAATATTTGTCCTATGAATTTTTCTGAGCCAATTGTCAATTGTTTAAATCACAAAAAAACTGTTTTTATTTCAATACTTTATGAGTAAAATTTTGCTCTTAATATTTTTACATTTTATGATTTATAATTTAATATTACATGACATTTTAAAGGACAGAAAATAACTTTTTTTTTAATTATATTTGAAAATAATAAATTAGCGCTTTACGTATTATCAATAATTGACATAGTAGACATCATTTCCGAATATTGTATGTGCTAGACAAAATGTACAATTGCAGTTACCCTACAAGAAATGATTTATCGTTATCAGATTGGGGGATCGAATTTATGCTGAATACTCTCATATATATGCATATCTATTTACGTTTGCATGTCCCCTTCTTCTTTGGTTCTATTTCAATTGCAAATCAGTTTTCACTCGAGAAATTCCTGATGAAAATTAGTTGGCAAATGTTGTACTACTATAATGGGTTTCTAAATAACAGCCTGCCTCGGTCGTCAATCTAATTACAGCTCTTGATCTGAAACTGCAGTCATGTTGAATCACAACGTCAAAAGTAATAAGTTACATATAATCCCTTCTTTTTTTCCTTCTCAGTGGTAAAGTAAATGAATTTCTTTGCATACCATTATCCGAGTTCGATATAACAGACTCGAGGTCCATTTTATCTACGAAGCGGCAGTATAAATTTAAGTATCGTTCCTTTTAATAACCGCCATTGGAATTAAAAATCACAATAGGCTAGATTTTAAAATAATTAGTTTGTAGCGGAGATCTCCGTTTAAACTTTTCGAGAGAATGTCCTCGAATTTCTCGAAAGGAAACATGGCTATTTCTGTTCGGTGTCTCGGGACTTGTACGTAGATTCGCGTCTCGGGCGTGTTGCATAAAAGGGAGCGAATATAAGATTATGTAACTCGTGTCGCGAGGGAAATAAACGTCTCCGTGGCACCGCTGTTCGCCGCTTCGGAAGAAGAGCGATAATTTGAAACGCAGTTTATCCGAATCGCCTCCAGCCCGCTTCGAGCTACTAACTGGCGGCAATAAGCTCTTTCCAGCTTGTACAACACAACCCACCCTCGCGCACGACGGCATTTACGTTCTTTATATGTCTTTTATAACAGTTTTCCTCTCTTTACCGCTCGTACGCGTTTTTCAAGGTGAGAAATGGTCGTAAAATCGGTATACGACTGGCGCTCGCCGGCTGGAATTATACGTCCCCTTCGCTTTGGTTTTCAAACTTGATCGCAGTATGCCGTCGCCGCTATGCTTTCGGTCGTAAATGGTCGCGTGCCAAAGTCGCCATAAACTTTGTAACGTGGGAAACGCCGAGTAAACAGAATGCGTTGCTCCAAGATACGTTTTATTTACTTTTTGACGGAGATATTAAGTTTTGTGTAAAGATATGATGCGCGTAATAATTAAAAGATTAACACGTATTTCTATGGATATTACTCTAAGTGATATTTAGACTTCTCTTTCACTTTCAAACGGGCAGACTGTTATATACACGTGCAAATGGAATAATAGGAACAACAATAAGTAATAATGAAATTGTTTCTTGCATTACAGTAAAACTATAAAATTACATGGAATTTATGACTGATATTTTAACGCACGAAAGCGTCTGCTAATTAGTGAATGCTTTCGTGTTCTCTTATGTTAATTAGGAAACTCGGGATAAAGCTTTTTTTATTATCGCCACCAACGCAACTAACATAAAATAAAACTTTATTCATCATCATTTAATTTTAGTTTTATTATCTTAATTGTATCAACAAAATGTTTTCCATTTAGCGGATACCGTGTAACGACGGTCTCGATAAATATTTTGCTTCTCTTCCTCATTAAAGCTGAAACTTTATCCTAATTATTATAATTACATTGAATATAATTATTTAAAAGATATAAATTCCCGAGCGCATGCGACTGGAAAATATTAATCACATTAAGAACATCAAGTTTTCCATATTATAAATATTATTCATCATGCTGCAAAACAGTAGTCACATTTTATATAAAATACTGTCATTAATTTAACACATAGCCCGGGTAGATTTATATATTTTGAGAATGTTCGATCAGGCATTTATTGAACATATAAAGTATACGTGAACTTATAATTCAGTGAAATGGGTGATACAGTTTCTGTTAACACATACCACGCGCGATCAATCGGTGCAAATAAATGAATCTGCAGACAGTTTATAAATTAGTCCCTTGTAGACGCCAATAGAAATGCGAAATGGGAGTGGGAAAAGTCTATGCAATAGTACTCGGAATTAGAAACGAAGCACGACACGATTCTCGAGAAACATTTCAACTCTCCCAAGGGAAACTCCGGAGTAGCTCCTTCTGCGGATGTTTTCGCCTCTTAACTGGTTCTATTCCGTGAACCGACGTATCGTTATCATGCATGGCGTTCAATGCAATTTTATTCTCTCTATAGTTTTCTCTCGCTTGGCTTGATTTTGAGGTTTGATTTAATTTTGATATTTAATTAATATGTCCAGGCAAAGACGGTCTTCGAGATCGAGGACGACCTGGCAGAAGTACCGTCTTTGTCTGGACATACTAATTAAATATTACAATTAAATCGAACGAAAGTAACGAATAATTAGCCGCGGGGGGTAGGGGGTGGCGGGGGGGAGAGCGAGCGCGAGCCTACGTGCCGCGCGCCAAGTATATTCCCCCACTACTCCCACTATCGCTTTGTCCTTCTCCAGCGGTCGCGCGAGCACACACGTACTACGCACGGCACAGCAAGCACATGTTTCCGTACCTAAAGTAATTCGCACTTCCCTTTAACGAAAACCCATCCAGCACGATAACTACGATTAAACTTGATATCTCTTTCTGTTACAGATCGACGCAGTTGCATCCGCCGTCGTCAACGAGCGTCGTCACCGCCGATAAGAACTATACGAACCGCAGTCGGTTCGTCGGTCGTACCGGGAGTTCCGCTGAGTATTCGGGCGTAGTTTTTCGACATACGACTTACTTCTAAACGCGAGTGCCGAGCATGGAACGCGCGAGAGTGATCACTGAGTAATTTTCGCGAATTAAAATCACGGTCGCGTTCGCGAGTGTCTTGTGCGCGGAAGGATGGCTCGTCACGTCCCATCTGAGAGGAGGAGCAGGCCTCGGATAGGCATCCTGCATCGGCGGAGCAACTTTTAAGTAAGTATAAATTAAAAAAAAATCTCTTTTTTTTTATTAATCTGCTTAATTAACTGACATGTCTAAATTAATATTTTCTTTTTTATGTTACAGTCACCGGCCGAATTTTTCAACTCCGCTGAGGCAGATGGGTAAGTCGCATTATTTTTTTTTTATAATTTGCAATCGGGTGGGATTTAAAAAAAAATAGCTCACGCATAGCGCGCGTACGGTTTCTTTTAGTAAAAAAAAATTGCGAAAATACGACAGAAATTATACGACAGAAAAATACATAAAATATCGGTTTAACGCCTCCAGGCGGGGTTATCAAATATCGCTAGGCTACGGGGTGGCTGAAAGGAGCGTGCATTCCGTGAGTAGATAACATTCACTTCATTCCGCCTCCTTCAAGTCCCGGAATGACATCGGTCGTTCTCGTTCCAAGTTTATAGAGGCCCGGAATCCCCTACGATCGTAACCCGGCACGAGTCTAACGCCTCGACGTGGCGCCCGCGCTTTCCCCCCGTGGCTCTTGTCCACCTCATAATTCACTGTCAGTGCATAAACTGGAACCCACGGCAATCACATCGCGGGGGCCTTACTGTCCGTATAGGTCACGGAGATTTCCGGTTTCTTATCCTACGCGCTCGCTCTCTCGTGCGCGCACGTCGCTGTAACACCGGGTGGTAACCAGAACCGTGTTTTGTGCGCGCGCGATATTTTACCTGCCTATGACATGGCTGAGGAAGAAGACGCGACGGTTACATGAGCGGGAGGGTGAGAAGGGTTTCGCGGGGGTCAAGAGAAGGGCCCGGGGTGAGAGAGAGGGGTGAGCACGTCATACAAATAGGTTGTCATTCATTTTCGCTGGCTTCCCCTGATTCTGATTCATGCCTCCCGCCGTTTCGTATTACTCACGTAGAGGAAGCGACCGTCGTATGAACAAAAGCCCAACTCGCTTGACGACCTTATCGTTTTAATTTCTTACGGCATGTCATTCTTCATCAAGTTGTCTTATTCCTGCGCCCGCCCGACCCGCTTTTCTTTAATAAGAAAAAGAATTCGGTAGTGACGAGATTGTGTGCGATAGAATTATATCTAATATTCTCGCGTGACACTTAATTAAAATATAGATGTAATAATAAAAAAAAAAAAAACTCTTTTGGACAGTTTTATCTTTATCTGAGAAATTTATTCCGCATTTAGGGTTTAACGTTTTCTCAATTAAAAATATTTCAACGAAATAGATTTATACCGATATTTACTTAGTTTGAATTGATTATCTTGCTTGCATAATGAGAAAAGGCACCTCATCAATAAAGTGTTCACAGTAAATATCCCTAAATGTAAATGACTCGGTGTATTTAGCGAATTTGCTTGTGAAAGCCACAATTTTCTGGCTCTATCTAAATATCGAGAATTATACGATGTTTTAATTGGAGCGACCAACACGGCTCTAAATACGGCCGAGACGAATATATCCACGCATCAATTACGATTTAAATAGCGCTCGCGAAATCGCACATAGTGCGTCGTGTAAATATATGCACACTTCTTTGCGAAAGTTTACGCATTTTAAATGAACGTTTGCTTTAGGATAGCGCAAAATATGAGTTTATTTTTTGCTACGCTTTATCGTGCTTGCTTACTAGACGCGCGCACGCGGCCACGCACGTGTGTATACGGATGTTATAATTATTATAGGCTGTTAACATGTTGCGTAAATCCTTGCAAAAGTTTTTCCCCTCCCCCCCCCTTTTTTTTTTATCGATTACGTCAAGTGAATTTCTGTAGCCAGGGAAGTTCTGTATAATTCATTGTTAGTTAAGAATAAGTTTCACGTTCACATAGAACCGCGGGGCGAATTTGCGTTTGTCAGAAATGCTTCTCGAGAAGTTTTGCGTCGCTGAAGCTGCAGCTGAAGCTACAAGTTTTATACGGGCGTATTTATAAGGCTGTTTGTGTAAAGACCTTCGCCGTCTTACGACGATATATCTTTAAACATAAATAATTGTTAATACGCATTTGCTGCATTACTCTCTCTTTCTGTTTCTGTCGCTTTGATCAAATTATTTTTATCGAAAGGATTTCAGCGGGGTTTGGTTAAAATTTTTCACTTTTTACGAAGCTGTTCTATTCCACTTTCCGTGGCTGCTTAAGAAAATATCTAGACACTTGAATACATTTTAATTTAGGCTTTTTGTTATTTTGCTTTAGCTTCACGTTCTCCCATTTTTGGCGTAACTGCGAAATAATATTTTTTTTTTAACTTGAATTAGATACGGATTAATTTTTCACGGTTTCTTAGATAAAATCGAATGAAGGATCAACTATATTTGATCCAGATTGATTTGTGGCTCCCTTCGAGCTTCCGAAGCGATAGATACTATCATAATATTTCACGGGCACGTACGTATACTGGCGCATTAATTCCGAGGATAATTTGATTCATTGGGATCGAAAGCTTAGTCGTAGACTTGATCCTTCCATATATCGCACCGAGATTACTCTCAACAAGGAGTCGTTAGACAGACCGTCCCTATAGTAATGGTTGGACGTCTGAAGTTCGTCACGCTGATTAACCTTCCGGATAGGGGAAATAATTTTCTTTTCGTACACGTCAGAAATGACGCATTTCGAGAGCCGACTGCGGGCGTAGAAACAGACGTTAAAAAAAATATTTTCTTATTTTAAGTTAATTATTTATAGACACACTTTTTTTTTAACATAGAGATTCTAATTTTTTTTTAACGTTACAATAAAATCAGATTTTATTAATTACTAAAATAAATAGTAAATTAAATGACAATAACTATTAATTTTATACATATAATGGATTTTTTTATCTACCAGTCTTGTGCATTTTATTTGTGTCGTCTTTTTACGTGACTATAATATTTCAAATTTTAATATTTTATATAGTTTAGTAATTGAAAGATTATATGGATATGATTTTTCTCAATCCTTTTTAATTTTCTAAATCGTATCGTGTTAATTAAATACGCATTTTTTAGTCATATTATCAAAATTCTAAACGTCATTATAATTCTGAATGTTTTTCAGTAGTATATTTCAAGTTAAAGGTTTTGTATTCAATCTGCGACTATGAATCACGATTAATTTAAGATAAGCTTGCCGTTCTTTGACTCCGACGACCGCCCGGCCCTGTATATAATGCCTCTGATGGATTAGCGCATTTTAAATTTACAGTTCACTCATCATTCAGCACTATCATACACGATCCGAAAGCGCTTCTGACTAAGTTAATTCATTCGCCCGGATTTTAGCCGCTTTCCGATAAAAATTTCAAATCCTCTCAAGAGTAATTCACCTATGCACGACTCAGTGACCTTTAAGAGAGATTAATTCCATCATATTGCTGCTCCGCAAATCGCGTAAACTTGCGTTATATTAAGCGCCGCGACCGAATATATGAGACGACTTCTATCAATTTGTGATTACGTTAAGTACGGTGCAACTGCGTAATTTTGCAAATATTTAAATGGATTAACCCTTTGCACTTGTAATATTCTCTGCGTAAAGACGTTATTATGCACAAGACTTGTTTTTAATTAAATTGTACATGTCGTAAATTTTCTATCATGCCTGCATGGTATTTTTTATTTATTAAAAGATTGTATGATAAATTACTGTAATGTAACGTGCATTTATAAATAAGAAATTAATTTTTTATAAACTTTTTCCATCGCGTATGTGAGGGTAACGTAATATAAACTAATTTTATTAACATTATTTTGTTCAGATTTTTATTTTGGGCATATCAATATCTCTTGACGGTTAGGTATCAAATTAAATTTTAGCACAGATTAAAATGGACAAAAAAAAAGTTTTATCATTTATTAAAGCTTTACTTGAGTTGTATCAAAAATTATCTCTATAAATTATTGACGTTTTTATTTATTTATTAATTTTTTTTTATTGAAACAATTATTTCTCTAATTTTGATCGCTACGACCGAGAGTGTCCGGGTTTCTAAGATGTCCTAGAAATTTATATTGATCGCTGAGATCTCAAAATAAGTTCATCTATCATCTTATACTCGGTTTGACAAAACGGCGCAGTGATATTCAGTGTCACCAACGTCGATCGCTTATGTCACCGTCATCGTCGCCGACGACAACGTTGTCACGGCGTCGCCGACGGCGTGCCATTTATCGGTTGACCCACTCATCCTCGCGATAGAATCCGACGCACGAGTCCGATTTCCCCTGTAACCCCCGGTTTATTGGCGGCGACCCGATCATCCCTTTGTGAACCAGCCATTGTGAGCCACTGGGCCACGTAAACGAAATTGCCAAGGGGCGACGGAGGGATTGAATACAAAAGGGAGTATAGTGTCTGGGCGTGACTGCCCGCCGATGATTCGCCACGGCCTCGTCCGTTTTCACGCTACGATTGCCGAAAAGCTGACCCCCTTCGATCGGCACTGCGTGATTATTTTTCATTTTCTTCCGCGCGACAATCCCCTTTTTATCATTAGACATTAACATATTGCGTCGCGTTTCGAGAATCTTAAGTGACGAAACAAAAAAAAAATAATTCAACAATTTAAATATAATTTTAGGTTGATTTCATGCTTTTTCTGTATATCGATTCCTATTTTTAGTACTTGCATAAAATTAAATAATTTTTATTTTTAGTTATTAATTAGATTTCGATTTAATTAATGTTTAACTTTAATCTTTTTATTTTTGAGTTTTTATTTAATTTATTTTTTAAATAAGCAGTCTATAATGCGCGTTAATTAGGTTATTTCATTAAAACGACAAAAAAAGAAGGGAGCGATCGATATAAATCTCGAAAGACAAACACTTGGCTGTGTACACTACTTACGGTACCTACCGCTATTCTGCCCTCGGTACGGGCCAAACCAACACCTAGGCGTGTTGTAACGCATTCGTGTAACGCAGGCGGAGTTTACCTCGAGTAACCCTACGGTACGCAACAAACCGTTGCAGCACGCTCTGCCCTTCGCCATAGCCCTGATTTCCAAGTACCGTTCAAGCTATTCCGATAGTTTTAACAGGGCGAGGCAGCAGTCCGGATTGGTTCACGGCCGGTTCTCCGGGATCGTTTCTAGCGCAAGGGAAGGCACCCCGGAGTACTTTGGGGTTACCTCGTCACACACTATGAAACCAAATGGAAATCAATCCGGGTTGCCGCCGGCTCTCCCGACCCGTGGCTTTTACAATGGATGCGGTTCCTCGGCGGTACAGTCGATACGTCGTATACGCCTAAATGTCGGAAGCGACGCAGGCTTTGTTGCAAAACGACAACCCATAACAGCGCGAAACCGAGGTCCTATATTTTTTTTGCGGGGCTAGAAAAAATGAAACATTCAAATTTTTGAAAAAAAATTCAATTTCTATTAAAGAAAAATGGTTATTCAAAATTTTTTTTTGTTTTTTATAATATAAAAGAAAAAAAAATATGTAGAGTTGAAGAAAATTAATGTAAGGATAAGAAATGTACAATGCAAGTATATAACTCTTTATTACAAAACCAAGAAACAGAAAAGCATTCAGAAAATAGTTACGTTTGACTTTCTTGAAAACAGTTTTATGACATTTGAAAAAGTTCTAGTTTGACTTACTTTAGCGGACGTCATGACATTGATGAGGGATCGATACCTGGCAAAGCCATATCCTCCGCATTACACATTTTACGATGAATTTAGCGACTCGTCGCTTCGCGTTACATACGCGAGATCGCGTCGTCATGAGAAGTCCGACTGGAATTTTTGAGCGCTGTCACACGTCGAGTTCGCGCGTTTCGATAACGTCAGAAGTAACGTGACGTTGAATTAAATATCATACGTGATTTTTAGCTGATTTATGTGTCCCAAAAACGTTACCATTCTTTTCAACCTTTAAGTGTTATTGATGGGCGAAAGATAATTTATCATTAATCGCAAGATACTGAAATATTTTATAAGACGGACGTGTTGAGATTTTATTCTAATTTATGTACATTTTCTATATCAAACTTAAAAAAAATTTTTTGAAGAGAAAATCCAGTATTTTATACGGAAATTATACATAGATATATACATTGTTTAATTAATGTATTGACGATATTAAGTCACCCTACAATTTTTTATAGCTACTTTATCATTTTTACTTCTCTTTGTAACTCTCCATTTTAGTTCTTATTCGCGGAGATCAGATTAAAAAAAAAATAGGGGAGGTTTGAGATATCATTGGGGGGGGCCTTCGCGCGTTATCCATATACAGACAAGTAACCCCTAGTGCGACGGTCCCCTTGCTGCCCCAAAGCGAGCACAGGAACCCTCTTTCGCTATTAGACGTTTTTACAATGAATTCCTATTTACGGGCCTGTCAATGTGATATTTATGTTGACCGATATTGCGTCGAGCGAGTAATTGAAATTTTCCTAAGAGCGACTCAGCGCCGAGTCAGCTACTCTCTCGCACTCGATTCTTCGCTCTCGATCCGAGACTCTTCAGCCTTTACCTGGAATCTCACCGGGATGGCTCGTTCCGTTCCGCTGGAGCATTCTCGCGCAGTCTGGCGAAATTTATACGCGCCTCCGCGTACATACATACATACTCTCACCGATCTACCTATCCGCGTGCATGTAGATTCGCTCCCGGAAGGATAGGGAAGTTTCGACCTTTTTATCCTCGGCAGAGCGAAGTCAGGAATATCGATGAACAGTGCGGCTGAGATAAGTACAAGTAACCTTTCGTTCAGTACTTACTTGTGTGTGCCGAACGGATTTACGTACAAATTTGTATCGGTTGCCTCGCATTTTCATTGCCCACATAGTTGCGCGATTTTTTGTAATGCACTGCAAAATCCTTATAATTTGGTGGCTTTACAGAGCATTTAATATTTTACTGCTTTTAGCACAAAATACCGACCAACAGAATTGGAATAATTTTAAACGTGTATATATAAAAAAAATCATTAATAAAACACAGCTTGCTGAAGTGTAATTTGGATAATAACAACACATTCTCTTCGTGAAATTAACATTGATTTACTTAATTGAAGATTTAAGTTTATTTACACGTAAAATTTTTATATCGAAACACTTTTAGCAGCTCGCAACATATATTTTGATGACATAATGTTGAAAAACTTTTATTCCTAAAAAGTAGAAAACGTATAATAACTGCCATAAAAAAATATTAAAATATTTAAAATACTTTTAAAATATTTGAACATAGAGAGAAATTTACCTTATTGCATTTTTATCTAAATATGCGTTTAAAGTACATAAAATTTTTATTAGACTATTATTCAGTATTAGAGGCAATTTGTTCTTGACATATATTTAATTATATTATAATTTACACTCGACACCAATACGATTACTTAATCGAACTAAAGTGAATTGTAGATATTTTGCATAATAAAATTTATTGCCGGAATACATTAATGAATACAGCACAATAGTCATAAATGTTCTTATTCAGACCTCGTAAATTTGTGGTGATAACATCATCGCATCGTGTGATAGAAATAGCAATAATTTCTAGATAAAAATGACGCCTTAATATTCCACATATTTCGAACATTAAATCATTCGTGCGACGTTTTAAAGCGGACTTACATACGGCTGGGGTGGGATATGTGAGGAGGTAAATAGAGACTATCGCTACAGCACGTCATATAAGGCGAGCTATAAATCTGACTTTATATCTGTCTTAATAAAAAAAAAAAAAGAGTACTACGTACTTAAAGAATGGATTATGCATCTCGTGCTGCGCTCATCGTTTATGTGTTTTTTATTATTAGAATAATTTCGTTCCTACAAGCCGCGACGTGTGACAAATATCGAATTTACTCAGGTGTTGGTTCTGGAAAGTTATTGGAAATTTTACTTTGAAATTCTTTAGTTAAACAATTTTTCTCACAGATTACAAAAATGCAATTATTTTTTTATTGATATCCGAGTGGAAATTAAGAAAGTATTTATTGTCTAGTGATCTATCTTCGAAAAATAAAGTTGTCATTATAAGAAAAAAACAAAATCTGTCTAGTATCGATCGTTTAGTCTCTGTCCAGCGCGGACCATGTTTGTAAATACAAGATATCTATTTTTTGCCGCGTACTAGTGTACTGTTGTTGTTCTGACCTTACGCAAAGCTCGCTCGACTGTCGAAAGTGCCGAATTCGCTAAGCAAACCGGTTCTCGCTGTCCGCCGCCCGCGCGTTCTCCACCTTGCGAACTTGGAGCGTGAGATCTGCCGGCCAGATGTCAACACACGCACGTGCTCACACTTCCGCGGCGGTCGGCGAACCCAGCGAATTCGGCAGTCGAGCGTTGCGTAAAGTCAGAACGCGCAATAAGACTAGTACGCGATGAAAAACGTTTAGATATCTAGTTTTTCTAGCTCGTTATTAGTCAGGAATAATTATCTGATACCTAGTACGTTTTTAGTATTACATTTCAGTCTCAGTGCTGAACAGTTTTGCTAGACAGCCACGAGATGAGCCACGAATTCGCTAGCTAATTATTAAGTAACGGTGAGAATCAATTTCCACTCGGGTTACTTGTTATCGCGCATAAAATATTACGGGTTTTATGTAATTATTAAATCAATATTATAGATTTGTTTTAATGAATTTATAGTTTATTACTCTTGAAATTTGTTAAAAAAAGAAAAGAAAAAAATATTTTTACGATAAAGATTAACTGTAATCTGCTAAAAATTAATCGTTACGATAATAGAGTATATCACTGGCACGACGTCGGTTTATTGCCACTTGTATCGAGCTATCCATTTAATCACGCAGTGCATCATGGCGTAATAATGGCGCATCGTATCGTTGCGCTACGACGTATTCCATTAATTAAAAATACGGGTCTTCTTTTTGCTTTCGATATGCGCCGCCTCGACCTAAGCGATGGCTATTAATCAACGCAAAGACGATTTTGCATCGGCTCGTTATCTTCACTGTACAGGAATTCAGCATTGTCATTTACGGTCATCGACCATACGATGCGAGCGCGATACGATCGCGATAAAATTATTCTCGCGAGAATGTGAAAAATATTTTTGATGTGAAAAATTGTACGGTATTTATTATCGAAGAGCAACTGATAAGTGAAATTTATTCCGTTTTAATATTTTATATTAAGCTAAGCGCGAATTTATCTGCCCCGATTTTCTATGCATTCTTCGAAATATCTCGATAGATTGCTATTGGATTATTTATTCGTATAACCGATAACAAAATGGCACATACATTCTGTACATTGAATAATCGGAAAAGAAATCCAATAATATCTTTATTTAAAACATTCGTATCGATTCTGCTTTTATGTGGATTATATGTTATTGAATACACTGAAGAATGTGGTCGGCCGATTACCCGAAAAATCAATTATCGGTCGTGCATCGTGGCTTCTGCATTAATATGGATGAAGGCCGATGCCCTGTTGCAATTGATTGCAACGGGGGTACTATATGAAGTAATTGTTGAAGGATCAATATGCGAGTATCGTGATAGAAACAAGACTGTCTGTAACCGATCTTGTTTCATCGTAATATTACATGTAAGGAAAATAAGTTTTTGTGTTGCTGAAAGGGAAATCTTTATTGACTTTTATTTATCGCAAATATAATCGTAGCTGTCAGTATGAAAAATTGTAAGCACTTTTCTTTAAATATTCAAGTAATAAGTATAGGAAATGTGGATATTTTTACATATGGGTTATAAATGCGCATTCGCGTATGTGTGCTCGCGAATCCAGTTGACACAGTTATAGTTAATAATCAATTTACGTATACGCTGCTTGTCGCCGGATTGAATTTATTCAAGCCTTACACTCGTGAAAATTTTACGGATACGTGGAATACCGTTCAAATATTTATTTGTGATAAGTAATTAATTATAAACAGTAGCCAATAAACAATTTTAAAATTAATTATTTCAAGAAATGTTTTGCAATATAATTCGCGTCGGCAGGGTCGAAAATAATTTAAACTCGAAATAAATAACTTTTGCACACTCGGTATCTACTCACTGTAAATCGTTTTTTTTTTTTTTTTTTTCTCCATATAAATATTTTCCTACAAAATATTGCGTGCGTGGAGAGTTACGCCGTAACTTAAAATTCTATCGTCAAATTTTTGGCATTTCCACATTAAATGGAACTTTAAATCGTCCATTTATTCGTCACGCTATAAGCTTAACTTAGGAGACCATAAAATATAGAATATATTATTGCTATTTGCTTAACCATCCACCATGATGGAGTCTGATTTGTGTGACATGCAAAGCCAATTTTACGAAATATAAAATATCTCTGATTTTTATATGAAAGGGCGCTTTTATATAAAACAAATAAGTATTTTGTTTGATGACTCTTTTGATTATTTGCAAATAAATTAGGTTATAATCTCGTTAATTGATCTATAACATAAATTAGGAAAGCTTATTAAATTACAAAGTGTATAATATATGTTTTTGTATTTTAAAAGAGAACAGAGAAAGAAATTGTCATCAAAATTCTAATACAATAATTTTGAAAATAAATTGATACGTTTTAACTTTGTAGATTTTTTACACATAAATATTGTTTAATTGAATGAAGTGGAAATTTATAAATTTATTTTAAACTGTGGCATATTCAAATTTGTATTAGAATATTTTACGTACAGAAAATTTATATAATATACATACATATACGTAGCGCCTGAATTTTATTTATTAACTCGTGTTTTACATGTGTTATTTAGTAATTACTTACGTGGTAAAACACTTATTTTTAAAATTTTAACGTGTGTAAAATATTTTTACGTACTAAAGATGCTTATAGTATACATGAAAATCGACCATTTGTCTCACTGTGTTTCGCGATTTTACAAAATTCTCATTCGATTGCCAACCGCGAGAACTGCGACGAAAAATAGTCGCAATACCGCAAGAAACAATATCACGACGTGTTATAAAGTGTAAAACGATGTCGCATATCGCGGATAATACACTGATATACAGCCTCGAGAAAGGGGGACCCCGATTTTTATATTAATCTCTCCCCATTCATAAGCTTACTGCGGCTCACGATAGGTATACGGGGTGGCACTGGCAGGAAATTAGAAATTTATTGACTTCGCTCGTGTATCCGGGACGTTGCTTCGAGGTTACGCCTTTAATCCCTTCGTTTACGAGCATCGCCATTCCATAAAGCACGATAGACGTATCGATCCTTCCATAAAGTACGACGTATCGTTACCAAGAGCTGATTAATAATAGATGCGATTGTGAGTATTGATGTCCGTTCACAGTCCGACAACATTCTTAATTCGACATTTCGCTTGAAAAAATTTATTTTTCCAAATATCTCTAAGACTATTATTATAATTATTAACTGCTTGATACACTGCTCACTTTGATTTAGTGTTACCTACGGACATTGAATAGATAGTAATTGATACGTAACGGGCTGTTATTGTATGTTTAATGTTGAATGGATGAATTTGCAGAATACATTTAACGCTTTTAATTGCGGTAAATAATCTATAGCAAAAGCATTAATTAAACGGTTTCGTATCGTTCGCAATTTAACATGGTCTGCTTGATACGCATATCCGATAGCGACGCAATCAATTGTGGAATATTTTGATTCGCTTATGCTTTTTGAGATTAAACATTAACATATGTTTAATTAAAGAAATTGAAAGAGCATAAAATGAAATAAATAATATATCGCGAAAGCATGTAATGAAAATTATAGGAGTAACGTAATTTTTTTTTTTTTTTTTTTTTTTTTAGTTACTTTTAAAGAGAAGAAATATATATATATATATTCGGCAGCGGTGCGTTAAAACAAGGCGATTGAATTGCTCTTTTAATAATTCCAAACACCGAGCGCATCCCAACAACACAAATATTGGCCTTGCCTTTTTTATTTTTTTTCTATCACATAGCCTGTTTTACGACTGACAGGCTTCCCATTACTGTTTCCCGCACCGCGACGAAATTGTTCGGCTATTCGGTAAACGTGACTCTTTATTGGAAATTTTCTACCTCCGATTAACGCTCGCCAGCTCGCTACGAGCTTCGATGAAACGGGAGGAAAGGAAAGAGGCGAACGTATCACGCGTCGGCCCCGTTTTATCTCGAAATCGGCAGGAACGCTGTAAATTAAAGTAAACGCTCCGAGGGTATATCTTCTTGTATACTTAAATCATTCTTAGGATATATATCCGATACCTTGCTGCCACTGAGAAAATACAAATGTACAAGTTGTAGGCAGGTGCACTGTCGATGCATCAATATTTTCTGCTTCTTTTTGTTTTATATTTTATTTTTACCATTAACTTGCAGTACAGCGATACTTCTAACGAGTACATGTATTAATATTAGTGTATTAATATTTTTATTAATTTTAACTATGGTTGATGCACAGTGCAACCATCTGTGTTGCAAGAAACGCTTGTTTGTACTTTATTTCCCTTTTATTATTTTCCACACATTTTTCTATGATACAGTAGCTCGGATTCATTCACTGAAATACCAGTGCAAAATATACACCTTATTCTTACGTTCCATTGCGCTTTCGCGTTCGAAAAGCTACTGGAGCGGAAGACGCGTGAGCGTAAAATACAATATTCGGGCTTGTTCGAGATCGTGTAATGTAATCTGGGTGTAAATCGCGATGGTGCGCTGCGAAATGCGAGCGCGGGGGCTGCTGCCGCTTGCTTGCTCGCTTGGCGTTGCAGTTCACGTATGTAGAGCAAGTGGCAGCGTTCCAAATCTCGCGAGTACGTGGGATAAACATTTCCGCCATAGGACAACCGTTTCCAGGGAATGTGCGCTCGATGATATGTCCCATAAAAGTATCAGTCCACCCGTGGGTATCTTGTGACAGTTTTTGCTTGCCAACTGGCAAATACATTTGCATTGAACAGATCCGCCAGGGAGAATTTTCTCAGAATTATATCGAAAATAAGGGAAAATTAATTTCTTCTGGGTAAGATTACTCTCTTTGACATTAAATTGTCTTTATTATCTGATTATTGTTATTAATAAAAAAAGGGGCGACGTATTTATATAGTTTCTTCTTCGATTTTTAACAGTTATTATTCTCGGATAATTAGATTCGTGGATGACATTGACATTTGGAAATTATGTTCAGTTCGACGTTCATCGAATTACGTGGTAATGAATCGATATCTCAGATTGAGCATGTAGAATAGATATGATTAATATTCAACGGAAATTCGACATTCGACGTCTATTAAATCGATTTTTGTTCAAATATTGATACATTGTACGCGGTTTTATGAAAGAAAACTTACATTAATCGTTTATTACAATGAACTACAGTAAGCAAAAAAAATTTTTTTTTTTTTTTTATTAAGGGAAAAAATGATCAAGAGATATGTCAGTGAAAATAATTTTGAACAATATGTTACGTAAGTTAATAGTATTACAACATTTGAATAATTATTAACCGCATTAATTTGCTGCAATATAAATTAATATAATTTTATTAAAATTAAGTAAATTTCGAGACACGTCAACTGTAAGCTTGCATCAGAATTTAGGAGACATGTACTGGTCCACGGATGAACTTGAGTACTTCGCGGGCACTAATCGTACTAACTGGTCATGATCGGCAAACTTTTCGAACGATTCTCGTCCCTCGTTGGCCGACCGGGCGATTCGATGAACGTGGGAACGACCGGCTCGTGCAACTAATGGAATTATAGAACGACGATTCTCCGCCGATTTCGTATCGGACTTAGGAACTCGAGAACGGTATCCCACGAATACGATCGACGAAACTTTTCAGACTCCCTCCACTAGAGTTTTGACATCTCGGTAATGCCGCGTATATCTGCGCATTCTGTCCTCGGAGGGTGATTAAAAATTTACTTCTCCAATGAAGTTTCGGTAGCAATTGGCAGTTTTGTAAATGTATTCAAGTAATATAATTGATTCTCAACGAAGCGTAATAAAATATTTCCAAAATTATTTTCTTACAGATAGTAATGCAACGATAAATTAATTTCTTTTATTACATTTACTTTTTATTTTTATATAGTTTTATTTTTATAAACGGAATAAAAATTAATGAGATAATAAACGTTAAAATTAACGTGAAACGTGGGCAGGTCTTAATTATTCTTAAAACACGCATTTATTAAAATGTCAGATAAGGTTGGCAAGATATCGCAATATCATTTACACTCTAATCAACGTTCAGGAGGGTGTTCAGGTGACCAGTATAACGTTCGGTTCTAAAATTCACACCTCCCGTTAGCACCGGGGATCGTTACCGGCACGGCCGACGTTATCTAGGGCACGCATCTCCCGTGCTAATGCAATACAGTGCTGGTGTGACGATATATCGGTCGGGTAAAAATATACGAGTGTTCTAATGGGCGCCAGTCGTAGCAGGATCTACCTAGGGGTGAGAAACCGGAAAGTCCGCGTGTATAGCCCTGCGTCCGGTGCGAGTTGGCCTGTATTTTTGTTTCTTTCCGAAGGGAACGAAAGGATCGAATGAAAATCTGACGAGAAAAAAAAATGGGGACAAGGTCTTCTCGAACCGACAAAAAGACAGCATGTGTCTGGGCTTGTTAAAATATTGCTCCGGTAACGGTGCTCTTCTTTTTACCGTTTGGACCTTTAAACGTATGGATATTCGAAAATAAATCTCGTAAGCCTTCTCTTTCTTAAACGGTATTATCCCAGTTTGACACGTCGTAATTAATTTTTTAGCGATAAATAAATTGGCAGTTATAGTCTTATTAAGTTGATAAAAAGAAAAATTGACTTGAAATTTATTAGAGAATATTAGAGTTCGTAGATAATATTTTGAATCACACTGTAGGATAGTATTCTTGAACATAGTGCTTAAGCTCAATGTAACCACAGCAGCAGACATCGCACTTGCGGTATACTCGAATGAATCGAATCGAAGCCTCAGGCTTCCTCTTCTCGACCTTCGTTAGGTATAGTTAACGATTTAGCAGATTACGTTTAGGGATAATGTCGCACCGCTGTAATAACTCATTTGAACGCGCACCCATGCGGCGCACAATGTATAATTGTTTAAAAATTAATTATTTTCAATTTCTTTCCTTATTTTCAATACAGGTAAAATTATTTTTACTTTTCATATTTTTAGTGGAAACTTAATAAAATTGATTTGACTATTAAATCTTAAATAAAAAATTTATTAAAATATAATTAATTTAGTATTGAATAAAAATTTAAATATATTATTTACTCGCATTCTTGAGCTTGATTTGCATGAAGTAACTTCTTTTAGTTCCCTGTGATTTAAAAGTTATTTTCGCAAAAGAAAAATTAATTTCGCAAATAATTTATGTGTGACATTTATCAAATACGTCATAGGGTACTCTGTAGGATATTATGTCACGCCACAGACATCTAGTGAAAAATTGGTTTTCGTTACGGTCCGTACAACAATAACTTCATTCAATTTTCTCTGCTAATGCAGGCTAAGAACATACTGACCTTTCATCGGGAATCCAAGAAAAATCGCCGAACTGCGTGACGTAACTGGGCATAAATGGCCCTCGAACTTTCGAAACTGAAGTCGTAATTTTTACCTGCCGAGCCCGTATCTAACAAAGTTGGTCTCGTGTTGGTGCGATAGAAAAAAGAAAGAAAAAAAAAAAATTCTGAAAAGAACCGACAGTTGCAAGGTCAGGTTGAAATACTTGAACGCCTACCAAAAAAATTTCTTTAGGTGTGGAACCGTGAACGCGCTTTCAAAATTTCAGGGTTATCGAACACGAGATTGTAGCTGCATAATTAGCGTGCGAATAGTTAACGTGCTCAAGTTTTTTTTTTTTTAATTCGGGACTAGACGGGTTCGTTAGTGCGCAAATATGATCGATGGCAGTATGACAGCTCTCTCGGGACTTGCGAAATTCGTTTGTTCCGGGATGTAACGTAATGAATTGATAGAGTGCTCACGACACGATGCGTATCTGTACAAGCTATATGGCGGATACTTGTAAATTAATGCAGACGAGTAAAATACGAATTTTATTTGCGACCGTAAAATGTTACGTTGTAAATTACAAAGTGAAATTTTATCTCAGAGGTAATATCGATAAATTATTTTTGCAATAATATTAACCTGTTTATGGCAACAGAATAAAGCGCGAATAAAAACTTTTTTTTTCGCGGATGTAAATTTTATTTATGCAGATTTTTATTAATATGAATATGCACAATTTTTGAATTTTTGTAAATGTGACAAAAAACATTTTTTTCTATACTTGATTATTAAATCAATGTACTAAAACATTTAATTATACTTATTATCCAACATATCATATTATATCATATGAAGTAGATCATGGTCTATGAGAAGGACCAAGTTTTAAGGCATTTGTTTGTTTCGCGTTACCAAAATCAAAACGCGCAAGATCGACAGTCGTTTTTTAAGTATTGACGTCAATACTTATTTGCGGTGTATGAAGAAAACTTAAAGTCTCATAAATCACGAGTTATGGAACAGATGTAAATTACGATTATTACCAGTTTTACTGCGTCGAAGAACGTCCCGATAATCCGGCGCTGTCCCACCGTGAAAGCGAAAGTAGGGAATCGCTATAAGCGGAAGTTTTACGGTCAACCAATCGGTAATGCTTTTAAGCTATATGCGTGGGATTCAAGGTTATTTCAAAATACCACTGATGACTTAGCAAGAATGGCAATCTATTGTACAGACTATAAAGACATAAACGTTTTATAATAGCTACATTACTACCAATTATATAAATCAAACAATTTCTGATACGAACTAAGATTAAATTTTAGATAACAGTTTTAGAATTAAATTACTTATTTTAAAAATGTACTTTCATTTTTTACGAACTTTCAGAAATATCGTGTTGATAATTTAATATGCAATATTCTAAATATATCTAAACGTATAATAGTTGATCGATGAGCTGCATGTCTATTTATAATCGTCTATTAATTAGTTTTTTTCCGTACATTTTAAACGTCAGAAAAATCAGAACAGCAGACATATTTTTAAGAACATAAAGCAATTATTTCCAAAAATTTTCGCTTTAAGCTAATTTGTATTACATGAGACGACATTTTTGACGTATATTCGATAGCCCCAGTTAATACCAAAATTATTTCAACTAAATTAAATGTGCGGCGATGCGGTTTTCTTGCAGCGCCAAAATAATATGATATAACAGCTTTGTTATCAAGCTAAATTCTGTTATAAAATTAATAATCAAAACAATGAAATTAGCAACGTTGGGAAATTTTGAACGTGAACAAATGTGTTGAAACAGAATTTATAAAAAAAAAAGAAAAATAAGGAAAAAACCATCGTTAATTTTGCGTCTCGTATTACGAATGTCGAAATACGATTTTTCGCGTACGGAACTTTATTGCGATACGTTTCTAAGAGCCGTTAAAGGCAAGTTTCATATTGTCTACCGTGAAACTTAATCTTCAGCTGCTGCTTCCAGGCGAATGAGGTTTCATTAAAAAAATCCAATTTTCAAGAGCGACTACGTTCAAGCCAAGGGGCAAGAATTAAATTCTGCGTGCTTCTTTTTTTTTCGCTTGCGGCAGCGCGAAATTTGATGGGCTCAGAAAGAGACCCTCCCGATACACGGGTACTATCCTAGAGTGCGTAAAGAGGCTGATATTAAAAAAGAAAGGAAATGCATAAGTAATAGAGAGACAGCTGTCGTCGAACCGACAAAATTCATTTTAATTATCTTAAATGAAATAACTGCTATTGCTCGCGAATCCAATATTGAAATTTTTCAAATCTTTATTTATAAGTTATTCAAATTTTTGATTCGATATGTATCTGTCTTTATTAAAGTAAAAATTTAAAAACCGCACATGTGTTCGCAGAACAAAGGTATATTTAAAGTATGACAAACTGCAATAGCTGGAGGTATAATTTATTCATTAAAGCGATATACATAGAGCGAGATGTTTCAATTTCGCTCGTGTCGTCACTGATGTAATCGTATAAAATACACAAGTATATATTATAGATAAATAGATACGTTAAGTCCCTAAGGACACGTGATACGCACTTAGGGCGCACGTAAAAGAGGCATGAGATAGCGCCGTGTACGCTATGACTAATGACGTCTAGTTTGCGATACT
Source organism: Cardiocondyla obscurior (assembly GCF_019399895.1). NCBI lineage: Eukaryota > Metazoa > Arthropoda > Insecta > Hymenoptera > Formicidae > Cardiocondyla > Cardiocondyla obscurior. Next base: position 972,439 of record NC_091881.1, read on the forward strand.
TCTGCTGGTACGACACTTACTCTTACGGGATGCGCGATACCTCAAAGTAAGGGGATCTGCATGCACAATTAATTGCCGGTTAATTGTGGCCGGCGTGATGCGGGCGCTATGGCGGAAATTGGCGTAACCTTGTGTGGCGCGGAAACTCGTTGCGCGTGTCGAATTTATGCGTGCCGTTTCGCAGTGGAAATGGAAATGTCACCGGCGTCGACGTCATTTGTCGAACGGGAGAGAGCTATGAAAAGTGTCTTGCAAATAGTGGCGATGCAATTACGCGATCGTACCGAAATTCATTCTGCAAACATGCAGTAATCCTGGGTGGACTAACAGTTTTCATGGTAATGAAAGGAATTTATAAGCAGGCTCGCAAATTAATCTAGTCGCGTTGAAATTTCAATATATCGAGCTTAAATCAATTTTCACTGATGCGGAAAATTTCTCTCGCGGTTTGCGCCGGAATTGTAATTGTTATTTCGAAATAACATTTTGCTGCGAATAATACCTTTCTTTTTGCCGATGATATACGAATATACGGCGAACGTTAACTAGGAAAATAAAAATTGATAGGTGTATTATATAATATTAAATATAATATTTATTTTAGTATTTATTCAGAATTAGTGGTAATCTTATTAATAATCTTTTGAACAACTTCAGCTCGTATTAAGATTGCTCGATATTTAAGACCGCGTGGCACGCAAACAGTAGAACTTGAGGCTTAAGAAGACTTAAGAGAAACGATCACTTATAATCAAAACCTTAAGCAGCAATCTTGAAACGTAAGTAGCGCTGAAAATTCTATATGGTTAAAATTTCAAGTTTGAAGCTTTATTATTTGTGTCCCAGAGCTCTTATTATTACGAACTACAATTTTGTGACGTTAAATAAAATCCCGTATCTTTCATTTCGCAACGATAAACCGATAAATGCGAAACGTGAAAATTATTTGCGCCTAGGATTTATTGGACGGAAATTTTCTTCTCGATTTTATCATCGTTGCGCACAAATCCAACGGTCAAAGGGGGGTAAAAAGCGGGAGGAACACTCTTTACCTTGAGCAGTCAGCTTGCCCGCGAGTATGATAAAGAGATTTCTCGTCTCTCCCGTCTCTCCCCGGTCTGATCTGAGAAGAATGGCACGAGTGGAAGTGTCGAACGTGTGCCCGGATTGGCCGGCGTACTTTTTCGGGCATGGAGAACTCCAAGAAGTCAGGTGCAAGGATGTACATGCGCGGACGTCGAAATATTTCTGAAAGGAACGGCTGGCCAGGACGCGGACGAAGAACGAGAGTAGGGGGGAGGAGGGGTTAGAGGAGATCCGGAAAGTCCTTGGCAAAGGGTGCACCTCGGGTGCGCGGTTTCTCAGAGAGGAATGAACGAGAAAGATAGAAATGGCCGATCGTGTGCGCCGCCGGTGAAGAGAACGGGGTGGTCGTTCGTTCGTTCGGTCGTTCGTACGTGAAGGGTCGGTGTTAGGCAGTCGGAACATGGCATAGTGCGCGAGGGAAGGAATAGGCAGTCGCGGAGAGAGGAACCGACCACCGTTGGAATGTGAGCGGAACGAGGACAACGGGAGAGTCGGGCGAGAAGGAGAGAGCGAAAATCGAGAGCGACAGGGTGGTAGAGAGAGTAGGAAGAGGAACAGTTCCCGAAGAAAGATGCAGAGAGAGATAGAGAGAAAGAGAAAGAGAGGTAGCACGTAGAAAGCCAGGTCGAGTGAGTAAGAGCAAGAGCGGCAGGGCGAAGGATAGGGATTCACGGGGGATGGTGCGCACGTAGGGTCGCGCGCGACAGCGAACGTGGGTGTTCTCGAGAGAGAGGTTAAGAGAGAGAAAGAGAGAGAGAGAGAGAGTGAGAACGTTGGTGGAGGGAGCAGCGGTGGGGACCCCTAGGTGGAGGAAGTGGAGGAACCAGTAGAGTCCCGGCTTCAGGTCGCGACTCGCGGCAGCGTTCAGTTCGCAGGCGGGTGCCGTGACGCGCGGTAGGCTTGTGCGGTGTTGTGCGTAGTGCGTGTTTTCTCGTTAACAGAAAGTCAAAAAGAGAAAGGAAAAGAGCGGAGGAAACGCGAGGGCTTATCGAAGCTTTCTCAGGTCGCCCGATTCGAGAGACAGCGGTAACAATTCTCGCGAGTAACCCTTTGATACGAACGACGGAGGTTAGGTTATTTCTTTAACTGGACAGTCTCGACGCCAACGGACGTATCTATTCAACTGTTCGAGGGAGACGAGCTCTCGTACTGTCGTTTCGCGAATGTTTAGCTCAATGGAACCGATCGATCGTGGATAATGCGATATTTACCTGATCGCGCAAATCGGAGCACAACTTTCATAGCGTCACCGACGGCGGACGTCGTACGCGGAGACGAAGTGACGCGCAGATAAACAGATCGAAAGAGGTGCGAGTGGCTGTCTATCACCGACTCGCTACCAAGAGTTTATCGGCTCTAGTTCGTGGCAGGGCGTAATCAGGGAGCTCGTAAAGTGAGTGAGTGACAGTGACGGAAGTGTGTGATCGCCAGGGCGGCGGATGATAGCAAGTTCTTAACGACGCGGGTGTGTATAACGACGGGGAATCGGCTTTTCTCGAGACGACGCTCGTCAAACTCGAAACGGGCTTGCGGACATCTCGCGGTCGACGTTTCTAAGTGGTAAGTTTTCTGTATGACTCATAAATTTCGACGAACCAGCACAATCGGGAATGGAAACAAACAAAAGTCTAAGATACGCTTGTACCAGGCACTCAGAGATTAGATAGCAATATATGCACACCACGTTAAAAAACCATTACTAATGCTTCGATTATTTTCCGTTCCGTTTTCTAAGCTCGTAAATTCGTCGCATTTTTTTTTTTTTTGTACTAGCTAGAGATACTCGAAAGAGAATTATAATACCTAACATTTCATATCCAAGAGTTCTAAGAAAAGAAATAAGTTGACGATACATGCAGATGCATTATTAATAAAATGCATTGGAGGTCGAATATATTAAATATTTTGATGGGAACTTTTTTTATGAAAAGAAATTGTTTACGTTTTTCGAAGAATTTGACACACTCCGTTGACACGGCAGAAGTTTCGTTTGAGTTGTTAGCAATTTTTCGACATGTTTGTCTTAGTCTCAATAACTTCGTAATACTTTACTATTATGAAATATGTCAATATTCGGAGGGCTGATAAAATATAGACTTTCACGTAAGACTCAAAGGTGAGACTTGAAATGAATTATCGACATTGATATCTTATGACGAGTCGATGTAAAAATAAAAGGACGGTGAAAAGGGATAATTATATATCTTTTAAACAAGCACCATTGTAACTCTTAACACAACATTGAAAATTTTCCATTTTAATGTGTTGTTTGTTCGGATTAGATTTAACATCGTTAAAAGTAAATTAAAATATTTTAAATTATACGATAATATTCGTGTGGCGTGATAGCGTTTTATAATAAAATTTAATACAATTACGTGAAAAAATACGTAATATCTTGATATTTTATTTTGTTTTCGAAAAGAGAAAGATTTTCTTCATAAATTTATTTAAAGAAAAGCAGATGTTTTATATAAGAATATTGAAATATTTTTATTACGTTTTCATAATTGCACGATATTTTGGTTTATGTCTATAAATATTTATTCCTTTTTTTATGACAAATAACAAAAATTTAAGACATTATATTAAGAAAGCGTCGTAAATTAAGTAATAAATCATTTGAAATTTAGAAACACCGATATTTCTCTTCTGACGAAAATATCCAGGTGCCTGTCGCTATCGGTTTCTATCGCTCGTCAAATAAAAAGCGTGCTTAAATTCGAGTTATTTTTATTTCCCATAGAGGGAAAAATGATACCCGATTGCCGTGAGAAACGTGAAAGTTAACAGTACCGCCGTCGCTCGGCGGTTTGATAGCGAACGGTTGAAGTTTCTGGTCCACCTAGCGAATAGCTGCGAGCACCGCGAGAGTCATTTCGCGAATAATGCTTCACGGTAATATTCGCAGATCGATGTTTATGCCGTGGCGCCTGTCACGCGCAGTCTGTCGCTCCAAGCTCGCACAATGCAGTGAAACGCGAAAGTGATCCCACGCCGTGAAAAAAAAAGAAAAAAAAGAAAAAAAACGAGGAATAAAAATCGCGCGATCGTAAAATACAGAGGCTCTCGATCATACAAAACACATCTGCGCGCGTGTCACCGGTGCACCTAGGCTCGTAGAAAAAAAAAATGATGGGGACCAAGTTTTCAAACCCAATTTAAAGTTCGCGCTGAACCGCCGAAATTTAGTACCATGTGGCACACACTAATCTCGTATACGAGCTGTCATTATTGCTGCTCCTGTTTACGACAGGCCCTTTGATAAATATGAAGCCGATCTTTCTCATTAATACACGCAATTTACTGGCCACAAAATTATTGGATTGTTTAATATTTAAAATTTATTTACGGGTGAATTTACAGGCCATGGCTGAGCGTGACAAAATCTCGATTCCTAATTGATCTCTTTAAATGAAAATTTAATTGTTACTGCTTAACGCAATAATTAATTCAGATTTAGCAAAATTAAAATAATGTGGTAATTTGTAAATTGCTATATATGCACAATATACTTTTCGTGTCAATTAAATGAACAATAATTGATTCCTCTACTTTAACATCGCAGTCAAGACGACATTTCGCGGACTATTTTCCGTCGATGAAATTGCAAATCTTGAAATAAAAGCGACGTCCCGGCTCGTTTCGCGAGTTTTCCATGTAAGTTGACAGTGATCGGCCTAATTCTAACGGCGCGTCCCACTTTTTTTTTTTTTTTTCTTCTTTTTGTGAAAGTTTCCGAGTATAACGGCGTTGTCTCCACAGTTCAAGGCGGTGAATTTAAGAGCATTGTCGTGTCGTTGAGGCCAAAACGAAAATAAGACAAGTTTGAACGAAACCCTTTGCACCGTGCCCACTGCGGGAAATTTTTCTTTCTCCGTTAGAATCTTTTTGTTGGGAATGTCCGTAAATCTTAATTTATCTAAGTCAACGAGTTTTTTTTTTACCGCTTAAAATTTATAGGAGAAAGGATATTCGTTCGGTTGTCTTCTAATACAACGCGTCTTCATGCTGTCTCTTCATGCTAATAAACTATCGACAAAGCAAGAAAGTGTTACGAACAAATTATTTAATCGGTTTAATAGTTTGTTTCGCGTTGCTCTAACATTTTCTAGCATTACAATATTTGTTTTTTTTTACGGATTATTCTTATAATCGCGTATAATACCGGAAGCGCATATAAAATTGTTTTTGAAACGGATTATCTCGTGGATAATCTCTCTAAACTATTACATTATACGTAAAGTATATTATTGAGACGTAAAGAATGTGGCGAGAATTTTTAAAGTGAAGCTGGGATTTTTTTTTTCTTTTTCCTAATCCGTACATAGGCCATAAAGTTCTGAAGTTACCTGAACTGCGTTGATGGGTAGCATCTAACGCTACGGTATGAGCTAACATCTCGTGAACGTAGGATTTTTAGTAGTTCGTAAACGTGTTACAAGTGACTTTACGAATATAGTATGATAAAAAATATGACGGTAGCGAAAATGATGAATGGTAAAAGCACGCGGTGAATCACTCTTATATTGTAATCTTTGTGCTGTATGATATACGACGTGAAAATGAAATATTTCGTCTCGACGCAGTCGAGACGAAATATCTTTTTCTGATTATACATGATGGAAAATCAGAGTGCGCGTGGAAAAAGAAAAAAAAAAAATAATAAAACGCACAATTTTTCATATCTATTGCAAACGTTCTTCTTTACGTTTATTAAGAAGTAGAAAGGAAATTATTAAAACTTTCATAATTACATTTTAATGGCGTATAATTAGATAGATTCGGTAGCCGTCGCTAAGTTCGACTTCCGACTTTTCGTAGAATTCTATGAAAGCGAATTTGTGCTAGGTGATTGAATCGTTCTTGCGCCAAGAGTACATACAAAAAACGGAGCAATCGATACGATTCGTCTCTTTGATATCGCGGTGATTCGCGACGTGTCGCATTTCCATAGGTTGAAGAATGGGCTCTCTCGTGAAGTGCGAAAAGATTGTCGCAAGCGCGAGAGATGGTGCGCGTGGATAACGCCGCGGCCGTCGGGTGATGTTTCACCCAGGCTGTCCTACATCAGGATCTTTACCGGCTATCTCCTTTAAGCTCGCTCTTCTCGTGGAAGGTCCTTCGCGGTTCCGAGACCGTTTGCGTTTCCCGCACTTCCAGCTCTCTTCTCTTTCTCCTCCGTCACTCTCGCATGAAAATTATTCTCTCGTTCGCCTTCCGTCGGACGGAAAAAGCAATCTGTTAACGGATCTCATTCTTCATCCCTATACGAAAAAGCGTCTCTTCGAATCTGCTTTTTCTCCTGAAAGGATTAGTAATATTAGCATTCGCATCTCGATACATGCCAATCTCCCTTAAATAAAAAAAAAGAAATTGATGTCGTTTTATCGAAATTATCGTGGTTTAAATTAAATATTGGCATATTAGACTTTTTATCTACAATATTAATTTTTATCCTGAATGTAGTTAAATTTTATTTATCATAATTTATTATATCTTTTAACGTATTATTTTAATGATTATTTATTAGTTTTATTTATATTTGCGTTTACACAGAAGATACATTACGACATTTATTTTGTATTGTGTATAATTGTATAATTGAATATCTTTTATATCAAAAGCAATGAAGAATAATATCTGTTATGGGTATAATAAACATTAAACGTTGACCGTTAAATATTATTTAAATGCGTTTTATCCGTAAATAAGATTATCATTTTATACAATTCTGGCGCATTACGAGCATATATTTGACGATTCGGAAAGAACGTAGCGTTTGTAACATGAAAATTTGAGGCGTTCTATTCTGTTACGTGCGATAATAAAGTAGCATGGCATATTAAATTAGTCACGCAGACTGTAGCACGCAATTTGCATTGAAATTGTAAAGGTATCGGCAAGCAACGGCATTCATTTCGTACAAGAATATTAGTGGCTGTAAAAAAAGCATGTATGTACGTACGCATATGATTAACTTTTTTAAAAAACACTTTCGCAACCGACAGATTATTCTGATAATTCTTACATTGAATATTTTGTAATTTTTGACTTCAGTTTTTACGGTAATATTTTATACGTTTTATATTAGACAAGTGAGCTCTTTTAGAACGTTAATGATTTAATCGATAATATCAAAATAATGATTTAACTTGAATTTTTCTTTAAAATTCCTTTTGTGGAAAAACATTATTTTAGAGCCGCCGTGAGATACGTTTTAACTGTCCGATGTCAACGTACGATAATAGTCCTTCCTGTCCGGCTTTCGAACGGTTAACATATTCGACGAACTCGCGATATCATGGGACGTACGGAATCGTCTTTCTCCAACAGAGACGAGATAACAGCGCGATCGATAGAAGGTCGGATAGAAGACTCCTTAGTATGCATCATTTGTCGCGTTTATCTAATCCCGAGCGAATCAATGAGAGCGGATCGAACGGACGCCTAAATTTATCGCCGGTCCTTGGCGTGCTCGCGCGCATCTGTCGCTTATCTGTTAATCCACGTGTGATTTCGTCTCTCTTGACGGCGATCGGGGGCGACGTCTTAAATAGCCTGGCAGATAAGACGGGAGACCGGCAAGGGCCGGGCACTCGAGACAGTGTAAGACCACGGCCGACAGACGGACACGCTCACGCGAAATCTCGTTTCGCGAGTAGCCGCGATAGAATCTCTCTGCTCGTGTATGTGCTCAGCTGTGAATTTCGCGTCCGTGCGCGGGTATATCGATCACGGGTTTATTTTATGCCTCTATAAATTAAGCGGCGTTAACGCGCCCTGATACGACTTCCAAGAATACACCACGCTCTTTAGCATATCGCAGTTTCATTTCCGCGTGTGACGCGCGACCGTGTGCTTGCGCGTCATATCGGCCTTAAAAAAAGAATTCGTTAAAGGGCGAATATGCATTTTATACTCACCCGCGGCTGACGTAAACGAATCGGTAACCTCTTCCAGCGTAATTTTCTACGTAACTTACGGTCATTTGTAACACCTAATTCACATTCAGCGGTTTTCTCGAAACCGATTACTTTTCGCGATAAATATTTCTCGCGCTACACGGTAACTTGCTTTCCGTCTTTCTAGTCTACCTTACGTTAGTCCACTCCCGTAACGTTTATAATATCTTTTATAATTTATATCGTGTCGTATATATGATTATACATATATAAATCTAGCTTTATAAGATCTGATATATTTACTATTAAAACGTATTGCCCGTTCTATTCTCTTTTGTTCCGCTCGGCCGACACCCACATAAGCCCCTGACACCCTTTCACTTCACCGACAAATCACGCATTTGTCACGTATTTCCGCTCGCGCTTATGCATGTGCCGGCTTTTTCTTAACATCCTGTCGCCTTATGCAACACCTTGCCGAACGTCGAAGCCTGAGAACACGAGATATCGCCACGTGCATTGTTCTCCGGTTCATCTGATTTTTCGACGAGACTTTATCCGGGAAAAATCTAACTTTCTTAGAAAATTTCAACACCTGAGAAATTGGGTGACGCTTCCCAAGAATATACATCACGCGCTTCGCTTTGCAATCACGGCGACGATTTATTTATATTAAAAATAAAAGTATCTTATGCAGTATTTTTTTACATTATGAAAACTGACAGAAGTATTGAAACAAATATTGGTAACCATTCTATTAACTTCAAGACATTATTAAAAAAAAAAAAAATAAGAAAAAGAAAATTACAACATTTTTTTAATATCTGTTATGTAGAAATAATTTATAAACAGTATTGAGATTTTTCTCTTGCCGTAGTCTCGGTGCCTTGGAAAAGGTTGACTTGTGACACGATAGCGAGCGTCAATTAATATCATTAGTCGCTAAAGCTTGATAATGCCAATTAGTGAAATCCGGGCGAGCGCGGCGACCCTCGGTGTTTGACACCCTCTGCAAGCCCAATTATCCTAATCCGAAATGAACAACTACGCGCCGTAGTACTGCCAAACATTCATTCGCGCTGTAACAATTAACGATCGTCATTCCGATATTACTGTACGGGTCCTCGTTAATTCCTCGCGCGCGACTCTTTATTTAAATTATCTGTCAGCGTCGGGTACAGCATAATAATTATGGGACGGGATGAATTCGACATCAAAGGTCGAATAACTCGCTGCGGAAAGTCATTGTTCGTTGCTACGCATGCGTTTCCACTGGCATCCTGCGCGAAATGTCAAGCTAATCGAAGAGATAAGTGGGCGAGGATGATTGTCATATCTTTTACAAAGATTGATTTATACCCGGAGATATAAATTATTACTTTCCATTACGACGTGCATATTAACGGTCTCTGCGCAATTGCATTTAATGAAGCTGGTAAAAGTGGGCAAATGTATTCATTACAAGAGTATAATGCTACCATTGTCAGTTGAATTTTAAGGTTAGCAGTTTTAGAATATTCAACGCAATTAAATTTGACATGTTTGCCTTATCCGCTTACTCCTCCAGTTAATTATTATTCAATAATATGGCAATTCTATTCCTTTGTGTTCTCTAGCGTTTCGCTAAGACTATAGCGAAGCTTGTGAATTTCGATTGAGTTTGGATTGTTAAGGACTTGTTGATAATTCGATTTGGCAAAGTTGCTTATCCCTGTCTCTTGAATTTGCACTATCACTTCCTAGAATCTGTCTAATTAATAATCTTGCTTTGAATTTCTCGAAACAGTAGTGCTGAAGGAATCTGAGTGGAGAACATGTTCAAGTTACCACTATATCAAAATTGTTATTAATTTCCCGACTATATATACTCGTGTAATTACGTCGGGAAGTATTTACAAAAATTACATAAATAATGCTGTAATTAGAAATATGAATATTTTATTACGTATTCAATTAATTTTTTACTTTGTTGTTTTTTTAATGAAAGTTATATTTTAAATGCTTCGCGTTTGTCATTTTTCTGAAAGCACCAAACGACAGATTTGTAGAAGTATTTTAATAATGATTTCGTTCAATTACATCATTCTACCAGTAGCCGGTCTTTCGACGATCATTCTCCATGATCGACTCGTGTCTCGCGCCTCGCCCATGTGGTGCTATTAAGGCGTCGAGTTAATCGACTGATCAGAGGACTCGTCCAGACCGGAATGATCGTTGAAGGTAATGATAGCCGCGAGGAATGCTAATGTAAGGGGCAAATGAAACGAAGTCTGCCCTCACGTTTTGTCACTCGGCGTATAATTTTGCTGTGGAAAGTCCAATGAAAGATGGCGAAATGTAGAGAGGACGGGTGAGAGAACGTGAAGGCTGGTGGGACCCAGTGGGCTAAGGCGCGCTTACAAATTACGGAGAGAGCGTAGTCACTACCAGCCGCTGGGACGACCCGGTAATTTGGGAAGGGCGATGAGATTAAGCTGCTCCCCGAAAACCATCATTTCATCGCGACAAAGGTGCGCATTACTCGCGATAGGACGGCAGTACGACAGGCGTACTTATGCCTTTTGACTTGCTAATACCGAATTGGCCTCGCATACCCGCTCCATCCATGCCTCTTAGTTGATATTTTCGAATTTCTGCGCGATCAATATGAATGTGATTACATTACGTAATCGATATCGATTGTAAGAACCATTTCTTTTAACTCAAATTTAGGATCGTTTCGCAAATGATATGATAATTTTATTATTTTACTTTTTATTATCGTAAGAAAAAAATTTTAACTTGTATTAGTTTTTTCGCTTCTATTTAAAATTGAATTAAAGATCCAACATTTTTTTTTCTCCAAAATTTTTTTTTTTTATGAGAGACATAACTTTATCTTGAATTAATGTACATGTAGGTATATCAACGTGAGCTTTTTGTTGAGCAGATGGTTCGATCAATATCTGCTGCCTATCCTCTTCGACATTTCTAGACTAAAGTAGAAATCGTCATTTTACCACAAGGAAAGCGTATTAGAGGTCCCCTTTGATTTGCTAATTTCTAACTGCCCGCGAGCAGAACTCGCTCTTTGATCTTTTACGTGTATTAACGACGCTACGTGGGTGTTAAGCTAGCGTCGTAACGTCCTTGATTTTCATGATTTTGCTAGTACGATAATGAAGTATCGATAAATTTTATTAAGACATAGATAATAGACGGTCTTTCGCTTACATTAGACAATCGACGATATTTTAAAATAATAGAATTATTTTGCATAAATTTTAAAATTGCATTCCGCAATTTTCAATTTACAACGCAGCAAGATGGACAATGAGATGCTTATTAATCTGCTTCTTACGATTAGTTCTGGTGATTGTATTCGTGTTCTCTAATTACGATTTCATTCTAAGAAAAGCTGCAAAAGCGAGACGCCGTTCTTTACTCGTTACGCGAAATATAAATCTAGAATTTCAAAGCAAAATGCACCAAGTGACAGGGAGATAGGAGTGATATAATTAATCGAACTATAATTCCTTTCGCTGTTTTGACTTGCTAATTCGCGAATTCGATGCCGCCCGAGGTCGCGGAAAAGCGCGCGTCCGCTTTTGTCGCGAGAAATTTTCATCGGCGTCGTTATATTTCATACGTATTGTCCGTTCCGTTCCGTCACGTTCGGAATCCGGCCATTCAAGCTTTTGTCGCGCGTTAAAATCCCGAAGTATGAACCGAAATGATTAATCGAGTATCGGTATATCGTTGCGCCGCGGCGATCGATGTCGATATTGATGTAGATTTTTTTCCCGTTCGCCCCGGTAAGCGGGAAATCAAATAAACGACGCTATCACTGCGTCGGCCCTCGCGGATAACGAAGTTTGTTTTTTTTTTCCTCCTCCCCCCGGAAAACTTTGGCGCATCGCTGATCACGTTGTTTCGGTTCGCATTTTCGATAAACTGATTTTAGATGACGTTACGCGAAAAATTAATGCCCCGCTACGGTTCATCACGTGCGAAAAAGTAATTCTATTTTATTTTTATTAATATTCTATTTTTGATGTTCTTTAACGTGTTCTAAAAAAAACTTCACAGCAGTCTGTATTTTTCTTCTTCTTTTTTTTTTCTACTAAGAATAGCAGTAGAGAAACGATATTATAGAATATAAGGGACAATAAAATTCGAGAAACTTAGAGATTAATATCGTTTTCGTTTTCAAAATAAATTTTTTTATTACGTTTCCTCTCACGATTTACGAACGTAAAAGCAGCAGGGAAATCGAAAGGCAACAGATAGCCCGCGTCATCTGCGTTGGATGACAAATGTTGGCCGTTAAGAAATAGACGAGAGGCTCCATATATCATAGAGATAATTATATTATAGTGCTTCTGGCGAGTATTTTTGGGCATCTGACATCAGGCGGTGTCGCACAGAGTACCACTGGTCCCTCCCCTATCCATCGCGCCCCTCTCATCCGGTACTGCACGCTTGTATCGTGCGAAGATAACAGAAATATATCCTATTACAAAGGGGTAAAACATGAAATTGTTTATCATTTGTCCCTTCGACCGTATCCAGGCATTAACAGAGATACGCGCAGCTGCATCTGTTGCGAATGTCTCTCGTCTACGGGCAAGCAATAATCCGCGTATAGAAAACTATCTGAATTATCATTTTACAGAGGGGTCGCAGAACCCTAAAATCATCCTTATAGTAACAGATACAAGGATTATACACTGCAAAAAAATAAGAATTATTTTGGCCCCGCGAAATAATTTAGATTGGGAGGATTATAACGTTTTATTTTAAAAATTGAAATGAGAATTCTTATCTCGTGATTAATGTTAATTATGGAATTCTTTCTGTCACGGAAACTTTTTTTTTTTAATTTTTATTTTACTAAATACACTTGAAGAGCGTTGCTTTTATATATTAATTATTAATTTCACGAAAGTGGTCCAAATTGTTGATCGACTCTTCGCTTTTCGCCCGCGATCTCTAATTACACGTATGCATATACGTTTGTAATTCCATTATATACACACTCCTCGAATGTGATCGGTATATTGAACGGATTTCTCCTCTCTCGTGATAATCAGTTTGCAGATAAGCTAATTCCAGAATTTAGTGCGCTTGTACGCGATGTTCTGCCTTGTGCACATCCAAATTGTTCTTACAGCGCGATTTTAAATGATCTCGCAAAAAGCAGAAATTAGTATCAAACAGCTTTTAACGAGAGTAAGGAGTAATCTGTGTGCGCCGCGCTTGGTGGCAAGAGAGAAAGAGAAAGGGAGAACTATTATGCAATTCTCTTGTGCCCGCCGGTGCATTCGCGTGGTCGCGAGCAAACGGCATTCTCATGAGCTCGAATTAATCCACGGCTTGTGTTGTGACCATCAAAGAACTCTCTCAACGAAACGTCAGCGGCACACGAATCGTTGCTTCGCTTATACTATGACTTTAAGCGCTCTCGATGATGGGTCCTCAAGTACATTCGAGCCTTTGCTTTTGTCCGAATGCGGGAGTTATAAAGGCCCCCATTTTCGCCTTGCATTATTAAATATTTACGTGCCGTGAGAATGACACTAAATTTCCAATGTTGCGAGTTATTAAAATGAGAAATTCGTCTAAACAATTAAGTACGTGCAGTTTCTCACGCCGCTCAGTCGTATTAAATAATTGAAAACGAATTAATTATCAAATCTTTGCAACGATTCGTAGCGATTCGCAGCGTACTTGATTTTATTAGAAATTTTTTGGTGCAAAGTCTCGATGTACCGTATGAAGTGAAAATTAGCTTCAACCACTACGGATCATCACTGGTATAAGATGCCCATCGATCGCGTTCAGATTCTCTTATCCTTCGTTGAAAACTTTCTTTGCTTCTCTCGCGGAGCTTAATGAGGAAACTTCGAGGCGAAGCTATCGCCATTTTAGTGTCACGTTCAAGAATAAGCTGATTCTTAGCAGCGCTTGTACTTTTTGAAGAAGTGCAGTCGCTTTTTCATTATTCTTCGCTTCACTGACGATGCTGTTCCCCCGTTCACCTTTTGTCTTATTATTTTCTACGAAGACGTAGCTAATAGTGTGTGCACTTTTAGCACGAGATAATCAGTAATAGCTTTGTGTTCATTAAATTACAGATATCGTATAATAATAGATCGTGGTGTTAAATAATGATTTAATAAACTCGTGAATTTTTATCGCTCTAGTTCAACGTTCGTCGGAGTTGCGCGCGTACAAATAGCAGAGTCAGTGCTGCATCTCGAAATGTATCTTTTATTTTATTTCGGTGCCACAGCTTTTTAATTATATCACTTTAGCGCGAGTAGCATCGTACAAATTGAGAGTGAACGGAGAACAAGCCGAGAGGGAAGACTCGGGGATGCAGTCAGGTAAATAAATTTGTCGAAGTCCTTGTGTCGCGTCGGCCCGGTTATGGGCGGCATTCGAAGTATGCGGTGCAAATGGACGGAGGGTGAGCGCTTTAAACGTCCCGACAACGGTAATCGTGTTTAAATGAGAGTGCAATCTCAGACGCAACTAATTGCCCCGATTCGACCTTTTTTTCCGGCTTGTCGACGTTCAAAACGAAAATCTATCTCTTTTTAATGAGCTCGACGTGTCGGCGTGAAGGTATTATTTTCCGAAGTTTAGTTTTTACGATAATAATCAAATGCGGAAACATATAATTTCCTGCCCCCGCCTCGTTATTTATCCCAATTAATCTAAACAAGATGATTTCGAACGTGTAACGTAGCAGTAAACTTTATGGTGTCAACTCTCAATCGTAAACTTTCCGTCCTCCGTTTTCATTAACATTTAACTCGCTGGTCTAAGCTGTGAACTCTCGAAACTGCCACCTTCTAACTTTGCAATGCTTATGTTTCAACTTTCAAGTCGCATTTCAACTCTCTATTTGCGACACACATATAAATTGCATAATTATATGTATATTAATATATTATTATCTTTGAACATATAGACAAATCGCTTTAGGAACACTTATATTCTACTGGGTAATTTTTTCTTTTTTATTTTTTCAGTATTAAAGTATTGTTTCGTTTTACAATATTATTGTGAGTGATAAAAACTCGAAGCTGCACTTTAATATCTATTAAAGTTGATTTCAATTTACTTCGATTACATTCGATTGAAGAGTTATCAATGGATTAACTTACGAACTAAGTCGGCTGGACAATTAGATTGCTTTTAACCTACTCTCACGTGGAAAGTACTTGAATTCCAAGAATGAAAAAAGGCATTACTGTCGACGTTTCTTCTTTTAGTCCGACGCAAGGGATATATATATATATTTTTTTCTTTTTTTGAAAGGTGAGCATTACATCTCACCGTAATGCTACCGTGGGTCGACGTCTAATGATAGCGTGCCCGGGTTCTCCCTGGTGTATATAACCGACGACTCGCATATTCGCGCAACCGCGCGTAGAATTTCCGCCTGTTAGCCTCTCCACGTCGGCGGGCGTTTCCGCAAAAGTCAAGAGAAGCTCGAACGAATCCGCTGGATCGCGATGTAACATCCTCCGCAAGAGGTTGTAACATTTCCGACGCTTCGACGCGTTCGTTAATTCGAAGAACGTTTGAAAACCCGTCGGGCCCGTACCGCAATTTCGTTCGGAATGTGACGTATTGGTTTCTTCTTCGTTCCGAAATAGAAATCTCAATAATGTGGATTGTCACTCGTATTTATTTCTCTCGCGTCTTAATTTTATCGAAAGTTGATCTATTCACTCTCAAGAGATATTTGTAATAATTGTAATAATCGTAATAATAATTGTTACGCGCGTAATAATATCTATTGTTTTCGAAGCACACTTAAATAACTCTTGCTTTCAGGAAGATTCAATATTTTAAATAAATTTAGGACGGATATATTAAAATTACTGACTTATCATTTCTGTCTTTCTACTTCAAAATTTATCATGTCATAAGCAGAAGGTGGCAATTAACGCGAAAAGCACTCTCCAGTGCAAGTACCGTTTCGAAGTGGAGTCATACCTTTTGCAAGTCGATAAAGTTCGCTTTGGGTTTCATAATCCTCGGAAGTAATTAGATGTGAGGATTGACACCACTCTTGTCTTTCGCCCTAGCGTTTTAATTTACAGTTCTATCGGGTGCTAAAATAAATTAAGTTGCGAACATCGTTAATTTTTGGCAAGAAGCGATTCACGCGTCGTTTTGTCACGTACTAAAATGTCGCATAAATAGAATTTATCGAAAGCTGTTTTTCGCAAAGAAACTAGCGAGTATGAATAACGAAATAACTCAAGAAAATTTTTACTTTCCTTCTTTATTCTATTTTCGCACTGCTAGATACCGAAAGGATTTGTTGTCGGCCAAAAATATGTACAGTAATTAAGTAATACGCTGTTTAAGTAATACCTGTTAATTCCTGTTAATACCTCTACCATGTAGACCAAATTTCCGCACGGTTTACATCTAGAAGAGTAAATAACTGAACTAGTAGTATGAGCCTTTATGCTGCGAATATAACGACTTAGCAATTAAAAGATTACGGGTGCGAACAATAATTTTACATCACATTTTTTTTTTTCATGCAGTTAAATTAATTGTGAGGTAATTGATTTTCTGATTTTGATTTTAACAAAATTTAATTACTCGTTGAAAAATATATAAACAAAAACGTCAGGAATAAGAATAGAACGAAAAAAAAAAAAAATGCGGGAGCGAGTGGATTATGAATGCGGTTTGCGTATAATTTTATAAAGAAGTCCTCGGAGCACGCATTTGCGATTTCAACTTTTCTGGAATAACTAATGCTGGCATTTTTAGAGTAGCCTGGAGACTGAAGTATAATTAGCCTTAACTTACAAAATCTCGCCCAACCGGGTGAGCTTTTAAGGCGCGTAATCGACATTAAAGGGTTTAAAAGTTTTGCAGACATTTTCCGAGCTTTTATTCCAGGCGTAAAGCGAAAACATAATTTAGATCGAATTTCAGAAGCGTTTTAGAGCAATTATCCTGCATATATTGATCATCAGTGCCTCATTTAACGCGAAAAACTTTCTTTTAACTTTTCATTTTTCTCAAGTTTACATTGTTCGGATTTATAATTCATTCTTTATTGTGCGAAACATCTTTATTATAGTTGAGACTTACCGAAAGTATACATATAATATAAGTATATTAAAGACATGTGCACAAACGTGATATTTTTATCATACGTTAATATCTGGCTTTAAAAAAATTATACGTAAATTTAAAATAACAGTAAAAAAATTGTATTCCTTAAATTGTAAGTAGGATTTTTTAATAATTTATCAGTAATCGATAGTATTAGTAAATTAAAAAAAACAAAATTTTATTAAACGATTAATACGTGATGATCGCGTTTAAGCAAGATTAGAACGGTATTTCAGCGCTTCGCTTAGCGAAGGTACTCTCGATGCGAACCTAATCTCCACGTGATGTCCGCAACTATGCCATTGACTCGGTCGGAAGGAAGGCTTGTATATAGATCGCTTTCATCGCTCCCTTTCGCTTTCCACTCGTGTGCGCGCAAGCCACCTTTGCTATTTCGCCTTCGTCTTCGTTTCTCGTCCGTTCAATCTATCAGCTTATGCTTCTCTTTATCTCTTTCTTCCTTACTGTTTACCTTTCTTTTCTACTTTCAAGCACGCTCGTTGTGAAACGCTTCACGCGATAATGCGGTTAAACACGTAGGCGTGGGGATATACTGATTCGCGCGCATCGTTGCGCTTTCTTCGATTACGTTTCATATCTCGAGGCTATGATACTCATCAAGGATGCTGGAACACTGCCTGCGATTGAAGAGAGCGATACGATGTTTAAAAGAGCGAAATGTATCAGGTTCTTGCGGATTAATACTCGCGATCAACTTTTCATGGCGCGTTTTGTTTAAGAATAATGAACACAGTTTCTTTTTTTTTTTCTTTTTTCTTTTTTATTTTTTTTTTACATTTATTTTATCATTTCCAATATCGTTATACGAAATATCAATTCTTCGATGTTATACCAAATATGTGAAAGGCGGTATTCGATTCATCTCGAAATACATTTCTCTCTCCCTCTCGCCCTTTCGCGCCAAGAATTTTCGGAGAAGGTCCTGAATAGGAGAAGAGCGATATTTCCGTTTCCGCTTCATTCGCGTCACCCTCTTAGAATTCCCTGCATCTGCGAGCCTCTTCAACTTCGTGGCTGGCGCGAAGAGCTCATCGTCTGCGGAATACGAGTGCGCGAATTTCGTACTCTTGTCTGACTGTGGTGGGCGATTCGTTTCGGCGGTAACAGGGTAACGCGATTTTCTCTCGTCGTACGCGGCGACCAAGAGTGGCCGCGTTCGCATCGGGTTCGGATGCCATAAATACGCGAACGTGCACGGGGAACTAACGGCGTGTGCCAGGAGATGCCGGCCATTTAACCTGTAGATCGATGCGGTTGTAGTAAAACGTCACAGTCTGCGTGGCATCTTAGTTAAGTTGGAAACGCTGGCAATTGATCTTTCGAAACTGACGACACAGATGCGGCCGATGACATGGCTGATAAATCGGAAGTTGTCAATGGAGAATTTTCAACCAATTTAGATATTTTAACAGTAAATTTGTGATTCTTTTTTAATTATGCACTATAATTAAAAATTTTTTTTTCTTTTTTTTTTTTTAATTGAAGTTTTACTTATACTTTTTTATTTGAGATTTAATTATTAAAATACATACAGAAAATGTAATGTAGAGAATGAAATTATGTATTATAATATAATAATATAACGAATATTAAATTTCACAATTTTTATATAATTACCAAACAAATTAAAAATATTACTGTCGAAATTAAATCCAGAAAATTTGAAATACTTCTTCTTTTGTTATCTAATACATTACAGTCGTACAAAAATTTATTCGAGTGATCTGTTAATAATTAATATTTAATTGGCAATACGTACGGTGATCGTGCTATATTTTCACAACCGCAAGTAACGCACAGGGAAATATTTTCGAAATAACGTCTCGAGTGTACGTGATAAATTTCTAGGCCATCGATGTCATCCCTAACTGAGAGAGTTTTAGTACTGGAAGCAACTTGATCCCAGAGAACTGAATAAATCTTGCTCTTCCTTTCGTTCCTTTTCCTCTCTTTCGCCGCGAAGAAATAGTGACCGCCGGATGCGATGGGATACGTTTACAAGCTTGCAAAGTGCCCGGGCACGTCGAACGCTATTGCCTGTCGAGCCCTCGTTTATAACAACGTAAGACATCGCGCGGGGTAACGATCGCGCGGTGGGCAGTAAAATCGCGCCTCCTCTCCCGCGCCGCTAATTCCACGAGGATGTCGCCGGCTAAATAATCGACCGGGTCTCTTTCTCTCTCGTGCTGCGACAGCGGCGGCCCGGAATCTGGCATACTCACGTTCTGCCACGCGATTTTAGTGCGCCTGGATCGCTCGCGGAATAACGGAGCATTCGGAATTAACGGCCCGTTTTACGCGCGCATCAGGTACTACCCGGAGATATCTATGCACTTAAACCGCGCCGCCAACATCCGCAGATAGCCCTATCAAAAAGTCACTTTCGTGAGAATGGCGATCGCCTGTGGCAGCCGTTTACCGTGATCTTCGCATAAGAAATGGAAAAAAGGGGGCCGGTGCGACGGGGATTATATGAAACGAGGTAGAAACAGTATTAAGTATCCCCAAGTTTGAGATACCTGAGAGACCTGAAAAATTTCCCGTCGAATTTTCCTTTTTTTTTTTTTTTTTTTTTTTTGACCCGAGATTAACTTTAAAATTCATTGTTGAACTTTTTATCATTTATCTTTCAACACGCGTGCAGAAATAAAGTTTCGACTTTTACGAACTTGGCATATCTACCAAGTTTCTGAAGTTGCTGACGTCAGAATTGCGAAAGAATTCGAAATGGTGAATCTAATACTTGAGAACTGCTCCTGTTTGCATGATCTCTGTATAAGAACGGTGCTGATTGTGAGTTAGGTAGAACGGCAAAGCTCGGTGCATCGCTAACAATCTGTAATACTTTCCCTCCACTTAGGAGAACACTGATACTTCAGTCGAGGATCCTTATTTTCAGTTAGTTAAAGATCGTTCCTTATCATCGCGGGTTATTCCACCAACTTGACGTAACCGTACTGCCCTACTTCGCAAACGACTGTCGCGCTAAATTGCTAGGCTTTGCTTTTGTTCAGCCTATTAGCGGTATAAGTATATAGACGTCTCCTGTACTTTCGGTACGAGGAGAAGGAAAACGGAGACGACGACGACGACTATTCGTGCGAAACGTAAACCGCCGGGAGGAAGAGTGCCTCCGTTCTCGCCGTGCCGAGATACCATAAATACGGTGGAGGAACGACGTTGGTCGGGGTGAACACCGAGAGCTCCAAGCTCCCACGTGCTATTGCTGTCGCGATCGTCGTTCGTGGGCGCGTGGGCGGATGCCAGCTTGCACGACACGACGTAGAACGCGAGATGGGTAATAAGAAGAGTGCGCGCGATACAAGGTTTGCTGGACGAGTGTGTCTACATACGCGTCGCCTCGTCCCGCCTCGTTTTCGAGCCCTTGCACGCGTGTCCCCGATTCCCTTGGATGGCTTCTGCAATACGTCTTGGAATCTCTCTCCTCGACTTGAAAATCGAGACCGCGCGCGATGCAAGTCTCGAAAGACTTTCAAGAATATTTTTCCACTGAAATAATTTTGATAGTATTTTCAGACTTTTTTCTTTTCTTAAAGAAAAATAAATAATAATAATATTAATATTGCTTTTAAAAAAGAATATATATATCGTAAATATCACGTATATTTTCGTTACGCAATTAAAGATTGATATTAATATTTCCATTTCGACAAAACTGCAATGTATATTTACTATTTAGATTTTTTATTTCTGGTAGTGCGTCGGTGGCTTGATACAAATAAGCCCGCGTCAAGTTTTTTTTTTTTTTTTATCGCGAGCAGAGCGTAGATAAAATCAAGATGCCCTAAGGACATTCGTATACGCTTTGTAGTCTCACGCGCTACCCTTCGGCCTGAATCGTAACAAAGGGCGCATGAAACCACGTTGCGTGCGGGCTTAATTAATAACGCCGGCTGCGACAGGCCTTGTTTATTTGCATCTTATCGACGCCGATGACAGAGATACCGGTACGTCATCGATCACTGTCCGGCGCGAGCGAAACATAATCGGTCGTACTGTGAAAGATACCTGCGCCGCGTGTGTCACTCGGCGGACCCGGCTTTGCACCACGCTGTCCCGAATTTCCGGACGCCATCGACGCGCGCAACGAAGAAGGATCACCGGACAGTCGGACGGGCTCGTATCTCGAACTGCTACAGGCGACCGAGTAGATTTCAACTGTGTATCATCTCGGCGAACGATCTCGGAAACGATAGGCTCGAACAACGGGTGGTAGCGACGCGTGCATGGCTTCTGTTATCACTAACTCGACTTCTCCACGGCGCAAATCGATATAGGTATTCCCTTGAGAAAAAAAAGGCCGGCTTTTAATTAACGTTATCGTTCACACTGACGGTCGAGCATTCAATTACGAGAAGCGGTGCTTACCATATCTGTCATGTGCACTGCACGCCAACTCTCGTTTTCACCTTCCAAAATAAATTGTATTTGGAATGCATTTATTATTAGAAAATTTTCAAACCGCGCTGCGCCGCTGATGCACGTCTTGTATCTTGCGGCTCTATCGAACGTCATTCTAATTCGCCCTTTCGCGCTATCTCCCGACACGCGGAGGGTGATGAGCGTATTTCCGAAAGCTCGGCATCGGAAATCCGTGTGCGGCTGTCCGGTTATCGTTCCTTGCGGCGGAACGCGGAAATTCGAGCTCGCGCCGAGGGGAGAGAATCCGGTCTCGCGCGCGCTTTCCGCACCCGTCGACTTCCGTTGACGTGAGGGTGCCTGTCGGCTACGTGCCGGGCTGTTTATTACCCGCCGCAGGCGCTTTCGATCGCGAGCAAATTCATTCTTCCCCGTAATCGTGATCGTCGGTTAACTCAACTACAGCCGCGCCTCTCCCTCTTCGTGTACTTAAGGGTGGACGCCCCAACAATTTCCCCCTTGCCAAGTTTAAGGAACGTCATTAGACGACTCCAATGCTTTTATCGAATAAGAATTTTCAACATATATATATACCTCGAGATATCGAGACCGATGATTTCTTTTATTTTTACTGCTTCAAAACTTGCTTCACCGGAGCCACCTAACTTTCAGTACGGAATATCCCCGTAGTTACGCTTAAATTTTTATACGAAAATAGTTTTACAAGTTCGATGCATACTATTTGAATATCTCGTACATATTTCAACTTGGGTTGAAATGCGCTCTGTAGCGGCTGATCTAGTTCATTTCTTTTTTTTTTTTTTTATTTAATCGCAAAACATTACTAACTTTACAATGATTTATCAATTTGTCGTTGAAAAGAAAAAAAAAAACAAGAATTGCATGCAAATAAGAATTATTTTTAGATTTAAACATTTTAAGAAACCGCAACCGTAATATGCACGTTAAAAGGTTACCCATATCCGTAGCTGTAAGCTTTACCGAGGTAAAAATACGAGCTAAAGCAGACGATCGATCGCAAAACAAGTTCGAAAATGATCTGTACGTTCTTATCGCTCCATTCGTCGGTCGATACATGTTTCGTTGTCCGACCGACTTGTTCATATTTGCCTTTGTCGCTGTATATCGCCGATTACGCGGAGTACCTATCGGAATATTGCCCGAAGCACTTACGTAAATTGAGTGGTCGCATGGACAAATAACGACGTCGCCGCTGTCGTCGCTTGCCGTTCGCCATCGGTGCGTGTGAAAGTACATCGGGGATTTTGTGCGCTTTCGAAATACCGCCGGCAACACATTCACCGCGCGAAAGGGGTTTCCCATTCTCTTCCCCTTCCCCGCACCCTACCTCCGGGCGTGATACCGGTGTAATTGTAAGATTTGCAACTCTAATAGCCTCGTACTTGTACGCCCACCGGACTCGATATTAATTTTAATCACCCTGTACGTAACGCTTACGTGCCCCGGATCGACATAAACGTTCTCTTCCTGAATACTATTATATTCCTCACGTAGCTTTTCCTCCCTACACGACGCGTGTATCCTCAGGTATCTATCCGCATATTTTAGACGTTACGGCCCGGCAATTATCGCACGATTTGTCATGACAATGGCGTTAAGTGAAATAGCAGTGCTATTCAAACTAAGAGAAGCAAAACAAATTTTTAAGTCAGTAAGAAACATTATTTTATACAGAAATTTTCTATTTGATATATTTATTTCCTAGTCGTCATAACAAATATTTAATTACATAATTAAATAATTGTAATGAGTGATATATTAGTTAAAATTAAATTTTTTTTTTCTGAAAACGGAAAGAAAAAAGAAAGAAAAGCTTTTTAACTCTAATAAATTCTAAGAAAAGTATCGTTGATCTCGTTATTTTGTATTTAAGACTCGTTTTAATTCTTGTAGACTATTAAACGGAAGATTCAACGATAATCGAATTATGATATAGAAAATTATTGCTAATTAAATTAGTGTAATTGATTGACTGCAAAAAATTCCAATCAAGTGACTGTTAAAACTGATTGCTCCTTGCGTTGAATTGCATTATGTTCCTTTAAATTATCAGAGATTTCCAGTGCTTTTGATTTCGTAGCAATTAATTGTATCGCCCTAGTTTCGCAACAGCCTCTTTGTTAATTCTACATGTGTCCTTATTTCTCTCCATAATTACAGCTTACACGTAATTGCTCGCAGTATCTATTGTCTGCCGAGTAAATGGATCTTAGCAATTTTGGTTGGCCCTGATGTCGCGAAATAACACGACTTTCAATTTAAAAGAATTATAATAAATAATTCTAAACAATTACATTTTATAGCATTGTTTGTAACGCGTCTTTTATAGTCGTGCAATAATTACGATATTATTACCTTTTGGAGAGTTAATTGTCAAATAAAAGCTCAAGTAAATTGCGAAGATAGCACACCGTATAATATCGTAAGTCGGACAAAGAGTGAGCGCCGATATTAACATCCGTCAACTTGACAATATGCAGCCAAAGAGTTAGAAGAACGAGTTAGGAGCACGGTAAATTGATGGTTGTGTCACCCCATTAATACGCTTGAACGGCTTGCTCGGTGCGTGCAATCTTTATGGTGAGGCCGATCGACCTCGTCTCATAATGGCCGTTGTCGATCGAGTGCATACGACGGAAAAGGTTTATGCAAATTCGCAACGACGTCGGTCGCCGCGACATCGTATTGTTCGCTCATAATCGCATAGCCGCGAAGCCGATCTGCCCACCGATCATCCTTGTGATCCCGCCTTAAAGTAATAATTATTCCACGAGGACGCGCCTTAGAAAATTACCGAGTGGTGAATATTTTGCGACGGGTCATAATCTTTTTTTTTCTCTCCCTTTCTTTCTCTTTTTTTTCCTTTTTTTCTTTTTTGTTTCTTCTTCACTTCCTTCGAACCCGGCATCTTTCTCCCCTTTCTCTCTTTCTTTATCTCTTTCTAAAAGAATGCTGTCGGATATTAAAACATTTATTCAAACATCTTCGTACTTTTTTACCAAATATTTTATCATTATTTATTTTTTTAAAATTACATATATTTTTTATTATTCTTTAAAAAAAAGAAAACGTTTAAAAGTTCACTAAATTTTTTATTAATTTATTTGCGATCTCTGTTAAACTTATATTTTTGCCGACGCGTTAAGTATATTTAAATGTAGGAAGTGTATTAAATTTACATTTCTTTTATCGACCACCATTATCATTAAAAGGAAACGTGGTTTAGTTGAAGATATCCCATGAACGAGTGAATATAACTTTTTTGTTTGCCATTTCTCTCTAGCTTTTATCTCACCTCGTATTATTTCTTCAAGAAAGCTCGTCTTTCTTCCTCCGTTTCTCCATCACTTCGGTGACCCATCCGTCGCGACGACACGAACTTAATTATACTTTATCGCGACCTCGTCACAGTTATTTAAATTTAAATCATGCGCCTCGCGCGTCTGGCTGGATATTTTAACGACACTATTCGTGGACTATGATCTATGATGATTAACTCGCATGAGATTTTTTTTTCAATATTATTATTGCAAAGCGTATACAAATTTAAAGTTCTCTGGTCGCTTTTTCACCGGGGACAAAATTTTTTAAAGAGAAAACATAAATATAAAGAAAAAAAATTTGACTTGCAATTATAGTAATGCATCAAGATAGCAGGAACAGGATAATTATTTGTAATTTAAAGAGCAGTGATAAACAATTAATATTTTCGGTAATTTAAATTGAGCCTCTTTGTTTAATGAGACAGACGAAATGTAGCGCTGACGAATAACATGGGAATTACCCGTTGCTCCGGTGCAATTAAGCGATGCTTTTTGTCGCCCGGGTTGTAACGCAGCGGTATGCGTGTGTGTGTATGTATATGAGGATAGGAGAGAGAAAGTTCAACAGAAACTGCCGCGGACTTGGTGAAACGTAGATATGAAAATGATAAGTAGAATGAGGGAAAGGGAGAAATATCAAGTTACTCGGTTACGATGCAAGTACCTTTAGAACGACCAACAAATGGAAGTGTAATAACATTAGCGACTCGGAGTAAGAAATGAAAATGTCAAGGGTGCGGTGGCCGGCCGGAGACGTCAAGAGCAGAATGACATCGTTGTAACACGGGAACGAGCGGATGATACGAAGCGCGACATGTGAAATTCATCCGCCAATTGCCGGATGGTTCCATGTCGCGCTGAATGGGTTTTATAATTTATTACTCATTGTCAGAATCACAGAGTCGTGTAATTGCAATTTTATCGCGCGAACGAATAAATCGTGATTATTTTAACGGCGTGCAATTAGTTTGAAATAAGCAGCCGAAAAAAGTTCTCGATGACGAAAAAAAAATCTTGAATCTGGATATATTTTTCGAGGGGTGAGATTTTAGAACGGAAAGAAAGCGAGAAGAAACGGCAGAGAGGTAATGGAAAAGTGCGCGCGTATGTATCTGTATATACATATATTATGCGTATATTACAGCAAGGACGGGTCAGAGTATCACGCCGCTACTTAACTTGACGGACTTAATGGCCGGATGTAATGGTGCAGCCACTAGGAAAAAAAAAAAGGGTATAATTAAGAGCAGCAAGGATGCCGGTTCCTCGGTTCCCTAGTTGCTGGGTCAGGATTTATGTACGCGGTAATTTTCGCGAAATCCTGCCGACCTGACGAGAGAAATTCACCCCAATACGCCACACGTGCACTTGCAATCGAGATCGCGCTGAAACTCTTTTGTTCACTTTAATAGTCGGATAGAAATAATTTACAAATTGTCTTGTGCTAAATTTAATTCATTTTGTTATTTTAATATTGTATTTGGAATAATAAATTTTTTTTTTTTTTTGGCATACGGTATTAAAAAAAAATTTTTAATACGCAAAATGATAGAAGCGATAAAATTAAAAACTCGTGAGCTAGAAATTTATTATAATTATAGAATTTATGCTTGCAGGCGGTAGTGAATGTTTTTGAAAAACGTAGCGCGACTAATCTCTGGAAACGTTATCTAATATTTTTAACGTGAGCGACGTGGTAACGACGAATCACTTGATCTTCTTTCGCATCTCCTGACGTGTACTTACGAGAGCTACGTCCGTGATTTTCCGACGTGTATTCCCTTGTCGGGATCCGTTTTACCACGATACATTCTCGTGTCAAGGCACGCTTATTCGTGCATGTTGTAATTCTTCTTTACACGCCTGATGTTCGATCGATATGCAAGTTTAGTCTTGCAGTTTACGATACGCTGCTAAGATTTATTGGCTTTTGTCATGAGCGACGACACAGATCAATTTGACAACAGATAAACTTTACGTTACGGCATCTCGCCGCGTCGGCCACGACATATTACCGTCATTGTTACTACCGTTAAAGAGATAATGCCGAAATTTGGTCACCTACGCATCGACAAGCATTAACTCCGCGTCGTGCACGTGCATGACGAACTTTATCTTGTCGCGATAAAAAAAATGGGAAAAAATTTTTGCGTCCGCGAGATTTATGTCCCCATAAAACTTAATCTATTTCACTTCTATATATAGAGAAACTGCATCTGTTTTTAAACAGTCAGGTGTTTCTTTGTTCGTTCCGCGACAGTGATGAATTTTAATTGCAGTATCGGTGGATGGGAGTCGGAGAAAAATAAAAAAGAAAAAAAAAGAAACAATACATATATTTATCACGGCACCATTTTATTAACTACAATTTTCGCGACGCTCCTCAATCATTCCAACACCAGCTGGAAAACGCTGTATCGCGTATCCATTGCAGCTACGAGCGACGTTCTTTTTTTTTTTTTTTTTTTTTTTTTGATATCGTAGCACCGATAGCGACACGTGGATATCCGGCGATCCGGGATGACACCGGGGCTTACATTGCGGACAGCAAACGGTATTTCCCATCGTTACGTGATTTATGGAACATTTTTAACTCCCTCGAGGTGACGGCGGATCGAAGCTGTCGGTCTGATCCGTTTTAACCACAGTGGCCGACGATGGCATCGCGCATACTCCTCATCTGTCACGCGTGGGTGCATTATACGTTTGTATAGTTTGTATAATACGAAGACCGATAACACGCCAGATACTTTGCGCGGATGCGATTAGATATCCAAATTAGCTGCGCAAAAAAAAAAATTTTAATACTATTTATAACGGCCGCCGTTTGCCATATCCAAAAAAAGTTTGACACGGACTGCGCTACGCCAATATTATAATTATTATATTTTACAACGAACTTATCAGAGATGTGAATTAAACTAGGAACTTCGAGGAACGCGTAGGGAACTTCTGAGGTCTCCAAAAGATATTTGCTTCCGAAAGTTCTTCACGCAATCAAGAATTAATTAATACACTCGATCAACTGTTAACATTTTACGTATATTTATATTTAGAGAATCGATTGAGTGAGTTTAATTATTTAATTCCGACTAGAGATTGGTTGGCGATCGTTATTTTTGAGATAAGACTGAATACGTGGAGTTATTTAAGCTACACGAACGTAACAAAGTAAACAGTTGTTAGCTACTAAAATCGTGGTTAATAATTATTTTTTAGCGGCTTACGATAGGATCAAACAATATAGTTAAATGCGATTAGCGTTTTATTCAGGACTACAACGTGGTCATTATAATCGCTCGGGCTATTCTTTGGCCATTTCGCGCATATCGTGACGTGCTTTTTGCTTTCATAGCAAGACACTCTATGCGGATAAGAAAGGACTAGACACGCAGGGACGGAGGTAATTATACCTACCGCTATTTCTCACGCGACTAACGACAGTCGACATTAATATCGCCTTAATTCGACTTCTTATATGCCGCTGGCACGAAACGGTCAAGAGATTAGTCTGATATTTTATTTTCTCGTCTTGTGAAATCTAAGAAAATATAAATCTTTTAAGATATGTTTTCTCTGATAAATGGACAAAAATTTTATCTGCTTGATACAAATACATTGATTATACAAACTTCTTTTTAACTCAACACATACTTTAACTAAATGCAATATTATTTTGCAGTATGTCATACTCGGTGAATTTGCATTGATATCAATTAACAAATAATAGGTAATTAATGTAAAAATCTTGAGAGTGATTTGAGAAACTGCGCCGATCAAATTAATATAAAAAAAAATCGCAATTATTCGGTTTTGCTTTGTTAGGCGGTTAGGTCGGCATTTTAATTTATTAATTTTTGCATATCTGCACGGAGTTGTGTTGTTATGTATTAGCCGGTACACGGGAAAGGCCGATGCGCCGCGAAATCCAAGCGTTACTTCGACAACGGATGGTTCCCGTCGAAGAACTCATTAGTAACCGACGTTCCATTATGACGGCGTCTCGTAAAGAACGGCCCCGCGCGTATTATTCATCTCGTGGATGCAGCTTTATGCGCAGCGTCGCCGCACTTCGACGCCGGAAGGGACCGCGCCGATGCGCAGCTCCGCGGTGCAGTTGGCTCGTAAAGCATAATCGTAAAGGGCTGCCCGGAGGGATCAAGGGTCAACGGCGAACCCGCGAAATTGCATTCGACCTTATGCGCGTTTCGGTGAGCGGCGCAAATGGGCTGTTTCGTACCGTGAAACCGAGCCTTCGCGTTAATTCTTTCGTTACGTGTGTCTCTCGAAACCAGAGCCAGTTCCTCATTCAGGCCTAAGAATTAATTATCTCTTTTCTGTAAGAGATCCTCGACGTAACATACATTTTCTTACCATTAATATTCAACTCTTGGTTACGTTCTTAATCGCTCGAGGTAATTTAATTTTGTCAAGTCGGATGTATACGCCCGTTAAATTTGAAATAAGGGTCAATTGAGTTAAATGAAATATGAAAGACATTTATTTGGTCGACATAGCCCTGAATAAACGGTCCTAAAAATATCATTCCATGTATACCGCATGGTCTGACTCGAAGTTAAATGTACCGCGGGGTTTAAATGCAAGCGCGTTGCACGAATGGAATATGTCTGTTTTAATTTTGAATCTCGTAAGAGATTGCTCACGAGGTCGGCGAGTGAATGGCTGCTAGTATATTAGGGTGCAAATGTACAGGACATTAGTGTAATAGGGTCGCCGATGTGGGGGTGGAAATGACTCCGTTCTGAGGATGTCTTTTGCAATATTAATCCGCCTCCCTCGAGAGATACTTCTGCATCGTCCGAAAATAAATTTTCTGCGGGAAATTAACCGCTCGCTTGTGCGACGTGATGGCTTTTTCTTATTTATGTCATTCTGCGAAAAGGATTACCCTCCGTTATTTTGAATCTCATTGCTTGGTATGCATGGCAATACAGATTTTTATAGCCGCTTTGCGTTTGCTGTTAAATACAGTTGACTATAAATTTATATGTATATTTTTTTTTCTTTTTTTTTTTTAAATAAGATTATTAGTACGTCAAATTATCGAGTACCGAATTAAAAATTATAAACTTTTCCAATTTTAATTAAAATTTCTGAATGCAAATTATGTTGAATATGTAACTTTTTTTTTTTTCTTTGTCGAAATTCCTTATCGTCATCACGCGAGTCGCGTGTACACGTTTAAAAATTTCCGACGTGGGCGTATTTATAATAAGCGATAAATCGCGCGTTGTACAATAATTCTCTCTCTCGTGCGAGGCGGTTTCACCGACGGGCGTAAAATTTCTACCCTGCCGCGAGACGCGCTCGTACGTGCATGCGTACGTGCGTGCGTCGCTTCCACGTGTGCGTGCATACAAAACGCACGCAGATGACGCGAGTATCTCGTGCGTAGGCGGCTGCATATGTAGACGGATGCATTGGCACGCATACGCGTATCTGCAGATGTGGCCTGATAGGCGCGAGCATCCAATGCGGCGCGTCGATTATTCCGACCTGGGATGAAGAAAAGCATGGATGGAAGAACATATCACGCAGCGTTTCTCAATCTCTCTTGATAGCGTCGTAAACAAAAATTATAAACCTCAACGCTTGGCGTTTGATTTTTTAATTTCTCGTTTTTAATCTTATTTTTATATTCAATTAAAAGAAGTATTAAAATTATCTTTTATTTTTATTTTATATTTTAATTCTATGACAAAAAGTTATCAGTGCCACATTATAGTTCTAGTTCATTTTAAATAAATGATTACGTTTGATTTTGTTTACAAGTAATGACGCATTAAGAGATTTGCATACAGAACGTAGGTTAATATCTCTCGATTAGTCCGCATTACATACATTCTATAATTCGTGTTTGTTCTCCCAGTGATTATTGACAATCGTTTCGCTGTTGCTCAATTATTTAAATAAATATTAATTACGTCATTAAATATCACCCACAGGTGCCGTGAATTTCTGTTGTTTTCACGTCAAGCGCGAAAATGTCTATCCCTAACGAGACGAGCCTACAACGTACGCGCGAGTCTCGCATGAGCACGTAAATCGTAGTACCTTGCGAGTTTATATCCCTCCGCTATTTTCTTCATCGACGCCTCGTGCATGGAACATCCAGCCAGGTGGTGTGGGCGAGATAGCGTGGGCGGTGTTTAGGCGCATCACCGGTAATTACTCTCGAAGTCGCGGAAGACTCTATTGGCCGCGGTGTAGAATTACCGAGCGAGGGTGTCGAGAGGGAAGGAAGGGAGAGGGCATAGGTGGAATTCATAATGATGCATTTGCATGTAGTCGAGATGCTTCACCGTCGTCGTCGGCGTTGTCATCGTTGTCGGGGAAGCTGGCTAAAATCCATCACGTCTCTCGCGGAGTACCGCCTTCTCTCAGTTTGCGTTTTAAAAAATTGAACTTTCCGGCATCGCGGCGTAAGTTTTACGACGTAACCGGCCCATTTTCAGCGACAAACGTGGCTCTCCCGTTACGTCGGACGCGCACAACCAACGCCGGCAATATTCCGCAAACATCTACGTGTGTACATGAAATTTTCCAAGTTTCTCGTGGCGCAAATGTGCCAAGTTTTCGTGGCCCGCCGCTCATGCACAATACCAGCCATTAATTTCTAACTACTCATGGGAAATTTCGCCTTTAGCAATAAAGATAAAAACAAACTTTATAATAATCAATTTTTCTTGCGGCAGCTAGTTAATCGTAAAAATTTTATTTTTATGTCTTTTTTTTTTCTCAATTTAAGGATTCCGAAAATGGAAATAAAAACTCACGATTTAAAATCTCAATTAATAGGTAATTACTGTGACGAAAACATATTATACTGCATGCGATTGAATATTTTCTCATCTCATCTTGAACCATCCGCGGTAATCGTTTTCGACGTTAGCTAGCTACGTGCGATCGCACGCCGATCAGCTACGGTTTAACAGCCCCCCGCATACTTGTTCGGTACATGAAAATAACGCGGCACGTCGAGAGAATGACGCGATGGATTATCGAGTCGACGAAAAACGAAGGGTGCTCGCTAGGAATTCGACGATAGCGAAAGATCCCTCGTGCAGTCACTTCGAAAGTCGTTGAAGGGTTCCCGAGATTGAGGATAGCGCGAAAAGTGGTCTTGATACCTTCTCTACCCTCTTTCGTTATGCAGGCAGACTCATTATACTCTTGACGGTAGTTCATTAACCTCGAGCGACATTTTGCGTTTTAATTAAATTCACGGGGATTGGGAACGCTTGCGCGCGCGCAACCCCCAGATATCAATCTCGCTTGTTTCGTAACCCAGTTTTGGAGATCATTTCCCCGTGCTCTCTGTAACAGTAGCATCGCAGCGGCTCGCGTGAAACTTAAAACGAAAAAGTATTTTTCTCGTTTTCTCGCGGAGTGCCGAAACGATTTATTTCGTTTTTCTTCGAATGAAGCATCCCGCCGCTCTCGTTCTCCGCAAAATCGAGATGAAAAACCGGTTTTCGTTTACAAAGCGTTATTACGTAGCGTTATTACGAGGCATGCGAATAAAGTCGCAGAAATAGCGCGAGATGTTCTTCTCTGCGCGCATAAAAAACACATCTGTCTGTCTGCAAGGCGAACGAGAACTTAAAAACTGAATGTCTGTCTGCGCGACGCGTCAAAGCTTTATCTTTTGTAATAAACAGGTATTCAGCGATGGTTAGCCTCTGCGCTTTTTTTTTTTAAATGACATGTATAAGTGTATGCGATTTGTGAATTATATGTTGCAAATGGTATTTCGCATTTAAAAGGTGGATGATATTCATAGTAATACTACTGGTGCGATTTCCACAAATCCTTCGCGCGACACCTCGCCCTTATAGGAAATCCTCTTAAACCCTTACTATAACAAATTGCCTCGGAACACGGTTGTGGACACACCACGACAGTGTAGCGTCCGGCGTTGTGTGGAAAAACTCGGCTCGGTTGCAATGGCGTGGATTAGGTTCAGAAAGCATCAAACCGCCGTAAAAGCTTCCTTTTACGTAAATTTATATTTACGTTCGCAATTTCGTTTATTCGTTATACAGAGTGTGCTCGGCATTAATCTCACGCTTTATTTGAACCGTACGAGTTACATTGTCCTGGGAAAAAAGAACCGCGATTGTTTAGCTAATCTATGATTTTTAACTAATTAAAAATGGAAATTAAAGACTTTAATTGGGATTCGAGAGTGCAAATGGTCGCGAAGGGGGCTTGATATTTAATTGTGTGCTAATTTTATTTAAGCCAAATAAAATTTTAATTTGCTTGGTACAAAAACCGAGAGACGGAGAAAAAGGGAGCGAGAGAAAAAGAGAGAGAGAGAGAGAGAAAGAGAGAAAATGCTTTATTGGATATGTTGCACCTCGTTTAAGAGCAGTTCTATCGTCGGTTCGTTAACCGTCGTCGAGCGTAACTCGTAATTACAGACGATGCGGTGGACACGCTCGACGACCCTACGTTCGCGGTCAATATATGCTAATGCTCGGTATTAATAGGTGTACGCGAAGGGAGCTTGCAAGATGTAAAGTGGAAAGCGGAGAGCGAGACGTGTACGAGCTTGACCGATTAACCGTACCAAGGTCTACAAGCGCACGCGCGCCTTACTTTCACACGAATACTTTCACGAGATACCGCAGCAATTTTTAGCGAATTATGAGCTATTAGCGATAGATCTATCTAAGAAAGGTGCGCCAGTAAACGGACGTGAGAGCTATATTTACTTACAGATACATTTATTTTTTCCACTAATGCGATATAAATGTAATTTTTTAAAAGCATTACATCCTGCTAATTAATGTAATGCATGAAAATATTTTGATATTGATAATTAAGGATGAAAGTATAGTATATTTTTATTTAGGATAAAAGTGCATCTTTAATTACGCTGTATTTATCTATTAATTTTAGTGCATCTGCTTTAAGTCCACTTTTCTTTATTATCAGTTAGGGAAATGAACACGTAAATGAGAGGATGTCGTAGAATTTTTATCGACTTCCGGGGTTAAAGAGAACGATTTTTATGATCTACCAGCCAATACAAACGCAATTATCGAGATAAATTAACGAGAAAGAAAAAAGAGCGAAGCTGGTCTTTTTAACGATCCACTTAATTATCATACATCACGCGGCGTCGGACCGATCTCAAATCTAACGTTTATCATTAGTGACGATTCAGATTAAAATTTTTTTTTTCTTGTAAAGTTAATAAAAAGTTAACAAAGATTGCGTAAATAAGTCAACCTGTCGATACATGGCGGTAAGAAGATTAATATTGAATACTTGACAATATCGGATAATGTGCGCGCGTGTCTTTGCATCTTTTCTGTTCGCTTCTACGAGGATAAGCTCGAAATCCATTCTGGGTACTTGAGCGCACAACTAGATAAGCCGTGGCGTGTTTATCGTTTATCAATATTAAATTCATCCATTTTTCGAAATCGCTAAATGAAAATCAGCTGTCCTCAATATGGAATCTTCGGCGCAGCATCGTCAATTTTGCAGTCGAACTATCTCCATTTTCCGAATTATTGGAGCATCGTCTCCGTTTCCGATTTGTATGCCATCCGAATTATATGTTGTGGGAAACCGTAATACCTCGAATGGAAATTCTAATCGCCTTACATCCTCGAATAATTCCGTATATTCGCTATGATTGAAGTTGGAAAACATTCTTTAATATACCAGTTCTCTATTATACGTAAAACTATAATTTATATTTATATATTAATTTATGTGATTGAATCTAATTTTATTACGTTCTCATCTTAAAGAAAGCCGTGTTAAATCGAATCGAATTCATTGCTATCGCGCTTTTTTGCGATGCCCCGATCGAGTGGCTCGACTTCTGGTCGGAGCAGTGACGCGAATCGCGCGCTATGTAACGTCTAGTAATTTATTTTTTAAAAAACGACATTCTCTCATATTATTTAAATGTAATTGCAATATAATGTTAATTACTTCGCGAAGTACGTTGTTATTAGCGAATTGACTGCGATGTAATCTCGTTGCGAACGCTTCTTCGACTTCTCCTTAAGGATGACCCCGTGCATGGCTCAGTCTTCTTATTGAACTCGTAAGTAATTTGCCAGGGGCCCCATTATTTCGTGGTTTCGTTCCTGCGATTATAGGCGAGCTCTAATAACGACGATTATGTCATTTCCGCGGAATTCGACCGCCTGCAGCGACTACGGACAATGCCTTCGTCATCCACGCGACTGCTCCGCGAGGTCTATCGATCCTTGGAAGCGCGATCAAATTTTCAGCGGCCGGCAATTGGTACATTTATCTCGTTACGTTGTTACCTTCTAAAGTGCAAAATAGCAAAACCCACAGAAATTTGAAAAATAAAATAAAATAAAATATTTATCGAGCCGACTCGATAGGTCGTTACGTCAGTTTGAAATAAAATTTTCCTTCTTATCGAGTCACGCGTCAAACGTCAGAGATTAATGTTACATGCATGAGCTCTTCTCGCACGCGCGCGTGACTTATTTAGGATGCTCGTATCTGCCTCGACCTACGTCGGCTTCTTTCATACTTTTTTTTTTTCCTTTTTTTATTTCCACCGTTCTTTCCTTTTGGTACGCGGCAGTCATAGGGTCATAGGGGCATACACGCTGCTGGCCACATCAAACGCATGAGTGTGCTCTTTGAAGATGAAAAGCTTACATCGCGCAATTTAATCTCGACAGCAATAGCGCGGCGCATGTGCTCGCAGTTTACGAAAGCATCCGGAGATTCCGCCGTCGTGTGGGATCT
Organism: Cardiocondyla obscurior; assembly: GCF_019399895.1. Taxonomy (NCBI): domain Eukaryota; kingdom Metazoa; phylum Arthropoda; class Insecta; order Hymenoptera; family Formicidae; genus Cardiocondyla; species Cardiocondyla obscurior. The sequence goes on from NC_091881.1 coordinate 1,008,113, forward strand.
AGTACGGGAACGGTGACATGCGGTGTATCGTGTAGTGGATACCTACCCGTAGCGAAAGTTAGAGAGAAAGAAAAATAAGAAGGGGAGGGAACAAACTTCGTGACCTTCGAAAGGCACGCCGTGACCAACGAGCCGGAGGACAAACGAGCAAACGAACACAGCGTATCACGTAATTAGGTACGCTTGCTGCCGCCACAGCCAGGTTCGACGAGTCGGCCGTTGGTGTACCTGACTGCGTATCTCGTTGCGGATGCTGCGGCGTCGATCCCTTCGTGCTTAACGGTTTTCGGCAAAATATATAAACGCGCGTTACAGCGCCGTGGATCGTGTTCTCGAACCGGCCGTGAATTCACCTCGGGGGAGATGCAGATGTGTACACGGTAGCCGAAGCACGCGATGGTGGCTTAACGCAAAAACTTGCCGCATAGTTTGTAGGCACTAATTGATTTAGTAAACCGCCGAAGAAAAAGAAGGTATACGTACGAACCGAGTGCTCGTTACACGCTCGCCCTAGATTTCCCATTAAGCACGCTAAATTCGTCTAAAATCAAAACCGTGGCTTTTAACCGTAAAATAACAGCGTATTGTTATTTTTATTGCGCACACATGCTGACATTAATATAAAACGCGATGCAAATGAAAAACAAATTTTTTAACGAAAAATATTGTTTACGTTTGAAGCGGAAAAAAATAGCACGAAAGTTTTTTTTGCTGCGAAGAATGTATTTTAAGAAATATTGAATCGGAGTTTATATCTCGAATTAATTTTTATGTATTTCTACAAATGGAAAGAAAACTGGAGTATTTTGAGATAAACCGTGCTGTAGGGCTATTAATCACGATTATGTGGCTCGTGTGCTGTGAGCAACGTAAAAGTTTATCCCGAAAAAGGATAAGATAAAATAATCGTTAAATGCATCGGAATTTTGCAATGCACCGCGAGGTTTAATGTTGTTAACTGTGTGGAAAAGTATTCAATTGAGCAAGAGATTTTCAGGGTTTTGCGATGCATTTTGATTACGTTTATCGATTCGCGTCAAAAAGCCATTTTTTGACGATCGGCATTATAATCCATTTTCGCATGGGTATTATATAGGCTTGTCGCAAATTGATTTTAACGCAAGACATTAATGCGCCGCGATAAATCAGAGAAATACCACTAGCCGATTAACGTTCTTTCAAATTGCGAACGCGGATGTGCTGAAATGTGCACGTTATTGCAGATAGCGATCTTTGTAGTTGAGCTTAATTATATTTTAACGCTAAACTTTTTTTTTTTTTAAATAGATTACGCGCGACCGGGACAAAAGTAAGATTTAATCTGCAAATATTAACACGTTTCGTGATGTATTCCATACGAAATGGTGATTGTGCTTTCCTACGCCGCGCGGCCCGCGAGGCGAGATAATTCCCGGGGCTGACATCGAGACGGCGGTCAATTTGCGCCCGCGCGCAAACCGATGATATCGATAAGGCGGTTTTCAGCGCGAGGATATACGGCACGACCATAATTCAAAGTGGTCGAGGAAGGGCCCGCGCGCTTTGAGCCAGGTCGGTGAACGTTCATCGATCAAGCGTTCCAAAAAAAAAAGGAAGGAGAGCGAGAGAGAGAAAAAAAAAAAAAACACACGCAACCCCTCCCAACACTGACGGACACCCTTTCGATCCGTAACCCGCCATTTCTCGATATACAGGTGATATATAGGCGACGTGCTCGCGTCCTGTTTTCGCTCGCTCGATGAGCGGCCGATCAATTACCGGGCCGGCCTTAATTGGTCGTTTAATTAAGAGCGTTACACCACGAGGGAACCGGGTCGCGTCACGCGAGATTCGTTATACGCGCCGAATATTCGTTAGATCGGCCTGTTCTGATTTTGCAAGCCGCGACGACAACCCTCCCGGACAAATGATCTCGCGACACGGGTCTTTATGTGTGGACCGGCTGATCGATTCCCGCTTCCCTTCTCTTCGCCCTCGGTCTCCTTCTCTTTCTCTCTCTTTCTCTCATGCGAAACTCACGGCAAGTTTATCGCGCGGATTTATGCTGATTAACCCTTTTGCACGCACGCTCGGATGAGAACAAGCAGCGTTTCGTAATTTCAAAACGGAGGCACGAACAGCCGGCGTCTTTCTCTTCTTCATCCCTCGTGCCTTCGTACGTCGCTATCGTAACATAATAATTACAAATTGCATTTACGTATTAATATAATTAATGCAATGATTATAAAATGAATATAAAATTGGGCATTATCAAAGATATTCTGATTGCGTTACGTAAAAGCATCGGAGATGTATGTTACACATATGTAACACGGGAATGTGTATCGTCGTTTACAGCTACGTTAATAATTTTCTAATTATGATATGAATTATTGCTACAATCACGATGATAGATTATGCAGATTGTCTAGTGTAATCCAACTAATATTATTGTAATCATAATTATTTGATTAACAAGTTGATTGACGAAAAATATTTATATTAAATGATTACTTTGAAAACATCGGTTGAACTGTAAAAAATGCTTGTCTACGTTCATTATTCTCATGTTACGATTGTATCAGATATTGAAAAGAAAATGCCTACTTTTTTCCTCTAATATTTTCCGCGCATATACGTATATATATATTTTTAATTTTTTTTTTTCTTTTTTCTTTTTAATTTCTGCTGTTTTGTTATGACTATTTTCTCCGCGTATTTAACGAAGAAAAAGAGAACGCGAAATGTATGCTTCCCGCAACTAAATTATCGCCGCTTTGCTATTATACGCAAACACAAGAGGCATATGCGGGACGCATTAGCGAGCGAGGTGATTGTCGGGCTCATCGGCTAATTAAGCCTCTCGGTTCTCTAATTAACAGTACACACCGTTCCCGAGCAGGACTCTCTTCCCGTTCTACCTGAAAAGGAGGTGGTTACTCGTCGCCGTTGTGTCCGTCAATGGCCGATAGCCAGGATTAATCCGTCGAAATGTGTTTTTGCCTGATTCTTCATCCGCGCACGAGCTTTTATATAGAAACGTCGGTTCGTTTCACCGAGAATGGGCACTCGCCATCGACTATCCCGTAGGAAACCTCGGTATCGAAGGTTTATCGATTTTCGCTAGCGACCGTGTGGCGTTCCTCTTCTTTTTACCGTCACAAAAATTGTGACATTGTCCTCTGCCATTCGATATTGTTCTCAGCCGTATTGCCGGCCTCTTCAAAGTATTCGTTTCTCCATCGTTTATATAATGGGCTTCCAGAATTGCAAAGGATTCAGGAACTTAATTTTTTTTACGATACAGAAATGATATATCATTTCGGATATTTCAATCATGAATTGAAATAATTCTCAGTCTCTCCTTTTTTTTATTTTACCCATTTTATTAATTATATTTAAATTAAACTGAAACTACTTTTCATTCTCTTTGTGTTTTTAATTTAATTTTATTATAATTCCAGGGAATAATAACTTTTTAATACACGCATCTCGACAGTATTAATTATAATGTTTAATGAACAATAACTATTTAATAAACGCGTCTCAACAGTATTACACATATAATTAATTATTAACTTCTTTAATTCTACGTATAATTGAGCTTAATCATTTAATTAAATTTCACGTGTGGTGAATTATTAATTTTTTTTTTTTTTTTTTTTAATTCTGCGCATGGTTGAGGTTATTTAAATGTACGTTGGAAATTTCTGAACCCTCTCAACAAGGCGAAAGCTTCCCCGATGTGCACAAGCGAACGTTCGACTGTTATGAGATGCATTGCGATCGTTTATCTGGATAAGCGTCTTAAGAGAAGAATGATAGGCATCGGGAATCGTAAATACAACCAGACGTGCGATAACACTAAGCTATGAGAGGAAAATTAAAGTTGACTCGTCTACGGAGAGTCTCTGCTTCGCGTAAAGTTTACGTCATATCGCAGAAGCGTATTCTCCAACGGACGGAAAGCTGTCTAAATATTTCCGCGAATAATGATTTTAATTTAGATATTCCTCGTAACTTTCGTATTTCCCGTTGCTAAATATACAATTAGGATAAGAACATTAATATATTCAGCGTTAAATACGGCGAAAACAAGGGTTTAAATTATCATTTCGCTGTCCGAAAGTTTGCTCCAATTTAACTGGAGAGCAAGACTTCGTCATCTGTATACACTGTTTCAAAACTTCATCTCAACTTCGCGTTGACATATCTACCCATCTGCGCCGCGCATACCGAGACGGGATTAAACCTATGTAAAACTTTACGTTAAACTTTTCGGACTCGTCGATTATTGACTGCACCTGAACCTGAACGATGTGCCGAGGGAGGCAGCTAGGATCCGGGCGCGATCTAGACGGACATTTCTCGCAGCAATGCCGAACATACCGTGTCCCGCATTTTCCTCGACTTAATGACAGCCTGCCATTTATGGGCGTCGCTCGTCAAGTTCGTTCTTTCCACCTTAGCCTCTAGGAACGCACCAAGTTGCAAACTACCGAGGCTTTTTTCACACGACCTACTTTCCTTCGTACTGGAGAATCTTGGAAAACCATTCTTTACAACGGTCGATTTTTGTACACGATTTTCAAACGCGGTATCATTACATTCCACAGTATTGGAAACGGTGATTGAAAATAAAGTAAGGGTTACATATGAAAAAAATAATATTAATTTTTTTCTTTTTTTTTTTTTTAGAAAATAAATTGTTTTTTTTTATGAATAATACGTCTGGTTGTTTACTTGAAAATTTTAAATGTAATATAATTTTTTTACATTTACCGTGTAATATTTTATTGTATTTTTCGAAATAATAGCACGCTCAAATATCGAAATTCAACGCCTGGATCCAGATAATGTCTTTCGGAGTTGCCGTGTACGTACCGGTAATGCACCTTGACGGCACTGCTCCTTGGCGTTTTCACCTCGCATCGCCTTGTCCCTTCACCCCGTTCTCTTCGACTTTTGCTGTCGCTTCCGTTTGCGTGCCCTTACCGAGCGCTTTTACGATTCGTCCCTTCGCCACTCCGCTTCCTCCGGCCGCGTTGCTTTTCTCCGCTTTTCTTCTGGTAGTCTTTACGAGCGTGTCAAGTACATATCGCGTACGTGTAATTACGCGAACACGTCGAATTACCGAGATGGCCGATCATAGCGTTACGAATGTGCAGGAGAACGCGAGTTGAGATTACGCGTTCGCGTGGCATCTTATTCCACTGCCAATGAAATACGACGATCTACCGGCTAGCATCGCATAAATCCGCAACCCGAGACGCGCAAAAAGTGCCGGGAAATCGACTGTGTAATTCCTAATTAACTGCATCTTCTATCCATCCTCGACGGGTTTTGAGACGGCTTCTCCGCGGAATTCTTAACTGCGACTTTAATTATTATTTATATTTGAAAATCTTACAAACAAAAAAAACCCCCCAAAAAAATTAAATGAAAAAATTCTCGTTCTTTAATTATTTTAACGCGAGCTCGAAACCAGAACACAATCGCTACGTTATTTAAATCTCAAATTGATTTTAAACTCTCGTTGGGGAAGCTGTAATTGAAGTCGACCCGGTTAACCGTTCGTTTTATTTATAGTCGCAAGAAGAAAACAGCGATTAAATAACCTGTAAGAATTGATTGCCGCCGGATGCAAATGGCGCTTTGACGAGGCCCGCCTCGTGTTTAGAGCCGCAGATAAAATCGGCGACGATAAAAAGATCGCATTCTTCGAGGAATATCGCCTCCCAATCGGATATCGTCCGGTCGCTCGTAAAGATTGTACATCGGCGAAATCGTAAGCGCGAGAACTGCGCCGTAAATTGGTGTCTCGCGCTCGCGATGTGTGCGCGCATACATATAGCGAACATAAATACGCGTACCCGATTATACACGTGTGTTGCGCGCGTATGCGGCTTGTGTATGCATCGTGTTGCATGCGTGTTCTGCCGCATACGGTATCTATATACGCCGGTCACGTGCGCTCGACCCCGCGGGTCAGGAATCCCGGTCCTGGTTCCCGTCCTCGGCGAGGTAACACGCTCGTGGATATACCGGAATACCCGTAGCTTTCCTGAGCGAGTCGAGGACGCGCGTTAAAGTGGACTCGTAGCCCCGGCGCAGTCACGGGTAAGGTCAACCGGGGTATCCGAGACCCTCCGGTAAATGGAGCACGATGATTTCCTAGCGGTTAATTAATAACAGTTATTTATTCGATATTCTATCATCCCGATTTATCCCTGTTTTATTAGCTGAATACCTGTTTTTAATAACTTTACGTACCCAATTATCGATTGCATTATTGGAAACCTACAACCTACAACCTCTCGCTATTACTCTTCTTCCCTCCGTGTTGTTTCAAGAAGAAAACGAACTCTTAGGTTCACGTTCGATCATAAATGTGTGTACGTTACGCAAAGTTATATTACGTAATTGTAATCTGGTAAAATGTAGAGTACCTAAACTACAATCCCTTGCCTGATAATTTAAATTGGCATTATTTCGTATAATGTATGACAGAAATATTGAGTAAGATTGCCACATGGATGGATGTTTTTTTTTTTAATATTATGTCATAATTGATTAAATGCGCTGAATATGCATTATTTATTACCAGTAATTATACTAACAAAGTGATTATTTATTTATTAAAATACGGTGGTTTACAACCTCTCTTTCTGCCTCTGATTTTCTCTTTTTATTATTCGTGGATATTGCAATGTTCGGTGAGCAATAATGCAGATATTAATAATAATGGCTGTTAATAATCAATATGGAAAAGCAGCTAAGACAATACTTCACCCTGGTGCCGTGTTTTCATTAATTATTAATTACCTACCGTCGCTCGAATATTGTGTTTGCATATCTGATAATAAAGAATTATATATGTACGTGCAATATTATTAAAAAGTAATTAGTTAAATAAATCCGCGAATATTGTAACTGCTTTTTATTATCGCTTAAAATATTCCACGTTATTGATCTCATAAACCGCCGTCGAGAAAGTGCAACAAGTGTGCGTCAAACATAAATTAGTCAACAAAAAGAAAAAAAGAAAGAAACGCGTGACGGAAAAGTTTCATCGTCGTCACGTATTGATTGATAAATTATGAGAAGCAGCTTACAAAATATTTTCAACAGAAGAGAAGTATTTATTTTGCGAAATCACACAATTTAAATGAACGTTGCGTAATTATGAGCACGAGTTTATCATTATTTACTTAGGTGTAAATATATTTCGAGGTATTTCTCTTTTTTTTTTTTTTTTTTAATTTTAATTTATAGTACTCATCTCGCGAAGAGAACGCAGACGCGTTCGTGTCGAACGCATTTATCATATCGTCGTTTATACGCCAATTACATTCGTTGCACCGCCGTTTACATATCCGTAACATTTATGAGCCGTTCGGTGCTCGATGCAGCATGCGTCGACATTTAATAACCGGCCCTCACACCGGTGAATCCGCGGGATCGCGAGCTCATCGAATTCCAATCTCGTCGCGTACACGTCGTCCGAATAAACATTAATCAAGCGTCAACCGTTAGGCGAGATATCGAGGAGCCTTCCCATGCCATATGTCCAGGACGCGATTGACAAGTTACGTGTCCGCGTACGTACGGCAACTGCGATTAAAGGCCCATTCGCATTGCCCGGGTAAATCCAGTTCGCCAACACTCCAAAATAAAGTGCATGTTATCGAGCATTTTATGGAATACATAATTAAACATCACATTTGTTGAACAAGCGACTTCGGTATGATTTTCATCCGTGTGACCGTGTGACAACCGTATATCATCACGGTATCAGAACTTTATTCATACGCTAAATTCTCTGGGAAATAAAATAACGTAAAAACGAAAAGATTATGATCAAACTAATTATGCAGCTTTATATATAAATAATTTTTAAACGCATTTCTATTTATGCGCAAGGGACAAAAATAAAAATTGAAATATAGTATAATTTTACGCGACATACATGTTGCTTTTTTTTTCTTCTTTTTTTTTGCAGTTATATTATGATAAAACACGTTGACACTCACGATGCGTTTACAGTTACCTACTATACAAATTATATTACAAATCGTTTTAGAGGATCGCCGCGCTCTTCCAATCGCCGTTTGTCGATGAAACGTGCCGGCCTTTACGGTAATAATTGTGGCCCGCGAAGATGCACAGGCAGGCAAAGTCTCCGTCGAGGTCGTGCATTTACACAGGCGGGGTCAGCCACGGTCTCCGCGCGGTACCGTTACGCTGTATATACATTCTCGAGGCGGTCATCCCGTCGGCCGTTTCCCTCGCCTCGGTTGCCCCGTCTCGCTGCGGGGCCCTATTTTCTCACTAACCCGCCGCCGGCACCCATCGCATCGCACATTTTCGTGTGCATCTCGTGCGCGCATCGCGCTTTGCATCGTCGGCCCATATCGCGCGGCGGCTCGCGGAAAGACGCATAAGTCACAATGTTGGACGAGTGCTACCGAATGTTCCGTCGCTTCCTGTAATAACGCACCCGCTCCGAGCTCCGCTCGTGCACGCGCCCGTTGTATACGAGCTGTTACGTTGCTACGTTGCTGTTGCATTTTCCCCGTGAATTTCCAGTTTTCTAATTTTGAAATGAGCATTGTAACTCGCGCCCGCGTTAAGCAGATTAAAGTCAGAACAATGAAGCCGCGGCACCGTGTAAATTCAACTTTGCAAACGCGACAATCGGCTTGAGTTATGCACAGTTTGAAATTGAATTCAAGAATTAATGAATCAAGAAGACCGAAATAGATTTCAGCCGCGAGTTGCGCGCAACTATTGAAAATATCCCCAATCGTGTAACTAATAATAATGTTAGCCGGAATTCTACCGATTCAGAAAACAATTAACTGCCGCCGCTGCGCCGTGGAGCAGATGATGCTTTTCCCTGTGCGCTTGTAAAATTAATACATATTCCAATAATTGTTTCGCGTGCCATTTCTCGCAATCTATTCCCGATGGTAGTGATTGCTTCGCATCGTACATAATCAAGAATGTTAACTTCTGCGTGTACGTATACTTGTATCAAATTAAATTCATGCGACAGCTAACGCGGCATTTGAATGAGAAAAAAAGAAACCCACGAATTTAACAATTAAAAGAATTATTTTTTTTTACCATTACATTCATTGTTGTTAAATTTTTTAGAAGCACGTTCGCATTTTTGTGTTGAGATTATATTAATTTTATCAAATGTCACGCAGAAATGTTTCCGCAACGGGTGTCACGTTGCCGACGAACTGGCGACGAATGCCCGGCGCCTTAGTACGAAAACCGGAAGCTTATTATCGCGGTACCGACAGTCAGCTTAAAGCTTAATCGGCCGTTACGATCGCGTGCTTCTAATTTCACGCCCGCTATATGCTCGCCCCAATGTATCCAGGTAATCGAATCTTCGCAGCTCCGCTTAATCGTCGTTTAAAGACCAAAGACCCATCCAGGCCGATACCGTCGACCTACATTCCTCGACTCTTGCTTTTTATTGCTACTCGTGATTCGGCACTTCCGAACCTGTGTGCAGAGAGCAGGTAGAAAATGTAAACGTAGAAATGTAGACCCTGTGTGTATGCGGGTGTGTGTGTTTTACTTTTCGAACATTTTTACTGAACATTGTTTCGTATCGTCTGATCTTAACTTGAAACTTTTTATCTGCATTACCCGAACTTTTCTGTTTCGTATAATTTTCAGATTGACGGAATGATAAAGCGTAAAAAAAAAAGAAAATCCTTAGAAGTCTGTTTCCTATCTCGTTTATTTTCCGCTAACAAGAGTTCGTTTCTTTAAATTTTTTTTTTTTATAAGTTTTTTGTTTTTTTCTTCTTCTCTCTTATTTCATTGGTTTGACGGCAACGATAGATATTTTACTCGAGCGAAGATTATTAAAATTCTTTATTCTCTAAAATTTTATAATTAATGTGTCAAGTAACGTTAAGTAAGATAAAATCGATATGGATCTTACAATTATAAGAGATAGCGATCAAAGTAGGTCTTGATAAATAATATTATATATATTTATACATATATACTTACATGTATATATTTTATGTAGCAACGCGATTTTACGGATCTTGTGATTGCGAATGGTGTTAGGTTCGGCAGAGTTACCGCTATTCATTCTCGCATGAGCTATCCTTAGCAAATTAGGTGCGGGTTTGCAGATCTCGCGAGTTGTACCTCGACGAAGATATACGTCGCGACGTATCTCATCTTTCTTGGAGTACGCGCGTGTTCTCGGGAAGTACCGTCGGAGACGGATGCAACTCTTGGTCCCGAGTTTTACGACAGTTGCGCAGTAATAACGGTATTATTCAACTCACCTTCGTGACCGCGGCGCTATCATGACCCACCATTGGTCTTGAAGAAATCACGACGATGGAAAATTGGAAAGACGGAAATGTAGAAAAGGAATACGACATTCCATAAAGTGACGCGATTTTATTTTAATTATAAATACGCAGCTCTGCGTGTTATAAAAAAATGTACATTGCGCTTTACTAATTACGATATTCAAAATAAAAATAGAGCAAGAAACGAATACGTAAAAGATATAAATATTAAAGAAGCTTTATTTGCAAAAGGAAAATTGCTTTAAAGTATCTACTGTTTATGCTCGATTTGCAACAAGTTTAATTACTTTGCACTACTGCGATGAGAAACATATTAATTGAGTTATGCGTAGGCTTTAATTCTTAAATGCGTATATCGGAAAATGACCGCGAGTTTCTCACAGGAATATTATCTCGATGGTACTACAAGACAAACAGGAGCTAGCAAAGAGATAAAATCGATAGCAGGAAGTGAGATAAGTGCGCGTCGACTGTTGTGGCCGATCAAACTAGTTCTGAGACAGTGGACCCGCATGTTAAACACCATGTTTGCGCGCCACTCTGCACGGCAATGTCCTCGGTGGACACCATTCTAGACCGAAGAGTGCTATTACCTTACACGACAGAAACTTTTCGCGTCCACGTACGCTCGAGAATTTTTAATGAAATTCAGTGAATCCTGCAATCGTAACACGAAGGGGCGATTCACGTAAGACGGAACGCCCTAAAGAATCTAAGCTTTATCGCGATACCGAATATCTTAAACGCGTGAGCGCCGGAGGCGTGGTTGCAACTCGATTAGCGAGTGTGAACATCGCGACTTTCTTATCGCTGAAAGAGCCTGATGAATTTCCCTTTTATCTCTATCTTCCGCCGTTATAATTTTATCACGGACATTTCTTCTTCTAAACTTCCTTCACGCGGCCTGTAATTTTGTATTCACCTATCCGGCTCGAGGTGTATTGAGAATTAATTCGTCCGCCTGCAGTTTGTCGGAGCTTTATTTTAATAAAAGTTTTCTCGTTCGAACGATAATGCGGTAGCGATCGCTTCGCCATTGCACACAGGAGCCCGGTAAAAATTTCCAAGAACACTTAGACAATACTCGCTTACAAGCATTACAAGAAAGACAGCCTGAAAATACTAGGTTAGTATTATGGGTCTTGTAGTTTTATGAAACGAGGGTCAGAGAAAGATAATATTTTACGCAGGTCGCGGTGGCATGGCATCTTGAAGAAACCGCGCTCCCACGGGGCGATATGCTGATTGCGTTAAGGACGTCACGCGAAGCTCGCACTTGCAACCGACTCCTTTTGTTACCGCGAAATTGCACGGTATACGTGAAATCCGGCATGACCGTCATGCGTGCGTCGGAATTCCCATGTCGTTGTCTCGGTTATAACATCCGGCGCATACACGCGAGAACGATTGACCGGACGGAGTGCAATGACATTAACACTGCGGCCGCGTCCTGATTGCCGGTCTAGCGATCAAATCACACGAACCATTACATTTCAAAGCAGCGCGAGATTATAGAACGTAATCAACGTGGAAAAGCGCGTCCTCGCACAAACTCCAAACTCCGGCGCGAAACTTCTTAGATTTAATTCGAAGGAGATGTAGCGAGGAAAGTTTATCTTGGTCGTATGGTCCCGTCTTACACGCATATCCGCGGCAACGATATCTAAAATTTCACAGTAATTGGATAATAAGCAAAATGATAATATACGAAAGACGACCTGATACTATTATAATAAAAAAAAGTTACATTAAATTTTTATTTTTAATAAATGAGAATTTATTTATCTGTCAGTCGCTGGGTTTTTTTTTTCTTTTTTTTTTAATACTCTGTATCTTTATCTTTTCGTGAATGTTGAAGCTGCGGTTTTGAATAATTTTATGCGTTTAAACCTTCTGCATGTATTCAGTTCTCTTGTTGACTCGCACAGAAGTTGTCATCATGCAGGAATTTTCTTTCTCTACCTTTTACCGCAAGATTTCTGTATGAGATGCTTTCGCAATATACGGTAAACATATGGCCGACATTGTCCGCTGCGGGGAACAAGTTTTCGTGACTCACGCAGCGCGACCGCCGCACTTATGACGCCGGCAGCACGCTGAGAATTCTCTTTTGGGCAGACCGGTCGTGGCCATGCTTTTGTTCGACCACCGTACGCGATAGGCCTGGCCAATTATGGAAAGTCTTGGTCCATATTGCCCCATTATGCCCTGTTTCTCGGTCCTCGCGGAACCACCTGGCTCCCGCCGAGTGAAGATAATTTTGCGAAATACTAGTTATATCTTTTCAACTTTCTTGTTCCTTCTGGAATAACCATTGAAAAACGTCATATATTTGAGGGCACTCTTATCATTAGCGAGAGCTTCCGCTTAATGTATATTTTTAATTAGAATAATTAATGTTGTCTCGCGTACGTATCACTATCGTTTGCCATTAAATTAATATTTTGCAATTAATAACGTAATTTAGAAAATTATTTTAATATATAGTCCTGTTGAGTATATTATTATTTGTATTTTATGCATTTTCAACAAAGATGATATATCACTAACGTAATCCTTTAATTTTTGTTTCAGGTAAGTTGCTTCTTGTCTTGGTTAAACTTTTGCATGCGAGCAAGGTTCATCGAGCAGCCTCGTAAGTACTCTCCGAGTGACCATAAGTTCGCGGGTTGTCTAATCGATATTGGCGGAAATTACCGTGAAAGAATTTTATTGCCAGTTACTGCTATTGTCGTATGCGCCCATTATTCGTATCCGGTATTACTTTCCGTGATACGAGATTCGCGTAATTAATATTTAAATTTTTGCTAGAAATTCCGACGAGATTTTTCGCGTGTTCCGCGCGAATGTTTCGAGTGTTCACGAAATTAAATCAGTTGGCGTATACTGACGACGTTTCTCACATCGTTGCTCGATCCTTTTCACAGGAAAAAGGGAGAAATAGAACACGCGATTCTTCAACAACTATTTATTTTACGCGAAGATACTTACTGACAATTACCACAATAAATATGTGAATGCGTTTTGAATCGGTAAAACAATGATCTTCGGAAGAATCGTGCATATTTTTATCGAAGCTCCCAAGCGACTTGAAATTCCAAGTTCCACTATAGATTTTTTTTTCTCGAAGTAACAACTCGTTCAATTACAATTTTTCTTTTATTTTTAAATATATTACAAGCATACGCGCGTGTACAATGCGATATGTACGTAAATATTAAAAAGAAAGGACTCGCACATTTCATGATTATCAAGTGTAACGGGATACAAGTGTAACAGCACTCTTTTTGATCCATTCGAGCGATTTTCATTACGGTCTCTCCGGACGAGACTTTTTTTTCCCCCCATTTTATTAATATACGCTGGCACAATCTTGTAAAACATATGAGCGCTATTCGAGAAAGGAACGACGGTGCACGCTCGGGTTAACCAATTTCATCCGCGGAGATCTAATTTCCCGCCGTCAAGACGCGTTACGCCGAGGACATCCGCCGCGTTCCTCTTTATAATACGGCTCGTTTCCCCGCTGTAAACGCGCCAGTCGGAATTGCGTCCCCGTTGTAAATCTCGGTACATTCTTACTCGGGATGACTCCCTCCCGCGGGAACTCCCTTCGGGTCTTATGCTTTTCGCTCGCAGCACCTCGTGCAATTAAATAGTATGCTCCCAAAACTCACTCCATTGGACCGAGATTGGATTCCCCATGGAACTTTCACCGAAATATGAACGTTTAGCACGTGGAATGTAAAGTGAAGTCATTTTAGGAATTTCGATGATAGTACATCTAAGAAATGTATTTTAAAAGACGGAGTTTGAAGAAATATAATACAAATCAAAGAAACGTATTTAAAAAAAAGGGGAAAATTTAATTGGTGATTTATATCTTTGATATTATTTCATTAAAAAAATTTTTTATTGCTTTTGATTTTTATAAAATATTAAATATGCCGAAATAAAATGAGTAATTTTATTTGGAGAATTAATTTATTATATTACTAATATTACTAATATTACTTTTCATACTACATCTTAATATTGCATATTAAAATATGCATGTAATTCTATATGATTTGAGAGCGTTCTAATTATTATTATTAGCCCCAGGCTGCATTAATATGAATGTATTATCATATATTGTGCATATTTAACTAATTAAGATCTGTCTCCTAAATGTACGAATTATATTTATCGGCGAATGCAAATCTTCGTCATTATGCGATCTACGCTGGTAAACGACGATACTCCTATCGGAGACGACACTCTCATAGGACCCGAGCGAGGTACGCGCGGCATTCCCTGAGAATATATACCCCGGCATTTACGTGCACACGGTCATCATTAATGGTAATCGACGTCGCTTCCTTTGAGAGATCCCGAAGACGCGTTCGAATCTCTACGCGAAGCGTCAGGATATAATCGTCACGCGTTTGCCAACCGCGCGATTAGCATATACGACTACAGAAGATGCAATTAGATGGGACTTTCGCATTTTTCTCTTCGTATTTTTTTTTTCCACAAAGAAAAGAAATTAAAATTTGTACAAGAGGTATTTTTCTATGAATAGAGATTTTTTTTTTTGTCGGTGTGATCAAATAAATGGCTTTATGCTTGGAAGGGCAGAACATGCAACGATTGTTGATAGGTGAGAGTCCCCTGAATTTTATAATATGCGGGCACGATTCTTAAGCTCGCGGGATATGTAAATCGCACGCATAATACACGGTCATCAGGATCGCATCGCATCGTAAAAAAGAACTCACCACGCCCAACTGCGCTCTGTGATAGTACGTTATTACCGCGCTACTCGTCTTTCTTGTGAGAAGGAATTATGTTCATTAATATGACTCTAAGGGTTGGTTAACGAGCGTTTGTTAGGGTCGGTTAATTTACAGGCGCGATAAAGTTTTCTGCCTTTGTTAAAAAACGAAATACCGATTCCGTGCGTGCAGTTTTGTGCCAAAGCTCATTAAAAATATTTATTATGAATTTTTAATAACAATTAATTCGTCTAATGGTTATTCCAGCACATTTTATTCGATAATCAGTGCTACGATCTCCGAGAGAACCGGCTTCCGAGGTCTGCAATCGACGGGAAATGTAACGATCGAACAAGTTTTTGTGTACGCCCGGAATGTTCAATCGGTCTTACTGCTGCGATACGCGACGCGATAAGAAACGCCATAATGACGGGATATTGCGTAACGTTAATACACACGCTTAACACTCGAACTGTTCTCGCGCTAAAATTTCTCTCATCCGGAAATAAAATTGGCAATCAAATAGCCGGGTTCAACTCGAAATGCGAGAACAAACGGAGACCTGAACGTCAGTCGAGATCATCGACGACGCGCAACACAATGATTAATGAGAATGAAGCATGACGTAAATACCCGACATTAATTTCGCGCGAGATCCCTTTGAATACAATATTTGAATTGGATTTCATGTGACACTTACCTGCACACCGGCGCGATGCAGTGGCAGGTCCAATTACATGAATTCCACTTTATGCACGCGGCACCTTGGTCTTGTTCTACGCGCACGTCATTAATATCATTCGTGCATTTTCCGTCCGCGGGCTGCGAACTCTCTGCGTATTAGGTCACGATTTCACGCGGCCCTTTGATCAACGTCGAAACGTTCGCGCAAAAGTGCTCGCTGAAATGCCGTTGACACTCAAATGCGCCATATTATACGGCGCTTTGCTTTGTCGAGAGTCTCAATCGAGCCTCGTCTTCTATTTGCGCGGATAAAAGTACACGTATAAATAGTCTGAACTTTGCAAGTGCGCAAAGTCTGCTAAAGTATCGCGCTTCTAAGAGGCGAAATATCAAGCAAATAATTTAATAACGTAACTTAATTATTTTTCGGCAAAGGAACGTTCGTTGCTTATCTACGGATTACAAAGGCGTATATTTTCTGTAGGAAAGCTAGATCACTCTGGTTAGTCATTTGATGGACATTTCGCGAAACGTATTGTCCTATGCGGGAATTAATTAAGGCTAAATTAGAGCTTTAAACCGACACGTAACGCGTTCGCTGGCGCGTAATGGCTGCTCCAATTACGCGAATTCCGCGTTATACTTTACGTCGTCGCGACGACGCCCCGGCGTTAACGCTCCGTTAATACGTAGGTAGACATTAGGTAAGAGCTTGAAGCTCGTGTGTTAAAGCCTGTGCGCTGCTAGGTACGCCTGTGTGCGCAGGGCTTCGAGAAAGCGACCTCCGTTGCATCGTCACGGTCGAGGTGGAGGCTATCGTTCCTCAGCGAACGAAGAAAACTGCGCTCTTCTCCTCTAATTGTTTTAATGACTCGCCTCACCCGGCACTGTCATTCCTCCCTCCCGGCCCTCCTTTTTCCCTCCGTTTTTCTCCCCGAACCCCGTCCGCCTTTCCGCTGGCGTTTCTCCTCGACGATCGGCGGTACTCCTTTCCGTATCCTGTTAACGTGTAGATTGAAAGAAAGGGATCCTGTTGCAGGATAAGCTGATTCGATGATCGAGAAATTCCAGACGGTTGTGTTATTGATACGAAGATATTTATATCAATTAGCTGCAACAGCTTTATTCTATTTTATCCCGTTTTATTATTTATTTTCAAACACCTTGCGACGACTATTTATTTTACATTAATGGAATTATCAAGTAAATCGGTGTTCTATTCTTTGTGTTGCTACATAAATTTCCGTTTTACAAGATCTCACGAGTACGCTTGATCGATGAATCGACGTATCTATTCGCAAGACGCCTCTCAACGGGGCACTTGCCACGGTGTTAATTAAAATTGCATCCTATGATGTGCCGTTCGGGGCGCAAAGTGCACATCGTGCCAGGCCACTGATGGCACTTGACATCGGGCTCGTCACGCGTGGGAAGTAAATTAACTGAGCTGAGCGCTTTACCACCCTCAAGACGACCTTTTTTAAGAAAAAAGTCACAAGAAAGGAGATCGAAACTTAAGAGAAGCGAAGTAAAAGTTCCCAGTAATTTGTCTTTATATTTAATAAGAAAGAGAAACAAAATTTCACGAGTATTTTTAATGCTCGATAACGCAGATATTTTATACTTGCGCCATTAGAAAAGAATATCTCTGAAAATTGTTTAGGTACATCTCGTCCGTAAAATTTCTTATTTTTCACTTTCTCGCCATACACCCGAGTTTAATGCTCGAACAAAAATCCAGTCGACGGTAAAAGGCACGGTCGTGAATTCAGTAACGCCGATCCCGGGAATCCCACGTGTCCCTTGCGGAAGGCGCAAGATACAAAACCCGGCGCGATCACGATGACGTTCCGCGCGATAATCCCGGCGCGTATCCGCAAAACTGACGCGACGAACGAGAGATTCTTCGGGGCGGATAAATCGAAAGAGCGGTTGTCGGTTTCCACCGCGTTTCCTGCTCGCGCTCCGGCATTGCGATCCTCTCTTTCTCTTCCCGATGCACAAAAAGTGGAGCCATCGACGCGAGGTTACCTACGGGATCGCCTATTATACCGGTATAATCCCCGCGGGGCCTATCCGGGATTTCTCTGCCTCTATGGTCATCTCTCTTTCTTTTTTTTTTTTTTTTTTTTTTTATTTTCTCTCTCTTTCCCTGGCGATACTCTCCCATCGGTTGAGGAGCACACAAACACAATGTAAACGCGTATGTCCGTGTAAGTCCGACCGAAATCTTTTTCTCCACGGCGCGTTCCCGCTTTTGGTCTCGCGTCTCGAGGGGAGACGCGACGAAGGAAGGCGAGGATTAGAGCCACGGTACTCGCGGTGTCGGGGCTAAGCCTCCGTTCACGATACGGGATTATATGCACGAGTGAAATATCGCGCGTATCCATTTCAACCTCGTCCCCGTCGCCGCTCGCTCGCTTCCGTCCCGCGTTTTCACTTCGAATTTATATACCGTGGCGATAGTTTCCATTATACATATATATATTTAGGATAATAACATCTGCTCTTCGTAATAACCTTACTCGTGGTGTAGCGAATATTTTGATAGTAACCCTAGAATATCGAAGCACCTTAATAGCAATCATGGAAAATGTAGAGATTGTAATCTTAGAATATTTCATTGTTAAGATTGCTACAGAGAGAGAAAAACTACTCAGAGAGATATATTAAAAATAATAATATTAAAATACGCCAGAAGCGTGCGCGAGTAGTTTACAAAATTTTTTTAATTCCTCGACATACGCTGCTTATCTTTTTTTTATCTCTTTTAATTTTTTTTTTTTTTTAATGTATGTAGTATTTATGTATATCTGCATAATTTGAGGGAAAAAATTTGAAAACAAAGAGTTTTCCTAAAAATGCAGTAACGAAGTTGCAACGATATTGCCTAATACAGAGTGATATCGATCTTCCCCGGGAGTAGAAATTATGCATCCATCGACAGTCGTCATACTTCTCAGGTATATCGAGGTTGTCGGGATCAAAGGCTGTCGGCTCGCTTGGCTGTCGGTCCTGCTTTCCAGTGCGCATTTCGCAGCTTCGCATACAAGTCGCGTGTGCTCAATATCAACGTTGCATTGTGCGAACGCATCGGGGTTCTCCCTCGCTTTCTATTTTTCTCTCACCGCTCGCTCAAATCCATATAGGGTGGGTCCTCATGCGCATTCACGGTAAAAATAATCGTTTTTTCTTTATCCAATACAAACCGGTCGACTTTATTAAAAAAACTTCAAGCGTTTTATTATTTATTAAAAAATTATCTTTATAAAATAGATAATTAATAAACTTCTTGATAATTTTTTAAGCAGGTAATTTTTCTCGAATACATTCGTCAAATAATTTAAAATTATTTCGGAGCAAGTTAAAAAAAAAAAATTGTAAAAGATTACGTTCAATAATATCTTCTTCGCGGTACAGGCTATTAGAAATTAAGGAATCCTCTTATGTAATGACAGAGGCGTGGATTTGGAGACACCTTATGCATACGTGTGAACGTCCCAGCCGAGATATGTGTTTACAGAGGAGCGGCGTCTTCTAGACAGCTTCGGTATTGTGCTGGTGACTGCTGGCTTATACTTATGTAATGCGAGCCTTCCACCGACACGAATGGCTCCCCCCCTTCGTCATTCTACGACTCGCTTCTACCGGGATCTCAGCTGCCATTGAATAACGCGGTTCGACAGCACCGGCGGTAAGGAACCTCGGACGTATTACGTCCGAGGGTTCTCAGCTGACGTAATCCAGTTGCCGAAGACGAGCGAGAAGTGATGCGATGTGATCCACCGGTCCGTCTGTTCTATATAAACCTTCTCTGATCTACGACATCTGGTACGATGTGATCTTCCCGACCGCATTGTAATAACACGTACGAAATCGGACGGCAAGCAGAACCATGTCGGTGTGCGGGATATAAATGACCGCCGCTCGAGATAGAGCTCCCCGAAGTCAATATTCGTGTTCCACGTGGTGCCCTACGAATCGCGCGATCGTTCTTGGTTGCAGGTATCGTCAAACTGAGAATTGTAACGATTGTCTCAATTGCGGTATCTCAAAAATAAAAAAAATGACCGTATAATTAAATGCAACAATTATTTTTCGATTGAAGTTAGAATGTTACATTAAATTACATTAAAAAGTTATAATAATAGCATTTTTTAAATTTTACTCAATAATATTGAACAACTGGTTTACGTTTAGAACTCGATTGCAACCGGGAGTTGCAAAAGAGAAGTGAATGGATTTGTAAAATCTCGATTACGTGAACAAGTGTCTCGTAATGGCGTTTAAAAGTAGCTGGATAGAAATATGGTAAATAAAATAATCATGCGCTTAGCGAGCGGTTAATAAAATTTATGTAATCGATGAGAAATTACTTGCTTCGAGCGTATTACCGAGGACTGCTTTGAGCGTAGGTCAACGGCAAGTCGTTTTGCCTCCGTTCGAAACTCGACGAGAGTCGCTAATGCCTGTAAAATTCCGGAATTATACGGTTCTTAAGTGCTTCCGCCAGCGCAACGAATTTACGTTAATACCCAACGAAAGTTTTCGCGACGCGTAAAAACTTAGCGCCTCCCTTCGTTTAGGACTTGCAAACGAATTCAAGTATATACACGCTAGAACGACGACGGCTAATGCGATTTGAAATGAAAAATGTTAACGAATTTTTAAAACGTCGCGACGTGAAACAGGAAACTTTAAGGGCCCAGTTATGTATGTAATTCATAAGTAGCCCGGTCGTAAACGGTGACCCTGTTCCTTTTTCACGCCGCCATTTCATTTTTTCGCCAGGCTTTCTTTCTTTCCACTCCGCATCTTTCTCGCCTGCTTTTTCGTGACCCGTAAAATCGCAAACCCAGCTCGTTGACCCGTGGATATTGGTCCGTATTCCCACCCCATTTAGCGCTACATTTAACGTTAAAAACCTCGTCCAACTTTAGATTTTATCATTCTAATGCCGCGATCGCATTCGGTATTAATGCGAGATGAAAATTGGATGTCGCATCTAAAGGTGGAATGTGCGAATGAGACTGCTAGTAATTTCATCAAATAATAGCGGGCAAGAAACTTCTTATAATTTGATAAATAAAAATCCATTTTTTTTTCGAAACAACTGTACGTAATTTAATTCAGAGATAAAATTGAGGATTCTTGAATAGTATTTTATATATTCGAAAATAATATAGAAAGATAATAAAATTATACGAAAATGTTGTCTCGTCACACATACACCTGCAGATAAAATTTTAATAAAAGACCACGTTTCGTAAGTATCAAAAGAATAAATTTTACTGGGGGGTTTTTTTTTCCGAATCTCCGATCGAAAACGCGATCGCCTTGAAGTGCATTTGGGAGCGAGACAACAGTGGGCGGAAGTCGCATATCGCGTGGATGTCTAATGTGAGAACGTTCGCATCTCGTTTTGAGTTGGGAACGTCGGCAGATGCACCTCTTAATTAGTTCCGTCATTTTAAAAAGACGTTAGTAATTAGAAAGAAGCTCATTGTTTTGGCGCGCAATTAAAAAAAAAGAAGAAAAGTTGAATTTGATTAATTTCACGATTTAATGTACCTTTCTACTTTATTTTGTTATTTTAATTCATTTTTGCCTCGGAAGAGTTTTAAGAGAATGCGAGTTATAAATGTGATAGAATTGTTTAACAGCCATTACGAGATTGTTAGGAATGAAAAACATTTCATTATCGAACAATGATTCAGATTGATAATTATCTCGATACAGTGATTCTTCATTTGTCGAAATTTCAACGTTGTTATGAAATTATGTGGAAGCAGCTTTTGCCGACAATAGTTACATTGTCTTCCGCTAATGTAGAATGAATTCTTCACGCCAGCAATCAATTAAAGCCATTAAATTAAGCCTTTGAAACGAATAGCGGGCGGGAGAACCGCGTTTCTTTCGATCTCTAATTATCGTGCATTACAGAAAGATGTGCGGGCGCGATGGGACGTCATTAATTGGCCACCGTAGACTCATTAACGCCGAGCTAATTCGAAATAACAATTTGCCTATTGTGTAGCTGGCCGCGCCGGTTCCGGCTTGCGTTGCATTATGCAGCTCTGCATTTCTTTTCATTTCCTCGTTGGCAATTTCGCTCGTGTTCTAAGCGTTCGCGCTCGCGACGCGCGACCGGTAATTCGGTTTTTATCACTAGTCTACCATCGGAAAAAGTTTTCGTCGCTGGCGGACCGTGTTCATGAATTTTATTAAGATTATCATTGATAAGAATACCGTATCCGTTTCAGCTGTGCAGACATGTTAAGGACGTAAAGACCGGACATAGATACGGACATAGGTGGTGTTTTACTATTTTACTTCAAAACGTTTATATTTATTAAAATATATATAGAAGTCGAATTATTATAAAATCGGTAAAAAGAAAAAAAAATAATTACGCAAAAAAAATGCTTTTTTATAATCTACTTCTTTAATTATTGTGCAATTAATTTCTTTGAAATATTATTTCAGTATTTCGTCTCATATTTATTCCGTCTTATTACTCGAAATCGTCAAGAAGATTTTCACGCTGTGGCAAAATGCTCTTAAAATGCCTGCAAAGCCGATCGCCGATGATTCACATTGAAAACGAAATAACGATGTTCAGTTTCGCGCGCGGTAATCGGCATTGCGTCACTGAACTTTTTAGTCATATCATTTCGCGACCGCGCACTTTTTCCTTTCGGTACGTATATAAAGCCTTCGGCGTTTTCCCAGAACGAAAGCCACATTCCTGCGCGCAGAATCTATTTCTTTAAAAGGGTAGCCGCACATTTTCGCAATTATTCCTCGCGATCCGTCCATTCTCTCCCGCTCGTTCAATGGAAACGAGTTTTTCCGGAACGGGAATGGAGAACCAGAGAGCTTGTTCTCGCATCGACCTCTCATCGGACTGCCCGTGATAATTAATAATTCGTGTCCGGAGTTTGAGCGAACGTTCCGCGCTCGAAGAACTCGAAGCGTCGCACTGCGAGAGCGATGCTCACGGTGAAGATAACGCGAGATAGGCGGGAATCATTTATTAACTCTGAAACACGTACCCTCGGGCGCAACAGAATATATGCAGTATATGTCCCAGAAAATGTTACTTCTTTCATCAACATATCTTTTGATTGATGGAGATACGATTATATCTTAATAAGAAAATCGCGACGTATTAAAAGTGAGCGTACGCGAAACGAATTATTAGATTGCAAATCAAAATTCGCGAATTAGGTGTGACGTGAAATCGATATTATTCAGAAAGTTCAAACATGAAAAATTACTTTTTGACGAAGTCAAGCTGCGTATGAGCAGCTTTAATATTTTTATTTCTTTTTTTTTTTGCAACTTCGAAGAGAACTTGGAAAAGGTTGCTTAAAAGTTCCAAGTGCACGTTTTGGTTTTGACCCTTCTCTCCCTCTATACATATATTTAATGCAGATACGGAGATTTGAAGGAAACATCGGATACGAATATCGATACCCTCTCGCGCGACACTTGCATTCCTCTCGCGATGCATGCGCCTGCACAGGGACGAGAAAGGACGCAGGCGGAGCGCGCCGTCGCGTATTCGCGCAGATTTATAACCCGACGAGGAAGCGAGCGAGCGAGCGAGCAGAAGGTGTCGTCTGGGAATGAGTAATGATACATTCGCCTGCATGCGAGGCGTTTCGAGATCGCCGGATACGCCGCGATCCCGAAACCGCAGAGCCACGCGGTAGTTCTGAACGGGAACAGAACGTCGCTCGGCCGCGGTATCTTCCATCGAGCCGAGCCGAGTCCTCGAGTTCTTAGCGCTTGATGCAGATGCGGGTCGTCGTACACTTTGTCGTCCTCATCCCTGTCCT
This sequence comes from Cardiocondyla obscurior, assembly GCF_019399895.1. NCBI lineage: Eukaryota > Metazoa > Arthropoda > Insecta > Hymenoptera > Formicidae > Cardiocondyla > Cardiocondyla obscurior. Next base: position 1,031,735 of record NC_091881.1, read on the forward strand.
GTTGTTTCGCTGGATTATCTATGACTCTTCGGGGGCATTCGGTTGCTTAACACGATATACAACCAACTGATACTGATAAAGAGCCGCTCGGCCGTTGTTCTTTGATCAGAAATAGATTGACGATAAAAAGTTTCTCCAAGGGAAGATGCACGTTTCTCTCGTCGTCTAGAATGAGTTAACTAACTCCTCGGTAGATATTTTAAAGACGAATTTTTAGATAAATGCAACATCGCACTTTTATCTCGATTACGTGAAAAATTCAAATTTCTCTGATGCTTTCTTAAGCTTTGTTCGAAACTTTTATTTGCATTTGTATTATGTTTCTTCGAAATTGCTGACCCGAGTATTATTTGTCGTGGCTCGGGGCATTAATAAGAATTTATAACAACTTCGAAGATGGCGAATAGACTACGCGAGAGTCTTTTCGTGTAGCCGACAGTCGACTTGAAAGTTGATGCGCCGGTCACGATCAGAACGAGATTCGTGCAAGTGGAGAACTACTCTTGAAAGAGAGGAAGGAGGTGCCGATGAAAGGGGTGGTAAAGGCTGTGAGCTGGAAGCGAAACTGCGCGAACGGCGCTACGGAGGGTGTTAGCAAGGCGAGGAAGGAAGCGCTTTATTTCACTAACAAAAACTTCAAGTGCCCGGGGAATGAAACTTTTTCTCGAGGCTGCTTTGTATCGTCCGCCGGACGCGAAGATGTTCCGGCAGCACTGCGAATTCCTTTACAATGAAAATTCGCAGTTTGACAAAGAATATCTGTAACAAGTGTCGAAGCGGAGAATGCCGCTTTAATTAACACGCGAGCGCGAATTCTTTACTTTTCCGAAATGGACTTTACGATTACCGACGAAAAGAGCATTTATAGAACTAAAAAAGTGTTAAATAACAAAACGTGAGAGAGCACAACGATAACTCTGCGGGATCGTCGCGTCTATTCTACTAAAGTTGTATTTGCTCGTGCCTAAACTAAGAGCTTGTAACAACAATGTCGTTAGCAATCTCTCGAGAATCGCTGTAACAATGTGCGCAATTTTTCGAGCGCCGGTCGAGGGTGCGATTCGATTTCGGGCAAGCTCGGTACTCGGGGCCCTTCGCGCAGAGCACCCCGACGACGCCTAAGGGCGCTTTTGCCAGATGTCTGGATGTACGCTCCGGCGAATTTTCCGGCGAAAACGCTGTGGAAACGAAGCTGCGCCGAAGTAAATACATGTATATACACACACGTATACCGAATGCGCGGCGGACAAAAGCGAGACAATTTCGAGCGACTGCGAGCGTGAAAAGGTCCGGGTAAATACCGAGGATTGTTCCCTCGTCAAACCGCATGAATAAATAATAATGCTCCCTCGCGGAGGGCTGACGCCCTCCGTCGGGTCCCTACATGACTATCGTCTCCCGCGGCGGATGGGAAAATATAAATATTTCTATTAAATCCTCCTTAAAACGATCCGCGGCCCCATTCAGGCGGCACGTGAATAGTCCTCGAAGAACCTGTTCTTCTCGCTCAATCCGTTAGCACTACAATGCTAGTGTGTACTGTAAAATCCCACGTACTTCCCTTCGCTCATAGATCCTTTGACAAATGCAAAATTTATATTTCTTTTATAATGCCACTGATAATCGTTTAGTTGAACCTCATTGAAAATCTTTTACAGAAAAGAAACTTTTGGGAAATAGAGTTGCAGCTGAAATTTTCAGCTTTTTATTTTAGTTTCATTTGGTGGAATTTATTTAAAATAAAATAAAAAAAATATCTATTTTTTTATAGATTATCTTTTGATATAAGACACCGACGCAATAAATACTTCCTTTTTTAAATCGTGGTAAGATTTGCATAGAATACACGATGAGGCGCACGATACAAACGTATCAGACGAGTAATTAAAAGAATTTCGAACAATGTCGGCGAAATTCGCATGCGTCGGGTCGACTTTAGCTTATGCAAATTTAAGTCGCGTTTAAATTTTAAATCAAGTCATTAATAAATTATTCGCGCCGCGTGCGTTGGTGTTCGCGTAATTGTGTGGACAAATTGCACCATGGAAAAAAAGAAGATCTTAACAGCACTCCCAAGCCTCTTGTATTTGGAGGAGATAAAACAACGAGGCGCGTTGCAAATGTTCGTGTATAAGCGAGAATGTTTTCGTACTGGTGTAACTCTTTAGACAGAATTGTCTTGAATTTTGTTAGCAAAAAAAAAAAAAAAAAATACGTAATAATTTTCTTTTCTAATTATAATTTTTGAATAATTTCGGAAGTGTAAAGCGTCTTCTTTGTGACGATAATGCATATTCTCGCACAACTAATATATCGATTCTCAATTTGAGGACTTCGCTAACAAATCAATATGTCGTTGCTTTTACTTGACGATATCACAGAGATGGCACATAAAACGGTAGCGAGGACATTAGGGTCGTCACGATGGCTAAACGGTTCATGTTCACTTCAGCGTTGAAAGGGTTGAGCTCCAACCTGTCAGAAGGACAGAAAGAGAGGGAGAGAGGAGGCAACCGAGACGTGCTGGGCACAATAAACGCCTCGTCGAGCAGGTTCACCTATTACGCCAGATAGCTAACCTTCGTTTAATGCACTTCCGCCGAGCGCGAAGTTCTCCGACCGGTTATTTGTATGCACGATGCAAGCCTTTCCTCTGATCCTCTGATCCTGCTCTCTTCACTGCGTCTTCTTTGACAGAAGAGGTCCGTCTTGCCATCTTGGTTTACGCCGCTGACTTCCTCGCTTGAACGTCTTCAAGATGCTCCTTTGAGCACCATAAGCCGCCTTCCGATTCGTCAATAATCCTGTCGAGTTGCAGAATGCGGTGCAATGTCGATCATCACGTAGTTATATCGTTAGAATATTGTAGAGCTCGAACTTTTATATTTCAAATGGAAAAATACGATTTTTTTTTATTTATATATATATATTTTTTTTTTTTTTTTTTTTTTTTGAAACCTACTACGAGAACGAAGCGAGTTAATTTGTAATTTTTACGTGAACCAATTTCGCTAATACTTTGAATTCTCCTTTCCTTGTATCACGCAGCTCGCACATATTGGACGTCTAGCAGTAGTGATAACCTTTCAAGTTAACAGGACGAATAAATGCAGTCTAATAGCGTAGGAGGAAGGAATCTGCCATCACTCCGAGTCGCTTTAACATTCTTTCGCCGACGGCGATGGCGTTTCCTTTCCTTGTGCTCGCTCGATCTTATCATCTAATCGGACGTCCAGGTCCTTTGACGGGGAATTTCTCTGACAGTGGCTCTCCTCTCTCTCTCTCATCTCTCTTATCTCTCTCCGTTGCTATTTCCCTTTTTCTCTCCTTTTCTCCGTTCACGCGTATTTGTGAGAGCCCGCTTTCTTTGAAAGCTCCGCTACTATCTGCTATTCCCTAAGAGGGTTTATATTTCAAGGACTCTTCTTACTCGCTGTGAGAAATCGTTTTTTAACAGATTGCCGATCGGACCCGATCAAATTCCGAGGCAACAAACGCAGCCCGCCGCGCTGCTCGTCTCAATGCGATTAGCGGCACGCTATCCAATTCCGTACGTTAAATATCCTAAAACGTAAGGCATTCTCCTTCAATTCTCTCGCCGTTTCAACTCCTTTTAAGGCATCGCGCCGCTATGGGGACAATGGCGTAGCATCGGAATCTCATTTATGGTATATCGTACGTTTTGAATATTGCAAGTAAAGTCAATTTTTAATTAAAGACACAACGCCCCGTGTATTTGTAGCACATCTTAGACGCGCATGCCGCGAGAAAGATCGTTCCGAGGAGATCGACTTTTATACTGTCGTATTTACGAGGAAATGACTGAGTGCTTCCCGCTACACTGCAGCCGATGTAGTGCATTTTCCATCGTACCGAGGTAATATCGTACGACCGTAATCTCACAGATACGCGATCATGTAAAAATATTTGGCCGTGTGTAGCATGGGAGATTGCCCTCCGGGGAAAATAGCCAGCTCTGATTTTTATATACTTTACTTCGGAGCAATATATAAATTTAAAGTGAAAATCGGTTCCGCGCTAGAGTTCAGTTTCTTCTATGTATGCGTAATGCGAAATGCGATCGCTCTTGTAAATTACAAATCCCCGCGTCCGGGATTTTCATAGAACTTGCATTCGCGCTCTTTTACTGAATAAGGAAGTTATACACTACGCGGGCTTTAAATCTCTTTCAAAATAAGTTATCTCTATTCAAAGCCAAGTGAGAGAAAAAAGAATAAAATAAAATAAAATGTCGTGTTCCATTCTAAAAGTTCAGTTTTTATACTAATTATTATATGTACGTTGACAAGTAATAATTAAAATTTTGTAGCATTTATAGTGGTATTGAAATTAATTATTATTATGATATATACATATGTGTGATTATAAATATTAATTTTTTTTAATAAGCGTAACAAATCTACTTTAATAACTGTACTCTATCTGTTCAATCGACTCTCGTTATCTACGGATAGGCTGATTGTTTTTAATCGCAGTTCGCGATCGTAGTTATATCGATCGCGCGGTATCTCGTCCAGTACTTCGGTGATCCTGGAATTATGGACCGAAGATTAACGCGAGAGAGTGATGTTAGCGCACCTGCTCTCCAATCCTCGTGCATTGGCCGGTGTTTGCGGAACGCGCCTGCATTCATGTACATACATACACGCATGCAAGTACTTATGCCACAATTCTGGAATACGCACGTACGCTGCCTACACGAATTGTCCGTTGGAAATGAAATCGGTCGATTCAGCCTCGACAAGTCTTATTGCTATAACGTTCATAGATGCCCTCCGCTTTTCGTTTGTCTTCCAGTAAATAGAAATATTACTTCCATGAAGTAAAAAATAAAAGAATTTTTTTTTCTTTATTTCTAGATTTAATACAGCAACATGTAATTGATATCGTCTCGCAATTGATATTTTTTAACGAGATTCTTTATTTGTTCGTTGAAGATATGCCGTGCGTGGCTACGATTTTTATCTAACTTAAATTTTAAAGCATGTTCACGGGCGTTCAAAACAATAGGTCGGAGAAACTAGACGGAAGCAATCGTTAAATGTGCGAGTCGACCCGATTTTAAATTTCTCGCCTCGTGCCATTTTAGTGTCGTAATGTATGGGCGAGGTAAAAGAGTGGGAAAGAAAGCGACGATTAAAATTTCTGCACTGGCTGATGCATAATTCGTCGAGAAGCGACGGCGCGTTTCGAACCGCATACTCTTATACCTTCACCGCTGCAACGACTTACATCGTCAACTTGCACGAGCCCGGGCTCCCTCGCGCGCGCTTGCGCCTTTAAAATAATATTTTACCGGGATTATTGTCGATGGGGGAAATGGTAAAACAGCTTACGTCTCGCACTTGAGCGGGCAGAGGCATTATGCAAACCGAGTTCACCCCTCGCTTTCCATCATCCTCCCTTCGCTTCGCCATTCTCCGGATCACGAGGAGGCGATTTTACCTCTTGCTCGCGCTCTCTCGCATTTTACCTTCTGTCCTTTTTTGTATTCGTCCTTCATCCGACTCTCCCTGTCCCGTATTCCTGGCCTCCCGCGCATACCGTAAATCCTTCCGCTCGCGCGTCTTTCAGCCGATGAGGTACCTCGTTAGATGAGGAACCATCTTCACCCCTAGGGTAAAACTCCAGCGAAAACAGTACGCTTGCAATTTCGTATGCGCATCTTCCTGAATGACGAATCGGTACTAAAGCGTCGGGGTAACTATATTACAGCGCGGTGTCAGAAATATTGGAAAGGTACAAGTACCTTATACCTTTATTATACGAATAATAAAGAGAGAAAGAGAGAGAGACAGAAAAAAAAATCAATTTTCTTCTGGTCGTATAATTTTTTTTTTTTTTCACGGAATGGATGTAATTATGCCATTTGATTGACCTTTATAGTCGCTTGTACAGATAATCGAGTATGAAATGATACTATTCATCTCAACCTTTTGGTCCTGAGATTGCATCGTACTTATATATACGAAAAACCTTCGCAATTTCTTGACATATCCAGGTAGTTATCTGGGGATTTCCAGGTAACCATACGAGATCCGTCCATTGACTCTCGCGATCTTTCGTCAGGACCGGTCTCTGCCAATCTGAGGATTTCACTCGTATTCCCGCGACAGCTACGTAACGATGTTCCTCGTTAGAAAAGAAGCTAACCGTCATAGCGTTCACCGAGAACGAAGTGCCGTCGTCATGGTTACCGGAAACCCATGATGCAAGAAGCAGGTGCTTCAAAGTTACGATTCGACGTGTCGGCAATATACATATAGGACAGCGCGAGATTCTTCAATTCGAATTTCAAGCCGGTTTGTCTTTATCAAAATTTTAAGCGCGATTCCATCATGGAGATACTTCAACAAAAATTGGATTTCGATAGCTGGTTCAGAATCTCACGTGAATAAAATAAAATCTAAAGGCAAACTAATCTCTTTTTTTTTTTATTTTTTTGTACAAAATTTTGTTTGCAACTTACAATTAAATAAAAGACATTCTTTAATTCTTTTTAAAACTGGGATAAAGTTTAGGAATAGAGTTTAGAAATAACATCTAATCGTTAACTTTCGCTTTAAACTTCATGTTCTTAACTCCCGAAAAAAGTTAGAAATTGAATGATAGGGATAGGCACTTAAAATTTTCTCAAGACTGCTGAATTTTCTTTCAGTCAGCTCTTTAAAAGTAAGACGTGAGGTAAAAGTAAATTATTAAAAATGATCAATGTATCTACGATAAGAGCGTACATTTTAATTCTGACGATAAAGTTACAATTATGAATAATAATAAATTAAAAGTTCAAAAATTTCTTTGGTTTTAACACTTCTTTAAAATACGAAAAATATTCATTCAATTAAGGCTACAAAATTCTTTTTAATTACTTTCTCAGTGAAAGACAACTTTTAGAGTGTATAAAGTTAAAATAAAAAAAAGACCAATTTTTTTTTTAAATTAAATCTGTTAAAAAATGATGAAAGAAATACTCGTGTATAAATATTAATAAAATTGTTCTTTTATATGACGTTCATGCAAAAATTGTTCTCTTACAAATGATTTTATTTTTCATATATTTAATTATACGAACAAGTACGTGTCTGCTTAAATGTCGCGTTCAAATGTCAGTTACATTTCAATATTCGTTATTTTAATTAACTGCTTGACGCTTTCGAAGTGCGTATTTTATTCTGTCGGTGACAACCTATTGACGATTTTGTCGCAGGTGTCACATCGTAAAAGTGGATTCGCAAGCGGATCAATGGACGACTTTTCGATTCGTCCGGGGGATCAGGGATAGCGGTGGTTTTTCTTCGGTAAAACTTATTTCCCCGTTTCCTTCATCCGCTCTTTTGCGACATTGTCGCTCATATTCGCGATATTGGCGTCCCGCGTGGTTTACCTGAATTTCCTGTCACTCTCGAACCTTTCAAAACCGAGATTTGTTCCTCTGCCTTCCTCTCGTGATTACTTTTCCTCTCTTCGATACGATTTGCGCACTTTTTCATCGCGGAGTGAAATTACGGCGAAGTGTTAACTTCGACGTTGGGATAAAGTGGGGAAAACAGTATCGTTCACTTACCGATCTTTGTTGTAAAGTTTATATAAGATGCCTCTCGTGTCTGAAAATTTACTTTACTTTCGTGCGTTCTCGTTTGTGCGCAAAGGCGGCGTAACTGGCTTCAGTGTGCGCGTGCTCTCCACCTTTTATCGTTCGCACTCGCGGGTCTCTTTTCGTTGTCGCGCCGTGGGGAAACCACCCGTGGGAACACACGTATGAACTCGTCGTAAGCCGCGGGAATTAAGCTCGACGGGATCGCTCGTCCCTATGTACATACCATCAGTCGGCGGCAAATATTGATTTTACTTCGCGGATATGACAACGATTTGTCACCGAGTGCCGGTCTCTTTCGTGTACACACGCATATGGGGATGCACGCGCTCGCACGCGGTGATTCCTGGGGCCTCACATGAGGTGAAACGCATATTTCACGGCTGACGCCGAAGAAGGGCCCCAGCCGGGCTCGCGTGAGGTCGTTTAAGTCCGCTCGTGTTTGAACGACGGCACCGGCCGCCCATCGCTAAGTGTTTTGTTAAGAAACATCGGGCGAAGCGAAAACAGGCAGGGAGAATACCGTTCTCGCGTGTTAGTAACGAAAATCTCGACGCCGGGCATATTTGGCGAATATTATTTTTATCTCCGTTTCTCATATCGTTATTTCATTCGCAACGCGTTCACACCAATTTGTTCGTCTTGCTATTATCGCCTTTGTTATTGCTGCTTATTAAATAAAGCGTCGTGTATTTGGTTGATTAATTAGCGTACAACGTGAAGCATTTCTTGAGCGGACGCTTGCACGCGCAAGATGTAATACCCTTCATATTTCTCATTTACACGCTGCTTTTTTTTATATATATATATATTTATTTACCCGGAGCATTAAATCAGCCGGTTTTTTTGTTATTTTGTTTCCCGGACGGTTTCCTGCTGCCTGCATTTTTGATTTAGCGCAACTAATAACAGGACACGCCACGGTAGCGATGTCTTAATGTCCGATCACGGAAAGGTTCGTGCATCGCGGCGACTGATCTCTGGTAGCCCATGAGCCATGAGCCATTTTCGTGAGAGCAACGCGCGCCGCGCACTACAAAGCGAATCGCCATTCATCACTGTCCACGTCCCGGGGATACGTGTAGTTTGTGCCGTGGAAACCATTTTCTAAAGTGCGTCGGCGGTGGAGCGTTAAACCGTTCGTGTAAAACATTTCGGCGTTCTATTCGCAGTGGATTTTGTATGCCTTTGCGAAGCCCGCGTTCCGGAAGCCGCATACGTCGGATAGGAAGCCCTTTGAAGACATTAGGGAAGGACCCGAGACTTATTCCGATAACAGCGACCCCTCGTCCTTACGTACACAGAGGGGGTAATCGTAATTTAAGCGAAAAGGTCTACAGATCGTTACGAAACGTGATAGATGTAACACTTGTTCGAGTAAATATTTAAATATCTTGGAAGTGTTTTCCACTTAAACTGCGAGAAATAATTTATTTAATAGCAAAAAGTAACGGGAGCGGGCAGAAATGAAGTATTACTGTGGGATTTCAGATCTAAAGAAAGATCGCCTTAACTCAGACTCGCGACCAAAACGCGATCAATTAGTTTGCTTTGATCGAGCTAAATGGATAATCTTGGTCGACGATTTCGTCGTCGACAATTCCTTTCTGCCGCTCGTGTAACACGATTTTGCTGGAATTGGCCCGAAGATACCAGGCGACGAAAATGAATTAGCGAAGCTCTTCGGGGTTGCCAGGCATTTTGCCGTAGTCGAGGGGTTCGTTGTTTGAAGAGGAAAAATCTTTTTCGAAAAATAAGAGGTACTTTAGCGGCAACAAATTAAAGAATTCTCTTGAAAAGAATAAAGGACATTTTCTTTGCTCTTGATTTAAGAAGAGAGCAGAAGAAATAAGACATCGAGTTATAAATAGAATTATCTAGGCTAGTCGAAAATGTAATTTTACTCATATAATACATCGGGTTAAAAGAACAATAAAAAGGAACGAAATTAAATTTGTTGCCGTAATTATTTTCTTAAAGAAAAAAAAACGATTAGTAAAGACGATAGTAAAAATAATAATTACTCACGAATAAAATTAATTTTACAATCTTAAAAGGGAAAATAAAGAAAGTAATAATGTCACTTATGGACCATATATGTTAAAACGATAAATAAAAATAACGATAAGCGTAAAATGTCTATTGGAAACCAGCGCGGTTGTTCGCAAATATTTTCTCGCGTTTGCCAAAAAAAGAACAGTTACCGCAACGAAGCGCGAAACTTTATTGTTATAGCCGGATTATCGACTAACCGTGATTGCACATAGGTATTAAATGTTGGATTTTAATCCGCGGGCAACGGAACTGTTTTCTAAAACCGGCTACTTAAAATCGTCATCGAAACGTTATATTAAAAAAAATTTCTTTTTAGAATAATAAAATTGGAAGCTGTTTAATGAATAAAAGTAAGTTCTAAAATTGTAACTACGAGTAATTTTCACTGTTCAAGAACATTACATATACGACGATTAACATATACGACGTACTTGATATTGAATTACTATTACGAGATAATACAATTATAAACTGATGGTAATATTACTTCTCATTTCAAAAAGAAATTTTTTTTCTTCATTTTAAATCCGAGCAAATTTGCGCAGTATATAATTCGACTCTACTTACACATTTATTTTTAGAAAGTGTTTTTAAATATTCCATCTCGCGAGCGAAACAGAGTTTCAGTTTTCATGTGCATAAATATAGGATATTTTAACTTTTTTCTCTGCAATCTGTTTGCTGTATATGTATATATATATATATTTTTATCGCAGTTGTTTTACGCATAATTCATTATATGCCATTGAATAAAAATGTTAAACATACATGTAAAAATTCAAACTCTTGTATAAAAAGTTATAAATACATGAGACTTACCAAACAAATTCGATAAAAGTGGAATAACCGAATCAAATACCGGATGTGTGCGAGGCTTATGTATTTTTGTTATCGCAAAAGAAATTCGATTGGGATACACGCCGACCACGAACGAGTCGGAGAGATTTCGCGAAAAAATTGTATTAACAAAATCTCGGAAAGAGGGAACGTTTTCAATCGCACGCTACGCAGTCACTTGGTCAAACTCGTCCGCCTCGTTATTTTCAGTCGTCACGAAGCTGCCTCTTTGTAATACGATTTTGCGACGCGCGGAGGCTGACGGCCAAACGAAATTGCCGCTGCGGGTTATAGTTCCGACGCGCACTCTCTCTCCATTCTCTCTTTTCTTCTCTCTTTTTTTTTTATCCCGGAATTCGCTATGAACGCGAGATATCGCGAGCGGTAGCTCGCAATTTTCGTAGCAACGGACGCAACCGTTGCCTGAGGGATCGCGATCAGGATAGTCCTTCGCGATCGACACTCTGTCGACGATAGGCCAACCTGATTTCGAATGTAAATCGTGCGTTCCTACGATTGAGAGAATAATCTTGCCGAAGGGACGAGCGTCAAAATTATGGGGAACGCCCGTGCTCGCGGTACTTGATAGCCGATGTCGGCAACTAGTGACTTTATTACGCCTTTTCTCAAGATAAGATGGTATGAATAAAAATAATAAATTATATCGAACGTTCGTACATTTTTACACAATTTAATATATATTTTTTTCTTTATCAATAATTCTACAACCGTGGATCATTAATCAGATTTAAATTCTAGAGATGTTTAACAATATAATATTTGCAAAAAAAAAATTTTTAACAATTTCAAAGAACAGAATACTAATTTTATTTAAAAATGATGCTTACCACAACGTTGTCCCGTCGAAGCGAAATTTGTTTCTCAAATAATAATTATCTCGGGCCGACAACTGATTATCAAACTTAAATTAATGTAAAATGATATATTAATATTGCATAAAATAAGATCTTGTATGTTTAAAAGTTTCGCTTAAACATTCAACGTCCCTACTAGTTATGTATAAAGTAGCCGAAGGGTGTGAAGAGTGACGAGGAAGAAAGCCACGATGAGATCGCGGGAAGGCTTTCTTTGACTCCCACTTGTTGTTAAGTAGATCCTCGGCTTTGCATGAATTTTTCATCGGGTGACTCTTTAGCGCGGTAAATTGCTCTCGCGGATTCGCAGGAAGACGCATCGATGGTCGGCACGCAAGAAATTTTGCAATTACGAACGCTTCTTCCGGCGGCGCGGTAACACCGTAAAAAAGGTGCGTTCATGAATTTTCATTGTACCTCCGTGTCGGGCGTCTTAGCATACGCCTTATTTATCATGCATCGCTGTCTCGGGACTGCATTACACGACATCGTTAGCAGTTTTGAAGGCAGAAGGTAGACTAGCTTTAATTAATTTGACAGCGTACAGAAAGGTGTTTACTATTTTTCTCATCTTGTCACGCGAGCGATATATCTTACGACGATTTCCAGAAATAATTAAAATAATGTAATTCTCAGGCTGCATTCACATTCAGACGAACCGTTCAATTTTTACAAAACGATAATCATTAAAATTTAATAACTTACATAAAATGCATTTTTTTTTATTTTTTTGCGAAAAGGTACGTGAAATATTTTTTCTTCTCACTTACGGACTTTTGTTTTCTTTTTTAATTTAGAAATTCTTTCGTCTTAATAAAGAACGATTCTTTATTGCACAGAGGCGCTTGTAAAGCTACCATAAAATTGAAATCTTCAAGTAAAACCGTATAGTAAGTGGAATGCGGCGTAGGTATGTAAAAAAACGCACAGGTCGTGGAGTACCGGTAGTCGTAAGATTATTTTTTCGTTTATCTTTCGTTGTCAAGCGCGTCGTATGAAACTTAAGGTTTCGCTGCACGGCGCGTCCAATGTTTAATTAATCGACTGTTCTTGATGTATTTGTCTAATGCGACGATAGCACGCGAAGAAATCGATCATTAAATAGTTACGCGAGCATGTAATGTGTCGTGCGTAAAGATTCACATGTGAACTGGATATTTACAATAAATGAAATTGCCTGATTTCCAGTTTTATTTGTCTAATATAACGACAGCGATGGTCCGAGAATCGCTATACATAATTACGCGGAATGTAACGCATGAAGATCCGTTATTCCCGCATTTGCATATCACATTTGATGTTAAATACAATGCATGCATTTATCAAACTTTGAGCTTTATTTATTCGTCGTGAAAATCACAGTAAAATAAAAAAAAAAAAAGAAAAAAGAATTATATTCGTGCTTTAACGTGAATCGCGCACGCTTGACCCGTTTTGTCCTACATTTAACATTATCGCCTGAGTCTCGAGTGTTGCCTAAAATTCCAGTGCGTTCGCTTGACAAATATTCGATAAAACCGATTGTGTCGCATTTGTGTGACGATTTTCATCGTATTGTCACGTATAACCGCGCGCATTTTATTGCACGTAGGTAGTTTTATTATACTTTCATATATACGTTTTATTACTTTGTTCGTATAACGAATATTGTTTTTTTTTTCTTTTTTTTTATTTTAACTGTTCTAATACGAAAATCGGACGTATCGGTTTGCGAGCCGCGCGATAATAGAAAAATTATTACCGCATTCGCGCGCACCGTCGTGGTTAATGTTAATATGCGAGAATACGTCAGCACCTAACCGATAAAAAACGCACTTTTATTTATTATTAATATTTTTTTTTTTTATTTAATTTTTTGCAACGGCTTGCCAAGGCGTTTTCGTTGCCGGCCGGAAATTGATTTTCCGCGACATACACGTCGCGCACACCGGCACGTGAGAGTGCGACAGGTTTCTTTTTCTCTCTTTCTCTTCCGCAGAGGGAAAGAATATCTGGCTATCGATCGAATTTCCCCGATAATATGGCGCAATTGATCGACGTGTCGCATTGCAGCTGCGGCGAAATCCAGTTTATCTGGAGTATGTCGTTCAAGACGTAGCGATCCTGTTAGACGGCACCAATATTTATGTATCTTCGGCATATTCGATTTAAAACTTTGCCGCTGGGATAAAATCGAGCGGCACGGGCGGAATAAGAAACACATAAATTGCAAAGAGTCATCTCGGAATAAAAACGAAATAATACATTGAAAATAGAATGTTTGGTACTTCGTTCGCTCGTTTGTGCTCGAGTGAGATCTAGGGAGGGTAACCTTTCGTGTGCCTGGCGTAAAAAGAAGCGGCTGGTAACCTAGGGCATATTCAAAGCCCAGAGATAAAGGGAACGTGCAAGGCAAACGGACCCAAGAGCGATCTTTTCGCCTCCAGCCACGAACGTGACTTCGGCGTGTCGTCCAAGTCGCGGATGTCGCGTGCTCGCGGTCGTTTGTCACGCTCGCGGTGATTTATACAATTACCTTACGCCGAGTGCTGTTTGTTAACAGCGTGTAGAGCCGCGAGTCTCGACGTCATCGTCCCGAGAAGTGTATGTCGCGCTGGACCGTTGCGCGTTTTGCCGGCTGACCGAATTCGCATTTAGCTGACGAAAGTCGCCGGGTGGCGACTAACGCGCGTCTCGACTTGCCAACGTAGTAGGTGCAATTAAGCTAATGTCGCCTCCGGCCACCGAACGAACACTCGCATCTCTTTGAGAACAACCCCGTTTCGTATACACTGTATTTGCACGCGCCCGCTCGTATGCGTTATACGTACGTACATGTGTACGTTTATCCGCGCAAATGACGGTCGATGTTGAGCCCAGTTGGCCCGGCGGTTGATATTTGATACTAATTGAAATAATTGCGCGATCCCAATCTCTTATACGTAACGGTAAAACCGGCGTGAGGGAGGAAAGGGGGTCAGTCACGGCATATCCCATTGCGGCGCGTAATAGATATGACGCAGATAAGACTGGAACAGATGCATCTTGAACGACAAAGAGAACTCCACTTATATATTAAATAGTAATAATTTTTATGACTATATGTAGATGCCGCGGGACGGATAAATGAAGTATTTCCGTAAGATATTGGTTTGCGAGAGAAAATGAACGGAGGAATTGTTTTAGAAAAGAAAATGTATAAATATACTATTCAAATATTTTCTGTACCGGCGATGAGAGATATCTCTCTTTTCTCATCGCGAAGAATGATGGTATAAATAACCGGCCTGTGTGCCTGTGGAGAAGACGAAGGTGTCTGTCATAAAGTCGACGACATGCCTTTAAAGGAGCGATACTCGAGCGAGCTGCCGCGAAACTTTTCTTATAAATTCCTCACCTAGCCCTAAAACAAAATAGAAGTTTCACGCGACAGGAGCGTAAAACTTTAGAGATTTCGCAATGAATACTTTATTAACGGGAGATCGAACACGTAAAAAAGTATATGACAGCCGTAAAGCGGGTTCTGGTTACAACAACGGATAGCTTCGCCCTTCTGAATTTCATGCAAAAATCTATCGCGATACGATATGTATCAGTAAAATACGGTGGATGGAAGAAGAGGGATCGCGAAAACGTTCGCTGACGAAAAGCCTTGCACTCGTCATAACCAAATTATACGCTTCACTCACGAGCGCGTTAAATTGCAATTAGCGTCCGTTTTTCGATTCTCTTCCGCCATTTCTCTTTCGGTTTTTTTTTTTTCCTTCCTTTTTTACGCACTAGACACTGTCGATATGTCTGTAGTATTCGGCAATATTTCTTTTTAAAGGAACAACTTTTCGCCAGCGTTTTCACACATTAAATCAAAGTTTCCACGAATGCAAAATATATTTTCCATATGAAACGTTTAAAATTAAGTATTTTTTGTGAAAGCGCGAACAAATTTTTGCATTTGCTAAACAATATTTGTAATTTAAGGTTTATAATTTAAATTATTAAGATTTCCTGTATTTTATCATTAAATAAGACGAGATATATTTTAATTAAAGAAATGGAACATCGTTTATCAATCACAACGTTAAGCTGTAATGAAACTTTGCTGTTAATGAAACTTTATTGGAAGTTTGATTGTTGTTTGGAAATAATCTCTTTGAAGATACCGTTCTTCTTCACATACTATATCTCAGTTCGGTCAGGCTGAACGGTTTGGAAACGTGAAAACATGGGATGTAGCTACATGGGACCGTAAGCCGCTTGAATTCAATTAAGACTTGATAAGGTAGATTACGACGAAACTCTAGAGAATGTACCAAAAATATGTTATGTGTGTCAACATATACTTTTGAAGCTATATAATTAAAATGCAAATTACATCTCGATTATATTACACTTTTATGGATGTTATTGTTACATATTAAAAATTATGTTATTATTAACTAATTAAGAGGACGTCGCATTGTTCGTGCGAATAATTTATCGACGGTATCATAAACACCGTAGTTCATAAATTTTCACGGTCGGTTAAGTGCCATTAATTATGTGCCTATTTCCTTTTATGAATTTTCAAATATGCAAATTTCGTATTGGGATAACGTACCTCTCGCGTGAACGCTTTGTCATAACGTGTATTATTACATATGTATGCACTTCCGCGTATGCCACCGCATTCAGCATCAGTAATCGAATGCATCTTGCCGCAACGGCGGCGATCATCGATCGCAATCGGAAGCGCCTCGAAGCGCCTCGAGAATCTCAGATGGATTCACGTCGCGTGGATCGGGTCGTACATAACGAACCACCTCCGGTCTTGATGCATCTACTCGAGACCGATATAAAGATACCGTAGCTACGTAGGATCGCGGTTTTCTTAAGAACTTCAATTCTGTTATATAAAATGGAAACTCGGAATTTTTCGTTAAAACGGTGCATAATAAATATTCCTTTCGCGTTTTCACAATTAGAGCTTTCGCGTATAAAATTGAAATTAAAAATTTTGAGGAGCAAAAACATATTTTTATATTTGAAAGTTTCATATTTCAAGAACTGAAAGGTTGCATTTTTATTTCATGTTCTTACTTACTTCGCCGAAGCTGAATTCAAGGTTTTATTTTTGCGAAAAAGTTTAGCATGGAATTCTTATTCCCGGTGTAGGAATTAAGTTTCTCGAGATCCCTACGCTTTGCGAGGAGCCCTGAACTATCCTTGAACCGGTCTCTCTCGCATCTATCCACATCTGCGGCGAGAGCGGTCTGCGGTTTATCCCTCATTACGCGCGATTCGTTCGCGGCAGGAACGCGCTCTCATCGCTCGATTTTCTCCCGGTCGATTTCGCGGCCCTCTTCGCGGCTTCTTCATCGCGGTCCACCGTCGCAGTTATTTGCCGATTTGCAACTCGCCCCGGAGCACGTGATAACGAGGCTCGTGGTGAGCGAGGAAATCGTCGGCAGCACCAATCGCTGCCGATCGCCGCGAGCTCGCACTTTGTATGCATCTTTACTGGCGCGAGAACTGCAGTTCTCGCCAGTACAGATGATGTAAATGGATCATCGTCACGATTATGGATACGTGCGCTGGTTTTTACAACGACTTCCTCTAGGAGAAAATACCGTCTTAGTTTTAAAACGTCTGACATTTTAAAAAGACGAGGAAAAATACATAAGTAATATCTAGTTTCAAATACATATAACGCGGTAATTTAATTATTGATTAAGTTACAACAAAATTCAACCCGCCGTCACGGCGAACAATATTGAAGACTGTTCATATTTTATATTTTTATATTACTTTTACATTGCGATTTGATTGTTTGTGGCAACGAATAAAATTCAACGAAAATCATCGAGTGTTTTCTACATTTTTACAATTTGAAGAATTGACGATCTCGCAGATTATTGCATTATATATAACCGCCTAATGATTCCGCGACTAGCGTGGCCGGAAAGCAATGATGAGAATCCCATTGAATGGGGTTTGGCGAGGATGGAACGGGCAGAAAGAAGTCGGCCCTTCGAAACGAATCGCCACAATTAAGCGCGCAATTATTCGCCCCCGAAGACGTCTCGAAGGCTCCCGTTAATTTAATTTGCCTCGCGGGGGACGTTGCCGGAAGAAAAACGATCGGCAAGATTGCGAATCGCGGGAGGCGACGTCGAGGGGAAAATCGCGCTTAGCTGTATTTTCCGAATGCGAATCGAAAGTTACGCGCCGTCTCCGGGCCGTTCACAATCCCGATAATGAAACCGCTCCGCGCTCAGCTCCACCGCTGTTTATTTTTCCATAGTAATTGCGCCGCCTGCTTCCTGGACCCGACAAGACTTTTTAGATTAGGCCAAGTTGCTTTTGGGTCGTGTATGAATTACCTGAGCCATTACGTAGAAAAGGTTTTCGTGAATTTGCGGGCGAAGTCGATTCACTTAAATGGAATTAAACCCATTTACAGAATCGAAAATGGTCATTGTAAAGTAACGTCGAAAAGCACTCCCAGGTGAACATTAAAAGTTAAAAATCGAAAAGGGATTACTTCGAATTTAGATAAACTGCGGCTATTTTTCCATGACGACATCGCATATAATAACGTAAATTCATTTATAGTCGAACAAGAAATAAGTTCTCGACGTTTTAAGTGAGCTTCTGAAAGCTATTCGATGCTTCACGGCACATATTGAATTGTTCGCAAATAAATATTTGTGATAAAGATATACCTTAGAGGAACGAGAATTGGATACTAAAAGGAAGAAGAAGAAAAATACGATTTCTCTGCGATGGTTGCAATGTGTAACTTGGAAATATATGATGCACGCGATACGTTTAACAAAACATTGATTGAAGATGCAACCATTTCAGTTACATGCGTATTATATAATAACGAGAAAATCTCAGTCTCGCTAGGAAAGCAATTAAATCAAAGTCAAAAGTGCACGAAAGAGAGAAAAAAAAAGAGAGAGCTCGGAACAGCGAACAAAGGGCAAAAATGTGAAATAAACGTAGGCGGGAATGAGTTAATTGTACACCTGTATCTTTTGTTCCTTGCACATTCCAGCACAATGCAATCGTAATTAGACGTCGGCCTAGTAATACAACGCGCGGTAAACGCAGCGCGTTGGATCATTGTGCGAGACGGCGCAACATTTGATGCCTTGTATTCAAAGACAAACTTCGCGCTCGAATACAAAGAAAAAAAAAAAAAATGATGGACCTCGCGTTTTATCTCTCCCTTTCGCAACAAGTCTACGCGGCCGGTCTCTCAATCAACCGAGACTATTTGTTCTTCTTCGCGCACAATGATCTTCGCGCGATCCCTCCATTCGGCGATAACTAGAAGAATTGTCTGGCGATCCGCCGTTCCTCGATGTCGATCCCGAAGCATATTGGCCGCGAATGGAGCGTCGGCGGCTTTTTACCCATTGTCTCGACACCGCCTGCGTACGTGTCTATCGTCGTGAGGCATCGCGGGCGATAAATCGTCCGCGAGCTCGTCCTGCCGCCCCTCGCGCGCGATGCCGCCGACGAAGGGAGCGCGTGACTTTGCGCTTCCGTTCCCGCAGGTGCACGCCGCACACGTTCCGGTCGCAGCAGCCATCATTGCGGTACCGGGGACAAAGGTGTCTTAAATGTACTTAACGCACCAGGTCTACCTACTCGCCCAATCCTAGCCTTCTCACGGTAACGCCTTTTTTTTTTTTTTTTTTTCTTTTCTTCCGACACGCACGGAGTAAAACGCCGACGGTGCATTTTGCCGAGAGCGACGTGTGTAATACATTGAGAAAAGATGGATTTTAATTTTTTTATCTTTATTTTTATTAATTTTTTTTTTATTGTGTCATTATTGGAAAAGAAAAGCGAAACTGTTGAATTATTTGTGATATTATAACGTCACGGAGGTGAAATTTCTTCGATAGAGATTATTTTAATTTTTTTTACTAACACGGGTTTTAATATTGCTTTGTATCAAAGGGAAATATTGATTTGCTTAAATTATTCAAGTTCGAGAATTAAGTAACAATGTCTTGATTAAAGTGATAACGATTAAAGCGAACGTTGAGTGTTATAAGATAGTCATAAGCGAGCGTTGAACGATCAAGATACGAATATTGCAGCGTGATATCTCTCGACGAGATCCATTACACGTGCTGATTGTGCATAGCCGATGCTGGCTTTTAGAGAACATTGTCGACTACTACAGGAAGCGTAGCTATCCGAATGGTAACTGTAATAGGCAATTTAACGATAAAGCCGGTTTACACTGCTATTCCGCCAGCCAAACAAAATATAAAGCCAAAATGATAAATTACTTAAACTTTTTATTCGGCGCAACGAGCTAACGAATTATTACGAATTATTGAACGACGTGTCGTTCAGTTTTCGCATTTCGCGGAGGATGAAGAAGTCGACTTGCCCTCGTAATCATTTCGGGAACACAAAGCACAACGTTCCGTCATTCCTGTCATCGCTATATCGCGCGGGAACACGGACGGATAACCGTGTAAACTTCAACTCGTAAGAGAATTTACGGCCGAGAGGGCGAGAAATATTTGCTGAAGTTCCGACCATCATCATCCGCCGGTAGTATCGTCATCATCGGCCATTCCGTAGGTCCTCGGGTGCTTTCGCGACCTCACTTTAAAGGGATAACGCGTTCGGAGACTTATCTCATAATATATTTATAGTGACGTTACGATGGCTATATATTATCCCTCCATTGCCGCCACCGCTGTCCCTTCTCGCTCGGCCGATGTATTATGCATTCCGAAGGCGATGTATTCTCGCATGCGCGAACGCGCGCGTTATCCGCCTTATACATTTTTGACCTGAATCTATCGGCTTCGCGCTATAGCTCGTCACTATACGGGCGTTAATTCTCCAAAAAACGTGTTCTTATTGATAAAAAAATGTGAATTCTTCGCAAATTCTCGTTTCGCCGAGCGCTATATTAGCGATAGAAATTTTTTACAAACTTAAACAATTCCATTTGTAATTAATGACTATTCAGTAGTTCATAATTCACACGATGTATGGTGCCTTGTATAATTAACAACTTTAATAAAATATACATATTGTAATATTAACCGATGAAATGTTTTTTTCTTTTTTAATATTTTTTTCACTCTCAACGTAATAAAAAAAAAATAATACGACATATGTATTTTATATTTTATAAAAGAATAAAGCAGGAAATTTTTACACGTAAAGCTTTTATACATCTACAGATACACCGGCATGCTTTTCTAGATTGACACTTTTTGCCGCTAAAGACCGGTAAAAATAATTGTAGCAACGTAAAAGCAACTTGTGTGTCCGAGGGCACGCAACAACTGGAATTTCTTTCGTTTCGCTTCTTCCTTTTTTCTCCCCCTTTTTTCCTTATGCGGGTTAAGAAGAGTTAGATTACCCTCACAGTGTGTTCCGCAGGCTAAATAACCAATTATGAATACCCAACGCTCATCTGCGGGCACAAGCCGAGCCGCGGTCTCGCGGTTGACGTCGTCGAGGTTTCCTCGATCCCTGAAGAGAGCCTCGACGATGACGTACTCCTGGCCTATTACTCCCTCATTTGCCCCGAGTCCATAGAAACGTAATTAAATCCTCCGAGCAAGAACGCAAAGCGAATCCGTGGGAAAGCCGAGATCGCGAGAAAAGAAAGAAAAGAGAAAAAGAAAAAAAAAAAAAAAAAGGGGAAATAGGTCGCCGAGATCCTCTTTCGCGTACTTTTGACAAGCTTGCGTTAATCGGCACTACTAGGTCTGGCGGTCTCCTCGTCGTTTTTCAAGAAGCTAATTGGCTGAACGTTGTAATTAGCGAGCCTATCACGAGCGAACGTGACGGAGGAGCTTGCGATCCCATTTTCGTTCTAGAGGTGTTATAAACGGTGCACCGCTTAATGATTAAGTACCAAGTGAAATAGAACATAAGTAGAGCACGATTACAAATGAACTTATAGTTAAATAAGTAATTATACATTTAAAAAAAATTTCTGCACAAACAATTATATTTCCTTTGTCTAATATTGTCTTGTAAGTGAGTCTTTTCGGAGTATGATAAATTTCGTTCTCCTTTTCATCCCTTTTTCTCTCTCTTTCGCTCTCTTTTTCGCTCGCTCTCACGGGAACGGTATTCCTTTTCTCATTTCCAGCTTTCTGCGTCCCATCCCTTTCTTTCTTCGAGTTACTTTTAACTTTCGAAGTTTATCTTTCCGCGCACCACTCCCACACAGAGTCGTTTGCCTCGCGATGCAACTCGCGGCTTCGATACAAACTTTACACTTAGTGCATTATGAATACCACGATTTTGCGAACTTATTCGGTATGGCCATTTTTAAAAGGGAAAACTGCGAACCGCGTGAATCACACTAGTCTCATTCGTTTCTTCTTTTTTCTCCCCTCCCTCCCTTTTTAAAAAAGAAATTTGCATTAAATTGCTAGATGTCTAAAAGTTTCTCGAGAGCGAAACTTATATTACGAAAATAGATAATGTATCATTCAGTTAGAAATTATTTGCTCGGAGGTATTTGAAATTTTTTGGAATATACTTTATTAAAAATATCCTATATATTTAAGTTGTAGTTATATGAACGATATAAAATATTATTTTTCAATTTTACCGCAAATTACGATTTAACGAGGCTTCTAAAAGTGAAGAAGAAAATAAAAGATAATGATAGAAAAATTATTTGGGTAGAATCGGTAATGAATTACGATGGTATTTTAACGACTGCTATCTCAATTGGGGAAATTATTTAAATAATGCATAGGTGTTCATTAAAAGCGTGCTAATGAATTCAATTGCGTGACATTTTTAGCATTCCTATCTGATTGTCTGTCAATGATATGTATTTATCTGTATATATATACTTTGGTATAGCTAAAATATCCCATAAAGATAACGTCCATCCGGTCGAGTTCTCCGATTAATTTATTTCACTCGATAATGTTGTACGTTTGGTCAATTAATTGATGTAATGCTGCAGTAATTTTATAGACCTGTCGCGGCAAACCACACTAAAGGACACACCTTCTTTTGTAGTATCTTATACATCCTCGTAACATTTTTATTATACTTTCAAAGAATATAATTTTATATTAACCAAACGTGAGTTGAAAAAAAATTTTGTTTTAACAGTTAAATTAAAAAATACTATTTAATTCAAATAAAGTTAAAATATTAAATTAAAATTTTAGGATACAATTTGAATAAAATTAAATAGAAGACACATACTTTTATATCTTTCCTGAAATTTAATGGAACAGCTTTTTTTTGGTCTATTAATTGTCATTTTTTTTCAAAATTTTTAGTTTAATTTTAGGTACATGTTGAAATCAAAAAGTGTTTCACATTTATTTATGAATTTTACCATCGAATTTAATTTTAAGCTATTGTATTAATTTTATACACAACGTGACAATTTTCTCAAAGATTTTATAAAATTGTTAATAAAAAAAAAAAAAATTATTATTGAACTGAATTTTATTAATTGAGAGAAATTAGAATTTACGGCGCGTTAAATCATTTGAGTAATTGACGAATAAGGAAGTTCAAGCTTTAACTTTGTCCACGCTTGCTCGTGGAACTTCGTTGGTTCGATACAATGACGTGTTTAGGCACAATTAACAAACCATTGCATCAACTAAATCACTAAATCGCTGCAACGATCATACATAGAATACGCTCTCATTTGCAATTAGAATTGGTAGGTGGATTATTCATTGTGCGTAACGACGTTGAGCATCGTATTAATATCGATCTATTCCAGCTTTCGTATATTCGCTTCAGGCTCATTAAACTCTTCAACAATAATGGCGATTAAGTGAACATAATGCCATTGATCATAATTTAATATTATTTAGTAAATCAGTGGTAATTAATTCTTATCCGCAAGATAATGAAATAATTTATTACAACAAGATCTTCATTGCCCGAGTTACCCACTTTGTTTTCTATTCTAAAATAAAAAATTGATGTTACGCGTGAATTGTTATTAAGGATCGCTTTATTGCGCTACTATATTCCGTGCGACTGTTTAAGAAATAAATTTTTAAGCAACAGACAAATATTCGGAGTATCAGATTATTTTTGGAGCTTACTCGAACGGGAGTTTTATAACGACGACGAACAGCTGACTAGAAAGTAACGATTGGTCTCGGAATCGCGAAAGAAAAATATGCTCGAGCGTCGGACGCGACGCTCTTCTGTTTTGGTGGAGGACGCCTCGAGCTCGCCAAGCGCATAAAAAAACGTAAACAAATCAGATGCTCGTCGAGCTCGGCCTTCACGAGAACTCCGCGCGAGAAGGAGACAGCGTTCAATTGACGATCGAACCTACAGGGAGGCGCGGGAGGGTGTGCGGGAAGAGATAAGGCATAGGAAACGATGGTCACTAACCGGCTCTTTCATTTTTCGGCTCGTGGTCGAAAGTTTGACAGTCGCGAATTATCGTCGCAGATCTTTATCGAGAATTTACAGGAACACGGTCTTCCATCTTTGCAAGACGAGCAGCGACCAATCAACGGCCGAGTTGCATCGTCTGTCTCACTTTTTTACGCAGTTGTCCTCTTCCCTCTAACGGCCGAAATCTCTGATGGTCAGTCTAGCTGCGGAGCCTCGGACGTGCGGACGTGTCGCTAATCGCTCCGCAGCTACGCGTATTTTCGGCCGCGCATAGAAAGTTTTCGCACACCAAGTAGTATCGACGTCGTCGAGTCAAGTACGAACGATCGTTTCTGTACTCCTCCGTCATCCCGCTCATCGCCGTGTGCTCCGTTTCGTGCGTCGAAAAAATGCTTCGGACGGACAAAGTTACGTCGCGAGAGCAGCGCGCGCGGAGCGTCCGGCGTGAATTACCCCGCGTATTACTCGGGCATTTCCGAGCGGCCATTAAAAAACTTTCTTCGGCAGGTTCCGGCAACCGTCACCGTTAGAGTGAGAGATCTGCACATCGCCCGTCTCTCTCGTCGCGATCGTGATTCTCATTCTATTACACGCCAGTGATATTTGAGGAACTTGAACGAGATTAAAGTGCGTGAAGAATATTTCGCATCGCGGCTTCGCTTCATTCGCCGCTCGACGCAACTTCTCGGTTCGTTCTATCGACGGGAATTGATCGAAGGATCAAAAGGACCTCGTTTACATCGCGTCGGTTTCTTGCGTCGAGATTGAGAACGATTTACAGAAAGACTCGGACGTAAGTGACGCTACGAATATCGGGAATGGAAATTAATACAACGTATGATCGTTCGTCGCGTTTCTTAATTTAAATCGGAAAAAATCGCCGCGATAATCCGTCGTTCTTTCGGTCGTTCGTCTCTCGAGTGATAGTGATTATAAAAAAAAAAGCAGTGGAATAGTTTCAAGGGATTTAAAGTGCTGCCGGACGGCAAAATAATCTAGAATACTGCCACGAAGGAAAGGAAGGACGGAAGGATGGACGAAAAAATGGGAAATAACTAACAACACGTCGTCGGCCGTAGATCATTCAATCGTAATTATCTTAAAGAAATTAATATAATTAATTACCGTCCGAATTTAATAACGCGCATTCTGTCATCTGCGGTAAAAAAAAAAAAATAGAATATAAATAGATAAATTAAAAAGAGGCGTATATCGAAAAAATGTAATAATTAAAATATGAAAAAAAAATTCTAAGTCTTCTTTGGAAAAGCTCGTTTGCAACGTGACATACTTTTGTATGTACGTGCATGTTAATAAAAATCGGAATTGTGGATTTCATGATAATATCGAACTCTGCGACCTCGTTATTCTGTGGGTTATGATGTATGATATCTATTTGTTTTTGATCCTTAACTTTCCATTTGCCGCACACAGAGCTATTAATCTTCATGCATGACGTAAACGATAATGCTGTAGAAATGCTTTTTTAATGGAAATATCGCAGGTCTTTTGTGACTCGTTTCTGTTCTCTCCTAGTTTACTGTGTAAATCGTTCGCGATAAAAAGCGATGAAAGTCAAAGGGTTTTTCTAGCATACAAGTGTCCGTACCTAAATGCACCGACAATCCGGATTAGCCGGATGACTTTGTTTGTCCGAATGGTAGTTTTGCCAATGATATTCAGCTGAGGTTATTAAATTCTAGTTTAAAATTGCTTGGAAGTAGATTAAATTTTCATTACTGTGAATAACAGTCTTTAAAAAAAAAAAAAGAAAAAGAAAAAAGCGTATAAATTGATTACAACATAATTTATGACGGTTGAAATTTTTTTTTGTTGCGACTGGCATGCGACGGGTCAAATTTTTATCAGATGTAGACAGGCGGAGAAAATTCGGCCAACTAGTCAATCAGCTGATCAACATCAGAGTAATCAGAGCCTGAGTTTCAATTGCGGCGCTTGGGATTGATTGAAGCTCCCCGAGAAAAAGCTCCCCTTTTCCGAGTTTCGCTAGAGTTTTCGTGTCTCCGGACGGTAAAACTCATTTCATTAATGCGTTCGACGGCTCGTCGCGCGCTTCGCGATATCGCTCACGTAACTCCTTCCGACGTTGCGTGCGTTGTTAAAGTAACGTGCACGGTCGCGATTAGCGAGGGCACCGTTGCATTAAACGGTGCACCAAGTTCCAGCAGTCTTACGCAGAGTCACGTACGTACACTCATTTGTAGCTGTCACGACTGCGGATAAGAACGCCCGGTGTTTTTTTTTTTTTCCTTTTTTTTCTATTCGTATTTTTTTTTTTTTTATTTAAGGACATTGTTGAATTTTTTGTTTAGCTAATCGAACGAGAAAAGAAGTGTGTCGCGCGTACCAGACACGCTATGAATTAATCCTTCATTCTCATCGTATGAGATGTGTATCCGAGGAAAAGGAGAAAATATAACAACGTACGTTCTCGTCAGCTTGACGTTGTGAAAATTTGAATTGGTAATTTCGTGAAACGGATATATCTTTCCGTGAAAAACAATTCTCCGCGAACAACGATGTACGCCGCTGGTAATATTTCAAGTTTAGCGGATGTGTATTTTTTTTTTTACGGATTTCAGATCCTCCATGTGCTCTACCAAATTGCGCTCGCAAGCTGAAGTTGCATAATTAAACCTGCATATTCATAGCGATATGCCGTAATGAGCGTTTTGTCGCACAAATAGTTTTTAGCAATTAACAAAGTGGAAATTGGCCGGGATTGTACATATCTATACGTATATTGAGACGCGCTGACTTCTCGCGATCGGTGATTCCGTTATTTCCGCGCGGATGACGCGTTCATTCTATTAATCCGCCATCTCCGCTTGTCGTTCAGCTTGATCATCATCCGTAACGCGTTCGGACTCCGGATGCCCGATCGCGATAATAACGCAATTTGGATCGCGTCCCAGACATCTTCACACCACATCGAACGATTTTACGGGCGTTAATTGGTACGTTCGGTGCCTGGCTATGTCGGCTTGTATATCCTTCCTTTCTCATTTTTTTCCTCGACATCTGAAGAGGACCGATGTCAGCCTGATGGATGGGATGCAGTCGTGTGCATACTCGAGGACGCTCTCGATATTAGTTCGTCGACCTCGTTTGCCGCTTAAGACAGTACGATGCCTCGAAATACTTAAATTTAATTGAGACCTTTATTAATATAGAAAATTTCTCAGTTACCGATAGTTTTTAATATCGAGCGTGTTAATAATAAAAAGAAAAAGATTCCTCGCGATATATTTATTGCGCTTTGAATGTAATTTTTTTATTAATTATCTGTCTATGCGTTAATTGTTACGGTTGGTAATTATAGATTTTCTTAAGAAAATTAAAATTAATCTTACAGGCGCCGGGAAAAGTTTACAATGTATAGGTAGCACGGTGTTTGAGGACACTTATTGATCGCGTAAATGCGTCGGCGGGACGATATTTCCAATGGCAGTAGACTGAGCTAGAGATTCGGGCGTGTTGAAATTTATGTGAAATTCCAAGCGGAGCCTCACCCACACACGGACAACACGTGCTCGCGAACCCAAGTTTTGCTTTTGACATTTGTCGGCGATATCGTGCTTTATTTGTTCCCCGATGCTGCCGCCATACATCGCGGCCAGCGTTTTTGCATACACCAACGACTTCGGGGACGGTGCGATGCGCTTTCTTTCGGATAAATCAATATGCCGGCGCGCCGGTAAACAAGTAAATCAACGCGGGGTAACGACGCGCGACACGGAAGTGCACCGATCGACAATTGTGCTCGCATGTCTGAAGTGTTTTGTGAGAATATAATTTAACTCGGCGTGCGTTCGCCAATGCTTCTTCCCACTGTCGTCTTAAAATAAAATTTCTGATAACTCTATCGGACGGTTTTTGTATTTGGAATTAATTTTGAAAATTATATATTATTCATATATTATATACGTACGTGAATATAAAAATGATAAATACGTCAAAGAATATGTGAGCAAGTGAGCTTTATAGAAATATGCATTCTGCAGTTTTTTTTTTTTTTTTTTTTTAATGTTGAGTAAAAGCAGGAATTTCGCGATCTTTTTCTCATTCTTGAAACTGAAAAGAAATACAATACGAAGAGAGTAAATTCGATCGATCATCTGGCAGACGTGCACGTGTGTGTGCGTGCGTGCACTATCACCGCGCGAATTTGTACACCCTCAATTCCGATGAGGTTCTCGCACCCGGTCGAGCGCTCATTATTTGCCAACTCGCCCATTCACGCCTCCGTACACGCGACACGTCGATTTATCGGACGACCAACATTTCGATTCGCGTCGTTTTCGCGAATCGGTCCTCGATTTATTTATCTTAGGGTGGAGTTTGCACCGACCGTGGGGGTGGTTTATCATCCTCGTGCGACGTCGCACCCCGTTGCGCTTGGCGTCGGTGTGCATACACGGCGGTCTCGCAATACCGTACTGGAAACGTATATTTACCCTTTACATTAATGAAAAATTGAATATTTTTCAAAACCGACGTGAATTATTTGGAAATTTCGAAAGTCACGGGGAAACCTGTCGCGGGTTCGTCGCGGAACGTGACTTGTTAAATCGTTGCGAGTCTTGACCGAGCACCCTGTATAGAGGAAACCGTGCCAGGCCGATGTCGTCGGTGCCAGGGCGCAATTGGAGAGCAATCGACTGAACGACACGCCGCAAATCAAACCGTACCCACGCGGTAGCTCCGTCCTCTGCGAGCCGCGTTCCCTTCGTTACGTCCCTTTCGCCCTGAGGACGGTATCCGCGCGCTCACCCTTTCGCGATCCACCACCGTTGTGTCCTCTCAATTTGAGCCGACGTTTCTCCATTGCACCGGAGCGGTTCGGGCAGCTGCTGCGACCAATGCATCACTTCGACGGAACGTTACGTGCACGTCGCACGCGCCGCTACTGTTAATTGCATCGATTGTTTTCGAGCCGCCAATCGTACGACGGCGGCGGATAGTCATTGGCTAAACCAAAGAGGATTAAACAGAAGAGAAGTTACGCGGCGACAGCATGTCACGCCATAGATTTATAGCGCTCCGTAATGAAAATGAACGCGATTTAATCCGCAACAACATTTCCACGTGGTAATTAATGGAGCGAAACTTTTTCTTTTTATTAAAAAAATAATTTTTATCTTATAGTTTTCCACGTGGTTACTTTAATGAAAATCAAATTTCAAAATGTTATTTTAATGGAAGCTAATTTAATTAGGTTTTTAAATTAATACACTTGATGAAAAAAGTGGAAAATAATATGCCAGAACAATGTGTTACATTGTAGTCATTTTTGCAATATTTTTCAACTGCTAATTCACGAAGTCACAACGAAATTTTTAATAAAGTATTATAAAAATATTCTTTTTATAATTTTTTTGGTAATAAATTAATTTAAATTTAATCTTTTCTAATTAGTTGATGTTTGATGTGATCAAGTTTAATTAATGTAACATTAACATTTTTTTTAAAAACATTGTGTAAATTTAGGAAGCAATTTTATCGATCGATCAACATAATTTCCTACTACAAGTTCATTTATTTTCTCTAATTTGTATTTCAAATTAACGTATTATAATTGAAGCTCAATCAAATGTTTAATTCATGTCACTTAGTTGCAATTCGCGTAAGCTCGTATTATACATCTGATTCCCCGATACGTCGGTTTTGTTAATCGATAGAACTGGCCGTCGCCTCTCCTTTGTATGCAAGCTCGACCCGTCCAATTATTTCCGCGTAACGTCGCTCTCCTGATACGCATATCCCGCTCACATCCCACTATTGCTGATTG
The DNA here is from genome assembly GCF_019399895.1 of Cardiocondyla obscurior. Lineage (NCBI taxonomy): Eukaryota > Metazoa > Arthropoda > Insecta > Hymenoptera > Formicidae > Cardiocondyla > Cardiocondyla obscurior. Next base: position 1,061,289 of record NC_091881.1, read on the forward strand.
AATTGACCGATTTTAATTTCGCGGTTAGTGCGCCAGTAAATCAGGCCAATTACGATCGTCGGTAATGCCGCGCACCTTGACCCCTATTAAATTATATGATTCTTAATCCGAATGGTCGCGTCTTTTTTTTTTTTTTAACTACGAGCGTTGCGGGCGTTATTTTGCATTGCATTATTGGTTTTAAAATTACCTATCTCGATGATCGAGAAAAATATATCGTGCTTGACAAATCACACACCTCGGCTCTATTTAATTGAAGTAGTTTATTAATTCGTTGCCAGATTTTAATTACGATGTACCTATTATATGATTAAAAAATATAAAAAAAAAAGAAAATAGACAAACCGTATTGTTTGTAGATTCGTTTGCGCAAAATGCAATCCTGTTAAGCTCATTGCACAATTACGTCGCAAATATTCGCCACAGCAAACATCGGTTCGAACCGCGCGATCGCGAGGGATTAAACCAGTTCGGCGGCTGGTATTTGATACCGAATTCGTCGATGATTTTCGCGCGTGTACACGCCGGATTGGCTTACTATTTGCGGCGCATCGGCCGATGCGCCGTGCCATTGTCGCCGTTAATTGAAACGGTCGTTTGCAGATCCGTGGTCGATTCCTGGTCGAGGGTTCAACCCGCTCCCGCTCCCTTCCGTCTTTCCCATCCTCGCCTCCTAGGTCACACGTGCGTGTTGCGATGCGCAGGTGCACGCGATCGGGATTCTATATTTTCATCGGTGCACTTGAAGTTGATCGGTGATCTCCATGAAGCGCGCTCATCTCCGCTTTATCGCGGTCGCCGAGCAGAAAAAAAAAAAGCATTGAAAAAGCATTGTACAGAGCGAGCTACAAGCTGTGTAACAAACATTAACAGGGTTGCGGTGGCGCTTGGAGAAAAACGAATCCCACGTGAACTTCAATTCCCTTCGGCTTTATTACCGCGCTGCCTCGTTCGGATTTTTATCCGCAATAATTACCTCAATCTCGTTGATCGCAATAATTGTTAACATGGACTATCAAACCCGCGCCGTTGTCCGCCGTTAATTTTCGGTGCCGATAAATTCATGGTTAAAATATATTTCCACAATTCTAGAATTTATTAGTAATACTACCCGCCCGGCAGAAATTGTATTGCACAATCCGTGCAAACAATGCGCCAATATCTCCCGTTTTTACCAATTTATTGAAACGTTCGAATGTAGCGCCTCTCCCCGATATTTTCAATCGAATAAATTTCGCTGCAAAAAATTTCCGAGCGTGCGTGTTTTCAGCCACACCTGCGATCTCGTGGATGGCGCGGAGCTTCGTAGTAGTTGCCGCCGCTACAGCAATCTCGCCCTTAACTCGCGCCACGCTCGGCGTGAAGCGCTTACTCCGCAAGTACAAATTGACTTTTTTCCTTCCCCTCGCGGGACGTGCCTGATTGCTGAAAATGCAAAATAAACGATGGCGCGGCTATCCCGGCCGACCTCAATCTGGCCCATCCCTTTTTCGAGACACGCGCGCGGTAAAACGAGAAATTCTCTTTGTTCGCGAATTTATTCCGCCGGAAACTTAATTTTCTCGCGCTTTCCTCCCTCCCTCCCTCCCTTCCCTCCTCCATTGAAGCGCCCGTTGCTTCGCCTCGCGTCTCCCGTTATGCCCGAAGAAACAAAGTGTTATCGCCGATAAAGAGGTCAATAGCAATTTTTACCGCGGAACAGGCGATAATGTCTTTGTTGAATAACGGTCCATTAAGCTCGCCCTGTCTGGTTCTTGAAAATGCAATACCGGCCACTACGCCGGCGCGAGGATAAATTAATCGTGACGTTGATCGTTATTTATGAGTATTTCTGCTTGGGAAAACGAGGCGGCCGGCTTACTCGTCGGATGTGTTTTCACGCTGTGAATATAAGCGTTATTCCAACATCTAAAACGAGTTGGACGTCATATTATTGTTGATACGGTCTTTCTTTTTAATTTTACTTTAATACAAATTTTTCTTTCTTTTTTTTTAATATCCGTTCTTTTGTTTGAAACTTCCGCGTATAGATTTACGAGATTTTATTCGTAAAGGAGTGGAAGTGAGTGGAACGCAAGCGTTAAATGGTCACAGCACCGCTCTAATGCTTAAGAACGATAAAATGCGACGTGTACGACTGTCGTACGAGTTATGTGAGAAAGCAAGCGCTGTACAACAAGATGCTCGTGCACAAATACACACGGCATGCATAAGTGATCATTTGCGGTTCAAACACGGCGAATATCTCAAAAAGCGTTTGTCGCGTAATCGGCAACAACGTTGGCATAAAAATACGTACACGATCATCGCGATATCGAAGAAAAATATCGAGCACGTTCAATATTACTCGTATTTGAAAATTCAACGGTTTTGTTGTCTTTAAAAATGCAACCGACTGGAACACGCGTGTGTACACATTGTTTTACCGACATTTAGCATTTTATTGCATTAGCGTTATTTCCTGAAAACGCTTAATGGCGCAAAATTACATTCCCAAGTAGATATTTATTAAACTTTTCATCATTAATGAAAAAGTTACGGGCGGGTAATAAATTCTTTTATTTTTTCTTTTTTTTTTTTGTTCACGAACGGTAAATCCGCGTTTCACGATTTCAATTTATGTAGTTATTAGTAGCGCAATAAGTATCATTTCTAATCGTTTAATTTCGTATGGAATTTCGCGTTTGGGGAAACTTAGGAGTATCTTACCTTGTAATATGCGGAATACATTACGCGAATAAACGTTATTTCTTGTTCCCTTATCCATTAAGCGGATTACATCTCTAAGTAGCATAAATTACTCCTCCGTAAATAAGACAGTTGCCTCAGGTATGCGTCGCTCCTGTTTCAGATGTTTTGAACGGCACCGCGCGGAAAGATGAAGACTGCGGTCGGCACAATTTTCCTTTTGCTGGTCGGTGGCGTCGTCGCTGTCGAATGGAAGCACAGCGCTGTCCTGGATAACAATTTCTTGGTACTCTGGACGCCCGATGAGAAGGACGTTACATTTGAGATCCAAGTGAAGACCCTTGGCTACGTCGGGCTCGGTTTCACGAAGGACGATGGCCGCGCAGGAGCTGACATGGTCATCGGATGGGTCGATAACAACGGTCAAGTCCACCTTCAGGTGAGTACCTTTTTATGTGCGGTATATCAGGCATTATCAGATTTCATGCGGCAAATCTCTTTTGACCCTCTCGCCCGAGTGCGTTCAAATTTAGACGCACTCTTGCCCGCTGTAATTATAAAACGAATATGTTGGAGAAATTAATAATCTGCATTAAGTAAACGTGGTTAAAGATATAGCAATTCAGTATAGTATCGATAAGATATCGTATGAAAATACGACCGTTCCCGGCGATTCTTCAAGTTCTATCGTGGAATACATTTGATTTAATAATACGTTAAAATTTAATAAATTAAAATTAAATTTTTATTTAATTAAAGATGATTTAAAATACGTGAAAGACGTGATTTCGTTAATAAATTTATACTTTTAAAATTTGATTGGAGAATCCCGAGTTTCATCGTTAAATAACTTCTTGACAAGGCCCGCCGTTGCGAAATCGATCATTTATTACAATATATTACCTTAATGGGAAGAAAAAGAAAAAAAGAACGTATATTAATCTGTTTCTGTACGCTGATTCCTATCGTTTAGGATGTACAAAAAGCTGCAAGTGGTAATAGCCGCCGCGTAGAGCATTCATATTAAAGCTCAATGATATTTAAATTAACCACGCCGACATCCCGCTTGTGTACGCAAAGCACCGGGGGTAAAGGGGTGGGAGGGGTGAGAGTAATCGAGAATAATTATTTCCGTGCTACTGATCGAGTGGAGTTCCCTCTTTGAATATTGTAAAGTCCGCCCTGGCACGCCAACATCGGCGATGGAACGCGCTTAATGGTAGTCATTCGGGAGATAAGTAATGGCTCTCCCGTTTCGATCGGCGCATCGGATAGTTATCAATCATGCCCACTAAAGCCGGCAGCCTGTCATTACGCGCTCTCCTCATTTTGCACGACACTCGGTACATCGAGGACTTGCCCGCGGAGGCGATTGCCTTATGTAATTTTTCCGCGAAAATGCGGTTCCCGTATAACGTGCTCGTCATCCCAATGCTGTTAATTTTTATCGTGGCCAAGAGAATTTGCGCGACTATGAAATAAATGTGGTCGCCGTTTGCATCAGCTAATCAGGCTACATGTAATAGTCTCTGCTTCTCTCTCTCTCTCTCTTTTATTCAAATTAATGTACTTTTCAATATACAAGAAGTGCCGTCCGGATTCAATTTTCAACTTTCGAATCGTACGGAGAAACCGTGACTTTTCGATAAATGAGAGAAGTCCAACGTTACAAATAAGGAAATTGGATTTGTTTCTTTTTTTTTTTAAGGAAGGGAAGAGAATTATTTTGTGATTTCGCTCGAGATCAATTTGATGTAGATAGCGTGATCTGTACGTCATTTTTGAACTCGGTGAAAGAAACTATGACGATTACGTAGCTTTAACTTTGCTATTTAATTCCGCTACAGCGAGGCTGGGATCCGTAAACTTCCCCGGATATATCACGAGCTGTCCGCACTGCGGTTAGATTCAACGCCGCCGTAATAGTTTGGAGTTAATACCGCGTGCATGTGCGACGTGAGTGCCGGCGGTGATGGTTCTTTGAATAACAAGGCGTCATTCAAAGGGACGCCGACGCGCTTATGGCACGCCAAAGAGAGAAAAGCTCCTCCGGGCCGGGCTTAATCTAGTTCGCGGGATTTTCACGTGAACAGCCAGGAGAATTCTGTGCCAAGCCACAACGTTATTTTCGACCACCTTTTTATTTCTTTTTTTATTTTTTATATTTTTTTTTTTTTAATTTAAAATGTCGTTAGTCGCGCATTTGGGGACGGGGCCCTCTTCGGAGACCGGACGCGTCGGGGATTACACGCTATCCACCCTTTCATCAGCGTTACGCAGCCGTTGACAGTCTCCAGGCTGGTTCTTTGCTATATGGCCAGGGGATAGGTGCGTCGCTTCTTCATCTTCTTTTTTTCTGCTCTCTTTCCCGCTGTATCTCTTTCGTGCGAGCGAACTGAATCAACTGAGAAAAGGGAGAACACCGCTTGTCGCGTCGCACAAGCTATTCTTTTTTTTTTTTTACCGTATTTTTGCCGTCCACGCCGCGAAACATTCATTTCGCTTCGCCATTATTCCCCAGTTATCCCTCTCCCGCATAGATTTATCAGCAGCTACTTTACGCTCGGCTTTTCGTTGCATGTTAGGCGTCAAAGAAACACCGCGAATGCTCCCTCCGCTCATTTTTATTTCGGCGGGAGCGTGTAATGCCGACGTTATTAAATTTCTCAGCGAGATTATGACGCGTTATACCAGATAGATTTTTATGAAGCCAAGGAATATTGTGATAAAGCTGTTTCAGCGACGGTATAAAAGAAACTCGATGAATTCGTTCTCATAATTTCGATACTAGTCTTATAACATGGCATACGTTAATAAATAATTAATTGCCACTCGAAAAGATTTTACTTCGCTTTGATATGTAATTCTAAATTAATATCGATTGCAATAAAAAAGTTACTTAAGTAATAAAATAAAAATTGGAAACGTAAATTTAATTATCACAATATTCTGTAATTTTAAAATTTAATTTTAAGAAAATTCTATGCTGGCTTTTGTTTAAAAAAAAAAAATCCGCGATTCGCTTTTGCAACAAATGGGCTGCTTATGTTTATGCGATCGTGATTGGTAGCGTTGGGCACATCGCGTTTACATTATAGAGACCTTCCGACGTTTCTTACAAAATGGAAAGCAGTCGTAACCGGGAGGACGGGATATAGGAAAGCAATCTTCTCTCCACGACGAGTATCGCGAGGGTCGACTGAGAGTGGTTAGGTGGGTAACGCATAGATCGGTATCTACATAGATATCTTTATGTCAGTGTTTCCCAAATGGTATTCCCGGGAATGCCAAATGAAATAAAAATGAAAAACTCAATCTACATCTCGCATAAATTTTATTTAATTTTTGCTGTTTCAATCGTTTCTTGTGGTTTATGTATGCGAACGGTCAATTTTTTTTTTTACGCGGTCTGACGGGAGAAAAAAAATAACGCGCTTTAAAGATTAATACGCATCAATAAGATAAAATTGAAAGTCGACAACGTCGTCGCGTACATATGAATTTAATGATATATTCTTTAAAAAGCTTCGCGCTTTAACGAACGTTTCTTTGCGACGTATTTGATATATGCGAATTGACGAAGCTTCAACGTGCGCGCAAGTCGCGGTATTAGAGAGGAAGAGGAAAAGAACGAAAAAATAATTTCGCTCGCCTCTCAAAGTCGACGCAATTACGAGCTCTATGACGCATACCGGAGAATTCAAAGTCGCCATATAACAAATTGGGAGACACTGCTCCACATGGATGGATATAAGTGGAGAGAGGAGATGGGTCGGGCTCCAGATCGCGTCCGTCTCGCGTGTCCGCAATTTTTCCGGCAGAATCGTTGCCCGCTCGTTCCATAATGCATGCCGCGCGCCGCGCGATGCTCTATACGGCGCGGTGCCGCGTCGTCGGACATTCTCATACGCTGTGAAAGAGAGGAGATATCCGATAGCGAGCGCGGCGAAGGGTGCGGGAGAGGGCCAGCGGGAAAGGGAGAACGACTGGCATCCAATGGGAGCGAGAAAGCTTTTTCGTTATGATCGTAATCTTAGAACCAGACCAGCCGCGGGCCAGCCGGACCGACTGCTACTCCGCTCGATTTCTTACTCGTCTCGCGGCCGTCCCTCCGGTCGATACGCGACTTTAATTCCGCCATTTGCGGGGGCGATATACGCATCGGAGAACGACGCTTCGCTGCAATTCGATATGCATGCCGCGCCCGAGATCGCCCAAGCGGTTTGTCCACGCCGGTAACTGGCATGTAACGAGCAAAATCACTCTGATTGCGCATGCCATGTGAATTACATGCGCGAATCCGGATCGCGGCTTGCTGAGAAATTTCCCGTGGTCGGCCGCTCTATCGTCGAGCGCCCGAGTATATTTCCCTCCCGACAGTGGAGGGACGAGGTGCTAGTCTCGCGCAGAGCTCAGCTATAAATGCGAAGCGTAATAAGAAGTTTGAGCGATCGGCGAGAGCCTGCGAACGCTCGGTTAGATATCGACATCGAAAATCTTGCGAAGGGTATATAACGTACAGCTACACTCGATTGTTTTGCATGGTAAATCTCTCCGTACCCAGACGCGCGCGTCCAGCGCTGACTGTTTGCTGAATAAATGATGCAGCCCGTAATACCGCTAGTCGCAGTGCGCTACTCGTGAAATTCGTGCGCATAACTGGAATAACGGATGAAAGAGAAGCAGGAAGAGAGAGGGAGAGAGAAAGAGAGAGAGAGAGAGAGTGAGCACGCGAGAGAGAGAAAGACAGAAGGATACGGCAAATAACCGGATGAATTAATAAAGTCGGTGCAACAGGGAGATATCGCTAAATCATGGAAGACTCGTGGGATTATCCGTACGCGTGTGTGGCCGGCGATCGCGAAATAAAGCGCGAATCGCGCATTCGGCGTTCTACGTCAAGTGCGCGCGACCGTGCACCCTCGTTTCGCATAATCCTACGTAATACGCCGGCGAATTGCATTTTCAACGGGGTCCAAATAATTGCGTCCAATTGCGAGGTGTTTAATTCGTTAGGATCCCCGCGTATTGTTTTGTTGGGCGTCGGGTGGCGCGCAATAATCGCGGACAGCTTTATTAAAATATTTCACGCGGTTTTCCCCCGGCGCCAGGCTGCGGCTCTTTGTCGTCGATTTGTATCGTCGCGCTCCGCGGCATTCGTCGCTTTGCATTTTAATAATGCGACCGATAAGCGACGAGCGGCGGATTAATGCGGGAATTCCTCCGCGTCCATCGCGACGCTCGAGCTTCACGTCCGATTTGCGATACCGAGATGAGATTTTTTTAATATCTCACATTACCGCGCCGAGTGTAGGGTCTCTCTCGTTAAAGTGACTGGGAAAAGTTCGAATTTACCACCCGAGGGGTATAAGCGTACCTACGTAATACGCGTAATGTAATCTGCAAGTACTCGGACACATGTCTTTTCGCGTGTCAAGACCGCTCCACGTGCTTAGGCGACCGCGGTTATTACTTTGTAGATCATATCTATAGAACCATAGACAATCGCACTTTACTGGATCTTAACTATAATGATAAGTTGCTGTTAGCTACTTTTTGTTCTAGTTCACGATGCTCCGTGAACAAAGCAAATTCTGGGTGGGTATTATTTTCTAGATCATATTATATGTAATAAAAAGGTAGAACTTAACCAACTCTTCTTTAGGTCGTAATCACGTTAACCAACTTTTACCGGCTGTGTTTTTTTTTTTCGCGATCACAGATGTGCGGTAACAAGTACTGTTTAAGTATTCATAACCCTTTCTTTTATATGGTTCTACGATAAGAAAAAAAAAAAAAAAAAGAAAAAATGATATACTTAGCGATCCGTTAATCTCGGTCTATACTCGAAACTGGTCTTTAGGTACTTCTGGTTCGCAAACATTATTATCCACTCCCCGCAGATAGCTGCCGGGGCGCGAAGGGTTAAATCACCTTTCGCACGGCGAAGAGGGGCGGAGGGGTAGCAACGTAGAAAAAACGAGGAAATGATAAAAGCCCTCCGGCGCGACGTCCTTGCGTAAAAATGCTAACGATGCATCTGCATACGGTGGTGGCGATGCACCATTGCGGAGAGCCACGGGTGTGGCGGAAGCAGGACGCGAGACACTAGAGGGGAGAAGAGAGGTTGAGAAGCGAGGGGCAGAAAAGCGCAGCGGGGTGGAATGACTGCGCGCGCGGAGGCTATTCCCAAGGCACTCCTGCCACGGGATTCCCCTCGATGCGATTTTAGCCGAGGCAAATAGGATTCAGCGTAAATGCAGCCGCGTGTATACGCGTACACGGGATGTACGTACACGTGCGTATATACATACGTGCGCGGACCCGGCTGTCGCGGCAGTGTTTGAACCCTTCCACCGCGAGCTCCCCCTCGCGCTTCAGTCCGCGCGCCGCGTAGAGTCGCGATGGAAATCCGTGGCAGAGCGAATGCGCGAAATTGCGGCGGTTAAGGATCGCCGGTCCCGACGATGAGCCTCCGGCCAACTTGATTCCATCCTAGCATTCGCGCCGGGTGCTTACCGGGTCAGAACTCAGGGTGTTGGGTGTTATGGCACTCGGAACGAACTCTTGGGATCGTCCACCCTCCCCTTCCTCCCTCGCGTTTCGTATGCCCGGAAGGAATTCCGGAACAACGTCCCGGAGTTTCGTCTCTTTCCTTTTGTTGACTTAACGTTGCCAAGTTCCTTAACATGTCGCTCGCGGTACTCGGTGTAGCTGGAATCACTTTAGCGACCGCAATATTATTATTTTCCCTTCGTTTCAGGGGCTATTAGAAAAAAAAAAATCTCCCGACGTATTTCGACGTTGATTTAACTGAACAATCTATTAGTATCGAATGTGAGGTAACTACACGCGTTTCGTGACGCTACAGCGACCGCACGGACACGCCTTCCCAGGCGCCATTAAGGTCTTTAGAGAAAGGGAAGTGGCCATACTTTTCCATAAGATAACACACGTGTAATTATTTTAAATCATCCAGTCGTATCTTCTTCATTGCTCAGCCATGCGGATCAATACTGCATACATTTTAAGATAACATTACGCTTTATTCGAAACTTCAATAGGCGATCATCATCGTGATCTAACGATTACGTCTAATCAGAAATGATATCTCCTATTATCCTACTTGAAACAGTATGTCTTTTGTGTATTATAAATATTATAACGACGCTATAGTCTTCGTGAAGCGTAACTATCATAATCGAAAGGTTAAATATGAAATAATTCTTGAGGAAAAAAAAAAAAAATTTCTTGAGAAAGTAAATTTTTTTAATTGAGAAATTAGATATACGAGGACGATTCTTTTTTTTTCCATTTTTCTGAAAGTTTCAATCAGCCCGCCGCCACGCCTCACATCTCAATTGGTATTATCGATCGGCCGCGATGCATGTTCACTCGCGGGATGAAAAGTCGTCCAAGATTGTATCGCTCAGCTGGTCCGACGTTGGGAGGCAATCACGCGAGAAACAATACGAGCGAGCAATAGCCGGGTCAGAAGGGAAGGGTACGAGCCGGGCCGCGCTCGCGGATGATAGATCGTGCCTCGTCCCGCGGATATAGATCGGCACTTATAACGTATCGGTTCGTTGAACGAAAGAGAGCTACTTTCTCGGTAAGTTAGGTCCTGCCGATCGGCGGGCGCGATACTGTCAAAATTCTCGTACACCGGGCGTGAACGAGCGCTCTATTGGGACCACCGGAATTATTACCCCTTCGACTACCGCATTTCATCGGAGGATCGTTTAACGAAGCTCCTTTAACCGTCTCTCTTTACCGCCGGTTCCGCCAAATCGTCGCATTGAAAACAGTTGAATAACCGATTGCAAGAGATATCGATTATTCCCCGCGTCCCTTTACCGCGGAAACAAAAAAATATCCCGTTAATTTTCGGACCGCTAACCGGTGAACTTTTGATCTTTTCAGAAGCGCGATAAATGCATGCTGACTTTTAAGAAATATCCACGTGCTTTCGCGTTTAACGAAATATTAATTTCTAATTGAAATTTGTTTAGCGTAAGCGAGAGATATTTTCGGATAAAATTATACTTTCAAGCAGTGAAATTCTATAAATTATCGAGTCGCGATCTTTGACTCGTGATTGTTGTTGTAAAATTACTTTTTTTTTTAAGTTCTTATTTTATTTAGTCATGACCTTATCGGCGATGGGCGCCGATAAAGTTCAAGTGTCGAATGTGTTATTACGTAGATTGAATGCGGATAATCTCGAGTGAGAGGCTGCGCACGACTCTTTTTCACGGCCGTTTGCGAGAAACGGTGATGCAAATACCCCGGAGGCGTTTCTTCGCGACTTCCTTCGAAAGTGGCAGATGGTAGTTTTGTACCGACATCGTTTCCATCGGGCTTTAACTCCGTTTTTTAGATCGTTGAGAGTACCATATGCTTTTTTAACTGCCTTTGCAGCTAATGGATTACACATGCGACGGGAGACAAATAAAGCGGCACTTTACAAAACGATTAATCGTGGCTCGTTACTTTTCTATTTTCTGCAAAAGGAACAATCTAGGAATTGGCTTTATTTTCCACGTGAGAATTAATACGGAGTTGTATCGCCGGTAATTATTATTAAACGATTATTCATATCCACGACACGGTAGTAATTAAGTAAAAATAGTATTCGATATATCGCGTATAACGTTTCGAATCTGTAGCAATGGCGAGATCATTGACGAGATTATTGTCTGTGAAAATGGCATAATTTTCTCGTCGCGAAACAGTGCAACATTTACGTGCGTGACTTCGTTTCACGCATTAATATAGAATTATCGAGAAGTAGTTTGTGCGATCGACGAAATACGATTAAAAATGCATTCGCGTGTTATCGACCAACTGACCTAATACACCGGCAAATAATTCCGTCGTACATAATTTAGCTCAATTATCGTGATTATTTTACAGAATCCATCCGGCGAGTCAGATGCGCGACCCGCATAAAATATTAATTACTGAGGAGGGAAGATTGATTCGACCGGGGGAGCGGGGAAGGGTAGATTAATATCGCGAGAGACGTCGCGCGAAAATCGCGCACCTTTCAAATATGCCGCTCCGTTATCGTGAGCTGATATGCCCGTGACAAGCGATCCGATACGCATGCAAATTCGCGGCGTGGCGCGAGAGCGCGGTTATTGAGCCGTAAAATACGATCTATCGATAAATAACGCCGGCCGCCGGCGATTATGCCAAAACGGAGCAATCCGACGGTCGCGAGCGTCGGAGATTCGTAACTGTAATTGATAGTCGCTTTATGGCGATTTAAAGCGAGACGTCGGTTACCGCGGGAACGACATCGATAAATCGGCGAACGGCGGACAGTCAATGGCAAATACACAAAATACGCTTTCGCGAAATTGCACGGTTGCATCAATGCCGCGTGAAGGTTCGAAACGAGAGTACCGATATATTCCGGAAACTTCGGCTCTTGTTTCCACTTGGAAACAAACGTGATTCGAACGTCTTTAATATAAAGATACATTTTCTCATTTTGCAAATTGGAAACCGAGCGGAATTGAATCTGTGCGCGTGAGTTTCCGAAAACGCGAAGCGCGAGGGCGCATGGGAAAGAGAGGAATTAAGATCGTTGAGGCGGTTCGGGAAAATTGACAAGCGGTTAACTAAACGGCGGGAGCAAATTAAAGCTATCGGCGCAATATTTTACTACTCGAGACAGCGGCGGCGGACCCCATTAATTCGTAATTAGTCGGAATTAGACGCAGCGAAATAAGTTTCCGCGAGCGAGACGAGGATTTGCCGAAACGCCGATGCCGTTGGTGTGCGAGGGAAAGTTACCGAGGTCCGCCAAATTGGGTTCAACTTCTATTGGCCGCTCTATACGACGACGGTACGGCTCATCGATCGTGTTGCGGCTAAGCCAATTACCGATACACCAGCTTTGTCTTTCGGCTCTACCCACGTCGGGTGTCCCTTTAATGACCGATGTGATAAATAAAGCCACGCCGCTTTTTCATTTTTAATGCTATTACTCATTTTCGCGTAATCCTACTAGTAGTTATGAGCAGAAAACATTCGTCTATTTAAATATCAAGCGAAAAGTTCAACGATGACGAGCTGGAATTTATTAAATTATTGAAATTTTCATTTTCGTCGTACTTGCTTTTAATATGGTAACCGATTCGCGTTAATTACAATTTATTGAATAATAAAATTTGGTCTCTGTATGCAAATCCTGTTGAAATTTGTAAAAGGAACGAAGAATATTTCAAGGAAAATTAATCGTTTTTATTACGTTCGCTGCTTAGCCGCACGTACGGATGAAATTATTCGTTTCTACGGGAAATAATCGATTTTAATTAATTCGAGCCAACAAGCTTGCTACGAGGAAAGAGAATGCTGTGTGAATGTTCGATATACAGTCCCAAGTTCATCTCCCGGTGCATTTAACTACCGGCGGAGTGGTTCTAGTGCGTTTTCTGAATGCGAATACTACATTGTAATTGGTTCATCGTGATGAGCTTAACCACCATATAAATTGACTAGAAGAGCTCGCAACCGGTCTTTAATATATGCCTCTCTGAGCCGCGACGTAACGTGAGCTCCCCGTGATAACTACCGCGAGCGCTTTTTGCTGATCGCGCGTCAGCAATAATCTGCTTCACATACATGTTCTGTTACCGACGTCATTTAGTGGTTTCGTGATTTGATCCACTCTACTATCGAGATACTAGATAATTACCGCTCTCGCATTTCGACATTATTCTACAGTTTTTAATTTTGGTTTAAATAATTTTTAATTTAGGCGAAAAAAAAATCTTATTTTTTTCTAAAGAAATCGGCAAAATTTTAATGGTAACTGCGGAACTGAACAATTGTCTAAAAAAAAAAAAAAGCATTACTTTCTTTTACTTCCCGTGTCGCGAAACGGGGCGAGTAGCGTGCCGTGAGAAAGCGGAAATGGAGGCCGTGCGAAGTTTCCTCGTCGATAATCGAAGGAAACTCCCCGGCAGCAGCCGGACGGTTGCGCCCGAGCCGTTGCACTTGTCGATGTGAGGCACTTTAAATACCGTCAGCGGCTGTCCGTCGTTTTCACGCTAGCGTGTGGGAAGCCACGCGAGTGTCGACATCGCTCAAGTGGCCCGGGACTGACGTTTATCGTGCCACGCTGTCAGCCCGATCTTCTCTCACCTTCTATTATCGCCGTGAGTTATTTGGATCGTTATTGATAGACTCGTTACGACAACCGATTTCGGCGGAATCGGTGGCTCCTCCGCGCTAACGAACGTAGAAAAGAGCGGCGAGAAGATACCGCGTTAGAGTCCCTCGCTTATTGAACGTTATACGCAGGTAAAATAATAAATAAATTTTTTTTCTTCTGCACATAGTCATTATTACATTCAGCTTGCACACCTGTTGGGTGGTAATACTTGATGTTTTACCGTAACGCGCTGCGGATGGGAAATTAATTGCGATCGTACTTTTCTGAGAGAAAAAAAAAAAGAAATAACGGGAAAATAGCGCGAGTCCTTGCAGAAAATCTTGCCGGCGCTTATGGAACTGTCCGTGTCGAATGAGGCTCTTCAAACGCTTTGGAGGCCACGATGCTGGTCGCGACAAAAAGAAATTAATCGCGGCTATCGTAGCGCCGTGCTATTACATGGTGGCAAAGGGAGTCCGCGCAAGAAACCGGTGGTTGAAGCGTTCACCACGATTAATCCGCTTTTTTATGATATCATCCTCCTCTGCACTCATGCGATCCATAACCGTCCTAGAACTTAATCCAGCGCGATGAGAGGACATACATTTGCCTCTCCCATCTCTCTCTTCCTCTTTCTGTTTTTTTTTTTTCTCTTCCTTCTGTCGCAATACTTTCTTTCGCGCTTGGATAACGGTGCAGAGGAAATCCTTAATAATTGTTTTCGTTATTTCCTGTTATCCGTAAGCCCGAATGAGAGTCCACGGGTGAGTGGGACTGGATGACCCTAGAGCGGGCTGCAAGGACGATACAAAGGATCAAATCTGCCAGCTCTTAACGAGCCCCGGCTTAGGACGCGAATCCTCAGGGCGAAACTGGCTTACATCGGCGACCAGGAGAGTTGTCTCGGCCGGTAGGGAGAGGAAGATGTCGTTGCAGCGCTAGGAAGCAGATAGATAGAGACTTAGAGTTTTAGTCGGTGGATAGAGAAGGATTGCGGAGACCCGCTCTCTCTTCCGCTCTCGCCCGCCCTCCCCCGATGTCCCTCTTATCCTTGCTCGTCCCCCGTATCTCCGGGTGTAACAAGCGCCAGTGTAAAGTCGACTTCGGCTGACTCAGCCACGGCGAGGCCGTGTAGTTTTACCTCTTCTCTACGGCTTCGTGCAACCCTTTCCTGCCGTCCTCCTGCATCTCCTCCCGCCCTCGGCTACCGCTACCTCTGTTCTCCGGCTTCGAGCCGTCCCACATCCTCCGCGACTTTCGCATTGTATCGAAATTCCCGAGAGCCCTGCGCGCGCTCTTGAGACCAGGCAAAAATGGTTGGCTGCTCTTCAAAGGCGATGCACTCCCCGCCCCCCTCCTCCCTATCTCCCTCGCAAAAAGGAAATCGTGGAATTCCTTAATTGGTAACTACCGGCGAATAATTATTTCTATCGCGTATTTGCTTACAGCTAATAAACAAGCGAATCGAAGGCGGGATAAATTTCTAATCGGTTAAGTATCACATCTTGCGATTATATCAGACTTGATCTAATAACAAGCAACGTACAGCGATTGAAGGGAATTAGGGCGTGACGTACGGATACTGCAGGGTTTACTGCGCGTATATTATAATCCTCACGTGAACAACTTCGCGAAGCCGAACGGGCACTTTTGCGGGCTGCGCGCACGCCGAAGTTCACGTATGAGAACTTGTGCTGATACGCCGCCGTTTGAAGTTTCAACGATCCCCATTATTTTCGTCCCGAACAAACTTCCGCCCGGGAGCCTCTGTTCGCGCAGCGAATTCCATTAATTAATCCCTTAATGAGCGATGCTCGTTAAATCCGCGACGAGATTAAATAATATTTCTCGGTAGCGATTGCGTCTCGGGACTAGGGGGGGGAACCGGTCGAGTCGCCTCGTTCCCTTATTAAAGTCACGTACGGCTCATTATATTTCTCTCGCGGTGTATTCTCTTCTCTTTTTTCGCTCCCTTTTTATCCCTTTCGGTGGACGCACAACCGCCGCCACGTAACTCCGAGGTTAACGCTTGGCGGACGAAACGAGATCGCCGCGGCAAGATTTCAGAAACCGGCTACCTTCTTGCCCTTCACATGCGTGAAGCGTGCGTGACACGTTTTTACGCCTCTGCGTGGCGATCCGGTTGACGATGAGATTCCTTATTTTGCGCGCGCCGTCCGCCAACCGGTCCGACTCGTGCAACAGCGTTGCATGATTAATTTGAATGCACGAGAATATTACGAGAATATTACGTAAATTCACAGAGTTTCTCACGACACGTTTTCGTACAAATTATAGTTAATTTTTTATCTAAACATTAATTACATATTTCTGAAGTTTTTATTCTTTATGAAGGAAGCCATAATTGTCATGCAAATGTAAAGTAAAAAGAAAAAAGAAAATTAATGTAGGGCGTGCGACGATTTATATATTTTGTGCCAGTATTACCGGAGTAAATGGTACGGGAAACATTTAAAACATGAGTATAATAAATATCCGTGTAACGTAAACGTGCAATTTTACGGATCGGTACAACGTAATGGCTGTATTATATTTCTACCTTTTCCTCTATCTACCAATTATCTCAGTCATCCTTATAATCATCGGGAATATACCTGCGCGTGGATATGCTCGAATAATATGTGGCCGTAGCAATCACAAATACAAACAGAGGTAAAACGCGAAGATACACAACTTGACTCTGAATTCAGAGCAACTCCTCTGAGATCTGAAAATAAAGAGCATCGTCAAGTGTACATGGCTGCCGGAAATAAAACAATCTACGCCAAGTTTTAATTGGAACATCGCTGGAATATAAAAGTAAAATCTAAATTTAAACAAATAAAAATAATCGAGGCTCCTCAGAGCTTTCTGTAAAACTAAAATGATAAGAGCGGAACGTTAAAATGGCGAAACGAAACAATTTTCACAATGTGACAAAAATACGACGGTATCGGATTAATAAAATCAATTAAAAGAAAAAGAAAAAAAAAAAGAAAATGGAAAAGAAAAACAAGAAACCAAAATTAGTACACAACAGATTTAGATAGTACAACTGAACAAACGAGAAGCGAAGCGTGCGCGCGTTTTAATGTAAATGAAATGGCATTTCGTTGCAACTTTCCACGATAATAATGGAATAAGATAAAATCAAGACGAAGTTGAGCAAAATAAAACAAAGTATTAAGGTTTAGTGCAGTTTTACCAAACTAACACAAAGAAGGAATTTCAAGTTCTTAATTGAACGTATTGTTCGCGAGTTCGCAGTAGGTGTGCAAGTTAGGCGGAATGTGCACGCTGTCTGCGTCACGACTCTCATCGCTCCCGTCCCGTTTCCCTCTTCCCCTCTTACCCTCTAGGCTCTGTCTCATCTTATAAGGCAAACGTCCATATCTCCGGAGTACAGCTGTAGCTGCCGTTGTTGCGGCTGCAACCAACCGGCGCCGGCAATCTCGCGCGAATCTTTTCACCTGGTCAGTTTTCTCTACTTGTTCTCGCCTGTCAAAATATTCGCCCCGTAGTCTAATTCCATTACAAAAGAAATAGAAGAGAATTGTCACTTTAAGCCGACCGTACTAAACGTGAATTTGGAGAGACAGCTCCGTGCTTCCGCGGCGTTGTAACAGAACGTTCCGATATTTCGTTTCCTTTTAGTTTATCTCCGTAAAATTTCTGTTACGTCGAAAAAAAAGAAAGCTCGATAACTTTGTATTTAGTGCATTCTTTCTCAAGAATGCTCTTTACGTCGAGATCGAAAATAATAATATATCATAGTGATACCGTTGTAAGTTATGAAATGGAGAACCGTAAGACGCCGTTTGCCTCTGTTCGTCGCGTTGTTTCGAGCAAACATTTATGAAACGAAGCTGAAGCCTGAGAAAAGAAAACGGCAAGAGAAGCATGGCGGACGATGAATCCTCATTCATAAAGATAAGACCTCGGTAAACCTATATATTTGCCGCGGTTCTCGCTGGAAACGCGTATATCATGATTTACGAATTTGGCAATTTATCGCGACGCGCAAGTAAATATAGCGACATATACAGTGCAAATTTGAATTTTGTGCGTACTCTATAAATATACATACTTCATTCCGTTTTGAATAAAGATTAAGAGCCGAGTCCTGACAGTCGCAAATATGTTTGTACGCTACGCCTGTTTTATGCAAACTTACGTTTCACATTGTTATACTATAAAATCACGACGAGAGCATCAATTTACGATTATGCAGGGCGCTACGAGTGCCCCTGTAATTTGCAATTTACTTTGCTCTTTAACAATTTTCCGCGTGACATCATACTCCGGTAGCGAGTATTAAGTTATAGCGTCCGTCACGTTTATCGTGTGCGCGTTATCTGCGCGTAGCCGGCGTTCGCGGTAACGAATCGCGGCGAAACTGCGATGTACCAACTATCTCCTGCCGGCCGGAGATTTCGCATCACGCGCCTTCCTCACTTTCTCTCTCTCTCTTTCTTTCTCTTCACCCCTCGCGCGAGTTCTGTCTCATCTTATAAGGCGAACGTTCATATCTCTGGACCTACAGCCGCTGCTGCCGCCCTTGCCCTCTCCAAAGAACTTTGGTCCCTCGGACCTCGTTCGGTCCCGCTCTTTCTGCTTACTCTTTCAAACCTCCCTGGTGAGCTTGTGTGCGTAAATGTGTATCAAGAATGATGCATGGAGGCCGAGATCAGAACGGGAGGAAAGAAGGTGGGGGGGAAACTTGAGGAGGGAGAGGGGAATAAACGGGAAGAAGTGGAGGAGGAGGTCCAGAAGGGCACGTCGGAGACGAAGGGGAGGAACTAGTTATGGTAATGAGGAGATGCAATGATAGCTCAGACGTTCGCTTCGAGTTAGTCCTCTCTTTCTCCGTTTCGTTCCCCAACCTCTTTTTCTCTCTCTCTCTCTCTCTTTCTTTCTCTATCTATCCTTTTTGTCTCGACTCTTTACCTTCGCTCTGCCTTCGTATGGCGATGATCCCCGGGACCGCTTACGCACCTTTTTACGCCTTATTGTTCACCGGGACGTGGCTGTTATCCGCGCGACTCGCAATCTCCGCTGCATGCGGCTATGTATGTGGAGCGCCCGCACGCTCATGCGTCGCATAATGGGACGGCTGCTCACTTTAAACACGGTAAATAACTCGTGCAGTGGCGTCGCACTATCTGTAACGCGGAATCGCCGTTGTTCCAACGAGTACTTTGCAGTTACTGTCGTCGTGAAGATGACTCTAATTTACAAGTCCGGAGATATTCAAGTTAATCGTGTTTTTGTTTAAAGTATACGCGAGTTTTTTTTATTATGGCGAAACTGGCACTAATAAATCGAAAAATAATGTAAAAACCGAGGAGCAGAGACTTAATTAGATCTTTTTTCGACGTCCTTAAAATCGGCCTTTTTAGATATAACTTGTAATTATTGTGAACTGATTAATTTTGAATTTAACTAAGGAAAGTAAACTGTAATTAATATCGATGAGCATAGATTACCCCGGCAACATATTTTCCGCATTTGCATTTCGCCGTTGCGTTCTGAATTTCATCGCTATTACACGCGGCGATTTGCATTTTTACACCGTAAATTGACCGGTTCGACGCCGATCTGTCTTCAGCGCTCGGCGGACGGGGCCTTTGCCGGTGAATTCCAGAGGCGATAGCATCTGAAGAATCTTCGAATTCCTGAACGGCGGCGAGAATGAATTGTCCGTGAATTCGACAAATTATCGAGCCGGTGTCGTTTGCGTATGCGAGCGCCGTGCTGTAATCGCCGTGTGCAACACACTGTCGCCACGCTGGACCGGCGCACCCGCGCTCTCGCCCGCCTTGTTAAGATTATCAGCCCCGTAGGAAGCCTCAGGCCGGCGGTTTTCGTCGCCCCGGGATAAATTCCGGCTATTCGGCTACTTAACTCGTATTACGGCTAATTGGTGTAACGGCCACGTCCGTTTAATGGCTCGCTTTAACGACGCTTTCATTTCTAACTCCGGAGGAGCTCCGCCCGTAGTTCACCGTCCGGCCCTCGCGTCCAATTAACGCACGAAATTGAACCGCGGGGAACACCCGGAATTCTTAAGGCACAAATTAATCGGTGATACGATTTATCACGACTTTGGCGCGCGGTGTGGTGTGGAAAGGCTGCTCGAAACGAAATTGCCATTCCCGTCCGTCCGTCGGATACGTTCAGATATCATGTAATGTAATAAATGACTTTTCGTCTGCCGCCTGGCCTTTTATTAATTCTTCTTGTTTTTCGATTGATACAAATAAAAGGGGGAAAAAAAAATCTTGGCACGTTCTATCCACGTTAAATTCTAAAAACCATTGCAATATTAAAGTTTTAATAACCGCTTGAAAATAAATTACAACTAAGGAAACTGTTTTCAGTAAACGCATACATTTCTGCATAGCTTCGTCGTCAAACTAAATGATTTTTATTTTACGTGACGTTGCAATTAAGTCTGTTTTTTACGACTTTATTTTTCAGCTTTTAATTACAAGAATTTTCTTTTTTTTCTTTCCACTATTTTTGTTTGCATCTCTTTTAGAAGGCGAGCATACCGAAAGTTATTTTTAAACGGAATCGTTCCATTTCTCGCGTGAATATAAATCATCTGGTAGACAATAATCGCGGCTGACGACAGACTACAGAATGAATTACCGCCTTGCTCATTCTCGCGACGGTCCATGTATCGCTCTCGAGATTTCCCTTCGCGTGTCCGGCAGCTGCGTCGTTTTCGAGGAGAGAATTCTGCGTGTGGTAATGAGCCGCGATGAAGAGACGACCGGAGGAAAAAAAAAAAACAAGGACTGCGATGAGAGAGCAAGTGAGAGAGAAGAGACCTTTTCTACATGCCCTCGGATGTGACGAGGGCAAGAAACGCGCCGAAAAGAGCGACGTCGAACTGCGCGATGTGGGAGGAAACGTAGCGTGATACCGGCGGTACTTTGTCACTTCCTTTCCCTCTCATCCAATTCTCGCCGCGCTACAATGCGTATTTCTGAGCCGACAAGACGGCAGTGTTTTTCCCTGGTGTCGCTGACAGTTTTGTTACGTCGGCGTCGGCGCTCTCTAGCAATGGCCAAACTTCGGCTTGACGTACGCATTAGTATCCGCGCCGTGATAAAACGCAAAGGGGGAGTGGAAACGACAGGCCTCTAACAACGATCGCGCCCGCGAAAAGTGCGAATCCGCTTGCAAAGAAAGGTCTTCGACGGATTCTTGCGTTGAGTTACGGTTCGCCTCTAAGAGGAGTATCTTTGACATTTTCTTTCTACGTTGGCGTTTTCCTCTTTTTTGAGAAAACGAGACGAAAGAGCGCGACGGTAGTAAATTGTATACCGAGACTTTTCACGCAACTCTTATAATTGATTTGGATTGAGATAAAAAATATTACGCTGCAAATAACACGCGATAATTACTAGCTTTGGACTAATGAATGAACAGTTGTTGGCGGTTTGACGGGAAGATGAAACTTCAACATTGAACATGCATCGAGGGTAATCACTATTGTTCAGCGTTTTAACATTATATTCTCAAATGACGAATAATGAACGTTGGCTTGAATCTCGTTTGATGATCAACTGCAAATTACGTACTTTCGTGTACATTTTCCCTTAGGGCGAAATTGTACAATATTCAAGGGGGATAGTACGTCGTTTCTATCGTTAATGGGAATATAGAGATAATGGCTGCTAATATGCAGATAACGCCTTGTCTTCAATGTAATCTCAAAGCAAGTCAAACTTTCGAAAACGCATTCTCGCAAACTTTGCAGATAAGCTTCCTTTGATAAAACGAAAAATTCTCGAGGAGATTTTCTAATTAACAAGTTTTTCGAGCAGTATTTTATTTTATCGTTGGATAAAAAGAAATCTATTATTTTAATGCATTAAAAAATATTAAATCTCGCTCAAGAAAAAATAAAATAAAAATACGTAATAATTCTGAATTAAAAAAAATTTTTATTTAGTTGTTGTTCGATAATCAATTTTACAGAAGCATTGTTCAGATTCACTCGACGTGTTCGGCTCTTTTCTCTCGTTGTCCCATTCATCCGTAACTCGTTCGCCTAAAGTAAACCGTGCAAATTCGCCTTAATACATTCAGACAGAATTCCACCGAGGGGGAATTCACTTTCGCGCGATCCTACGGTTTTCACGCGCGGTAGAAATTGGCGGCAGTGACGTCGGGCTGACTGGAAGAAACGGCATTTCCCCGGAGACAGATGGAAAAAGAGACGCGGCTGATGGAAGAAGGCTGGCGAGAGGAAAATGGGGGGCTAAATGGACGTCATCCGTCCAACCGCTAGGCAGTCCGGGTAAATAAGTTATCAAGAAACCCTTCCAGACATTTCGACGAGGAATTAGCGGAACGGAGCCCGATTTATCACCCGCCTTTGTATTGAAATTATCTTATCCCGAGTCGAGCGAGGCAATCTCTCCGACTTCCGAGATGACATTAATTTGCAAAATAATGCAAGCGTACACTCGGCGTTGCTTTCTTCGACGGTAGCAAAACTATGATTTTTCTCAGAACTTTCAATTTACTTGAAATATACCCTCATCTTTCATCTTACTCGAAGAAAAGGTAGAGACACAAAAGTTAATGCATTTAATTCTTGAAATTTCGATGAGATATACTCTTAATATTATTTTCGTGCTTATTTCAAGTTAGAATTAACAAGCAGTTTTAAATATAGTTTTCTTAAAATATTGCCGACTTACTCACAAATTACTCGCTAATCTAAAATGTATTAACGCCAGAAAAAAGATGCCAATTTCAGGTAACGCACGATCTCACGTTAAAGCATTTGGCGATCATCGTTGATCGTATAATCTCGCGGTGGTCGATTTCGTCAGGCACGATCAGCTGGCAGAAACGAAGCTCGAAGCGCGTATTGACGATACCGGAATTGCGGAATATTCCGCGGCCCGGCAAATCGTTTTTCAATAATTGCTCGCCACCGCGCACCGCCAAGTGCTATCGCGAAGGCGATAGAGGGAAAAATGCTTGGTCGGATGTTCGCCTCTGGAAATTCGTGACATCAGCTCATCGACCAACAGACCGCTTAATTATAAGACCAAAAACAAGTTTTACGTCTTCTTGATGTTTGAAATCCTCCGACAGTAAAAACGAATTATCGCGCTCTTAACTCTCTAATTTATTTTAAATCTTTTACACTGTTACCCAATTTATTTGAAAATATAATATAATTTCAGATAAAATTTAATATTTGTCCGTAATTGTAAAAAAATAAGCTTTACATTCATTTAACTTTTGCGCCGCTCTCGAAAGATTAATTTAAAAGATATAATTTATTAATTACCGTTGCAAACAAAAAGTAAAATAGTTATGAATTATTACAGATTAACTAAGCAGCACGCAAATAGTTAACGTCAAAGAAAATACATTTTTCTGTTTGTTATTGAAACATAAATGCACCATTATGCAATCGGATAGATACGCGGGTGTGCGGTTTAAAGGGAGAACGGATCGTTAAACGGCAGTTTGCACGGGACAATGGCACGCGCGAGGATTACCGGAAGAAATTTTCGTCGCACGGCCCACCGAGGGGTCGTAATTCGCGATCGCGCGTTGATTAAAGCGGAGTTAAGATCGCAGGGTTGTGCAGCGGTGCGCACACTTTGCACATATGTGTGTGTATGTGTGTTCTCCCGTGAGAATGGCGCGCGAAGGCATCGAGTTTCCCGAAAACGGCGCGTATACTCAGTCGACAAGTTGTAGCCACATGTCCCTCGCGGGAGCTGCTCGCGAATTAGGCTAAATAGTATGCGAGAAGTTTATTATATCATGTTGCGAGATAGAAACGACCGCGATTATTGGCTGCGATTATTTCCGCGGTTCGTTAAATTTTGATATCAACGCTGGGCTCGTAAAACACGAAAAATATTAATTAGTATCGTTTTTTCAATAAAACGTTAACTTTAATTAAGTTACGTCCGCGGTTATTTAAAAATTACTGCAGATACGTATTGTACATTTATTTCGATTTATCTTACCGTTAATTGTCGCATCGGAACACATTTTTGCAAAAATAATTGTTAACTGCAGATTAATTTTATAAGCTCCGCAAATAGTCGATTTAATTTACAAAATTGCATCCAGGCAGTATTGACTTTTATTATTTTATTCTGTAATAACATTTATTTGCGAAAGTGTTCATTTCAACAGTTTACTATTCGCGGATTGCTGATAAGCAAAAGTGTCGGCAGAAAAAAAAAAAAAAAGAATTAAATATCTCTTCTGCAATCTTATTGTCGCATTCAGAGTGTAGAATATCGTTCCCCCTTAAAATTTTCCATCATTTACGAATACAAAATGTTCATTATTCCCGACGTCACATACCGTGACGTTTTATCGCAAGCCTTTCGAGCCACACGAAGACGCAAGTCACACGGTGTTATACTGTTTACCCTATTCAACGTGGCGCTCTCCGTCGTGCCACGGAAACGATTTCGCTCGAGAGAAGAAACACAATAAAAAAATAAAAAAAAAAAAGAAAAAAAAATAGAGAAAAAAAAGGGAAAAAGAAAAAGAAGAAGAAACACGGATCGTTTGTCTCGTGCATCGCGGGCCGTTGATCTTCACGTCGCAGGAAGCGATAAGTCAGCGACTGCAGAAACAGCAGCGACGTCACGGGAGATAGACGAAGAGGGGAAGAAAAGCGGGATGGGAAAAGCGGGAAAAGCGGTTGCCGCGTTGCGGTTGCACGCGATTTGTCTCGACTCTCGTGCTTTTTCATCCGTCGGCTTTGTTTCGCGAGAGTTTGCCTCGCAAGTTATTAGGGATTGCCTTTCGCGTCACTGTCTTCCACTCGCGTTGCGTGGGGAAAGTTTACCCGGTGCACCCGAGGCGCCCTTCCGGGAGCAGGACGTGACTTAATGTCGCAGATTTCGGACAATCTGCATCTATGACTCGCCACGAGCGCCGAGGCCGCCGATTACCTAAGTCGGATTATCGCCTTTTTCTCAGACATCAAAATTTCACGCAACTTTCCAGCAGTAATTTCGTATTATATATTTTTCATTATCTTCCTCTGCGTTTCCGGTTTAAAAATTCTTTTGCGAGAACTATTTTTACAAGATAGTGCGAATAGCGTTTATCCTTTAAATGTTATCTGAAGCATTACACATCTCTCGTTCTAATTTGCCTCGGGAAAGACTTCACCCTAGAGCGTAATAAAAGTGTTCTCTCATCCTCTATTTTTACGCATTTGTTATGCAAATTTGTTGCATGCGTGCGGTTTTCGCGTTAGCATCGCCGCGCGTTCTTAATTTGCGGAAACAGAAACGGATCAATTACACGGCGCGTGAAACGCGATAAATAATCTGACCTCATCTGCCTAATTTTTCGGTATAATCCACGCCCGTCGTTTTCTGATCGCGAACGAGCGACGCCCTGCGTGAGAGTAATTAGGAATTGTATATCCCTCTTCTCTCTTCCGGACGCCCGGCTGAACGCGGCGGCTGCACCGGTAATTAACATCCCGGGTGTATAGTAATTTATTAATAACGTACGGGCTTGCTTAAACAACGTCCCACGACGGGACCTCCGGCGCAGGCTGCTCCTGGATACGGCGGCGTGGCGTATCCTTGCGGTAACTTCGCGCAGCGGGTATTAATTAACGCAAGATCAAGTTGTAATTAAAACAAACTCGAACTATTAAAATGAGATTATGATTGAAAATCGCGTTAATCCGGGACGGCGGTATTTACCGAATATTTGGAATGCGTTGTCGATCGCGATAATAATTTTTCGTCGCCCTCGCGTTCGTGTTTTAAGATACAGACGGAAATTATACGAAGGCAAGAATGTACGTATTCGTGACTCTGCAACAATTGCGCGAATGATAATTCTTCGAAAACCACCGAACCGTCCCGGCGAACAAATATATCCGACCTGTTCTACGAATTATGCTGCATTAAGGAGAACAGTTGTCACAGTAAACCGCAATGCTGCAGGCTATTTAAACCGCAGAGAGGAGTGGAGATTAATCTTATTTCTGGTCTGCCACGGCGAGCATAAGTCCCTTAATCCAACGGACGCACCGCCGTGTCGGTTCACGGCGAGGATCTCGAGGAACGAGGGAACAACGATGGGGGATAGAAAAGGGGTAAGGGAGAGAAAGGTGGTGGAGAGCGGAGGGTCTTCTACTTCCCGCTTTTATGTCCCGGGATATATACGTCCTGCCACGAGGAGGCGTCAACGCACGTAGCCACGGCTACGATACCCGACGAGTGTCAAAAAAGAGAAGAGCTCGAGCGCCATAAAAAAAAGGGAAGAAATCCGAGAACTTCGTCGAGGATTACGACCGGTCCGAGGCAGATCACGTCGTGCGATAGCTCACGATACGATCGCCCCGGCGACGAATAAGATTGAAACATTTGTCGCGATCGCCCGGATGCACCGAAGGGTGGACCACCGTCCACGGGTCGATTAACCATCGTCCGCGTCTACGGCAAGTCTTCAGGGAAGATTAGGGAGGGAGGAATCGAGGTGTTAGACGAAATAACGTGAGAAATATACGAGTTACGCGTGTCCCGGGATCCATTACCTTTCACGCGACTCTTTTTACCCGCGCTGCAGTTTGTTTTACGAGACGCCCGGCGCGATCGGCATTTCAGAGGGAAATAAAACGCACCCGTGGTATCGAACGTCGGCAGGCGAGGCTGATTTGCAGCTTGTACGTAAACAGAGCTCACTTGACCACGTCGATTATCCTCCGGCAATTTCGCGTCTCTGCCCGGCCGTAACTTCTGTTCGTCCGCTCGTCCCCTTCGTCTCGCGATACTCCCGCTTTTTGCGCGCTACTTTGAAACGATCTCGGGAACGAAGTCCGATGACGGAGACGGGAAAGAGAAACAGGCAGATTTCTCTCGCGATGAATTACGAGGGTCTTCTCGGGAGAGCGCGAGGCCGTTTGTATTTTATTTGGCCGGTCCGAGTCACTGCATCCGTCGATGCAATTTGAGGCCGGGGCGCCCGCGGCCACCCTGAGACGGCGGCCTCGCATCGCAGCGAGAAAATAAAAGTATCCCGCCGAAGGACGTTCTCCGATGTCACTTCGAAGGATAAATATTAGCGGCGGCGACCCGACCACGAGATCCGGCTCAGTTGGCCGTGAAAACGCGACCGACGAGTGGATGGTCGCATATGTGGTGTCGCGAGGCACATTCTCGCGGAAACAACCCAAAGAAAAAGAAAAAAAAAAAAAGGAAAAAAAAATATGTATATACTAAGTCTCTTGAAGTACTATGTCGTAATTCAGCCGTCGCGGTGGAAAATGTAACAACGCGAAGAACTCGCCAGGAAGAAAGTTCCGGAAACGGATAATAAGATACGCGACGTAGTGAGCTCATAATTTCTATTCATGACCCCAAGTGATTTACAACGCATTTCCATCTCCTTTGTAACTCTCCGAGCCAGGCATCTTCGGGCCGAAAGGATTAATATCGCGTCGACATTTAACGTGCGGTCTCACACAAGCGGCACATATACGCGTGCAGCCCACAATGAGAGCCCCTTTCGTGTTCCTTCGAATACGATTTAAACCACGGCCAAAGAGAAAACAATCGGCGCGATTGGGGATCGAGTCGAGTTCGGACGCACAAAGAGCAATGCGATTCAACTAGGGAGCAGTAGCTCGAGATTTCGAGCACGAAAGGGTGGTGGGACCCATCGCGTAGCGAGATGCCGTCGGAGCGGCGAGTTAAGGGCCCCTCGGTCTTACTGACGGGAGGACGGGGACGGAACGCGAGACACGAGGGCAGTGGAGATAGAGAGAGAGAACAGAAGAGAGATGAGACCCGTTATGGAAATGAGAGGGCCATCAGACAATGCCTCTCCGGGCCCGGCCGGGCCCTTGAATCCATAATCTGCCGTGCGGTTATATGACTGCGCACAATGATCCAAATATGTTTTCTGTGTAACAAAACGCTCCCGTAAATGTTTATCATCAATTTCAATATTATCTGATGCGGGTGGCGCCCGCTCCGGAGTTATCGGGTCCTTACGAAGGGCACGGCCATGCCAAAGGGGGAGACTGCTCCCGGATTTTTCATCGCCTACCGCAGGCACGCTGTTGCGCTCGTTTCACGAGTGCGCTACTTAATTCATAAGGCCGTGACTCGTGTCGTTACGACGCTGCCGCGATACCGGCTACGTATAAATTCGTATCTGCCGAGCCGACTCAACTGAATGACGAATGGTTCTCGGGGTTTTTGCTGCCCACCGCGGATCGGAGTTTATTTCAAAAAGAGTATCGATATTTTTACCGCTTCCATATCAAAATACTTTGCGAGCAACCG
This sequence comes from Cardiocondyla obscurior, assembly GCF_019399895.1. Classification (NCBI taxonomy): domain Eukaryota; kingdom Metazoa; phylum Arthropoda; class Insecta; order Hymenoptera; family Formicidae; genus Cardiocondyla; species Cardiocondyla obscurior. Next base: position 1,089,468 of record NC_091881.1, read on the forward strand.
ATACAAATTCGTAATTGCCTTAAAACGCGATAGTTATCTTGGAAATCGATATTTTATACAGCAATCCTCCGTGATAATAAAAAAAAAAACAAGTTTTTGCAACTGTATAAATAATTTTACGAATGTAACGTAATATACAATTAAATAAATGTAAATTATATTACTAGAAAATGTTGTACGGAATTGTATAATAATTATATGAAAATATATTATTACAGTCGTATCGTTAGAAAGCGTAAAATAAAGTTATTTTAAACTGTCGGTGAGAAAATCTCAATGCGCGTAAAATAAATTGAAAAATAATTATCTGCATTTTGCAAGAGTGGTATATGAATTCTAATTCTATACTTATTTTCTGCCTGCGCGCTATAATCGTACGTACAGAGCGCGAATAAAAAAAAAAAAGAAAAAGAAAAAAGAATGTAACGTGTAAAATGATATTGTCGTTTGGTTTCTTTCCGCTGGTTTCGTATTTTAATTATTACGGTCTCGAGAGCGTGTTCACGCGATATCCAATATCGATATAAACTGCAGATTAAAACGAGAGAGGGGTTCCCAGGGAAAAAAAGAGTGACGCTGAATCGCAGGAATTGAAAAGTTGAAGAAGCCGAGTCGACTCGCTCTAATTCATTCGTAGCTTCTCTCATCCAGCAGAATAAATGGGGGAAACTCCTCATCGACGCTACGGGATGAAGTTTCAAAGTGACAGGTGGATAGGTACGCGATTTATTACGTTTCGGATCGATGCACGTAAAACCAATGCAGTTGTAAAATCAACTCTTCGCCGGCACTGTAAACATAACATAACATTTCCCTTTGACGCACGTAACGCTTTCCTCAAATATTTTGTCTGGTTACTTTTAAAATAAATATCGAGCATTGATTCTTTTGACGAGCAAGCGGAGGGGCGGGGGAGGAGGAGAGAAATTCATTATTATACGTTTTAAATTTAAGTCTCTGAAGAATTACGAAGCGGGAAAGCTGTAATCTGAGAATGACGGATTTCGAGGAAAATCTCTTGTAATATTAATAACGGCGCGTATCTATGTGACTTGCTATTGCATCGATGTTCTGCTTAAACATCCCCAGTCACGAAGCGAAGCATGAAACAGGGCAGGTAAACGACGAAACGAGATTTACAGTCCAAGGCGGGGAATTCCGTACTGAGAGTTCTCTTCCGTCGCTAGATGCGGAGCGAGATATCACCGCTTCGCTCGAACAATTTGTGGCCAACCGTGGAGTAACGAGGCCTCCCTCTTCCTCTCTCTCTCTCTCTCTCTCTCTCTCTTTCTCTCTCCCGCTTTGACCAGCTGCTCTATCGGCGAAACTGCCTCGAATGTCACGATAGTCTCTCGTAAAACTCCAGCCTTTTGATTATCTCGCGGATGCGTGCTGCGAATTTTAATGCGACCGAAGTCGGCGGGAGACGACAGCGCAGGGGCTACGTACGGCAGAAAACTCCGCGACGACCCAATTAATCTTCCTTCTCTATTTATCGCTTCGCGCACCGACCTCATGTACCATTTTACAGCTGAATACCGTTTTTTTTTCCAAGCTCGGTATTTTGAAAGGCCGAGTAAGAAGCTGCGCGCTTTTAAAGAATAGCGGACGCTTCATAGTTGAAAGGAAGAGCTGGCGCTGTTATCATTTCTTAATTACCGCCGCAGTGCAACATTATAAGAATATCTCGCGCGCGTACTTTCTTATATTTTCCTCTTTGCGTTTAAGCTTGGCACTTAATAAACGTTCACCAATATAAAATCCTTTTTCATCTTATTAAGAACGCGCCGTTCCGTCGGGGAAAATATCGGTTACATCGTTAAACGCAGAAACCCAATAATCGAGCAGCTCACTTTGAAAGTGATATAAATCAAATCTTGAAACTCCCCTCTGCCGGAGTTAATAAATCTTCGCGCGGAAGTCAAACTCACATTGCGTATTCGAAACTCCGATTTAACGTGATTCTATTAGCCTAAATGTCTGAGGGAATCCCAGCGAATGCGTCGTGCGTTTCGCGCATTTCTGCTAAGCCGTTTTCGGAGTCGTTAACGTGGCGGAGCACGTGGTGCGCGCGGTGTAAAAAGAACGAAGCCGCGAGGAGAGTGGCATTACGGTTCGGAGCGCTTTCAGAATGGCGTGCACGGGGAGGAAAAAAAAATGGGAAGGCAGGAACGGCCAGAATGACGGACGTTTCGCATTGCCGCGATAATATCCCCGGTGTCTCGTGATTAATGCAGGCGTGCGGTAGAAAAGGGCGGGGGCGTTGCAAGCTCGGGAGCCGGGATCGACTCGCGATCCAGAAAAAGCGGCTGTACGGAGCGGGAAGAATAATGGCGACGCGCGCTGATGACTTCTTTCGAAGCGAGCCACAGCACGGCGTCGCGACGACTCCGAGCTTTCTCTCTCTCTCTTTCTCTTTCGTTCTTTTCGCGAGAAAGTCGGGCGCGATACGAACATGCGACGCGGAAACCGTAAAGGCCATATTATACGCCCAGAATTGGACACAGATTGGAGACGCGGAGGTCGGAATTGAGCGCCGGGTATTTGGCACTGTCTTACGGATGTTGCATTTTCATTTTTCCGCGATGCACGCCGCGGTAAATCGATATTCTCTCAAAATTATTTAATGGCAGAATTACAGTTTTTTTTTAACTTCGAAATGTCGAGTTTCGCGATAATTTTTTACGACGCAGCATCGACGGAGATGCACTCTATCTCTGCGATTATTTAAAAATGAAATCAAGAGGTTACAGAATTTTTCATGATTTGGCTACGTGATAATTTTGGTTTATTACAGTTTTGTAGAACAATCGTGTATTGATAGTTGCTTATTAATTTTGTTCTTCCATTTACAAAAAATTATATTTTTAGCAGTTCACGGTAAAGTTTCGCGAAAGTTTTTACAAATCGATGGAATCATTTCATGGCCGTACTTTTTAATCGCTACGTGATCCTGATGTGTGGCGTAACACGTCGGGCGTTTGCTAGCGAGGACGTTTCGCGTGCATGCTCCGGCTGAATGCACTTTGCAACCGCGAAGCGTGATACGATTTGCCGAATGCGTAGTGCCGGTGAACGCCACCCCGAATCAACTGTAGGGCGGAAGATAAAAACCTGTCGCGATGTATACGTTGGTTTCACGCGATTGCACTGCTTTTATTTTATTTTAGCCTTTTTTTTTTTTTTTTATTAGCGCGAATCTTTTAAAGTTTGCACGTTTCGATTCGCGACGTCTGAAAACGCGTCACGTGTGAAATACGAAGCAGTCACGTGCCATTCGCGATCGCGTGTTTCGTTGCGACATTTTTCCACATAATGCATCTGCGACGATATGAACTACATTTGTTGAGAAACACGTTTCTTTTACAAGCTGCCTTTAAAATCTCGATGACGTTACAAGAGAAAGTCGATATTCGCAGTCTCGGTTCGCAAGAATTATTTGAATAATCGAATTTGCTAAAGGAATGTTTCATTAAATTAAAAGAAAATTGTAATAAAAGAGAAGTTCATAAAATATATGATGAGTAAACAAAATGAAAAATTGATAGAAATGGCAGACTATTCTAACAACTGGCGAGTTACATTTTCATGCGAGAATATCTGAATAAAATTCGCCATGCGCTTCTTGATATTCATGAAATTTTCTGCTTATCTCGCGTATCAGTAATTGTTTTCGTTCACCGGAACGATCTAAAGCTGCTGCTCTGAATTTTGAAGCAACACGGTTCTTCTTGAATAAAATATTTATTCTAAATGTGTATTGCGCGTCGATATTTCCGCCTTGCGCGCCGACTAAGTCTCCTTTTTCAGGATTTACGCTAATTCTAAAACGGGTGAGAAATTCCTTAATATCTCGTGAATATTGCTGTTCTTAAAATTCAATTTGCATCATTTACGAACCAAAATGTACTTCGATGGAATCGACTTTGGTAGCCTTAAAAAAAAGAAAAAAAATTTTCCTTCGCTACTTTGTCATCAAAATTCATTTAGAATATCTCGCGGCGGGCTCGCGAGCTTCGGATTATCTCCTCAAGAAGCGGGTGCTTGAACCACGATTATCTCCTTGGGAGCCGTAGTCATTGACGAGAGAAGTCCGCACAGAGAGCGAAAGAAAAAGAGAGCAGAGAGGGAGACTATTTGCACATCACTCAAAGGAGTTGGCGGCGCATTGGGATCTTCCGATCCTTCGCCGTCCACAGCCTCACGCCGTGAAAAGCAATTTACACTGCCCTCCGGACTTCGAATTACTTTTGAATGCTGAAGAGGCGCGCTCTTTTTCGCCGTCAACTGCCGCGATAATGAAATCCCGAGCGATTTTCGAGCGCGACTGTTTGCGCTAACAAGGTGCGACCAATTTCCTTTCGGCGAAAGAAGTTTTTCTTTTTTTTTTTTTTGCTGAGTATCGTACTATATTTTACGAAGTCTTGTCGAACAATAAAAAAAAAAAGTAAAAATGTTGAGAAACTATTTAATGAGATTCAATAAATAAGAAATAAAATTTTATAATACTGCAATAATCGAAGATGATAACAGACGAAACGCGAATATCTCACGATAGTAATATGCTGTCATGAAAATGTGGAGAAAACTGGGTATTGACAGTAGCCTTGCCATTAATCGGTTGTAGCTTGGTGTAATTCGATTTTAGGCTCGTGCCAGTCGCACGAGGAATCGTTTGATCGGCGCAACGGGATGCTTCGGCATCGACGACGTCGCGACGGAGTATTAATGCGCGCGGTGAATTGGGTCGGCATAATTGCTATAATTGTCCGGCATGCGGAATCGGTTACTGAATACATACGTGCGTTGGCTCGCGTTTGGATAACACACGCGTTTCCCTCCCTTTCTCCTTTCCTCTTTCTCTCTCTCTCTCTAGCTTCCTCTCTCTCTCTTCTGTAATGCATTGATTGCGCGTTTGCGTGGTGTGCTCCATAGAACGGAAAGACAGACATTCGCGGAACAAAGCTCCCAGTATGCACAAAGCGACGTAATTGGATGCCGATAATGCCTGTTGATGTCACTGATGTTTCATGATTACGGACTAATCCGACCGTATGAATATCAATAGCCGATATCATAAAGCATAGCTAGCCGACATTATTATTATTATATTATTATCCTTATTTCATATAGTTATATGTAAATGGTTTGGTAAACGGCAACTGTATATGAGAAGCAAAACGCATAATTTTATGTACGGATATATTATTTATTACCGAATGCAACCAATTTATTAAAAATTTTGCAATCTCAAGAAAAAAAATTGTACTTATATTTTATTCATTTTTTTTATTTAGCAATAAAATTGAAACATAAAAGTTGCATTAATTTTAATTTATTAGTTTTTTTTTATTTTTAATCTCAAAAAGAAAATAATAAAACTTCAAAGAAAACGTATTTATTGAAAAATGTAGAGATAATTTTCTTTAATAACCTCAGAAAATGGTAACTGATTGAGTATATAGTGCGGATTGAGAAAAGTCATCATGCGACGAGAAAGAGAGGATGCAATCGCTGTCATCACTTCGTTACGGCTGAAAATTCACGTTCTACGTGTACGTCCAACGCGAAATAGAGAACCATACATTGCGCGAGTTTACTGTCGTACGTGTTCCGAACCGATTTCCTTTTATCGGACCTCCACCGCGGATTCACACCGTGACGAACGTACGAAGTCCAATCGCGAATAACAGGCAATTTCAGGCGATGTAACCAGTCCGAGAGTTTATCCGTCCCAATTGCGTTGTGTGCCCGTGAAAGAAATATATAATGTATAAATAATTGAATAGAAGAAAGAAAAATCGGGTCTTGAAAACGTACATTGTGTTGTTTCCGGCCAGTTATTAAAGAAATATTCTAATAAAATAGATCGATATTAAAAATATGGAGCGATGTGCCATTATGATAAAGTTTTAGAACACGAGATAACTTGGAATGTAAGAAATAAATATAAATGATAAAAATAGAACCGCACGAAATATTTTTTAACCAATAAACATCAAACTAACATAAACTTTTTACGAGGAAAAGATTTGAATTTCAAAAAAAAATTAATGATTTTTATACACATTATTATATAATATAAGATTAGGCTGCTAATTAAAATATTTAAACTCTACAAATATTTTGTGCTGCGTTGCACCCTTGCTACGCAAAATTGATGACGTTTGCTATTCGACGTTTGATTTTCGGAGGGAAGAGTTGAATGCTCTTATAGTATGGTGGGGTGTCGAAAAGGGGTTCGAGAAACGCGGAGGCTTGAAAACTCCGTGACAGACATCTCGGACTTTTCGATTACTCACGTCTCGGGGAAGGCGGAGGAGATGCGCCAGGGGATGGAAAAAAATATATTCTCCACTTCCTATGGCGCGGCGGAAATTGAACAAGTTATGCCTGGCAGACGGTTCCGCAAATTATTTATTACTCTATCGTTTCGCGCGAACTCCTGCGAATCGCGATGCGATGCGACGCGACGGAGCGAAATGAGACGAGGCGAGACGAGACGCGTCCTTCTTGTGTAATTTTTCACGGCGCGATCGATGATAACGCGATCCGTGGTTCCGGCGACGTCGCAGGAATTTTTCCGCCGCGAGGAAATTCCATCGCACCGCATTTCATGTGCGAACTTCGACATTCCGTAATAATGAAAAGAGAAATGTTAATAATTATTATGGACCGATATCGAGTATATTTAATTAAAAAAAAAAAAAAGAAACTAATATTTGATGTTCATGTATTTCTTTCAAGCGTTGCGGTAAGATATTATTCTGTAAAAATAGATACTCTGTTATCGTCATATAAGAGTTTGAAGCGATGTGCCACCGTCGTTCTCGATTTACCAATTTTTCCGAAATAAAGTATTATATTTTTTTATTGCGTTTGTTATTGCGGCATCTTGGGGACTTGATATTTCAGTTGCGAGACGCGAAAAGTATTAAGTACGAAACGCACGCGTACTTTCTTTCAAATTTCCATCAAAACGCCAAACTTGGAAGCAATAACAGCTTGTCTAAGGTTCAAAAGCTTTGCCGTCTTTGTAAAGCCCTTTCTGGTACAGGAATTCAACTCCTTCGTCAGAGACAGCCCTCTTACCTTTTAGTAACCACATACCGTCCGCAGGCAGTTACCCAACAAAAGAACTTACAAGACACGCGACTACCACAGTCGTCGGAAGATACAAATAATTATAATAACGAAAATATTGTCTCGTGAAATCAAAATGTGAAATACCAAAGTATCAATTTATAATTTTAATTCGTTTTTATTCTTTTTTTTTTTTTTTCTTTTTTCTTGCAAAGTTTTATAAATAACTAATCTGGCAATAACTCAGGTGCATTAATACATGCGCATGTTCCACGATTCAACTTTCTGTCTGCATAAGTTCAAGATCTTCATCGTGTACCGCGTAATACTTCTGTCTTTCCATTCAATTTATCGTCTTTCTCTCTTTCTCTCGTCCGTGTTATTTTCGCGCGTTCGCCTTTCTGAAGCTAACGCGAGTTGACGTAGCTCCCGTTCCTATTCTCTCTCCCTTCGCATATCTTGACGTCCGCAAAGGCGACGTGACGCGGGCCCAGGTGAGAACATCAGCCGAGGAAAAAGAAAACAGGCGAAGGATAAGGGACAAGGATGAAGGGTGTCCGGTGCCGGGTAGGCGACATAACACGCGTGACTCGTCGGGAATCACGCAGCACGCGCAGGTACGTGGCTCGCGGCTAAATGAAATTTTAATAAAGCCGCGCCGGAGAGGCCGCGCAGGGTGGAGGAGCGATCCTCACAATGGAACAATGGCTACGAAATCGTTCGGAGGCGTCGGCGCGCTTCTTCCGAAGGAGCAGCCGCGCCGCGATAATTATATCGAGGCGACGGCACGGAATCTCGCCAGAAAAACTTGTCTTCGGTCCTCACGGGGCCGAGGAGAGTCCCCGAGGACGCCGCTCGCAGTCGCTTAACTAAAGGCGAATTTACACGGTTCGCTCCCGATGATTACCCCGGATGAATCATCCAAAATAAATTGGATGAACGCGTTTTTGTTCGAATGTATCGCGCTAAAAGTGGGCTACCCGATTCGCGGCCGATCCGACGCGGGCGTTCGCGTTGCTCCTTAAAAACTTCAAACGTGAGAAAGAATGAGGTCGACGTCGGGGATCCCTCCCTTTGCGGTCCGTACAATAACTCAATTATATATCATCTTTAAGGAGTAAATATACTGTATACACGTATGTACTAAGTAACGTCAAGTTTGCTCGCCTTTCAACTGTAAACTCTTAGCCTGCTATAAACTGTCGGTTTTCTAAGCTCTCGGCTTTAAGTTCTCGACTCTCAACTTTTGACTTTCATCCCGCGTTTCATAACCCGTAATTCCTCACTTTGAACACGCGGGACTCGATTTATATTATTATTGCATGCGATCGGTCCAAGTGGCGATAAAGAAGCTTAATATAAATCCATCGCGAAGCGCAGATCGCATCAATTGCCTTTGCAAATCAGATTAAACGAAAAGCTGAAATCCCGCAATTATTTTATTTCAAATTATTCTGAACAATGGCCGAACATAATTAAAAATGACAGACTCTTTCGTCGTTTAATAATTTTTGTTTAAGCAGTCGATTCGTTCTGGTTTCACTTTAATTCCGGTATATTGTCGAAGAACACGTGTATGAATTCACCTTAACTTTTACCTTCGTTCTCGCCCTTTGTCTCCCTTATGACAAGGACGGGCGCAGCCGTTTCGGTTCGACGATCGTCGTCGCGAAAGAGAAACTCGATCGGCGAGAGAAAAGGGCGAAGCAGGCGCGACGCCGTTGGTTTTTATCGACAACGGCCCGGTTTTTTTTTGTAAGACTATAGAATGGCATTCTAATATCGACATCGTATAAGAAATCGGTGCGCGCGCGTAATTAAAAAAAAAAAACGATGATATTCGGAACAGAAGCGACCGAGCGTTAGATAATTAGCAAAAATTTAAAGTTACCGCTATGATTACTCAGCATTATCTGGTTATTTAGCGGTTATTTTCTGTATCGGGAGAACAAAAATGAAATGCCGATGCCGCACAAGACGAATCCAAGATGAAAGTTACGATAGCGATTGTAAATTTAAATATTAAAACTGGCCTAAATGTTTTCTCGTAACGTAAAATGGAATATAAATAAGTTACGTGGATATATTTATATAGAAAATAAATTTTTTGAATAAATATAAATACCTAAATAAATAAAAAAAAATATATATAAAAAAATAGAATAAAAAAGGTTCAGTTGAATATTAAACTTCTTTCGCGAGATTTTATTATTTTATCGATCGTTATCACGATTCGCGTCTGCTTTTTATAGGTAAGATAAAATATTAATTTTACCAAACCCGCAGTCGATATTACGTGACTTATCCGTTCAATCTCATTATCCGGATTTATAGTACAATGGAAGCGTACAAGTTCTTCATCGCATCTCCTTGCCTTGCGCTTTTTAAAAGTCTTTCTGGTATCTAGTAGAGCACGTCTTAAACATAATACGCAGCCTCGTAAAATAGCAGCGTATAATAAGCTGGTGAATATTTTCATAATACACGTTGTGTCGATAGTGTTGCCTTCCGGCTGACGCTTTTTCCTAACAGCGTTTCGTTGTGCTAAGTTCCGTGCATTATATATCTGCATAAACTTTTGCAGTGTATATGAAACACCTAGCATACGTGTAAGTTTTAAACCCACCTAGAAAAATTTTCAATCAACGTAATGGACGTGGACAAAAACCGAATAATTTATTTCATTATAAAGGAGAAAAATTGTAGTTTATGTCAACCAACTGCGATATAAATTGAAAATAGAAAAATAGACAAAAATATAGATTGAGATTCTAAGAAGACAAAATAAAATAAAAGTTTATAAATTTTTATTAATTAATATTAAAATTCTAGTATAAAGTAATATTAATTTGACGTATAAATTATCATGAAGAGTTTAATAGTTTTACTGTCAAGTTAGCACTGTCAGAGGTAGACCTATGGGTGCTAGTCGTGGCTGATGAAAAGCGGAATGAATTAGCGAGGAAGGGAAAAACGCATGTGGCCGCGTGTCGCCGGCGGGCCGAGTAATAAATTCGTATTTCACGTGAGAAGCGTTGCTAGTGCTCGACTGGTTAACTGTAAATACGAGTGGTCACGCATGGGAAAGCGTTCGCCAGTCTCACGATTGCGACGTTGTTACGAGGATCGATTATTATTACAAGAGGTGTATCCAATTTCGCGTCATTCGCGCGCGAAACCGAACGAGGTGGCCGTTAAGGCGGCGCGTGAGCGCAGATATTATCAGGCAAATTACGGTACGGGGTCTATTCATTTACCTATGAAGTCGATGACCAATCAGTCGTTAACTGCTTAACGGTAACGAGCCGGCACCGCGGATAAATTTTAAATGAGCGAGGCAGGCCTAACCGCGCCTGATGACGCGTCTCTGCATATCGATGCTCGTTGATGAGCGCTCGAGTCGTTAGAGGAAAATCAAGCTGCCTCCCTCATTCGCGGCTGTCCGGAATACTTTGAAAAATGACTCCAGCTGCTGGTGTCGATGGACTACATCGATGTCACGATTTGTTAAGTAACGGTTTCATATTTTGCATGCGACATGTCAGCTGATATTATAATATTCAATGAATAATTCGTCAAGTGAACGCGAAGCAACATTAATCCATTCGTTATGGAGTTCCAGCATTGAAGCACTCGATATTGTCGATATTATTTCCCCCGAGAAAAAACTCGAGGATTATTGGCGGCGTATTTTTATATCTTCTCCCGTGTATTACACCGAAATGCTAGAAAATTTATACGCGACGGTAAAAAGTCGATATTCTTTTCCCTCCGACTCGTCTCGAAGAATTTTTGATATTACTCGACGTGTGGGAGGGGAGGTAAGTTTTTTTACACCGCGAAAATCGATCTTAACTTTACGAGAGAAGAAAGGGCCGAGAGTGCAAAGCGTTTTGCACGATGCGTTATATACTTTATGGTCCCGTTGGCGCGGATTTTAACATTAAGTCGTCGCTTGTTTCCAGGACCGACACGTCAAGGATGCCAGCAGAGATCCGCAGATGGATTCGAGCCAGGACTACCGGTTGTTACTGGGTTACGAGAACAAGACGCACACAGTGCTCCGTTTCAGCAGACGATACGACACATGCGACCCGCGGGACCTGAAGATCACGGTAGGTGATGCGATTTATGCAGCTCGAAAGGAGGAGCGCGGAACAATTTCCGGAGTACACAAAAGCACGACGAGATTTACTTGGCACGCTTATCTTACACTATTTTTGTCGCGATCTATGCATTAGTATCCTATAGAGAAAGACTAATATGAAATTTATTTACGGATGGAACAGCGTAAAAGGCGTTTACCCGTACTAATACATTTCGTACCAGTTATTTTAACGTAAATGAACTTAATTCGGAGCACGAACGCTTAAACAAATTAAAACTCGTAAAGAGAAATATAATTTTTTAATGTATTCAAAAAAACTGTTTTTCCACTCCCAGTCTTATTAATGTTTCTATATTTAAAACGGAAAATTTTTTTTTTATCGCTCTAATTAATACAAAGGCCCGTTGATACGAGCGTAATTTTCTTCTTATAAATACATTTAAAATTAATTAAAAAACGAAAAAAAAAATACATATATATAGTATATACTCTTCAGTTTTAAAGCACGCATGTAAAAATGTTAAATACAAAAGTATAGTTGATTACTGCATTTAATTATGATATCCACAGTCGCGAAAATGTTGAGAATGTTTGTGCTTCGGAGCTGGACTCGAATTAAATTTCGGCGGCTCGTTATCGCAATTTTCCTGCGCGATGTTCCGTATTCGTTCCGAGGCAGCACCGACCTACTTCTTTATTTCTCCGGTAATTAACTTGGAAATAGATTGCGCGATACAGCCGTCCTCGGCGCTCGAAGGTGCTCGGTACGGGCTTAGCCCGAAGAAAATGAGATTACGCCGGTGTTGCGATCTGCTCTAAGCCGCGCAACGTGAAATGTATGACGACCGATGGGGCTGGCAAAGTCCAAACTCTAAACTAGCCCTCCGTTACAGCGACTAGAGCCGCATTTACTAATAGCCTCATCGATACGCAATTATGTTCCTCGATACCGCGACCGGGAAAATAAAGTTACGCTCGTTTTTGAAAGAACTAGTCAGCGCCAAACTTACGACCGATATTTCTCGCTTCTTCCGATCTCTTAAGCTTGCCGAGCGCATCTTGCGAGATACAGATCGGATAAGAAGAAGCAATAAAACGGTGCCCGCTGCCCGTTCACGCGAGGTGGTTAAATACAGGAAGCACGGCACAGATGCACAGTTTCGTTGCAAAAAATCGTGCACCTTTAATTCCCGAGCTTGTAATCGCGTGTCATTAACTATTAAGTGAAACGCCAAGTCTTCGGAAAAAGAAACTTTATTGCTCTGCTTTGCGCTCTGCTGTTCAAAACGTTCCTGCTTTTGAGCTTCGCGCAAATGCGCTCCACTATGAAATCTCTTTGTACGCTCTCGATGCTTACGGAAAAGTGTAATAAAAATATTGATTTTACGTAAACAAATATATCGTTTTGTTTTTGATGTAAGAAAAATAGATATAGCAATTAACGTTATACAGAAAGTATTTCAGCACTGCGATATTGGAAAATGTAAATTTTATTTTTTTAAATAATTTCTGTTTATTATTCAAAAAAAAAAAAAAAAAAAACATAAATGTTAGAGATCCGATCGTTATCTCGAATTTTTTTTGCAAAGCTAACTGCGGATTGAATGAAAGATTAATCGAAGTTCTTTGACCGTATCGCGTTACTTAAGAGGTAAATACGTATTCTCCTTTCGTTTGATCAGCGTTTTCTCCGGCCGCTTATTAGCGCCCATTATCGTCACTTCGTTATCTCTTGTAGAAAATCTCGCGACGTGTTATCGACTAACGGCGCTTAACACACAATTGTCGGGGTTCGATTTTCCACCTGATCGTATTATTATCGCGCATCAATTTCGGGCGAGAGCTTGCTGCGATGCGATCTCATCGTTTGCCCGCGCGTGCATAATTCGCTGCAGCCACACCGCTATCGAGGCTGCCGGTCGATGCCACGTGGATAAACGCCGTACGTGTTCGTAAATATTCGCTCGCGGTAAATCGAATAATTCCCCCGCGTTACGTAACGTCGAATTAAACGATATTTTCGAGCAACGGATTTTCAGTTAATGCTGAAACAACGTCCCTTTCGATATACCAATTACGCGATCGTTTTTCTGAGTTTACGCTGCGCAACCATTTATCTCCGTATTATGTGGAAAAGGAAAAACATAATATCAGATTAATCGAAATTATTTTAAATTTATATTTAGATTGTTTAATTAATTTTTAGTTTAAACAGATTTGACGTGAAACTTATGGGTTATTTTAAAATGTATGACGATAAAGGCGGGTTAATTTTAGATAAGAGATTGTCGTTTATGAAAAATTCGATGGAATAATTATTTAATATTAGTGGCTAAGGAAGTCACTACTTAATTTTTATACATATATTTATGGACATTAAAATTAATACTTTTATAGAATCAAATTCTTTGATTTATCGTACTTCGCTGTTCCGATGTATAAGTAAGAACGAAAATTGTTCCCTGAATTATAAGAAACAATTCGAGGTAACAATTTCGAAATGAACGGAGTCGTTGGCCGATCGCGTTGTTCAAATCGCCAATCTGTGCCAAGACGATTCACTTCTTCATCCCGCGAGCGCAAGAAAATTCCTCACGGTCGCGATCATTTTAAGTATCGTTTCTCTCTCCGGCGAACGAGAACGGATGAAGACGCTGGCGACGATGGCAACGACGACGATCTCATTCCCCGACGAGAATGTCCGTCTAGCGGTCGAGTCATCGAAATACTTGGCTGCGAAAATAAAAGCGGGCCGCGATTTCATCGCGACGAGAAAACGACCGAGTCAGCGGGACCCCTCTCTCGGAGCTCTTATCTGATTGCGTGACGTATCGATACCCGATATAATATTTTTGCGAGGCGTCGCGTTCTATCTTTGTCGAGAGATACAATCGTGGGTGCAGCAGACAAAATTGGCCGCGAGAGAGATATAATAAGACACGCTTGGCGACCCCAGCGATATTGAAAGGGAGGCAAAAAGCGGCAGATCAAGTTTACATATAAAGTGCAAAGGGAACTCGTCACGTGAATCATTTCTGGACTTAAAAGCCATTTTTTTTTTTAACGCGTCACGTTACACACAGCTTCGAATGATTTGTCGAAACCAACGCAGCACGTAATCGCGTTCGTCAAACAGCGAAGAGTGTTTTAAAACTCTGGCTCGCGATCTCGGTATAATGCACGTTAGATTGGATTGCGCCACGGGAGACAAATTACGCGGAGAAAATATCGCGCGAGTCTCGCGCGCCATATCCTCGCGTGTTCGAGCCCTTCGGTTGAAATACCATATTTTTCCGCGCCGATATTTCCCCGCGATCTTCATCGGCGTAACAGAATACGAAGATGGATGCTTACTTTCTCGAATATACGCGAGATGCACACGCGGCGACATGTTTGTTCCAGAAACACGTTCACGAAATGTAGCGCCGTGCCGATGTTATCAAGAATCCCGTACCGTTTGCGTCATCGATAGAAATCAAATATTGAGATCGCCTCGGGGAGTTATTACTTTTCGAGTTTCGTCTCTGCCCTCATACTTTACAGAGGCGCTTATCTCGAGTTTTCCGTCCCGAATTTAGGAGCCGGGGATTTCCGCGATCGTACGTAGATCGGCAATTTTTCCGAACCTCCAATTGCGCTGCCAAGTACACGAACGGCGAGCCACCATTCGCCGAACTTATTGCTTTCAAGCGCGATCATAACATTCAAAAATGGAAATTAGTTTGTACAGCCGCGCCCGGCTTAATATATCACTGTTAAAATGCACAAATAAATATTTATGTGCAACATATGAATATTGAAGCGTGCATTATTCAATATTACTATGCAAAATTTTTTTTTAGTTGACTGTTTAAGTATACCTTAGAAATTAAGCCATTAAAAGTACTGTAACGTTTTGCGTCTTGAGATTTATCGATTTCACGTGCAATCTTTATACTTATCGCTTTGCGGATTTTTATGGAGCTATAAACACTGCATATCGCCGTAATTTCTCTTTCAGTACCGTGACAGTATTTTAAAACAGCCCAATGACGTTTCTACGAGCTGCGGAAGGCACCGCGTGACACTACGTAGGAAATAAGAACAATGCTATTGTGCGACTGCGAAGTTGGAATAGCCTCATAAAGGGTTAACTCGCCCTCACATTCGTAACCCAATTTCGCTCACCTTCCCACGCGGACATAGCCCGCGCAACTCGCAACTGAAGTTTCCAGGCCGTGCGCGAAACTCTCGATCAATTTTTCTAATTCATCTCGCAATATTCTCTCGTTTTTCCATCAGATTTTCTGCATAGCAGGAAATCGCACACAGTAAAAATCGTGAAAAAAAAAAAAAAAATCTATTGTTCGGAGGAAAAACTGTATCTACGAACGAGTTCGTTCCTCGACGAAACAGCGGTAGAAAAATGTTTAAATTTACTTAACAGAATTCGTGTGCAGTTCCGTGTCCATTATATAAATCAAATCGAGCGTTCAGTTCTAGTCATACGTGTAAACGAGCTATCTTTAGGATTTATTTCTTTTCACGTCGGTTTATATATATATATATATTTTTTTTTTTTTAAATACGGGTGCTCTTGAAAGCGTGGCCGCCTGAGAACAAATTAATTAGCGATATCGGCAAATGCCCGTGCCAGGAACAATGGCGGAGTTGGTTGCCGGGAAGTTACAATGGACCGATGTGTTAAGCTGCGCCCGCTCGTGACCTCGGCGCCGGCCACTTCGGTATACTGACGCAAATGCGATGTCCGCAGTACATACAACGATATGCTGGTATTAGCTTTCTAGCATGGCATGCCACCACCGTGCCCGTGATGAGATGCTTCGCATCAAACTCAGAGGAACTGCCTTCTCGATTTAAGCGGTATTTTCGCAACAAAAATTAACTGACAATTCCGAAACTTTGAAAATAAGATATTCAACTTTAATTAATTGGATAATTAAATATATAAATTGCACATGAGAAATATTTTCCTAATTATTATTACATCGATTTATGCCTGCGAGAAAATTTTACACACAAAAGTTAATGTACTCCCAATTATGTACAGAGTTCATGAGAGTTTTAGACGAGAGGAAAAAAAAAAAAAAGGAAAAAAAAAAAAAATTATGCACGGACCAAAACTTTTTACGTTAAATGTGTTTTAATCGACAAAAATATAACTTTTATATCGCACTTAATTAAAATTTTGCTCTCTGCATACTCTTCACGTTTAATTTGTCGAAACTTCCAATTTCAATGATTAAAAACTTCATAATTGCCGTTCGTTTTACATTTTCACGAAAGAGAAGCTCATTTCGAATTAATTCAAGAGTACACTCGTGAAGTTTGATGCAAAAGCTCAGAAAATGTTATGCCGTGTAATTTCTCCGTCGTGTGGGTGCGTACATCTATGCGAGCGTATAGATAGAAAACATACTCCCATCCGTCCATCGGCCGTATACATATTCAAACTTCCGTTCGCCGGCGGAATTAATCAATTTTTTCAATTTCACGGCGTCCATACACATTTGACTCGACCATCGCGGCGACTTGTAACGATACGGAGTTGTCACTCGAACACCCGGCTACCTCGCTTACGTTGGAATATCGTAACGGTAGATCAGCCCGGTTAGATTTATGGCGTCGCAAGCTCTGTTTCGACGGAATTTCGCGAACAGTATACGCCTCGCGCGATTGCCGCACTCGGTTACTTTTATTGCCGCGTCGATTCGCGAACTGGCTTTTCGTCACACGATTGTTGGCCGTGGTGCAGCGAAACTTTCGGTTTGATAGAAGTGGAATGATACATGAACGGTATTACGACCGTGGAGTACGCGACAGTACATTGCACTTTGTGTTGGCGATCGTGAGAGAGAACAAGAAATTGCAGAGATGAACGCATCAGTGAGATTTTATTTTAATAAAAAATTAAGTAAAAACGAAAAATCAGTCTCGTGCCCCTGCGTCTGTATTTTATTTACGCTTATAGTTCTCGCTTTATAGCTTCGTGACAAAAATGTGCCTCGCGCCACGTTCGGCATTCAGCGTCGTTTTGCAACGTAGACCGATGCGATTTTCAGTACGCATTTGGAACGCATTCGGTGGTTATCCGCGCAGTCACGCAAATTTGAATTAACATCGCGCTGAATTGCGAAACGAAGACCACGGAATTCTATTCTGCTATAAAATGCGCTTCGCTATTAAAGATCGGGATGTTTTAAATATGTTACGCGTTTCCTGTAACTGTATTTTATATGTATATTTACTTGCAAAAAAAATTGTTGAAAATATTGTCCTGTATCAGAAATAGTTCGACGATCCGTCTATAATACTGCCGTTCGAAACAATTTGAAATTGCGAAGCCGAACGTGGGAAGCCGAGCGAGTTTCGCGTCGCAAGATTTTCCTTTGAGGAACCGCGATGTGTGCGAGTCATGCGCCGGCCGAGAATTTCTCGCGGCGCGGTATTATGCGGCTCCGGATCGACGTCACTGAAAATTTCCACTTTGTGAGGCTCTCCGCGATGCTGTTCATACATACACGGTGCCGCGGTCCATGAGTTTCTTACGAGGCTCACTCGTGTGAAATCCTCCTGAGGAAAATGCACCACAAAATAGTGCATCACGTTTCGCGGGAACACATGAGACTTACGGAAGGAACAAATTTTCTAGAAGAGAAAAGGCTAGCGAAAGAACGGAGGCAATTTGTGGTCCTAAGTTTACATATCTTTGTACGCGTGATATCATAATTTATTTCGACATTTGATTAAAGAAGCCGAAATTAAAATGACTAATTTTTATATTATAAAAATAACGGGAAGATCCTACCTAATGCAAATAATATAACAAAAAAAAATATATATATTTCAAAAAATTTAGTTATATGACAATGCTCTAAATATGATTGAAAATTAATCTAAACGAGGAGCCTAATTTAGAAATGTCTTGTGGAAAAATGACGATTAATAATTCTGAATAAGTACGCGGTACGATGCATAACGTAAGAAAGAATAATGAAAAAGCACTGCGAGATTACGATATCTCAAGCCGCGTAGAAGTTACGAAGGTGATATGCGAAGCGTGGAAAATTTTTTAATTAATCGCGAATTTTGCGTGCGGGAAAAAAAGTAAGCGGGACGAATGGGAAAATTGTCAGAGAAATCCTAGGAAGTGACGATAACGAAGCCTTCGCGCACGCGACGCCCGTGTGTGTACCTTTTCAACGTGTACGCTTGCGTGTACATGCGTATGTGTGACTAGAGGGTAGATTGGTGATGCCTTACAGAGGGGAATTGGCTAGCTGTGACCCGATTCTGCCTCCATTTCGCTCTCCTATCCGTAGCCCTATCTAGTTTACCACTTCGCTTGGCGGACAAAGACGCGGGAGTATAGGAAGAACGCGTGTGACGCGTGAGGAGAAAAGAGGCAAGGGCCAGCTAGCTAGTCCGAGTACACGCGAGGTCTTTTCTTGACAGTGGAACTGATCGCTATTCCGAATGGCTTGGCTGGATGTAAAAAGAAAATCGAATTTGACCGATGCCGTTGGGAGAGAAGAGAGTCGCCTGGTCGCCCAGGTGTGGCACGGACGGCGGCTTATTGGGATACGTATCCCATTCGTAGGTGGAAAGGAAAGCGAATGTAAGGGAAAGACGCGATTCTCACCGGAAGGAAGGAAGGAAGGTAACGGAAGGAACTATTCGGCGCGACAGGGAATCGAATCAACCCCAAAAACCCCGGGATATTCCACGGCAGACAGGGGTGAGATTACGTGCATTTGGAGACAATTATCGTCGCGCCAATTCGATTTCGATCGGCTATCACGCTCCGCGTGCAAGTCAAGCCTTGTCGATCAAAGCTTCTCTTTGGAGCTTAAACGAAATCTCGTCGGTCTTGTTACACCGGTGGCTACGATACAAAAAAAAAAAAAAGAGAAATAGCAGAGCCTCGTAAATCGCGTACACTAAAATGATTTACAACGCAGAATAAAGTGGCATTTTTTTTAAAAGTATTTTAACAACTTTGAATTCTTAGTATTTGATACTGGTATTAGTACAGCATTTAAATCGTTAAAAGGTACTTTGATGTTTTTACGCCAAAGTAAGTATATTGCAATATCTAACTTTTCACCGTTTAATAATTCACGAGAGAAAAGTATCGTGAACATTTCTTAACAGTTTGTCTTTATTCACTCGGAAACGTTAACTTTTGCCGATATTAATTTTTTTTTTTTCTTTTTTTGGAGGGTCCGTACTTAAAATATTCGGTATTAGCCACACGTTCGACCGTATTCTCGCCCTGTCGAGGTTCAGGGGTGCCCTTGATGTCGATCAAGAAATGCAGCGCACAGGAGCGCCCGCTCGTAAAAATTGTCCGGAAGTTCGCACAAAGGGAAAACTAACCGCGTGCAATAACGAGCGCGAATTGCACTATAAAGGAGAGAAAGAGAGAGAGAGAAAAGAAGGAAGAATAAAGAGAGAACGAAGAGAGGGAGGCAGATGCCTCTTTTTTTTCCTGCTTTTTCCGCGCGAACAATCTACCTCTTGTCAACATGTTTGTTAAAAAGAGACAGGGGGCAGCGGGGGCGAAGACGCAGGGAAGCAGAAGACCACCGGAAAGTGGAATACGCTCTTCGGTAACTAATGACAGTTCGGAGAAGTTTGCCTTGCTCCTTGCACCGCTGCCCTTCCAAGTTTTCCAATCGGCCAAAAACTCGCAAACTGACATTTACCTAGAAGGATTTACTTTGCGATATACCGGGGACCGTCTCTTTCTCTACCTCTGTTATCGGCGGCTCTTTCGTCTGGCGCGACCATCGACGCCGGGAGCGCTTTCCAATCATCCCGGCGCGTTCGACTTCTCGTTTCCCTACCTCCGCCGTCTTATCGAATCTTTCTTTAAACTAAGGCGACGCGATAAAATCCGCGGGAGCTCGCAGCTCGGGTTCATTCACTATAATCGGAGAGATGTTGGGGGTGGAGGAGAGAAGGGCCCAATGATCGAAATTGTTTTCGTGCGCGTATCGTCTAAAATCGCCTCGAATGTTATCTTGAGGTATGTCGAGCGCGATATCACGCAAGGGAGGTCTCTATCAACAAAAATGTAAAAGAGTTCGTTCTCCAATTTTTTTTTATTTTTTAAAGAGTTATGATAAATATTTAAAATATATTAATGACAAAAGACGTATTAAAAATTGAGATAGATTTTCCAGACATCGGTTTCTTATTACTTCTATTTTTTTTTTCTTTTTTTTTAAGATAATAAAATAAATTGGAAAAAGATGAAAATTAAATAATCTTGTCTGGGATATCTTTTAAATTACTTTGCGCTACTTGTATTTCTGTTTCTCGCGACTGTAGAATTCCGATTTTATCCGTTAAAAATCTGTCAATATTTTTTAAAGTTATCACTCGTATAAACATTTCGGGTGTATTGGAAACATATAGGTTCTTTTAAAAAAATGTATTTGCAGTGTTGAAATGAAATACTTGCTAGAAGCATGGCAGTGCTCGTTGCGATGCACGCATCCTGGGTTACAAATATTGCCGATATACGCGCGTAGTGACTTGATGTTTATGGGAAACTATTTGTGTTTGTAGCAGTCGTACTTTTTTTTTCCTCTATTTTAACATGCGCGCCGAGACATGTATTTTTCATACACGTGGTGTACAAACGCACGAGATGCCTTGATAACAATTTTAGAGCGTATTGTGACTTAATTTTTATATCGCTAGACGCGCTTCTATTATTCTTCGTTCTATTATCAAACAAATTAAATTAATAAAAAACTGTGTCATAAGCTTAAAGATAATAAATTTCATATAATGACGTGCAAACGATTGTCGGATAAAATGTGATTAATTGAAACAATGATTTTTTTTTTTTTTTTATCAATAGTAGCATCAATATTCGATGCGATAAAGTCTCTCGCGCGGTTAAAGGCTAAATCAAAGTAATCGATTTTGCCCGACGCGAGGTTTTACCGCAAACTTCGTGAATACCGCGCCAGTTTGCTCCGATACGTTGCGACGCTACGTGAGTGATAAGATTATACGTTGCAGCGAATGCATTCGACCTTCGCAATTTCGTATTCACTCCTGCAATCTCGTAGAACGATACTCGAGTGTGCCAAGAAGATGTTTCCGCGCCGCTTGAATGCCTATATTCTGTTAAACGAGCGGTTATTCGTTTGCGAGTTTCGAAATGTCATTTAGCTTTTTACGGGAGAGTTAGGTGGATGAACGAGTACGGAGATTTTAATATTATTTATCACTTTATGTAAATTCTAGCGTACCAATTTTTTAATTGTTACTCGTATTTCTACCCCGTTAATTAATTTCTAAATTGACGCGCGGCGAAACGTTATCGGGTCGCGAGTTTCGTTATTTTTATCTTCTAAAACGTACCGCGTTAATGCGGGCACACGAATGCACGGCATTCAGAGTAATTCTGTCAAGTCAACGATATGCGAGAAGCTTGTGTGATTAATCTCGTCTTACGATTAGGAAGGTGTGCTTTTGTAGTGGAGGAGCTTTCTCGAGGTCGAACTACGGACAGTAACGTGTCCAACAGCTTAATCTTTAACTAATCCGGGCTCCCTTCGCGCGTCGCCCGCGAGGAATTAGGGGTAATCCGAAACACGGGTTTAATGACCAACTACTCCTCATATAGCCGCACGTCGAATCCGAGGTAACCGCACGTTTACACAGCCTTAATAAGTAGCGATCTTAAGGCCCATTGTTTGAACGAGATTGGCTAAGTTGTAAATAAGGGAATTACGAAGGCGGATTTTAGCACGGGCACGTAGAAATTTTATTAATTAACTATCGTAACAAGAGGTTGCATATTTCTTTTTTCAATAATCTTATCTTAAAATAGTTGTTAGATCGAATTTCATTCCTTGTCGCCGCTTCTTTCGCGATGCTGATTATTTCTCTCGTTGGGTCACTTCGTGTCGCAAGTGAATATAAGCTCAATTTTTTATTATTTTATTTATTTTAATTATTAATTTTTCGCGTGTAATGTAATTTGCTCAGAGGCAGGGGATGAGAGAACGGGAAGAAATCATTCATCGGCAAACCGGCCGGCGCGGTATATACATGCGGCACATGTGAAACTCGACGCACACGACGCTAAAGTCACGTTCGCTAGCTGCCGTCGTCATATCTGCCTTTCAGCGTACATACATGTGTATCACTTTCGGTTATGAACGGACCGTCTCTCGAATATGTGCTGCAATGCATTGGTTTTTAATTAT
This sequence comes from Cardiocondyla obscurior, assembly GCF_019399895.1. Lineage (NCBI taxonomy): Eukaryota > Metazoa > Arthropoda > Insecta > Hymenoptera > Formicidae > Cardiocondyla > Cardiocondyla obscurior. The sequence goes on from NC_091881.1 coordinate 1,111,893, forward strand.
GTCGAATATGATACTACAATAAATTGCTTAATTTTGATTGATTTTATTACGAATTATTTTTGGTAGATTGATGACGATAATTAAAAATTTTTTTTTTTTTTTATTTGAGTTAAATATCGGATTTGCGTAAAGACTGGCTTACAATCGCATGCAACAAAGTGCAATTAATCTCTCGCAAGTCGACAAGTATGCCGTGACCTTGTCGATCGCGATCAAGAGGATCCATTAATAAAGTAGATCCGACAAACGATTTCAGCGGGCGATGGTGCACCCTGCGCTCCACGGAATTACATCGTGGCCGTGCACGATAGTTTACAGTTATTTATAACGAGATTTATACGCGTCCATGTGCGGAATAAGGATGTGATTTATGGCGTGGTGAGAGCAAGGTGATACTCAAAAATCGTTTTCTTTTACAGCTGCGCAAACAACAATTTGTAGCATGTAATCGTTTACCTATCACATGTAAGAGATTTTGGATCTATTACATGAGAGCAATAATAAGGATTGCGCTGTAAAAATATTTGTCGGAAGAGTGTTTAATGCTGATATGAACCTGATTTCCTTTACTTATAACATGACAGTGTAGTCACAATTTTGTAAATTTTTAATTAAATTAATAGAACACGATAAATATTATTAACATATGCACAAGTACGTACATGCGTGATTTTTTTTTTTTACCGTTTATTGATTTGATGACGAAAATCGTATTCGATATATATAATTTTATATTTGTGAGGACTAAAAATTGGAAACCAAAATTAAGAAAATGAACGTCTTCTTAAACGTATGTTTCATTATTTTCTAAAATGCGTAAAGATCCAATTTCGATCTTGCATCGTAATCGCTACTTTAATCGCTTTCCGACTTTTATCTTCGCGGAAATTATTCTGGTTACGTTCTAATTTTATTTGCGTTTGCGATGATGAACGCGCACATTAATAGCAAGATTACATTGTACACGAAGGGCTTTGACACGTGAGGCCTGCCTTGCCGCTCGGCCATGAAATGCTAAACGAAACTCGTGCCTGATCCCGCTTCGCATATAGCCGCGGCTTTGATAAGCTTCGCACGCGTATCGATCGGGTCTGGGCGTTTAAACTGTCCGATCGTCTCGACCCTAAATGCCAGCGGGGAAATGTCCGTTGGCGGCGATAATGCAACTATTATGTCCGCGGTTATCCTTCGAATCGGAACTGGCGCGGTTAACAGATATGAGAAGTTGGCGGGTTAATTCCACGCGCGGCGTACGCTGTTAAATGTATTTGCAAGAGAAATCCGCGAAAGGCTCATATAAAACTTTATAATTGATCAACTAAACGAATTTCTTACACAGTAATAGTTTTTCATCTTGGAACGTTGCTCACAATTCTATTTAATTTGAAGATTCTACGAGCGAACGACGTTCCTTAGCATACTCATAATAATTTATGTGCTGCACCGTTAATTATTACAGTTTCTGTGTTATGTTCAATAAGTGAACGATAAAACTCGCAGTATATAGTTCATTTATCTTATATAACTTACTTTCACCATCCACATTCGTTTTCTAGCCGCACTTGTATTATTTAATTGGCTGTTGCGCTGTGTCAACTGTCTTTTATCGCCGAGGAAATGGGAAAGAAGTTTATTGAATCACAATTTCTATCCCCAACGGGATCTCACGTTTGTCGCATAATATGGCTGCGAAGCGATGCAAAATTGTCTGGTCGCATGCGACACGACCGCGTCGGGCCGAGGGGCTCGCACGAAAGCTCACCCGCTCACGCGGTCTCGATCTCGCTATTCTCGCGACGCATTAAAACTCGGGCGAATTTTCTCTCTTTTTCTCTCTCTCTCTTTTTCGCGCGGTGCGTGCTCGTTGCACGTTAAATTCATTCCGCACGACGGGTATAATGCTTTTTAACGAGTTTGCGTAAGCGCTCGATCAACGAACTTGGACAGAGTCCTGAGATTTATGCCTCGGGTTGAAGACGTTGCGGTGAAGGGAGCTCAGCTGGGTCAAGAGCCGCTAAAGCAGCTATAGAGTTCCTTGACTCCGATGACCCAGAATTATTGCACTTTATTTTTTTTTTTTTTTTTTTGCAAGCTTCCTACGAATTAATTTTTATCCTCGGGCTAAATGTGGTTAAAAATCGGATTCGCGAAAGAATCGATACTGACGAGGTCGCCTCTCTTATCACTCAACAATTTTATTATAAAATTATTATTTTATACCGGTTGGTGTTATTTCTGATCGTATATTATTTTTGCACGAGCAAAATCTTTTAAATATCCTTACTTCGACTTTTAATACGACTTTTAATACGACTTTTAATACGCAGAGGTACACGCTTGATTATTAGAAACATCGAATATGTGAGCCTTTAAATTCATAATTGCCCTACATCTTGCTATCGTTTATGGATATTGGTGTATTCATCGCGTACGTACAGCTTTAACGCTGCTCGACAATCGATTGGGGTCGCGATCGAAATGACGGCAGTTTCAAATTTCTGTTGGTAGAATTTAGTTCTATTAACGAATTCGCGTCATATCGACGAAACAACCGCGACTATTTGAGTTCTGGTCAGGTAGGTAGCCCGTGTCCCAGGAGTGTTACCTGAGAGCGCGCCGAACAGATGGCAATGTGTTGCTTTTTAATTGGATTGAACTCTACAGATCGGAACTCGGCATAGTCGCGACACGTTCAGCATGGCCGTATTAAAATCGATCGTTTCCTGTCACCCTGGGAGTTCGATTGTATTTACCGAGTAACGTCATTCGTCGGAAAGCACCATATCTCGCTTGCGTGACAAAGTTTCATGTCACTTTTTTTTATCTTTCTTTTTTTTTTTTTTTCTCTAGATAGAATATCCACCGGACTTATTATCGGAAGTACATCGAGCGTCTCTGTGCGCAATCAAGCGTAATTTTTCAGATACTTATTGCGAAGACTCTTAGACTAATGAAAATAAAAAAGAGATGGAGACCCCTGTATCTGTTGACACCCTGATCTCGTTCGTATTAAAAATCGTAATCTCCTTTTTATTGAAAAAATATATTTTGCGATTTATTTTAATAATATTTATTTTAAATAATTTAAAAATGAATATTGAATACATATCTTTAATCTTTGAAATTTAATTTTTACTCGCATCGCGGAAACTGATTTCCAGTCGTTTGTTTTGAAATTTGTTCCCATTAATCAGAAATGACCGATACGTCCATTACGTCGCGAGAAAAGGATATTCGTCATGAAAATTAATATATCTTTGAATTAATATTTCATTCCGCTCGAATAGAGAGTTATCGGAGTTGATATTCGAGACAATACCGCGTATTACTTGAATACGACGTTACGGCCTATGCAAATAATAGAGGTCGATATATATTGCGCAACAATTGAAACTTGGAGAAACGCTACGGGACATTTGATCCATTATAACGAAGCGTCACTCGATTCCGAGATCGTGAACGGAACTGTAACCGATGTTTGAGTTCCGGTCAGGTAACACACGTACCCCAGGAGAGATACCTGACCGGAGAGCAGACTGCGGGAGTTATCGTGTACTTGATCCTCCTCTCGCGTTCCAAAACGGCGGCACTTCGCTCACTTATCCGTGGAGACAGTGCCGTTGGAGTTTGCGTTAAAGTTTTGCCACTTCTCAATTTCCGACTTTTCTCCTACCGTGTCCTTAAACTTCCTTCCCTCGTTTCTCTTTAGGCCTCTGATGTATGCCCCCGTTTCATTCGAATATTTGCTAAAGACAATGCAAACCGGAAATTTCAACCGTACGCTCTTCCTCGTTTCTCTCACTGTTTGGCTTATTATCTATTGACCGTTTCACGTGGTTTGTCTATTAATGCATATCCATATGTTTAACTCCGTTATATTCAGTTTAACGAGCAGCTTCATGTTTAATTATATAACAAAACGTCTGTTTATAACATAATGAAGATTTAACGTGCTCTGTTTTGTTCCTCATGCATTTTCTATTGTTCTTTGTAATGCTCGAGATTGAACGGAACGTCTATACGAATAGATCTACATCACGCTTTTTCACGCTTTCTTTTTGCGCGATGATCCATGCACGTCTCTATCCCATCGTGGTTGCGACCGGAAGTTAAACGAAAAGGTAATCCCGTGCAAATATCTCGGAATCAGCGATAGTTCCCACTAACTTACGGGCGAACAACTCTTTCCCGTTTCCGCGCTCGGGTTATCGCGCATAATATATTGTCCGCCGAGTGGAATATCGTGTCGCGGCTACCGTCGACGAGCCGCAAACTGGAACGAGCAAAGCCGAAAATTTTCCTATAGTTTAGGACACCTCGACCGACGAATTTAAGGGAAATTTGTATACTTGAGATTAACAATCGTACGAAAATAATTAGTTGATAATCATGATACAAATAACGTTACACTTATAACGCTGTATAAAACGACACGTAAATCAGAGTCTTAAAAATAGATTTCTGTATGTATGATTAAACTATTTATAAAACGCCGATTTTATTCTCTGTAAACATATTTAATTTTCTAACTTATAAATATAAATTATTTTTTAAATTGCTTTTTTTTATCGATATACAATTAAGTATCATCGATATATATCACCCTTTTTATCGCGAATATTTTTTAAAACACGGATAATATATTTTTTTTATAGATATGTAGATCTATATATTTCTGAGAAATTGCTTTTGTAAGCTGGAATGCTTGTCGAACATAAATATTGCATAAATTCAAAGGCCGCAGTCATCATGTAGTCGATACGGCTGACCCAACTCGTAATATCTTCTATTTTTACGAAATATTTACGTCCCCAAATGCACGATGCGCGTATATAGAAACCGCAGAAATAACGTTCGAACGAACGTACTTTGCAAAGGAATACGCCATTGATATCTATGTGCGGGAACAGGAATTTGTTCGAAATGAAATTTTTGCAAACAGTGCTCGCCCGATGGATTTTTCTCGCCCATCTATAAGCTCATATTCGGCGGACAATGGAAAATCATATAGTGCGCTCCACAATGATGAGGTCTTTTTACGATTTACGTAACTTTTTAAGATATGATTTTCAGATTTTGTCATTGCAAATAAAAGTTTCATATGAATATATATAATACGATTGGATTCAAACATAAATTTATACAACATGTTCTTAGGTGTAATATTTTTTAAAAATTCATTATTATACATATAGTCATTCCCTTTTTTTTTATTTTTTATTTTTGTCTCCTTTTTTTAACATTTGACTAGAAGGAACTTCAGCTAATCAGCTAAACATCAATTTTTTATAGATAGGAATAGTCGCTGTTTCGTACTTGCACGAAAGAGATCTCGCAAAAAATATATATATTTTTTTTTTAAGACACTCTTCAAGATCGATCCGTCATATTATATCTACCGCGTCGTGAACTACCCTGTACGTTTCATATATGTAATACGCGCACCGATGACGAATATCGTCGAAGAATCTGGGCCACCGATTGGATTCCGCGCGAAAAGAGACGGGCGGTGCCAAGTTGCATATCGCAAGTCGTGTCCGCGCGTACGTGCACGTGCACGCATGCACTGATCCGCATCTGTAGCCGACGTATCCTCCGTACGTGCAATTCCGCACCGTTCGGCGGAAACGAGTAGCGAGAGATCCATTTCGAGCTACGACTCGAAATTACTTCGGATGGAACGCCGGATATCGAGAGCTCGGAGAGTGATCGTTATCGCCGGAATAATTAATCCATTGCCCCAACTCCTTGATTTGTAATGTCGGTTGCAAATCGCTAGAGTCAGGATAGCGAACGAGTCCATTAATGCCACAATTAAATCTATGATTAAATTTAGAGTTTTTATTGATTTATTCTGAAAATTATTCATTATATTAAAAGTATCTACTTATTAAATATTTTTAACAGTTTGACATTATAATTTTAATTTCAGAAATGTCATATCTAGAAATATTTTCTTCCGGTTTGTCTATTAGCCTTTTTTTTTCTCTCTAATTGAGATCGAAATGTCGCGTCAGTTAATACATATTAAATCTAATTTAATTAATAAGTAATTCAGACCGTGATTGGACTTTGATATTAAACATATAATTTTCACATCCGTCAAATAGAAATTATTCAAAATTAATGTGAAATACTATATATATCTTTAAATTTTATAAAAACATAAACGTCTCCTTTAATATTACCTACGTTATTCGCCGTTTATATGTTCCCGACGCATCGTTGAAATTAACTTTCCTGTCTGCGCAGTCTGCGGAAAACGTTCGCTCTAAACTCGTTCGTGCTGTGACGGCTTAATAGTGCGCGAATGATATTACCAGTTACCAGAAATTCCGAATGCAGTTTTACGGTGCAGGCGGTAGTGACAGCGGCGGTTCAAACTGCAGATACGCGTAGAAGTCGTATCTGGCTTGAGCCGTCACGCCACGCTACGTTAATATGCGTCGTCGCTTTTGCAGATAAACTATAAGCGCAGGTAGTTATCGCGCGACGCGTCTCAGCCACATCGACGTGACGAGCGAGCTTGTATGCCTTTTGTGCGGCGCATCGCCGACAGAAAGTAACGTTGCGAAAACTGGAAGAGCCGATAGCCATACAGTAAAGCGACGTGCCTGGCATTTAAACTGTTACACGACTCAGGGACTCCGTTTATCCGAAAAAAAGCTAGATGTTAATAATATAAGCGATGCAACAAAATTGAGAACGTACACCAGCTGGTTAATTGATCTATCGCAAATTTTCTTCGACGATATAAATATAATTTTAGATTCGGACACACGTTTTAGAAACATGCGACTAGAACAGTTAATAATTGAAATAATTCCGCGATACAATTTCTATTTCCTGACTATCGACGTTATAACAGATTCGCACATATCGGAAAGATGTTTGCACCGAGTGCTCGCATTTATCCATTTTTCTATAACCGAGTGTTCAATGGAACTCATTTCCAGCGATCGCACGATCCTCAAAGAAGATCGCATAAGACATTTTGCACCCACGTCCCTTCATTTCTGCGACAAATTTGCTGTCCGTGCTCGCGAACCCGAATGAGAAGTGCACGAAGAAGAATCTTCCCCCTCGAAAATTTTTCAACCTTCGTATTTTAAGTTTCCCGCATAAAGAGTTTCATTCTTCAAGACACTACTTTGGTACTTACACACTTGGCCAAGTATTTGGCAAATTACACGTCTTTTTTTTTTTCTCTGCCAAGTAAAAGGATGACGTCGATCATTGCCGTTTTAAGCCATCAATTTAATTCCGCGTTCAAAAAAAGATTCGAAGAAACTTAGACGGTGACGTTCTGTGTTTTGTTCAGCTTTACGAGAGTCGGTATTACTGCAGTTCGATAAAACTGATAAATCCTTTTTCATAAATCATTTTATAAACTTATTGCGCCGGTGAACTTTTAAATGATCCGTTCGAAATTTATGACTTTCAAATGAACGCGAGCCGAGTGTATCGAGATTTGATAATCTCGGCAGTCGCCAGCTCGGCGCTCGACGCAAAACCGCCGCAACATCTCTTGATACTTTTTTTTGTCGAATATTTTTAACGACCTGCTCATAAATTTTTGCTTCTCAACCAAAGGTACCTAACTTCGTTAATCGTCTCAATCGCGATATGTCTCTCTAGCCGCACCGTAGTGCGGAGGGTTCGCCGGCGCAATAAGTTAGGGTGTTAATATTTATTTAATTCGCGTGAAATGCAGAGCGGAGTTTACCGCCAGCTTATGACTTCCGAATTGACATTCGAAAGTCGATGATCCGTTTATCGGATCGACCCCCGCACACTCGACTCGCCGAATTCAATAGCTGAAATATATACGAAATCTCGACCAGACCGAATTCACGAGAACGCGAATGTCGGGACGACTTTCTATTGGCGCGGCTTATTCGTCGCACCAATCTTCCGGTTTCTCCCGTGCGTGCGGGCGCACACGCGTTTCTCCATTTTCCATTCTACGCGATCGAATAGTCTCGTTTCCACCGCCGAGTGGCGCAGCCACTCTTCCGGTATTCGCCACTCGATCTCCAATTTCGTCCTCGCGATCCACGCTATTCCCGCGCTGCTTTTCCACCGAGACGAACGCCGTTCTTCCCCTTTCGCCCCGACGCTCTCTTCATACGCAACCCTTCCTCGTCTTTCGAGTATATGTAGGGTTGCATCCCCTTGCAAGCGTCATTCCTTCCGCAAACCTCTGTGCGACGCGCAGATTCGCACTCTGCAAAGCGTATTCAGCGGGCTCGCGTCATTTGCTTTCCGGTGAACCTCTTGCGAGAAGATCGAAGCTTGCGGAAGAGGATTTACGAAGGATTCGAGAAGTCGCGTATTTCTTTTGACCTGGTTATCGAACCTGCGGGCGATATTTTTATTCAGACGGAAAAAAAAAAAGAAATAGGGATTTCAAGTACGACAAGCTAATATTCTCTAATATTTATAACACGATCTCCTCGAGGATTGTTCAAGAAATGAATAACGGAAGCTAAGGATACAGAATTTTAAATTTAAGAAAATTAGATTTTGAATTAATTATAATTGTACATTGGAGTTTCATACTTGCGGGCAGTTTTTAATGAAAAACAAGTTCAGACATTACGTTTTTAACTTGCAGCAAAAAAAAAAAAAACTCGAGAGAAATCTCGAGCGCAGAAAAGTAGATTCATTTCTAAGGGTTAATGCTTGGACATTTCTGAATGAAGAGAGCTTATCGCGCTTATCTGAATCGCGAATGGCCAGTTGCGCGCGTCGGAGCGAGATTGGATCGTTACCGAAAAGCAAGGACACCCGTAAGTTCCTGGCGGATACGCCAAAAATAACGTCGGAATAAAACGGAGCCCTCCATTACGGGATTCGTGGAAGAGGTTCATGCGGGGGTTATCTAAGCCTCCCCGCCGCCGTTATCTTAATGGCACTTATTGTCTTGACGTATAGTACGTTTCTCTCGGTCTCACCAACCCTCTCCCCCTTTTTCTCTCGCAGTTCCTCTTTCAGTTCTATCCTTTCTACTTCCGTGCGCATTAAACTCGCGAGGGTTGCGAGAAGGTGCACCACCGTTGATGCCAGTCGTTATCGCGAGAGCTGAATGCCATTCCTTCTTCGTCCTTCATTCGCCATCAAGAACGTATACAAACTCGGCAGCGTATCTCTGTTTTCAGATTCACGTAAATTGAACGCCAAAACTTAGACGGAAGTAAGAAAGTGAATTTGAAATGATATTACGTTCTTCTGAAACCCGAGATCGTTCTTACGGCCTTTACAATTTTAATGGATATAAAAGTCATTAATTTGGAAATTAAAATTGAATGAATAAAGTTTTGTTACCTATTCGCACACTTGTGAAAATTTTACCCATGAAAAACGATTTAATTCATCATCCGAAGATCGTCGATTGGAACTAGATAATTATTACCAGCTAATAACGAGGTAGAAAAGCTAAATATCTGAACGTTTTTCGCCGCGTATTAATCTACTGCGCGTTTTGACCGCCGCGGTAGTGTGAGCACGTGCGTGTGTTAAGATCTGGCCGGATTTTATTTTTTTAAGACAGTCACTAGTTAAGAAATATATTTAATTTGCGCGATCTAACCACCAGTTGCAAAATCAGATTAGATAAATTTCCACTCGGGTTACTATTTTCATAATTATCGCTACGATTGATGGAAACGTAATCATTTTATATTACGCTCTATAATACAGAAAGACGTTCTATATTTGTTGAGCAATATCGAAGTTTCGAAACCAACTAATACAGGGCGCGGCAGCGACGTTCTTTAAACAGGAAATCGCGAGACGGATGTCGGCCGATATATTTTAACGTAGCCGCTCTGGGGAAAGATCCGGACAGTCTCGATTCGGCTTTCACCGTTTACTTCCGACAAATATTAGTCAGTCTCCGGTAGCTGGGCCATTCTATACGCGCCTGCGAGAATATGACCGCTCATTGTTTCCGATTTTCCACGTTCCCGAACGTTTTGCCCGCGCCGAGGACGACGATGATTAATATTGACGCGGCTATACCGAAGGTAGAGTCTACGCCGTAGCTAAATTACGCGAACTTTAGTGCCCTCCTGTCTGCTACGCCGGCGAACGGAGTCCCCAGGGATTCTCTGGTTCGTTGACACGACAGTCAACGTCATAGGCCAGGACGATGTCTCATCCCGCATCACTCGCTAAGCAACATCGAGTATCCCCGTGCTCTGCACTTCGGATTAAATTAGAACTCTGTGTACGGAGGCGGGTGGGATGGTTAATCGGCGGCCATTTACCTTTCAATATTTATTAATACCATTGTGCAATTACGGTCAATTGTACAACTTGTGAGCGCAACAGCCGGGCGAAATTCGAAATATCGTTGATTCGGAGCGACTTCTGCACTTTCCCGTTGCCGGTGGGAAACGGCGCCGGCAAGGCGCATATATCTTTAAACGAAATTGCGTTACTCCGGACTACGTCCGCATTACGCGCGGTTTGACAGGTGCAACGTTTTCTACGTTTCTCGCACTTACGTGCGCTTCGCATGGCATTTATTTATATCACCGTTGTATTTCCTATCGCGCGCTATCGGCGAAAAGAAAATAGGAGGAAATACATAGGATACAAGCCTCCGGGGAAAAGTTCGCGCGTGCCCGCGCGGCGCGGGGTAGGAAACTACGGGGGACTTATTCTTAGCGTTCACGCGACGAATTCCGTATTGAGTTGGCGGCGGTGTGAATGCGAACGTTGATGCTCGGTCATTTAACGCAGTGAGTGATGCCTTCCGCGTTGGGTAAAGTAATAAAAAAAAAAAAGTCAGAGAAAAAGAGAAGCAGAGAGAGTGAAGAAGAAAAAGCGGAGGTACACAGTCGGCGTAACGCGGAATCGATAGCTGAAGAATTACGAAGAGAGGGAGCCGCGCGTGTGCGCGGCTGCGGAATAATTCAGTATTCTCGGCATAAGTGGCGCACGCCGCGGAATGAACACATGCGATTCTGCCGGAGGGTGAACCTGCAAGAACCTGCCCGTGAGACGGAAGAGAGAAAGAGAGAGAGAGAGAGAGAGAAAGAGAAAGAGAAAGCCCACCGCAAGCTCGTTAATTATACAAACTCAGTTCGTGTTCGCCTTGGCGCGGCTTGCTGACGCGAATACTCGCGCTTTGCCCACGCCACTTTGTTGCGCGTCGATAAGCGATAAGGGTGGTCTCCACTTTCCAATTCCGGCAGTCGACTATCCTGACCGCGGGCTATTTTTATCAGCCACCGCGGTCTGGATGCGTTTATTGATCTCGGTTGAGTGACGGCCGAAAATAGCGAACAAATCGTCTTGCGAGACTACGCGCGATTATCCTGCCCTACACCGATATGCATATATATATGTTTGCGTGTACGTAACTTAATTTTAATTTTAACCCGAAAGTCGTCTTACTGAATGAACGGTCTCACAATAATACATAGATCGAAATCAAGTAACAAGTTGTCCGTTTATCGCCGGAATTTTTCGTCGTTACACGCGACGCGTACGAAACCAGAGACATAATTTCAATATGTAACACATAATTTTCTATATAAGTAAAATGATTAATGTTTTAGTCTCGCCAGTTGATGTTAATGTTTTAATGTACCGCACATGTAAATTAACAATGCCACAGACGCAAAACAAAACACATGTTTTATTCAAGCGCCATTTCATTACACAATTGTAACATTAATTAATGGCCAATAAATGAAAATGGCAGTTAATTGCCTCATGAAATAAGCATGAGTCCACAGAAGGATTTGCCATTTGTATAAACAATTTGTAACGTACCTCCAAATCTCTTTTTCTCTCTCCCACTCTATTGTACATTATTTATGTAATAATTATATATACGTAATTGATGTATAATTCGCTAATGATTGAGCGCGAATATTTTCGCCCCGTCTGACGAGCCACGTCCACGTGTTAATCCGGAAACTTTAAGCGATCGTCATTAATCTTCGCGTATCGAGCACCGAAGTTCAGCTTCGGCGGGGCGAATTCGGCGCGCGCTTAGTTACGTTGCAACAACGCTTGTGAGTATTGCTTCGGGTCCTTGACAGGATTCACCGGGAAGTTTAGACTGAGTTTACCCGTTAATGACTGGGTACATACCAGAGGATGCGCTCAGGTACGCCGGTGGCCACGTATTCGCCGATGTTGGCTCATCGGCTTCACGTTGATGAAGAGAGCACCAACGATACACCAAGCAAAGCGATAGAATCTTGTTAACGGCGCCCACCCTTTTTCAACGCGGAGTACACAAGCGTATCCAATCAATGCCACTCGACGAAGTCCCGCTACACCCCGTGATTAAGTTTCGCCCCGTAAGTTTTTAAAAAGAAAAAAAAAAATTAAAACGCCGCCGTTGATCTCGTGAAAACATTGCGCTAATCGGCAATTCCCAAGAGCATACTTCTGCAGGAGAATAAACAAACAGGTCCAGAATGAATCTCAAGACGTTTCCTAGCTCGCGAATTTATACGGCTTGTACGTGGGATGACGAGAAATTTTAGAATAAACATCTCTTACTAAATATATGTATGAATTAATTTGTAATAATTTCCCTCCAGAAAATATCTTATAACAAGGAACTTGCAGTCGCTACTTTTGCAAGACTTGTTTTTTTTTTCTCTCTTCTGATAAATTTTATATGCAATTTGTACTAAAAAAAAAAATTAAAAAAGAAGAAAATTGGAAACGCAAATGGTAGCGAAATTCAGTTCCGAACCTCTTGGAAGCATAAAGAAACAATTATTGATCTGCACAGGCTCATCTTGCGCTCGTGTTACCTCCCGGAGTGACTTTAATTCTGTTAAACTTCATTAAACGCGTAGCGCAATGTACGCGCTTGGTAGCATACATCTGCGAGCGGGAATCGTGCCGTCTTATCTGTTGCAGTTAGATATCCGTGTGAGATCGCGCTCGTTTTATCGCCGGCTGTGCAGCGCCGAGTACGAAAACTAACACAACAAGCGCCGATATAGCTTGTGTATCTTCGCCGACGTGCGCGCGTTTTCGCGTCATTATTCAAACGGAGCGGGAACTTTAATCGTGAGAACTTTAATCACGCGATTCCAAAATTATCTAGCCGATGTTGGGGAGGAACTTCGCCAGGCGGAAACGAGGAAAAGGAATTGCCCCGCGTCGCCATGATAAAGCGATTTTACTCGCACTTGACATTACGCGACGGCCCTATTTAGGATTCTTCGAAGTTCGTAAGTCGACATGGGGTAGAAGTTATCTCAAGGACTCGCGAATATCGCTCCAGTCTAATTAAAGAAAATGCACGCGATTTTATCACGTCGGAAGACACGGTTGATTTAATTTAATCGTACTTTCAGCAGCGTTTATTAAAAAGGGACTTCTTCATCCTCTGGGTTTAATTTAACTATGAAGAAAAATTGAAAGCAATCAAAGATCAGGAATTTATTAAATATTAAAAGATGTCGACGAAATAAAATAATTAGTACTTTAATTGCCTTTTTTTATATTCAGTAAATTTTAGAAATTATTTTAAAGATCACGAAACAATTTTAGTTTAATACAACGATGATATCTGGCACTGATTAAATTTAAGAATCGAATACTTAATTTTGCGGATTAATTGTAACTCCTTTTCTTTTCTTTTTTTTTTTTTCTTTCTTTTTTACTTCGAATCTCGACAATATGAAAATCGCGTTCCGTATCAATCGGTGCGGAGGAATAGGCGAGAGGCACGTTTAGCGCTTAAACGAGAATACGAAGCTCGGGTCTGCACGCGCCGTGAGGAAAATCGATGCGCGTAAAGTATTCTTCTCGCGTGCACGTGAAACACTGATACGTATTTGAATCTAATCGACGTAGGTGCGCGGGCTGCTGTAACCGGGGCCTGCGACACTTTCAATGGCACTGGCGTTACGAATGATTGCACCACGTACAGCGTACATATCGTATTCCAGCCGAGGCGTATACATACGCCATCCCGTACACAGGGTGTTCGAGTTTCATCGCTGTTCCTTCCAGTCGCTTAACCTCCAACGAATTCATCGATCTTTTTTTTTTAACGGATATTTGATCGCCAGGTTGCAATATTACGATTATTAATAACAGTCATGTACATACATTCGCTGTGCTTAAAACTGAATTTTTCCAAAAGCAGCCTATTTGAAATTACGTAAAAACAAGAAACTTTTATTTTGTACTTTTCCTTTTTTTTTTAACGTGCATATAAAATTTAATTTTAAATCTATTTGTAAAAACATTACCGGCATTTAAACAGTTTGTTGAATTTTTAAGAATTTATTTTTACAAAATTTTATACTTAGCACCCAGTTGCGGGAAAAGATTTCGGCAAAATTTACGCCCGTTACAGCGAATCAAGACTGTCGACCGTCGACCGATTCGATCTCGTCGGCCGGATCGGTACTTGCGGGGCACTATTATCGATTTCTCCTTACGTTTTGCGGTGATAAATATGTAGAAGCCCGCGTATTGCTTTATTGCAAATTGCGCTCACGCTCGCGGGAGTACTTGAATTCGAGATACCCCGGCTGGATCTCGTGAGACTGAGATTATCGATTCGGCACCTCCGCCGTTCCCCAGGTGGCGAGTATGCGAGCAAACTCCTATCTACTTTATGGCAAACTACGCTTATTTATGGTACATACGTTTAAACATTTGTAACAAACAGACAAATTCTTTGAAATGGCCAAATACTTTAACGCTTGAAAATACGTTTCTTTCAGTTTCAATAATTATATTTTATATCTTTTACCAAAAGAAAGAAAGAACAATGTCGTTTCTCTTGCTTTTTAACTTAAAAAAAAAAAAAAAATTACGATTATTTAAAAAAAAAAAAAAAAAAATTAGCTTTCTCAAGATAACGAAATAATTCATTTCTAGCTGATAGCAAAGTATTCTCCCTCTAATGTCACGGATGATGAGGGAACGAAGCGAGAAAGAGACTGATGACGAACAAAGTGAGAAAGAGAGGGTACAAGGGGTTGGACGGCATGAACGAAGTTGTAGGCAGGCGAGAAGCGAGTGTGTTGGGAGTTTGAAGCCCTTAATTACTTTTTAAAACTTTCGAGTTCGAGCTTCTCTCCCATCCTTCCCTTTCCCCAGCCGCATGACGGTGGGCAGCCCTCATCGCCACCCCCCCTCGTCGCACCCTTTGCATTCTACTTAGGAATGTTCAATATTAGTTTTCCCTATCGGGGTTGCGAACGCGCGTTCTGCTAAGACGACAGGCGAACAAGACGGATGCTAGAGATAGGGGTGGAGAAAAACGAGGGCAGACGTGCGAGCTGATTTGTCGATAACTGGCCGTCGGATTTTTGCGCTCCGGGCAATTAACGTTGCCTCCGAAAGAAGCTACTCACGAGTATCGGTTTGTCTATATACCGAAGATCGGAAATCGTCCTTCTTTCAGCGAGAAGCGAACTACCGTCAAAGTTTCGCGGCCCCTTTTTTTTTTTTTTCTTCTCGCGGAAAGGAAGATACTTTCAGCACGCTCGAAAGTTAACTCAAAGAGAGTTGCTACCACCGCGTCAAAGTGGAACAATTGTCACCGGTGTTGACTCTCGAGTTGTTCTCCAAGAGCGAAAACCGTGAGTGTTTACGTTCGCAATTAGCTGAAATCTGTTGCGACGAAAGTGGAGGGTTCTCTGTTCACAAATTATTTCAAGCCAATGAAAATGTATTAAATGCTCGTTGTCACTTTGAAATTTTGATAACTTTTAAATTTTAAGTCACTTTTTGAGTATTTAGTATTATTAAAATTATCTATGATGTGAGAATCGTCCCTTTGCCTTTTTTTTTCTTTTTTTTTTCCGGCTCACCGCTGAAATAAAGATTTAAAAGCGGGGAGCGTTATCGAGTTTCTAAAACGGAGTTTTCTGAGGAAGGAAGAGCGCGTCATTTGCTCACATAGCAAGTGATATCTCTCAACCTCGAAATTGGGGTACGCCCCTTAAATTCAACGACTGCCGCGCGACGTTAGACGTGAGATACGATTCCTGGCGTAATACCGAAGAGGAAGAATAGGGAGAGTGGGAAGTTTCGAAGAGAGAAAGAACTGGATTTTCAATTTCGGAGAATAGACCAGTTCGCGTGCTTGGCCGAATGATTCCCATTTGTTATCCCTTTATTGTAACGTTTTTTATAGTAACATCAATATTACATTGGCCCCCTCCCCTGATTTCCGAATCTAAAAAGCAATTGGCCTTTATTTCTGGTAGATGAAAATTAAATCAGATAAAGATAATCGTTTTACCAATTACCGAAGGTTTCTGGACGACTGTCGAAAGCCGAAATTGAATCTGCTATAAGATAAAATAGCACCGCTTATTCGTGAAATTGTTTTTATGATTCGAAATCATTTTCTCGAGTTCAAAAACGACGTTCGCGACAACAATAACTTTACTCGCTTTGCGTAATAGGGGAACTCTATTAAGCACGATTATAGTTCGCTCTCTTCGATGTATTCTGCCATCCCTTCTCTTTCCCCTCTTCGCACTTAACTTTGAAATTCCACGGAGCACGTGGCCCAGATCTTTTATGCCAGGGTTTCCAAGAGAACTCGCGCACCATTTGCTCACATCGCGGCTGACATCTTTAACTTGCGAAATGGGATCTTCCGCCTCCATCCGGTCCCTTCTCTCCCTTTGACTCGACGACTATTGGAACGGATAATTGCAAACTCTACGACTGTTCCTAACGTAGGATACGCAACCAGAGGAAAGGACATTGGCGTGCAAAACGAACAAGTGGAAAAGATTTACGGCTTGCGAGAACAACGAACAACAAAGTTCCTCCGCAAAAGAAACGTCGTTTGAGTTAGTGGAGGATGTCTTCGAATCTCAAATCCGTTCCGTTTGTCTTCTTGCTTACATCTCGTTTCGCAAAGTTATCTTGCCTATCTTTCAAGCAAGATTTTTTAACATCTTATTCATGCGTTTGAAGCAAAGATACTTGTTTTTTTTTTTTAGGAAAACATTTATAGATGAAAATAATTATTTTTTCTTTTAGATTGTTATCAGATAATTAAATAATTTGTGAAATTTTTTCTCATTTTAAAGAGTCTTTTATAATTTAAAAATATGCACGCATTTTTTAATTATGTTGTAATTTTTTTTTTCTTTTTAAGTCTAATAAACATCTATAATAAGTAGGTACTTTTGAAATAATAAATGCATTATAGTTTTCATAAATTATATCCAGTGATCTTTACAAGTCGAAATCGGTTCTGCTTTTCGAAGATTTCCTCCACATCGTTCTTTTCTTGTCGATCTACTTAAGTATGCAGTGGGTTAGGTGGATCTTTTAAATCAGGATTTCTGAGATCGAGCGCGTGGCTTAGTCGCGAATGGTGAATTCGAATTTCACAATAGCTTTTGTATGCGTGTGTAAATAATGATCAACGAAGCTCTTACGAGCAATTTCCGTGCAATTCTTGCCATAAAAATATATCGAAAAAAAAAAAAAAAGGAATTTTTTTTTAAAGCAAGGTGTTTGCTATGCCGTAGCGTAAAGTTCTTTGTAAAATTTAATGAAGATGAGAGGGAGCATGACTTAGTTGAAGGGCGTCTCCGGAATCGATCGATAACGAATCGCGTGATTCACACCTCGTTCCTTTCACAGCGATGCCCATTCCCTCCGATCGACCTTCCATCTTGGCCTCGGGAATCTTTCGATCTAGGCCACGCCGTACTCTGCCTTTACGGTTCTGTTCGCGTCGGAGGCGAAAACGGCGCCCAATTGTCTCAACCAATTCGGAAACAAACGTAGGTGCGCCGACGATTATACGCGGTGGAGTTAACGTGGGATTTCTCCGTTTCGAGGAGGGGGGACGAACGCGATGTGGGGTTAGGCGATTATCGAGGAACGTGAATGGGTAACACGTGAGCGGTTTGCAAATTCGTACGTCGCCGATTGCGCGACTTCTGTGATTCCGCCGGCGATTTTTTGCTCCCCGTCGAGACGTGTCTGGAGTGGCGAAGTACGCTCTTAATCTGGGTCTCCGATACGTTAATGGCGGTAGACAGGGGTCGATAACGATCGAGGAACATGACAAATGTGAATTCTCATACTTGCATTAATATTTTTGAATCAACGTCTAATAAAGCGATTTTAGAAATCTTACTGTATCACGAATATATTAAAATATGCAAGTGCAATTTGTTATTTTAATAGAAAAAAAATACACTAAATATAAGACAGTTAACTTTTTCGTATTTCTTTTAATTATAAAAGTTTGCATTTCTAAAAAATATATTGAATTTTCCACGTACATTTCAATAAAATCGAACATTATTTGTACGTAATAGAAGTTAAAAAATTAAACTAATTAAACAGCCTGTCACCATTTGAAAAGATTAACGTCAGAGGGATTAGAAGTTCCCTCATTAAACTTGCAAATTCGGATGGAAAAACTGCGCGCGTTTCTCATTTTTATTCTACCGTTCGCGTCATGAGTGACCTTTTTTTTTTTTTTTTCCGAACGAATCGGTTAACGAGCTTGCGTACGGTCAGTTCCCCAATTAGGCGCGATTGTCCCGCAACATGTAAGTGGCTTGCTTGTGTAAAAGCAACCCCAAGTTTGGCGCGGTCGGACACGTGTACGTTTCGCGGGCAACCGCGACAGGCGGGACACTGTCGCTTGTATTCGATATATGGTCGACCACCCTCGATGGCTGCTTTTCTTCTCGAGGGGTGAATCGCGTATGCCCGCAACATGACCGCAGATGATTGGCGCACGCCAAGAGAAATCGTCCCTCCCCTCTTTTTTTTTCCCCCGACCCGGGGGTGCTTAGACCATTCTGGGTGGTCTACAATACGACCGAGTCCAGAATTTTAATTATTGAATACTTCATTTATTGAAATGTTAATAGCAAATATTTTTTAAAACAAACGTCGACATTTAATCTTATAAAAATTATACTAGCAAGAGAAACTGTATTCGTTTTTCGGAAATTTTTATGATCAGCTTGCGACGATTTGTTTGATGCAGTTTTCGATCGTAAATTTTATAAAAGGTTTGATTAAAAGACGCAACCGAGCGCGCAATCTTCAACAGAGAACGTTTATTCGCGTCGTGCGGGGTACCTCTTTCCGGGAAGCAACAATTTTTATGGCGATCTAGATACAAAGGCGCGGCCCTTTGTGGCCCCCTCCCCTCCCTATCCGGTCTCTCTATCGATATTTTTCGGCGGCAAAAACCGTAGTGCGAGATACTCGTTTTGACTTCAGGCCGTCCTTTGTGTTTCAGAATGACACGATGCAAGTGGTGTGGCAATATCACGTCGAGGAGCCAGTATCTGCGGCCGGTATTTTACCCGATCACGGGGCAGTACGAGGATCGAGACCGTTATACCTAGTGCAAAGAGACGCGCAGCCCAGGCGAAACACGCGTAATCAAGAAGCGGAATCGCCTCTGAAGATCTGGGATATCTTAAACAAGCAGGTATGTTGCGTGGCTTTATTTTCATTTAAACATTTAAATTCTCGTATTCTCATATTCATAGAATATGTTTCCGCGAGATAAAATCACTCAATCATATGATAAATATGATACAAATATCCTGTTGAGATAAATAGTTAACGAATGAAATTGACTAGCTAAAGGAGGAAATACTTCGTTTCGCTCTAAATGTAATTAAATAGGAGAAAGGCAAAAAGGGGAGAGGAAAGACAGAGAGAAAGAGAGAGATAAAAGGAGAGAGGCAGTTGGTGCACATTGCATTTATTATGATTTGCGTTATTACGACGGCACGTGACAAGAAACAAGAACAAAGTTAATATTCATCCCGACCGCGGAGAAATTCGCGAGCGCGAACAAAGACGATTAAAGAGTTTTAATTAGAGTTCACGAAAGTGGATCTGCCATCGGCGTTGTGATATTGGACTCGATTTGTGTGGAGGGCAGATTCAAGCCAGGTTTCATGAAAGTATTTAAGATAACTGAAGTTACTTTATTCAGGCTTTTCTGAAGAATTATCGCCAGTATTGTAATTTATTATTAACTCAACATTAATTTTAAACCAAAAAAAAAGTATATGTATCTCTAGCTCCGTATCAAGAATTTTCAAGAATTTAAAATAATAATTAGCAAGTTTAACGCTTTTATATTAATTTTTCAAGTCGCAAAATTAAAGATTACTTCGTATCGATATTTCGTGAGCTATATGGAGAAAATTACAATTATTTGAATAAAACAAAGGGAAACTGGTTGCGCGCGATCGACGTTGTGCCATTGGAGATGCGGCGAATCATTTATTTATCCGAATCTGAGAGACGCGTACAAGCTTTTGCAAAGCTCTCTCGTCATACGCTTTTGTTTCCGTCATTCGTAGACACGTGTACGGGTCGCGCGCGTGCGTACGTACATCGCGTGCGTGAGATGAATGTTCGAGCGCATTTAGCTGAGCGCGCGCAACTGGATTTTTATCACGCGGCTGTGCCAAAGAGAGAGAAGGAGAGAGAAGGTATTGTGCGCCGAATTTATGACGACATAAATCTTAACCAGGTCACATCCGGCAAAAACTATTCGTTCATTAGCGTCGCTGGGTCGTAGATTACGAGGTCGGGCGCTATCGCCGAGAATCGGACAATGCTAATTCTACCGTCTGCCCCGCTGCTGTTTATAGTTTATATCGAGACCGGAATCGGGACACGCTTGCGTATTCCGTCCGTTAGACCGCGAAAAAGTGCAAGATCATCCGCTGGACGTGCTGATAAACGACCCGGAAATGTTGACCGTGTAATATCGTTTGAGACAACGAATGCCTCACGCGAAATGCATTTCGGTCGTAAATGCATTTTCAGTTTGTCGAATTTCACTATTTTTGGTTAAATTTTTCTACAGTTCGCATTACAAAGACTTTGTCGTAATCGCTGCAGTGGAATAATCGAAATAACAAGATCTGTTCTCTTCAGCTGTATTTTATGTTGCTCTGCTTTAAAAAAAAAAAAAAAGTATCTTTTACTTTAAATGCAACAAATGATATAAAGAGAATTAAAAAAAAATCTTATGCGTTAATGTGTGGAAAAATTATTTACCATTCATGCATGGACGTAAAATTAAATGTTTGCGGACGAAGTGCAAATACTTTTTCGGCTGTGGAAAATAATGTCGCAATGAAACGTAAACCGTTTAAAATGTTTATCACGTTAATTTTTTATTCGGAATTTATTCGGATTACTCAATTGAAATTATTGCTATTTTACATCAAGATATTGAAATATTTAATATAATATATATTAAAAACTTGAAAAAATGTAATACCTTCTAGTACTAAAATATCACTGGTGTTGTATTTCCGTATTTCGATCCGTACTTCTTTTTCTCGCGAATATCGCGAGAAACTTTTCTCTTAACTCGCTGCGCTAAAGTTGCCAAATGGCCAAGTAACTTTTGTATCGCGCTACGATGAATATGGAATAGAAGAATAGGCACAAAGAAACCGAGACTCTGATGAAGAACGGGGTTTGCATTGCTACTCTTTTAGATTCTGCGATATTCGCCCGTTTGTTAGAAAGATCGCTACTGGTTCGTTAATTTTTATATTCCGCCCGCATACATTTCGTGAAGACCATTTTTATTCTATATTTTACAATATTTCTGTTATATCTTTTGCTACAGATATGACTTCATTTCAACAAATTTAGAATTAAAAATTCAACTTGCGGCCGCGAAGCTGATTACTTTATTATTCGATGATGGAAGTTTTTACTGCCCTTAACCATCCGTCACTTTGTGTGGATTGTAAATGTCAACGGAGAAAGAAGTCGTTACAAAATTAGGGCAGTCGTGCGCGCCCGTCGGCATAAATCGGAAATGCATTCGCGACTTTTTTAAAAATATATCCATCGCCCCCGGGCGTCACTCGGAACATGCCCGAGACCGCAAAACAATAAACGCGTTCGTCCTTCCCGGTAATCTCGACATCGATAATTTCGCATAAGCGCGTGGGAGAATCCGCCGGCGTGGTACGACCGCTTAGGGCAGCGGCCGCTCGTCGGGGAGGAGATGCGCGAAAAAGAGAATTGTAATTTTCTCGGACGCTATACGGTCGTCCGTACGCCCCGCGGCGAGCAGTTCGAAACGACCCACCAGCGCCCTGCCGTTCCCCACTTCCCTTGGGTCTCTGTATTTACCGAGATACATTGCAACGGTGTCTGGCGTGGCTCCATTGATGCACGAAATCTCGTGCTCCCCGAGTAATTCATCAAAATCTGACTTGTAGATGGGAGATACATATGAGACAAGTGGCGGGATTAATACTAATACGAGTAATTTTATCCTACCGCTGGATCGACAAGTACATAATTAAGCGTAGATTATTTGTGAAACCGTGCAAATTGCGCAATTAGTTGTAATAATAATAATAATATTAATAATAGCGTGACGTTACCTATTGACGAACAAGTAAAATAGATGACCAGAACACAAGCAAATCTCTTATCTTTTTTTCTTTATTTTCTCTATAAAAAAAAAAAAAAAAAAAAAAAAGGATGTGGTTTGATGACATTCTCGGAGTACGCTGTAGGGAATGCCATGTTAAATTACGTATTTAATTTTATATTCATTATTTATAAAACTTATTCTGTGCGTTCAAACAATTGGGATGCGTCAAAGCAACTAAGTGACATTTCGAATATTGCGAAATACCGTTTTGCGAGCGTTTTGAACAGTGTATGCATTTGCACGTAACAATACGACTTGCGTATACCAAGCGAAACACCTAGAACAAGTAACGCAACTAACGCCGGTACATGCAGTTCTTATTCTGTTATACGTGCCGAAAAACTCGCAACACGTTCGTGCACAATGCAGCCGGCCGTGCATGAGAACTGTGCAAAATAGTCGCGTGGCGTGGAAGGCGCCGCTTTGAGACAGGGCGAAATGGGCTCGTATATCACAAAAGCAACTTGCAACCTTGTTACGTAAGTCGCACGCGGCGTCGGAAAATATGGTAATGAATTTCTCGTATATATTTGCGTTTAACTGCTCTTACTCTGTTGTAACAAACCATTAACCTGACGTATGCATCAAGTAGCTAAGTTTCCCCGAATTTTCCTCTTTACTTCTTGCTATTCGTTCCAACGAAAGAACACTTTTGCGCTTAAATGACAATTACGTTTAAAAAGGGACGTAATTGATTTTCAAAGTAATAAAATTGTAGGGATGTGATAAAATTAATTTTGCTTTTGTTTTTTTTTTTTTTTATAAGCTGTCGGGTTTTTAAATTTAATTGCAACGGTGATTGTGACAATATGAATGAAAGCAGCACTCCAAATATCGTTTATGTTTTATTACAACGCATTTTGTTTAAATAATATTTTTATATTTTTTGTATCAAAATTCTATTGAAGTGATTTTGTAATTTTAATTTTATCGTCTGTCATTTTTTTTTTTTTTTAATTTATACGAACAATTTATTTAATTAATAAATTTATTTAATTAACAAATTGTTATATTATTATTAGTATGTACATATATATTTTTTTTAATCTATTACTTTTTTTTATTTGAATTATATTCTTTCGTTCCGGATATTCAGGGTAACGTATCGGTACTGATACCTACTTTCCGTAACATTGATACCGAAGTATCAATGGTCCCCGATGTACCTCTATCCGCTAGTTTCCCGTGGAATTATACTCGCTTAACGAAGTACTATTCGAATTGCTGTGCAGGTTCGTTTACCCATGGGGCAAGACACGCTGCTCTGGTGCCGTGTCCTGAGGATGCCAAGCATTAATCAGAAACACCACGTCGTGAAGGTGAGTTCCTCCAGGTATATAACCCGTTTACGGTAGCTCGCGCGCGCCCGCCGCTCTCCGACTTGATTAAAGCGAAGGTGGATGCTCTTGTAATGCCGAAGAAACTGCACGTCGAGTTTGCCGACTCGTCCCTCCTATATTCCCCCTTCCCTATACGGGAGTTATCTTCTGCCTCGCGTGTTTTCGCGTCTGAAGATGCAGCATCTTCAGGTAGCCGTCCGATAAATATGCCGCGCAAAATGATAATCTAGAGGTTACGATGTTTTATACCGGATGATTAATCATGGCCAAAGTTTCTTTTAGAAGTATTCTGATATACCAGAAGAAAGAATTGCTTTAACTCACAATCTCACTCTGACGATCTCTTAAGTGATACCGCGATCGTACTAAAAAAAAAATTTAATACACGAACGCGCGTAATTTTATTCGTCTTTTTAATATGCTAATTAAGAATTTTGATCGTTTCATGAGTAATGTAATTTTATATTATTTCGAATGGTCTTTTTTTTTTAATTAAGCATTCTGAAAATTTTATTTTAAAACATATATTTGCATTTACGATAGGTACGATAAAATAATCGCGTGCCTTATTGCCCGGCCGATTATGAAACGGTCTTCGATTTGCGTGCCGAGTACAAGTCGATTAATGCGGTTATGAAATTTCATTGTAAATATACGACTGGGCGGATCTGCATGATGGCAGAGTCAATGCGGTAGGCAAGATCATTTCGCCGTTCCGGTTGCCGGTTTCGTTACCACCGCTGACAGATCGATGCACGAGATGTCATCGATAAATACGACAGTGACAAAGCAACCGGTCGTAAACCTTGTATTACTCCCGCGTATATCGATTCACGTGGGTAATAAGTTCCATTTCAATGCGGAAGCGCACAATTCTCCAAATTACTGCATGTTAAAAATCAAAATTGGACTGGTAGTAAAACGCAAATCAGACAGTAAAAGTTTGCCGTCTTTCGCTTTGAATTCAACGAGACGCGATATTTTATTGTCAACGGAATTATCTGCATTCTCGTGCTTTCCCATCTATCCCTCCGCTTTCGGCGATCAAAACTATACAACGAACGTAAATCCCATTATCACAGGTTTCATTACGCTCTTACACGTTATTAAAAGCTATTAATTTTCAGTTGTAAATTTATTTTAAATGACACGCGATAGGGTGTCTTTTACTTAATACCGTGTAACAAATAAATTAACGAACGTAACGCAGTAATGTGAAAATACACTTCTCGTGATAGAAATTGGTTTTCAACTCAAGAAAATTGCACGATTAAAAGACACGCAGTTATACTTGGAACTCTTGATATGAGAGATCACGTAAATGCTACGTACCTCTTTGCAATAAATTTCGGAATTTATGTACTCGCCTATTTTCAGTAGATTTCCCATTCGACGAGAATTTTATGTTGGCAAATAATTTGGACGGGAGATATTTCCGTAAGTAATTTATGTTTTACGCTTCTCGAGTTATAGCTTTCTGTCTCTCGTACAAAGCATATGACAACTCAATAAAATCTCACCATATACTTCATTCGCGTTTTATTCAATTGTCATGTAATCCAACGAAACATCCGACGGTAGAAAAAAAAAAAAAAAAATTTACGGATTATTTTACTCGCTACGTTGTTTAAGAAATTTTCTTAATATATATCTATTTTAGTTTTATCTTTACGTTATTTAGTAGGTATTATATATTTTATTCTATCTTGTTTGCTTCCCTCCGCCATATAGCATTTCGATTCTTGCCGATGTTCGTGTTTACATCCGAAAAGTTTCCGAATAGAGTGTTGGGTCGGGCAGCTGATATAGTTCGCTCTATCTAGCGCCGGTCGACCGACCGACGCCTGAATCTTGAACTCGATCGGACGTGACCTAACTACGCGATGAGATTGCTCTGTGTCCCTATCGTCGGTACAGCTACGAGTGCAGCGACGGGCGGAGCAGGAGGCGCGATTAGCGTTTCGATTGCGATAATTCAAGCGCTTAAAACGCATACCCTTTTCCTCCTCCCTCCTACTTCACATTTTACGGAACTTTTATTGACGGAGTACCAAGGTATTTCGAGATTAACAGTCGAGTGTACCGCCGTTAACCGTGGTATCGGCGGGCACCTTAATTTGTTTCCCCTGTTGAGAGAAGGAATCGAAACGGCACGTTTTCCCGACGTCGAAGCGCGAGAAATATCCCGCCGCGTATCGACTTGCATCCGAAGATCAGCGCGCTCCCTCGCCAGTTTTGCGCCTCAACAGTTTTCTCTTAACGGCTAGAAATGACGCCCATCAAGGCGCAAAGTGCCGTCCTCTTTACCGACGATATTCCATTAGCCCGTGCTTAATTCAACGGCATCCGCTTTGCTTCAAATCGAAGCGGCGAGACGCACGAATCATTAACCGGATTAATTGTCTGCAAAACGGCGCGTCGCGAAAACTTCGATGGAAATAAACAACACCGCGGTGCTTTTGCCACCGAGCGTGATTAAGTTTCACGAACGAACGAAAGACGACTTCTTTATTCGGAACCGGCGATTTCTTCAATTAATTCGGCGTCGATTCTACTACGATAAAAGTGCCAAGGTATACGTCGTTCCTGAGTTATGAACACGTCACGAACACGAACCGAAATGCGCTTGACATTAATCCTCGTTACGAGCTTGCACGCCTGTTCTGTATTTCAGTACGAACCAGTTATTCAGCCGGGAAGCCACGAATACCTTCACCACATGACCCTGTACGAGTGCCGCGGAGATCAAGCCGAATTGGAATCCGCGGCCGAAACGACCGGGAGTGTCTGTTACGTTCCTGATAAACCCACATTCCAGTGCAACACGATCGCAGCCACTTGGAGCCTCGGTTCTGAGGTATGTCGAAAACTTCGTTTACGCTCGCACACCGAGGACTTCGACGCGAAGCACCCCGAGGTGCTTTCGTATCGGCAAGTTTTCAGTATAGTCGCGGAAACCACATCTGCCGCACGAAGTTAAAAAAAAAAAGAAATATCGGAAAAGCGCTGATAAATTATTTTTATCGTGGCTCATTACAAAATATATGAATGTTCGAAACCCGTTTTGTTGCTCGCGCGATTTATAACAATTTATAAATAATTAAAATTTTTTTATAATTAAATTTTACCAGTAATGGAATTGTTTAATTGCTTCGAATCGAAGTCTGGGACTTGGTCGCTAGGGAGATATTAATAAAATATAAATTATTTCCTTTAAAAATACCGGAGAAGATGCGTATGGGGCGGAAAGGAAGAGGCGAGATATTTCAAATTTATATCATGTTATTTGTCTCGCTTGCAATTTTGATTGTCAGAAATGTCCGTTGCCCTACGCTATGTAAACTTGACTCTCCGTCAAATGTTACGTGTGATCGCGCAAGGCACGTTCAGAGTTTCGTGATAATTCCGAATGCGGTGTAATGTATACCAATGCAAGGGCTGGAATACCGCAAACTTGTTTCTTCGTGGTTATTGGTAATATGAACATCCTGTGAAATTGCAACCGATCGTAAAACGTGTCGGGATCTCATATGCGATTCCCAGTAAATGATGAATAATATTGATAATAACGTTAATTGAGTTAACGTATGGTATTCGCTGTGATATTCAGTAAACGGCGTATTAAATGTAATTACTTTAATTTTGATTTTCGTATTTTGTTTGGTTATATTTTTAATGCTAAAATAACGTATGACGTATTACTTTTAAATATTTAACGACTTATCAAAAATTATGATAACGATATACAATTTTATTAATCTACATTTATAGTAATATTATTAAATAATCATTGTTTAAAAGCTAAACGAAAAATCAATTTTAAACGAATCAATGAAAATTCGATTATGAGACGAGAATACATTATATCGGTTTTTTAAATTATAAACGAGAACGTTTTATTGGATAATTTAAACGGTTAGTGTTAAAATAAAAATCTCATTAATAATGCAAACACGGTGTTGCAGGCGATCGAAATTAGTTCGGCCGAGATTAATAAATTTAGATTCAACACGTTTCCGAAGATGGTGATTACCGCACGATTCCTCGAATCGAACGGATCGTTATCTCGTTCGTTATCGGTATTTGAGAATTAAAATTAACCGGACATAATTCGCGAGTACATGCGCCGGCAATAAGGAAACGAATTCCACGAGCGACAATTTTCATCGGGGGGCCCCCGTTTTGATGGATCGAAGGCGTATACCGATATTATACCGGACTGAAAACGTCGTCAGGGTAGAGGGGCGGGATCAGACCGAGCCAGATCGGACGAGAACGGGGCCCCTCTGATCAGAACCGGACCGGTGTACTCGCTGCCGGTCCTGTTTTTATTTACTGGTGGCTTCTGCATAATCCATCGTTTCCCTCTCTCTTTCGCCGCGCCAGGGCTTTAATTATCCGCCGGAGGCCGGATACGCACTCAATCCGTACACGGGACCGCGCTACTACATGCTGGAGACCCACTACACGAACCCGCAGCTGGACGCCTTCATCAGCGACAGCAGCGGGCTGCGTCTTCTCTACACCGATCGGCTGCGCGGCCATGACGCTGGTATCCTCAGCGTTGGCATTGACCCGAACTGGCGGCATATAATACCGCCCGGCCAGCCCGAGGTGGTCTCCGAGGGCCACTGCATCGCCGATTGCACCGCCCAGACGATACCGAACAGCGGCATTAACATGTTCGCCGTGATCATGCACACCCACCAGCTCGGCAGAAAAGTCCGCCTGCGGCAGATCCGCTCCAGCGAGGAGCTGCCGCCGATCGCCGCCGACACCAACTACGATCCCAATTATCAGGAGTATCGGAGGCTTCAGAGACCGGTCAAGGTGTACCCGGTAAGTACAGTGTCTTAACTCTAGCATGACATGCGATGTACAATGTACGATGTACCATGTGGTTTAATATTGCCGAAAGACGCGTTCTCCATTTCCCGGTAGAATGGCGATTTTTTAAAATTTTTTTATTATTATTATTTTTTTTTAAATTGAAGTATAATTATTTGAAAGGAGAGAAGCGATGTCTCTCGAATATTGGAGGCTTAAGTTGGATTTCATTTTAATCGTTATATCAAAAATCTAATTTATTGGCCAATTTATTAAAGTTCTTCGCCACGGCGATAGCTAATGCAATTATAAAATATCCCCGATTAACGAAAGAGGATCGCGAAGAATCAGGGAAAAGAATCTGGAACTCCGTTCGCCGAAGATTTTTTTTTTTTTTCGCTTGACAAATAAACCAAGATTATTCTTGAACGCTTCGCGAGTAACTTACGTCTCCTACAGCGACCCTTTAATATATTCTTATTTTTCTGTTCTGTTTCCGCTACGTTGCACGCCTTTCGTTTAGTTGCCGCGAACATACTTCCAGCTGTATTATAACCCGTGGCACGTATCAGAAAGTTTATGAGCTTGTTATAAACTTTATTAACGTGCAATAAGTATAGCTTTGATCACGTAAAGTGCCGACATGCTACAGATGCAGGGCATGAACCTGAGTTTAATTGTTTGAACGAGCTTGAACGGGGTGGGCTTAAACGCGATTACGTGTTAACATAAAGAAAAAATGTATTTTAACAGAATGGAATTGAAAATTTAAAGTTTGCAACAAAGTATATATATGTTATAGTCGCTTCACCGAGTTAATCTAAAAATTTACGAGTTATAATTGCTTTTTTTACTATTTTTTATTATTTTATTCAAGTGATAAGGCACTTATTTTTATTTCTCTAAAGTTTCCGTTTATGAATTTGGTATTGCTCACGTCAAATAATTTTTTTTTATGTTACAGGGTGATCACTTAGTCGCTGAATGCACTTACTCGTCCGAATCTCGAACGGCTATTACGCTCGGAGGTTTGGGAACGAGAGAAGAAACTTGCCTGGTGTCCGTTCTCTATTATCCTCGCATTGAATTATCTCTTTGTTATTCTTTGCCTTCGCTACCGACCGTGCTGCACAGCTTGGGAATCCAGAAATTAATACAGTAAGTGATATTTCGCTATTTATGGTCAATAAAAAAAAAAATTCCGCGATAAGGGTACAATATTAGAATTAAAAAAAATATTAAACGGATATTAAATATTCTCAAAATTCGGGAAAAATATTGTTAACGATATTTAAGTTGATTGAATAATTTTGGTTCGCCCGAAATGTGTGTCTCTGACATAAATTCTTATTTTACGATGACGGTTTCCGTTACGTGGTTTAAGTAACTTATATTGCTCTCGTTTCTTACTTTCGACATTACATCTTGACTGGCAAATCGTTTATGTGAATGAAACAATAATTTGACGGAACACTAAGACGCCGTTGCATGTTGCTGGTAGTTTATACGGCTCTATGCAAACGATGATCGTTCAACATCTTGCTCTTTGATAGTTCTAAATTGGCTATTAAGGGCAGTTTGTATATTACGAAAGTAAGATAGTTATCATTGACCTAAGAAGCGACAGACATTACGTCACATAAACTACCGTTCATCTTTAAGTTACAACATCTATCGTAACTTGTAATAATAATTTTTAAATATAAATTTCAAAGTTTAAAAAATAGAACAAAAAATATATATAAATTAATAAATAAATAAGAAAAAAAAAAAAAATTTTTTTTGTAAATTACGATAAGCACGGTGACTTTACGAGACGATTTCGTTTTTGGCGCAGGGGTTCTAGTCCTGTGATGATCCAGGAGCCGCAGAATCTAGCAGGAATGACACTCGAGGAACGGCTAGTTAGTTACAACTGGGTGTCAAACTTCCATAGCTTTCAAGAAGCCACACGTAGTGGCACGTTCAAGCCGTTGTGCGGCAGTAGTAAGGGCGCCCTACCTAATACGGACACCGAGGCGCATTATCCGCGTATCATCAAGCCCTACGAGGAAGCTAGCGTGCCCTGCGCGAAAAAGCCGCTGCGAAATAAACTGTCGATGCTGCTGAGCGAGGACGGGGACATCGGTGCACCCGTCGATCCCGACAGCGACGAGTCGAACGCGGTCGAGCGGGGTCATCTAGTGCGTAACAAGGTGTCCCGCAGCAGCGACGCGGGCCCTACAGCCGGCAGTTCCTGCGGCCGCACGGTATCGGCGGCAGTGATCCTGGCCGCCGTTACCGTTGTCGCGGGTGCCGCGTTCAGGTGAACATCGCCGCCAGAGCGGTCGTTCAAGTTTACTTGGATCTAGGATCGCCCTGGTGATCATTCGATCGAGCCCGCGGCGGACCGAGCAACAGCAGCGGCAACAACAGCTGAAGCGTGCGTATGTCGCGTAAGTACATGCCAATCTCAGCGATGTGACATTTAGTCTTAGATAAGTGTTACTGTTCTCCGACCGAGCGCGTCCGGAATACCTCGGGTGATTCGATCGGCAAACGTTTTCATTTTTTTTATAAATTTTTTTTTCCCTATTTTTACGAAGGGGCCGACTTTTCCGGCAGACTAGCGGCTGGCGCGATTCTCGTCGCGTATCATATCGTGTTTCGTACTGATAAGTGATAGGAATTACAGCCCGTCTTCATCTTTGTTACTCCGATACTGAATAGCGAAAAATAGTTAAATAATGAAGTAATCAAAGCTGACACATGTTTAATTTGAGAGCGATCAATTCTTTATCGCACCAGCTTTTGTATCTTGTTGACAAATTCATAATATTTAAAGAATAATTGCTTGATATGCTTAATTTTTGAAACAGCAGCTCGTAAGGATTCAAGTGATTTAAATACCGCGAAGAGAATTCGCTAGCCTTTAGTCGAGAACGTCGAATTTCTGCGAGTGGAAATGGAAAAAAATACAATCACCATTCGATTCGGTGTAGATGAAACCTATATATATATACATATACATCATAGAAAACGTAGAAGAAATTACCGAATCCACGTTATCTCGACTTATAGGTGTTGAAATAAAATTACGGTAATTTTGGAGACACGTCATCGAATATCTATCCGCCATACATGATGTTCAATTTTATCAGCAGGAACTGTTAGCTCTCTTTGCCTTAATACGGCTACGTGACTGTAATGTTTCTCAAAAAAGAAACGCGAAGATTTAATTTAGTTTGTTTTTCAATTATGCTTCAAATATATTTACGAAAGTTAATTTAAAATATCTGCAAAGCTCTAAATGGATAATTAATATATCTATTATTCATATTTCGGGACATGTTTCTTTTTTTTTTTACAATATTATTATATTTCACTTGTAGAAGCTTTTTTAATTTTTTTTTTTTACGTTAACTTTTTAATTTTGTTTCGTCCTCGACAGCTTGTGAAAATACATATGATTTTGCAACTCGAAATGATGATAATGAAATATTCAGCTCGACGTTTAAAACTCGAGGAAGGAGAGAGTTAATGACGTTCTGTTGACCGGAAACCGAACGTGGGTGTATGGCATATTAATTTTCGCTCGCGGTAAAACCGAGCATGGGAGATCGAAACTATTATGTTCTCGTTTTGCGATCGGCTTTTCTCTTTCGCGACTTCCGTTTGCGCGCACCATTGTTATATAATAGAGAATTTTTGCAAGCGGTATACTTTTTTAAAACACGGTGAAACCGGATGATAGGAAGTCCTACGATGGACTTGATATATCGAAAAAGTGTGACAGTTTCCACCCTAAAATTTATATTATTATTTATATTTAGAGTATTTAGATTTGTCATATTTGCGAAATACCGTACTGCAAAAAAAAAAAAAAAAAAAAAAACTACGTCTCGCGTAGGACGACCATAGCGGGATATCTTTCGTACACGAATGCATCGACTTTGTCGCACGCAATATTTTTTATCATTGACACGAAAGTGATATATCTTAACTGCACCATTTATTTTTTAAGTTGATTAACTAGTTCGTTCCTTGATCACACTGCCTGATAAAACTGCCATTCATTGTCGTCGCTTGTGACTCATTCTATTATCATCAATTTTGAGACACTGCCTTAGCGCTACCGTACGAATAAAAGTTACTTTTCGTTGCATTATGATTTGTCTATCTCATCTTGACCAGATGAGTGGATAACATTTAATAATGTAACCTTCGGAAATTGTTACTTGTTCCTTTCGACGTGCGACTTAGTCGGCGATTCGATACGAAAGATATCTCAATTTCGTAATTTGACGGAGCGGAATATTAATTTTAGAACTTCTTTCGAGCTAATCGCAAGAGTTACTTGTTGGCTGTTTATTTACCGTGCGAGAACCGGGCGAGACGCCGGCGATTTTTCCGCGAGGTAGTTTCGTAAATTTATTTTCCGTCATGTACGTGACGCGCGATTACGCACGGTCACGGAAAATGTGCGCGCGCTACGCTGCACGTCGTGCTCGCACGGTTCTCGCCGAAGTCTGTATATTTTGTTAATTAGATCGTAGCGATAAAGGTGCATTTTTGATGAAGATTGTATAAGCATTGGTTGATTTGCACGCGATGTGGTAATTTCGTGCGGGTGCCCGAGTGTCTCGGTATCGGGATTCGCACTCGTAATCTCTTTTGTTAAAGCGTTTTACGAAGGAGTGTGTTACTTAACCAACGTTTATATATAAATATATAAATAGATACACTATATACATATTATACATACCCGACGACTCTTTGTAATATTCTGTACAGTTTATTACGTGTAACGTTATTCATGCGCGCTTGTCAACGCTCGTTGTCGTACGTGGGCGGTTATTTATTTTTTATTTAATGTATAAAGCGATATACTTGCGACTTGACACATCTCTCATTGTTGCGTACACATGCGTAAAACACACGTACACTTTCTCTCGCACTTTCAGGACTTTGAATGAGTATAATACACTTTTGGGACACTCAATATTCCGATAAGTTGTGTGATTTTTATTAATGCAATCCATATTAGAAACGACGAAGAGTGATCGATTACGCGCTCGAGCGTGCGCGATCATTTACGATCGCTCAACGTATAGCTAAGTTATTAATTATTGATTTGTAAATCTATATAATTCAGCGACGTATCGATATATGATTTTGTAATATTCTTTGAACAAAAATTATTCGATTAGACCAAAACCAAAGTTTCGTTTACCCCCGGCTTATCGATTAATTAATATAATTATTACCACTATCGTGAAATTGATGTTATTAGTCGCATACTTCAATCAGCTGCACGACGCGAATAAATATAGATGACGTGCCTAGTAAACTCGTGAACGTTCTCAAGGGCTAAACGAACGTTTTGAACGATACGATCTGCATGGCGATTTGCATTCAATTCGAAAGCTTTTCCTGATAATTTCCATTTAAATGACTCTCGACTCGGATTTGTTCTTTACGCTACCTCATTTCGAAATCAAACGAAACGGAAGTGTCCCTGAACACGCGCTGTTACCAATTTTAATTTTCCACCGATATCAACAGAGGGGGGGAAAAAAAGAAAAAAAAAAGAAACGGAGAGTTTCATTTACTAAAAATCAATTAAAAATTTTTTTCCGTCGAATTTCACGGATTTCGATGTTAGATCGATAAAAGATGATTTTTCTTCCCTGCTCTCCTTTCTAGCATAGCGAAATCTCAAAGTAGGCGCGAATAATCGGTATCGGACACGTAGGTACGTTTTACAATTTAATACAATTAACAGGTAATTCGTAAATGTAATAGAAAAATCTATGTGTGTAGAGAAGATCTTTAGGGCAGATGAACGAGATCGTACTTTAACCCTTAAGCAGCCGAGATTCTCATATATGTCTCGCAATATGTAATTTGTAATATATTGCCACGATCAAGATTTGTGAACCAAGAAAAGAAAAAAAAAATCGTTGTAGCAAAGTGAATAAGTATTTAACAATTTTACAAGCATTATTCTTATATTTATAATTTTTTATTTAAAATTATAATTCTTCTCCATATCGATCGTGAAAAATTACTCATATGAAAAAACATTTCAATCATCGTCGACTACTTAAGGGTTACGACCAACGCGGAAGTAATTCATTCGTAACCACGCTGTACTTATCGAATCGAAATTGCTGGGAACTACAGTATATATTGCTTTACAAATATTGTGTTCCGATTGGACCCGGTTCAACGACGAGAACGTGGAGGATTATATCCCGGCGATGGAAAGCGATCGGCGTGCCGGACGATAAATCCACGTATGGCGTTGCCATCCAACTGCGCTTGACGGTACATAGTTATTAAACAAACTATTTTCGATAACTCGCAACACGACGAGCAATTATTACGCGAAAGAGACGGCTACCGCAACGTTCTTTTTTTCCCCCCCCCCAATAACCCGTTATCTATGAACAGGTGAGTTTTCGCCGCAGAGTTACCGGATATTTCCGGAAAATTTGCCCGTTCAAAATCGAGTGCTCGTGTCAACGATACTTTCGTACGAGATACGCGCTTTCCTGGTGAATGCGAGCACAAGCGAAACTTCTCTTGGTAATCGCGCAGATTTCACGTTCGCCCTGTCAAAGTGAGATTTTTAAAATGAATAAATTATTCGCTGAAATATTAAGTGCCGACTACCGAATGGGATCCGACAACATCCCGCATTATTTCCTGGCACGTCGATCGATGGAAGCGCAGCGATACCATCCATATTTAAAAACACATGTAGCCGCAGTCAGAAATTCCGACTGATTCTGCGGATTTAATCGACTCCGCTGTAGCTTTTTTCCTTTTTTTTTTTTTGTTCTTTTTTTCCTTTCATTCTAATTTCATCTCTCTTAATTGCGCGGACATGCATGTTAGGATCTACTGAGTCGAACGGGCTTGTAATAATTGATGCGCGATGAACGAGGACAATGTATCGTCCTCGTTTGAGGAGTTGATGCACGTCGTCGACGGATGCCGGGGATCCTGACAAATCTCTCGTCGCGGATCGTCGACGACGTGAAATGGGTGCTAAAGAACCGCCGGTGATATGAACAGAACAATCAAGCGAAGCGTCACGAGTAAATGTCCTTTAATAAATTGGGATTATTATGTTAGGTAATACACGATAGCGCGACGTGTTACGCCATTTATACTCGATGATCTTGTATCGTAGATACATTAGGCGATCCTTCTTTTGTAATGATCACTGACGTTTCACCGTTCCTTCGACAACGCCCGAGACGATTACCGAAAGATTTTAGAACTTTGAAGGAATTAATTAATTTTTATTAATAATTATATCAACTATTTCTATTCCGTGATTTTTTTCTTGTGGACAATTTGTCCAAAACAACGTAATTAAGTTAATTTTTATTTAATTAAAAATAATGTGGTACGAAATATAAAGAAATTTTTTTTTTTACTGTAAAAATGTAATTATTATGCAAATCGTGCGCGAAATACGTACGGGATACTATTTCTCTTTTCTCGAAAGCAAAATCTACGTTACGCGGCTAGAAAATCGAATTTCCTAGCAGCGCAAAGTGTGCCGACGCCTTCTAACTTCTACCTTCCATCATCCGCCATTTCTAACAAAAATGTTTATTCCATCGGGAGTACCGAACCAAATTTGAGTGGATATGATTCCCGTTCTGAGGTGCGTGGAAAATCGGTTGACATCAACGTTGCCGCGGGCTTGACGAAAGCGACGGTGAAAGTCGGGAAATCGAAAATGTACGTATTGTACGTAGAGGACTAGCGATCGTTGGCTCTTCGAGCTTCGTGTCTTTTGTTAAAAAAGAAAAAAGGTAAAGAAAAAAAAAACAAAACAAAAAAATAAATAAAAAAAAAAACGGAGGGCACGAATGCGCAGCGATCAGTGCGATAAATGCGAGAATGCGTATAAGGAAACCGAGCGAATAGTGTGTGCGTGTACATAGAACGTCCTGTATATAGTTTTAGATTTAAACGACGTCCGGGGAACCTCATAGGCACCTTACTACACACTCGATACCTACTTCGGATAGGTGTGGCTAAAAACACACGGTATCTTATATCTTTATAATATACATACACTGAGCGCCCTATCCTTCCATACGCTCTTACATTAGATTTATACCTATCCGATTTACACTCGATATTAACATCTAAACGCTACACTATCATCTACACTGTAACAAATTGTATTATATTTTATATATATAAATATGTAAATGTTTTTTTAACGTAACGTGTTTTTTATTCACCGATCGATCCAATTTCATCCCGATCCCGTCCAGTTTATGATTTTTGGAAAACTCTTCGAATTCTCGATGCAACAATTTTTATTTCAAACTTAAATCCATATTGCGAAAGAAAGAAAAAATAAATACAATAATAAGCTGATATGAATATATGAGTAAAAGGTAAGTAAATTTTTATTTTATGTCATCTTTTTATCTTTCGCGAAAATATATTTGCTGCAGTTAAAAAGATTGACGTATATTTAAAAAAATACTTGTATCGAATGGTCGACAAGCGCATGTGTATAAATGGGTAATAACGACAAAGCTCAATTGAATATTTTTTATCAAGCGCACCTGTTTCGTGTTCTATTTCAAGTCGCTAATTTCCGGACGGCAAAGTTCTCGCTCTTCTATCATCATCAATTTCCGCCGTCTTCGTGCTACTGACCGGCTGTATTTCAGGATATAGAGCTTGCGACGCTAACTACACTAAGGATATTACGACGCTACTGAAGTATTGATGCTTTTCATTTCAAGTTCCGATAATTTTCTCTCCGCTTCACGGAAATATAATTCGATCTCGATCGCTTGGAAAGAAATCTTTGTATTATTATTATTACTATTATTAATTTTTTTTTTTAAGTACACTTTACAGGTTGCAAAGATGTACTTCTTGAAATAAAATAAAATGGATTAATTAACGTTACCAATTACGTCGCAATGATAACTGCTCCAGGTTATCTTTTAGCATCGAGTTATCTTTTAGCATCAACGACTCGATAGCGTCGGGTAGCAGCCCAGCATTTGCAAACCCACACAGCCTCCGTGCGGCGGAAATACGCCACGTAGACGTGCACGAGCGATAAAATTACCATGTCCAACAAATCACCCCAGCGGAGTGCGCTATCGAGTGTGCGACGCAACTAATTATACGCGCGTATATTACTTGCGGGCGACTCGGGACGGCAGTTCGGCTGCCGCTGGCAGTTTCAATTGCCGTACGACGAGCTCGTCCATCGGATTACAGCGTGGATTTACCCAAGGCGTCCGCGAGAGCTCCGATCCATTAATGAACAAGTTCTCGGCAAGTTCGCTAATACTGGTATGCGCGAGTAACGGCCGCCACTTAATCAAACTTGGATGCGTCGCAAGGCGGCCGTTACATCCTCGGCGGAGCTGTGCTCAATTTTTAATCCGCCCCGGGATATCATAGATACAATTTTGCTTAAAACAACAGTAAGAAGGATTGACCGTAATTCTCTGGTATCTTCAATTTCGAAGGCAACATAATCGACGGATTTTTAATGACAATTGAAATATTCACAACGCGATGGCATGTCAAGTTGAAATATACGTATATATTGCTTTAAAGGAAATGCGCAAACGAAACTTATCGTATAATAAATACAAAAGTCATACCGAGATTACCGAGGGTATATCCAGTGCCTAGATATCGGCGAAAGCAAAGATAAAACGGAAATGATCCACAAGTTTCATTTTACAAACTCGAGCGAGATCCTCTTAAAACTTCGACCGCCGCCTGCAATTGGTGAGATAGGGGACGTCGAGAGTATGATGGAGTTATTATATGTTCGATATTCCCGTCGCGAGAGCGCGGTAGAAAAGTTGCGGCTGTTTCAAATGGTCTTGTATCGCAGCTATACTTTGTTATCTAGAAACTATGCAATAACGACGCCACGTTTTCCAAATGAATCGATGTCCCGGGCGACGTTTCTTTAACCCTCGTCCCGCCGTCGCTACATTTTACGTAAAACGCGCCATTATTACTTCCCTCGGGAGCGAAGTTAATTAAATCCCCGTTAGTACGGGCTACGAGCGATTTGAACCCGCGTTGCCGATTGAAAACGATGACGGGAAACGAAAGCGAGCTGCCGCGATCTCCGCCGTTGATTGTTTTCCCGGATCGAATCGCGATGTACATTGGCGTGGCGGCGAAAGGGAAATAAACGGCGAAAGAAAAGATTATTAAAGTGACAGAAAATCGTGCAGAATCGAGAGAAAATTACTTGTTGAAATATACTTATTATTGCCAATAAACTCGCCAGTAAATTCACAAAAAAAGAAAAAGAAAGAGAAAGAATTATATATTGAAACAATTATTTTAGAAATTAAATGACTACTGTGTTTTTACAATTTTATTCATCCTACGGCCTTGTCGTTTCATTGAAATAACGGACTAACCCACTTTGCATGGCGAAGCGGCCGAGATTGCATAAGTTATGCGAGTTATCGCGCGTATCCATAAGGGGCGATACGTCGCTTGAATGCAAGAGATCGCGGGCTCGAATGCGCCGTTCGCATGTAAATCTGCTCTTCCCGTTGTCGTACTTCCGGCCGAGCCGTGTCCGACTTTTAGCTGATAAAGTACCAGTTGCTGATCTACCGCCTCGATTCTATGGCCCTACGTTTCTACAGTAGAAACTTCGATCTTAAGAACTTTCCGCCGCACGACCGACTCACAAATTTATAGCTCCTGGACAAATTTGTCTTCCTGTAATGAGCGTCCAATCAATTCTACCATCCTAGCTCATCCTTTGAGGCTACTCTATTATTAAACGTTATCTCCAGAGGATCGACGGGCAGAAATGAATCGAGCCATTAAGTGTGATCGATAAAACTTCGCAATTTCCTTTTGTTTTAACTCAATTTGATGACATTCGGGGACACAAAAGAAAGATTCTTTTTTCCGTAATGTAAACCCGGTCCAAAATCAATTTTCAATCAACAATTCAATATCAAGATAAAATTAAGTAATGTTTTTCACATACGGGAGCTAAAGGTTCCTACTAAAAATTTTTTAATTACTTAAAAGAAACTTTATCTATAACTTTTTTAGCAATATTATTCGCCGATGTTTCGTCGGATATAATTCTATTATACAATCGATGATTGTCTATAATTTATTACGCTATAGGTTGAATTAAAGTAACACATTTTTTAACGGACTTACGCGTCAGTTGCTTTTTATAAAAAAAAATATATATATACATATATATATATATATATATATATATATGCTTGCACAAATTGAGAACTGACTGAATAGAAGCGGTGAGCATATTTGGTGAGTAGTTACAAACAAAAACATCACAATAGTTTCGAAAACTGGAAGCAATGTCTATACGCAGCTTCACGACGTAGAGTGAAATACGAGTCGTATTGAAGTGAAACCGACATATTCACAATTCTGACGTGTTCTCCAGTTCTCTGCTTTATATTTTGCGTATGGAGTAACATGTAAAATATACAAAAGTTACGTACGTACATATAGATAATATTTCGTGCATATGCCGTTCACTGTTATTCTGTAATAAATTTAACAATCTAACCAAAATCATGTCCTTTAAAAAATAGCCTACCTACGTTTCTTAAGCTTATAAATTTTCGAGGATTACTTCTTATATCAATTTGACGATTTAATTTAAAGAGAAGAGAAATTGAATTTAAAACGGGCAAAATATGTGAAACACACGAACTCAGATATATCTTTTCTAAGAAGAAAATTTATTTTTTTTTAAATAACGCTAGATTATCAAATTTCAGAAAGAAAATCTAAATGCTTTTTATTTCATGCATTCATGTACTTGGAATATTTGACATCGCTGCATGTCAATCTTACTAGAAAATTAGATTTGTTTGTTTCGCGTAGATGATGATTCGTATACACTCACATATATCTCTGTTTCAACAGGAAGAAGAAATACCCGTTTCTCTTATTTCTTTTCTGTTCGTCTCACCGTTCCACAGTGGGATAGCTCAAGTAAAGTTTCCTGCATTTCTTTATTTTGCCCCGGAGTATGATCTCTCGGGAGTTTCGAAACTGCAGCGGAACAGCGAACTTGCGTCTGCCATTGGCAGAAATTAATGAGATATTTGAAAGCGGTTAAACTTCCACACAAAATCGTCGACTGCTCCCTTTCCGCGTAAATTTAAACATGGTCGAGCACTCTTAAATCGACGGCTGAGATTGAGTGCGACTTAACCGTAGATCTTAACGACGCATAGAGCGCTTACTGCAATAAATTTTATTAAGAAATCGATCGACGTCGTTCTCCAATTTCTTATTTTTATTAATTTGTCAGACAACTCCGTGCAACAAAACTCGGACGTAGGACTCGAAGTTCGTTATAATTCTATCAATCATGCTGCAATTTTTATAAGCGCGTGCATTATACTTGTGTATTTAAGCATGTATATTTAAACGCATAAGCCGTTCCCGCAAACGACAACATTTTTTTTAAATATATTTCTCAATGTCGAACTCGGTAACCATTTTAAAATCCCTCAATGTTGCACAGAGGAAGCCATAACGTCCA
This sequence comes from Cardiocondyla obscurior, assembly GCF_019399895.1. Lineage (NCBI taxonomy): Eukaryota > Metazoa > Arthropoda > Insecta > Hymenoptera > Formicidae > Cardiocondyla > Cardiocondyla obscurior. The sequence goes on from NC_091881.1 coordinate 1,153,072, forward strand.
TTTCGAAAATACTGAAGCAAACACGGGCGGACTGCCTGAAATTCGCGAAACGCGTCGATCGTCATAAATCTCTGTCGCGCAAAAATACTGACTGCTAGTACAATTTGCTCGCAACGCCATTTCTCACGGCGTGCTTTGCCTTGTATATCGATGAAAATTTACTGTCCCTGGCGGCCGTCACTTTGTTTGTCGGACTTTTTGCTGCGCTACTTTCTCAAGCTCTCATACGTTTTGCCGCGCGAGTCTGCGATTTTGCATCATCCCGTGATATTACGATGCGATGATATTACGAAACAAAACAAGAAAGTTTTCGTTGGAGGATTGAAAAGGGTGAAATAGCACGTATATCAGAAATCGTGTGAGAGCTTAGGACATTTCTATGTATTCTCACGGCAACGAATTGTATTAAACTTTACGGAGTTAAATTAATTAAACATGATGAAATGCAACGTACCTTTTGTTACGTGTATGTATTTCTCAGATGTTATAATTATTAAAGTAAGCCTTATTTCTTTCAACTGTTGCAAAACGAAGGAACTCCGTAAATTCTCGAAAAATTTAATGGAGAAAGATTCATTGGCTTTTCTTTCACAAGGTATCGTCCACTTTTGATAAAATATAGGTTGCATTACTTTACGTTCAAGCGAAAGTTACTTTATCTCGATAGTAATGACGCAGTTTTAGAGCCCCATTAAAGCGAATAAAAAAAAAGCGGAGTAGAAAAATTGCAGGGAACAAGTTTGGAGTGAGAGAATAATTCTTTAGTATTGAGAACTCTAGAAATGTATAATTATTCAAAGCATTTACTAACCTCAGTACCAACGAAGCTCGTAAAGCGTTAATTTTTTTATTTATATTAAATTATTAATTTCCCAATATCCTATCAGATCTCATTAACTTTTTTAATTGCATTTTATCTGCAAAGAGATCCGAGCTCATTTTATTTTATATTACGAAAAATCAAATATCAACAGTTATAAAATATACCCAACACTCTTTTGATTCTCTTCATTTTCAAATAAAGATGTAAAAAAATACTGTTTTTACAATTTTGCTCGTCGATGCTGTTACCAAAAAAAAAAATTTAAAAAACCCAATAATCCAGACACTATGTTTCGCAATTAGTTCGGACAATCGAGCCTCACTGCGTCGCGATTAAAATGGAATTTTCGTAATGCACGAAGTGGTAATGGTTACAATTTGATCAAATATACAAAATCCGCGCGTGCGGTCGCGTGTCACGTTTACAGGCCGCTTTTTCTCCGAGCGGCTACATCGGCCGGCGCGGCGCCGACAGGCGGTTCGATGCGGCCGGAATATCTCGTCGCTGCGGTGGCTCACGCGGGAGAGAAAAAAAGGGACAAGGGAGACAACGAATTGGGGGTGCGGGGAAAAAGTGTAGGGAGAGAGGAAGAAGGGGGGGTGCCGAGTTGCCAGGGTGGCTCTAGAAATTTATTAGCGCCGGACGCACTCAGCCGCGGCGCGTCACTGTAAATTAACAGCAAACAGAGAAACGAGATGACCCGCCCTCGCACCCTTTCCTCGTCCATCTCCCGTCCCTCTCGTTCGCTACCCTCCCTCTCAATCTCTCCGCCGTTCTCTCTTCCCGCGGTCCATCGTCGACGACCATGCGCGCACATTGTTTGCCATTCCCGCCTATTCGACTATGAATTAAAACATAAATTTCAATCAACCGGGCAAAGGCCTTTACGTGCCTTCTCGTTCGGAATATGCATATATACGGAGTGTCCCAAATTCGTTGCGTATCTCCGTGCCTAATTATGTAACTGATCGGACGCAAAATCGATTTTTTAAATCCATCTCCTTCCGCTGATAAATCAGGATTTATTTAGTAATGTCAGAATTTAATGCATTTTAAAATTAACGATAAAACCACACCTTGCTTTTATATATGTATATATATATATTTTTTTTTTTTTTTAAGAGAGAGTTTGTTCAGTAGAATTTTTATTTCTAATAAAAAGTATTTTCACGATCAATATTACTTCGGCGTTGCAATTAATTTTGATAGCTGAACGTCTAAGGGTTGCGATCGGAATACATACGACGCTTCAAGACTACTTGGTATATCATATGGCCGTGACCGTCGATTGGGTCGACATATATACGAGTATGTGAGGCGAGCGGGCGCAATTATGCGAGCTCCCGTGCCGATTAAAGAAAATTGTTGCCTCAAGGGTCGCGTTTTTCACCATCAAGACGTGCCGTAAACGCTCGAACGTACGTAGGCGGTAAATATACGTTGAATGCGTGCGGATCTCGAGAGTTTCCTTATTACTCAATTGCCAGAGTGCGTGTTTATTCAAGACATTACAATTTCGCACATAGCATAATGACGATAGCGAGAGTTTTTCTCCCCTCCCATCTCCCCCCTTTTTTTTAAGCATTTAGTGATATGAAAAGTTTTCACATCACACGAGTTTTCACTAAATATTATTTTCGTGTTATTGTACGCTTCGTTGGCGCATCAAACGTATTTCGCAGTTAAAAAACATTTCTAAAACACACCTAATCAGTGCATATGCGCGCAATCGTGTAATGTTTTATTAATTTTATTATTAATAACATTTAATGTGTAATCGTATTTATAATAGCAAATCCAGTGTGCGATTCACCGATGCGTTAAGTGCAAACTTTGCGCTTCGAGTAATAATTACAATGATTCGACGCGGTTTGTTTTTGGCAGAGTTAGTCGCGCCTTTGATTCGTATTTTTAAAAATCGATCGCGAGCCAATTGTTTCACGAATTATGGTCCGAATTCGTCCGCCGCAGCGGTGGACTTTAATCAATGCGCGATCGCTTGTAATGAGTTAATTATTCCCTCACCGGCGCGATAGAAAACCATTAGCAAGTAAGCGCGCGCGGTATATTATTATCAGACCCCGTCGCTCTATTGAAGCTGCCGCTTTTCCATTAATTAATGCGCACGTCACGCATACTGATCGCAGGATTTTGTCATAACCCGCTAATGGAGAAGTCACGTGCGAATAAATCTTCATAAAATAATTATTTACTTAAATTATTAACTACAATCCTTATTACAATACCTAATGGCCTAACAATTAACAATCCCAGTATTATTAAAAAATTATGCTACTTACCAATCTGCATGAGCATCAGCGGAGTTGTAAAATTCTGCCGGTGACTGTAACATAAAATGGAAAATATTAATGTAGACATGCCAGTATATTAATTAATAAGATTAATAAAAAAAAAAAAAAGATAAAAAGTTTTTTTTTTTTTAATAAAGATTTTATTTAAAAAATTCAATGCTTACCTAAAAGTTGCTCCGCCGATGCAGGATGCCCGTCCCGAGCCTGCTCCTCCTCTCAGTTTGGGTGTCGAGTCATCCTTCCGCGCACAAGTCACTCGCGAACACCCCGACCGTGATTTTACAATCGCGAAAATTACTGATCACTTTCGCGCGTTCCATGTTCGACACTCGCGATTTAAAAAAAGTCGTATTTCAAAAAAATCCGCCCGAATACTATGCGAAACTCCCGAAACGACCGACGAACCGGCTGCGGTTCGTATAATTATTAATATCGACGGTGACGGCACTTTCGTTGACGACGGTGAATGCAGCTGCGTTGATCTGTAACAAAAAGAAATATATAATTTAATTTTAGAAATGCTACAAATAATTAAAAATAAAATTTTCCATTACAACAAGCTACTAGTTTTGTGTCTCGAAAAAGTAATTCTTACCCGTGGAGTTGCTCCGTTGATGCACGATGCCTTTCCGAGGCCTCCTCCTCCTCTCAGTTGGGACGTGACGAGTCATCCTTCCGCGCACTGGACACTCGCGGGATAGTCCACGACACCCGTTCTCGGTGCAAGAAACTTGCCACGACGTAAAACGAAGTCCAAGCACCATTTGATTCTTCGGTCGATTCACGTTGGCGGAATGAACGTCGCCGAGAATTTGCAGTAAGCGGCGAATGAGACGAGCCGCGATAAGAAATGTTCCTCGCGCATTTTATCTTTCTCGAGTTCCTCAAAAAATCACTTGATCGAAACCAGACGAGAATCACGGCCGCGACGAAGAAGACGGACGAGGTGTCTCTCGATCAGTTCGCTACGCAAATTTTATCCGAATTTTTACTTCGTATAAGGTTTCGATTGCGAATGTTGCAGTTTCGATGCTTGCGTATTATCGCCTGACTGTTAGCACACGAAATTATCATGGCGAAATTCACCGGTTGAATGTCATTGAATAAACAACGGCGGTGTCTTGCAAAGGACACTGCAGTTCACAAGGCCCCCAAGGGCGAGGCGAGACTCAAATACGCGACGATAAACCGTGAGAGAACACCCGGAGATGCCTCGATATCCGTCGCGAAAACCGAGGCTCGCCACGTGGCCGGCGTATCTCCTCAACTGCGCGAGGGGTTGCGTAGATCGATAACGATCGGGCGATCGATAGAGCGCTGTGATTGGTCGGCGCCCTAGGGTCACCCCTTCATCTCCCCGGACCGACACCAAGCGCCGACAACGTGGATCGAACGTGGTGGTTGCGGGTGAGATGCGGAAAAACCGTCTTTGCCTGGACATTAATTAAATATTAAAATTAATAAGTTGAAATAAGATACTTCACTTTTTAATTTATTAAATAATATTACAAATATTATATCGTTTAATATATTATTTTTTATATTATCTTTTATTACGTAGTTTAATTATTTTCGAAATACAGATGTGTAAATCAATTTAATTTTTCGCTTATATCTCCGTAAAATGGATATCCGGTTTATATCGGTAAAGAAAAGCTCTGTTTTATAAAAATTAATACCTCCGAATAAGACTTTCCAGTGCAGAATGCATTTTTCTACTTTCTAAATCCGGTTTATAACGAGCGGCCGCTATATCCACTTCCTACTTTTCTTCTAGTTGTTATTTCCTTACAAGAGGCCAATTTAACATCCTTATAAGAAACAGCATTTCTCTCCGCGCTAGGCTATCCGAAGAAATGTTATAAATTCGTGCTGCCCCCGAGCTCAGCCTCTGGTTAATGTGGTGCAAGTTCAAAGTGTTTCGACAAAAGCATGTGAGAGAAAAGAAAAGGATGTTTTTCGCGGGATTCTCAGGCGAGCTTTTTAAGGGCTGGACTCGTACCTGTTCTACTGTGCCGTTATGTCTTTCTTACGATGTTTTAGTTCTCTGATTGTATTAACACCTAACCGCGTTACGTTCCGCAACGATACAAAAACATTTCTGCAAGCACTTTTTCGTAAAAAAAAAAAAAAAAAAGAGTATACGAATTTATGAAAATAAACGATTGCAGAATGCTTCTCGCTGTGTTGGATTAATGATAATTAAACGTGCGTATCGCGAAAGTAAAAAAAGAAAACGACTCGTCGAGTCTAGTGTACTTAAGCTCTACGTGCTCGCACGATGAACGGTAATACCGTTTATACCGGGTAACCGCATCGCTGCCTGTTTGAGAATAACAACAGCGCACGCCTTTCCGATCGCCTCCCTGGTAAAGATAAACGGCGAAGCGACGGCGCTGGGTAAATATACGTCAGTGTTTTCGCTCGTACGTGCCGCCGCCGTCGTCGTCGAACCACGAAGACCGGAGGCCCTCGCGCTCTTCGGGTGTAGATGAAATGAGCGCGTAGAGCGCACAGAGTTTCGAGCTCCGGCGAAAACGCGCGGCTGACGCCGTCGGACCACCCAATTCAATCAGCCCTCATTGTTTAAAAGTGCTGGTCGCGATACCACGACCGTTCTACCACCATGTCTGTCGGCACTGTCACCGTGTACACGTAGTCCAGACGGCGAGCATGTCGTCTCGTCTCGTCTCGTCTAGTCGAGTTGATTTTCAACCCCCTCCCTCCCCCGACCAGCCAGTCGGTCTGGTTTTAACGACGAGGTTTGCGATTCAAGGCGAACCGGACGGTCGATCTGATCGCGCGACCGTTCTTTTAACGTGAGTTACATCGACCACGTCGCCGCATTAATTACCATTAGAGAGGATTGCTCTAATTCCGCCCTCTCCGCCGGCGTGTTCTCTGGCCGCAGGAACATTCGACGGGAAATTGCGGCTGCGGAGGAAACCGTGCAAGATCGAGCGCGGCTGGCCGGCTGACTCGCTGGTCCGCCGGGCGAATTTATTACGGTCACTACGGTCGCTGACTTTAGCATTTTTTCGTCGCTCGTGAATTCCCGGCCACCTGTACCGATGGCTCATCCCCTGGTGACGCTAGGTGCGAGCTTCGCATGTCCGATCGTCCGCATTTCGATCCAGTTGGCAGTGATTGAACGTGTACGTCGAGTGCGCACTTCTCCCTTTCTCTCTTTCTCTTTCCCACCTGCTCTCACGACCGGGTACTTTTATCGATAGGGAAGATGGATCTCTCCCTCGGACGCTGTTTTCCTAGCGCTCTTTATTAAAACCAATTTCAACGGGCTGCGGCGGCTCGTCAAGTTTTATGACCGGCACGACGGCGATAAAGTACAAAAAGGTCTAAAAAGTTCGGCCAGAATTCGCCTTTACGTGACATTTCCAACGAGAGCAGAATGACCCGGAACAATTGTCAATGTCCAAAGGGAAATCAACGTGAGATAAATTGACGTTAGTGATGGAATCAATTTATTTGGAGATAAGAACTTTACTTTACCGCGTATAATAAACATTGTTATAATTAATAAAATCTATAAAGATCCATTTATTACGTACGTAAAAATAATTATTTAATTTATCGAGTCTTTAAATATAAAATGTAATTGTAAAGTTAAATTAAATTTTCCTGAAAACTTTCGAGAGACAGGCGCTCTCGAAGCACTTATACCATTATTTTAATACTTTCTATCAACAGCATAATGGCCATCGAGGCAGTATTGTATCCGCGTACCAACAATGCGGGGTCAAGAAAATATTTAATGCAAATACCGAGGCGCATAACTTGTTGGCGAAATTAAGAGCGCGGTAAATCATGTCGAGTAATTTCGACCCGGTCGCTTTCATTACCGGTACTATTTATGATGCATTTTCATTCGGCGAACGGTACAAACTGGTCGACGCTGAATGGAATTTCGAGTACTATGCGACAAACACGTATTCGAGTTGCACTCTATTACGAGTTTTCACGCGGCCGTTGAGAGTCGCACGTCGCGAAAGTGAGCCGCGGCTCTTCAAAGTTATTCCGCCGGCAGTACATTATTGAAAACGCAATGCACATTCTACGAACGTGTACAGCCATTGCGGAAGGCAATTAGAAATCTGTATAACGCGAAAAAGCAATGTGCGCCTTTAACTTTGCATATCGAGTAGTTGTTTAAAAAAAGAAAAAAAAAAAAGTTAAGTGGTTTCGTACGCAAATGTAAATTTTAAGAGTTGTATAAATTTAACGCCCATATATTGTTTTTATTAAAAAAAAAAAAGAACGTAATCCGTGCTCATAATTAATGTATATCTAACGTGATTTAGTTCGATCAGTGTCGACCATTAATCAAGATTACATTGCGTGTTACACGTATCCACGCATTGGGCATTCAGCTCCTCCTTGTATTACGTGTAAAAGCACATTACCGTTAATTGCCAATCAGTTCACGTTGGCGTTCTAAGATTAAGCGTGATCTTCGTGCGAGTCGGACGGAAATCCATTGTGATTGCCGTTAAACTCGATGCACCGATAAGAGTCAACCAGCGCCAATATACACTCGCGATTGAAAAAAAAAAAAAAAAAAAAAAAGGGAAAACTTTTATCCTATACGAAAAATACATAGCGCGCTACGCGATTTAATCCCAGTTTTGTCGCGGGCCCTCTGCCAATCGGATTAACGGCGTATAAACGCGACAAATGGCGTGAATATCGCGAATGCTATATTATGCCGGATGCGATGGAAAACCATTTGCATCAATGATTAATTATCCCATTATGAAACGGGGGAGGTGTTATAAATTTCATAATGTTTATGATACGCGAGTATTTAAAGAGTTTTATTCTTCCCAGGTTATTTTCACCGTACCTCCCAAATTATTGAAATTTAATCAAGTAAAGATCAAAAGCGATGAACAATTGGATTTTTTAAAAGTCCAATTAAAAGGCTGCTCCAATATTATTAATATTAACATTTCTGATGTATAATATTATCGTACAAGTCTTGAAAAATTAATTTAAATAAAATAAATTACAATAAATCTTCTAAGCAATTGTTCATGCAAAGCTGTAGTCTAAAATTATATTTTTAACTACAGTTGGTTTTGTCAAACTGTAACATGTGAATAAAATTTTGTCTTTAGAACGTCGTTTCTATCGATTCATTTTATTGTCCCGCAAATTCATTTTTACCGTTTCCATTAGTCTTTTTGTGACGCGCAGCGTGTAAAACAAAGAGATCTCGTCGCGCGTAAACGCAGGCTATACAAAAGACTTACGTCATTTCACCAGATATGACAGACTTACTCCGAATTTCTTTCGTGGTCATTAGACGAAAAAATAATTGCGCGCGGACGAACGGCTATTTGTCTTTCCCTTGCTAACCCCTGCGGCGGGTACTCTAATTACGAGCGCGACGTATTTTGTTATGGGACATTCATTAAAATCCCGCAGCGTCACGGCGATTAATTGATGCGCACGAGTGCATAAACTTCTCGGCTGCCAAGAGGGGTTCGACTTCATAACGGCCCCGATCACGATTTTCCCTCGAAGAAGACGTATACACCGCCCCGCCGACGGCAAATTAAAGACCGTGACACACTTGCGAAATGATCGGTTTTATATTCCTTTTTGATCTTTTATAATTCCTTTTTTTTTTAGACGACAGGGCGTAAAAAAAAAGTGAGCGAGCGACCAAGTCACCGAACTTCCAAAGTTCGAAAGTTGCCAAGGTGATGTGTTGCGTCTTACTCGATCCATAATCGCGAAAAGTTGCCTCGCCTTTTTCCCTGAGCACGATCATGCTTCAGCGAAGAGTTCTTGAGCGAGCTATGCGATCGTATTGTAATTTATCATGTTCCCGTAGTTATTTACAAGTTATTTCTTTATGGGTGATCAACGATTACATTGCATTTTATTAGATATATTTTTTCATCTGTACTTAACAACTTGGCATAAGTTTATCAAGGTGCATTTTTATTGTATGATACAATAAAATTCTTTTTTTTTTTTATTTAGTTGTTTCCCTTTTCTTTTCCTACTTTTTGTCTTTCACAGAAAAATTAAACGATTCTAAATCGCAACGAGATCTTTTATTTTATTCGGTGCCGTGTCTTAATTTCGCGTGAACTCGTGATCGCGTGTGAAATAATTCCTACGCTGGGAAAATACGCGCGGAGTGCGTGAATGCTGAATGGTTTGTTAGCAGCCGATTACTTCGACGCCTTACAATCACAGCTACTCTTTGAAACGTACGTCCCGCGCCGGCCCGGTAAGCGATCAACTCGCATCGACCAACTATTGAACTAGTTATCTTCCCTTCAGCTATTGCGGCAAACGGCGTGATTAATAGCTGATTCGGCTGATCTCAAAATCAATTCGTGCTTAGGCTCTCGTGCGATCTACTGCATGCGAGTGTGTGAAATTAACGCCGAGTCAACACCTCGCACGTTTTGCGGCGGATTCTCCTTCACACGAGCCGAAGAATTCCACAAACTTCGTTAATGAACGTCATTTCGAGATGACGCATGGGAGAACATTTAATTCATCACTAGCGCCGTTAATTGGAAATGTTGGAATTCTGCTGTTTTTGTTTGATGAAAATAGAACGTAACTGCCACGTGCGCGGTGAAATTGCATTGAGTAAAATTGTTCCGTAAAATCGCAACGTCTGGTATATATCGTTTAAGAAAAAGTATTTAACGGCTCAAGAGTTTAATTACACCTAGATATCTAAAAATTAGCCTGGCCTTTTTACAAACTTGAATATTGTTAAAAAGTAATAAAAAAAAAAAAAAAAGAAAATAATTGCTTTACGTAAATGAAACTTAGATTTCACGTAAAATTTGCCTCTTGACTTTTCCAACGCTACTTTCATTATTGCTAATATTCAATGTGATTATTAAATTTTCATACTTTAATCGTTAAGTGTACAGGTATTGGCAATAACGCGCGATATATTTGTAATCGTATAAAAGTCGATTAGGTGAAATATATCTTATGGCCAAGCTCGATGCTTTATCGAGGCATTTATTAAAGACACGAACCAACGAGGAAAAAGACCAAGAACTATTCTCTCCTGAAAAGAGAATCGGGATAGAAAGACTTGAATAGGCTACGTATGAAATGATTAAGGGAGATAGCGGCTAGTCCCTTGAAAGGGTCGGATAAGATTATAGGTTCTTTGATGGGTATAATACTTCCTCGCTGCCTCATTTCTTAGGTCATTACATCTCATCCATGTCTACTCTTACGTTATAGAAAGACGTGCAAGTTTTCTGTAAAGGCGTAATTTACGAGCTACCAATTTTATTCGCACCTTACATCATCTACGAGACGTTACCGTTTACTTTGATGAATTTTCACTCAATTTGCCTATTCACTCTTTGTGAGAATTATTTCTAGGCAATCGTTACAGACTAGATACGATAATAATAATAGTTATTTCTGTACATACATTAATTATTAGATAATAAAAATTTTATTATATATAATTTATTAAACTAATAGATAATTATTCTATTATAAGTTTCATTCAGAAGACCGTTAATTTTTAAAGAGATATTTCATAATCTTTTCCCCATGAAATTATTAATTTCACTATCCTCGGCTATCCGACCTATTCTCCAGTCTTCGCAGCGCGAAACATAATGTAGAAGCTCGTTATATGCATGTTTCAGTTACGAGTTGCAGACACTAAGTTCCAGGCTTCAGCGCACTGATCGATGACTGTCGAGTGCGAGCCGGCCGGGCGTTGGCTCTTGAACTTTTTATTAAAACCGGCTGGGGTTAACAAGAACGCTCGCGCTAGTGTGAAATGTACGGCTCCCTTACGTCAGGCTCCAGAAAAGTACGGTGCATAAGGTTTACAAATGAGAGGGGCAGAAATGAGGGGGAGATGAGGATTTCGACGAGGGTCGGGGAAATCGAGAACAAGAGGGAGAGAAAAGTGAAGTGCAGGGTGATTTGCAAATTCCATCATCTCTCGTCGCATTAGCCTCCCCCGCGCCGCCTTTCTCCCGTCCCAATTTTCATAGCTCTTTTTCCACTTTTCTGAGAATCGCGAGGAGAAATACATGCAGGAAAGTATACACGTGTCACGCATGTACACGCGTGTGTATTTGTTCGCTATCGCGGCATGATTGCGCGCGACAAAGAGACGATTTGCGGCTTTTCCTTTATCGCGAATCTCGAAGAAGCTCGACCGCTTTATGCGTATAGATAGCATTCCATTCAGATAAATCCGCTTTTGACGCTGCTATCCTGTACAGAGGATTATTTCTCTTTTATAGAAAAAAAAAATTTTTTTTCAGCAATGATCCGTGCGAGTTTAATCGAAATACGAGATTACCGCTGATAAACGTCGCGGATTAATCTCATTGATTGAGGAAGCGAATATATATATAATACTAAGCAAAAATTTAATATCTCCTGGTTATTAACCGGAATAATGCCAGCGGCGAAAGATTCGCCTTTACGACAGGCGCGTGAAAGAATTCACGCGATTAAGTCCAGAATGTCTTCTAGATATTCAAATAATGCTCTACTTTGGACGGAGAGTGCACGTAAAAATAGAAGACCATACCTTGAATAGATTAGATTGCTCTATGTGTGTGGCGATGATAACCAAATGCCGGAAATAATCACGTGGCGAAATTCTAATGCGATTACAATCACGGAATATATTACAGAGTGACTCTGTAATTGATACGCTTTGCGTTCGAGGTATATTATTACGTAACTTAATTACAGAGACTAACTTGCCAAATAAAATTTTAATGACACATCTGAGTTTAAATAAATGAAGAACTTTTTATTAAAAAAAAAAAAAATGTTTTAAGAAAGTTTAATTAAAAAAATTATAATAAAGTAAGAAAACTTGGTACCAAAAGTTGCACAAATCTGACGGAGAGGAATTTCTAAGCTCTTATAAAAAAAATATTATAAAAAAAAATAATAATAATACATAAAATTTATGAAGTAATGACTACAAGATTACGAGATAATTTCTTTCTCGGAATTCTCAACGGTAGTTTCACAGCGGCAAGATCTATTCCGACAAATTTCCATAAGACCACTGCGTCAGCAGGCAAACTCCTGAGCTAAAAATGACGGCTATTTTTTTAAAAATGCTTCTCTGCGAATCTTGCGATTCTAAATGTGATCGCGAAGAAATATTCTATGGCGTATAAAAAGGGTGGCCCGGCGCGGAAAAATTCGGCCCGGCCAAGTGCCTACTTCCAAACGAGGCCATTGCACTTTACACCCTCTCTCTTTCTTTCCGCATTACCTCTTTCTTGCTTACGCGCAAGCTGCATCATGAACTGCAAAGCAACTGCACACGTACGGATGGACGACCCGGGTTCGTGCAACACCCCGGGCGAATTCTCTTTCTCCCTCGGACCGTCCATTCAAGCCTTTTATTTTCCTGGCTACGTGTACGCGAATGAACCCCCTATCCCGGGGTGGCGTGTCTACGAGAACCAGTGCTCTCCCCGAGCTGACCCAATTTTTTCACTCATGACGCATTGTCCACGCGAACAATTGGCCTCTTGCACGTGAATAGTATACAGACCGCGAATCCATGATGTTTCGAAGGAGTCAGAATTGGATAACCATGCATATATAATTGTCTCGCAAATGCTTGAATTATTATTTTATATGCAATAATAATATTAAAAAAAAAAAAATGTATATTCAAATATATATCCCGTTCAGAGATAGCTACTCTCACAAAATTCGTAAACAGCGTCATGTGTAAATTAAATGTAGGTCGTAAAAGAGCTATGCTATGCTCCCTACTTATATTTTGTTCGTTTAAAGCATTTATTATTTCGTTTACAAAATCCTAACATTTCTGGGATATACATGTGTTGCTCGTAGCTTATTATTGCTTTGCAGAGTTTTCTTAATGTTCACGTGCAAGTATTTCGGGGATCCTCCTCGTTTACCGGCATGCCACTGGCCCTGCTCGCCAAAAGCATTTCTCTCCATCGCATTTTGGGAGAAATGGCTTCGCCCTCTAATTCCCCGCGCGCGCGCGCTCGCGTCTCCCGACTTCCTCGTATTTTCCGCGCCGCTGTATGGCGTCTAATTAAAGTTTAAAGGAAATGTATAATTTCACCGAAATTAACTCGGAAATGCCGCGTACGTAACGTTTCACTTTGTTGCATTAATTGCCTTCACCGCGTCACGATACGCTAATTAATATCTCCTGCATACATAAATTAACCACGTCACCGCAAATAGTTAATAGCTTATCCACAGGTCCGCAAGCCTGATTAAAAATAAACTTTAACTTTTTACGCGCGAGCAATGATTGGCTGAATCGTCATCGTAAAGCTGCGTGTCGCGATTTTTAAATCCAGGCAAGTAGGTAGCGACAAAAAAAACGATGCAAAATTATATATAACTTGCATTTGAAAATTATTACCTACGGCAATGCAAAGCTTTTCTCTGCGCGCTTACAGCGGTAGTAGTAATTTTAACAAGCACAATCGTGATGACGAAAGTTAGAATAATTCATTCAACTTTACCTACATGCAAAATTTCAGATATGGTATAAACGATTACATCGTAAAAATAACCCTCGACGCTCATATTGTATTAAAACGTTAATGTAAAGTCTAGCAAGCTATATTAGAAAAATCTCGAGTATTATTTTTACCCGATGTAAAGTAGATATACTGTTCAACGTAACGAAATAATAAAAGTTTTAAGTATGCGATGTCGAAAAGTTACCGTAATTCTGTATTAGTTTATTCCGGCAAATTATTTCGGCTACAAAATCGGCGAAGCGCGCCTGAATGTGCTATTCCGAAAATTTTGAGGCCCAGGACGATCTAAACTTAGAAGGGCAAGTGCGCATACCGTAATCGTCGCCAACGCTGCATCGTGCTATGCATGGCTCGCTCATTGCACCGCAACCTATCCGACCTATTCACCGCATTGCAACTGCAGCTACCATATATCCACCCTGCAAGAAGGCCATAGAAAGACGCGTCCAACGATTTTCGTTGTTTCATCGACATTGCAACACACGCCTCTCGCCGCCGTTTTCTTCCGGCTTTTCTATTCACAGATTTCTAGCGCACGTTGGTATATGACGTCTCTCCGTCCAACGACTCGTCCATTTTTCTTTTCTCTTTGCCATATCGACCGCAAAATCCGACAACACATACGTACTACTCGGGATTCGGTCGCCGCGTTTGAAATCTATGCCTCTCTTTATTTATGAGTTTAAATAATTTATTTATCATTGCTGTATTAATTCATTATTTATGGGCGCATGCAAGATTATATAATAATACAACGCGATCGGAGTTTAAATCGATAATACAACTCAACCAGCGTGCAAACCAATTCTTTCGGTCACCTGATTTTACGTTCGCCGTGAGATGACGATAATATTATTAATTTATGTGACATATAGTTGTACAACATATTAATATTATGCTGATCGTAAGTTGAGAGAGCGAGAGAGAGAGAGGAGCTAATTATTCACGTCAAATAATAATATATAATTCATACCGCGTAAATAATTATGTTTGTTAACATCAAGAAAAGATTGCCGGAACGTTTCAATGTTTTATTGACGGCGCGTAATTTATAATTCAAAATGTTTAATGTATAAATCCATAATGTTATATGTATGTTTTCAGCATTTAACACATTTTTCCAAAGAATAATTAACGAAGACCCAGCCAGTTTTTAACGAGCTTTTAGTACCTGCCGCGTTCCCTCTCCAGCCGTAATCTCGAAATTTCATTAGCATAAGAAAGCTCGAGATAATGTTACTTTGTTGGTCGTGTTATCCGCGGATGCATCGAACTACACCCGTTACACCAAGTTTAAATCTGCTCGCTTATTGCCGCATTACCATAATGCCGTGGTGTGTATGAAAAATGGGGCAACGCAGAACGCGTTCTACGGCAATTTAGATAAATTTCCTGGATCGTAAATTACGGTCGTCTCATCTTTGCAAACGTCATATTTCACACCTTTCTCATTACAATCCCGTAATTTATAATCGCCGTTGTTACGTTTATAATAAGTATATTTAAAACAATTGGTTTCTTCTATTGCTCCATATAATTCGTGCAATAAACGGCTGTAAATCTCACGTGTAGAATAAAAAGCTGCGCCACGACTTCGTGAAACCTTTCGCGCCAAAATTGCTCTCCCTTTAAAGGCCACTTTGCGATTAAATCGGTCCGACATAAATTCCATTCGCGCAACCAATCACACAGAATATGTTATTGCATTTATACGAGCTTCGTACTTAAATAATAAGATCAGAGTTTATATCTTGGGATAAATCTCAAAATTAATCATTGCTTGGTGCATCGAAGTTGTAATTGCCAGAATATTATGTATAAGTACAGACATGGGCCAGCCGCAAACGTGACTCGCTTACATTTAGATCGGAAGTACTATTGTCTGGATTGGTTTGGGACGCGCTGCGGCGCCAGTAGGATTTCATTAATTGCGAAAGCAAATTGGGAGGTAACGAGCTCGATGAAATATTATGCGCTATAACGACGCGAGTGAATGCACGGTCTGATGACGTGACGTAACCGCGCGTTATTTCCTCGTCGAATGACCGACCTTTCGCCGCTGATCAACGTAACGTAACGCACTCGTATTATTTTCATCTCGAAGAATTTACGATTAGCGGCGATCGATAATTAGTTCGAGAAAATTTAATAATCACGATAATTTTTGTAAGTTTTAATTAGAAATTCTTTTGGACATTGTTCGGAAATATAATCTATCTGTACTTTTTTAATTGCCTCAGTTCATCCGATGATCTTTAAAACTAAATAAAAAGAGTCTTATTGTAAGGAAATAAAAAATTCCTTATTAAACTGTTTGAAATGTCGTTGCAAAATTTCAAGTTGATATTATTTAATAATACCATTACGTTTTAAAATATTAAATAAAATATATATAATGACACTTTTATTTGAATTTGTAAGACGATATCATGTATACCATAGCAGTTGCTACTATCTCTAAAGCTTGACATAGATATAGCCTGCCTGAATTGAGATCACGATAGAAGTTAATATGGTAGAATTGTGCCAGACACCTTGATAACCGTGATAAGAGACCATGTGTGTCATAAAATTTCTCATTTTAATTTAAGTGCGCCATATTTTTGTATTCTTCTAATAAAATACATATACGATAATAATTTTCTATATGACATTAACGTTCATATTTTGTACAAATAGATAATATATAATTAAATATATATAGATATACGATAATCTATATTTATAATTAGACAAAAGTATAAATTACCGGTATTATCTCGAGTGTAAATAAAACCGAGCGCAGGGCAGTTATAAGATCGTAGTATTTTTTATTACCTCAAGTGTAAAAGGAAATTATAGTTACGAGTGACTCCAACGTTTACAGCATTACGCGAACCCGACTTGCATGAGATACGTATACAATGCATAATACGGAAGCAAAATGGGTCTCTCTTTCTCACGCATCTTGCACGCGGCTCACAATTTATGCTTTAATATTCGCGCATTCCTAAGAGCAATGTTACACGGCTCGTTGAGAGAATCCTCGCGAATTTTACCGTCACGCCGTATTCGCAGGAAGTATACTCTCGAGTGACATAACGCCAGGGGTTAATACTGCGAGCGGGGACAAAATATGCCGGGCTCATTCTTTCGTTCGGGGCTGTCGGGCAGCTCTGTCGTGTCGCAACCATTTATGAATTAATACGAAGTTGCACGCGCGAGTAATACCTCCACCACCTTACCTCGTACATACATTATTTTTATCGTCCCCCATAGACGCGCGGGTGCACGCGCACGCGAAATAGCACGGGCGACTTCAGCGATTTAAACATCCATTTTCGCGTGATATTAAATAACGCTGCCGTTGTCTACATGCAAACGGCACGAATTTACAATATAACGCCAGTCGTTGTATAAGATTGTGCAAAAAAAGAAAAAATAAAAAAAAGGAAAGAAAAATCTTGAAAATAATTCCTCCTATAATTTTCTCAATACAGCTCAATCGATGGAAAATAATGATTAATGCACGATGTTGCGATAACCCCTCAGTGACTTGCCCTCAAAGATAAAAGTTGCAAATGTAATGCAATTAACACGTGTATGGTTTCCCCGGTGCGATACGATGAAACACGCATGCCATCGCGACTCTGAATTTTATCGAGCAAACTGAGTTAGATTCAAGCAGAATTTTTTATTAAATTCACCAGCTTTTAAGCACTTTCGGTACGCAAACAAGAAACATAGAGCAATTATTCGCTAATTGGATGGATTGATAGCGAATTTCGAACACTCTGCCCGCTGCTTGATTGGCTATTGGAAAACAATAGTGTCGCGTCTAACTCCGTTATCGTTTATAATTAATTGTTTATTTCGTATAACGTGTATTTTGCTGTTAATGCATTAATCCATTTGACCAAAAACAAAATTAATCTCGCTTGATAAACGCATTGCAAAATTGTTCATATCCATTGAAATGTTTCGGGGCAAAAATGTGCTGATCTTGAAACGCATCACGGTATACGGTAAAATTATTTTGTTTTCCCGCATTTCGTTAAATATATTTTGCATAAGCTGAACGCGCCTCGCTCGTGAATTGGAAAATTTTATCATTCGAATGCAGCATCGCTGCCGCGTTTGCGCAATTTTCAGCCAGGTGCTAAACGAAGATTTTCGAATTTACAATGTAACGAGACCGCATTTCGGAAGGATTTCCAGGCGTATTGCAATTTTTAAGACGGCCGAATGAGAAAACGGTAGCCGGCATCTAAACTGTAGATTGGTAAGGTTAAGCCCTGAGTACTTGAAAGTTCTCAGACGAGCCTGATAACCAAATACTTTAATACTCTCGCTTGCAAAGTTAAAACTCTTATCGGCCGAACTATCTCGACAACTTCGTTTCAAGGTAGGAAGCTGGGAGGAGATCGAGACTAAAGGGCGCGCTGTGCTGTATAAAAGATGAAACGGACTCCGAGTCAATAAGGTTAAATTTTAAGATTCGGACTTTGTGCAATAAATATTACAAGTAAATACAAATTAAACAAATGCAAAGTGTTCAGCAAGAAATCTATCTTAAACGTAAAATACTTATATAAATCTCAGACCCAATATATTTTCAATCAAAATTGGATTAAAGACAATTTTCAATAATTGTAAAATTAAATGAGTATTATTTTAATGAATCTAAATTGATTATTCAATATTCATATAAGCTCCAATGAGAAAGATGGTAATCAGTTCAATAAATTAAGATTTCCTTTTACGTATAATTTTCAAATTTAAACCTTCAGAGCTTCTTTTTTTTACATTTTAATAGACTAGAAGAAATCATCTCTCTGTTATAAATTAACATGATGCATATATGCAATTACGTTTATAAATATACCACAGAAACATAAATAAAAAAAGAAGGAAACAGAAAGAGTCAAATCAGAATGAAAGAAGGGCCGCCTTCAGTATTTCTCTCGTTTCTGATTCTATTTCTCCGCTGAATTCCATAAAGCCGATACACCCATCTCTTCCTCGTCTCCCATATTTTTCCTCGCGCGGTCCTGCCATAGAAACTCGCGCGTTTTCCTCGAGCTGATATCGAGCTTTAGTCCTCCCAAAGGACGCTCGGTTAGCTTTCTGTCTGTAGCACTGAAAGCGCGCGGAGCGACCGTTTGTTTCCTACAATCTGCAGCGCCGTAAATTCGGTAAATATAAGAGATTCAACAATAAAAAGAGACGGGGGAAAAGAAAGAGGAAACGCGCGTTTCATCTTCCGTTTGTCTACCATCCTTCTTCCCTGTCTTTCCACGACAAAATAGAGCGTTCGTTTGCCCTGCTCGTACCATTTTGCCGCGCCGTAAGAACGCCGTTACTGACAAACAGCTGTAAGAATCACGCGTTATATGGGAAATGCGTTCGATACTCTTGAAAGCTCGTCTTTTTTAATTGACAATCGTCCCCGTTCATTCGCTCTCCTTGACGAAGCCGCTTTGCTAGCTTCTGTAAATTTTGCGAAGCTTTTTCGTACTTTCGCCTCCTTTTCCCAATCCCTTCTGCAACTCCACTCGAGATTGCTCTTTTCCCAAAGGCCGCCCAACGGCGCGCGTTCTCTCGGTTTTCTCCTATCGAGCGGAGCGAAGTCGCCAATAAAGGAGAAAGATCTATTTTTCTCTTCGTCCTGACGAGGGAGGCGGACGCAACGATCTACTGTTCGAGCAACATGACAAATCCCAGGGCCGTGGGGGTAATTCAGACGATTACTAGCTTCGTCATTTTTTACTGCAGATTGTATTATCAATGCGAAATGCCGGCGACGACGCCGAGCGATCGTCGAATCAAGAGAAATGTCAACCTACGGATTTTTACGGACTTCGCCAAATCGCGATCGCATTTTCTTTTTCGAGTCTCCTCGACTGCACATCGCAACGGGGAGCA
The DNA here is from genome assembly GCF_019399895.1 of Cardiocondyla obscurior. Lineage (NCBI taxonomy): Eukaryota > Metazoa > Arthropoda > Insecta > Hymenoptera > Formicidae > Cardiocondyla > Cardiocondyla obscurior. Next base: position 1,172,658 of record NC_091881.1, read on the forward strand.
TTTCCGCGCGCGAGCTTCCCTCGCGGAAGCGGTTTGCCTCGTAAGCGAGAAGCACCGTTTGTTTCCCCACAATCTGCAGAACTGTAAATTCTGAGCGAGTGGCGTGCACGGCACCGGGCGCTCTTGCAAGATGGAAATGGCTCTCGGCCGAATGTAGAGAGCGGAAGAAGAACCTCCACCGAGAGCACAGAGTCAAAGCACAACTCGAAAACGGTGGTACGCGAGGAGAGCTATTCTGGAGAAGGGATACCTAGCTAACCGGGGGCTGGCGGCCTCCTGGGGAATCAACCGATCTCCCACGGACAGCTCCCTGTGGTTCCTGACGTACAATCGCTGCCGCGAGCTATGGGATTTCTGAGATACCGATCGCAGGGCCACGGTTATGCAAGAAACATATCGTAAGACTCGTAGCGCTCGCTTGATCCTACCACTTAATACCACAATTCTATCAAGAGTTGATTAGACTAAAGTTTTATTAGAAATATCGATTTTGTCGCACGCAGATATTTTCTTAAGATTAAAATGAAATATGTATCTATCATTAATATTATATATACGTATATAATTTTGTTTTAATTTTAACTGTATTAAATATATCATAAGATACCGTAAAATTAATGTATTTTCAAATTTAATTAAAGCCCACATAAAATGATTTTGTTAAAATTAAATAAAATCTTTTACTTAATACATTAAACAACAACGTGTACGCGTATATATTGAGTGTCGGTATATACAAATATCAGCTCACTTTTCGCTGGATTAAATTACTGTCCTTTGCGCAATATGTGACGATTATTTATGACCGTAATTTCTCCATTTCTAAATAAAAATACATCGCGATGAAGTACGCCGTGCGTACACTCCACTGTTGCGTGTTAAGAGACATACGTATCACGCATAATAGTTTGGATTTTTTTTCTAGAGGATTGTGCACAATGTCAAAAACGACGAGCGTAATTTTTTATCTCTCATCTCTCCGTTCTCTCCCCTTTCTAGTACTCCCAGCAGGACTGCGCATTTCCCGGGCCATGTTTATAGGAACCTTTTTTTTTTTTTATTGTTTTTATTCCTGAACGAGCCCCCAAATGCAAACGGAATTACGACTCACCCCCGATCCCATGACTCATTCTACATCCACGATGAAATGCTTGCTCGTTCGAAAGCCAGAGGGTTGAATGTGAGATTTTCATGCAATCGTCCATGGGAAATCCATGCCTATTGTTTTTCAGATTGTTTTTCAGAAAATTCTCGCGCAAGGTGTGAAATTGTGATGTTAAAAACAGGCGTGTGCGTTCACAGACCGACAATTCCAATTAAAATGCCCAACCGTGATATTATCGATAAAAGGAAAATATCTATCACATGAATTATCACGTAAATTAGAATCATAGTCGGCAATTTTTAAGCTCTACCTCTTTCTTTTTCGTTCATTGGTTTTTCTCTTTTTTAATTTGAAAATAGTTTTTGGACGTAACATTAATACTATGATCGTAAATCTTATAATTATACACTTTCTATGTAAAAATGTATTATAAAAAGTAACGAGTATATAATTATGTAACTATAAAGGTAAAGTAATAATAAAGATTTTTCTCAAAAAATAAAATTACGGTATGAACGTTAATTGCTGAAATGCAATACGGGAATATTTTTTTTTCTTTTTTTCACGTAAAAGATAAAAAGTTATTTCCAGCTGATATCAGACGATCAGGTTTGTCTCGCGTAAACGCATAGACATTAATAACCTCCCTGAGCTCACGAACTCAGCATGAAAATCAATATTTCAATTATACGGTTTTATTTTACTCGTAATGTCGAAGTCTCTAGCGCCGCGCATCGCGCGTGGAATTTGTAATTGAAAAACGATAGCAAACGCGCAAGCTGCCTTTATTTCATTATAAACCAAAATGTATGGAACTGGTTTTTCAACAAGCACACACCGACGGCACACGTGCATGCAAATAATAAATATCGATTCGGCGCGGTAATTATTATTTTACGCGATACGCTTTGGATCCGGCAGTAATTTCTGGGTACGTCATACCGGATGCGTCGCGCATAATTACTAGATAATATGCATCATTATAGAATAATAAATTCTGCTAATTTCATTATTCGCGTTATTCATTTTCTTCGCGGAAGCATTTCATCATCGAACATATTTTTGTCTTATTTCCATTACGTCTTAACGTATGTATACATACATGTGCGCGCGTGTATGTGTCCGCAAAATATAAAGCATACGAAAGTATTTCCGTCCTCCGATGCCACCCGCATTCTACCTCGAAGAACTTCAAAGGCAAAAGTACTCTCGGATAATAAATAATTAAATGCATGAGCCATATGGCGTCGCCGTATGGCGGAAGACATTTCGTTAAAATATGTAAAGCTACCCGGTAGATCTGCAAGACGTGCAGACCGTGCAACATTCCGACATGACGGGATAAGAAAGGTCACCTGGAGAGTTGAAAGAATTATAGCACCTTGCTTGATAAAGTAACGCCAATAAATGAAATTGCTTCGCCAAGATGTACGAAATTAATATTTAATTAAACGTGAAAGGTGCGGAAATACTTTTGATCCTTTCGTTACGGATATATAAACTGCTAAAACTTTAACGTTTAAATAAATTTCAATGTAGATAGATCACATTTTTTAAATTATTATGTAGATAAATTGAAACTATATTCGAATAAACTCACATCATGGATTTATAATTAGACAGGAAATTGTAATTTGCTGGATTACACGACCAACACCTTCTTATTAGGCACGGGTTAAAAGCTGTTTCATTAAAACCATTCTGCCGAACAATTTGCATTATTCATGACCGAGATCGTGTCTTCGTGACCAATCGGCTTGTGCAGCGAGACAATATAATCAGCCTCCGTTCGCGAAATGCGTTTAATTAAAAGGAAATGCTTACTGTGTTAAATCAAAAAATATACATTGCGCAATCAAAATCTATGATTAATCTTTTTCGAATATTATAAAATTGAAAGCTTTCACAGTTATATTATGGAAGTTACAATATCCTATTACTTTTATTAAAAAAAAAAAAACTAATAAAAATATATAATTATAAAACGACGTTATAAGAAATATATTTAACAAATATTTGTGTAAAAATAAATGGTGTATGCAGCGTTTATCACGAGTGAAGGGAAACGTACTACGCGTGACGCTATAGGTACGTTAGATGGACATCAAAAGTTTTTTTTTTTTTTTACTCGAAATTCTCGTCAGATTTGGGAAAACAAATTTCCGCCGACGGAAATGTTTCAATACCACGGTGTTACCTCTAGCATAGCATTGCTGCGTGCATTTAAGCACCCTATTTCCCGCTTATTTATACCAATTCGCACACGATGTATTTGGGTAAATGTGTTTGTCCGCGTGCGAACTGATGTGCACGGCAGTCACGCGGAAATTATTTCAAGAATGACTAGGGAGGAAAAATCAACTCGCGCCATTGTCCAAATGCTTTTCGCTATTAAACCATAAAATTACACCCCTGTCTGGAAAAATGGTAAAAAAAACTTCAAAATTCCACCCCTTGCTGGTTAAAAAAAAAAAAAAAAAATTGTATTGGTATTTTGGGATGCAATTCTTGGTCGAAAATGCGAATGCCGCTGTCTGAGTATCCGTAGCATCACATGGAATTCGATCGAAACGAAATAAACTGGCATTGCAGTAGAAAAAAAAATCCCGGAAAACATTCTCCCTCGCAAATTTATTTTTACAGTTTACGCGTGAAATTCCCACGACCGCAGATGCGGTGCAATTTACGCGTGTTAGTCTCATTTGGAGACATGTGCGGTATTGAAGATATACGCAGTTGGTAAGTTTTATATCTTTACAAGCACAGGTTGCATGCTTTATCTTCAAATTATTGTTAACAATAAAATTGTAAAGTGAAAAAATATAACAGTAATTTAAACAAAAAGTAATTGAAAGAATATTACGAAAGAAAAAAAAAAAGAAAATAAAAAGAAAAAAATTAAAAAAATTGTAAAAGGAATATATTACAAAATTAAATAAATTGCGAGTTTCAATCAGGTCATTTCATTTTCACTTTACTTTCTCCAATATCTACAATTTATTCATCGGCGCTCTTTCTTTCACGGTAAAAATGAAAGCCGTCAGAGTTTCGCCGTTCGATAACTGCGATTAATTATTCGAATGCATTGACCTGCTCGGAAACTCTCTTTACCAGGCGCGATTGATTCGTCGATCGCAATTTCTTTCGTCCGGTGGCCTAGCGATCGGGAATATTTTAATACGAGTAATTTTAACAGAGCGCCGATCGATGGTAGTGTTTTAAATTAAAGAAACTTCGGTCGGCGAAAAGTTTCACCTCTTCTCCTCCACCTCGGAAATACGCGCCTGAATGGGGACAAGACCAGCTTCGATCAAAGAAAACTCTTCCAGCGATTTCATCTGAACTCGCTGCTGAGAAATCGGACGTGGCGGGAAAAGAAAAAGCGAGGTAACGAATCTGCCTGATTCAACGCGGGCTTCGACTACTGCATACGCCGTGCCTCACAGAAGCGTGTTCCACTTCGATGTGGCACGCCGCAAATCCGTAAAGCCCAAATCCCAGAGAGTCCCCCGCGGATTTGTCGACGTTGCGACGGGGATGGACGGGGATGGAAAGACTCGGTTAGACAGAAAAAGCTAGAAGGAATGCAGTCGGGCGCGCGATTGGAAGCGCCATTTGGATAACTTTGGAGCAAATCCGCGTATGTCATCGACAAATATGCAATTTTAGATAGCCTTCCGAAACGTTTCTCGTTAAAGCACATAAGAAATCACTCTGAATTTTTTATCATATCCGGTTTTCTTTTTTTTTTTTTTTTTTGAACTAATGTATTTATTCGTTCTGTGAGAAATATCAGTGAGAAAACTAACGAATCAACAATTCCATCGCTTATTTAAGTATTTTAACAACTCATAATAATTTTAAGAATTTGAATATCTGAAATAGCGATTAAAAGTAAAAACTCGTTAGGTAATTTCAGAAATTTTCGTATAATGAGATTATTTCTCTCTTCTCATTGCACAAAATGGAGATTAAGGAAAGAAAAAGAATAAAATTCGTGAATATTATTAGAGCAAAACTGACCATCTTTTGCATTATTTGCAAAAAAGAAATTTAAATAACGTGAAAACCCGATTAACGTGAGCCACTTCTGTTATTTTAATCAATTAAAAAAAATAATAATAGTAACTGTAATAATTTGCAAGTAATTTAAAAATAATTATACGCTATTCGATATCAAACGAGCTTCAATAACGTTGCGTGTTGCGCGTTGTTTCAAATACACTTCATTGTTAATTGTAAATCAACCGCTTATTTTCTAATCTGGCGCTAAAGGGCAATGATTCCTATACGGCATAGAGAAGTATTCTCTCCCGCGGGAAGTGAAAATAGAGCGCGATAAAGATGTAAAGTTATGCATAATATTCACTTCCACTTATTTCCATGATGTCTCTTCTCTTCGCTCTTTTCTCCGTTTTCCCTATCCTTCTCTTATCTCGCTCTATCGTTTACCTTCTCTCTCTCGCGATTCGACTTGATCTGACCGCGTAGGGCTTTCGGGGATACTCAGGCAAATTCAAACTTTCTTCAAAGTGATTTTTTTCAATCAACGCCTCTTGAAGGACTCCCACCTCGGGTTCGTTCGTGCCTTCATCGAATCGATCTTTTTCCTACCTTCCTACGTTTTTCTTTACCGGTGACTTATCCATTCCCACCCGTTCCATCTTCCTTTGTCTGGAGAGTAATAAAGTTAGCGACTTCCGATGGCGGATTCAACTGATTTCGCTCGGTATGCGTCGAGTGCAAACGAACGCGTCACGTCGCACTTTTCCGCAGATATATCTCGGCGTGATATATCGTGCTGTAAATTTTTCCGTGGGATCGGCCGGTTGGCCGTGAGACAAGAAATATTTCAAAACGTACGTAATTACTCACGAATGTAAATAAATTCGCGGAATAAAATTTTTATTCACGTATGTATACCTAACCGATTTATGCCACGTTAAAAGAATAAAATAGTCAAATAAAATCGTGTAAATTTTAATTGTTAAGACATTCGGCTTTAAATCTCCCGAAATTTCAAGAAAATGGCAGCGCTATGCACCGCAAATGCTGCAATATACTGCGGAATATATACGTTCTGCACAGGTAATATTCAAATAGTATATGAAATTTATGTGCATGTGGCTGTACAGATATGATCAAAGAGATCCAAAACAATGGGATAATCAAAGAGATAAATCAATAATGGAAATATATCACATTAATGTAAACGTCGAGATAGAAAATTATTTTCCGTTTTACTGTACATGCATACGCTGCTACATGGCTATTAGTGTTTAGTGAAATTGGTGCATGGGTGAATGCTCGATATTACGATATTAGACGATACTACTGTGTATGCAGGGGTCCAATATTGCACATGAAGCACTCATCCGTGAACCACTATGTATATATGGTCTAATATTGCACGTGGCATATTCGTCCATGCACCAACATCAATCACGCCATCAATTGAACTCTAAAATTGATAACTTTCTACGGGTTCACTTAATCGCATATTTTGTTATAAAGCCGTAGAAAAAAATAAAATAAAATAAAATAAAATAAAATAAAATATGTTCTCGCGGATTTCCCATACAATTTCAATAAAAAGTAAATACACGATTACAATGATAATAATTATAATAGCTTTGCTACTATAATAATTTTTTTTCTATTAATAAAAAATTAAATTATGCGTTCTTATGTGCCAATAACATTTACGCGTGGCACGTGCCGACAGTGCGAGACTACAGCGGGAGAATTACATTGGCACCGAGTGCAGTCACATTCTGCGTCGAGTCCCAAGAAAATTTTTCCGCGAAGTAATCCTGGTTACGTCACGCGATAAGACCCAACTAGAAGAATATACGACGGCGTAAAGTAAGCGGGGCCGCCAGAAGGGCGCAGAAGATTCATTTAAGACTTATGAAGAAGTCCACCCCTCTCTATGAGAATCGCCGTTCCAACCATTCTTAGCTACCCCCAGCCCCTCGAAAACTCTCTCATTCTTGAACTATCGTTCGTCCTCGCGCAAGCACAGTAGTATAATAGAGAGCCATCGCCCGCCGGTGAAAGTTCACCGGCGAAAAGTTCGGATATTTTATTCGGTACCCGGAATAACTTTTAATATCTCGGTTCTAGGTTTATGCCAGAAGAGAGGGTGGAAAACGGAGAACACGAGAGAACGTGAGATCGGCCTGGGTTACAGGTGAAAGGGAGTGCGGTGAGAGTAAGAAAGAAAAAGAAAGAGAAAAAGAAATAGAAGAGAATGAGAAAGAAAGAGAGAGAGAGAGAGAGTAACTCTCGCGACTTTTTAACGTCGGCGGGCTGACGTCGCGCTTCGCCAAGCTTTGTGGACTTTTAATGAAGAGTTCGGGCTCGCTTATTGGTTTCAGCGAGCGGTGACGGCGGCGGAAAACTATTCGCGGGCGTTCACGCGTTTTATTACTTACTCTTCGTGCAAGACCGCGTATATTTTTCGAGCAGACGAGCGAGAATCACCGCCACCAACGCGTGGCCGCGTCACGAGAGACGCAATATTATACAGTTGAAATGTTAACTAGTTCGGAACTCGACCGTACTGCCAGGACTACCTCCTTGCGGCGGCAAGTTTTGCCAAGTTTACGCAGGCGGTAAATTGTACGCGATACATTGTACCGAGTCCCCTTGAGTCTTCTATTCGAAGTTGTTCTGAAGAACTTGTACAGTTTCACCGATTTTTTTCGAAATATATATAGCGTATATCAAATATTCGTCAAGAACGTGTTTGTTTCTTTAAAAAAAATTTGAAAAAAAATTTTTTCCAGCTATTCCACGTACTAAAATTACTTTTTATTCATATTCTTCTTCTAAAAATATAAAATTCTTGCATTTGCAGTAAACAATGCGTTTTAAATGTTGCGCATGTTGAATTAAGGCAACAGAAAAAAAAAAATGTAATAAGTAACATTAAAAAAATAACGTTGAGCTTGAGTTAAAATATTTACCAAATGACATAATGGCGTCAAACTCGAAAAGGAGCGGCAGTTTAACAAATTCAGAATGTAATCACAAGTTCGTGGGACTCCTTAGCCGCTGCTTAGTTACGTAGTCCGCCGGCGTGTCCCGGCAAGTTCGCTTGAGCAAAGTTTCTAATCCGCAAATCGTTGCCTAATATACACGCGGCAGCCTAGGTGATGCATGTTTAAGGTGGATAGTTTACGTCGGAAACTTTAGGCTGTAATTCTTGCGCGAGAACAATACGCGCGACATATGGTACGTAACGCGAAGGTCAAGATGTGAGGGGAATCTCGTAACATGCCATGTTGTATAAAGTTAACCAACAAAATTAATTATCTCTGATTAATTTATAACCGGTTTAAAAAAATCTTCTACATTTGTATATCGCACTTATTGTGTTGTAAATATTTTTTTTCCCCGTCTAAATCACTTAAAGATATCGATTCCTTGACGTACTAAATTAAATTAAATAATAAATTTCCAACAAATCGTACTTTAAACTAATTACATTCGCGAAACGGGATAGAAGATATAATTTACAGCCTTGTATTTTTAAATGGTGAATCCGCGCCAAGTGAATAACTCGAATTGTGCAATTTTCACGTACTCGGAGAGCTATTTATCAAAAATATCGTCACGTTCCCTCATATATAAGTCCATTCGCCGTTCTCCCTAGCCTGCATGAAATAACCTGAGAGAAGAGCTCGCGCGACGAACTCCCATGCAAATTTTACTTTCCCGCTTTTAAATTTACTCCCTTAAGTTCGCGAAGAATCGCGCTCCTTGATTTTATTGTTCCACAAGGAGCGAGAGAAGCACCGGCGACTGGAACAAAGGAGTTGATCTTTGATGCGGTGCGCCTTTCTTCCCGTCGCCTCATTCTGGGGACGACGATATTTGCATTGGAGCCGCGAAACCGCCGTGAGAGATCGGAATTGCATCAAATTTCATTGGAAATGCGCATTTAAGTCGTGCCGCCTCAAGACATAACGAAGGAGGAAAGGCGAGCCTGTCATTACGCAAATTTAAGGCCGGACTGTATATAAAGGAAGACTCGCGCGCAACAACTCTACACGCTCGCACTTTCGAGTCGTAAAGAAGCACCCCTGTATTAAAACGCATTAAGTCCACCTGCCGCGTAGTTCCGCGTAGTCCACACGTAACGGTGTTTTACTGCTGATGCTAAAAATTTAATAAGCTCATGCAAATGAGAGCTCTTATGTAAATCTGGGAAATTTCACGGCTAACCAGACCGCCCAAATCGCGGTACATATTTTTCACGCGCGTGAGATCCTGATTACGACGATAAATTTTGTCAGTTTAACGAAAACTTACGAGAAAGTGACACTGTGCGTATGCACTTCTAGTACGTCTCACTTTTTTATTCGAGCAGGAAGAAAGCCTAGAATTTTTAATACTCTACGTATCAGCCTTGTACTTTAACGTTCTTGGCATTAAGAAATAAAAAAAAAAAAAAAAAATTTTTTTTAATAGCGAAATATACAATGTTATTAATTTTCAGAATTAAATAGATCTCTATTAAAAAAAAAATTGCTTCAATAGAGAAATAATTAAGATGCAAGAGTCCCGTGTGAACAAACGACTATACTAATTAGAGTAATTAATCGGGTTTCTTATTGCATACACATTTCCGCGACGTTGCGTTTAAGAGTACAACTTAGCGGGGCATAAATCACGCGGAAGAAAAATTTGACGTTGGAAAGACGAGCAGTTTCTCGGTATACGTACTTTATCCATGCCGGCGGAGGGTAGCAGTCGGAGGGAGTTCGATCTCTCGCGGCGCGCTGGCTAAGTTACTTGATCTGTTCTCTCTAGCCGGAGTCCCGTGATAACTTTGTGATGGCTGGATAAGGATTTTGTGCCGGGTAGCTACGCGCGTTAGTGAGAAAGGAGAAAAGACAGAGGGCCCGGGCTTAAGTCGGGCAAAACTTTCCAGCGTCGTGGAAACTCCGCGTTCGCGGAGGTGTTACGAAAGTCGTATATCCGCGAAATGATACCGCGCCTCTTGTTACTTCAACAACGAGAACGGCGGTGCTTCTTTGCGTTTATGTGCTTTACGATACGGCCGGGCTATCGCGTCGCGGGTAAACACATGTTTCGAGAGAAGAGAACCGGAGAATCGATTGACTATTCGCATACACCCTGCAAACGGTTTCGCGACCTTATGGCGCGTAAGTCTGGAAATGATTATGGCCCGGGTTTTATTAATTTAGCGTGATACGCAACGAGGAATACGATTTCTTTGGGCAATCTGATTTTATTCTCAACGTTATCGAGCATATATGTCGTTTTGTTAAGGCGTAACATTGGCGAGCGATAAGACAGAAAATTTGGAAACTATGTACCTCATTAATTTTTAATTAACTCGATCTTCGTCTAAATTACTTTAAGAATCCTGGTCGCTAAATATTGTATGACGAAGTAGTCGCGTTAGTTCCGTAGTGACATTTAATTGTACAGCAATGTATTGTGCAGTTAAAAGGAAAAAAGAACGCTGCGTCACAAGTAACTCGAGTTTATGGTAACGGCAATAAACGGCGCGTGTATACGACAGCTACGTGTGTGGCGCGGGCTTCTTGTTTGAACGAAGTACACGAAAACGTGCACGTCCGTCGGTCCTTCGAAAGTTCCGAAAAAAGGAGAACGAGAACGTCGATACTCGATCTACGAACGACTGCATTCATGCTCGGTGTAGGGTACATTTAGCAAGTTGGGATGACGCGGCAGCGTACAGGACTCATTGAAAGTTGAAGTGTTGTTTCTTGTTTTACGAAGCGGAAAACTACTTAGGTGCTTAAGAGATAATTTGTCAGACGGAAGACCGGGTGGAGTTGCTACTGCGATTCTAACGGGACGGTGAGAGGAAATGCGTGTCGCTGCGCGAGTTTCTCTCTCTTTCTCTCCCGTTTTCCGCCTGTGTGCGCGTGCACTCGTGTACGTGTATGCATTTCAACCGTTTACTCCTTGACTCTACACTTCAATCATGCGGATCTCAGGAAATGACAGATCATTCTGACATCTCGAGAAGAGATCCGAGTATGTGTTTGTAGATCTCTTTGATGCTGTGTTTGAAGCCTAACTTCGCGCGCGCAAATATGTACATTACACTTCGGCGTTAACAAATAGTCTCATTTAAAAATATAAGCTCGTAGTTAAGTTCGAAGATTTTATTCGCAAAGAGAAGTCTTAAGGCCGCGAAATGTGCCGTATAATTTACAAATCCTGCGATATATTCTTATGTAATATTCATGCAATATTATTAACCTTTTTCAAAATGCACTCTTGTACAGTTATACGTATATATTATACAATATGTGTGTGCAGGGTACTCAAATTTTTCTCTACGATAAATATGACGTTAAAATCGCTGGGTCATTTCTTTCCTCTCGTAAGGCTTCTTTAAATCTTCTCGAAATCTTGTTTTATACTATTGCTAAGCATTCGTTTTGCATACGAATGGCGGTGACAGAAGTTTGTCTCTCATCGGCACGATTCAGCGAGATAACGGGCCCAGATTACAAGTTCTGGCAAAGAAAATTACAAGTTATACCCACCCACAACGGTGCGCGGCTTCGCTTCGGTGTATTACTTCTGTTTTCTTGAAAATGGAAGCGGATATGTCCCGGACGGCAGTCGGCAAGATTTTCATGAATATTCTTTAGCCGACACTAATGCGCTTTATAAATATGTATTAAAGCCGCGGATATCCCCGACAAATTAAGCTTTCCAGCTGCTCCGTAACCCTTCCTGTTCCTTTTAGCCGAGGCGTTACCGTCGGAAAGACGCAATTGGAATAATAATCTGCCGACGATCCGCATTGCGCCGATTCGTCGTCCGGAGGGACATTTAATATTCCGCGAATGCGTGTATATTTTTCTATTACCACCCCACGGCGCCTGGTATTACGATGTTATAATTAATCCGATCTGATTATAAGCCGCGTTAATGAGACATGCCAGCGGGGGCGACCAGAGTTCGTGCATGTGTCACGACGAAAATATCGTGTGTTGCATTTTATATTAGCGCTAGCGAGCCGTGCGCGTTCGTAAACCGCGGGCTTTCGCTCTCATTTGCGTTGCATGAACGTACCAACGTAAAAAGTATAGAATGTAAATATGCGAAAATCATGCAGATGAAAAGTGAAATTAATCCCGAGCTATGTGACACTTAATGAATCCTAGAAGCAAGATCTGATTGCGTTTTTAAACGATTGCGAACTACTTAATCGTTAGATTGATTATTATTATATTATAAACGTTATTACACATTTGACCTATAAACTATATAATTTTCTTGAATTTTAGAGTTTAAAAAGAATAAAAATATACCAAATTGCTAACGTGGTATGTTAAAACATAAAAAATTAAAAGCGAGAACGCTCGTGTTACGATGCGAACGATGAAATATTCTTCATACGATAACGGAGCGATATAAAATATGTACTCGTAGCAACTCTTTAATGAAGGAAAATTTACCCTCTGAATACCTTTAGAGCCTATAATAATCCCATACTGTGTCGTATTTCTGTCCGATATTTGATCGTAGCGCGTACGTTTTCTTCATTTCTAACTTCCGCTTCATGCGAAGCGTATAATAGCGTTTCTGTGGAAAAAAAATTCCGACTTTTCATATGACATAAGAATGGAAATCAGTCCGGGAGTAAAACTACATTTTTCATGAGCCATCGTAAAAAGCTAATCAGACATAAAATATAAAACAAACTTATGCGTGTTATATCTTTATATCACGCATGGATTTCGCGGAAACGGTATCGTAGATATTGAAATTATTATAGAATGAAGCGGCGCATCGCAGCTTTATTATATACGTAACTTTCATTCATATCATTTTCATAAAAAAATCGTATTTATACGACTGGGTTAAAAATTCCAATGAAATCGCAAGAGTCAGCAAATACGGATTCTACATTTGTAGGATAATCCGCTTCGGCGAATTCTGTCAACTACGTCAAACTCGCAATCCATTTTCTGTTGCATCGATTCGGATTTAGTTAGTTACCGGTGTTCGGACAGTGACACGTGTATCGTCCTACTGTCTATCACTGCCAAAAGGCGACTTGACATGGTCCCAGCTATAGACTGTTTAGTAGTCAATAAATTATGAGATATCGATGTTCCATACATATATACTACTACACATTGGACTAAAAGCTTTAAATCACGTCTGTATCCGTGGAAAAAGTTTGAGAAAAATGCGTCGTTCCGTTTAGGCATTTATTATCCGTAATATTTAAACGTGTATTACATCTTATATTCAAAAGTGCGAATACGAAATTAAAATTAAGATTTGTCTTTTAATAAGTTTCTTTTTTTATTTATTATAATACAACGCGCCGTTTAAGAAAATTCCTTCTCCGGTTAAAGTAAGATGTCGCTTATAAAATTCCCGCGTAATGTAATGATCCTTTTCGAGCAGTGGTTACATCCGAAATTGCCAAAGCGATGTATAACCGCGTATAGCAGAAACTTTCGCACGGAAAAGTCCGCGTAAAGTTTCAGTTTTAAAACCAATTAAGCCAATATAAACTTCGGGGCTATGTACTGGCGGTCTTCGCAAGCCGTAGCCGAGCTAGTTGAAGTAACCGAAAAAGATAACTGGCATGAACTCGATGCGATAACTTTCTAAATACTTAAGCGGTATAATCAAGCAAAATGCAGTCACTTATCTGGACAAATTACCAGAACTTCCTTATATCTTTAACAATTCTTTAACTTTACAAATATTATATTTTAGATACGCCAATAAAATGTTTGAATTTTATGAAGAACGATGAACTGCCAAAATATAATAATTAAAACCTTTTAAAGTAATTCTTTTGATTTAATTTCTTCGTATAATAAGACCCTAATAAATTACAATTTTATTAGAAATAACATTCATATTTTACCGATAAAAGCGATTAAGTAAATGCCATTCTTACGCAAAAGTGAAATATGCAACGATCCGTGTAATATAAAGTGATATATCGATGTCTACAGTGCTCGGATATCGTATATACGAGGTTCATAAGATTTTGACGAAAGTACGTTACTCGATAATTGGCATCAAACGAATTACGAACTTCTCACGGATCGGATTTCCTATTAACGCGGCCTTCGCTGCGCTTTCCACGGGCCAGAATTAATTTACCAATGATATCAACGTCGTATTAGTAATGCAATACTACGCCCCATGAATAATTTATGTTTTATTAACATATTATTGGCGGCTAAATAATGTAATTGACAAGTAACACACATAAATATATAAATGTGATGCATTTTCATTTTAATGACAAGTTTGTAAATGGAATATACTTGCGAAACTTGTTCAACGATAATTACCTTTCGAGACGTTAACGATATTGTTCAACAAAAATTATTAACGTCTTCGTATATGACCAACAAAATTATTTTATAAGTAATAATACTAAACTTAATAAAATATGTACGTGTGTATTATCAAATTTATCCGAGGAAAATTAAATAAATTTCCACTCGGGTAATATGCATGCTTCTAAAAAAAGAATTATTTTTACTATAAGTGTTTACTATAAGTGTTTTTATTTTCAATTTGCACTACGGATATCGATATACGTCGGTAAAGTTAACAGAGAAATAGATGAATTCATGAATAATGAGTGACTATTAATGATTTCCATTAAACCGCGAAACCCTCGATGGTTAAAATAAACCAATGTTTAAAACGAATTATTAAGCTGTGTGTTTAAATAAGCGCGATGCCATAAGCGGTAAAATTTGCTTTAATCAAGCAGGATTATTTAATTATATTGCTTCTTTATTACTGTGGTATTGGAATATGCAGATACGTGAGCATTAATTATTATTTTCTAAAGTATTACGCGTTGTATTTAAAAATATGTCCTGATAATGATGTACGTATAACGAGATAAAAAAAAAAAGAATATAGTTACATGCACTTTTAAATCGTGAAAAATATTTTTTCTTGATTTATTTTAATTTATGTTCGTTGTAAACAAGATCGCCTAGATACCATCTAGATCAAAACTGAAATCGACGTAGCTGAAGTTCTGAATTCTTTACGAGCTTAACGTGCAAAATTTGCAGAAAGCGATCTCTCCCGGGACAAAGGTCGCGGACTTTCTAGAAAACAGTTTCATGCGTTCAATATTAAACGCTATAAAGATCAAACGCATGCCGGATAACGCGAGATTTTCATTATATCAAGCGCATCGTTCTTTAGCATTAACAATATCGCTCAAGCACCTGCCGGCAAGAGAAGATTACCCTGATAATGCGTTTCCTCTATGAGAGTTTCAGTTAAGTAACATAATACGAAGTCTCCTGAGCCTAGATGTTTCCCATATGTCTTGTCATTGTCAATTAGTTGAAAGCTACAAGTTTGAAGCTTCAAATCCCTGAGTTGCACAGAAGATAAAGTGCCTCGAGGAAAATTATTTGCCGATACCGAGTATGTCTTTCAAAGGTAACAACACACTTTAACGTCGTTACGACAAAGCAACTGTACAATTTCAAAAATCGTGTCATTTCTTACATTATTTACAAGTGTGAAATGTGACTGTACGTTCAAATATAATAATTAACTTGTAAAAATCTTATATTACGCGAAATAAAATGTACATATAATATTATATGCGCAAGATAAATAATACATGAGCAACCATGTTCAACCATGACTTCATGTATGTTAATTATAGTATATTTAGTAGTCTTTTAATTATTTATTGACTAAAATAATTAGTATGCACGGTTTGGATATTTTGAAAGCACCTACACGAGCTGTGCGTAAACAAATTTAGTTGCAATATATTCACGAGTCCATATTTTTACGTAACGGATCGTTTTGTAAAGTCAAAAAATATTATGTTAAATGTGTAATAATATGCATATATTATATGTATACCAATGATTCAATTTCACTTTTACTGGCACAGTGAAATAATAGAGCAGAAATTCAAACTTAATTAATTTATCTTTTTGGTCCCGATTAATGCAAGTGGCACTACCGCTTTTATTTTGTATATTAAATAAACGTAATCGAAATATCAATGATTGCGAAATGTAAGTGGGACCGGCAAGGGACGAAACCAAGAGCAATTTATAACATGCGCCGCGGGATCGAGTCGACTCTCTCAATCTTTGGGCACGCTTAGCTGGATTACAAATCGTTTTGGTCGCTGATGTAGGCAGGCAGCCGGTCCCGCCTGTGCACGTACGATGTTAAGGCTTGTAACCAGCTATGGCGAGAGAACGAGAGAAGGCGGCCCGTGAGTAGCAAGACGACGTCAGATGGATGCCTCCATTAATTAGCAGCCATCTTACGGCATTCGCTCGCGGCTCTGTCATTCATTCGAGTCACTCCCTTTTATTGTGGCTTATCGTTACTCGCGAGTCGCGTTTTGTACGACGGAATTTGAAACTGATATCGCACGACAAGATTTAAGGGCTCAATGTTATTAATCAAACTTTCGGTTTTTCTTTTGCTAAAAAGAAAATTCTAACTTTATCAATTAGAAAGCTTATTTTATATCTTGTAAAATAATTGAACTAAAAATTTGATTTTGTTTTCAAAATAAACGTATCTTAAATTAAATGTCTATTTAATATTCATTTAATAAATGAATCGATGGCCCATGCGTCTCGCAATATCCGATTTATCGCAATTGCCATCGATACTATCAGCAAATTAACATAATACGAGTCATGAATTTAGCTGACCAACATATAGCCTAAGGTTAAATACGACAGTTCTAAAATTAGTGGACATTGCCTTGTCGGACCGTGGAATACGTGATGGCCGTATTAAAGTATAATTTGAGCACATCTGGATCTTTGATTGTATGCAATTTGTAGCGACAGCCCGCGGTCATGCGAAATTATTCGAGCGGACATTTAATGCGGATTAATTTCGTAAGAAATTTTCATGAAACACGAAGGAGCCATCTACCACATGTCAGATATCATTATTATCGATTTCTTTGGGCAATTTTGTGAATATCGCATGTTTTAGTTGTGAATATATCCTATCCCAATTTTTTTTTTTTTTTTCGAGAATCAAAAATTACTTCGCGTAGCCACTAACGCAATATGTCACGATCAAACTTTTTTTACCCACATGTCGCGCAAACATGTTTTGCGTTTGAGTCAATATAATTTCCATTTAAACACATCATCGTCCATGATACTGCTTTCATTAAAGATGTTGATCTACATATTAACTGTTTTCTATACATGGTTATTAATTATTCGTGTGATCTGATATAAATTTGCATGTCGAAAGACATAGTATTTTGTTAATATCGACCCATAAAAAAAACTAGAGTAAAAAGGAAACTATCAAAATTACGAGTCACGCTACTGCAATGCAAGTACTTTTCATATAGTAATTAGAATTTAATTAAACTAATGAAATTTTATGTAACATATGTTTTAACGCTTTATGTGTCAATCTGATAAAAATAAATAAATTTTTTTAAAATTATTAAATGCAAAAAAAAAAGTAATGTACGCATTTAATTAATACTTTAATTATCCAAATTATAGCGTTAGATACCAATTATAGATCGTAATTCAACGTTCGTTCTCTTTTTAAGTAAAAGCAATACTTTTTGCCGAAATAAAAAATTACTTACTAAACCACAAAACTTTCTATTTCTATATTAAGAGCATTGACGTGACCATTGACGTTTTTCACCGACGACGTACAAAATAAATATCTTCGATCGTTGGCACAAAAAACAAAAAAAAATGAAAAGTAATTCGCGTTGCTTACGTGGAATGCATATTTTATCATTTTATTTATTACATATGTGCCAGATTCGATTATTTTTAGCCTATTTTCTGATTACGATATACTATCGTAGGTCTACCTGTCCACGCGAATGTTTTAATTACTGGCGCAGATCGTACTAATGAAATTTTATGCGCATCCGTACTCTTTCTCTATATTCTCGAATTCGCCCGCAACTCGTCACACTTTTATCTTAACGGGGTCGATATGAACTACAGTTACGTACTCGCTCTAACGAAAGCAGCACAATATATGTATATATACGTCTCTTCTTTCACAAGTCACGGTGGTAATTCTTTAGAGGACGTGATCACGCACGAGCAATTAATTCGCGTTAGATTCGCTTTGATCTATTATAGCGCGCTATCACACGGACGTGGAATGGCGCGTAAGCCAATGGTTCACGTCGAAGATATCGGAATTCCTGTGGTCGGTCGCCTCGATAAAATTAATACCGCTGTCAAACGTAATGCAATTAAAATGTAAATTTGAGCGTGAATCAGGATTTCATCTCTAATACTCGTTGGCCGATGTTGGTTATTACAGATTACGTATTATTACATACATCGCGCTCCCCTCTTCCCGTTTTATACCTTTACGATCAAATTCAACAATGTTTAATTTTTAATTATTTTTTGATTAAAATTTGTTTTTTTTTTCATCAATTTAATAGAAAAACATTGGCAATTTTTTTTTAAATAGTTATGCCAGTATGCGCATATACGAGAAAAGAGAATACTTCACGTTGCTGCTATTTAAAATTGCATGAAAAATTGTTTCACTATTTTTATTAAATATATCGACATTTTCAAGGATTACTGTTATTCAAAGCTATAGCTGTTACGCGCGCGCGATGAGATGATATCGATTTTAGAAGTTTATTGAGAGACGAGTGTTTGCTTGGGTAATCGATTTTTCTGATAATGGAACATTCCCTAGGTTAATATTGAATTTTACGTACCATACGAAGTAAATCTGATCCAACGAATGAAACGAAACTTACTATTCATACTTTTATTGTAAAATTGAAGTTCAATTTTCGTACATGGCTCACTTCATTACTCGACATTTGTATAAATTTCAATAAACCTTTTAACATTTTATTACTTTCATCTTATAACGTATTGCAATCTTTAATAGTATCACATCTGAAATCCTATATAGATACGCCGCTGTCTATGGAGTTCAAGATACAATCAGATAATTTTGTCCTAAGTTTCGAATTAGTATCGCTTGATAGTTCGGTTGCCGGGATAACCGTGCTTATTATTGCGAGAAGAGAATACTGAGACATTTACCGGCAACACAATCTGCAGTCTCAATCTCGTTAACTTGAACGAATTCCGGAGCGCCGACCGGACAGGTGAGCGACAGTCGGTCCAGTTTATCGTAGACTGCCACCCGCCGACCTTACGCCTCACAGAGGCTCGCGTGCAGCGATAATTAAAGCTGCCGACACAGACGCGAAATGTTGAAACTGAACCGAGCCACGTGGTGAACGGAAACACGTCCTTAACCGGCGTTCGTAACGGATGCGCCGTCGTAGCCTGACCGAGCTCGCGCAAAATGGATCGATCGGTTTCGTGCGCGGAATTATACCTTTCGTTAAAAGTGAAGTTAAGTTTAACCTTCGACAATCGAAGCGCGGTTGAATCTGACTTAAAAAATTTTTTATTTTAATTTTTTTTTAATACCAGAAAAATACCATTAGCTGCTATTACCTATCTCTTTCTTGACTTCTTTATTGATTTATGCGCAAATTAAATTTTGGCGTACAAATATATAAAATTAAAATATAGCCTTTAGATAACGGTTGATTTAATAATTCGATATCTTTTTCTTTGCAACGCGTTAATATTCTATATCATGTTATTAATTTTTAATAAATGTTAATGTTTTAATGCAATTAGCAAATTGGTTAGCTGAAGTAAAACTGGTTCACATCTATAAATTTAGCACGTAGGTAATTTCTATCTGTAGTTGTATAAAATATAGTTTTATATATTTGTACTTTTAATTAAAGAAAGTATATCTTAAATTGTTTTTCATTCATTAAAGATAAAAATCTCTTATTTCAGTTAATATTAAATACAGACGAAGCAGCGCGTACCATTGAATTATTTAATTAATAAAAATTAGTAATTAATAATTTAAAGCAGCATATCAATTTTAACAGCAATAACATCTATTGAATTTCAAATAATTATTAGTTAAATCAGAAATTTATGCTGAAAATAAAATTTATTTATTCATTAAGCAAAACAAACATTGTCGTAATAGTTTTTAAATTGCACTTAACGCAAATTATATTAATTTAAAATTTCGAGAGAAATTATTAATTCCTTTCATTCGCAATTTCGCCATTATTTAATATTTAAAACAAAAATATTGCAAAAATTTAAAATACAACAAATTATATTCTTTTCATCCGCGTTACAAGAATATTGATGTCATTATTGCGCGAGTATTTGTCCCCATGGCTAAAATTCACGTTGCTTGTCCCAGCCGTGCGGTATAATATGGCCCAACTACCCGTGCAAACACTTAACGCGATCCCAGAACGTGCGTTTGTTTAGTTACATTTCCGTTTCTGTGCCATAGTGCGATTGTAGTCGCACACGCCCGCATGTTTCTAGTGAAAATACACGCGTTTGATTATACTGAGCATTTAATGTAGCGCAACACGACATCCAGAAGGTTTAAAGCGCTTTACCTTAAAATCGACGAAACAGATACAAAGATTGTTAAAAAAAAAAGATTAAAGTCTACAAAAATAGGAAATAATAAAAAAAATTGTATTAAATATGGAATCGTAACTTTTAGACATTTAGTCTGCGTAAAAGTATTTTCAGGATATCAAACTCGATTGAAAAGATAAAGCGCTGTACTTTTCATAGATTGCGGGAATAAGTAATAAAACGGGCAGAGCAGCGCGGGAGTAAGACACTCGCGTCATCGTTTCGCAGCCTGGAAGGATGTCGTGGACATTCCTAATTTCATAGAACTGTGGTTTGTAGCAGTTTCAAAGCTGTACGTTTGCAAACGACGTCGTGTCCGGTTCAGCCATTACTACTTCGGGGACAGTCGTAATGTACACTCTCCGGCAGACGGTTTGAATGTGTGGCTAAAGCCTACAAACGCCGGTCGCGGAAAGAAAATCCTGCGAGTGAAATGCGCTTTGTCGGCAGCCGACGTAAATATATCAAGGGAACTCGTAACCTTTTGATCTTTCACATGAAATTAAATAATTTCGTTTTGCGAGAAAAACAGAGAGAGAAAGAAAAAGAGAGAGAGAGAGAGAGAAGGAGAGAGATAGAGAAAGAGCCCTTGAGCGATCATGATGTTATACAACCTCGAGAGATTGGATTTTAAATAAATATTGAATCCTTTGGGATATGAAGATATATCTCGATCGGTAACGGACTAACTGGCATACTGAAGGGGAGATATGTGCTGTTATGTAAGCTCCCATTCAGGAAGCAGAATTATTTAAGATATAACTAAAAATCGATATAATATCACGTTTACTTAATGTAATAAAGATATTTAGCTTTAAAAACTTGATACTCGATAAGAAAGTTATTTCGAAATATACGACTCGTCGAATACCTAAATGTCTCAAATATATCCCAATGTAATAATTTATATAAAAATACAAAATTGTTGATTACGTTTGGCGGATAAAGTTAACAAAGTTAATTCAAGCGACTCGGTGAATAATACAACGGTAATCGCTTTGCTTCCGCATACTTCGTGCATACTGAGGAGCTTCTCACTCGCCGCCACGAATCGAATTAGATTTTTCAATCAACCGGATACCCGTCGCGAAGGAAGAGGGGAAAAAAAAAAAGAAGGAAGAATACGGGATTCCTTCCTCCATCCAATATGCCACTTTGCGATGCGCGCTCCGGCGCGGCAATGAGTAGTTAAGGAAATGGAAACTCATCGGCTAAGGACGTGCCGCGTGAAGATGAAGAGACCAGTCTCTCTCTTTCTCCGCGGGCAAAAGGTGCCAGCTACGGTCAGCGAGACACGCAGAAGGAATCGAACAGGGTCGCGGTACCGCTGATGTCGCTGACCTTCATCGCTACCTCTAAACCCCGATGCGAAGCAGCCGGCTTCTTCCGCGTTTGCTTGACCATCGCGCGTTCTTATCAAGTATCTATGACGCCGATCGACGACCCGATCGTTACTCGCCTGTACTTTTAATACAAGGTATGAGAAAAAAAAAAGGGGAAAAAGTAAAGACGAATAAAGTAATGTTTTTATCTACCTCGAAAAGTCTTTTTTTTTTCGGCGAATATTAAAATTGAGGTTAATTAAGAGGTTATTGTTTACGTGCCAGGTAGAAGAAGCTTAATTTTAATTTTAAAGAAGCTTAAAGAAAAGAAAAGAAGCTTTTTTACTTTGCAAGTCAGACACTATACTTACAAGGAAAGTTATTAAAAGAAAAAGCTGGAAGTATTCGATACATTCGATAAAACGTTTTAATAAAAATATTATTACGAAAAAAATAAAATTGATTAAAATTACGAGATCTTGCATTAGCATTTAATAATTTTCTGCCACGTGATAAATGTTTTATGTTTCGACACACCGCAAAAGTTCCACGAGGAAACTTACTTCGCGCGTATACTAATATATGTTGTTAGAGATGTTCCCTTACAAAAAAAAAAAAGAAAAAAAAGGGAGAGCGAGAGAGAGAAAAAAAGAGACTACCGGAGTAAAAAGTAGCGAGGAACATTTCCGTGAGACTTCATTCTCATTACTTATTCTAGTAATGTGCAGGCACCAGCTCTGCGCATTCCTAAAGTCAATGAAACTTTGATGCAGCCTTTCTCGAAAAAGAAGTTCTATGTATTTTACCCTTCAAATTTCCGGGTATCCTGCTATTCGAACTGAACTAACAATAAAAGGGGTAAGCTACAAACATCGGGAAAGTACGTCAAAAGTAGCTTTCGCGCTAAGGCATCGTGGCGCCTCGACGCATTCTGGAAGTCCGAAGTTCATAGAGCAAGAAACGAGATAATTGACGTTTATAGCGACAGAGGCTTTCGCCAATATCGCGCAACTAATATTGCTTGTACAATCCATCATCATGTAAAGTCGTGAGAAATAATTGCGCGTTGTATAAAAAGAAAGAAACTTTTGACTGACGTAAATGCTTACGTTTTTACTTGACATACGTATAAAAAAATTATGAAATAAAGACACAACTTTTAAGAATGGCTCAAAATTGTAATCTACAAACTTAGTATATTACAAAAAAAATTATGATGCAAATATTATTAATGAATTAATTTTTTTATTTTGCTAGTAATAAATAGATATGTAAGTCGAATAAAATAGCAGTTTTGTACGTGGATAAAGACAAATTACTGTTTATGTACCTTTTTACTCATCTAAGTGCAATTTCTTGTTAACTGACGGGAGACAGTTTATAAACTATTATTTTCGCATTATTATCGATAAAGAAGCAGTGCCATTTTCGGGGAGGGAAAAAAAAAACGCAAACTCAAGGGAAAATATTTTCAAACGCTTTCACGGTGAACGAAACAACGTCGGTTGCAAACGATCGCTTCGCGGGTCCACATCCGGAAGGCATCGTGCCCGTTGCACAGCACGTAGACCACACGAGGATCTTGAGCATGCGAGACGCCCGGTCGCATTTGGTAGGCAAATGCTCGGAAACTCCGCCGTCAAATATTGAGACACGTACACACCAAGTAGACGGTGAGAAAAAGGGAAAAGGGGGAGAGAGAGAGAGAGAGAGAGAAAGCGAAGGTACGGGGAAACGGAGAAACCTGCGTGCACATAAGGCGACCGCACGCGGAATCTAGTAGGCGAGCTATTTATGTAAACGACAGTTCCCGGGGGTGTCGAAGGCGTTCGCTTATATTTCCGACATTTTGCGAACGCATTACGCGATATTCAGGTGACATATTCGCGCGCAAGCCGTTTCTCTCTTTCTTCTCCGACCTGACAGCCGCACAGGTTTCTTTCTTTCTTTTTTTTTTTTTTTTTCTTTGCACGACGACGACAACATGACAGGTAAACGCGTCCGTTCTTATGGTGCGTTCGCGGCGCTTCCGTTTCCCTTCCTCGGGTTTCCTCTTTCTCCAGCTTTGTGTCTATTCTTTTGTTTCTCCGACGGCTACGAGAAGAAACGGCGGCGGATATCGCGCAAGTAAAGCCACTTTACCGCAGTGATAGCTTTATACTTCGCGGAATTTGTACGCGGCGGTATTGTTTCTTTCAATATAAGCCGCATTCGGAGGTAAAAGCTTGCGTGTTCTCTTCTCATTCGCGACTTTTCTTTGAACACTCCCTTCGACCTTTATCATTTCACGTTCTCCTCCTACCTCGTTCCCAATTTCACCTTTCTTTCTTTATAATCTACTTTTCAATTCTTTACTCTAATGGGATATCTATCGCTTCGGTCTTTTTGCTCGCGCCGCACGGCAAGTTAAAACGGAAAGAGACGAAGGCAGCCGGGACAAAGGCGGTATAATGTTTATTTTCAGTACACGGAAACTTCGCGAGCTTACATTTTGCGTTCCGTAATTAAGCGTTGTAATTTCATGCTATGTACGCATAAACGCTGGGAGCAATATGCGCGCGTAAAACCGCTACGCGAGGGCGGCATTTCTCTAGGGATAATACCTTTGTTTCTCATTGTTCCAATCGTTTCGACATCGATGAGAAAGAAGGAAATGCAGAGAAAACGAAGTGAGACCTCATTTGCAATACTATTACTTTGACTTCAGTAATAACAGTGGCTAATTTGAATGTATTAATTCCAAGTTGACACGGTAACGCTCGCTGTAAAATTGTATAGACTAGGAAAACGACCGGAGAGAGTGCATTTTAGCGGGCGCATGTGTGCAAGATACGTTTTATAGATCTTTCTGCTTTTATAATTTAATAAATTGCATCTCAATTACGCTCATTATAAATAATTGTCTATTACATTAAATAACTAAAAATAAAGAAAACAGAAAATAATATTTTTGTGAAATTATCGTTTGAAAAACTAATATTATCTCTCGAATGATTATTAACTGCAACAGAAACGCTCCATTACGCGCAATCACTCGTAGATGAGATACGATACATTAATCAATATGCAATTTAAATTGAAATGTGACTAAAACGAAATATTTTTCATCCGCGGAAGCAATAAATCACCGTAAAATTAAACGTTTTAATTTCAAGCAAAATAGAGTGGTATGTTTTCAGTCATATCTTTCTTCTTAACAGACAAAAATGCAAATGCATCTTAATTTAAATCCCTAATAATACCCCGTTGGTATAATTCCCTCATCCGATCAATGATACTGTACTATTGATAATATTGCGCAATTATGGCGCAATATTGATCCCGTAAGGACATCCCTTAATGGATAAACGAGCCTGTGTGCATGCGCGAAATAACCAGGACAGCTTGCCGACGCAACGCGACGTGTCGCGTCGCGGCGGCGAGACCAAGCGCAGACAGAGTGGTGTGGCGTCCGGGTAAATGCATGTATATTGCTTCATGAATGCGCGTGGCGATGAGCTTGTAGTTAGCCGACGTTGTGCCGTCATTATTAGCGCGGCGGCTAGCTTATGCGCGTCGCGCATCCAGAACCCACGCGGTGACAAATGGCCCGCTCTGACAGACGAAACGCGCCGGAAGCAATTTGCGCGCCGGGAAATTCGCCGGGGATTCCGCGCGCCGCCTAAAAATAATGAGCAACCAGGAAACGCGAACTGCGACTCATTCTAATTACGGTTTCGCTCGTTCAACCATTTTATTTCATAATCGACGAGCTAACGTGGAAGATCAGTTAAATCTGCCTAGAGAGATATTCGTTCTTCACGAAAAAAAAAAAAAAAAAATTTAGTTCCGCAAATTTTAAGCGACAAAGAGCAACATTTTTCACATTATGTCCTATCTATTTTATGAAACCCGTGCCTAGATCGACTTGAATTAATTTTTGTCGTCCTACCGCGATCCTACCTATTGATTCTCGCTTGGCTTACTTCGTGCCGCGAGAATGTCGGCGAAATTTTTATTATATTATTTTTAATAATTTTTATTGTTGTTTTTAATTATTATAAATTCTTCGCAAATATATTATTCCCAGTAGGCTAGAACGCATTAAAAAAAAAATTATATGACTCACCGTTTGATGCGCAGCAGCGGAGTTATTGCACAGCTACGACGACTCTGTAACAAACAAATAAAAAAATTAAATTGTAGAGAGATTAAAATAATATTCAGTGTTAAAAAAAAGATTTACGCGTTTCTAAATTCTTGAGTTAAGCAATTAAAATAAGTTATCTATTATTTGAATATTTCTAAGATAATAAAATTTTTCTGCTAAGTAGTAGGAACACGTTAACTTTAGAAATAGAAGGAAATAGAAATAAAAACTGATGCTTACCTCAACGTTGCTCCGCTGAAGCAGGATGCTCCTCCTGAGCCTCCTCCTCCTCTCAGAGTGTCCGTGAAACCCTCAGGATTTTTATCTAGACAGACACAGAACAAAAATCAGTATATGTATATAAATAAAAATAGCTACGTTATAGGTTATTATACACATTCTACATTAAATATTCATTTCGTAAATGTTTTAATTACTTTAATACGTGAAAAGATTCGTATTCGGAACAGCTAACTCGCGCAAACTGATAACTTTAACTGATAATTATGAAATGTGAAATAATTTTTTTTTTAACGTAGAAAAAGCAATAGTAAATAACGCTCGCGTTTTGTAATATTTAGTATTATAAAAACTGCACGATTCAACAATGAAATGTGAAATATCGAGCACGCAATTCTAAAGTTCGGAGTTTTAAATTCCTGCGGCCATGATCCTAATCATTGTTATTACTCGCTGTAATATACGTGCACATTCGAGTCAATGTTTGAATCCGCTAAAGGCAGATCCTGACCCCTTATTTCTGGTTTAATTACGTTCTAGCTCGAGGCAAGAGGGTGAAAGATAACTGCAGGCTTTAGCTCTTGGATCGATAGAGTGAAACAAGACGTGAAGAAGGTTACGACGAGCCGATTTCCGTCTCTCTCGCACGGTAAAGGAAACATGAAAATTTTCGTACAAGCATCAAATTAAAAGAAAAGAAAATGAGGAAGGAAAAAATGAAACCGAAAGCATCGAAGACGTATGGAGAAAGTGAAACATGATCCGCGGTGGACAGTGACTAGACCGATACTAGACAGACTTTTTTTTTTTTTTTTTAAACGACAACTTTATTTTTTAAAGACAGTCACTAGTTAAAAAATATATTTAATCTGCGCGATCTAACCACTAGCTGCAAAATCAGATTAGCTAGATAAATTTTCACTCGGGCGATTACCGGATGTGTAAAAGTTATCACGGAGTTAGAACGGAAAATCGTTCGGCGCATTAAGTGGCGTCGGTCTCAATAAGGGAGCGAACGGCTGGAAAAATGTTTGGGAAAAATCTGGAGTCAGAAAAAAAAAGGGAAGTTCGGCTATTGTTACGATCGAGAAATATTAGCCTTTATCGCATCTCGCTCTGATCATTGCCGAGCCGATACATTGAAGGAGCTTTACTCCCGATCCCCTTTTCAATCTCCTGATGGGACAATTTCCTTCGAAACGGCGAATGATCAGACCGATATCTATTTCTGTACTTTTTTCAGGACGTCTTCCGTCCAAGCTCTACCCCACGACGCCATCGACCTCTATTTCTATTAGCCATTTATGGTCGATGAGTTACTTTATGTAGTTCCATCGATCCCTTTTGGTCGCCTTTCGATCGTACCGCGATATCGGTGGCCGAATAAATCGTCGGGGCATTGTATTATGGACGACTCCGACTGTGTGTTAAAGTAATTCGGATAGAGCACCGAACATAACAAGATCTAATATATAAAAGAGATATAAATCTCGTCTTTTTCGAAAATCTTATATGTGACGAGAAATATGTATCCACGATGATTACGCGATCGGAAGTAAATATCATTCTCATTCTGGAAATTTTGTCTAATTCGTTCCTTAAAATCAAAGCAAAGCTATAAATACTGCTCATTTGTAGATAGGAAAAAGAGATTAAAACGTAGATTAAAATTAACGCACGCGAGTGGGCTCTACAAAAACCTGATAACAGAATCAATCTACGTGGAGCGAAAGAGCAAAGAAAGTCAAACGCGAGAGTGCGAGCGTAGGAGTTTTATTTTCCAGTTAATTAGCGAGGCGACCGCGCAATCAGAGATTTTTCGCAGCAAGTAGATATAATTACCAGACCCGCGAGAAGGGAGACGAATCCTACTTCGCGGTCACGTCCAGACATAGATATTACTCGGGTGCAATTTGCGAGCTCGGGTCCACACACATTACAATGCGCGATGCGTCCTCGGTCGGCACGATCGCTCGCAGGTTAAAATAATGTGGCACGCGCCCGTTATTTTTATAGCGAAATTCGCGGGAGACCCTTCTTCCTACGCGCGACAAAGCTGCGTACGACGTGGGAAACGAGCCGGAGATAATTCTTTCTCTGTGCTCCGCACTCGAGAAAAGAAAGGCACGTCGTCTATGTTCACTCGCGGTCTTGCTAGAGCTGTTGTATCGAAGTGTCGAATTGCATTGCAGCTGGATACTTGAAAAGAAAACGCGGCTCGCAACCAATAACAATGTATTGCAATACGTTCCACAAAAAATGAGAAAAAAGGAAGTAAAAGATAACAAGAAAAAGATTTATATTATTTACTTCCTTACAATTGCTAGAATTATTTAATATTGTTTTATGTTTTCGTATAATATATTATTTTATATATACTATAATTTTAATTATCTTATACAGTACTAATATATATAAAATCGTTTTCTTTAACTTGAAAGAAGCGATAGTAAATAGCGGCCGCGATACACCTACTCTGTAATTTCTAGTAAAAAGAGAAATAATGTAAAATTAACAATGTGGAGATGTGAGATAGCCTGATAATCACACGAAACTATAAATCAGTTTAACTCATTCTGGATATTTGTCGTTGACAGAAAATTATACCGATCATTGAGCCGTCCAAGTACGCGTAATATCGCGATCATTAATTATCTTAATTGGAGAAGCATCCTGGTGTATGGCGTCGTGCGAATGGTAGTTATATCGAAGACCTGCACCAAGGTTCTAACAACCGGAATCTGCGGCTTGGCGTTAATCCATTATCTATCTATTCACTGAACTCGCGCGAAAACCGTAATGACGGTAACGCGTCCCATCTCGGATTAAATTAAATATACATAAAGTATTTTAAACAAAAAAAAAAAAATTTTTCGCCTAAGAAGTCAGTCATATGTAGTACCTTAAAAATTAATAAATTATAAGAGAATCTTTCACGAATGAAGGCACTAATAGCAGTCGACTGTGCTTATTGCAGACAATTTCCTGTTACCGAGTATCAGTAATGACGAAAAGAAAAGGAGAGAGGAAAAGAGAAAAGCCATTTGTAAATTTATAAAGAGTAAGGAGCATGCCTGAGTTAGGATAATTTTGCGGCGGGTACGCGTTATGCAAATCCTCGGAAGTACTTCTCTCGCGGGCCGGAAACGGACGGCTATTCCCGTTTTGAGCCACGTCGCCGTCGCGGCATCTTCATGCCAATTTTACGAGCACGCTTGCCGAACAACGCTTCTATTTTCCTTGCTTTCGTGACATCGCGCGCGCATCTCGTGCATACGGCGTGTTACATTTATGCATACACTCCGGATCCTGAGCATTTTATGCTCGTCCTGCGCGAAATGTAACAGCAACGAAACTCTACTGTTTTTCGTCAAAACAGAGCCACGGTCTGCAATCGTGTTAAGATAATTCTAAATCCGTGGAACAATCCAATTTCGTTCTTTTAATTAGAGATTGAGATATAATCTATATTCATTTGTCTCTCGCGGCGATAAAATGTTAATGTTTAAATATTATTTATAAAACGTTATATTTTTAATAAAAAATCCCGCCGTGTATAAAATTCATATTAAATACATACAAGTACGAGAAATATAAAAAAAATCTTGAAAAAGTTAAATTTATTATATTTATTTTATAATTCATAGTTTATTAACAGACATTTCGTCTACCTCCGTTTTTCATATAATTTTTGTAATTAAAATATGTAATTTTCAAGTTTGCCGATATACCTTGAATAATAAAAAAATGGTCAAGGAAAAGAATGCATGACCCATTTACGATCTATTTAAAAATATTTCGATTTTTTATTGCGCATTCTGAACTGCAGCTTTAACTGTTAGTATCAACGATATCGAGGTACGAAAAACTTTTCTCAATGCATTCGTTCGAGCTAGTTGAGTAACCTAAATTAAAAATGGTGGTAAACGGAGTAATGGGACTGAAAACCGCAGACTACATACAGAGGACTTTTCAGTTGCTTTAAGCGCGACAAGGCAGAGTTTCCGAGCGTTTTGCTTGCTTTATCAGAACTCCGCTAATTAATTCCGGAGTGCATGGATTAGACTTTCTCTTATGAGTGTAGGAACCTTGTTCACGCTCTTCGACTGCTCAAATATCAAAGTTGATAATGTTCGACTATTATGAGTTTTATGCTTCACAACGAAAATTCATGTAATATTTTATCCGACTTTTTTACAGAAAAAAAAAAACAAAATTTTTAAATATTTTATTTCACATTTAATTACACGCATAAAAACCTAAATATATTAACTGTATATTAAAACATTACGTTTTAATATACAGTTAACGCAATAAAAAATATTTGTAATATGTACTAAAAATATATTAATAAGAATAATTTTCTTTAAATTCTAATTAAATATTTTTCAAAAATTTTTTATAATAACATTGATAATTATAAAACGGTTATTGCAAGCAATTAATAATTGTGATAATAATTACGAACAGTTATCAACAAGAAATTTTCATACATTAATCCGTTGGGATTTCTCCGAGTTCGACTATTCGTCTATTTAATTTTCCCGGATTTGCATTTTGTTTCGACGCACAACGTGTTCCCCGGCGTTTTACGAGGTAGAGGAGATATTTACGAAAATTACTCGACTATAGCGCACTCGCCCATTATCTTTTAATACAGGCTTGCATACAGGACGTCGTAATTTTCAAGAATTAAAATTCCCGCGAGTAACGGATATGCGCGAGTAAACTGACTACGAGTGACGAAACTTTTTCACACATGCGACTTGCAAAATTCAAATAAGCAAACAGATAAACGATTCGTGATTTAAAACGTAATGGAATAATAATAATTCTAAAATTATATAAAATTTATGAAATATATAAAAGATGGAAAGATACAAAATAAATAAATTAATTCGTCACAATAGTCGAAATATAAAATATTTCATGAAATTATCGCGTAATCAGAAATAATATCGTTTAACGATCAATTGTGTTGTCATTAAGAATTTCTTTTTGTTTCCATAATATCATCAAGTTCACAATTAGCAGCATTAAAAAATATATATACAAATTAATCAGTATTTAACATCATATTTAGCTTGAAGCAAATTTGTTCCTGCATTAAAACCTTTAATCGCGTATTATTCATTACAAGCAATGTTGTTTTGTATTATACATATAAAGGCAGGTATGAAAATATACGAAGTATTATGTGTATGAACATTGCTGCTCTCGTAAACTTGGTGGCCCTCCTGCATACCCATCCATCCAGTAAACTTTCCGCGAGTTATACTTTGTTTTATCAAGCAGCAGTTGGTGCTACAGGCATTTTATGATGTCAAGACCCTTATAATGTCTTAACGTTTGGCTACGTTCAGATTTCTGCATGAAGTAGCTATATTATGTTAAAATAAATAATTTCCCGGAGCGAAAATCCTAAACTATATTTTTCGCACTCTCTCGTTCGTTTTCTTTTTCTTTTTTTTTCTATTTATTTTCACTAGCGCATATATTTCCCGAGATCATATTTACTTGGTGCAAAATTATAAATCTTTTTTTCTACTGTGCCACACTGGGAACACGGCTTTAGTTGAAAACTCCGTTTTTCCTATATCTCTCTTTTATAAATTCGCTATATCTCCAAAATACATTAATGCAAACATATATGTATACGCCTGCATATAAAAATAGCTTACAACCACCAGATTTTCATGTATTTAATTACTATACAAATCATACTTTGTCGTGCGAAAGAGGAAATGCAAACAAAAACAGTTATTTGATTCTAAAAAAAGTTATTTTTACGTGAATATACCTACGTTTGAAAACGGTCGCGTAGCGGCAAAAGCACATTTGATATTTTACGAAATTTCGCTACCTGAAACGCGTTAGATACGCCGACGTAAACTGTTCGCTTGTCACCCGTAGGATCCCGCCAACTGTAATCAGGGATATTTACGCGTAATTCTCCCAGGGAAATATCCGCGGTAATACGGTTTTTGATGCTGAATGTCGCAATTAGACACGCGTGACGACGAACTTGGCGAACGGCATCGAGAAAGGTCTCTACGCGGTATTATATCACAAACGCTACGCGAGAATTGAGCCACACAACAGTGTATGCCTCGGACGTGTGCGGGCATACACGGCATATGTTATATCCGTGTCGGACGTTATGCGACCACGGCTCTTTGTGACGCGACCTGGCTGAGGTTACACGCAGCGATTGAATAAATATTCATTAGCGTAATTAGCATGCGTGCGTACGTATCCGGTAGATTGCTTTTACGCCTTTAATTGCCATCCGCGTGTCCGCGCGCGACTCTTTCTCGCAATTGCTCTGTAATTTGTAACGACAGGCGCAATTTCTGACATTGAGGTCACTAGTTCAGAAAAAAAAAAAATGTCAAGTGTAACATTCATTCAAAAATTTACATTTAATATTAGATACGTAACAATGCAAATAATTATTTCAATGATTCATTTTTAAATCTTCACAAGAATAACCCTTTACGAAGTTGACAGAACTATTTTTAAGAATAAATATTTTTCTTTCTTTTTAATTTAAAATTATTATCGAGACGATAAAATAATCCTACAATGTTCCAAGAAAATCTTCTTACTCATCGATTTAATGCGCAATAGTAGAGTTAATATTTAAACTTATTTCACACTATTAGCGTCGAATTAAAAAATCCTAGCAAAATAATCCTTTCGCAATCAAAATTGAATTTGCGTGCCGATATCTCGTTTCAGCGTTGCGGAGATTCCCGAAATTCCCGTAAATTTAATGATAGCCGTACTTGCACGCAACTAAATATCAACACGTTAACTATCCGCGAGTGATCCGATGACAACGGATAGCTTAAAGCGACACTGCCGATACTGTTGAATATGTGATTTACGTATTGGCCTTTTCGGCCGAATCGAAATGCAGCGAGGGTCAAATAAGATCGACGGCTATGCGCATCGCTCGCGCTGATGATCGGTAATCAATAGCCTTATAGATGCGGGCAGCCGCATGCGTGTGCCGGAGATAGCTTCGAGCTACACGTACGTAATAGTGGACCATTCTATCACTAAATCGATCTCGATCGGATTTATTTCGAGCATTGTCTCGAGGCGCGCCGTACACACGCGTGTATGATTTTATAAAAAGAATGGCGCCTAGTGTTCCATTTTCCACGTATTTTTGACGTCACCCCTCGGTCTCCTTCGCTCCTCTTTCTCCCCCCCCCCTCTCCGTACTTCGAGCTTGCTATTGTATTTCGGAGGGAAGAGAGGCAGAGGTATTCCGCCACGAGAAAGAACGGAGGTGGGATTTTGTAAAAATGCGCGACACGGTCGGACCGTCGTCATTTAATTTCCTGTGGAACGCGCTTTAAAAGCACTTAAATAAAACCGCGAATACTTCCGAGGATACTGATTGAACTTCATGCTCCCTCAATGATCTAATAACTAACATACCCTGCAACTTGCATCGATGTAACTATTTCTAGTCGACGTAAATGAATGTTAATTGTGCGTAGCACGCTACGCGAATCGAATATTTCAAGTACTGCGTGGATTATATTTCGCGATATTGATTGGTATCTGCCAAACCTTTTTGAAGCGGCGCCTCGACCTCTGTAACAATACCCTTGTGAAAAGATGTTATTTATTTTTCATTTTTCACGCTCTCTTGCCATCAGATTTTTCCGATCCGCTAGATATCTCTACCGCTGTTTATATTTTTATCTTCTAGGAGAGAGAGAAAGAGAAGAGAGACAGGCCGAAACTATATAATCGATAGAAATATGTGGATAATACAATGAAACAGGTTTTACGCCATTCCAGGCATATTTAGTTTGATATTTTCTCATAAAATAATAGCGTAAAAAATAAAGTAATATTATCGAAGAGAGTAAATGCAACGGCGATTAATGAATTGTAATCTCGATTTTGCCAGAAAAATATCATCCTTCCATACGGTTTATCAAGCGTTTAAAAAATTTTCCTCCAACGGGAGAAATAACCCCGAAAAATAATGCAGGAAGAAATAAAACGCGGCAGCTCATACGTCCCGGGCAATTTACAAGCATTTAATTATGCCCTTTGTTTCGATATGTTAATCATGTGATAATTTGACAGTTACCACCTCATGCAAATAAGTTTCGAAAATTCAACGAGCATCGGAATAATTACACATATAATTTCATCACACGCTCGCGAATCATAAATCATAAACAGGAAAACTCGGAGTACGAAGATGATAAGAGCGAGGGGGAGGTGACAGTATGGCCGACCGGGAAGGGTGTTCCGACAGGGAAGAATTTCATAATCTCTTAATTGCACATACCACGAAAGCACCACTCATTTACATTTATATATCGCGTGCCGATGGTTCGGTGCGTCTGGAATAGTTGAGCTTTATTTTTCTTGCCGCATTTCAGCAAAAGAATTTGCACGCGCGCGTTTTTCCCGCATCGCATCGCGGTTTTTTCCTCGTTGCGAAATTATCCGCCGAGAGTATTAAGGTCCCTACGGTGTCCGATGCGCAGACAGCGCACGGGCTTGCACCTGCACATGAAATTTCGCGGCGTAATTACGGAGGTCAACGCCTCGGTCGCAAACGTTCGTGTCGGACGATTCGAGAATTCGCAGCTCATAATCGCCGATAGGAACCTCGGCGGAAATGAAGCTCCGCGACTTGCCTGCGCTTTTTAACTGCTCAATATGGCAATTTGCTGCTGCCCAGTACATACGTCGGCGCCATAGCAGCTTCCTTTCAGTTATGGATTTCTAAAAATACGATATCGACTCTTTTACGGCGAGAGGGTAAAATCAAAAACGATATCGGAAACTTTTAACTTTTTACATCAACTGTCGTGGTAATTAAATCTCAAGCCAAACGTTCATTGTGCTCACGTTGCAACAAGACAGTAACTATTTTTAATTAATAATGGACTTTTTAGATTGGTTAATTATTTCATTAATTTACGAATTCTTTAATTGTTCAAAAAATAAAATTTTTCTCTGTGCGAACAAACATATAATCGCAAAAAATAAAAATGATTAGAGAGATAACAAAATTCCTACCATAATATTAAATACATTCTAAGGATTTACTTCTGCAAACTGCATGTAATGTTTTTGTTTGACGCAGCAAATGAGACTAACAAAAAAATCGATCTATTCTTAATAGTATTTCAAAAATGCAGTATTTAAAGTTGATAAAATTTACAAATCCTACGCAGTAAAAGTCTTTCGTTTAATTAAAAAATTAAAAAATTTATATTGGCGTCGTAATTTCGGAATAAAACATAATAATTTAATAAATAATATCTTTAGTCCATATATTATATGTTATTTCAATGTATTCGTAATATTTATCTCGCAACCGTTATTTACCATGTAAGTTATGACGTAAGTTCTCTCGTAATTTTCGCTAAAGTCACGTACAATCCTTGCTCCTTTAGTCTTTCAAATGCGCCGAAACGTGCACTGGCAGCGACGTTCCCTTTCGTGGGAGAAGTCATTCAACCCGAGGTCCAAACCAACAATTATCCGAACGACTCGCCCCGTTCGTCATTGTATTCGCACTCGCGCATAATGCAGAGGAGCCGCGACAAAAACGGGTTTCGCCCGCGGTCGCATGCAGAAGCGAAAAAAAGGCCGGCATACGCGAACCGACCGCATATAAATGGAAATAATCGCTTCACCGAATTGTAAAAACACGCAAATTTACTTCTGCATTGGAATCCTTTGCAAATTGGCATTTTTGGGAATTTCCCCCCTTCCCTCCACCCCCTTCTACATTTAATATATACACGGTAACCTGTTCGCGTTTCGCGCTTATTCGCAAATGTTGCGATAACTATAACATTCTTTACTGGTTTTCGAAAAATTGGAAAATTTAAAACATCGCGTTTCCTATCGTCATTATCTGAAGCAATTAGCAGATTGCATTCGGTTATTTAGTACGTACAAATATAAATGTATTTCTTTTTAAGCAATTTGTGTGAAATAAACAGATTAAATTTAAATTTATTACATCTTTAGAAGATTAAATTGTATAATATCATACGACTTGCAGCCAGAACGGGTTTTGGTCAAAACATCGGCAATTGGTACCTTCGCATGTATCTCTGATTAATGTCTAGTATACGTAAATGCGTTCGTTGACTGCGCCGTCGGCACAGCGTAACCAACACGCAACACACATGTAAAGATGGCAACGGAGTTAAATCTCTACTAACAGCCGTTCATCCTACCTACATTGCGAGCTGGTACACAAAGAAGAAGAAAAACATGCACGTGCACACGTTTAATCATATACGCGGATTTACATTCGGTAGATTTATATTTGTTTTTAAAAAATATCCGTATTTACACCCCAGCGGCTTAAATTTCCTAAGACTTTTAAATTTTCAGCGACGTTAAAGTTAACAAAGCCAGTGTTTCAAAAATGCGGCAATAATTATTTACCGGCCAAGAAGTTCTCGTCAAGCGAGTAGAAAACAGTGATATAATTCAGTATTGAGATAAATGCAACTTCTGGCTTTCAGGAATGTTAATTTAAAATAAGATATTTCCTCGCGATAGCCAATGGATGGCGGTTACATAATTAAGCTTCGAATATAAATTTTCGTCAAGCACGTCTTTCTCTCGCCGGGAATACGCCAGCAGGAATTTTCGCAGGCGCCGTACGTGCGCGTATGCCCGCCACAAGCGAGTGTGTACGGCCCATCGCTCAGACACATCCCGAGACATGTCAAAGTGTACCCGCGGGCTCGTAATATAAGTTTAATGCACGCTTATGCGAGCCTACCGCTGCCGCGTGGTTACTGTAAATTCAAGGTGCAAGGTTATGCATGATGTACGACGCATCGACGCCGCGATATTTCCCGATTGGTAGGATGCGTCGGATAATTCCCCGCCGCGGACGCCGGCTACGCGAGGAGATGAGAAACGACGTCATTTTCGTGGCGCGCTTTTATGCGATCGCAATGCGGATTAACGTTCCAGGGAGTATATGACAACGTGTCGGGGTATTTTGTCGCGTCCACTGAAAAAGTTCATTCCTGTAGAAATGCCACTTTTTTTTTTTAAAGAAAGCCGTATTACTGCTCGTACGAATTGTCGAAAGCCGTCCCCGCGGCTCGCTTTTTACCCGGCGAGTTTCAAAACGAACGAAACTCTAAAAATTCATACGAGTACATTACTATGCACTTTGGTTTACTTTTAATGAAATTACATTACGGAAGGTTGTAAAAATATATTCAAAATGTTTGGAAGTGAAGTTTCGAAAAGAATAGCGTCGTTTTATCGAAATGCTAATAAGATTCAAGCTAAATGACGGATGCATTTTTTTTTACAAAATTTATGAGAAAATGATATTGCGAATGTCTTATAATATTCGCAGTGAAATAATATTCTGTCGGAGTGACTTATGAATTTTATAGCACCGATCGTCATATTTGTTAAAATTAATTGAAGTTTTAAAATAGCATGAGGTATGACGTATATGACGTAAATTGAAATGTAAGCTTCTCAAGTGGCACTTTACTCGCACGTTCTCAAATATGAAATGATTCAAAATATTTGACTGTTACGTGTGTTACATTGGTTTCACGTAGTTATGCGAAATCGAATAAGCGATCGTTGACCCGGTGATTGCCAAGAAGTGCACGCTCATGCCCACAGATATATCGATTTGACCTCTATTTGCGCAATAGTTCCGGTCAATTGCGTTTTATTTGGTTTGACAAAAGGAAAATATGTCATCTAAACGTATTTTCTGTGTATGTGCAAATAACCCCGTGAACTGTTCGAACCATGATTTTTCAAATGTGCAGAAATATGATTAAGCAAATATTTGATTATGAAGAAAGCAAACACAAATAGTTAAAACATTTAAACAATTTTAATTAATTATATATAATTATGCAGTGATAATTTTTAATAAAATAACGACTGAATCATGTTACCCCTTAGAAGTGGGTTAAGTGGGTCTGTCTCTAAGAGTCTTTGTATCGGTTTAATTATACACGACCGAGTAAGAAGCTTCCAAACGAATTACTGATTTACATACGCCTTGCCTTTACGCGCTCTACTATTGACAGGAAGATTAATGATTCAAATATTTGCTTTATAATAACTCGTAACGTGTGATCCTAAATATTCTTCCCAACTAAAATGGCACGTAGGTATCGATAATAACGATGATTAAATAAATTAACATGAATTATTCTAAGCAAACTTAAACAGAGTGCTTGAATTAATACATGACCGATACATTGGAAATTGTTATTGAGTTTCCAACCGCGATATTTCTCGTAACATTATGACACTGCTGCAACTGTGCCGGAAGTTGCTTTAGTTGTAAATGTCACTTGTACATTCTACCACCATGAAACTATTGGCGAATAGCTGCGGAATTGATTAGCCACGACTAGCGCCAATGGAACCGTGACCTTAATGGCAATTTCCGTTATATGAGCTCGCTATGCTACCTCTTACTATTCTTCTCCTTCCGGTCGCCAACCTCTCGCCCATGTTGACCCTTCGATAGTTGTACCGCCATAGAAAAGTGCCGAGCTAAGCTCCCGAGAACGGCTTAAGTTTCTAAGCAGGGATATTGTTGGACAGCTTAAATCGCGAAATTTGCTGAGCTGTTGTAAAAACCTCGAATCATACTACGAACAAAGTTTGCGATTTTCCTTAAGCTTTCGCGGGTGATTTATATATGTACTATATACATTTTCTATGCTTTCAACAATATATCATTTATAATTAATGTGATTATAATAATGTATGCTTATTTAAGGCAAGTTTTATGTCATGTTCAATATATCTGTATCGGGTGCCTCATAATACACTGATATAAATAGAATAGAAACAAGAACTGTCAAAGTAAAAGTCAAAGTGAGTATGTTCTATATAAGAATATTCCAGTTGTCATAAAATATGAAAATGTAATGCGCCACAACGCGACATGCATGATAATCGCGAAGAAAGCTCCGTAATATCGACTTTGCGTCGCAGTATTGAAAGTATTGAAAATATTGAAAGACATCTATTTTGATCAGTTTGAATGAACGTCAAATTTATGATAGCAATAACAATAATGTCGATCATTTTTAAAAATTTTTTTAATATTACACGTGTAACATTAAAAAATCTGATTAAATTATATTATATCGCTAAACTTGTCAAATAGTTGAGATAATTATATTGCTCCATTGAAATAATTTTTTGTTACTGTCCCTTGAATACAGTTCAATTGATTGAATTAAATTTTATTTTGTGTGCCAGCGGCACGTTGACCAATTTGGCTTGAACATTTCAAAAAACATCGAGAAGAGCGCAAGGCGAAAAATGACCGATGCAAATTTACCGTTGCAACTTACAAGTTCGCGAAGCAAGCAGACCGTTCTCTCGCAAACCGCACGACGCCACGACGCCTCTTCATGTAGAATTCATGCACACCTCTCGGCATTCGAAAGAAACTCAACGTAACAAACTGTCCGCATCTTGTGCCACAAGCATGACTCTTACAAGCACGCGGCGGTATAATAAAAAAGTATGGATAAAAAACGTGTGTCGCGCGTCACATCGTTGTACTTAATGCATCATGCAAACATTCGCTTCCCAGTTTTCACAACATACGATATAAGACGATACTTTCGTACCTATTACGTTCTAGCACGTGCTAAAATAATCATGAATATGATCTAAATATTCTCTACTTCGCAGAGACATAATCATACTTCTCTAATATACTGCAGTTAAATATTGCAGTGGTACTTGCTTCTATCGCTGGTAATTTGAAACCGAACTCTATTCTCGATACGCGCAGAAATTATTAACTCACGTAGAATTTTTTAAGGGATCGGTTCATTTAATTTAGGACGCCTTTTTTTAAAATTACTAGAAGAAACCATGCGAACGCTACGCGCGCGATATTTTTTAAGAGATTCAACCCGATTGCAAATTATTAAAAAAAATGATGCAACTTACCCATCTGCATGAGCCTCAGCGGAGTTGTTGAGATCTGCCGGTGACTGTAACATAAAAAAGAAAATATTAATTTAGACATGTCAGTTAATTAAGCAGATTAATAAAAAGAAAAGAGATTTTTTTTTAATTTATACTTACTTAAAAGTTGCTCCGCCGATGCAGGATGCCTATCCGAGGCCTGCTCCTCCTCTCAGATGGGACGTGACGAGCCATCCTTCCGCGCACAAGACACTCGCGAACGCGACCGTGATTTTAATTCGCGAAAATTACTCAGTGATCACTCTCGCGCGTTCCGTACTCGGCACTCGCGTTTAGAAGTAAGTCGTATATCGAAAAACTACGCCCGAATACTGTGCGAAAATCCCGGTACGGCCGACGAACCGACTGCGGTTCGTATAGTTCTTAATATCGGCGGCGACGACACTCGTTGACGACAGCGAACAGCGGACAGCAACTGCGTCGATCTGTAACAGAAAGAAATATCAAGTGGTTAATCGTGGTTATCGTGCCGGAAGGGTTTTCGTTAAACGAAAGTGCGAATTACTTTTGGTACGGAGACACGTGCTTGCTCCGCAGTGTGTAGTACGTGTGTGCTCGCGCGACCGCTGGAGAAGGACAAAGCGAGAGTGGGAGTAGTGGGGGAATATGCCTAGCGTTCGGCACGTAGGCTCGCGCTCGCTCTCACCCCGTCCGTCCCTCGTCCCCCGACCCCCCACGTTTATCTATTCGTTACTCTCGTTCGATTTAATTGTAATATTTAATTAGTATGTCCAGACAAAGACGGTACTTCCACCGATCTCGAAAATCGCGAAGACCGTCTTTGCCTGGACATATTAATAAAATATTAAAATTAAATCGTACCTCATAGAGAGGATAAAGAGATATTTTTCTATCGAGCATGTGTTTGCCAATATCTCGCGCGAGGTGTAGCAATCCAGCCCCGCCGATGGGGAGACATTAATTTTTCTCGCAAATTGATACCCGGCCTCTTGTACAGTCGACCGCCATAAAGTATACCGCAAGATGCGCCTCGAAAAGTATTGCGTACTACGTGCAAAGTGTCTGGCCGCTGTCGGGACGTGAGATTCTTTACGAATGCATTTTATATGCAGAACGAACTTGGTGCACGCTCGGTTCCCTTCGGGAAGAGGTTTCCAGTCGATGCTGGTGCACGAGGTATCGCCACGTTATTTCCGGAAGAATATCTACGCACCGCACGCGGCATATAAATTCTCTCGCATTAATTCAGGTTATTGGTTGAACGTTGAACTATCCAACATTCGGCAACTTGCGCAAACGAGTAACGAAGTTACGTTCTTCGTCACGTCGCACCTACTGAGTTCTGCACCGCGGGGCATTAATTGTTCGATAAATAAATTGAACCTTCAGTAGTTCTGTTAATTAACGAAATGTAATAGTATTATATTTCATGTATAATATATGACGATTATTTATATATTTTACAACCATAATCATTTTATTCTGCAGCAAAAATTACTTAATTTTTATGAATGTATTAATTAGTTTTTATCACGTTTACTATACATTTATTTAAAAAAAATTTTCTTTTATTTTCGTTTTTGTGGATTTCGCAAATGCGTACGTTTTAATTTTACGACATTAGTGTCTCTTCTGTTAACATGTTCAATGTACACCTCTATAACGAGCGGTTCTAATTCTGAAACATTCAGATTTTGGGGCAACGCACAAGTACGTATCACGTTATGTGCCTAGGTATTCATTGAATATATCTGTACATATACAGACTTCATCCACGCGTGTATTATGCACGATGTAATGTAGTCAGTGCGGAGTTCTCATGGTCATAAATTATAAACTCGAAATTCCACGAGAGCAAATCGTCGAGAGAATTTTCCGTTTGCGTCTGCTTCGTGTCGAGGAAACTGCCGCACGCGGACGTTATCGATGTCGGAAAAGCAGGGTGGAGAAGCGATATTATTGTCGGTTTATTGCAAGTGGTTCGTTTAAAAACTCGCAAAGCATCGCGAAAGAGATGTAACCGAGACAGCCGGGTAAGCCCGTCTGCGGAGAATAATAGAAAAGTTACGTGCGCGGATCCATGTGCTTTAAATGCGTTTTAAATGTGCGGGTATGTATTTTACACACGCGCACGTATACGTGCAAATGTGCGAGTGAACGTTAAATGTACATTCGCCTCAAATAGCTCGGCGCAGGACCGATCCTGAATGAAATATAAGAGGTGTCAGTCCGGCCACGCAAAAGTTATTAAACCAATATATGTATAACATTTAATATTATATAATATTTGTACATAATGTCAATATGTAATATTTGTTGCGCCAGAGAAAATACATAAAATTACACTGAGAAAAAAAATTTATGCCAACCGTGCAAAATTGTAGGAAAAAAAAAGGAAAAAAAAATTGTTTTCTACGTCAGTAAAATTTAAAAAAATATACGTTATTACGTCGAGTTTGTTCCAACGTGGATGCAACTCCACGTCATGCTCTACGCATCAAAGGATGACAATATTGACATCGTGCACGTCGATCTAACGCGAGGTAGTGTAAGCTCGCACCGGCATCAAAGAATAATCCGGCACGTTCTAGTCCGGTAACGACGGCAAAATATTTCCTACGATACCTATTTTCTACGACACCCGCGAGGAAATGCGCTTTCCAAAAATTTGTTTTTCAGAATTTTAAGTTTTCTCGTGTATCACGTCCCGAGCCCGCGTAATACGGAATGAATATAAATAAGTAATACGCAGCCCGTCAAAGATGGGCTCAAGCAAGGGACTCCTTTTCTTACTGACGTCTATCTACGTCACTCTTATCCGACGCGAGGAAGCGCTCCTACTTCGCAACAACAAAAGCATTTTGCTCGTATCATCCTATAAAGCTGGAAAATATGAAAACGTTACTCCTCTCTGTAAACGGATAATAGGATTTCGCGTTTATCCAAAGACGCTGATCGGATTAAAATATGACGTACGTTTTATAAAAAAAAATAATTATTGTATAAAATATTTCAAGTAATGTTTTAACGTAAGCAATTAAAAAAAAAAAAATATATATATATATGTGTATACATATATGTCTCAACAACTTTGAAACTATATCAGATTATCTGTAATTTATCGTTGAATAATTTCGTGTATAAGTATCTCGAAGTGAAAACAATTGTTATCTTTTTCATACTCTGTAACTGCGTTTTGTTGTACGCATCGATTATTAAGATCAAATAATTAAGTTTTAAATATTTTTAATGCCATCTTAAAAGATTGCAAGAATGCATCGACGTAACGTTCAATCATCGGAGCTCTGTACGCGCGGTTGAGACATGAATATTGCGTGACTCAATCATTCGCAAGCGGTTCAATCTG
The DNA here is from genome assembly GCF_019399895.1 of Cardiocondyla obscurior. Lineage (NCBI taxonomy): Eukaryota > Metazoa > Arthropoda > Insecta > Hymenoptera > Formicidae > Cardiocondyla > Cardiocondyla obscurior. The sequence goes on from NC_091881.1 coordinate 1,216,342, forward strand.
AATGTCCCAATTTCCTCCACGTGATTACCTTAATACGCTACCCATATCTCCGGTACGATGAAACCGGACTGCTAAAGTGATAGCCAGACATGTACACGGAAGCTCGATGATACGCATTGGCTAAACTAACCAACAACATCAAACTGCGTTTACATATACTTGTAATTTAATTGTTATAGTTTCCATGTAAACATCATATTGGATTTGCGTTAATTATCTTGCACATTGATGGTAACAATTACTCTTATATTTTTCTTTATATCAATAAAATAAGCACTATAAAACGAAATTTGAAAAAGAAAATTTTATTAAACGTAAGATAATTAAAAAATACGACTAAATTACTATATGCAAAATTATTTTTGCCTCATTATAACCTTCTATTAATATTTTTTTTACTAGTGCAACAGAAAAATACGTAGTAAAATTAAAGTTAAACTTGACGAGCGAAATAAAAGAAAACAATTTTCTTTTTTTTCTTTTAAACAGAAGATGTGGAGATTTAATTGCCGCTGTTTTTTCGCGATGTTGATGATATCCTCGAAGTATCGCGTTAATTAATACGTAATAATTAATATATATCGTCCGTTAAGGTACATTATACAAATTATAAAATTTATGTTAATATAGATCGTGAGTACGTCAGGTGTCACGATCATTTACGTATGTCCTATCCAGAATATACCGTTTCTCATTCACGTTATTACCTTAATACATTAGCTGCATTTCCGACGGACTATGGCATTGCGGTTAGCGCGATGGGACCGAACTGCTGCTCCTAATACCATTTCCGCACCGTAGCAAATAGCACACAGTATTGAGAATTCAAATAGAAACGCATTAGAGATATTTCGAGCGATATTTCACAAATTTAAAAGACGCGTTTTATATCGCCGTGTTTAGAATTAATCGCACCGAGATATTCCACGGTATCGTGAATGTGGATCACGGACCAGTACGAAAGAGTAAATTGACCAAAATGGACTTGGATACAGGCCCGAACCACGTCGCGGGCGGTGCGGCGTTCATATCGATTTCTTGCGAAGTGCCGATAAGGGTTGGCGGGTGTACGCCACTTTATAACAGAGGAACGAGGTGGAAAGCGGTAGGACAGAGACAAAGTAGAAAAGGCAGGGCACAGAAGTCTGTTCGAAATCGTTCGACACTGATCGAGCAGTTCGTCTATGCATCGAATAAAAGATCGGAGACACGTAAGCCTTACACCTTGCACCTTAAATTTTTAACTGTACCGCGGTTACGCGAATATTGAAAGTATAATAGATATAATAATATCAAAATTGTCATCTTGATTTTTGCTTGTTTTTTCGGTTAGTATTATATTCCGCGTAAATAAATGTACAAATAACTATGTTAATTGCCCTGTTCATGAAAGCGATATTTAAAGCGTATAATACATATTCAAATTACATGCATAATAATTATTAAAGTTTTAAAAGCTGTATACGTCGTATTAACGATCGTTAATAGATCGGAACCAAGCACTCAAACGGAGAGTAACTATGGATACTGGTAGACCGTTACGTCGATGATATATGTATTTCACCCTGTAAGCTCAGTAAATGGCTCGGTGCCGATTGCGGCCGATTATTAAAGATTAGAATAGATCATTAAGCAAACGTGGTTGTGAAAATATGCGACGCGACCAGGCGTATCATCGACAGGCTGATAAAAGGACACATGTTTCTTAGCCCTCCCTAAGTAGGATTTATTACCATCCGCACTATCGCTACCATATTTTTTGCATTAAAAGCGCGCGCAGTGAAAAAAATTTTAGATATAGTAGCCTAGTATGAATAATGACCAAAATAAAATAATTTATATTTTGCTGTTCATAGAAATAAAAAAAAAAGAAGTAAATGATTAAAGTCTCACGTGTATAAAAGAAAAATGTGTAACTAAATAAGAAATTTAATTCAAAATACGTCAAAAGTGTTAATAAATCATTATTTGCAAGGATATTTAATTCAGTGACTTGTAATTATTATTAATTATAATTTAATGTTATTATTATTGCCTACGTCAAATATACGCATATATTTCAGTGACAGATGAAAAGGATAATCCTGGAATAATTCATACGACTTTTCTGTACGTCAGATTTTATCCCAAAAATAATTTGCAGAATAATTCGTGGTTTCTGGTGGAGATTAAAAAAAAACTCTGATCTGTCAGAGAGTAAATCCGGTGCGACTAATTCGAGACGATATAGTAGTTCTGGCTTGTCCCGGAGCTTAAGGATCCCTTTCTCTCTTCCCTCTCGCTACTTTCGTTGCAGCCCTGACCGTTTTCGCTCGACTTTCACGTCATTCGCGAGTTCGTTCTTTCACTCCGTCACGTCTTTATTTATAGTGCTTCTGTTCGCTTCATCTTTCACCCTTGGCAGTTTGTCAAAGTTGTCGCAAGTTAATTCAACATCGTAAATTAATTGTTGCCTTCAATTAATCCTTCGCTCTTGAGTCTCGAATTAGAGACAGCTCGCTCTCCCCTAACGAATACGTGAATAAACACCATGATTACTAAAGGTCTTTCATTGTCGTTGTTCTACGGTACGAAAAATATGCGGGCACGAGTGTGTGCAGAACAACCATTGTTATGTTAATGACTATGTCCGCGTTTCTTGATTAAGAGATGAATACAATTGTGCGACAAATTGCAACGCAAATTGGATGTTTATAGTTTTATCGCGATGATGTTCTGGGAAAATTTTTATATCGCACGCTTATGAAGATACGTATATACGCTCAGCGAACGAACAGCAAACGCGTATATTCAGAAATAAATCAATCACTATAAAAATAACATACTAACAATACACATTATCGACCAATGTTGGTTCATTAAGTGTATACACACCTTTAAATGTACGTTGAATGTATAAAAAAAACTTTAGTACTTTATAAAAAGCAAAGGATAAATTTCTCATTTTACTTTTCTTATTATAAAATAATATTAATTATATGACTCGCGCTGGAAAGTAGCTACACGAATACTAGACAGATTTGTGTTTTATAAATACAACTTTGCTTTTTAAATCCTATACAGTAATGGCAAGACACTAGTTAAATGAATTTTTACTCGGGTATATGTATATTACGTTTTTCATATACAATGTTACAAGCTTCAATCCTACCGATCAGTATTTTAATTTAAGAGATTTTAGAAAAAGTAAAGTACTTCGGATGTTTTTCGGGGGGACAGAGCGAAGCATAAATGCTAATATGATTGGCAAAATGTCAATGATGCATATAGCCTAATGACGAATCGTGATTTTTGAATCTCGCGAAAACCACAGCAGGTGTTGATATACGTCAGAAACGACGCGGAAACGTGACTGACCTGATGCCCGGCGGCAATCAATTGGTATCAACAGGGTACATATGCGAGTTATGTGCACGTTACATGGCCCGCCGACTGGAATTATGCAATCGAATAACACAGTCGCCCAACTATTATGTAACAGCAAAGCGACTAACTTCTACACAATGCCGGAGTGACAATGCCAGAGACCGTTCCTGTTCCCGTTAGCGTCCGAGCGCGCAACAGTCAAGTGACAAGTGTTCTCTCGAATTCTACTGCGATACTAATTGTGCCACGAACGAAACCATCCAAAACCACTACACGTCGAGGCGACGTATCTTACACATTAATTCTTATATGTACTATTAATTCTCACGACAGAACGTTCTGCTAATTTTCAGTTTAAACGAACGTGAATTTACCTAACGCTTTTCAATTTTTAGCTAGCAAAATAGGACAAATGCACACAGTGTAGACACGTACATAACAATAGATTTAGTTTTAGCTAATTCAGAGCGTCTCACCGATTTTTTTTAATAGAAAAATTGGTAAATGCATTTTATAATTTTACTTGCGCATCTCCGCATAATCCAGCATTGTAACGAGTAAAATTACATTTAGTTAAAAGTTAGTTCTCCCTGTTAATGAGCTTACTGTCTTTGGTGCCTGGGGGCTTACGGTATTTATCTGGTTTGTCTATGTTATAATGAACTTCCCATATAGGTATATCAGTAAAATACGCACCAGAGCGCTTGCTACGTGCTTGATAATGCCTGTTATGTATAACATGATCATGCGGTGTACCCTTGTGTTCATTAGCGAAACGTAGCAAGGAAAATTCATTTTTCGCGACATAGTGGCGCAGTTCCGCTTGTTGGTGGTCGCTGAAATGAGTTTTTATACCGCACCAGCTTTGAGCCAGCAAATAACGAAAGCTATGCGTACTCTATGATACACGTGTTATGATAATATAATAAGGGACAAGCTTTATCAAATCTTGAGATTTATACACTTACTGTACGAATATATTACGAAGAGTGCATTGCAATTTTTATTTCTTTTAATTAATTTCTTTTTAATCATAAAATTGGTTAAAATTGGCAAAAGCTTAATTGCATTTAAAAGACAACTTAAAATGTGTGAATATTCTTCAAATAGATTTTAGCGAATAAAGGTTAATTTTCGCATTATTATGCATAAATCTGTGCATAAATCTTCATAAAAATTAATTTTACTTTACGCTTTCGAGTTTAAGTTTCAAATTTTAAAAACAATAAAAGATTCACTAGTCAGAAAAAGTTATCTGTTCATTAAATATTTAATATTTCGAAAAAGAATATCTTTCTGTTTTTTTTTTTTTTTCATTTATAAAGTACAATAATAGAATTTATATTGGTACAATGGACTTCATTAAATAACTTTCGGATGTAAGATGCGCGCAACCATAGCTGAATAAAGCTTACAGTGTCGCTAGAGGAATGTAAAAATCTCCTCTTCTTCTTGCGCTCCGCATCAATTCCATTCAGAGTTTGTAACACGAAATTGGTTTCGCTGACAAGCGCTCCAAACTAAAAGCGGTCGGCGGTACCCGAAAATTACATTTTATCCGGTCAAAGCAAACTTCCTCAACAATTCCCGGGGCGGTGGGCGCAGGAGGGAGGAAAGAGGGCGCGAAACCGCACGAACTCAAAGTGCCACCGACCGGAAGATAAAAGAACACGACACGGTAGGATCGCGGCGTCGTTTTGTACGTCGGGCGAGATCGAGAGAGAAAGAAATGGGGGAGGAAAGGGGAACGGACTCACCGGGAAAAGGAAAGTATAAGAAGTCACGCGTGCATCACGCGTCAGCTCCTTCGTCGGGATTGCAAAGTTCTCCGCGGGGGAAAACTCATCCGAAACTATTTGCTCCGGGTACGCCCGCGGAAAGTATATATCTAAGAAGCTACATCTTTTTATATTGCCGAGTTCCGTGCAGGATTACCCTCCTTTTATTACTACGGATCAAAGGGAGGGTGGACGATCGTCTTACTTCCTACTTACTTATCTCCCGAGGAGGATCGCCGTGAACGTAACGACTTGTAACAAAAAGAACACGGCATCATTACAAAGCGGAATGTCAATTGTAGAATTTGCGACCTCGGAATAAGGGCAAGGAGAGCAAGAAAGAAAAAGAGAGAGAGAGAGAGAGAAAAAGAGAGATTAATAGGATGTCTATTCTAAAGACTGCGCATTCGATAACCTCGTAATTCAACTCTGAGTACTGACTAAAAGCAGATTTTCTTTGTTATACAATGTAAATTTCTTTCAATAATTCGCCCAATTTTTATTTCCATTAATGAGTAAAATTAAACTTCCTAATTTTTTTTTATAACGAATCTTTTGTATCTCTTCGTAAAAATGAGGTTTTAAAGGTTCAAAAAAAAAAAAAAAAAGAAAAAAATTCTTTGGTAAGAAACGAATGATGCATGCGTGCGACTTTCTTGAAAAAAAAAAGTGTACTGCAATGAAAATGTGTGTGTGTTTTTTTTTTACGATGGACAAGCCACAGATATGCTGTGTAATTCGGCTGCTCGCTCTCACCGGCGAATAAATTACGCGGCATTTTATTTATGTCTTCACGGAACGCACAAAGGCAGCCTGGGAGAGGCTGCCGCAACCGCGAATGGCGTCGCAAAAGCCGGATGCGCCACGAAAAGAAGTGCATCCTCTACTCTCGGAACGCACATATGGACCGTTTTAACTCATTTCGCTGCCGTCTGCATTCGTCGTACGCGCCCATTCAAACCAGATCACGGCGGGAGGGCACGATTTACGTACGTATCTGGATACTCGCGCGAGAAAGACATACTTCAAGTTGCGGTTTAAAATATTTCTTTATCCTATAAGAAGGTTAAAAGCTCGTAATTTGATATTTCTCACGCGTATGGACACGCTCACTTATGAAATCCAATAAAATGTAATTTTCTTTTTAAATAAATATTTTCGAAGCGCCGAAATGTGCTCAATTCGAAGTAGTTAAATCTTGCGCGCGACACAGAAAAGCTGTCTAAATACACTGCGGACGCTCTAATTTCGTAAGTGACGCAAATGCACTGTCGCTCTTAACGTGAGTGCCGTGTCTGCTCGACTAATTGCATCAAAAGGAAGGAAAGCGCACGACATTAAGCACACAAGCAGCCGCCGTTCTCGCTGCTCAATGAACGCAACTATCTTCGCCTCGCCTTTACGGCCTCATGTTTCTCCCCTTCGAGGAAGCTGGCGCGGATGAAACGGACAGCTATCCTGAAGATATGTACCACGCGACAGCTGAGTTTCCACTGAACTCCTATATTTAGTCGAAGCGAGTCAAGTCGCGGCACTTTTTGCGTGTCAAGCTACCTCGACGTCGCGCGGCATTCGAAGTTCCAAAGCGAAGACACTAATTTAAAGGCGTGTCGGCATTTAGAACGCATCGAACGAGTCCAGCAATGTCATCATTAGAGCGAGAAGAGCGAGCAGCTCCTTTCGATCTTTGTTAAGCTGATCTCACATCATTAATTGTTACAAGAAATTTAAAAGAACTATAAAATTGTACACATTTAAAAAGTTTTCTTTTAATATAATTAAAAAAATTTTTTTTTTTTTAAAGTAAACTTGATATTAAAAGTTCTTTTTATTTGTAGCAATACTTAGTATTTATTGAAGTTATTTAGTTTAAATTATAAAAGTCTTTTCCATCTTTTCCTTGAAATATAAATGTATATTTTGTTTTACTTGGAGTTATTTTCTATTACTTTTGCAATAATGTAACTATAAAAAATGTTTAAATTTTGCGACTCATCCATTAAAAATTATTTTCAAAAAAGGCAACTTGATTCAATTTAAAGTATTATTGTGTGAACAAGAGTGAGTAAAATGTTTCGCTAAAATTTTCAAATAAATTAATAGAAACACTCGCGAGCACTCCGATGTGAGAGCAGCTTTATAGGGTTCGTTTGGAAACAGGACGAATGCAACAGGAGAAGTCGCCGTAGTGTCTCCTGTCTTCGCCTGACACCACGCGAGATACGCCGCTTATGTTAATGCGAGGGACGCATCGTGTACGACGAGAGGGACTGACGTACAATGCCAGCGATAGCACCGCGAATCCGGCAGCTATTAATAACAAATGGTACGAACTCAATGAATCACGGTTACGTATATATTATCATGTAAATATTCGACGTAACTTATATCCTCGCATCTTATTTTCTGTCAATTGTTCGCGCAAATAAATGTCTCGTATCGGCGTCGCGGCGAAATAAAGAAACACGCTTTTTCTTTCCCACCGCTATCTAAAGATTCGACAAGAATTAAGTTTCCGCATGGGAAGTCTAATCCGATTCTAATCGCGAAACGTCATGTTACGCGTGTTTAATGAAAGGCTTCCTCTTGCAATAAACAGTATCGGTATCAAGCAGGGAATCGATATCTACAATAGGACAACCAACAACGTTGATGAAACATTACTCCAGTCTACGTGTGGATTATACCTCAAGACATAACAATGCCGAATCGAATTTGCATTACCGCATAATTTCACCGGGAAAGTTCGTAGAATAGATTTCTTAATACGATCAATAAAATAAGATACCCCAACACAACATATTACAAGATAAATTAATTTAATTATAATTAAACGTTGAATGATCCCGACCGATGTCTCGGGAATGAAAGTACGTGTTCCAGCTATCGTAATTAGTTATTTAATTCTTTCGAAATTTTAAAACAGATTTTAGAGTCTGCGTGTGCAACCAGAGCAAAATTATTTCCCGGCAAAATAATTTCCGCGTCTCACGCTCTGCAAGCCAGCGACGCTAAATACGAAATGAGACTTCAACGGGAATGATTCAACAACCTTATTACCACATAATATCTTGCCTTCCAAGACTCACGCGTTAACTCGGTATTGCGAGCGCGCATAATGCACTCTCTCTCTCTCTCCACCTCCTCATCTTCCTCCCTACTCTCTTCCTCTCTTTCTCTGCAACGAGGAGCAAAGACGCAAATTCGGTATGCAGTCTATTGCGTTATAGTATTATCCTACCGCTTCAACTTGCTTTGCGCTATAATCATCGTCTTACAGGCGCAATAATTTAAACGACGCATCTTTGCGTTCGCGCGCAGCAAACTTGATATTCTTTTTGTTTACTGATGCTCCTTGTTTAAGAGTTTTCTCCGTGTCTCAAAGGTGGATTAGCATCTGCGTAAAGGAAAAGTTTTCTGGCATACCGTAGATACTCCGATATACTTATTTCGTACACGTTTCCGCCGGGCAGGCTGCAGCGGAAAGGTAGACGTAGTTTCTGACCGCGAATAAACTTTGTAAAATACTGTCAAGCTTTTAGTTCAGCGTACATCATCGTTGAATTCGTTAAATGCATTATAAATCAATTATTATATTAATTCTAACGTGTGCATTGCAAAAAAAAAAAAAAACCCTCCCAAAATATTCCGCGGTTATTTCAATTTTAAAGTGCCAATGTATAATTTTTTTTACAATAAAATAAAGCTATCTGTATTTAATATGTCTCAAAATAAACACGAAACGTGCGTGCATGCACGATTTTGTTTGTTCTCTGATACGAAAACGCGCATCTCTCTTCCTGCTAAGCATTCGCTGTTTATAATTTAATTTTGATCCGCGATGTTCTAAGTCATCGAAACTGTTGCCAGCACAGGCTTTGCGTCTATCCATACCGAACTAGCCGAATGTCAGGATGTCGGATAACTCATGAATTTGCATGGACCAAGCCAAATATAATCTTAGTATACACAGATGGGCTCTCCCGCTCTTTCAGATATATATGTATATATGATGCATATACGTATGCAGATGTATGGGTGCGCGAGCTCTCTCTCTTTCTCTCCCTCTTTCTTGCTCTCTCACCTTTCCACGTACACTACCATTTCATTCCGTAGGTAGGTGTTCTCACCCGAAGGACCCGGCTCATTCTCACCGCTCATGGCACTGTCGTGGATAGGAAGTGCAGATTGCCCTGTTTAATTACTGGTTAGGGATGGATGGGAAGCTTCGAGGGCAATCAGCCTGTTTGTATTTGCTCGCAGGTTTATGTCGGTTTACTCGTAACCCGCGCCATCCGATTTCTACGAGACAGCTCAATTCACTGAACATCGCATTCTGCGATGGTTTGTGGTTTCTACCTTTGTGCACCATGACGCGAAATAAAGAGATTAACGTAACCGCGAAGGAAGATAATTCACAAAATACATAATTTATTGTTCGAGCTGCTCGTTGGTAAGATTACTAATATTAAGAGAAAAAATTTAATTTAAATAATATTTGAATAAAACATATATAATTAAGATTATTAATCAATGGTTGATATTAAAATAATTTTTTTTTTAAGTAAAACGTTTCGTTAAACCTGCGAGTAAAATTTCGCAAGACGTCTCGTTTTAAAAGTTCATAGACATAGTATATAGGTTTGTAATACGGGCGTCGTTTTATTACAATGTTGTACAAGAAGCTCAAAAGTTCAGCACATCTCGCACTTTTTTTCTTTAAGAATCTCCATTTTGCAAAGTTCACAAAGTCCCTATCAAACTTGGAAGTTTGTTTACCGGAGAACGCTCGCTATCTGAACTAAGACGCCCGTACGCATTTCCAGATAGTTGATGGTAAGTTTAATGGAGATTCTATAATTACTATCTTAGCATGGCACTAAATTATGCGCGATTATCTAGATTGTATCTAGGTACATGTTTACCAAAGTGCATGTCTAGTTGCTGTTGCAGTTTGGCACAGTATAACTCTCTTGTTACACTTCAATGAAGTTAATGCCATTCGTCGATGCAAGCTGCTTGGCAAGCTAAGGCGATTGCCGGACTAAAGCAATCGATTATGTAGAGTTCATAATTCTAATTAATTGAGAAACGTAAGTGGCATTACGCTGATGTTAAAAGTTTTACGCCTGCGCGGTATCACAATGCGCGAAAAAAAAAATCGATAATGCACGGAAACAAAAAAAGTTTTATCACGATAGTAAAGTACTATCCTCTAATCGAATTTTGAAATTATTTTTCAGCGATATCAGCGAGTGTGTGAAACCATCGCAAACCATTAACAGATTAAACATGAAAAGAGATTCGCATGAAAAATTTAAATTACGTACAAAAAATTAAAAAAGAAAAAAAAATTTTAGTTAAATAATTTGATAACGTGTATCTATCTATATGATTAATATATACGTATAAAATCGATGCTTATCTAATCGTAACTTTAAAATTCAGTCCAATCTCGTGTTTTGTTTTTTTTTCACAATACAAAGCTAATACTTATTCGCAATGCGTGTTAGTTTCTGGAGGGTATTTAGACCACGGCCGGTTTTTTTTTTTTCCCCCTCTCTCAACATTGCATTGCTATCCTAACACGTTGGTATGTGGATACGTCCGTTTTTCCTTTTCACGAATGAAACAGGCGCGGTACCCAGGTTCTACATTAGCCGGAAGCCAGGCGCTTCGCTTTGCATGCACCGTAAATGAGTTTTGCGTATTTGTTGCATACGCGAGAAAGCGCGCGGAACTATTTACACGCTGGCTCACAAAGTGAGTTCCCACCGACTTTCATTCACTATTTTAGCGCACCAAGCACGCGAAAGGTTCGCGTGCGAGCCGCGTTTTCCTGACAACAGCCATTTCTCGCGAGAAGTCCCGACATCGCTGTCCGCAATTGTATTCTTTGCTGTCATCATGAGTTGTCTAGTTTCCCTTGTACTTTTAGTTGTGTGATAGAGTTTTGGTTTGTATAATAAAAAATAAATTATATAAAATATTTTTAAAAAATAAATAAATAAAATACGTGCTTTGTGTATCATATGTGAATAAAAAAAAAATAAAAAAAAAATTTTATCAATTATTTAACAAAAATTCTTATTAAAAATTTGATTTAAAAAGTCCTTGATAAAAAAAGTATCACGAAATATCTTTCTCAATTGAGATATTTTAGGATTCGAATAAAAAATTATATTTTTGTCATGTCTGTCTTTGTACTTTTAAAAATATCATGTCGAGAATTTTTTTTTTATCTCATTTCACCAATCAAAAAGCGTGTCCGAACGAAGATTCGTGTTCGTATTTCAACGTTATCAATCTAACCGGGCATAAAACGAAAACGACAACGCTCATTCGGCGTTCTCCTTTTACATTTTTCGCGCGCGGTGGGCTCAGTCTTAATTGGCGCATTCCACCGTGCCATGGACGTGAACTTATTCGATTCACGTTGCACACTCGATACCTTAATGAAGCAAATTTGCATTCATACGCGACGCGAGCGAGCAAATACGGCGATACAATAAAACTGATGCCGCGTCCCTTGCCACGGCCTACGTAAGATGAATGCGTTTGCTCAGCGGGCTTTCTGTTCGCGACTTCGGACTCGTATGATAATGATTCAAACGCAGCTTCGTGCTGCAAGAGATGCTAGATGGATTCTGGCCGAGACATATTCTAACCGAGGCAGAAAATTGGAGATTCTGAATTTGCAATTTGAAATGCAATATGTCGAACAGAAACTGATTTGTGTATGAAAAATAATTTTCGAAAAGAATTTAATATTTAAAATAAATTTATATGAGATTAAATTAAAAATAAGAGCTGGCAAGTACTGAGAGAACTATTAAATTTCATTTAATGTATATTAACGATTGTCATCTCCAGTCTTCATTTAAAGACATTATTTTTTTTAATTCACGATACTTATAATTCTACGTATATTAAATTAAGTTTATTATATCAATTAGTGTTTCATTGAAGTAGGATAACGTGCGTACTCAATTTGTGCAATTCTAAAAATATTCACAGCACCGTAGGCAATATCATGACAGTTTTAGCTTTATCATAAATAAAATTCAATGATTATTATTATATATATCAACCGACGAAGATAACGTCAAGCCCGGCTCTTTTTGACGTGTTGCGCGCGGCAGTATATATCGCAAGTTTAACTCCATTATCCATAAACTTCCTCGAGGGATCGGGAAAACTTCTCGACGTATAACGCCGTCAGATTCGCAGACACAAAGGTAGACAGTAATCGTCGGTAGGTAGCCGTCGTTCGCGACGGCTACGACGGCGGACTCGCGATCGTAGGAGCGAGAGAAGGAAAGGGAGACAGAGAGATCTGGAGAATAGAACCGTCGATACGGAGGTCTCGTTACAGCATGATACGCCAGTGCCAACAAAGCGGTTCTGTCCGCCGGCTGAATGCACCGGCATAACTAACATAAGCACGGGACTCTAGCAGTCCAATCAGAACAGTCCAACAAAGATACCGCTCGCCCGTCCATTGTGCAAATCCTACTCCGCGCGCTTCATGCGCCGATAGTGTATCGGGGCTTTTCTCGATCTCTGATCGAAACGTGCTCTCTCGAGAATGAACATTGTTTGCGCGATTCTAAATGTCGTATAAGCCAACAGAGCTTTGCGCTATGCATAATGCATTCGCACTCGGAAATAGAAATAAGAATTGAGAAAGATACAGATCTAAATTTTACAGAGAAAAAGAGGAAAGGAAGTAAGAGAAAAAAAAAAAAAAAAAAAAAAAAAACGAGAAGTTACTTAATAGCTTATTTAAAACATATAGTTTGTGTATCGAAGCATTACGTATCTACCATTTCAAGACTTTAATTTCTTAGTCATACGCAATAGTTTTATCTCTTTGCCATCAAGTGGTCAAACGGAGCCTATTAGCGGGCGCGACAAGTCAAGATCGAAAGAAAGACCTTAATCTTTAAATCCTCCTTTTCTTCTCTTTAAGCTCGTTTATTTCCACTGAATTGACCGCTTCGTGCGAACGTTCTTTAATTTTCCCTGCGAGCCGCGCCAACAATTAGCACGGCGTGTAGTGCAGAACAAACTCCCTCCCGCATTGTTCAAATTAAAATGTCGAATTAGTCGACCGACGTGCCTTTTATGCGCTGGCAAACCGTCGGTCGTTAGTCATCTCAATCTTACCCCTTTCCCGGATTCCCCTCTCTCCTCTATCTTTCTCTCTCGCGCAAGAAAACGGACGTTATCTGACGTACCTCGTCTCGTTTTAGAGACTGTCGAACAGAACGTGGAATGGAAGAATTGGCGATGAAAAAGACCGCTCGGAGAGGCGCAATTACGGGGATATGTACGGCCCGTTTCGCTCAAATGACGATAATACGCCGCGTAGAAAAGAATTTACGGACGAAAGCGACGGGATAATTAATTGCCGAGCCGTGACACCCTTTATATCGACGGCACGCGATCGGCCTATCGATTCTCACTCGGTGTTGAGATCTATTCACCACGAGAGGTGTTAAAGGAGCAAGCATGAGAAAAAATGTAATACCGGAAATATCTGAATCGTAAACTGAACGTTGTAATTGCGCTGCAAATGACGTATATATTTATATATACACACTTTTAGCCAATAAATTTTTTAAAAGAACAGTTTAGTACGCCGCAATTAAAGGTTTAATACGAAAGAAAAGCTCTTTAAGATCTTTATCTCCTTTTGACAGGGAATGACGAGAATTAATGTTAATTAAACAGAGAAAGAAGATACCATTGGTCTCTTAAATTTTAATTTATGGGCGCCAGTAATTCCCGGGGTGATTGCCTTTTTTCCCTGGCAATGTGACAATATATCCTTCACGTGTCGGTTAAATTGTGAAAAAATACCGACGTTCGGCGATCCTTGCCAAAATGGAAATATTTATACCGGCCGTTACGCAGTATGCATAAATAATTATGCGACGAACGCGTCGTGTCAGCGGAACGCTTTGCGAAATTGTCGAGAGCAGCGTTCGCGCGTATCCCTCAAATGACAGTCATATTAGAGCGACGCGCATCTGCGGTTTGCAGTATCTGTTACATTGCACGCAGTCAGCCCCGACCTATCATTCTACCGAATCGTATAGTAAACGAATTGACCGTGATAATGCTAGCATAGCGATTTATGGCAGCCGCAAAATGAGAGTTATTACATTTCACGTTTAATAATTATACTTTGTGAACCGTGTAACAAAACATCAATTATTATAATAAATCATTTGTAACGAGAAGTGGCAAATTAAATAATAATAATTCGACAAATATCTAATAATAAATATTAATTTAAAAAAAAATGTAATAATTATTTTCATGCAATTGTAATGATAAAGATTATTTAAAAATTAAGCTTCAAGTAACTTTGGATATAAAAACTAATCGCAAGGTAAATAATTTCAGACTTTCAAAGTCAATATCCCGAGTTCACGGATGAAAGAGGATTGCGTGCAGGTCATTAGAGGGATTACCGCGAATGTGTCAATAAAGATCGTCCAGCAGCTTCCGAGGTGAAGCGCGATGGCTCTAAATCCCGGAGTGATTATCTGCGATTCATTGGTGACCAGGGATTTCTTAATGCGACGAGTTACTCGATAAATTAATCTTCAACAAAGTTTTCGTCCCCACAGTTAATTAATAGCCACGGGCAATCCTACCGCATCCTCGATGCTTTAAGCGCTAATTAGGTGTCTCGTATAAATTGTACACGGTAAATAGATTACTTAATACTGAGCAATATTTAACACTGATAATATAAAATATAATACGTTTCAAAACTAAATTGTTGATTTCTAAATAAATTCAAATACTTATTGTTTAAAATAAAAAACTGTTCGCGCTAAATGTCATTATCCTCTAAATCATCTTAAAAAATTTACACGTGTAAAATTTTTATCTAAAAATCACGAGAAAATCAAGGGAAAGTGTTTTATCTCATTCGCAATCAAGTTTCCATTTTCAACAAGGTGTACACGGACCGCGTGCGAGATATTACTCCTGATCCACGTAGGAAACGTATTACCGCGCTCTGTCTCGTCTGTGACGTACCCTTCGCGTAACACAGAAAGGCGGGGTAATTAAAATAAGAGCCCGGGAGTTTGTGCGCTGAATGCTATCTTAGCGTCGCGGTTAACCTCGTGGGATCCAACGGCATTTCGACTCAACCCACACGCTCACAATTGGCAGGTACACAAGTAGGGCCTTAGGTGTGCGCTCACTACCAAGGGCTCGCCTTCTACACTCTCGCTGACACCACACCGGGCTAACTTGCGGCAGACTTTAGAGTTTCGAGTTTAGTTAGCGGCTGGGTCCGCATCTCATGTTAGTCTGATTACTCGGAGACCGAAATGTGTGGCTTGTTGTTTCTACCCAGATAACAACCAGTATACCGAGGTGTCGACCCTCTGAGAGAACGAGCGAGAGAGAAAGAGAGAGGGAGAGAGAAAATAAGGCAAAAGAGAAAGAGAGAAAGAGAGAGAGAGAACCAGTAGTTATAATGCGTTTCTCCGGTGCAATTCCGATCTAATTAAGGTTACACAGATAGTTACACGGTCATATAATAGATCGTTTAATGCCGCATACTCGAGGCCACGCTTCTCATTAATTACTGGCAATGGTTAACGCGTGTTAAATTAAAAAAAAAAAAATGTATATAAATTTTTAAAAAACGTTTTCATTATCCAAATATTGCATTTGTTCTTGTGTTCTCGGTATGCAGCATTAAATGGTCGGTTTTAAAGAATCGAGCACATCTTTTTTGATACACGGATTTTCGTTTAACGTCTATCTGCGTTAAAAGCTTTCCACAATGCTCCGAAAAGTTTCTCCCGGCTCGGGGCTAGACTTACTGCCTTCGATTCAATAAGATATGAATAGGTACTCCTACCCATACAACTGCCGCGGAAATAATAAATGACTTCCTTCTTCGGACGTAGAATCCCTTCGCAGATGAAAAATAATAAAACTTTGACAAAGGGAATTATAGATCATAATATGAACTATCGCGTGTCTAAAACACGTGGCTGTTTTCTGAGACCAATTATACTTTGAAACGCATTTATAGTCTCGAAACTTTCTTAATAAAGTATTTATGACTATTAGCTTGATATCTTTGTAAATATCTTTTTCTGAAATACCGATGTTCGTTAGTCAAAAGTAACTGTGAACGCTTTAAACGGTTAACGCTCTCGATTAACGGTGTGCATTACAATAAAGTTTTCGGTAGGCTATCTGGACGGATAAGTCGAAACCGTCACTGTGTATTATCACAGACATCCACGTGGAGCATGCCATTACCCCAATTTATAAGCTGTCGAAACCCGAAAAGCCGCATCGTAACGGAACATGGCTACAACACGGAGATCCCGCCGACTACGTGAAGTTTCACGCTTGCCGCTGCCATCTGCACTAATCGCGAATCTGAACGCTGCCGTCTAATTCAATGTAGCAAAGTTTCAAGCTGGACTGCCGCAAGTTTTGCACACCAAAATAATCGTTACGTAAACAGCATTTAGGATTACACACGCAAATGGCCCAGAAACTTCGGGCACAGGCCTTGCCAGACAAAGGACGATAACGATTGTAGTTACTCGAAACAGTGGGACTCACGGGGCAGCCGTGAATCCGTATAATTGAGAATATTTCTAAACGGCAAGCTTAATTTATATATAAATGTAAATTAAAAAAATATTCCTGCATAAACTTGTGACGAGCATTTACGTTTAACACCAGAACTATCAACCAGGTCAAACTGACCGAGTTTCGAATTCCCTCTTTTTAAATTACAGACTCATTAAGGTATTGTTATCAAAAGCTTCGCAGGAAAAAGAATGACCGAATATACTAATTTACTTTCCATCATTTTCTTTAATTTTAAAATTCAAAATTATATAAAACAAAAATGTTTTAACTAATAATTAAAAAACTTTCTAGAAACGTATGTGGAAGTTCACAAAAAAATATTTTTTATATAAAAAAAAAATTGTCTTTTCAATATAAAATTTAATTCGCGTTTAATTTAAAGCTACGAAGGCAACGCGTACGCCTCGAGTCCCTTTATCACGGTCCAACGTATTTCTACACTGTAAGTGACCATTTCCATGCCGAGCTAACTAAACTGTACGTGGCTGTGTGCTCACATCGAACGAATTCAAGCCCGCAGCTACGTTAGGAATTCATTCGGCCTAACGTATCGCCCTCGTGTTCGCGCGCGTGTAATATTCACTGTTGCACGCGTGTACTGGACTCGTGAATGGACGCTGGCCCGCGCAAGTGCAGCGGGTGCACTTCAAATCAAGCGATAAATTCAGTGTTGCTGTCGTCTAGAAGCAACTAAATGCACGCTGCAATTCGGGACGTGCTACGGCAAGGGAGAACGCGTCCTTTGAGCGCGTCAAAAGCTAGAATAATTAAACGGCAAAATTCTGGGTTTTCTCACGCAGAGACGGACGCCAAAAAGCGAATCCCTCTTCTTCTTTTTTTTTCCCCTCCCCTCTCTATCTCTCTCTTCACTTCTTTGTATCTTTTTCTTTTACTTTTACTTCGCGCGGCAAAAACTACTTTACTCGTAATTAAATAAAGTTCATTTCGGTGAAAAACGTGCGCGGGTCGCGACGATGTTTCTGACAATGCGTTTTGTCACCGCGAACTCGTTACCAACTTTGATAATAATTGTATAGCTTCTGCATCCTCGCCTGTAACTTGCGCACCGCAGACTGCGACGTTTATACCAAGTGCCGCGTTAATTATTAATATGTGCGGTTAAACAAGAACTTTGTTGCGAGCGGCCAGTAAGGTTTACGCGATAGGATACGTTAAATGATACATTTTTACGGCTGCCTCTTCCGCTACGACTTATAATGACCGTCGTGTGTAAAATAATATCAACGTCGTCGAACGATTAGATAGCAGGTCTTACAATTTCTTTTTTATATTCCAAAGTAACTTTATGTACGTCACACGTTAATAAATATCTTTATATAAATATAAAAATTGTCATTACGTAATGATTCTTCACGAAAAGCTCGGCTAGTCATTAACCACCCGTCCCTCAAGAGAAAATGATTAAAGTAAGAAAATTAATATTTGTGTCGCATCAAGATTGATGCTGCCGGGTCCGCATTAGCGATTGCAGTTGCAGAAGTATGTAATAAATAAGCTGACGTAATAGAAGACGATGGAAAACGCGAGCTCTCCTACCGGGCAAAACTCCGAGCTGTCGCCCATTAATTACATCCTAAGCAGACAGAGACACTTAGTTCTCGAGATGTTGTAGGATCACGGGGCGCGAAAAAACGCAAAGTCGATGGGCGCGAGAGGAAATGCGAGATAAAGCCTTCGTGTAACTCGTATTATGTAGCAGTTTAGCCGAGACGTTGACAAATTGCTCTCGGTGAGAGCAATTCATCCGTTTCACTCCGCGCGAACGCTTCGCGTCTTGTTCGATCGACATTGAATATTGTTCGACTACTGCATACCGATAGGCACGATGGCCGGTTTAAAATAAACACACCGTACCATAAATCATTATTTCCGCCGACTGGTATCTGGCCAGCTCAGAGTGCATCGATATCGGAGGTAAACGGACTATCGATACTCGCCGAGTGCTCTGTCCACTTTAGTTGTCCCCTAATCTCCGGCCCGTAGAGAAATTTACGATTAATCGTATCTTAAATCTTTGACGTTTAACGTTTTATCAATAAAATTCTAAACATAAATGGGGTTTCTGTTATTTAATTTAAAGAAAAAAAAAAAACGCAAAGAAATACGAAAGAACGTAACAGCTTTCATTTGAAGAAAAATACAAAATTCAAATATGGATCCCACCCGATCAATATGGTAAATAATAAAAAAAAAATATTACGTTCTAAAATCTTAAAATTTATGTATGCACAGATTTTATTATTGTAAAAAAAAATATAAAAAAAAAAACATTTCTATGCATCGATCTAAAGATGCTGAGAAACCAACTCGATCGTTCAGAGAAGATAGGGTCTAGTTCACAGCGAAAGGCTGCGGTCGAGGACTCAGCACCGGTGTAAAGTTTATAATTACAGTTAGCCGGCGGTCTCAAATGCAAAATTAAAGCGCGCGGTTAAATATAGAGCCAAGAGAAGCACGCGGTTCGACGCTTGCGACGCCGCGGGATAAGCGTTCTTCTAATAGTCACTTCGAGGAGAGAAGAGAAAAGGGCGAGGGTCTTTAACCCTTTTACGCTATGAGCGATATTTAACATAGTAGTTTATGACAGCCGCGCGCATATATATTTTCTTCTAAATAATCTGCGCAGTGAATAATTATTCGTAATAATAATTTGCATATTTCTTTCGCAAAACTTCTTTAAACTAAAAATTACAGAAATGGATAAGCATATAAGCTTATAATAAAATAATCACAATTTAATTTAATTGCAAAAATCTGCAAAATTATTCGAATATAAGAAGATAATTTAATCGTTTACCGAACAATTCTCTCCTAACGATCTAAAGATCAAATAATCGATCGTAAGAGTTCGTGCATTTTTTTAGAAACGGAAATGTTGTACATTAACGCGCGACATATTTTAGGTGTTAATTCTTGCGATTGCAAGTTTACTCTAACTCATTTATTATTGTCGATTCCCAAAAATACTAAAACTGTAAAAAAAAATTCTGACTCACCGATTTGATGTGCAGCGGCGGAGTTCTGCAGCTTCGGCGATCCTGTAACAAACAAAATTTAAATTATTGTAGCATTCAAAATAATATTTATTGTACAAAAAAGTAATGTCTACGCGACTCTAATTAATTTTTTATTATAAATTTTTTTATTATTTTTAAATATTTTTTGTAATAAGAAAACATTTTCAATAAAAAACAAAAACTGGTGATTTAATATAAATAAAAATTAATATTTACCGTAGGGTTGCTCCGCCGATGCATGCTACCTTTCCAAGGCCTCCTCCTCCTCTCAGCACGTTTGGGATGTCGATTGTACTTCCTTCCACACGTCACTCGCGAAATATCTCGACCGGGTAAAGTTACAATCGCGATAATTAGCACTTAAAGTAAAGTCGCGCGTTAATGTACGACCCTCCCATTTCAAAAAAGAAAAAAAAACGCACAAAGTTATATGCCCAATTATTTAACGGTACTCGCAAAAAAAACGGTTGACAAATTAATTGCAGTTCGATTTTTTTTATATCGGCGACAAAAGTAAGTCTTCTTCTTTGAATTTATCTGAAAAAAAAAAAAAACTATTAAGCACCATTAAAATTACATTTCAATAACACAGGTGTTATAAATACAAATTTTCTATCTGCATACATGTATATAGTTTTAATGTAACTCTAATGTAATTTAAATTTTGCTTTGATATATTTTCAGCAAAAATTACATAATATTAGAACATAATATTAGAACTGTGATGTACAATGTACCTATAATGCTACATAACTTTTTTCGTGTTAAAACTTTTAAATTATTTATCAAAAAAATGTGTTGGATAATGAATTAATTATTTTTTGTTTGACAAAAAGAGAGAGAAAGACAAAGGGAGAGAGAGTAAAAGAGAGAAAGAGAGAGAGAGACAGCGCGCAGGATAAAGAGAATGCAGGATCATCCTTCTCCAGACACCCGTTTCGCGATAAGTCTTAAGTACCAACAATAACAGCACGCAAGGCTGACGTTTGCCAGATACGTCACAGTTGCAGCAAGGGATTTCACGTAACAGCCAAAGGGATATTATTGTTATTGCTGCGGTACGGACGCACAAAATCCCGGATTTCGCGGTAGGGACGTAGGGGATTGCGAAGACCAAAGTCGGTTTAGTCCCCACCGATAATTAAGCACCAACGATAACAAACTCCCCAACCAAAGTTTCGAACCACAGAACTCGCAATATACCTTAGAAAAATATGCAAACTTCCCGAGTATCTTTAGGGCGATGAGTGGTATTTCATTATCTATATAACAATTTACATAAGTTTCTATTGAAATATTTCTAATATCAAAAAAAAAATTTTAATTATAAAATAAATTAAATTTTTATATTAGATATACCTAAATATCTTTAAATAATTAAACATCTTTAAACTTTAATTTTTAAGAACGCTAAATGCACACGACGTTCGCATTTCCGGCAAAGCTCAATAATTTATGAGCGCCTAAAACTCAATCTTCTCGCGAATCGTTCTATAAATCTTGCGACAGTGAAATCTCGAGTTAGCCAAAATTAGTTTCGGAACGTGCCTGTCTAGGTCACACAAGTCTGCCACTCAACTTCCCTACACCCAAATCATCACTTTCCATAAGTTACTTCCATAATTCATATTTCTAATCTCCAACCATTTTTTAAATCAATTAGTTATTTTACTAAAATTCTGTAAATTCATAGCGCGCGTAAAGATACTTATATTAAAATATTAAACTCTAATAAACATCGTTAATTTATCATTAATATTCGTTAAATGATTCAATGAAATAGAAAGAAGAATTTTTATAAATAAAAAACCATACAAAGAATAAGTTTAGTTAACGAGCTTATATCAGGTGGACTCTAAACAGGAATGAATTAATCTCGCATGGCGGCAAGTGATTAAAATCTAAGCTATCAGTCTTGACGGCTACTGCGTGCATGCGTGTGTAAAAGAGGTATCGGTGCCCATTCTAGTATCTCGACAATAGAGGGTGGTTATCAGCGTACCGCCGCGAGGAAGAACGGCCGAATGACAGAGCGCGGAGCTAAGCGAGTCACGCACACGCAATCTCCATACATCACCGTCGAAGCGTGTAAACTTTTTAACTCCCCCGCGTATCCCGTGCTCGCAAAAGAGCCTATTCTTTCTCTCCCGCAGATTCGCCTTCCTTTTCCACTTGTCGTCCCGCGTACCAGTCGCGGACCAGGAATTATTAATGCTCAATTGAAACGAGGAAAGAAGACCGCGATTGCGCTAAACGCATCCACATTCTCGTCGCTCTTTCTCTTCTCTCGTCTTTCAATATCCTTCCAGCTTTGCTTCCATCTCGGCTGCCATCGAGTCCATCTACAATTCCGTCCGTTATTCTCGCTCCCTTTCCGGGACGCGCCTTCATCTTCTTTCAACCCGTTCTTCGCGAAGCTTCACCCGTTCTTGGATTATGCCGAGACTTAGGAGATAAAAGGGTGGGCTTAGCGATTATCCCGGCGGAAGCCCAAGGAACCCTTCGCATTGAGTAATTATTTGAAATTTCCGTTCGATATCCCTCGGGGCACAAGGAACTTTATTTGACCGCGATTAGCCCCCCACTTTACAACGATGCGTTTGTCTGTGTCTCACGGAGAATGAATGATGCGGAGCAAAAAAAATATTCGCGTGAATTTTGCCTTTTAAAAGAACAACTCTCCATCGTTTATCAAAAAGTAACTGTTGAGGGTATGTCACTAGTTAATCATAAGATCGTATAATAAAACCCGTAAAATATATCAGTATTAATAAAATTGCGACGTGTACTAATCGTTAAAAATGAAAGATAACGCATAGACGTTCTACAATATATTCGTCAGACTGACACGCACTCGCTGATATAATAAACTGACTGGCTATTTTTTTCTACCGAAAATGGTTGCGTTGTAGTTACTGCGGTAATACGATGTTTACGTTATGCACGTCCATTTGCAAATTTTGCGAATATTTATTGAAAACCGCTTGCTACGCAAACAAGCAGTATTTTGTATTGTTTTCTGTCGTCAAATAATATTTGCCATTTTTAGAAATTACTTTACTTGTTCACTTCGTGAGTATATGTTATTAGACTTGCAACTATTAAGCGAACCTTTGTAAGAAATAAATGTCTAAGTTAATTACGGGTCGGTTGATCAACTAAATCAACATAATACCAATTATGTAGCAAATAAACTGGTTATAACCCAGAATTTATACATGAAAAAGTCGCTACAAGAAACGATATTAGCAAGATTAATCATCCTGCATTATGTCGACTCCAGATGAATACATTTCATCATCTTATCATCGTGAAAAAAAGGTAGTGAAAGCATTTGAGCGAATAACGATGACAAATAGAAATATCGTGCCAGTCAGGTTTGTAAATTATGCTTTAAAAAAAAAAAAATAAAAAAATAAAGAACAGAAAAGAAAAGAAAAAAAATTATGTCACTCGTCGCGTTGCAACGCTATACACGTTCGCGTAACTTGTACTAATTTTATCATTCTTCAGAAATCTAAATTGCAAAAGTTGTTGTATTTGTCCACGGAGTTATCTGAGGTACGTGTAGACGTTTTTGTTTTTGCAAAAAATACGTACAAGCGATTTTCATCGCTAAAGCAAGCAGTACGCGCATAAAACGTCGCTGTATAGTCATTCCTACGAGAGCCAACAACTTGTCGCAGTTCTACGAAAACATATTCTTTCTGAGCAAGAAAAAATATTGCCGCGGAAGAGTAACTAGGGAAAAAACTACGAGGGTGGTGGTCACTGGGTCGGCAACACTCGTTAAGAAAGAAAGGGGAGTACGCCCACTGCGGCTGCACCAAATCTTGATAAATTGTGCACAACGTGGAGAGTTAAAGCGAATGGTCGAATAATCAATAAGTAACAAATGGCATATATGAAATTAAATCGGAAAATCTAGATTGTCTGATAAATTTACGATTAATAGACAAAAATTACGATAGCATTTAATTACAAAAGTATTCAACAATAAATTTCTTGGTTTTAAAAAGTAAAACACAAGTCAATATTTTTTTTATTATTTTTTTTGCCAAGATAAATTCCGAACAGCAATAATTTAATATCGATACCAAATACCGATTCAGTTATAATAGATTAAAACCGAATGTTTATTTAAGAAAAAAAAAATTAGATTTAAATTTTTCAAAGAATTTAAATAAATTACTCGTACATTAAAGGAGATTTTGCTTGTTGTTTACGAGCTATAACTTAGCGACCGCGAGATAGAATCACAGGAACAAAATTGTTTTCAGGTTCATGAACTGCCCAGCTGTCGGGAATTTAAAGACACCTCGATGCGGTACGGTGCGGTTCCGCCGCATCGGCCGTCCTAAGCCGGTATTGTTGTATACCGGGATTATAGCGTAATGTGTGAACCGACACCTTGACTACCTCGATCTCCTTTAACCTCCGCGTCGATCCGCGGAGAGACAATCCCCGTCGTTCCTACAACCGCGACTCTCGAACCTTTCTCGAGCGCGACGAGAGAAACCCTTTTCCCGATCCAAGAGTATTCGCTCGTGGTAACTCATTTCCTCTTGTTAGCTGGGTCGCTTAAGCTCAGTTTCCGCCGGAAAGTGTTATCGATCTATGCCCGCAAGCCCTCCAAACTCTGACCGCGGCGCGCCGTCGCTGCTTGTATACATATTATCCGAGTACATATACTTGCTAATTAGCGCCAAGTGATCATTTTAAGCTCCGTGAATGATTAATAAATTCGAGAAGCGGTGAAAAATGCGAGGAACAAAGCATAGATAAAAAAAATATCAACTTGACGCTGTTAATAATTTCGAAAACGGTAGCAAAATTCTTATACGCGCCAACCATCATATTTCACGCGACAACAAAAGCGTGTTTCGCAGGTGGTGCGCGATATCATGTAAGCGGCATTTTAAAAAACAGTGTCGCGATCGATTATATGAATTGCATAGAGCTCCGGAAGTATCCGCCGTTTAGAGATCCGGAAGACCCCTGTCAAAATATTAAACCTTCTTTTGGATCGAGTTTCAAATAGCTTCACCGTCATAACGAATGAGATCCTCTCTGCGGATAGATCGCAAGAAAGCAGGCAGAAAGGGACGTAGCGAGAGGGTTAAACCGACCGGTATCACTTTACAACGGCGCGGCCCTTCCCGTGAGATACCGTATCGCCATTTATTTTTGTTCCATCTTTGAAATCATACACCCTTTATTATGCTGCCGCGCGGAACTACCGGCGTGAGATGCGCTACGTATAAATATCTCATAAGAAAATTGTCTTGAAAGTGTAAAGTATTTAAATTATTCGATAATAAAAGATTTTATATTAAGATAATCTCAAATATTTTTTATTAAAAAATTATATTTTTTTTTTTGTTATCATAAATTTATTCTCACTATACGTGTATTGCTCTTTTTTGTGTAAAGCATATTTAATATAAAAATCAATGAGAATTTTTAAAATTAATACTATCTATGTTAGAGAACATTTACATAGAAATTCGATATCAAAGAAATAATGCGATATAGTTGATATTAATACGTAGATTGTGTAGTTACCTAAATATGATCTGTAAACGCTATTCATGAAAGCTAAGTGATAGTTTCGCATTGTTGCAAAATAATTCAAATTTATATATACGTGTTATAAACTTTGGTATTAATAATTATCGTTACTAATAAACCGCAGCGAAATCATAGCTTATGCAATACATTGGAAATAACATATTAAACTATTCATCAAACATGCTGACTAATCGTTAATGGTAATCATCATTAATTACTACTGTACTGATTAAAAATAGATATCACGTGTAACATAAAAAAGAATGTAATAATAAAAACGATTGTAAATCATAAAAATAATGTATCGCTAAATTAAATGTTAAAAAAAAAAAAGGAATAATCGATTGAATGAATATTCTCCTCTTTTGTTCCTTTGTGCGAAGCTAGTTTTTTAACCTGCGTATTCGTGTGCGTATTACGTGTACTATAATTACGCGCACACATTCGCATGCAAGGTATCCCTGTAACGCGACACCGCAAAATAAGACTTCTACGCTCTTTGTCAAACTTGTCCCAATATTTTGATTTCATTTATCTTCTGTTGCGCGGCTAAACGCTTCCGGCAGAATAATGGAATTTCCTTTCTTCCGCGCGCTAGTAATTCAAGAGGAGACCGCTATTTTCGTATACTTGGGAACCACTTACAATGGGAAACTAAAAAGACAAATAGAACCTAACTGAGAAAGGAGCGATTACTTAAACTCGATACCGACGTAATAAGAAAAATTTGTCCCGCGCTTGAAAAGATCGATTTCGAACGCATTGTTGATCAGATTTTATTGGAATGTCGAAAATTTCAATATAACCAAAATTTGATTGCCGCGCAATCAATTTCAACGCACCCCACATGTTACACAATCATATATTTATAAGTAATAAATACTCGCGTTATTTATCCAAAAGTAATTAATTTTCACATAGATACACGAGCTCTTGAAATATCGTAAAAATCTACGCCAACAAATTTTTGTCGTTATTGCTCGGTGCTCATGTATGCATGCTATTTTTATTTATTCCTGCTCCTTTTATATTTTTACAGAATGTGAGATGCACCATTGACGCAAACTTATCGCCTCGGTGAACACACATAACAGCCGGTTATGTGTTTTTGTACTACAAAACTATTACTTCGATCATTTTTAGACGTTACTTCATTAAAAAAAAAATTTTTTTTTTAATTTTAAAGTTTAAAATATTTCGAGATAATTGCTGCAGAATGTGATCATAATACCAAGGAAATTGAGAATAATAACGAGTAAATATAATTAATAAATAATGTTCGCGCAGGTGGCCGTTTGTTTCCGTTCTCAAATCTTAGCCGTTCTAGATTAAGCACGTGAAATTGCTCTTGGAAATGCCGTACGCGAGTGCGTGTAAACGTTTCATATAGTACATGATACGAGCAAGCAATTCTAACGACACTGCCGAGACGTAATGTTATTTAATTGAAATGTCATTGAGTTGAGTACAATCTTGACTTATATACACTTCTCGCTTCACCAACTCTCTTCGTTTACGAGAATATGCTTGCGCTTTCATGTTAATACACTCTGGCTGATAGCACTTGAATATAATATAGCATTGTTGAAAGTTGCCCGATATGAGGTAACACGAACTTTCGGTAACATTTGAGTGGTGGTGTTAAGTTCTGCGACTGCGAGGTCGCGTTCGCGCTACGCTAGAATTGAATGGATCTGCGTGTTATAGAAACCGAGCAATTAACCGTTTTCATTCGACTGGCGCCCATTGCGCTTGCTATAGCTCGAACAAAACAAGGTGACCACACTCGTAGGTTCGCCTGGGTTCATCTAGACCACATCGTTGTCCTCCTGCTAACACAGCCCGAATCGCTACAGGGGACACTCTAATTCGTTGCAATCAGGAGAACCTTCGCTACTGTTTGCCCACCTTGTTGTATCTCTATTAGTTCCGCGTCAGAAAGCATGCTCACGTGATTTGTATCCACGATCTGCAGCTATGTCTAATCTAGAGACACATGATAAATCCCGCATTCGAAGAAGGTACCCACCCGTTGTCTTTACGCGAAACGTTTCCGCGCATCGTGAAACTTTTCTAACGCATTGATTACTAACAATAAGTACAATACCCTGCTTTTTCTTTTAAATATATATTACGTGCTCTAATGTATATTTTTCAATTGCTACGAAAGCACAAAAGTTACTTTCATAAAATACGAAAAGTTTCTTAACTATAATACGATCGAGGAAAATTTGTGCAATTCGTGTGTGCCTCAGAATTCCCTTTTTAACTCTCAGTGCAAAATGCAGTATTGTTTTACAGACTCCTCCAATAACGAACTTCTACCAACACTATTCCCTCGCACATCGAAGCTTAATGAGTCGTTATTACTTCTAATACTTGGTAACAGTAGACGATATCAAAGAAGCCAAATCGCGGCTCTCACGCCAAAAGCTGGCATCAAGAAAAGCGCGATCAACGAGAACTTTGATCGTTACGCAAGCTCGTGGAACAAAAGAAAGGAACAGCTCTGTGAAATTGTTCAGCCTAAACGAGCGCCGCTCGAAAGGCGTGATTGCGCTTGTCAGAACTTGTCGAACGTCATGATCTCTTAAATCGTCTTGCTTTAATATCATCATTGACTTCTTTTAAAAGTCGACCTAAAGCACCGATTAGCTATATTTTTCTTCTACTTTTGGAAAACTTTAATATTACCTGAGATATCGATTTTAATAAAATACTAAATATAAATTTTTAATTAATCGATATTTAAAATAAATAAATACCTAAGTATCTGATAACATAGTAACATAAATTATACTTTTATATCATCCCTTCAACTCTGCGTTCATAACTTTGCAAACTAATGCAGAATTTACGTGTCTATTATTATGATTTATTGAAGTCTTTAGATTTTCCGTGTTCTACAATAAGCATAAAGGAAATTATCGGGTCGCGCATGAAACAGTAAGTAAGTATTTTACTCGAGCGCAGATGAGCGTGCTCAGGGAGGAAAGTCCTCGAGAGCACTACGCTGCGGGACTGTATTCGGCGAAATTGGAATTTAAATTTATTGCTGCGTGCTTACGTTTACTGCCGCAGTTCGCCACCGAGCAGTATTTGTTTTACGACAATAATTTCGCAAGATTTGGCTAAGATTATGGTTCGCGATAATAACAATGTACATCACCGGAGAAAAACAAGGCGGTAAGTAGCACCGGGAGAAGTTACATAATTACTATTGAATGAATAGCGCGGGGAAATGAGAGGATTTCGCGAAAATTACACCATAGAGTGCTATTTCGCTTTGTTATCAATCGAAATCTTTCAACGTGCTCTTACACGTGAGATATAATTAAAAAAAAAATATGCCAAGCGCATAAAACCAGTTTAATTTTAGCACAAAAATATTTGTATAAAAATATTTTAACCCTAAAAGAATGAATATATAATACAAATATTGTTTTACGACGCGGCAGTAAAAACTTTATGACAGCTTTGAAATAAAAAAAAATCTGTACATTCTAATATAAAGATAATTTTCCACGATATCCAAAAATCGTAATAATAAATCTTTCGCGGGATACTTTATGCAAATTATTAACAATTGTCGGATGAGAAATAAAATTAGGAATTAAGAACAGTATTAAATTGATCCAAAGGGATTTCGCGTATTTTGTCAGTAATGGAAGTGGGTATTTTTCCTAAGACAAGATGTACGCCAAGACGTCACAGAAAGGGATAAAAGGAGAGCGACTCCGCGAAGAAGCAGTGAACTCGAGATCTGTGCAGTCGAGCGTTGGCCCGGAAAATCGACAGTTTCTTCTATTTGCCAACTCGCGCTTTTAAGATCAAAGAATGAGGCTTTAATTAGTAAAAGAACAGCCGACCTCGTTGCGCGAACGTTTCTCCGTTCTCACGTTTATATATACGGGGTGTCACGAGTTAATCACGTTCTTCTCCCGTTTTCAAATTAAAATAATACCACGACTGGAACGAAATATAAATTTAAAAAATTTCAAGTAAAAATTATTGTACTTCAATTCCCATTTACGTTCCCAGTTACGGGCAGCCTCTCTCATTTCGAGAACAATAGCCTTGTTCGATATTTTGCTTAAGGGCCGAAAACTTTTCGTTACTTTACGAAACACGAGTTCAGCATATTCTCCCGAGTATACCGCGGTAGTATAATACTGCAGAATTAATGGTGGTAACCATAATTACCTTACAGAGTAAAACATAATACTACGATTGTATGTACTTGAAACTATTTCGAACAGCCGAAACGCGTGCATATAATTTAAACTCTTATCAAATAACGTCTGTTATAAGAACGTTACATTGCGTTTAAAGACACCCAGTGTACATATATAAAATAGAGCAGCGCTTTCGCTCGAGAGATTCTTAGGTCTTGAGAGAAAGGGCGCCCGTATAATATCGTTCTTATAACTCGTCTTTTTCGTACTGTAAAACCTTAGCCAGCCTCATGCGAGCATTACGATCTGGCGCATTGTACTCGCGGCGGATTAACAATCGGTAGTTAATTTTCTACCGAGTTCTGCATATAGGTGACACTCCACCTCGAGCGTAATCAAGATACAAAAGATATACCCGAGAGAAAAAAAAAACTCGCCAATTTTTGCGTAGATTTTTAACTCGGTTGAATTTAGCGCGACTATCAAGTTTTCTCATAAAAATCAACACTCGCTAATTCTCTAAAACTATATTATTAAAAAATGACGACTATTTTTAGCATGGAATTTTTTATTCTATCGAATTTACCATTACTCTTAGATCTTATGGGAATCACGTACAAAAGCAACGTTCGTTGATTTCAAGATATAAAAATTGCATCCATAAAAAGAAAAAGAAACTGTTAATTTTCGCGGTGAACTTTTATCCTGCCGGGTTTATCATAATTTTCACAGCTTGCCGTTAAAATCATATAGAAACGCGACAATGCAAGCAAGAATTTTTTAAATATACCAAGGTATTAAAATTATTTCTAGCTTTTATTTCATTGAATTTATGACTATCAGATTCTTTCTGCGGAAATCGCGCAGTGAGGCAACGTCAGTTGATTTGTATTTTAACTCCTTCAATTAATAATTGATCGCCGTGCGTTCTTATAATAACACATAAAATAATGTTAAAAAATGACAGTTTAATTTTCCAAAGTAATAAGCAAAATAACTCGCCAGCTTCCCCTGGTCGTTCTCGTCACCGGCTGCTCCGTCCGAGCCAATTTCCGTTTGGTAATCACCGCTCTCAAGATGCACGTACTGATATGACACTCCCGAAAGACGTACGAAACGAGCGCATCTGCTTATTAATTATTCATCGAGTCGCTCTTTTAACGCGACGACGCCTCGCGACTCGACGACGATCGCCGCACACGTAATCGTATTTCAATCGCCCAGCATCCGGTCCTTCGGTGGGCCGGCCCACCGTCGATCGTAATTTCACCCGAGGAACGTACTTCTCGGCACGTATACTCTAATTAACGCGATGCTCAAGATCGATTCGACGATCTTGTGTTAGACGGGACGGACAGAGACATAGATTAACATGCTTCTCTCTCGCATTATGTGACGTTACGATCTTCGCGAGTGTTCGAAATACGCAGCATATCTAACGCAAAATGTACGCGTGCGTGCGAGGAAGAGAGAACGACGAAGGACAGAGGACGAGAAGCTAAGAACTTTTCTACTTACTCGTATCTGCGTGGCGGGATTCGGAGCGTCGTCGAGAAATGCGGAGCCAAGGGCCTTTGATACTGCAGAATCCGTCACCGGCACAGGAAAAGTCACGAACCTCCGAGATCCACAAATCTTGTACGCAGACGAGTCCCAGAGAACACTCGGCACTTCCTCGCACTTTTCGGATTTATGTCGATTGATACAGGATATTCAATCCGTCCCGGTGATCTCGCGGCGCACTAAACTCGAAGTGAAATTATTCTACTTAACCGTCGCGACTCCGTCCACCTCCGATTACGTACGAACCGTGCCGAGCCGTCCGAGATGCCGGAGTCAGTCCTCGCCGTGTTCATGCAGCTTCGTCATCGCTCGAGCGCCTCTGTGATCTAGACTTTTCGTTTCGGAGTAAGTCATAATGCGTACGCGATCGCGGGAACTGACTTATATCCTTGAGAGATGAGTTTCGTCACGCCAGTGTATGTGTGTGTGTGTGGCGGAGACGATGTGCGTATCGGGATTGAGTAAAGAGGCTTGAAAATAAATTCGCGAACGCGACATGATTACCGGCTGCTTCCAATGCGGAGCTCGCGATGCCGCGTTATTGTCTCGCGGTGGGTGAGTGTCGTTGTAGGTTATCTACGCCGCGCAGCTTCCGAGGATGTCTATTCCGCGCTTGTCTCGAGCTACTTTTTACCGTCGTAAGTCCGAGATGCCCATAGATACGTTCGCGTAAATTCCGATAATGACCTCAAGATGTCCGTACTGTTCGCATTCCGATATGCAAAGAACACACCTGCTCTGTGCGTAAGACGGTCCCGGTCCGATTCCGACCGTTCCCGATTACGTACGAACCGTGCCGAGCCGCCCGAGATGCCGGAGTCAGTCCCCGCCGTGTTCGTGCAGCTTCGTTACCGCTTGAAACGGACAGCTCGTAGTGCATAGTATATGATCGAGAAGACTGATGTACCCGTACCTTTGAGAACTGAGTTACGTCGCATCGTTCGCGACACAATCACTTGCTGCTTTTCCATCCGGGGCTCGCGGTGACGATTTCTCGTTGTCTCATGGTGAGTATACTGAGTGTCGTTGAAGGTCGTCCTTGTCGCGTAGCTTCCGAGGATGTCCATTCTGAGCTTGTATCGAGTCTTGTTTTACCGTCTCGAGAACATTCTGCCTATGCACACACCCTCGCGTGAGTTTGGTGTTGTTACCTTGAGCTCTCGACCTCGCGGAAGGTCGTCGAAAATCATAGAACATTCATCGCGCAGTTATATCACGAATGTCTTGCTAGATGTATTGAGTCTATTCAGGCGAGTTTCTCAATCGTCCTAGTAGATTTTTGACATTGTATAAACGGTGTTCGTATATTATTCGCACGTTGAAAATATATATCGGCAGTAAATCCAAGTTCTGCAATCAGTTTATAACATTGTGTAAACGTTTTCAGAAAATAAATTTAAAGCATGTTGGAAAGCTTGTACAGAAGAGCTTCTGTTGAATTGAAACATGATCTTGGATGAGCAGTTGTCAGCAGGATCAAACCTAAGCAGAAGAAGCAAGAACAATTATAAGAAGGTTGATAAGTATGTTAATAATTTGAATAAAATTCCTATATGTAATATACTTTGATTATTACAAATAAAGATCTACGTTGTGTAAATGTGAATAAAAATGGTAACTGTATGTGAATGCTTTCAGACAATAAACTTGAAGTGTGTTGAGAAGCTTGAGTTAAATCAGATCATGTTCCATGTGATCAAGTCATCGACGCAGATCAAATCTGAGCAGAAGGAATGATAACCACCATAAGCAAGTAAGTAACCTTTTTAAGAATGCTACATATAATATATTTTTATTATTGAAAATAAAACTGCATTTTGCATATATCTTATATATCATTTATCTCTCATAAATATGGTTAAAGATATGTTTTTTAACATTATTTGAAATTACTAGTTTTTCTCATTTTTAATTGTGCTTTTTTTTTAATAAGAGATCCACACATGTTCTTTTGTATAATTTAAACATAAAACAATGTAAAACATTTATTCTTTTACACATTAAGATGAGTCAACATTTTGAAAAAGAAAAAAATTGTTTCTGTATAGACTAGTCAAATATAGATTCTATTTTTGTAAGACTTGACATAATAGTGGGTCAAAACGAGTCGCATGGATAAGAGATTCTTCTCATTGTACCGAACGGAAGGTGTAGGGTGGGGAAGAAGGGTAGGACGGAGAATGACAAGGCAGAACTCCAATATTCGGAATTTATAACCTCTCGTAACTCAGTCGGTCTCTGCACCTAATACCAAACGTCTTTGCCGTGGCCACTGCTAGCCAAGTTCCTTCAGCCCTTCAAAATAATTTTCATGCCACTTTATTATCGTCGTTTCTTTTCGTTTTTGTGCATACGACGAATATGCAGATAATAAATGGTCGAGTTTCTTATCACACATCCCAGCAACAACTAATATGTTAATAACGTTTAATAACTTTTAAATTATATTTTGTTTCCAGTCTATGATAAGGTATATAATATTTATACATAATCTTTGCCGTTGATATATCTTTTTAACTTTCTTTTACATTTATAATATAATATTAATTTTACCGTAACACTATATTAGGTATAAACTTTACATCAAAATATTTTACATATCTTTCAACGGAATAGTCACTTTCTATAGATCAGCTTTGTTCCGTGGAATATCGCCGACAAAACACGTCGGCAAAGGTACCGCGTATCGATTCCGAATTTGTGTATAAGCGGCGCATCGATCCCTTTACTTTCCCAGCCCGCGAGGTATTATACACCAATAAATTCGCGTAATCGCATATCTCAGGGCAATCGCGTAGTCGGAGGGGCGCTCTTGGAGAAAAATATAACTCCGTCGAGGATTCCCTGGGGCTCTATACATTCGCCTTCTTTTGCGCTTCCGCCTTCGAGGCCGCGGCTTCCGTACTTTCCCGTGTTCGCACCCCCACACCTCTGCCATATTTTAATGGTTAGTCGTAAAGTACAGGAAAATTAAAAATTCATATTGACGAAAATTTAAGAGTCGTCCGCGCATTTACGCTCTTTGCACCGTTACGTGCGTATTTACAACGTAAACTGAAAAATATAGATGGAATTGTAGGCGATAAATATACTATTAAATAAATAAGAATTGTAATTAACTGATATTAACGAGATTCAGCCTTAAGAGTTATTGTAGTTAACGTTGCATAAATTAATTTCTTTAAAAAGATTAACATTAATAATTTTTTTTTTAATTTTTTTCTCGACGATTTAACAGTAAAGAAACAAGAGAACTTTTCACCACGTGATTAACGGAAATATATCTCTTTTCCCCTTTTTTCTTTACAATATACGTTTCATCCGTTTTTTCCACGCCACGGCCAGCATCGTGCAAACCGGAAATATTATACCGGAAGGTTGATCCGGCGCGAGAAGAAATGTACGCCAAGTCTCAGCGTGGCCATGGAGATGTTTCTCGCGCGGCTTTTATGCTTTTCATGTTTCTGTCTCAGCCATCCCGCGCCATCCGCCTCGCTTTTCCTTCCGTGCCTTTAAACCTTCAGTTTCGGTACATTCTGTGCCGGATGACGTTCTTCACGCAGCGCATGCCATTTTGTTAAGGGAATTAAAGCGGCAAACACTTGCGGTGAAATGAATCTGCAAACGTAAGCGAAAGTAATTCAGGAACAATTGTAGAAAACCGCTTTAGTAATTTTTGAGAAAAAGTAGTGAAAAGTAATTAGAACCTTGCGGAAAATCCTTTACCAAGGCACGCTCGTTAAAAAATGACGATTTGCGAACTGTTAACTTAATAGGATTATGACTTGTGGAAAGTCTACTTTTTTAACTTATTAAATTTTTGCACACGTATGATTGTTATTTACGAGATTTGTAAATTTTTTTAAAGTTCTAATTAAGTTCTAATTATCACTTTACATGTACCTATCAACTAGCTGTCGGATACACTTTCGGCTTTGATTGAAATTAGTTCATTTGAGAGGTATATACGTGCTTTGTTCGCGTAAAGCTGATAAAAAAAGTAACATCATAGAACGAGACTGTTATCATTGACTCTTAAAGATCTAGAAGAGATAGACATCTAAACGTTTCTGTCCGCGTACTGGTTTGGTCTGACCTTACGCAACGCTCGCTCGACTGTCGAATTCGCTGGGCAAACCAGTTCTTGCTGTCCGCTGCCCGCGCGTCCTCCACCTTGCGAACTTGGAGCGTGAAATCTGCCGGCCGATGTAAACACACGCACGTACTCACACTACCGCGGCGGGTTCTAGGAACCGGTTAGCCTGGTGAATTCGGCAGTCGAGCACGTATTAGAAGATTGTCTGGACAATTTTGCTAAATAATCACGAAATAAATCGGGTAGCTTGCGACGTATGATCGGTTTCTCTTAAATAACAATTTTATATTTAAATTAAAAACTTTACGTTTGAGATTTTCTTAAAGTGCGTGTACACGTAGAGAACGAACAGCGAACATTAACGTTCGCAAACAAATCATTTGCTACAAAAATAACACATCACCGACGAACGTTTATGATCCTTGTATTCGTTCGATTTTTGTTCGCTAAGTGTATGCACATCTTTATAGAAATTGTATTCACCGAAGACACTGATAGATATTCTTTTATGATTTTATATTAGAAATTTCCGTACATCAACTAGCGTCATATTTTTTTTTTTTTTTTTAATGCAAAGTACTTTGATACATTTTTCATAAGTGAAAGAATCAGTTCCAGATATGATTTATGTTTCATATCATAAAATAGCGGAATCAATATATTAGAAATAGGATATTCCTTCTTTTCGTCGAATTTTTAAAAACTAGTTCAGCAAACTCGATCGGATGCATGACTCATATACTGGTATGCGTCTGCACTTTTCCATTATCTTTGAATCAGTATTCCTTTCGTCGCGTACCATTGTATTAAAATGTAGATCACTGTGCTTTCCGTTCTCTGAACCAAAATTTCCTTCGGAAAAGAATCGTCCTTTTCATTTCTGTGTGTTATTAGTAGAAGTTAGATGTACGAAGGAAATAAAATTGCAACTCTGCCGTAAGTGATACGTTAATTACGCGAGAAATTAAGAACAATTATTGTATACAAATAGAAGAGTTATTTGTTGTAGCGTTTTAATTGTTTTATCGCTAAAAGTAAAAAAAAAAAGAATTTTTTTTTTATTTTATCTAACGTAAGATTAACGAGTTTAAATGATTAAAATCTTATAGTTATTGTAATCACGTAATTATCTTTCAAGAAATAACAATATAGCGAAGCAACGTGTTACCGAGTGTAGTGCCATAATTTATAGCGCAAAGAACGGAGATTAATGCGTCTGCATTCTAATGTATATTAATACAATCTCCAATACAATGAATATACATTTTCGTGCGATGTTGGAATTCAACGGAACGCTGAAAAATCACAAGCGGGAAGTTTGCCAGTTTCTTACACACCAGCGGAAAAATAACGGACGAATGAGAATTCCAAAAACGACATAATAATAGAATCTTATTTGTAGACAAGTTTTGCGACCCATATTCCCTTGAAAACTGCTCCATTTGAACTTTATCGCTTTGTTTTTATTTCATATTTTATTTGATTTTTAAT
The DNA here is from genome assembly GCF_019399895.1 of Cardiocondyla obscurior. NCBI lineage: Eukaryota > Metazoa > Arthropoda > Insecta > Hymenoptera > Formicidae > Cardiocondyla > Cardiocondyla obscurior. The sequence goes on from NC_091881.1 coordinate 1,253,072, forward strand.
AGTAACGCGTTTAATTAAATTGGCGCTTTTACGCGAGAACTAACTTCGAATAGAAAAATTGAAACAAGCGCGAGAACGGTTATGCAACTGCGTTCAATATTTCCAATCCAGACAACGGATTTATACTTGTCTCCGAGTAGCTAAGGTAATTCATAAAGTAATTCGTAAAATTACTATGGATGACACTCGCGGTTTTTTCGCGAAGAGGGAGGGGCGGGAGATTAATGCCTCGAGTTCGAAATCCCGTGGAACTTTTACGTTACATCGCGTACGTCGCGAGGAGGAAAACACTGGTAGCACGGCTCTTAAATCAGGAGCGACGGCGCGATCCGAAATCCTCGTTATCCTCGGTCACCGAGCCCCGCGACAAGAAACGTCTCGCGTTCTATATCGATTCCACGATAGGATTCTTGGGTTCGGATTTAGCGGCGGTGAAGATGCACTGTTCGACCGCCATAATACGGCGACAAGAAGCGCGTATAGGAAGCCGGAGAGCCAGAGGTTTACAGGGTGCATATTACCGATGCAGAGGATGTCGTCGGAACGCGCGCGCGTCCCGAGCTCATTTCCATAACGGGTTAGGTACATATTACCGTACGTATGTACGTATCTATATGCGCGCTCGAGTTACGAATAGATACATCACTCGGCGGATGCATCTTGCGAGAGTTACCTACCATTCGGCGCGGCTTGGCCTCGCCTGACTCGACGGAAGCCTCTCGAAATCTAATGATACGTTACGCATTAATCTCGGGAATCGCCGGTTATTGTGGTGGCTCGGGCGAAATATGACGACGCCGAGCTATGTAAAGACGATATCGCAAGTCCCCGAGGGCTGACCGAAAGCCGTAACCCACGGGAAATCTTTGATATATTAATTTCTTCCTAATAAACGGATTTTTATTTTGCTAGCCGACATATGAGCCGGACATTTCATTGTGGTAATGAACACGTGAAATTTTATTCTTTTAAATAATTAAAGTTTTTTTTTTTTTTTTTTTAATAAATGTACGCGATATTATATCTCTTGAAACAATATACATTTCTGAAAAATATTAACGTTTTGGCAGAAAATCAATATTTATTGCGTAATTACTTTTGCACTATAATATGAATAACAAAAGAAAGAAGAGAAATAAAAAAACATTATCAGATATTTTAACGCAGATATTGCGAGTTATTGTAGTAGTATAATACATACTCATAGTACAGTATGACGATAAAAATGTTTCGATAACGGTTTCGATAGGATCTCGTCGGTCTCGTCATGTATTTGACTATGGCTAAATTGCCGAATTGTCAGTTTGTCAAGTGGATAAATCGTAGTTAGATAATATCGTCGAACAGACAAATTGGCTGGCGTGTTGCGTCGGCAATAACAGATTTGCCGAAAAGCTGAAAAAAATAAAATAAAAAAATCGCCGGAAAAACTGAGAAAATCAATGAAACTGGAAATAAAATACAGGGAAGAGCCGGAAAAAAAATATCGAGGGGGTCTACATGAGTAGCGTGTGTAAAACATGATAGCGCATAACGTCGAACTTCTCTTGTACTAATAAAATGTAAAACGTCCCGGCGGATCGCCTCGGGGCGTTTCGCGGTCGGGGGAGCGGCGACAAAGTACGCTTATCAACCTTTAATAAAACGGCCGTGTTGCATAATTCACGCACTAATTTATGCGGCAACTACTACCGCCCGTGCTCGCTAGTGCAAGCTCCGTGTTCCGCACCGGCGAGCATCGTCCGGTTCAATCGCCCGACGGGATCGCGGACCGGAGTACTTTCCAATTTGGCGATTATTTGGACGGGTCTGGGTCAAAGGTTTCGTTGTTTGCTTGCCCGTTTAGCCCGCCGAAGCCTTCGTAATCGCGTGTTTGCCAAGGGAGCCGGTGAACATGTAACCCCGGACACCTCCTGATTGGCAAACATGCATATTTTATCCGCGGCGGCTCTCGCGTTCAGATAACGCGCGTTGCCCGTATCAATTATTCGTCCCCCTTCTCTTTCGTCCAGATCCCCCCCCCCCTTCCCCTCTTCCTCTGAAATTCGACGCGGCTTTCTCTCTCTCTAATGGGGACGAGGTTTTAATTGAAATGTAATCCCAATTAAAACGAATCCGCAATCCTCGACGCACGAGTGCGTGTAATCATGTTAGCGAAATGAAATGTCCACTCGAGCACGAGTATGCGACCGTCGTGGAGAGGCTGGGGCAGTTTTACGAACGATAATCGCACCGTCATTTCTTTTTACACGGGAGCGTGAATAATCTTTCTTTTCCGTAAACATCAAGTACATCATTATGCGCGATTATTTCGAGCTTTATAAAGAACTGACTTTTAACGTATCGCGTTCGTTGCATGCTTTAATAACGGCACAGGAAATTTATCATTGAATAAGCATTCATCAGTTACGCGTGCAAGCCTCTTGTTACACTTGATAGATATCCGATATATTTTAAACGAAACTCAGAGATATTCGTTGAATAATAATTAACAGGCACGTCGTTAATTTCACCTTCTCAATATATTTATTCAGTTTCTTTATCCATAACGACTTATCGTTTTATGCATTTCAAATATACAGTCTTATATCTGGCATGACTCACGTCGTCACGTATATACAATAATTTTCTCAAAATATTACGTAACATTTTTACACACGCCCTTAATCCTGAAATATACTTCCGTTCTTCAGACATATCAGACATTACATAGGATTTGCGTTTCATCGATGCGCTACGCGATATCTTACTCCAAGCTATTCTATTCATCTACCGCAAGTTCCAATCTCGATCTCCATGTCTTGATCCGTACGCAGTAGAAAAAGACTATTCGTTTGTATAATATATATATGTATATATATATTGTAACGTATATTTCAGTAAATATCGAAAAGATCGATATTAGAAGTTCGAGAAGCTTAAATAACATTTTATAACTGAATTAAGTGTACATATTGTCGAGCAGATTTATCCGCAGGTAAAATGTTTAACAAAGTGAACCTAATTTTCATGCAGGATGGAAAATGCGGATGCTGATAACTCGTAGCGTTTAACAGTTGCGTGTTAATGATGAACTTTAATCCAATAATTTACTCGATATATCGTTTATACGCTATTCCCTTATTTAAGCTACCTTTGTTTGTGAACGTGCCGTTGCTCTTTTTTTTTTTTTTTTAAATACAGCACCTTTTGCGATACTTTCTATATTTCACAGGCATCTGAAACTACTTTCGGATTTCCTGACCCAATCGTATGACGTGATAATTAGAACAAAGTTAATATTATATTTTTGTTACACTCAAATTTAAGTATATAATGTGTAGTATAATAAATATTAAAAAGATAGTTTTAAATTAAATTAAATATTGATAGAAAAAAATAAATAACGTCACGTGAAAAGAAAACTTTCGTGAAATTTTAAAATATTTGAAAACAATTTTATCAATATCTTTATTATTTTAATTTAATGTAAGAGAAAATATTTAAGCTAAATGCTTTTATTAAATCTTAAAATTAGAATTAAAATTACAGTTAACCGAAGAATAATATATATTGATATTAATTATTGAATTATAAATTTTTATGATAAGATTGTTATATGTATATCGTTCTCTATACTATCACAGATGATTGGGGAAATATTCTAATAGGCTAATTGTAAGATGCGTTGGATTTTTAGTGCATTAATACAAATTTGTAACAAGAAATGAAGTACAATGATCTTTCTGCATATTGTAGAAGTTATAGAAGTATCCTTTTATGGTCAAGTAGGCTTTAAATCGAATTAGTTAACTTTATACGAAACATCCAAATCGTTGCAATAAAATAAGACTATCCCACACGAGTCTTTTAACGTGATTTACTTCGTTTACATCGAGTTGAAGCCATTTGTGAGCAAGGATTTAAATTGTAACAGGTTCTTATCTCTATTCACGCTTAAGTTACAGCTTGCTCAAGCAAACTGATAGGTACTTAACGCTGCAATATTACGAATATATGTTTTTGTTTTTTTTTATTAGAAACATCTAAAAATACTACTTTTATTTTATATAAAAAGATTCTGCAGGACTTTGTGAAGTTATTTGTAACGTATGATCAGTATTTGAAATTATATACAGTTTTTATTTATATCTAATTTGTAGTGCATAATTCATTTAGAGTTGTACGGGTGATAAAATTTTTTGAACATACAAAAAATTAAATTTCATTTAGATAATTTATAAATTTACATTATATTTGTATATGATTTTCTTGTTCGAAAGAGATTTGTTACACCACAGGTAATCGTTCGTCTCAAATATGTTACTTTGCATTAAGAATTATTAACAGTATGACGTAATAGAATGGTGCGAGAGGAATATTTCATAAAGTTTCATTAGTTACATATTGATTTAAATTGAATATAACGATCGATTTGGAAGTCATATCGTAGGAAATTTTGGCATAGCTCAAAATTGGAGGGAATTGAAGGCATTTTATTAATTTTAGCGATTGCATCGTGCGAGCGTGTCAAGTGTTATAATATTCCTCCAATATTATTATTCATCTTTTTTTTTTTAACAACAAGCTTGTATAAATGCGAGTATTTGAATAACTGTGAAGTGCACATTATCTTTTAATGATGGAATAAAGGACAGGAAGCGAGAAACGTGCGGCTGAATATGGGGATTGGATTTATCATTAATCTGCTTTACCCGGATTTGCTATTTCGTAATCGCGTCAATAACGCACGACGTATTATTTCAGCAATATTCCCAAATTTAATTGCATTCATGGAGATATTATTTCGCGCTTATCGCGATTACGATATAACGCTGCCTGTGTATTCATTTTCATGCTGTTTTATAGTCTGTATTTTTGTCAAAACAAATTGGCATGCCGTTTAAAGGATAGAGCTTACTTATCATTTATCTGGCCGAGCATTGAAAAATTTACATAACTTTATGTAATTAATTCTTAAAACTACGTCCATTTATATTCTTAGTTAAGCTTGTATCGTATAATTTGCTTAATAGTGAGCATAACGATTTAAGAATGTTTAGGCGATAATTTTAGGCCCACTTTGTTAAATTCTGAAAATTGATAATACGGGACATTTTCAAATGCATGGTGTACGCTTCGTTTCGTGTAAATTGTAATATTCTATTGAAACGATTGACTAGCGAACATATCATATAAGTGATATAAAGATATCCCTTTTCGCAATAGTAAACCAGCTCGTGTACGAGCTTCCGTGTAGATTGAAAGCTTCGTCGCTTTGACAATTTACTGAGCACTATTTTTTCATTTGACCAAATTCAGAGTTTTTCGGCGAATAAAGACCCAACTTCAGCGTAAGTTCTTTAGGTTTTCTGATATTATTTCTAACAGGAAAAGGACTGAAGTGCGTCTTCGGACTCGGAGTGGTGTCGAAATTTTCGTCGTCTTTGTTTACGTTTTCCATGGTGCCGAGGCTCAGCGTTGATTTCTTGTAACAATTCGATCCGATATTAGTCATCTCTCCGTATTTGTCGACATCTGTTTTGCTCGGAGATTCGGAATGTAAGGAGACGGGCCTTTTAATTTCTTCCGTAAGATTTGGGGAAAGTTTCGGTGTATAATGATTCGGGCTAGAAGAGAAGTATTCATCTCTGAATTGACGATTGGGTGACAGCACATTATAGTCGCGGTGCCTCATCGACGTATACGAATCGATATTCGTTTCAGATTCCACTATTACGTGCGATAATGTACTTAAGGGCTTGTCGTAATCCGTACTTCTGACATGAGAATAATCTTTCGGTGACAGAGCACCGTACTTGTGATGTAGATCCGTGTTACTACAATAATCTCCCGCGTCTAAACATTTTTCTTCATCGCTAATATATTTCGGCGGTGTAACTGTTTGGCTGCTATCCATGCCGTAGTAACTTCCCGCGTTTAATGAAACCGCCGATTTGCCGTCCAGACCGATCGCGCATTTGCCGCTAATTGGCCTCTGCAACTCTTCGTCGTATCTCACGCGAAATTCCAGCGATTCTTTCGACAATATCGGGCTTTTCAAATGCAAATCGTAGGGATCGATGGAAATTCTCGACTTTGGATCCGAATACTCGAACGTAAGATTACTTGGTTTATCGTAAGCAGCGTAAGGACTACTTCGCGGCGATAACTTATCCGGGATATCGTAGCTCTTGTAAGATTCGTAGGTACTTTTCAACGGCGTAGTATCGAATTGGCTCGTCTTCGGCATATATCTTTTCGTGGTGGATACTTCCGGATAAGTGGAGGTGTCGGAAATGTACGTAATGGGGGACAATCGCTTCGGCGGTATTTCTAGATGCGTGTTTGGTAGCATCTGCACAGACGAGATTTTGTCGAGCTTCTCCAGTTCCTTGTAAATGTCTATATCGCTTCTCGGCGACATACTCTGCTCGTATTTTAATGTCGCGAACGGAAACTTTTCAGGCTGAATTACAATTTCGTGCGTTGATTCCAAATCGTTTCTGATCTCGATGGAATCGTTGGACGATTTGTAAGAAAATACATTCGTCGAAATACTAGTAAGATCGATGCCTTCTGTCTCGCTTATGTTTTGGCTCGACGAATTTTTTTCTAAGTTAATCATACTCGGTGGCGATTCCTCTTCGTAATTCGCTAACAGTTTAGAGAGTTCCTCGTTTATTTTATGATCTATGAGCGCTTCTCGAGTATTTAAATAATCGTTGGATATAATCTCGTCTACATCTAAATGATCTATTTGTTCCGTATCGTCAATAAGAGACAGTTTTGTTAATTCTTCGTTGATTTTTGCGTCAAATTCAGATACGCTAGTAGCGCTCATATTATCAAAATCTTTAAAATTTATTCGTGCTAATTCTTCGTTTATCTCGTGCTCGTTTAGACCCATTTTTTCGAGAATTGGACTGAATATTTTAGAAATTTCCTCATTTATTGGACTAATTGTGATTTCTTTAGATATTTCTTCTAAATCCGGCAGACGTTTTTTCGCTTGACAAGCTAAAATCTTGTGCAGTATGGCAGAATTTTCTTGAATTATTTTTAACGCTCGGTCGCTGTTTCTCCGCCCATTGTCGCTCTTTTTTCTCGGTTTTACTTTCGTCCATACGCCTACTTTCGACTCTCTGCCGTCGTCTGTATCGCTGTTACTTTTATTGCAGGCTATGCTTTTTAATATACTGTCGCTATTTTCATCGATGTTAATTTTAGGATATACTACGTAAGATTTTCTGTTTTCGCTCGTTACATTTATATCTGGAATTTCTAATCGCCTCTTTGAGAAACTGCTCGCGGAATTGCTAAACGTATCTTGTCGTCGTGCCTCTAAATTTTTCATGTCTTCCCAGATATCGCTCGATTTTTTTGTTAGCATGTTAGTTTCGGGCGATCCGTCGCTGTGAGCTTTTGCTTCCAGATGCTTCATATCTTCCAGAATATCGCTGCATCTTTTTTTCACCATTGTCGTATTAAATTCATCTGTCGACGTTGAACATTTTAAATCGGTACATCTTTTTTCCAAACTGCTGGAGCTTCTCTCAGTCAATTTCGGTCGATCTCTGCGTCTGTAATTATAATTGAGATAGTGCTTGTCGAGCTTCTCGTGCGGCAATTGAGGTACCACGTCTTTTTCAGAGAGCGAATCGTCCGCATTGTCATCAGCGAAATCTCCGCTCTTCCGATAGGATTCGTCGCCGATCGATTCGTAAGAGTTTAAATCAGCTTTGCTCTTTTGCGTGTAATTCGTTTTTAGTTCCGTATCCAAAGCGAACTGCGGTCTAACGTACAAATCGTTTCTTTCGGAGATTTTCTCGCCTTCTTTACTTTCGATTGACTTCGTCGAGGGATCTAGTTTCGTTTGGTATCCGGAAAATTTGGTCGAGTCTTTGGAGCCGATTGATTTTGGATCAGGTGAAGTTTCGGTGCTGTCTATGCTGCATCTTCGTTTGCTTACGCTGTACGGCGAAGGCGTTTTTTGATTCGGATTCGCGATAGGATAGAACGGCGAGGTTGCAGTGCTCAAGTCAATCGGCGAATTCGATATGTTGTCTAGATCTCGTTTTCCGTAATTTGAAGTATATCTTATGGAATTGGCACTTACGGGCGACTGCAAATCGGAACTAAATGATCTTTCGGAAGACTTAGCTTTACACGGGCTGCACGAATCACTAGAACTGCTGATCACTAATTTCGGGCTTGTATCGGACTTGATTCTTAAAGAATCCGTGCTTATCGGAGTCGACGGGCTCGACTTTTCGTACGACGCTTTTTTTGTGATCGGCCTCGAGTCGTCGAGCGTATCCGAGCCAACGGAATGAAGAACGAGAGTTTTCGAATCCGAGCTGATAGATGAGCAAGCCGATTTATCCATTGTGAAATCACGAGAGTCTGATTTGATCGGTGTTCTCGGACTTACTGTCAAACTAGAAGGCTTTGAATCGGGACCCATTGTCTCTCCAGAACTAAATGACTTCGTACTGTCGGGAGATTTTGGGCTTTTCTTTAAACTGTACGATTTTGTTTGTACCATAGGCTGCTTGTCGTTAAAAGCGTCTGTTTTTAAATCTCCTTCAGAACTCGTCAGATTTTCCGAATTTATCGTGATGCTGTAGATTTCGTGCGACAGTTTCGTCAATTTGTCGTCCATCGTTACTGGAGAAATCGGAAGATGACCTACGACATATCTCTTCGAATAAAATGATCGCGAATCTGTTGCAACATCGAGACTTCTGCTCACAAAATCCGTGTCATTTAAATCGTTATCGCTTTTCGAATCAAAATAAATTTTGCTGGAATATTTCTGGGATGATTCTAAAGATTTGTCGTTCGTATCTACAAGCGTGCTAAATTTATCATAATTTTTATCTAAAGAAACGCTCGTTTGTTCTTTCGAATTATCTCGCAATATATTTGTAGTTGTTTCCATTAAATTCGTTCTAAAGTCCGCACTGTCTTTACTTTCGATCCGAATAATATCTTTTTTCTCTTCTATATTTAGTCGATCTATTCTGTGTATCAGAGTGTCGTCCGTTTTCTCGAAACTAGATTTAAGGCTTAAATAATCGTAGCTGTTCCCAATCTTCGGTGATCTCGACGCGTCTTCGGTCAATGTATAATCCCGCGGCTGCGACTCCGCTTCCTTTGTCTGCGATTTCTCGATCGTGGAATCTCTCGTCGACAATTCGCCGCTGTCGTGCGCGCTCGATATTTGAAGGGCCGTCGGATTATTGTCATCTTCCGCTGAGAGCCTCCGTATTTGATCAGTGATTTTGGCAATCGAGATCTCGGAGAAGGACGGGGACTTGTCGTCACGTTCTATTCTGACAATTGTTTCCGCCTGCGGCTCCTCGATCATCATCGTCGGTTCGCTCTTATTATACGAGCGTGCAGGTGTACTCGTTGAGGTCGACGAACCTTCGTAAGCATGCTTTTCATCGTCCGTCGCCATGACGTAAGAGTCGGATGCTGACGTAAGTTCCTCGCTATCGACGTCACTTAAACGGTCCGGCTCATCGCACAGTTCCGTCGACGTGCTATCACTGTCACTATCAGCGGCACCCCTGCTGGGTGATATTACAGAAGACGTGTCCGGAGGCGACTGTAAAAATGCTGTGCTAAAGGCGTCAACATCTGTAATAACAAAATAAAAAATATTAGTTAACCGAGTCAACATCGATCTGTAATTAATTTAAGAAATAATAATTGACGGCACAGACGATAGTCACTATGTGGATGTATGTCACTAAAAAAATATTAGGAATCGCGTCTATTGTAACATATCTGTTAGTCTCGAACTGGAGGAAAATTATTCGCGCGCTCGATAGAAAGGCGACTTGGCTCGAGAAGGTACAAAACCGGATGTTGACCCTATCTGCCACACCTGCGTCAATACTCGTACTTGTTAATATCGAACGTAAAGCAGGTAGTTCTTTGTACCCATTCTGGGGCACTGAAGGTCCAGCGATTGATAAGCGTTACCGTATCTCGCTAGTCTTACCGTCACATGGAAGTTCTATCTTATTCACTGCTGGTACGATTGCCATAGGCAGATCAATACGCTATCGTACATTTAAAACAAAGTATTCAATGTGATTTTATAGTATACATAAATTCGTTATTATCTTTATAAATTTTTTTAAAGACTATTTAATTATAATTATTACATACTTAAAAAAAAAGTAATAAATGAAAACATTTTTGCTATTAAAGATATATTGCATTCATGATAAAAATTGATATGATTAAAATATTCAACGTATATTAAAAAAAAATATTTAAAAAATTATATTTTATTATTTTGTGCACATTTACGGTTATTTAATACGTGCACAGTGTGTATATTAAATATCTGATATTTTCAGTGCTCTTTGTTACTCAAATTCGATATTCTTTTTTAATATTTTTACAATGCTCTCGAATTTATCGATAAAGAATATTTTTTATTGAATCCTTCGTTTTCTTATGATTAAAATGTACTTACCACCAGCATCACCGGGTTTTCGTTTTGGCCTTTTCGCGTCTTTCCAATGTAGCGTGACACCTTGTCTGTCTCTGCGACTTTTTGGGCTGTGAAGGGTTGCCGGTCGTAATTTTGATGTGGCAGTGGCAGTGGCAGACGGCAATGGTCGATTCTTTCCACTTACAAGGGCATTTTTACCCACTAACAGATGATTCATGGCTGTGGAAGTGGGCGGAGGTACCATGGTCTGTCTTGCGCACGCTGCTAGAATACAAGGAGTAGTTAGAATTAAAGATAATAACACTTATTTTATTAGATAAATTAAAAAATGGATCTAACATTTTTTTTTTTTACCAATATGATGCACACAAGCAATCTTCTATAATTATTAATATCGGTAAAAGGTCTTTGTTCCGTCCTTACATGCAATATAATCTTTGCATGTGCTGTCGTATCGTCTCTTCACAAGTTATAATAATAGTACACATCGTTGATTCATGTAACTTTCATTTTTACTGGATAATTAGCTAATTTACTTTTATGATAAATTTCTGCTATGTTAATTTTTAAGTTCAGTTTTGGTAAATTTGAGAGTTTCGTACGTTTAATACGGAAGTCGTTATTTCGATTTTATTGGCGTGTGTCAGTTGAACGTTATTGGTCATACAAATTTCATTTATCTATCAAAAAGGTCTACGCGACTATTTCGAATTTGAAACGTATCACGTAGGGTTGCGACGTTTACGTGATAGGTCATAATGTCTCGAAAGGTTACGATGTCGTTATCGTGTATTCTTGCTCGGATCAAAATATGACGATAGTGTTGAATCGTAAAATACAAACGCAATTTTAGTTTCGTTCATGAATATAAAATCAGCTGGCTTACAGTGGCAAACAGAAGACGTAATGTTATATCACTATTCGTAAAGTTTTTAAAATATGTGTCATCAAATCTGCGTACGTTTTTCGATCGTAAAGATACACGTGAAACGCGTAACCTATTTTCATACGTTCCGATGGAGCCTTTAATAACTTGAGGCAATATTGACAATAGCGAAATTGTTAACCAAACTTTGTTGCAATATAGTCTGCATACATAATATATATTTGTTATATGATACAGATCACATTTAATACAATTAGTTTGCATTTTAATAACAGTTTGATCACTTTGCATTCGACCTAACGGAGTTACACGTATCTATATTATAAATTAAAATATCTTAAGCACAAATGTGATAAAACATATTAAAGTCTTGAAAATTGAATACCGTTTCTAGAATACGAATTCTAGAAAAAAAAAAAAAATATATACGTGCTCTTCAATTTTCACACTGCTGTTATTTAACTTGTCATACTTATTTGTCATTACCAGAAAGTATTATGTGCGCTTGCCGCTGCCGTTCTCGTAATTTTGCATATTGCTGCTTCAGTGTACTAATATCTAAAGCAAGGCGTTCTCGATCACTACTAGGCGCCATTGCTTGTAATGCTCCTATTGTCGAAGGTATACGATCTGAAATTGATTATTTTTTTATGATATGATATTTTAAGCTGTTTTTAAGTATTTCTTTTGAAAATAGATTCTCTCGCAATTTAATTAGATTTATTATTTATAATAAGATGTGCAGAGCATTAAAAGTTTAATTTACATAATGTTTTTTTTTTCTTTAATGTTAAAAATATATTAAATATTCGTCAAGTTCAGATACTCGCAAAAATTTGTCAGAATTACTGATTACCTTTTTTTATACGTTGAGCCATGCTGAACATGGCAGCTGCTACAGCTAATCTTTCATCCTCTTCTGTCTCGCTGTCATCGTCGTCACTCAACTTGCGCGCCCACGGAGTGATGTTATATCGATGCTTTTCTCTTAAACTTGTTACACCATGCAAGGGTCCCATACTTACAATATTCTATAAAAGTAATTTAGATTAAAGTTACATTATTTATGTTATCAAACGCAGCGGGTGGTAATGATAAATAACATAACCGTAAGAACAAAAAAAAATTTAAATTATGCTTTTTTCCGGCTGGATCGTATTATCTATACGAAATTTTTATTGTACTCAACCTTTATTAGATTGTTCGTGTCGGTGAATTCTAACATTTCTCTCGTTAAAACTCCCATTATGCTGTAAAACTCGTCCGCCGATGTTACGGTCATTATGCGACTGCAAGAGCAAATAATTATTTTATTTATAACATATAATTATTGAGGAAATAATTTATGGGTAATATTTTAATTATAAATTAAATTTAAAACTCACTCCGAGAGACCCTCCCAAATAGCAAGCGCCGTTCTAAGAAGTACTTCATCACCTTCGAGAAATATTAGATCCCAAACACGAAGCACTGCTTCTTGTGGTAAGCAGTGGCAGAAAAGTGTGAGGAACCATTGCATGGTGAACACATTCGTGAGCGGCGGTTCGTAGCTACTTCCTAAAATACGTAACACTTATAAAAATTTTTAATAATTATTTTTGAAAGTTTTTATATCTTTAAAATATTTTTCTTGAAAAAAAAAAAAAAAATTTAGTCTCAATTTCTAGCCGTACCAATGCTATGTAGTTTTTACGTTCGTTCTTTTTTTTTTATATCAATCCTACTCACCCGTCGCTTTATCCTTCGCGTCACTCTGAAGCGCCTCGAGGTGCTTGGACAATTTCGGTAACCTCGAACGCAAAAGATCCCGAAATACCGCCATGTCCACGGAGAGACCACGCAAATTATCGGCGAAATAGCCCTCCGGTAAAACACCCTCTATTAAATATATCATCACTTTCACAGCCGAGGATTCCGCGCGATCCATTACTTGCAAGACGAGAGCGGCCAAAACGTTTAGACCCTGGCAGTACCCCACAGACTTGTTCCAGCGAGCGAAACCGAGTAATACTCGGCGAAGCACCGCTTGATTGTCCCGTCCAGCAGCACCGCAGAACAGGCTGCAGCCTGTTCTGTGCAGGTCCTGCAAATTATAACAACTTTTACGCTGCTGAATTAGGTGAAAATTATTACGGCAATTCCCGGAGTTACGAATCAGCAAAAGCAATTAATTACGCAAACCCGATGTAATTTTAGCGAGTTAATTTTTTTATAATTTATTAAAGTTTTCTGTGACATTTTCATAATATATATTCGCCAACGAAGAAATCGATATACTGCATTTTTATTTGATAAGAGTAAACGATTGAACGAAAGAGCAGCGGATTAAATATTTAATCGGAATATCTTAAAACGTAATCTGCGTAGGCGAACATTAATTATAAGCGCAATTGGTGATTACTAAATACTTGTCATTATAATGATGAACGATACGAGAATAATTGAACGTAATAATAATCAGGGGGTCTATAAATCTACGTGATGTTGATATAATTCGAGACGATTACACGGATATTAGATCGCAGATATTTTTAGATAGGCAACTTGTTCTAATTATGCACTGTGCCTGTGTTAATTCAAACCGTATTACGTAACTGACATTTACGTACTTTTCTTATTTTTAGTTTTCTTAACTTTTCTTTTAATCAGAGTTGAAACATTTATACTACTGAGTTATGTTTATAACTCGACGTTTTCGTGCTAAAAGTTTTAAGAAGTTTAAAAGAAATTTACCGCCGTCTCTGTAAATGCTCTTCACAGAGCTATGCTTCCAAAGATGCTCGCGTGGAATTAACCGGGTCTTTCATTTTGGAGGTAGCTCGACGAACTGAACACGTTTAACAGATGATATAATCAAAGCAGACGAGAAAAGCACATTGTTTACCGGAGCTTTTAAAGTACTTGAATAATTTTAGGAAATCTTTGAAAACATCTTTTTATTAAAAAATAATTTTAAGAAACATAGATTTTGAATTTTGAAGATAAAAATTATTAATTATCGCAACGATAATAATTAATTATATTATTGAAAGTAAGGAGGCTTCTTTTTATGCGAATATTATTATTTGGGTCCAAAATTATTAAAGTGTTAGACAGTAGTATTACAAATACTTACTTTTACTATCTGTATGCCAAGTTCTTCATCGTCTGGATTACTCCACTCGTTGAAACAAACTTTCTCAGCCTGCTTCCAGTCTACCCCACGTTGTTCTAGATGACGTTCTGCTAATGTTAGCCATAACTGTTGAAGAATAGTAATCGTTCTTTACATATCTCCAGCATAAATTATTCGAATTTTTTAAATTCTGTATACGATCTATTTGTTATCATTAGCGCGGTATGTATCTAAAAGCAAAGTGTAGAACACTTACTCGTTTTCGAAATTCCGGTGGTATTCCTCCTTGTAATTTGGCAACCATTTTCATCGCATCTAGCCATTGTATGAAACCACTTTCCCCTGGTTGCGGAGTCAAACTAAACCTCATTTTTGTATCTTCGACTGAAATTTCAAGAGAAATTCGTGAAACACTTTTTTATATAATAATACGTAAAAATAATCACACGGCAAACTAACGGGAAAAATTTACATTTTAACGAAGCAAATAAAAATAAATTTTTATTTCCGTTGAACTAATAGTCAAGAAAACTTGATTGACATAAATGCGTGAATATTTTAGCGTTCGATTCGAATCGATAATTTGAATATTTTACTCGAAATGACAGTAGCAGCTACCATCCTGTTCGATTCAATACCAGTCTGAGGAAGTCGTGGGGTAAAGCAAGATTGATCGCTTTTAACATTTAATAGAAGGGAAGTTGCATGATCGTTTCTATGACAACCTCCTGAAGAATTTCTAATTTAAGTAGGAATAATCCCGCGGAAATTCTTAAGAGATAAAAAGAAAATAATTTTGTATCCACGCGTTTATGTCGCACGTGCCTGGTAAACATGCATAAAAATGCAATTTCCATCTGAACAACTTGGTGCAATAACAATATTGCTTATTGTCGCTCCACAATATCTACAAATGAACGCGTACAGCTTCATCACGATGGAATTTTATTATTGGCTGAATAAACCAAACCAACCACACGCGCTGATGTGTGAAATCGATATTATTTCTGCTTTTATAACAATTTGTGTTCTATTTTATTATTGCATGTACCGAACGTGCATTTTGTTAAGATTAACATAGGGGCGTTATGTAGATTTTTTTTCATTATTTATGGACTTTATTGTACCACACATATTCGCGTTTTTATAAAATTAAAACTAAATACAACAAAGCAAATGTTGACGTAAAAGAAGCTACAGCTTTTTTACATTAAAATATTAAAAATTCTTTCAATTTGCTTGCATGAAAGCTGACCAATATACGCTGCTTACCACTTACGTTGTAATAATGTACTAATTACACGTAAGAACACTTATATTGTCATAAAATTTTAATTACATAATTGCAATACTTATCTAGTTAGCCACAAACTAAATGGTCTATTAAGTTTTATGGATGTTTTGAAGAGCATTCTAATTTTAAATACGAACGGTACGGATCTTGATAAATGTTATAGTTCAATTTCAATTTTAGTAAATGTATAAGTTCTTTATCATACATGAACTTGAAAAAAGTAACATGCGCACTTAATTAATCTTTAATAATGATACGGGTTTAAATACTGACAAGGATTCTCGTTTGCGCCAAGTACAACATTATCACTTTTTATTAAACCTCGACGTGAAATTATCATCTCTTAAACTTCCGTGGCAACAAAGTATATGCCTGTTTAATTACTTTATACTTTGTTTTATACTTAGAAATAAAAAGGCTCAAGTACAATATATCATCTACATTAACTGAAAATAAAGCGTGCCATGCGGTACACTTAACTTGTACGAAGTTAACGTCGTGACGTTAAAATGTATCGTTTATGCTATCCTGCAGGAGTATTTAACCGAATTTAATTTACGCGCATTTTAGCTCACAGTAGCCTGCACGTGTGCGCGGATACATGCGCGATATTACAGGGCTGATTAGGCTGTTTAGGGCAGGGTATACGCGTGCAACGCGAAAGAATATTAGCATGCGAGATAGATTTACAGAAACAGCCGTTTCACCTTCCAGCTCCTCTTCGTATCTCGGAGCAGAGCCGGTAGCACCGGACGCGAGATTTTTGAGGGAGTTGAAAAATCCGTTCATCCTCCAATTAGAAGCGCCACTCTCTCTTCTTCATCGTTTCGCTTTCATCTCTCACACGTCTTTTATTATGTCGCGCGTACGCCGCTCTCAACCGTTCTCGTGATTCATGATCAGCCGTTCGTCGATTTATTCTTGGGATTATATATTTATATATTTTTTTTTTCTTATTCACAATGAATCACGATGTTCCCCTCGAATACACAGTATTTTTATTGCGATTCTGAAAGGTCGATCGATCCGTTGACATAATGTGCGACATTACGTATTTATTCGTGCAGAATTATCACTATATCAAGATTCGGAGAAGGTGAATTTCGTTTACAATGAATTTCATGAATTCGTAATACATATTTCGTAAATTATTTAATTAATTTTGAAGGGTAATTATTTTGACCTGAATGTGATTCAGTAATAATGCAAAAGTATTTTGAAATACGTGATGTTAATGAGCCATAAAAGTGTGTGTGTGTTTTTTTTAACTTATATTAGGTAACATTAAATTTAATAAAAAGCTAACAAAACGGGGAAACCTTCCTTTTCGTTTTTTTTCCGCGGCGCGTGTAACTGTACCACACACCTGTTACAAGCACCACAATGTAGATACCCACGCATTGCAATACACGTGCAATATATACGTGCGAATCTATATCGCAAAGGGTTGATTGATAACATCTCATTATTTAGAGTATTGAGTACATATTTGTTAATTACGTTGCACAGAATCTAATTTAACATACGTTAATTAACATATTCGCTGGTTTACATACGAAAAATCTATCACGTTTGCGGTAAAACGTAGATAACTGCTGATAAGGATGGCCAAGCTGATAATAAAATCGATTTCTGCTTCACCCACAATTGATGAAACCGATAAAACGTTTGGGCAATTAATCCGATCACGGCCGCGACTTACAATGCAATTAAGAAGATGCATGCGGCGTTTAACTTATAGTTTTCCGGTTAAATTTGTGTTTATAGCATTGAGGCAATTCCTTTTTACACATCAAGAACCGCGTCAGATTATTAGATGTTTTTTCTTCTCGGATATCGGTATACGAATTTTCGGTTGGATGACACACACTTTTATTGCAGAGGAAAATAATTTGCAGTTTAATGAGACAAGCTAGTGTTTTTAATATTTAACATTTTATAAAAATAAAACGCAAAACTAAATGTTGATTGTTCCGAGTAACATTATATTTTATACTGATATATTATGCATTGTATTCATAAAAAAAAAAAAAAATTGTTGCAAGATTTTTTTCTATTTTTTTAAGAGATTCTATCTCTTTTTTAAAGAAAATATGGATTGTTACTAGAAATTATAAAAACAAAATTTTTTCGTTTTATATGAAAGGAACTGAACTCAATAAGCGACGCATATTTTTTTTCCCATTGAACCCACACATTTAAGAAGCAACTGAGATTTAAATTGCCCTTCGCCGTCGTTCGTCAATCGCAATTTCGACCATTGCCGATAACCGGAGTTAATACTTACTCGCGAGAGACGACATCAAACAAACGTAGTACTTTCACTTCGACACTTTGGCGGAATGAGATTAGCGTGTCATCGGATCGTACCATCTTTACCACGGGACTCGATAACGCGCTGTCGGACAATCGTTGCCGTCGTTGTTGATTATGTAGCACGGCACATCAATGCACATCGGTGCACGTACTGAAAACACGGATGCGCCACGAGCGAACGACCTCGTCGTATTTCGTCGCGCGGGGCACGATTTTGCGGAAACTACGCGAATACGCGGACACGCACCTCGCACAGGCGGTGGAGATCAGACGTTGCTCGGGAAATTTTGCGGCGGCGGACTTCCGACGATGCTCCGACAGCTGTCCGAAGCACCTGGAGGAGCGTCTTCGGACGACGTATGCGCCGAGTCAGCTGAACAGCGACGGGCAGCTTGCGCGGGCGCAAAACCTCGCGACTTAACGACGGCGAGGGGGTTGCCACGAAGGGTGGCTGCCTCCTCGTCGAATCCTGCAGTAGGTACTACTGTCGCTTTTCCACGAGCCTCCACCGTTTCGAACCTCCGTGGCGACCCGTAGCGATTCTACATGCCACTCCCGTCACAACGCATGCGTCTGACACGTAACTTCCCTCATCGTTTTGCCCCCGGTCTATTTGAGCGGCGTAGAATGGATATTGTCCGAAATTGTATATTTATAATTTAGTTTCTCGACACATTCGAGAAATTCACAAGAAAATCTTCCCTGTTTTTTTTTTTTTTTTTTTTTTTTTTGCTTTCTAAAACACGATCGCGAAACAATTATGAGATTTTAACATCGAATGACTGTTTAAAGCACTTCTTTTTCACATCACGTGAGGTTACTTTGCATACTCATCCCACGCGTGTTTATACATGGAAATTACATGTCCTCGGATTAACTCGGTGTGATGTTAAACATGAAAATCCGATTAAGTCGAATCGCGGTTTAAGCGCATAAGAGTTCACAATATAATTATGCATTATTTTTTAGTCTTTCCTTACAGATATATTAAAATCAGAAGTGTATTTCTTGTAAATTATTCTTTTCTTCTATTTCTATTATTACCGATAACTAATAACGATAATTATAACGTCAGATTACTTGATGCATTGAAACTTTCGAAGTTATAAAAAAAAGTAACAAATTCTCTAAACAAGAAAGCTAATCTTTGATATCTCAGCATCTTATACCTTAACATAGTATCTTATCTTAGTAAATATCGGGATACGGTATGGTGGGCTACGGGATATTAAATTTTTATTACGTTGAATAGTTTATTCGTGTGAAGATTAATGGCTACAGGCTTCGATTAAGTGGAGCAGCGTGAGGTGACTGTAACTAATGTGTAATTTCGTACGAGAAGGAATTATTATATCAAGCGAACGTAAAAATTAAATCTAGAAAATATTATGTTATTATTGCAAGAAACTTGGTTGTCTTTCTTTATCTATATTTATATATACGCATTTTTCCGAAAATGGAAAGGAAATAATTCCTTAAAATATAGCGTCGCGTGTAGCAATTAAAAAACAAATTAAGGATTATTCCCAAATTTTACTACGACAAAGCTAATTAATTTTGAAATTGATGAAATATGGTTTAGTGGATTAATTTTGCATTTAGGCTTTTCGAAAATTCAGTTTATGTTGAGAATGAAACAGGTTATTGGTGAATACATTCGTAAATTTAGAATTGAAACACACAACGTCATTGATTCGATCGCTTTTAGGTCACTTGAAATAGTTAACACCATTACAAGAAATCGAAGCTTTATCGGATAGGTGTACCAAAAGTTTTTCACATTGCGGATGTAACGTTTATAGTTTTTCTTTAATTATATATTAATATACGTCGTGAGTAAACCATTTTTTTTTTTTAATATCCATGACCAATTGCCTACAATCGTGAGTAATCATCCGTTATAAGCGTTGCATTATGGAAACGCGATTCAGGCAATTCGTAATAATCGTTTCGATCATCAGGGAGTTTCCGCATCGCATAGTTCATTACATGTTCATTCTGTGCGAGGACGGTCGTTGAGCTTTTAACGCTGCTGGGTTAATGGCACGGAAAGTTCATAGGTAATACTTGCACGTTGGCTCGAGATACTGAGTTCGTCTTACTCGGCGTAAAAATGATGGGTCATTCAAAAATATATGAGATCAATACATTTTAGACGACAAAACGGTTTGAGAAAATTGCAGCAAAAATAATTGTCCAATACGTACACAAATCCGTGAAATGTATAAAAATACATGTTTGTTTCTATTTCTTTTTTTTTTCCACTCTTAAAAAAATGTGTAGACACGAAACAAAATTTAAGAAAATAACGTGTTTCTTTAAGATCAATATGCGGTTGGATAAAACATGTCGTCGGCGAAACATTATTTATTAATCGACGAGATACAATCCCGTGGGCGAATTTGAAAAAAAAGTTAATATATCTTTATCGAGCAGTTTGCGTCAAATTAAGTTGTCCGAATTTCCAAATGCGTGTTGGAAATCTGTAGGAAGCGACGGGTATGCCGACACAGAGTTTCTCACGGGAATTCAACGACAAAATTGTTCCTTTACGACTAAAGTACGTCATCCCTTCTCGGGATGCTGTTTGTCGTGGAATTCCCTCGGATTCCCTGTGCCGATTAAACGCCAGCAATTCGCAAGGACGAATGAGGAAAGTTATCCGCGCGTATATTCAGCCGGTAGACGCGCAACAGTATCAAAACTTTATCAATGACGCCACGTCGGTACTTGGCTCGTGGTATCGTACACGGAGCATGCGTGGCTCCCTCGCGGCAAAGTCTAATTATTGATCACCGCATCGCCGCATACGAAAGCACGTTTCTTCGCGAGTACGGCAACTTGATGACGCCACGATTTCTTCGCGACATTCAGATAGCTCTCGCGAGAACTATCTCGACAGTTTGATCGGTATACCACCTCGAGTTTCTAGTTCACATTCGCTGTCACAGAGATATAAGTATAATACGATATCATGAAAAGCGGCGGAACGATCAAGAATTTCTTGCCACGTATTATGTCACAATGAAAGAATAATATAATACCAGATAAACGGTGTAAAATAGCAGAGACATTAAGTTTTATGTTATACGGTATATTTAATTAGAGTCGCATGCTTAAAAATGTTGAGTGTTAAAGACCGAATAAATTAAAAATTAGTATCGTTAGGAAATTATTAGAATTATTTTTTAGTTATTTACATTATTAAAATATATTTAAAAAATTAAGCGAGTGCAGAACAATTTTTGCGCATGAACTCAGATTTCAAAATACGAGATAAATATTAACGGGAAAATTTAAAGCGAGGAATTTACTCACTTCTCTTTGCGCTGTGTGCTTGTAGATAGGCCGTGATAATATCGCATTGTTTATCACATTTGGCAGTGAGATAATCCTTACGGCGCAGCTGGCGAATAAGTAATCCTCCCGTGTGGATGATGTGTTCGTGTAGAGTCATAAGTAGGATTTGCAGTTCATCTTTTTCTGTAAAGAAATTAAATATCAAGTACAATTTCTGTCAAATATCACGTGTTTCTCAGGAATATTTTTATAATTTATATAACCATTGATATTTATATATTTATATTTCGATATTAAAATGAACGAGTTAAAAGTTAACAGCCAGGATTCTAATAATATTCTTGTCAATTCTTGTTTTATGTAACCACAATGAACATACGTAAGCGTTCGATTTTTTCATCGCTGTCTTATCTCGTTAAAACGCGGCAGATTCACGGAAAATCTTTTAAACTCGAAAAAACCCAAAGGCGCAAATATTGCGAACAGATCGAACGATGCACACGCACGTTATATCGCGGCAACTGGTTGCGAGTCATTGAATTATTCATAAGGCTAAAGGTTGTGCGGCATCGATAAATCTTTGAAAGAAATTTGCACGAACGACGATGATCCGAAGCATTATAATGGCGTTATTAGAAGCGAACAGAAAAGAGAAATACTCGCAAATCATTTTGCTCTTTTTCCTCTGCTTATTTTGTTTAATAATTACATGTCAATTATTTTTACTTTTATGTTACGGATAACTAGTTAAATTAAAATTTAATTCGATATTTTATTTTTTATAACAAACGTGCGATAATAATTTTTAATATTATAATGTCGAGTGAAAACCTCTTCAATCGCAAATTAGAAATCAAAAGGCGAACTTCTTTTATTATCTTCAAATATGCATAACAAAGAGACGTTCTGAAAGACTTGTCGTTTTGTTGCTGAATAAATTTAGTCTTAATATTATCAAAAGCAATTTATCGATGCACAAGAGTAACTCATTAGATCTATCTTGTTATTTATAAAAAGACACTTAGTAAAGAATAGCAATGAGACTCTACGGTTTATAAGTTTAAGTACTGTGCATTTTATATAAAATTAAATTTATATTATATTGAAAGTATATAACATTCGCACTTGCTTTTTAATAATTACATATTTTAATTTGTATTATAAAAAAAAAAGAAAAAAACAGAATATGTATTTCTCTTGGTAAGTTTACACGTTATTGACAATAATAGGTCGTTACTTATTACCGGTGCTTTGAATCGCTTTGAGATGAATTGAGGACTTTCATGCACGACCATTTTTCCACGATGCCTATTGTATCCGGCTTATATCGAATTGTCTTACTTTTCAAAAGCAAACGAGTTTTCTGCAGATATTGATGCTGTGGCCGCGTTCTCACAGACGATGTCGTAGAATCGCTTTCCGAACGTCCCCTTTCGCTCATCGGCATACCGTAAATATCTAGCAACAGCTGATCCACTAGAGAGGTAATTACAATTTCTTCTCGTAAGGATTGATGCAGAGGGGGCGGATATATCTGAAATACGTTTGTTAAGCGACAGTAAAAATATTTGCTTTCCCTTTTTTTTCCAAAAATATTAATGTACTTTGTTATAAATTTTTTTATATTATTAACAAGCCTTCTTAAAGGTGATGATCAATTTTAAAACGCGTGGTGCGAACGTTACCTTAGGCTTTTTGATGGCCACGTTATGATTTCCGGCATTTTTATAATTAAACGCGATCACGCTCGGTTCATCTCCCATCGACTTGGAGCGCTTTTGCCAGCGCGAGCTCACGACACCACCGGTACTTCCAGTCGGTCGTTTGTTCAGCTCCATAAAATCTGGCCCGTTCAGAGTCTGCTGTATCAGATTGCGCCTTTGCCTTCTGCATCCTCGCGGAAAGGGATAGCCCTCCGGTCGGCAAACGAGATTCTGCGACTGCTGCGTGACGTAGACGTCGCCGAACACCCGTTCGTTCTCCACCGCGACGCATTTCACGCGATAAGGGATTTCCGCGTGTTTCTTTAGCGGTATCACTTTGTAGCTCATTGTCGCTAAAAAGTCGTATTCCCTTTACGTATATTGATTCCGCAATTCGCATCTGCGAGTTCGATTCTCAAGTTTCCCGCATTGTGCCGGCAAACTGCTACGCTGCAACCACGTGCCGTAAAGCACGTTCGATCAATTTCTAGTTACGGCTGTCTCGTCGTTGTATATTCCATAAGTTCAACTTGCGTAGTATAGCAACGGTTTCCAATGGTGCACCAGATTTTCCATTTGTCATTGACGCGCTTCGGTATTTAATGATATTCATATTTATAACAGCAATGCAGGTTATAGTTTACATATGATTATTTTTATATTGATATATGAGTTTTAAAGTTGAAATTTCGGTACGAATATTGACACAATATTCTTATCTTTAAAGAAATTTATCATAATTTCGCGACAAGAATTACTAATTAGTTTTTCTTTATAAATGACAGTTATTACGCAACGTTTTTGCGTAGTAAAAGGTTTATGCCAGGCACGGAATACTTTATACTTTAATTTAAATATATGGCTGTGACGATAAAGTATCGGAAGTGCTACTTAGATGTCACAGTTGCAACTGAGTACACACATGAGTAACGCTGGAATTGGCTGCAGGATATAAAAGCGTTGATAAATGATAACCTTCTTCATACACGTCATTAATTACATCTAATTATATAATGTTCTTATTTATTTTTTTCATTATTCCACCCAATTCAAACTTCACTGTATTTAAATAAATAGGGCACCAATTTAAAATTATTAATTAAATATGTTACAATACGTAATATAGATTTGTTATAAATGTATTGAAATAATCGAGTTTATTTAACAAATTATCACAAATTATTTAAACGAAAAGAAAATATCGATTCTTTTATAACTTCAATTTGTTTTAATCTACGACGACTAAAAAAACGTTTATGAAAAACACACTAATTCTCACTTTACTTTATAAGCAGTTTCTTTTTTTTTAATAAAATTAAGTTTTGGTTGTGGTTAAAAAAAATTTACGCACATATTTTTAATTTTAGAATAACTAATATGAATGAATATAACACTGCGTGTTGAAAACTTACGTACACATGCGAATATTTTTTTATTTCTTCTAATTCCTTGGGCACAACGTATTTCTTATCGCGGGCTAGTAATTCCTTTCTGGTAGTCAGACCGCAACTGGAAGTGTCGGTGATAATAATCGTTTCATTAAGTCTATACCTACATGTGTGTCGCTCAAGTTAGTTAATGGAGGTGGAACTGAAAAATGGGGCGTACGTCTTTATTTGTACCTTCATTTGCATTGCGTAAACAACATGTAACCGTAGCTTATAAATAAAATATTTTCAGTACTTCTCTGATAAACATTTTCCTCTTCTTTCACAATCAGAGCAGACATATTATTTTTTAATTAAATGCATGCGATGCTTATTATGCAAACGTAACTTGGGTTTACAGCTTTTAATTTTATGTAAAATCGTTAAATCAAAAGTTATCAGAGAGAGTAATGAGGATAATTAATTTTTAATTAACTTATGTCAGCACTGAATTCATATAATTGCGAAATATAATTAAAATAACCATCCTACATTAGTTAACTTATGTCGATTGTCAAAGAACAATTTAATAATTTGTTTTACATAAAGTTGGAATGTAAAGTATAGAGACCGCTTATTTGCTTCAGCGGAAAAAAAAAATTATTTATGCACTATCATGCACACGTGCGCGCTTACACAGACACAGTGTTGTTTAGCGATAATTTGCCATATTTCACTGCTCATTGTTGTCCTCCAAACGGTCAGATAGACATTTCTATTATCAGCGGGTGTGATAATATAACTAGAACATATATTGCAAATTTTGTTTAAATATATAGTTCGGTCTTCTTATAGTCATTCACCTGGCAGGTCTGTTGACCCTAATCTGAGAATTGTTAGAAGGGGACCCGTATCTACGCCTGTAAATGTGCATAAATTTCCATTTCCGTACTTTAAACTTTGCTGCACACGAAGGAAAACGTGGTTGTCGTAATACATAAGAAACTTTGCAATTATTATGAAATTACTACGGAATGCACAGCGAATGTGTTTTAATAATTTAAATAATATAAAATGCTGCAAGTTATCTTATTATTATGTATGCACGTATGTACATTAGTTATACATATATACTATCGTGTACGTTCGTGTTTAATCGATCATATATATGCTAGTATCGTTTCTACGGCAACCAAGCAGTCGCGAGTAATCATGGTCCTCTTCTGTAAGTGAGTTCAAACGCACAGTGCGTTTCTCGTTATTGAAGACTGCGTAAGAAAATTTTAATTACGTCATATTAAATCAATTTAATAGAATAAAAAAAATGGCCGATGCACCGTGTTCTTGTTCCGACGAAAAATATTCGGACTGTAAAGGCGAAAAATCGTCCGCACTCGGTCCGTGTACAAACGAGGTTTACCGAACCTGTAATCTTCCATCGAGATTTATGTACCCAAGTGAGTTTTTTTTTTCAATAGATAGAATTTCGATATCGTTAAATGATAGTTAATCTGAAATTGCTCTTTGGTAAATTGAGACACATGGAAAACAGTTTAATATGCAACGTGTGCAAAAATCACGTTTCGTTTTTCTCGGACGTAATTCAATCGCGATCTACGTGTTACTGCTCTCAAACTCAATATTGCAATTCATTTGTGTAATATGATATTTTGACTTTTTTTTCCGGTTAAATTGCTACATAAACCTGATATTTTTCTCGCGTTTCGACCATTGAAATAAATATTAGAATATCTATCATACTGCAGACGCAACATTAATTTAAAGTCTTTATTAATAAATACTAAAAGACAGCATGAAATTATACATATAGTAGTGAGAGGATGATATATCGTTCGACTATATACTGGTTGCAAAGTTGCATACAGTTAATACAAGATAACGTTCTGCTATTAATAAGTTGGCGCAGCCGATCACTGCACTCGTGATATCTTATCAATTTATGAACATTTTTACAGATTTCCTAATGAACCCTTTTTATAAGTTAACTCGTGACGGCGCGGCGCCTGAATTTTTTATCACATTGTATGAAATTCTGATATGAATTTGTTATTTATTAGCGATAATTCTTTATCATTTCTCGATATACAGATATATTAACTGCTTCTTACAAAGTGCCAGAAAATGCATGTTAATTTTAATTTAATTTAATTAATTAATTTTAATATAATTTATATTACAGCACCAGAATTGATTTAAATAAGCATATTTACTGAAATTATTATGCAACATGATATTCATTATTATGTTATTATATGTAATTTTTAAATTTAAATTTTGCTTTTAAATTCCGCTTACGCAATGAATATTGAAGTTTACGTAACCGGAGATTAATTAACTTCTAATACAACAGTTTTTTTGTTTTTTTTTCTATCTTTTTTTTTTGCAATAATTAACCAATATTAAAGGAGAATCGTTAAAAGATAACTTATCCATCGTTATGCGAGGCTTCTATAATTCATAAATTAATTATAAAGTCCAATGTGAGATATTATGTTGCGGTAGATATATGGGTAATAACTTATCGCTGATACGTATATTCGCGTAATAATACCTCGCAACTGTTGTGTACGCGAAGAAAGCTCGGTATATATGAGGTTAGTGCACACTCAGCCTCCGAGTACACCATGTGCTCCTTTCTCATTTATCTTCTTTTATTGGCTAACGTCGTGGATGTTCTTACGGAGGACGCCGACTGTCAGGTTTACAATCACCTGTACGTTTGCTTAGAAAATGGTGGTTTTCTTAACAGCGTTGCTTTTGAGGATTTCAACGCCGTTCAAACGATTGAAGATATCGAGTTACATCTAGAAAATCTCGAGGTCGTTAACATTACCAGAAACGCCTTCACTGAAGTAAAGAATTCGTCCGCGCTTTATGTTCGCGATAATCGGCTATCGAGTATCGGTCGGCATTACTTCGACGCTCTTAATCAGCTCACCTATTTGGATTTGAGAAACAATACGATTATCAATATAGAAGATGGTGCTTTTACAAATTTAAACGATCTGGAGACTCTGTTGCTGGATCACAACAACATTTCGGACCTGCGACCTGGCGTGTGGAAAGGCCTCTCGGAGTTGCACGAGCTCTATATCACCAACAACCAGCTCACGTTAAGACGGAACATGTTCAAGGGACTGAGACAACTGGAAACGTTAGTTCTGGACTCGAACAACATACCAGAGATACCTATCGGCGCGTTTAATGGACTGTCGCATCTAGACCTTCTCTATCTGTCGCGCAACAAGATCTCGACTTTACATCCCGACGTGTTTCGTGGTCTCGGCGAGATAAACGAGCTTGACTTGGGCAAGAATCGACTGAGAACAATTCCCGCCAATGTCTTTCGGCACACGAAGTCGTTGAACTCACTCTGGTTAAACGGCAATCAATTGACAGTGTTAAAGGCAGACTCTTTCCACGGTCTCGACAATTTGTTATTCCTCTTTTTAAACAACAACGATCTTCGTTACGTTGATATGGCGGCATTCGCGAAAATGAAAAACATAACTGTGGATCCCGGTTTCAGTATACGCGGCTCGGTAGTTGACGATTTTGGAAAAATTCACGGTCAATATCAATGCACCAGTGTGGCGTATCAGATACCATATGATTGCACAAAGGTCGATTCGTAAACCATTTCAGAAAGACTGAAGCTCGTAAGCAAAATGTTTTTGTATTTACGAATACACGTCCGAGAAAATCGAAAATAATTTTGTCGGAATTAAACGATAATACATCCGTATACATAAACAGCATTTTAATATCTAAAAATGTATGAAGATTTATTAAATGTCGCATATTTATATAACTTAATTATAATTTAAAGAATAATTTTATATTTGACTAATTTTTTTTTTCTCTCTGTGCATACGCAAATGCTATTTGCATTAATTTTAAATTATTAACAATTTTGAAAATCTTTCAGAAATTTTTAAAGGTTACGGTCAAAACAATCCTCCTCATCCTTGCTATTGGAAAACTTCTATGGACTATGGCTGGTACGCGCCGACAGTTCATACGGTGCCGACGTCTTATTATCCCCGAAATAATTTTTTTAGCACCGAGCTCAATCGCGCGGGGATGTACAAAAATTGTTCTCTTAACACAGAACTTGATAAACAATTGCTTTAAATTTTATGTTATATAACTATGACATTATTTAATTTTTAATGTGGTTAAATAATTATACTACGTAACGTAATTACTCTTCATGTTTTATGTGTACGGGCTATTTTCTTTCTTCTCTTTTGTCTTTAGAAATTATTAATTAACATATTTACTCTTTTTAGATGTGTATTTAAAAATAAAAATTTATGCAAAATTAACACTAATCAAGGTTTACTTTTGTATGTATTTTTTTTTTTTTTTTTTTTTTTTTAACTTCTATGCCGCAAAAACGTAACGATGAAGATCTCGAGATATAGAAAAGGAATACGACAACGTAGGCTTGTGGATTTATGCTTATATATGTTTTTATTATTACAGTTTAGTTTATGTATCGCATTAAACATAATAATGTAACAGGTTCTACATCGGGGCGCCTTCGGAGTACACAACGCCCCGTATCTAATGTATATTATGGATATCTCGTTTGTTAGCATTTTTGCAGAGATATTATTAATGATTAATATATTGTTTCGTTTTTTTTTTTTTATTTTATTATCGAAGCGACTCATCTATACGTATCGCCTAAGAATTGGTAATTGGAAAAACAAAACATCAGGCGTATACAGTGTCATGACGATTACACATTAATATTTATAACATTTCGCAGTTAAAACACCTTGATACTCGCATTAATTACTATATTTCACATTAATTGCGGTAATATATTAGTAATGGTAACTGCAACATAACGCATATAATATATATTTATGTATATATAACATAATGGACACTTATAGTCAAAATCTATTGTTTTAACACATTTAAGAATAAGTTTTATTATAACAACCATAATGACTAGGAAACATTGGAAATGTTTTTTAATCTATTATGGCAACAGGAGGTGAATAATGGTTTATACACTCATATTTTTTCCCCTTTTTTTTTTACTCTGAAAATCACGGTGTGTGCATTAATGTTCGGTTAATAAATCAATTATGAATTATATCGAAACGTTGAATATTTTGAGAAATTGTTATCCGTTAATCGTTTAGATAAAACATTAATGCGAAAAACTTTTTCTTATAATTTTTTTTCGTACTTGTATTATTAAATCGTTGTTCTTGAAAAAATGTTATTATATCGATGTTAAAAAGAAAGGGTACTTGCAATGGATTACTATTCCATAGTTCTAAGTAACAATCGGAAAGTCTTAATAGTTATTGAATTTTTTTTACTTTAATAAATTTCTCGTACTTTTATCGTAATATATAAAATACCGATACAAAATTTTCTAAAAAGACGCAGACATGGATATAATGCGTCAAAAAGTAACGAGTCTAATTTTCTTTTAAATTCAAAATTAAATCAATAATTTTACCCAATTAGTCATTGATAGTTATTGCATATTTTGCATGAAATGCCGTTTTTATAATAGCGTATATGTTAGGCAAAAAAACAGCATGCTTTAACTGAGGTATCTTGTCCTGAAAATGGTCTATTCTCTACTTCTATATCTCATCTCGTGAACTATTGCGAAAAAGATCTTAAACGGTCACTGAACGATGACGTTCGCTGCTTATCGCGTTTCTCGCTTATCGTTAACAGAGGCGAAATAATACCGATTGAATTGTCGAATAAATAGAACATTAAAATTGTCGTCATTTTTACGATTAATTTTGGAATTAAATCGATAGATTGATGTTATTATAATATATTTCAAGATTTAATTGATATTCTCGCTGTCAATTTTATCAAGCGACAAATGCAAGATCGCAGCGACCATCCCGACGTGCACCTAACGATTAACGTTGCATATTATAGGAATAATTACATATTTGTATTTATATATGCGTTTGCATTTATATTTGTCTTTATATTTATATATACTTTTATATATATATAATATATATATATTATTTATATACTCTTTATATATTTTTATACACATTCTCGTTAATATTGTACTACACTTTTTCGCGTATTTGCTAGAGGCTATAAATTTGTATTCTTACATTTGACTCGTTTTATCCTCATCATACAATTTTCGCCAAACTCTGATCCTTAATAATTAACGATGACAGATAGAACTCGCATTTTATGTGTGTCTAATTTAATTTCTTCCCCGTTGCGCTTAGCGAGGAAAAATTATTTCGTTACTTATACAGATTTTCATCGTACGATAAGTGATAATTTTAAAACACACGCTAATTTACAGGCGTGCTTATATATGGACGTCGCTCTATATATTCGTCCTTCGATCTTTTTCTCGCATTCCCGTTCGTTTCCACCGCTTAGGACTCCGCTTTGTTGATTCGTTGTCCTCTCATTGTCTCATTAAACTACTAAAAATTACGCTTGTATCTTAAGTACCGTTAAAAGTTATCGTTAAAAGGAAGTACCGCGTCGTTCACGATTCCGTTTCTTTTCGATCGCTTTCTTCTTCTTATCAATCTTGATTTTGAGATCAAGAAGGTAATTTAATATTTAAATTAAATCCGTGACGTAAAAAAAAATGGGAAATAAATATTGAAATTTTTATTTATGCGCAAACAAATAGCAAATTATGAAAAAGTAAAATAATTCAGAAATGCTTCGGAAAAATACCAGCACGTAAAATATAAAGATCTGCAATCAATGCGTTAATTAAGCATATTGAATTCTGTAATTAAAACAGGTATCAAAAAGAAGGCTTGTATTCACTCTGAGCCTTTTAACTGTTGGCTACATCTCGCATTTTATTTTTATTACGCTTCGAGATCACCACAATACGTAACGAATTACCCACTCATGCTCATCGTCCATTACAACTTTATCAGTTCAATTTTTTTTTTCCTTTTTTGCTTTTTGCAACTATTAAATCCGCGCGCATTTCGTACGCAGTAATGCTAGAAATCATCGCCATTGGCATTTAACCTCGATTCAAGGTTCGTCAATACGTTGGCCGCCGCGTGAATGTCAGCCAATTCGAAAGTCACGGCGGTTCTCGAGCACGTGGCGGCCAACGAGTCGATCATGGACCCCGATTCGATCCTTTCTCCCGCGTGGGTGGTCCGTTCGTGGTTATCGAAGCATCACATTTCGATTCATCCTTCCTCTCTTCTGGAGCACGATCAACATGCTCGCGCACGGTAAATCATTCCGTTCAGAAAAAAAAAAAAATGTAACGAGCGCGGCGATTCCTTCGTTTATTACTGATTCTACGTATTTTCATAATGATGATTGTGATTTCTTGTTAATTATGCGTATAATATGTCTTGCACAATCTAACGATCTGACCGATTATGTTAATTTTTAATCTAACGAACCTACGTAAATTAGTTAGACCTGTGTCTTCCTGAAATCTTAGCGCGACAAGTGTCCTTAATATTTTGCGTTCCTGGCACGATAGGCTGTCTTTAATCATATTGGATTAAATAACATTGACATCATACCATACAGTAATATTACTTATATAGCGTTACGATTTAATTTTTTACGGTATGTGTGTGTATGTGTGTGAGTGTGTGTGTATGACTGGATGTCATACATATTGGGCTAGCACGCATTGAAATCAAGGAGGTAACGCATAGTACCTGCGGCGTATACATATATATTCACGGCAGGCACACATATCTACTTGGCTATTATCATTTATTTTCTCGAGCTTCTATGCGACTTTAACATTAAATTCGTTACACACAGAAATACGCGTTGAGTATTATCAAGAAGCGAGCCGTCGTGCAATCGGGAGCAAATCGATAATGCGTACTCGATCTCATTGACTTACTGCAGCTCAAAATTTCAATTAAAAATATACAATCGCTGAAAATGCGTTTCCTTTTTTCTTTCTTTTTTTTTTTTTTTTTTTTTTTTTTGCCGCTTTCGTTGTGAATCACTTTACAAAGTTAAAAATTTTGGTGTTTTTCGCGGCTGAATGTTAACGCTTATCGAGCACATTTTTGTAAAACAGCTGCACGCTAATTACAAAACAAAATAATACAATCTCTTTGTTTTCTATATCGAGATTTTCACGTTTTTAAAATCCAATAATCCTCCCGCTTTTAGTTTAACTCCACAGTAGTTGCACAGAGTCCCGTGTGATATCGTTACGATTGTACTTGTAGACATCATTTAAAGTAAAGCTAGTTTTACATTCCTACAAGTATATAGCTTTCTAATCAACGTTATAGAACGATCTTAGCGATTTAGCATACAATTAGCAAAGACATTTTTGTTAATTTTAAAACACCGCATATGTAGTTCGCAGTAACACGTATAGTTTTCAAATGTCTACTCTACTATTTCCGTTGAAAGGGAGGATAGGAGAGTAATACTAAGGTTATAATGACTCTATGCCTCTACTGCCGGTCTAAAGCGAACGAGAAAAAAGAGGAAGGGAGGCACTGAACCTCAGCGATTGCACCTCTAAGATGATATGTACGTAAGAGATTTCTCCTCGATATGCACCGACGAATTCTCAAAAAGCACAGTGAAGGATATATATAAGTATATATATATATATATGATATTACGCAATCGAAAGGCGTGCTCGAATCCATAACTTATTGCACGATCCTCTCGCTATAATCGAGGGACGATCGTCGAGAGTTTCGGGAGACTTACGGCTCTTCAGCAAGCTCGCGTTCTTTCTTAGACGAAGAAGAGAACACGGGCTTGCAATTGCGAACGAGCTTGCAATGCCGAATTTTCCGCGGCCGCGTCTCGTTACGTTCGCGACGATCGATATTACGGAAATCATTAAGTTATTACAGTATCGACACAATGACGTCCTGATTTTTAGCGTAACGCGGCTTATCATCGCCTCGCAATACGAATCACTTCGTAACTGCATTTTTTATAAATCTCGCGGATTTTACGACGTATCTCGCGTCGTATAATTTTATCGGATTTGAGAATTACGTCTAAGTGACGTTGAACGAACGTACGAAGATAAACTCCGAATGATGGTCGACTCCATCTCCGAAAAATGATTAAGTGAAAAATGAAATTACGATGAATTCTTATTAAGGCGATTTTATACGGCGTGCTGTATATACACACACTTATTGTGGCGTGTACGCCTATTCGAGATCAATGAAACAGATTTCCCAATTGCAGTGAAGGGAAATCGTCGTTTATTATATTCGATATTTTTTTTTTTTTTTTTTTTTTTTTTCCTTCTTATTATTCGTAGAGTGGTCACGTGCTGTATAGGTACACAGCAACACGAGAAGTAATTCTAGAGAATTGAAGATGCGGTATAGTTATCGTGCTAATCTACGCATATTGCTGGTGCATTATTACTTGAACTACGGTGCAATCGGTGCATTCGAAACGAAAATAAAAATGCTGCTCACGACACCACACGGTCACCGTAACTAAACGTGCCACTGTATAACGCTTTGATAAGTTATAATCCAAACAATTAATTATCCAACACTGCATCGATATGCAATCAAGATCAACGTTGCAGTTGTTCGAACAATCGTTTTGCGACAGTTGCATACTAAATTTACAGATCTGTGTCTACATTTCAACAAGATTTTGAGTAATATCCTGCGTAAAAAAAAATTTACTTTAAAATAATTTAGTAAATTTAGTAGTTAATTAAATTATTAAACTATTCTTCAAAATTGAGCTATTAGCATTAGCAGAATGCTGATCGAATTAATTTTCACTTCAATGATAATTTATCACACAAGTATAAATTTTTCTAAGCTATATATAAAATTTAATAACACAGGACCGATGCTTAAATCATATCTAAGACTTTGAAAATACTCTTCAAAAGCTTGTAATACCTCAGGAAAAAAATTTTTAACGCGCCGAAAAAATTTCACCAAAGAAAGCGATCAGTCGAACAAGACACGGACGTAAAATTTTTCTTTCTACAAGCAATCCCGAAGATCACAGTTACAAGGATGTGTTTTTCGATCAAATGAATCCTAACTCTATCCGATCTAACTCTACCAATCGCAATCGGTCTCGGTGACTCGACTAGGCTAGCTGGATCACGCAATCACACGCTGTCGCTTCTAGTTTCCTACTTTTTTACCTAGCGCCTAGACTCGCATCCCCCTGAGATATTCTTCAACCTGTAACCGCGTTTACGCATCTAACTCCGATCGAATGATCTTCGCGCAGTGACGTGATTATGATTGTTTGATTGCTCTTCTTTCATACCGTGGCCTCAGCTCTGAAAGTGGAACTGTAGATCTGTATCGCGTGGTGTTAAACCTTTCGTGCAATCCTTGCGTCCCTGTTTGATCTTTAATTGCGCGATTTATTTATTTATTCATTTATTTTTTCTTTAATCGCAAAGCTCGCTAAATTTGAAATAATTTTTTTTTAGTGCGAGAAAAAATGATTAAAATAAACCACGAAATGTTTCACGGTAAATGTACGAGTTACATTTAGACACTTTCAAGAACGCTATTATATGCTCGCAGAAATACAACTACGTTAAAACTATTAAAAAAATAAAAAAGATTAACGTTTGGGCTAAAATGTTTTTTTTACTTGTATGAGATTCGCTGCTGAAAGCATTACGACACATGGAAGACAATCTACCGTCGTGTTATTATAAAATAAAAATTTGTTAGGGTCGCGATTACTCCGTCGAAAATTATGATATATACAAGAACTTACTTTTATTTAACGTATTCTTATACCTCGATGCTGCGTTCATGTTTGTAATAACGAATGTAAGCTTGGACGGTGCGCATACTTTGTTGCCACGGTGAACGTCAGTGAAGAAATGTCGTATCTCAACGAACGTAGAAATGCAATAAGATTGAGCTTTATAAAAAGTATAAACGATCAAAAGTATTACGTAGTAAAGTGCAATGTCTGCTCAAAATACCTACGTAATTCTGCTCATCGCAGAATTTTACCAACGTCGTCGTAACTTACGTCTTCCAAAAATGATTTTTATTTTCTACATTTTTCAATTGTCTTCTGATACCGCGGAAAACGTGATACGAAGGACACTTCTGTGTCAAGGCACATGAAAATCAAACTGTTTAGTTACTTATTACTTACGCAGTTAGAAAACCGCGAAAGGGATACGACAAAATCGTATAATGTCAGATTAATTAGAGTTTTCTAAATGAAGCGCTGAAAATATTTTAACAAAGCGGTAGTAAATAATCAAGTTGAGGCCTCTCTCTCAAAAGCCAAACGGAGTTTATTTAATTTTGAAACATTTTAAGAGGTCTGCTTACGATAACATTTTTTTTTAATTATTATTACGCAACAAGTTTAAGTTTATTTAACGTAACTAATATTGTGTGATTGATTTATATCGTCAGCGCTTCAAATAAGAATATACTTTCAAATAAATCGGTCTTCTTATCAGTCGTTTTAGATTTACGTTTCCTCTTTTTTTTTTTTTTTTTATCTCTATCAACTGATTATATATTAATTGATATTTCTCGAATATTATATCACATTTAGCAACTGCTTACGTCAGCAGATTTTAAATTTGCAATAATTATTGCGTCGATCTGTCCTTTCTTCAGAGCTGAAACCACGGTCGAATGTCTCTCCTGATTTCTTCTTTTAGTCTTATTTTATTAAGATAAACCTGCGATCGTTCAGTGAGAAATGTCTTTTTTTCGTACTCCCTCTTTTTTTTTTTTTTTGTATATTTCGCCGGTATTCCATTTAGCCAGTTTGCACATACATATGCGTATATATTTGCAGATCTATTTATCGGGATTACATTTTGTCTCGCGTTGTATAATCGCATGCCGGATTTTCGATTGATTCGAACATTGATATTTGTTCCTCGAGCCAAGATCCATCGTTAATATGACTCCTTAACGCTAACAATACAGCGACCAAATTTTCATGAATTTTCCACTGACGGCGTGGTCGCCCTGTGCAGCTTTAACGACAACCCGCGACGTGCGAAAATTTAAGAAAAAGAAAAAAAAAACATATTGTCGCCTCTCGGGATGCGCGACAAATTTTCATCGTCATCATCAAAAGATACGTAACGCCGCGCGATATGCTCGTTCGTTGTATTCCTCGAAAATTTATTAGCGTGTCGCGTAATTAATTTGTTAACACGCTCTTTATCGCCAGATAAAGAATTTGCCGGATCCGGATTTAAATCTTGTAGGGAAAAGAAATTTGTTTCTCGCGGCATCGAAAAATTTCGCCCATCCCTGTTTACCTTAAAACTACTTGTGCGCTTAGCATAAAGACAATTATATTTATATTATACGTCCTCCCGACTTGTAGTCCTAGACGAAACCAAACGACCGCTTGCAGTCTCGGTTAGCCAAATGTTTCAGAATAATGCCCGAATCTCCTCTTTTTTTGTCGTCTTCGATTAACTCGAATGACATAGGCGTAAGAATATTTTTACAAACACTGCGAGATCACCCGAAAGACGCCCATTGTCTGCCTTAATTTCTATCTCGCAATGCCTTTTCCCTTAATGACAATATGACACACGACGATCCGAACGTTAAGCCTAAAAGTGGATGCTCGAAGTAAAACCGGTTGAGGAGATGCCAGGGGCCTACGGAGCGATTCCTGCTTTTACAGTGCGAAAGCGCGTTTATTGTTAACGTAAACGTTTCACTGGATATCGCGACAGTAATTCAACTGACATCAAGCTGATATTAAATGAGTGCCTTTTTTCTTCGACTGAACTTGCCTAACTTTTTAGTCAATTCGTCAGTGTACACGGATTACATAGAATCTACTTTACTCTTCAATGTATACATACACACATGACCATGATGTTTTCAATATACAGTATCTACCTCGCTATCATATTACGCGTTAGTTTAATAAATCGTCAAAGAAAAATAATTTAGTTTTTCAGGGATATTTTTTTTTTTTTTTTTTTTAATTCCCGTTTAATAATCATTATCGTCTTGGCTTGATTGACGTTTATAATTAAAGTGCTAAAAATGCAAGCAGATCATGCCCGAATCTGGGGCTTTCTATAAATTAAAGTGGATATTCCGAGAGCTGCTCCGGTGCTTTAAAACACGATTTTGATCCATTTGTACTTTTAACACTTTAATTTGATAAAGCCTTAATTTTCTATTCAACTGAAATAATTAGTGCATTTCGCGTGGCATGCAGTCTCGCGAGTTTTCTATGGCAATCTGCAAATATATAGATATCTACATGCTCCGCGTTGATTTCTGCACGTTTAACGCGTCGATTGTGACCCGCTTCAGTCATGGAACATGCTTAGCGATCGTCGGAGGATTTCGTGAGTTCGTGTTATTGTTGCCGACTTGTTATCGTTAGCTACCTCCTCATCGCGAGAGTGCCCGACGTCCACACTCTCGCTACGTCGGCCATATCTTGTGGTCTACATGTCCCCAAAAATACCCGCAAATGTCTTTCGCAAATTCTTCATCGTATCTTCGCTGTCTTCGCCCTGAGCCTGCGACTGGCTGCCTTGTCGCATAAACGGCACTCTGGATGTCGGTGGTTCTTCGGTACGTCGGCCGACGGACGGCGCGCTGCTCACTGTGCTCGATTGTGAAGCTATGAGAATTGAAAGCCAGAAATATTATAATCACATTTTTTTTTAATATTAAAAAAAAAAGTCGGTAAAATTGAGAATAAATTGACATTTGCGTTGGTATGCACCTTGAGAATCGCGCCGTTGCAACTGATGATGACTATCCGATGCGGTAACGTCCGCTATCGGTGCTGTGGAACCTACGGAGCCTAAGCTTCCTATACTCGCCATGGAGCCTATACTTCCGTGAGATCCCAAGGGTGCGGCTACAGTTGCAGTCACAGTTCGATCTTCAACCGGACTGCCCACCTGACTAGAACCCGACATCGAGCCCCGCGAGGCAGTTTTCGTTAACATGCTCGGAGGTCGACAGTAAACCTGCAGTATAGGCGTTTATTTTAACGGATGGTTCGATCCCGATCGTATAATTAATCGCGATTTTCATCGTACCTGCATTTTTGCGGTAACCAAATCCGCGATGTGACGTCGATCCTCTTCCTGGGAGTCACCCATTAAAGATAGCGCGCTGTCGTTGACCTCGATAATGTGCTCCCGGCCGTCCTTGCCCACCAGCAATTCGATCGCGCATATATCCAGTCCTCCAAATAATTGCGCCACGTGGTCGATCCAAGTGCGATGTCGCTCGCTGACAGAAAGCTGTTCCAGCATAGCCGATCCGGTGTTCGATTTCCAGTTGCCGCTTATGCTTTTCCGCCTGTAGAAATATATGTAATTATCACTAAATTACCACAAAATGTATTAATTATTTTAATTCATTAACAGTTTATTTTACATCGAATTATTCGAGCACTTCCAACTACCGGCATTTAAATCGTCACGTTCTTTAATTTTCCTATCTCGACGACTTACATGAACGCCTTGTAATTGTTCCCGATTTTCTGCACGTGCACGTCGTACTTGGTGTCGATGTAGGGTTCCGCTGTGCAATAAGTATTAGCCATAGCTGCCAGCGAGGCGAGATCTAGAAATTCTTGATTTGTTTCCGCACGAGCTTTGCCGGTTCCGCCGTGGGCGTGGCCCAGTTTCACTACGACAGGGTATCGAGATGCGCTCACCTGCAATCGAAATAGATAATTGCTGCACGAGTCACTATAGGGAGTAATTAGGGTACGAGCTTCCTGTCAAAGATCGTTTCTCTCGTAATTGCCACCATTGCACGTTCGATTAGCAATCTCTGACCAGTTTGATGCATTGTTGCAACTCGCTGTATGCATAATTAAAGGCTCGAACAAAATCTTAATTACTATCTTACTATCCGCAGTGTACTTTTTATTACAAATAGCGGTTTAACGTGAACGTAATGTTTTCGAGATACTCTATAGCCAATAATGCAAGTATGCTTTTATTTAAAATAATAGCAGAATAATTTCCTCTTTAATTTAATATTAATTGTAAAATTTTATTTACCATAAAAGATTTTAAATTACATCACTATTATGCTTCCCGGTATTATTTCTCACGGATTACTTGACGTAATTATGTAAAATCTTATTTTAAATTAGGTATCTTTTTGTTATAATAATGTACATTACGTTAATCGTGAATTTACTGTATCTCGTTTTAATTTATTTTATTTCACATTAATTGAATTAGTAGAGAGAATAAAAAGTAAGAGAGACACTTTTCAAGATATCCCGTTAACATAGATAACCGTGGAATTTCTTTAACCGATATAAGAAAGACATAAACGCGAGAACGTTAAGTGCATATGTCGTCCGTGGAATTGGATTCGTATATTTATTAGATTTCTCATTTATATTTTATATTTGCGTATTAATCTATCTTCAATACTTTTCATTACTACCTACGTATCTGACTATCAAAACTTAATATATATTTAACATATAAAAATATACGTATAAAAATAACAATTAAAATATAAATTAGATTTAACTTTTTTAAAACTATTAATGCAGATTGTAATTGGATTTATCGCGAAACTGTCACAGGCCGCCCGAAATAACAATTCAAGTTACGAACGTGATCCCTCGAAGAGAGAATTTATTGATTTTGTCTAAGTTACCGCTATCGCGCGAGCAATAATTTTTTTTTATCACCACGCGAACAGAATCTCTGCTAAAATAGTGCGTATCTCGGCATTAACGATCTGTTTACAAGCGGTATGGACATAAAAGAGGAAGTGGCTGCTTAGTATCTTGCTCCCATGCTAGAACGGCCCCATGCTTGAACGGCCGTATCCGGACCCAATCTCCGGCGATATATGTAATATTGCATAGCGTGATACAAGAGTGCTTAATCCGTTCGTGCGAGAGCATATGTGCTCGTATCGGCATGTGGGTGTTAAAGAAGTGCTTTCTGAGCACCGGTAGAGACGCGTATCACCGCGCGAGAGAAAGAAACGATCATCGGCTAAAAGTGGAAATCGTGCGATCGTCAGAAACAAATAAAAAGATATTTCGTGTAATAAAAAAAAAATCAAAGCGATTGAAAGATATAATTTAAACATTGCTATTTATTTAAACGCTGTTAATGTTACGTCAATTATTTATCAAGCAGTAATTGCTAAAGAAATTGATAGATTACAGTTAAAAAAAAAAAAAAATAAGCACTTAGCCGTAATTAACGGCGTGAAATTGATGAGTAGATATTTAATAACGTGGCATGCAAATGTATTTCGCTTTTAAAAATAATTCGAGACGAAGGGAAGAAGCAAATGCAGAGATATCTGATCGAAGGTGGCGACTGGTGCAGCGAGATCTCGAAGTGATCTTGAAGCCGGCGGGGCTTGACTCCGGGCAACGGATGTAGAGTGCGGTAGGTAAAAGCTCTCGCTGTCGTGACGGGGAACGAGGAAGATAGAGCAGTGGACGTCGATAATATAAGCGGTATTCACAGTCCAGACTTAGAGTAAGCTTAGATGTAACGTGCGCGAGCCTTCAGACAGGCCGAGATAATCGCGTACCGGGTTTTCAAGGTGGCCTTCAAGGTATCGCGTTAAATTGGCTTTTTTTTTCATAGCTCTTTAAAATGTAGGCAGGTATGCGCACTTTCATAATGGCATCTGCCAAGGTATTGAAGATATTGAAAGAAGTTAAGAAGAGAACCAATAGGTTCTAAACGTTGAAAGCTTGATCAAGCAAATAAACAGAACTATGAG
The DNA here is from genome assembly GCF_019399895.1 of Cardiocondyla obscurior. Taxonomy (NCBI): domain Eukaryota; kingdom Metazoa; phylum Arthropoda; class Insecta; order Hymenoptera; family Formicidae; genus Cardiocondyla; species Cardiocondyla obscurior. The sequence continues at coordinate 1,294,254 of NC_091881.1, forward strand.
ATTGAATATGATTCGAGGTCATGTTCAGAAGTAAAGAGACCTTCGTGATTCATACTGTCCGGTTTGTCTCGATTATGAATACGATCGTACGAGAAAGAGACAGAGAATCTCTCGAAAGCGAAATGTGCACATGTATATTTTTTTGAAAGATTTTTTTTTTCTTCTATTAATGACTGTACATTTAATTGATCATAGAAACGTAGAAAATAAGATATCTCGCAGATTGGATTTTTATTTGGAAATCAATTTTTCGTGTTTCAAATCCTATCTGTAAAACATTGATGTAGCGCCTAAATTAGCTAATTAGATAATCGATTTTATTTTTGGCGTTTATTTAATCATATATATTTTTTTTTGTTACAGATCGACGCAGTTGCATTCACTGCTGTCAACAAAAATTACGGTCGGGGGGTGTTCGCGAGTGACTTAAGCGCGGAAGGATGACTCGACACGTCCCATCTGAGAGGAGGAGCAGGCCCGGGACGGGCATCCTGCATCAGCGGAGCAACTTTTAGGTAAGCATAATTTTTTTTAATAAAATCTTTATTAAAAAAAATTTTTTTATCTTTTTTTTATTAAATTTATTAGCTAATATACATATCTATATTAATATTTATCTTTTTATGTTACAGTCACCGGCAGAGATCTTCACCTCCGCTGAAGCAGATTGGTAAGTCGCATGACTTTTTTATCGTAGTTAGCAATTGTTTAGTAAATTTTTTATTTAATCAGGCAACGTAAAAAGCTAATAACGTTATCTCGATCTAACGAACCAATCCGGTTAAAATTCGGATACAGTACATTCTTCGTCTGTAAACCGCTGCGGATAGAGTTAAATTAAATTGGTAGAATCGGGGCGGCATTGATCGGAAAACAAGGACGAGTCGGGAGCGACGAGAAATTTCTGCGAAAGACGAGAAGTGAAAAAGATCGAAAGATTTGTAATCGGTAGGGGCGAAAGGTGAACGCGAACCGAGAGATCACAGACGAGGATGGTCGCAGGCTCGTAGGCGGGGGAACAGAGAGAACGAATAACGAGGATAGAGAACGTCGGCGTGAGAGATCAAAAGAGAGAAGGAAGCGACGGGAAAGAGAACGACGTGGTGAACGAGCACGTCGTCCGGTGGAGAGGGAAAGAGCGAAAGAGAGACCACGAGGTAGACGGACAGGGAAAGCCCAGGGTGAGAGGGACGGGCAGGGAGCACGAGCCAGGAGTCCGACGTAAGAACGTAGGAAGGAACGAGAGCCCGGCGTGTGGCTCGCGCTTGCATTGCTTTTCGAAGCTCGCGCGCGATCGGTCGCACGTTCTCGCGTACGTACGTGGCGCGGAGGTTTTGTCGGACATAGGTGCACACACGTGGTGAGAGAGAAAGGGGAGAAGAAAATCCCTCCGGTCCTGTTCCGCGCGCTTTCTCTCTCTCACTTCTCCTCCCGCGATCGATGGTTATCTCGCAACGGGGATCCTTCTTCGTGCGCGCGAGAAAGTGGCCGGCTAACTCGGGATCAAGATCGAATCCACAGAAAAACGCGCGAGTGCAGTTTTCACGGCGATACCGATCAACGCCGCAAAATTCGACCCGGCGGTTACTATGCCCGTTGATTTGTGAGGCGAACGCGTAGAAGAGACGTGAAAAGGCGGAAGAGTTCACGGACGAAAGTAATTGAGAAGCGGGGATCATTGGAGAAAGGTAATCTGTACACCGCATTGTTTCAATTTCCACCGCGAACACTTTACAACGTGCGATTACTTTCGTAGAGTTATCGAACGAATGCTTTGCGAGCTGCAAAGGAACGGGAGTACCGTCCGGTTTGTGATTCAATTTTCAGAATTAAACGAAATGAAACTCATAATCATATTATTCGTTGGAATTGAGAAATACGATTTGGAAGTTCACTGACATCCTCTAACGAGCGTTTTCAAAAGTTTAGATATCTGACGGAATATAAAACGAGATTATTAGAAAGTTTAACATTATTTTAAAAATACATATAGAACCGTATTAGAATACTTTATGTTTTAATATTTTATTAATTTTTATTTTATGAATGAACATTTTATCTGGTTTTTTATGTTTCGATATTTAATTTATTTATTTGCGCAGTATTAAAAAAGAATATGCTGTTCTTACGATAGTTTAGCGTACTTTGAAAAATATATATGTAAAAAAAAAAAGATAAATATACGATCAAGTGATTGAGGGAAGTAAAATACAGCACATAACCAGGTTGAATAAATAGAACGGACGGACGTGTGCGGTCAAACGAGTCGATCTTATGAATGTCGATTCGTAAAGGGTTGAACCGGGACTCACGTACGATAAATAGTTCCCCGTAGAGAATCTACATACTAGATGTTGAAAAAATGAATAAGATAACAGACAATGATTTTTCAATGTATGGTACAAGCGAATATTCAAAGAAATTTTTTATTGATATAAAATACTTAATACTTAAAAAATCTTTATTGAAAAAAAAAAGTGAGCAATCGATACTACTGATATACGATTAAAACTTCATTAATTAATAAAATAATTAAAAAATAAAAATAAAAATAAAAAACATGAAGGGATAAATGCGAAGCATTACTAAATTTTCCGTTCTCGACAAACTTCTGACATTGATGAACGATCATGGGCGACTGTATCGCATTACAGACATTATTAAATTTTTTTCCCGAACGGATTAAAATCGTGCGTAATAACCAGCCTTGCGTTTCGAAGTGCTTTGCGAAAATTACGATCTCCACACTCTGCGCAATTACGCCGCTGGTCTGTGATAAGCTGAAATTGAATTGTGCCGTTGATGACGCTGTCGATTGGCGCCTAAGTTTAGCCCGCTTCTGGGAAAGCAATTTCAATAAACGGGCCGTAGGAAAATATGAGAGCGCACGTTCGAGACTGCCTCCACAAGCTAGTCCTACTCCTAAGTACACATGTACCTCTCCGCTCACAACGAGTTAACGATCGATTCTCCCACGTAAGTCGTAGGTGACTATTTTCCTGGCAACGGTTCTAGCTTGCCCAGCATCCGAAATAACGTATTGCCGTCGAGCATTTCGTGTCTCACGAAACACCGAGAAAATGGTTTAGCTGCCAAGGAACAAGACGTATATACGCGCGAACACGTTTTATGACACACGTCTCCATTTATTTGACAAGTTTAATCTAAAAAATAAATGCATTTGTTTAGAGCCACACATTTTTTTTTTTTTTTTTTTTTTTAATTCTAATTTTTACATAAATTTTTCTAAAAAATAGACGTTACTGCAAATCAACGTCGTGCCGTGGCGACATATTATTATTAAAGTTTACTAAAACGGTACCCTTATTTTTCACCCAAGTTTTCCGCGTGGCGATGCGTTGAGACAAATAATCAGATCCCCGGTGTGACACAGTGACATATCGACTATCGCGTATTCCGTGCAACAAGGCAATGGGCGCACTGCACGTTAATACGGAGAAGGTTGTCGGATCGATCGAGAAACCACGCACCGATGTTGGCTAAATAATTGCCATTTCCATTACCGCGGTGGTATCGCGCCGCGCCGTCGAATCTCGTTGATCCTTCGCGTCGTGATTGACTCTCATTGTGCGATTACGCGCGCGAGCAGGATATAATTCATCGTCGTAGCCGCGCCGTAAATGCGCACGCCGTATCGCCGTGTGTAATATTACGTTTATTATGCGTTACTGCGCGATGCAGGACGACCGGCGCGGCGCCAACCGGCCGGCCACCGCGCGCATTCGGCGCACATTCGCGGATAGGTGTTATCGCCTTGCGCGTTTTATTTCCTTTCAAGGTATACGTAAACGCGGCCGAGATACTCTTTGCGATTCAGCCAGATTAAAACCGCGCGTCGTGTATTTATAGCCGCGGTACTCCACGATTGCTAAGGTATACGAAACACGCGAGGAATGCACTTCGGGAAATCATCTCAGAAGTGCAATCGCGCGACGAACGCTGGCGAAATATCGTACGGCGAGACTTCAGGTTCGCCCTCGCTAACACAGCGCAGTCTTCTCTATCCTACTTTTTTCCTCAACAACTCCACTATCGATTTTCAATAGGTCTCGATATTTATATTCGCTTTTCTCGATATTCCATTAAGTTTTACTATTCCGTTCCGAATCCTTTACGTCCATGTAATTATTATTCTTTGTTACTTTTGTTCTGTTTCTGTTAAACACCACTGCCGAGTTATAAGACACGATACTTCGCGGTCTGCTTCTCTGTTATTTTTAAATTTGTCACGCTAACGGTATGAAAATTTTCCGCCTTGCGGCGCAAACGTATGCGCGAGTTGTCTGGTAAATTACGGAAGTTGGCTTCGGTCCAGTACCCGGTGATACGTTCCTTCTAAAATTGAAATCTTGTTGAAATGCAATAGCGAGCTTTAATTTAATCGTCTAACTAACGACGCCGTCAGTCATACTAATCGCCAAGTCGTACGGTTATCTCGGTGACATTAAGTACGAACGGTGCTAGGCCATTGTTTAGATCTAGAGTTCCTTATCGCGCGAGATAATTTCGATTCGTTCCACTCGGCGGCGGTTGCATTCCGAGCAGACTTGCGATTCGCTGCGCGGGCGATATCCCGGCGTGATAAACGCGCGATCATTTGTCGGAGATACCGATCGCACGGAGGAGGAACCGATCCCACGCCGCGCAATAAAACGACCGTAATGATCCACACCCGGTGACGGTCAAGTCGGATTGATATCCACCTCGGCAAAGAAAGTACGGACAAATGGTGTCGCGTGAAACCGCGTCGTCTTTCGACCCGGAACCATCGCGGGGTTACCGTAGTTCCCACAACAATTAACCGCGGTTCAAGAACCTTCATCGCGACGCTACACTCGCTAATGAGCAAAAAGAGCGGCCGGTAACGTAGACGAGTCCTCGACATCGAAGGTTAAAAGCAGTCGGAGGTTTGCCGGAAAGCTGATCACTTAAGGATAACTTATTTGAATTTTATGCGAGTTCGGAAAGTGTTTAAAGCCGATCCCTCTGCTTTATTAATGACAACGTTGACGAGACGCGATAAAAATGTGATCGGTATCGAGACACATTCGGCGGACATTCTGGTTTAATAATTATCACGAACGTTTGCGTCACGAATGAGTTTACAAATTGGGAATATAATAGGTGACAATTATTCGAGTTATTGAATCAACTAAACATGTCTCTGTTCGCTAAGTATCAACTTATCGTGTCTTTCTATTCAAGTCCTAGCCATATGAGTCAATATGAAAGAGTAATAAAAAGGCGAATATCATTGACATATATTACAAAACGATAAAATATGCCGGAATCGCGTGGATAGTTCTCGTAAACGTTAAGTGGCCGGTGTCGTAACTCGAGGAAATCTTGAAAATGTTTACTATGTGTTAAGTGGCTTTTGCCACGAACATCATAAAATATCGAATTAAATCGCGCCACTATTAAACTCTCGTTGAAAGGATACAAAAGGATGCAGTGGGTTGTGTCATTGTATTAAAATGGCAAATATATCATCATCCACGCGTATCTATCTATTCGCATTTGCGCGAACAATTCGGTAATAAATTACGCTCGCATTATTATCTGCGGCCTCGACGGCGCGTGTAATTCTTTTCTTCGAGCTGCGAATTATGACGCCACATCTGTTATCTGTGGTACCGTTATAATATTCCTGGAGGTGCGGACAGTTTCCATGTGCGCACGTAAGATGAATCTTCGCGCCGATGCTCGCGGTCCGGCAAAACGTTAATAAATATCTAGCAGGTGTCAAGCGCTATCGAATACTAGGAAAGTAACGAGATATCTTCTCTCGTAACCGAGTTCCTCGTTAAATAGTTAACGGCGCCGCAACCAAATCCTACACGGGGCTCAATCTAATTCTATCCTCGTGTAAGTACAGCGCAATCTCATTACAACTTTGCGCAAACTGGAAATTAAATTTCTGTCCATATAGGCGAACTCGTGCCGGCATCGGTCCGGAATTAACTCGATCCTCGTAGACTTTAACAGTGACAATGTGTTCTAGATACTGTATCCGTAACGGCCCGTTAGGAATTATAAAGCCGTCCGCATATTTTTGGATACAGTTATCTGGGTTACTACAAACATCATCGAAAAACTAAAGCTCAGGGATTTCCGAAAGTTCCGTACAATATTTTTGAACTCAATCTTCAGCTTACGCGTCCTTGCGCAGTGCGAGAATCTCAAGAAATTAATGATGTAATAAAAAATTAATATGTAGGCCCCTTTTATATTGTTTTTCATGAATATTAAATCTTCCAAGAGTTACATCCCGTTTTATTAAAATTTTTCGTCTAAACAGCGTATTAAAAAAAAAAAAAATATGTATATTCACGCACAAAATAGATATTCTGCGCCGTACTATATTATGTGATATACATTATGAAAACTGGAACGCCGTAAAAGACGCATCGCAACCTGCTTCGTCGCGGCCTTGTCCAAAAGTTTGTTGCTTACGAAATACCACGTGTGGCATCGCCGGGGTGTGGTCTCCGCAGTTTCTCTCGTTACGTCATCGCGAATACACGGCGAATACCCGGGTCTAGTCGCGCACTTTCCGCGGTGGTTGAGTCGTTCCTGTTCTGCTTTTCCCTGATGCGCTTCTGCATCCGCGCAATTTCGCCCTTACGCACGAGGAAATCATTCTTCCGTGAATTACGTGGAGCGTGCTATCGCAACATTTAATTGGCATTCTCACATATTACTCCGGCATATTCGCTCAGAAGGCAAAGCGATTGCATTACGTGACGTCGTTCTCTCTCGGATGTATTCTGCATTCCTTATTTATTAGCATTACCGTGGCATATCGTGCCACGCATAGTTGGATGAAAGCTCGACATTTGTCAGATTGCCGTAAAATTAATACAGATATCTCTGCGGGCAACGATTTGAGCAGCAGTAATTGAAAATAATAAAAGATATTTAGCATCTTACGTTGAGATAAACGGCATTAAATAAATGTACATACGCCGTGTAATTTATATTTGCAATAGCATCTGTCTGCCTTGTCCTGAATAAATAAAATGGCGACTTAACGGCGCTGTCTTAATGGCAAAGATTTGCATTTGCTCGTGTGTCGAATATAATACATCGTCAAAAATTTGCGCGTCTCGTTTTTATAGTCAGCTGGATATGTATTCAAGGCCTGATAGCGCGAATGAAGAGTACGATATAGTATGCGTGAGCTACGGAACCATTATAACGCGGTAATCTATTCAACAATGTATTCTGGAAAGCGAATAACTCTTATCGCATTAAGACTCATCAGCAGGATAAATTGCACGATAATATGACATTAAAAATATCTTTTACGTACAAATGCATTACGTAAACGCGAGTATTTGATTTAAATTAAAACAGCAGATTATAAGAACATCGGCAAATTTAAACACATAATTATATCATTACACGACGTTATATTATTACAAAGATTGGTATTGTAATCATTATACTCTTTCGCAGAAATGTCTTTCTTTGAAATTCAGTTGTTTTCTTTTTTTTTTTAATAATGAGATAAAAAGCTATTATGAAATCGGATTATTTCATGAATTAAAAAAAAAAAACAAGATTAATTTTTCCATTTAGACCGTCTGTACTCAAGTATTGAGTAAACTCGGCTTCGCGAATGTACAAAACAAGTCGTATCGTTATCATTCCGTATAATAATTTCGAGTACGCGGAAGACCTTCGTGCGTTTCTTGTGATTTTAGGACGTCTTTTTGCGGCGCGTGTCGAATGATATCGCGCCGGCGGTTCTTTAGAGCCGGCGACAACGTCTGCCGCGTTCTTTCGTGACCTAACTAATACGTGGCTCTACTACGTATGACTCAGCAAGCAACAATCTCATTCACCAAGAAACGAGAGTCGCGATAAAGCTCGTATAAACGCTTTCGTAACGTTGCTTCGCAGAAGAAGAAAACTTCTAGGATGGGAAAGCGTTTTGCTAATTGGAGCCATTCGCTAATCGTGTGATATCTTGCTTTTTTTTTCTTCCTTCTTCTTTGCGGTGCGTGTTCGCTATTAAGACTTTTACTGTGCGTAATGGGAAGCACATGATACCGCCGGCATTTAGTTGAGAATAGAGAATTAAAAAGTCGACGATCAAAAGTCAATACTCTTTGGCGGTAAATAATTGAAAATATAAGAATTAAAAAGCTGTAAATTGGAAAAGTTGAAAATTGAACGATTGACATTAGGTATTTTAACAAATCTCAACATTGAATATTTAATTCACAATGCTTGTAAATTTTTATTTAATTTCAATTAAATTTACAGAACTAAAGTAAAGCAAATTTATTGTTCCACGATTAAGGCCCCGAGATTCGATATCGATAGTAGCTTACTTTCAAATTGATTGTGGTTAGATTTCTTTAGTGAAATCAGTCACGCAAATAGTACACGTGCGTCAATGGTGTTTCGGATTGCTTTCCGTCGCCCACTCCTGTTCGTACTTAGAAGCGATCGTAGCGTAGAATGCACGGCACGTCGTATAAGAATGATTTCATCTGCTATTTCCACGTGGATTCGTGGATTCTTGGTTGGTGGGTGGGTAGCTGATTGTTTTCTCTCCAAAAAGCTCGATGGAAATTTGTCCCGGCATGGATACAAGGCGTAGTAATATCAATTATCCACGGAAATGTATCGTCGCCCGTTGAATCTTATCGCCCGCTACATCGTCGGTTAAATGCGATATCCGGGAAGCGAGGCTGTAAAACTGTATTAAATGCACGATGCTGATTCGCGGGATTTATGGATCGCCGGTGGGTGGGATCACGCCCGTTTTAGAAGTGGCCATTGATCAAGCCGCGGTGACGTTGTGATTTATGTTCCATCACAGCATCAGCATTATTCGAGGGAGTAGAAATCATCATGAGAGACCTTCGCACACTTAAATACTTTGCACCGCAAATCGATTGTTGACCCTAATCGTGCCAAAAAGAGAGTTTCTTCCTTGCGAATGTTGATTAATATTTTATATTTATTTCGTAACAGTAATCGATACTTGGAATTTTTTTTGCGTTCTCTACGCACGTTTTGAAAGAGGAAGAAAGTTAGATCCAATAATGCGGATATTATCTTTGAGTTAGTGGTGTTACTCGTATTTTTTTTAATATCGAATGTGCATAATGATACGCTTGTCGGATATCCACTGTTGCATTCCACGAAAGAAAGCAATGGTACAGATTGTCGCTCTATTTTCCCTTCTTTGATATAAATAGATTCTCCGATACTTCGTGACTCGAGACTTGGCTGTTGTTACGAATAGCTTTATTTTTATTTTTCCCGATGCCGGTGAAAAAATATCTGACCGTCTATTTCGGTGCTCTAGCAGTTCTATATTTTCTTACACACAACATATGATATCCAAACATCGATGAGAGTTTTTCGTACGTCGCGTTTCGGGAAAATATCATCAGTTTGCCAGACGGCAGGATTTAATAGTAGCGCATAATTAAATAATTAATAATTTTCACGTATAATTGCTATTAAAGAATATCTTTAATTCCAGACTGATTAAAAAGTTTATCTTAAAGTATACTTTAAAAATGTGAAAATATTGATATTATACTATCGCGTAATAATATCGGTGACGGTGTCATTCTAGGAGCACATTACGTCGCCTCTGTATTGTCTTATCAAATCACAACGCGGTCCATATTCACTTCATAAGAATGCCGCCGTTCTCGGAAAAAATAAAGACTTGGATTCCTTCGAACTCCCGGCGCAGACGCGACGGCTGACTTCTTGGTGGCCGACCGCAATTTAAATGCAAGAAAGAATACACTGGCATACTTGCGGTCGTCTGACCTCGCGTAGTGGAAATCACAATTTCATACCTCCGGATAACACTATGACACGCGCTGAATTTTCTAACCCTCGTCGGCGTGCGCGCGTACAAATGCACAGGGCTGATTAACGTGGAGCCGGTGTTTCATATGTTTTTCATGCGCCACACGGACGACTGTAAAACCACTCGCACACGATATTCATAATTAAGATATATGCAGAAGCAGAGAGCATGGTTGACCGCAATCGTAATCCGATTAGTCTCCCGTTTCTCTGTCGGATTCTACGCGTAGCGCGCACAGGGTAATTCACATCGAGTGAAATAGTTCGAGGTGAGATACGGATCTGTTCGTGCACTTGTACTGTTTCGGTTTTAACGTCTGTATCAGAGGTGTGTACCCGCTGCGAATCCTTTCTCCTCGTTCAATGCAACGGCGCGCAGATAATATCATAAAAATCAAAGCGGCGCGAACGATATTGCTCGGTTGCGATTTTCCACATAATCGTACGATATCTGGAGATAATTTCCGCAAAGGTAACGGATACGCTTGAATACACTTTGAAAACGAAAACGATACGAAAACGACGATAAAAATAAATTTTATTAACACTAATGTAAGTAAAAATCTACCGGCGGGACGGCAAGTTTAAGGTTAAACAATTCCGAGTTTCTCTGCATTATGTATGTTAAGTTCAGATCAACTCGTAATCGTTGCACTTTCACTTTATACACACATACAATACATTAATATACGACCGGTATGTCTTAAGAATATTCAAGTATGAAATCATCACGCACGATTTTGCATTACATTTATCGTTATTTGCATAGTGTGATGACTCATATCCATAAAGTTAATATTGAAGTACTTTCCGCAGATAAACGAACCATCTGTTCTTTAATCTCGTTTCATCGGCTTTCTTGTTTGAGTATAGATTTTATTACGTGTTTCGATACTTGCCTAACGTAACGAACACACAGGGTAATATAATCGATTTCACGGATCATCTTGAAATCTTGAATATTAATTTAACACGCGACACTGATAGCTATCATATTTTGCCCGTTAATGAGAAAGGATTTGCAACAATTTATTTTTGACGGGTCAAAATGTGCTTATTCGATTTTTAATTTAAAGATTACCAAGTCTGTCTGTACGTTTGTTTTTTTTTTTTCTTTTTAATTTACTTATTTTTTTCAAGATTTAATATGTATAATATTAATTAATCTGTAATATATGCAATTGTCATTTTTCATTAGCTCAATTTGTGTACTTGACGTGATTTCTTAGACATACACAGACGCACGCGGCGTAACGCAGCCGCGGGTTTATCTGATGCGCTTCCGAGCATGACGACGAGCTGCATGACGCAATGTCCAAATTTATGATTAATCGAGCTATCCGCGCAGCTCGCGTACGTGCTTTTGCATTCCCGACTTGTTTTCTACATCTTTATCTCGAAAAAAGACAAATATTATTTCGAACGAACAGGAGCGGCGGTTATTAGCATTTTATTAATAAATTATTCAATACGTTAGACAGATTGAGCACGTTCTCGCGACTTAATTTTGCATTTTTAACTTGGCGTCTGATATTAAGTGTAAATTTAATACACGCGAAGAGATGTTAGCTAATACATGCAAATGTATTTATTTCTGTAAATTTATGTTTACTTTTACTTATCTTCTGCGCAAACTTTCTTTAGCTAGATAAGGCACTTCCTTATCTTCGTAATAAACCTACTTTTCATTCTCACCTTCGTAACGCGCTGGCATACATAGGCTCGCACACGTACTCGTCTATCTTCTCTATAATGTGATTGTTGACTGATCGTTCAGGCGTTAACTGACCCGTTTCGACCCGTGAAATGCAAGGTAATCACTCGCTTATCTGATGGCTTTCATCCGGATCGCGCCGCGCGGCAATCGCATCCTTTGCTACAAGCGATATCCCATCTCCGTTGTATACGTCCATTTCTTTATCGACGTGTTTTGTGACACGTCGAACGAGTACACACACCAACTTATTAATACACCCCAAGGCCGCCAAGTGTTTTATCACATCCATCGTTTTAAGCGTAATCGAGTTGCGTGACATTTTAAAACGATTACAAATATTATCGATCACCCCCTCGTCAAAAATACGCGTGAAATCAATTATTTTAATTTCCATTATAATCGCGTATTCCGTCACGTCCGAGATCGAGTCGTGGACCGGCGTGATCCGATCATCCGCCGAGGAAAGGAAGGAATAATCGTACACCGGCCGTTCCTTCGATTCGTTCCCGGACGCGCAATGACGGGGTACATGACGCAACGTCCGAAAGTCATGATTAATCGAGGTTCGACGCATCTTGCGCTCGCGCTCCGCTCCGCTCCGATCTTCCTGTTCCCTTTTTCGGAGCACACGCATCGCTCCGGGAATCGCGAGTGTGCCTCGACGCATCCCGCCGCACGCAAACGGCATATGAGCTCAGAACCGTTCGCGTGTGCACGCATGTACGGATACTGGCCGCGGAATATAATAGCGGTAATACGATGGAACTGGGGCAGTCTTGCTTTGACGCGCGTCTTAGGAGCTTCTACCTGCTGCGGCCGCGCGAGTTTCGGTCACGTTTTCGCTCTGACCGTTCTCGAGGTTAGTGTCTCGTTAAGTGACAAAATGAAAATATACGCCTCCGTCGCCGTAAGTAGGTCTCGGAGAAGAGTTCTCCGAATTCTTTCATGTGCCCGAAGCATTACCGGAGCGTCCGATTAGTGCTCTTCGAATGGTGTTTCGCAAAACGGAACGGTGTAGCGCATCTGTTTATTAAATGCTCACGTAATTTTTATTCTATTTGTGGATGCTTTTATATGTTTTTTTTTTAACAAATATTTTTTTTTTTATCGGTAAAAATAATTATTACATTGTGTTTTAACTTGTTTATTAATTTTATCGAATTATTTGGAGCACGTATTTTCTTTTCATCCGCAGTAATATTTAGAACGTATTGGAGAACCATCAATATTCCTCATATTCGTTTCAATTTTGGATAATCAATCATAAACGAGAAAAATGTTATTTTCCTTAACACAAGAATTGGAGAACACGTGAGAACTAAAAGAAAAAAAGTAAAAAAACAATTATTTTATATTATTTTATATCTCCGTAATTTAATTAATTAATTATTTCGTACAATGTTTGACATGCGGGTGGACTGTCAATGCTTTTCTGATCACTGGGTTAATCGACATTTAACTTCGTTTAATACAAGGGTGAACGACCGGTTAAAAAGCCTCCCGAAAAAAATTTATCCGACACTTATATACATGGGTTAAATTCAATTCGTAAATATATACGTATTTTTTATGACGTTTTTTATTTAAAGAAAAGCGTATACGTAGATCTTTATTTTACTCAATATATTTTAGTACTCTATTATTTATAATATTAGATTGTGTTCGGATCGAACGCACAAAATATTCGATGCATTTGATCGATCGAATATAGTACGTATAATTAACATGTGTCTGCTCGTATTACATTGGCATCGATATCTCGTATTTCAATTTGTATAAGCACTCGACTACGAGCACATTTCTAAAATGTCAAGTACGTAAATTAAATTTTTGCTCAAATTAATAACGCGCTGATTGTTGTTTTTCACCAAAAATATATCGTATATAAATTATATAATTACATTTATATTGTACTAATATATTTTATGTATCCTACATTTATTTTATTGTAAATTAGTACGAAAGCTTTAATATTGATATTGTTAATGAGAACATCAATTAATTTAAATTGCTACATTTTATTGCAAGTAATCAATATTCACAATTTTTAATTCTATTTAATGATACGTTGCATGTTTTTTTTTTTCCATAATTAATTAATTTTTTTATTACATCTATGCCGTTAACTATAAATGAAAAGCAAACAACTATCGATAATTACGGGATAGCAAACTTTGGAATCGATATGATAGTCTAAGCGTTGACACCTTCGTGTAATTCCATTATATAACAACACGGTACTCTCGCATGCTCTCGCAATTCGCGGGACCTGTATATACATGTCATCGTCTGATGTCATAGTTACAATTTCACAATGACCTCAAGTCTGGTACGGCGCGTTGTCTTAGTGCGGTTTCGTGCCTTTTGCGGTTTCATTCAAGAAACACGATACTGATTCGGAACATTTTACATCGATCGGTTTACCTCGTCAGTAAATTATCTTCTTCTTGCTTTAACGTTAGCACTGTATACGATACGTTGAAAAATTATTAATCATTCGTAATTTTTGGGAGATAGGTGCTTTCTCGAGTTTGAAAATTATCGTCGCGAGAAAGAGCTTTCTACGTACATTTTTAAGTAAATGCTAAATATACGTTATCACACTACATTCGTAGAATTCGTTCAAGAACTTCTCGGGCCATGTGCAGCTTGGGTTTGCCGCACGCCGATGGCTTACGCCAATCGTGATATCGCGTAGACAAAGATTGTACTTGAGAGCCTCTGTCCAGTATTTAGTCTGCGGGATGATAATTACTGACAGCGTAATTGCCATGATTTGCGTGCTCTCGTTAGGTGCACGATGGAATTACTGTGCTTCATGAATCCGCCGGTTATAAATGTTGTGCGACACGTTTTGCACTACGGGGCTAACTTTGCGTATGAATAATTCAATGCGATCGAGAGATTAATATAACGTTATTAGAACAATCGGCGTTCATACGTAAATTCTGTTCTGTTTATTATAATTATTAATGACAGCAGAAAAGCTGGACTTCATAAGAGTTGTTTTGTTATGACTAGTTTTCTTATAATCGAAAAGAAAATTTTTTTGTTCGCCTTCTCGATCGGAACCTCGCGATAGCGCACGTTCCTCCGATCAAACTGCGTTATCTTTAATTGATTATTAGACACGGCTGTCAAAACGTTATTGCGTACCTTGTCCACACTCTATTCCGCAACTTTGATACGAGATACGCTCGGCCGTTCGAACAACCGGTTTATTTCGGCTGATCCAGCGAGCTGGCTGCGATATGCTTCTGAAAGTTCGAAAGTTGGTCAAGCTGATCCCTACGCGTATAAATAAATGCGCGTGCTCTCGCCAGTAATCGAACCGGCATCGGCGACGATGCGCCGAAAGGAGTAATCGACGTCGGATCGATTGACGTGATTTTCGGTCGCTAATTCATTGAGAAAGATTTAACCGCGGCGTACGCGTATAAAGGGATATGTTAATGCGATACAAGAACGCGGGGATTAATGAGTATGTAAATGTGCCCGGGACGAAAAAGGTTCATCGAATAAAGTATACAGTACGTGATCGCTGATGCCATCACGGGATAGCGCTGAGCAGAACACGAAGCTGTTCGAAACGCGGTTCTCAAGAGCGTGCGTTGGCATTAAAAATATGTCAAATATTTATATTTTTCCAATAATGTCCTCGTTTCCCACCGATTTCAGTTTTATCAGAATAGCCCAGCGAGCCCTGCCGAATGTAGCTTAATTTAATCACACGCTAAAATAGTAGTGGCAGAAAATCGATATACGATTTCTACGTTACTATTTATTAGTCGCATATTATTACGGTATTTTTACCTCCTTTTTTTTTTTTTTGCACTTTTGAAATATTTTAGTTACTCGTTTTACGGAAAAATAAATTGGGATACATTTTCGTAAAGTTTATTTCAACGTAAACGAATTCACTGAGTTCTCATTACTTAACTGTATTCGCGGGTCGAACTTATTTGATCTGAAGACCGTACGGAAATCCTTTGATACGAAGTGTACCGTGTAAATGCAAACCGCGCCAGCAGACGCGATATTCGACGGAACAGTAATTTGAGTTTACAGACCGAGTGAATTTAATCGCGATGTGCCCGCTCGTGTGTCGACAATGAGGCTCGTAACTCTCGGCGGGTGAAGGACGCCCTTCTTTCCGATTTGACGGGATTACCGGTCGACGGGACTGAATTCATGTCCGCTTCACGGAGTGCGTCACAATGACCCGAAGCCCGTGGCCATGGACGGCCGCGTCTCGAAATGCGAGGGATCGGGGATTAAGAGGAGCACTATCATTGTTCGCGCACGATATCGTGGACACACGTGGCTACCGTGGGGAACAGGGTGGAATATTTTCATCCGTATGTTTAATTCCAAACGCGGTCCGCCGAATTCTCTCCACGGTCCATTCAACAGCAAAATTCCACTCTTGACGTTTTACGCGACCGAGCGCAGCTCAAAATTGTCCATAAATCTCGGCGGAACGCGCGAGAATTTATATGCGCAAACGAGAGGATAAATGCCGAGAGGCGTCCGCGTGGCGTTTTGCCGGTCATCCGAGAGAACGAACGTTCTCACGATGCGAACGAGTAATAAAAAAAATCGAGCGGGCGTGCAGTTCGATGATTTTAGTGTGCGATTTAAAAACATTAGGGCCGCCCGTGATTTCTTAATAATGAAGAATCAGCTGGAAGAGATCATCGGGATCGTAAATATTTCGTTATTAATGCAACGTCGTAACTCGCGCTTTTACGATTTCTGCCGAAACATGCATAAATCATTAGCGGGTGAGGACGGGCCAGGCGAAGGTTGTAATTTTGTTTTAATAACTCGTGATGTATAATGTTTATTGAAAGAGCCGCGCGAAAAATTTTTCTGAGACCCATATTGTTATCGATTGAGGAAATCATAAATATGTTTTACTGATCACGAGTTTAATGAATATAACTTTATACTGCGCGATAATAAATTATTCTACTATATTACGCACGCACGTGCGACGCTTATTTTGCGTCAGCAATTTTGCTATATTTTCACAAGAAGGAAGTTTAATTTTTTTAATAAATTTTGTTATGTCTATAGATTTTATTTAATTGAACTAATTTTACAAAAATGTAAAAGTAATTAAAAATAGTAGTCGCGAGGTATTTACTTAGTATCTGTGTTACGCAGGTTTGTAACGGATATGCGTGTCAGGTTACAATTTTTTGCTGAAAAAGTATCCAAAGTGCAAAATGCTTTTCGTGCCACGAGTTGCTGAGTTTGGACATACTTATGTATATTTGATACATTAATTTCGCAACTGTAAAATGTTTGTTCGGAGTAAAGCTGAATTAGCAAATAGAAAAACAGCTCCGAGGTAGTAAAATTTATCTTAAAATACTAACTAAAAATTAATTATATAACCGATTTTATAATTGCATCTACTTCTTATAAATAATATTAATTTATTTAGTACGTTTATCGTAACTGTGATATAAGTCATTCGTGGTTTTTTTTTTGTCAAATTAATTAATTTAGATCTTTGTCGCGTAAGAAAACACTTCGCATTTAGCATCTATAGATCATGCGATTTCGCGCGACTTTACTCGTGAGCGAGCGCGAGCGCACGTTACGCATACGCGTATAATCGTGCGTATGATTACGATGTTCACCGTCACCATCGTCGGCGGCGGCTTCGCTTATGGGGCTGCGAAGTGAATCCTGAGGCGCGTGACGAATCGCGCGACACCGTGTCATCGCGATGCATCACGAGGCGTGGAGCCCTGACATACGTAAGTCACAGGCAACACACACGTATACATCTGATATTTATTGTCGCAAACGGAAATAAAAATAATACGAGTGTAGATACAGCATCGGCCGCCTGTGACATCAGCCCCTCAATCAATCCGTTTTGCATGATGATGCATGAAGCGCATTCGGCGAGTGTCGCGCGAGGACACTCTGGGTGTGGACGCGAACGAACATTGCCCATATAAATCCGTTCGCCAACACCGTGGAATCTCGATATCCGAGCGGTTTAACGGTATGTTTGATCATTCGTTATACGCTCAATCAAGTATTTAATTCCGACATTATAGGGAAAAGGTATTCACGTTGAATGACGAAAATTACGTACTTTTTATTTTATTTTATTTTTTTTTTTTTAATAATTACACTAATTTTTGGTGTTGGAATTGACCGGTTACTAAATATTGTTTGCTGTTAATTTAACTGATCAAATTGAAGATCCAGCAAATTTGGTGATATTTTGTGTCGTTTTTTTAATACGTTTTTTCATAAAAAATCTCGCTGATAAAAATGAATACGCATCTTTCAAACAAGACTGCAACGGATTCATAAGGCTGTCGATGATCCTATGCAAATGTTGCAATGCGAAGGTCACGTTTTATATTTCTCTTTGCAACTAGACTGTGAATCGTGATTAGATGACACACACGTTTGCAAGTTTGAAAGTCAAATCTCAATGTTCATTAAATATCGTCACAATAATTAACGCAGACACACATAAATTTTATCAGTGAAAGCGTAATTAACGCATTAAATATGAATTATTTAACTTCTAAAATATTACATATTTTTCTCATTTATTTCTTTTTATATTTGTCTCATTTTATTTTTTTTTTTTTACGAATCGGATTTAACCGCGATCAACTTTACTCTACACGGATCCCGTTATTTGAACGCGATCAGTAAATTTTCTTGCGGGCAAACTACTTTGATACATCACTGTAATCGGGAACGAGTCGAGATAATAAATTCGCGTAAACGCAAATGATGATTACTAGGTCGGATCTAAGCGACATTGAGCGTCGCTTAAATCCGTGTGTGTGCGTGTGTACTATACGTTACACGTAGAATTGAGAAAATTGCACATTTTCTTTCGATATACAAGCGCGAGCTGAAACCTTTTTATAGATTAACATTTTTATTTTTTTTAATAAAAAAAAAAATAATAATAATATTAATGAACACATGAGAAATTCTATCATAATTATTTCTAATAATCTTAGCACCGGTGATAAACGACAACGCAAAGATAACGCTAGGGGATTAAAGATATGTCGTGGTTCGCGGGTACGCTGGTATCTGTCTACCAAAGCAATAACTGCACCCTTGTCTCTTTACGATATATCGCGGATCTTGCGGAGATTTGCTCGAAGAAAGATGAGCAGGCATAAAGGTCCCATGCAAATTGGAGGTCGGCGTGAAAAGCTCGAAACACCGTGAGCACGGCCGGAGCTCGGAATATGAATCGCCCGTGATACAATATCCAACCGACTGGTTGCGTTTTATCGTTTACAGCGGATCTGCGTCAGAATATCGTTACATTTGAACGTACAATCACCGTTCCACATCTCGCGCCCTTTAACGTATTTATAGATTTGCAACTAACAGATCGATGAACATTTTCACCGATATAATCCTTTATTATTTTTGAGAAAAATGTTTCGTTGAGTTTTATAACAAAAAAAAAAAAGTTTTTAATTTTTATTTTATATTTTATTTTATACAGTTCATAATTTTGATTCTTACTTTCATTAAGACGATGAACAGCGCGTCTCAATGAGACATTTTTAACCGCGCAAAGTGTTTCTGGATCGCGTTCGACTTTGGTTACCGTTTTGCAGCTATGTTTAGATCACGTTCAGCTGACGACGATAAACTAGACTGGATTAGCGCACTTCCTCGTGCAAGTTCTCTATCTTTTATCAGAAAGAGACTTATATATTTTATAACTATTCGGAGATTATTAAATTTCACCAGGCATTAAGCATGAAATTATTTTACATATTTATTATTTATTTATTAAAAAAAAATTTTGCAATTTTAAAGTAGTATTCCGTAACAGTAGAAACAATTTCCGTATTAAATAAATCAAAGCTGCTATTTGTTAATATACTTGTTTAAATATCATGTATTAAACATTATACGTTTGTACACACGTGTACAATAATCCGAATGTAAAGTTTAAATAATAATTCACTGCAGTGCGATAATTAATGTATCACTAAGTTTCTTGTAATTAACGTGGTTTAATCAAATCTCGATAATTAATGTCACTCCATGAGAGCAACTGAAACGTTGTTTACTCACTTTTATCGACTCGTCTCTAAGTGAGTTTTCTGTTTGACTGCCAAGAATATATCCCACATACGCAAACCGCGATTGCCCGAAGTAACTTGAATGCCCGTAATTGGATTTCGCAGATAAACGGATTTTCTGCATATACAGCAGTTTATTGCATCGCGTTACGCACGTTTCATCTCACGGCGATTATATTACATCTGCATTACTTTAGCATTAGCATTAACTGATATACATATATCCGCGTTGACGTGCGCTCCTCCAAATCGCACGAATCGAGGCCAACAAGTGCGCAAGACAATTACTTTGACGTGCAACCGACAATAATTATTTTAATTGTTGCATAAAATCTTTTTAATTTCTCTTTAGATGGGGCGATTACTTATATGGACACACTTCTTATTGTTAACCGTGCTGTTAGCACCGGTGCAAGAAGCTGCGGCATGCAGCTGTGCGCAGGCTCACCCTCAAACCAAGTTCTGTGAATCAGATTTTGGTATGGCAATAATATCACGGTTTATTATATCTCTCATTTTACAATATAATGAATGTTATACATCGCGAAAAATGTGAAACGTAATTCTATTTATTGTCTACTGTAACGGGACAAATAATCTACTTCACGAATTAATTATAATAATATCTTATTTTCACCGACGTAATATTTTAGATATTAATATTAATATCTAACTGTATTTAATAATTGTAAATTTTATTTGTTTTTAATTATATTGCGATAGCCAACTAGTGCAGTTTTTTTTTAATTTTTTTTTTTTATAAAATTATATGGCTGTCACGCTGAATGAGAACGAAAATCACTTTTCGGTCCAAAGGCCGCTGTTAATAACGCTCTTTCATCATAGTTGTCGTGGTGAGGATAAAAAGGGTTCTCCCTGTGAACGACTACGAGATCGCTTACAAGGTCAAGATAAACAGGGTGTTCAAGGTACGTATTATGTGTCCGGCGAGACGTCACGCGCGGAGAGAAGCGTTTGTCGCGTCCATCGCGAAATGCAATCTAGGTTTAACCGCGTGTTGTACGCCTCTGCCTTCTTCCTCCCGCAGTCGAACCCAAAGGCCGACGTGGCTCTGATGCAGAACCTTTTACGGACACCGTCCACGGACTCGATGTGCGGCGTGACATTGAACGTCGGCGATACGTACGTTCTAAACGGCAGAATCGTCTCGGGGAGAGCTCTCATATCGTACTGCGGGCTCTCGATAAGATGGGCCGATACGACTACCAGGCAACGCAAGGGATTGAGACAACTCTATCAACAAGGCTGCAAATGTGACGTAAGTGTTATCTTATCTACGTTGTCACTTCTGCTTAATTCTCATTCTCAATCGTTTCTATTCGAAGAATGCATTAGCGTTATTTACTAAAAACAGCTGGAGGATACCACAAAATATTTCAGAGCAACGGCAAATATTTTTCCGCGGCTATAACAAAGATTTACGATCTGTTTGCAAATCGGAGTGAGAGAGCAATTTTTTTCAATAAATAAATAGCCAAGCGACACGCGAATTCAATCTGTCCGTGAAATGAGGAGAAGCTTATCGTGCGTAAAATCAAATATTTTTTTAACCGATTCCGTGAAACCAACGCAGACTCGCTGCTGAAGGGTTTTAAGGCAATGAATCACGCGCTCTATAAATCTCGGCCGATTTTATACGGCTGAGAGAAGCTTCTAAAAAATCGCGAGTATCCTAAAAATACAGATTCGCAACGAAAGAACTTTTGCACGCGCGGATATCTGCGTATTTGCAGTTAAATATCAGCCGACTCGCGTGACGCGAGTTCGAGCGGCTAAGAATACGAGATCGCGGGAAAGGGTGGGCGAGAAAAATGGCCTGGTTTTTGTACCGCAGATTCTGTACACACACTGGAGGCGCAAGGGCGCTGCATTGGAGTCCAGCGGCGGGAAGAATTGCCTGTGGGAAAGCACACCAGGCCCCCAGGATTGCCAAGAAAAATACGGCGTGTGCATGGCGTCGCCCAACGGCTGCTCCTGGGTTCCCTCAGTTCCGTACAAGAATTGTATTAAGGAGTACCAGCGTAAGCGCGAGCAGCAAAGGTCACGGGAACCTTAATTGGCACTTTTTCGTATCTCGTGCCTCCGCTCTTGTCCTCGTGAGACGGGAAAGCGAAATTTATCGGTAATAAAACGTACGCGGCATGTTCGCCAGACAATTTCATGCCGAACGCGACGCGTGATTTGAGTCGCCGAGACGAAGTGGTATAATAGCATTTTAATGGAAAACTTGCGGTACATTTGCAGCACGTGAAAATGCACGAGACTCCGAACTACTACTATATATTGCATGGAATAATTGAGTTACACGATAGTTCAATAGTAGGTTACTCGGATATACATGGATGCGTCGAGAAAATAACTCTTTTTTTTATTTTAATAATTAATTTTATTAGAAACAATTTAAAAAAAGCATTCTGCAGTTTTATAAATCGACTTTTAACGGCACCTTCGAAATCGGCTCTATAAATGACGATATTAGATTTTCGAAACTGAGAAGTAAACTGATAGTGTTACTTTTCGAAATTTGCAGCACTTTTGGGAGATACAATTCTATGGGATATTTCCATTAATTATTAAAAATAATAATTTTCATGTTAATTTTTTTTTTAGGATTTCAACAAACGAACGGAAACGATTTTATACAAAAATCAGATTAATAATGATTTAATAATGCAGGTGAAATGTGAAATCGCCTGTCGTTTAATAAATTTTTTACGATATTGGTTCGACAGTAACATTGGCTAATTTTATTCCCTTTATAATCGCTATTTACTGATTTAATATCGTGGCACTACAGCACAAACAGAGAAAAGTATTTTAAAGTTGATTTATTGGTAGGTTTGACCGATGGTGCAACCAACCCTTAATTATTCGATTATTATTAACAAGGGTAAGTTCGCATCGCTTAGGTATTTTGAAACGTGCGGATATGCATTTCATCGATAAAATATATATGAGTGACCTACTTTCGCAACTATTCTCTCTCACTTAACAAGTTGTATATATTATATATTGTTAATGTATATTGTGTATCATTAAATTATTCCAATTATCGTTTCGCGTTTATGTAGTCTTAGATATTGTTACAACTTTACCCGTATTTTGCTATGTTTCGTAATAATTTACGTGTACTTTTTAGATATAAATTAGATTTTAACGTATATACTTGTTGTTTACATAATTATTCGTAATATAATCCGTGAATATTTAATCAAACGAGAACACTGAATATGCGAATCTATAATCTAATGAATATAGATAGAAGATTTTGGTTGCATTGTAAGTGCATTCATTTTCACTTCTATCATTGCGTGAGATGATATATAGCTCCGCGCAAATGAGGAGAGTTCTATATAGATCGGAATTGAGTACAAAATACAGAAATTCTAAAAATTTATATGTACGTGCACTTTCGAATGAACTAAGATAACCCCTTTTACCTATAAATTAGTTTAGCTCTTTTATGTGGTACTTTTGTAAATGTTATGTGACACGTGGAATAAAAATAAGTGAAAACAGTTGTTTTTAAAAATATGCCCCGATTATAAAATGTAGCGTATTATTCCGATGGCATGTTCTAATGGTAATTTGCTTGTTTTCAGAGTAAAGAGAAAGAAAAAGTTTAATTTTAAATAAATACGTGGTGATCGATTTTACTTACCATTTCGCGATGATGGGGATAATAAGTCTGCTCGATTAGAGGGAAGTTGTCTTTACCTAAACGACGTTGTAGCCCCAGCAGGTGAGCAAATACCCATGGTTTATCCTATTTCATAGAATAAGGAAGCAATTACGAAGAAGGTTTACTTACATCATCGATTAGAAAAACGTATGTAAGAAAATTAATGGATGACGTTACATATGAAGTATCGTGAGTATTATTTTAAGTTTTACATTTTGCAAAGGATTTTTAATAGATTTATAAAAGAAACAATTTTACTGAAGTATATTACCTGAAAGTTATAAATTGCTGTGAGGTTGTTAACGCTGGGTACACCGCCGTACATCAGACCGAGAAGAAGATTCTTGTAATCTTCTCCAGCATCCCGCAGATTTTGACGTATTAATACGAAATCAGGCTTGAAGGATCTAATTACATGTAACGAAACATATTTGTTGATTAATATTAATTTAAAGTTGTAACAAAATTAATTTTTTTACAGTTAATAACATTTTCGTATTATATTTAAAAGCTTTTTAAATGCATTACTTTTTGATATTAAAATATAAGATTAAAAATAAAATTAGTTAAAATTGTTTTAATTAATATTTTAATTTATTTTAGGAAAATTTTATTACTTTCAAATTTTATCTTACCGAATAACTTTGGTCCCATTACGATAGACAGCCATAGACACAACGGTGCCCGTCTCGCTCGCTGTCAGGGACAGTTCTCGAAATTCCGCCTGCTCCACGCGGATTTCATAATCGCCATGCAGTCTACGACCCCGGAAATATTTGCTCCAGTCAGTATTTTGGTCATCGATCACCAGCAGAGTGAAGCATCGGTCTTTACTGTATGACGAACCTCTGGTCGCGCCAGATACCGCCGCTCCCAAAATAGAAGCACCCTGCACGTCATTTTAACTGTCACACATTATGACATCTGTGTCTTGCAACTTGGTAATTGACTAAATGAAAGACTGATTATAACTAAATCTATAAATAATATGCAAAATCTTGTTGGGAAACGCAAATTAAAAAATTTCGAAATACGCTCTCAAGAAAATTTACATATTAAATCGCGAGGTATCGAGAAATATTAATAATTATATTTTTGTCTGTAATTGTAATAATTATTTAATGATAAAATTATTACTTCTCATTAAAGCTAATTTCTGTCAGACAAAAAAAATGTCGACGGGTCATAGATAAGCAGTGGCTACAGATGAAGTTAACTTGCCTGGTCGCGAGCGGCTCCGGTTAAGCTCTGTACTCGCTGGAGCAAGCTCTCTCTTGTCTTAGCCGGCGAGGATGGTGCGCTGGTGGTCCGCGAGCCGGGTCTCAGGTTAAGACTGAGATCGCCGCCGATGGGTTGCGGCGGTCCTTGAGGTGGCGCGCCCGGGATCGGCGGCGCGGTCGGTGGTGGTATCGGACCCGGTTGGGATTGCAATGGTCGGTCCGGCACCGCTTGATACGGCTGAGACGAGTCCTGCCGTCCCACGGTGGCCAGCCCAGGATCGTTGGGTTCATCGTCGAGCTCCGAGCTTAGGTCCCCTGACGAGAACCTGGAAGACAAGCTATGGTGGTCGTCGTGATAGTGACAATCGGTCGGCAGGTCGCGCACTGACGCTGTCATGTTCGACTGCGTTAAATGCACATCGATCACAGCCATTTGGTGCTGATGGAAATGAAGAGCATGGAGATGACGTTGACGATGAGACGGTCGCTAATCGGCCGGCGCTGCATGCGTGACAACGGCACCTATATCTATGTCGATTGCAAAGTAGACGATTATGGTGCTTCGATCTAAGGTATCATATTTATTTAATTTTTTTTTTATTCGTTGAATGCACTTTTTTTTATTTTAATGAATCTTGCGCATTAAATAATATGAATATTTAGACGCACAGAGTGCCATGACGTCTGCACGATATTATATGTTTATGCATTTACGTCATCAACGAGTTACATTGTCTCTAGAATTTATAGTTACTCATGAGTATCGGTGGGATTTACGTCATAAGTAAAAGCGAGAGATGAAAGACGCGATATCGCTGATGGAGGAAAGAGGTGGCGGCGTTATATTAACGCCACCAGCGTGCAAAGCAACGTTAGCGCGATAGCTTGATATCGTGGCGTGCGTCCAGGCTGCTGTATTTGGGGCAATGCTGGAAGCGGTATTTTTAATGAGCCACGTGCACACATACACATTTGCCGAACACGAAAGATGTAAAATTATTAATAAGAACGTTACAATACTTATGCCCGGACTCTCCGTGGATATTTTAGCGCGACGCTCTTGCATAACAGGTTCCCCGAGATAATGTAATTTTTTCCTCGATATAATTATTTGGAATAATTTTATTTCGCCTTTTAAACGATGTTCTTTAATAATATTTCTTAGAATTAATTTTAAATGCTCAGGTTTTTAATGCTGCAAATATGAGGGGGAAAAATTTTCTCTTTAACTTATTATCTCTATTCATTATTCATGAAATTCAAATTTTCGCACGTCACTAGTGTGGGAAGTTTCGTGTCGAGTTTCAGCGATGCTAATTCTCAGCGCCTGTAACTTTGACGTGTTCTTGCTTGCTTAATGTCTCAGATAAGTACCTGTGTCCGACTAATTGGACAGACGAATCTATTTTCTCTTTGCCGATGCACCATGGGACCCGTCGGGAAGAATATTGAGATACTGAGCGCATTGTTTTAACGTTGATCACTATCATGTGCACGCTAGTACACGTAAATTGACTTCATATAAGAGCCACTCATAAAAGTGGGATTCAGCTCGGGTATGTGATACACGAGCTTTTATCAGGTACACCTTTCAACAGCGTATTCACTCTTCAGCAGTAGATAGAGCGACGTTTCGATCGAAATGTTTCCGTGCCGGATTTTAATTATAGGAATCTCTGGACCTCGTCCGGTAATTGAATACAATCGGTAATTACGTTAAAAGCGCATTAAGCGCGCAATTTAACGATAGTAATAGAGCGCTGATCGCAATTATAAATTTTCTATGCTTACATTTCAGACACAATGGTCAATCACGAGTTAAAAGAAATAATAATCAATCACATAAATTACTTATTTTGATTTTTATACAATAAGAATATGATTTACTTCATGCAAATTTAAAACTTAGGTTAACATTTTGCAGTGTATATGCGTTAATAACATTGCAAAAAAAAAAAATGCAAATAAAATAATTTAAGTATTTTGGGCGGGCAAACGAGCATCTTATGTTATATTAAATTAGATTAAATTAGATTAAATTGGTGAAATTAATAGGTTTAGGCGAAATTAAATGTCAACCCTGTAGAGTTCGACGTGGTACCGGCGACTTACCTCCGTTTCAGGTAGTTGACATTAGAGGTGAAGGACTGACGAAAGCTGGAGAATGAAATGTTGCCGGGTGATGGAGCTGTACCACAGTACTTGGCGCAACCGCCGCGGCCGGTAATCTTGATGGTTACACCGGGCTCGCTGCTGCGATGAAACGACTACCGGTTTCGTTGCTCGGATTGTTAGCGATCCGGAAGATAAACCGTTTCAGTTTTCTGTCGTTGTGACGGTCTCTGTACTGCTAGCGATGTAACGTCGCGACGCGCGAAGTGGATCGTTCGTTGTGGGTCGATAGATCGTGTCGCTAAATCCCAGATCGATGGGCGGGTTCTTTTTGCCTTGCTGCGTCGCGGGATAAATTTCAACGTAAGGTAATCCGAAAGGAAAGGATGAAATAAGAGGAGGTGAGGAAGAAGAAAATAAACAATCCAAGTTGAAATCTGCAATTAAAAGAATGAACACGGTTCAGTTATCGAGCCATTGTTTAAATTGTAATTATAGGATTTTAATTTGCGCAAAGGGGGCTTGATGCATGACTAATTATATTATTGATATAATGCACTAATCAAATTATTTTTCTTATAATTCAAGTAGCTTAAATAAAACATTTTATTTGCGCAAGACGTCTTTTCGTAATTAGATTCTCTCGTGTATCGGAAACGGTAAGCTGGGATCATAAAAGTGTTTCATGTTCTTGTTATTTTCTTATATCAGGCTTTGCGAATGCTTGTGCACATTATTACGGCAATAAAGACTGCGTCAAAAATACGATAAGACTCTCGTTTCAGCAAACGATTTAGAGCACTCGAGAAAAAAAATACAGAGAGAAAGCTCTAATGTAAAAAAAAAAAAAGTTTAAACTCACAAAATAGGTAGAACTACTCTTGCAATAGTGTGTTATAATTATAATTTTTTAAATTTGTTTTTAAATTTTCTAAGAGTTCGATGACGCTAAATTGCCGCTCGTAAATCTGCCGTTGGTTATGAAGAACACTTTGAAATCACGTATTATAATAAACATTAGAAGGAGAGAATTACGGATGTAACCGGTGTGACCAATGACTCATAATGTAAGGTTTGCGAAAATCGATACTCGGAGGGCGATTTTGCTTGGAATTTCTGAAATGCTTCGCGGCATCGCGCGAGTTTACGTATTCTTGGAACATACGCGCGGCACGGAAACGCTATTCCTACGGCTTGCTCGTCGATTGTATCATCAGGTAGAGCGCACCTTCCCTGAAGAGATCACGGGATAATTCTATGCTTATACCGTGGAAAAAAAAAAAAAAGAGAGGAGGAGGGAGGAAATGCCGAGGAAGCAATGATACATTCCGACCGTTCATATTTGTTTCTTCCGCACTTCTCCGATAATAGTGACGTGTTTCCATGTTTCACAGAACTGCAAATTTTGCATGTAATCTTCGACGTTCTGTTTTCTCAAGGCACTGCTCAAAGGGAAAATCCCGTAATTCGATTCGACGATCCAAATAACTAGTGATAACTTACAGAATATCTCCTCAGTTGTACGTCAGTCAATGAGCAAAATTATTATTTCTTTGCATATCAAAACGTGTTACATGAGAATTATATATATCATAGAAATTTTTATTATTTTTTAAATTTACGTACTGTAATATAGATTTTTTTTTAATTTAATTAAATTAAAACTTAGAGAAACAAGGTTTAGAAATATACGATGAGTGATGAGTTTACATCGAGATCTTGCGAAGAGAAAATTCTAAATTTATCATAAAGCTCGCAGCTGAATGAATATCTAGGTCGTATGTATTCCGTATTTCATTCCGAGGTTATTCTTTGAAGTCTTAATTCGCGTCTTTGAATTCTTGCACGATGTTATAGTGATTTCAACTGTGCCTTCGTACTTGTTTTAGATAACTCTAATCGCGAGAAGGTGGCAATTTACGTAAAATTATAGAGAGATGAACCCGGTGAAAAATAAGTTAATTTCCATTTAATAACGACTTCCTTGTGATAGCATTTCACAAGTTTTTCAGGTTGGTGTAAAACATTGCGTAAAATTATTCTTGCACCGCGAATAGCGCCTAGCTATTAGACCGCGAAGTGGTAAACGAGTTATAGAGCCATTACGTGTTGATGAGTTACGCTCGTGGATGCAGCTCATCAAGCATTTTACACGCACGATACCGTTGCGTGGATCAAATTCCTATAATAGCTAATGTTACATACGATCAACAGGGCTGCGACAATAGCTCGATATGTTAATGATAAATCACGTGACAACATAGCAGAGTTAAATTTTGGAATAGGATTACGCCATCGTTTAAACGATACGACGCTGAAGGTGGATTATTGCAAATAATTTTTTCTAAATTTAATATTTTAGGCAGTACTTTATCTGTTGTAATTAATTAACGATCGTCTAATAGGTCAGTGTGTACATTTATAAACATTAATTGGTAGTGCAAGCGGTAATACCGATTGTACCGATAATTACAGCTCAATTCTGTTCCAATACGTTTAGCCGTCATTAAATTACAGAGATGGTGTAAGAATCGATACTCCTGGCTTATCTAGGTTTTATCCAATCAAAGAAGAGTTGCAATTCAATAAGAGACTTATCGGACAAGAATAATCGAGTGCTTTCTCTGTAGGAAAAATCTTTGACAGATTTGTATATATTATCGGTTTATGTTATAATTAGTAAAAGAACGTATCGGCTGCAAGCTTTTATTGTGGAATAATAATGTAAGCATTTATAAGAACGTCACAGATATTACGTTAATGTATTAAGCACTCGCGTTAAATTTAGTGCAAATATTACTTTATGCACTACCCTATTATAAATTCTACACACATCCTCATAATTGCAAATTCAACGGCTTTCATCTCGCCGAATGTGATGTCTGATTTTCACCTAATTACGAAGATTAGATCGAAAATATTGCCGCGTTCTATCGGTTTTAATCTCCGCACATTCCTAACTCATACCGGAATCTTAATGAAATTTTTGCATGACACTTTTCAACATGTCACATGTTTCGCTCGAATTGAGTTAAAATAAGCCTTACAAGAAATTACGTAACAAAAGAGCCTCGCTTAATTTCTGTGTGATGTCTCAAACTCGAAAGATGCAGCCACTATGGATATCGAATTTTTATTTAAGTACTTTACAAGACTAATCAATACTCTTGTTGAAAAATAGATGAATCTGGCCTTTTTTTTTTTAACTAACCTTTTTAGACTGCATTTATTATGCATAGAAATTGACATTTTATAAAAATAAGTGAAGACAAATTATTATGCGAAATTAATGATTGAATTCATCAACATTTATTACATTTAACAATTATAATAAAACATTTTTTTTTGTCTTTTCGTAACGCTAAAAAATTCTACGGTTTCGTTCTAGGTTTTCAAAAATAATTTTATGATTTATCTAATTCTACGTTTAACGTTAAAGATCATTACTTTTAATCGCTTCTATTACAAAAGTGAAAATACATGTGTTATGTGAGAACCAGTAAGAAGTGAATAGCTCTCGTAAAAAGTATGTTTAAGCGCAAAAGAGAAAAAAAGAAAAAAGCTCTCTCGGATAAAAAAATATTCTCGTTTACGTTGATCATTAATAAGATCCATCTTCGCTACCACGACTGGGAACTTCCTAAGAAAAAGGCACTTTTATTAATGTCACGATAAAATAAAAGATGAAGAGGCCCGCTGGAATGTGAAATATAATTTACCTAAAGAAAAAAAAAAAATCAATAGGGGTGCCGCTTTGTAAAACGCACGCAATCGCCATTACTTTTTCGTCTCCCGAAACTCAGTGTGTCACTCCTGCTAAACTTATCGTACTCGCTTCTCGTATACCCGGCTATCCCGACTATTTATGACTGAACATCGATTGTACCCCGTCCGAGCGAGATATCGGAATCTTGCGCAATGGACGTAAATCCAAAAACTGCACTCGCGTACTGAAATGTGTACTCCCATTCAAGTAGGCAACGATCCCATTTATCAACGACCGCCCATACGTCACTTTGTCCCTGCCGTCAATACGCACGGCGGTAATCTTACCTCGACGATCTTGCTACGCGAAGACGTTCATTCGAAGCTTTCGCTCAATAAAGCGGCCTGCTCGGACACCCGGTTGCGTCGATTTCTTATCGTTACACTCCCCCGACGTTAATCCAACTACGTTATTGCACAAGCGGTATCTGCGCGTCTTATCAACAACCCTATCGAGCGGCTATCGAGAGCGACGTTGAAACTACCCCGAGAGGAGCATCGAAACTACCCCGCTCGGCGAAGATACCGTCACGTGAAGGTGGTGCGCGCCACCAGCCTGTCACCTTGCGTACTCCGCGGGGCCGGAACCGGCAAAGCGATTTTATGAGAAATCGTGTGCGGAAGGATTCGCGACTTTAGGCGAAGTCACCGTTTCCCGACGAGATCGATCTAGCTTCTTGCGGCGCGGAATTGAAAATCCAACCTGACGTATAACTTTCAAACCACGGTCACTTACCTGTGTCGCGTGCGTGTACTACCCACTAGTTTGTCGATGAAGCAGTGAGGCTCGGCGGAGAATCGCGAGGGTGTCGCCCGGAGGGCTAGCTGGTCGATATGCCAGCGCCTGCGCAACCCCTTATCATCCACCATACCCCTCGTGTCCCTCCGTACAACTTTTGCACAACCCACCGCGGACGCGTACGATTCCGTACGAGAATGGCGCAGGCAGACTGGAGGGAAATAAAAAGAAAAAAAAAAGCAGAGAGAAACCAACCCTCACCTGCCTGTTGGTATTTGTGCGAGATTGTTCGGTGCATGTCAAACACGGTCCACCTACTTGCCGACTGGAGATGAAACTTGCTTTTACGTGCTTTTTGCACCCTTCCGACAAGTATGACGTGCAGAATACCCCGTTAAGATTGTCGCCGCCCTTAGAAAACGAAAGAGCGATTTTTACCATTTTTTTTTTTTTTTTTTTTTAATCTCGGGAAATGGTTGAATCGATAACGAACGAGCAACATTTCTTTTTCAGTAGAGAAAAATCAAACTCGCGAGGAATGTTTGAAAAGCTTGAGCAATCTCGGCTACTATTAAGAACGCGGAGTTTCATATCCCCTGCGAGATTCCATAAACGCGATATTATATGGAGCTCGAGAAGAAACTTATCAGTAACAATAAACTTCTCGCAATATTGATGAATCTGTCTGAGTTCTTGTTTTAAAATTGGTTTCTGAAAAAGTTATAGAAGAATTTTAGTTCTCACTATTAAGAAATAATTTCTAATTAAGAGACGATTACAAGTAAATAGTCAAAAGAAACGTTTAGATATTTTTTTTATTTTATTTTGCAGCATGCGTTAATATTTTGTGGCCCATTTATTTACTTATTAGAGAACGATTACAAGATAATCGATACTATTCTACATACTGCATACGTAATCGCGGTCGCATCTTTATAAAAAAGTTCTTCAATAAGAATCTATATTCGACGAAAGAATGTCAAGGAGATGTCATCAAGAATATAACATTTGTAAATGTTTTATAGGATCTCTGCGGATGAGGTGAGGAGGCCCTATATAACGCGTCCACATTATTTGCATTTAAAGAAGCGTAACCGGAGCTCGCATTCGTTTCAAGGAAACTTCAATCGATACGCGACGAAGTTTCTCCTCGAGTCTCTCGACGAATTCATCGGATGTGGATGAAAGAGCAATAAGATTTTTAGTTGTTAAATTTTCTGCTGTCAATAATACGATAAAAAATTACGCGGTTATAAAATAATACGTCGCGATAAATTTACTTTCTTATTTAAATTAAAACTAATTGGAGAAAATGTGTTAAAAGAATATCTAATGTTATTATTAATTCTGTGCTAAAAAAAATAACAATATTTAATACGTTTATTACTGAGAGAAAAACTTAAGAGTTTTAATTATAAATAACGTTATAAATAACGTTCCTCATTCGCAGCTGCTGATGTCTGCATATGCAATCGATATTGCTTCAGTTTCAAGTCCCAGATAGAATATCTGTCGCAAATCGACGTACATTGTGTACCACGCGTGAATGATTATCATTTCTATTGTCTTGTCTTCGTTACGCAAAGTCTCTGTCTGCGCATTGACGTATTAAATATCACTTTGGCGTTATTCTCTTAAAGAATTCATAAAAGTAATACGTATCGAAACTGTGAAATTAAATAGATAAAAGGCATCGAAGCTTATCTTAAAATTCCATACAGCAATTTTTTTTTTCGGGAAAGTCGTCGAACGTTATCTTTGAAACTGATAGACTGATAGACGCTTTGAAGATTTGTACGTCTCCTTTAATCGCGATAGATCGAACCAGTCTAAGCCGGGCTGCATGGATGGTTCATTATAATTTTTGAGTCTCTCCGAACCGGTTTTAGTAGTTGTTGCATGGAGTACACCAACGTTGTTGTTTCATTTTTTTATTATTCTTATTATTTCTGGCGCGTACATTTTTAAATTACACATATTCGAATTCTATCGTGTAAAAATTTGTACAATTTATATTTAGCCGATTAAATTCAACATAAAGTATTCATGAAAGAAGACCTCAAAAAAAATCTATATACAAAATAGTGCCGATAAAGTATCGGAAAGTAGTTTATTTAAAACTGAAAATAATTAAAAATTATTCTCTATTGATTAATTAAATAACTATCAACTTTATATAAACTATCGATATATATATTATATATAAATTTTTTCTGAATATTTAAATATAGAAGTTAGCAGACTTACTAAAATGTAATGAATTTTTTAAATAACTTTATTCGAACGATTAGAAGTTAGAGTTCTTATTTTTTTATATGATTTCTATGATATTAATTTTTAAAGAATAGGATCAATTTTTTTTTTACTGTGTAGTTATTACCAGTACTAGTTCAATAACAACCGAGAAGCCAAGCTCAAGTTAGTAGCAAGTTAGGCTCCTTGCTGATATATTAGAAATCGTGGTTGCCAACCACTTGATTGTTTCGTACCGTCCTCTTACGACGGTACCAACAACCATCCAGCAAGCATACCGTATCCAGAGACATGAATGCTTGCATCGCGTATGCAGCAGGTCGGATGAGGAGGGAATGGCCACTACGGCCACCTCTATCCCCACCAAGAGATCGAACACCTGAGCGTCCCTCGAACTCCTCGGAGTAGCTCGGCGAGAGCGCAGTCATTATTGCGCCAGTCTAACACCCGCCAACGATCTTCCTCGTCGCGGACGTGCCGATCTTTCCCAGCCGATTTCCGAGAGCACCTCGCGATATACGAACGCGTCAGCAAGGGCGTGCGCGCGAGAGGAGAACGGCCTCGTGGCACGACTCGTGGTCTCCTCGCGGACGCGCTGACTATCGGCGTCACGGTACCTCGGCGGATACGATGAGACTCTTCTCGGAGACGGAGGAAAATGTGACGTGAGAGACTGGCCTTCGGCAGGTCCTTCGGTGAGTGCGACACGCTTCGCGACGCGCAGTCAGTACGCGTGGGCAGGAGTCATCCTGCAAAATGACCGTCGCGATGAGGAGGCTACTGTCGACGGCGGCGGTGTGCTGCTGGCTCCTGGTGGCGTTCGATGTCGGTCAGGTAAGTGCGAGGAACTGTTATTCCGAGATGAAAAATTCCGCCGTTTCGAACTCGCCACTGAACGCGCCGGAAGCCGCGCGCGTTTGTACGCGGACTCACCGTCGAACAATTTCGCGGGAAATCCCAGCCGCGCTAAACTAGCTATGCATGCCTGATTAAAAAAAAAAAAAAAAGAAAAAAGAAAACGAACACGTCGCATTTACTCTGGTACTTACTTTGAGGAACTGGCGAGCGGAATCTGCTTTCACAAAAATAAAAAAGAAAAGTGTAATATACTATTTTATTTAAAAACAATTTGATGATTGTGTAATGTTTTAAAAAATTAATAATATTGCGATATAAAAAGCGAAGGTATACCCGTATGTAATGATACATTTTATCTTCTTTTTTTGTCTTAATTTCTTAATTATGAAAAATTACAACGTACCCAGTATTTTTTGATAGCATCTCGACCGCGTGTAGAGTTCAGTGCTCAGGATACATATTACGACATGACCGCGAAGTTTGATCTGCCGGAATGATTACTGTCATTCAAACATCCGGATTCCTGAAGCTGAAGTAAAGTACTTCCAGGTTTTTTCGTAACTCTCTTTCTCTCTCCCTCTTTCTCTCTCTTTTTCTCTTTGTTCCACAATATTTTACTGGTTTAATTAAATTTTTTTTTATAGTTTATGATATTTATAAATTATCGCAATATATATATTTTATGTTGAAATTAAAATTTTCTTTTCTCTTTATTAAGTTTTAAGTGACAATAAATAACATAACGCAGATTTAATCTATGAAAAGCAAGCGATCTGCTCGGTGCATATATATTAATTAATTCAACGAAGAGATAAAGGCCGCTTGATTATAATACTTAAACGAGGATTGATACTTTAACGAAGTATAGGTATGATTAAATATCTAGAGAGAAATTTGAAAAATGGTGTACCGTAATTTGATAAGTTCGTACTGTCTCGTTATTTATCTTCCCCTTATTTGCTCGCTTTGCTAATATGCATAATGTTCAACACAACGAGAAAGAAAATCATAAATACATAAATCATCAAACAAAAAACGGCATTCTACAACGACGTGCCATGCTGACTCAAATTACATGCAGCTACGATATATCAGCAATGAATATGCAAAATCAATTTATATTTTTCGTGCAGATGCATATATTATTCATAAACTGTAGACATACATTGCAATAAAAAGAAACGAAAATTATATTAACATACAATATATTTGATGTATGTATGAAACAATAAATACATATTACAATAATCGTAATATAATGGCAATAAGTAGATGTTACAATGTATTATTTAACACACACGTATTTGAGCATTTCTTTTTTTATGCTTTGAAATATATATATGCCTTGGTTTTATTGCAAAAAAATTATTTGAAAAATAAAAGTGAGTTTCTTAAATAAAAATAGCTAGGAATAATTTGCAATTTTACATACTTTTATTATACTTAGCAGGCGAAGAAAGAAAACTAAAAAAATGAGATAAAGAAACACGAATTAAATATCCGTAACTACTTACGGACGTCACGTTCTTTGGCGATTTCCATCGCGTGCGATTATATCGCAAACGAATCTCTGTGCTTAATGTATATATTTACGACTATACCATCTCTAACTTATTACATACAGCATTAGCAAGACTGTTAATTGCTTCCCGCAATCTTTATAAGAATTCGTTATATATGACTTGATCATTACGGAAGTAGCCGAATAATACATATTATACACTGTAGTTATTTTATATATGTGTAACATAAATTCGTTTTCCATTATCTGTTATTTATCGCACTATTCTGTCTCTTGATTTTTTTTTTTTTTTTTTTTAAACTCTTTCTCATGAGGTGTTTTATTCGTTGAGACTTGTACGTGCGAGGGGAACAATTTGCATTAAAATAAATACATTTTTTCTCATTATTTCGAACTGGAGAGCTACATGTCGTTCCTTAAGACGGCGGAACAGGCCGCGGTAATGGATGCAAACTAGTTTCTTGATTTCAACGTCGTGCAACAAAAATGTCGCGACAAGAAAACTCTCGATAACGTGAAAGTTGGTATTGCTCGAAAGCGGCGGAGTCCTTCAGTCGTGATTTTATGGGCACGCGAAAATTTGTCCGACACGCTGATTCTTGAGGATATTTTTGTATCTTAGAGCCAGAACGCGTCATCTTCTCCTTTTCCGTCTTTTGGCTTCAAAGAAATGACATAATAACGTATATAATTAAATCAGAGAAGAAGCGAAAAAGAATGGTACTTAATATTTTGCATATTTATTGTATGTACATATATTGCAGAGCATCATTTACATTTGTGTGATTTTAAGATTACTTCATTTTTCCTAATTTGAGAACAAATCACTTTGCGCCGTCAGACACATCGTAAGGTTAACGCTCCGTGCCGTATAGCTTTTTCGCTCGTTCCGAAACGTATCACGGGACGAAAAGTTCCAGGCCTCGGGGTCCGCCTATTACGAGGAGGAATGCACTGGATCCGCGTGCACACGTGTGTAAGCGCGTGTGCGTGCACACGTAAAGCGCGCAACACGTGCGAGAGCGGCCGCCTGGCTCAACGCGCAGCGCGCGGTCCCACCTTTATATAGTTAATCAAAAAATCTAATTAACGAGAAGCCGCTGCCGCTTCATGGGCGGTATCCGCATTGTTTATCGCGCATCTCACTGATTACCATTTGTTATCACTAACGTTGCGACCTTTAATAGATCTTAACCCTCGTTTCAGGCCAGTGCGCGACCATCTCGGCATTCCACTTCGCTCAAACGGAAATGAAACAAACGCACGCCGTAATGCCGCGCGTTTACTGCGCGTTTATTTCGCCTGCGCAATTCGCCGCCTCATGTTTTGAGCGAGAGGCAGCGAATTTAATATTTCTACCGGGTAACGTGCAAATTAGGCTAATAAGCCGGCGCTGTCTTGAAGCGAACCACGAAATGAACAAATCTGAAAATCTGTTAATTGGCTGGCTTTACTTTGGCAAATACTTCGTATTTTCCTTGCAATAATCACAGTTAATTTATATTCCTTTTTATTTCGCTTTTACGTATCATTTTAATAGGATATCTTTTAAAAAATATTATCTCCAATTTTGAGTTTGTTTAAATATTAATATCGCTCTCACCAGCTGATTCGGTCAACTTCTTTTTTTTTTTTTTTTTTCTCGTCGTTGTTTTCTTTTCTTCCCCGTCGAATAAAAACCAAATGTATGATAATATTGAATTTATGCGGCAATAATCATCAATATAAGGGATTCCTACTATGCTCGTTTTTATTCTGACAAATGGAGAATCGTTCTCCGCAGATTCGAGAATTTTAATTGCGATGAGAGCGCATCTTGAGAAACGCGCTCGCGAATTAATTGAGAATATGTGTACGCGAGTTTTTGTCCGAACTTTTCCTTTTCCAGCGTATTCTTGCGAACAGCCGGAGGACATTATGTTGGGCCCTCGATAGTAGGCGGCCTTATTGAGCGCGCGGCCTTACTCCGCATAGCTGCGCTCTTATACGCTACCGTATTAATATTTATGAGGTCCCCTATGGCACTACGGCAAGATAGCGTGTCCTATATAAAGCGACGCGAGAAAGTGATAAATTCGGACCGTTGCATAACTGGCCACACACGTACACGCATGTATACGCTGTAGCCGTTGTCTTACGTAAGTCGTGGCTGCGTCACGTTGGAGAAAACGAAAGAGGCACCTCTCTCCGTTCAATAGTACATTATGTTAACTCATCATCGTTCCCCGCGCTATTGATTGTTAATACGACTGTGGGTAGAAAAAAATTCGTGACAGCTTATACACAATTTAACGCATAACTAAATAAATTATTAAGTACCTTACCTCGCGATTTGTGAACAATTGAAATTATACCGGTTACGGAAGACCTGTAGAACTACATATTTATTCGTTATTAATATTTATATTTTACTCGACCGTCGAAATATTATTTTAACATCTTCTTTATCCGCCGCGCACGTAAGAATCGTTGTGCAAGAAGATTGCTGCTGCCAAGCATCTACATTGCCGTCATCACGTTTAAGCTAGTGCCGGGGCAGCTGATCTTTGACATTGTAGAATTGCTACGTTGCGGCTGTTATTTTAGCTTCATTCTTATATCACGTGTGCGAGATGTAACGTCGCTCTCGACGTGCGTGAGCAACGCCGGATGATCTAGTCATAAACGTAGGCACCTCAATGACGACGCATCGTTGCGGCGCGCAAGGTAAAATCAACCTAGATTATTTAATTCATGCTCGCCTTGCAGATGCCCGCGGTTTCGTTACCCGTGCGCGCACATTCCCTCGTATTCATCGATCGGGCGTAAAAAAATCTTTCCGCGCACCGGCCGCGGCCTTGCAATACGCACGAACGCGCGAGATTCTTAAATGCGCGCCGTGCGTTCGTCCTCAATATTTTACGAGATGATACTAAATCATCGGATAAAACGCGATTATTTCGAGAAACACCCTCCTTTACTCACCGTTTCATTCGTAAATTACTGCTACCCCCGGTAGCCGATAAATCACAGCTATAAGTAACCATGTTTGCGACTTTCCTTGTAAATGGCGAGATTACTTTTCTTTTAAATAATTTTTTTTTTTCTTTTTTGTCACGTATACATTTGTAGAACATCACACGGAATGAAGTTAACTATTGTTCTCGTGTTTCGTCCATATTCTGTTGAAAAAAAAAATCTTTCGTTGGCGAAAGGATCAATATATTTCTAGCCATTGCCGGTGCGCGTACGTTAACAGCCGCGATGGTCTTTGAAATTATTTTCCAAATACCGATTGACATGTTCGAACATACGCTGCGTGGCGCGATACTAAAGCTACGTTTAGCCGACATTAGCGTATCTCGTCCTGCTTTATTTTATCACGTCGCGGAATTTACTGTCGGTAGTCCACTCATTAAATCCGCCACGGCGATGTGTAAATATGTCTGCCGATGGGAGGAGGTACCTTAAGTTACAATCTATTCAACGTGGAACATAATGTCGTAAATCGACGCGGACCGTAGCCGCGAAGTATAAAATAAAGTATCTTTATCACAACGTCCGTGCCGTGCTAAACATATAGTGAAATACCGCAAAGCTGCGATCGCAAATAGCGAACTTTCCGTACGCCGGAATACTCTCGTTTCCATTCGAGAGTCAAATCGCCTCGCGTATATTACTGGCGGACTTCAGCTCGCCCTTATGTTTGCTTAATGGAAATCTTTAAAGCGTCTTTACCGGGCCGCGATTTCTCCGCTGTGTAAAATATTAACGAGAAGCCGCG
Organism: Cardiocondyla obscurior; assembly: GCF_019399895.1. Taxonomy (NCBI): domain Eukaryota; kingdom Metazoa; phylum Arthropoda; class Insecta; order Hymenoptera; family Formicidae; genus Cardiocondyla; species Cardiocondyla obscurior. The sequence continues at coordinate 1,333,881 of NC_091881.1, forward strand.
GTGGAAATTATTCTCTATTCAGCCGGACAAATGTATATGTAAATTGCTAATCCGTTTAACCATATGTAGAAATGAGGAGAATTCGTGCGGGAAGCAGAATTAAATTGTCTCAATAATTATTATTAAAAGGGTCAATTTCGTGATAATTTATTTCTTATTACGAGTGAAATTTATAGATGATTTAATACGGATAAAAGAATAAAGCTGCATTTGACGAAAATTTTTTTTTTTTTTCTTTTTATGTTACAAAATATTTTCTCGAGTCCGCTACGAAGCTCGTGGAAGAATTTCGAATAATACAACTAGACTTATTGTACGTGTATAAAAAGAAGACTGCAAAATATGTAATATCGAGATATCGGAAATCACCCACGCGTGCAGGATCGTACTTGATCGAGAGAGCGTGGCAGTGTTCGCCAACTTGCGACGATCAAAGAAACACTATGCGCGCCTCCCTTCCGATCTCCGCCGTATCCATTTTCGGAGAACGACCACGGACCAGATAGTCCTGCCTACGCCGTGCGGCCGCAACCTACGTTCGCCTCACGATAATAAGTCTTTTCTTAAGGTTGCGAAAGTGCAAGCGGGTATATAATATCCTGACCGCGATCGACTGTTGCAGGCACGATCGTGCCCGACGCGTCACTCGTCGCGGTATATCGGGAATCGATAGCGAGAGCATCGCGTCGCGAGGCAAAATTGTGAAATATCATACCCCCGTACGATTTCAATGTCCCGCGCTGGTCTCCCCCCCGATAGGATGAGTAAACTTTGCGGTTTATTCCCGTAAACACGGCGATGCCGTACCTAGCTTATCGACGCCACGTAAAACCCGCGAGCTTTAATAATTGAGAAAGTCCCATCGTCGCGAATCGACATTGGAAACCCACGAAACGTTTAAATTTCATTTACCGCATCTGATTAGCGATCTTTATCATGGAAGGATAAATAAAACTTTCGAGTGCTACGCGCATAACGTATTGCAATTTATTCAAAACTTAATAACTCGAGACGGTGCTTTTCTAGGAACGAGCAGTCGAAATAGTAATAAGAACGTATTTTGTACGGGATCAAACGATGCGTGAGGCAAAAGTTACGGTATCAGGAAATGGCTGCCTATTCCTGCGGCTCATCAAGCATTGCGTTATGTGATTTATGTACGTAGCCATCCAGCGATGACGAGAGTCTACCTAGGAACCGTAGACTTGTTAGCGATAGACGCTTCTTTTATACAGAAATCAAGCCGCGGCCTGCTGACTAATCGTTTAATTATATTTCACGAACAATCTGCCTGGATGAATTCCATACTTAACAGTCATTCCGTATGACATCTATTTAATGTTTCTTTTTTTTCCTCACAAAGATGAGAATTTTTAAGATAGAATAAAAATTCAATTTTAAAATTAAATATTAATCACTATCAAAAATGTAAATGAGAATATTTCCGATTTCAGGGATTTTTACGATTTCTAAAGTAAATATTATTTCTACACGCGCTTGTAACAAGACAATACGTCGTAAAAATTTCTTTATAACATATAATTTGCGTGGTTTCTCTGTCATTTAAGAATATCCAGAGCGGCGCTTGATGAAAGTTAATTACAAACGTTCTAGCGTGGGGGGAACATCTGGTAACGCTAGAAATTTTGTATGATGGAGATTGATATGGTAGTTTCTTCTCGCGAGATTTCGGAATCAGCCAGGCGAAAGGAATGAAAAAAAAAAGGAATGCAACCGTAAGAATGTTAGTTTCGCTCAGCGGACGCGTGTAGCGTTACTCGATCCGGATCGGAAAAATCCGGGAGTGCTACTGGGAATTACGCATCGCTTCAGCAATGTTCTGTGGCGTATCAGAGCAAACGGAAACGGCGTTAATGATGACGCCGCAGTGCGTTTCGACCGCTACGAGTACACAGCGCGCCAATTGTAATATGCGCGCGTACAATGCGACACGATTTCACCGCATTTTCAAAACTCTTTTTCGCACATTATCGAGATGTTACTCAAAACCCGTCGACGAAAGCGAGAATGCCACCCACATGGCGATTACAAGAAGAAAAAAATAAAGAACGTGCTCAGTTTATTTCTTTTTCTCGACTGCTCTGTATGTAGACCGTAATAAATGTTGTCGGCTGGCGAATACGCGTGCAATAAATAATAATGCAACTTTGTCATTGCATGACTCGTAAAAGCGAGAGGCGTACTCTTCGGTCTAAATGCAAGTCGAATGAACGACCGAATTCCGTTCGGTCTTGGCTTATTCTCGTTAAGCAGTAACTAATGTTGATTTAACAATTATTTATACCTACATCATCTCGCTATAGATGACGAAAACGATTTATTTGACGAATACTAATGTCCATATACTTTACACGCGAATACATGCTTATTGCAGAATCTAAAACGTGTTAACATAATCGGCGGCAGTTATTTATCGACTTTGCAGCTTTGGACCGGCCAGAGTTGAAGGTATTACGGTATTCATGTAGGCGAACGGGATCGTGGCGTTAAAAGTCGCGCGAATAAAAGATCGATCGCGATTAACTCTCCCACGGGGGAAGTGTGTAATTTTGAGAAGAATAGCACTGAATACCGTGATTATGAATGCATGTAGGGCGCGTGAGGTCTATCACACGTGCCGCACAATTTACGCATTTACGCATGACGGTATCGTCCGAGCAAAAACGAGTCTACCACTGCGTGAACACGCTATTGAAGTATGGGACCGCACGACGCGTCTCCTCTCTCTTGTATAAGCACGGGGGGAGGGGAGGGAAAAAATAAAAAAGAAATTGCGCTTTGAAAAAGCTGTAACTTGAAGCGAAATGATAATGATAACATGAGACTCTTGTTCGATATATTTAATTTTTTATTTTTTTTTAGAACTTATAAATTTAATAATTTTATATAGAAGATTGATTCTACAGATATAATATATTATTATTATCACATCTTTTTACTGATTGTATGACTCATTGCTTTTCATTGTATGTAATATATCTCATTAAGAATCGCTTTGATGGAAGCGCTGGCAAAGTGAGCAATTCACATACGCTACTTTGTACAGTGCGAGCATATTCCCATGGCATTTAATCGGCATAGTATTGATTGTAAAGTATTTGCAAATAGTTAACCGAACCGGAGGATTAGCGGCGGGTCCGGTCGAAGAAGACCTTCGTCCTTGGTCCGCTGACAATTCATGGTTCGCTACGGGAGGGTTAAACACTTGACATCGTATGATCTATACAGAGCTTATACTCGGTGTATATGCCCATGGCAGTCGGCAAATCAGGTATGTCAGTGGAGATCGTGATTTATGTCCGCGGTTCGGCCGCGGGCGAGACGCCAGGACGAAATTGTCGAAGCGTTATTCACGCTCCGTTCTGCGCCGCGCCGCGCTAGAGATAGCGTTGTCGTAAACGCGAGAGCGTGCGCGAAAGTTAAGGCCGAGTGGCCAGACCGCAAAAGGAGAGCGTCAACCCTTAACGGCGCACTATCCGACTCTTTAACGACGAAAAAAATCTTCAGCGGACACACAAACTGTCAGCCCGACGCGCGTATACTCGTGAACGAAAAGATGAGAGAGTTGCTTTTTTTTTTGATAAAAAATTTTTTTTTTAATTTTTTAAATTAATTTCAAAACACATTGATACTGATAAAATACAACACTCGATATTACGATTGCATGCCGTAAGTTGCTATGAAAAAATGGGAACTATATGTGGAAAATAAATCCTTAAGAATTATGCATCATTATATTGCAATAAAAAAAAAAAAAATAATAAAAAAAAAGAAGAAGCACCTCTCATCGGATTATTCCGGAATTACGCCTGAAAATTTCAATCTCTATTTAGGAGCATCCCGCAGAATTGTTTCCGCGAAGGGTACCATTCGCTGTCTCACGACAATGTTGCGCGTATCCGTACACCAGGCTCGCGTACCTTTCCAGTCACGGCGAGGTAAAATTATTGAAACGTTCTTCACGCTGTGCGCGAACGCACACGCACAGTACACGACGCGTATACGCGGCACACGGATGCGTGCCGCGCGCACGAAATGGGCATTGTCGTAAAATCGCGGGCGTGTATGAATCCTATCTGGAAGCTGAGGCGTTGTAGCGCGACCACAAAGGAAGAGAGGCTCGGGCATCAGGAGGACCGGACGGGTTAAGAGTCTGCCTGGAAGAACCATTGTCGCTCCTGGATACGAGAAGAATAAGAGCTGCTTCTCGAACAACGAAAGAGCTGACCTTCCCTCGTGATTTATGGCATTAATATTGAAAATAAGAAAAATCCAGACTCCGCACCCACTTGAGAAGAATTATTCTCCCGACGTTTTGCAATAACAATATTATAGGGACGACCCGGTGGCGATTGTTGAAACGCACTGGGTAGCTCGCACAATAAACACCTTACTACTTTCTCGGTTTTTTTCTTTTTTTTTTTTTTACTATTTCATCTCGCTAAACTATCATCGCACTGCGATTATTGTACTGCAATTGGAAAAGGGAAAGGCAGGACTCGGAGTTTACATAAAAAGATGTTGGAATGGGCACATTGATGGCAGTAAAATCTCGATGAGACCGTCGGCTTCTCTCGTTGTTGTTTTTTTTTATTATTATTTTTTTTTAAAGATCGTACTTTCACTTTTCTCCGTGAGGTCTATGTAGCTGCGGTCGTAACACACCATGAATGGAAAGGCTTGCATGCGTACAAGCCATCTTTTTCGAAGGCGCAAGAACGTCCCGTTAAAGAAACGATTGCACAAGAGCGAAATTCCAGGGTTGCTCCTTTATTTGCCTCCAGCAATTTGCGTACCGTTGACGATACCACGAACGTGACGGCAAGATAATTTCCGTTTTTGGCGATGAAATAATTTCCGTTTTCGTTCGCGGCTTGGAATCTATTATGTCGAATCTCGAAGATGATTTCCGTCATTTAATATTTTTTTTTTTTAATGATTTCAGTGCAATTTCTAAAAAATTCTTATTTCTGATTCTATTTCCGTATCTCTACAATTTATAAGAGCATTAATTCAATCGCTCGTATTTTTGCATTAAGAAATACGTATGTAGCAGAGGAAATCAATAACTCTTAACGGTACAGTAAAGTAGAAGCATTCGCATTGAGCGAAAATTTACAAAATTTGATGGCAATTTCAAATCGAACTAAATTAAAATAATATTTTTCTTTTTTTTTTACTATTGTATCCCACAACGCCGAAGAGAGAGATTTGTGATCGAATAACAGTAAAGCGGTATCCATTCTTGCGCCATTATGCAAACACGTTGCTACCGGAGCATTGCGCTCTTTATCATTCCTTACGGGACCGTAAAATCGACTCGGGAGGGAAACGATTTGTTCTTAAATTATGTTGTTCCCAGAAGTACACGCGATCTACGTAGCGTCGACTATTCGACCGTATCTGAATCCATCACCGTGCGCGGTCTTGGTGCACGGGCGGCCCGTTTCAATGTTGTTACAATGAAAATTCCAGTCGCGGGAATAATAAATACTCTAAGTAGATAAGTATACTGCGGAGGAGAACGTTTGCGCGCGCCCGCAGGATCGTAATATCCACCTGCTCGAACGCCAGGCATTATTCTATCCCTCTATCGATTTCGACGCAGGTGGTGAAGGTAATAAGTATCGCCATTCTCGTACCGTATATATAATCGTAATAATTTAATGCGATTCACTTTCGCCATTCAATGACATCCGCGCGTGCACACGCACGCAGGTGTCCGACGATTGCAGAATGCGCATCCCGCGTTATTATTCGTTAGACAATCGGTTAATTATAAACTGTTACGCGCAATTTTTGCTATTTGCCTCGATTTAAAATTTCATCCTCGGATCGCGCGCATTGTTTCATCTCATTTGCAATGCGTTTCGCGCGTAGGCAGACGCGCGACCCTTGGCCCGACGCATAATTTACATTACACTCGAAAAGCAAATATCGCGTGGAAGAGTGAGATTTATAGGCGTCTACGAAATTGCAGCGCGCGCGCGCAAGGCTGAGAAATTATTTTCTTTCTCGGTCGTTACGTTTTGGTTAATACGTTCCTTCTTAGATTATCAAGTCGGGCAAACATACGGCCGTAAATGACGCGCGCCGGGAATGCGAGGACAAAGGAGCCGAGAAGCAGTATCACGAAGTAGGATTTCCTGCTCTCCAGACCGCGCGCGTTTCGTGCCGTCATTCTACGAACGCGCGAGAGATCTTCGATAAGCGAAGATAACGCGCAAAACGATATCGTTCGGCTATCCGGCTTTTCGTGCCAGTCGCGCGATCAACTTGCGCCGGTATAATCTCTCGCAGCTTGGCTTATTAATTGAACGGCCTTTATATTAAAGGTCCAGTCGCTTTTATATCGTAACTGAGAAACGGTCTTGTGAAGTTTCTCTCTGAGGAGAGGAATATCGCGGCAATTTGTGCAGCAAAAATAATTGACAGTATTTTTTTTTTTTAATACAGATTATTAATTTTTTCTTAATTAACTTATTAAAATTTAATTATTATTTAAATAGTTTTCAAACTCACGTAAATAGAGACATTACGTGTGAAAGAGATAATTTTTTTTTTCTTTTCTGCAAATACGCGTGTAGCACCAAAAACTGCAATAAATAGAAATTTTTTCTGACTCTTGCGCTATGCAAAAGTCAGCTTCAAGTAGACAACTCACATTTTAAAAAATTAATGCAGCGAGATGGAGAAATGGTATGTAAATATTTCCGTTGCACAAGAATTCTCAAAATGCCTGGCAAGTTGAAACAGTTAGAATGTGAATTCTTTTTCTGCGACAGACGTTTATTTTCCTTGCGATTCCCTCGGTGGTATCGCAACTATTTCTTCAAGACGTAGAGCGAAAAATTTTCTCTGCTTTGCGATCGCGAGCTTTTCAACGTTCTCTTTCACCCACTTTTTCTCTGGAGGATAAATGTAAAGATGCATTTAATGCGACCTGATAAATATCCCACTTTCACTCACCTGCACGCTTTCGGTTTTCGAGAGATCGCCCTTGCAAAGGTGGGAGGAGATGAAACGCGAGCCCCATCAGATACTACAGAAATTTAATAATTAATTAACGCACGCTGCATGATCTGATAATGCGGCGCGGACTTATTAATTACTCTCTCGGACGATATTTCGTGCGATTAATTTCTAACACCGTGCGTATCGAGCATGATAATTAAACTTCTTTTAATTACTCTATTCGAAAGGCATAATGCTTCTCTGGTCTACTAATTTACTTGTACACTTTAAAATGACTTTGACAAGAAGAATAAAATACTTTTATTTTTTTTTTTTTTCTCAGGAAATAATTATAAAAATTCCTGCTTCGTAATATTGTATGCGGTGATTTATGATGCGTCATAAATAATATTCGGCGCGAGTAAAATTACAATTTCGTCCGTAGACAAGCTCGAATTCCTCGTTTAAGCGCACACCTCGCCCTGGACCAATGCCGTCTTTCGCGATCGGGAGAAAGCGGGCTGGCCGCGCCGTGGCAGCCCGCATATATTCGTGCAAATGTAACAAACGCAATTATCTCATTATTGCATAAAGAGATATTTTTCGAAGGACGCGACGAACCGTAAAACTCGGAACGCGAGGCCTGGCGATGCGATGCGATACGACGCGATGGCGATGGCGATGGCGAGATGGCGATGGTCGTAAATTGCATACACTGTGAACGATGCTCTTCTGGCAAAAATGCCGCGGGGTTCGGTTACAGCGCGGCCGCGCGCTAAAAAAGGACGAGACGAGCGGTTAGACGGAGGAACCCGAACGAGCCCAGGGTCAATAACATACGTTTTGACTTCGGCTTCCTTTTTCTTCGCGAGATAATTCGAGGGCGGGCACGCAGCCTCCGGGCGAAGAATGCTCTTTCGTGCCGACGACGCGTTGCATATATCGTGCCTCTCGCATCCGACGAGATACAATGACATTCAGCCGCGTATACCGTGACACGAGTAATTGCCCTCTCAATTATTGAGGAGCGTATCTGTGTGCAGTATGCGCAAAATGAATAACACGATCGGTACTATAGCGCAATTATTTACGATCGGGGCTGGGGAGTCGCGGTGAGAAAAGATATGAATGACATTAAAGCACTGTACATATACCTACGTGCACTAAGCGGATAAATCACCGTGCTTTATCTCGCACTGGTAGCGGCTGTTTGAAATAATGACCCACGTGGAGCTTTCCGCAAATCATGAAATTATATTTATGCAAGTAATTTAGATATGGATAGGCTATCACATGTAAGAAGCCCGTAATTATAACTTTTATAAAGGTAACCAGCCGATATTCCCGAGAAAACAAGGAAACTGACAAGATAATTTTGCCTTTGGAATAACTTAAGAGCGTCCATTTACGCGTACAAATTTCGTTCGGTAACTCAAATTTGTTCCAATTAAACGCCCGACTGCTGCCATTAATATACGCGAATTTCTTAAATATACTTATATCGCTGTAATTTGAATAACGATATCTACACTGCACATCTCTCCTTACATCCCTCGTATTTTTTTTTATTTCGAGGAGATAACACGCAGCTTTGTCTCAGATCGTAAAAATTTTCATACAGCCTTGTCTTCATAGGCACTAATCATTACGTCCATAACGTTCAATTGAAGAAAAAAAAAATTAAAAATTAAAAAAAAAATACAATACGTAACCTGTAATTACACCCTGTTGCACATCTTTCAACAAATGAGCATCGAACAGCTTTCAGCGTCGAAGGTATGACGACTCGCGTAAACAATTATTAATAGCGGCCGCGGGAATCTTGCTGAATCAGGGAAGACAATTGTGTAACGTGGATACCCATACTATTTCTCGCGTTTTGCGAGAGTGACGCGGCTGCATTGTTCCTCCGCGGACGTGACTTCCTCGTGCCTTTGTAGCCACGCTCGCACCGCACCTCACACGTGCCTATGCCTCACACGCGATGCCATTCGGTGCGACGACTCCTTCGCTATTCTCGCTACGTCGCGGATGAAACAATCGCAGGTTTTCCTCGATAAGCTCGATCGACTCGATGCTAAACGTGACCAGTGATAACAATCTGCATTCTCCGCGTATTGTCCTACATCTATTCCTCGTCCTTTCGTAGTTAGTTACCGAGCCGAATCCTTGAAATCTATTTTATCGAGTCCTCGGCTTCGGGAATTAATCGCCGTGAGGTGAACGACCGTCCGAACGCTGATAATAATCGAAGTTAAAAGGCAGAAAAAAAAAAAGGAGAAAATTCTCCAGAATAGATATTAACGATTATTAATTGGAGATAAGATCTAATTTAATTGAAAAGAATTAATCTTTGTGAAATGTTAATTAATGGGGGATTGTGAAAATATAAATGAGCTGCTCAAACGTGAGCTACTAGATGATTTTTGAGAGTACAAAGGCCTTAACGTTAGGGCTGTAACGTGATTTATCGTATTCGATTATCAACATTTCTGATAGTAATTAACTGTGTTCATTAAGAGATAACGTACTTTATTGAAGTTATCTTTATTAGTAGCGATACTCATCACGGAGGGGAAATGTATCGGGGAATTCGAGAAAAATGTGTAAGCGAACATCTGCGATGGTTGTGCAGATTATTATACATTGTGTATGGAGTCCATTAAACGCACACACGCTATTTCGTACGGTCGTCAAGAATATGGAATATATCATTGAGCGAAATTAAAATATTGCGACAAGATATTTGTTTAGCTTTCCAATTTATTACGCTTGATAGTATATCAAACCGATTACGTATTATCGGGATTATCAGGATTTTCCACGCTCTCCGACACGCAGCGTCCATTTGTTTCATCCTTCGCACCTGTTCTCCGGTTGATTGCCTCTTGTAGTTTTTATCTTATTGTTGTTATTACTAATAGGCCCAGGCATGATAATTGAGATCTCAGAGTTAATGGGAATAATAAAATAATTTTTTTTCTTTCTTTTTGTTTTCCTGATAAAATCAATTCCTTATTATATTAAGTTTCTTCAGTCCGAAAGAAAAATTGTTAGCCTTGAATTTTTCCCGAAATGCGTACAAACGCAGAACATTTTGAATTTACGAATAAGCAACTAGTTGCGCGAAGTACAAGGACCCCCTTGCTCTTTCTTTCGCCTTGTCTCTCGCATCCTGTTGCGTCCAGGCCCTTATTTATCGAAAGATACGTCGCCGACAGCCAAAAGTCTCCGATTGCCAATCCGAGACAGGGAGAGAGAAACGATCCTGTTGTTCCTGTTTCTGCGGCTCGCGCGCGCCCAGGATTGGGTGTGTGCGCACGGAATGCGCTGAAACATCGCGGCCACGAGAGCGGCGGGATTAAATCTTGATGCATTGCCGTTATCCACGCGTGAATTTTTGCGCGCTGGCATTAGAGCCGCGGCGAAAAAGTTATCAATTTATTGCGCGCGCGGCGTCGATACGCGATAGCGCTCGCGCACCAACCCCTCCCGGCGAATTATTAATTGCCGGCCCGATCGCAATTGTTGTACCAAACGAGTTCCCGCGTCCTCGTGGTTGTTTGCGTTGTATAACTACGCTTATCGCGATCGGCCGCCGCCACGGTGTCGTTAGGCGTATCTTAAAAGCGTTGGTACCTTTGCTCCCCTTCCCTCTCTCTCTCTTTCTCACTTTTTTTTGTCTTTCTCGCGATGCGCTTGCAATAATTCATTAATAAAATCTAAACTTTTATATAAACGTCTCTCCCCTCGTCCCACATTAAATCTGATACTCCTCTCCGGCGTGCATTTGTTGCCCGCCCGAAAACATCCTGGGCGACTTTAAAGGGAATGACGAATTGTAAGATTGGGAGCCACTGGCATTCGCATTCCTCGCGATATTTCCACGTCGATTTTTGCCGGACCAGTTTCGAGCGGAATCCGGCATACACGTTTAGTCGGCTGACTCCGCGCTGGTAAGCAATGCGTCTCCTATTGTACGCGTTGCGATTACATGATGTCATTCCGTATGTTATTTCAAGCTTATCCATTCATGCCGCGAATTTTTATGAAGGAAACCGCTGGCGCGGATGACGGCGGAGGGTTACCGCGTGTCCAGGCTAAGCTGTTTAGCCGCTGGACAATAATTGGCGCATGCATGATATTTATAATATAGAATACTTCAGATGGAGAGGATAAAGGTCTAGTTTAACAGGCGGAACTGATGTTTCCGACCGCGGCGTGCACGTTGCATCGACTATAACTTTATATAACCATGCATAATGTACATTATTGCACTAAATTATTTATTCACCATCCGAGCGAATGTTTATTGTTCATGATACGGACACTGCAGGAAGTTCGACCGTGCATTCCTACATTTTGTCGATTAAATGTCATGCAATAGCAAAATTGCGAATACATTGTGTACGTTTTAACCATTACTATGTTTCAAGCTATCTTTGCTCTCGAAGCGTATTGATATTAATGGGAATATTAAATTCAGATTTTATTTCGAATATTCTGCTTCAATCTGCAACAATACCATAGTTAAACAACGGCAATATATGAAGTACAGTAGACTGGAAAATATTAATTTTGCACCGCGAAAAAAAATTTGTCAAGACTTATTCGTAATTTTGTGTAAAATCGGTAGCGTATTATTTTTTCCTTTCAATTCAAAATTAATTTTCGTAATTCTTACATGAAGTGTAAAATGAAAATTTGATGTGATATAATTTTCATTGTCCTTCTAAACGAAAATAAATTATTATAAATTAAATTGTTATGAGAATAAATTATGTATTAGGGAAAGGCGTGTGATATAGACGTACATATTATATACGCGGTTTACATAAATTAGATTCGATATTAATAATGTTCTATTTATAGCTGTTACCGCGCCGCATAATGAGAAGATAAATATTTTATGTAATAATCATTTATATATCAGTCGTTTATTATAGTTGCGTTGGCCTTTTACGTTCGCTCGCGCAAGTACGCGGTTGTTAATGCATGCGGGCTGACAGATTCTTTACGTAAACGCCACGCACTTCGAGATATCGCATAACAGTCGTACGATTTCCGTTTGTATGAACAAGCGTTCGAGCAACAATGAACGCTATTAAATTATACGCGCATAATGTCATACGTTGCGAGCCGCCACGGGATATGGCTCGCAAGGTCTTGCCCAACGGCGACCACGATTCTTCTCGTTCGCTATCGTATACCTGTCATCGCACACGTAGACAAAGCATCCGCCACTAATCGAGGACCGCTAAGCCGCCTTTCTTCTTCGGCGAGCAATTCGCCCGCGAACGAAAGACTAACGACGGCTGCGAGAGAACCGCTTCCTCGAATAACGTCGGGGCATTTAGGACTCGTCGTGTCCTTGCCGAACTCTTACATGCGGATCTTTGTCTTAACTCACGAGCCTCGAGCGATGTTGCGGGAGATGGTAGGAATTGTGCCAGCTGTGGAGCATTTAATTCTAGAAAGACATTATTAATTTTCACAGGAGCTTCTTGATAATTTCGAAATAAGTTTTTTTTTTTTTTTTTTTTTTTTCGTACTATTCTTTTATCGACTGGAATTTGGAAATGAATTGTACGGTAGAAAATATTTAGTAACGATATTGAAAGTTATATACGTATTATTTTAAAGGTCCGGTTTATTAAAAACTTCCGGTGCAGCTTTTAATATTAAATGAACATTAATGTCCCGATGTGAAAAATATTATACCTTTCCTTTCGTTCAGCACTTATAGTTTAAAGATATATTCCATGTGTAATATAATCGACAAGCCGCTGTCGTTAAACGGTTAATTACAGCTGCAAAAATTGACCATGAAACAAATGTAGTGTCGTCACTTTCATTACGTCGTAATTACATCTACTCGGCGATGTGTATCAATTCGAGATTAATATCGAGATTGTGTCACGGATATACGTCTCATCGCTCGTTTCTGACAGTACGAACGCGCGCGTTATCCGTTTTACAAAGCGGTCCAGCCGCATGAAATTGAAAGTTGGCGTGGGCCGATAGCTACCGCCCAGACCGGTCTAAGTTTACTCGTACATTAAGTCGGTGATCCGGCCCGAGGAAATATCATTGGTCTGCCTGTTCGTCGAAGTTGCTCCTTTAGCGAGGCAATGACGGGGGTGGAGATCGCTTCGAGTCTCGCCCAGAGCCCCGACATCACGCGAAAACAGCCTCACGAAACAAGCCAAACAGGCGTTACGAAGTATGCAGATATTCGCCTCGTTTCGCAATCGACATAACGCTTCGTGGTAAAGGGGGAATTTATGTATTTTTGCGGTTTTCGCGTGGAAAAGAACCGCGCGTTAAAAGAACCCGACTAAATACCACGTAACCGGCATTTCGTGACGGTAAAAAGGACAGGCGAATTCCGTCAGGTTTTACCTTCGTAATGGAGAGCGTGCGGCCGTCGAAGTTTGTTGGTTCGCTACGGATTTTTACTCGCGTCAAGTTGACACATTAAGATCCAGTTAGCTGTCAGCCCGAGACCGTCTTTCTCAATCGGCGTTATAGTTACGGCCGCGATCTGGAGTGAAACCGGCAATCCCCGGTCGAAGTTAATAAGCCGATGCTATTGGCGCAGCGCTGACCCTGATTTAAATATTTACGACGGCAGAGAACGGTTAGTCTTGGCGATGATGCTTCCTAGGCGCGAATCGTTAACGCGGCCGACGTCGTCGAAGAAATTCCACGAGCGTGTCAAGAAGCGCTCTTGCTCTAGAATGCGATAATTGCCTCCGTTCGTTCGGAGCTCCGGGCGTACGATCTAATCCTCGTTTCTCGTTCTGATTGCAGGTCGCCGGACAATTATTGGACACGGAGTTCCAGCCGACGGTTACGGCGACGTGTAAGGGCGGTTATATGACGATTCGCGTTAATCTCAATCAGAGTTTCGTAGGCGCGGTCCACGCACGGGACCATCGTACCCCTCAGTGCATGGTGTCGGGCAATGGCACCACGCACGCTACTCTGGGTATCAATCTGTTCGCATCGCAGGACAGTCCCGAGTACTGTGGAGTCCTCGTGAACAACGTGAGTTTGCTATGATTATGGAAATCGCGGTGTGCCAACGGCGACGCGGAATCGCGGCGCGTGAGCTAGCATCGGGTTACTTCTATGATTCCTGGCAAATTTGTTTGACAATTTCATCCTCTGGAAGCGGAAAGTCCGCGCGCGCTACGAGTCATAAGTATATTTCAAGAAGTTCACTCATTACGCCGAGCAGTTTGCCACGTGTAAAAATAAAAGACCGTTCCGTTGCCTCGAGGTGCATTCACGTTTTACACGTTTCTCGAGGATGCGGGAAAATTAGTATTCGCTTCTATTTACACGAGAGGTTCCAGAAAATTAATTGTTTCGAGGAGGTTACGGGTAACGTTGATTTGCATAGCTGGCCACTGAAAACACCTCGAGAATAACGTGAGAATCCATCATATATGGAGATCGCGATTTGCATTTGAATCTCTTTCCGCATAGATATTTGTTCTGTAAGTGTAACGCTCTGTGGCCAAAGTACGTAAAGCCTTTCCGTGCAGCTAATTTTTTTTTTTATGCAATAATTATAATTGCGTAATTAAATTTTCAAAAATTTTTATAAACTTGTTACCGCGATGCAGAAGTCGAGTAATATTTTAAATGAGGTGACAAATGGCACACTGGATTACGTTACAATTTAATCGTTTTATGTGCACATAATATATTTAAATGTAACAATATATATTACAGCACACGGAAGAACGTTCCATTCCTATCGCAGTTAGGATACACAAAACGCTAGAGTTAGCGGACGATAAGTTTTACGTTATTACGTGCGGAAAGGCGGGCTTCAAAAATGCCAAGTAAGTTAAAGATTAATTATAAGTAACACTTCATACTGTAAAATTTTCTGTAATATTTATTTCTGGCAATTAATTATTTTCAAAATTATTTTAAGCTATTTTTCGGATTCATATTAATCGCAAACTTTTTTTTATTTATTGTGTACGATTATTTTGTACATTTCTTTCCATATAAGTTAGTTGTAAATTTTTTAAATACCGCAACATGCTATGCTGATGCTGTACTTGCGTTTATCTTATTTATGGGCTCTTCTCGCAGCGTTATCGTAAGTATAATCGGTGTGTGCTGAGTTTTTCAAGTGTACGAGAAATAGAAATATTTCGCATCACTGGCTGCTTGACACGCGTGAACAACGTTATCTAAACGGGAAATACTATTCGCGCGAGGCTTTTAATCGGTCATTAGTGGCTCCGTATTTTCTAATCGATCGTTGATATTTCGGTATCAGTCAACCATATATTTCCGCTTTCGCGGCACATTGCTTGTACATAAAGATACTTCGACTTGGAATGATTAATTTAAAATACCAATACGTTGCACGACATCGAATTACTACCTTTAATTCAGTGGATTTTCTTAAAAATCATCTGATAATATCGATATAACGGATAAAAAATAATTAACAATAAATTAAATTCCTATTAAATATCGAATATTTAATAGGAAGAAGGTAATATTATGAAGATTTTTGAGTCGAAACATCAAATAGTTAACAAGTATTCGACAGTCATTTGTATTTTAAGTTGAAAAGAAACTTTATGTATTAAAATACTACCGCTTAATTATATACTGATCAGAGAAAAGATCCGGGAAGTAATGAAATTTAATTGGGGATCCAGGAATCAGAAAAGTGGAGCGACGAATCGGTAATTAATATGCTTGCGACACCGCGGTTTACCGCAAGTCTTTTATTCTCATACCGCAGCGAAAAATGCGGCCGCCAATTGGTATGCAGCCGTTGTCAAGTGAGATATCAAGCAAATGACGAGTAGCTCCGTCGTCGTAGTAACATTCTATATCTTTTGAATAAATTTTCTCGGTTCAAGGCGCTTTGGAAGTCGATACGTATGACCCTGGATACAGGCGACTCTTTGAATTTTTTTTATCACACGCGCGTCGTCAGATCTATTGACTTGCTAACGTGATTTTTTTTTTCTGCGTTTATTCGTTTTGATCGCAACCTCGATTAAACTTGCACCGCCAGAAATAAAATGCGCTGTGAGATGCGTAAAAAAAAAAAATAAAAAAAAATTGCGTATTCACAAGACGTTGCTTTTTGCACAGAAATGAAACTTCGCTGGTTTCCCTGCGCCTTTTGGACGGAAACATGAGAGTACAAGAAGCTATATACGGCCACAACTATACTCTGCGTGCCGAGATTTCACGCCCAGACGGTTCGTATCTTATATCCCATTCCGTCGTTTGCTTTTACGTCCAGACGATGCGGACAAGTCCGTTAGTCGCGGTTTCTTCGTGAGATCCTGCCGTCCAATGCACTGTTTCGTTGAACATTCAATTTGCAGGAACGTACGGGATTCGAGTCAAGAACTGCTTCGCTTTCAACAAGCTCAATTCCAGCGTGCAGCTTATAGACGATAAAGGGTAAGATCGTTACTTTGACAAAAGTCGAATTAATCAATTTAACTGACACAAAGTTTGGATTTAGAATTTTTTTTCTTTTTTTTTTTATGCGAGCGAAATGTTAAAGAAGGTTTAAATTAATTTTAATTCTAATTTTAATGGCGAAAAAGATTTATAAGTAAATTAAAAGAGGAAGGTGTACAGTTATAGCAATCAATTCTTGCTCTGACAATGGAAACGATCTACTAACTATGACTTGTTTTGATTTGCAAAGCTGTCCCGTGAAAGTGCGAATGACGAAATTCATATACGATCGAAGCAACGGTATAGCGGATGCCACATTGTTTTCCATGTTCCGGTTTGCTGACAGTTCAGAGGTGCATTTCCAATGCGACATCGCCGTGTGCAGAGGTAAAACTCATCCGGTGAACGATTTCCCATTAGCATCTCGTTACGAATGTGGGTTATAAAATGGCATTCAACTTTTACGACACGTTGTTTTGTTGTGACATTACGGCGGTCAGCAATTCTCGTTCATTTTACGAGGAATTATTTTTTTTTGCATCTCAGATCGTTTAAAGATTACGATCTTTTTTTTTTTAATAAAAATTTTAACAATCGGAATTATGCTGATTTAGTTTCAGTGTCAAATTGACCATAAAATCATATGTGGCATTTTAACAAGCACAGTATAACTTTTTAATTGCCAACATTCTTTTTTTTCTTCTTCTTATTTTTCATAAATTATTAATACTTTTGAAAATCAACGCGCTTATTATCCTATCATTAATTAAACAGGAAGCTGCGGTACTCCCGTATGCGAAGGCGACAAAGAAGAGGTAATAAAAGGTGGCTCTTCCACTAACGGACAAAGTGTTAGTAGCGAGGAAGGAGTTTTACTTGCTGGAACTAGCGTTTTCGTTCTACAACCAGGCGAAAAACGAGGTGAGCCAAATTTCTCATTCGATAGTTACAACTCTTTTCATTGCAAGCTCTCGCTGTTTGATAAATAAATTTATGAAAAAATGATTCAGAGTAACATCCGCTGACGTTTTACAGCATCTGTCTTTTTCTGCAGTTAATTTTGATAAGCCGTCGTAACTTGAAATTGTACATATATGTATGTTAGTCGTGTCGGGAATGCGTGCGGTCGTCTTCTTTCCCTGCTCCTTTATTGCTCCTCTTGCGTATATGTCCCATTTATGTCTTCTTCTCGCACGTCACAAAATGGTTACCTGTCGTCTTTCTTCGTCATCCTGACCTGCATTTGAATCGCTTCGACACGCAACTTGCCCAGAGGCTGTCATCAAATTATAATGTGTACTTCAGGCTGGCATAAATGATCTTATATTCCGCTTAATCGCGTTTCATGCATTCTGAATTTTTTCGTCAGCCCGGCCAGCATAAAATCGCACTTTATAATTTTCCATAACTGATCGTCGCCTGATATCCCCTTGAACTCTAATCGTAATTTAATTATACCACTTTGTACAAATTAATAAAATATTTTTTTTTTACATTTCTATGTTCCGTATTAAATAGAATAATAGAAATTGCAGCGAAAAAAATAGACAAGTAGTGCTGCATTGAAATTACGAAGAAGAAAATTATTACGAACTTACGTACAATTATGTACGTCTGTTAATTATTCCGTTTCACTATTTACATAAAAGTTCTTTCGTTAAATTTCTATTCGGACCAGTGAAATTTCCTTAATAATACTATTTGATGGTATTTCCGACGCACATATGTATATGGGGCGAGACACCTTGTATGAATGCTGATCGCGATACGAAAATTACATAATAGTTTCTTTCACATTCTCAGTTGTACAAACATTGTACGATGACGGTAGCGTGCACCCGCTGTGGCTTCTGTGGCTGGCGGTGGCACTCGGGATATTATTCCTCATCATGCTCATTATCAACATATTCCTGTGTTCGGCGATGACCTGTAGCTGCACCCGGACCGACATTATCGAGAAGGAGCCGTCAATCATTGAGGATTACGATCCGTACCGCAGCTGGCACGGTTCTCAATACGGGTCGAGGTTTGACTTAATTACCTCTCTAAAGCAAATTGCGTGACTCGCCGACAAAGTATCTCTATTAATTGCGCCAATAATATATGATTACGTATAACCGTGCGGCATCCGTACGACGCCTGCTTAAGTGGCTCGGAGTAAGATTATCGATAAGCTAATGAAATCACTGTCAGATTAAACGCAATTTTTTTTTAATTTTATTTTTTTTTTTCATATATATATAGGCGCACTTTTTTTTTTAATAACTAATTATAAAAATTTCAACGCAATTAAAAAATGTTTCGTCAGAAAATTATTAATTGTCATCGACCAAAGGTGATCGTGATCTTTCTAAGTAAAAATAATGAAACATCGTAGAGTCACGATAACGGCAATTAATATCTTGTATTACGCATCGTGAAGCATGCGATGGCGTGTCTAAACGAGACCTTTCTTACGTTCAGGTATTCGTTAAACGGGAAGCAAGGATACGCCTCTGGAGGATCCACCATGAATTCTACGAGGTCGATATCGACGAACAGCGATCACTACGCGATAGTGCATTCCCGACCGGGAAGCAGATACTCTGGTCCTGGGCAGAAGCATCACCATCATCATAGAGGACCACCGTCCAATATCGGTTCACACTACTCCGGGAAGTGATGTTCGTTTAGCTTCAGTTATCAAAAATTAGAACTCCATTGTTTTCATTAATGTTACTCCAATTAAAGTCAAATTTTATCTACATGCATCGCATTATCCCAGCCGCACGAATGACAGGCGTACAACCGCAAAACTACCGATGCAACCTTAGAAGAATTTAAAATATTATATAAGAAGCATAAAATTATAAAATATCAAACAGTGTTAACATTATTACGATTAAAAACGGTCATTTGAGGGAGTGACTCACGCCATTCACCGCTTTGTGGCTAAAAGTCAACTTGCTACAAATTTACCGTATTTGAAATAATGTAATTTAAAAGAAAAAAAAAAACTGCTGCCTTAACATTAAAACATAATAAATTAATATTAATAATTAAGAAACTGTTAATAGATCTATTTTAGAAAAATCGTTTCTAATTTATCGTTTTATCACAATTCGAAACTTCTGCAGCGGACAAAGAATTTTGTACGATATGTTAAGTATTATTTCACCGTTTTTCTTACGGAGACTTTTCCATATCTTTGCACTTGTTAATAATATCAACGACAATAAACATTTTGACAGGTTGAGAAAACGAGGATTAAATATATTAACGAGATAAAATTTCCTATCGATAAGCACGATATAAAACGATACGTATTTACACATTGGTATTTTTATATTTAGCTTTATCATTTGCAAAATGATTCTCGTGCTTTAGACTGCATATGTATAATATAATAGTGATAAGCATAGACATTAGAATTTACAAAACTGTGCATTGATTTTAAATAAGAGATATTAGATAAATGCTTTTTGTACATAAATTCATTAATCTAAAAACACACGTGTCTCTTTTATTTTATAGTTGATAATAGTACCTTAGAAAATACATAATTGCTTTTTCGCTTAGGAACTGTGACGATATTTAATATATTACTTGACGGTCATGATCGAATTCGTTCATTTTTTCGAATTTATATTTTTATTTTATTTTATTTTTTAAATGATATAATCAGTGATTATAGTTTGCATTAATAAAATTAGAACTTTTGTGGTAATGTGACAATAATCACCTTAATTATGTACGCAGAATGAGAACACCATGACTGTCGTTAATCCTAATAACGATCATTCTTATTACAAATCGTATCTTATTCTTGCGCTCTCGTTTTGTTAAAAATATCTTTCTTTTCTACTTTCATATAACAGACCATCATATTTTAAGTGTACGAGCTGTAAATCATTATATTTTCTTTGCAATGTATAGTGCTTACCTTGAATTATAAAAACAGCTTATATTCATAAAAATAGTTTGCAATCTGTGTGTGAAAATTGAGAAATAGGTTTGTGAAGTTTCTTCGGAAGAAATTAGTGGTGCGACGCTGGTATGTCCTGCAATGTATTACGCTTAAATATTTTTAAAAACGATTTATTATTAAAAATACATTTTTAGAATAAAATACAATTAAACGGTCCGTAGCAGTAAACTTGCATAGGCCTACACAAATATATAATTCTTTAAATACTCCACATAAAACACGAAAACTCATATATTTACGAATGGTAACTGACAATATTTATATGGGTTTAGTTACGTGAATAATTACATGGGGACAGGGAAGAACTGATATTACTAGCTATGTGAATACTGGAAAATTTTCAATATTGCAATATTTACAATAATTGATGTGCCTGTTGGAAAAGTTAATTAAAATAATTGTAGTTGATTTCTTTTATTGTAAAGTTTTTAACGAAATTATAGATCCTCATGTAGATAATTAGTTAGATAATAACTTGCATAAATTTTTTAGACAAAATGTCTGTTTAAGAATTTTATTTTTAAACGCTACAGTTAATGAAAAAAAACTATGAATCAAATTGATAAAGAATTATTCTAGACATATAGGAAACTTTCATGAAATTCTCTACTGTAAAAATAATTCAACTGCACAGCCTATGGAGTGCACGGCCTAAGAAATAAGTATTTAATTTGTAGACAATGATATTATCACGTATTTAATTATTTAGCTATCTTCAAAAGTTTGATTAGTACTTTGCGACTTTCTGATAATGCGTTGTGCAAACTTAGAGTCGGTATACATAACGTTTCTGAATAATATAATTGACTATGTTATCGGCTTTAAATAATTTTATAATATCTATTAATCAATTGTAATAATTATTAAAGCCGGTTATATAAAAAAATATATATACGTATCGATGTTGCAATTCTGATTAATTTTAACAATATGTAACAATACGAATATCATGATTATTTCCGCACTGAAGATGAATTAGCTTGGTTAAAGTACCTGCATTCTTCATTATTTATGAATGATGAATCATGACTAACGATGGAATTCCGTTCATCATTGCATTATATGAGTGAGCCGTTGGATTTTAGATTCGTTGACGAGAATACGCGGAATCAATATGCTCGTACTACATTTAATTAAATGGCAGGTACACGTCTTCTTGATATCTCCTTCAAACTATTTTCTAAAAGTAAAATGATTACAGTTTAAAAACACAGCGTATATTTGCTATCCCACAAAGCCGTTTTATCCGCGTCTATTCAAATAGATCGACATATATGATCGATGTCACAGTCTCCGAAGCCGACCGTCTCGATTAATAGTACCGAAGATACATCCTTTCGCTCTCACATCGCGGATTCGCGTTGGCTTTAGCTCGGTCTCTAAATCGTGCTTCTTAATCCCAGGAACGTTCTTTTTTGCTGAGACGAGAAAGCGAACGGCCGACTCGAGAAAGTAACAACAACGGACACTCTGAAACTCGGTAGTTCAACGCAAAAGGATTAACGATTAAAAAAAGGATAATTTTTCAGTTGGCATTTTTTTTTTTTCTTTTGTATTAACAAGAGACTGCATGTACGCTGAAAGGCAGATATGACGACGGCAGCTAGCGAACGTGACTTTAGCGTCGTGTGCGTCGAGTTTCACATGTACCGCATGTATATACCGCGCCGGCCGGTTTGCCGATGACTGATTCCTTCCCGTTCTCCTATCTCCTGCCTCTACCGTCTAGGATTACGTACGCTAGCCACTTTCGTCGCAGAAAACGTCATATCTGCTCTTCGATGTACGTTGTGCATTATGAGCTTTTTTGTACATTTTAGCTGTTAACGAATATAAAAATATGTGTGCATTAACATTTTGTTTCTTTTTTTAGCAACACCAACTGAAAAATTCGATTTTATCCTACATTCCTGTTGCATCAAGCTAACGAGTTACGCTTCACAATTATACTATTGAATGCTTAATTTCTCGATAATCTTAACAGATATATTTAGCCAAATGTATATCAAAAAAATTTTATCTACACGTATAAGGCACGACGCACGCGCGTGTACGATTATCTCGCGTATCTAAGAGTAATGTTTTTGGATTTACATATGATTGAACGGTTTAAGCGTTAATTGTGAGTTGCGTATAAACGTATTTTCTATAGAAAATTGAGGCACCATGAATAAACGTATAGCTACTGTTGCGCCATATGCACAGCGCGATATACTAATGATAATGTGTCAGCCTGCATCTTCGTAAATTAATTTCGGACGTCGGATTTTCGTAGATAACGCAAACGAAAGATGAAATAATAAATAGTGTGCGTGTATTGATGCGGTTGATGTAGCTGTGAACCAAAGCTAGTCATTAATACAGCAGTTATTATGCTTGAAATTCTAACCTTAAATTTTTTTTTTAATTACGATATTACGCCAAAGTTTTCTTCGATTTAATTTTAGGCTGACAGAAAAATTATAAAACGCATAATTTCGAGTTGTTCGCGACACTAGCGCAAATTCGCTTCCTAACTAAAACCTGTTTCAAAAGCCTGGATCTGTCGAGGAGAAATTCGTTATCATTTATAATATCAATAATCACGATTAATCGCATGTTACATTTTCCAAAAGTTATATGTTATTATTTCTTGGTTCTAAATTGACGAACAATATGAAACGTGATAATAAAATCGCAAAGATTATTAAAATGATTGATCGACAAAAATTAAGTTAAAGTTATAGTTGGAGTTAATCGTCATTAGCTTAAATAAATATTATGTTTCATACATGAAGCAAAGTAATTAAAAAATTCCCATCTTTATAATATTTTTTATCGTTACGAAGTTGAGAGTAGAGCTTTTAAATAATTTTGGCAATCGCAGATTCGATGATCGCACAGATCCAGCCTGTTAGAAGAGCATTTATCCTAATGATAATCCTCCGCCTGAAGTGCCATTACGGCTTCTCGGCGATGCCCCTCTTAAACTACAGACCCCGTTACTCCCATTAATATTTCGTTAAGTGTAGTGACTATTTCTACATTATTTACAGAGCGTTACAAACGTTATCCAGTAACGTTCGTATGTTTCCCTCTGAGATGCTTCACTCGCCACATCGGATTCGTTATGAATACAGTCTACGTATCCAGTATATGTTTCTTTTTTTTTTAATTTTTTTTAACGATACTAAAACCTTTTCTACGATGTTTTACAAAAAAAAATAATAATAAAAAACGGTGATAAATCTCTACCATCTTAAATCGTAAACAAGCGGCAAATTTTGTGATAATCGAGAGCGACAAGGGTGATGCGTAATAGACATAGCATAACTGACAGTGATGGGTGAAGCACCTGGAACACAATAAATTATCAACTGCCGTTCAACATTATCTTTCAACGTTAAAGTCATCTCTTTGTCGTTTTGCGATGCTCAGCAGAGGAACATCGCGTCGCCTTTTGTTAACCCGTTGCCTCGCGAATCTCCTCAACGTCTTGACTCTCCTCGTCGTCTTTCTCGCTTCCAGCCACTCTCGCGAGGCAACGGGTTGACATCTATCGGATTCCTCACCCCGATCGATCGCCGTTCTCAAGCTGAGAGCACGCTCTCGAGAACAGCCGGCGAGGTTGCTTAGTTAAAAAAAAAAATCAATATTACAGGGTCTCTACTTTACAGGAATATGCTACAAGTATCGTATAGACTTTGGAGCGTTTCTCCCTCTCTCAGTTTCTGAAGTCGCTGCTCACATATCAATGGAACGCGTTGAGCGATAACGGTGGCGTAATGGGTGGTAAGTGGTCACCGCAAGTCGGGAAGTTTGGTGGTATTGGCGGTAGATCTGCGTGCGTTCCAACGTGCAGGATCAAATTCATACCGATAAGTATGTGGAACAAGAAGTGGCAATGGAACAGCCAATATCCTGTAAAAAAAAATTATTTAAATGACGTATTCGATATTCTATCAGGCGATAACCTATTTCATATCAAATGTAGCAGACTTTTTTTATATTTATAATTAATTCATATTAGGAAAAAAAATTCGCTAATAACTCCCGTCTCTCAGATTTATTAGCAAAAATTTTTTTCTAATATCGTCAAATTAGTGCAAAATTGACCTTATACTTTAGAGCGTAGCTGAACAAAGGTAGGTCAATGCATACAAATGCTCTGTGCAAACTTTCTTAATTATACGAGGAGCTACGAACAGAAGCCGTTTCCTTTTATCGTGCTATCGCGCGAGAAGTTTTCAATTGTCCTTGTTAACTAACCGGGATTGTCCGCGCGGAAGCGGAAGATGACGTAACCGTTGTTGGGAACGGCGATGGTGTCTTTCGCGGGAGGCAGGTTGAACTCTCTGTGCAAGAGACCTTTCTTATCAAGATCGAGAGCGTGCTTCAAATTGATTTTCTTTACGTTCCTGTCGGGAGAGCGGCCGATACCGACTACGTTGAACGCGTATCCGTGCAAGTGGAAAGGATGCGACAAGTTAGGCTGTTGTACTGCAAACAAATATGAAAAATTGAGAACAAATTTTGCAAGATTAATACAATTAAAACAAATTAATTTCATTAAAAAAATTATATATATTAAAAAATAGATTATAAAGTAAAAAATATAGTTTTAAAATTTTGCACTTCTTTTAAATACGATTTCTTAAAAATATATTTTAATATTTAACATCGCAATAGTAATTCGTATGAAAATAGCAGGTGATTGAATGCACCGAACATACCTTCGTCTACGAGGACCACTTCGACGACCGCGTTATACGGAATGTCGACTTGATGTGTACACATACAGTTGGCGCCGCAATCAGCCGGTCTATTATCACCATTACAGAATTGCTCAGGTGGGATGTCATCAATCTGCGAGAGTGGAGGCGCCGGCGGGAATGTAAACGAGATTTCGTCCACGAGAGAAATAACGTGGTCACCGCTCGGTGCAACTGCGAACCAGAATTATATTATATAATCATTCGTACATTTTTCTTGCGTTGAATCAGTATTTAATAAATTGATTTTAAAGCAAAGAATATGATTTTAATATTTAACAAGTTTTATATTTTTGATTCAAAATTTTAAATTACAAGAAGAAATATCCTATCTATAATATGTGTAGTTTGCGAGATATCCAGTAAAGTACTTCGTATAATTTTTATAGCTTCAGGGATTGCATAATGTTGCATGCAACGCGTACTTCAAGTGCATCCCTCTTTAAACGGGCACATCTTTCTAAGAAAGCCTAAGAAGTGCAGTGTATGCACCAAGTGAAAATCAACGCAATCATAGCGTGATGCATTTATTTCCTTTTTGCGAATTAAGATAATTATTAGCGTTTTCTTACCAAGGAAGCGATTGTAGGTTTGTGGCTGGAAGACCTCTTCTGGTCTGTAGAACAGGAAGCGGAACGGCAGGAAGATCTTCACATCAGGGCGTTGCTGCAGAAGACCCTTATCGATGTGGCGAGCATTTTTCAGTTGGCTCACGCAAATCGCATCTTCGCGCGGTCGGTTGCAAATAGCATCCAAAGGATTCAGGACCTGAAGAGTAAAGCTCACTCGTTGTATTTTAATTCTTATTAATTTATTAAGGGATATAATCAAGTTTTGACAGTCAACAATTTTGTGATATTAATTTCTTATTTTATGCAATTTAATTTATTGAATTTTTTTCAGAATAATTTCTATACTCTTATACTTTTCAGTGGTTACCTTTTTCCTTCCATAACTGATATAGATTGGAAGGCTCTCTAGTGTATCAGATGACGATAATACTCTTTTCTTTTTCTGCTACGTTTTTTTTTTGTTTCTATATTTATGTACAAGTCACATAAAAATTGGAATTTTAATGAAACGCACATAACGTAGATATTTAAGTTTGAATTAAAAAAATTAATTTATATTTCAGACTTAGATTGTTTTTTCACTTATCTCGTTCGCACAGATGGCAGTACGTGCTGAGATAAAACTTTATTTGATTACAGGAACTGAACATATTTTAATAAATTTCATATGAAATTTATATAACTTAAATAATTAATTTTTATTTTATTAAATTAAAAATTTTATTTTAATTATTATCAGAAAATAAATATATACTTACAACGCCCTGAGGGAGACCAAAGTCATACGTAGGTGGTTGAGTACTTGGCTGATAAGGACCACGAGCATATCGTAGAATAGCCAGTTGTTGCGTTCGTGGAATTCCGCATTCTCCAAGAGCACGAAGCTGAACCCAATAAGCGCCGACGGGCTGATCGGCATTTATGACGAAATCGTAACGTTCACCTAAGAGAACACGTAAAATTTTATTCACCGTATTTGACACAATATAACAATGAAATTAATTTTTAATAAATTTTAATCAGTCTTTTGAAAAATGTAAAAAAATTTATAATAAATTTGAGTTATTAGTCACTTTACCTGAGAATGAAATTATCGTGTTCACTTGTACTGGATGTACTGCTTCACCATCGGTGGCAATAACCGTGAGAGTATGACCCTCGAATGTAATTTGGGAAGGACATACTGATCCGAACGAATTAATCATTCGGAATCGATAACGGCGACCTGGAGTTATCGTGAACACCTCGAGAGGCGTGTTTGTCATAAAACCAGTGTTAGGATCCTACAACAATATAAATTTTTAATGCAAAAGAATATTAAAAAATAAAAAATTATAGTAACCATATACCTTAATTTAATTAAAAATTTATTAGCGTTAAATATTTTAAAAATATGAATTCTTATCGTAATTTATATTTAGTTTAGAATATAGATCTGCTTAGAGAAAATTAGCCTGACAAATCGTAAACTTATCTGATGGTGTTAAATAGTTTTATTTTTTATCAATTAATATGTAATTATCGTACCCTGAATTGACCTTTCCCGTTGATCAATGCGCTTTCAGGTGCTTGACCGACGTTAACTGCAAGACGACCGGGGAAACGTTCGCTGGCACTCTCATGGAACCAATCGCTGAGGACTATAACGTGCGTGGTTAAATCGTAATCGTACAGATTACTGTTGGGATCTTTATTCGGTGGCTGCCGAATAATTACACTTCCGTAGAGACCGTCTATTTTTTGCATTCCCGTGTGAGCATGCCAGAAATGTGTGCCTTCGTTTCCGGCAGTCCATTGATACCTTCACATATCACATAATTAGAAGTTAACAATGTTTGATTATTTTTTTTAAAACAAAAATTTAATTTATTAAGTCAAAATTAAAATTGCATACCTAAATGTGTTACCCAATTGAATTGGACATTGCGTTACGAATGGCACACCATCGTAATACGGGGAACCTCTTTGCCATACGCCATGCCAATGAATCGTGACTTCCATCCCTTCTATGTGATTTTCCACGTCAATGACAACTTTGTCACCCTGGCACACTTGAATGCTCGGTCCAGGAATCATCCTGTTCGAAGTTAGGACACCTCGCTCCACTCCGTCCGCCAAAACGCACTGGCACTCGCTCCAAACGGTGTTGGTAGCGTTCGGTGTGCACACTTGACACGCTCTGAAAATTTCCGTTTACTTTAATAAGAACAACCGAGCAGTACAGATATTAAAAAAAAAAAAAAAAAAAATTGCAAACCTACATAAACGTTTCGAGAAACTCGTAATCAATCTGGACTATGTTTTTTAATTAATTCCGTTGAGATAGTTCACAGGGATATACTTACGCGCCGAGTACGGTGTAGTATTCGAGGGTGAAATGATAATAGCATATCCTAGGTGGCTCGTTCTCACGGCAAGCGCGAGCGCACTCGTCTGGCGACGAGAGCGACGGATTTCGGCGTAATTCAGCGGTGGCGCGTTCATTATAATCGAGAGGCCGCGTCCTCGGCGGCTGCATCTGCGCTCCTCGACCGCCGAGGTTGTCGACCCCGCCGAATCCGCTACGGAATGCACTGTTGCTACTCGGGTGGGTTTGCACCAGGCCATGGGCCGTAGGGAAGAAATTCGCGCTGTCATCCTGAGAGAAGAGTCCGCTTTTCAGATTCGGACTCCAGAAGCTGGACGACACTGATTGAGGTGCTGCTATTTGATCTGCAACATATAAATGTACGACACGATCAAATAAAAGTGAAAGCTCGTGAAGGATTGCTTCGTTAAAGAAAGAATAAAGAAAAAAATTAATTGTTACGAGAAACAAGCCAGCCCATAAATAAGATACACATTACAATTAATATACACACAAAAAGTACGCGAACTTAGGTCAGTAGGCTTTTATACAGTTATTTAAACTCGATCTTTAATTGCAATGACGTAACGAGATCGAAGGAAACGCCGAGGTTTTTGTCAAACGTATAATAAGAAAGAATAAACGTTATTAATTTTTCTTTTTCATTTTCTTAACGCTGTACATTACGAGTTATTTACGATCGCGCGATATTATTTTTAAGATACATAATTCTTCTTAATTTAGCAATAATTTGCAGGGCGCGAAATCTTGTTAGCCGTTCGCTTCATAGATAAATTAACTCAATTGCAAGAGAAAATAGCTTTCTAGGAAAATCTTAAATGAGAAGTCACGAAAGATATAAAACAGGACTTATGCCTCGGAATTTATTCTTCTACCCGTGATACACTGGAACTTGCGAAATCGTAAGTTCCTTGTTACTCGCGAATTTCGTACGACCAGCGTGTGATATATCATTATTTTGTCGTAAGTTACGAACAGTGTCGTAACTCTATCATTACGAGCTGTCTTTCTGCTTCTATTCCGGCATTGATCAGCCGTGTGAGAATACGATGCAGAAGAGAAGCCGGAAAAGTTTGACTGCAGTAATTTCAACTAGTTACGTATTACGCTTAATAGAATTTCAATTTGCAGCAATTCATGAAAAGCCACATATACATGCGAGATCGCGCTACGTGTATCCGAGATATTTTCGAGATAACGCCTAAGTCTTTTAAAACTTTCCATTGCAATTTGTAGTGCCGCCATGTTTATGCATTCGCGGTCGATCGGCCGCGGTTCAAAAAATCAGAATGCCCATCGCCTACAAAGCGGAAATTGTTTTCAAGTTGAATAGAAAGGCTGGAATTTTTCGCAATATTGTCAGATTTAGATTAGGTCTAATAAGTGCACTTGAATACGAGTCGTGAAAGTTCGATGAAGTCTCGACATTCCTGTACAGATATAAGATCGCATTCTCGTTTAGAGAGGACAAAAGCCGCGATTGTAATTCAAGAGATCCTACGTGACTTTTATCTTATTGTTACTCGCGAGTTAACTTATGCTCGCGCGTTTGCGACGTTTCGACACCTTCGCGAATTGCATATTTTTATTTTATTTATTTTTATCAATAGCGTAATGAACCGCGGCTATATATCTTCGGCGCGCGATTTCCACTTTTTAGAAAACGAGCGTACTTCTTCAGAATTAATGTAAACGAGTGATATTCGCCGGCAGATAAGAAAAAGCGCCAAAGAATTTTTTTTTTAATAATTGCAACAATTAGTTGTCGAAACAGGACTTTGCGCTGCTTTTTTTGCAATGGCACCGACTTCTCCTCTCGTTCTTACATCCAGGCGAAACTATTTTCTTATTTCTTTATGTGAACCACTTTCTTCGTAATGATTTTGTAGCGTTTCTTTGAGATCGTTATTGAGACGACCACAGAAAATTTCTGCAACAACCTTGAGTACATACAGCTAAGATATTTAATATTACATTTATTTTATTAACGTATGTCGCATACGATAAAGCGCTTGTTAAAAGCAAAAATTGCAAATCTAATAAAAAATAATAAAATAATTTAACGATACTTCCGAAAGAATTGTTTGGCGGTTGAAATGTTTAGGTTTGAGAAAGAATTAATATTTCATAGATTTAAATCTGTTCAGTGTTATTTGAGTTTTATTTTAACAGTACTAATGAAATCTTTTCGTATTAATAATTATCTGCTTTCCGTGACACAAACCAATTTGAATTGTTCTACTCTGATTCATTCTATGATTACGTGGATGACTTAAAGCGGGCAATCAATTCTACGATCGCTCTTGTTTCGGACTTCGTGCAATTGCATCGGGATACAAATGCGCGCCGTGTGCTCGTTAATCTTTTTTTTTTTTTTTTCATTTTTTTTGTCGTCGGAATTGTTACGTGTTACACAGAGAAGTGATGTAACGGGGTACGTATTGAATTGTGAGTGTCTGCGATTCATTCGATCGGTTTAGATGTCGATGAACGTCAAAGCCCGAGTTTTCCAGTCGTATCGCCCCGCCGTAACCTACCGCGAGCAATACCTTTCTGACCGCTAGATGATTTATACCCCGATGAAAGTCGTGACGCGCACCACCGTGGCCACATTTCGCCATTTTGCCGCACGTAACACCGATTCCGCGAAATTTACCCGCTAGTCAACAAAATAACAATTTATTATGGCCCAGTTCCGTAAGTCATGCCTGCTTGTCCGCATAAGAATTTTTCGTCCGCGGCAGGGCTTGTCGCCTGAGAGAATAAACCGCGCGTAGCAAAATACAATATTTATTGATTAATGTTTCGACACTGATTACATTTAATGGGTACGTGGAATGCGGTACGCGGTGCAGCACAAAATGCGTATACGAATTTAATAACGCGTTGCGCATATGTGTATGTTAACATCGCGTGCAAATATCACTAGTTACGCCCTGAACTTTTTGCGCCGCGGAGCGACGGGGTTTCCTTAAATGTCTCTGAAAAAGATATTTTTACTGCAGAAAGTCGGGGGACAAAAGATTTCTGAATCCTCGCCGTGGAAAGTCCACTTGTGCGCCCAGTGGGAACCGTCACGTGGATGCTCGCCGTGACGATGACAATGAGAAGATGAGGCAATGTCGTGCTAGCTCGGTCGCGTCATTTGGAGCGAGTGCATAACGCGAGCATGTAATGGCTCGCCCTCGCGACTCGGGCTGTTTGTTATACCGGACGGGATGGGTGACGGTACCGTGGCCGTAAGACGACTCGGCCGTAAGCGCGCGGAGTCGCGGTTGTGCAAGGGGAGGGAAAAAAAAAAAGAACAACAATGAATTAAGTAAGACAAAATCGCGCTTTCACGCTGCCCCGCCGCTCCTTTCGCGCGGCAATTAATTCGCCATGCCGCTATTTTTACCGCCTGCCTCGATTGTTCGACCGGTTTCCGAGTAACGGTACATCCTGAAGCGAGACCGATGCTTTCGCGATTGTCCCTAATCGCTCCTGACGTAACGAGCAACTTCTGCGCGCTTTGTCAATTGATATTCTACACTTTGATATATTCGCGCTTATGTAATACCGAAAAGCTGACAGATTACGAATAAATGTGCCAAAGCGGAACGAGAAGTTGCGGGTTTCCCGCGGGAAATACCGCGAAACGCGATTCGAGGATCAATCGTCTCTATTTAAAAAAAATTACCTAAGCTTCGACAAAAAAAAAACAAAAAAACGTACTTTCAAAGAACTAATTATATGTATTCCGCTATAACTCGAGCTTTAGCGAGAGCGTGAGAGAGGATTGATCATCCAGCTTGACGTAGAGTTCGTGTAATGGCACAAAACAAACACGCGGCATTGCTTCGCGAGGCATAACGTGTAATTTACATAATTTTCTTTTCCGCATGCTTTAAAGATTGACATTGATTTCTTTTTCTTTGTGTTTGCGCCGGAGGAACAATTAGAAAAATCGGTGAAAGCATTCAGAGAAAACCTATCAAATTCAATAATTGAGAGATAAAGTCCGAGGGTACTGCACTTCTCTGCAATCTGTTTTGCTACTTTTATTATTATAATATATTAGTACAGCGACTTGCACATTGTTGCGTACATACGTTGGCCGTTTATTCTTCGAGCATTTTAATATAGCACGTGAGTTCGAAACGTTTAGAAGAAATCACAAAGAGAATTGCGAGTAAAAATCTAAAATAGGACGAAACCTTTCAAACAGGATTATTACTGATTGTGTCTTCGTTGATTGGCATTTTCTAGGCAATGAGGCACTATCGTTTTCGCAAGTGCGAGTAATTCGTCGTCCTCTGTGAAATCAGGAGCGACGGTCGAAGGGAGAATAGCTAATGATCTCCCGGTAGTTAATTCAACTAAATGTCAAACTAGACACGTAAGATATCGCAGTAGTATGATATCGGTTTGAAGCGCACGTACCGGGTGTTCGCGGTGCTTTTAAAGGGATAAACATGAACGGAGAACGTATTCCAAATTTTTATACCAATTTATTTATTTTAAGTAAAGACAAATCTTGATAACACTACCGCATTTATGTAATGTGTTTTTTAATGGAAAAATAATAATAACGATTTCTTTAACACAAAATAATTATGAAGTAAACGATGGAAAAAAAAAAAAATGCAGAAGTAATTCTTGCAACAGTGTAATTGGCGAGGAAGAGCGTAATTTCAAAGAGAATCGCGTGATAAGTAAAAATCTATTTTCGTTTCGAGCTTGCGTTAAATGCTCGCGTGTCAAATTATAAGGGATAAGAATCTACGGGCATCTGGGCACTTACACGAAACTATTGATTTATCATATCGGTGAGAATGAAAGTGTGAAGTGATTAATGCCTACGTGAAGAAGAAATATGTTTACTTCCGATGATTACGCTTACGAGAGTGTTACAAAAAGTCACGAGTGAAAAAAGATCTCGGTCGTTACCTGCCTTGAGCGCGTTAGAAGGATCGGATTTTCTTCTCACCATATATGCATCTTATTGATATTTACCGTGGGAGTCGCTAGACTGAGATTGCGACTCGTCTTGTGAAAGTTCAAATAAAATGCCAGCAGTCGGCTTATGACGCGAAGGTATCGGAGCCGAGTACGTTTAATGTCGCATTTCGAGCGCGGTTCTTCGTCCTCGTTTTTTGCGAACTTTCGGAGATTTGTAAGCTTAATTAAATCAATTTATATATTATTTAAATAAGTTACTAATAGTACATTTAAATTCGGTTTTCTTTTTTCATGAAATTAAAAAAAATATATAAATATCAAAGGCCTTAACTGTGGTAAAATTGCGAAGTGGTTTACAGCTACTCGAAAAGACTTAGCAAAACAGTGCACAAAGCGGAGGGAATGCAGATGGAAAGTGCGATGATCCACTCGCAAGCTTGGCCTTGTCCTTGCCCTCGTCTCATCTTGTGGAACGGGCTCGAGGAGCTGCTCTCCTCGCGCAATGTCGACATACCTATGCGAACAACGGAGAGTGGCGGGAAAAGACAGAGAAATGAGGGAAAAGAGATTATGTCGACGTGACAAGAGGAGCGGTCGCGTTAAGATCGGTAATGACGGCACGTAAAGGCTGCCTCGATTGCGCTAATGGTCGTAATAACAACGATTTGCTCCGCAAATCGAGGGAGGGTCTTTCCGGTACCGACGCAGAGCTGCGTTTCAAATTACAACCTACGACATATACGAAAGTTAGTCGCGGCCACGCGCATACCGAGATAGGAGAAATTATCTCGGGGAACGTATTCATCATTAGCGTACGTCAATTTCCAGCTCGATCGGCGCATTATTGAAAGTACACTCGCTGCGGAGAATCGAGAATGTGTTTCTCTTATTAAAGCAAAGCGCGACGAGATATTTCCCCTCGTGATTGCCGTTCGCAACTTGACGTGAAAGATATATCCTGAGAAAGTGTCGAAAAGTGCCCTTAATATGTAGCAATTGCTCATGAAAGATTGCAATAATCTGCATCCGCGTGATTACCAGTATTCCCAAGCTGATTTAAGAAATTCTAATGCGCGCGGAATGGTAAAAGACTCGTCCATATTAGACGTAAACTTCTTCCGTCTATCGCTCATTTATCTAAACGTTAATCTACGCCGAGATCGAAAAGTATTTCGCACCTTTGCCTCCGCTTAATTGCTCATCCGTCTTCGAAAGTCAACGTTTCGTTGCCGCGCGATTTATCTCCGAAACAAGAATAAAGTCGTTATCCGACTTACCAGGAACCGAACGATCTCCCGCGGACCTGCGGATAACGCGATTGCTCGACGCCTTACGTGGCTCGGCTTCGCCGGTCAATTAATCGATAATTAATACCGAGCATCGGGACCGATGTTCCCGCTTGATCTTCATCGTCGTTTGTAAAGATCCTTGCCGCGATTGCATTAGCCGCAGGCGAACACCTGCTTTCTTAGCGCCTCTGTAGCGCAAATAAGACGATCGCGAGCCCACTTAAATAAATGATTCGCTTGAGCGATCGTTAAGAGAAAGGCTTATCTCCCGCCACCGCGCCGTTGTACCCGCCGGAAGTACCTATTTGCGCGCTCACACATACACACGGGAATAAATTTCACGGCCAGAATCGTTCTACTAACTCTTGGTTCAAATCTAGCCGGCGAGTTTCCTCCGGTCACCTCCCACATCGCGATTTCTGCTCGCAGGAGCGATTCGCGATAAAGTACTTTCATTGGCGATCGTGACATAAAGCTCGCGACTCCACCCTCCGAATTAGTCGATATATCAAAGAAAGAATCAGAGGGGCGTTTTTTTTTTCACGTCGTCTACGCGGCCGGCCGAACGGACTCGGACGCCTGTTCACGCATTATAATTTTCACAGTACCGTAATTATCGATACCGCTCGCCTAACACGATATATAGATTGCGATCATAAAATATTCCCATGGCTTTCCCTTCTGCCGACGAACGGCAGTGTTTCTAATATAATATCCGGCCGTTATCGCGCCCAATCATCTCTCAATCTTTTTACATCACATTTTTCCGTCGCTTTTCGGACGCCCGCGAACCGATAATTATGAATTATGTAATTTGTTATAATTATTGTAATTATTTGGGGATAATAATTGTAATTACAAAACAATTTATTTCAAGCTTCGACTGTCTTGTAAATGAGAGATAAGATTTTACCATATTTCGTACACACGCGACGCAGATGATGTTGATGTTAAAACTATAAAAACGTTGCGGAACACGGAGCTCTGATGTGCATATCAGTTATGCAGCGCGTTCACGCAACGCGTGATTTCGTCAATCTCAATGCTGATTACTTTATTCGAAATCTATACAAGAGGCTTGAATTTAGATTTTATCAACGTCTCGTAAAAGATCGGAAAAATAATTCAATTTCTGCGCTTCTCGATTAATGTGCTCTTAATGTAAATTCTAAATTTTACTAAGCCCGACCTTCATTTTTTTACGCCTTGTTGCGATAAAAAAAAAAAAAGAAAATAGGCATATACTCATTGTTACAAGGAAAAAGTCATCGACATGAAATTTTCCCAGCAACCTGAATGCAATCGTACTTGAG
Organism: Cardiocondyla obscurior; assembly: GCF_019399895.1. Classification (NCBI taxonomy): domain Eukaryota; kingdom Metazoa; phylum Arthropoda; class Insecta; order Hymenoptera; family Formicidae; genus Cardiocondyla; species Cardiocondyla obscurior. The sequence goes on from NC_091881.1 coordinate 1,369,519, forward strand.
AGGCGTGCACGTGAAATGCAGTAACGAAATAATTTGATTCCAGTAACGATAAAGAGCGCGTCATTACGCTAAGGCCTTTTGTTATTAAGATCGACGGAGAAAGTGAAATTTTAGTAATAATGCGTACTTCGTTCGCTGCAAATTACAGCAGAAGGCACGGTCAATCAAGACACATAGTTTTCATCCAATTTTTTATGTCTCATTTACCTTTGCTAGTTATTTAATAGCATAATTCGGTACGCTCCAGGCTTTCTAAGTTTTAAATTCATTGAGTAACATTTTTAACGTGCAACGAGATACCCGATGCGTTCGAGGGTTAATGCCATCGCGCCTTATAATCTAGCCTTTAAATAAATTCAACCGTAGCCGTGCTTTTTGAAAAAGTCGTATTGCGTAATTTTAGATGCGTAACTTAATACGCTTTTATTGGGTAAACACGTTTCGTTTTCCACGCAACGGCACGATCTTGATATTCACAACGTGTGCATAAGTTACATATCTCTATTTGCGGATCAACCTACGGGGAGCTCTTTGAGTAACCGGCCTGTGCCGCAACATTGTTACATGGCCCATAGAGAGACGCTAGGTAATTGCCACGGAGAATCACGTCACGCTCGCGGACCCGCCGAGCACCTAGACGCGAAGGTCTTGGTCCGAGGATACCGCTGCATCACGATGCGAGATGCATGCGTCGTGCTGCACGGTTTGACTCCACGGCTAATGCACCCTTCTAGTTGGCTCAACCGATACCTGGCGTCTTTATTGCGAGCGCATCAGTAGAGCCAGCCAATTAGTGTCAGCCGTGCCGTTGCGTTATTACATTGAACTTTGTACACCGTTCGTTGCTCTTTCTGCTTCTGTTCATTAACCAAACTGAAAGCCATACAGGCTGCAAAAATCGTTATGCAACGTGATTCTAATAATTAATCTGAAATATCCTCGAGTCAAGTAGTTTTTTCTGTATTGAAATTAATAATTTAATACGAGATACAAATTTATTTTGTCCCGATAGAATTAAAAAAAAAAAAAAAAAAAAAAAAGAATTGCCTGCAGTAGAAGCGGGGGAGTATCTAGGACACTTTATCATCACTGTATTATTGTTATTAATTCGTCATTAAATTCGCACGTTAATTTAAGTCGAGAGTGCGAATGTTATCAGTTAGCGCAACGGGAAAGTATCGATTACAATCTCCTAGAACTGTAATCAAACGGTAATATCATCTATTATCGACGTTTTGCTTTTTCCTGTACGCTATGTTTTACTTTTCGTCCTACATCGCTTGAAATTTTTCATTCCACGATTTTCAAGATACTTCTTATTTAATTCCCATATAATTTTCTATAGGATTTTAATATTAAAATACAATTTTAAATTAATTATTTGCTGGGAAATTTAATACAAATTAAATGAATGTTAACCAAAATTTTTTGTTGGAAAAGAGAGCGATCTAATTTATAATTTATTACTTACGATATTGGAGCGCTTTTTACCTACTTATTAATTATTATACGTTCCTTGTGTAGTATCTGTTTTTATCAAAATGCTTTTTTTTTAAATCGCGCAGTCAGTAATTAAAGTGCATTTAATGGCATTTTGATTATTCGAAACTGTACTACAAATGATATGATTCGGGTTTATCATTGTACCTAGTCAAGAGCATAATTCGCTGAAAGGTATACGGATTATGCGCTCTTATCGGATATAAGATCTCGGGGCGATATATGAATTATATATCCCGTAATGGCATAGTTACGTCTAGGTCATTGCCACTTCGTTGGAAAAGAGATCTTACTCTGCTCCTTTCTCTCTTTCACGTTTTTCTCATTTTCTCATCAGTAACGTCGGCGAAACGAGCGGTAGTTCGATCATTTGCTTGTTTCCGCAAAATTACACTTAGTCCTTTGTCCGCGAGCGAACGAGCCCAGTAAAGCCCTGATTATAGAGAATTACGTGTAGCCTTGCGCTACCCTGTATCATTTTGCCGTCTGAAATAGTTCCCGAAGCGTCGTACATCATCGCGTTATTTAACGCGATTACGAAGTTATGCAAAGGCAATCGCCTACCTCCTTCTTCCCCGACGAAGGGGGGAAATTTGTAATTTCATAATAATGATTACATTGTCCGGGTAAGACTTTACGTAATGGAAACTTGCGCGCAGCGACAAATTACGCGAAGCCGATTGATACGATTGCTGGCGTCATCAGAATTTTTCTTGGACAATCACGTAATTGATCGAAACTTTTTTGCGAGCCGAAGTACGATTCGACTCTCTCGAGGAAATACGTCACTTAACCGGTTAAGTTTTACATGTTATAAAAATGCTGAACACGTTTTAAGCTTTTATGTAATATGATATGATAACTATATAAGAATTCGTAACGCGTGCTCAATTAATCGGTTCTTTCGACGTACTGTCATACATTTTTTAAATCGATATATTAATTAGAGGAGTTTGCCCTTTCGCAGCCGATGTACCATTATATGAACTCATTTATCATCTGTTCAACTCACGAGTACGAAGGATCGTCTTCATAGTAGCTATCAGTAAAGTTACTCGAGTTTAACTAGTGCACACGGAAGCGTAATTCTTTTTATTACGATCAGATTGCATTTGATGGACTGCCTACGAGCGATTTAAATCCGCGGAAGAAAACATTTTTCACATTCTGTCGTTTTTTAATTAAGTTCAGTAAGTCACATGATACAGTTACTCATCGTTATTTCAAAACTGTCAGATTGTATTCATGCAAAAAAAAAAAAAAGAAAAAAAAGAAAAGACTATTTTGCGAGACTTGAAAGTGAGTCGTTTTTTAAACGAGTTAATCCGTCTGTGAAAGATTTCATTTAAAAAGACGAGTCCTGTTTGTAACAGTCGCCCGAAGCAGCGATCGGTCAGTCGCCCAAATAAAATTCATTTTGCTTCAATTTGACCGATTGTCTGAACGTCGGCAAAGTAACGCAGAAAGCGTGACACAGTTTTCGATGGCTGATGCCTGTTTGAGACAGCTGCTTCGGAAATAGAGAGTGGTCGGTCTGTTTCGCGCACGGAGATCTGAACTTCCTCTTCACGTTTGCATCCGCAATGTTTTCACCGGCGAAATTACCTTTCGCCTTCGCTTTTGCAAATCGGGAGTACACGTATTGCTGCGGTCTTTAGATAATCAATTAATAATGAGATTCACGTTGAAATTTACTCGCAAAGTCTCTACTTCTTGAAATCGTGCCTTTGTAAAATACAATCTCGAGGTTTAATTATTTTATATTCAACGTGCTACGATTTTGCGGAACTTGGTGCATTTTCGTATGGATAGTTTTTAAAAGATAACTTAGGCTTTTAATGGCTGATGCATCCGAATGCAAATGATTGATAGTTTCATTACAATAAATGAATGATTCAGTGTGCGCGAGCGTAATAAAAAAAAAGCGGCGGCATGTTTCGACCTTGCTGTACGGTACCGCCGTTCTTTGGCCGTTAAAGAGAGGATGGCATTAAGCAGTCAACGACCGGCAGGAAAGCCACCGGGTTAGTTTCGTAAGGCCGTACATCGGGCGCGCCGACGGTCTCGCCCAATGTCAAGTGCACGCGTTCAAGGTACTTCGGCTTCATCTCGTTTAACGCCGACTTAATGGCCCGCCCGGAGCGCGAACGTTACGTAAAGAAGAACCGACAGGGTCATTTAACTTTAAACTCTCGGCAAAAGAGACAAAAAAAATATATAAGCAGAAATTTAAAAAAAAAATATGAACAAATAAATTAATAAACACGCTGTGAATAAAGAAAAAACTTTGATAACATATATAACACAATATTCGATTTCATTTTACTTCAAACGCAATATTAAAAAGTAATTTTAAAATAGAATTAATTTTTAAAAAGCTTAAGAAAGAAATAAAAAAAAAAAGAAAGTCTGGAATAATGTTTTCTAACAGCTTGCTGAAGAATTATATCTGACGTTTCATTTTCTGTTCGACTTTATTTTAATCGTATTAGACCGGAAGTAACATCAAAGATCTCGGTACGTCATGTATAATAATGATTTGGACGAACGTATATTGACGCAACGGCCAACGCTCCCTTTGTAGGGATGCGCGTGAAAGAGCGCCAGGCTCGAAGCAATTAAGCTAATTAACGGAGTCCTGTGATTAGTGACTCCTTTCTCCGCGACCTACTAATTAGAAACCTTGGCCCGCGCTCGTCCTGCACCGATCACAAAGATGCGTTGCGCTTGTAATCGTTTGCAAGTATGATTGCCAGTTATACATCGTAGAATCGTTAATTGCCGATTTGTGTGTTTATGACAAATTAAATATGTGCGCACTATAATGTTTAATATTATTTTTTGTTATAATACTTAAAAAATATATTAAATGACGATACAACCGTTGATAAAAAAGACATCGATTTCATTGACGCAAGAAAAAAAAATGAATAGGGACATTTTATTAATTTAAATCACAGATTCTTCGACCAATTTGGAAACCACGAGTTCGCTTCGTACGCGAATATTTGCGGACTGAGATGATTTGTAGTACGTTATATAGGTGGTAAGTTTTTTTTCGTAGTGCTGCAACTAGCTTTTGATGTATCCTTAACGGTTTACGATGAGTCGGCAAACAGCTTGTGACGATATACGTCGCAACTGAAAAGGTATTGACTTGTGAAAGATACGAATATCGGGAATCTTGCAGAAATACGTGAGGCGAATACTTTATAACTTCTCACAGATTTTTTTTTTTTTTGAGAGATGTGCGAGATATAAGTACTCGAGAACATCGCGTATTCTCTTTCGATAAATTCTGGGGCTGTGGAAAGTTTGTAATTCAAAGGTTAACGTTTCAAAGACTTTGCGTATGACTGTTTATAAATCTGTTTTTGATTATAGCTCGAGAAAGTTTCCATCGTACACGCAGAAAAAAAAAAAACCGTATATCATGAATTCCAAAAATTAACAATTATTATAGAAAAGATTCTTGTACCCAAGGTGCTTATTTGAGGCGAACGCACATAAATCTCTTATACTGTCCGATGTCGTTTTTACGATGCAATCCAGTCGCAACCGGAAACGGGGAAAAATCAGCTAGAGGATATTTATATTGATCGTTATTTCGCGTACCGTAAATCTGGTCACGATTTAAACGAAGATAATTGGATTTAATTAATGATTCGATTCAATTACTACTTTGATTTCTTATTTCCATTCATAATGTGATACTAAATGGATAATGAGAGGAAAGTTTGTGTAGGTAGCCAGCCTTAGTTTATGAAACTTAAATAGATCGTTTGCCGGTAACGTGCAACAAAGGATTAAATGCTATAATACATATTATTTTAATATTGTAATATATGCATGAGAATATGTACAGTTTATAAATACTTTCACACGTTATAATTTTTATAACTCTTTTTTTTTAAATAATTTTATAACTTGACTATTAGCTATTATCGTGTTTTAGAAACTTCAAGATAAACACGCTCGACCTACATGAAACACAATTTATCACTGTCAAAAAGTAGCAGCACTGCACATGCTGTCATTTATCATAACACTTTTTAGTTATTTTTGAGATTTTGTGTAAATAGCGTTTACATGATAACTTCGTAAATAGAAACAGATTCTTTCTTTTTTTAACGATTAATTTATGCAAATAATTATCGAATAATAGATCGGACATTCTCGACAAGTTTCTATCATCTAATTTCCCATCTCTGGTAATAGCGTTATTACATATCCAACGACTTCATTAAACCGATACGTTGTGTCACTGTAAAATCGAATGATTAATCCAAGTAGCCACCGCTAACGTTTTATGACTGCGACATACTTGTGATAATTCGCACATTTTTCCATTACGCTTGATATATTAACGTGACATAATTTTTTCACTACTTTCTCTTCTTCTTCTTTTTTTTTTTTTTTTTTTTTACAGCTTTTTACGTCTACCGAGAATTATCGCGTTGAGATAATTTTAGAGAAATATGAAAGATCCGACATCTTACAAATCGTAAGATCGTACAAAGATTCTTGTCGGAGCCTCTCGCTAGTTCTTATTGTCATCGTACAGTCGTGCTAGTCATAATCTCTCTGTCTGGCCCTATTATGCCAGGCCCCTTCATTTTCTATTACACGACCTTTAACGTACACCGGTTGCACTTGCTGTTAGTTCACTACAGAATAATAGCGATTGCAGATACGTATTGACACAATAACGAGATCTCTTAGGAAGATTACTGTGTAACTATCGGCGCTCCATTAAGTAACGCCGATTTAATCGTTTACAGTTTTCTGTTCTATAACCGCTTTGAAATTGATATTTTATCGATATTTTAATTTATTCGCTTATAAATACGTATATATATTTGTATAATAAAATTTTAACAAATAAGATTAGATGCCTCATAGCCGAAACAGAAAAACTGGAATTTTGCGCGTGTCATGGATGTAATGTTAAACGTGTACTACATCGTTATACCAAAATTTCTGCTGACTGTGCACGATTTATACTGTCATTCATGTGAGGTGCATACTAATTCGCGATTTCTTTTTCTACATATTAAGCATACAAAGCTCCGTAAAATGTCCTGTATAATTACTTTACATTAATCTTCTTTAAATTTATGCCGTTGACTTATTTGTACAGTTATATTAGATTATTTAGACTGATTATATGAGTGATACCGATTATCGTAATGCAAACTTAAACATTCCGAAGGGACAAGATTATACTGATATCGATCAGTTGCCTAATTGGGAAAGAGATTTAGCCCGCAGGCCATCAATCTGATATCTAATTGACGTGACGCGGGACCTCGCGAAATTGGTTCTACTATGTCTCCATTAGTAGTGGCAAAGAAATGATGCGCATAATAGCGCGATTAGTTCAACAGCGAAACGCAACGGTAATGTGCGACGTGTATTAAAATTTGCCGAGCAGGATCTCCCACGAAACAGTATACTTGCCGGACAAGTAGAAAGTACAGTAAAGAAGCTGTGCAGAATAGTAAGAAAAATTAGAAAAAAAATAATAGGCAAGCATATCTTTTTGCATAAACAATAAACGGAATATAATTAAAATTTCTCTTATGACCCATTAGTAAGTACATGCACATTTCGCTTGGTAAATAGTTGCTACAGAGAATGTTCAATACGCATTACTGTTTAATAATTATTTGCAAAAGAATAATATTAATACGTAATATTATATTGATGAACTAACTTGTTTGTAGTTAAATGCTTAATTATAATTAATGTAAATTAACTCGGTTTAGTTAACAAAATTGAAACGCTTTGAACGTAGAGCTCATAACATGGGCACATGTATATGGATTACAATCTCTCGCCTCGCGTCATTTACCTTGCCGCGGCAATAATAAGAGAAATCCATTATCGCATATCAGTTTAAATAATATCGGTAGCTTCTTATCTGATTATGCAACGTTCTAAATTTTTTTTTCTTTTTTTTTCATCGACCTCACGCGAGAGAGATTAAATTTATTAGCGTTTATTTGCGTATTATATTATCACGAATACGGAGGTTGATTTCGCGAGCACTGGCCACAGCTCGTGCTAAGCTCCGAGAACTATTGTGCGGCGATTAGCATGAGCCAAGATTAAACCTGGGAAAAGTCGACTTTTGCCATTCTCAGCTAATTCCTATTCATTAAGACACAACTGGTTCATTGTGCGGCATGAATCACTGCGAATGCAACGCGATCGCCACAAAAACGATACCGGTCACTACAGCACGTGTTTACTCGCGCGTAAAGTAGATAATCGCATGACAGGTGAACGCACAAATTTCATGAAAAAGAAAACTTTCCATTTCAATATCACAGGCGATTATAAATTATATAAAATGCTTGTACGTTTTCAATATGTCTGTAATTAATTGGAAATTTCGATTACCTTTATTTTTATAATTTCACGATGTTGAGCGCCGTTGAAAAGCGACGCCAGATTGAACGCTTGTAAATTTTCAATATGCAGCACAAATTGATTTCGCGTTTTTAAAGGTTCTTATTTTTTTATTAATATAAAATGTAAAAATTGATTGAAACTAAAGTAAAAATGTATTCCATTTCTTACAAATATATTGTATTTTTTTCGAGATTATTTAAATTACTCATACGAAACTGTATTTCGTTCAAGTTCACACTAATTCAGTGTCATTATTATTTCTTATTTCTTTCTTTTCATTTTTTTTATTATTACGTTGCAAGAAATATAGAGAATGTATTTGCGTATCAGTTTCTCTTCTCTTCAACGAGATAATCCTGTTTCGCTGCCTGCAATAAATCAGTGAAACGCATCGCCGTGAAAACTCACGAGCACGTGCTGCAAAAGCCGGTGCTCTCCCTTCTACATTTACTGATGAAAAATGAGATAACCATAGTAATTATATTGATATAATTAACTTGTACATGTATGCTAGCTCGTTTTGTCGGTTTTTTTCTTTTTTTAACAGGCTTATAGAATTAAATCGAATTACGTTACTTTTTTTTTCGTGATTCTAATTAGTGCTCTGAATATACGACATGCTTACTGCGTAAGAAATAACATGAAAAATGACTGCAAAGGATAGCTCAAAAATTCAGATCAGTAGCAAAATATTATTGTTGAGTAATTTTCTCTAAACGATCAAGAAAATTATAGTACGTTCACCTCAAAAATTGGCTCGTAATGTTTAACGCGTACCGTGGGTAATTATCATCACGGAAGTGCATTTTAGTTGGTCAAGTGTTGATGATTAATAGCTATGTATAAAATCTTTTAAGTGTACGATATTCACTATGGATGTGTTGTCAACTCAACTAAAAATTCTTGGTGAGGTGAGATGGATTTTGCGTGTACCATAAATCATTTTCTACTACACCTTTCGGTCACTTCAGTCAAGTTTTTATGCTAATCAAAATATTGTACGCTTTAAGTCGTTAATGGTAATAAAGAGCAGTGGACGTCATTAAAAGAAATTGGAATGGTTTATACGAGTAATGCGAAATATTTATACTCGAGTACTTTTTCGTATCGTTTATCAAAATTACTTATAAACGCAACAGTCAAAATTACATTCAATAATCGCGACGTTTACCAATTAAAAGCCAATTAAACTACAAATTTAGAGAAAAATAAGAGTTGGAAAAAAATTGCAATACGATAAAAATGTCTTGTTTTACAATTTGACTTTTTTTATGCTGTTCGTATTTCGTTCCGGGATAACAAACCGGTACCCGGTAGTAATAGTTTCATTCGTATCACTTTCATGTTGTTTACGAGGGAAGGAAGAGTGATATCTTCGTCCGCAATCCTCGCCGGCCAAAAGAGGAAAGCTGATGCGTCAGTTTAATGGACTACGTGAGCGATAAAAAGTCGCGCTCGCGCTCATCGTCAATGCGTGTAGTCGCGTGCGATAAGAGAGATTTCACTCGGGCTCCTATGTCCGGCGCGCATCTCCGAGGAGGAATAATCACCTCCGGTGAAATGCAATTCACGACATGTGCTTGCTGGTACATTGCGGAGCCAACAATCGGACATAGTGAATAGCGACGTCACTGATTCATTTGGAATTTAATGCTCGAAGCAATTAACCATCGAAATGCTCAAAGTGTTGGGTATTCAGGGTCCAGAGGTACAACGCGTCTACTATGAACCGTGATACGTGGAAAAGAGAAACTTTAACTGTATGCATTCTTTCTTTTCTTTACGAAATTCTCCCCTTCCCCCTTTTTTTTTACTAATCTGTCTTTTTAAAGCAGAAATAAGCTTTTGACGTTACGAATAGTACATTATCTCAATGAAATTCAAAGACTTTCAATCAGAATCATCCGGTATCTCTTAAATAATTGTTAATATTTTTCATTATTGATAATTATTTTAATTTTACTTTCGAATTGTACGTGAATATATCGTTTTAGAGAGTAGTAAAAAATGAAGTATCATTATTCAAAGATTAGTGCATGATACCTAGAATTAATAAAATGCTAGCGTTAATAGGTACATCTTGTACTGATAGAATTCTCTTCTCTTTTCTTCTACTTTCTTCTCTTTTCTTCTACTTTTTTTTCTGTAAAATATTAACGATACTACGAGATACTTTCGGTAGTAAAAGTATTAAAAAAATATGGTCTTTAGATGAGAAATTTGTGATCAAAATCCAATGGCCCTAAATTTTACTCCGTTACCTTCGCTGCCAAAATAAGAACATCGAATTCCGGTAAAAAAAAAAACATCACATTTAAATTTATTATTTTCGTCGAGTCCCAGTTTCGCCGCTTTCCTATGCGATCCTCAAACGGATGTATGAAGGTTCCACTCGAGAAAGCTCCCTAAGTCGCTTATACTACTTAGAGCATTGTCCCGGCTGCAAGAACGTCGCGTTTCGCTGTGTCACTGTGCGCGACGTAGACGTAATAATCAGTATTACGGATATCTAGATCGCGTCCGGACCCGGAGGACGGACCAGGGATTTACGACACGTCAAAACGCGTCGCGCATCTGGAGCATTCGGGCACAAGTCGGAACTAACGATGCCTCTTGTAAACGCACGGGTCTAATTAAAGGAACATGGGTCTCTTAACGCGACGTACAAGGATGTGAAGACGTGATGAAAGTATTCTACATTCTAGTTTCTATAAAAAAAGTTCTTAATTATTTTTTAAAATGTAAAATTTAAAAGATATTTTCAACAACCGTTAATTTTTTTTTTTTCTTCTAATTTTTATAGTTTTTACTTAAATAATTGTAGTGGGTTTATTAAATGTTGCATGCTGAGATGTTACGAAATTTGGTCGTGAGTGCAACTTGCGTGGCCAAAACAATATTATATGCTCAATAAGAGACTTTTTACAGCGTAATTATTCTACAAAAATTCTCACGAGCTCACGCGTTCTTTACGGCAAAGTTTCTCATCTAAATATATGAGCAACCACAACGGGACTCGTTGCGTGTGCCCGATTCATAACACATTCATTCTTGAAGCAGAATAGAGCAAACGATCGTGAGTTGCATAGCGTGTGACACGTTTTCCTTTCCCGCCCATTTTTTATTCGCACTATTCGTGAGTTCACGTTTCCTGGAGTGTATTATATAAAACATTTTTTACTCGAGAAAATAATATTTTTATTATTTTATTTAGATTTTGATTGATAAATTTTATTCAAAATTGTTGATTTTATAGTGTAAAAAAAAAGAGAGATTCGAAGCATTTCAAACGAGTCAGAGCTGACGTGTTTCAGCGGAAATTTAGACAATATATTTTCAACGCTAGTTAGTGAAAGACCTTATCTCCGAATATATTTACGATCATTAAAGACGAAATTCCACCGTTAAAATGCAATAAACTCCGTCGAACACACAACATTTTCAATCTTTATCGAATTTAATGACTTTATTTGATGATTCGAGAAAGAAAGTACTGAAACTTACCTATATACTGGAGAGAGAATTCAACAAAATAAAAAAAAAATTCCTGCAATTCTTGCCAATCTGCTTGCGTTTAGAAATAGTAAAGTAACCACAATACATCGTATAATAGATAATTGAATTATCAAACAAATTGGAGCGAACTTATAGTTTGATATATGTATATAGATATACTGAATGGGATTTGAAAGTGATCTAATCACGCTGTTACATTATCGGGGTGTTAAACTCGTTTATCTTTTTATAAGAACAGTTACGTAGCTGTTGGCTGCCTACAAAAATATCATTATATTGCAATGGAACACAATTAAAATTTATATTTCTACGTAATACGGTTAATGATAATTAATATATATCATACAGTTATAATTACAGATATTTAAATCTTTCGAGATATCAATTAATTTTTTTTTAAACTTGATTTATGTTACTTTACTTTAAACACAAACGGGCGACTGCAAAAATATTAAAATCAATAACTTCCCTAATTTTATTTTCTTAATTCGATAGAAGTAAGAAATCGTTTGCGGTAAAAAAAAAAAAAAAAACAATTTTTCCAAGACCTGACTAACGCCGCGCGATCCCTCGTCGTCTGCGTTTATACTTTGTGTTTCAATTGAAATGTAACGCGTAAAGAATCGTTGATTACACCGGTCTGAACGCAGTTAGAGAACCGATTGCACTTTGACATATCAGCGTGAATTACAGAAGATGTGGAGTGCAGCCGCGGGCAGGGTGTGGTAAAGTGGGGCTTATGTTAGATTATGGCAGTGATCGAGGTCGACACTTTCCCGACTTCGTCGCACCGTCGCCACGCTTTACACGCTCCTCTATTCCTGCGGAGGATGCCAGCCGGCAAAAAGCGGCTTCCCGCTCCCAGACAGTGTGGGTGCCGCCACAGACAATAAACCTCACCGGGATAAGTGGTTTTCGCTTTCTGCCTCGTCACGACTGATCGGTATATTAGGGACGAATTTCACCGTCACTCCACGCTGCGAACGCTCGCTTTCCGCGGCTCAATTCTTACACCGATCTGAGGAAAATATGTAAACTTTCAAGAAAGCCTCGATAGGCTTTTCAATTTTATTGTTCTCTCTCTCGCATTTTTAATAATTAAATCAGAGATTGATGTGACGGTAATATATTTTTCGATCGCGACTTGATTATTTTCAAGCAAGTTTAATTAAAAATTTAGACGAATTAAGAACAGCTAACAAATAACATTTTATTTAAATATGAACGGTATTTTTCTGGACACTCCTTCTCTCAATCGAATTCCTTTATATATGAATGAATTCTTATATGAACTAATATCACAAAATTATATTACGCGATAGAGATAGTTATCGTATTGTACACTTTAAGTACTCTCTCGATGGAACGAGGAACGCACGTATCGTAAGCAAGCGTAGGCAGCAGTATGTGCATTGTTCTAGTGCGACGAAGCAAGCTAGGAAAACACGTTCGCCAATTATGCCGGAAAATTATATGAATTTCAGGATATGCTCTCCGCATGTAGCGCAGGTCGCGTCGACTTACTTGAAACCTTTTAAATTTGATTTACGCCATTAAGCAGATTAAACGTAAAAAAAAAAAAAAAGATATATTTTTTTTCGCAAACGTAGAGCGTCGATTCATCTCCTAAAGTTAAGTAATCGTTGCGGGTGTACCGGCTACACGTAACAACAAGCTCATTGTCAGAGACGTTGGCAAATGTCCCATGCAAAAAGTGGCACGGTTTCGCAAGTCTAGGAAGATCGTGGCGTGCAAAAAAGTAATGAAACGAACGAAATGTCGCGGCGAGTCGTGCGAGCCGCGTTGCATCGAAGCCCGGACGCACATATCGCGCTCACGGATTGCACGCGCGATATTATAGCACCCGGTGTGGCAGCGTATGGTGCAACTCATACGAATGGTATCCCATTAAATGCAGGAAATGAGGCAAGTACCACGAGAGCTTACTGCTCGTAGGACCGTATTATTCCCAGCATCACCGCGCGGTTTGACTGACTGTTAATTAGCGAGAAGACGGAATTCGTGCGTTTTTTTTAAGGTTTCACGAACGGATAAATGACAAAGATGGCATAATATTTAATTGGCCCGAGATTTCGAGAGACTTCTTTATTCTTTTTAAAATTTTCCAAGCGAAAAATCACGAAAAGTGCGAATCTTCCACGTGTTACTCACCGCGTGAGTTTCAAAATTCGTTTTCTCGTTATTAAAAAAATTCATCACGGGCTTTGTAATGTATTATTTTTTATTTTAACATTAATTAAATTTTGGTACGATTTTTCAATAAGGAAATATTATATTTAGCAGTCAAAATGAATAATTTTTTTTAGGTACAACGCATTGGCATTTAAATTTTTACGCTACGCCGCTAGTATTAAAAGACACGTGCCATGGAATACTGCGATAATAAGTGTAATGAATTTAATTGCCTTGTAAAATATTTCGTAACACTGATGATAATAACATTATTACTGATTTCACGTCGATTTAAATGCCATGGTAGCGTTGTTGCTGGCACGCTTGAGGTGCTAATAAATTTATAACTGACTTCTGATTAAGAAAACGGTAATCAATGTTGGATCAGAGTTACTAACCGTTGATTATTGCGGCTGAGCGAATCTGACACGGTGCAGAGAACTCTTCTGCTACGGTGACGGGTAAAGTTTATAATAATTTCACTCACATACCAAAGACAGCCACCGCGGATTCTCGTGGCTATTGTCACGAACTCCGTATCACCTGTTCTCACGGTGCAGTTAATGGCATTGCCTCTTTGTCCGGTTAGCTATCGGTACGTTTTTATCGCGGGTCGAACGGTGCATGGCGCGAAACTGCCTTTCGCTTTTACCCCGATCGCAGTCGAAGGCTCAAGGTGATCTTTCTCTCTACAGCAGTTTACGCCGCTGCGTCTCGCGAAAAATTCTTGAGTGATAACCGGACTTTTATCACTCGTCGTCTTAAATTCGATTAATCTCGAAGGGGTTTATTCCGTGGCTTTCTAACATCGCGGAATACCAAACTGCTCGTTAATAATAGTTTTATATTCTATTTTTAGCAACAGTCATAAATATTGTTACGCGTTTCGAGATGTTGCGCTTGAATGAATCGCAAGAAACGTATCGCACGGCGAGAAGGCCAATCGAGGCTGCAGAACGAGAAGATTGAACTGTTGCTTGTTCGGGAGACCTTTCGTTTAAACTCAGAGATCATTGCTAGAGGCACGTAATCACGTTTCACGTTTCGTACTATGCCCCTCGCTTTGGACCACGTTCCGTTCAGCTTCGACGCCTTTAACTTCGAAGTTCCGTCTGAGGCACGCCTTTCGCGTGCAGCTCGTAGTAAACCAATTCCTTTCAGTATTCGTCGGCTTAGATACGTTGGCATAACAAGTACGTACATTTTATCCCTCCGTGCATTACGCCTAATTGCAAACTAACGATTCCCAAGATGTACACATTTGTACATTACAATGAGTTTGCATTTATCTCGCTCGCAATTATCACGGCAGATATATATATGACTGCATCTCGTTAACGACTATCCATCATTCTGACGTATACAAATTAAATTGACCGAGAACAATTCAGTGAAATGATATTTCGCTGAATATCACGTTCGTAAAAAAAAAAAATAAAAATTGCACAAATAATTAATTAAGAATATAAAAAAATGTACAAAAAAGTTGCTAAATCAAAGTAATTTTTGATAATTATTTTTAATACATTCAAAGTCTGTAAGCTAAGAAGCAGATAAATCGAAATTACCAACGCGAACAAGTAATTATTTAATATTTAGTATATTTATATAACCGGACGTTATGCTTTTAAACTTTTTTTTTTTGTTTTACGCGAAATATATTATGCATTCCGACAAAGTGATATCCCGTGATTGCAAAAAATTTGAGAAACAGGATGCAAGAAAACGGCGTTATGCTTTTTACCAGCGGCGTTGCACACGCCGGAAATGCCTTTTAGCGTACGCGAATTCGAGCGCAAAGTCGTCGTGTAAACCGGAGAATTCCTTGAAAGTTTTCAAACATGCGTTTATGACTCGGCCGAAGAGGAAAAGGAAAGCGAAGAGATAAAGCGTTAGGTACTCTCGATTCTTTTACGCATTACTTCCACTGTCCGTCGACAAGACAAAGATAGATTCACAAAGCGTGAGGCGAGAATTTCGCGGAAATTTCTCCGGTTTCTACGGATAACACATTACGCACTGCTAACTTTTATGCCCTGCTAATTCGACGATGTTCGCGCATGATGTGAGTGTCAAAAAGTTTAATGTTAAGGAATTTTCAGTTTAATGCTTTATTTTAATAAAGTTGTTATAACTGTATTATGTTTCTCATGCATTTCTGCAAAATTTGTAAATTAAAATTTTATGAATTTTAAACTTTTTATAATAAAAAGCAGTTAGCACAAGTTTCTTTTCACGCATAATTGTTTTTTAGTGCGGAAATGATTTATTAACGTTGCGAGAGAGTCACTGGGTATTTTAAATAAAAAGATAAATTAATCGTATTGGAACAATAACTTATTGCGGCTCACCACAACTGGGAGCTTCTAAAAAATGCAAATAAGCATGAAAATCACGAGGTATAGAAACCCGTGAATGGGGTGAAATCAGCCACCGATGCGGAACTAGAATCACGCGCGTGGTACTTGAGATTGGAGACGTTACCTTCCTAATACTGCGGACTTTCTCCGAAAAACCGTTACTTGCCAACTTTTTCATCTCGCCGACAAAAATTAAGGACCTTTCTTTCGCATCATCGGTTTCAATTTATTTGTTTCTTAGCTTACAAACTTTGAACGTAGTGCCAAAAATAAACTATAATTGATACGTATAAAGCTCGACGAAAATTCTGAATAAAAATACCACTAAGTATTAGTGGTATTAATTAAAAGCAAATTAAATTTTAAATTATATATCGAGTCATAAAATAAATTATATATTAACATGCAAGAGAAACTGTTTAAAATTACCTATCAAAAATCGAACAAACGTGATTGCCGACAACGATGAGCAGACAGGGCTGTCAAAATCATTGCAATAACGCGGCAATAAAATTCGCAATTGCTATAATAAACTTAAGCAGCTGAAAAATAACGGTTTCTTGTTCAGAGATACATATTTTTTTTTACGACTTTCTAACAGGAACGTAAAATGCGTGAATCATTAAAATGATTATTGTAGCGGAACCAAAATGAAACTTCTTCATTAATACTAATACGTGCATAAATATATCGGATAATAAAGTACAAAATTTTGCCAAACGGCACAATAAAACGCGAAATATAAAGGATTTCTCGACTTAACTTGTTTATGTATTAGTATTAAGTGTGCAATTTTATCGATTTCTGTATGACTTATGCATCACTGAATGCGCACTAGTGCGCTTAACTAAAATCGTTATTAATCGCAATTTTCTCGACGTTATGCCGATTCGATTTCTACATAGAAATTGTTCAGAAGTGTCATAAATATCGCGCTCAACCGATCGTATCTTGTTAACGAGATCTGCATAAATCCAATCGATTAATCTAATGTCGCTTAAACTGAAGATTAAAATACTCATGTGAATTACTTTGACACATAAATGTCGCGATTTTAATTGCAGAAAAAGTTACATTTATTAGCGAGTTATTAATTGTCGTTCGACCATTAAGAAATGTGAACGAGTTATGGGCGAAATCGAAACGAATATCGATAGAACTTGTAGTTTAGACAATTGATATGCGTTATACATTTCTAAAATTTTCTAACTGTTAAAAAGAATTTTCTTCATTTATCAGGCAAATACAGTACACGAGAAATAAACGTTTGCTTCATGATTTAGCCGATTATTTATTGCTCTCTATCTTGTCAAGCAATTATTTTCCATTATTATCCAATTATCTAGATTACTTCTCAGTTAATCAGTTTAGTACAATGAATTACTATACATTTGCCGCATATCAAAAACGACGAGTTCTTAAGTTATTAAAAATAAATAAATGTCGCTAATTATAAAAAAAATTTGCTACAATTAAAAAAAAAATTTTAATGTTGCTTTTAACTGCAAGAATGTAAAATAAATATATCACCAGTGTATGTAACAAATTACAAGCAACATGTTAACTCACTAAACGAAAAGTTTCCAACAATACTAATTATTAAACTCAAATTATACGCGTGTATGTTACGATTTTATTACATAGATCAGTTAAAGATTGAAATTTCCTAGACTATCATTTCGACAGTGATGATTACCGCGGCAACGATCGCCCGATGCACCATTCACTATCCGGTAAACGTGCAATCGCATTACTAAATGAGCCACGAACGCGCGTTGGTGAAGCGTTACTTTCAATCGCTCGTCCGCATCTATCCTCGGGATCAACCGGATCTCTCGATCGGCGATCGATCCGTCCGCGCAGCACCGGCGAGGAGATCCGCAATTTGAAATCCATTAGAAATGATTTTCCCGAACGCAAACTGGACTCGAGCGCGAGGTACGTGTGACGTATCCGCGGCAACGCTCGCTCTTGGCAGTTTCACCCGTGATTGCGATCGACCGTCGCGACGAAAACGCACCAAGTCTATAAGGACGCGGAAGAAGAAGAAAAAAGCTTGGAATATCTCGAGTGCTTAGGGGATCGCGATACGAGAACACGAAGTTTTAACCTAGATTCGCCGGCGGACGTATAGATTGCGGAAGAGCAAGCGATTTCGACGACAGCAATCGCAATGATGTCACGCGCGAAAATCGGTCGGGACTCGAGGCTTTAGCCGCGATTTCTATCTTATTCTTGCGTCGCGCATCCACACGCCCGTTATCCCCGTCCACCCGTAATGATACTGCTGGTCCGGTGTTCGGAGAAACGCGGGAAGGAAGAGATGAGGGGGAGAGACAGAAAGAGAAGAACCGGTCCCCCGGGTTCAGTGACGCGCGTATTTCGCGAGGCTCGTTTGCCCGTGAAAAAGAGTGACCGCACGTCATCGTCGCACGCGCGGATTCCGAGACAAAATACTGGTTTTTAACTCGTCTCGAATCGTCATCGTTTCACGGCTCGTTTCCCCGTTCGAGTTACGAGCAGCTGTTGGGTTATCGCTGCTGGGTTTCATGTCTAAGGCCGTTTTACGTCGTAGAGCTACGGGAATCTCGGAATTGAATTTCAACAATCTTAGAAAATCGAGGAAAAATGCGCATATAGAAATGCATTTATAAAATACATGCATGTGAAATCTAAAATGTTACCCGATACCGTAGTATTTCATTACGTAAACTGATTCTTAGAAATTAATTTGCAAGTGACAACGGTGATTCACGTTAATGTGACGGGAATTTCCAAATTCCCGGCGTTCTGTAATGAATAATCAAGTACGAGCATAGATTTAACTACGGACAAATTAAATAGCTTGTGCAATGTTTATTTTATTTTTTTTTTTTCCGAAACCGACACGTTAGTAAAACGCATTACAAACAGCTTTCTACGAATTAGTTGTAATATTAATGATAGCTTTTTTTTAATAATGTATTTTTTAATTCCCAAAATGTGTTACAGGCATTAATTTCATATGGGTTATTCGAGATATTTATATAATTGAACTTAATAAATATAACTAAATTTAATGTAATAAATATATGACGGAAATTAAGCAAAATATGTTAACCTCTGCTCGTACTTAAAAATTAAATATATTTATCGAACCTTGCGTAATCGATTTTGGCATGGGGACTGACAATTTACTAGTAGGAGATGTAACGCGATAATGAGGCACGAGCGGAAGGATCTCGCAGCGTGTGAACGGCTGCTGCATGTAGGTGAGCAAGTTGCTTAGCTAGTCAGCGGTGAACTGTTATATGCACTGGCATGCTGCCAGTCGCTCGTTGAAAAGCCATTTCTGGTGGCAATGCCAACGACGAAGGCGCTATGCTAGAAAACACTTACAATTCCACGCGCCGAACTTGTCTCAAAGACCCCGATAGCGATCAAACGCATTCGAGAGGTTCATGGTACATGTTTCCAAGTCTGGGAGCTAGTAATAAAGGCATTAAAAAAAATCCCACGTTTATTTTTAAGTCTAGATTCGCGGAGCAACGAAAATTCGCACCGAAGTTATTCATCCGGAACTTTACGTGTAAAAATGGATAATTATTCAGCATTAATTAATATCAAGCGCACCCGTATCCCTTTTCTCGTCACATTTGCTAGATGGCAATAATCTCATTAAAATAAGAATTATTTAAAAAAATGTCTAATATATAAAAATGCTATTTTCTCGGTGCTATTAACACAATGGTCGCCATTTCACCCTACATTAAACGCGTTGGAATTTATGTCTTACTAAAGATGCGCGCAAGAACTTGTTACTTTCTCTCTACCATTCTCCGTCATCATCAATCTCTATCAGTTAATTGCAATTGTCGCGCAAGGCTGCAGGTATCGATGCTCTATCTAGTTTCATATTATATAGGACGTGTGTCGAATTCTTTGCGATTGGTCGAGTTAGAAACCGAAAGTAGAGCTACGTGTAGCATTCATATAAAAATTATTGAAAAAAAAAATAAAATAAAATAAGAAAAAAAAAATTATCTGCCGGTTAATCGCAGGCAGAACGCGAAGAGCCATTTAAAAAAATAATTGCCACTCACGTGAGGCGATTGGTCACGCTTACTGTAATCAATTACTACAGCAATTATTTTCATAGGTAGCGATCATAGCCGTCTGCTACATTTTACAGTTATGATGCTGCATAATTGGTCTTAAGAAAGGTAAAGCATCGCTCGAAAATCGATCGTCGACCCGAATCCTTCCAGAAGCGCTATTTTCAACAGAATCTATGTCGAGTACTATTTAACTTGGAAACCATGTCGTCGTAATTCCTCAATCTAAATAACGAAGGAGAAGTAAGTTCGCGAAGTTAATGAACGTAACGGTGTAGCGTTATGTGTCACACGTGCCATTTTGCCATTTCGGTAGAATTGCCTCTAGTAGTAATTACCTCTTTCGAGATAAAAATAAATTAAAATTTTGAGATGCTGAAGAGCATAAATTACTGTCATATTTTACGAAATCGTATAACATTGAAAAGTTGATTAATTGATTAATACAGTTAATCCCCCCGTTTAATTGGCCAGAATCTATTTTTATATTTTATATAGTAACATTATAAACCTCAATTCTATTCTTTTAAGATTTTTGATATTTAAAAAATATGTATTTTGTTAAAAAAAAAAAAAAAAAAAAATTACGAAGATATTTAATAGACATGTTAAGATCTACGGTAATAAATACGTAAAGTTTTATTGCGGCAAATCACATGCACACTGTATTACGTCGGATTACGATATCTTCATTGTATTCTTTATTATATTGTGCCTCGGTACTTAATTCGCCACCTAAACCGACGTTCGATAGACACAACACCGTGACTCACTTGCGCGTTTGTCGTTATCTTCCTACGCATTTTGCACAATTCAACACTTCACTTTATTTATTAATACGCAACCGAAAGCTACTTGAATACCTGCATAATCACGACGCACGGTGTAAGCAGTTAATTATTATTATAGAAGACAAAGGAGAAGAGAAAGAAAGTGCAACGAAAGTGAAAGAGCAAAAGAGAAAAGAAAGTTAAATTATATCTTGATTAAACTTACTTAATAGAACAAAAAAATATTTTTTTTAAACTCAAAAAGCTCAAAAAAAAAAAAAAAAAATACTTAAATAAAAAAAATTATAATCTTTAAAGTAAACTCAAGAAAAAAAATGTATAAAATTCAACAAAAGACACGCTTAGCGCCTGAGAAAAAGTAAAGTGCAAAGAAGGAGTGAAGATACGTCATTGATTCGACAGTATTCTCATACGAACGAGAAGTAGCGGCAAGACCGATTGCAAGCAACGGCACGCGAACTTGATGAAAGTGGAAGGGGGTTGAACACGGCGAAAGAGAAGAACATGAACGAGTGGCGAAAGCGGAAGGCAAGAGAGAAACGAAAGAAAGAGAGAGAAAGTTGGAGAATCAAAGCGAAGAAGACTTACCGCTGGTGGCTGTTTGGCGCTTGTTCGTATCGCGTTTGGCGAACGTGCCGGTCATGTGAACGAGCACCGCCGCGAGGACGACGAATGCCCGGTAGCCGCCGCAGGACCTCATTAGTCGTTCTTTTACCGACGAAACCGAACTAGAGAAAAGAGAGAACGGGATCGTAGGCAACTCTCTCAGGATTCTCTACCGCCTCGAGCGAATCCGCTGAGCGCACTGCTGGCTCAGCGTCGACTGAGACGTACTTTGTGCTCGCCGCTCTATCAGCAGGACCGTCACTCCTCTCGGTACGTTTCACACCGCGGCTCGTATGTATCCCTCGGGTAGGAAACTACCACCACAATGAACGGACAGTGAGTGCCGGGCAGGTTGTGCTACTACCCGCCGCAACTGGCCCCCCACAATCTTATCACCCGAATTTTAATCCCAGCGATGTGACCGCGACATCAGTCACCGCCAACTTTTCCTCTCGTATCCACGTACGGATCCTGCACATCTATTTAAAACCTATCGCTCCACCTCGCGCTCCTTACCATTGGCTCCTGCCCCAATTCTTTGCCCAATGGTACTCTCTCGCGTGCGCTCACCTCCTTTTCAGATCGGCTGCGGCGGCGGTGGTAGCGAACGCAGTTTCTCAGGTAGAGAGAGAGAGACAGAGGGAAAGGTGGCAGATGGAGATCGGGTGGTGAAGTAGGCAAGTAGTAGGTGGCAAAGTCCCCCGATTTTACCTAGACGGTGAGTACTATTGTCGGGTAAGTACGACGAAAGCTGCGCACGACGGTAACGAACTTCTCGAGTTCGCGAAACGGTGACGTTGAAAATTTCCCCTCTTACGCGTACCCGCGCACGCCGATCGCGGCCGCCGAAGGTGAAGGGAGTTTTAGGTGGGGTTTCGCGTGCGAGTAGACCAAGATCGGGCTGCCACCGTCGCCGTCGCAGCCACTGACTACGGTCGGTTCTCTCCTGATTCTTTTTCCGCACCTCTTTATAACTAGTCTAGGACACCGCAAAATCAATGTACTTATTTCGTTATGACCGAGAGTAATTATACACGTCGTATCTTAAAAAAAAAAAAAAAAAAAGAAAAAAAAGAGATTAACGAGAAAACGCAACTTTCGCAACAAAATTTTATAGATCTTTGATTATGCGGACAAAGTCGAGATGAATAACTGATGAGGCTTAATTTTATATTTTGAGTTTTAATTTACGCACTGAAATAATTTATAAAAATGACGAATAATCGGCAGACTAATAATACAAAAGTATTGCAAATTGTTCGTTACGTGACTATCACATATAACATTTTAGAGTAAACACGTCGGTACGTATTATAGATAAACGTTGCTATTTGAAATTCTTTTAACCGATTACGTCGTACCGTTTAGCGAACGCGTGTTCCAAGGTGCGTGCACTACGATATGGCGCAGTGGTACGTGCTGTGCAATATCGGGACTGCAAACTATCCTCCTTTTACCATTCGGTTTCGTCCGCATATTCAAGACCATTTCGATTATAATCGTTCCGACACACCCAGCCCGGACTACGAATACCTTGACGTACCTTGGCAATGGACGATTCACTGGCTCTTAGATTGTCTTTACCTTGGCACTTCCCTTTCTATAGTCGTTATTCCATAGTCGGTATTTCGCGCTTGCGAAAAACGCAACCAATTTTCTATCAACATTGCTGGTCGACAACTGCCTAATCTTACGTGTGCAATTAAATGTAAAAAAAAAATTGTCGGTCTCCTTTGTAAGTTTACTTGACCATTTCGAGTATCGTATCGACACGGATTCTTTAGCGGATCATTATCAATCTGTCTTCGAGATTTAGAATAATGCATTTCTAAACCCGTTATAATTTATTTATTTTAAATAAAAACGTACTTTAATCATATTTCACGAACGATAATAAACTGGATGAAATACTAAATATATTTTAGAAGTATTTAAATAATGATACTAATAATAAGTTATATAATAATAATAAATTTAAGTAATGTAGAAAGGCACTGCCGATTTTTAATAGTGTATGTAGACTTTTATGACCAACTGTATGTATGTACTCTTCGTATAATCTCGATCAAACAAGCCCGATTAATTAATCAAGTTCTTTATACATATATTGTTTTCTCAATAGTATTTTTCCGCGTGTGTTTAATTTCTTATCTAATAATCCTTTAATGATAAAAATGTAATTATTTGTCAAGTATAAGGTCGGATAGAACACTTATCATTTTTCCATTGATAGCATAATAAGGCTGACACGTGGTAGAAAAAAAAATATGATAAGCAGAAGGTCACTGTTCACGACTATCTTCAAGAACATTTTAAAGAAAAGACATTTTCAAAAAAAAAAAAAAAAATTTTTACTTAAAAATTATTAAAATTGTAATCTATTTTACTATCTTAATCGTTTACTCAATTTTACTTCCAAAAGAACATTGTGCGAATATTTTCAGAATAATCTTGAAAAAATTATTCGTTTCAAAACTCATCGTCTTTCCCTCACAATTTACGTCGCGCTATTGACAATTAGCGGTAATATAGCGCCGTTTAATTGATCAATCGACCAATAACGTAATTACTTACGTGAGATTATAGGAATCACATCCGTTCATGCGAGGCTAATTACAATAGTAACGCGGCACGGCGATCGTAGTGCACGCCTTCGTAATCGATTAATGTTTTTAATCGGCCGGTTGGACTTGCCAGACCAAATACGATCATACTGCATTTCAGCAGCGATTCCAATTGTTCGCCGTCCTTCAGGTCTTATTAAGCACCGGCGATGAGTCGCTCGCGCAACGCGGAAGCTCTCCACGCTTGTCCGTGGGCCCGAGCGTGTCGAAAGGATTCGTCACGGCGGGACAGGTGTGACGATGTTGTGTATTCATTGGCGTGATCTCGAGTAACGACCGTCACACATACTGGAACACTTTCCCCGGGATAACCCGTCCACCGCGACGTCGTCGTTAACGGGAAATAGGAAAAGACGGGCGCGCGACCACGCGAGAAAGCCGGCGATTCGGTCAAAGATTCACCACCGATACTTAACGGCGCGCCGCTTACACAATCGACAGTGCATTTCAGTCTAGAGCGTCGAAAGACTTTTGCTATATATTAAACAAAAAGAAAAAAAAAAAAAAAATTAAAAAAAACCATCTATCAATTTATTTTATTAAAAACTTGTTAGCTTCTTCAGAATGACGTATGGTAAGCGTCGCTCGAAGCAGGAAGTGACGGCTAGAAAAATACGCCGCTCAGTGACAGGCTTGTGCCTTTACCGAGACGAAAGCGATCGATTCGATTGCGCATCTTTCGCCGAGCGTACCAGTGAAATGTATTTTGCACCGCGGCACGCGACGCATTCTAATGCATTCGCGCTGGTCTCTTTCTCCTTCTGTGAGGATTCTCGAGATCGTACGGTTTCCGCCTGTCCGTTACGCCGCCGCCTAGTTGCTTCGCTTCAGTGGTATCTGTGATTCCCGATAGAAATTGAAAGGGAATCCATTAACGTGCCGAGCGGAACGATGTAAATTGCCTCGTTGGGGGGTTAGCTTACCGTTGCACTTTTTAGCCGGTCGTGCGGCCGCAGTCTGAAAAGTACTCGGTTTCGTTTGCCGGTTGCACGAAGGTGTCGCGCGATCGGGTGAACGGAATCGAGCGGCGCTACTCGATAAGCCTCGACTGCTTTTTCGATTTTTGTCATGAATATCTTGCCGTACAAGGACATCGTTTATAGCAGTGCTTTTCAAAGCGCTTCCTAGCAAATTGTTAAAGGAAGGAAAGAAAAACGAAACCATACCTACTAAATAAACCGCAGTGCTAAAGAACTATCGTTTCGTAAATGCATTACAAAAAAAAAGAAAAATAGAAGTAAAAACGTGAGATAACAAACTCGAATTAAACTTCAAGTTGAATGTGATCGTAATTTTTAACAAAAAGACTACTAAAAAAATGAATTTAATACACAGCCTGTACAATTTGTGCTAATATCATCGAAAGAAATGTATAATATGTACGAATTGATAATAAGGATTACCTGATTTGAGAAGCACTGCTGCAAGTGCTCCTAGTTATCAAGAGAGTGGATAATTTTTGCTTACGATTAGAATTTGAATGTGTTCCTTATCCATGCAAATCGTTCTTTACGTGCAGGTACTTGATATATGCATATATTTAAAAATAAATTAATTGAAAGTAAAAGCATTTCAGTTCTTATCTGCATGGAAATAAAACACTTCAATTCTTATCTACGTAAAAATAAAATAACTTTGTGTTTATTGAATAAACAGAAAGTGATAATTTTTACCGAGCAGTAGACACGAGCGAAAATTCATACTTAGGAAATATGCAATATAATGTATCGTACCTATATTCTGTCGGCGTAACGATTACACCTACAATAAAAAGCTTGATTGTCGCATCGCGCAAAAAATGAAGGAATTGAGAAATAAACGGAAAAAAAAAATAAAATAATAATAATGAAAGCGCATTCGGAAAAATCTCATACCGATTACGTTCTTACGAACTACGAGAATATAAAACGTAAGCAGTTAAATCAAATATACACGGATACATAGCGGCGCTACGAATCAATTAGTACTTTCACTGATCCGAAATTTGAGAAAAAGTGTTTCGCCGCCTCGCCTCGGTTTATAGGTTTGCTGAGTTTTTTGTCCGCGTGAAAGTTTAGCAATAAGTAACGTCTTTCTTTCTTTTTTTTTTTTTTATCACAACGTTTAATTGTTCGCTTTATGTAGAGTGACACTCGCGTGAGGAGAAACGTTTCGACCGAAAGAAAGATGCGTGGCATTTGCCTAAAATTAATGACGTTAATTTTATGAATATTGATTAAGTAAAACGTTCAAATAATAAAATTTTAACGAACAATAAAATTAAAGTAATTTTTTTTTTATGTAAATCAAAAATATATTTTTCGTAAAATATTTAGTCACAAAGTTAATTTAAATTAACCGATAAAGTATAAAAAAAAGAGAAATAAGATGCCCAAAGTCTTTTTACACTTCTTTTTACCTGTTGACATACTCAAAATTAATGTTTCTCTAATTGTGAAGGAAGTGCAGAAAATGTGAGAAATATAATTAATGTGATAACTACGGTATATAAATCTTTTTTACACTAATTAGAATTGTAATTAATGTACAGCTATGAGGTATGTGTGCTGTAACTAACGTGACTCTGACCAAGATGAGAGATGATTATCGACCATGACAGATGTAATAATTAGAAGTGCTAAGGTGATATAACTAGACAAATGTGGTCTCCAACAGGGATTTACACCAAAGCATTGTTAAACTGGTATGTAACTGTTTGAATAATTTTACGGGAGAATTGTTATCGATCTAGCGAGACAAGACTCGCGATAAACGAGTCGCGCTAATATATAAAAAATGCCATTAGGATAATTATCCTCATTTGCAAGCGCGGGCTCTATTGCTCAACAATAAAAAGCTACTTTGTTTAGAGGACAATGGAAACCTGTTAAATAACAAGTATACTGCTTAACGAGGCATACCAATTAATCGCTATAATTATAGGAGAGCTAGTTGATGTAAAAGCTAGCCTAAAAATCAACAGTTTTAAATTATGTGCGATCGCTTAGCGGAACTGATTTTCGAGTAATGTAGTACCGTTAAAAAGTACTGCGGTGAATTCGAGATTTTGCAGGAATGCTAAGTAATTTTGTTTTCTCAACCTACTTCTTGATTCTAGATCACATTTTTGCAAGAAAAAATTTTTTTTCACAAAACCATCGATAATAAAAAATTAATAACAAAATTAACAAGTCATTCTATTGTTGCAAAATAAAAAAGTTTTGCATAAGCATTAATAATTTATTTATGTAAATGTATTGCTAGAACCTCTTTAAAAATTGAAATTAAAATGTATTAACATTTTATCTTTTAATGTGCCAAAGGATTAAAAATATGGTTTGATATAATTATCAGTTTCACAATTTCATTGCTCAAGATAAACAATTTCCTGGAAAAAAATTGCAAGTGTCGCACACCGATAATTTTAACGTACCGCGACCTTACATTCGCGCGAGAGAAAAATCTCTGGTATTTTCCTAGAGTCTGTTTGCGATAAAAGTTTTCTCTACCTTCCGGCGACATTTCTTGTGTACAGAAACGACAAACCGTGTTAAATCGATCTCCGATCAGGTATGCAGATTGAGGTAAGAATAAAGAGGGAGGTAAGAATAAAGAGGGATACGAGTGTCGTAATTTTCTCGGTTAACTGAACGACCGACGGCTACGGAGCCAACATGGAATTTGTCTCTTTCACGAATCGAAAATAAATCTTTCACCCTTGCCTTTTGCACGAATCGACATGTTAATTGTGTATCTTTTCTCGCATTGAATTCGCGTGCTACATTATATAGCGAGTGAAATAAAATTCTGATTACGCAAGCTGGTCACAAGTGAGAATAACGTATTCTTAATTGTATCGACAATTTTTGGCACAGACAGATCGTTCAACTAGAAATTCATGATCTTATTTCATATTATTTAGAATATTTTTAATAAAGTGTTATTTCTTCTGACAAACGTTTCAAAAGTATGAACGAGAACGGGAATGTAGAGCATGAATAAAATGTCTTCGAGCGAGCTCCGTTCACTCAAATGACAACTAAATGAGAACGCGAGAGATACTTGAAGAATGCAACGATAATTATCCCTTCGCTTGAGCAGCGCGAGATAGAATGAATCGCTACGGTACGGTTGTGGAAACCAACGTCTTCTCTTATCTTAGTTCTAACCGTGTACATTGTTCTCTTTACGCAAAATCAGCAATTTGTGGGAAGACACGCGCACAATTTACATCGTTGACCCTTGAACGGTTCAATTTCTCGCGGCCGCGAGGTAAAAGCGCTCGCAATGCACGTTCGCGCGCTTATGGCCTAGCCATTTCCTACAGGGGTCTTGTAAACGCGAATCGTGACTATTCTGCATCGATTCTACGATGCCGGGATACGCGAGGTGCACGGATCAATGACGTAACATTATGATTGCGCGGAACAACGGTACTAGATACTGGATTGAATGTAGAGCACTTGAATTGGCGACCTATGATATCTACAGAAATTCGTGCGACTCACTTTCAGTGACTGTTGATTTGACGCGAACACGCAGAATGAACGAGTTGCGACGACAAAAGTGCTTGGCTTCGCTTACGTTAGGAGTTCTTCTCAGACTAAACTTAGGCATGTGCGCATAACACTTTTATGGCTTATATAAGTTTACTTCCTTTTGCAATTCTTTTACTTTGCAAATACATGTACTGCGAAAATATATTTAACCGTGAAATAACTATTACGAAATAACTAAACGCAGCTGATATTTAAACATTTACTTGAATATTTTCTTTATTATTTAATGTAAAATTATTTTAATAAGATGTCTTCTATAAAAGTAGTATTTAATTTTTTTTACAGAGTAATTAATCTAAAGAAAAAAAAAAAAAAAAGATTGATATCTAACATTTAATACTTCATAAAATAGAATAATTATTTATCAAAATAGTTTTATAATTTTTTTACGTCAATTAAAGTCCTCTGATAAGAAAACGAGCGCTTGAGGTTACGACATGACACAATGAAAGCGAAATAAGGTGCTTTTATTTGCCGAACATCGGGTTGTCGATATTAAACGCATGAGTTTTATACGGCATCTTCTCCGTAGAAGTTCTCCGGACACGCCTCGCGTGAAAAAAAATTCATTCGTCATGACCTGTGATACTTGACGAGGGATGGGTCGCAATCAAACGGTTGTCGGACACGTTTAAACGCTGCAGTATGCTAACGCATGAAAGCGAGAGTAATGCGTATATATTTGATTGGCACATTTATTGCCGCGATTTTATTCTACAGCTTCGTATCTTTCTTATATGATTAATATATTCTTCTAACGTCTTTCATCGTGCGCACGAGAGAGAGTGCATTTCCCATGATAATTACGTGATAATATCATCAAGTTCTTTTTTTTTTTTTTTTTTTTGTACAAATGGAAAAGCGAGATTGTTGACAGCGGCGGTCTCAATGCTTCAATGGCTCAATGGTGGAGCAACATTGGTTACCCGAAAGCGTTAATTAGCGCGTTCGGTCTCGGCGGTCTGACGGGATTTACGCTTATGTAAATGGGCAAGAGATGAAGAACCAGCTCAATAGCGGTTCGAGAACGAGAATTTCCGGCAGCCCGCCGGTAATCCTGTGCAAATGTACGCGGAGCGCGCGCCGATTGTGCGACAGTTACTCCCGACGAACTAATGACATCAATTACACGTGGCTGAATACTATCATTTGGTAAATCTCGCCTCGGCTCGATCGGCTGAAAACATATCCCGCGGCAGAAAAACACGGGCCCGTTAACAGGCTCACAAATGATCTCTCGCTCGCTCGATTCACTCCGGATTTCACATCTCGCCAGCTCATGTAAACCGCAGAAACGCGCCCACGGGAAAAAAAATACACATGCGTGCGTGCATAAGCGCGAGTGCGTGTGTGGAAAACACTTTCTTCTCGCGCGGAAAATCGTGTTGCCGTGAGCGGTTTCTCTTCACGGACTAATATACAGGTGGGCGCCTGTAAAATTCGCGCGCTTGGAATAATTAAAGACGAAACGACCGCGCTGTTGGCCCGCGAGCATTTCCCTCAACAGTTCATTAGTATACATTGAATAATTTTATTACCTGGTTAATTTGGTAATTAAATGTATGAGTAATTAAAAAATCTAAAATTTATAAAATTATTCCTATAAAATAATGCCTTAATAAAAATTTTCAAATTTTCTATGTCATTCAAAATATTAAATAATTAAAAATATATTATCGCTTATTAAAATTAAAACAAATAATTGCAATAATTAAGATTCCGATATATGCTCTACATAAAAATATTTAAAAAGACTTTAATTATTTGTAATTAATATACGAATAATCAGTAATAATGTTAGAAAAATTCTAATTAATTAAAAAATTTACTTGACATAACTGTTTTATATAACCTGTGAGAAGCGTTTTGTTTGCTTCTCAGCAAGTAACTGCGTTTACGCTTTTTTGTATGTCTGAAAACGTAGATGAACATAAACGATTAAACTTTACAAAGTAGCGCACAATGCAATGCTCGCGATGGCTAAATGAATTCAGTTACGCCGTTGGAATTGCATTTGTACGTGTATTTTATGTACGTACGAGTTCATGCATTTACTATCGTCGGATAACACTTTTCCGAGAAAATCGCAAATAGCGCTTCTTTTTTAGGAAAATTGTGTCATACCAAGGAATCTTTTGTACACACGATACACATATGTAGGTTAACGCGTAAAAAATACGAAAACATTTCGCGATAAATCGTAATCTTTTTACTTTTACAAAACAAAAAAAAGAAACAAAGCCATACGTGTCGGCGTAATGTAAATAAGATTTAAAAAATTATTCTAAGTTAATTTGGAAATGTGACAGTAATTATACGTATATTTGAATTAATTAAAAGTAATATTAATTACCTAAAAATAAAATTGCTATGTCTCAAGATTTCTTTTACATTCATAAAGAAATAAAAATGAAAAGAGTTATAAAACACTTAAAACGTAAAGATGAAAAAAAAAAAAAATTAAAAGTAATGACTCGACTTCTTTTTCTTTAAAAGATTCTTTTTTACATTATAAATGCATTAAGTAGAGGATAATAAAAGCAAAAACTGATTTCATCGGGAGTGTATCGAGCATGCGTTTAGCCATATTCTTCCTTTATACTTTCATATGATAGTTATACGCAAACCGCTGCGATGTAAAAAGAGAAGATCCAGATATCGTTATCTTCCTTTTCCTTATCTCCCACATGCTTCAACGATCAACAATGCCGAGGTGGGACGTTTATCCGCGTTGTATCTCCGGTATTTAAAAAAAAAAAAATCGCGATGAAAGTGATAACGTCGATGGAACGTTTCCGCGCCGCGAAAACTCAGTCGTCAGGCTTTTACGAGCGTCGCGTAGACACGCGTCGTTAGGACACACTTTTCTCGAGACATTGATATTAATATCCCGCTGCGAAAACAACATTAATGTCACGTATGCGCTCGGTGCGCGCGACCACGACGACGGAATGATCACCGGGCTGACGTCAAGCCAGTTTTCTCGGGTACCGCGAAACAAAGTCTGCGTTTCCGAATCCCAGCACGGAATTTTCTGCCGGAGAAATGCAGCATAAATCGACGCGTGACGGAGAAATGCGGAATATACTGCAGAATTTACTGCTCTAATCTGTTCAGATATCTGGGGTTTATTATCTTTAATGTGAGGCGCTCTTGACAGAGAGGAAAGAGAAAAAGTAAACTCACTCTTTTCACTCTTTCGACACTTTCGACACACGCTGCATATGTTACAACGTTGGAATCGACGAGAAAGATTACTGAATTACTTTCAAATATTTGATAGTTCGTTATAAAAAGTATTAATAATAAATGATAACGGGACGTGCTAATCAGTTTCTTTTCTTTTTTCTATCGGCCTACATAGAATATAAAATTAAAGAATTATTTTTTATGTATGAAATTGATCTTAACGGAACTGTTAATACGAATGGGATACGAAGTAGACATAAATTTTATATCCTGCCGTTGCGCAAATAGGTATTTCGAAGTTCTCATTCGTGATCATATTTATTGCGAAAAACTTGATAAATGAACGTAGTGATACCGATGCATTTGTATCATAGTGCAGACTAATAAGCTGTTATGTGCAACGCCAGACTAATCGAAATCAATATTATACGTTCTTCCTCTCCGACAACGACAGTCACGCTCAATTAAAATGATTAAAGTATCCGCACGAGATAAAATGATTTCAATTAAGCTCCATGCAACGTGCCGCACGAATCATGAAAATAGTTGCACAGCATGAAAATAAAACATACCGGAGGAACATTAATTTCAGCGGGTCGAGTTTGCAGCTATGCACGACGCTCTTGTTAAATAGTTAATTAAAACCTAATTGTACTAATTGAAAACTTGAATCGGAATCATCATTTACTATACTTTCTACTTATTACTAATAAATTTTGTTTAATTTGATTCTTCTTTAAGTTTAAAAACAAAAATTGATGCATACGAGATATATGTATAATTCTATTCGATCCCTATTTAAATCCCGGTAGAAGTAACATATAAATTAGAAATAATTACGGAGAATCACGGGATTAAAAGTGACGCGAAATGTGAACTACGTATGATTAATATAGTTAATTTTCTCATAATGTATATGTAACGTTTATGTAAAACTTAGTAATTATTATCCACACATTAATCACATTTGTTTTAAAAACGTTACTTTATCCCGTCAGAATTAATTATATCGTCTAAAAGAATTGCAAAAGCCGATTTTCCAACATTAATTTTTTTATTTTTCTGTCACTGCGATATACATACAATGCCATATTAATTACGTCTGAGATACTTTATCTGTTGCAGAGACATATGGCAAGTTTCGTTTCTTATTCCAGATTCCGTCGGTCGTAAATCATTCTTTCTCGACAAGTGAAGTTCTCGTGGGAAATTAAGAAGATCGGTGATCATATTTGACAAATTCAATTTCGAGCTTTACAAGATTTACAAGCTATTCGCACGTTCGTAGGGAAAGAGCGATGGCTTTTACGTACCAACTGACAAGCCTGTTTCGCAAAATTCGTCGCATAAAGAGAAAGCTTTTCGATCTGAGCGTTACGTTCGTAATTTAAACAGTCATGGATTAAGGATGTTGCAAATTTGATAATTAGATACTGCGAGGCATTATCCAAATTGCATTAAGAGGGAGAAGTACAAGCTTCATGGCTAACGAGTCATTACATAGTCATCAAATAGCCGTGCGTTTAATTTGATACCAACGAAACTAGTTTAACGAATAAATGCACGTTTCATGCGGACACCGTCGTTGCACGAACAGGGTCTCAAAATGCCTTCGCGTTCCAGTTGATCGTGATATAAGAGGTACTATTGCTATTATAGAATGGCCAGGCGGCATTTCACGGCACATTTCGTAATTAGACTGAAAGCGTGGAATGACTTTTAAAGATAATACACGATAAAAATGTGTTCATAAAAATCAATATCACGAATATTTCCAAGTGCTTATTATTTGATACGAAAAAAAAAGTGTAACTAAAAAATAAGATTAATTATTTTAATTTGTGCTATTGTTACGTACGCGGTTGTTCAATATATGAGCGATAATAATCTAATTAATAATATTATCATTATTTAATAAATAGAATCTACCCTATATCGGGATCCAGTTACAAGTAGCATTACGTGAGAAAAACGAGAAATGGGATAGATGCTCGATTTATTTTTATTCTTATGTTAGATGCATATGTACGTAAGCATACGATATTATATAAACGATTGCGGACACAGAGGATATGCTGATATCTTTTACCGGTGCTCAGAGTTCGACGGAGAAAAGGACAATTACTTGCGGCTCTTTGATAAATTTAACGATTGGGTTGCATCCCACTTTTTGCGATAAGAATCGCAACTCATCGAGGGCGTAACCCGATACTTGCTTTCGGCAAATTAAGTCGATGATTGCGTTCGGAAAGAAATGGATATTGATTATTTTAAAATCCACGTCAAATCCGTTCTTTTAATATAATAATTATATGCCGTCATAATTAGATAATTTTATTTATTAATTTATTTTATTTCGTTTGCTAAATAATTAAAAAAAAAAAAAAAGAGAACGGTAAAGTGTTAAAAATCAGACCACGAGTTCAAAATTATAACTATTTCGAATTGACGGAACCGCGCAATAATCAACTGATATTGTGGAGAAGCAAAACTAGATATTTCTTTGAAATTAATTTTATCTGGTTTTTATTAATGCAAACGTGAATCGGTGATTGATCGACCCTGTCTTATAATGGTCAGTATTGTCATACTCATTGGAGCAACTTGCGGCGTACAGAAATCACAGGGGATCACCGTGAAGTGGGTGCGTAGAGAGATTTTCAAAGAGGCGATTAAGTGATTGCCCGGCGCGGAGAACCGTCAATCAGCGATTGTTCGCGCTCCCACACGTGTTCGAGAGTGATTAATTGCAATTTTCACTCGAGGCGCCCGTGCGTAGCGTCAGGCTTCAACGTCGCCTCGCACGGTGTTCTTACACTGCATTTCGCTAATACATTGGGCGATGCACTGTCTCACTTATTAGGTAACGCATCCAGAAGAGTGAGATTTTCAACAACGTTTCTATAAAAAAAATTATTACTAAAATATATTTTTTCAAATTTTAAGACTTTAACTTTTTTTTTTTTCTTCAAAAATATAACCCGATTGTGGTTTTAAAATTGCCTGTATTTCGATTGTCGCGAAATCTCAGGGAAGTGTAAAAAAAAAACGTACGTTACGCCCATATGCAAATCCCAATCGGCATAATTGGCTTTTGGAATCCTTACGGTACGCGGTAGCGACACAATATCGAGCTCCCGGAGACGCACGGGACGTGAGATAAAATCTCGTGCACGTGCATAAGAGTTTACCATGGGGATCGCGGCTCATGTCGTCGTCCCCGCCGCTTGGCATTGCATTCCGCAAAGCGTAACGCACCGCAAAAGCCGCGTCACCCACATTATACGGCGCGCACATTCGCCGGTCTTGTGCTCTCCCGCTTATCGTGGGAAGGTCATGCTTTCCACGTGGAATTCAAACATATAGACGCAATAATGCGAAATTACACCACCGCGGGGAAAAATAATGCAGGTGAAACTCGGAGAAAAATGAAAACAACATTATCAAACAGCGAAATTACACGCTGCGAGTTGTATACTTTGCATGATATCCTACAAAAACCGTATGATACGTTTATTACCGCTTTAAATAGAAAATTAATATTTATAGTTTGGGAACGTACTTTTTTTCTGAACTACCTATCATTTATATAAAGGAACTAAAAAGTAATTATTATTTATATAACCTTACTAAACTCATGTTCAAATTACTTCCTTTTTCTTTTTTACTTAGCTTCTTGATTAATCAGATTTCTTTTTCGAGCATTGCTCATTTATTTGTCTTTATTCTATTTAACGGGAAGATACGTTTTCCACGAGCGAGTTGACCGCTTAACCGGGCGAAGATATGCTTGTTGCGAGTAGTGATACATGCAGTAAGACAGCACGTGCTTGCGGACACAAACGCCCTGCATATATATTGCGGATAAGTGCAGCATCTCTTCGTTTTCTCCGCCTGGCTGCCACCGTGATGTAAGCACGTATACCCGGCAATCCTTCCACGCGTAACACGCGAAGTCCTTACAAGGCAGCGTGCATTCCGCGATGGTAGACACCGGCGGTAACGAAGCACCGTCGCGATTTTAAACCGTTTCCCTCCCTGACAACTCTTAGTCGCAAAAAACAAAAAAAAAAAAGAACGAGAAAAAAGGGGAGAACAAATGGGCCGAGTTTGCAATTGTAAAGGCTGCCAAGATAACGAGGTTGTAAAATATGATCGAAATAATGTACTCGTTTACATAAGTTTTAGGTGTACATTCGGTGAAAAGGGTAACTCAGCGTACGACTTGTTAAGATGCGTTTCTTTGATGTATATTGTCAATTAAAACACATCACGTTTGATAAGCGATGCGTTTATATTGAAATTTCACGTTAAGGAAATAAGATTAACAAGATATAAGTTTCGTTCGAAGAATCGTTTAGCAATTTTAAGAGTTTAATTTCCGAGATTTCTTCAGGAAGATGTACACGTGCCCAATGCAATAGCGTGAATAATAATGCGGTGGAAAAGCGAAATGTATGCTTAGTGCGTATTTTATCCATAAAAGTGTAATTAGCAGACACACAACAATTACATGCACATCGCGTTTATTACTGCCGCAAGTACCTCTAAAACCCAAGTCACGAGAAAGTGCGGACGGTTTTCAGAACGATGAAGATATCGCTCGGTTTAATGACTTCTTCAGCACCTGAAACTGTTGGAGTTGCAACGTGGCCCTCCACGCGGCACGGATCATTCTTTATCTCACGGATACGAGAGGCATGCATTTCTTTTTTTTTCACTTACGAGATACATATATTTACGTTTGCATTAAGCGATATTAATTCGTTCACAAATATCATTAATTTTTAAAAAGCTTGCACTAAGGAAATCGCGTGCGCATTCCTCCGCGCGTACATTTACAAGTACATGGGAAATAGATATAAGAGACGGCGCCATAAAAACGTACCAACTTTCTTCTACACACTCTCGTGCCAATATCGTATATTTGAATATGGATCAGGCTGTGAGATTTTGCATGGCGTGGTGTACGATTCGCCGATCGGATCGCGTTACTTCCGGTAAAAACAATTTTTTTTTTTTTTTTTATCGCTTCCCTCTACGCGCGAAATTTTTGCATACGGCATTTCATAATCAGATCGGCGGCGCACGGTGCGTTGCACGGATTATGTTTTTATTCCGCGACATTTGCGACGGGCAGTATTTGCCATTCATTATGCAATGCATTTCGCAATTTTGAGTTTCGTCAGCTATGTAACGCTGCTTTACAAACGTCAATGCCATACTCGGAAAAAGAAAAATTGCATATATAGCATATTTCAGTCGCGATCGGTTTAACTGACATTTTAATTTATACGTTTCTATGTTAATTACTATCTTATCGCAACTCGCTTCGTAGGCTTTTAACGAAATATATTTAAGTTTTCCCCGTCGGCGATCAAATGTAAGGCTACAGTTCGAACGTATCTAAACGTATTTTTTTTTCCTTTTTTTATGTCATAAAAAATCAAATATTGAATTTGAAAAAAAAATTATGATTGAAATTATTTATTGTTAATATAAAAATAAATGCCTTCTTCTATAGAAATATCTACTTGACGCGCTGCCAATTTTATGTTGAGCTAGGCCAATTGGTAAATACATCACGTGTGTACACGATGAGTAATTGCAATTATCACGGAAATCGTAAATCTGCGAGGTTGTTACACTTGCAGGAAGTAACCAGCGTACTACATTTCTAGCTCACCAAACATTAAGATAACAAGTTCCTATTGTTTTTCTTTTCACAAAACCCGTATTTTATGAATCTTTATACAACGGATATCTGAAAGTTATTGTTTTTTCTCGCAGGACTATAAATTCTTTGAGTAATACATTAATAATTCTCGATATCAAACATATAATATTAAAATTAAATTCAAATTTAGTTAAATATTACTTAAAACTAAATGCAAAATAATATTATGTTAATAATTCATATTTTTAAAATTTGATTTAAAGAGAGGGTTTCTAATTTTATTAAAAAAAAAAGTAAAACAAAATTTTGGTGAATATTCTTATATAATTATTGTATAATTAAGATTTCGCGTTAGAATTAGAGAAATAAAATATAACAGTACTTTAATTTTTAATACTTTACGTCATGCTCAAACTTGATTATTTTATATTTATTCAGCCGGTCTTGTAATGACTTTGCGATATAACAGATTATCTTGCCAGCGATAAGTTTTTAACAAATGTCAGCACGGTTTGTCAATCAAACGGCTAATAATTGTGCCACATTTACTTTCTCCCTCTCCTTTCGTTCTAAAGTTTTTGTATATTTTACTGAACTCGTATGGTTCCGCTCTATATACATATGCAGGTGCAATTGCGCTTATGCGCACGATTGCATTTACGTAAGTATTTCTATCGTGACGTCGACTCGCGAGAAAATTTGTACTAAACTGAAACAATTGGGCAGTTCT
Source organism: Cardiocondyla obscurior (assembly GCF_019399895.1). NCBI lineage: Eukaryota > Metazoa > Arthropoda > Insecta > Hymenoptera > Formicidae > Cardiocondyla > Cardiocondyla obscurior. The sequence continues at coordinate 1,407,754 of NC_091881.1, forward strand.
TTCAGCTGAGATTTTAACAAGCAACGCAGAATATAATTTTCTATTAATTATCACGTAATTATACTAAATCACATAAAATAATTACATTATAAATATGTAGAACATTGATACAAATGTAATATGTTTAATATAATTGTGTGAAAATGTAACACTCTGCAAGCTTATTAAATCAGTTTCTATTTCATAATCGACCGAAATTGTGAGAAACCGTGCGCAAAATATTAATATAAGCGTGTATAAAATACTCCATCATTGCTACATAATAAATAATTTGTAGCGTTTCTTACTTCAAAAAATTTCGTTGCTGAAACATTTAAATGAAGAGAAAACAAGCACGAGCGGCTTTCTGCAAAATTTTTATTCGCGAAAACTTACGTTTTAGATTCGCTGAAAAATTTATGTGCAAAAGATACTTGAACGATGCATCGGCAAAGCTAGATTATCTGTTATAACGTATCGCACACTTGTAGCATACATGTACATACGTATCAGACGAGAAGTTTGACGAATCGTGAGGGCCATGTGATAAGCGCGGCTTACGTCGTATTACATATGGTTCCCGTACGTATGTATATATGTATAAGTTGGATAACTGGTACGTTCTCCGAAACGGTCGAGATTGCAATTCGTTTCGCACGAGCGGCCGCGCGATTTTCGAATCTTTCAATTTGCGCGCCTAGTTGGACAGCTTGTATCCTTTTTTCTTCCGCGGCGGCGTGCGCAGGACTTAGAATATTAAATAATGTCCTCGGGTCGATCGCTTTCACCCACCGCGTACGACACGCTTTGCAACACCGTGGCCAATCCGCGAGCGTTCGATTAGACCGCGATACGGTACATCGTGAGCGGTTGTCACTGCACGCAAGATGTAAAAGTAGATGTAACGGTCACCGCGTTTAATCCGTCCACGCGTGCACCACCGATACGTGTTATGTGTTTTTAACGAAAGCGACTGTTAAGCCGCGGTCAACGAACTCTCTCAAAAAGCCGGAAGTGCAACTTTCGTTCCTTGCGCGCTATCCGATCTTCTCGCGGGGTCACGCGCCGTTTTTCTCAAGTCTGGGGCTCTATACGGCGCGCCTTCGAGGCAGACATTAATACACGATCGATCACGATTAATACGATTTTCGGTTTCCCGTTGCCAACGCGCAGTTATCAGAATTGCAATCGTTTACGGCCGGCCGTAGCAATTTCGACCGCACTTCCTTCGGCGAATTCGGTACGTGTGCATGATTTGTGTGAGATCTGCCGGGAGAAAGTCCCAGCGAAAACAATGCACGATTCTTTTCTCTCCCCTTTTTCTCTCCGGGCGATTTAATGCGTGTAACGCGGGACAATAATTAAGGAGCTCACCGCGAAATACAATGCAACCGCAAGAATCGAACCAGCAGGCGCGTTCGTGGATGTTCACCTCTCGATCGTAAAAGCAAACTCGCGCAGTTTGCTCGTGGCGAACTTGGTCGTGAACCACCCGAAGCGAATTTTTACTTCAATGTTAGCAAAAACTGCTCAGCCATATACGACCCACACGTAACCCCGTACTCACAAGAAATCTAATTCATATTTAAACGCCCAGACCAATCATCGCTTCCACGCTTCCATTTATATATTACGTCATAAACTTTCGTTAAAAAAAATGATAAAAAGTCGAGGATACATTTATTGATATGTACAATATTACTTTGAGTAGGTATAATTTAATATATTTCTTTTATCGTGTCACGTAATGAGAGATCAGCCTGAGCAACAAAGGAAAACCGACCGTGCAAATTCATCTCAATCCTTCCACGACGAAGTAGCCCACGCGCCGCGCTCGTCTCCCTTTATCCCGATCTTTAATTTATCTCCCGCGGCTCTCGTAATAGCCGCTACGCCGCATGTCCTTGTCGCGAAGGATACGATTTATTGCACACCTTGCACACATCGACTGTGACGAAATGTTACCCGGTCAGTTTGCGTGCGCCCCTTACGTGTATGCGAGGCTCGTATAAATTTCTAAGCGTCCCGATACGCCGCCGTTTTCTATTAAGTCGATATCCTATATGATTATACGGTAACTAACGCTTATATCATGTTGTGCTTGTACCCAGACTGCTTTCGAAGGATTTTTTAACCGCGTACGTCAGGAATTCTTCTTGGAAATACGAAGGTGGATACGAACTAATAATGCCTTTCACAATAATGTGAAGAAAATGAAAATAAGACTTTATGATCGTATTCCCAGTTTTTAGAGAAATATAGAAAGAAATTATCTATAGACAATTTCATTAAAATTATGGAAAATGTACGTAGTAAAAAAAATTTTTTTTTAGAAAAAAAAAGATACTATTTTACTGCCACAGTTAAACATTTGCATAACAAAAATTGTAACAATTACTATTTTCCTTCATTTTTGTAGAAATAAAAATTATCTCATTGCACCTCGAATGAGTAATCCAATTAAATTAATAATTTCAATTAAAACCACATAATCGATTGACCCGTCAGCTTTTACAAATTGTATTTAATGCGTTTTACAGCACGCGCGCGTTGCTAAACGGCACATTAATGCCGTAAGAGAACAAGATTTTACGATTGTATGGATGCATTCAAATACACACACAAATATGTACATTGTGAGATATATGATCGAGATATGAAGATAACGAAGAACGTACGTTTCTCATGAAAGCGCATACGGTAAGTGGCAGATCCGGAACAGGTGTAGTCCGAATCAAGGTGTAGAGTGAGAACTTCAGAACATTACGCTTATGTCCTTATGTATAATATACATCCATTCTCACCACGCTATTAGATGTTATAGTATGACTATTATTATTAAATTTTCATGCGCGCCTATAATAATTTTACGACAGTAAAAGTATCATATTTAATAACACTAAAAATTTATAATGCCAACTATCCCAAAAAAATACTTTTTATTAATTATTACACGAAGGCTAAATCCGAGATAAATTTTATATGAAATCGAAACATATTAATAATTATATTTGTCTTTAAATTCCTATCATATAATATATTTCTATTTATACGTATGTTCGTAAAAATATAAAAAATATAAAAAAATCAAAGACTTTAATCTAGATCACATTTTAATACTAATATGTAAATAAAAGAAAGTCAGGACAAGTACGCTCTCCGATCTTTCCGGTATCTACTTGGTGATGTACATCGTCCATCACGGCTGCACAATTTAAAAGAAAAAAAAAAAAAGGCAAACGCAGCATGTCACCGTATATCCCGCCTGGCGATCTAGCGATAAGTAGACCGCGATATTTCATTTCGCATACTTTCACCGAAAAATCTCACTCTCATTGTCCTGACACCAATTTTTCGTCGCGGTGAGGTGTCGTTTAATAAACGACCGTGTCCGTCATATTTTAGTAGCCTCATCAATTGCTTTTCTTAAGAACAACTCACGAGGGATCCGTAAAGGTTACATTACATGCGTATAATCGCATTTATTTAAGAACACGAGGGTGGCTTTCTGGATACCGCTTTCAGATTTTATTATTTGGCATTTAAAACATATCGCAATAAAACAAGTTGTTACATCACGTTGTCGTTGATCTTATTTTTAACGGAATTATTACTTCGACGTTAAACTCCGGCGTTAAATAATTTTTGACACGATTATCTAGTAGATTCAATAAAAAAAAAAATTAGAGAAAGTGTAAGAACTTTCGCAGAAAAACTTTTACGTGCCATTGCAGTAACATTAATTATCTCACGTAAAACGCTCTACGTCATTTGCCACTGCATCAATCCTGCAATGGGTTAACGCGTTTCGATTGAGACGGATTACTCAGTGTAAATCAATACACACGATTCGAGATACATCAGATGCACCACTACGAATTAAGGATAAATTAACGATCCAGATCATGCCAGACAAACCGTATACGGTGTAAGTTCGCCGATCGACAAGTTTCTTCTCGTGCTTTTAGCATGTTAAGAGCTCTCGTGCGTAATTGCCAACAATTACGTCGCTGATACGTAAACTGCTGGTGACAAGTACAATGTACAATATTGAATGAGCTCTGTACGAACGACATTTACTTAAAACAAAAAAAAAAGAAAAAAAAAAGTCGATTAAGTTACCATAACAATGTACACACGTGTGTGCATGTGTGTAAATTTAAATTAATACGTGTATTTTTATTTGCAACTTTGCTCGCGTAAAAAATTTCTGGTCGTTTATTAATAACCATTATTGAATATGTAGAATAGTAATAATAATGAGAATGCCTGCACTAACATGCTAATGTTTGTGTAAATAACAAAATTTCTATAATAAACTGCACATATGCATATGAGAGTAGCAAATTAGATACGAACGATATAATTCTATCTTAAAAAATTGGTGTGACGCATAAATTAGCTGTTAATTATTACCGCTTAAAACCGACGCTGAATAGTTCTCTCTCGCTTGGCTTGCTTCACGCCAAGCGAGAGTCAACGTCGGCTCTCAAGTCGGCGATTTTGAGATTCTATTTAATTTTAATATTTTATTAATACGTCCAGGCAAAGACGGTCTTCGCGATTTTCGAGATCGAGGACGACCTGGTGGAAGTACCGTCTTTGTCTGGACATACTAATTATATATTACAATTAAATCGAACGAGAGTAACGAATAGATAGGCGCGGGGTGGTCGAGGGGAAGCGGGGAGGGACGGGGTGAGAGCGAGCGCGAGCCTACGTGCCGCGCGCTAGGTATATTCCCCCACCACTCCCACTCTCGCTCTGTCCTTCACTAGCGGTCGCGCAAAGCACACGTACATATCACGTACTCACGGCGACCGCGTGCTCGTGCCGAAATTAATACGTACTTCCGTCTAACAAAAATCCGCCCGGCACAAAAACTATCGTTTCCTTCCTATTTTCCGTGTGAGAGGAGTACGTGCGATACTCCGTGTGCGTAGATCACGTCTGATTTTCCATGTTAAGAAAGCACGTGTCGCAGTTGGTTCGTCGGTCGTTCCGTGAGTTTCGCGAAGCATTCGGGCGTAATTTTTTGGCTTTATTCTAAACGCGAGTGACGGACAGTAACGCGCGGAAGTAATGAACAATCGTCGCGATTGAAAAATCACGGGTCGGTATGTTCGCGAGTGTCCAGTGCGCGGAAGGATGACTCGACACGTGCTACCTGAGAGGAGGAGGAGGCCCAGGAAGGGTATCCTGCCCCGGCGGAGCAACCCCAAGGTAAGCATAAATTTTTCTTTGGAATAAAATGCTTTGAATGTGATATCTACAAAATAATTCTTTAATTTGTGTGTTTCAGATCAAGAGAAACTCCGCTGCTTCGCATCGTTTAATGAGAACTTAAAGTGCCGTGCGCCGATATCAGTCATCATACGAACCGTGGTCGGTTCGTCGGTCGTTTCGGGAGTGCCGCTAGTTTTCGGACGTTTATTTTTCGATTATTTTATTACGGAAGTGCGTTCGCGAGTTACTTGTGCGCGGAAGGATGGCTCGTCACGTCCCATCTGAGAGGATGAGCAGGCCCACCAGGAGGCATCCTGCATCGGCGGAGCAACTTTTAGGTAAGCATTAAATTCTCTAATAAAATCTTGATTAAAAGAAAACCTTTACTTTTTTTTTATTAATTTTTTAAACCAATGTACATGTCTACATTAATATATTTCTTTTTATGTTACAGTCACCGGCAGAAATCTACAACTCCGCTGACGCTCATGCAGATCGGTAAGCCAGTAACTTGTTTTCAGGATTTTCTTTTTCAGGTATCGAAAAATAACGCGCGCAAGTAATCAATAATTTTCGCGAATTAAAATCACGGTCGCGTTCGCGAGTGTCTTGTGCGCGGAAAGATGGCTCGTCACATCCCATCTGAGAGGAGGAGCAGGCCTCGGATAGGCATCCTGCATTGGCGGAGCAACTTTTAAGTAAGTATAAATTAAAGAAAAAAATCTTTTCTTTTTATAATTCTCATTAATTAACCGATATGTCTATATTAATAATTTCTTTTTTATGTTACAGTCACCAGCAGAACTCCGTTGATGCTTATGCAGATTGGTAGGTGGCATCATTTTTTTTTTGTTATTAGCAATCGGGTGGAATCTCTTAAAAAATAGCGCGTGTCTGGTTTTTACTAGTAATTAAAAAAAAATTGAAATATAGGTTTAAAATGTAACAATAAAAATACGTGCGTTTATTTCTGCTAAGTTAATCTTCAAATACGCGGATAATTCTACTCTGCCCTAATTGCCGTTCGTACCCTCGGCTACAATAACGTCGAAAAGATTTCTCAATCCCCAAGGCTCATAACGAGAAGATTGTAGGCCCTTAGTGAAAGGTGCGCTTCCTAGAAAATGTGTGAAGGGAAAGGTATGGTGTAATCGCGAAATTTTACCGAATGACTCTCTTGGATGTACCTAGCAGATATATTTTCTCTCGAAAAGAATGCCCGACTTAACGAATAACCAGGGAAAAAAAATTTAACGAAATAAGGTGCAACTTGAAATTTGTAAAATTACTTAAAGTAAAGGAATATATGTATCAAAAACGTTCAAATTTTTATCGAAATATCGCAATTGCTATTTTATTTTATGTTATATTCGCAATATTTTACGCAAAGAACATCTATGAAAAAGTTGCAACTATGAGAAAGTTATTACACGATGTCGAAAACAGAACGTATAGGCAGCGAAGTATATGTAGAAAACAACGTATGCAAAATTTCGATACCCTTCGCGTGCGTCGACTTTTCTACACGAAGAAGCAATTTCCTTCCCTACGGATTATTTTAATCTTACAACAACAATAACGGTAATCGTGTACCGTAACAAATACACGCCTGCCAATTCAAGTGCCGGTTGTAACCCGTCAGGAGAAATGTTGTCAGTTTACAATGCTTGTTAAACATTACCGTAATGTCAACGGAATTTTTTTTTTCTTATAAAAAGAGAGAACAGCGAAATATCCGGTAAATAAGTCGCGTGGTCGTATAATAAATCATATAATCTGATCATATTTGTTCCCCTTTCTAAATCTGAAGACTATTTTATGCTCTTCTGAAATAATATATATTTTCGAAGTCTTACGATTACTTTAATTTAATTTTGAAATAATTGCCAATCAATTCGGAAAATATAAAAACATATATTTCTCAAGAGCTTATTTAAGAATGTATCTGCTGGAATAATTTTTAAAATGTAAGGTTATAATTCTTGTCGATTTAAATATTTTCGGCTTTTTTAAATTTATTTCTCCGACAAGTATTTATCAGATAATGTGACAGCTTACTCAATGTATCAGTAAAATAATTTTGCGGATAGTAGAAAAAAAAAAAATTACTAATTTTGCTCACAGTAATTATGTAATACCAGTTAAACGCAACGACAGTTTGATATTAGATAGTAGAGATGTTTAATTTTCGCAATTTCGCAATTTCGTATTGCACATCTACAATTTTACATTCACGTGTGATCTAATTACCGAACGTTTTGACGCGTTTAAGTTATTAGAGCTAAATACTGCATTTATACAGATTGCTTTTATCTCTAAGAAAAATATAGTTTATTTCAAACGTCAATGTAACGAAAGGGAAGATTGCAACAGCCGGTTGATAAAGGTAAAACAGGTTCAAGTAATAATCGGACGAGTCGGCCTTGCAACAATATTAAATGCCGGAATTTGCAAATTACGTTCGAGAATTATTCAGTACAACCATCAACACGCGATATTATGATTCGGCACGCGGCATGCATATCGCATAACTATTACCGAAATTATAGCACGTAATTAGTATGCTTTGTTCACGCGATCTTGTACCGAGTACACGCCGTTATAAAGCCCTGACGTAAGAACTTTTACTTTTTTTTTTCGACTATTTCACGTTTTAGCTCGCATTGTGATTCTTGCGCAAGAGTAAGTACGTGATGTGTTAATTATGTGATGTGAGAGTTTCTTACAAAAATGCATACTTTTTAATGTCATTACTCTTAGGTTTTTTCAACAGAAAGTATTTTACACGATTTTAGAGTAACTCTTTCCAAATAACAAATGTTGCAACCGAAATCGTAATATAATGCAGCCTAGAACATTTGTATAATACCTTATCATGCATTACGATATCAAAAGAAGAAAGCATGTTACTAGAAAACACGTTTCATTACAAAATTGATTGCTAATAACAACAATCTTTTCCGTAAAAAAAACATATGCACTGCTGCTCGTGAAATGATCTAGTTTCGTGTGACGCAAATAACAACTCATATTTCTCGTTGATAAGATCTTATCAAATTAAACATGAAAATGTAATATTTGATCAATTTGATTTATAATTGGCTAGAAATTACACGAATGTACTGGTAAAAAATATTTGTATTAGTGCATTCAAATATTTGAACAATGAGATGCAAATAGAATTAAAGAAAAATATATTTTCGTAGAAACTCATACTTGCAAAGAGTTTTTATTAAAGGGAAAAATACCATTTGATTTATTAATTCAATATAATTAAATCATGCTTTTTTCGAGATATGCAGCTAGCGGAATTATAGTGACATTAAATCTCGCAAATTGAATACGGACCAACAATAATTTTTGCGACATATGTGAAAATACGTTTCTTAGCAACATGTAATCACGTGAAAGTGTTTTCCTACTGAGGGAATGTATAACGAAACACTATAATTTCAAAACTTTTGATCGTTACTTTCCTTTTTTTTCGCATTTTTCTTCTACTTTTTGTCAATTACCATATGATTTTCAATATCACGTAAAGTATCTTGCGACATAAACGATGGTTCAGAGACATTTAATTTTGCGTAGGCGAAACTTAACACATAGTTAATGTTTAACTTATATAATTTCCTGTTTATTAGATGACGAACTTTTTTTGCACGTAATATGTATTTAATGCGTAATTATATATTCAGATTACGCTTGTGACATATAAAATATTCAAGAATTATTTCCTTTGCCTTAATTAAAAGTTATCTTAACCACATATTTCGACAGATTAAATAACTTATCAATTCTGAATTTAAATTATATTAAAATGAAGTGCATTTAGAAATATATCTTTTCTAAACGATAATTTTATTTTTTTAATTGCAAAATATATCTTTTCATATATCAAATTTTGAAATTGCACCTTTTGTTCTAACAAGAGAGACGTATGATAATGTTTTAAGCTCAGGTCTGTTGTTAGTTTCTAACCGATATTACCATATGAAAGCTACTGTCTCATGCCATCAATAGCCAAGTACACCGAGTGAGTTATTTTCATGCACAGTAAAGTAATACGCGTCATAGAACACTGCAATGGAAATGTACGTGTTTAGACATTCCAGACAGACGAGTCTCAATATCTCTTGTCACGGCTTAATATACAATTGCAACTCAACCTTTGCAAATATACACGTGAGATAGCGTGTTATACATGTTACTCTTAGAAATAATTAAATTACATCTCTGGAGCTCGTAAACAGAATTATTTAGCGTACACTTGCTGATTATAATACGTAATTTTTAATAACAGTAATATATGCGTCATTAATTTTTTTTTTCTCTTTAATTGTATCACTGCCTTACTATATTTTTATTTATTTTGTGACCTTATTACTTTTGCACGTAATGTGTTGCTGGATTAAAAAGAAATTCTTCTGAAATGAATGAACCGTAGGATTTTTCATTAAGAGTCGATAAGTAGAGAAACTCCGTATAAAGTCAGACAATCGTTTTCACGGAAGTAGTACAATTAATGCGTGTTACGGCTAATGTAACTATTAAAGCATGCTATCGTAAGCAGAAGAGCAATAAGAGTGTATCAGAGTAAATCACGTATTACCTTATATCCTATATAACTTTACCGTTTACGTAACTCCTACATAACGCAATTATGCGTTTCAAAGTATTTTATAATCAATTGTCCTACTCAATATTGTATAATAAATTTATCGACATAAAAGTTCACCGAAAATTTAATAAAAATAAAATAAGTATAATTTTATATCGGAAACACGTAAAATTTTTGCAGATTTACACGTGCACGTAGTAAGTGCATAATAGATTAATTCATAAAATTTACCATGCCAATTAAATAAATTAATGAGACCGATTAATGTATTTTCAAATATGTAAGCTTCTAACATGTATGGAGAAAATTGGCCATGGTGATGGTTATTGTAAGTTTCAAGTAATAAATCTGTGTTTAAGTGCAACGGGCAACCTTTTACTAGTCATATATATCGGTCGAACGTTTATGTACTTGCTGTAGAACAGTCTAAGGATCAACACGCAGTATTCTGCCAGTGATTTATGTACCGAGGGGAAATCTTTCTCTCATCCACTGTGGTACGTCGCCTGTGGTTTAGCATACATAGCGAAAAGCACAACAGAGTTTCCTCACGCTTAAGAGTAACTTATGCGTGCAATGCAAAAGCACATTGTTTCGTGTAATGCAGCTTGCATTCGCGGATACTGCGTGCTTAAGTAGAATTATTTGTAGTCGAAATTGTTGTCGAATTTATGCAGCAAGGAAAGTCGTAACTTTCAGTACTTTTGTTAACATGAAAATCAATCTAAAAAGTCCACAAAAGTGACATAAGCACACTAAGTATTGTGCTAATTAATAAAAAAAAATTTGATAAAAATTACTGTACGATAATAAAACAGTTTATTATCGTAGAACGTTTTCATCATTAAAATAATATCAGTTTGCAATTTATAATCGTAGAACGATGTGTACAGTTGACTTTCCTGCTGGCATTTCCTGTGCAACTGCACAGACTGGAATTGTCGTGACATTTAGAAACTGGTTGAACCACTCGTATAATTTGCCAAATAATTTTATATACGTATTAATGCCAGTATAAATAGTCGAAAGTGTAACTGTTGATTCACGCGCCTCGAAAGAAAATTATATTTAAAGAGATTGGTATCGATATAATTCTATTGTCTCCCGTTTACGTTCCGTTTCGAGAGAAAAGTGCCTGCGTAATTACGTATCACGTGATACATTTTGCACGTGTCACGCGATATATTTCGTACGTTTTGCGCAAGAGTGAAATTCTTATAAAGAGTTGCTACGCGTTAAATTCATCGCGCAAGAGACACGTTACACTTGCAATGCTCACTTTATGTAACTGTTTTAACGCGCGCAGAAGAATTTCCCTCCTTAAATTAAAAGTAAACTTTCGTTAGCGCCTATAAGGCAAAATATTTAATGCATGCGCTTTATTCCGCAACAGCCATTTATATTTCCTCAAATAATCGACGCTTTATCACGAGTTCGCGTAAGTCGCTTAACGATTTATAACGACAATTTACATTTAATCGTCGGCGTGGTTTTTAGAATAACTGTTTGCGTAATAAATGGCGGACCATAAAAACTTTATCTAAGAAAGACGTTGCTGAATGCCTAAAATTTCTCAATTCATGAACTTAATCTTTTAATATACGGGCACGCACACACATGCACGTCCGCCTGCGCTTAAGTATATTTTTCTTTCGCTTTGCGATAAAGCTGGAAAATCTTTCGAAAGCCTGAGGATTTCTTTCTGAATAAAATTATCATCTCGAAGCAGCTTCATTGCATCCATCGCAACTGACACGGCCATTACCATATCTATCTTTCCTCTCAGATTCCTAGCAGATAATCGCATTAGCGGATCTTGTTTGTTTGTTACGTAATGCATACGATCTCGTTACTATCGTTGCCGTATTAGAACCAATGATATGTAAATAGATCAACGTACTTTTTATTCTTTTGAGGGAACTTTCACCGATATTCATTCCCAGACCGTACAGCACGTTACTTGGGGACCACGGTACTAAATCGCTTTTCCTACACCGTTCGAAAGCGATTCCGCTTTCTTTTTATATTGCCGTACGCAAGTACGTCGATTTCGCGATACGCGCTTTGAATGACAGAGCTGAATAATCATAACAATGATTAAACAATTTTATAAGTCATATGGCTTAGTAATTCTCCTAAAAGTCGTGATATAAAATATAAAATAGGCAGGCTACTAAATTATATTCTAACTGTATATAAATACAAAAAGAAAAAGGCATAAGGCACTACAAAAAATAACTCCATATGTAAATTAGTTACTTCTCGAGTTGAATTAAAAATGAAAGGAAAAAAAAAAAAGTATAAATTATATTCGCACGGAATTCGAGAGCCAATTTCCTCTTCTACTGCTAATTACTTTGGAACAATTTGTTTTTCTACGCGTGTCAAAGATTCTTGAATCTAGCTCGTGCAGGGAACTTATGCTGTAACATTCAACGTGCGCAAGAATGCACGTTTTTGCGATTTCTGCGAATGGTACAACCCATCCATTACGACCGGGAGCGCCGTTTAACTGTATATGCATCACTTTAATGCCGATTCGACTTTCAATTAACGCGTTGGTCCTGGCAATTGTGGAACAGAATCGTAAAAGAGAAATTAAGTACCGGATGAGTATGCGTTTCATGCCACCACGTTCCAAGGTTCAGGCACGCAATAAATCATTTCAAGTTCCGTTAACGGCGAGATCAAGGCCGTTTTATTCATTAGTCATTATAGACGCGTGTAGAATGTACTTTTCGAGGGTTTTGCAAAATATTTTTGAGCTAATATTAATAAAAGCACCGAAGGAATCTCAGACGACAAAAAATATGGCAATGCAAAATTTTATAATTATAAGTAAACCTCCAGTAAAATCAAAATAATTCTATATTATTATTTGGAGGACATAATCATTCGATTGCGTATTATATCCAGTAATTATATGCTGCAGTTACGCGCGATATAGTGATTGATTGCCTATGATAAGATCATATTAATATGTTATGACATCGCGGGATTACGAATTCGCTCGAGATATGTGGCGAGTCGCACTTGATCTAATATGCACTTGATGTGAGAAAAGGAATTTCGTATGCAATTACGATTGGCGTCCTGATATAGCTTCTCGATCTTAATTCAAAACAAAGGGGGTGCTATTATTAGAACGTAACGCTGTAGATGAAAGACTTTTACGTTATCTGACTTATTTTATCCGTCGTTGAAATGCGTACACTAACGTGTGGTCACATCGGCATCCGTTACCATTGCAGAAAACGCGACGTAAGATTGCATCAACGCGAAATGTTTTTTTAAAGAAACGATTGCGTATCTCAAGGCAAAATATTTTACAAAACAAATAATTAAGACAAATTAACTGTAAGAACGTTGGTGTTTAAAAAAAAAAAAAAAAATAGTTCAAAGAGTGACTTGTAATTTCATTTACATCTGATATTTTTACATACACTAAATCATTATGTCGTAATATGCTAATGGTATAAAGAACATGTTCATTACTTTCAACGTTTTTATCCTTTCTACATGAGTCTACTTTCTACTCAGAAAGATAATGCAATTGCTTCGTCGTGTAAAAAAAAAGCGTACCGAACGATCTTTGCACCAAACGATAATGGTTGCAGCGAACATTCCGCTATAAATAATCCGATACGATTGTGCATCTCTCGGGGCTACTACTTTATCTTCGGGATTTCGCCAAAGTGCAGGATGCATCGATCGCGTCGCGGAAAGCATGAGATTTATTCGTAAGCAAATCCCGCGAGCAAACGGAATCGATTCTCATAAATAAACGCGAAGGTGGACCGAGCGTTTACTTTCCTTTCTAGAGTAGAGCGCGAAGGCGTACAGTAACCGTTTCAATTGCAATTCTTCGTCGGCGGGAACGGCCCCGGCTATAGAAAATGGTACTCGCTTTATAGCCCACCTTCCTCTTGTCGGTCGGTTCCTCGAAATTCGCGGCCGTTACTTTCCCTCGCGAGACGGGAACGATTGACTACAGTTAATTGGTGACGACTCCGGGCTACGAAAGCCACACGAATCCCGAAGAAGGAAACATAAAAAGAACGAAGTGAAGTAAATTTTGAATAACCGAAAGGATTAGAAAAAAAAAAATCTTATCGGTATAAGATTTTAATATATTTTAAAATAATGCAAGCTTGCTATTTTTACGCACATAAAGAGATAATTTTCCGAAATATATAAGACTCAGCTAAATTCTTTTTTTTTTTTTTTTAAGCAAGAAATACGTTTTAGTTAACCGAGACGTAATCGGTGCTCAATGAGTGTAGCAGAAAGCGTCACTTCATTAATCTCGTTATCCTTTAATACTAAATAAAAACCCACAATACTATACATATAAAAGTAAAAATAAAATAGTGGTAAGTTCAAGCTGCTAAATCGAGTTATTGACAGACAGGTTCTTGCAGAAAAGAAAATACTGATACGAAATGGCTATTGATATTTTTAACCGTTAAAATTTGCATGATTGTCGCGGTCAATCGATCATTAATCAAACGACATCGCCACATGAATATTCGCGTATAGATCTCATTAGTCTCATTATTCTTACGATGCGCGGAAGGCCGATGATATGAGCAAGATGAGGAACAATACCTCAGAAACGAATGATAGAAAGCCGGAATCGCGTAAAACAATGCCTTGTTGTGTAGTGTATCAAGACCTGCCGGTGACAAAGCATCTTTTTCCAAGCTTTCTCGTATGCCTAATACATCCGTATGTACATTCGGTTCTCTCATGTACTTGCGTTACATATACCCGTGTAAATACCTGCAGCAGCCATGCGTGTCTCGTTTTATCTGCACGATATGTTGCGTAATATCTACATAACCGATTTGCTTGAATAAATCCGATTCGATTAAAATCATTAATTCACGCAAACGTCAATGTTTGTAATAAAATACAATAAGAACAGAGATAATTAGTAACGTTTTTAATCTCATGCTTTCCCTTCCCCCGTTGCAATGTTGAGTTAATAAGCCCTCGCAACCGAATTTCTTTTAAAAAATATTGATAAAGAGAAAAATGTGAGAGTAACTTGAGAACAAGGTCGTCCGCGTGTCGATCGAGAAATCGAGGAGTTCAGTTTATTAGCTCAGAACCGGAAGCGCCGTTCTCTTACCGCGAGGAAAAGAAGAGTGCAGCGCAGGAGAAAAGAGTATCGTAGTTCGAAGTGTGCGTACATTGAGATACGCGTCGAAACGCATTGTGCGCCTCGAAAATGAAAATAGATACTCGGCTTGCACACTTCGCAGAAGATTTCGCGAAAGTGTCCCGTGAAGTGAAACTTCATTAGCAATCCGGTAACATTGAGATTAGATTGCGCCTATAATCAGATAATTCTGCATTAGAAATGCTTTTGTTAAGTTCCGGATCCGTCCATAACGAAAGCAGAGCGGAGAGAATTTAATCAACTCGGGTTAAATGCCAATCTATATCGAACGATTTTTTTCAATTTAGAGTCCCTCGCAAACTGAATTAAATATCCACGCGAAACGCACTCGATCGAAATGTAAACCTTACTTTTCTACGTCGGATTTTCTTTGAGAAAAGTATGTTTAAGAAATATCGATACATGCACACGACCGTAATCACCGGAAATGCATTGAAATGAAATCGCAAATGCATACATATATAATGTACTGTTGATTCAGTACGTTCGAATGTAAAGAGATCTCCTGAAGTGGCGGCGATTGTCTGCCGCTCCTTGATTTTTTTATCCTTGTCCGAGATGACGACGGAAGGTCCGTGCCGTTCTCTCGTGAAACGGCCGCGAGGAAATGACGGCAAGTGATATTTAAAGAGAAAGAGACTAGTGTTTCGCTCTTCGGTGACCTCAAAAAAAAATCTAAATTCACAACAATGCACGTTTGACGTCGGGTCGAAGTTAAACGAGAAGGTCCGCGATTAATCAGATTGTGGCCCGTTTCGTATTGGCTACGCCTAAACGTCTGTACGAATCAGACATTTCGTAAAAATGGTCAGGAGTAATGCGATTAATATCAGCTATTGTTAGTTGATCTCACGTAAGGGTAGAATATCCGGGTCGACTTCAGTGGTTGCGTGCCAAACTTTCGATACCGATCAATCTGTCTGCCGTTGCACGAAGCACGCCTGTTACACGCATATTATGTACTCGTTGACAAGATACTATAAACTGACGTGTGTCACTTTGTTTTAAATGTCAACGTCGTCGAAAAAAAAAAAAAATTCACGCACGCGTACACCAAGTTTCACACGAGGCTTATTTCACGAAGTTACGTTATAAATTGTTAAAATCTATTATTCCTTTATTACATATTATATGGATTTATTACATACTATATGGATATGTTTCAATACATTGTACAAGAGAAATTTCACATACGGAACTTGGCAACGAATTAAATGTTCTATTATAGAAAGCGAAAAATCTCGGTGAAAACGTAATATACGTATAATGACGATTCAATTTATTAATCGCAGAAAGGTTATCGATACAAAATGATTTAGTCTCGATATCCGACTTGTGCCGAAGGGGTCATTACGAGAAAAAGTCGATTCAGCCGGCTGATACTAAACGAAGAAATACGAGTCAAGTGTTTCATTTAATATGATCTCGAACGGTAATAACGAAAGGGCGTATAAATCGCCGCTGCGTTCACCCGCTGTTTTCGCGATTGACGTTACACGCAATCTACGTTTTTTTTTACGTGTCGCGATAATTATTTCGCAGCGCGTTCCCGCCGATCCCTCCGTGAGCGTCGTCTATTTACCACATTCGGATATCTTTCGCGGCGATACTAATGATCGCGGCTAATTACGTACGTGATGCCGGGCAGTGGCCCCTTTAACGAACGGAGCAATAAGACAATTCGCGAGACTTCGCGCAGGTTTAACTGTTCCTACCATACGTGGATTCGCCATTAAGTCTTTCGTCATTCAAAAACAATGATATATATTCTCTCACTGCGCGTTTCATCTTAAGTTTATATCTAATCTTTATCTCACGTCGGCGTTAAGTGGATGAGAGAATGACTCTGGGAGAAAAGTTAAAAAGAGTATGATATCTCAATGACGCGTTGTATCAATATCTTATTCTAATTTTCTAGAAAAGATCAATCTTCCTTTTCTCGCAGCGAGCAAGATTTTTCGCAACGGTACGGCAAACTTTCATTAATTATTAACAGATGTAGCGATTATTCGTTACGGCCGGTTAGAAATTTAATACATACGGATTTCAAGATAACGTTACAATGATAAAATATATTTGCAACGTTTACGAAACATGCAAATGTCATGTCATTTGTTATCGCTCTTTTTTTTTCTCGCGATTATTGATTACTTTAGAAATCTAGATCGAAATTTACGGACAGCGTGATGTATTACGTAGGACGTAATGTGTTCTCCAGTTTCGTACATTTATTCTTGCAACGTATAACGCGATTATTAATTATATCGCAGCTCGACTTTGTTTCAAAGAAATTAGTTGCAGAATGTATAACTTGGTGTGCCCGATAAGCTAACAAAACTCTGCGTATAAATGTAAATGCTGACAAATACTGATGAAATGATCTCTAAGCTTAATATATAGAAATCGTTAATAACTTGTTACAACTATTACGCTCACGTAGTTTTAATATAAGAGAATGTCGCAATCTTTTCATATTAAAAATGTAAATTTTTTTCATGTTTTCTTTTTAAAAGTGCCAGCTTATCGCGTAATGTTGAAACACGAGATTCATTATCGTTACTCGTTACTTGGCAGGTATTGCGGAGACTTGTTAGTTGTTGAATATGTAAAATAAGTAATAATGTCATTATATATATATATCGCTTTTCCTCTCACTAAGATGTTAAATTATATATTACGAGACCTTGTCTCGGACAACACCCAGTCGTCGTTTCGTAAAATATAACAAGATCGCTCTCTTCCAAGCACATTGTACCGAGCGTGCAAGTCAATGGCTATTTGCATTCGCGATTCAAGGCCAACTAAAAGAGAAATTCGCGAGAATAATTTCTAAACAACTGTTACAATGCTAGCGTAAATATACAGGAAAGATGCGGCAAAGAACGTGTCACACAATAGATCCTTCTTACGCGTGGATCATGAGAGAATGAATCATTAAAGAACTAATGAATGCACAATCAATTATTTCAAAAATAATGATCCGAGTGATTAGAGACTTCACTCGGTAATGACTAATTAGCGGAAAATTTCATTGTCAACGAAATCATTGTCGGAATACTTAGAAAATTGAGAACGTGATTCATATAAGTGTTATACATATGTTAAAACAATAAAAGTATAGGCATCATTATCAAGCAGTTTTGCAATTAATTCTTAAAAAAAAAAATTTCATAAAAAAAATTTTTTATTAAAAAATTAATATTTACTGTTAGGTATTTAATGTTTTTAAAGGAAAATTCTATTTCAATATAAGATGGTTATTGCGAATACTTGCAACCTTCATTCCACTACGCGGCAATCAGTAGGAATGCGCTCGAACTATTGCGTCAATTTAAATTGAAACTAGGTCACGCCGCGACGTTAGAACGATCAGAAAACTGAAAATCCCTTCTCGTCGATTTGCCATCGTTATCGTTCAACGTAATTCGCGACTCGCAATTTTGAATAAATAAATATGTCGCATTGTGCAACCAACTGCCAGAGTAAAATTAGTTAATTGCTAATTGTGCACCGTGTCTGATTAATCGGCAATTCAAATGCTCTCCGACCGGCTTATTGTGCAGATAAATCTGATTCATGATTCTGGAATTGTTAATTCTCCATGGCGCCCGAAATAGTTCGTAACGCACTGAATTATGGCACATATGCGATAGTGTAATTAACGTAATTGATACATTATATTTTAGCTGTGCAAAGGTATAGACGTCTGTCAGCAAATTCTTCAATAATTAATAATGCATTACATTTAACCTTTCACTTCGAGGGCTTTCAATCTTGTGAAGACATGTTTCACATTTATGTTACTCAAACCTATAATTTTAAACTTTATCAATCTTGTTAACTTAATTAAGGAATAAATTTTGAATCATGCGGTTATCAATAAAATAGAAATTGTAAGATATAATTATTAAAAATTTTGTGATACTCTTCTTCATATAAAAAAAAAGCCGTTGTTAACATATTTCGTAAACCAATGATGATTTACGTGATATTTTCTTGTGAATAACGGATATCTATTATAGTAGATTGCAACGAGAAAGAAATTCGATCGAACTGCACGGTTATTACAAGAATTAACGAGCCTCACGAGTGCCCGTAGGACCTACGTCGAAATTAACTAGTTGTTGAATGCAACCTACACAATGTTCACAAGCTATTTATTAAGAAATTATTTTTCTCGCGTCGTGCCTATGACATTATCACATTATCACATTCTGATTATAACAGCAAACCTACTAAGAAGCAATTTAGACAAAAAAACTTCGAGTAATATATTTTTTAATGACGCATATATTATTTTATATAAATAAAAGTTGCGTGCACAGAGACATATAAGCATTTCAAGCTTTTAAAAATAAGATTTTATATTCTTTGTAACTCGTGAAAGTGCAGTACATGCATAACTATTGTTTAGTAACATCTATTCATCTTTTTATAATGTTATTTCATTGAAATTATACGAATGTTTAGAATAGAATCTTCGTAATAATTCCGGCAAAGTCTCACAATCTTCGTCCTCCACATTATGACATGTCTTACACTCTTGTGTAACGATACGTAATCATGCATGTCATAGAGAGTTATTAGCTCTGATTCTGTTCAAGCATTGTTTTTATTTATATAAAATCCTACCTTGAGAAAGCTATTTTTACGCAAGATATAGAAATAAACGAATGTGGAAATTCACACTTTGCATATTGCAAGTAAATAAAACGTTTGTTCATTGTAGCCAGCATTGGGAGCGAAAGGGTGTGTCTTAGAAAGACCTATTATGATATATATATATATGAATCTATATACATCACAAACGATGAAAGAAACGGGAAAGCCGTACAGGTGCTAATTAAAAAGATTTACGAGCGTCAAGAGCATTAATAAAGTTATAATTGGAGTATATCTAGTACGGTAGTACGTGGTGGTCGAAAGAGATCATGCTGATATCGCGATGCACGCGACGTGTCTCAACCGATTACACAACGAATCGTCTGCCTCGTACAACGTAGAGAAAATTCACGATAGTCTCTTTTTCCCGGTTTAATCATTCACTGAGAAAGCTCGACGCTTGGTTATCGAACTTTCACGATCAATTCACGTCTGCTTAGCCAAATTGCATGTTTTGTATTTCCCCGCGATACGTATATGTAATGCAAAGTTATATACCATATAATGACGACTTTAGTCGAGGAAGTGGAAACCAATTTCCCAAGCTTAAACGTCCACTATTCGCCATAATTGAAATTATTGTCCCACTCTCTAGATTCTAATTGAACTTTCTTGATAGCTGTCGCATCACATCAACAACGTAATATTGAATTCTGATAAACGGCATCATTGATTAAGTCATTTCGCCTTTAAACGCGTAAGAGGAATCGAATATTTTATAATCTCGAATTTCTTTGTACGTAAGAAAAAGGATGTTATGAGAAAGTAGACGAAACAATATATTTATTATGACTTTACGTTCAATCATAATGTTTTTGCATCTACCCGTTGCCTTTTTTAAAGAGTTATCACGATTTAATTAAGATGAATAAACCTCACACAATATCCGTATTATCTTTCAAAATCTCTCCTGTGCGATCAATCTCTCTACTTATCTAAATAATCATTCTTTGTACGTTTCACAAAAAAAGAAAAAAAAAAGTCTTTCTAAACGGAGAACGCCCAACTTTCGCAGCAAATCGTGCAAGAAATTCTGTATTGTAACAATGGGAATGCGTGCCGATTGGAATGTATTCTGTGCTAAGACTTCTCTTTGCAATGCTCTCACAGTTGCGCTCTCACAATTAATATATCAACAGGTGTTTTACGATTTTGCCTATATAATCGCTAAGATATAGATAATGCAAAAACAAAGTACAGTGGATACCACTTTGTATCATAATGATACATTAATTCAAAGTTATATAAAAATCCTTAAATCTGATGACACAATCAGCATTGCTGTTTACTTTGATTTTAACGTTCTAATGAGCATTTTACTAACAAACAGTTCTGTGAACTCCCCTATTAGTCATTAGTATCTGTTACGAGTGTCTCACGCGTTTATCTTTGAGTTTGACGCTGTAATTAACGTTTTACTAACAAATGGTCCTGCAAGCATCTGAGTTACTCATTTGCATCTGTTACAAATGTCTCTCCCACGTAAAGTTGATGCGAAATGTGCGATGTAGCACGCGATTATTTTACGAGTCGACAATGAAAACAAGCACATGTTGCTAATTGCTCGCACGATTTTTTTTCGAACGATTAAAGGAATACACCGGGGGCCAGGCTCGTTTGATAATTAATCAGAATAACAGTTGTCACTGCCAATCGGTAAATTTGCAATGTAATATAGACAAGCGCGATTTAATATTTAAGCCATTGTATCATAAAAAATGCATACAAAAATTAAAAAAATAACATTTTTATAGGCCATGAATGTTTTAAATTGGAAAACTTATCTTTACAAAATATAACATGTGCTTGTTACATTTAAAAAATATATATAGTATTATACTGTATTATATTAAAAAGTTTTATGTAATTGTTTAAAAACGCCACAGATCGTTATGTGGACGTACATGTTTAAATAGTAAAAAAAATTAAAAATAAATATATAAAATTAATAACTGATACTGCATCTTGTGCTTAAAACGTGTACTGAAATCGAAACGAAACGAAATCACCGTTACGCCGCATTCTCGGCATTGAAGTAATTTGTACCGCGCCTAATCAGGATGGGTGTGGCTCTTGTGACGTATTTAATGAACTATACAGCATGCTCGTTATTGTACCTATATATTTATATCGATTTACAGCAAATCGAAAACGAAACGAAAAAAAATAGCACGCAATGTTTTTCAAAAATCTAAATGTCTATTTGTTACTTTGCCGATTTTCAAACAAATGTGTCTAACGTAAGATTTTCAGAACACGTTATTAAAAATTTAAATATACCCTCATATAATATATTGCCTGATAAAAAAATGGATTTTTGTTTTATTTAAAAAAGTATTTTAAAACGAAAAAAAAGTTAAGCATTAAAATTAAATTTAAAACTTGAAACTAAATGAGTCATCTACAAGCAATAATTAAATTTTAACATAGTTTACTTTGCGTAGTGCATCCTGTATTTATAAACATGAAATGCATTATTCCATACCTATATGCATTAGCCCTCTATTAAATAAGTTATTCAAGTTAATAATTAATTTTACTCCGCGCTGAATTTACGCGAATCGGTTAACATTAATATTATTTTATATTGTAGAATTGTTTTATTATCTCAAATTAAAAAACGAAATTGTAATTATTATTTGTCCACTTACAAAGCACCACTTTTCATGTTATTGTAAAAAAAATTTATAACTCACCGATTTGATGCGCAGCGGCGGAGTTACAGCAACGTAGATACGGCAATACTGAAATATTAAAATTAAACATATTAATTGTAAAAGCCTTTCAAAATAATATCATTTATATAAAATTTAAAATTTATTAAAAATAAACTTCTAAACGATTTTAATTGACTCTTTTTAATTAAACAATAAAATTAAAGTTACTTATTATTTTGACAAAACTTCTAATCAACTAGATTTTTCACAAATGTAAAATAGCATTTCATTATTATTTATTAAATTTATTTTAAGATTTATTAAAAGAAAAAAATTATCAACATACATTGCAAAATATTATAAATTTAAAACAAATAAAAAATATTACTCACCGAAACGTTGCTCCGCCGAAACATGATGCCTCTGCCAAGGCTTCCTCCTCCTCTCAGTTTTCGATATGAGCCTTCCTTCGGTCCACTGATCACTTGCGAAAAACCCAGCGAACAAATTAAAGTCGGCGACAATGATAAGTCTGCTTCTTCTCCAGGTCCCTACTGAAAAGCACAGAAAATATTTCACTTAGTTAACATTCTCAGAAAGTTATTCGCTTCGTACACATTTTTCGCGTAAAAAATACACAACGCGTAATCGAAACTCGTTAGCTACGTCGTCAAGCGCGCGAGAAGATCACGGAAAATATGCAGGTGAGTTATATCCATTGTCAAAGTTACCGTAAACGTTGTACACTTGCCTGCTCAGTCGCCGGTGAGAGAATGAGAGAGAGAACAACGAGAAAAGTAGGTCACCAGTCAGCTGACGCACCAGTAAAATATATTTCGACTCTCCTTACACTCCACCTCATCTAACTCTGCCAAGCAACCAGCTATGTGACCGAATAGCATCCACGTAAAACACTGAACACGCGAAAAGATCACGGAAAATACGCGCGCGAGTTATATCCACCGTCAAGATTACCGTGGACGTTGCACATCTGCCTGCTCAGTCGCCGGTGAGAGCATGAGAGAGACAGAACAACGAGAAAAGTAGGTCACCAGTCAGCTGACTGGTGACCTATTTTTATCGTTATTCTTTTTCTCTTATGCTCTCACTGCTGGTGACTGAGCAGGCATGTACAACGTATACTGGTAACTTACATTTTGACTCTCCCTACACACCACCTCATCAAACAAACGTTGCCTAGCAACCAGCTATGTGACCGAACAGCACACACGTAAAACATTGAGCGCGCGAGCACGGCGTCACCCGCTCTAGCGACATCTGCTTGTCGACCGTAACATCGTCCATTACTTGTCGCCCGTTACACCCCGACACAGAGTTACATAAAAGTATTTCACTTACTTTTCAAGAACGAAGGGTAACCGGATGTACTCTCCGCATTCCGAGGCCATGGGTAGAAGATGATTTATGCCCGGGGTGTATCGTCATTCGAGTCCTCGAGCGCGCACGGCGACACCTGACTCTTTTTATGCACATCACTCCTATAAAAAAATTTACAGTCCAAATAATTTGTCGAATATCGATCGGTTTCGTCATTAATTAGCAAATAACATATATGTATAATTCAGGTTTAAATGAGTATTATATAACTTATGCTTTTTTATAATTAATTATATATAAATTATATATTAATATATAACTTACGCTGCAAGAAGAAATAATGATCGTAGATGCTCTGTCCATACAGGAAATAAATCGGGGAAGGTAATCTGCACCAGATATATCGTCTTTCAGGAAACATTTGCGGAACTTCCAACACAAGCGGAGCACCTGCTGGCTACATCCTCTCTCGTTAGCTTCCAAAAAGGGACTGGTAAGAACATGGATGTGCTCGCACAACCAGAACTACAGCGCCTCCACACGGATGCGCTGTCTGCATTTGCAAGTTGCGCCGCGTTCGCCGACAATTATTACACGCTCAACGACTTTAATCGCTACGAAATTTAACATGTATACGCCGAATATTATATTAAATATTAATTAGATGTTAAAGTTAATGCATGTGTAACAGAGAGATACGTCGATTTCACGCATTTTTCATTGCAAGACAGGGCTAATGCCTTGTTACTGAATCCGGAGCGCTGATTGGTTGCAGGTTGCTTAGGCGGATTCGTATATAAGGTGGCGCATCTCACGATTAAGTCACACTTCGCATGAAGACTTCATGGAGTCAACATCTCTTACTGCAGAAGCAGTTTTTTTAAGAATAGCCGCTTTTAATATGAAAATATAATTACTTGACACAGCGAGAGAATAAAAGAATTAAAAATAATTCTATATTTTACAGAAACAAGTATATGCATAAATCATATTTAAAAAACCAAATTTAGTTAATAAAATAATTCTTTAAATTAATGTTTATTGTAACATCGCGTATCTTTATTTAAAATTGTTATTTCGAAAACGATCAGTGACTGTTTAGAATGCAGTCGGCTGAGACTACCGGTTGAATCCTTGTAAGGATGACGCCAATTAAACCGCATTGCACGCATGGCGAGACTTGATATTGCGTGTTCGAGAAACAACAACACATAGAAGATTCCCTTGAGCTTCAAGTTCAGGGCGCGCGTCTCTCGACGTTATAGCTTAGATTGGCGAGAGATGTTTGCATCATCGAGTCTTCACCACGAAGGAATTACGGACATTGCTACGAGCAAGCCGGTTGCATCATTGAGGATCGTTGTACCTCGCGAGCCGTCCTCGGATCGAGCAAGATCATGGATCGTCCTCGAGACGAGCGCGCAATCTCCACGACTCTTCCGCAGTTCATTCAACGTCTCTGAGTCATTTGCGGATTGTAGTTCCACGTGCTTGGAAATCAAATCGTAGAATGTTAAAGATTAATTTTTACGGGACAATATTTTTACGGGAAATCAGTATAAATTGATTTAAATTTTATTTTTCTATAAAGCTGTTAGTTATCATTAAATTAAAGCCAACATATATTTTTATATAAGTTTTAATTATCTTATTTATATTTTTTTAAATTATTAAATTTATTATTTGATTGGATCTCGAAGTGTCGTAGTTCGTTGACATTAAGAAAAAATTGGGGGCAGTTAATCAATTAAAACGCACTGACAAGTACGTATCACCTGTCTAATCGCGAAGTGTCAATATTTCGCAAAAGACTCCCTGCAAAGGCTCGTTCGCTCATGTTCGCCTCACGCCGCCTAATGGCTACTTGCACGATATATCGACGCGATATATACCAGGCCGCTGGCATTGATCGCTAGATATTTCATAATCTATGAGCACGGGCCTGTTATTTTCTTGCTCCTGTAGTAATTAGATTCCGCGACTGCAAACCGCCCATCCGAGCCCAATCGTTCCGGTAGGGTGATGATAAGCCGAAAGGGAAACCGTTGATAAGTACCTGCTTATTTCTCGTGCCTATTTTCCGCACAATTATTCGTCTTTTTTTCATTTTAAACGGCCGTTTTGAAACTTAAAGAGCATGCATGCACGATCAAAAAGTCAAGAATGTACAGTGTTGAATGCAATCGCCATAAATCACGCGCTCGCAAATCAAAATGCAGCAGTTTAAAAACGAACGCGAATACAGGGTATTTAATTATGAGTTGCAAAGTGTTAAATAAAATATATGTATATAACAAGTATCGCACTAATAATTAAGCAGAGCACTATTGTCATTTTGCATAATGATAATACGACGCGAATATACTTTCCGCAGCTTATTATACGAGGATACTTATTCTCTTTAGACGATTACTATCGAAATCGTTTCTCGCAACACAATACACAATAAATGAGATACGTGCATACACGCGATAGATATGCATATACGTATGCCGCCAAGAAACGACGATGGAGTTGATCTCTCGTAACGGATTCCAAGGATTAAATTAATTCGTTTCCAATTAGATGGTCCCCGGCGCGAATTATGCGAAGGTAGGCAAAGCGTGGATCCCGTAGTATGCAATATTTTAATTATGCGCCGATGCGTGGGACGAATCGCGCCTGACGCAACGGAGAAACTAACGCGATAAAACCGCTGTAATTTTCCAGGTTGAGCACAGAGGCTGCTGTCGACGCCTCCACTTTTATTTATTGCACGCCGTTGATTAATGCGGAATCGAGGCACACATTCGCGCCGTACGATAAATTCTCCGTTTGCAATGATAATAAAGGCGCGATATGCCGCGCTATCTGTTCGTCAATCGAATCTAATGCAACAGAGTCAATGTAGTCGGTCTTAATTACAAGCAGGATGGGAAATAGTATTTTATTACTGTTCTTGTTGATGTGCGAAATTTAAGCTCCTTAACACATCGGGTTTCGTATGCAAGGTAATTTAATAGATTTTCGTAATGAGAACTATTTGACGACACAAAAATTCGTATGAAGATAACGTACCTATGTCGCACGTATTTTGCAAAAATTTAATTTGCAGATACGCTTGTAAGACATGCTATTAAAACGATTACATAGTCCAACTAGCGTCATGTGCAAGTAGCGTTTCAAAAAACTTTCATTAACCATCGAGCGAATATCTAATGAATTATTTAGAACCGTAAATTTGTACATTTCTATACGCATTTCTGGGAATAGAGCTGCTTACGAAAAGGAGTCGCGGAATCTTGTTTTATATTTCTTTTCTTCTTTTTTGTGTGCTGCTTTTTATAACGTTGCAATTTTTTTTATCGATTTAATGCATTTCATGCAATTTAATATCGAATACCGTTACTTTAGTTAATGCAAATTATAAACGTAATTATTGCTGCATGGAATGCAGTGTTGTAAAAGTGTTATTGTGTCAGTTTATGATCGCATTAACCCCATGGTTCAATGGAAAAGATTAATCATAGCTCAGCTAATTAAATCTCTTTGGAAACATTTTCAGTGCGTAACGGCAATACTTTTGGCAGTAAAGGGAGATTTAATATTCATACTAAAAATTACGTGTTATAAACGAAATTTCAAGCATGCGAAGCTGCCATTTAATTAGACTTGAACATTCTTGAGGAAGTTATTAAATGATAAAACTATAACTTATGTTTGCACGGAAAAAAAGAAAAAATTAAATGTTATTCTGGAAATTTACCAAAACGTGAGTGTGCACGTACACAAATTTTTTTTTATTTTTTCTGCCAAGATTATCTGCAATATTTATTAACATACGCAAATGTCTTAAAAAGTATTCTGCGTTAACTATCTTTTGCATAATAACACATACGATATAAATGCGTGGGCTCTCGCCGATATTCGCTTATAGAGCAGCAACGTGGATATCTATGCCATTATAGAGCCGTGCGTGTAACCGCGGAGAAAGTTCGGCGTGCGGCTGCCGGAGCATAATGCAATCGACGTTAATGCGCACTAAAAATGGATCGTGTTTATTAACATTGCCTCCTTGCGGATACGCTGCCGCGTACTTGTCCGGATCTATCGGAATGAAAGGAATTGCCGCGGACGAATGATCAGATACCGGCAGGAAATAACGCCCCAACGTTAACGCGAAATTTGTCGGAAACAAATAATAATTTTATCTCTGATCGATGCCGGGGATTGGCCGCGCAGCCTTTGATTCTTCCGTTCGGCAAACGATAGATGAAATTGTTAAGCAGCGAGCAGGAAATTAAAGTCCCGTTTATTGCGCCGCCGCTTGCCGTTCGAAAGTGCACGCTGTATTTTCGCTGTAACTTTGGGTTCGTGGGTGTCCATTTGGAATAACGAGAGAGAAAGTCAGATGATACAAAATAACATATCAACATTAAATATGTGTTAAACATAAATCTCGGCGCGGATCGATAACGCATGCCAGAACGTGTTACATTAATTGTATGACATTGAATTAATTTATCTGATCCGTACGTTCTTGACGTGCCTGTAACAATATTAAAATCCACGCAACAATTATCTAAATTGCATTGTTCACATGTACCGCGGATATTATTGCAAAAGCGATTATAGCCCTGTGCATATCTTTTTGTGCCTTTAAAAAGTTTACATAGCCGATATAACGTAATGCAAAAAATAATAATTGCATGTTGAACTTACGTATTCTTACTACATGTTTTTATCGAGTATACATGCAACAATTATTTAAAATTACTTAAATTATTTTAAGTCAAAGGTTTTGTGGCTGTATTAAATTTACCAACATGTTTCACCGAGAAATACTTAACATTAAATACTCTTGTGTCTTTAATTGCTGGAGCATATTTAAGTGTACAAAAATCCACGTTGCTTTTTCCGTTCTTTTTTTTTTTTGCCCCGGGAATAAAAATAGAATTTGGAACAGGAATTCGCATTTGCTTGAGAAAACCGCATATCCGTTCATGTTATAAAGAAATAAGAAGCATGTCAAAGTGATATTTTTAACGGCAATTTTCACACGGTAGTAGCTACGTTCGATAGTTATATACGTAATCATGCACAATATATTTCCCGGCATCATGCCATTTCATGGTTCGAAACCATTCAACAGCTGGCGTACAAGATTCATTAATCTTGCTACGTGATCTACCGATTCTGATTGATCAAGAACGTTGATGTAACTAAAACGTTTGTAAGCTTGCCGGAAAAAGACGACAATTTATCATCGCGTAATAGATCCCATTATTATAACTTTACGCTAGCTTGATTTCATGCGCAACATGTGTCCTCTCCTATCTAACAGTCTGACGATGAAATTAATTAATAATTTTAATTTAAAAATCACTGGCACAAACAAAACATTTTTTTTTCAATTAATTAAAATTTTAAAGGATGGCGAAAATGCGATTTTAAAACGTAAACTTGGCAGAAAAAAATATTTTACAGCTTTATAAGTTATTTATGTTACACTGTTGATTAATCTAAATTTAGTATTTCATAAATAATTAATTTTAAGCAAGTAATAAAACTTTAAAAGTGTAAGTTCAATAATTTGTGCTAGATTTCTAATGAAACTTTACTTGCATGTCTTTTCATTATCGATTATTGCGTTTTCAACTTATTGATTAGCCAATAGCTGTTTGCAAGTTGTACACGGGATATTTCCAATAAAATTTTCTTAAAACTACATAAACCGCATTTATATCAGTTAATTTCAATAACATCAGAGACTTGCGCGTTAGCAGTAAAAAAATTTAACATCCCGTGTTAATTCACGCATATCGAATCGGTGTTCTAATACTAATTAATATTCGATCTCTCTATGCAAAGTAGCTCAAAATAAAAGCGTTCGAATCAAATAATCGTACATACAACTGATCCAACCAGTATCCGTTATGATTATAATATATCAGTGCGTTTAATTTATTCACTTACTTTTATCACTTCTGATATAATTTTTTGATTTAGATATAATTGTGATTTACGATGTGGTTTTTCACGCGCGAGTAATATATTTTATTTATTTAAATAATTAAAGATTTTTTTTATCATACTTCGAGGAATTTATAAAATTAATTGATAATCATGAATTGCTTGCAAGTACAGTTTTCATATAAATTTATATATTAGCTGCGTCATAACTGTAAATGAGGATCTTGAATAGCGCATAATCGTAAAACGAATCAATTTTACAGTATCAGTCTCGGAGTTACCGAGCCATAAACATCCAACTTCGCTTTTCTCTAATTGTTCGTATGTATATTCGCACGAGTAATAGTGTAACTTTACTCATAATTCATAATTATTACATGTCTTATTTGTATTCTTGTACCTGCATATTAAGAGCGGAAAACTCATACGTTTATTTAAAATTATATTAGAAAATTATTTCTAAAAAATATGCACGCAAAGTTAATGATCATAAAATAGTTTGACGAATTTAGTTTAACGTGCGAATGGCCACGCACCATGCAGAACGCTACATATGTGCGTCAAACACCGCGTCACATCTGATAAATAATCCTTTCTCTTGCAACGTTTAATTTCGCACCGAATTCCGGGTGAGCCTGAAGTAATCTTGAGCATTTCAACGAATCCATGTGTATCACGTCACGCTATCATTAATTTGTCCTTTCTTTTCTCCAGTTTTTTAATAATTTCTTATCTTTTTTTTTTATCATATCAATGTACGTGATCTTCATGTTATTCGCTTCACTTGTACAATGTTCAAGTTATCCACCACAATATGGTTCTTGTTTGTTAGTGGATCCGATCCGATTTCAAGTAGCGAGCGGGACCAGTCGGCCGAGTTTAGTCGTGAATCACATTTGAGAGTGGTCATTCGACCGGTTAGACGCAGCGATCCGTCTGTAGCATGCTCCGTTGATCCGGTGGTATGGTGAAAGGAGTTTGCGTGGCTTTTAACGCCCGCGCGTTCCAACAAATTTGCTCGCGATTCAATATATGGCTGATAGGCATTCGATAGCGTAACACAAGATTATGTTTTCGCGTATGACCGTGTAAAACGCACGGACTTCAACTAATAAACGCACCATTAAACTATCAGTTGATCCTTTCAATTAAGTCGGCATCGCGGCGTTTAACTCAAATTAAAACGGCAAATAGATAAAAAAAAAAAATTGCATTCGGATAATTTAGATCCTCGTATCAGTAGCGATACGGGAAATATTACGCGTATTCTATTTGCAATATATTTTCTTGTAATTAAAGAAGCGCGCAAGCTGCATCGAATTAATTTAATTATTAATAAAGATATGTAGCGGTAGTGGATTGTCGACTTTGGTCGCACAGTTCAGTCTTTGTTGCATAATAAAACTAGGATTCTTTATGGCCCTGAGTAGCACCTTATATCGGTTACAATCAGTGAATGCCGTTTTCGAAGGACACGCTCGGTTACAGCTAGTGCCTTGTAGACGTTGTTACATACGGTACTAAATATCCGTTACCGCGGAGTAAACGTCACGTCGCGCAAGTCATCGGCTGGAAAGCGCCCCG
Source organism: Cardiocondyla obscurior (assembly GCF_019399895.1). Classification (NCBI taxonomy): domain Eukaryota; kingdom Metazoa; phylum Arthropoda; class Insecta; order Hymenoptera; family Formicidae; genus Cardiocondyla; species Cardiocondyla obscurior. The sequence goes on from NC_091881.1 coordinate 1,438,955, forward strand.
GGTACAGATCACCCGAAGTGATTCTCCAGCAGACTCGTGCGAACCGAGGCTGGACTTTCACAGATAGCGTGCGATCGATGCACGTGCTGGGCGCATATAGTTTTCCTTTCTAATACGTCGGTTAACATTACAGTTTACGATCCCGGAATTTACTTTTCTTTACGGAATCTCAGTTGATCATATCATAACGAAGATGTTTTCTTTTTATTTTTTATTTCTTTTAATGAAATGGCTTTTAACATAGAAATTACATATCTTTATAAATTAACAGAAGCAATGAATTTTTTTAGATGTAAATCTGCTTTCTTATTGTAAACGCATATGTTACGAATGCGTTATGATTTTTATCATTATTTTCAAGATCTAAGAAAGTGTTTAATTACTACCTTAAAACGTATCATAATTGATTGAAATAAAATGTAAAACAAAATATAAATTAAGCAACTATACAGTAATACGTATAACATGAGAGAAAAAATAAAAAAACACAAATGTCGAAATAAAACCAAATTTACTTTAATTAAGAACTGTATTATAGCGAATTCTGTTTTTCGGCGCTTTAACTTTCAGTGTTACATTCGTATAGCTTGCCCCTTTATACTATACTATAATATCGATTCGGTAATATTGTAGATCGATCAGAACCAGCCTTAGAATTATTTATGGTTCACTTGCTTATGTAAAATATGATCGTATCCGTCGATTACTTTTACTTCTGTGAACGCGGAGAACGTGTCGTTGTATGCTAATTCGTGCGTAGCTAATTTGTGAAACATATCGAATATTATAATCATTTATAATTCTTTTATTCTCTCACTGTGTCAAGTAATTATATTTTCATATTAAAAGCGGCTATTCTTAAAAGAACTGTTTCTGCAGTAAGAGATGTTGACTCCATGAAGTCTTCATGCGAAGTGTGACTTCATCGTGAGATGCGCCACCTTATATATGAATCCGCCTAAGCAACCTGCAACCAATCAGCGCTTCGGATTCAGTAACAAGGCATTAGCCCTGTCTTGCAATGAAAAATGCGTGCAATCGACGTATCTCTCCGTTACACATGCATTAATTTTAACATCTGATTAATATTTAATATAATATTCGGCGTATACATGTTAAATTTCGTAGCGATTAAAGTCGTTGAGCGTGTAACAATTGTCGGCGAACGTGGCGCAACTTGCAAATGCAGACAGCGCATCCGTGTGGAGGCGCTGTAGTTCTGGTTGTGCGAGCACATCCATGTTCTTACCAGTCCCTTTTTGGAAGCTGATGAGGAAGGATGTAGCCAGTAGGTGCTCCGCTTGTGTTGGAAGTTCCGCAAATGTTTCCTGAAAGACGATATATCTGGTGCAGATTACCTTCCCCGATTTATTTCCTGTATGGACAGAGCATCTACGATCATTATTTCTTCTTGCAGCGCAAGTTATATATTAATATATAATTTATATATAATTAATTATAAAAAAGCATAAGTTATATAATACTCATTTAAACCTGAATTATACATATATGTTATTTGCTAATTAATGGCGAAACCGATCGATATTCGACAAATTATTTGGACTGTAAATTTTTTTATAGGAGTGATGTGCATAAAAAGGGTCAGGTGTCGCCGTGCGCGCTCGAGGTCTCGAATGACGATACACCCCGAGCATAAATCATCTTCTACCCATGGCCTCGGAATGCGGAGAGTACATCCGGTTACCCTTCGTTCTTGAAAAGTAAGTGAAATACTTTTATGTAACTCTGTGTCGGGGTGTAACGGGCGACAAGTAATGGACGATGTTACGGTCGACAAGCAGATGTCGCTAGAGCGGGTGACGCCATGCTCGCGCGCTCAGTGTTTTACGTGTGTGCTGTTCGGTCACATAGCTGGTTGCTAGGCAACGTTTGTTAGATGAGGTGGTGTGTAGGGAGAGTCGAAATGTAAGTTACCAGTAGACGTTGTACATCTGCTTGCTCAGTCGCCGGTGTGAGCATGAGAGAGAGAGAAAATAATGAGAAAAGTAGGTCATCAGTCAGCTGACTGGTGACCTACTTTTCTCGTTGTTCTTTCTCTCTCATGCTCTCACCGGCGACTCAGCAGGCAGATGTACAACGTTCACTGTAACTTTGACAGTGGTTAATACTCGCGAGCGTATTTTCCGGGATATTTTCGCGCGTTCAGTGTTTTACGTGGATGCTATTCAGTCACATAGCTGATTGCTAGGCAGAGTTAGATGAGGTGGAGTGTACGGAGAGTCGAAATATATTCTACCGGTGCGTCAGCTGACTGGTGACCTACTTTTCTCGTTGTTCTCTCTCTCATTCTCTCACCGGCGACTGAGCAGGCAAGTGTACGACGTTCACGGTAACTTTGACAATGGATATAACTCGCTTGCATATTTTCCGTGATCTTCTCGCGCGCTTGACGACGTAGCTAACGAGTTTCGATTACGCGTCGTATATTTTTTACGCGAAAAATGTGTACGAAGCGAATAACTTTCTGAGAATGTTAACTAAGTGAAATATTTTCTGTGCTTTTCAGTAGGGACCTGGAGAAGAAGCAGACTTATCATTGTCGCCGACTTTAATTTGTTCGCCGATTTTTCGCAAGTGACCAGTGCACTGAAAGAAGGCTCGTGTCGAAAACTGAGAGGAGGAGGAAATCGTGGCAGAGGCATCACGTTCCGGGGAGCAACGTTTCGGTGAGTAATATTTTTTATTTGCTTAAAATTTATAATATTTTGCAATTTATTTTTATAATTTTATTCTTTTGGTGATACTTCAAATAAATTGAATAATTAGTTATGAAAAGCATTTTTACATTTGAGAAAAATTTAGTTTATATGAAATTTAGTCGAAATAATATGAAATAATATTAACGCCAATTTATTCGCGTAAATTGTTTGCGGGTGCTTAACCGGTTTTTCGCGATTTTTGTTTTGTGGCTACACGTTCATTAATGATATATTTGCCAATAATTTTGCGAAAACCTGCCACGGTACAAGAAATTAAGTGTTAGTCGGCGATTCCTCTGGCCGGTCATGAGCTTAGTCGTAACAGGACGTTCTCTATCCATTCCCAGTTCGGAAACCGCACCATAAAACATTTATGGGATACGTGATTGGTTTAACTTCAAACGGGCGTATGATCTTGTAATTTGGCCCATACAAGGTATACAGCTATTTTCCTTAGAAAGCGCCAAAGGAGATTTCGACTATTGCACCAATTAACCGCGCGTGAATTTGTATTATGTTCGAAGGAACGGGTAGAAGCCCATGCTCTTAATCGTTAGTCTGAAGTATATAGATCTTTAACTGCCAGTAGGCTGAAAGTACCACTGGAAAAGATTTAAGACTGTTTTATTAACAAGCTGCAAGACAAAAATTGAATTATTTTAATTTAATTTCTATAGAAGTATTAGTATGAAATCAATTTAAATTTTTATTAACGTAGAGAATCACAATATCTTTTATGAGTAGCTGTTGATATCAATTGTGTGAATTCTACATCACGACTTTGATATAGTCCGACGATTTCGATAAATTAATACTCTTATCTGTTACCATTTAATAACTCTGTCTGCTTTATAACAATAGCAATCAACTGTTTGAAATATTCGAATCTGATATGAGATATTCTCTAAAGTAAACCGATCAAGATGAAGGTCGGGTATAGTAAAGGATAAATAAATTTGCTTAATCTTCTTACGTCTATCTGTGAAATACATCTGATTTGTTTGTTTGGCACGATAATTACTTGAGAATGCTTCCGAAACGAATTTCAGTTTGCAAAGAAATGCGGGCAAGGCCGTATCATTAACGGAATGCAGCCAAGTTTATAGTAGATTCTAGTAGCCGGGATTGTGTAATTCATTGTAACTGCCGACTCCACAACAGTGAGTAGCTTCGAGATGCAACATATGCATAAACTAAACTGTGCATCATGTTTTATCACAAAATAGAATATTAATTGCATACTTTCCTTTGTGAAAATAATCTTTAGCAGCGTCAAACTTGATAAACGTTCTCGTTAATAAATAAAATTGTGGCAAATTATACACAAGTTATATCATTTAAAACGCTGGAAGCAACAGTAATTAAATTAATATTCGTTTTATTTGCATCATTATGTCACTTGTATATTTAATTACGTAATTTAAATTAAAATGAATTATACGTTCACAACGTATATTCATATATAAATATAACCTTTATTTTTTTGTTAGATTTTGACTTATTAGTTTAAAAGTAATATAAATTAAATACAAAGATTTAATAATAATTAAAAAATTAATAAAAAAATTTTTTTTTTTCTTACAATGAATCAAGAAATGTTACAACATCTGATTTCAGTTATTTCGAAGTGTAACATAGCACTGTTTATTCACGATTGGCAATTGGTGTACGTGCATCAGGCCAATCTCGGTCGATCGCGTTTTAGGCACTTGCACTTTCTCGCAGCGGGACTTGTTTCGTTGGCTAGGTGTAATACGCGAAAGAGACTGCAAGTAATTGTGGCAAATCGTTCGTTCTAGCCTTCACCCACTTTCTCTTTCATAGACCGAGTTTAAGTTAACAATCGGATCTAAATGTGTCGAGCCAGACGTGTAATACAACGCGGCGATATCCGTGTTTCGTTATTTACAACATATTACAAGAGTCTTTGAACTTTAAAACAATTTTCTCGTACCACGTGTACGTACAAATTTAACTTGATGGTTACTTATCTGTGCATCTTATTTATTGTACATATTTTTTATTATATTTTTATTATATTTTTTTATTTTTTATATTGAGAGTGTTAAATTAATAGAAATTTTAATAAAATAATGACGAGATAGACATAGTAAAAAAAAAAAATTGTGATTAATATTGAGTATTAATTTAAATATCAAGAGCAATTTAAATATCAAGTGTAGAAGTAAACTTATTCGACAAATCAATTACAATCATACACTTTTTTTTTTCTTTAAAAAAAAAATATATTATATATGTGTGTCACAATAAAATATTCGGGAAGCTTCGATTAATACTCTAAAACTACATGAACTTAGTTATCGAATTCGCAGCAGCTGACTCGACTTAGGCGTCTAATTGGCGGAGAAAGTCTCGTCAAACGTGGCATGCACCGTAATTAAACGAGCATTTAATCGCGGTAGTGCATTTCTGAAAGCTATGGTTTGTCTCTTGAGACCATCGCAAATAACCATAATGACGTTAGGCACGACGCGATGAAGAAGTACATATATGCGTTATTTCTCCCGTGCGTTATATCATTTCTGTCGAATTAGTACATTTTTAGAATTTCAATTTGATTAGAGTTTGGTTGTTTCCTTAAAAGGCTTCGAAACTTTTAACGTTAAAAAGTTTTTACTGATTAAATATGTAATGTAAAGATTCAAAAATAAAAAATTCGGTAATATTTAATATCTTGCACTCTTGCATTTTTTTTTAATATAAAAAATACGAAATTTTTAGCTTTGACTAGAATAAATTTGAGCTACAAAATGTTACATATTTAAAAGTAATCCAGATTAAATTAGTGAAATTATAATTGATTTTTTATATGTCACTGTACATATTATGAACACCTTTTAATTTATTTTTAATTGCATGTTGTTTTGTTGCCACTTTGCTGGACGCATATTTGCGTATGACATATTTAAAGCGGAATTTTTCTTTATCTTTGACATAGCAATAATATCAATATTTTATTGAAGAAGCTTGTAAGGGAGATCATGCGATCAGAGGTACGTTATAACTTACTTTCGAACGAGTCTCACCTTAATTTGAATCGTACATCATCCGCGAATGATGAATGTAACTTGTTACTTATTATCATATCTTATACGGGAATACTTATTTATTATGTTTTATTAAATTAAAAAATAATTATTATTTTTATAATAATTATTTAATGATTTTATATATTAAAAAAATTTTTATAAATTGGTTCACATTCGAAACAATATATATTTTAGTTTTTACAAGATATAGGAGAGAAATTTTATCGCTGAATACTCGTTTTGCCATCAAATTTGACTTACGTGTCGTTGCTTAAATGAAGATCCTGTATGTGATATTCATCATCGCAGGATATGCGAATGTAAATTTACACTTTATACAACACGTTTATTATTTCATAATAATGCATGCTATTGCATTCAGAAAGCGAGAATTATTCCGTTTTCTGTAACGTTTTTTATCATGGCTTTCTACAATAGAATATCAAACTCATTATAGTGCCATTTAATTTCCCCGCAATTATTGCATAATTTCAAGTGCGAAAGAAATTTTATAGTCATCGGTTGACCGAGCTAAACCAGTGAAAGGAACTTTTCTTCCGTATAAATTATTACAAACGGTGCCTCGTTTACCAAAATATCTCGGATAATCAGTGCGGAAATACGAGTAATTACTAAACAGAAACTTGATTTAAATCGCAAGATATATGATGATAGTCTCGTATTTTATCTTTATGATCGAGATATAATATATCTCTTATATATAACCAACATCAAAAACGTAAAGCAGAAATTTAGTTAAAAATTTTTTTGTTTTATTTTGTTATCAGAAGTAAATTACTTGCCATTTACGATAGTTATATATAAACTATAAGCTATGTTTAACGTATTGCACTTTTACTTTATTACGTCCGGGATAAAGCAAAAAATATGTCTTTACGTTTAATATACGTCTATCATAGTAATTAAATATTAATATAAAAATACATGTAAACTATTTTTTATTATTAATAGATTTTTAATTATAAAATGTTTTATGTATCCTTTATAAATGCAGTGATATATTCCAAACTAATTTAGTTTTAATTTTAATTATAGAAAACTAAAAGCGATATAAAAAATTTTAATTTATCGAAAATATGATAATTAACATTAAAAATAGTGAAACGGAGAAAATATTTTTTTAACTTCGTATACTGCATACTACACGCAATTTCACGCATAACAACTTAAAATATTAGTAAGTTTATTTTAAGAACTGTTCCAATTCAATTTCATTATTACAATTCTGATTTAATTTTTTTCTTTAAATTGGATGATTCTTAAAATAAACTTATTAATATTTATTATGCGTGAAATCACGTATAACTTTCACCAGACAAAAAGTTATTTTATTTTATTAAATTATTTTTATATTATTGAAATTATTGCATAACGAAATTATATTGCAACAATGCTCGAGTTCATTGACTGTAAAAAGAAACGGAAGGTCGTTAGATTAAATCATCGAGACATAAAGTTTCGACACTTCTGGTTTCAGTGACTCTGACAAATAATTGTAGTTTCAGTAAATCTTTCTATAATTAACTATATTCTATAATAATTCCGTGACTGAACATTTTTGATACCCGATTTAGTAATGTTTTTCACAGCATGATTGCATACGGTGGGACGTTTATTATGAATGTTAACTAAGTAAAACTTTTTCTTTGTTTTAGATAAGGATCCAGTGAAGTGGACGTGCAGTCGTCGCCGTTCTATTTCGTGAGTGCCGATAAGGAGTGGGACAGAAATAGGGATAGTGCGCCGAAGGCTCGCATCCGAAACTGAGAGGAGGAGGAGGTCCAGGAAGGGCATCACGCTTCGGCGGAGCAACCCTTGGGTAAGTATTATATTTTAATTACAAAGTTAATAGCCCTTCGTTATTCAACTATACCGTTTTGTTATTTTGATACTCGGGAATAATTAGAAATAATAGCGAATTGAATAATTAGTAGAAAAAGAAGCTGTACATTTTAGAAAAATTTAATTTCTTTGAAATCTTTTTTAAAATCATAAACAATTTTGTTTTTAATTGTCTAACTGAAAAACTAATTAGAGCCACGCAACAACTCTGTTTTTTAAACGACGATTACTTTCTTCAGCATCTCTACAATATAATTTTTTTATTTATGTTACAGGATTATTGCAGAATAAACTCCGCTGCTGCGCATCGATCGGTAAGTCAATTTCAAACATTTTCTGTACTAACACTGTGGGGGACTGTATATTACTCGTAAAAAAAATTATATTAATACGATCACGGTAACGCGTTAAACCGGGTAGGCGTGAGATATGCAAAGATCGCTGACGCGCGACGTACGTGGCTTCGCACGACAGGGCGTACCGTATTCCAATTAGCAGAGCCGACAATCGAGCACACAGATAGCATAGTTCTGCACGTGCAGACATACGTACGATACGAATGTGATACAAAAAAAAATTATATTTTAAACACACAAATTATAATTGAAACATCTGACATTTATTAGGAAATTCAGAATCTGTTACAATGTATGATTTAGGTTCAAAGCACAAGAGCGACGTAACAGACTGTCGTAGACGTATAGCAGCACACATGCCTTAACGTATGTCTACAACATGTGTATGTGTGTTATAGAAATACATTAAAGGTTGTGCGCTGGTATACGTCCACGACTTAAGTCTGTTACGTCGCTCTTGTGCGTTGAGCCTTACGTAGAAACTTATGAAGAAAGGCGCGCCTTGCTTACTTGAACACGACGCACAGCTTCGGGCATCGGGAAATATCGTTCAGGTGCAAGACGCTCAAGCGTAAAAAGAAATGAGTACGCAACATTTAGGCATATATTTAGTGTTCACTTTAAACGATAAAAAAAAAACTGAACGTCTGCCAATGATACCGTGGGTGATCGCAAATCCAATTTTCTGTTCGGCTGTAGTTTAGTAGCTTGTGAAAGCGCTTAGATGAAAAATAATCGGGCGTTGCCAATTGCGCGCTTAATAACCAGCCTTCGGGTGCCCATCTTCATTACCAGCGCCACTTACTTTAGTCGTCGCCTCCTGTCATGACTTCCATAAACTCTGAAAGCGCGTAAAATGCGACCGTTAGCGTAATCAAGCGGCGCCTTGCATTTCCCGCGGGCTACAAACTTGGGGAACCACCCAAGGCGAGAGACTTATTGAACGTTCGATCGACTTTGCTATTAGTGCTAGTTATGTTAAGCTTCACTGACATTGACATGTACGAAACGAATTTACTTGGCTCGGGGCTTCGTAACTTGAGCACATTTTGAATGAACTACTTGGCTTTTGAAATATCTCACATTTTATCGCATCTCGCAAATTGCAGTCGTTAGGTGTAATTTCGAACATTTCTTAACATATTATTACTTCAAATGTCATTAGTTTTTGAACGTATGCCATAATTTTAATGGTACTGACAAATGTGTCAGTATATTAATATTTAATTATCAATTAATAATTGATAAGATTGTAGCACTAGTAAAAATTTTCTATAGTTTATCATTCGTTAATGTCTAGTTTGGTAAATTAAAACTTCACGATTAATTCAAATTATATCACAAGATAACGAGAAAAAAAAAAAATAATAATATAACAAAAGTACCGTCAAAATCGAGTGTTCCTGAGCCATCTGCGTCGATTTCTTCGATCATTAAGTCGAGTTCTTCCGGTGATAACTTGTCGTCTAGCTCGTGAAGAATGTCACGAAAGACAGCAGTGGTGATGTAACCATTCCCTTCTTTGTCGTATAATCGGAATGCTTCACGTAATTCTTGTTGCATCGCTTCTGTATCCTCTTCTACTAAGAATCTAGCAGCTAGCGTGCAGAATTCTTCGAACTCAAGTTCTCCGGAACCTGTGTAAGAAAGTAAGCACGAAGAAACGTTAAGCGTAGAGTAGGTGATCGATAGATTGATAGATAGATAACGCAATTTTTTTTACCATCTTCGTCGATTTCACTAATGATTTCCTGTAATGTGTTTTCACTGAGTTCGTGACCTAACATAGTCAATATCGTGCCCACCATGTTGGAACCGATGCTACCCTTTTTTTCGTGATCGAAGGCATCGAAAGCTTTCTTCAGCACTAGAGATATTCGACATAAAGAAATATAATTTTATTAATATATTCTGAATTTTTTTTATTATAAAATATACTTACGAGCTAATTGGTCCTTGTTTAGATCCTCCTAGAATCGTGAAAGATATTTAATTAATATCCGTAATTGTACAAAATATTAATTTAATAGAAATACGGTCAAATATTTCACTTTGGTTATTGAAACATTTTTATTTAACTTAATATTGTAATAATAGCTAATTGTAATTTAAATAGTGTACTTTTTCTTACGAGAATGTTGAGATTTGTAACTTAATATTTTCGCGTTAATTAAAAATACGTGAAACTTGCCATAGCGATGGTCAATATACGTGTTGTTCGTGGTACGTCGACGTTGACGGTTTCTCTGGGTATGCACCAGTTTCTGGCTGTGGACTTCTGTTTTAAGTGATCATAACGATGATCTTCTGGCACGTGATTGACCAAGTAATGTCTGCATTCGAGTCTAGCGGTTTTCAAATTCGTCGAGGACGGTCTCCCCACTCTATTTTCTTAGACGCATTTTACCTAATTATGCAAAACTTGTGGTAACACATTTAATTTCGAAAATCATCACACCGTTGCTAGTTATAGATTCGATTTATCTACAGCTGTTCTAAATATTCTCACGTTATTGCGTTGGGAAAATTAATGCGAATATATTGCACCCGATATATCTTGATGCAAATAATTAATTGTGACAGGAAACATATAACGCGTAGGGATATTAATTAAATCAAAGCTTATTTTACATATTTATAACAAAACAAACTAAATGTGTTAATAACCGAATTAACAGACTCGTATATTACTTATTAAAAATTAACGTTAAATTTATTGATACATTTTTGCAATACTTTATGAAAATAATATTTTAAATATGTGATATTATATACGGTGAAATGTATTTCTTACCGTATTTAATTTTGTTTTAATTCATAATTGCAATAAAATTATTGTGAGTTTTTCAATCGGGTCATTGCGTAGACACTTTACGATTAGAGCTTGGAACGTCATTGTCGGGACCGCGTATGCAGTTTATTATGAAATTTTGCAAGATGTCTAAATAGCAAAATTTACGAGCAACATAACGTGTGACTGCGTGGACGCAACAATAGACAGAATTGGCACATCGCCGGAGAATTCATGGGTGATGCTGACCCAAGACGGTTCTATGCAGTAATTGTGCATGTTGTATTCTTAGAAACCTAATTATAAGCTCATAATGCCCGGTGGCTGTTATTATATTTAGGCGATTTTACCGTTCATTTCTGAATGTAGTCGTTTACCACCGTATCCATTGTCGAACTCCCTTGCCTTTGCTACTTTTTTTAAACGAAGCTTATAATTGATTACACCGTTGTTATAGAATTAAGCGTATACTGTCACGGTTAATGCGTGTGAAACACGTGCCATCGTTGCTGCCAAACACGCGATCATATATAAGTATCAAATGCGATCTCTTGCTCTGATATATAGTAATTTTACGGATAATATTTTTTTATATAATCGACATTTATTAATTTTATTTGGCATATACATTTTAAATTCATAATTACTTACATATAATTACGCTATAAATAGCAAAATATACTATAAAATTTTGATAATGTCTAATAAAAGTTAGTTAAAGTCCCGATAAAGAAATATAATATTGCAATCTCGACAAACACTTTATTTTAGAATATCAATAATCGTTTATAGCTGATAATTAACAAAAATTAAAAAATGGTTTTTCTTTGCCACCTCGTTTTGCAATTTTGGAAAGTGTACTTTCAAACGATTTTTCTCGTATATAATAAACGAGCGAACTTGTACTTAGATAGTTTTGAGATTTCGGCTTTGTTTGTATAGGCACATTCGTTGTTCGATATGGGCGATCGACATTTGGTGCACTTGGGTGCCAAAATCATAATTTATCCTGTCATGACTTCCATGAATTCTGTAATGTAAACTCCGAGTTGGTCAGGTATGCATAGACGAAGACGAAGTGAATTAACACCTGTGCACTACGTAAGATCTCTCACCATCGAAATCGAGCGTGCCAGATCCGTCAGTGTCCACCTCTTCTATGATCATGTCAAGCTCCTCTGGAGATAATGCATCATCCAATTCGTGAAGGATGTCTCTGAATACGTCAGTAGTGATGTAACCATTGCCTTCCTTATCGTATAATCGGAATGCTTCTCGTAACTCCTGTTGTATTGCTTCCGTGTCAGTTTCTTCTTCAAGAAAACGCGACGCAAGCTTGCAAAATTCTTCGAATTTTAACTCACCGGTTCCTGAAATAAAATTTGTTTCTTTATTTATTATGATTGTTAGTAATGGATTTTATATATAATATAAGCATTTATTGGGACGAAAAATTTGTTCGTTAAATTTGTTCGAGTAAATTGTTATATTTTTATTGTTTAGTATACCTTAGATTACATTTACCTGCTGTATCAATTTCCACAATAATTTCTGCAAGCTCTTCCGACGACACTTCGTGACCAAGCATACTTAGAATTGTGCTTACCATATCCGTACTTATGCAACCCTTTTTGTCGTGATCAAACGCGTCGAATGCCATTTGCAAATCTTTTTAAAACAGTTATTTTTTATACATTAATTGAAAACATTAATAATAAAAATGAATATTTTAATACGCGAGTGTACTTACGAGACAATTGATCTTTGCTAAGTTGAACGTCTTCCTGTATAGATGTTGAACAGACATTATTTTTAATGAAATAATTATTTTATTATGTATATTATTAAAAATTTACTACAATAACACAACACAGACAACAATTTTCCGCGATTTTTACTAATACTACACAATTATTTTGGACATTTTTTATATATTTATACAAAAATTACCATATTGTTGAAGTTCACTGTTTGGAAATTACCGAATTAATTCGATGTAAAATTGAAAGATTAACGCGGGTTTAGATGTAGCTAACTTACTCTACCGATTAAAAAGTCTTACTGAGCCGTAGTAAACTAATTAGCAGCACGCACAATACTATAGATACACATTCACAATCGGTGTTAATAGATCATCGCCAATCATTTGAATCGAACTTGCTATAAAAAGACTCTTATTTAGGACACCGTTGTGTCGCCGTCTCTTCGCAAGACAATTAACGTGCTTAAGCATTCAATTAAACATATGAATTTTCTAAATCGATATACTAATAGTTTTAAAAATTAATATTATACGACGTTAGTAATTGCCGGTAACAAATATTTTTATTATATTTTAATGTATAAAAATATTTAATTAATTTTAAGTCAATATAATTAATATTTGTTACTTTGGTTAATTTGATTCAAGACGATACAATCTATGGGAAAATTTGTAACATTTCTGACGTAGATGATAGCTATAGTTAGTTGGTTTCTTCGCACAGCGAACTAAGACGAACATGAAAACAATTATACATTATACGATACATCGTATCGTACATATAGCGGTTTGGCATTCCATCCTTTTAGAGGATTGCAGTGGTTTACTGACAGCTTGTACGCGAAAAAATAATCATCTGGCAACTGCCTTTAATCTCGATATATCAATCTCCACCAGCCAATCAGATAAAGCTTTGATGTTAAATCAAACTACTGATCTAACAACTAAAAATAATTCTGGGGAATCGCTTCATTACCATAATAAACGGCTCATTGCAAATAACTAAATTTAGAGCAGTTGCAGGTGCACGCTTTCATCGATTATCTTGATTTTATTAAATTGTTAACGTATGAATTTCATTTTTCGTATTCTGTAATTTTCAACAATTTTTTTTTTTTACATTCTCTTTATCGTAAATTTACGTAATTATACAGTTTTATTTTTAATGTATAGAAGATACATTCGTTTAAAAATAAAACATTTTATTTCTTATTTTTTTTTACCTTTGTTTAAATTTGTTTAAAATTAAACGATATTAATATCGTAACCTATCACATGTGTTTTAAGAACCTGACATTGACTTTGGGATGTTAGCCAAATTTAGCTTAGCCCAAAACAAATCAAAAGTTTAAAATATATTTATTAGTTAAAATTTTGTAAAATATAAATACATGTATAGCGCTGAAATTATGGTAATAAAGCAAAGTTTGAATTTAATAATATAACTAAAAAGCGGTGATAATGACTTGACTTTTCGGTTTATATTGGATTTTTTTTTTAATTTCCATAAATTTGATTGCAATAATATTAAATATCATAAATAACATACATTGTCGGTTTATACGTTTGACGATTCTTTAAATCTTTAAAATGTTATAAATTAGATTTTGCGCTAGTGGTAACGGCGTGACATTCGTTCTCCTTTAAAGCTCGGGAAGGTAGTACAGATATTGCGTCTTGGTTTTCAAACAAATAACATATTACTCAAAAGTCTTTCCGCCAGTTTCGAAAAGAGATTATGCATTTCACGATTCATTTACTTTTTCTCATTGTCAGTATCATTGAGTATCGTTATACCGTAACGAGCATGAGAGTGGCGCTTACGAAATTCTGGAGAAATTAAGAGAAACTGCGAGTGGCGATTAAAAGCATACTCTTGCTGACCAGCTTGAATTTGGATTCGTATGATATAATTAGGCTGAAATATTTCAACAATAGGTTGATATTATTTAACGAACAGGTTGCGTAACTCGTTTCTGATTCAGTAGGAGAAAGGAAATTCTGGACTGTGTTGACGTATCGTGATCTTTTTAGACTAGTTACGTTTGAATGTGCATTGTTGGCGTATCGAATTAAGGAAACGTTGCTTGAATCCGGATGAGTAACTAAAAACCTACATTTTCAACTTCTCGTGCAGAAAAATTCCGCAATCGTAACGGTATTATGTGCAAAATCACACAACATTTGACATAATTACTTGCACATTAAATACTATTGCCATATGATGCTGTCCGATCGATATGTACCAGCACATTTTACGTGAATGCAAATCCGAAATCTGTCTGTGTTTGACATTGATTAATGTTATCTCATGTACTTGTCGATACGTATCGCGTATTAATTACGGGTATCGTTAAAGAGAAACTTCGATGAATCACACTTCGTGCTTATATTTTAATCAAATTACATATGGAATGAAAAGTTTTATATTAACTCGTTATATTAAAATATCTACGTATTTATTCGGTATATAAAAAAAAAAGAAATCTACGTTTAGGTAATTAGTTGAAATGAAATAAATTAGGGGGGAAACAAATTAACGAATAGTATATGTTTGCTTATATCATTTTTATTCATTTGAAAGATTCACATATACACGTTAATTATTAACGACATAATAAACAATGACATATAGACATTAGAATTTGAGTAGCGAGTCGCGAGTCGATAAGGGAAAAATGTCTCATAATACATACATATCACGTAATAATTATCATATAATGACCATATATATTTAACATTATGTATAGACATATACAGACGAAGTTTGTGTATGCGTGTGTCATATAATAACCACATATTTAACATCGAAATAACATTAGGCGTGATTTAGTCTCGTGTTCGTGTATTTGTTTAGGTATGAGTGTACGTAACTCTGCCTACCTAAGAGCATCTATGCGGAAAGACGTAGAGACATGTGTATAATTGATTTAAGAACTAACTATATTTCTTTTTATATCTACTTTCACATGGACTTTATTCTTATACGTTAGAAATACATGTTCTATATAGAAGACAGTGAAGAAAAAAAGATGAAACGCTTGTAAAAGCATGTTAAGGCGTCTACGCCCTTATCGAAAGAACTCCGAACGAACATCAGCGATCGCGAGCATTCGCCGGTGACTTGCAGTGATTAATTTGTATATGAATATTCGCGTTTCGCTGTTCGTCCGGTGTTAATTCGCTAAACGTATACACACCTTTAGACTAACGTGTCGTGTTTCGACCGTGTGGGTAACGTTTGCAATTCGTCTTTATGCCGTGTACGTAGTGTATACTGTAATGCTTGTCAATACAGATATGAGGTTTCTGGAGTCGTGCGAAGAAGCGACGTGTGAGCGAGCACCGAGATTACAAAGATACATCCTTCGATCAATAGTTAAGCTCCATTTATCGTCCTTACACGCGGGTGGGTCCTGGGTGGGATCGTCGATAATTTCGTTTACACGTCCCGCTGACGCACACATACGTGCGTATGTGTATGTATATATGTATATATACGTATAAATATATATAGATGTATACATATACATATATATATGTATATCATAGGTATCGTCGTGCTTGCGCACATACGCGTTTACGCGTCTTCAGGGTATCGCGCGCTATTAAATGAAGTAAGTATGAGGAGCAGGTCGTGTTCCCGTCGGGCGTACCGACAACGATCCGACCACATTGTAAGACGCTGTACAAAAATATCCGCTTATAATAATTAGTAATAATAATTCGGCGCGCCCGACGAGCCGGCTCCTACCGATATGTCTCGACATGGTTCTGCGGGCTCGACGTTCGGCGATCTATAATCTTTTCGGCCACCGCGGCAGCTGACAAGTATTCTTCACTGCGCGTTATTCGTGAAACTTTAGAACTGGAAACAATTCCTCTTTGACTTTATTCAATTTTTATTCAAGTAGAAGTTGTAGAAGACGCAGACAATTTTATACGCAAGCACGAGTACAGTGCTTTTTCATGTACAGTAATCAGAGTGCCTTAGCAGTATGCCGCTATGATGTTCGGCAGAAAAGATTAGAGTCGCGCAAACTCCCGTTTTCGCTTTTGCCTCTAAAATTTATCTAAAGATATATTCTAACATTCGAGCCGGAAGTTCTTTAACGAACCGAATTTTCATATTAGCAAATGATTAATTTGAAGCAAACTTTTGCCGCGATGACATCTTTGCATTATCGATTTAGTAAAAAATAAAATAAATATGTATAACAGATAAATATTCGATTTTAAACATTTTTATAAAAATAATTAAAATATAAAATAAGCAATGGGCATTTTTTATTATATTTCTGAACAGCAATTTTTTTTTTTTTTTGTACAATAGCGTAGTATGCATTCTGAACTTCTGACTCGGGTAATTATGCTATTTAGCTAATTTTACTTTCATCTCTATCAACTTTTTTTTATACTTTAATGCTGTTCACACACTGTCGTTTTCTTTTTCTCTTTAATAATCACAAATAAAGATTTCAAAGTAGTTGCAAATTATTTGCATATATTTATAAAGAAAAAAAAGACGGTTAGTTGATCAGATATGCCTCGTACGAATCCTAAGCTAAATGTAGGGCCTGCAGAGGATCGCATTCGGCGTATCATTAATTTTTATTATTTAACGTATCAAGACAGATCGATATACTACGCATGCTGTTTTATTAAAATAAAAATACTGTAATTGACACAATGAAATAAAGCAGTATACAAGAAAGGGGACTCTATGGATTTTAAATCATAAAAATTAATTTTACAACGCCAGTGTGCGTCCAGCAGGTTTTATATTATTATCAATAACTTTTTAGAAAAAACATTTAGTGCATATATGTATATATAAGAGATATAGGTATATATAATATATATCTTTTATAATTGTAAAATAATGCGTAATAATATATATATATATATTATATGTAACGTACATATATATGTATATATATATGTATATGTTAACAAATAAATTCTCTTAAATCTCGTACGTTCACGATATGTATACGATCTTTAGTCGTTATAGCTTCGTCAAGCCTTAAATCGACTTAGTTAATCAATGTATCTTACAAGTAGACTTGGGCGTATAAATGATATGTGTACGTGTGTATATGATATCGTCGCGCGTCTCTGCCTACGCATTCGAAAGGGAAGATCTCAGCTCGAAAATTAATTTGCTACATTAATCATATAACTTTTCTGAAGTATACGTAATAATTTTATTACGTTAAATTAGCCATAAATAAACAAACTTATCGGATTTCAATTTTTATTTTGAAATTACATGAAATCTTACAGTAAAATATAATTTTTTCTTTGAATTAATAAGTTAAAGCAGAATATGTTCTCAATATCTTTGTCCGCACTGAAATACGGAATCCAAATGTTTTCTGACAGCATTGAAATTCACTTTCGAAAATCTCGGCTTGACACGCCATGTATCGCATAACTTTAATATTTCGCCATGCGATCCATGCGTCTTATAAATAATGCCTTAGGCTTAATTCTATCTTATTTTCATACGGTATCGAATAGCAAAACACATGTTACTTTCTGCGTTAGCACTGTCCTGTGAACTACATGTCTTGGATCGATCGATCTTCCGCGCGTTTACGCCAAGAAAAGGTCTTGGTCGCCGAATATATTTGCCGAACAACTTTTCGAATCGAAACGCGCGAAAATATATATTCTCATATGCCACGATCTTACGTACGTAAGCGGAAATTACTGTTAACAGAAGTGAAATCTTTTAAACACAACTGACGAATATTAGGCTCCAAATATTTGTGTCTCGTGTTTCGTGATCGTCGCGAGCACGTGCATCGCATATGTTTCCTTCTGTAAGATGATGCAATTTTAGTGCACACGTGAACTGTCGCGGCGGTGAAGTAGCCGTGTCGTAAAGCGAACGCAACGAGGCGTTTGAATAATCGCGTTTGTACTCTACCGGCTTTGACAAGTGTCGGTTTCCTGTTGAGAGTATCGTTGAGAGTATTACGTGTCATCAGCACAGTCGTTATCTCATTTCGCGTAGTCGGGTCTTTGCGAATCGAGTTAAGTATTGGGACGATCTCAAGATCTTAACGGGCGGGGACATTCTAGCAGAAAACTCAATAGAAGATAAATTACGCGCGTTATTTTATTTTTAATCCTCGGTTTTAATTGACTCATTTTATATCTTGATCAATACGAACCGTTTATGGTATAACGAATTTAATCAAGTTTGAATGACCCACTTTCGGACGGTTTGTATTTCTGATGAACATAAAACGTTTTGTCCGATCGAGTAATTAAATCTTAAAAAAAAAAACAAAAAAAAATTTTTTCGGTTAACATAAAGAACGATATTCACTCGCAGATCGTGGAAGATCGTGACATGTGAAAAATGCGAGGGTGTCCACTGTTCGCAGCACTTTGTTCAACAGGAACGTATTGATATGTATATAACGAGTGGCCCGAAAATCTGACTTTCGGTCACTCGAATCCGCTAATGAGTATACTACGCCTCGCGCCGCGAGCTTAATGGATAACCACGAAATAATTGGCAACGATGCTGATATGTAACGTTCTGGTGAAGAAAACTCGTGCGTTCTTCGCGAGCGAGATTTCTACGGTCCACTGATCGATCGTGCGATCGATTCTTGTTCCTAGCAATCGCTCAGATCCTATACCATCAAATCACAAAAAGAAAAAGCAGCGACACTTCGCTGCTTAATAAGAACTAAAAGTATGCACTTCATTAGTTTTTAACCCGGTAAAAGTCTCACCGACGATTTATCATTAACAGATCGCAAGTTTAGATATGCACTGTAGTTGCCATGGTTCTTTGTAATTCGATCGTAAAGCATCTGAGAGTTCTATAAATAACAATGACATTATTAGAAATAAATCCATCGCATAGCAAATATATCTCCTACGCACTGCTCGTTATATTAATATCTAGCGATCCTGCAATGTCTCTGATTATCATTTCGACATGCGGAAGTTGAAAGGGATTGCTCATGATACTGACTTACTGCAACGATTAACTTTTACACGATCATTGTACTTTCACGAATTGCATTTCACGGGCTTGATCATACGCAGGGAATAAACATTGGCTGATCATTAAGCGCTACTGCAAAAATTGATATATGTATATTATAGTACTCGTAATTTAGAAACTACAGTGAAAAGAAATCTAAATATTTCGGCATAGTAGTTTCTCGCGGGCAATAGATTGTCATATCGAAGTAATCGAATCAAAGGCTCGACAAGAATTTTTATAATTCTGATTCGACTTAAGAAAAAAAAAAAGAAAAAGAGAATTATCTCGGAAGCATCTGGCAAGTGCACAGAAAATTTTCAAAGCGTACTGAATTATTAAAAAATCGATTGTCGCGGTTACCAAACGCTGTTTGATTGTCCACGCGGGATCGCATCGCATGAACGCGTGTTTATACAGAAAAAGCAACCGTTGCTACGCGTATAACATACCTTCTCGCACACAAACAGACATATGTCCTCGCGTGCCTTCTGGGAAATAATAAAAAGCAGCTCGGAGGGCGAAAGAATCAATCATTCCTACCCTTCGATCGTAGCAATCCGTTCGAATAATGTATAATGTTAGATGCTCGAGGCTTCTTTCGTCAGCCAGTGTTCAAATCTTGTTATATATTCGGCCGATCGTGACAAACGGACATCGTGATAATGCGCCAACTTTTCGTGTCGTAACTCCCTCGCGCCATTTCCACAACAGGCGTCTATCACGAATGCGTTACATTATCGCGATGATACGCGATAAGGTAATACATTTTTTTTTTTTCAATTTCTGCAAGGGGGATGGTTATCGTGACGCGTCTCCGCTATCGCGCCACGATTACCTTGAGAAGCAAGGAATTCTTTTTTTTTTATAGAACTAAATAACGAAATTTATAATAATCTACAGTAATTATGAGCCGCTAATGAAAACAGTAAATACAATTATCGATCGTTTCGTCGATATCGACACGAAAAGTTGGCCGTCTGTTATCACGATGCAGCTTTACGAGATTACACTAAAACAGCCATAAAAACGATCAACGGTAGTGTCGCGTCGACGTACATTCTACATCCAGTAGCCGACGACGAGAACTTCCCTGCGTTCTTGCCCGCGCAGCCCATCCTTTCGAGCGGAATATTTTGTACGGAATATTCACGATGTTCCGCAGCCATCATACAGACCGTCCGCTTCTTTGACATCATTTCGTCGTCCTTGTCGCGCAAATTTGAAAGCCACGCGGCGTACCATCGCAACTCGCAGTCGCAAATCAAAGGGTTATCTGCGCGAGAGAAAAACGAAGCGAAAGAGAAGTAAAATTGATAAAATCGTACAAAATAACTTGAACTTATATTGATATCCGTTTCTATTAAAAATATATTTTCAACGATCGTGATGTTATTTAATTCGATATCTTTTAATTTTTAAAAAGCTCTATACATAGTATGTGAAAGAGATATTAATGACTCTTAAAATATATTTTATTAGTTTGAATATTAAAATTAATGATTATTAATGAGATTAGATAAAAAAAAAATTAACAAAAGTTTCGGAATTATTATACGAATATTATATTTGACGAATATGAGAGAAAAGCGATATTATTAATAAACGTAGGATAAAAAAAAAGTGGCATACCTGTCATATCGATGTGACGTAGAGTGTCAACGATGTTTTCCGTAACTTCTTCTGAGATGTGTGTGAGTCTGTTGTTTTGCAAATTTAGGGTTTCTAACGAATTGAGATTTTCGAATACCAGAGGCGGAAGGACTTTAATCCTGAAAAGATCACATAGCAATGTAGATAATTTCGCTTGTTTAGGAAAACAAAAATCCTCTTTGATCTAAATGTACTTCTAAGTGTATGCGTATAAGAAGAATATATTACATATTTTTCTGCAGATTAAGGAAAGTAATAGAATCTCCGTAGCCCGTGAAAGCGTCCTCCGGCAATACCGTGATGTTATTTGCCCGCAAATCAAGGTGACGTAAGCGATGCAAACGTCGTAGAGCGTCGCTCGGTACCGAATGCAAATTATTATCTCCCAGTCGTAGATATTGTAGATTTTCTAAAACAAAAAATTGAAATTTACGAGAAAAGACGTATTAAAAAAAAAATATTAATTAACATAAAAGTAAATATCCATTTGACGTAAACTGCTTCGTTACGTGAAGAGTATTAATAATAGTTCTCACAAGGGTTACGACACGCTCAAACAAACTTCTTTAGATGAATTGTAACTAGTTATAAATAAATCAAGCTACTCGTAGTGATGAATAAACAGTCGATCGATCGGGAAGAATTTACGCAAGCATGACTCAAATATTTCGTTCGAGAGCTTTAATTGGATCCTTCAACACTGGCGAAAATAATACATGATTGAGAAGTTCTAAATGAATATGTTCTCTAGTAACAAATTTTAATTAAATATTGGACAGTGGATAAAAAAAAAAAATGTTTAAAAGATATTTGAGAATAATTCTATATCAAGGAAAAAAATGCATACTGCTGTAATATAATTCATAAATTTATATTAATATAAATAAAAAAAACAAGATATATTCTAATTTGATAAAAGCATTTTGCAATTAATATCCTTTTGCTTTTATTTTTTGATATATAAAATTATTCCAAACAAAATACCAAAATATTGGTTTATCTGTTATATTTATATTTTATAAATGACTGTTGATTTGACGAAGTTTGATTTATCTCGATTGCCAAGTTGTTCAAATGAACCGTCGATGTTCACACAAGGCTTTGGCGAAATATTATTTTGATAGTCGTGTTTGCGTTAATAGGATGCAATGAGATGAAAGGTAGTTTGTAAAGTGTCGTTCGCTCATTTATATCCACGTTCCCAAAGGAGACCGATTGCATCGCTGTAGCGTGCGGTAAATTTAAATGCTAAGCAGTTGTATCGTTCGCGACGATAAATAAAGTAGAACGTGATCTGCAAAGACTGCGGAAATTTTATGGTAAACTGAATCGCACACAAATGTTGTGGCTACATTGAGAAATCGGGGTTTCAGGCGGTTTATCGATTCTACTTTGAATTATTCAACAACTTATAATTATTTCAGAGAAGTTAACAAATGAAAATTTAAACTAACCATTGTACTCTTATTATTGACAAAAAAAAAATTGTTGGTAAAAAAATTGCTACATACATTAATAAATTAAAATTTAAAATGTTTGATTTGAGAGAAGCAGCTAAAAGAATGATTTTAGTATCAGTTCCACTATTATTTGAACATATTATCGTAAATGTTACGTTCGTGTATCCCCAGTTAACGAGTTGAACACATTTACGTTAAATTGTAACTACACTTACCCTCAAGACCGATGAACGCATTGGCATCCACGTGGGTAATCTGATTTCCGTCGAGTTCCAAAGAGTTTAATTGCGTCAAGTGGGAGAATACACGCGCCGGAACCTCGCGAAGGTGATTGTGCGCCAATCCTAATGAATCGAGCGCTTTCAGTCCTGAAAGGGTAAAACGTTTTATCGATGAGCCCATTTCATTTAATTGTATGAAATACTCGTTACGCGTTCATTTTATAAAAGCGCTTTATTTATATGCAAATTGAATACATATAGCAGATATTTAAAAAAGAAGTCGGTTTAATTAAAATTACAATTATTCCGTGAAATAAAATTGGCAAAAGCTGACTTGTTAAAAAAAAAAAAAAATATATATCGTGCGAAATAAGAAGAATTTTACCTTCGAAATCTCCTTCTGATATAGTAGATATGCGATTCTCTTGCATTTCTAATTTCTTCAATAACTCTAATGAAGATAAAGCTTGAGTTGGAATCCTCGTGAGTTCGTTTCCGCCTAGATTAAGTCTCTTGAGTCTCCGACTAAAAGCATGAGATTTAGAGAAAATTATTTAAATTAAGCTAAACTATTGAGATTTCTTTTTGTTAAAAGCTTCTTATAATAATGTAAAAGTTAAAGTTATAAATTTAGGATTTAGTTATTCGAAATTAATTGTTAGCCGAGTGGATTTTCGTCAAGTTTCGAGTATCTTTTTTAGGTTTTAAAAAATATTATTCTGATTTAGTTTTTACTCGACTTCCAAGCAGCATAGAATAGTATAATTTCAATAAACAACAGTGACTTACTTATCGAGTCCTTTGAAAGCATCTGCTTCTATAGTGGAAATTTTGTTCTCATAAAGGGTGAGAATTTCGAGTGTGTCGAGACCTTCGAAAGCCCTGCCGTGGATGGCTGTGATTTTATTACGGTTTAAATTCAAAATCAGGAGATGGTGAAGGTCTCGCAACGCGATAGATGGAACGCTACTCAGCGAATTTTGGGAGAGATCCAGCTGTGTCAATCCCGTTCCTGTAAGGAAGTGTGTTACTTGATTCTGTATTTGCGTTCGCGGAATAGCTTTATATAAACTTTATAATTTGACCGATGTTGCCTTCGAAAATCTCTTTAATCTAATATAATATCTATATAATTTTATGTATTCCCATTTTATTCAATGAACATTTTCTTTGTTAATACATATTTGATAAAACATAGCGTATAAATTTGAGCTTTATTATTCATAGTTACGTTTTGAAAAGGAATTTTTGAATGTAATGTATACTTTTAACTATGCGGGTTAATGTAATTGAATAATGTCGCGTTGAGATATCTCGCGTTCTCATTAAACTCCTAGCACACGCAATGTAATATCTTCGCTTATCTTGAACACGATAGGTGTAAAAAAAACTTATTTTACAATTTTTTATAATTAATTCCGAATGTGGACGGTTGCGAAAACATTTTAAAAGATTTAAAGGACAGGTTAAATTCGCGATCGATTTTAAATTAATTTCTGCGACTGAACGCTTTTAATGTTGACTTAAAAATTTTTTATGCATTTCCAATATAAACGAATATTGTTCGTACACTCACCGATAGAACTAAGGGAAGATTCTTCGAGTACCGCGAGGCTACTGTTGTGGATAGTGAGGTGGCGTATGTCGAGTCCGAGGAATACATATCCTTGCAATTTAGGCAGGTTGTTATGCCTGAGCCTAAGATAGAATATTATGAGATTTGGCCTCCCTTTAAGCACGGCCATGGCCTTGGAAATGTGCTGCAAGTCGGTGGACTCGCACACAATGTCCAGGCCGGATTTTTTTACGCTGCAGTAACAGGGCGCGATCTCGCCGTGAGACGGACAGACCTGCGACGTTTGCGCTAAGCTCGTCGCTAAAACGAGGCATAGCAACCACATCAGCCGCCACACATCCGATAGAGCTTGCTCCCTCATTTTTCGTGCGACTCCACGCTTCTCCCCCACAACTTTGTCACAATGGCCGACCTTTCCGTGCCTTACTTTCGCCCTCCGTGTCTATCCCCTTGGCGTTCACTCTCGCTTTTTGTCGGCCGTACGCCTCTTTCCAATCTTCCCCTCGCGCCGTCTCCGTTTCTGTACCTGCAGCCTGCTACTTAGCCTCTGCTCCTCTCATATCCATTGTTCGCTCTGCCACGGTGTACCAGTACACCGAGTCTGCAAATTAACGGAAGTTTGATAAATCAGAGAGAAATAGAATGGAACGCGATAGCAGTCAAAAACAGGAAATTTAATATAAATACATTATATACTCTCGAACAACTTCTTTAGTTATGAGACATAATAGAGACTGTGGCTCGTGCAAATCAAATTGATATTAATTTTTAATTATAACGCGGAAAAATTTTTAGTCTACTTGTTAATATTATGCAGGTTGATACTTGGTTACGAAAATAATAACAGAAAATGTATATTATATTAACAATTTCTTTGCTTATTCAAACGTAACGTATCTTTTTACAAGTTGTTTAAAATACTCATGGATATATGCAGTTACGGGAAATGCTACGACACAATAACATCGCTAAAATAGTGCAATATTTATTCAATTTCCCTTCATTTTAATATTTATTCAATAACTGTGTACTTTATATAGAAATGGAAGATGGAAATTCGCTGGAATTATTACTAGTGTAGAATATAGGACGTACATTCTGGCACGAAGCAATAATGGTGTATACGAGCGGTATTTTAATCGCACTGGCGTACCGCAAACTTATAATACGAAAATATTCATGTATAATAAACGTCAGCTTATTGGCAGCTGCGATAACTGCGCGAAACTTTTATGTAGATTTGTTAATAACTATAACATTATATTTTCATATTTATTTGATAAATCTATAAGTAACATTACAATGCTGATAACGTCTTCGTAAAAATTTATAAAAAAAAGCTAACGTACATGAACACATATCGAAAAGTAACGAATCACTTTGTTCTTTATTACGTATGTGTTAAGATCGAACACTTCTGAAATGATTAATTAGAAAGAATTTATTCTTTTTTTTTTTTTTAATAGATTAAAAATTTGCTCGTTTTATTAAATTTATAATTTAAGAAAGTAATAATTTTCATTGAAAACGCCTTGATTAAAATTTTTTTTAATAACTGAAATTACGACGTAAGCACTGGTAACACTTTATGTTTGAATATATTAGTATTTTATTTTATAATTAAATGTTTTTAAATAGGTTTTACTTTGAAAATGGAATTCTAATTTAAAGATTAATAATTAAACGTTTGAAGAGAGATATTTGTTACTGATACCTCCGATCAAATTACATTTTAACATTAGTATGTGTGTTCATTATATAATAAGCTCGCGACCTCATAACGTGTTTAATTGCTTTGTCAACCATTTAAACTCACCGAGCCATGCGGCGGATATCGTATCTTCTCCTAGCTCTTAATATACTCAACGGAAGACGTAAAATGGAATGACGATGCGTTCTCGCGTGATCACTAGGCATCGCTTATGATATCACCGTGTGAGTAAATAGTCAATCGATTATCTAATCGATTCCACTGCGCAATACAGACGTTCTTTTAGACACTCTCGCATTCTCGTTGAGCACCAGATACACTCAGGCGATTAATAAAGTTCGCACAGGTCGCGGATATCCACGTAGAGAAACTTTTCGATTTGCAAATGCGGGAGGCTGGCGCGCTTTAGCGCATTGCGAGTCGGAAATAGGTCAATTTTCCCTTTCCGCACAAATGTCAAAATCACTCTTCCAACGATGACACCTGGGGGGGAAGCTTCGGGCGACAATTGTAAATTAACACTGATATTATGCAATGAATGTGCCACTATTATGGTCGTAGCTCACCGATGCGCGCGTGAATGATTTATTTTCACGATGAACACCTTTCGCTGCGGTCTACGCGTTCCACCTACGCGGCCGCAAACCCGATCAACAAAATCGCCACGAAGCTTCCGCCACCACCCACGAAGTAATCACTTACTGCTTCCCCATTTGATAGTAATATTCGCACTGCTGTCCATCCGGCGCAATTGCGCCGCGAGAATCGCTCTCTTGGTAGTTGCGTCACGATGTTATCGTCGTTCCGCAGGCAAATATTGCCGGGATGTATCAGTGACTCGTTAGCGCGGAATCAATCTCTCGTTAATTTTCCCGGAAGAAGCACATCTGCGGTGCAATGTGCGCATCGATATCCGATACACAATTCTCTTAAACCCACAGTCGGAAGTATAAGGTACGATCGACGGTGGTTTTAGGTGGATGCTCAAAGTGATTTGTAACAATTCAAAGCGAAACCGCAGCAAAACCGACAATGCCGATAGCGAAGCTGTCGCTAAAGACTGTCTTCTGTTCAAGACGCGAAAGTGTTACAACTTGCAGAGCCGAGCTCTCCGTTACGTTACTAGTGACCGGGTGTCCGTTGGCATTATCATTGCCTGACTAATGGACCTCTTCCGGTACAGGGATCATGGGATCGCGACTGCGAGAGTACTGCTGGCCAACATATCGTTGCGTGCCTACGATCGCTGATCACGTGTTTCACGTAAAGAGTTCGCAGTTGCGAGGGAAAAGTAAAGAATAATAAAAAAAAAAAAAATTAATATTTTGACTCATTAGTTTCTCATTTGAAAATACGATGATGTTCTTTTCTCGTCTTTACATTGCGCGAAAGAATTTATAATGCGAAATCTTTTTACATCGTTTAGTAGAAAATTTCCGACAGTAACAATATCAAAAATTGACATGAAATAGCGTTCCATTTATAAATTCTATTAATAATTTTAATACTTTTAATAATTATGTAATTTTATAGATTATATTTGATATGTAGCATTGCGAGATAATAAGGAAAAGTAAAAAAGAAAAAGAGGATAATAAATTTATTACTGTAAAATTTTACAATTAAAATGACATATAATGATTACAAATTCGCAATGTAGCTTAAAATATATTATGCTGTACGTGTTGAAATGGATTTAATGCGTAACATGCTTTTAACATGTTTTTCAATCTGTGAATCGTGATAAAAAATTTGAAGATAATTCACTCCCGAGAACTGTAATTAGTACATCGAATATTTGGACGCAGACGTGAAGTAAAAATCTTTTCGGTTAGCCAGTTGACGTCTCCTAAATTGATTTGTCTTCTCTTGCCCGACAATAGTCTGCTTCGCTTTGTTTGTGCGGCGGTTGGCGTAGAATAAATTGTACAATCTAGTAAGCGAGCGAGTGAGAAAAAGAGAGAGAAGGAAAGAAAGACACTCTGTTAGATTGAATGACGTCGACACTTCGATAACGCCGTTTGCAACAGACGCGCTTTTTTCATTTTCCATGCCAATGTGCTTAGGCGATTGAATTTCGTTTAGAGCAGAGGAAAGAAAGGAAGAAAATTCAATAATCATCCCCTCAAACATTATCGGTTTTTTTTAATAATAACGCGATATAATCAAAGAATTTCTGTAGGTGATTAATTTAATTTGTGATCAATATGTATCTAATAACTCGATGATCCGTTGCTCGAATATTCAATAATATAAAACAGAACGAAGGCAATTTTATTTTTTACTTTTACTTATTATTTATCTAATAAATTCACGATGATTGTCGATTATTTTTTGCTTTCGCTTCGCTGCATGATAATTCTTGTACTTTCGCAATTGCGTGGCGTGACCCTACAGCTCAATCATTTTGATGTTATAACATTATCATATCAAGATTTTTTATTTTACCACAAAAAATTAAATCAGACGTTTCTAGTTTAGTTATTTCTAGTTGAGTTATTTAATTCGATTTAATTTGTATTAATATTTTTAAAATGCGATCTAAATTCTTAGCACGTTTTAATATTAAATGTGTGATGAGCCTGTTAAGGTTGTGTATACACTTAGCGAATGAACACAGCGATTGCGAATTTCGTTCGTCGGTGATGTGTGTTATTTTTGTAGTGATTGATTATTTTGCGAATGTTCGCGTTCGGTGTTTGTTCGCTAAGTGAATGCACACTTTTACATTTTACTAGCATACATCGTGTGTGATTAACATGCGTTATTGGGTGTAACTACGCATGCGATAGGAACCAACGTACGCGTTTCCGTGGAACCACATCGATCGTCGAACATCGCGTGCGATTAATATGCATTGCAACCGATGAAATCAAATAATTGAGTTTTTGGAATATTTTTATTGTTTTGTGCTCGCGGCGATACAACGCCGACTAAAACCGACGAATGATCGTATGTTTTGTAGATTTTATGACATGAATCCGTAATATTTGCACGATTTTATTTCGGCCATATAAATGACAACTTGTAATTATAGAGAAGTAACGCTTTCAAAATAGTAACATAATTTAATTTTGTAAGATCTTTTTTTTTTTTCATCGTAACACTTGAACTCGATTTAGATGCTAGGAATAATTAAATTGATTAAAGTATGATATCGCAAAGGACCGACTAGGAAGATTAAATTGAAACGTGATTAATAATTTATTAATTAATTGCTGTTTAAATGTCGGTCGTCTTATCACTTAACCATCTCCCGTCGTTTCGTGCAATTTAATAGAAAATCCGATTTTAATTACGAAATTCAAGATTTTTCCTTAATGTATGTCTATAATTTTAACAGACGACATAACAGCGTACTAATTGGATAGAATCTATATATACACATTGTCATTAAACTATTAACTAGATAATAATTTTAAAATGATCTCATCTTGAAAGAACCGTGTCACACTTGGCGAGCAGATTCGAACGTTGGAATATCTAAGGTTGATTGGATATTTGCATAAATCTTTTATGCATATCGCGTAGGCTTTAAGTCGCGGCATTACGGGAGAAATATCCCGCGAACTCGCAATGTTCTTAGTTTATGAAATTATTTCCGGAATTGTCCGTTATACTGTCGTCCAAGATCTCAAAATGAAATGAGACAGGTGTTCTCCACTTTTCCATTCTTTCGCGTAGTTATTTTCCCTCCAGTCGAAGGAAAGCTACATTTTCTTTCAGTCGACGGAAATCGCTGAAGTTCAGTGTATCTGTTTCGCGGACGTGTCTACCTTGAAAATGCGCGACTTTTACAAGCAGGGTTCCATTTATAATTGAACTCGTCTTTTTCGTGAACGAAAGACGGAAAAACTGTCTATCGTGTGACAATTTTGGGCGGTGTCGTGAGTAAAAAAAAAAAAAAAAAAAAGGGAGAGGTATTTATAAATAATGTTATGCCAGCGGAGAGCGGCGAATCTTGCAAAGCCATTAAATCGTTGGCTTTACAGGATCAGGCTGCATGTAATGTGGACGGATTGGAACTTTCCAAAAATGCGCTCGCGCTTCGCCGTAAGAAGATTACGCGGAAGATTATGGTACGGGCTCCCTTTGCTGTATACACATGGGAAATACGTTATTCGCATTTCCCTTCGTTCGCTACTCCAGCCGTTTTCTAGCTCCAATTAACTCGACTTGGCTTTATATTAACGCTTGCGGATATTACGTTCGCGCGAGCGTATCAATTCACGAAAGCCGCACCACATCTTGACTGAAACTTACGGTGTACATTAATCTTTCTCATCCCCTTTCCGTATATAACGTTCCGCATGCGGAATTCGTACAATGCAACGCGGTTGATAGCATATCCAGGGATTAAACCGGACGAGAGATGCTGTTGTAAAATGGTGAATTATTCCGTGCCTTGTTTTATATCCGGAAACGCGAGCGTTGTTAACACACACGTCTGATCATGTTGAAGTATCGGTACTACGTATTACTTTACTCTTTATCTCAGCAAATGTTATTCTTCGGGGGCTACGTTCGTTCGCGCGTTATGTCCAGGCAGAATCGAACCTATGCTCAGATAATACGCGGCGGTAAAAAAAATTGAACTCGCTGAAATATTCAGCAGATATTTTTGCGCCGCTATTTCAGAATTGGATTGATAAGAAGAAACGGAAGTAGCTTGGACGCATCGGAGCGTATATTTCACGATTACCGTATAACTCGCAACATCATTCATCGCCGGATACAAATGTTTTCAGTAGATACAAGCACGCCGACGACGCATTTGCCGCGAAATGCAGAAAATATGAAATACCGAATGCGCTTCTCGCATCGCGGCGTACGAATGCACCACGCTAGGCTGAACTTTCGGCAACGCTATTCGCCAGATAGATTTGCGATCCACTTTTAATTCTGCCGGAGACTGTACAATATATTCACCTTTTTAACCCCCGCGGCGGCGTGACGGGATGGGACGAATTCTAATTGAATATTTTGTTTCCGAACACAACAGGTGAAAAACTCGTATGCCCGCATTACGTTTCCCAACCCCGAGAATGTATATTTCGATCAGACTTTTAATATAAAGTTTTTACCGCGAATTTCTACGTAGATTAAAGAAAAAAAAAAATTTTTTTTTAATAACACTTTAACGATAGAAAAAGATTAAGTAGACAAAAAAGTTAATAGGATTGGAAATTATATCAGAAACGGCTCACTGATGATTTCGCCGATTTAATAATATCCGTAAAATCATAACACTTGTATGTACGTGTTATTTCTTTTACTTTTTAATTGATTTGCAATAAAACTGTGCACATGCTGCACGGAAAAGTAACGTAATAAATTAAAAAAAAAAATTCGCCGCTTGAAAAAACAATTTCGGATTGTCGTTTTAGCATTGGAATAAAAACGACCTCTCTTTAATGTAAAATCGCGTGATGTCGTGAACATTTGATACATTCCGACGTTATGCCACGACGTACGTTTTAACGTAAAAATACGTTGCGACGTTCTGTCAACGACTTGACAAATGGTCGATGAGTGCTTGAGGCAGAACGGAGGAACATTGTCCCCGAAAACCCGACAAATCGTCTTCAACGTGAAACGGGCCACGCTTTCTTTGGCGACGTATTCGTTATAGCAGCTGGATAAGTCTTAAGACGATACGACAGACAAAATATACGTCCGTCGGGTTTTTCGCCTGGCGTCTGATGCTCGAAGAAAATAGATCTAGCATAATGAAGTACCCCTCGTTACAACTAATGGCGTACCATTAGTCAAAACGCCGCGTTTGTAAGAGGATTTCGCATTCAAATACTAACGAAAGGGAGGAAGAGCGATCGTAAAGTTTCTGTTCTTTTTTTTTCTCCCGTGACCGTACAAACTCTCCAACAGTTCGCCAATTTTTTTGAATATCCAATTTGTCGTCTGTGAAAAATTACTGGAAATTTATCGCCTCGCGCGATCTATATTTTCATCTCGACAACAATCCACTTCGTGTTTTTGTTTTTTCTTGTACGAGCTTTTTCCATTGCGTGCTAATATTGCTATCGCTCGATTTTGAAACGTATCAATGCGCTGTTCTGCAACTTACGCATAATTTTAATTTTAAAATTTTTTAAGTATTTAAATATTTGTGATATTAATATGATATTACCAATACCACATTTATAAAATTAATTTTATGTAACGTTATATCACGTTCCAGGTTCTTTGTACGCTAGATTTTTTTTCGAACAAAGTAAAATTTGTAGGCAAATCTACATCCTTTTCCAATTATCGTTGAGATTTACGGAATGTAGGTATGTTTCCTGTCGGTTGTTTTATTAACGCACCACTTTACTCGTTTCTATTCGTGTTCTGCAGCCTGCGAACTATCAAAAGAAAATGGCACAAAATATTTTAGCTTTCAAACGTGTAGATAATGCGCGGGTGCGCAATGTAACTCTATTCTTCACCGAATACGCCGGTAACGATGAGTCGTTAAAGAACAAAAACCGTCGTTTTATTTTCAAACGGTGAACACACGTACGTAATAACAACCTACATGGATTAATGTCAAACTCCCGCTCTTTAATAAATCTCCGTGTTATGGTTCAATTTTCCCGGGCGAGTGTGGATGGACGTTGAATCGTCAGTGCATGAAAATAACGTTACACGATACATGAATATCTAGTCAATACATCGCATATTTCTCCGCGCACGCAATATCCATTTAATTATGAAAACAGCTGTGACGCAATTTTCGCGTAAACCAGCGCTGCAAGCGGTTTTCAACTTTCCTGTTTGGTCGATAAAAAAAAAAAGAATCATCAAATACGCGCGATATGCAAATGCGTACGTGCGAGTAATTGGGCACTCCCGTTCATGAGCTGGCCCTCTTTTCGGGCGGCATCTATTTCCCTACTGAAAACATTTCGCGCTTGAATTGTCACAGACCTTCACGAACGAGCTGCGCTATGTCCGCGAAACGTATGCAAATGCGACGTGTAGTATAACAGCGACACCGTCGCGTATCGGGAGTTCGCATATTTTCCACGACGCGACGTACATGTGCGTTACTATGGACGGATGCGTTGAATAAGGATGCGTCGCGACGTCGAACTTGGTTTCGGTTGCGGAATATGGCATTCGTTAGCGCCGGTATAACAGCTGAATGACCTAATGAACCGTGCGTGCGCCCAACACCGGATTCCTAATTAGATCTGGCTCGTACGCCATGGTATTGTCCTGTCGCGCGTATTAATAAACGGCACAATAGCGTGTCCGTCATTGTTAAAACATGCTTCATTAAATATTAATAATTGTAAGCTCGAGTTTTAAACAC
Organism: Cardiocondyla obscurior; assembly: GCF_019399895.1. Classification (NCBI taxonomy): domain Eukaryota; kingdom Metazoa; phylum Arthropoda; class Insecta; order Hymenoptera; family Formicidae; genus Cardiocondyla; species Cardiocondyla obscurior. The sequence continues at coordinate 1,472,448 of NC_091881.1, forward strand.
GTGTGACAGTTCCGTAGTTACAAAAAGGTGACATAAATTATTGGCATTTTTATCTTTTTGCATAGAACATTTATTAATGGAATTAAGCGACGTGACTTTTATTTCGATGCTTTATTATCGTCGATACGTACGATGTACGTTAATTGCTCACCGAGTGATTGAACTTAGGAGAAAACCAAATTATTTGAGAATATAAAACACACTTTATAACAATACTATAACATTACCATAATGCATTGAAATTATAATTAATCTGCATATAAATGAGAAATAAAAATTTCGAATATTTTACTAGAAAAGAGAGGAGAATTTTTCTTTTATAGAAATATTTAAATAATGAATATTGCATAATCTTAAGAGATAACGTTTTTTATATACATGTTATATCATATTTATCGTATGTCTTAAAGTGTGTATAAACTTAACGAACGTGCAACCGACCAAACAGTGAACGAGGACATTCTCAAACAAATAAATTACGAATGTTCACGTTCGTTGTGTTCGTTCGGTGTTTGCCAAGTGTATATACAGAATTATGTATATACATATATGCCTGATTTATATTATAATGAGATAAAAATAATAGTAAAAGAATAGATAAAGAAACCATAAATTACGTAGTACATTACAAGACTTCGTCTAATCACATCGAATCAGGTTTCTCGTTCTATTGACAGAATGACTTTATTCGCCGGCAGGTATAATAAACTGTAAAATCTGATTACCGTACATTATCGAGCCCTTCGTTATACGATAGAATCAATGGGGGAACCTTTCGCCGTCACGGCATCGCGGAAATCTATCGAGTCTTCCATCACGGAATCGCAATGAAATTAGAACGTTCATCTGAAAGCATATGGCAATTCCGAGGGAAGGATAGCGAATCGCGGGGAAAAAGTAAGAGGCGATGAAATGGTGAAAGAGATAGAAACGTCGTTGAGATGTTACGGGAAAGCCCAAGCTCGCGCATTAAGTGATCTATCCGTGACAAACGGAGACTACAGCTCTCCATCCACGAGAGGTAATTTTATATTCTCCCCTTGGCCTCGTACTCGCAGTCACGATGTTACTTCACCTGTTGGTTACTCGACGTTTCGCTCGGCCTCCCTCAACGTATACGTAATATTGATCCGCCGCCACCTGAAGGGAGGCGAGGTGGGCTCGGGCTATCCTGCAAGACCTCGACGAGTATAACGTGACTCGGGCGTATAATCACGATCGCTCCGACTAGTATTCGAGAAAGACAACGCCGAAAAGAGTCCCCTTAAGGAGATGACCCATATCCCTAGATTGGCCAATTACACGCTTCGAAACAGGTTGCCGTCGCTTGAATTAACGATTTTCAAAGAATATGAGATTACAGTCCCGATGATATCTTCGCGGCATATTGCAAGTAATAAAAGAGCATTGTATTAAGCAAACATACCGTAATGGCATTGTGGATTATTTGCGTATCATTTGTACTTGGGCGCTGAAAGCTATATGTGATAAACAGCTGATGCATCCGCACATATGCGCATGCAAATTTAATCTAAAAATAACGATTTATATCTATTACAACGTTTATTTTCTCTTGTTATTCAGAAAAATGTGTGGTGGTGTTATCTTTTAATTTTATCTCTCGGTGTGAGAAAGAAAATAACGCAGATAATTCGCTCGTTAATCGATAAGAAAACAGCTCCTTTTTTTTCTCTCCTTGAAAATATTAAAATCGTGCTGATATAACATAAGCCGCATGCTTCCGTGTCTTCCGCTTTTACAACATTTGTAAGGTATAGCTTAGAAAAAAAAAAACAAGTCAGTTTCGCAAACTAAAAAGGTTTCTCACGCTTTTAATTACCCACGCTGAAATTGAATTCACCTATTTAATTCGCTCATGAATCTCCAGCCGAATTGTTTCCATCTGTATCACGCGATTTATTTTCGCCGTATGAAAGAAATGCCGCGCGCGAGTAATCATTCTAGAAATGAAGAAATATTTAGCAATAGACAAATTAATTTTCACGAAGTTTCTCGATATTACGTATATATCACCTAACGCTGTTGAATAAAGAGAGTAAAAGAATTTTTAAACAAACATTGATACTACTGGTCAGTACATATTTTTAATTATAACAAACTAAATTAAGATAATTAACGCATACGAATTAAAAATAATTTGTTATGTTTGTACGTTAGTCGCACGGAATCGAACAAACAGAGGTGAATAGTGGGACTTTAATTAACACAATTTTTTTTATATATGCCAAATGGACAACTACCCATTATATCTTGCGCGCAGTATGCAAGCAGTTGATAATTTTTAGATTTTCTTGTTAAATAAAAAACTGACTTTACAAATAATTTTTCGCTGAATAGTTTTGTAGCCAATATTATGTATTTTTTTTATTAAAGCAAGTAATATTTTGGATGAAATTCTTTTGACTTTAAATTCTCGAAAAATTGCTTTTTGTAATAAAAAAATATTTTTTTTTTATTTAAATCAATTTTGTGCGCGTTTATAATATACAATTAAGCTTGCGTTTGACATTTTTATCGCATTAATTAAAACATTTGCATACCGCTTCGATTATTATCGTCTGAAATGCATACATGCTGTTATTATGCGAAACAAAGTAAATTTTTATGTAAATTACTCGAGTGCTCGCGTTTTAACATTTTGGGTATGAAATAAAACGCTCTTTCTCTTTACAATTCAGAAAAAAAAATTCGAATCCTACTATAAAAGATAGACAATTAAAAAAGAAATCATATATACCTACGACAGTTTTTGCGTTATTATGATAATTTATTTGAATTTTTTCTGAATTCAAAAGACAGAATTATATGAAAAAAACTTAATCGCAAGTAATACACGATATTTTATTACGTTATATTCTAAAGTAGCACACATTCATTATATGTTATCAGAGAAATATCACAAGATTAAATTTTTGAACAATATTGAATATTCGATATTTTCAAGAAGTTTTGATATTTATAAGAATAAAATATGATTCCATCGTGAATTTTGACATGTATGGCATAGTGATATTACATATTTAATATATTTTTACAAGTCTCTTGTCATATCTTGTTTCACGAGAAATGATAAAAGTTAATCTTCTCTGCAAAGTTATATTTCTATTTTAAAACTTGATTTTATATTGATTAAGAGAGAGAATATATAATAAAAATAGCCATCTTAAACGATTATATTGAAAGTAGCAATTATAAATTATTCAATAGCGATTGAGTTAATGTTATTAGAGCCAAAGATAAATTTTGCGATTGGAATAATTTCATATTGGCAGAGATGCATCGCATACGTGCAACAAGCTTCGCAAAATATCGTTACCAGGCTTAACCTCGTTTTCCGCTCCGGTGATATACGTGAACATTTACGATGTCATCGAAGCCACAAGCATCGTCGTACCGGTTGCGATAAAATCGTGTCGAATATTTCCCAGAAATTTTCAAAAAATTGGTCTGTGGAACACGTTTCCCGCAATGATTTTTAAACATGTAAAATTCTGATAAAGATATTCCGAAATTTGTAAGTGGTACAACGATTCGAAAACCGCAAATAAACAACATATTAAAAAAAAAGTTTTAAACTATGCTTAATTTAAAAAGCAGTTACAAATATAAAATTCAATATAGTTTTATGTAATTTTTCAAATAAGAGTTATGGCACATTTAGTAATTTTATTTGCTATTAACTTTAATTTAAATAAATTTTGTTTGAGCGAAATTTTAACTTTTAATCTGAAAGAGAAAGATACATTGAATTATGAAAAATATTTTATAAAGGTATTTACGAAAATTAAGAGAAATGCATTTCCAAAAGTGACTGATCCTGCATATAAAACTGTTTACTTATATTATTTCCATTTAAATGAATTTTATATAATAAAATAATTCAATTATCTGCTTTTATTAAAACATACGGTCGGTGATCAGAAAGGGGAATCGTTTATTCGTTATCATTAATTAAACGTACGTAATTTTACGTGCATGAGATACACGTAAAACATTGCACCCGAGGTATTAATCCTTTTGCCCAATATCGATGTACGATTATGCATATTAATTCGTAACGTCAGCTGTGTTGCCAAAAAATGACTTTAAATTACATTTGTGTTCGTGGCATTATCTCGTGCTGAAAATAAAATTGTAACGCACGTTTTACAGCGTCGACGATGTGTTATGGTTGACGTTTTAACGTTTCTTTTTCTCTACGTGTTATTAGAGTTTTAATTCTCCAGACAACACCCGCTATGTATCATATCGTTAAACCCTACATTTTTCTTCCAAATCATTATCACTATCACGGGAGATATCCTTGTAATGAAAATTTTTAGCTCCGTAATTTAAACGCATTTTACAACATCTGCTACTTTGCACGGATATTTTTGAGATTATCGTATTATTAAAGTTTTCGCGTAGATACTGATTCAATAATTGAATTGTTCGATTCACGATTATTTGCGCAATTGTCAGTAGAGTCACGGAAAAGTAAAAATAACTCGATTGAAGGGCGGTGCTGAGAAAACAAATAGTACTTACTATGAACGTAATACGAATATAAAGGAGGTTGCCACAATTTTATTTTGTTGGACATGCACGTCCATGTGCAGCATAAAATTTGAGCTAATAAAAGACAAATAGTAAGCGTATCGTATTTTAACATTACAAAGCGCATTACAATGTTCGTATAGCTATCGGGCATCAGAATTCATACACCGATGTCGACAAGTTCTATGAATAAGCTGACATTCAAATTTGATTAAACTATATAGCGAAACTTGTATTTCGGAAACCCCACGCGAATCAAAATTACAATTGTCCGCCCAACTAACTTGTGTAGCTGCAGGAACATTACGCTGTTAGCATTTTGCATAAAAATTCGTATTATATGAATAATCACTCTAATGTATAATTTTAGGCAAAATAAAAGAAAAAAAAAAAGAATGTGTAATGAAGACAACGTGACTGAAATTTAGAAAGATACCGAGTTGTTTCACAATTATGAGGAGAATGTTTTCCCCTGAATAAAACTATAGCATATTTTTATTAAAAATTAAACACGACGTGGAAAATTTGTAATTAGATTTTTTTATATTAAATTTTATATTAAATAATATTATATCAGGCACAAATCAATATTGATTTTTATAAAAATCTTGACTTTGCGGTGATATGTATTAGCGTGTCTAACAAAAGTATCTCGAGGCATCTCGAAGACCGGAACAATACTATTCGTAATACAAGCAACTCCATGGCTGCATATAACGGAATCGAGTATCAGATAGTAATCCGGGTTAAGTTCTGGTCTAAGTCTCGGGTTAAATATGCGGTCACCCCAGATTTGCCGCAGGAGTTAGTACTTGTAGTCTCGGCACTCATATTTCATAGTAAAGCTCGCATAGAAAAGCTGCTAAAGATTTCCTGAATTCGCGGAAGATTTGACCTCTGAAACCGCAATGATTTATAACGTTTTTTATTTGCCAAAATTAAGCATATACTTAATCTCTAAAATATTCCGCTTGAAATAGATTACGATTAGCTCGAATAAAATTTTGCCGAATAAAAAGAGCATCAATAAAATTAAATGATACCGGTTGCAATTTCAATGTGTATCTTGAAAACATTAACTTGTAAAATTTTTTAATATACGCACATATTCGCTTACCAACTTACGAGCTAATGGTAAAAAAAATTCTTCTTAATTAAAAGCTTTTAATTTCATGCGTTTTTAAAAAAATTGTTAGACTAATACGTATGGGTGTAGAACGCACTAACAAGAATGAATAACATTCTTCGTAATCTTCTGTGTAATTAATATTCGTGCATATGTTACGCGATTATTCCCCGCGGAGGCGACGCAATGTCCTAACTTGGAAAAGTTATAATCATAATCGTACAGTTACTATTTTAAACATACAGTATATTATAATTGATGCCACGGTCTAGACTCAGACCGTCGTTAAAAAAGACTCATACATGTGCTTCCGTTGGCCCATAAATAACAATTAGCGCTCGGAACTCTGTGCAATGTTAACTAGGATTAGCAATGGCCGTTTCTCTCGTGAGTAAAATTAAAATATTCCGACGCACGGCGTCCAATTATAATTCCCCCGCTCACTGGGAACCAAGTTCCCAATCGGCATTATAAATGCATATAACACTGCACGCCAAATAATTACACTACGTAATTAATCACAGATGATATAAAGTTTTCAGCGGTATCGCAATTGATACGCTATATCGTATTAAATATTCTCGCGCTACTACTATAATGCGACTTGATTATTAATTATCATTTATTTTCACGTGAAATTTAAAGCCACTTATCGAAGGCAGGGAAAATAGAAAAATGACTAATGAGGGAAATCGTAATTTGACACTGTTTGCATGTATAACATGCGTAGAAAAATTATTTTTTTATAATTAAAAAATTGAGAAAATGCATATTTCTTTTTTAATTAATATAATTGAACAAACGTGAACGAATTGATGGATAGTAAGACTAAGCGTAATAATCATTTATTGCGTGCACTTTTGAAATACTCTACGGATCACTTTGGTTAATGGCAGACTTGCGTTTACCTCACTAATCTTATTACGTAAGTAAAATATTTACAGACTTGTAACTTTCACGGATCGTGCGTAATACGCCGAGACAGTACGGTTTACGATAATGGCAACGTAACATTCATTAGTTAGCACGTCTGGTTGCCGAAGTTAATCTGCGACCGTAAGATAATTGAGAGAGAAGCTTGTTGTGAACGTAGTTGCTGAAAGAGAGAACGAGAAGAAGGAGAACAGAGAGAATTATATTTTATTTAAGAACGATAAGATCAATGATACTGGAATCGTGTTAGAATCGCGCTTCTCCCAGCTACTCCACAAAGAGAATCGAATCACTTGCCTGTCAAGTGTCGTTAGGATGAAATTACAGCAATAATTTTGATAACAGGGTGTGAAATCATCGAATATTGAAAGGTCTACTTGGCAAAAGTACTTAGAATTATTCAGAAATACATTTATGCAATTCTTATTCCACATTGCGAAATTAATATGGTAAAGCGAAATTATCACTTATTTATTAGGTGTAAGCCTATTGTGAGAAAAATTAATAGTATTATCATTGAAAACATTTTTACTTGGCTTTACATACTTTTATATCTTGCAATAATATTTTTTATGTAAGTATATTGATTTAAACGTTAATTAATGTAATTGTCATTTTATCGGAACATTATCGAATTAATGACATAATTTACAGTTGTATCTCTACTGCGTAATTTGTGTTGCCTAATTACTAACAGGTGTAATGATAAAGCGCAAGTAATATTCATATAATCGACACCTGTATATGTATACCGTACATAACTCACGCGGTAGGGGGTAATAACTTCATCGCAGGCGATTTGCGGAATACTCTGATAAAGCCTATTATGGAAGATAATTAGACGCTAAATTTTTAATTTGCAAAACAAGATTGCCAACAAGATTAAGCAGAGAATAATCTAATATTAAATAAATAACGAATTTTCTATCCCTTTTATTGGATCTGCTTGAGCGGCACCGTGACGCGTAGCTAAACCCGAACCGAAATTTGAACAGAAATTATTAAAAGGTATTTAAAAATAAAGAATCGGATGGGGATTAATGTATCAATGTAAATTATAATTTCGTGTGTACTTTATAGTACAGCCTCGCGTATTTATCTTCGAAAAGCTTTGTAAGCCATAACGATTTCCGATAGCGAACCTGGCATAGGTGTGACATGAATGCCGTTCAAGTTTTATTCGTTGCGCCGATGTATCTCGGGTTTGGTTGAAATGTGACTAGAATTACATGTCACAATTTTTGCAACAATGTCGGCGATTCTATTTCCGAGACGGGAAAGGAAATCTCTTTAGTAATACGCACGCCACGACAAGAATAACAGTTTTACAATATTCTATCCTGTACAGCTTTCTTTGATAATATCATGAAAAAGTTAGTAAAATCTATTTTACAATTAATCTAATCTTTATTTATAAATTATTAATTTTAAAAAGTTAAATAATCCTGATTGTTTGAAACATTTTATTTAATTAAAATCTATTCGAAATTATTTAACAACAGATGTTTACGCGTTTTTCCAACTTTGGAATTTATATTCTAGTAACTATTTCTTGTTTTGCAAATTACAAATAATTTTATAACAGATTTATAAAAATTTATTTACTTTCGTGTATGAAAACTGATATTGTATTTGTTACGAGATTCGAGTACAAAATAGTCAAAGAAGCAAAAGAGAATACAGTTTTGATATGTATTTGGCGAATCTGACTTATTGATTAGTCCTTGAGTAAGCGAGGTGTTTTAATTATTACAAGTAACGAATATCCGCCTTGATCCACCAAATGTTGTGTATGCACATCCCACGTAAAATGACTGAACTAATTGGATAATATTTGCCAGTATAAAGGGAGCATTTAATATTATCGTTTATGATCTAGTTCAGAAATAGCCGATTATCCTAATTATCTCTTCCGCTATTGATTTCCATAATAGTTATATATGTGTCACAATGTGAAAATTAATTTCTGATGTGAGATATTAGTGATTTTCGCATTTGAGAATGAATATATGATGACAGATCGATGTGTTCGTAAAGGGTAGAAAGAAATAAAAACCAAGAACACTCGGTGGCTGCCGTAATGGTTGGTCACACTTTACGATAATTAGAAATCGATACGCCATTATGTTTCTCTTTATCGCGAGTGTCGAGGGAATAAGAAATAAGTCGTGCGTATAGAAATATTACCACTTTTAAAACAGTTCCATTATCGGGAATATGCAATTAAAAAATAAGAAACGTGAAATTATCCCGCATGTTATCTTTATTTCTTTTCGTGTAGTTAAAACAAATTTTCTAAATAGCGGAAAAAGAATCTTTCTTTCGAAACGAAGAACGTGACCGACGTCAATATATCACGTGTGGAAAAGCGCACTTAAAAAGGGCTTGTAAAATCAATCTTGCGAGATGTAAAAGAGCAATTTCTAACATGCCAATTTTTCTTCAAGTCGTTCGTGGAAAGATGATGGTAAATTCGAAATAGTTTCACATGTAATAAATACCAAAAAGTTTTTTTTTTTTTTATTTTCACAGAGTAGAGTGTCACAAAGTACGAAAAGATTTTTTTAATCAACCAGATACGATCAACTTTTCTTGTCTTTAACTCAATATTGTTTTACAACGTGCTTTTGACGCGCGCAAAGAACTTGTCTAAAATCATTTCGTTGTTCCTGTGTCAGGTTAGAACGTAATAAACCCGCGGAATTGTCTCAACTGACGTGGATTTCATCCACGTGCAGCATCAGCATCAGCATCAGCATCACGTAGCGCACTATGCGGGTATGGTAGCTGCCATCTAACGCAGCAAAGCCGACGTAGTTAGGGTACGATACGTGTCGCGAGAGATATCAACGTAATTAAGGAGAAATGATCGTGCTTGTAACGGCAGAGATTCGTAGACGTTAATCCCGTAAAGACTTAATCGGAGTTAAGACCGAATTTTAAGACACGAGCGTTACTTGCAAGAAAGTTGCGAGGAGCACTCTGAAAAATTCTCAAGTCCCGCCGAGCAATTAATTCTGGTGAAGTCTTGGCGTGGTAAACTCGTATCGATCGCGAGCGTAACAATTCCGATGATGAGCGCCGTCGAAACTCGAGGAAAATTACACGCCGCATAACAGTATGCATTAAGGCTAATCGTTAGAACAGACTTTACACGCGAACTAAACTCACAACGGATTTTGCCTATCACTTTAACGGCATTATTTTAGCACTTTAGAAATCGATATTTTAACATAAGCGCAATAAAGCGTGCAAAAATCACTAATGCTCAATTTTTTACATTAAATATTGTAGTACATTAATCCGACACACGAGTAATAATTTTCTTAAAGTAAAATACACTTGAAAAGGCAAATACGTTCTGCATCTATATAAATTCGTGAGCTTTCAATAATATCAGACATATTTCTAAAATTTTCATCAGGGAAAATTTAATTCAGGAAATATATAGTAATAAATCAACGCGGGGAAGGGATAGGACGCGGTTGATGAACGTACATTTTTGATGTGACAATGATGAATCTGAATCTGCTTCGATATAACAAGCTGCAACGGCAAAGCGTACAAAATTTTTCCAAACGGACAGAAAAATGTCCGCTCTAAATGATGAATTATTAGAAGTGCGGGTCTATGCAAAGAGAAAATTAATATCGCACGTCGCTGTTTGATGCAAGGCATCGTAACGGTCGTTATGTCGATGGAACTTTGTAAACCTGCGAACAAAAGCTCGCGTTGAATAACCAAGCCAGTTTAAATCTCAAGGGAACGGCCGTGCCTTACGCCATTAAAGGCGTAAAAGGCACTATAAAATAGTACCAAAATTCTATGCAGCTGGTATACTCCTATATTTACGCCTCGCTCCGTAGTCCTTCGACTTGCGGTGGTCACGTAACTAAATCCTCCCAGATGAATAGAATTAGTTACTCGATTATATTCTTGGATATAATTAATTTATTTATGCTTTGCTCCCGTGACTCATAAGCAAGATGCAACTTCCTCCAGAGAGTATGGTAATTGATTCTATACGCAGTTTAGCAAAATAATCTGCCTTGAATAAGTCAGCGAATTTTTTAGCGCTCTTTAATAGAAAAATTAAAATCAAAATGCATAAAAGCTGATCGTTCGTATATTAAATATCATATTATTGCCTCGAGAGTAATAAGTGGTCAGATAACTTTTTAATCTCTTTCACCTTTGATATAACTCGTACAAAGAGTCATCGTCAATTTGTAAAATCACTGCCATCTATCAAGTTTTACTTATAATATTAATACGAGCTAACGAATTTTTTAAATTCGTCACATATTCTCTGACGTAGATTAAAGATTGTCCCGCTGGCTAACGAGTCGATGAAATTGTAAAACGACTGGATGCATACACTTTTTTTTCCCGCCCGCGCCCTGTTAAATATTTAAGCAAACGTCGCTCGTTGACGTTCACACGGGTTGTACGTAGCGACTGACAAGTCCTTTCTCGCGCTACGCAAATTGAACCCCGAGGGTGTCGTCAAGGCGAAAATTGGAGAGCGCGAAAACGAAGATGGTTCTTCATCTCGGAAAGACACGCTTAGGCGAGGCCGACAGTAATTTCTCTGACTTTATTATTGCAGTAGAAACAAAATAGCAGAGCGCCGTAGCGCGAGAATGATTAACCCGTCATCACACTGGCTATTTCTGTGTTTATGTAGAATGAGCTGCTTCTATCGTTTAACGTCGAATGAGCACGTCGCTCTCGTGAATAACGTTTCTCGAATTGTCGACAGTCTGATTTCTTCTACGATGCACTGTAGGATTGTCGGGCTCTCCCGTGCGATCACGTATTCCGGGCACGTGTTATAAACGTTGCACGTTAAGGCAACCCGATCTTTCAGAGACGAGATCGCGTTATAGTATAATATGTGTAATTTATCTGGGCACGCGGGTGCACTGTTACCTTGAGATGTCGGAATAAAAATGTAATTACGTAAAAATTTTAACACGTTTTTGTACTTGTTTTTATCGCGTATTGAATATCTTCTTTTTATACATTTTTCTACCGTTCTGCATATGCACGAAAAAAACAGAATACAATTTGCTAAATATGAAATTGCGCACGTTGCAATTATTGTTAAAAACATATGACGTAATATTTCTTTTGCAGTTTAACAAAAAGAAATATCTTCATTATTCGATAAATTAGTTCTATTTTAAACGTGTCGCAATTATACATTATTCAGAATTAATTATACACACATTCCTGGAATAATTCAGTGCAATTACTTCTTCCAATAATCAATGATGAACTCCGGTATGATCAGCTAATGAAAAACATTTCTCGAATAAATTCTAAGACTCTTTGGAGAACAGGCGAAGCGACGTGTCGGCGAGTACGATACAGAAATGCAATTTTGAAACGTTTTATGTAAATCGCAAACGAGAAATTGAGTCACACGCGACCGTCACGCGTCTGGCGCGCAGAACCGTCCGGAACTTTTTAATTAACGCTATACAGCGACATTATTTATCGCGTCGGATCCAAGAGGATCCCTACGGTTTTATCACATTACACACATACGCGCGGAGTTAACACGGCGCATGCGTCTCGGTCAAATGAGAATTCACTTCCGCCTCATTTATCTGAATAATAGAACATGCGCGATGTGAGTTACGTCCCGCCTGTTATAATTGCGGCGCAAACATTGTGTCTTCCACGGTGCGCCAATAGCGCTGTTTATAATTCGGCCGCCGCGATATTGATCGATATTATGTTGACGCGCGCCTTTTTGTTTTCGAAGCATTTTCATTATACAATTACGGTACTACGGCTTACAGCGATCGATAGGGAGGAAAAAAGAGATAACGAAAAAAAAAGAAGGAATTTATTTTTAATGTATAATCTTAAGTGTAAACTGTTTGATAAATTTTAAAAATAGAGTATTAAGTTAGGAAATTAAATCGATCGTTTTCAACATCAATTCTTTCGCAAGGAACTGCGAAATAAATATCGGGTTACGCACTGATATTGCGAGATTGCTTGTTGTCTGGTCAACCGCGAAATGTATCATGCACGGGTCTCGGGTTGGTTTCATTTTCAGATTAGTTTTAAAATGCTTCTGTATGCGGAAGATAGACAAAGTGTGGCCGAGTGGGCGGGGAAAAGAGAGGAAAATAGATAAAGGCGGAGAGATCGCGCGGTTGAGCGCGAAACCCGGAGAAGAAAAAGAGTAAACTGCGAGACCGCCGCGACTGCAACTGCGGCAGCAGTCGTGATTCGTCGACGAAATAACGTAATTTCGTTTCGCGGATTAAAAAACATTCGTGCTTTTTCATACGCCGCTATCTACGAGCGACAATAAACGATGAAATATGTAGCCCAGCATGTGGTTCTTTAAAAATCCGGTTCGTACTATGCTAAATTATCCAAGCGAGGATCGTGCTTGCCGAGCGCGCAACAACCAGTCGCATGCAAGATCGATATAAGTTGTTTTTTTTTTTTTTTTTTCCAAGCAGTTTTGTGAACCGTTACGCGAGCCGTAAAAGATCCTTTTTTATGAGACTGATTGATGGTCTAGGGCGATTTATGAGCAATTGCTCGGTACATTTTAATATTTCAAAAATGTTTCTTGCATGTTAAGAATCGGGTTATATCGGCACTCAACTGTACCTTTCTTAATTCTTAATAATGCAAAAACATTATAAATGTAAAAAAAAAATTATGCAAAAGATATTTTAAATTTATTATACATATTGTACATATATTATACATTTTTGATCACAAATTTATTACGCAATGTATTTAAAAAAAAAACTTTTATTTTTCTCTTTTATGGGAATTTTTTAAATTAGAAAATTGAATTAAATAATTACTTTGCATATGGTATAAACTTAAGGGAATAATTTATATGCATGTTTTAAAGTTTTATATTATTCAATTTCTATTTTACTTGTCAGTTCTATTGATCCGTGTGTTTGTGCAGGTACCACGTTTGAATTTGTGACACGTAAAAAGTTAGAACACATTTGTATTCAGACATAAAAACAGATATTCAATTGCGTAGTGTATCTAAAAAAAAAAAAAAAAGTAACAGTGCACGAGACTCTTATACACATATTCTTTTTCTCTTTTATTTATTCGCGTCTACAGAAATATCGCAATATTGCAGAAATGTCCAGTTTTGTCGTTAAAAAATTGCCGCAAAGATAAAAATTTGAGAACAAACACAGGAAGTCACTTTAATAGAAATTGTCAGAAGAATGCTTCAATTTAGATTTTTATAAATTTAATATGTACAGAGGAAAATAGGATAATCAATGTTACCATTATAAAAGTACATACAGTATCCTGTATTCTGTCGATAAAGATAGTTATTCGAGATTACATGATCAGACGACATACTTCGAACAGGTCGTTACTCATCTCTTTATGCACGAATATTATCTATTCCCTTTTGTAGAAGAACCAATTAAAATATCTCGCTAAATTAAGAGAGATGAAAGTATCTCAAAGAACAAATACATTATTCGGAAAAAAGCTACAGCGACTCCTTTCTTTAAGGACAAAGGTAAAGCTCCCGCCGCGCGACGCTGCATATTCAAACATTATTACGGAACGTCGTTTATTATCTGGTGCTTATTTACTCTTAAAATTTTTTAAAGTATAATGAATACGTATATATCTTTTTTCCCGCAATTTATTCCTACTCTGCGTTTTAATGTGCCCGAGTGGAAATTTATCTAGCTAATCTAATTATGCAGCTGGTGGTTAGATCGCGCAGATTAAATATATTTCTTAATCGGTGACTGTCGTCAAAAAGTGAAGTTGTCATTTAAAAAAATAAAACAAAATCTGTCTAGTATTGGTCGTCTAGTCACTGTCCAGCGCGGACCATATTTGTAAATACAAGATATCTAGACGTTTTTTTACCGCTTATTTACTGTTGTGGGTTGACCTTACGCAACTCTCGCTCGACTGCCGAAATCGCCGGGCAAACCGGTTCTTGCCGTCTGCTGTCCGCGCGTCCTCCACCTTGCTAACTTGAAATGCGAGAACCTGCCGACCAGATGTAAACACACGCATGTACTCATACTACCGCGGCGAGAACTGGTTTGCCTGGCGAATTCGGTAGTCGAGCACGTGTTAGAAGATAGGTCGGAACGCGCAGTAGACTCGTACGCGACGAAAAACGTGATGAACCACGAATTTGCTAGGTAATTATTAGGTAACAGTAAGAATCAATTTCCACTTGGATGTGGAAATATATCGGTGCAACGACGGTACCGACATACGCGAATTAACGAAAACACATTCATAAGATTATAAATTAGATTAATAAATCGTAAACGCGTGTGTACACGCAGGCACATATTTTAGCTTCCTGGAACACTTTATGAAATTTACTGCAATATTAACACAGTCGTATTTATGTCGGCACTTGTAGATAGAACGTCATAGTAATTTAAGTTACCACATCTTGGATCTATGTTAATCCGCCTTTACACCGTCGAATCGTACTAAGACCGTATACATCGCGCACTGTGTCCTAATTAGTCTTAAATTGACTGTCGTGGCACCGTCGTGTATATATATCCTATGCTAATCTAGAATTAATGTGCCTGCTTAATGGGCTCTCTCTAGATCCGTTTTGAACAAATATTATCTCTAAATATCTCATCATAGCCACGTTTCTGTAAACGTGAATTGACTAAATGAAAAAAATAAGAACCATACTATTAAATTAATTAAAATGACTTGTGTATTAATTGTGCACAGATAATTATGTAGTAAATATAATTAAATAAATTTTAATTAATTGTTAATAATATACTACGTGCATTAAATAATCACGTTAGATTTAATAATATATATAGCTTGTGCAGCGGCACGTATCTTCGTGTCAATCAATTTAATTTTTGAAATATTATTTACGCGAACAAATCGCGTGTATTAAGCTTTCAACCCAATCAGTGATTGGCAATTACTCTACATAAAAAAAAGTAGAAGTAATATTTTGTTTTGTTATTAATGAATAAAGTTAAATCTGCCTGGTGGCAGATCAATACGCGGCAGTTTACGTCGCTCCAAGAAAGTGCAGGACAATCGAAACTTTGTTCGAACAGTTTCGCAACTTTCGATGCTTTGATATCTATGAGCAATATGTCTCCTCGTGAACTAAAACCGATTCGATTCTACGCGACCCATTGTCTTAGAGAGTTTTGTCAGAGTTTTCCCATTTTACGAGCATCTCTTGAAAGAAAATAGCAGCTGTTGCAATTTGAAATATGCAATTTATAACATTTGTATTACGGCTTATATTACAACGTGTAATACCGCCACCACGCCGTAAATACGTATTTTAATAAAAATTTTTAACAAATACGCGATATGTGTATAGAATATATAGAATATATTAATGCAGAAAGAAAAAAGAAAAAGAAAGAAGAAAAGAGAAAAGACGTAGAGAAGCCGTATAATGTGATGTAACAAAAGACGTGTTTCCCGCGTAAGTTCCTTTCAGTAATTCGATCTTGGCGTTGTTCACGGAGCACGCTGTTCATCCATTAATTTCGCCACGTATATTCCGTGGGACTGCAACTCTGCGAAATATATTTCACGTCAGTTCGCATATACACTTGGGACGGTCATAGCGGATTCAGAGAGTTGCAACTCCAACGGGTTTACGCGGACAAATGCAATTGTAATAAAATCTCCGCGACCGCTGGCCGACAGTGTGATGAACTCGCCCTCGATTATTGTTTCTAGAATTTCATTCATTACGTATGACAATACTGTCCACCAATTCGCGATATCAAAGTACGTGTATTCGATGTTCCACTGCAATTCCTCCCTTCGATTAACGTTAGTTAATTAACATGGCGTTTAACGTGAAATCACGTTACGCGCTTTGAATGCACGAGATCTGTACACGGTGTAGTTTGTAAATGGACACAAATTCAGAAACGGATGATTTATCGTGCTTACTTGCGAGCATGGCGCACAACATTTTGTAAAACAAAAATCCCTGAAAAAGAACAGATGACGTATAGACGAACAATTTTTTTTTATAATTATAAAAATTCCATGTAAAACAAAAGAATTGCGAGCCGAACGCTGTTCGATTTTGCGTAGAATTTCCAATCGTGAAAGAGTTTGGCGAGAATCTTTTTTTTCTTTTTTTATTGTTTTCGTGCCCGGCGCTGGAAATAAAAAAAGCATCTCGGTGCTTCATACGCGAAATTAAATTTTTTCTAAAGCAACACGTAGATAACGAAGAATTCCAGCAGTAGTTGCGTATTTACGTTTATAAATCTTTCGCGTAAACAGCGATTGCAACACGATTTTATATGCACGCATTGCGCTTTCATTATACTTTTAATATTCTTGTTCTTATTGTAATTCAAAAATATTCATAAAATTCCGCTTGTAACTTTTGCGATTCAACCAACATTACTTTCACGGCGCAACTAGTTGGAGTTTACTTGTTGTCCATCTGCATCTAATTAAAATTGTCATCAAAAACAAGTGCAATTTAAAAGAACTACGTTATACGGCCGGAAAAAGTGAACAAAATAATGCCTTATTCTGAGATTATTATTAACTAAAATTAAATTAAATTAAACTAAATAAACACTATTAATCTAAATGCTCAGTAAATTTTTTTTTATTATTGTTAGAACAAATTAGTTATCTAAAATTTTTTGCAAACAATCCGTTATTAATATTTACGAAGAAATTTTTGTATGTATACTTATACTACATTTTTTTTACAATTTTATTTTGTTTCTCCAACTCTTGGACCATGAAAGTGCACTCGTCTACCGATAGAGAAATAGATGTACAAAATGCCATTTTAGACCGTTCCCAGAAGATTTAATTTTCTAGTTCGACGGATCGATATCTCTGTATTCTTTTATTTTACTAGTCTTTTAAATCGTATTTTGAGGATCGAGTAACAGAGAGGAAAAAGACACGTACGTATATGAATAATAGGAAGCTTATTCCTCTTTGTGCTCTTGTGCAGTTTGAATTATCTCGAATACTGAACAAACTGTTGGAAATGTACGTAATCTGAGGTACAAATTATTCCTTCCCATTTATTTATTTTACTGAGATGTGTATTTAAACCAACTACTTATATATATATATATATATATATATATATATATATATATATATATATATATATATATATATATACATACATTACGACTAATTATCATATTTTGCAAACGCGTATATCATCGCAAATAAAATTTACAAGTTGCAGAAGCCGCACCCTTTGTCACGCATTACAACCGTAATTCCTTCATTATGTGTAAAACGTGCGGAAATATACGTTTGTGTGCTACTTTTCTTAAATTAGATGAAATAATTATGCAAAATGGAAATTGTCTGTTTAAAAGTATTTTAAATTTCTTTATAACATATTTGCAATAGTTTCGTTAATTATCGTTCTAATAGACTTGTAAGACACAAAAAGAAAAAGAGAATTAGCATAGGTCGGTGCAATCGATTGCAATTAATAATAATAATGCCCCTATATATAATTTACAATATTGAAAATGAGAAATTCTAATCATATGTATAGATCTAATTACGTTATTCCGTAATCCACTGGGAAACTATATTTTAAGTGGTTTATATATTATCGTATTTCAATCCAAATCCATTATAATCGATGTGTGAACTAGTTTCCGAATATTCATAATTCTTTCCGCATATGTAAAACAAAAATGCAACAATGCCTATCCCGTACAAATTTGCTATAGCATATTATTTTGTTTTACGTGGCGAAATATTTACTCACCGGATGTTGTTGCGGGCGTTTCTCATTTAATGGAATTTTGCCAGTTGAAGCTTACATTCTGGTACGTACCTGCAATGAAAAAAAATTGCACAAATGAAACTAACAAATGTACAATACAATAATACGACACGCATCATTTAGATGTGTCAGTTCAATAGTTGATACAAAAAAAAATACAGTGCGACTGCAAATTGTGTGTCAGGAATTATAAAATTTTTAGAGGTAAAAATTATTCAGACTATTTATGTCGTACGATATTTTTACGCAATTACCTATAATTGCCAAGTATCTCATAAAATAATTTTTAATTATTTCCAATTTATGTCTATTTTATTTAAACTAGATATCGTAAGGCGCGTACTTTGGCGGCGCGCTTTACTTACTCTTGCTTCTTCTACGTTAAAGACATAACTGTTTTATATTTAATTATTTCAGCAACAAAATAATAGATGTACACTGAAAGGCAAATGTAACGTGATTTCTCTCTTTACATCCCCTCCCTCGGCCGCCGATGAGGTAGTGGGAGTAGTGGTAGTAGTAGTAGAGCGCGCTCCCCTCATTCCCTTACGACCGGCGCTCCGAGGCATATGTACGCGCTCTCCTCGTGTGAGATTCGACGCACACCACGGTAAGATCACGTAGGTTAGCCACCGTTGTCGAAGTAAGTGCCGTATCTGCCTTTCAGTGTACATACATACGTATTATACATAATACTTTAAGCACCTTTCGTTCCTTTAACTGTAATTTAAGTATCAATCATTACGGACACGACCAATATTCGATCTAATTGATAATGAAATGCCGCAACAAATCCATTCGTTACAGATTCACGATGTATTAAAATAATGTTCGATATAATATTCGGTTGCCAAGTTATTTGATACCGGGTTAACCTGTTAGGAGAAAGATACGTAGTACGTAAAGTCGAGCGCGCGAGGTGTGTATACAAATCTCACCTTGTGCGCGGTGGAAGCACATCGCATTCCTTAGTCGGATGAGTCGCATTACATACAGAGCGGAAGTTCGTACGCACGTGGTTCTAAAGTAACTATCTTTCTCTCCAATGTAATAATACACATTCGGACGTTAATATCACAGATACATAGACGTGATCGATGTTCACACGATCGCATTGTGCTCGATGATCGGCTACGCAGCTAGCATCGCGAACGGGTCTTTACACGCGTTATAAAATAATTGTATTTTATATATTCTTACTTGACTATTTTTTAACCAAAACTTATATTATGTTTCAGATTCAGAGGAGAAGCCAAACGTGTTCTCGCTGCCGTTGCTTAGTGAACGAACTGTAGCCGATTTGTCTGAAACGTTCGTCGCGGATACCGTATACAAGTAATCCGGTGTTCGAATTTTATTATATATATTTTTAAAACGGGAATGCCGTCGGAGTCGCGCGAATAATTTTTATTAACAATCCGCGAGTGTCGCGAGTGACCTGTGAAGATGTGATCTGAGTGCTGAGAGGAGGAGCAGGCCCGGGGGGCATCATACATCGGCGGAGCAACTCTTAGGTGAGAGTTAATTCTCTTTTTAAATTTGTTATTTTATTAACTTAATTTTTTTTTTTTATTAAAGAATTAAATACATGCGCGTAATTTTTTTTTTGTTTAAACATTAACTATATTCATCACGTTACATTAATATTGTTTAATTTTATGTTACAGTCACCGGCCGAAATTTACAACTCCGCTGTGGCTCATGCAGACTGGTAAGTCGCATAATTTTTTTTTCATAGTTTGAAATCGGGTTTCTTGAAAATTGCGCCACAGAACGAGGCCGTTTTCGTTGCATTTGATACCAAGCGAAAATATGTCCTTTACAAACAGTTCGTACGAATATCTTGAATGACGATATTTAAAGTGATTACATACAGATATCAGTTTTTGCTCACGATTATATATAAGTACAACTTTTTTTTGAAGTACATGAGAGATTTGAGGTCTTTGAATTAAAATATCGTATATTTTAAGACCTTGCCACTTTACAATTAAGTGAACCGTATTTCTCTTTCAAAAAGCATCGAGCAACAAGGTCTTGCTTTCATCAGAAGTTGATTCTTGATGATGCCGTTAGTCGAATGTTCGTTATAATTCGTACACTATTCCTTTATAATCATTCGCAAAGAGATAGATCAAAGGAAAATGTTCATTTAAGCTTTCAATATCAAACTGACGTAAAATATTACCGCGTTGCTAGGTCGTATTTTTTTAATGATGTCTCTATCTCTCTATATCGGGAAAAATAATCATATACAACGCGTCAAAGTAATAAAATATATAAAATAACAAAATTTGTTTCTAATTTAAAATCTACAATATTTAAAAAGAAATTAATTTTATTAGGCTGTATTTATTAAATACGTTATATTATTTGGACTTCAATTTTTTAAATTGTATAAAAGTTTAGATTGAATAAGAAACTTTTTTATATTATAATAAAATATTTCGTATAATTTCTCCATTTCTAAATGTACGAAATTGCACTTTTGATTTTACGCTAATACGCAATTTATATTGTGCTGTATCTCCCGCGTGAACTGTAATTGCACAGGGTTATAGAGAGACTGTAGCGAATTCATATCTCATCGTGAAACGCCGAGAGACGCTAATAACAATCAACCATTTGTCCGAAGCGAATCTCGGTAGTAGCAACCATCTAATTGAAATTGGATGTACATTATTCCGGAATATCACGAAATCTGCACTTTGGTATTTATGTCGAAATCAATGACAACACTTACGCGTACATACTCTTCTGTGTATTCAACAAATGTTGCATCTGTTTAAATTATAACCACTTAAATTAATTCTTTCTTTTTTAATTTACTTTTATTATTCTAATTAAAGTTTTAAATTAATAAATCTTTCTATTCCTGTCTTAAAAAAATTTTTAACGATGCTGATTAGTTCTTTAATTGTCAGTGTGCTTATTTCGTACCGCGAAAGTAAACGTTAGTTTAATTTTTATATTTTGTAAATTTGAATTACAAGCTATTATCTTTCCAATTTATTATTAGAAATAAATATAAACCGGAATTTATATTAATATTTTATATTAGAATACAAAAATTGCAAATAACGCTAGAATTGAAACATTCTATTTTGAAAAGGCAGATGCTATTGCATTATTCATACAGAATTACATTTTATTTCTCCAATTGTAGGTAACATCGTGATTAAAACTACTTTCATCTCCCGTTTTACATATTATCACATTTACACTTTAATGTCGCTTGATAGCGTAGAATTTCTTGTTATGCTTTTACGCGTTGAACCCTGCGGTTCTAATTATTCATACATCAAGATGTATTGCGGTGAAAACTGCATTGAAATATACGTCTATATTTTATTTTCGTGTCACAATATCAAAGGGAAGAATCTGCGAAGACTTCCCAAAGAACCTTCGATTGATTCCGAGTCTTTGAAGTTTCGTGAAAAAGAAAATTCAATTCGGGCATGCTATTCCTCTCCGGTGGTACATTATTTTAAAATATTATTTTCTCTGCGAATTTAAATAGACGTTCTTTAAAGGCCGGCACTCGAATTTCATATTCCGTGAAATAAAAGTGTTTACGGAAATTTTCAGTTATATACGTTCACGCTCTAATTGCCATAAGCATACAAATGCTACAAAATCGGGAAACCTACGTGATATATCTTTCAAAACGGTCGGACTAAATGCAGTCCCTGTTCCGTGCAAGCAAGTCGCGTTGCGTCGCAAAATTATTGCCAGACATTATTTCTTGTAAACAACCTTGCGCCGACACGAGTAATAATTCCTCCGCGTTATGCACACATTTTATAAAATTGAAGTGTAACAATTGCAACAAATATCTATCCAATACAACCGTATTTTAATTAATAAAATTAAAAATCAACAAAAATTATAACTGTTTCATTTTTTACAAAAGTTTTATAATTATTATATATAACATTACTCTACTTATAGTTAATATTTATCTTTAATAAATTCGTTCTTTCAATTAGTTATCAGAGTTAACAGGAATTTTTTTTTAATACGTAAAAATATAGAATATTAATATGAATAAAAAGACCAACGTTAGAATTCGAGAACAATTATTGATAACGAGATATAGAAAGCTAAATTACGCAAGGCATTGTGAAATACAACAAACGTATTTTGATAATTATGACACGTGAAATAAATCTCAAGGGACCTCGTTGAAACTGTCTACTTTAGACGGGCCATTGCACAGACAATGTTTGATAACGCGAATTGAAAAGTAGCTCGTAACAATCCAGCTGCACGAAACTGGCAGAGTCTGCTCGGGGTTAGAACGAAATAGGGCATCGGCTGCCATAAAGGGTTATATTGAAACGACGGTACGGAACACCTGTAGCACTAACCTTTCGCCCCGCGGCCACATTCATGCCTTGCTTTCCCTTCTGGGTCAGCAGTGCTCTCACGTATCGATGAGAAAAACGTGCACGCTCCATGAAACGGCATTTCGAATCCGAAGGTGTCAGCTTTACGTAGTATGAGTCTGCTTTACGGAGCCACAGAGTTTCAGTAGTAGTACGTGTTTCAAGTAGGACACAAGTGGAACGGAGCTTGTTGGCTTCGATTGTAGGTATTAAACAGGGGGCACGCTCACGTGAATAAATTTCAACGATAATATTGAATAACGTTTGTCAGGTTCGTTCCGACTCTTTTGCAATTTAGTGGCGAAAAAGAAGTAGGGTACGTGCGGGTCTCTTTTTCAATCAGACAGCTATGTGTCAAGAGCCGATAATACAAACGGTTTTTTTTTTTTTTCAATTTCAAGCGCGTTTAAAGAATAAATTTTTGTTCTTTGAAATTTACAGAAGTGGCATGACTAGTTACAAAATATATTTGGGTTTGTTTGCGCTTTAGACATTAGTAATGCGTTCAATAATAATAATTGAAAAAAATATGCTGGCGAAAAACATACTTTCTTCGGTAAAAACTGAAAATAATTCAATAATTTTAAAGCGAGTTTCAGCACAAAATTACTCAGCACTTATCTTAGAGAGTCATTTCGCGGATTTCAATCTCGGCGAAAAAGTTACAGAAATCCACAAGATGATTGGTCTTAGCAACTTTATGTAATATCACGCTTTAAAAGACAGCTCGCGGAAATGCAAGATAAGTCGATTCAGTCGCTACGGGTTACGAGGAGAAAAGTCTTTTCACGGGTATCAAGAAAAATTGCGACGAGTTTCGTTCGACGAGACGAGAGTAAAAATAAATTTATCTAAAAAAACATTTGTATAATTTTCGCGGTTGCCGTCGCGAATAAAAAACTGTTGCATTATTCGTACGATAAGATTACTATCTCACAATAGCTAATTAAGACAATGGATTATAGATTATTATCTCGCGGTGATAGTTTACAGGAAAAAATAATATTTATCGTAAGACGTTTCAAAGTATGTAGTATGAATATATATTCTCTAGTGATTTCGAATCGATCATAGGGCATTTCGTTTGAAGAATAGTAACGTGTTCCCATAAGCGCATCCTCGTAGGCGGGCAGCATATCAAAAAGACCGTGTAATATGACATAGATAAGACGAGCTATTGATGTTACGATCAAAATTCTGAAATCGAAGCTTTACCCAATATTTCAGTCAAAAGAATTTTCTGACGTAAAACCTACAGCAATCATTTATTCTTGGTTCTTTTGAATTTTTATATTTTGACTATCGGAGCTCCGGATAGCCGATAAATAATTATATTTCAGAAAAAAAGTCGTTGTACATTAACTTGTAATTTTTCCGTTCCATTTATATATTTTTATAATATATCGGTTACGTGATTTTCTATTAAAAAGTAATTCCTCCCATGGGTAACTACTTCACCGCGGTGGATGGGTTCGTTATCCCGAGGGTGTTAGAAAGACGAATTAAAATTGTGTAAAAATTCTTTTTTTTTTTTTTAATGGTGAACATTATTTTGAGCGCTTTTGTAATTTAAATTTTATATTTGTACGTTGCGGTATTATCGTACCTACGATGTTATATAACTTCGTTCCTGTGCATTAGATCCGCGAGTGAGAAATTTTTTTGTTAACGTTATAAGAAGCATTATTTATTGAAATAAAAATTCGCGTATAATACATTTTATTACTAACATTAATTATTACATTAATTAATTATATATTATTTGATATAAATAATAGGAACCTAAACTGTTTTGACCTTTTTTTAGACTTGTTTTAAATTTTATTTTACATTATTTCATTTAAATGCATCCCATTGCGTGTATGATCTCACGTATTCGGAAGCTTAATCACATCAGAACAAAGGGTCGCTATCTTACACGGTAATTTCTGAGCAACATGTTTCGTGCAAGTCTGTGTGATTGTAGTGGTAGGTCTTCCGGGTCTTTCTCCGCCAGCCGGGAAAATCACGCGGGCGACGTGAAGTAATGCGATTTTGGCGAACAAGAGATCCGATGTAGTAGAAGTAGCTTTTCGCGATTCCGGATTCTCGTGGGAGTCCAAGAATTTATAAGAGACTGCAAGTCGAATAAATCGTATCGAAACGAGAAAGTAGAAATGTATTGCCTAGTTTTCAACAAATACATTGTTCGACGCGCGGAAGAAACTGGTCGGATTGTAATACATTATATAGATTGAAAGAACGAATTTTAAAAGATAATTAAATTCTATTATCCAATGAACTAATGTCAAGAAATTATATTTTTATTTTAAAGAAGTTGTAGTTGTAATTAATACTTTTGCGCGTTCTCAAAGTGAAACATGTTCGTCACGGTAACAGGACGTTCAGGCAATTAACGTTACGACGTAGAAATTAATGCACTCGAATATAACTCTTATATTGCTAGTAAAAATATATGTACAAATAACGCGAGAAAAATTGTAGATTTATAAAAAGAAAAAAAAATTCTAAGACACGGTGAATATCATTTATAAGCATTCATTTTTACTTCAAGTATTTCTAAAGCTTTATGCTTTTAATTATAGTTATATTTTTAACGAAAGAGAAATGCGCGGCGTTTCATAGCTATCTCTTAATATGAAGGGAACTTTCGCAAAGTTTTAATTGAATGTAATACAAGAAGTAAAGTCAAGTCTCGGTTAACTGGCTTTTCATCTGTACATAAGATGAAGTTACAGAAATTGGCAAGTCCAATCTGCATACGTAGTAAACCGCAGCGAGTAAAACTTCCGTCATACATTTATTGCACTCAACTTATGATCGTGACAAATTACTTAATGCAATTTTCCGAATATGATTTCCACTAACTTTAAGTTTATTAAAAAACTATCTAAATGTTGCGTTTATTTTTTTTTTTTTTTTTTAATAAATAAATACCTTCTATGCGTTTTATCAAAAGAAATGTAACTTTGTTAATTAAAACGTCAAAAAGTTACAATTTTGATCTGGAATATGTACAATGACTTTAAATCGTAAACTCATTTAGGGGAGGGAAAAGTATTATACACTTAGTGCGAAACTCTGATCGGCTACATCGGATGAAAATCCTGCTAGATTTTCGTATCCTCTGATGTATACCAATGCGCTTCTAAATCCTTGGATCGCAGCACGGTTGGAAGCATAAACGGGATGTAGTTTGATAGCGGACAAAGCACCGGAACGTGGTACGAAACTATAATAGGTCGCACCCTGAATGACGGATACTATCGGTGATTCTATTCTTCTTCGCTATGCTTAGTCGTAATACCGTTAATATAACGTTAAACGCTACGCGTACTAGTACGGATTTTCTAACGAGGTTTTAGTAAAGTAAACTGGCGGCAAAGTGCACATTTATATAACATTACGGTTTTCATGCGACCAGCATATTTCGGGATAATTGCTTTAGTTAATTGATTCTGTCCGCCGTGACGTCGGATTTGACGACGAAGAAGGAAGGCGATGCAATTTTTGAACATACGGATCTTTCGTATTACGCGCTCGAGAATATCGTGAGTTTGGGCATATATCATGCAAGCTATCGCTCTAGGGCGAATTTTAAGATTCGACGTCACGACTTTCCCTCTAAATCACGCGCCCACTCGAGATTACTTCGCGAAATCGAACGTCGAATGAATCCAGGAGCGCGGGACTCTCGAGACTTATATGCCGCATATGCAAGGCTTTTCCTTTATCGGCACCTTTATACCCTTTCGTGCCAACAATTCTGAATGCACAAAGCTCGAATCACCTTTCACTTGATTTATTAAGGCGCATGCTTCGTTTCAATGCACCATAGGGCACTCGCCCTTTACAGGTCGTCTGTTGAGAGTTCACAATGACGGCACTTTCGCATGTTCTTATTTGCGAAAATTCTTGTCTTTTATATTCGCCTTATAGAGTAGGTGTAATGATAAAAATAGATTTTATTCGACATAATCAAATTAGGAATGATATGTTTTAAAATACCATTAATATGTCTCTAGTGTCTTTTTCATTTTTTTTGTTGCATTAAGATTAAAATATATTTAATTAATTAATTATTTTAAGAACATTGTTTTTGTTTGCAAATATAATAACTTTTAAAGTTTTTATTTTAAATGATAATTACATTGCCGGAATTGTTCAGTTCTGCATTATTTAGCACACAACTTATTTTATAAAATAATTTAGAACGATTTCTCACAACTGTTTTGTATTTTCATAGCTACATATCTGCTCTTTCAAACTTTTGCAATTTTATTTGAACCTGAAAGTGAAGTTAATAACAAGCGAGATAATTAACCAAGTGAATTAGCTTTCTCGTTAAATTTAAATGTTTTTAATTTAGTTTTTTGTTGCTCTCTTTAGAAAGAAGTTCTGAATTAAATTTTCTTGCTTTAAATTTCTTCCAATTTTTTCTCGATACATATGTGTACATTATGTAGAGTAACATTAATAAAAAAACAACGTTTATTTTTTAATTAGCTTATAATTTTTAAGTATCTATGATAAAATTTTATGTAAGCGTACAAAAAATAAGTATCTCGCTTCTTACAAAGTATTATTTCGAATTTAAAAAACTGCAGCGTCACTTGTATACATACTATTTTCTTTAGTTTTGTTACCGTTTTTAAATACGATCATTCAGTCGCTGCAGTCCGGCTGAAATAAACGCGGCAGAATGCGAAGTCATTTATCTTCATTTTCTCCCCCGACGGTGAAAAGCGCAGCTGACATATTAGGTCGTGATAACAGATTAATATTTAATATTCCATCAACGAGTAATGTTATTGCTATCTTCGTATCGATCAGAACTCTTTACTATCGCGAATACACGTATAATTTGCTTCTATCAAACGAATGCTTAAAGTTCAGTAACAAGCATTCAATTATTATTTTGACGTCGTCTGTGAATCCGCGGATGTATGCAAGACTTCTCTCCGTAATAAACCGTCTTCAACTTTTTCTTAAGCCGCTCTTCAGCGAGGCAATAAGTAGAGGAATTATTCCACGTGATAATATAAAGTGGTTCAACCTGTATACACAGGAATAGTAGCAACGACTTTTCCTGTGCTTCATCATACAACTTCGCGTTATATGATGAAATATAAGGCGGAGAGGAACGTCTATTTTCTTACACGTTATATCACTTTAGCACAAGCTCGCGCCCCGCCTGCCCGGCCGCCAAGCCCGTGTCGAGCGATCCTTAAAAAAACACAGAAGTATTTGAGCTTGTAACGAGGCGAAAGTAAAGCCGGGCGAGCGGTGATGATTTTAAAAAATTAGCATTCCAGCGCGCTAGGAATAATATCTCCCTTGATAAGGTAAACGGGCAAATTGTAAAATTGAAAGCAATTGCCGGCGCGAAAACTTCGCTGAAGCAATTAAACCTCCGCCGTTCTTACGCATTTCTCTGGTTAATTTTTTTTTTTTCCCCCTTTTTTTCCTTTCTTTTGCTTATTGCTATCTACTTTCTCTTTTCGCTTAATTATATTGGAACCCGCGTTATTATCCTGCCACACTTTTCGTTCTCTCTTCATAAAAATAAATTTTTAAACGTATCTTGGACTTTCTTCGCGTATTATAGGGAGGCTGCTATCGAGGGTACACGTTTTATGAGGGCGAGGAGCATATGAAACTGCGTGGAACTAACTTCCATCGTTTCTAATATCGAGCGACGACATTATTAGTATCGTTTTATCGTTATCTTCATAAGAAATTACTTTTTTTTTTTTAATAGAAATATTTATCACGATTATATGTGTGGGCACGCACACGTGTGACTGTATAAGATTTTTATTTATATACTTTTAAACAAAAAAGAAAGAAAAAGATTTTTATTCCGTCTTTTAATCCGTGAAAGATGTACGATTTAAAATGTTAGACGTACGGAAACGAAATGTGTATCTCTACTTTTTTTTTTTTAGTTCTCAACGCTTATTCGTGCAAAGTCGCTATAAGTATCGAACTTACCTCAGTTGCGTTATTAATTTTTTTTTTTTTTTGCGCGTTATGCAAGTATTGCGAGTTAGTATTCGAATAAAGAACATTTTTTCCGAATAAGAGATGTATTTTACAGGGATCTATAACGAATAAAAAAGAAATATCTTTAAGCGAAAGAAGGAAACGGGAAACTTTAACGTATTTCCAGGGTGTAGATGAAACGTGCAAGGGGTAGGTCTTCTCTGGGGACATTCAATCATTCTGCGCTCTCTGGAGCGTTTCTTCCCTTCAAACTGGAGAATCGTTAATTCGCTCCCTACATCGACACTAACCCAGATGGGCGGGAAACCGGAGAATAAAGTAGCACGTTAACGCTTAAGAGAATCGATTTAAACGTGAAAGTTAGCAGAATTATAAATACTTTAGTTGAAAGAAGCATCATCTTTTTTTTAA
The DNA here is from genome assembly GCF_019399895.1 of Cardiocondyla obscurior. Classification (NCBI taxonomy): domain Eukaryota; kingdom Metazoa; phylum Arthropoda; class Insecta; order Hymenoptera; family Formicidae; genus Cardiocondyla; species Cardiocondyla obscurior. The sequence continues at coordinate 1,501,669 of NC_091881.1, forward strand.
AAAAAAATTTTATTTAAAACAAGTTTTTATTAACGTAAAAAATAATAAATTTTAGAACGCAAAATTTCTTTTGGTAATTTTCTTAATTCAAATGAAAAAATTACTAATACGATTTATATTTTTATTTTTTGGAATGATATGAACCATTAAACAGTGTTTTTGAATATTAATTAAAAAAGATATTTACAAGAAATTTCTAAGTGGTATGTTATTTGAGAAATAGCTGCATCTAAAGTAAGCTTCGTGAAAAGTTTTTAATTTTTAGTTTATTACATCTTTGTTTTAGAGTAACAAACAATCTTATAAAGTAGTTTAAAAAGGATTAAGGTATTCTCGTTGGACCGTTTCTCGAGTCAAACTGAATTAAAGACTTATTTTTTAACTGAATTACGGGCTCTTTTTGTTAGGCGGATGGGAGAAACATTATTATCGATTAGTATCAGAGGTATGTCACGAAATTTCGTATAAGAAAAGGGAGAGAGATCTTTAGAACAAGAGATTTATGCAACGGGTAAAAAATGAACTCCATTCTCACTTCGCCTCACTCTGTTCAGAATTAGGCTTTGCGCGTACTTGACAGCAGGCGAAAGCCGGTCTCGGTTACTTCTTACCCTCATAACGGGGATCGTTTGAAGGATCTTATCGCTAGTTTTTACAGTCCGGGCCAGAACGCGCTTAACCGGGTTTTCTGATTTCAACATAGGATAAGAGCAATACGTGAGTCGGCGACGGGGCCTGGCCCCCAGACTTAAACTTTGCTGCGCGCCACAACCGTGATTTTATCGCTGAACTTTTGCGCCTTCGTTTTCCCCTGGTATGCGCTACCCTTGTCCTATCGATTTCTGTGACGTAGTCTGCTCACCTCGACTCTCCTCCCGGCGTCTCTCCTCGTCCTTTCCGTTCGCGTACTACATCCCCTCGCCTACTCTCGTTCTTTGATTCTCTCGATTCCGTTCGAAGCGATTGACAATGCGAACGCGTTGTCGACAGTGAAGTGTAGATGATTTTAGCAGTTCACCTTTTACTTTTTCATGCCGCTTTTATTTTTAAATTATTATTACTTCTTTTTTTTACGTTGTTTATTTAGCCGATTGTCGTAACACTTTTTTTTTTACCTGTCAGGTAACCCATGCATTTTTATTTATTTAAAAACAAAGATAAAAATAGATGCATGTTTACCCGACAGGTAAAGTTATCAAGAAGTTGGTGCCATCAGCGTTCATTCCGTTTTAGCTATTTAACTTTCATATTTAAAATATAATTGCACAGTTTCGTTTGTAATAAAAATTGAGAAAATGGTGCACGTAGAACTTTTAATACGGCCGCTTTAAAAGGCACGGAAAAGTGACGGACTATCAAGCTTTACCGCAAATAAATCCTTACGCTATAACAGTCTTATAGTCTAGCAATATCTTAGCTTCCACGGTCGTGGAAGTCGCTGCTAAAACGTTACATCCAACATCTTGCTTCTCTTATTAGTCTCGAGTTAAAGTAGAGATAATCGAAGAATATGAGAAATAACATAAAAATATCAAAAGCTTTCGTTTTTTTAATTTCTTTCAGTAAATAAATAAGATTAAACAAAAACGAAGCAAAGGTTGAGAACCTAATTCGAATAGCAGATAATGTACGGGTCCCTGTAAATACTTAAACAAATATCATTTTACGTTGGTCGAAAGTGTACATGATATGCGGACAACGGGGTACATTAAGAAATTAAAATACGGAAATGCACGTTCCGTTCCGTGATCTTTTGATGATAGATCGCGTGTGTAGAGCACGCTCTATATGAAATACAGAATAGAAGGTAAATGACGACAAGAAGCGGGTAACGTTAAACGAGAATAAACAAACGGGAACAATAATGGCTGAAAGAATCAAACAAGCGACAAAGTCATCTAAAAAGCGACGCGCGACAGAGACACTCGCTATGAGTGACAAAGCAATCAAAAGGGCGAAATTGCTAGGGCACAAAGCACTCGCGTGCACGTATTCATCATGCGCGAAGGTACAAAGGTGGTAATACTATCCACAGAACTCTCGGCGAGGCTCGTGTTTGCAGTAAAATATTATACGTACAATAAAAATATAGTTAGTAAATAACATCGAAAATGATAAAATCGATATAACAAATCGCTGAAATAGACTGGGTATTTTCAAAAGGCACCTGCTAAATTTGTCATACGTTAAATGGAGAAGCTCGATCGATTTCAGCCGTGGAATGATATCTACAAAGGTACTCCCTGCTGGCGATCGAAAAAAAAGTTAAGTTAAAATGACAGTTTTATCACCAAATTCTTTTTTTTTTTTTTTTTGTCAAATGCAGCGTTGCAACTGCGGTGACAGATAACATTAAAAAGAGTGCAACTTTATTTATTTATTTATTTAAGTTGCACAGCACATATTTTAAAATTTCTCTTTTATCTTCCTTCGAAATACCTTTAGCAGCTTAAATCTATACTATTTTATTTACATCGTTTCGCGCGCTGCACGTAACAATTACGAAATCAGAAATTACGGCGATATGTAACGACGGGATTGTACAACGCATGAAAGAAAAGAGATAAAATGGAATGGAAACACTGTACAGAACTATCGCGACGAGTGTTTTGAAAGCTTTTCTCTGTATTTTGCAGGGCAGTTGGTAACTGTTAGGGCACGCGAATTTACTGCTTTCGAGGTAAAACTGCATCTAGCAAACAGCGGCGCAAAAAAAAAACAGACATACGAGAAACACGTTAGCTATAAGAAAATACGTTAATAAATGACGACAGGATAAAGAAAACTCTCAGCCATAAAACTGTCACTGAGAAAAAGAAGGAGAAGAGATGACGCTAGGGTCGATGATGAAACAAGATATTTTTGTATTTCAACAAAATATTACTCGCGCATATTGTTTTTTTAATAAAGCACTGTGCCAAATAAATTTTTTAAATGGTTTAGAAAGTCGATATTATTATAAATATATTAAGCGATCTATATCGTTGAAAAAATTATTAGAAAGACGTTCAAAAATAGGAAAATGGGTCTCTGGAAAATATAAAATTTCAGCTCTTTAATTTGAAAGTCGAGTTATTTCAACATAAATTAATTAAAATTATAACTAAGCAGATTTGAGAAAGATTAAATGTACATCTAATTTACTTGAAATTTATACTTGAAAAAATTTAATTTCCTCGTCACATTATTTAATCTCACAATAATTTGTAATGCAATATAAATATTAAAGCAATTCAATTATAAACTAAACTTGAGCGAAAATACACGCGTAATTAAATAAAATCAAAATGCAGGAATTGCGCATATAAGAATGTTGTCGGATATAAAAGAAAAGTACAGCGGGACTTTTATCCAGAAGTTCGTTCTTTATTGCCCGGAATGGCATGCCACTGCGGTAGCATGGAATCTTATTGCTTTTCCGACAGCGCTGTGAATTTAGAGGACGCCTACGTTAAAGAAAAAGAAAGAAAAAAAAAAGTAAATTGCTAAAAGAACATTCTATTCAACGGCAGTACAAAAAAAGCAACCTTGCGTATATCCTAACTGCACTAAAACCTAACAATGACAATTTCCACAAGTTTATTCCACTTTGTTTTCAATCAGGCAATATTAAATATCGATATCGGTAATTTATTGAAATTGGCATTTCATGTTTAATATCATTTAGCATTAATTATGCATGTTTATTATCTTTGTAATCCCTTTAAAAAGTTATTACGTACGTATTGATGAGTATATTGAAGTTAATAATGTCCATTAGCGACATAGATTCTCATCAAAAATCGATGCTAAAACATGATTACCGTATTGACGCATTATCATCTATCTAAAAATAATAATGCTGATTAATATTTGGATAACTGTTTATTAAATTCGTACGCTTATTAATTCATTATGCGACATTAATGTATAATATTATCACAATTTTACTTAAAGCACGTGAAATGGAGCTAATCTTCTCTCTCCTTCTTGTCACTTTTTTAAAAGAAGGAAAAATTTATTGATTCTATAACTAAAAGTAAACTAGATTGTGATATAGGATCGCGCAGGTACGATATAAGATCGAGAGGATTGAGAGATACAAAAAAACTTGGACTGAAAGTTGTTTCTGTCGATTCTTTTTCATCTATCCGTATATTAAAGTACCGTTTTGACTTCGTAAAATAAGTTTGGATTTCTTCTGACTTTAATCCCCTTTGAAATTGGCTCGCGATGGGTGACGTTTCTTCATTGGATCAATACGTGCAGCGGATCTTAGCAGAAAAAAAAAAAAAAAAAGAAAGCGATAAGAAATAATACAGAAGCTATCTGTCTCGGAATTAGGACAGGGACTAGTCGTTCTCTTGAAAAACGCTGAAAACGTATTGACTTAATGAAAACAGATTAGGCGAAGAGAAAGATGGTGTGAATCCCGATGGGGACGCGACGAATTCAAAACTATTTGTCGACAAAATCGTAACGAGACGAAAGTAATGTCAGTTTATAAAAAGATTTATTATTATTAAAAGATTATTTTGCCCCTTCGGAGTCTTTAACATTCTCCGCTTCTCCGTTCCTCGCGTAACGAAAAGAGCACAGATCGATAATGGTACCGAAGAAGCAGGAACGATGACTGCCTCGAGACGGCAAAGAGCGAAAGAGAATAGATGGAGTGGCGACAAAAACCTTTAAATGAATCTTTCTCCAAGGTTATTCTCGCTTTACACAATTTCACGCGAAATGTACTCTCATATATTCCGTCCAGTATCTTCTTTCCCACGTGTGTTGTCTTTTTTTTTTAACATTACGAAAAAAAAAAAAAGTATCTGCAGCAACGTGACGTGTTTTTCCTCTCGAAACATATCGTAGAAGAGAGAATTTTCTTTAAAAGAAGAGTTTAATTAGGTTTCACAAAACGAACGTCTTCAAAATCTATTTTCATCTATAGATTATTTGCACAATGTGTATTTACTTTCTTAACTGATACGTTCAGACATCGATACTTTTTATTACAATTTGAACTGAAAGTCAAGTATGACTTTAATTTTTGAAGTGGCAAACAAACAAGAGAGGAAATCTTAAAGTTTACTCGGAATAAGTTTAGCGTTAATAAAATATTTACTAAATGTCAAAAATTTTTAAGAAATATTTTTACTCAATTGTTTTAGATCGGTACTGAATTATAAATTCATTAGTAGTGGAGAATAGTTGTTCGATAAATACGTGTGCATTTTTTATTATAAAAGAAAAAAAGTTTATCGTTAAAAAAAAGAAACGTCAGACTATTCTATTTTTTAAATCCAATTATTTCAGCAGTTCTTTAATTGAAAAAAAGTTAAGATTCTCATAACGAAATATTTAGTTGAAATGTCTATGTTTGCTTGATAATTCTCTTGTTGCATTTCGAGATGGCACGAATAAATCTCTATTATTTCGTCGAAAAGACAAAGGAGAAGAGATAAAAGCGGCAATTTATTTGAATCGCGCATAAAAGGCAATTGTAAGAACATCGCGTAGAAATGGGTAAAGGTAAATTTCTAGATGAAAAAGAGATATGGGGCGGTACCGCGTGAGAGTACAGAAAATGGGATATTCACCTACATATCGAGAGATACTAGCACGAAGAGCCATTTCCTTATCCGAGAGCACAATGTGACAGTCGCAACTTCTTTGTGTCGTTGAGATACCAATCGACAGACAAGGCGGCAGTACTGTAAATCGGAGAACAGGGCACGGAAAAGTCAGAAAGCTAGGAAACACGCAGTCCATAGAAATTAAAAGGTCAGGGATAAAACTTTATATTCAAATAAAATACATTATAATTAGAAACACGAAAGCAAGAATTTTTAGATTAACGAGAGCCTTATTTTATATTAAAATTTCAAATTGTTTTAAAGCAATAAAAATATACTCGAGTGGAAATTTTTCTAGTTAATCTGATTTTACAGCTAGTGGTTAGATCGCGTAGATTAAATATATTTTTTAACTAGTGACTAACTTGGTATTAGTCATAAATTATAAGAAAGTATTTATTATTTAGTGACTGTCTTTAAAAAATAAAGTTGTCATTAAAAAAAAAAAATCTGTCTAGTATCGGTTGTCTAGTCACTGTCCAGCGTGGATCATGTGTTTAAATAAATATCTAGTACGTTTTGAGTGTTACATTTCTGGCTCAATGCTGGACAGTTTTGTTAGACAGCCACGAGATGAACCACGAATTGGCTAGGTAATTATTCGGTAACGGTGGAAATTAATTTCCACTTGGGTAGTTTTTTTTTTTTTTTATATATGAACTGATATTAAACATTTTTCAAAGTTTTATACGATAAAAATTAATTAGCGTGTATTTATGTTTATTTTGTCTGCCTGTATATAACGAACATAAATAACGGAATTGAGTTTTTGCCGCTTTCTTTTATGCGAGAACGAAAAATGTCGTGAAAATTACCTCGAATGCACATTAAAGATCGAAGAAAGTAAGAAATTGATTGCTTCTCAAGCTTCTTCGGTAATGTCGACTTTTTCAATCCTCTGTAATCGATCTTACCCTGTGAAAGGTCGCGTCGCGAAAATCATTCTTAGCCGTAATATCGGTCTGGTAGAAAAAGAGCTGAGATTTTATCTGTGATTGATTTTCGAAAAAGTTATTTAGATACTCGCGCTTCCGTGCACGTGTTTTTTTAATCGAATTCCCGCTTTATTACCCTCACGTTTCTTTTGGTTGCATTTCTTATTCGAGTGCGAACTTCATTTCTCAATGTAGTTGTTGTGTTTTCTTAATGGTTTCCAAGTTTCGGAAATGTAATCTTGCAAGTTCTACACCGAACGAAAAACGAAAAGACGAAATAAGCTGATCGCATTTGGTTTTTCGTGATACTTTTTTTCTTTTTAAATTAAAGTTGTCAAAAAGTAAAAATGCGCATAAAATTATTAGGAAAATAGTAACATATTTCTAATTTAATTAAAAATACTCCAATTTTTTTTACATTAAATTGCATACTAACCTGTTTTACATTTATATCTGACTTATTTTCCATCGAATCTACTTTTTAAGATTTCTTTTATTTAATCTGAAACTATCTGAATGCAATGTAGCATGGAGTAACAGAAAATAATTATTAAATAGATTTTGATTTGAGAAATGACGATCTTAGAATGAGAAAGGAAATATCAACATCGTCTTCCGCAAATCGGAACATATAAATGCAAACAGATGCCTGACAAGTGTAACTTCTTTTTCTTTCAAGTTGAAGTATTTTGGTCTCTTGGGTCGGGACGCGGAAAAGTCGTATGTAAATGTAAAGCCAAAGGAATAAAACATAAGGGTGGAATACGAAATGCAATAAAAAAAAAAAAAGAAAAAAAGTTTTTAGGTTCTTTTGCGTTAGAGTTAGTTTAATTATAGTTAATTTGAATTCCCTTAAGTAAAAGCCTGTAAGTGACAATGAATTCACGAGCTGTCATAAGTTTCACGAAATCTCTCTACTTTACGCTATTAAGTGTAATTAAATTTGATACAATTATATTTTTTTATTTATATAACACATTACAGATTAAATATTATTTACATGATATAACATTTTATACGTATCCGTGTGTGTTTAATGAATATATTTTTAACTACTTTTAAACAAGCTACTAATAAAGTAAAAAAAATGCACATTTGAAATTACATCGAAGAGAATATTATGCAATATCTCGGATACGTCGTGATTCAGGCATATTTTATTCATGTAGCGATGCTTTAATCTATGCTTCGCAGTGAGTTGAATCACACATTTAATAGTTGCGACATGGGAAATTACTTCCCGGGAATCTCCAGAGAATTAAGATTGTATTGGATCATATTTCCGGCTCATCATCGATGATCAAAAGATCTTTGAGCTTCGCTTCATTTCCTTTACTAGTGCTCGAAATGGGTTTAATTCAATTAAATATGAAAATTTTATTGTCTCTACATGAAAAAGAATTACGTTATAAATATCTATTAAATCGTACTCGCGCATATTTAGATGCATAATTAATAAGCTTGTTAATATGAATTCTTTATGGCCTTTAGACTGAACATTTAACGTCTCGCGTTTATAAATATATCTAAACAGTTGCACAATTGCGTAACTGACCGTTGAATTTTCTTACTGAAGTGTGAAGTCACAGCTTCGCGTTCATAAAAGAATGATCTCACAAGTGAACGAACATATACGTGTATTCCGCCGTTCGGGTTCCTAAAATTAGTCCGGGATCAATATCCCACTATCTTGAAACGCGTGTTGGGACGCGATTCTTCCAAGTCTGGTCTTAAATTATCAAGAAACTTCTTAAATTTTTTGGTATCGACCCACGTGATACATACGCGCGCGTATATACATGCGCGAAATGGTTTACTCGCACAACGGATACAAGGCCGACCCGCATTATGAATTTATTATATACCTCCGATATCGTTACTGTTGCGGCCATTACGGGTTATAAAATATTGCCAGCGGCATTACTGCCGAAAAAGCAACGTGTGGCAGTTCCGTAGGTCTTGCGTGCTTTTTGCACGCATCGTGGAAAAGTAAATCGAACAAAAACATTGGAATCTCGATAACGCCGTAACGACACGCACGGCTAGCGGCTTTAGGTGATCGTACTCACCTCTCGACAAGAAACTATTTTTTGCGTGATTAAACCGCATGAAAATCCAATAAAAGAGAGCACGGAACGGGTTGAACGACGACGCGCTAGGCATCCGGCGTAATATTGCATAATATTCATGTTGACATTCTATAAGCTAGTCTACTTCGACCCTGCAATTTTCCTGGGTATTAACACGGACATGTAACCTTTTCCCCTTTTGTCCCTATCTTCGTGAAACAGTTAGTCGATCTGATAAAAAAAAAGTCCCTCGGTTCTTGTACTGAGTCATCGCTATGAAGAATTTAACCCTCTTCTGCTTGATATTATTACAAAAATAAATAATTTTTTTTTTATTAAATTAACAACAGCGAAATTGCTGTCGCATGTACGAAGCAATGATAAGCATTATCTTTTTATTTATTTACGTGACTTCTGTTTCTGTGTCTCTTTTTTTTATCCTTGTGTACACTTTCTATTTGCATTTTCTTTTTTTTTTTTTTTTACCGCAAAATGCGACCGCGTCATTTATTTTCTAATCGATAAGATGTATTGCGCAGAGAGCTTTTCCTCATAAATTTTAATTATTACTTAATTTTAATTTATACTGCCAGTCGACTGCATAACTTACGTCAGTCATCGTGATTCTATTGTCATGAATAAACATAGAAACCGCGTTTTATGGCGTAAGATGACTAACTTTTGTGGATCGAATAATTTCGAAAGGCGAGAAAGAAAGGACGGAAGATGAAGCAGAAAATGTTATTAATTATAAGTTACAAATATAAATTATGAATGTGGAGAATGCAAAACATTTTGGTAAAGCGATAAGAATTGTAAGAGTTGAAGACTCTCTTCGAAGTTACAAGACACTTAATTATCTCCCTGCATATTCAAATAGCTGAACTCATCGGGGCTGTATTTGTTTTAGCGAAACGCAATTCTCGCGCGGATAATGTACTGCGTTTTGCCGGTTTAGAAATGACACATCGTACTTTCATTATTGCACACGTGAGCCAGAACTGGCAATAATATCTCGCGAACGTTTGCCGTTGAGAAGACCGCCGGGTTTTCAACATCCATCATTCGTCGTTACGGAACACCAGGAATCAAGGATGATCGAACGTCGCTCGTAGAACCGCGCCCGGGCAGAATCCCTTAATTTATCGACTTGATTTGTAACCATCACGCGCGCGCGCGCGCGTGCCTTTAGCCATAAGGCGCGTAACGAGAACACACGAGGAGGAACCAAGTCAAATTTGCACTACTAGGTGGGACGAGTATTACGAGCGGCGGTATAAATGATCGAGCCCGATCGATCCGAAGACAACCTCGCGTATAGGTGCTAAACCGAGATTTCCTCGTGCCGTTGCAGCCGCGAATAGCTAAGTTCGTTATCGTTCACCATCTGAAAATTGCTGCCGGCCAATCGCGCGAAATCGAATATTCGCACGACAATTCGCGTGCCTGTGTGCAAACCGCATTTCACACATTTACGTGCACGCGAGAACAACAGCAACTGTTTTAAACATTTGAGCCGCCGTACTCGGTGCACCGCTTTGTGTTAACTGCAACACGTATTCCTAACTTCACGCTTAATTCCCACGTTTTAAGGAAATAATATTCTTTCGCTTAAAGTCGCAATTTATATACAAATTAGATTATTAGAATTACTAGTAATTCGTAAAATTTTCTTCTTTTTATTACGTAGCTTTTATTCTTTTCTCGTGTTATTGTATCGTATTATATTATGGTACGAGTAGGAATTTGATTTAAAGTAAGCTACATTTAATTTACATTTTTATTACTTACTACTGCGTTCCACTTGTTATAGTCGCGATTAGGTTTGCACTTTGTACCTTATTTGTTTTCAGAGCGGTAAATTTTTAATAAAATTTCTGATATTTTCACAGTCTCTAGATATGAATCTTGAGATAAAACGATCCTTCTTCGGGTGAAGTCAAACGTGACTCGAATCTTAATCTATCTCAACGAACGATCTGTTCTAAAACTTTTATATTACTACGTTTCGAACGTTACGCGCATGAAAATATAGCTGTATTCTTTTAAAACTAAATACACGGCAAATTCAATGTTTACATTAATTAATAAATTTAGTTAAATATTATAATTTGAAAAAATTGAATGTTGAGATTTGTTGAATAGTTTAGTAAAATTTAACAATATTTTAAAAAACATTTCTATTAATATAAACTATTAATATCGTCGTAATACATATTAGACGCGCACACATGTGTGTTATTTTTAGTTAATTTAAAATAATTTTATTAAAAATTTGATAAAGTATATGATTGAATCTCACCAAATATATCTATCTAGAAATCTAATATATCAATTAAATAATTTATTAAAAAAGACATCATTTGGTATTTAATCTATTCTCAAAAAGGAACGCGGTTATAATTTCATTTAAATTATTAATAGGCATTGACATTTCTATTTATTTCGAGGAAAAATAAACAGTTTCAGGGATAACTGTTCGAAAGCAGATTGTAGTACAAATCCCGACTACAAACTCGACGAGCTTTATGAACTTTAAATTGCTGGTTTCAATCGCGATAGTGCTAAATCGAAAGTAAATTACATTAGGGAGGGAGGAGTTATACAGGTATCCCGCATGATTTATGATTATACGCTTACTGACTGTTTGATTCGCCCTTTGATCAACCACGTCCATATACATCATATATCGAATGTAACTCGCAGGTCCTTGGTACGAGTGTGCTTGACGTCGAGAGCCTTGCTCAGAAAGATAGCTGAACTCTTGCCGAAGGGCATGATCGATATATTGAACGCGGTACGTCGGCGAATTGTGCTCGTTACGTGCACGCTTGTTACGATCTTTTCGATTGACAAGGACGATTGCCTGTTGATGCAAGCTAATCGCTGCGAGCTAAGAATTTTCACAAAGTTCACGATGAGCGTAAATAAATTTTTGCTACTGCCTTCGTTTCGCCGCCGCGATTATTTGATCATACTGTTCTCCGCCGTACAAAGATAGAACAAACGGGGGCGCGTACCACGATTTTTCAACGTGCTGCTTTTGAATTCGTTCCTTTTGATCGGTGAGAATTACAATTTATTCGAGTTTCAATGTATGTTTATAACGTGTAGCAAATTGCGTGATTTCTACATATTTTGCTTGCATAATTCAAGTGCAGCTCGGTACATTGAATACCAGTGCGTGAGTTTCCAAATTATTACGAGCGCCATAAATTTATTATTCAGTTTTTAATCCGCTAGCGTTTGCATGTTCTACGTATATATGTTTAAAGGAAACAATAGAGAAATACTTCACTCGCCTTTCCATTTATTATTTTTCGCGAATACTTGGCGCATACTGTCGAACGTGTAACATAATATTCCATTTTGATGCAAAAATCGATGTACGAGCATTAAAACGATCCGGAATACACGTATTACCGATGTCTACATATGTCACGTATAGTTATTCAATGTCCATAAATAACGTATTTAATTATTATAATTTATAATTAATAACCTTTAATTAATTCGAAAGTGCACACGAATCCAGATAATATTTAAATACATTTATAAATAAAGTATCAATGAAGTTCAAAATGGAGGTCGACAGCACGCAATACGTTTTAGCATTTTGTTACATTAGAATATAATTTGTACATTTTCGGAAAATTTAATTGTATTATGTTTCACACTTGTGATAAAAATAAGACTATTGTACGTATAATCCATTTAGTTATTACGGTAATACATATATTGTACATACTGTAGTATATGCATGATGTGAGCTCGGCGTTTATTTATCACGATAAAGACGCGTAAATCTGGCACATGTTTTTGATATTTATAGTGAAATTTGCGCTCGCACGGAGATTGCCGGTGTTAATTTTCAATTTGACAGCTTATCGCGAGGCTTTTTTTTTACGTCGGCGTGCTCAATGCTTCGTCAGGCGCTGTAATATCACTCGAAATCGCGATATTTAACGCACGACGAAAACGAAGTGTATATACCGTCGAATTTACTCGAGCTTTTTCTAGAATTGCGCAATTGAGAGTGACATTACGGAATACGTACTGACGTAAGACTGACATTACTGGCTCAGCGATTCTCATTCTTCAGCACCGCTCGTTTTGTAACCGCTATTTTTCGAACCGCCGCCAAGACGTAAAGTCTTCAAATAGTAATACCGTGGTGGATATAGGTCGACCGGTTGGTCGATAAACCGACCATGTTTAAAACCGTCGGCTGGTATAGATGAGGAGCATAGATGAGAACTAATGTATGCATAGTAGCGCGAGATATTCTAAAGTGCGCCCCTCTCCCACCCCCGCGTGATTATTTATTCCGACATGTATATGTATAAGCGTGCTGGATCTTTATTACTTCCTTACGTTTAATACATCACGGTAAATACCATTTCGAGTTCAATTGGGCCATCGTTGATTTATTTCGCAATTATAACTGCAATTATGGCGGCTATTTGTTAAGCCATTATTAAACAACAATGTGTAAATGACTAATGCGTTTAAATAATTAAAATAGATGATGGATTAATACGTTGGTTGAATCGTAATTAATAGCTGCATTGCTACAGTTTATACGCGGCGAAAGTGTAACAACGACGGACGTGTAATTTTTCATATTTATTATCATGTATGGATTGCAATCGTTGGATCAGACACTTCCGTTATTAACTGTTCAAACATGACGGTAACATTTCATATTTGATAAAATAATTAGTAAGAGTACGAAAGGTCTCATAGGTGTTACTGCTGCAGGCGCGAAGCAACACTTTTTTATCGTATTTCGTTGCAGTTCGAACTGCAAATATTTGAAAACTGCAAACTAATGTCTTTTAATGCTTTGCTGGCAAAATAAATCTTGAAAATAGTGCTGGAGCCTCGGACTAGAAAAAGAATTTGCCTTACGCAGGCATTATTATTACGAGATAATTTCAACGAATAATAGCTGAATGAGAATCCGCATAATGAACTTGTACAACACACTTTTGTGTCATTTGGATCATAGCCAAGTCGTTATTTTCATTCTCGCTTTAACGTGTGAGATATTTCCGAATTATTCAAATAACTTCCGACAAACTAATTTGACTTTAAAGGCTGAAAAAATTTACGTTCTAATATCAAACCTTTTTCTTTTATATACATAAGTTTCTGAATAGATATTAATTTTGCTTCTACATTAAAAACAAAATTTATCTGAAATTAGACTTATCAGTTTTGATCAGCAAAGAGATTTTGCCATCTTTTAAAATCAGTAAAAGAATCGTAAATATTTCCCCCCTCTGATATGCATACATTATTTATCCATGATGTATTCAGCAAATATGTAAAGCGACGCTCATGGATGAAAATGCATTAATCATTGTGTCATAACGCATATTCTTTCAACTTAGTGTCTACAATTAACATGTTATTTTACGTTAAGTCCGTAGTAACATCCACTCGATACGAGCGATTTGGTATTCGGTATTTAGTTCGATGTTCGAAACGGTATGCAATCCACCATAATTATCCAGCTTTGCATAATAATTAAGAGCTAACAATTCATGGGACAAATACTATTACGACTAATATTGCATCTAATCGTTATAAAAGCACTTGTTATACCATATCTGATCGATTAAGCGTATTTTCTCATATGTGCAATCGTCAGTAATCATAACGACAATTTTATCGATTTATTTACAAAAATTTTTTGCTTAGACAAACGACATAAAGGATTTATGTTCAAATATTTTTGTTCATGTAAATGTAAAATTAAAATTTGTATGCACAAGAAGTAACACATGGCAATTAATTGAATTAATACATGCTTAAATAATCATGTCGAAATTATACATATTATTGCATTCTTACGTTATGAACCAATTAAATGTACTTTCTCCGTTTTCACTGCATATTCATTGAGCTGTCAGTGTTACGCGGTACTTTCTGTGATTTTCGAATACAATTGAGCATCAATGTTATCATTTGTATAATCATTTTTATGTGACTTGATAAGAAATTGATAGAATTTCAATATTAGTTGCATAAATATCTACTTTTCTACAAGAGAATAAAATAGTAAATTTTTTTTTATATAACAATGGTCGCAGAAAGAAATCTTGTTTCGGTAACTATGTCGATAATTTCAATAAAATTGATAATTTCGATATTCCATGATAACGTCAAATGAGAATTAATTTAACTTACTTAAACGGGAAAACGTGTATCTCGATCGTTCGTGTGCAATGCTTATTGACATACGTAACATATTTTGGTAAATAATGTATAAACATTTCGTTCGTATTTGACATCATGTAAATTGATAATTGAGGAATGTGTGGTATGCTCCATTTTGTCGATGTCATGACGTTTTGTCATCGCATGGTCGATGATCGTTTATTGAAACTACCGCAGATTGATACGGAATGTTGATCTCATTTCCCACAAAAGTAATACAAGTTCATCATTGTTGGTGGCACGAAAACTGTATCGATTGTTGCTCGTGAATTTTGAATTCCCTCCGGAATCGAGAAACGGTAGTTTCAATGCCTGTGTGTTATACAAATTGACAGAAACATTACAGGACAATGTGTGTAAGAAATTGAATTGCAAGAAGTTTCTTTATTTTACAAAATTGAAACGGGACGAATGGTACAGTCCATTGATTAGAAAACAAAGTATTAATTTATATATTATTTTTTTACATCAATATGTTAATGTTAATACCGAATAGAAGCAATCTATATAAATATCCGCTTTTAAAAAAGAAAGAAATATACTAGAACAGTGGAATAAATTCGAGCAATTTAAATATTGCGTTGTAAAGCTCTCAGTATTATTTCCATTTTTTGATACCAACAAAATCGTCACTTGTAGTAACCACGAAAAATGTTGGAATTTTTTTCACTAGTACACAGTATTTAAATTTTCTAAATTTACTTTATCTTTTTTTTATATATATTGTATATATTTTTTTTTTGTAAGAATATTTTTATTTTATTTTATTTTATTTTTTTTATTTAAATTCGTTATAAATTTTTAACACATTCGTAAGATGTTGAGCTTAATGTAAAATAAAATCCAGCTTTTAAGTAAGATTTCTTTATCCTCTTCATTTTTTTTCTATTATCGCGACTTCATCGGTCGCAGAAACAGGTGGCTCGTTTCGATTCCATCTAACTTTCAATGCCATTTTTAGTACCACACATATACTGAATTAATATAAGCTATCGATTCTCAAGATTAACAGAAGAATATGAAAAAAACGGAAACATAAAAAAAAATAGGTTTACAAAATTTGTTACATGCTCATCTTAATATAAACCAAAAATATTGAAATATTATAAAATAAATGTACTGTATTATTTGCTGAACATATTTTGTATTTCATCCAGTGATGATTTTACGCAATATTTTGTAATAGTATGTTTTATTTTGGCGCAGAAAAATAGCTGATTAGCTAATACGAGCGAACGTCACTATTAACTTTTATTCGTTCAGTTGATTGCGATAGAGTTCCTTTTATCGGCCGCGTTTAGGATTTCATAAAAATGAAAATTTGCTTTTATGGCAAGAGGCCAATCGATAACACGGAAATCGTATGCCTTACGCGCGAATTTTTCACACACCGGGTTACTACGTTGTGAAATACAAATTGCTGCTTTCGTCGGTCGATGTATCACGCTAGGGCGTCGTCGTCTTAATATTCAAACCTATCTAGCACGCCGGAAAATTTAATTTCCCATCTTATACATTTCTTCCAGAAAATATATTATATAAATATATCATCTTGCGAAAGAATAAAATTCTGTCGCGAGAGAATGCAATCGTTATGGACGTAGGATATAAATTTGGTATATTTTGGCGCTATTTACGGTAGAGATAGAACAAATAAAATGGTATTTTAAAAAGCTACCTCAAAAAATAAAAAAAGCACAATAATTGTCTGCTATACATTTGTATGAAGTACGTTATTAATTTAATTTTTGCAAAGAGTGAAATAATTAATTTGAATAATTAATATTGGAAAGTATTTAATATTGAACTGCGTCTATACGTTCACATATCAATCAGAATTTATCGTTTTGTAATTGATAGTCTTCTGTCCCAGCATAATATTTAATTGAAAACAATCAATTTTTCAAACCTTACTTAAAAAATTATTTTGGTTTGATTTGTCGCTGAGTTTTACGGAGGAAAGTAAACCTTCTCCGGAAATGCAAGTCCGAATTGAAAGAAAACAATCCGTGAAAATCTTTATCCTTTACTCTGAAGCGTCATGATAATCTGCTTTAGGAAAACAATCAACAGAGAAAACACGCGGAGTTCAAATTAAAGCTGCAAACTGTTTCACGGGTGAATTCTAGTGGCCACTTGTCGAATCTTTCGGGAAGCGAGTCTCGATTTGATAGTTCGCCAATGCAAAAGAAAATAAAATTACGAAAGAAATGTATTAAAAGAATTTTTCAAAGCGATTTCTTTTTTAGCCATTCGTTGTATTTTAAGTATACATTTAATTAGCTGAGGGGCAAGGAAAGTTCTCGGATCGTTTTTTCATCTTCAGCAACTTGCCAGAAATGATTTTTTACATTTACCGCATATTTTTTTTGCGCACTGTGGTGCTGAGCATGGATGTGGAAGAAGCAAGTAAAAATACTAATTGTAGTTTTACTTCGCCCGAATCCTCCGCGGTTAGTTTTATGGAACAAAATATCAAAGAACAAATTTCCATGTTGGTCGTGTATTTTTTTTTATTTCTTATGTCATATGCCAAACGCTAAAATGTCAAACTGCAAGTATGTACGTCGTGACTACCGCGTGCAATATGTACCTGCAATATATTGGGCACTTTATGAAAATAGAGTTAGTCTTAGAAAGGACAGCAAAGAATGTCAAACAAGAATTTTATTATTCCGCAACAACCCTCGAGGGATACCTTCTCGGTATCGATTTCCGCGATTATGCAAAATTTCTTTCGCATTTCGCAGACAATTCTTAGAGCGTTAAATCAATTTTTAAGTCACATCAATAAACAAGATATTTTTTTACCAGTGATCTAGGTAATTCTAAAATTGACAAATATAATAAATTTAGCAAAGTGAATTATACGAGATAATAATTATATTTTTTTCACGTTACATTATGGAACATGGAAAATTACACATTATTATAACATTCAACGTCTTCATAAAGCGATTCTATCTGTAAAAAATTTGTGT
Source organism: Cardiocondyla obscurior (assembly GCF_019399895.1). NCBI lineage: Eukaryota > Metazoa > Arthropoda > Insecta > Hymenoptera > Formicidae > Cardiocondyla > Cardiocondyla obscurior. The sequence continues at coordinate 1,519,491 of NC_091881.1, forward strand.
GACGTCTGAATCAGATAATAATCGATTTTATTGTTGCCGTTTATTAATATATATATTTTTTTTTTTTTGTTACAGATCGATGCAGCTGCATCCACTGCTGTCAACGATAATGTGCGCGGAAGGATGACTCGACACACAAACTGAGAGGAGGAGCAGGCTCAGGATGGGCATCCTGCATCAGCGGAGCAACTTTTAGGTGAGAATAACCTAACCTTTTTTTTTATTAATTTTTTAAACTAATATTCATGTCTAAATTAATATATTTTTTGTATGTTACAGTCACCGGCAGAATCTTTCAACTCCGCTGAGGCAGATCGGTAAGTCGCATGTTTTTTTTTCGTAGATTGTAATTTTAGGGTCTCATAAAAAATAGCACGCGTATGGCTTTTTACAGTATACGTGAAATAATCGTGCCAATTTTATACTGTATTATTTGATATTTATTACATTATGAAAATAATATTTCATTCGCGCAAATACTGAAAAATACACCAGATGCTTTATTACGCTGCGGTGTGTTAAAAAAAACGTATTTGTTCAGTATTTCACTGCAACGTTATTTATTAACCAATGGGTCGCGGCACCATCGCGTAAATGATGTGGTTCTTGCGGTTCGCTGAATACAGGATTAACGTTTAACCACTGACACGTCACATTACACGAATCATGTTACACGGGAACTGGTCATCGATGCCGCTTTTGCTTTACGCGAACCGATTGGAATCGTCGGTCAGACGTGGGCTTGTAGCCAGTGCCCGGAATAAAGAATCTCGCCGTGGCATATATCCGGGTGAAAAAGGTCGGATAGGCGATCGATTCACCCCCGTGAATTTCCGCCGCCAGCGAGAATATCCCGCGGAAGAGCAAAATCGCCCACGATATCGGCGCTCGCGCTTCACGTCTTATCTCACGACGCTCGCGTAGATCCCGATAAACCGATACACTTAAAAAGAACTTGACGCGAAAAATAGTGTGAAGGTATTATTGATTCTGCCTCTATCGCGGAAACGCGCCCGTCCGTTTCTCACGGAACTGTACCGACGATGAAATAGAAAAATTAAATGTTTGTTTCATATGTTACACAGACGGCATAGCATCCGATAGACAAACAAACGTGAAACACAAACGTTCGAATGGCCGTTATTGGCCGCTACGCTCTGCATGTGAATTTCTCACGAGCGTTATTGCGAAAAATTACCCTCGATACCGAAAATGCTTGTACAGAATTAACGACGGTACGCCGAAATATTAATATTCGATGCGACATTTACGTTGAATTACCGTTAAAGTTACCTTTTTAGCACGCGTCCGCATCAATATTTAATTACAATTTTATTGAATTTTGGAGTTTCGGATTAAACGCAAAACTCGAATAGCTTCCCTGCCTACCTCAAGTTTAATCCTTTCTCTACTTTTGCGCGCTCGCAAATTGCTTAACAATGCATGAAACAAATGGGTAAATAACTTTTTAATTGGTATCACAATCTTCTGAAAATAACGATAGATTTTTATCCTTTTCAATAATTCGTCTCTTTTAAAACTTAATGATTTTATGACATCTCTCGTGCCTCATACGGCAAAAAGCATCAAGCGAAATCGAAGCGAAATAAAAAAACATCTTTCGCCACTTCAGCCGAAATATTCTACGTGAAATTCTACTCGGGGAAATAGCGCTTTGCCGACATCGACCAATATTTATTATACGCTCTTGCGCGTTTATTTTACCGTACTCCGTGAACGTTATCGTATCCAAAGTTTTGATTAGAACCAGAACGTCAAGTTTGGGATCTCAGTTTCGTTGGAAATGATCTGCAACAGCGAGCAAGGGCTTCATTTCGGTCTGCCCACGGACCTGATTCGTCAACTTCTCACCCCGTTCTATTTATAAAAAAGCACTTAGGACCCAGCAAGACGTATTTCGTCCCGCGTGAATGTCTCTCGACAATATCTGAAAATCTCTTCGTGTTTATGTTGTACGGATCAATTCTATTAATACAACCGTCGCGATCTGTTTGAGGAGCGTGAATGTTCCCTTTCGCGACTTCTTTCTTTCTCAGAAAACGGACCGTTTGTCCACCTACGAAACGATCTTTACAAATGATCTCGCGGTACGAGTGGATTAACTTCAATATCGACACCGTACTCGATTAATGCTGTTGACATAAAGTGCCCTTTCGTATCTCTAACACGTCGCGAACAAGCGCTGTACCAATTCGAAGTGCGCTATTGATCTGTTCTAAATGCGTTCGGAGTGTCAACGATGATATGTATCATAATTAATTGCCTCTAGCAATCTGGGTAATTGTGTTGGCCTGGGAATAAGAACAAACGCCGAATGCTAATAATTCGAGAGATATAGCGACCGGATCGATACACTTGCTTGCTCTTCTCCTTATTTCCCTGCGAGTTAAGACACGTCGGTTAATATTGTTAAAGGGATTATTTCGAATATATTAACTATCCAAAAATAGATGCAAACGTACGCGCAGAACGTGATATCTATATGCAACGTCTGAACGTAATTGTCTACAATAAGAGGCGCTCTATTCTCGCAAAACTCCATTCAACTCGAGCAAAGGACAATTCCGCGTCCATGCATTAAACGCCATGCGGAATCGCGAAAATTGCCAGTTAGCCGGTGAACGGGCGGACTAAGTTCTGTGTAGTGAATCGATGGCACGGCCGAGTTGTGTACATCGAGCAAGAACTCGCGGTTCCAACTCGCCCAACTCCGTTTATAGCACGGTTGCTTCCCGGTTGCATCACTCGATGGTGGCAACTTTACGACCGGCCAAACACCTCCGGAAACGAGCTACGTCTCTCGAATTAGAAAGTAATTCCGCTTTCAGACTTCTCTGCTCGATTCGCCCGGTTGTCAACTCGCGAGCGCCGAACGATATATGGAAGCTCGGTTTCGTTATCGCGCGACATTCGCAGCGTAAAGCTTCGGGTGAATGAATTTTCCAATTGCTGCGAGCTCTTTATATTCAGCGGCGAACGCATCAAGCAGGATCCTTTAATTTAATATTCCGCGAAAAAAAAAAAAAAAACCAGGAAACAAAATTTAGACGTTGCAATTTGCTTTTGGCATTTCCGGCATCTCGAATTATTTTTAGTACAACAAAAGTTTGAGCTAAACGGCACGTTGTTAGATCTTGGCAACGTTTCTCGAGCGAAAGTAATTTAGAATTCAGGCTTTATGCTAAACTTACCCTACTGAACTTGCGTATACTACATATATTCCACTTTGTTCAACAAAGTCACGTTAACACCACAATTAAATTTGCAAGGAAATATTCATCGTTATATCATCCATCCATTATCATTATTCTTGTTCTTAGTTAATATGAAAAGATAATGTCTTATCGGTCACAACGGAAATTTATCAAGTTACAATTTCTTTTTTTCGATTATTCATGAAATTTATAATGAATTATGCATTTTTTAAATTACGAATTTAATCGAGTAAACAATAGTTAAAACGATGCCGCACGTGTACATTGAATTGGTAATATTATTTCAGCTTATATATAAATTGATATTAACGTGTACATATGTATTAGCGTGTACCGCACATAAAGCCGCAATTGCAGTTTCATGTTAACAATTAATTGATTGCAAATATTTATTTATACATATTATGACGTTCTGTTATTGCTTCTGAGCTCAAATGTTTTATTTCTTCGAGCGTTTGCTTTACAGGCGCTTTTTTATCCTTTATTTATGCGGCCCGAAATTTTTACATCGTTATTATTTTTATTAAAGTAGATTATTTTAATTCTTACTTGTTACAAGACTAGAAATGTTAACGAAAATACGAAAAATTATTTATTTTTTATATTATTATACGTTATATCTTTTTCAAAATACTCGCAGGATTTTTACTTATTTTCGTAAATTTTAGCGAACTAACTGCATAGGGTAAAGAGAAAGGGGGAAAAAAGAGCACAGCAATATTGACGGTACCTTTGATAAGGCGACACGTTTACTACCGGCAAGGGATATACGCGTGTACTAAAATTGAAGCAAACCAGAACCGTTCTATCAAACATTACATAGTCGGGCACTATCCCTTGCAGGAACAAGAATAGAATTTTTTATCACGTTCCGCGCCATTATCGTTTTCTCTTCCATTTTCTCTCAAGAGTAAAGTTACTCCTGTTTCTGTGCAGACATTTCTTGCAAACTCACACGTTATATACGCATATGGAATGTATAAGTATAAACATTTCATCTCTGATACAGTTTTTTATTTATTAATCGAGACAAGTAGATATACTAAATATTTAACTTTTTTTTTTAATATCGAAATTTATTACTTTGAAAAGTTTACAGACAACAGTGTTATAACTCTAATTTTATTGACAGTTAACGTTTAATTTTTTTATTTTAACAAAGTTCCAAGTATTTTAATAGAACACAAGAAAAATAAAATTAAGAACTTCTGTTTCTAAAACAAGTTGTTGTACATTTGATCTTTTTTTTATTACTTCCATAATTACTTTGAGTTGTAATTATCGAGAATGTAATGCAAATAGTTTATCACGTACTACGGTATGTAGCGATGTACATTGAAGAAACGCGTCGAACCGTATCGCAATAAATCACATAACACTGAAAATTTAGCTTCGTAAATTTAAAGTTTCGCAATAATGTGAAATCTGTATGATGGATTATTTTTACGAAACGATAAATTTTTAAATCTTTTTTGGTTTAATCTTTTTTTATTTTCTTTCTGCTTTCGCTGGCAATATACGTCTGCTTTCGCAGTTAACTCAGCTCTAGTAAATTCATTATTATGGCGCAGTTACATTACTGTGCAAGTGGCTGCGAAAAAACAAAACTACGTGACTTTTATTAAACAACTGCATTAATTGTGAAAATTTTTTTAACTGTTACATACTTATTTTTTTTTTAATTTTTTAAATATTAATCAAACAAAAAAAAATAGAGTATTTTTGTGCGTTTCATGAATAATCGATCAATCACGTTTATTTCAATTATCGTTGATAGTATACGTTATTACGATTCGCATTTCCATTGAGGTATAAACCGAGCATACAACGTTGCTTTCCATATAATTTATTTAAAGTCTGTTACACCACATATGCGGAAGTTATGGCCAACAAAGATGAATTAGGTAGCAAATATCGCTTAGGTTCGACGAATTTACGCCAGAAGCAATCATTATGCTGCGTTGTAAGCAGGAGGTAACGTACAGATATTATTATATGCAGGGATGTTAGGCGGATACGCTATGAATGCCTGCGGGATATCGTCGGGAATATCGACATATCTGAGTTGCGTCTATACGTAGATATTTCCGGGATGTACCGGATTATATTCCCTCCCTCTTGCAAGCATATATGCCACAATATTCCGAGATTTCTACGTGCTTAGGTGAGAAAATAGAAAACGCATAGAAACGTACATGTTATTCAAAAGTTTTTCGAAAATAATTAAAAAAAAATTATTTTTTTATATAAATAAATAACAAGCTAAAATTATTTTCTAAGAACGTAAAAAGATTCTGTTACGTAATGCGTGTGTAATACCCGGCGTTAATTTTTCTTTGAGTATAACAAGATGATAAAAATGTAGCGTCTAAGTATTTTAAAGATTTTACAATTTGATTGAAGTAACATATCGATGACGCACCATTTATCGTGTTATTTAAATTAATACCAACGCTGTAATATAAATATTGCACTAATTTGGCGATTATAACGCACGAGAGCATTATCTTGAAAAAGTGATCTTAAGCCAGACGGATTCCGCGCGGTACTCCGCCTATAAATTATGCCTGAAGCAAAGATTCATGTGCGGTTAATGCAAAATACCAATATCCCGAAGAATTCAAGGGAGAGCTAACGTATATGGCGCGATAGGGAAGTTACGTCTTGTTAAGACGCTACAATGTTAACGCGATTGATGTGTTCTTAGCGAAACAGGGGCCGTAAAACAAGTTTAAGAAACTTTAAATAACTTCGGAAGTCGAGTGCGTAGACGAAGTTACGTTGGATTGAGGAAAATTTAGTGGATACTATAGACGCATCGTTAACTGCAACTTAGCCGGCACGTCCTTCGAGTAGTCTGATTAAATTAATAAGCGGATTACGTGCGTAACGGTAAGGTCGGCCGGCATAAAATAGATACGCAATTTTCCGTTTATTTATATATCCGCGGTGTATTTTAAGCGTTTCAGGGATCGCTTTTACAAGACGGTCAGTCAAGTTTTTTTACATATTATAAAAAAGCCCGTCAGCAATCAATATCCGATATTATTGCTACAAAGGTTGCATTGCGATTGTTGCTATCAAGTGTGAAAAGGTTAAAGGAACACGTATTGCTCTTTGAAGAAAAATTTTTGCCGAACTGTAGAAAGAAGAAAAAATGTTTCATTTATTTGTCGTTCTTTAGTGGAAATAATTTAACTTAACTTACTTCAGTATTGCAATTTACCATATCAAGGCTATGCAGCAATGCAGTATGAGATAGTGTAAAAAAAAAATATATAGAATACGCATTCCTCTGATGTATGCTAATTTTATTTTATTTTTTAATGCAACTTGAAATTCGTACTTTGTGACACAAAAATTTTATTTTGTGTTATATGTATGAAATACTGAAATATTATTTTCTCGTGCCTTCTAAAATTTTTTTTTATCCACACAAATACACACAGAATATTTTTCAAATTAAAACAAATTAATTAAAATGAATTTATTGAGACGCGCACAAAGTCTGATAAAAATACTACTTATAATTACATTTTGAATTTGAATGATATATTTATGCATAGTATTGTAATAAAAATGTAATATTAAAAAAAAAATTTTTTTACTATAACAAATGGTCAGAACATTGTAAATAAATCAAGCACAAAAACTGTTTTAAACTAATTAAAGCTTTGTCATCGCGCAATATCTATACGGTAATCATTCATCTTTCGTTGGTACAAAAACGTATCTAATCTATTTCTTCTGTCAGCGCGACGTATTCTACGTTAATGAATGCCGTCCGTTTAAAATGGAACGTATCACTGAGCATACATTCAACATATCGCCATTAGTCAGTTGCATCGTTTGCAGCTTTCTCAGTTCTAGCGATCACGTTTTCATTCGCAAATATTAGCGTCCGGTTAACGCCTGCGAAATAGCTTTTTCTGTAATGCTAGTAAATAATTCATTCGCAAAGACGTTGCTGTTTCGCGAAACTTTGTGATCGTTCTATCATCGCGCTGCAAAAGCAAGGAACGTTCTACGAAGGAAAAGGCAAAATCACCCTTCACCCTTCGTGCTAAATTACACGGACTTGTCCCGCAAAGTTAGTATGTATTACGTTCACGGAAATTCCGCCCGACAAATGCAATTTTCCACGGTTCATAGGGCTATAATGCACACACGCATGCCCTCGGCACACGTACGTGCAGAGGTGCATGCAAAGATAAATATGCACTTTGTCTACGTCTTCTAAATCGGAAGTCCGACGTTGATCCGATTTACGGTTAAATTAAATATATATTTTATTAAATAAAATAAACAAGTAACCTTTCTGTTTTTAACCGTTTTAATATGGAATTTATTCGTTATTTAGCAATGAAATAGTTATATATTCGAGCCAGTATACGCACGTAATTTGACAGTAACGTTTCTTAATTAGAAACGATATTAATAAATAAATAGCGCAGTAACGATCGCGTCTGCTTTTACTCCTCGCGTGTCTTCTCATTTCATCTATTTAATTACATATAATATTATGGTGTTCATATTGAAATTTACGAATCTAATTATGCATAATTTGTTTAGTTTGTAACTAATTTAATTTAATTTTAATCTACACGTAGTCAACTGCTTACATTAAATCCAGCTTTGACATGTTTGTAAGGGCTCATGCAAATTCCCTGTAGCACAGTTACTTATATGTGCATTATCTCATTGTATACCTCAACGGACATTGCCTTAAGCCCTAAGGTATGATAAAATCTCTCTTTCTCTCGTTTTTTTTTTTGCACATTTTCTTATGTCTCTCGCAGTTAAATTATGCAAAACTTACGCACGTAATGACGTCGTGCTAGATTTCAAGTTTTTGGATATCTTCAGTTTAATGGCTCCTATAAAGAGCAAATTTCAAAGCCGCGATAAGAAACGGCCGGGTCGGTTGCATCCATAAATTCTGACATTTCTCGCCGACACTTTTTCAAATTTTACTAAAATATTAGGTCGCGATTTATTTGCCCGCGAGGTGATAAAATTTCGAGCGAAAGGCGAAGCGAGATTATACTGTGTGCTACATCAGCGATCTCTTGACAAGTAATATCGGGAATATGGCTGAGATATCAAGACAGAAAGAGTCATCCGAACTAATAACGGGCGGGACGCCTTCATATTTATGAAGAAAGCGTATAGAGAATTATAAAAACGTAGAATTATGGAGATGCGGCAAACTGCACAAAAAGTTCCTTCTCGGAGTTACGAGCTTTTCCACGCTTTTGAAATTTTTTACCGAGAAACGAGCAAATAGGTAGCTAAAATTGCGTACAGCCAATTATGCGCTGTGCGACTTTTTACCGCTAAAAATTTTAAAATTCTACAAAGACCCGCGTCGCGAAGAGAAAACATCTCAGGATGCACAACGGCGTGCAGTCGCGCCTGCATATTAGTTCTTTCGCTTTCTCCGAACGAGTATGTACACCGCGCGAATTTGGTTAATCATGAAATCACAACTCAGTTCAATATATCTAATTTGATTTCCTTAGAATTGTTATTTTCTGTTGTTACTTTGTTTCATTCATTTATTTTTTATACTTTTCAATCTCGATATTCTCCGCGGGACATTGAAAATGGATGTATGCTAATGGATTGTGCACCCTTCGCAATTTTTCTCGCCGGCACGATGAAGTCTACGCGAGAAACATCCGCGTGGCGGAAATGTCAAAAGAACACAGTCAAAAAAAAAGAAAAAAAAAGAAAGAAAAAAAAATGAATGAAATAGCATCTTCTAAGATAATGGCTAAAGTTTACTTTTTCTTTATTTGAAAAAAACTCCAGTTTTTTCTTTCTGAAAGTTTGATATATCTCGGAAACATCCTTCGAAAACAAGCTACGTTTATGCAATGTAAAACGCGTGTCGTCTACCTTCGGCCGGCTTTCTATTCTGAATTATATGACGTCTTATTACATTTAAAGAAAAAAAGCCTCTGTACACGTGTTTACGCTATTTCCTTTTATTTTAACAAAAAGAATTATGCGACATGAAACTATTTAACGTCAACATGCAAATATTTTGCACGATATCATACGTTATCTGTAAGTAACATGAAAATATTCCGTGCTGTGTTTACTTTCGCTTACTCTAGTTTCCGTTGAAACATTTCTTTTGCATATTCAGACTGTAATGCGCGTCGCTCGTTGATACGATTACAAGCGAACCAAAAATGTTTGGAGAGCATTGATTATTATTTCTTTAAAAGAGCAACGTCGCGCGACAGGTCGCAAAAAAATCGAGATAATCTGGCCGCCGGTGATATATATAACGTAGTGGAGCAACCGTGACAGAACGAAAAGAAAGGAGGACAAAAAAAAAATGTGGTTGAGGGTAGTTTGCCTTGAATCGAGTTCACCGGATTAACGAGCGACGTGGTTGCCCTCACGGATAATACGCGGCGGTCAAAGCCTTCGCGTACAAAAGTCGACCGGATCGATCAGGGTGTTGTTTTAATCAAGCGCGCCGTAAAAACAGGTAGCGCGCCCCGGTTTTGTCGCGTTTTCGCGTGGATCACTTATTGCCGGTGTATCCTCTTGGGTCGCGTTACACGGGCCACGTTGAAAAATCAAGCCCCGCATTTTCCCGGCCTCGAAAGACGTCGTCGGTGCCCATTTTGCTCGCGCACGATTGAAAGTTAGTTTAAACACCTCGCGAGGGTAATCCCCGCAGCACATAAGGGAAATCCGCGAACGCGAAGCGCGCAAAAACTCGCACGGTACGTAACCGGAAAACCGACTTATCGCTTTTCCCGGCACTCTGAGAACTTGCGTGCCAGCGTCTAATAACTCTCGGTCTCTCCCGATGGCACAATCGCGAAACTACGTTTAACAGGATGAATCCTAATTGGTCTGAAAAAGTTTCGTCGACTTAATTTCAGTCCTTTGAATTAATTAGGTTGGTTCTTTCAAACGGGATTTTTTTTTATTTTTTATTTTTTTAACTCGTACGTTGACGTATCTTTTAGGAAAATATATTACGGTATATGTACTTAATTATGGGACAATATATTTGTATGTGACGCTATTTTTTTCCTTCACTTTTTAAATATTTTTTTTATCTTACCTTTTGACAAAAATCTAATTTTTCTTTTGGTACTAAGATCGGATATGCTCATAAGATTCTCTTTTGTATGTAAGACGTTTTTCTAAAACAGGCGTTAAGAAAGCTCGCTGTTTTAAAGCGTAAAGTGGAGGAAATACGTTGCTCGCGAAGACTACCGCCCGAATAAAACAGGGCGAGTTGTGTGTTCACAAACAGCACACCTTTCTTTTGTGCACCGACTTGGGGCGGAGGAGAAGTGGTGCACAATGCCTTTCTCGCCGTAGCGAAAATTCATGGAGGTTGGCATTGTTGCGTACCTTGACTTGCGGCCTTTCCGAGCTTTTATTCGTTTAAAAAAAAAAAAAAAATGCGCATACGCAGCGAACGCATTACAATATATGTGATGCAAACTTTAATAAAGATGGTACACGTTATTGCGTGCCATCCAACAAGATCGTACATTTATGTTGAATGCATTGTGAGTCCAGCCCCATGGTCGTACATCGTAAAGTGTAATAAATAAAGATGATATGTACGCGGGTCGGATTTTCCTGAAAAATTTATACTTGCAGAAAGTTGCAAACCGTCACATCTTTGTAACGGGCCACATGTTCCGCGTAAAATTTAGAATCATCTTTATCTTCTCAGTAAAAATGTGAAAAATGTTCTATTTTAATCTGCGCTCAATCTTTAATTAATAAACGAGGTAGGTTCGTATATACGTAAATGAAAGTAAAAAAGAAAAGAAAAAAAAAGAAAGAACTTGATATGAAGACGAATGTTATTTTCATAAACGTAAGATCGGAAAGGAAATGTCACATGGTCAAATGTAATAACGAAATGAAAGGGTAAAATGAATGAAAGTGGACGTGCGTATCGGACGAGTGCATATCTTTTCTTTGTATCTTTCCTTTGATAAAACTAATGTGCGCCCCGCTGGAAAAAAGCACATTTTTCTAGTCCCGCAAGAACGATGTAATCGAGTTTCTTCAAGGATGTCCAGGACATTATGCGCCTGCCTCATTTAGACATTTGGCCTCACTTATCTTAATAATACCGCAAGAAAGTACGATAAAGGTAATTTGCGTATCAGAAAGAGCGTACCGGAGAACGAAAGTATAAAAGTATGAATAATGTTCGCCGCGCTCGCATATCGTTTCGCATTCCCGGTGTGCAATTTACGGTCGACCGGGGATAAACTGCGTATCAGCGCGCGTCGTATTTTCCAGTAAACTTCTGGATGTCCGGCCAAGAAGAGAATGATGCGCGTTTCAAGGCGAATTGGCACAATTCTCTCCGCGCGTAAGACGAGAACGAATTGCGTGGTTGGCTGACTCGCGTATTGACGTCGGCACGGAATGGCGATAACGTCGGCTGATAACACGCGATATCGCCACGCGCTGCACATTAGGTACGTACATAGAACGCAGCAAGGTATATCTTTACGGTGGGCGAAATCTAAGGCCGCGATTACAAAAGCTGCGCGCACACGCAGCGGCGACGTAACGAGGGGATGAATCGACTCAGTTGTCGTAACCCCGATTGTATTCCGCTGGCATTTTGCGGCGGTTGGCGATACCGCCGGACTTATATCCCGCGCTTGTCCCTGAACACGCCGAGATCGCGGGAGCGCGATTATTTGATATACGAATAAAGGTGAATAAAAATATTAAAAATACGAGAGACACAAAGCGAGAGATTTGGAAATATTTGAATAGATACGATAAAGCAAAACGTTAAACGTAATCTTCAAAAAGTAAAAATTTTAGCGATCTACGATGAGAGTTAAAATTATCAACGTGCGTTACGTCTTCAATTTTTTTTGGTTTATTTTTTTAATTTTTTTGGTATTTAAATTCTCGATTTGCATAAACCGCTTTTCTTATCACATATTTAAGTATTTGTTTTCTGTAAGTGCTGTTGAAAGCAAATTAATGGGTTCGCACGGATATTGTACGCACACCGAAAAACACGTTACCCCTTGCGCTCGGTAATGCGCGATACGATTTTACCACGATTTGCGAACAGCCTCTTGAATTAATTGACGGAAGGATTCCGGGGTGCAGCGTATGGTAATGGAACAAACGCGTACTATTAAGGAAATGCGCGCAGAGGAAATTACTCTGATAAAAGGGGGGTGAAGAGAGGAGGGGAACGAACAGGTAACAGCAGAGCCATGTTCTATCATTCCCTCGGGATTACGTAAACAACCCTTGCGCCAACACGCGCACTCGAATTGGACACACCCTGCTCTCATGCCGTGGTGTATCGCCCCAAAATTTCGGACGTCGACTGTCTGTGTATCAAGCGTATTTGTGTGCGTGTGTGTGCATGTATGTATGCGTGCGAGCAAATAAGACGCCCGCGGGGAGCGCTGCCAAATTTACGACCCCGTAATTTCACATTCGTGAATGTGTACCATTTCGTCATGCGAAATATATTGGTCTCTACCTGCGCCGATACCGAGAACAAATCGTTATTCGATCGCCGTTCACGAGATATTAATTTCCGGCAAAGAAATATTTTTTTTTTCCGTCGTTTGGTTACGTTACTTCTAAAAGTGCTTTTCTAAATATATTCCGTTTATACTTAATAATTTGTCAAGCGTACTTTATCGATTGGCATGTTTCGCATGACGAAATAATACACATTTACGAACACGAAAGAGTTCTAGTTCCTCTACTCTTGATTTATTTATGTCGCCGAAGAAAGATAACGGGAGATCGAAACTACAGTCTTAACTCGATCCACTTTCGGGTTCATGTCTCGTGTTATACGTGCGCCACAAGCTGGTAAACTTAACAATACGAAATCAACCCCCAGAACTTCATTGTCCGACCTCGTACACGGCCCTTCGGACGAGTTTAATGAAGCTCCTTTATCTGATATGCGAGAACGTTAATGTTCACCGTGAAATTTTCATTGTCGCCAAATGAGACTCGATCTCTGAATAATAGGGGTTAACGCTTCACTATCACCATCAGCGCGTTGTCCCTCGCGAAACGGTGAGAATTTAGGACAATGAAACCGGACGGAAGGCTCTACGACGGCCCGAACAAAACGAAGCCACTTGTTACTCGTAATGCGATAGAAATTGTTTCCTCGGCACTGTGTCGCGCACTCGCATGAGTCTTTGCCTGCGTTCGATATTGCGTTTATTTTTGTGCAATCGTTCGTGGTGAAGTCAAAAGATCTAAAAGGGAGCACCCGTCCGCGGTAATTGATGGGCAAACGTTTGACTTCGGGATATCGCGTATTGACTTCCCGAGCATCCTCAAAGCGCGCTCAAACTATTGCACAATAAAGAGAGACGTGTCTTGCAAGAGAAATATGCGTTTCAAAAGCGAGTTTTTATTCTAAAATGTTGAGCATATGCAAACCCGTGTTTTTTTTTCTTTTTTTTATATTAAAATAACGAATCGTAAAACTTTGAAAAAAATATTATGAGACTTTTAAAAAGAAAAATTGTGATACACGTAATGCACGTTTCTTGATTGCGATTATCGCACATTTTACATTTTACTAGAAAGTATACAAAAAGACAAAGAGGTGAGGCACGATCGATATACGCATGGCGCAACAGTGGTTTGAAAAATTCACAAGAGACACGACACCGAAAAGAAACGAAGCCACCGGTGGTCTCCGAAGACCACCGTTATTATACACCGAGAGTAAAGTATTTATGAGAGACTCGAACAAAGATTTATTTTAATTAAAGAATTGTTATTTACATTCGAGTTATTTTTAAAGAGAATTATAATTAATCGTAAAGTGACTTCAAAGATTTATTTTATATTTTATATTGTATGTTTTAAACTTTATTTTAATTTTCACACGACAAGCATGTTTCGAGATTTATTTGTTCCGCACAAAAATAATTACTGGAATCTGTATTATAAACTGTTAGTGTGTATTAGTTTTACAGAAGTTTCACTTGTCAATTTTGAGCTTTATAGTAAATTTTGTCGCGTCAGCTTTTGACATTTTCAACTACTCTTTTCAAACTTTATAAAATATGCATCGTAAATTTTTATCTACTAAGAAAGTATTTTATTTTTATTACTCAATCGTGGTAGTAATAGTTAACTTATATTTGGTTGATGACTATCGCACAAAACTCATTGCAAGCCGCAGTCAAACTAGTTTCGTTGTTTCAAATTGTCGTTGTTAAACCCATGAAACTGTAACGCACGGGCACCATTTTGCGCCGTGAAACACGATTTCAGTAATTATAACTACACATTTAAACTTTATCGGCCGCTATGACGGAGGTACTCTCAATGTCGCAAGGGAAATAAGTCTATCTAGAGTCGAGTTTTACGCATCGCGACTTGATCAATACGAAACGTCAGAAAATGCATGATTGATCGTGATCTCTTGAGAACTTGTATATCGAAGCGTTCTCCAATAAACGTGATCGTTAAATTTTATAAGACCGCGTTCGGATAAAAATTGCACAGGATGAAGAGATAATTAATTTAGCACCTACCTAACTAGCAATTTCGCGTTAATCAGGTTTATGCAAGATCACAGTATTTCGGTCTTCTACAACGTGGAACTTGTACGTCGTCACTCACAACTGACGCGTACAATCGAAGTTCTAGTTTGTACGCTTAGTTTAACAGGTGTCCAACTTACGCGCGTCGTTTCTCCCGTGAACAAGCGGGCACCTTCGAACGGCGAGCGTTCACAAAAGGCGAATCTTCCGCGGTGAAGATCCCTCGAGCAAGTCGCACGAGGATCCACACTTTCGGCGAATTCGTGAAATGTCACCGAATCCACTACGTTTTTCACTTCACTTTTCCCCGCGACATTCTCGTGAAATATGAGAGAGGGGGGAGAAAAAAAAAAGGAAGAAGGTGCTCACTTGCTCACTGGTGGTTCAACTCTTTCAGCATTTCCGGAGTCGCTCGAAACTTTTTAAATATCGCCTTAGCCGCGGAACAGCCGCGGAACAGTCCGATCTCACTCGAGCATGATCCGCGTATTAATGAAAACTCGCGAATTACAAACTTGATCGATCGCACACTGATCCCGCGACGATTAATCTCACATGTGCGTGATATTGTGGGTGATACGTCGAAATACGTCTCTAACTGACCTGGTTTCCGGAGAGGATTTCCCTTCCTAGCTGACGAACGCGCGGGAACCGAGGCTCATGTCAAATGTCAGTCGAGCGACGAACGGCGAACCCGGCAAAGTACCGACTCTCTACGATGAAACCTCGCGATCCTCTGGGCTTCTACCGCGCTCTGTGGCGTCACGCGTACCTGAGGCTACGCGTACGTCCAACAGGGGAGGAGAAAATACCGACGACGCCGACGCCGAGGTCACAGCGCACCTGCGCGCCTTGCTGATAAACGCGCGCTGGCGAACACGAAACCCGGGACACCCGGAGCTTCTGTTCCAGCATTCCCCTCTGTTCCAGCACCCCCTTCGTCCTCGTTATACTCTGAGCGTCTTTCGGTGACAATGAAGTCGATGACTGGCCACCTGACGATTCTTCTGGCATACGTCCAGCATAGATTCAACCTGCTTGTTGCAAGTTTAGCAAAGTGTAAATTCGTTCAGGGAAATAAAGCGAGAGAAATTGCAGAAAAGATTGCACAAGAGGCAAACTTTAAAATTTCTCGATAAATGGAATAAAATAAATAAATATGCGTGCAATCGCGAGTTTAGTTAGCTTTAATCGGAACTTCTTTTTTTCCATAGGTTTTATTCCATTCGTGAGAGGAAAGAAATTTTTAAAGGCATTGAAATAAATTCTTTACTTAAAGGTACAAGTAGAACGAACATGACATTTGTCCGACAACGTCAAGTAAAGCATCCTACTTAATATAATGTCACTTTTGAGATTACTTTTTTAATTAATATTTTGTCGAAGATATGACATTTGAATAAAATAATTTAATAGTATTTTATTTACTCATTGTAAGTATTCAGAGATTACGACACTAATTTTTTAACTATAATTTCGATATATAATCCTTGAGCTTTGCGCTCATAAAAAATCTAAAATTGAAATGTTATGGCAGGGAAAACTCTTAATTGTAAAATCATTACGCCCACAAAATCGTAAAGGCTGATTTCTTCGTCGAAACGACATTTCACGAAATCGCGTGAGAAACTTGCACATACCAAATATATCATTATCTTTTATAACCCGATATTACTGGGAACTTCGTGTGAAACTTATGTTACACTTCGCATCGTGTAAATGTCGTGACTCGTAAACTTTTTATGAGACATTTAGTAAATTTGTTAACTTTTTTTTTTTAAAAAAGTACTTAAATATTTCTCAAGCGACAACCACGTAAATGATTGCCAGAAAAAATAAAGTTTGCGCGATTTGCCAGGCAATTGAAAGAAATTTGCATTTTGAACTGTATATTAAATCATTGATTTTAATAATCTTATTTCAATAGATCGACACGTCAGTAATATTAACTCGAAAAGCTATTCAGGTAAACCTATATAATGTCACTCGGCTTAGTCGTGATTCCGACTATAATTCTCGGATTGAAATCGATGAAATCGTTGAATCATTCATTCATTTCGTTCCACTTCATTCTGTTGAGAACCTCGGTGTTAGCTTACAAAGAAAAAGTTTTCTTTGAACGAAAAAAAAAAAAAAAGAAAAAGGAAAAAGAAAGAAAAAAAAAGAGTGGAGATTCACATCGACCGAATATCTCTCGAATTTAATTCACAGGAGATTGCCGTTACTTTTATTTGAATACGTGTGTTGTATCTTCCGCTCTCTTATAAAATGCATATATGCATGCAGCTCGGAATACCTATCTACATGCCGTACACATTTATACGTGAAAACGTTCAATGATACATTGAATGTCGTTCATATTGAGCGAAGAGTAAAGAATAGAATCCGAGTTATATGTAATATATTGTATTGTACGACAAATGGCACGAGTGACCCCTTAGCGATATATGTATATCACCTCGGTATATTTATTGGCAAGCGGGAAATTCTGAACGTAAATAACTTCTTGAACGCATAAGGCAATTATAGAAACCATAACTGAATTGCAAATGACAATTATTCATTATTTAGCCGAGCTAAATTTATTTGAACTGAATAGTATGGTCCGGCGAACACATTTATCGACAAATCCACGAAGACGGACCATTAAATGAAAATTATATTTACTGTTCTAATAATAAACAATTACGTTAGTTCTTTTTTTTTACGTGACTTCTCAATAAGATCAGTGAGCTTTTTTTTTAACTTGTTTTTATAGAGGCTTCCGCATTAAGTATGTTATATTTGTTGAGTTTTACAGTTTCCTTCCGCCAGCAAAATATTATTAACATTTACATGGATTTACATGGACATTGATGAATATCGCATGAGTTAAGCGCTTATTTATTAAATTTTGTAAAATGAAAATTATGTTTTAAAATGGCTTAATGTAATTTATTATAACGATGCAGAAGCGTCAAATAATTTATGCATCTTAAAAAAAGAAAATACTGTTTAATGACTATGATATAAATTGCATAACGCAGTGTATATGACTGTCAGATAACGTTTATTGGATTACATGTATTACGTGTAATAATAATGTATTTCTGCAGAGAGAGAGAGAGAGAGAGAGAGAGAGAGAGAGAGAGAGAGAGAGAGAGAGAAGAGGGATAATAGGTGTGTATGCACATATTCCATATTTTAACGAACCGATAGATGCGAAATTTTCATGTTAATAGATGCATCGTATCAAACGACTCATAGTCGAAGATAAATCCATAAAACCGATTTTCATCCGCTTTACGTGCTCCGTACAATAATCCGTCATATTTCAAATCTTTGTCTCACGTATTATTAATATTTCGTATTTTAGATATACAATATAATAAGCTGGTTAAAATTATTGAAGAACGTTTTACCGGAAACTAAATGTTTACGGAGCTCAATTAATATAATCTCTTCGATTTATTATACTTATTAAACTTCATTAAAATTAATTACCAAAAGTGTTATAACAATAGAACAATTATCAAAATTGCATTGATTGAACGTTGTTCTCTTTTTCTTTTTTTCTAATTTGATCTCTAATGTTTGTAAAAAATCCTGCTGCATTTGGAAGCTCTAGAATGCTCTGTCGAAAACTAATTTAATTTACGTTAGCGACATGCCGAAAAATTAACACCTTGCACCCGCGGGGCCGGCTGTGGTTAAATCGCTCGCTGTAAACACATCGGTTAGCGTCATTAATGGTCAGCTCGCGTATACGCACACGCGTTTGCCACACCAAACGCCTAATCGGCGTCGAATAGCACGGAAAGAGCTGAAGAGCGAGGAGGGTGAACGAGTAATAACGAGCGCCACCGGCAACTGGGTCAATACTGCCACTCCTGTCCTACGTACGCTTCCATCTCTAGCCACTTCGTTTCCTCTTACCTCACTTCACTCTCACGAAAGGATAAGCAAATACGGGTATGCTAATGATGCGTGCAAAATGCATGATGAACTTAAGTGTATTTATCGCCACGTTTTTGAACAGGATCTTTTGTCAAATTCTGCCGTTAAAGTCGAGATAAACGCAATCAGATATTACAGATTACGTCTTTTGACTGTAATAATTATCATACACGATGATATTTTTATTAGTACACATATTGTATTAAAATATTAGATTAAAAATAGTTTTAAATAGGAAATTTTTATAAGTCTCTCTTTTTAATTAAAAAAATTAACAAATAGATAGATATATATTTAGAACAAAAAATGAAGGGAGCGCAAAGTAGTAACGGTTCTTTGATCGTACGAAAATAAACCTGCAGGTATTTTCGTTCCACAAATTTCTCGACGTATTTGAGTGAAACCGAGATATTCAGAAAGCGAATTTTGTGCAATTAAGATAATTGTGAGAAAGGGTTGGAAAAGAACGAAACGACCGCGAAGTTTTCTCCCCCGAATCCTCTCGAAATCTCTGCGTCTTGAAATCGCGGCGAAACCCGCGGTAATCCTCGAAAGGAAACCGACGCTCTTCCATCACGAACAGGATGCACGTAATACCTTCTCGGGGGTGTGTAACCCAGGCGTCGCGACGACGAAAAACGGAAGAGTCGCGGGTGTAAAGGGACTGGAAAAGGGGTGAGACGCCACCGGCGTCTTTCGGATGAAATTCAAGAAAGAGGAAGCGTAAGTGACTACCCAAGCGAGACTTTCGTGTTTTATTGTCTTCGGGTTCTTGGTCACGCGAAGGAAATCGCGATACTCCGCGTCCGGTATTTCTCCCGTGCCATTCGGCACATTTTTGACGTTTCTAACTGTTCGCCGCGGTAAAATGAAGAACTTTCGTTTCGATATCCATGCTCCATTAAAGACCGTGTAATCCAAAAACGTTGAAGCCAAATTTAGAGAGTTACGATCAATAGAGAGTGAACAACTTTTTTTCAGATTGCAGAAATAGCAAAAGTGATGAGATTATTTTTTATACGTTGTAATAGTAAAAAAAAGAAAAAAAAATATATTGTATAAAGTAATACATTAATTTAATATAAAAACATATAAAATAACATTGACGCAAACAGGTCGCGTAATTCATGTATAATATAACGACTAATATTAATTACTACTTATCAATTAGCGCGGTACTTTGAGGATGTTATCGGAGCATCACGGTAATCTTGTCATTTAGAACTGTCAAAGTATAACTTTTTGACAGCTGACATTTAATCTCGTGGCACAAAGCGAGTCGAGCGAGAAAACAAATTAGCATTACGGTAAAGCGGGAACAATTAGATCTTTTAAATCTTCTTTTTAAAATAAGAGAAGAGAACTTCATCGTTAAGTAAAGTTTATAATAAACACAAATATTCTTATCTTAGTTGGTTTTACGCTTGTTACGTCGAGATAATTATTTGTAACGAACATATTATTATGTCGACTCATTTATTCGTACTTTTATCGCTATTTCTTTTCTATCTTCTATCTCCCTTTAAAAGCGCGTTTGCATTTAAATACTTATCCAACGGAAGGCAGGCAAATTCCGTTACTCGCTGTTAATGCAGTACGAAAGGATTTCTTGAAAGCGACGACTAATCTTTATCATCTTACCCGTGTTGCCCGCTTTTTTTTGGGGGGGCGAGGGGGGTGGAGGGAGGTGGTTGCTAACGGATTACCCAAGGCTTTTATGAGAAATGTGAATAAATGAGCTGCCATGGAATAAATATTTATACATAGAAGACAAATTTGAGTTCACTCGCTTACTAATTAATGTTACTTGCAATTACACATTTCACTCTTAACAACAAACCTATACGTTTTAATCTAAAAACGACTAGATTTTACTTTTAAAAGCATTAAGAAATTTATTATTATAGGATGACATATTTTTTCATAATGTTTTTCAACGGGTTATACATATATGTATATATTGGTAATATTATCGGGTTACATAAAATGCCGAATATTGCTCACTTTATCCAATAAAATATAGGGAAAATATATTTCGTAACGTTCTCTACGGTATGAATTATATTATCGCATGAAAAATTACTCTATCAGATTTATGTTTTTTTTTGTCTTCTTTTTGAAAATTGCCGGGTTTGATCGTTCGATAGTCCGATTCTATTTTTGCAGCAAAATACAATAACGTTTTTAAACATTTACGAACGATAGAAAATAACGTAAAACCTTATAAATGTTTAATAATCTAAGATAATAAATTTTTTTTTAATAAGGACTATCAATAAATGCGCTAATCAGTTTTAACATCACCGATATATACAGTGCGTTTTCAATACGAAATGGTGCGATGTAACCGATCCCCGTGAATTTTCCGCTGTTTTATATTTCAATGTATTGCGAAAGCGAAGGAGACAAGATAAAGAATCCAGCCTACCTCGACACTTTAAAAACTCGAGTACTCGTTGCATCGCGAAGGCGGGCCAAGTTTCGAAACTTGATGCGACACGAGGCGCTGAACAAACTTCTTTAAGGTTTTACTCTCGCGTGCAACACGAATATATATAAAGATATCAGATTTCTGCACGAGGTATACACGGCAGTTCGCAATATACGGAGGTACGCATGTCTAGGTACGAAAAACGCGATGCTTGATGCACGTGAAATACTTCTAATTCATATTCCCGTCGTGATTACGAAATCGCGTTATCTGATATGCCAGCTGAGCAATCGTTAAATGTAAGACTTTACACGGCTTACGACCGCAGAGAATTACGAAACCGTGTTTTCAATTACGCCGGGATTCTACTCCGAATAGTCGCCACATAATTTTACATCTTGCTGCATATGCGAAACACGACAAAACTTCATCGTGAGAAATGAGCGAATATCTTCTATGACGAAGCGTTTGCTGTTAAATTGTTTTGCCGTTTTCGAATAAAAACCCGCCAGCTATATCCGTTGAACCCGCCACGAAAAATATTCCCGCAAATCATCGTTTCAAGCTTGGTTTTGATTGTTCAATAATTACAACACGAAGGTAATACTATACCTGTAAAATTACTATGAAAAGCGATAACCACCATTAAACTCGATCACGTAAATTCGATACGTTGGTGTCAAAATTGAACCGAGAAACAATATTTTTGTCCCAAAATCACCGAAGAATGATGAAAATGTTAACTGACAATTTACGGTTTGCAATTAAAATGTCACATATTAAAACAGAATAGGTTTATTTTGTAGTTTAATGATGTTATTGTCATTTTCTAAAATGTGCGTCAGATTTCTGACGTGAAATATACAGTCCACTTTAAAACTCTTATAGAAGTACCTCACAGAAAATCTTTGTTACAAACTTTCCTCGGTTACCATAAAATATCCCAAAATAACGCTTACGCGAATTTACGGTAATGTTAAAAAATATTTATATATCGTTAAACTAAAGGAAACAATATTTTAACCTCGTGTAGAAAGCACAAAGTGCTCTTCGAAAATACAAGTTATAATACTATTTTTGAACGTTAATTTTAATTCGTGTTAACTATTATCTCTTAGACGACTTAGACGTGTTAGACTATGAAGTTTATTTTGCAATGAACAACGACGCGAGTTAAAATACTTGCCATTATAGAAGTTAAAAATAGTTAATTACAAAAAGGCGTACTTCAAAGTAGCTTAATATTGCACAATTTTGATCAATATAAACATTTAATTACTGAAAAGTCATAAGACACTCGACGTATTCCGCTTTGTAATTGCGTACCTTATAGGTCAAGTGGTGAATCGCATATATGATTTACAATATTGTTCCAATTAGAAGACATTGATTTTATCCATATACGGCACTCCTCGGTTATAAGATTACTTTTTGCTTTAGTTAGAAAATTTCCTCTTTTTTTTTTTCTTTTTTTTAGAATGAACGCATCACCTTTTGCCCCAGTTAGAAAATCACCCGTTTTCTAGAGCATCTCGACTTTTTAGTCTTTGCCGAAAGGTAAAATACAGAATTTCACAAAATAGTATCTCTATCTCATTCAGGTTTCTCGTTTCATTCTCCGCAAGCTGGAACAGATTTTCAAAGTTGAGTTTGCGTTTCCTGGGAATGATTTTGTAACTGAAGAACACTGTATTTGTGATGTTCAAAGGTTTCGTACTGTTGCATAGGTGATAACAATTAGCAGGTAGATGTATGCGTACATACCTATGTACGTTGCAAATGTACACACGCATGTTAAATTTATTTGTAATAATTAAATTTCAATTTGGAACTATATAGAACTTAATTGACGCGTTAACTTTCTCTCTCGTAAATTTCCAAATAAGTGAAATGAAGATATTTGTAAATATTGACAACACACGCCAACATTTATCGATTGCTTTGACATGTAGGAGGTTGTTGCACGCGACTCTCATACACACATAAAGTGGCCACTCCGCTTACGAAACTAAAATCTACAGAGTTT
This sequence comes from Cardiocondyla obscurior, assembly GCF_019399895.1. NCBI lineage: Eukaryota > Metazoa > Arthropoda > Insecta > Hymenoptera > Formicidae > Cardiocondyla > Cardiocondyla obscurior. The sequence continues at coordinate 1,542,690 of NC_091881.1, forward strand.
GATCTTGGACTTTCGCGTGCTACAACGATCGCTGTTAGTCGATATAACTACCCACCATTATTAAACGATCTCCCGAGACATGAAGTGTTATCTCGTGTAAGATAATTTAAAAAAAAAAAAAAAAAAAAACTACGTAAAACCGTAATTGTTTCTCAAGATAAAAATAATCGCAAGAGTTCTATATACTTCGTGATATTCTTTTCTTTTTATTAATAATTTGCTAATTTTTTTTTTGTAAAAAAAAAAGATGTTACAAAACTCATAGATAAAAAATTATTTTAAATGCGACGTGTGTAATAAAATGTTAGAGAAATACGTTTTTTATCGTAAATTATGGGAATTTAAAACTAGAATTTAAGAATGCTTGAGATGTCGAAGTAAAGCGCGAGTTGGTTACAATCGTCCGCAGAATAAATCTTCGTTATGCGAAGAAGTCTTTTGAAGCAAGCTTATCTCTTTCTTAAGTCTATTCTGGCTTCCACTTGCATACTTCTCACATCCGTGAATACAGGAAAATTTTAGAAGTCCCGGAAAGTTTTCAAGTTACGGAGTGTCATGAAGAGTAAGGTACTCGAATAAAAGGAAATGCAATACGTGAAGAGTTTGCTCCGTGAGAGTTCCTTGCATAAATCTAAATGTTCATAAATATGAAATATGTTGAAGTTATATAGCTGTAAAATTGCTATAAGATCTTTAGACTTTTTGTGAAAATTTTTGAATTAAAAAATTTTTTTTTAATAATATTAATAATAACGTGCAATATATTATTTTACACGTCAATATTATGCTATCACAATTTTTGAAATTACTTTAACATCGTAATTTGTAGAATTTTTTGAATTCGTACATCTATAATTGCTTAAATAAAAGTAAAATACTCTATAAAGTTATGAAAGGCGTTACCAGATTTATAATAGTTACTTGCAACTCGCCGCGAAAGTTTATCCGTGATAATTTTTTAAGTGCACTTTAGCCTCTTATATACTCTTGCGTCTTAAAATACTGTTCTACTTACAAGCATGAGAAGTTGTTGAATATATCAAGATGGGTTTAAAGATTCATTTAATTCACTTTTGTGATAAACACAGAAATGGAAATGCGATGATCTAACAAGGATAAAATAATTTTACGTAAAATTTAGGTTAAAAGTAATTTAAAAAATGTTTAATTTTTAAATATTTATTGATTTATTCTTACATATAATTATTTAACAACATTAAACTTTATAAAACCTTATTAACATTTAGCTGGTAGATTTTATACGTGTGTATATAATTTGAAATAATTTACAGCAGGAAATGCGAAATTAAAATCATTAACAGAATATACGTAGATAAAATTTGTATCTTCCGCTTTGAGTTAATTTTTCTCTCAGATTTTTGCGTTAATCGCGATTTCTCTTTATTTCTCTCTCATATACGATGCTAATTTGTAATATTTTTAATTAACAGCAAACATACATATGCCTTACCGACAAAAACAAATTAATTAATAGTTAAAATTGTTTTAAACACAGAGTTCCATTTATCGCAGAAGTTCATATTTTCCTGAAACAAAGACTTCCTAATTTGTTGAATATACTAATTAAAACGGTAATATACACGCGTAAGGGTTGTCGTCGTCATAGTGACACGTTGCGGCCTTGCACCTTAAAGTAGCGTCGTGTTGCTTAAAGGTTCTTAACCCTTTGCGTTTTACTGTTAATATCATCGTGAGGATACAGAGATCATGTTCAAAGAGTAGGTCATCTGAAACCCGTGATGAAACATAGGATAAATGCTTCAACGTGACGCCTATGTATTTTGCAAGTGCCATTAATTACTTAACGAAACTATTGCACAAAATCTGTTGGGAACAAATACTCATATTAAAAAGCGATATTTTTTATACTTAAAAATAATGACATAGAAATTAAATAAAAATACAAAAAAAAAAATACAATATCTTTTTCATGCTTAACGACATACCACGTATTATCACATTGAATAATCGTGAACTAAGAACTGTTATCACTGTCAAAAAGTTATATTTGAGACTTTATAGTTCGATTTTTAATTATAACGAAATCTGTATAAAAATCATTTAACTGAATTTTACATTTACGGAGAACGGAATTAGTACCGTGCGCTCTTTCGAGATCACTGCGCTCTGTGCAACAGAATCTGATTAGCACATGAAATACAAGTCGAAGGCGAGGAGAATCGAAGTTAGGGCGCAGCCTGCTATTCTTTCGTAGTACAAATGTAACGCGATAGCATATCGTGCTGTCTTGTGCCCCGTTTTCCGATAAGCTAAACTTAGGGGCTCAGTTATAATGGATGCGGAGCACGAAGAGCATTAGCCATTTACAGTCGAAAACGTTGATGAAACGTTATTCTTATACGCAACGATAGTTATATACGATGAAAATAGTTTTATTTATATTCATTTTAACTCAGAATTAATCAAGCGTTTATGACAAATTCTATTTTGCGCTGCTAAAATTTTTAATAAAGCTATGCCATTGAGTAGATAAAATAAATATTGAAACGTACATATTTCAACTATTTAAAAAGTATATTAAAATTATCAACTACAATCTATGTATTTACATACTAGTTAAATACATGTACAATTAGATATATTACTTATAACACATATGTGTCTCATGCAGGTATTTTGCAACTGCGATTGCTTTAATAGTATGTTTTAAATATTAATTAAAATAATAAAATTTTAACACAAAATGCGGTGGAATATTTTCGTTGTAGTTTGGATCAATTATACATAATAGTATAATATAAATACGATTGTGTAAAATTTATAGAGTTAAAGTGGTAGTTAAATACATTGATTTTTTTTATTATTTAAGAAAGAATGCATATGATTTTATTCTAAAAATATATTAGTTGGCATTATTTGACAAAATATAGTCGCATTAGATTGTATTAAACAGCTAATAATTATTCTCAGCCACGTTAAAAAAATTTTTTCTCTACCACACTGATTTAAAAAAACCTATAATCCAATTCAGTTACTAAAATACACCACATATATCGAATTCTCATTCGTTACTTTTACAATTCAGGCGATATTGATTTTCTCTATTAAACTAATTTAATCTTTCCAACGTTTTAGTTAAATTAAATCTAAATTTAATCTAAATTTAATAAAAATTATTATTATTATAAAAATAAGTGCAATTTGTATAATTTATTACATGCATTGGAAAATAATTTTGTGCTTTTTTTATCTTTTTATATTTTAATATTGAAAGAGTAAAATTAATTAAGAAATGATACCTCCCCTTCTTTCAATTCTATTTAGTCTTTTATCATTTTTTATTCAAATTAATATAACCAGTAAAACGTCTTTTATACGCCAGCTTCCAAAGTCAAACAATTTTTTTCTTATTTTTATCTTCTGCAGACGAAACCGGGAGAAAATAAGAGTTTATTAAGAAGCACAATTGAGAGAGAGAAAGAGAGAAAAAGCGTGCTTTGGCATCTCGTTGTTTTTTCACCACTGTGAGCTTTAAAAATTACAAAATTAAAACGTTCTTGTTCTTGTCCTTAGAGACATGGCACGGTATATTCCAACATTTTCTCCATCATGGTACGTTCTCTTCGTTCGTGAGACCTGTGTGCAAAACCACCGTGTATTTGCGTATGTCAAGCGGCGAATAAGAGAGAAAGAATTAAATACAAGCCAGCTCTTTCGTGAGATGATTTATTATTTACTTTAGAAAAAAAAAAGGGTATTTTTTCGTGCACGATCGAAAAACATTTTGCGCGTAGAAAAGTCTTTTAACGGAGACGCCCATCTAAAACAGAACGTTCCTGGCGACAGAGGTAATAGGTAAGCCCCGTGGAGAGGATACGCTGGTATCCCGATAATAGCTTTCACCGCAAAATAAAAGACCGCGTAACGATCGGGTTTAGTGTAGATGGGACAACGTACACAAGGCCCTCCGCGTTTCCGCCGCCCGTTGCTGTCTTTTGCCGTCGTAAAACACGTCCGCGAAACGACACGTCGTTTCGTGAAATGAGAAAAAAGTCGGGGTTGAAACGTGCACGAAGATGTTCGGAACGCAACGGAACCCCACCCTCGCGAATCGCCATATAATGCGAAAGGTGGTTCGCGTTTTTCATCGCAGTTCATCCGTCCGACGCTTAATTACTAATTAAAATACTTTTGTAATTGTTAATTGAAATGCACCGTCACAGTTAGCGTGTGAAAAATGTTTCGAACTGAATATACTTTTCGACGGCGCTTCCCTTCTATAGAGTTTATAAAAAGTTTTTTTTTTTTTTAACTCTAGTCAAAGGTAACAAATTTTCGACGAATTGTTTTGTAAAAGCCGCGTTAATTAAGGATGAGAAAGAGTGTCACCGGAAACTCTACATCTGTTTAATTATTTTAACATCGCGTTGTTGGTAAACTGCACACCTACTAATGACTGTTTGTGAAGTAAAATATTACAGAAACATTATGCAATTACATTTCATTATGGATAATCTGTTACCATAAAACGTTACGCTCGCATTTGTTAATTAGGAATTATCAATGCAAAATTGTAGGTACATACGCGTAATTCTATTAGCGTTCGAAATACTGACGCCGGTGACGATAATAGTTAATAGACGTTTCTAATTTGCTTTTATGCGTCTGAAATAATTGTTGAATAGGTGAACACGTTACGAAAGCAAACATCCCCAAATGATATGCAAACATTGACGTATAATGGTAACAGATATTAGATCAACAAAGTGGGAAGTTTTATTTGCTGCTGCGGGTATGGGTGCTGCATCACAATAATTAGGCGTTAATGTTTATTTAAGTACATATATCGATACAATTTTGCCGAAAACGTATACGTAATGTCACAAATATGTGAAACATCCAATGCATCAAGCCAGTACACACTTGTGTTCTTTTTATTGTACGTCGCTCGGAAAGTAAGTCTAACGAATTTCGGCTTTCAAACACGTGTACAATATTGTGACTCGGATTATATATTATTTAATTTACTAAAAATATACTTAAAAATTCTTACACACCTCGCGTTTTTGAAAAATTCTCACCCTCTCGCGCGTTTATCACGTGAAACATAAACGTGGCTCTCAAGATACGAAGTACGTGATGAATTGCGTCGACGCAGTCGATAAATCCCGTAGATTAATAGAATGTTAAAAAGAAATTGTTGAAATATTTTAAGATAAATTCAGCTAACAATGTCGACATATTGTAATAAAAATTACGTTATTACAAAAAAACTTAAATTAATTTATATTAATTTATTACAGTTTAGATATTATGAAAAAAATTCCGTGATGATATACTAAGAATATTTTATACGTGTTAGTTATTTTTTTAAATTAATACGATAAATTTATATTTAAACATGAACAATAAAATTTTTACAAAACACACGTCCCAGCGAATGAGCACAAATTATTTCTTTAATAATTCTAACTATTTATAGTAACAAGTAATAAAAATAATGCAAATAATTCTTGTGTTCACGACGAGAAATTAAAAATCAAAGTGTACGATCAATTTTTAATTTGTAAAAAAAAAAAAAATAACGAATTTTTTTATCGCGTTGAATTCTATTTGCAAGAACAATACTGCTGGACTTAGAATTTTTTTGATTTTTCATAAATGATATTATTATACATTTATACACTGTATAAAATGTTCATACAATGTATACGTATACAGAAATATAATTTTCGTAACACATCTATCATTCTTCCTATGAACTTTTCTGACAATGAACGAACGTCGAGTCGTAGAGCCGTGATCAAATTATCCGTGCGATCAGCAAATTCATGTGACAATAGCGCATATGCAGACATTGTCGTATAAGTAATTGCGGAAATTTATGCTTGTAGCCCCCGTCGTGCTTGCGCACGTTGCAACATTGAATACATTTACAGAATACAGTTACACACGGGAAATACGCTATTATGCTATTACACGTTGAACAAATGTTTGCGACAATACACACATAATCGCAACGTTGCCCGCGCAATGGGTGTGAAAGAATTTTTTTATGTTCGCGTGTCATTGAATAATTTTTTTTTTTCTTTTTCTTTTTTGATTACTAATTAAACAATCGGGATTTCCGACTGGCGTGTACAGCTATTTCGTACTAATACGATTATTTGCAAGCAGTCGTCGTTTAAATTAGTGAAATACGTATCGCAGTTGCCAATTTATTAATCCCTAAACGAAATTACAAATTAATGTCATAAATGTATGTTGTTCAACGCAGGTCTAACCGGCTTATAATATCGCTCGTTTCTTAGCTTACTATTGGAAGTACTTCGCGTCGCAACAGTACGGTACTAAAATAGAAACGAATATCCTGTTAAGCTATCAGCCATTTCTTAGTATTATACAACGTCAACAATTGCAACACTTCGACGAATAGCGTTCGCAATTACGAGTACTTCACGGACTAAACAAGAGAAAATTATTTTTAATTAATTAGGCCAGTCAAAAAAGCACTCCCTTCGTTTATCGTTATTGCTTTTATATATTGAATAAATAAGAAATTTTTTTCTTCAACGAAAACAGTTTTACGTTGGAAAAATGATGGAAAAGATTTGGAATAGTAGAAAATTTGTAAATTATAAGATGTCGCTAATTAAATTAGATCAAATAATTCCGTATCTATTATGTTACATTGATTTTTTGTGAGATGCACTTAAATATTTGAGTCGCTCGAACAAAATCCGTTTGCAAAATTAAATATATGACAGTATCTTTTTGCGAAATAAAGTCTTAACATTTTTTTAAAATAATTATATATAAATATATCTTCCGTATAAATTCAACCTGAATTTTATAGTAATACTGTTAGAGTAGTGTTTCTCTCTCCGACGTTAAATATTTTAATGTAGTTGATCGCAAATATTAACTAATATCCAATGCAAATGTGTAATATACAGTAATCGATTAAAAATATTTTTTGTTAAAATTTAAATCAAAAATTGCTGAAACTAATAAAATATATGTATATATGTATTCTAAGTGGAGTAGAATTTAAGCGGAGAACCGAAAATTTTCTTTAATCTTATATTATAAACGCATTATAATATCAGTGTTATAAATACAACGGGAAAAAAAAGAGTCTAAAATTTGTGCCGTGTCGAAGTTGAATGCAGCATAAACTGCTAGAACTTTATGATAGAAATATTCTTTATCCTGCTACAGTCCAGTTGATTATTGCGACTGGTTGGAATCGAAGATGTCTCTTCTCGGTGAACGCGTCGGGCGGTCTCGATTTTTATATCGAATTTAAAAAATTATGCTTTTACTTCATTTACTTGTACTTCAGATATTGAATTTATTTTTTAACTGCACTGGTATCCTTATGCTATATACGCTATATTTCTATTTCTTTTTTTTTATTTTTTTATTTTTTATTTAGCTGCGATTCTCTTAACGCGCTCACTAAAAAGAGCTTTCAGCTATGTATTACATAAAATAGACGATCTAAACGTAAATTTCTAATTACCTTACAGGCCGTACTTCAACGCGGCAGCTCGCCTTCCTCGAACCAGTCGAATTATCAACCAAACGATTTCTCTCTCCATTAAAAATCCATATACTTATCGCGAAATAATCGCGATATAAAAATATACTTCTTTCAAATTGCCCGTAAATAGATCTATCTGAATACTAGCGCGGTGTACACTATTATTACTTCTATAAATATTTCTTCCCGGTTCCAATACATATTATACCCCTTTACCGAGTATCTTATCAGTTTGGTCAACACGTACAAATCTAATTTCGATCACCAAATAATTTTCTCTCCAATTAAAATTCTCTGTCTTAAAACATTAACAGCTGGCGTAATTTATAATATTATAATTCTAAATAAGTAATCCAATTTTAAACACGTTTTATAAGAGAATATATCTTTATCTTCTTCTTAAAACATTAATTTATTAATAAATCAATATATATGTAATATTATATTATAAAACTTTCAGGAAAAGTTTATCGAAAGTCACTTTAAGAAGAAAAATAAAACAAGTTAAATATTGAAATGCAACCAGCTATTAAGGAATTAAGGAGAATTTCTGACACTCTTACCAGAAATACATTATTAAAGAAATATATATTACCGACTTATTATTAAATAAATAATAGTGTAATAATTGCTTAACTGAGCATACTATATGAAACTGATTACTTTGACACGCGTCCATTTTGACACAAATTACTACTAAACGTCCAATCGTGCTGGACTCGCTATATATAGATATACATATTTATATTACTAGAAATATTATTTTTAAGATAAGTATAATCTAACAAGTTGGAAGTGGTCGCTAACGCTAATCATGTTTGACTCAGGAAACTATTGTTTTTCGTAATTAAGCCCGCGCTGCTTTCTGACATGGGTATCACGGCTGACTTCTCGCCTTTCGGTAACTTTGCATGCGATTTTATATTCGGCTGCAGACCTTTTAGAATATTCTGTAAAGAAAAATAGTAAGAAGCCACAGTGATTGATTGTATCGACAATTTAAATGAGGCCCGCAGCAGTAATTACGCTGCTATTACGCGAAACGTACGCGTTTGCAACGGAGGTAGTTTTCTCCCGTGCATATTATTTGCACGCAAACGCGTTTTATATTTACCTCTGTAAATGATCCGGGAGTAATTATTATGTAATACAGCGCATATCCTGGTATCCATATCATAGACGAAATACTTAAGCACACTCCGACTACTTCTGCCCACGTAGGATATTCGTAGCTGCTGCCATATTTCAGTGGTTTATATTGTATGATTTGGAATCCGAAGATAAACTGGAAAATATAAGAAAAAAAAAAAGCATATACGTTTACTGCACATATGTTCTATATATTTTACGTAACGATATTCGCGAGCTTATTTGCACAAGCAATTTTATTTGAAGAAAGTAACAATCTTGATTTGTTACGTGGTTTTAGTAGAAACGTATGTAAACGTGATGTAATACTTACGACCATAATCGTTGGCGCGAGCACGACCCAGCATATGTACCAGAATTTATTTAATCGAATGCCCATCATTTGATGCACGCAGTCGCAGAACTTTTTCGCTCCGAAGATCCATGATATAGCGATCGTTTGGAAGAAGCACACCCACAGAATAGACATACCGCTCGCAGAATAAAAGTCCATCAATTGGAATATATAAATTCCTCCCTGAAACATTTTCTTGTTAATAGGCTGCATTAGAATTTTTTTTTTTTATGTACGTTATAGTAAAATTGCGCTTTTTCGGATACTAACGTTCGTGACCATTGGAATTCCCAAAGCAAACATTATCAGGCAGATAGCGATGGTAAACTTAATTCTGTGAGGACGAAGTGTGTCTGGCCAGTAGTCAACCAAACCGGTTATAAATGATTCCACGATGCAAAATTCACTGTCGATGCCGAGTATCTGCATAAAAACGAAACAATTCGAATATAATTTGATACTTTAATGATAATTTAGAAAAATTCTAGTTTCTCCATATGCGTGACCATTGCTCCAAAATCTAGGTTTCAATTTAACACGATCTTTAAATGTTAAATTAACATTCTTATTTAAATCTATTTAAAAAAATCTTTTATCATTATTTATTCGATTTAATATGTTTTATGCGTAACAATTATACAAATAATATTTGAGGATTTTATTAATTATTAAAAATTGAAATTTTTAGACAAAAAAAGAAAAAAATTTAATTTAAGTTTAATTTAAATAGTTATATTAAACTTATAAATTATAAAATTATTTATAAAAAATAAATAATAAGTTTGTTTTTAAAAAGAAAAAAAAATATATTAGCTGGAATCTTCGTTAAATTTATATTAATTATGTATTTTTATATCGTTTTCTCTAAAGATTTCACAATTTCTCTTACAATTAGTAAAAAGAAACGATGTAAAATAACGATGTATCAAGAGAAACTTTCTGGCTAGGGCGACAATTCGTTCGAACCCTTTTATAGCGATGCACATGAATAAACGTAGACGGCGACAGCCGATTCCATCATTGGAATAACAATTTCTTACGAGCAGCATAACGAAGAATATAATGGCCCACAACGAAGCACCGGGTAGCTTCAAAACGACCTCGGGGTACGTAAGGAAGACGAGACCAGGTCCGCTCTTGACGACCTCGGACACCTGCGTTTGCTGTTCCTGGGCGATGTGACCCAGTATTGAAAATGTTACGCAACCGGCCAGAAGACAAGTCAGGGTGTTGACTACGCAAGTGATTATTGCGTCTCTGTAAGACAAAACTCCCTTTTTGAAAGAAGCAACCAGCAGCAACAGCACCGCGTTTAGTGCGTGGTGATCAAAGACTAGAGCACCTTAAAATCATAACTACAATTCTCGAGTTCTTTCATTAATTACGAAACAAGACCAACGAAATCTGAAGCAGCTAAAAGAGCTTATATGTGGATTGTTCGAGCCATTATTGGAGCTGTAAGATCAAATCAATTTTAATTAGAGAAACGCTCTTATCTGATTTTTTTCTGGTTTTTTTTTTTTTTTTCCATACATTGTCGCAACATTCTAACGAATAATTGCCGAGTCTTGATTAATTGGATAGGTAAAGTCTATTATTTAAATTTCGTGGAAACGAGGTGTCCTGTCGGTGTTTAATTATTCATCGAACATGTCGCTTACCTATAACAATTATGATGGAACTTGTTGTACGAGCCCAGAGCGGGCAGGGCACCGGTACCGATGCTGTACGCGAAGAAGATCTGGGTAGCGCCGTCTATCCACGGCCCGGGGTTGACCAGTTCCTCCCATCGTGGCGTCACGTAGTAAAGCAAACCGTCGTAAGAACCCTCCAACGTCACCGCTCTTCCCAAAAGAATGAAAAGCACCACGTACGGGAACAAGGCTGAAAACCAGATGATCTTACCGCTCTGATGAAGACCGCGACGGATGATAAAGTAAACGAGTAGCCAGCCGACAATCAGGCAGCCTAACAGCTCCCACTGAATTTTGCCAATGCTCTCGATGCCGGATGTAATGCCAAGGACTCGTCTCCTAAAAATTCAACGGCATTATTGCACTGGCAATTAATCGGCTCGAATGTATAATAATTAACACGATTACTAATATGAAATATCGCATATATTATTTTTACGAGCTTCTACGAAGGATAAGTAATGTAATTCTAATTTTGATACTCAGATTAAAGCACGAGTATTACCGATACATCGTCGATATTATACATTACATAAATGCATTAATACACGGGGGAACTTTACGCTGTGACCTGATTTAAGAAAATCAATGTCGCATTTCTTATAGTTATTATATCGCATAAATCTCCTTATAACTTTCATCTTACATCATAGTCCGTGACTCACAAACTTAACCCAGGGGATATAAATCTAATATACATCTACGCGTTCCACGTTATTAAACTTTATGTTTTCGAGTTAAAAAAAAATTTATAATTCGAAATATTATGGTAAAAGAAAAAAAAAATTAAAATGAGGTTGAGCATTTTATTTTATGTTGGTGACGTTCATTATGTGCAGCAGTAAATTACGTTTCTCATTTTGCATTCAATAATGCTTTACTTACTCCCAATATTCTTCTACCGGCGTAGTGTGATGACAGGTATTATTTTTAAAATTCGAGCAGTTTATTTTTTCGTGCACACTTTCTTCAGTCGCGTTATAACAATCATTTGAGTTCCACCAATTTCCTGAAAAATTAAATAATTTGAAATAAATATATTTTAAGTTTTAATGTATTTTAAATTATTAGCGTATTAAAAAATTTTTGATATTTACCACATCCACTCCAAGGTACTTTCGGTAAATTTACGAATGTACTTATGAGGTAGAAAAGAGTCCAAGCAATAATTATGCAGTAATATACGTCGAGGAAGAAAACAATAGTCATCGTGGCATATCCCACACCTGAAATTCAATACATATGTGATCATTAATTTGTTGCTGATATAAATTGTGTAATTTTAATCTTTCAAAATATCAAATAATATAACAATAATTAATGTGTTCCCCGCACGGAGGTAATACGGTATATTTGTATTACTTGGGGAGTGACGCCCCCACGGATCCGAGTTGCGTAGGCCATTAGAAATTAAGATAAGACAATAAAATAAAAATAATTATTATTATTACCTTGCAAAAGAGGACATAATTGTCCCACTAGCGACATTCCGCCAGCTCCAAGATATTGTCCAATGGCGACTTCTTGAAAAAATATAGGGATTCCGCAAAACAGCATCGCAATACCATAAGTAATCAAAAAAGCGCCTACGGTCAGATTAAAAAGAAAAAAAGTTCGTTAAAATCGCCTATCGTTTTTACGTATAAATAATGCTCACTAGTTTTGCATAAGATTAGAAGTCTTAATAGTTAAATGCCGCTTACATGTTTATCAATTCAATGCTAGATTGACACTTACCACCGCCGTTTTTGTAACAAAGATAAGGAAACCGCCAAACATTTCCCAATCCGACAGAGACACTTATGCAGGAGAATAGGAAGTCGAGTTTATTGTCCCAGCCACCGCGTTCGGCATCCTCCTCTCTGTTACCGATTTCAGTCATTTTGCCCTGCGGCGAAGACACCGTCATCTTCGGTACAGAACGAGACGGTTCGCGTCTCTTGTCCGCTGCCACCGGCTTGGCTTTGAATTGTATGAAGGTCTGGTCGGGGTCGACCTGATCCTTCTCCTCGCCCCAGTAATACATTTTCTCCGCCATGGAGCCTGAAATATACCGAAAATTGACACTAAGTATCTGCCGGAAACGCTAACCCAGTCCTTGAATGTAATTGGGAGGATAAAACGCAAATTCTGGCGACCTTCGTGCAATCGATTATGAATTTGTCCCGTCTCATAACGTAGTTAAACTATATTTTTACTAAAAATATACACGCAATGTCCCGCAGTAGTTCCACGGAATATAAGAAAACTTTACAGTTCTATTCTTTTAATTACTTTTTTAAAAATAAGATTTAATTTGTCTTTAAAGTTTAATAGTTAATCAAGAAATATTTCATCTTTTTAAATAATTTATATAAGCTTTTTATAAGAATTTTTATATATATATAAATATTACGGATTTCTGTCTTAAGTAAAAATTTATTTGCATAATTATTTTTACAATTAAAATTAATATTAGCGACGATTTAAATTTCCGAAAAGGCAATCGCATAAATGCATATTTTCTCAAACATCGATATTTCGTTGCGACCTCCGTTTCATTCAAAGGAAAGAAATAACGTGACCAACGGTAACATTTCTCCGCCCCCGCCACGATAAAGCTTGGCACGCAATTGTACGGTACGCAATTACGAGTGTCGTTCGGGTATTGCTTTTCCGATAACTCTGCTCGGTATCATTTACCTCGCTGATTTTCCAACACGTTTATAGATAAAGTATAATACTTGTTATCGTGAATTTCATTGACCTTTTAAACAATGCATTTTATCGTATAACGCACAACTGACATAAAACTCTAATCATTAATAACACCGCAAATTACCATTACATATTAATGTATTCTAAATTCTGATTGACCGCGTTTCAAGCCGCTCAACAGAAATTCTAAATTACAAAAGAACATTTGCAGTATAACTTTAAATGTTTCTAAATGTTAAACATATAAAACATTTCTATGATTAATGTTGCAATTAAACTTTTATAAAAGTTTGCGGGAAATTAATCAAAGATATTCATTTTATCTGCATTGTTGGGTTTTCTTTTTTTATTTCTTTTCTTTTGAATCACTTGCTTTAAAGTTAACGTTGTATAAACAGCTGAATTCTATTAATTAAATTATATCTCTCGGTATATCGATGAGATAAGTTTAGAACGAAATACATATTTATAACGCGATCCTTTTAAATTGGGGTTCTTGTACCTTCAATTGCCTCGCGCAAAATTTTTATTTCGATTTTCCGTGGCTAGTATGGAACCATATCCAACCGGTTTTCTATTCAATGTATCGCGTCCATTCGTACGTAGTGTCATTGTTACACGCATGTTTGCAGGCTCGCGCGTATTCGTTCGGTCTCATTCAAAAGCTTCCCTCCTCTCATTCCTCTATTTCTTTCATCTTTGTAGTCCGGTTGATTCGGGACCGATGAAGAGGGTCCACGTGCCAAACGGTGTGTACAAATGTCTACGTGTGTGCATGCGTATGTGTAGCGTGCATATGTTGCGTGCGTCTATATGCGCGCGCGCTCCATCGGCTGTGCGCGCGCTCCATGAGCACGGATGCTGGACGCAAAATCAATATCAAGTTTACATCGCGTCTATGTACACACGTGGACCGTGAACCTCGTCGTAAAATTCGGACGCGTCGCAACGCCGAGGCCGCCGATACCCAACCGGATTGCGATTGCGTCAGAACGTAATTGTACTGGGATCAATCCGAAATACTTTGAATCAGAAGGTGGAAAGGGAGAGTCACGTAGAAAATAAAAGCACGTACGTTGGAAGCACGGAAGTCTGTTAAAAATACGACGAGGCGCAGGGTTAATTTTGAAGCGGCGTCTGTACGTGAATTAAAAATTTTGCCTCGTCACGTAATACGTAGCGCAAAAGAAAATTTTTCTTCATTATTAAGGTCTTTACTAATCCGATACATTGATTATAAATATTAGTAAAAATAGTACTGTTAGATATTATATTGCTTGTAACATTTTTAATATTAATATCCGTATAGAAGATATTTTTAATATCTTTCGAAACAAATTGATAAAAAAAAATGAATTTAATATAATACAGCGTTTTTTTTTCTTTTTTTTTTTAAATAAAAAGCAGTTATGTGTATAAAAAAACATATTACTGAGCTACATAGTTAAAAAAAAATAATTACACAATTAAATATATTTAAAATAAATTAAAAACTGTAGTGTATCGCGTAAAGTATAATACCAGGTTCATGCTTGTCATAATTAACGGATCTTACAACGATGCAGCTGCTGCATCATGCGCTTGCTTGCGCAAGGGAAATACTTAATCGTTAAATGAATCGCGTAGGCCGTGTATGGATATAATCTCGATAATTATACGATACGTTTATCGATTATTAAGTACTTAAATTAGATATGTTATTGTTAATTACAACGGATTAGCATTATTGTCGATTCTCAAATATACATAACTTTACGCAATTTCTCCAATACCAATAACGATTATATCATTTTTTTTTTTTTTTTATCACCGCGTCTAATTTTTATAACAACAGGTAAAATTTCGAACTCTTTTTTACATCGTTTTATTTATTCCAAGTCTTATTTTTTTATTAATTTATATAAAGTATTTGGATAAACGGACTAAACAAATACCTCGGTATTTTAATTGTTCACTATGACATTTTTATAAGATTCTATTTTTATAAAATATGACTTTCTAATTATGTTTGCCTTACCAAAGGATGCACACACAATTCCAATGAAGCAGCCGTGACCGTTGATTTTCTGTGTCTGGTTACAGTTGTAAAATTCAGTATTGCGTATAATCACATTGTATAAGGAAGCAGACGTTAGTTACGCCGCGTAGGACCGTTCACGCCCGTCTCCGTTTCGGAGAAGCAGATCCTCGTTCCGAATCCTTTCCCCCGGCCGGGATCGATCCCTGAGTGACTCGCGCGGATTCACTTGTCGAGGGTGCCGGTTCGCACGTACGAAAGCCGCACTTTTGAAGCAAATGAAGTTTATTAGACGTATATCGTCACGTTGGCCACGAATATCTGCGACCTACCCCACAAGAGTTGTGGTTACAGAATAATGCACCGGTTCAAGATGGGGGATGTTACCCCTTTCGAACGCATGCGCACTTTTGTGCAACCCTCCTAGCCGGCAAAGCAAAGTGACGGAGACCTGGGGTCTGGCGGAGGCGGTAGGACCTTTTACGCGATAAATAATCAAAGGGACGGAAGAGGGTGGCTCGATACAGAACACCGTGTTTCATAAAACTCCTTTTAGAATATTAAACTCTTCCCGCGTCATCATTTAATTCTTTTCTACGCGACTTAATTTTTATTTTCCGATTCTTTTTTAGTACTCTCTTATTATCTTTTTAATTATTCGAATAATTAAAATTAATCGAATAACGAAACTAAAAAACATTTTTTTTTTTCCACGGAGATGTTACAGATAGTGGATTTATATGAACCAGACGTTGAAAATTTATACATTTATAAAAGTTTTCTACACATACGTTCTAGTGATATAATTGATACCGAATAGCACGTGATTGTCCATTACGTAACATTGTACCTTTTTAATGGTCAGTCGAGCAGTCTCAAATATAAAATCTCAATTTTATATATTATACATATAAAATATTACTGTAAAAATTTGTATAAAATTTCTTTAAACATAAATATTAGATGACTAAAAATCTTAATATGTATAATATATATGTATATATAAACGTCTTTTTATTAATGCGAATTAAATATTAATTGCGAAGTTAGCGTGTTACTTTCGAGGACGCACATTCCGACGAGCACTAATTAATCGAAGACTTGTTTGATTACGGTCGTTCGATGAACATTGACAAGTCTCTTCAACATTCACTCGATTGCTCGCTGAAATTACTCGGTATTACGGTATGGCAACCGCGTCGGTGCCGCAATTTTTTCGCAAACTTCTCAGGATCCTGCAAGCGGCAAGCGATCTCTTTTATTTTTCAATTCTATTTAATCCAATCAACGCGAAAATAAAGCTCCTTTCTCTTTCCGTCTCGCCGTTACCTCAACGTTATTTGCGCCTGTCACCGTGTGAAAAGAATTCGATGATATATTTTTCTTCGCCTCTTTGGACACGAAGAAATTTGGCTGCGGCATCCAGTTCGTGCCGTAAGAAATCGGATGTATGTTCCCGCGTCCCGCGATACATATTTCATTCGACATTTCCGAACGACCGTCGTTGCATACTGAGCTAATTTCGACGTCGTCCATTGCCGCGTTCGTTTCGGTAACGAGCACCTCCTGCGTTCTGAGATTGAAGATATTTTATTTCGGTCAAAATTATCGTTATTATGCGTATTATTTCATGCTATTAGCTTCCCTCCCTTGTAACGGACTAACGAGCTGATGTGCCAGGAAATAAATGAGACACAAATTGTAATACAAACCTATCTTGCGACCATTCGACGCAGAACTTAGCTATGGAAAATATATCTTGTAGTTTAGTTGTGGCTTCTTTAATAAAAGCCTCCACGCGGTTTGGCGAGTTTGCGCATCCCAGAGCTGTTATTGCGATCGACATCGCGATAATCCAACTGATAAAATCAGCCGACATTACCGGTGGTTGTACAGGCGCAGGATAATACGAGGACCAGACTTGGTACCACCAAACATATGGAATATCTTGATATTCTGATTTCTACATCAAAATGTAAAATTAATGATAACATTAGAAATTTATTTATCGATTAGCTAATTAATTATTTCAGAATTATAAAATTAACGGTATTAATATTGCTCTTAAATTCTAATGGCCTATAAAATACTATATATTTTTTTTCTAAGCAAGAGCTTTGCAAAATTATTTCCCTTTACGTGGCAAACAAGCGCTTATCTTCTCTTGCATAAAAGCAGGCAATTCGAGCATTACGAAAGAAACTTCTTTGTTAGTTAGGGGAAGAATATAATAACGAGTCCACTCACGTAACTCCAATAATGCCAGACGCTGCAATAGAGTATTCTTTGGAGGATCAGCCATAGCCATAAAAGCGCGTTAACCGCGAGCCAGCTGACTGATACCTTTAAAAAAACGGATGTGTACGAGAACGCATTAAGCTATCACAGAAAATCGCGAAAGTTATCATACCTGAAACGTTTTGTAAAGGAACGTCGTGCCTAAGAAATCTGTAAACCGCGCGGAGGACGGAGGATTTTTCCATAAGATAAGCACCGCGGCCGTTGCGATTAGGAGAGACGGTAGCGTGTGGATGAAATCCGGGCCGACCGCGAGTTTCGCGTATTCGCGGAAAACCCTGTGCCGCAGAAACAGGATCTCGTGGGGAACGGTAACCAGGGTCCCTATCTGCGTGTGCAACGCGCTCAGGCAGGACATCACTAACGAGACCGCACGTTGGCCCGACTTTTCGGAAATATCCGTCACCGCGGGCGAACAAATCGCGGTTATGGTAATTACGTCGAGACGCCTGACGTGCGCACTAAAATGAACCGCGAAAGCGTCTGTTCTTTGTCCGGAAAGGAAAACGAGTGATAGTGCGAAAATAAAGTAGCGCAAACTCGATATATTTGCGACGAAAGGGAAAATATTATTTAAAGCTTAATTTATAAAAGTTAAAAAATTACTTCACGTCTTTAAGCTGAAAATTTTTCGGAGGGAAAAGAAATAAAAGACGTCTAAATGTTTAGAGAACATAGAAAGATATTTATTCATAAAAATTTATAATGTTTATCTAAAAGCGATAGTGATTTCTTGTTTAGAACGCTAATATTATTTACAATTATATACATTTTAACGCATAGACAGTCTATATAAGGAAATAATCGGGTCCAACGAAGGATCCACATTTAGGAAAATCCTGTGGCGCGACTACCATGTCGCCAGGATCCCCAACTTGCAAGATAACGTCTAAACCACGAGTCCAAGCGGTTGCATGCTCATCGCGTAGCATCCAATAACCTGCGTAGTTAAATAAGAGTCATAGTTTTATCAAAAATAATACAGAGAGCTCCGCGTTTAATATCTATGCCGGTTCGATTAGCGAATATTTACCTGGATTGTCGGCTTTAAATCGTAACGCCACGGCGCCAAACTTAGGCACGATAATGGTATCCTTAGCTAGTGCGCAATCGAGATTTCGCGAGAACAGTTGTCTTCTCTCGTCGAGTTTTTTTACCTCTTGCAATGACATACTTCGTCCAAATTGCCTGGCGCCCACCACGTAAAAACTGTAGCCGTGTAAGTGATAAAGTAGATCATTCAGGCCACCTGCAAAACAATGAGCAAAATAGTGAGTTAAATTAAAACAAAAAAAAATTATTATAGATTGGTTTAATTCAGTAAAAAGCCGCGTCACGAAATTCCCAGACGAATAATCAATGAGACTAATTTGCTGAAAAATACCACGAACCAGTAATCGATATCGTTAATTAGCTCGTGTAATTGCGAAGCTTTACGAAGAAAACCAATCGTGTCACGTGCTGTCATCAGAAGTTGCGGGATTTCTCTCGCTGTCGCAATCATATGAGAGTAAATCGCGATGACGCAGCGTATTATTGTTCTTTTGCCGAAATAATAAATTTCCCTCGCTAGAAATGATTTATGACGATGGAAGCTCTCGACTAATATCTTCGGCTTTCGCGTCAAACGTGAAAAGCTGTCATCGGGATCAACTGTAAATTCTGTTATGCGCTAATGTTCCTCACATACAGCTTTACTTAATGTAAGATTATCATTAAACATCAAGCATTGTATAATAATTAACGTAATTAAGCTGAGCTACGTAATTACGCAGAAAATCGTACCTCTATAATGAATCTCTGTGCTACAGAAACCTTGTCATATTTCGCATTAATATTTGCCTTATCTTAATTAAAGGTTTTGATTAAAGTTTAGCATAATGCGCACAGTAATTAACATACATGCGATAATTAAAAAATATTTTTTTAAATATAAAATTCTCAAAATTTTAAAGCATTTCTTTCCTCTATATTTTCTATTTTAACTTAAGGAAAAGAGAAACAAAATAAAACACTGTAACTAAACCCGGTTATTAAGATTACCTAGTAAAATAAAAGAGATAGAAAACCGAAGAGATCTCGTGCCGTATAACGTTAAAGATGAAATATCAGTGCCTATATTCTAGACTTTCTAAAATAAAATAAACGAGACAACTAGACTTCGAATGATTGAAAATAGAGAAGAAAAGGATTGCAAAATAAAAATAATTAGAAAGAGGAGGGAAAAAAAAGGGAAACGCAAAGAGCGCAGTTGTGTTGTTATCACTTCTCGAATGGGATTAATTACCCTGGTCCAGGAGAATAATCTCGACGGTTGCCCCCAGCGGCACGTGGCGCACGTGCACGCACTCGCATATGTCGCTTGCGCTGACGTCGCCGACGGGACGGCACCGACGTTGCGACACAGTTTCGTTGCTCTCGTTGATATCGTCCTCGCTGTCGTCACCGATGGCGCACAGCATCCCCGGGGACACGTCCTTACCTTGAGTCAACAGCGGCGATGACGGAAACGTAAAAGTGGCGTTGTCCACGTTCAACACCCGCGTTTCCGTTCCTCCGTTACCTGGACAAGAGAAAAAAGATTTTTCGCTTCGCGATTAGATAATCTAATTGTAAATCTAATCGCGCGTCGCTCTTCCGGAGATTTCTTCGGAGCGTTCGTTTAATGCGAATTTAATCGCGGAATTTACAGGGCGCGCTGCAACGCGAATGCAATCGGAGATCTTTTTCTCGCGCTCCAAAAGGCGATTAAATAAAATTATAGACCGACGCGTATTATCCGCGCCAAAATTTTAGGCAACCCGGATTTGAATGTAACGCGGCGAACGTAGGAATACACGGTGAAACTTAGACGGCAGAGTATTCGCATCCATTAGTTGAGTCTGCCCGCGTTAATTAATGCCCCGTGCAATTACGTTGCAATCTTAATTTGCACTTTCACTCCCATCAAGCGCTCCCGTTAGCTTCTTGAGTTATTACGCACCTATCAGTTCCGTCGCTTGCATCTTGTAGTTAATCGGCAGATACAGCGTCACGTCCGCTCTGGGGTTGGTCAGTGTCTGCGGCATTTTGCGAATATTTTGAATGTCCATGGCGCATAAATTATCTCGGTCGCCGCATTTCTCGGTGGGATTCGTCGTCACGGCCAGCCGATTCGATTCCATCTCGTCGGCATCGCGCCGATCGATAGCCTCCGCCGTTGTCGCAGGATTTTCCGAATTGCCTTTATAGTTGAGCATCGCCGCGCCATTTATCGCGTTCGTTCCGCATTCTTTCACCGTATGCACGTTCATCCAGTAGGAACCGATGCGTTTGCTCGCTTTCAGAACGAAGTCCGCCCTTTCACCTTTAACGAATATTGAGAACCTGCTCGTCAGTCTCGGCGTATTCAGTGAAAATCATGAGGGATCCGGAAAATGAAATCTTGCTTTATGGAAATAATTATAAAGTCAAATCATCAATTTTACGTTTGCAATATCGAATTCATTCTCGCGAATCGCGGCAAGTAAAAAAAGTACGCGCGGCGTACCACTTGATGACCCGAAAGCGGAAGCGAAAATAAATGTCATCGGCTACTATCAATTCACACCTGTAGAAGACAACTCGTGGAACTTACCACAAGGTGTTTCTACGGTTCTTTCGTTCAATCTTTGCTTTACGTAACCAATTTCTCAATGGAAAAAAGAAAAAAGGGGGGAAAAACGTTGATCAGCGATGTTTCAATAAAATATTAAATCATAAATCTTATTTTAATCGCGCAAAAATTCGATTGTAAAAAAAAAAAAATAACAAAAAATTAACGAGACTCTAACCTTTGGCCAAAGTAATCGAGGTGACTTGTCGCGGCTCTACGGGATATCCATCAAGCGCGATTAAGAGAAGTGAGTGGCCGTCGATGAAAAGGGTCACCGGGCATGCACCGGCACCTCCGGCGTTAGCAACGCGAAATCTATGACGCCGTCCTGGAATAACAGTAAACGTGCTCAGAGGAACCGTAGGTCCGCTAGGCTGCCGTCCTCTTCCATTAATTAGCAGAATTGCCGGTTTCGAATAACCCTGATTAAACGACACTTCCGGCGAATGTTGCCACTGGGTCACCAACACCACATGATTAGGATCGTCGGTATCGTAAAGAGCACGATGAGGCTCTCGAAGATCCGCCTGTCTCACGATTAACGATCCAATAATTCCGTTCGTCACATCGGTTCCTAAAAAAAAAAAAAAAAAACATTTTTTCCAGATATAAATTTAAATAACGATTTAAATTTATAAATTAATCATGTACGTACATATATATGTTTTATATAATTTCTTTTAATTTTTTTAATTTAATATAATTTTATATATAAACATATTTATACTTTAAATATGTTTTATTGCAACGAAAGAGATTTAACAATTATTCACCTGCATGTGCATGCCAGAGATGTGTACCAGCTATAGAGGCGCGAAATTTGTATTGGAAAGTTGTGTAACTTGGTATTGGACATTGCGTGACCAACGGTGTACCGTCCATGTACGGCATTTCCATTTGCGTTTGTCCACGCCAGTGGACCGCCACTGCTTTACCGGGTAGACGATTTATCACATCTACCACTAGGATATCGTTTTCACAAACCTATAAAAGCGCAAACCTGTGTGAGAGTTTGCAATAAAGGCCGCTAAAAATAGGTGAATTACCGCTTGGTTTCACGAGGCGAGAGAACGTACTTAGTTTTCAATCAACATTTCTAAAGCTTCGAAATGTTTGTAGATGAGGTAGATCGATCAGGCGCCAAGTAAAATTTGTTTCACTTCAAAGTGTTCGCTTAGTTAAACGAATCACGCGCACGAGATTTCTATATATTCCAGAGACGTAATCAATTACCAAGAGTGTATCGAGTACGTGTCTCGATCATCACGCGGCATTCTACTTTAACGCGAGAGAGAACTTCAGCTTTCATTACAATTGCAGATCACCGATTGCGTATAAAAGCGTATTAATATCATTAAAGTTGCGTGAAAATAAACACATGATTCTACATTAATTCCATGCAATTTCTTTTTAATTTTAGCAAACTCACGATCGTACCGTAGAATCAATCTTACCGTTAATGAACTTAACAATATATTTCGATCGCTTTAACTTGACTTTTAAAATCACATCACAAACTTAATTACTCTTACAATTTAATTACGTATTTAATTTGATATCAATCAAACTGAACTGATAACATTTATCCGTATCAAAGTAAACCTCTTCCACAAACATTCTCGCGCTTCAAACGATAAAATAGCACGAAAAATGTTCAGCCGGTGCCCACTTAAGTTTTAAGGTATAATAATTAATTTTGTATCAGGCTCTTCCGATTATCTATAAATTGTTTACGAATACGTCGTTAAAGGGGTGGTGTGATTTAATTAAAGCGAGACGGAGAGTGTAGTAACGGTGGCGGGCGATATTCTAAGCAAATTGCGTTCTCGCAATGAACTTCGTTGAATTCCCGGCGGTAAGTGTGATGCACCCGGACTATTGATCGGTGGTTGAACATCGAGGTCACACCTGAATACTAGGTCCTGGCATTTGACGATTCGCCGTAAGTATCCCCCGTCTTTGTCCGTCCGCGGAAACGCAGTGGTTGCCCAGGCAGGCCGTTTGGTTGAACGGACAGTCGCCGCATGATCTGCAAGGAATGCCGTAGTAAAATCGCAACATCTGACATTTAAAGCGTACTCGCGTCTGTCAAAAAAAAAATTTTTTGAGTTGTCACGCCGTATCTCTTATCGCCGGGAAAAGCGAACCTGCGAAACAACTCTTTATTTTGCACGAGAATATTTTTCGCGAAACTCCTTATCCGCTCGCAGGTATGCTGGAAATAAAGATATTTTCTAACACGCAAAGATGAATTATATAATTGCAGTATGCACGGTGAATCATACCCGATGACTGTAATATCTCGATTGAATAATAAGTTTACTCGAGTTAATGGCCTACTTATATTAGTGAACGATGAAAGAAAACGGACTGCATTATTTTCTAGCAAATGTTTGCATCATTCATTTAAATGCATTCGCATTCGTTAAATTGCCGTGAGATCGTTTGAATTTTTCTTGAGGAATACGCGGCGCCTACTTATTGCAATTCGTTTCGCGTGTCGGTTTCGTCGAGGCACCGCGCAATTGATAGTTGAATAGATTGATAGCGCGGGAGTCTTCCGTATTACATCGGTTGACGCTCAGGTATTGCGTAATAGTTATTACGTCGACGAGTCCGAAACCACCAGTACAACATTACTCTGCCATAATCGTAGCACGATTAACGTAACGTAACAGTAGAAAAGTCGGTACAATGTTGCAATCGTATAAAAGAATCCCATAATCATATGGTGCGGCGCACGTGAAGAGAAATATATTATAGTTCTCTTGCGTGATGCAATTGCGATCTAAGATGTGTTTGTTAGATAAAACTACTTTCCCTTTTGGATGCATTTTTTAATTTTGATAAATCGATTTCCAATAAGAAATTTTGAATTATGTAAGTTAATACTGACCTATATATTTTGTAAAAATAATAAAATTAAATTCGAGAGTTCTACGCCATAAATACACGGATATTATAAATTAAAAAAAGAA
The DNA here is from genome assembly GCF_019399895.1 of Cardiocondyla obscurior. NCBI lineage: Eukaryota > Metazoa > Arthropoda > Insecta > Hymenoptera > Formicidae > Cardiocondyla > Cardiocondyla obscurior. Next base: position 1,567,019 of record NC_091881.1, read on the forward strand.
CAAAAAAAATAAAAACGGATGTAAGACGCAACTAATGATTTTCTAACTTACTTGCTGAGTGATTGGAAGACTTCGAGCGTGAGTTTCACCCGACAGATCATAGGCCAATCCAAATGGTGACACGGTCTGTCACAAGAAAGGAATGTTTGTTCTGAAAAAGAAAAATAGAAAGAGTCAAAGAAAGTAAAGGGGGGAAGGAAAAAAAACGGCACTTTACTCGAAGTGAAGAAAGCAGTTTTCCTTCCCCTCGTCGACTGGGCGAAAATACAAACCGATAATCGATAGAAATGAAAGTCCAAATCACATAGAAAGTGCGTAAAGAAAATTTAATGATGGGCGCACATGGTGCACGCATCGGATGCTGTGCGGATTAGAAAGAGTAAAAATGCACTTCGCACATCACTAATTGCCATTATTATTCATTGTCAGCGAATTGCAAAGCCAGTCTTTATCATTAGAAAACTACAAGTCGTTTTGAATTGAGATTGCAGCTTGGTTTTCAAAAAGAACCCTTTCTGTATTCAAATACTTTCTCGAAGTTATTATTAAATTATACTTTCGAAAATTGTTTTACAAGTACGGTTTTGTAAGAAAAATTTAGGTTACGAGGCTTGTACGAAGCCTGCATTGTCTGTATAATGTATATCTGAGGACCTTAACTTTGGTAAACTAACCATTTCAACTTACTAGGTCTGTAATTGTTAATATGCAAAAATGTGGCCGCAGCGGCGATCATAGTGACAACCACGAGACATCGTAAAATATACGTAGTCGGTGTCGCCACATGATGGTGAACAGATTTAGGAGAATACATCGCCAACCAACGTCGTTATGCGACGATAACAATAGGTGACGACATTTATTCCTCGTGTGCTTTGGAGATTAGTTAATATTATATGTTGATTTGAGATCTGTGGGAATAATTAATTTTCATAGAGCATATGTGTGTTGGTTAAATGGCGAAAACCGCGAACGCTCTTACGCAGCGAAGTTATTTAATGGCCGGCGATCAAAATATCATAAATTTCTGTCATAAGTGAGAGCGAATTTTTTTTTCTTTTTTTTTTTCTATTGAATCGGCAATGTTCTGCGGAAAGCTTCGTGCCAAATAATCGGTGTCAACGATAATAAAATGGAGGCATCGGTGGAGAAAACCGGCTCTGAAAAGAAAAGAGTAATCATTTATTCAGACGAGACCGAAAGTTGAGCCACCGTTTGCTTCGTTCTCGTTAGGTAGGCTCTTTCCAGCTCCCGCTTTAAGACAAGTCATTCATCAATCAACTTTCGAGTGAGGTAACTGAATGATCGGATGATCACATTTGAAGAGTGGTAGAACAAATGATGATTGATCGTGTATTAGATTTATCGAATGCTTTTTATCACGCACTAACTGCAAAAGTGCTTCCGAAAACAACGAAGTACTTCGTATATTTTTAATAACATAAAATAATTATTATAAAACGTAAATGTCTCTAATAAATCGTATAAATGAAAGTCAACGGAGTAGTAAGCAAGATCAAGAACATTCGATTGCCTAATGATTACTTTTGTTCTATTATTACAGAATAGATTAGAAGAGGGTCATTATCACGTAAAGGCTTATTACGTGGAAAGAAATCTATTGTATAATATTCAATTCTGCACGTCATAATCTGATCTCGTTCTAAGACATACAGTAGATCTCCCGACGTTGCGACATTATTTATCAATAATTTTGCCGTAAAATTTTTCCATTGTGACTCGTAACTTTTTCCGAAAATTTGTGTTATCGATACGAGGTTTAAAAAATCTTAATCAGTAAGCGTTCTAAATAAGAAATTATACTCCGCGTGAATGTCCGTTCTATCAATGTATCACGCTGCTACGTTTTATTCCATTTTCAGACACTAGCCTTTCACATATGTAATCTTTCGTTATAAAATGTAAAGTCATGATTGCCAGTCGGTGATCATGATCAATTCGCGCCGGTATACTTCATAGCTAATTATACAGCACGCGATTAATTACTGGAAAAACATGTTACTCTTAAATTTTTGCAACAAGCAAAATAATAAAATATATGACGGAATTCCAATCCTTGTGACGATCGAGCACGAAAAAAAAATTGTAAAAAGGCACGTATATTAGAAAAAAATATATATATGAATCTGTATGTCACTGCACCACTGCGGACATTTACGTGAAACTGATATAACAAAAGCCACGAGCACAGTCGCGCTCCCCGTCGAAGACTGATAGGAATACCGAGAGTCCGAAATTCGTTGCCAGAATGTTTCTCTCCCGCTCCCTTTCGCCGACTCTTCTTCACTTCCTTATTATAAGCTTATGATCAATACCATGGAAATCGATGAAGGTTTGTTCATTCACGCGAAATTATTTGAAGCGATTTAATCGAAATTACGAAAAAGTCACCGATTAAAATAACACCGACCAAAGACGGTAAAAAAAAAAATATTTGCGCTAACTTGACGAGCATTCGCTGTACGGATATACGTGGCACTGCCTGCGAATTGCGACATAGATATCATTATATTCAAATTATTTGCATCGAACGGTCGCGTCGTCGATAGTTCAATAGAGAAACATTTCGTTACGTAAAAGCGGCTGCAAAAATGTTGAACGCCGCTTGAATAGAAATAGCCTGTTGTTATATTATTTCTAAGTATCACGGTACGTAAGTAGGTGCCTTTTTCTTGGTATAAAAGCGTGAAGTTTCAATGTAAAGTATTAGAACGACGTTTTTAAGATCAAGGTATTTATCTATCAGCGGGTAATGAAATAAAAGCCTAGTAGCGAAATGACGTTTTAAGGATGCTTAGGAACGACTACGATCGACGTAATATGATTAATGAATTTCAAATATCACTGCACCACTGTCGGTTGTCGGCACATGAACACGCCGTATGTCGACCGACGTCGCCGGTTCGCCGCGCACCCGGTAGCCAACTAAAGAACAGGCCCAATTTCGTAGCTGTGGTCGTGCAAATCGTATGACGTTTCATTTTCCCCTCTCTTTACGGCTCTAGTCCACGTCTACGAGGACCAAGGATCGCGAACCTACCTAGCCAAGTTTTTACACGAACCTCCGTTATTGCGGCAATACCTGTGTTAAAACACGAAGGCGACCTGTATGCCTAAGATATGTGTCAGAGGCAGTAACGATCAGTGAAAGTTCGCCGATGGGGCCTCAGCCGATCGAGGCCCCTACCGTCCCCGACAACCGGACCCCCCCGGGTTCCATCTCCCCCGGCCGCGCGAACACTTTCATCTCTCGACCTTTCTCCTTCGCGTTGGTCCAGCCGACGCGGCGCGCGGATTTCGCTTTCGCTGATGCCCAATCGATTCTACTCTTACTCACGTAGATGGATAGAAACAGTCATTGCGCTACCGTCACTACTATGTGAAAAACAAGTGACGTTTTGCTTTAACAGGATACACTTAAGTTCGCGTTTCTTCGGTCATTCACTGAGATTGCGACATCGTTGTTTGTCCGAGCGCAACTTTCTAGAGAGAGCAAGGGAGAGAGAGAAAGAGAGAGAGAGAGAGAGATAAATAATTAGGTTTGGAATGTACCTGATAAGTGCGTTAATCGAAGATATGAAGGTACGAAATCGATGAAGTCAATTATCTATAAAACTTTCTGTGAAAGCTGTCTCCCACATACCAATATTTCATTCGTGTTAAATTTTCCTACGCACTTTATTCAAGATATATGTATAATACTTAGGTTTTATTACTTCTATTTTTGACTTATTATTTTTAAAACAAATTTTTTTTATTAAATCACAAATAATATTAAAAAAAAAAAAATTACTGACGCAGTTGTGTAAAGCAAATCGGTTGGTTTTTTCCTCGCGGAAACGTATTATCGATAACAGACAATGTAATGGAGAAAACGGTTGCGTTTCCCGTTAGCAATGACTACTGCCCCAACATTTTCTCAGCGCCGCAAACATGCAAAACAACAAAAAAAAAAAAAAAAAAAGGAGCCGCGTAATTTTAAGGTTTTTAAAGTACCATTGCTTGAAATTGTCACTTTGAAGTCGATATGTTGTAGAACGCTTTTTCATCGAACATTTTATCGGCAAAGTGCCAGGTAAAGGATGTTACATAAAAGTTTTTGTATCACTGCGCCGATTAGAAGCGTGCCATAAAATTATAACGACTGAAACGAACATATGACAAAATTTCAGCATTTCTCTTACGCGTTATTACCTAATACATATTAGATAACACGTAGTTGCATTGAATAACAAAGTTGCACTTTGCGAGGATATTTACGTTATCCAATCCATATCAAAAAATCGACCGTCATTATCGTACTGCATCAAGAAGATATTACTTCTAAACTTTGCAACGGCCGTGTGTTTTATCGTGTCGTGAATGAATGATTCGACATTATGTTCGCTTTTTCTATCTTTGCCCGTAAGTAAAGATGCGCCAGAGAGAGTGGCTGATAATGCAGTTATCCGGAGGCTTAATTCTAAAATTGCTCAAACATTGCCTCAAGTGAAACTGTTTGCTTGCGAATTTATTAAAGTTAAGCTAAATGTCTAAACAAGTAACGCTACTTGTCACTCGTGAAAGTCCTTTCTTTCTTGAAAAATTATTATTTCCTCGTGCGTTTAGTATTATATATTTTCTTGCACATGGATTCGAATATTTACATACAGTAGATAAAAATATAATTTCTATATTTCGGTTATTTATCAGGAAGCGAGAACTCTCGGGCTCTATCTGTACGATTGAGATTCGTAAGTAAAACTCGACGTTTATCGTAAAAATTGACGCTTTCACTTGTTTAATTCAACGTAACGCATCTCTCGTACTTTTTACCACCCATTAAATTTCAACAAGCATTTTGTATATACGTATTTCGCTAATAATACAACTTCTAGGAAGTGCGGATAGATCGCGAGTAAATTCGCGTGCAAGTTACATTTACGCAAGACTGATTCGCGGCAATCGATTCGATCGGCAAATAATTGCTGAATGCACAATTGCATACGCGTAGAGATCACAAAACGAGGAATGTAATCATCAACGAAAATGCAAACTCGTATATAAATGCGTATACGTTTATTCATTAATCCCGCATATAATGCCGCTGATATACGCATAATATAATCGTTGCCGCGTGCAATTTGTCTATCTCGTTAATAAACGCGTGCAAATTAACACGAAGAAAATAGAAAAAGTAAATTGGTGAACTTAATATTTGTAATTTCCAATGCAATTGATAAAAGTAAAAATAAACACCACGGGGAATTAATAATTGCTTTTAATTGTTATACGCAAAACTTGTTGTCGGTGAGGTTTCGCATATTTTTTACACGATTAAATATCTATTGCTTGCAAGTGTGCAAGATGTTGGCGTTTGCTTTATAGCTATTTTTAAATACGCCGGTTTATGAGTTACAATTAATTGCTAGAAGGTAAAATACCGGAGAAACTTGCTGTCGAAAAGGCTAAATGATTACAAACGATAAATTCTCGAAGCGGCTGATACTTCTTCAAGGTATAAAAGAGGAGAAAGTGAAGGATATTTAGTCAATGACGAAAAAGAGACATTGACACCGACCATGTTAAATCACAAAAATTCGAGCACCTCTCAAAAGGAAGTGGCGTATTATCGAAAAGCGAAATTGTGTGCGCGCGAATCGTTGCGTGTAACTTTCACACAATTTTTGACTTAAGGAATATGTTACGATAAAAGTAGCGCTCGAAAAAGCGCCCCGCTTTTATCTTATTGTAATATACGTACATTGAATTATTTTGTAGCGTACAAAACGCTCGAGTTATCTTCAAAATTAATAAAACGCGCACGTAAAATTATTCGACATATCGCCGTTTCATTGAGAGAATAAAAAAAATACGTGTGCGATGGCAAACAACTTCGTATGTACGAACGAAGGCAAACAACTTTAACCGGACTTGTAAAAATAAAAATTATAATACTATAAGAAAATATACATTTTAACATATAATTTAAGTAAGTAAAGAAGCAAGTGTGCAAAAAAAAAAACGTGCAATATATCAAGATAATTTTTCCCTCATTAAAAAATAATAATAAAATCTTTTAACTATTCTTTTGCAAAAAGAACCCATCGACCCCACATACATGTACGACAAAAATGTCGTTAGATAATTATATTACTATTATTATATTACTACTCGTATTACAAAAAAAAAAAGAAATCCTGTCTATCTCCTTTCTATCGGGGAGTGCCAAAATTTATAACATTATGCTTGAAAGCGTGCGTGATAGTATGGTGGCGAAGTTAAGTTTCACGTTGACACACGCTATATGCTATCATCAGCACTCATATCCGAGAAATGTAGCCGCGGGCGATCAGCATCCGCAAGATTGGTAACAGAGATGCATGTACGTAACTGTAAATTTTGATTCAAGGTTCAGGGTCATTTACCTTTTGCAGAGAACTTGATTAGTACTAATAGCGCAAAACGTTTCTTCAGTACATTTTGCTCTTGGCAATATATTAAATAATGCAATTAAAAAAAAAAAAAAAGAATTTCTCTACTTCTTCCCATTCTGGAAATTTTTATGCAAATAGTATTTATAATTAATTTTTTTTTTCTTTTTAGTTTAATTAATAGTTTAATAATTTCTTTTTTATTTTAATTCGAAACTTTCGAAAGTAAGGATTTCTACGATTTAAATAAAATTGTTATAAAAATTATTCTAACGAGTTTATAAAATACTAATTTAAAATTTAAATTTATGTTAATGTAAATTCAACCATGTACCCGATTTGGTTTATTCGAATATTTTCCGCGTTCATATCTATACAAACGTGTACAACTATTAAATTACTTGTTACACACTTACTTACATCCATTTCGTGAGATATAAAAAGAACCTGAACTTTGAAATTGATTTGACATTTCAAACTATAAAACTGAGTGTTCTAAAGAAATAAAAAAGAACTGTTCGCGCAAGAAATTATAGAATGCTTTGTCTCAAGTTTTATTATAATTTTCTTGTCGTTTTTTTTTTTTTTTAATTAACGTCTTTACTTTTGATTTAATTTTTTTTACTATTACGTTAAACTTACCTGGAATAGGCGTGAAGTAGATAATGGTCGTAACCACAGAGCTCAGGCCAACTAAGATCCCGAATCTGAAGAGCATGGTGTGCCTAGCGAATCGGGACTTGTTAGCCGAGATAGCCAGACCCGCGAGAGGCGCGAGAGCGTGGAAAAGCAAGCCACCGAGAGAAGGTACTGTCCGATGTCGTAGCCGCGGACGCACTAACGCTGGTTGAGCAAGTTCATTGCCAGAGAGAGAGTTGATTCCCGATTAAAAGAAAGATGTTTCAAGCGGAAGCACTAGCGTGTATGCCGTGCCGTTTACACGGTCTCTCGCCATAGTAGAGATTATACACATGCAGGTATCTTCCGAAAGGATCACGAATACCTGCCAATCTCGAGGGAAATCGTATATCTCGCAACCTTCCACAATACTATTCTTGCTTAGACCTTTGCTCAGCAATATTATTTAGGTACAGTAAATGCAGTCACGCCATTTAATTCCACGTTATCAAATTAATTGCTGTAATTCGTTAATTATTTTTATCTAGGTTATTAATTATATAGTTTGCAAGGCGCAAAAAAAAAAAAAAAAAAACGAAATAATTATACCTTGTTATATAAGCACTTCTCTTGGGAACATTGATATTTCCTGTTACGCTTTTAATTGCAGATATGTTTAAATATTTTAATCTGTGCTTATACATTTTTAACTCCTATGCATTTTTCTCGGTTTCTAAAGGCTCCTCCGTTTTCTATTCATCTCGATAAAAGCAGGCTCTATTTGTGAGCTTTGTACATATACATGAATGATTTCATGTTGACATAGATAATAGACGTGTTAACTTACTAATGATTTGTAGTTTACTTAGTACTCTTTACCTAGCTCCAAAGATAACGTGCTAAAAAAGAAGCAAAAGCGATTAAGCGACACGCAATAAATACGATTTAATTTATATAAACCAATAAAACGAAAAAGAATACTTACATATAATTTTTTTATTACATTTTTATCTTTACAGTTCGTTGAAAATGCAGTATATATTTTTATTAATTCTGAAACTTGTAATATTAAATAGAAATGCTTGTTCCTCGGTACTATAAATTCCTTATTTACGACGTGCGTTTGGTAAACTTGGAAAAGAAATTTTACAACAATTAAGATTAGCGAATAGAGACGTTATTATTTTGCGTGAGTTTCGAAGGCATTTAAAAAACAACTAAAACAGGTGAACTAGCACAATTTAACTTACATAAATACTGGTGGAAGCTCATTTAATCAATAAACTGCTTATGCTTGTACCTATAGCTGTTTTAGCTATGTGTACCATATACGTAGATATACAACATCGGGAGAAATCTTTTCCGATTAGTATACGTCACACGATAAGAGTATGTACGCTGGAAAGCAGATATAGCGTTTGCTGCACCGACAGCAGCTGGCGAACGTGACTTTAAAGTCGTGTGCGTCGAGTTTCACCACATGTGCCGCATGTATGTACCGCGCCGGCCGGTTTGCCGATGACTGATTTCCCCCCCGTTCTCTTCTCACCCCTTGCCTCTGCCTCCTAAGGTTACATACGCTAGTTGCTATCGTCGCAGAAAACGCCATATCTGTCTTTCGGTGTACATATATGATGGTGATATCATTAATAAAGTTTGTGTCCGCGGACAAATCTCAGGTTTGTCTCTTTCAGTTGAATTGCCTGCACTAGTCAGAGGTCTATCTCCTTTCGTCTGAAAAAGACAAACTTTCATTAGTGGTTCGGCGGGTCCGGCGTGCCTAACAATTGTTTTGTACGTTCGAGAGAATTATGATCGAAGTCACGAATGAGAATTTCAACGAGGTGTATCCGCAGCTGGAACACGCGTTAAAAAATGCAAATTTTATTGCGATTGACGGGGAATTCACAGGTATTGAAGGCGAAGATGTAAAAAATAGGTTAGTTCATAACCTAAAAATACATACACGAACAGTAATTTTACCAGGTAATTAATGACCATAACGTTTGATGATTTATCGTTGTAGCTTGTTCGACTCCGTACACGAGCGGTATGAAAACAACAGGAGCCACATTCAACCTTACATAATAATTCAATTTGGTATCACGGCGTTTCGACGACTTCAAAATGAAAACAAGTACACTGCGGAGGCCTACAATTTCTTTCTGCTGCCCAGATCTATTCCGTCAAAGAACAGACACTTTCTTTGGCAGGTTAAGGCGTTAGAATTCCTATCCGCATATAAACTGGATTTCAACAAAGTATATACACTCCTTATATTATCGTTTATATGTCAATGTTAATTAATTTTTCATTAACTATTAACTAATTAACAAAAATGAAAACAAATCTTAAATTTTATTTAGCATTTTATTCCGTGGCAGTACAAAAATTATTTATGTAAAAATATTTTAGATTGTTTATCAAGGTATCTCGTATATTGATCAAGACGACGAGGCAAATTTGCAGCAACAGTTTAAAGAGAATACAATATTTGAGAATGTGGAAGAGTTGATTATGTATAAAGAGAAAGACGATTTTAGAAATGTGGTCACTCAAGTATTTAATTGGTTGAATACAAGTAGTAGTGACACAGATTCGTTCAAAATTGAATCTGCTACTCCAACTTTGCAGTATTTTATGCACAAAGAATTGAGAAAGCAATTCCCAAATATTTGGACCTTATCAGGGAACAATATGGTACAATTATACTGCTTTTTAAAAATGATTTTAATCTTTCAAAGCTTTCGTAACGTTTTTTTTTTAATTTTGTAGATAACAGTGATTAAGGTGCCACTGGAATCCAGAAGAATATTTGAACAGGAGGAAGGTTCTATATTAGAAACTGTGTTACTTGAGTCATACTTAGGTTTTTCAAAAGTATTCAAGCTCTTAGTTAGTTTAAAAAAACCTATAGTTGGACACAATTCTTTATTAGACTACATGTTTATACATCAACAATTCTATAAACCATTACCAAGCAAGTATTAATAGAAAATAAATTTTTTTTATGTTTGTTATTTTTGATAAAGATGAGCATTAAATCGAAATTAATTATGGATAATGTTTTGCAGAAAAATATATTGATTTTAAAAATAATATACATAAACTGTTTCCAACAATTTACGATACAAAATTTTTAATCTTTGAACTGAGAGAATTTCTCGAAACAAGAGGTAATTATTTAATATTTATTTATGTAAATGATTATTTAAAAGCATACTAAATGTATTTGGGATTTTTCTTTTCAGAAAAATGGAAAGTTACATCTCTAAGTGTTTTAGTAGACTATTTTACAGAAAGTCAAGGAAGACATTTAATACTAGGATCACCTGTTGTTGAAATGTTGAACAATTCAGAAAAACTAAATGGTAAACGTCCAGTTACATTTTTTTTCTTTTTTTTTAATTTAATATAATATCATTGTTATTGATGAATTAATAATATTTTCTACTTTCCAGAAATCTCTCATAAATATCACACTGCAGGATGGGATGCTTATTTTGCCGGTTACCTATTTATTAAAATAGCGCATATAATTGCTTTAAAACGTTATGGAGAGTAAGTTATATGTATGTGTTGATATTATAATTAGTAAAAGTCAATAATTATTTTTCCCTTAATTATTACTTGTATAATATTGCAAATATTAAAAAATTTCAGAATCGTAAGTACAAAAGAGATAACACATACAGAATTAATGAACGGCTTAAAAAACTATAAAAACTGTATAAATATTATACGCGGCAGTACATCACATTTGGTAAGAAAAATGAAAATTATTGCAATAAATATATTATTACTTCTATAAACTTTTAAAAACTGTCGACTGTACAATATTATTTTTATAAAAATATTTATTTGCTAGAAATTTGATGGGCCTGAACCTATATCGACTCGACCGCAATGGCTTTATGTGAAAACATTAGCATCGACACCAATAACTGCTTCACAGGTATTTTTTATTGCAAGCACATTGCAATTGAAATCTTAAACACATATTTCGTATATTGCAATATTCCATACATAAGTAGGAACGATTTGTAATTAGTTCATAAAATATTTTTGTAGGTAGCTGAGGAAATGTCACAGTTTGGTGCTGTTGATGCAAAACAATTTACACCGAAGCGTGTTTTAGTTGCAGTAGCAAATCACAGAAGGTTAGTAAACTTTCTATCAAACTTTTTCTTTATTTATGGCAATTTGTCATTATGCTCTACATTACATATATAAATAACGAGAAACATCATTTATTACACACTTTTGAGTGCATGAAAAATAGAATAAGTCTTCATATATATATGTATATTTAAAAAATGATTACTGCCAACTGCGTTCGATTTTGAGATCTGCATGAAAGTACCATAACAGCCGTGAAAAACAATGAGAAATTAAATCTCAATAAAGGCCGGAAGTGTCGTATATATTGCTTCATTTTTTCGTGCGTATCTCAAATAAATATAAATATCGAATATATAAATGTACATACAAAAGAGGGAGAAAATTTTATAATAATGTAGAGCTGCTGATGCAGTGCAAGGTGGCGGAACTATTTTGGATACTCTTCAAGGGCAGTTGCATATACTCGTCAATGCATCGCACAAAATGTGATTTTAGTGTATCTTCGCCTCGCTTACTTTTATATAAACGTTTCTTTTTTTTTTTTTTTTACGAGTCGTATATTAATTTTATTTAATCATTTACAATATAATTAAATAATTATTATGGCTATCTCTTTAGTAATTAATCTGATTATACGGTCAATCAATCGACTGCGCGAATTTATCTAATTCAAATAATTTGAATACACTGCCTATAATTCAGTAAATCAATTACAATTGCTTGTTTTGTGGGAAGTAGTAGTTTTTGTTTTAATCAATTAAATAAAATGATATTTTGTGCGCCGCATTCATTGACCTATCGTCGTATATTGCGTTTAATAAAAATTGCGGGCACTCTGTTATCACTTTTAGGAGTATCAAATATTTCTCTTATCTCCAAAACGATTTGATAAGGTGATTCTTAAAATATTTACCTTACCACGTATCTGTACGGAAGATAATCGAAAAGACTCTTTCCTACGTTAGAACTAAAACGTAAATTATTATCAAACGATAAACGCTGGTTATGAAATTTTTTCTTTTCCGAATATCGACAGAACAGATAATTAATTCGATGCCGTCATACAGTATACGCGTAAGATTTTCTTCGTCATTGGCATCGTTCCCGTTTTTATGTCGCTTTTACCAACGAACTTTTGCGGATATATTTACAACGCTTATTAAAAGATCCGCCACTGTCTACGCCACCATGTACATTATTATTAACGGTCTATTATTACATTCGATATGCCACCCGTGTGCAACTTTTGTCACGCAAAATTGGCTTAATGCGTTATTACGTTTATTTCGTCGAGCGAGACGATCAGAATTGTTGGACGCGCTCTCGTTTGCGAAGCAACGATCAAAAGCAATTTCCTCAATTGTTTTACAGCGCACGGGACATACTGCTACATTTCAAGAAAAACAAGGAGCTTTATGTGGTACCTTATAGTCCGATACGGCATTCACCTTCGGTGCAATTTATTTTGTGGTACGTATAAAAATCGGTAATTAATGGTGCTCCGCGCCATATGTACGATAATTTGGCACAGATTTCGGTCACAAATTGTCTTTCGCAAGCAGACGCATTAATTTATTTAATTTATTCAAAGTGCCTCGTGCATTTCTACTTATCGACGATGTACGTATAGCATTTTTACCCGGAAGAAATTCGATTCTATTGACAGTATTACTTAATAATCATTTTATGATTCGAAAGAAAAGAAAAAAAAATTGTAGAGGTTTTAAATTAAATTCAAATCCTCAAAGTGTTTAACGCAGGAGAGGTCAGTGCGAGAATCAAATGTAGGCCGTGCGTAGACGTGACAAGGTACGATAGTTTTCAGACTTCTCGTCGATCTCGGAGCACCTCACGATGACATAATTACGATTCTAGTCGGCTGCGGTCTCGCCGTTAAAACCAACTCGATCCCTATTAGTAGCGATACGCCGCTGAACACGTTACGTCAAACAAATTAATGACTCCCAATTGGGCTGTGTTTGCGAAGTCTCTAATTAGTGTCGACACTGCCGTAAATGCAGAAGCCGCGATTCACGTTGCCAATTGTTGCGAAGGCATTAACGAACGATCTGGTCGATCGCCGCATTACCTAATGCCCGGTGAAAGACGCGTATTCTTCGTCATTTTCCCGGCTAGCTCATTTCGCAGGATCGATATATCAATCCACGCTCATCATTACCGCGTTTCGAGCGCAATGAAAACGCTATATTTAGGTCGCCAAGTCGCCCGTTTGCCCTCACACTCATGTGCTGTATATAATAACGTTCTTCAAATTTACATAGATATTCATCGATTTCTATGGTCCCTCCGTCGGTTTTAAAACGCCCTTCATACTTGACAATAGCAGCTCTTATCGAATTTTATTGACGAAAGAAAAAAGGCATGATTAAAAATAAGACCCTTTAAAAATATTTTAATTTGTGATATAATTCTTAAATTCAAATATTTAAAAAATGTTTCTTTTTTTTTTTTAATTTAATTATAGGAGCAGTATAGTTGTTTCCGGTGGAATTTTTGCATGGGTGCTGCATCAGAAGTTTCAAAGGAGCTCTTAAACTTGAACTGTACATATCTTTATATGCGAAACCAAAGTTTTATATGTATGATAAATAAGGAACATATTGTCTAAAAAAAATTAAGAAAAGAAGTACGTAAGATTTTTAGAATATAACAAGACACATTTTTTTTGTGACGATAATAAATAATGAAATCTTGCGGTGATCTATTCTAAATTCGTTTTATATGTGTTTATTCTACCTTCGATTTGTAGCCAGGATCTCCGGGAACACCGAGGTTACTGAACGACTCTGCCACCGAGATTAAGCCTGACGATTCTGTAATACACCTGCGTATAAAAAGCTATTCGCGACGTAAACAACAAGACTGTTTGTCGTTCGCTTAGAATTAAGAGAGCGGCACGCAAGGTGCGGTGCGAATTTGCGATGCAGAAACGACGAGCGTTTTACGCTCCGCCGCCATCCTGTTTAAATTTAAGATTCAGCTCGCGAGCGGAATCTTCGCGGGAGTCGTTATTATTACGACTCGTAGCAAGAGCTGGGGAATTCGAAGTCGAATGAGGTAAAGTTCGAATTTTCGAGCCGAACGGGAAGTACTCTTCGCTCACCGGGGATACTTTTCTCTTTTTTTCTTTGTTAAAAAAAAAGAAAAAGAAAGAAAAGAAAAAAGTATTTGATAAAATAATTATCCCACGGTCGCAAGTCGTCGACTGTCACGTACATCCATCCGTTCTCCTGTTCTCACGCCCGTTTTTCCTTAATATTTCTTTCGCGACGTAATCGATCGTAATTTCTTCCGCGATTATGTAGGCGCTGAAAAGAAGAGTTCGCGGGCGAGAGTCGCCGGCGCTTCTCTCGATCGAAGTGGTCCATACTTCATCGTGCTTCCGAAGTAGAATCACAACGGAATCACCGTCGATATCTCACCGCAAAAGTTTTCTCTGGCCGTTACTCAAGGCCAAAGCACTCGAAATAATGCGGCAGCAATTTGTGTGGGTGTTACGGCTGGACAGTCAGTCTTGGTCGCGCTGGTATCCGATGGCAGGTGGACTCTTCAAGCAACGCTCTCTTTCCTCGTTCTCGCGGATGAGGTAAAGGTCGGCCGCGTGGGCACCAGCCCAGAGCTGCGAAATTGGGTTAATCAAACTGCGAAGATCGGAACGTCTTGATTGATACACGCGATGCAATCAAGATCTGATTCAGAAATAAGAGGAAAATCAAAGATCAAGATAGCCTACGCGCGGTGGTGGAATCAGTACCTAAACATTTTTAAATTCGATAAAAGAAAGCTTAATAAAAAATTAAATGTTTTTTTTATCGGCGGGGAAAAATACCGGAAGGTTTAACGTTGCATATAAAATTTTCTATTATCATGTTATATTTCATAGATATATTTTTTTTACAGATTTGCAAGCGATTTTTCTGCAGCCAAATATTCAATGTGTATAAATTTAACTGATCCTTGAGTCACGAATTTGTGCGTGAAAGAGCGGTTAGCCCTTACATAACGAGTATTTTTTTTAGTGCGATTAATTGAATAATTAATTGCAAGTCTATATAATTTATCGTGAGATACATCTCTCTTTCGTTACCTTTTAATTTTATTTAACATTCTATTTCACAATTTAACGATTCAATGTAGCAAAAAAAAAATTTTGTTTAATCGCACTGAGATATTAATCTCGTGCGGCTTCACATACGCAAATGCAATTCTGGCGAACGATCAACGTGTACAAATACAGAAAATATAACGTCGTCGTGGGCGGGCCACATTTCTCAAACTTATAAAAACGGTACTGGATCACGACACACGTAAACACGTTTGGCAACCACCTACATGCACGCTGGCGCTTGCTATGAAGTCGAGATCCATCGGTAATCTAAGAGGAGTTCTTCAACATATAGAAACATCTATCACACGATCATATAATCGTCTATCATTCCAAGATTATTAGATCATGTACGTGTAAATTTTATTTTATCGTCATAATTTTTTATAAGCACTATTAATCATCAATTAAATCCCACCGTTTCGACATCGTCTCTCGTGAGAATTATATTTTTTTAAATCACCGGTGGAAACCATCGTTTTATTACAATGAATTTGTTTGCCATTATAAGTATATTATATTTCTATTTTTTTTATTTATTAACATATTGCGAACTTTATTCAACTGATTATCGAATTCCAACGTCTAGCATAGGATTCAATTGGGAAGGTAACGAGAAAAACCTCTGATACCATCGGGAGTCATATATAAGAGCCGTAGTCACGTAAGCGGAAGGACGAATCGGGAACATTTCACGTAAAACGATTTGTCTTAATGTATAACGTGCAGAACGAATCATCAATTCGAAGTGGGACAAAGCCACGAGTATTAATGGAATTTCCCCGAAAATTGGCTGCTGCCCGGCAATATCTTTTCTAGCAAAAGCAACGCGAGTCTGTCCTTTTCGAATGCCATCCCTCCACTCGTCCCGTTCCTCTTCATCGTCACATGAATATTACGCGTAATCCTTTGTCTTTGTCTTTAGCTTTTCCTCCCTTTGTCTCTCCCTCTCTTTCTCTCTCTCTCTCTCTCTCTTTTCGTGTCGTCCCTTTCTTTCCCTCTTTTTCACCCTTCTTCTTCTCATTCTCTCTTTTCCGCGATGAGCTCGTTACCGCTTGCCTGCCGCCCGTAAAATTGTATCTCGTGACTGCCAGAAATATGCTCTGCGAACCCACCTATCCGTTCGCCTTCACCTATCGGTCCGGTGCCGTTTCCCAGGACGACGGAGGAATATCGCCCGGCGACCGTAAAGACGATTGAAAATACACCGTCGCGAGCCTCTCGTCGGCGGATTTTGAAATCTTCAACCTCGACGCCGATGCAGCATCGCTTAGCCGCCTGGCATAGCTTAGCACCTGTCGCACCGTCGCCGACGACAGTAGAAATAACCATTATGCGCGGACCGCCGACACGCACTTATACAAAAAAAAAAAAAAAAAAAAAAAGAAGAAAGAAAGAAAAAGGGAGTTGGTCTCAAATTGAGCGTGTGTTACATTATCACGCATAAACGAAAGAACAATTGCGTTAACTTTGAACATGTAAGTTTCAATCCAAAACTAATTCTTTTTAAACTAAGAATAATTAATTTCCAATTAAAACTTTATGTATTTAAATTAACGCAATCATTGTTTTGCTCGTAAGTAAGAAATATATGAAAAAGAGTATTAAGAGTGTTACATATGCCTGACTAAAAACATATCTATGAAGAGAAGAAAAAAAAAAAAAAAATACTTGAGATAATTTTCCAAAAACCGAATCGAGATAGACTCTCATTCCCTTCAAACAAAAGCCAGACATTTATGTTTGCCGCCGTGTCCACGTATTTTCGAAAAGGATATTACGTAATATCTTCTCAGGGATTTACGATTCTGCAGACTGGTAGATCGCTGTCTATCTTAATCCCGATGTGTTAGGGAAACCGAGCGGGACGCAGCGGCGAGAGCTCCAGTTCTCCTCGCGCCGTCGAATAGGCGGCGGAGAAAAATTAGATGAAGAAAAATAAAAGGTGAGATTAATCCCGCGCTAGAGCCAGACACGCTGGGATTCTCGTAGACAGTCCCAACAGTTTTCGAAGTCCTCTGTACGACTATTTCGGTCCATAAGCTGAATCGCGGAAATAGCCTAGCCTAGCCCCTGGCCTAGAGCGTAGGCTTGACCGGCCGTAATAGCGGCTTTCTCAAGGATCCCTCGGGACGTCACGTTCACGTTGGGCAAATTAAGAAAACCTAGCGGGAGATCACTTCCTCGCGCCCGAACAAGATTAATATAATTCGCTAAACAGGTATTAATTAAATATTAATCGAACGGAAGCCTTCGTGCCCCGACTTTCGTACTATTAATAATTATTATTTCAATTTTTATTGCAGCGTAGATTAGTATCTCGACTTAATAATTATTATTGTTCAGCCCGCAAAATCCAGCTCCGGCCACGAGAGCTTATCTTCAATTAATATTTAATCTGATAGATTTTAATGTCCCGTATCACTTATTGAAGTTAACATTATTTTTTTTTTTTTTTTTGTTAATAATCGTGGGTGTTACGCAGACACCGATCCATAACAATGATATATTTTATCGCACGGCCAATCAACTACCAACAAAGGTCGCATTATCCGCGGAAATAATCGTGCGTCCACCACGCACGTTTGTAAAATGATGAATACGTACGTTTAGCTTGTTCAACTGGTTTACTTTATCGAGTTAGGTGTACTGAAAATTATGAGAAGCGGCGAATTAATAAAGTATAAAGAGGTTCTGTGTGAAATTTTCCGTAGAGAAAAATTGATTCGACATTTATCAAAATAGCTAACGTATTACGTATTAGTTACAGAAAGAAGTCAAAGTTGATTTTCCCGGGGTATATTTTTATCATCCAGGGGGTGTGCGTAATCAACAGCAGCCCTTGCCCTCGCAGCGCATCTCGAAATATTCTTTTTATCATTGCGTAATAATACGTCTTTCGAGCGCTCTTAAAGGAATAAGTCTACTTTGCCCTTTCCAACGGGCTTGAAGTACCTTTGACAAACCAGTGGAGCACGATACGATACACAGACCTTCCGTAAGTACCCGCATTTATTATTATACAATTAATATCCGATGATTAGCATATCAAGAAGCGCACCCTCGGAAAAATGCATCCTTTTCTAATCAAGAATTAATTTCAACGCACATGCGCGCGAAGTTTAATTTAAAAAATTATATATACATACATTTATAAAGGTGTGTAAATTCTAAAAATAATTTTCTCGAACGTGGAAAAAAAAAAGAAAAAAAAAGAAATTGTTGAAAAATCATAAATTCGCGTTTTCGTTTACAATCTCGAGATTAATATCTTTGCCTCCGCTCCCAGACTTTGTTTTCGTCTGACAATGAGTATCATCCGTCATCAGAGATCCGTGATAACGTTGCGACAATGACGCGGTCTCGTGCCACTCGCTATTATCAGGGATCGTGGATGTCCGATAACTCGCGCCCGGCACGGTCGCGCTCAATCGCGTAAGCCCCAGCACCCAAGTTCGACCCCGAACGTATCCTTGCGACTATTTTCGCGTTACGTATTTCGACATGATAGATGAGACTTTTCTGCGTTTCATCGACGTCGCGTCGGACTGCGCGGTACCTGCCAAAGATTCCCCGGCTCGGCAATGTGGAACAGCGAATAATTTAGAATTGCGAACGATGCCTGTTATGCGCGCTTTCCGCAGCTGTCTCTCTTTTTTTTTTTTTTTTTTTTTTTTTTACGGAAAACCATTTGTAAGCTATTCGATAAAAGTGATGGCTCTTTTTCTATTGTTTCAATTTTTCATACTCGATAGCTATGGTGTCGTAAAAGTTATTTGAAAACATAAACCCCAAAGTTAATATTTAGTTTTGACAATATATAAATCGACGTTATGCTCGCTTATGACGTCACACGTCACGTAAAAACCGTGACGTACGTGAAGCCGTGACGTTGACTTCATCAACACTGATCTTAAAGTGCAGCAGAACTCCTGGGGATGTCAGCACGCACATCTCAGCCTTCGTTCAGCTATTTTTGTTCTTCTTAAGCGGTTCTTAACGGCACGTTTGGACATAAGCGTATTAGATTCACTTGGCAACTTCAATGTTAAGGGAAAAAAAAAAAAATAGTAAACAGTCTTTTTTTAGATTTAATTTAACACACCTTTATAAAATATTAAAATTCTCAAAGCTCTACGAATACTAAACACAAATAAATTTTCCGCGGAAATTAAATTTAATTTTAAAAGTAACTTCTTAAGGGAAATTAACACAATTTTTTCTCGATAAAATTAAAACAATCTAAGCGATGTGCATCGCTATATCCGTATCGCATTTTATACGGGAACAATTTCGATTTACGTGGACCATATAAAACGGATATAATACAGCCGCTTCGACTCCAGCTCGTATACCGTGATCCATTTCGTGTAATGATTACATCATTCACAGCGAATAGTGCCGAAACAACATTCAATCATCGCCGGCTAAGTGCGCCGACATTACAATAGCAAAATGGAAATTTAACGGCTGCTGTTCAGTGGAAACAATTTTGATTTCGCTATTTGAGCATGTAATTAACGCGAGATAATTTACTTGATAACCGTACCGTTTGACAGATAATAATAGACGCGATCGTGCTTACGCGAAAGGAACATTGCGTGAAACAAGTTTTGAATTGATAAACAACCCCCGCAGCGGTGGGATAAGTCAATATATCTCGCGCAGCATGACGGAGGGGCAAAAGCTATCTCAGAATTAGCGTGAAACTCGCTCCGCGGCGGCGGTGCGAGTACATCGGGGAAATCGTCGATGACAGGGTACCGCGCTATCTGAGGTGCATCTCGGGGTGGTTGAGATCGGGGCGACGACAGCGATACATCGGTGACATAGGACAGATCGACGGCCATGTAGATGTCCGACTATATTTGGGACGTTGAGCCACGGCTACTTTACTGGCCCAGTTGGCCGTTGATCGGACCCCCTGGACTCCCTTCTAACCGGCCGATTATTTTTAGTTTAGGTCGCTAGCCGCACGTCGGCCCGCGCTAAAACCGCCAGTGCATCGCATGCAAATTGCACACGCACACGGACTGCAGACAGGTAACGACAAACGGCGGCGGCGGCGATGACGGCGACGCGCGACGCAGCTAGGCGGTCGCGTTTATAATTAGCCCCAATGTTACTCGTTCAAGATTTTACATAAGTAGGACCGATCCGAGTTAACCCTGAAAGCTGCGACGCGCGCGACATATTCGGCGGCCGCATCTCGATCTCTTCCTTGATCGATCGGGACCATCCGCCGTCGAACGCCTTGCCACGACGAATCCGCTAAATACTTGCTCGCGCGCTCGCGTCCGTTTGCTTAATCTAGGCCGGGTTTCGCAGCGAGTAATTAAGAATTAATTGAGAATATAAATTTAGATGTACACTCGGTCCACTTGGTCTCAAAATCAAAGATCAAGTCGCGATCGATCGCGAGCGCCTTCCGTCACCGCGCGTCCGCTCGCCGTTCATTCATACCGCGCGTGCAAGAAATCATCGATGTCGTGTACACGATGATGGATTGTATCACTATCGGCGTCTACATTGCGCGGGGTATGCATTCTTGATTCGAGCCTGTGACTTAATATAGGCCCCTTACCAGCTTGACAGACAAGCCTGGCCGCAGAGACTCAACCGGAAGAAAAGTCACGTACGTCGCGAGGCAAAGACCCGGGATGAATCATATAAATAATATATAAACCGATACTTCGTGTCGATACTCGTCAACTTCGTCTGTCGCGTACCAATTATTTCCAGCTTGCGCTGAAATATTTTCTAATTTTGAACGAGCTCCTTTGAAAAAGTTAAGCTTATAATATTTATGAGGAAGTCTCGTAGATCAATGGAACGGCAGGACAAAGAAAGCACGTCTCATATATGTCGTAGAATTATTTATTAATCGTTCGTACAAAAGAATGATTAGAGTGCCATTAGAACATGTGGGCGAGCAGATGCGTTATTTAATGCGTCTGGATAGTTCGGCGGCGAAAGCAATCACCCGGCGAAAGAAAAAACGAAAGCGGATGCGGCTCCTAGTCCAGTCACCCACGCTTGATGCTCTCCTCGGTCATATGCCCACAGTAAACGTATTTATGGAGCAGTATTGCTCGCGGTCGAGTATATTGAGAGCACTAGCAAGGAAGGAGAAAGACATAAACTCAATCGAATTAAAACGTACGAACCAGGGTTCATTTAACTTATTTACGTCCTTTTAATCTTTTAAAAGTTAGATTAGACCTGAGATATTTACCGAATCACTAACTCTTAATTTAATTTTATATTGTAATAATTTTTAATTATTACAATTTGTAAATAATTTGCCTATTATACCACGTACGCGATTAAATTATAAAATATTTAAAGAGACCATAAAATCACGATTTAATTTTGTTGATTTTTTTCTACGCGTTTTTAATATTAATACGATATTAATACGGATTGATACAAGATAGCATCGTGTATCGAATTGATGGAAACATCACATGAACCCCGAGATAAATAGCGGGCGATCATTAGTCTGTCAGAATTTAAACTTGTTTTAGAATACGTTTTGATCGATCGCCCGTTGGCCTGGCAGGTGGTTTCATCACGACTGTTTAGCACTTCATTTATAAAAATCGTTATAAATAAGTCCTATTCTCTGTGCCGACATCGACGTCCCGTGCCGCCTTTCGACCCTCTTTCTTTTTCTCTAGCGTATGTGTACCTATATATTTAGATTAAGTCTTCTAAAATTCGTTTTAGTATCGAATAAAGCTCACCGAAACACATGTTCAGCTTAATAAACTATTATTACAAACGGGGTTCTCGACAATATTGCCGCGATAAAAGTGGCAGTTTTCTAGAACATCAAAATACAATAACGATATTTACAACGTATGAAAAAAAAAAAAAGCTTTTCGTTTTTCTGCATTCTGTTCGTGACACGTATGCAGCGGGGAGATAACGCTTGAATTATAGAATATCGAGTGAACTCGTGAGGTTTTATAGCGAAAACTTGCCGGAAGGCATTCCTCCCGGCTGATTAGGAAGGTACTCCTGAATTAAGCCTCAAGTCCCCTATTTTTATCCGTTAACTCACTCGGGATACCCGTTCATGCTGCGCTTGTACCAGAGTCTCTTCCGGGTTGATGAATCTACCCGCGCGAATGGCCGAAGACACGTCGGTAGCTTGGAGGAACGTTTCTAGCGCTAATGATGCCCCGAAACATCGCTATATCGCGAACCGCGCGGTTTTACGTAAGACATCGAGTTTTGGCTAAGAATAACGTCGCGCTTTGAACCGCCGGTTAGAGTAAGCGACGAAGTAACGACGTCTATTTTCGTTTGCTATAATGAGAGAATGCTGATAGCGCGGATGTTTCATGGGGACGGCCGTTTAACTGGTTCCGACAGTTCGGCTTTTTCGACAAGCTGTGACGGCGATCGTACACGTTACGGATTCAAGGACCGCTATCCGTCAGCATACGTCTGTTTTCGTTATTCGGTACACGATAAATGCATATATTTATTTAGTCTTGATAAGTCACACCCACAGTTGAAAATGCGTAATAGCTTATAGTAAGGACACGCTGCTCCACCTAATTAATTCCCGCACGCGAATTGAAAAAGATGTAGAAAGAGCCTCGGTTTTCTTTAGGTGTCGCATAACAATGACGCTTGAAAGTACTTCGACGGAATAAAAGTTTCTTTCAATTTGCAGTTTATCAAATAAGAGAGAGAGTCACGTATCGAGCAATTTAATAAAGATATTTTAAGTGGTTTGATAATTGATAAGCGGGAATTATTCGTTACGAATATATTTAAAGACGCTGCGATATTTCGGGATGTAAATTGGAAAAATAAAAGAAAGTACTAATATCGTTTGATTACAACAAAGATTGTAACTAATACATAACGATGATGCAATTCGATATTGAGAAAACAGACTTGTCTCTGCAAGTATTTTCAGAACACTGTTACTGAAACGTAATCGCTAACACCGCACGTCCATTGATGTATTTAAAACAAACGATATTCGAGGCACTAACTTTCGCGATAAAGCGTATATGGCACCGACATGTTTATCCAGCGTACAGAACTGCCCCGTTGCTTCATCTTTGAAGTATATTGCGACGAAGAGATCTTCTTAGAAAGCAGTCCGCCTTTATGACACACTTTTTCGCACTTATCTCCCGATGTCCCGAGTGATCTATTCTCATCTCCTTTTTCCGTTTCGCAACGAAAGGTTTTTGACAAGTTCGCCCATGACAATCTGTTATTAATCACGAATGTTTCTCATCACGGAACCGACAGCAAATTTAAATACATATATTTTTCGCGTGATTCGTTATCGAGTATCTATTTAAAAAATGTAGATATATATATATAAATATAATCTAAATTATATTATAAAACCTAAATAAAAAAAATTATCTTGATTATAAGGACGTAAATAAGAAAAAGAATTTAATATCTAAAAATGTATAGTACGCAAAATACAACGCGGTTACAAGTAAAGACCGATGCTCGCGCCTAGAAACCTTGATCGCGTTGGTGAAATCGGAAAGATGAAAACGGTATGGCCGAAGAACAAATTTCCCAACAAAATGCCCGCGGTGGATTGTCCTCGAAGATCTACCTGATATCGCATTTGGATATTCGCCAATCGACTATTTTCGTTCCTGAAGAAAACGCGAGCCTTGTATAATTCTAATAAGAATAATGCTTGAGAGCGCGATCGAAGTTACGTATTTATAGCTGAATCTAAATGTGATCGGATAGTTTAAAAAAAAAAAAAAACCCCCGATTGTTTGGATAATTTTAGTCTGCTTTTACCCTTTTTTTAAATTTTATTTTTAAAATTCTAGCTGCATCAGAGTGAGAGTTGGTGCTAAGAAGCTCTAAACTTCTAAATACTTCAATAAATACTATTTTTAAGAATTATTATGTGATACGACATAATTATTGGCAAGTATTCATAAACCGTTCTTATTTCAGACCGCGTTAAATATTAGAATGTACGGTTCTTCCGTAACATTTTAAGATTTTACTTCAGATCTGATGTATAGGAACGGACTACAAATACTGGCCACTGACTACTGAAAATAATTTTGACATTCTTTTAAATTTGTTCTTTTAAGAAATATATTAAAAACTAGTAACAACGATCTCACTAAAACTAATATGCTAAGAGATCGTTCTAAGATTTCAAAGCTTGACTGATGGAAAATGGCCGAGATTATTTGAAATGCCCCCATGAAGTATTAATAAAAAATGACAAAAGTGACACATACGTAGGCCTCGAGAAAACTTTTCTGGGAGCAATTATGATATACCATCTCGTTCAACCTACTCATCCATTTATTCAACAAATATCCTGTTACTTTAAGAAAAACATTCTACCCTTGTTATTTTAAGAAAAGAAAAAACATTCCCTTTTCCTATTGGCTTCACCTTCTGGGAATCAACCTGTATAAAGGGCAGGAACTTATCTATTCTGAAATTTCAATCTTCCTTTGCTCCTGTATTCCTTTTTGCGATGAATAAAAGTGTCTTCCGTATAGATCGGCACGTTGCGCTTCCGCGCTTCCCATGATCGAAGTACGAAGTGCCCTGGATTAAACGGTGCTGCCGTCTCTCTCTTCCACCCTCGGCTCTTCAAATTCGAAGGTTAAACGCAAAAAAGCGACGACGACATCCACAACAGCAGCCGGGGCCACTGGCTTACAGCCAGAGTTCGGCTTTCGTCGTCTTGCCACCAGGTAGCGATGGCTACGGACTATTTAAGCGAATTTCGCGGTCGCTCGGCGCTTCGTTTTGTTCAGCAGCGCAGGCGTTGTCCCCTTTTGAATGTTTGTTTGTTCCGCAATCCTTTTGCCGTCGCGCAAACGACTCTCCTTCACGTCGTAGAGAGCCCAGTCGAGAACGGTGCGTCGACGTACGACAATGCGCACCGAGAGATAGTGGACCGGAAGAAAAGTAAAAAGGGAGAAAAACGAGAAAGAGAGAACAGTGTGACAGGTTTAACGGGGGTGGTTCACACCCCCGCCCCCTCCCTCCCGGCACTTCCAAGTGCACCAGTTGAAGGACCGAAGACAGAAGCTCTGGTAAGTCCCCGTTCTGTGCAACCATCGTGTGCAGTTTAGTGTTCTTCGTGTGACCGAGCGCAGTGATAAAGCCTCCGTTTCCAGAGTGGAGAACGCGGAAGAGGCACGCAAGTGTAGTGACAACTAAAAAGGATTATCCGTGAGGTATCGTACCATTGTCGTGAATATCCTTCGTGATTCGCCATCGGGATTTAATCGCGAGACTTAGGAATTCGTAAACGTGGCAGTGGTTAAAAAAAAAAAAAATGCTTTTCGTTTAACTCGATTTAATGTATCGGTAATTTTAGAAATAATTTACATTTTTAATTTTGACATGCACGCTTTCTAGTTTTTTTTTTCTTTTTTTTTACACAAAAATTGCTATTTTTGAAATAGTGACGAGATAGGACGCTGTATGTTATTTTACAGAAAATTTAAATGGATATTTCAGCGATACTACATTTAAAATGTGTGAAAATAATTAATGCAGTAGAAGAAACATATATTTTTAAATCTTAGTTATGAAAGCAGTATTATATTCTAAATAAATAAATAAATAGAAGAAATTCTTGCTGATATTACGTAATGAAAATTACATTGAAATGAGCTACGATTTTGTTTCATTGCATATGCGTTATTTCAATGCGTGGCAAATTAGGTACGCGATTGCATAATAAACGCTTGCGAAGTGAGAACCGCGGATTAAAAGCGTGTTATTTTGCGGAAAATAAAATATTTTAACGCTCACGCAGAAAGGTCGTGCATACATGAAAAGAGTTTAGTGTGCATCAAGAAAGTCACTAAAAGCACCGTAAAACCGCTTAACTCTCGCGATTACGCGTAAAACCCGACAAACTCTTTATCGACAAGCGGCACGTATTAGACGACCCATAATAACTAGAGCCAAGAATTCATTTTAGTTTTTGTAGGTCACCGCCACATCTGCGCGCTCGCGTAAAGCAATTTTCGCAGACCGAGAAATTATCTCGACCTCCCCCGACGTCGCGGTAATTTTGTGCAATCCTAAACTATAATTAAATGCCGTTATAAAACACCGAGCTACGAATAACGCGTTAAAAAAAAATTTTTTTAATGTTTAAACATGATACAACGTAAATAAAAATGCCAAAATATACTTCTACATAAAATTCTATATTCTTTGATAGTTATTAAAAAATAAACCGATGCGTTAATAAAAGACAGTACGCGTCTACGAGAAAATACTTGCGTTTGCCAAGCTTGGTTACTCGTTAATTAACTGCAATTTTAATATTTTGAGCTCAGCAAAATTAACGCCTAATGCTGAAACTTTAATGCATGACGCGGAGATTTATCAACTGCTTCTTTTTTTTTTCTTCCGTCTCTCGCATATTCTTGGTCCAAGTAATTTCCGGGCGCTTGTTATGCGCAACGCTATTTATAAAAATTTCAAAGGCATTCTGTTATCTTTGGCGACGTCCGTGGAAATACGTAATGGATGATTTCGTATCGTGGGGAATGCGTTAATGCGTGAATGCGTCGGGTATCGAAGCGTTGCGTCCGCGCGCTTGCATTGCCATATGGTACTACGTCACAATGGCATAACAGATATATCGACACTGCGGTCCAGCATCACAGGAAATGATCTGTCGAGCGGTGAACGGGTTAAGTCAATACTGCAGTTGGCATCTTAATAAAGCAATCCTTCTTCATAAATCATACTTTTTCACTTGAGGAACTACGAACTCATTTGGCTCATTTTGCAACGAGTTCGGAAATACGATGCATTAAATGCGCTCGTTATTTTAATTGAACTTTAACTGTCTTGTTTCATTTCCAGAAACAATTATGACTTGTTTCATTGCGCTATGATCACTTCAGCGAAGGAAATTCTTTATCGCAGCTAAGCACAGTCGCGTGCGTAAGATTTTTTTTTTTTTTCTTTTTTTTTACATCAGCGAAAGGGTATCGCTTTCCCTCGAGAGTAAACAATCCAACAGAATAGATTACTTCACTCGGCATACTTGTGTGAGGTATTCGTCGCATATAATATCGGCGACCTCTACTTGTTTGCCAACAAGCGCAGTACGTTTCTTATCCTTACGGCCTGTCCAACATGTTGCATCTCGTCTTCAAATAGATTCCACCAGTCCACTCACTCAAATCGTGATCACAGGTCTGCGTCTCCCAGCTGTGCTTTTCATGCTTTCCGTGCTTAAAATGGATCAAATCTTATGCTCGAGTTTTAGCAAAAGATATCGCCCCGTGCGTTACATAAAGAGACTCAAATGTTACTTGGCCGATTAAATCTCAGACAGTGGGACATTAATCTTTTTTTGCTCCCTCAGCGTTGAAAATAACGAAGCGCGAAAAGATGTTGGGTATTTAAATACGGCTCAGGAATTTATTTCGCATTTTTAAAAATCAATACTTTTCACTCGGCGATATTATTTGCGCGTTTAAAATGCAGATCTGAATTTCTACGAAGGTATCTTGCGTTTATCGTTGATCCGAATAATTTCCATCATATTTTTGTGATTCAGAATTTATTTGCGCCACGACATTTTTTATTAAATCTCAAACATCCGATATGCGAAGAAGCAAATGCATCCTCCGTGATTGATGCGATTAAATGAAAGCAATATGAATCATATGATGCTATTCGATTTCATTCAATCTCGTCAGGGAACATAAAAATTTACTGTCATTGAACGCGCGATTTATGAGATAGAAAGAAATCAAGCCTGAAAAAAAGGAATTTATAACTACTTTTTGGTACCGATTATAACTTTACGACGTTTCTGATGAACAAATATATTCGACCCTCTCGCCTGCACCTAATGGCTAATCACATTCATCGTTCGAGGTATCATATAGAATTATAGTTGAGGCCAAATTTTTTTTTTTTTTTCTCTCAGTGCATAAGTCCTTGGCAGGACGCGCGGGGTGGCGGTGCGTGTCAAAGGTGGGGGAGAGGGAGAGACGATGCCGGAGATCGGGAGAGCGGCGGCTCCCTGAGCTGATCTCTGCCAAAATAATTAGGAAGCCGTCGTCGAAGACGTGCTAAAAACGTTCGCTCGGGCGCGCGCGATTTGGCCGGCTAGTCGCGTCCCGGGCGCTCGAGCGAGCTGGTCGTCCGGACAGTGTCCTCGGCAGAAAGCAGTCCGCAGCTGAGTGCCGTGGTGCCGCAATACCGCGACCGGTCCCGTGTCGTATCGCGCGGCGGTTATCTACCCTTCGGCCCTTCGAGGCCGGGCTCTGAGCGCTTGACGAATAAGTTCGAGAAGGGATAGCCAGCGACGAGAGGGTTAGTTTTACTACCCGCGATTTCTCAATCCACCACCGCGGGGGTCTTAGCCCTGCGGCCGTAAAAAAGGAACCGAGGCCTTTTTGCATCCCTCACGTTTGTTGCGATACTAATAATGTAACCGATACCGCGGTGACTAATGAGTAATTTTGGCGAGAACACACTGACTGGTTGCGCTGCAAATTTCGTCGATCAGAAAATTTAGGAAGTTTCACAAAGAAAAAAAAAAAAAAAAAAAAAAAAAAGATGTGAAGTATGTTATGATCCTTGCGATTCACGCAAATCTGTCGCAATTTCGCGATTTGATGGGGCCACTTGGCAAATGCTTGAAACCTCAAATCCATACCGAAGTTCGTCGAAACGTTCGATTAGAATTCGTGCTCTTAATTAAATCGCTGTTTTGAAAAATTCATCAAGGGCCTTCCGTTCACGATGGAAAATGAACGCCGAGAGGAATCGCCGAGGGGTTTTCGCGGCGTCGGTTAAGAGGTCGATCGTTCCCTCATCTCGATTACGTTGCGGATCCGCGCACTGGTCTTGGGATGTGAACGAGTACGCGGGATATCCCGTGGGAGGCGTGTGACGTGTGTAATTAACAGCTTGTCAGCGTTTTAGCGGGACTGTTTCGCCCTGACCACGATTTCAAGCTATCACCGCGAGACGTTGATGTGCGATGATTACACGGAGCGTACCGCGGAAATTGGACGCGTGCTTAATTAATTACTTGTCGGCACTTCGGTGGGCTCGTTTCCCAAACCTGCCTATTTTGAACGTACGAAACGGCGTAAGTGATCAGCCGTACATATCGAACACCTATATGAGATCTCGTGGCAATCATACCGAGTATTGTACATTAACAAAGTAATTAGTTTTAATTTAGAGCACAATGTTAATTTTTTATATTTCAACAAATCGATAATTACGTTAAATTAAAAATTTAACGTATGTAACATATTAAAATTAACGTATGTAACATATTAAAATTTTTTTATATGTTTTCTTACATATCGATGGTATTGTCGTTTAATTGATACGACAGTAGAAAAAAAAAAGCAGCGTGCGACTCATGGATAATTATCCGCTCGTTAACAGTTGCACCTCATTCGACGCAAACTTGTACGGGAAAATTAACGTTCGATAATTGCAGGAGATTGTGGAAAATAACTTGCGTAACGTTAAACCTTCTGCATTCGAAGACCGACCGAGCTGTCGCGAGCAGGCGACGCTCGTCGCGTTGAATTTCTATTCATGCGAAATTATCAATCCCCCCGATTAATCTTACAAATTATTCGCGCTCGGAAACAAAAACCCCGAGAGGGTGTGAAGTATATCTAAACAATGTCTGAAATATCCGGCGGCTTTTAGACGCATTTCAGACGTGTCTTGGAGCACCGCCAGCGAGAATCTTCGCACGCTCCTCGTTCCGGCCGTGCCCCGGCCTCGAATTCGCGAAGTTAATAAGGAAAGTTAATAAAATTTGTTACAATAAAACGTCCAACGATTACGGAACGAAATCGGCCGCGAAAAGTGCCAGCGAGCTCGTTTAAGCCACGTCTCAAGATCCGCGTAGACGTCTCGCGAAAGATTGCGAATGATCGCGGAATTTCGGGACCGCGAAAACGACCCTGGAAATAAAAGCTCGCCGACGAAACCCGTCCGGATGGATTTCTGAGATTTGCGCGCGACACGACGATCGTAATCCCCGATCTTTCTCTCGGCAAGGTTAAGCTGCATCTTTGAACTTGACTCGAATTTACGGGTCGCGTTCCACGAGTGGAAGGAGCCTGGAATTCAATTGATAAAGAACGTGACTTGGCGGAGAGCTCGTCCCTTTCCCCATCGTCTCGCGCTTCGGACGCGATTCATCGTACGCTTATGCCGCGTGAACAGCGATCAATTAGTCGCGTTCTGGTGTGTAAAAATGCGAGCCGTTTGTTTGGACGAAGTTTTGACATTTCATTTTCCAGCGGAGCGAGATAGACTCAAACATCGTCTCGTCTCGCTGGCCCGAGTACCAGCTGGATCGCGTCGCGCCTTGCGGCACGCGTGCGTAAGACATTCGAAATAGATAAAAAGAAAGAGAAACTGGCAGAAAGAAAAGAAAAAAAAAATGTATTTTCGGAGGCCTTACCTTCGTTATCCCGGGCGACGATCGTACGTGGCACGTGGCGTTCGAGGTGACGGCGATCCTCCGGCGGGGAGAGAGATTCCCGTGAGGTTCGGCGCGGCTTGCTTGAGGATTTCGTCGCGGCGGGACGATCGCCGGTCAACAGTCGTTGCGGTCGCAGCCGACGTCGTGGTTACGTAAGGGGAAACACGCGGTAGTCGGGCCCGACGCCGGACGGGCGTCTTAAAATACGCGCCAAGGAAATAGCCTAGCAGAAGCCCGAAAATAGCCGCGACCGCGTCACGCGGCGCGCTTGGCCAATCGTTTTCTTCCACATGCTCGATCGTCTCCGCGAGACGCGCGGCGACGCGTAACGCCGCGCGGGAAACGCGACTCGTGCGCGCACGCACCGCGCTTACCTAGAGGTGGAGGGTCGAAACGCGGACCCGGAAACGACCCCGTGGGAGCGTCGCGACGTCGATTAATCCCCCCGAACGATCGACCGCCTCGGATACGCGCGGGAACGTAAATCCGTCTTCGCCGCGGGACTCGCAACGACGGCGATGGTGGCGGCGGTGGCGACGGTGGCGTCGGCGGTGCCGACGGGCGTTACCGTTAGATGGCACTGACGCTCGCGCGATGATTCGCCCGATTCGCCGTGTCAGTCTCGCGGAAGCGGAGGTCAGGTTGGCAAGTCGTTCGCGCTGGTCACGTCGTCCGGGGAAAATGACGTGCGTCTCGTGCATCCGCGCCTCGTGATAGCTCGCGCCGCGCAGCGATATACAGCCAGCAGCGAACGCGACATCAGCAGCAGCAACGGGAGCACCGCAACGCTTGGCTTCGGCACGTTTCTCCTTTTTCTCCAGTCGTCGCGTGTGTGTGCGCGCGGCCCGCCCGCGCGCTCACGAAAGAAAGATAGAGAGAGAGAGAGAGAAGGACGGAACAACGAGTCGCACGTTACTACGAGAGTGAAACGTGAAGTTGATCGGAAGTCGCTCGCGAGAAGCACGCGCGCCACCGCTACCCGCCGCCGCCGCCGTCTCGCCGCGCGCCTAACCTAAATATTCGGCGGCCGTAACATAATTTTTTCTCTCTCTCTCTTTTCTCCCTGCTTCGCTCCCCTCGTTGCGTTTCCTCTCTCTCTCTCTCTCTCCGTCTCTTTCTCGTCCCCTCTCTGGCGCTTGTTTCTTTCTCTCTCTCTCTCTCTCTCTCTCTCTCGCTCCATCTTCCTCGCTTCGTTGACACGTCGTCATCGACGGGCGAGTCGTGCCCGCCGCGCGTCAACGCAATCCTCCGCGAGGATACCGCAGCGGGTGCCGCGAGTGCATGTCGCGCGGACACGTCGCGCACGGTACAGCAAACCGAAATCACAGTGGTGTGCGCGCCGCGCTTCTTCCGCTGTCCTCGTTTTCGTTGCCGTCACCGTCGGCTCGCCGTCGCCGTCGCCGTCGTCACGCGGACACCCGCCGTCGTATTTCGTAATTCCGCACGCGGGCGGAACACCGTGGGACGATTCCCTGCGCCTCGACGACATCTCGGTAGTTGAAGTTTATTTTATTTCTCTATTTTTTCTCTTTTTTCTGTTTCTCTCTCTCTCTATCTCTCTCGCTCCGTCCATCTTTATCTCTCTCTGTTTCTCTCTCTTTCTCGGTTCTTCCACCGCGTCCGTTTTCGTAACACTTACGTGGTACGCGCGGATAAACTTACGTGGCGAACTTTCAGTGGATTTCCCGATCGCAGTTTTAAGTCCTTCGTCGCTTTTTGTCAGGATACGTTACGTGGCGTCAATGCCCCCTTCTTCCTACCGCGATCCTCCAGAACGGGAGCATAACGTGGCTTCGGGAGTACGTTCTAGAAAGAGGTGCATCTCGAGGAGTTAATTTTCTAGCATTCAGATCTTTCTTTTACGTAAAGAGACATGCAATCCCGTCTCGTTTTGTGTGCGTGTGTGTTAAATGTAATTCATCCGAGCTAGTACATACATTGTTTTATTAGGATCGTTTACACAAGTGCGCGAAAAAGTTATTTAAACCCATCTGGGAAAGGAGGCTGGAAAGTTTTTCGTTTGTGAAACACTACGCTTCGGGAGGTTTATAAATACTTGTAATTATCCGTGCAATTAAAAGCACGAGGTTTTTGTGATTCGTACATTAGTCCACTTTTTATGTTGTATGTAAAATTAATTTGAACCTTGAATACAGTCAAGCTCTTTGCCTTTGCGTATGTAAAGCCGCCGTATTTCGTTTCTAACATGTAACACGGCAATTATATATGTAAATGATTCCTAAGAGATGAAACTTAACGCGAATATCGTGATAAATAATTTATAGATTAAACTAAAATTTTTTTTAATATATAATACTTATATATATATATTTTTTTTTTATCTCATGAGTCAGCGTTTTGCTAACAGAAGACAATCATGAATGCTTGAAACATTTGGCAGTCTTCAATACGCCATGAACGGAGTGCAGTATTAGAAGTTTCTTTGACAGCGTTCGTTAGTGTAATCAGAATTTTCCAACCATTTTCATTCGGATTGATTGCGACCGATGAAAGCTTACTCGCATTTATTTATATTATTATTATCATTATTTTATTTATATCGAAAGAATTATCTGGCCGTAATATCCTATTCCCATTACTCTGCGCGCTACTTTCATTACGGTTTAACGTTTGTCAATAAATGCTCTGTGCTCAACATTTGTACGTACACGTGTGTAACAAATGATATCGTTTATTTTTCAGAATTTGTTAGTGTGAATGAACATACACGGTCACTGAGAGGATAACACTGGTGAAGCATCTACGAAGCAGTAACCATGGAGGACGGCCATTCTAAAACTGTGGAAGAAGTGATAAATTACTTCAACGTCGATCCCGACCGCGGATTAAGTCCCGATCAAGTGAAGAGAAACCAGGAGAAGTATGGTCTCAACGGTAAGTTGAATTTACATTTGTTTCCACCATATTAAGTGTACGAATTGATATTCGTTCGGTCGCGTCAACTGGGCAAGCTGCATTAAAGAAAAAAAAAAACCACATTCTTTTGATACTGTATAAATTAACATCGCCGATAAAATATTCATGAACCGTTCAAGCACCTTTAAATTGAATTAATAAAGCCGGTTGACAAACTTAAATTAAATAGTGAAGGGAAACCGTGCGCTTTTGCTTGATTCGGCTCGCGATAAGAATCCGCATATTTTACGTGCAATAATCGCACGTCGGGACCGTGTGCAAAAACGGCGTTTTTTTTTAATAATCGTCGCCGAGCTGCTCCTTTCGTGCTTTCTTATCTGGCGCAAGCTGTATTCCTTTGGCGTTTAATTACTCTTGAGATTAAATTTTAAATCAACTTACCGCGAAGCTAAGTGCGCTTAAAGCTTCCACAAACGTAAAGCTTTTACTGCCAATTAGCGACGCGGCTCCTCGATTCGCGTTATAATCAAGACGGGAGAGAAATCGTCTTTCGGATTCTCTGTGGACGCGAGGGGAAGGGCGTGTGCCGCGATAGTTGCGGGGTCTGCTCTGTAGACCATTTGCGCATTATTACGCGTAGCACGCGCAGCGCGGAAACGGTATCGTGACGGTCGCGGAAATAATGCGCGTTTATTCGTCGCTCGCAAGGAGCGGCTGGATAAAAGTGCCCTTATCAGTTCGATACGTCGTCGTGTGTGCCACGCGTGTTACTTGTCCTCCCTCCACGAATTGCATCAGGGACTACCACCGCTAGCTATCATCGTCTCCTCGTGTACACGTGTTAGGCGCCGTGGTTTTCTCTGAATGATGATTACGCATGTGTCGTTGATTCCGACCATATGATGGTTTTATTTTATTTTTTTCTTTTTCCATCGTTTTGCCGTTTTAAACGTTTAGAACGTTTCACTTGGACTGCAAATCGTGTAGGATGTTTCTACATGCGCATCTGGTGTAAAAGAAGTCGAAAAATTGATACGCGTTCTAGAAATAACTTCCGATATATGTATTTTAGATAGTAATTTATCAACTGTCTTTTTGAAGTCGCGTGCTTACCGGGAAAGTTATCCGTACGTCGCGAGATAAAGTTTTTATTGGCGAAAGTAGCATAATTATTTGTATTTCGATTTAGTTTCCACGGTGACACTTTGTTTCACAAGAGATTGCTCCTGACGCGTGTATCTGCTGACGGTCCGTAATAATGCGATCGGGAACGTTTAAATCATCGACATTCCAATTTCCGCCGTCGGCAAATCGCTCGATTGAATCGCTTGTTGCGGTATTTCGGGAAACGCAAATTATGTTGACGTCGAAGATTCGATATCGCGCTTGAGAAATCATTCTTTGTGATGCCATCGGAATCTTAATCCTTCCCGATAATAAACGATTAATTAACACGTCAATGAGCTGCGACAAGTATACTGTGATAAGAGAATTATTATTTTAAGACACGTAGAAGTTCATAATTTTTTAGACCCAAAAATTAAAAAAAACTTAGTTTAATAAAAAAAAAGTATTTAGACTAATAGGATTTATTGATGAAAAATTATACATTAATAGAAATAAAACAAAATTACATAAAAAGAAAAAAACGTCGCGCTTTTAGGATCTTAATCTTGACTCTTTTATAAATTTCGTCTCCACGCGAACAAGAAAAAAAAAAAATATGACACAGAATGGAGTGACGGCTACTCCACGTGTTACCGGGGGATGTTTATTATTAGTTCTAATGTAGTTTGTGATGTGTTGATTGTATCCGTCGTCTTGGAGAAGTGCATAATCACGCGCGCGTGATGCATAGGCCACCCGGGGATTTTCGGGCTATTCGCGCAGTGTATATCACGTAAACATTACGCGTGGATTACATAGGAGCTACAAAATAGGCGAGTGCGCGGCGAAGTATCGTCTTTCGTTTACGAAAATAAAATATGAGCACGACAAGTCCACCGGCGGTGTCGAATCTTCTACTCTGGACGTTATCTGGCGTGTTCCGCCGCTATTTTGACGCGTTGAAATGCTCCGAATCTACAACCGTGATACAATTGTTTTAAATAATACGTGGTCTTATTGCTGTATAGCGTTTTCTTCTCCGCATCTGGAAAACGCAATTGCATTAATTTATTTTTTTTTTAATTTAGATATCGCGAGACGACTTAAAATTTTATTGAACCTTACCTAATATTGAAAGACGCTTAATGAGATTTTGACTTTTTGCATTCTTGTGGTTTATGGAGAATTTCTCGGTAATATAATTTTTTTTTAATGAGACATATATTTAAAAAATATTAAAATCCAGGAAAAAGTCCAGTAGTTCCATTGACGTGTTTCGAGATATATTTATCATGCAGAACGGACTATAATTACAGCTACGATTGCTGTTTTATTCTCGCGGTGATGCGGGACCCGTAGAGATACTGCTCAATAATCGATGACGATTATTTGCCAACTTGCTGGCAAACTCGTTTTTATGCGTAGTAATGCGATAATATATGCCCGCCAGTGTGTTTGTTAAAAATATTCCGCGATAAAATATACGTACGTATTTTTCTTAACACAATCGAATAATATCTAATGTCATAATAAAATTTATAAGTGCCGTCTTATTCGAGCCCGATAAAAGGCTAAAAACTTTATAAGCGTCATTGATCTTTTAAATTGCGATCGCATAATCAGTGCCGGGTGTTTCGCATTTGTTATGCGTGGAAAGTCAAGCGGCAAGGTAACGTCGTTATCCCGCGGTTAAACGGTCTTAAGTTTAATCTCGAAAATTAGCTGACCGAGGCGGAAGCCAGCAGACGCACGTAACACTAGGTTCAAATCGATCCGCGTAATATGATCGTGCCACCGTTGCGAGTTTGATGGATAGCGTAACTCGATTGCACGTGGCCGAGCGTTGCGTTTGGCAGACTACATGCAGCCTGATGACCGACGTTAATTGCAAGGAGAAAAAAAGTTTTCTATCTTATTCAGAATAAACTCGATCCATAGGCATAACTCGATTTCCCCTGATTGGACAGATTTTGAGGCGGTTTATTCGCGGATGAAACGCAACTCGAAAAATTGGAGCGCGAGAAACGAAGCTCTTTCCCGGCGAAAGATTTTGTTACAATTGGCTTATTACATTTCGAGGAAGGTAGCTTAACTCTTGCGTTAATTTAAATTGAAATGAAGGAAACGTTAATGAAAGATTCAACGAACGAGCGAAGAATAAAATTGGGGGAGCAATTAAACTTTTCGTAAGCGAGAAGATAACTTTTGGTTATAGTATCGAAAATCGAAATATTGAACTTTGATTAATTTTTTTACGCAGCTTTAAAGTTGAAAATTGAGAAGTTTAATTAATCAAGGACGTGAGTTTCGTTGTAATTGGTTTTTATTCTTTTCATGGATGTATCGCTCGTTTCCTCGTTTTGTTTTTTTTTTATTTTTTTAGTTGTGGAAAATTTTATTTTCAGAAACGCCCCTATCAGTAAGTGCGAATCAGATTAGAGCTGATTAATTCATTAAACTGATAGGACGGGCTCGAGATTCTCATTGTTGAATATTTTCTTATTTGCGTATTAAAATGACGTGGTTATCGGCTTGTCGTAAATCAGCCTTGATGTAATTTGTCGCGGGGAGGATCAGGTCTGAAGTCGCTCTAATTGGTTCGGAAAGTTATAGTTATCTATGTAAGTACTACGCGGCGATTAACGTCCGATGATCATCTTCGGAGATTCGCATCGATGACGTCAATTCGTATCGAATTGCGACTTGTAATTTCGTGGGAAGAGCGCGAATCGCGCGCGGACGTCAGTTGGTATTCGGCGAACGTTATCTCATTCAAACGTACGTGTATCGCGATCGTCCGTGTTTGCACTCGTTTAAAGGTAAACAAATTGTAGCTAGTTACACAGAGCGATCCCGCTAACTCGCCTTTATCAAGACGCGGCCGAGAAGAATTTCTCGGCGAGTAATCGCGCCGTAGCCCGCTCTCGCTACCGCGATAAAATGTCGTCGCCTACATAAATTTGCATCGCATCAGCACGGTGCTCGGAAAGAAGCTCCTTGGCTTCCCGTGACCAAGAAGTTTGCCGCTACGCAATCGTCTGCAACGCGCAATAAATACCAAGGGTAAACTCGCGGGGAGAAAAAAAAAAAAGAATTTCCGTTTAAGATTAATTCGCGGTAATGCTCGCGTATTAAAAAATTGCATTTTTGCGTGCGAATACTGTATATTCTTGTGTATTTAACGTGAACTTTTTACCGCGTAGCCTTCAACCGTCGGTTCTTAATCTTCTGTTATCGATTTTCTTTTATTAATATACCTTTTTTTATATATAAAAATAAAAATATATTGTGATTATTTTACGTATTTGTTTCAAGTATTAAGCACGAAATAAAAATGAGTGATCTATGTAGAATAATGTAAACTGGAATTGTTTTGGTGACACCAGATAAATTTTGATAATGATACCGTTATCACGAATTAATGGACTTTAATAAGTTAGTTGTGCAATAAAAAAAAAAAATGTAATCGCTTTACCGGGCCTGTGAGCGCGAATTAATTTATCGTCGTGTTCTCAGCAATTACGATTGATAATTCTTCCAATTTTTTTTTTTTTTTTTACTTTGTGCACGAATATTTGATTCACATTCACATTTAACTCAAATTTCGCGAGATACACACACCAGCTCGGGCATCCAGAGTTCGTTCGCAGCGTGCGTGTTCTTATCTTTTTAGGTCAAGGATTAGTTGATTCAACAGTTCGTAATTGAGGAAAAGTTCATTATACGTATATCTTCGTCCTACGTATATAAAAAAAGCTTTGTTACTTTTTAATCCTCTTCAAGGTTTTATCAAAAGATTCTGAGAGAAAAAAAAAAGGAAAAAGAAAAAAGAAACGATTCGTTGATATAATCGCAGTCAAAGTAGAAAATATAATACACAACACAGTGTAATGAAAACACGGGTAGAAATAGACCGATTAATAATTTCGTCGAGTTAAACTTTTGTAGTAAGCAATTCCATTTTAGCACCGTAATAAGTTTATACGAAAGAAAGTGGTGAGAGCGACGCTTTGTGACTGGGCTTGAAAAGCTCTCGGCGTATGAGAGCCGTATTCCATTTCGCCTTAATCCGTTTTGCGGGAAAAGCGCGTCCAACACGTGCGCGCTTTTTGCACGGCAATAATTGCATTCCTTAATACCACCGAGTTCTTCGGGTTTCCATCCGGTGCGCCGTGGCTTCGCGTGAGTCCCGCGCGCGTACGGGCACGTCTGACGTGGACAACTTTCAACGCGAACAACCACGTCAGAGCAAACGTCGTTGGCCGATTCATTATTAATGCGACTGACTGCGAAGACTTTTTCACCGACGCCTTCCGTCGCCACGCGATCACGCAATCGCGCACGAAGGCCGAGGTACCTCGCGAGGAGGTAACAACGACGTGAGACGGGCTTTAAATCTTTACATACGCGCTCTTTAATCCGGGATTTTTTTTTCTTCTTTTCTTTCGTCAATTACTCGATATATGCGTATAATTGAGTTACGTTATTTAGAAGACAGAATTGTTTCTTATTTTTTTCTTGATTCTATTTTAAGAGAGCCGCATGAGATTGAATTTTTTCACGCTAGTCCAATGAGCTTTTTCTTTATTTTATTATTTTAATTCGCATTTTTATTAATCGTACAAAAGTATCTTAAAATGAAAAGCGATGAAGCTGCATAATTTAACGTAAGATACAATGATATATAAATTGCATAATGATTCGCGTCGCGTTTCGCTCAGCCTTCATAAATAGCCGCGACAAGCTGGCGGCTGCAAAAATCGCTTGGCGCTTAATAAATCGTTTAATAAATCGTACATGTGTGGTGAAATTGCATTAGGAATTGACGCGGCTGAGTGAGGTTAATTCATTTTAAGGTCGCTCTTTAAAGTCGCGGCGTGCCGTGATATTTAGCTCCGCCTGGGCGCGTTGTACCCACATCGATATCACTTCACGCGATTATCCATTTAATTAATTTATTTTCGATCGACCTTCGTCTCGTTATACTTTAACGTCACATCCATTATCGTTTCTATGCGTTTATACTTTCTTCGTTGCATCATTCCTTCGCTATTGCGATTTCTCGCGTCGCGTGAAACGTGCTTGACTTATGACTTTTAACCGTAAAACAATCGTGACAAATAATTCGAAAACCACATATATATATTTCTTTATTATTTCGACAATTATATATAATTTAATTATGCGATATGACGTTGATTAACTTTTAAACATTGAGAAAGTAGAGCGTCAACGTTGCGGAGAACACGGGCCTTTTAATACATTATTACATTTATTAATATAATAAATTTTGCGAATAAATTTTATCATAAAGAAATTCGTGTATAATAACAAATTTTGATTAAGTCGCACGTGTTATTTTTTTAAATTTTTGATTTGTAATTGTTTCATTATATTCTCATATAATCCACGGATGGAATTCCCGCGAGATTTAAAGTCGAGTTTCTCATCAGCATACTTTTATTATTTATTTTTTACTCCGAGTTTGGATGAGCGTGCTAAGAAGAAAACTGAGAGTCGATGCGCAAGGTGCGAAAAAGATAACATACAAGGCTAAGCGTATACGCATCCCAAGCTAACGAGGCTTCGATGAAAACTTCCAGCGGAAACTCGCAAACCAGTAAGGTTTACTTTGGTAGAACGTTATTGCCAAGTAGTCCAGCTAATCGATACTGCAAAACTTCCACTCTTCTATCCCTTAATAGGAAAAATACGATCGCGGATGGTGAATCCCATTGCCGTGAAAATGCAAACTCGAGCATCGAATCTATAGACAAGAGTCGATAAATAATCCTACAATTTTTTAATCGGATAAAAAAATTAAAAAAAAAAAAACCCAAAAACAATTTTGTAATTTGTTTGATAAGGCTTTTCATGTCGTTCAAATAGATAATATATTAATTTTAATTCGCGACGCGTTGATTTCGAAGTATTGCGTTATCTTTTAAATTTTAGCTTCTGCCATGTAGCAAAATGCTGCGCCATAAAACATAAGAATTTGATTTTTTATTTTTTATTTTTAATGCTCACAATAACGTAGATAGTTTTCCCGGGCAAGTTACGTAAATTAAAAAAAAAAATAAAATAAAATAAAACATGCACGTATTTGTAATGCGAGCCTAATAATTTATTAAGGATATCCTTAAGCGTGAAGCAATCAAGAATTTTCCGCGCAATACAAGTGGCTGAGTCAAGTATGCTCGAACAATGACGTTTTATCTTCTCTGCGTTTAAGTGTCGCTGTATGACATACAAATATGCACTCGATATGCGCGTGTATTAACACTGCTCGTGCACGTAATGCAGTTTTATCTATCGCGAATGCAGTCGCAGATTAGTTTCACGGATGACCTTAGGCGAAGAAATTATATCGTTCACATCTCTATTTCGCGCGTACAACAAAATTTATCTTCCATCTCCATTATTCTTGACGCGAAGTTGTCACGTACATGATAAATGAAGCCGATGGGGAAAAGAAAGAAAATTACACGTTCTTACGATACTATTTATTTATACATATGCATATGCTATTAAGCCGGAAAGTACATAGGCTAATTATTTTACTTGTTTTCCATTTGCATCTTATCGTGCATTCTCACTTCTTTCATACATACATATATTTTTAGATTAATTTATTACACTTAAAAGAAAAAGATATGAAGCGCGGTTGTTCCACTAATTGATCAAACTCCGTTGTATTAAACGCCTCAGTATACGCTAAATTTATCTACGATTGTTTCTAATATTCTTTTTTCGTGGCGTCTTTATGTACACAAAATTTACTTTTCGCGGTGACGTTTTCGGTGATTTTCAACGCGATATTTGACAGTCCGGCTTATACAATCCGACGTGTTTTCTCTAAATCTCCCGGGTCGCGTTGTTCGACGGGAGGTTTCTGCGAAAGCCGGGTGAGCTCCGGAACTTATTTGCTGCTTCGTTATACACGAATCGTCCCGGCGTAAGTTCGTCGGCTAAAGTTAGCACGTGCCGATGTGCGGGGCGGGCGACGGAGGTGATGCCGTTCAATGCACGACCGGCGGATTTGTTTGTCGCGCGTTTCTATCGGCTTTGTGCGGCCGTTCACTGTCGCGTAATAATCCGCACCCCTGACGCTCTCGCACGGCACGGGGAGAGAGCTCTCGGTTGCTTTTTCTGCACCTATTCCTCGATCGTGCCCCGATCGCGCTGCATTTGCTTCCGTCCAGCAGGTACGCCTTCCCGTGGCTGACTCCGGTTGATCGTAGTGTGCGTAAAATGCGATCGATGCCTCTCGCCGGGGGAGAGAATCGTGTGTCCCCCAGGTGTTCTCGGTGTATCTTCAACGGTTGTTCCGCAACAGTATTGATTTGCGTTAGTTTCGCCATCCTTGATCTCAGAAGCGAGCGAATACATCTGATACACGAGCATTTTGCTGTTTTCTCATCGATTATCATCTCGTGATATTTTTTTTTTTTTATATATGTTAAATTGCGACTCAGGTAGCATGTTACTCTTTCTCTTCCTCTGCGACACGGAAAAAGATTGTTGTCGAACATTCATTATTAGAATACTTTTCGTAAAGAACGATATCTGTAAGGCTGTTGATTTTTTTTTCTTCTACGTGCCGAGGATATCGACGCTTTTTTTTTTTTCCATTGCGGCATCAATCCCGGATATCAATACTGCATTTCGACACCCGGG
Source organism: Cardiocondyla obscurior (assembly GCF_019399895.1). Taxonomy (NCBI): domain Eukaryota; kingdom Metazoa; phylum Arthropoda; class Insecta; order Hymenoptera; family Formicidae; genus Cardiocondyla; species Cardiocondyla obscurior. The sequence goes on from NC_091881.1 coordinate 1,609,473, forward strand.
TTACCGGGTACAATGCGCCGCGCGCGAATTAGCGGATTTCGCGACGGTGGAAATCGATGTGAAATTGAAGCTATTATTCGCGCGACAAACGCTTTCACGGCCCGGCTTTATGCGACTCGGAGAATTACACGCGGCTTTTCAGAATCCGCCGCTGATGTGCATTTCACGGGAGGCGACGTGTTCCTCTGTTGAGCACGTCAATCTCGGGACGGCCATTCAGGGAAAATCTATGCGGATCCAGTATACGAATCAATGAGTCCTACGTGCCTATGTGTTTTTCCTTGCGTGTCACTTCGCGCGTATCGCGAGCATGCAGGCCGGACGGACAATTCCCTTTTCCACGTTGCGAACGATTGTATTTCCAGCCGCGTCCGTCCTCCATCCTCTTCCATTATTTCTAAGTAAACGGTGCCACGCAGTGAAGCCTCCTGATCCGCGAGACTAATTTATGCGAGACTGCCACGCGAAATATTTAAACTTCGAAGCGTTGCAGAAATGCGTGTAATGGAATCTCTATTTTAAGAAAAGATCTGAACGAGACATTTGAAATTGATAGGAAATACGGTAAATCTGGAACACGCGCGTGTAAGACTGGCAACGCAAGTCGATCGCGTTCCTCCCTGGCTAGATGTCTTACGAGAAAATCCGTCTTTCCGAGACGCGTAAATATTTATGAAACGTTGCTATTAGAACGTACAAAGATCTCGCTATCGCCCACTACGTCCAATTTTGAAACGTTAATGAACGCTCGGAAGAGTAATCGACCTCGTGCATTAAACTTAGAGGTTCCTCTCGTACGATAAAAATATCTGACCCCTTGGCCCCGCGTTTTAACGAATTTATTTCAATATTATATCATCCTAATTCAAGCAATCGTAATATCGTCGGCTTTTGCTCGTAGTTTTTCAGGCGTATTAAATTTTTTTTTGTCGTCGATTATTTTCGAGGACATCTTTATGTTAATTTCTAATTTTGCAATTAGTAATAGCTACCGATAATAATAATTTATTGGGTCTATTGAGTGACAGGCAGTTTTAGACAAGCCGATAGCGCGCGCATAATTATACATAAGATTCGATAATACCGAATAAATTTCTGTGAAACTTGGATCTATCGTGCATTGTAGCGCGAGAACTTGCACTATAAATCTTCCCGACATTCAAAAACTGTCATCTGCACGTTCAACTCAGCCACTAGCTACGCCCATTCCGCACGCCAAATTCGTTTTCGCGGTTTCCTTCAATTTGTTCGCGTCAAATTATGGGATCCGGAAGCTCCTAGTATTTCTCCTGGCCGTAATTTAAACTGGGACACCTTAAAGTAGATCCTTCGAGGGACTTAAACACCTGGAAGTGGAATACAATTTTCGTGCACTTGCGAGCCGTTTAATTATTAAACTAATTATTAGATGTAGAATGCATTTTTTTTTATTTCTATTAATAAAAAATTTTTACAATTTTTGCTTAATACCAAAACGATTTAAGTCTTTAGTGATTTTATTGTATGACAAGCAAATTTTAATGACGAGTTCTAATACTGTCTTTCTTTTTATGTTGCAGAATTGCCAGCTGAGGAGGGTAAGTACTGATAACTTTCGTCTGTTGATGTCGTACGGCGTAGAAAACGGGTTGGCGATAGATTGGCATACAAATTACTTTCAACGTAGTCAAACGAGTTTGTAAATTGGAAACTTGTCTTTTTTTGTTTTTTCTTTCTTTTTTTTTTTCCCCGCTCTTTTACAATCCGCCTTTATATCAAACTGTGACTTGACTGTGTTGTTTCGAGTCAGACGTTAATTTACAAATTATAAATTGCCGAAATTTTTTATAGTTTCGCAATAAATTAACAAACATCAAAACAGGCAAGTTTTACGTAAAGAAGATTTTCGCCACGTGCTGTTCCTTGTCGAAGTAGGCCAACACGCTTGTTCCGGGAATTTCGTAAGCTTCGAGAATTAACGTCGCACGCGCTACGTTGCATGCACTCGCAAATGTCATATCGATTTAATTGGCCGCTCGTAGGAGACAAAGCCACGAAAATCGTCCTTGCCATCTCGCAACGTCGGGGTTCAAGAAGCTTATAATGCTAATTAATCAAAATAGAAAAACGAGAAAGACAAATGTTCACGAAATGAGTATATACTTTTGCGCAAAAAATATAAAAAGAATTATGATAATCACAATACATATAAAATATTAAAAGAAATGTTTAATCAATATTTCTTTTTACGTTCGAGCTCTTCGAATATATGCAATGTCAAGTTTCGATCTTTCGGGCGGAGTTTTTCCATTATTCCTCAATCGTTCTCCGGCAAATCTTTTTCTGACTACATATTATTCTTTCATAACTAAAAGTTAACAAATCTAATGTGACGATATTAAACTGATTCTTTTTTTTTTCTTTTTTTTTTAAATGTACTTGTCTCAAAATTGACTTTTATCTACTGAAAGGCGTAGAGATATCAGCTGAAATAAAAAGTACTCGGTAAAGCGGTTTTGGATGTAAAATAGAGCAATGATAAAAGGAAATATATAGAGCACGGGACTCCAGAGAAGCTTGTGAGAGGTACCCGGTGCCACTTGCCCCATTTTCCATGTCGAAAGACGTAGCGCACGTCACCTTCGACTCGGCCGTAATTGCATCGGCATTGCACTCGACCCGTGCGGAGGTTCGCGCTATCTTTCCGCCGGCCTTCGGCAACGGATTGCCGCGGTTCTCGGCTCGTTCTACTAATCGTGTGAGGTACAAGTAAAATAGAAATAAAAAAAAAAGAAGAATTAATTTTGAACTCCGAAAACTCACAAATTTTACCGAGCAATTGAACCACAGGAATTTTACTTAGATAAGCCCGAGTCGAAGTCGAAAGCGTGACAGCTGACATTGGTGATAAGAGGTTGCATGCGTGCAATTTGTATCGCTGCATACGCGTGTAATCAATATGCATTCCGCAATTGCAGAGAGGTGGATCGGCCGCGGCGCGAGTTGAACGTATTTTTAAATCGGGGATCAGTTCTGCCATTAATAAACATTTTCGGCTATCGAAGATAAATAGATGATAAGATAGCCCGCGGCGTCATTGAATTAATACCGTTTTCAACGCAGTAATATCCAAATCTCGACGAGTTCTCATCGAGTTTTTTTTTTCTCCGATAACGTAAAGGTAAAGTTTTTTTTTTCCTGATAACTGAAGACGCGCTTTTCGTGTGATATACGATTTTTTTTTTTCTTGTACGAAAATAATCTTCTTTATACTCGAATGAATCGACGTCATTCTCTCACGAATTCAAATTGCCGACATTTGAATCCACGGTCTTGATTTCACGGCAATTACTAGGTAGACTCGTTCTTAGAAAATTATATCCAGTGTTTTCAATCGGCAAATTGCACGTTTTCATTTTTTAAATGAAATTTTCTTTCGTGGATTCGGACGGTAAACGATGGGAAGCTCGTGCATAACGAAAACGAAGGAAAACTCACGGCTCTCGCGAACAAACGAGTTTGACTTAGGTTGGCACGTTTATTCTTCAGCGTTTCACCGTTATTATCACACTTTATATAATCCTGAAACGCGTCGGAGGAGAGCGCGATCAAGGTCGTATTAATGAGATTCCTGTCGTAAATTAATCGTGCAGTCGGTTACGAACGCACAACTGCCTGTAATCGTTGCCGCGCTCCGTCCATCATACACGTGCGCGCGATCTCCATGTATGCGACCACGCTCTATCGGCCGATTGACAACGCCTATTGTCACACACTAGATCCGGTAATGAAGCATGTTGCACGTATGCACGTGGGTGAGAGCAAGGCGGGACGAAAGAGAGAGAGAGAGAGAGAGAGGTAGTTCAGGAGAAATGTGCGCTGGTTCGCAGTACTACAATAGTCCGGCACGTCATACCGCAATATTAATTTCCAAGACCCGGTGGAATGTGCACTGCGATATTACGTGAATTTTATGTAACGAAATGCATGCATATGACGTGTTTACGTTACCGGAAGGCGTGCGTTAAGATACAAAAAGTGGTTTTAATATGTCGCATTAGCGGCGCGTGTGTGGATGAATCGTATATCTGATTTCTATGAGCTGTAAAATTCACGTTAACAAGGTTTACATAGTCTGCGAACTAACTGATCCGCATCATTTATTATTGCTTTATCTAATTAAAACTAGGCCTCGTTACAATAGAGACACGCACTTTGTAATTTTTGAAACTTTGCCACTTTGTTGTTTGTGATCTCTGAAAAATTTTTTTTTTTTTCTATATAATACTGTTAAAAAAGAGGGGAAAAAAGCGTGTGATCTAGCGCGAAGAAAAGATAATGGCACAGGGTAAATTGGAAGAAATGGAGACAGGAAGCGCCACTTACACAATTGCCGAACAATCGAATTTTCGCTCGTTCCTTTGGCGGCTGCTGTAAATTACAATTAATGAAATCGTCTACCGTGGAGCAATGACGTCAATCGCGTGCAGGCAAAAGGTGCCAGCCATCAAGGACGCCCAGGGCTTGCCCCTGACTACTTGATAACTTTTCTTCTCTTCTGACGCATGTGCTAAAATATGTTTTTTCAGTACAACTTGTTCAGTCGCGGACGTCTGCGACGAAAATTTTTCCTCATAATACTAATTTAGTTCCTTGCGCTTACGAAACACATGTTAAAAAGTTAAGATCTATAGATCAACACCTAGAAACCGTATAGAAATACGTTTTATAATTTCTGCGTATGGCAAAAATAATTCTTAATCTGCACTTTGGCCTTATTACGTTCATGATATCAGGACTTACGCAAAACGTATGTAATAGGTATATACGTTATTATTATTAAATGTATTTGAGTATTATACATGTAATAAGGTAAGAGACATAAATGTTTTTTTTTTTACAATTTTATTTATTTTATCACTCTTAGTCGGTAGAAATAATTTTTTCTCGGGACGTAAAACTATGTCAATGAGATGTAGTATTCACAAACGTACGTTATTATGTGCCTAGTAATGATGCAAGGCCACGTAATAATAAGGCATTGTTGACGATTGCACTCAATATTGACTTCAACATATTAAATTGAATATCTGCATTAATATTACTTACGAAGATTAAATGTTATTTAAAATTATATGTAAGAGAGTTGTACTACTTTAAAATTGTATGCCAATTTATCGCAATATTTTTAAGTTGCATGTCAGATAAAATATTTGAACTGTTGTTCGAAATCAAATTCTTATTTATATGCAAGAATTATTATTTAAAAAAAATTTATTATACTAAAAACGCATATTTTCTTAAAACAGGAAAATCCATCTGGCAACTCGTCCTGGAACAGTTCGATGACCTTCTAGTTAAGATTCTTCTATTAGCTGCTATTATTTCTTTTGTAAGTATACGACACGATTAATTTCAAAAGCTCTAGAAATATTTTATGAAATTAAAAGTTTTCCAATTAATTTTTTTTCCCGAAATAAACGTATCTTTGAGAAAATTGAAATTTAAAGTGATGCAAATCACGTTTATTAAATATTATTTTATTGATTATCATTTATCGTTTGCTGTTACGATTTGTGAACTAAAAACACTTCGTCGATCTAATCTTTTATCGAAACTATGAAAATACCAAATTAATTAATTTTCTTATTTTTTTTGTCGAATCTTTTGGTGCATGCCGTTTCGCTAAAAACACCGTAATTATATGTTTACGGGGGTTCAAGGGTAAATAAAGCTAAATATATCTTCCACGAGAGGTGAAAAAATAGCATATTGATTTCAAGTAGCCGTGGTGATCTGATTTTCTCTGAGCGCATAAGAGAAATATGTAACATTCATTATGGAGTTTGATCTATAAATTATAAAAATCAATTATATACATATATATCAGAAAACATTGAAGACACATTTTATTTCATTGAAATATATTTTTCAATATCGTTGCGGTAACTAAGAAAATTTCTCTAATTAAATTATTATTTTTCGTCAGGTATTAGCCTTATTTGAAGAGCACGAGGATGCGTTCACGGCCTTCGTCGAACCCTTCGTCATCTTGCTCATCCTCATTGCTAACGCCGTGGTCGGTGTCTGGCAAGAACGAAATGCCGAGTCTGCGATTGAAGCGCTCAAGGAATACGAACCTGAGATGGGCAAAGTTGTGCGAGGGGACAAATCAGGCGTCCAGAGGATTCGAGCCAAAGAAATCGTGCCCGGCGATATTGTAGAGGTGTCGGTAGGTGACAAGATCCCGGCCGATATCCGTCTATCCAAGATTTTCTCGACTACCCTCAGGATTGACCAGTCCATTCTGACTGGAGAGTCGGTGTCTGTAATCAAACACACCGATCCAGTGCCCGACCCACGCGCTGTCAATCAGGTAAAGCTGCAACCGCATAAAAACATTTCCGCTACTTTTTCTTAGACATCATCTTTCAAATATCAACGATATATTTTTTAATATAAAAGCTGACATTAAAAAAAATTTTATGTAAAAACTTCTATTCGTGATTTGCATAATTAATTTTTTTACACGATTTGATTATAACTCTTGAAAATGTTTGCTAATAAAATCTGTTTTACTGTTTCTTTAGGATAAGAAAAACATTTTATTCTCTGGTACCAATGTCGCCGCTGGAAAGGCTCGAGGTATTGTTATTGGAACTGGTTTAAATACGGCTATTGGTAAGATCCGTACAGAGATGTCGGAGACAGAGGAAATCAAGACGCCATTGCAGCAAAAGTTGGACGAGTTTGGCGAACAACTGTCGAAAGTTATCTCCGTCATTTGCGTTGCCGTGTGGGCCATCAATATCGGCCACTTCAACGACCCAGCTCACGGTGGTTCTTGGATTAAGGGTGCTATTTACTACTTCAAAATTGCCGTTGCTCTCGCTGTGGCTGCTATTCCCGAAGGTTTGCCCGCTGTAATTACAACTTGCTTGGCCCTGGGCACTAGGCGTATGGCTAAGAAGAACGCCATTGTACGATCCTTGCCGTCTGTAGAGACTTTAGGTTGTACGTCCGTCATTTGTTCCGACAAAACTGGCACTTTGACGACTAATCAGATGTCCGTTAGCCGGTAAGATGATTAAGCAAACAAGATTACTACAACGTAGATGCAGATTCAATTTTTTAATCTTTATTAAATGTTATATAAAGATTTTGTTTTATTTAGCTTGATTATTTAAATATTTGATTATTTAAATAAAAGAATTAATTTATAACACTATTTTATATATTTTGTTATTTACAGAGCGTTTATCTTTGACAAGATTGAAGGTAACGATAGCAGTTTCCATGAGTTCGAAATCACCGGATCGACTTATGAACCTATCGGCGAGATTTTCTTGAGAGGACAAAAGATTAAAGGACAAGATTATGAAACGTTGCAAGAGATCAGTACAATTTGCATCATGTGCAACGATTCTGCTATCGATTTTAATGAGTTTAAACAGGCGTTTGAGAAAGTCGGTGAAGCTACAGAGACCGCCTTAATTGTTCTTGCCGAAAAAATCAATCCGTACGGAGTCCCGAAGAGCGGTTTAGATCGCCGAGCTGGTGCCATTGTCGTTAGGCAGGATATGGAAACGAAGTGGAAGAAGGAATTCACGCTTGAATTCTCTCGTGATCGTAAATCCATGTCGTCGTATTGCGTGCCTTTGAAGTCGTCGAAACTGGGAACTGGACCGAAACTATTCGTTAAGGGTGCGCCGGAAGGTGTATTGGATAGATGCACACATTGCCGTGTCGGTGGTCAAAAGGTTCCTCTTACTTCAACTCTAAAGAACCGCATCTTAGATTTGACCCGCCAATATGGAACTGGTAGAGACACTCTGCGCTGCCTCGCTCTCGCTACCGCTGATCATCCTATGAAGCCCGACGATATGGATCTGGGCGATTCTACTAAATTCTACACATACGAAAAAGATCTCACATTCGTTGGTGTAGTGGGCATGCTCGATCCACCTCGCAAAGAAGTATTCGATTCAATTGCTAGGTGCCGTGCTGCCGGCATTCGTGTAATCGTTATCACCGGTGACAACAAGGCCACTGCCGAAGCCATCTGCCGACGTATCGGAGTTTTCGGTGAAGATGAAGATACCACTGGCAAATCATACTCTGGACGTGAATTTGATGATTTGCCGATGTCAGAACAAAAAGCAGCTTGCGCCAGAGCTCGCCTCTTCTCTCGCGTAGAACCAGCTCATAAATCGAAGATCGTGGAATTCTTACAAAGCATGAATGAAATTTCTGCTATGGTGAGTAAATAATATTTCAACTTTTTTTTATGAAAAAATTTATTTTTATATTTAATTAGTGAAATACATAAAAAAAAATTTACAAAATAATTTTGCATTATTTTACTTTAGACTGGTGATGGTGTAAACGATGCTCCTGCATTGAAAAAGGCTGAGATCGGTATTGCTATGGGTTCTGGTACTGCGGTCGCGAAGTCAGCTTCGGAGATGGTATTAGCGGACGACAATTTCTCTTCCATTGTAGCCGCTGTGGAGGAAGGCCGTGCCATCTATAATAATATGAAACAATTTATTCGTTATCTTATTTCTTCCAATATCGGCGAAGTCGTCAGGTATTTACGAAACATATAAATTAAATAAAAAAAAAAAAAAAGTAAAATTGAGTTTTAATCGACATTTGTATATTATTTTATAGTATATTTTTAACTGCTGCCCTCGGTCTTCCTGAAGCACTGATTCCGGTTCAACTGCTATGGGTCAACTTGGTCACTGATGGTCTTCCAGCTACTGCTCTTGGTTTCAATCCACCCGATTTAGACATAATGAGCAAGGTAATATAACAATTAATGCGTTACTTTGTTTATTAAATGTGATTTTATTAATTTATATATATTTTTACAGCCTCCCCGCAAAGCTGACGAATCTCTAATTTCTGGATGGCTATTTTTCCGTTATTTGGCTATTGGTGGATATGTAGGTGCTGCGACTGTTGGATCAGCTGCTTGGTGGTTCATGTACAGTCCGAATGGTCCTCAAATGAATTATTACCAAGTGGTAAGTTTTGACAAAATTAACTTGTGTATATTGAGATTATTAGAAAATTTGTAATTAATGCACTATTATTATTTGTATAAAATATAGACTCATCACTTGGCATGCGTTGGTGGTGGAAGCGAATTCAAGGGAATTAACTGCAAGATCTTTTCTGATCCTCATCCCATGACTATGGCTCTCTCTGTGTTGGTCACTATTGAAATGTTAAACGCCATGAATAGGTAAGAAAAATATATCTATAATATATTTTACGTAAAAACCGCAGTTTAAAATGGCAATAAAATATATATATTTTTCTAGCTTGTCTGAGAATCAGTCGCTTATCACCATGCCGCCTTGGTCCAACATGTGGCTCATCGCATCCATGGCTCTTTCTTTCACACTCCATTTCGTCATCTTATACGTCGATGTTCTTTCGGTAAGTAAATAATTATATTCAAATTTTAGGAATAAATGGCCGAGAACTTTTTACGGTTTTAATTTAAATAAAAGAAAATTATAAAAATTATTAACTTCTGTGTTTCAGTCCGTATTCCAAGTGACCCCGCTAACGGGTGAAGAATGGGTTACCGTTATGAAGTTCTCCATTCCAGTGGTACTTCTCGACGAAACCTTGAAGTTCATTGCCAGAAAGATCACAGACGGTGAGAATCCAATTTACACCGTGCATTGGATCGTTCTAATGTGGGCTGTGTTCTTTGGACTGTTGCATATCTGTCCCATATAGAACGTCCGTGAAATAATAATATTAGTCTAGCAGATGATGTTTTTTTCCTATGGAAAAGCATCCGCGACTAAATCCTTGGACTCGCAATTGCATTTAACCGAAGCTCTTCCCACCGTGACGCGGGAAGGCGCGAGATAAGTTATTAACAGAGTGCGTTCAAGTGAGATTTTAACAAGTTTGACTGTTGTGCATGGTGTTAGTACGATCATATAATTATGAAGTATGCCATCAAGGCCCACCATGCCCGCATCACACACCGTATCCTGACGTCGCTCAACGATCACGGGTTTCGAGTGGCATCGAGTGATCTAAGAGAGACCCTGTCGTAAATCAAAGATTGTGATCGTTAAATTATTTTCTACGAGTGCCTTTTGAACATTGAATTTCCTCTGCAACAAACACGATACTGTTCTTAGATATTCTTTTTGATTACATAGATATTTCCGATATGTTTGACGTTCCAGTCCTCTTCCTTTTCTTGCACTATTATTTATATATTTTTTTTTAATTCTCATGCACGTTTCTATATAATTAGCAACATATATATTTGGTAACTATAGCAGATCCTAATAATGTAGACTAACACAGTTAAAATCCTTATTAATTTATGCATGCCTTCCATCTGTGTTTCTTGCCGATTAATCATATTAAAAAAAAAAAAGAAAAAAAAAAAGAAATGTGCATATTTTAAGCGCATCGTTGATCTTTGTGAATTTGAAAAGTACAAAATAGGTCGCCTACTAACAATATCGGGGTGCTAGGAACTTCGGTTTCGGCGCAAACAAATGCATTTGCGACGTATCATTTTTATAGAATAATACACACGTTCATACAACGAAGACAATAAAACACTCTGGGTAGAAACACAAATGGAACGGGCAGTGATACCATATTATATTCGGTCTCCTGATTTTATTTTCGGGTTCAGTTTTATGCACGCACGCAACAAATTAGCACAATATTTGGTTAACGACATTAACATGTAATTTGGTTTATTTAATTTTATTACATTTACACTTCTTTTTTTGTTGCTTTTAATGTTGCTTGTTATAAATCACATTTATTAATGAATTCTTAGTGTCTGGTGTGCCTCTTTCTACTCTGAAGTCAGAACTGGAGCTGTCTGAGCGTTTGCTGAAATTGCAAGGAAATGCGAAGACTTCGCATTAACGGATCTCATTTTGTATCCTGCATACCGTGTCTTCCTCCCCATAGAAATAATGCATGCACGGTACAATTAACACAGCACGTTTCGTAAGATTCTTTCTTATTATAATCTATTATTTTCGCTGTCCTCTACTGTGCCATGCGATCAATGTAACTTCGCGCGGCGTTAAGACGTTTTTAATGTTAACGCGGAGCGAAAATGCTTTATTTTTTCATTGGATGGTGCGTTTGTGAATTAATCTTCTACCAAAATTTTACGTTGTATGCTGTAATAAATGTGACAAGTGTAGAGACAAATTTTGTAAATACGATCGACGTATTTTTATCAAATAGATGATAGTAAAGCAGATTCTTGCAAAATTAACAAGAACCGGTCGCAATTGGCACAGTGGGGTTTTTCTAATTTCTCGTATTGGCTCGCGAGCACAACATACCCTGCGTGTGTAACCCATATGTATGATTAATGTATTTAACATTTACGTAATGCAACAGATTCGCTAATTTCCGGATATGGACTGCAAAGATTCGTAAGTGTAAAACAAGACGATCCTTTAGCAGAGGAAAATAATTAATCTCGTGACCTCTCTCTCGTACGCTCGAAACTGATGGGGCAGTCCATAGATTTTCTAGTGAATCCGTTCATGTTGATATTTGAGCAGTGTTCCGAATGCAAACGCACTCATCATCGGGATTAATTGTCCATTTTTATCATTGGTGATATCGAATAACTGCATCGATCATAGAATTAATTAAACGATAGATTTTTTAAAATGAATTTCTTGATAACGATATTTAACGATAGTTAGACGCAACTTTTCTATTCTCAGCTCCCGGGAAATCTTGTCATAATTAATTTCTTTATAGAAGAATTATAGTCCGCTCTTATAGAGCCGTTTTATAAATTATTCATAATGTCGAAAGATTTAATTAAATTGAATAGAATCGAAAGAAGTAAAGTTAATTATGTTTTTTGGCGATGAAGAAATTCGATGGATGAGATGTGCTAAACTCTTAGTAAAAGTAAATTTTATTAATAAAAATTATTCGTTTATATATGTGTGTATGTAACGAACTTTACAGTTTATTTCTTTTCACTTCCAACGTCTCGGAAGATCGCCAGTTCTTCAGAAATTTTGTATCGGAAGCAAGTTTAATCTTCTCATTAAGTAGCTCGAGCATATTTCTCGATTGAGTGAACGCGAATTCGGTCACTGCCTTAGCCACATAACGAAACGAATAATCGGTGTCGTTACGAGTACGTGGGCCTTCAATATATCTGGCTGCTTAGTCAGTTCATCTCTTGGAGCGTAGTCTGTCGGGGAGAGGCTGACAGTTAATCGAGGAGATTGAAATCGATAAAGTGCCGATAGAAATGGCAATTTCTCGATTCTATCTTTCTCGTTTGTCGACGTAAGGCCATTGCTCTCCCACGAAACGATATTTTAACTGCTTTTTTTTTTCTGCGGTTAAAAAAAATTATGTAATCGGGGGAGAAAAAAAAGACATATATTAATTCATGGGAAACAATTGGTTTTAAACGGTTCGCGTCGACAGAACACGTACCAAGGTATCATTCAGATCTTTGTAGAGATCGTCGTGATTCGGCCGTTCGTGGTTCAACGCGCGAGATGCAGCGTGCAAGACTCTTCTCCGCAAAACACGTGCAAACGCAACAAGACTGACGATGTGTTTTGGAGAGGAGCGGGCACGTTCGCTGCGGATTTTTTCGTTTTTTTTTTTTTTTTTTTCTTCGACGCGTGACACATAATAATTTAATTACGCCGCATCCGGCGCTTCAGGAATCGGCCGCGGTCGCGCGGTACGACATTGTAATATAATTAATTAATTAGTAACGGTTAAGGCGTGATACTTTGGTATGGGCATAATTAAAACTTAATCAGACCGAACGAGTTAGCGCTGCCGCACTAACGAACTTGTGTCTCGAGTAGTGTTTCGTTCCGCAATTTAATTTTTAGCGCGAGATAATTAAGCTGCCGGCTTTGCGTCCCGCGATCGATACCTGTGTCGCACTCTCTGACCTCAGTCTCTCACCCTAAAGAAAAATTTACTCGTCCAGATGAAACTCTCATTTCACTTCGCGGGAAATGAAAATTGTCGAGGAGCATGCGTGATTTAATTTTTAATCACCGCGATTTCGGTTCGTTTTCAACGTCGTGCCTTGTTTTTCTCGATTAATACACGGTACGTGAGATTTCCGAACCGGACTCGAATTTCCACAAGATATTCTCTTAAGTTCGAAGTATACTGTAACGCTTGTTATATTATCGCGTTTACTCACCGTGGCGCGGTGCAATAGACGGGAACAATAGACGAAGACAATCCCTCATTCGGATGTTTGGACGGTATTCAACGCGATTCGGTAATTGGCATGGTTATTGAGGCACAGGTACGCGCGCGGAGGATCAATGCCGGCACCAAGAGAAGTCTAATGCAGTTCTCTATGACGCTCAATAAGTTCGACGAAATTAATTCTGGGAGTGCGGATGCGGGACGGCCCGTGCGACGGATCTCGAGAGGCAGACTTTGCCTGCCAACCGTTTGAGTCCCGACAATCTTTGATGAAGCAACAGTAACGCGGATCTATAATTAAAGATACGCTACGTCATTTCTTTCTTTCTTTGCATTAACTTTGTTCTAATTCTCTAATCTCGCCCTTAACTTACGGATTCCGGGGTTCGTCGCTCGTTGCTTCCTCGCATCCGAATCTCCACCTTCGTCCACGATGTATCTGTAAGTACTTGAGTGTGCATTGTATTTTACGTTGGCTGAGAACGACGAGGTAGTGTCATCGCGACGAAGGTCCGCTGCGCGACGTCACGCAAACATCGATGTGATTGTTCTGTCCGACAGTGCAATCCTAGTTATTCTAATTCGTAATGTGTTACCGCTGCATAAAAGAAAGACACGGGCATGTATTTATTTTCGCCTCTACGCATACTATATTTATTAATTATAATTTATTAATTGTCACAAAGTGAATTGTACGGGCGCCGGAAATCGGTCGATTCGCCGGCGGACACTTAGTCCTTGATCCTTTGCGTGACGTTGATAACGCGGTGCCTGGCGGCGATGGGGCTACAGTCGTTTCGTTTCCCTTCAGGAAGTACCTATTTCTCTAACGAATAAAGTAATATTAATATTAATAACTTATGGATTACTACGACGTCGAGTGATTTCGAGTATACAAAGCCGCGGACGAGACGCTTCGCGGCGAAAGAGTAGAACATAATTGCGTGAATCGGACGATTTTATAGAAACGAAACGGGAATGGACAAGTAGATGGAATAAAGAGGAAATTGTACAGAAATTCGATCGTTGCGCGTGTTATGACCCAGTCCACGCATACACGATAAGTAAAATTACGTTATCATGTAATTATCGTCGCCGGTCTCGCGTGTTGGCGTTCGCAATTCGTTTTATTTATCGTCCGATTTTGCCTTTGTCGTGTATTCAATTGAGTTGAGTTCGTACAGAGAGCGACATTATAACAAGTGAGAGAATATGACGATGGAATGATATATAATGCATTACTTGTTATAATAAAAGAATCATGTGTTACTAATGCGTTTCTCGATCCTCCGACGAGTGGTCCACTAATCGCAGCAATAACTCTCGCTTAAATCCGGTAGTTATTGCTGTCGAAACAAATCGAACATTTAGTACGACGCGGTCGTAATAGGCGTTCGGTTTGGTTTACCTTCCCTGCCCACAGCCTTTTAACTTTTTGACTCTTTTTTTTTTTTTTTCCTCTCTTGTTGTTTTGTTACCCACCCCGCCAGATTCCAAATGTTCATTGTAATCGCAGCTGGCTTAAGACATTCAAACGTCGGTGGGCCAGAGTTAAAGATGAAAAAGTTGCTAGGTGTTCAAAATTAGGAGAGTAATTACGTATTTTTATTTTTATTTTAACTGTTCTTTTCTTTTTTGTAGTAACGCGATATCATTAAAGTTTAGACGCAAAACTTTTTTTTTTTTTTTTTTAATTAAATGCAGAATGATGAAGTTATACTTCAATTGTTCGAAATTTAAGAACGCGAAAGAATTAATTCATAATTCGGAAAGATAAATATGTATAAAATATAGAAAGACATTTAGCATTTTTGTGTAATGAATTAATCACGAGCGGCGTACTGTGGCCTACTTATTCAATGATTAAGGCAGCTCTCTGCTTGTGTAACCCTCACAATATTTCAAGGCAAATCGATAAGTTCGCCAGGATTTGAGGACCTTGTGCATCTCATCACTGTCCGTGTGTGGAAGCAAAACTGCGAAAAATAAAAGCGTGACTTCTAAACACGGCGAACCTTTTCGTTATATCTATACATACTGTATACTGTATCTTATGACTGGTTCTTATGACTGGTCTATTTTATATCCTCCCCCGACCTCTCGAGATTTGTTGTTTGAAGTTTTTGCATGCGCTCACTGGACCAAAAAAAAAAAAAAAAAAAAAATCTGATGTGATAACTGTCGACCCGGAATGAATCCTAAAACCGAGGATATTCGAAAAATATTCCCCGTCACAACGCGTGATCTCGACACCCACCCTGCCTTTTGTTAACTTCTCCCTGCCTGCTGGTGTGCCAAACTGTACAGTCACGGGGACGGCGGTCTGCAGGGAGGATCACGCGATGCACGGATGACACAGGTAATATTGAATTTGTCGATTTTAATCTTACTAATGAAATTAACGTTTATTTGTACGCTGCAATACGACACGCACCGTCCACAAACACATTCCGTAAACGAGTGACTTACGGATTCAAAGCAATTTCTTTCTCTCAGCAAGCAATCTGTTAATGAAAAAATAATTGTCACTATTTTTTCATCATGAAATATAAGTTTTATTTTTGATATACATTCCGGAAAAAAAAAAAAATTCTTTGGGGAGTTCTCTCTGTTTTGCAATACGCGCGTATACATTTTAATGACGATATACGAATTAATTCTTCGCTTTTTGCATTTCCTATTGTAATTTATTGTATAATACACATTCCACTTGCGTATGATCCGTGTGATTGTAAAAACTTCTTTCTTTTCAAGGGCTCGTCGTGATACACTTGTTAATCTGTACCGAATTTACATGATATACACTCGCTTGGGTTTATATGTAGGTGACTTGATCTCTCTCCTTGTGATTAAACGCTCGCATCGCCACGCTAACTATGTGCCAACGCCATCAGGCTTGCATCGACCAGCAGCTGCATCGTGCTGGACGAAGGGCGCGCGTGGCTTGCCGTAGCTGAGCCAGCGAGGGTGGCTTGGCGCGTGGTGAAATAATCGATGTTACCCTTCGTATGATTACAGTGGCCCCGCCGGTGGTCGCGCCGAAATAAAGCTCGAGGTGGACGCAGGGCGAATATGAGAGGCATCTGATCGGCCGCAGCCGAGAAATCGGCGATCTACAGCATACTACACTCTCGAGCTGTTCGAAGGGACTGGAAACGTCTTTATTTAACGGTCCCCAACCCCTTAAAAAACCCCCAAAAAAAACAAAAAAAGAGAAAAAACCAAAAAAATTACCGATATTCCCCGAATGAAACTACAAAGTGTACCCTCCCAACGACACACAACACGCACCGCAATCAGCACCATTGATCCATGTGCACGAGCATGTTCGTCTGCGTGGCGATCGGTATCCAAAGATCGATCTCCCCGCGGCATGGCGAAGAGATAGAAACGTGAACGAATGTACGAGTGTAGTTCCGTAACGATCGGAGCATTAACCGCAGCCCCGTTAACCGTTTCGTCCACTATTTTTATTGGTATTTTTTTGGTTATTGTTACGCGTTGATTTCTAACGATGTCTCGATTGTGATAAGCAAATAAGAATGTTGATTTTACTCGAAAATTAATTTTACTCGCGTGAACCTGACTTTTTCTTTTTCGGCGTTGCTTCATCAGCGAAGAGCAGCAGCGACGTGAAATGCCTCGGTGCTCGATAATTCTCTTAGAACGGAGATATACACGTCTACCGATCGATGTCGATTCAAAACTACAACGATCTCGTGATCATTCCCTCTCGCGAAGGAGATCCGTACATTCGTTCGAGTAAGCTGTGCACCCAGTTAGTTCCGATTAATCTGAGGACCGACCGTTTCAGACCGCCGAAGTCGAGAGGAAGATGCTGGCGGACTTGCAGCACTCGAAAGCGCTGTTAGAACAACGGCCGTTCAATAATTTCTTTCCTCCTTTTAGTTCGCCATTCAGGTCTCCGCCGCTCGTTAATCGTTCTCGTGTGTGTTATGTTGCAGTAAATGAGGTGGTCGTCGACAAGTGGGCGGCCCAGTAAAAAATGAGTGGGTCGTCGACAGGCGTGATCCCACACTCCGTCGCCGTCGAGCGCGCGAGGCAAGCTCAACCCGAAAATTAAATAATAAAAAGCAAAAAAAAAAAAAATGAAAACCAAAAGCCCAAAAAGCAAACTAAAAAGATGCAAAGACGAACGAACAAAAAGCGTGAAGTAGCCAGCCGATGCGCTTGTGCACCGTAGAGCTCTGTAATAACAAGAAAACAACAGCAACGCACTCGATAACCACTTAGCTACCTGCCAACCTGCTGTTCGGGAACTCCCCCGCCGCGCCCGGGACTACCCCCGATAGCTGAGTAGACGTGCTGCACCAGCTTCGCCGCCGCTGCTTTCGTTCTTTTCCATCTTCTCTTCTCCCTCTCCGCAAGATCGCTGCGCACGAGGGGTCGTTCGAGTCGGGGTCGTCGTCCCGGGGCCGACGAAAGCGAAGCGAACGAACGGCTTTGGAAAACTCTTGGTCTTCTGCTGTCTGGAGCCGCATGTTAACGTTCTTAACTCAACGACTGTGCCTTCTTAAAGCCGGTTGCGCCAAGGGTCAGTCAGCGCTAATCTCCACTCACCCGCCCTTCTTCCTTTTGTCTGTACAAGGTGTCACTTGCAGCCGCACTTTAATTTATAACGAAGATACCTTCCGATCGATACTTCATTAACCAACCACGACTTTTTGTAATGTTAATATCAAAGAATTTTTTGTTTCACCCTTTTTTTTTTTTCTTTTTTCTTTTGGAAAAAAGAAAAAAACCGACGCTAGCGAAATCTGAAATAATTGGATAAACCGAAATTAAAATTTTCCTTTCGCTGAACACTTTGTATTGGATAGAACTCGAGCAAAAGATTAGCTGACTCAAACCATCGGCGCAACTCAGCCTTAGTTTCCTACCCGAGCGATGAACGATGCGATATACTGATTGCGAAAAAGTAGAGGAGCGCTTTAATAATCTCTTTCTAATAATCCCTCCCTCCGCCTCGCAAATTATTAACGCGCATAATGCAGTCTAACGGCTACGCAATCCTTTTCCCTGTTCCAGGTGATTCAGTCCGTCACGTCGCTCATGCTTCCGAAAATATTTCAAAAGTAATTTCGACTTGCTGAAAGTCCCCGAGAGAGATTTTCCGAGTAGGATCGTAACTCGACGTAATCGAGAGAGAAAGAGTGTGTCGATCGATCTTCTCGAGAACCTCGTTGATAAAGAAAAAAAAAAGGAAAAAAAAAAGACAAAGCGTCCGCTTTTAAAACGTATTTAGGTTTGCATTCATTTCGTCTCATCGTCTCCCCTTTTCGTCCTTCTCTCTCGCCAGTTTCAGACACACACTATTTTTCTCGCGATTTTTCTTCCCGCCTCTTTTCCGCGCCGTTCTACCGATATGGCGCACCGCCTCTTTTCTCTTTTCTATATTTTTCTCTTTCTTCTTCTCATATTTTTCTTTCTTTTTTTATTCTATCTGGTATTTTTCCCCCGACGAGACCTTCGCTGCTAGGCGGTATATACGTTCTTCCACGTAACAAACACGACGGTCCTCGCCTGTACAGGCAAATAAAATGCAACAATCACCATTCTCGATCAAAACCAAACTAACGACCCTCTCGACATACGCGAAGCTGGTTCTCTTAATCCGTTCTTACAGGCGAACACGGCCGATCGATCACATTACTCCGATGTGCTCGATCGACGTTTCTCCCCCGACAGTAAAGATTGTTGCCCTGAAACTCTTCCACAGCTTCCACTACGGCGCGCTGTATCGTCAAAAGCGATCACTCCCTTCGGGTTTCTAAACGAAAACGGTCCCTTTATCAGAGGAATCCCCTTAACTTCCGTAAGACGCCGTATTTTACCCGCGACGGAAGCCGCGTAGATTAAGCGCACAATCGTACGCGGGGATTAGGTACCCGGTCTCCTCTATCAGCCACAACGGAATTCACCGTAGCTAGAACGTCCGGTTCGACGAGAAAAAGACCGTCACTCGTACCTGGAACGCTCAATGATCACCACAGTCCGTCCGCGCGCGCTCGCGTTTATCCTGCGGACAGTCGCGAGAGAGAAAGAGAGAAAGTCTTCGACAATCTTGTGTATGCTGAAGAAAAAGAGAGAAAGAGAGAAATTGGGTGCGCGTATGTCTGTATGTATGTGTGTGTGCGTGTCTATTCTCGCGCAGAACGAACGAGGAACGAAGAAACCTGCTCGCGCCGTTCCGGGTCTCCGAGGGTGTACATTGGGGACGCGACTCGCCGGTGCGAATCACGGAAGACGCGCTTACCGGAGACAGCCGGACGGCGGGGACGAAGAAGAGGGTTCACCAGAAGGGTCGTTCGACTCCTTGAAGCGAGTCGACGGGGGTGTCGAGTGGTGCCTCTGCGGAAACGAAACGAAGCGACGACGGTTTCGAGCAGTGGCGTGACTTTTGCGATCGGAGGCCGTTGCGGGAGAAAAAAAAAAAGAAAAAAATAAGCGCTTGACGTTCCTCGCGAAAGCACGTTACGCGCTTCCGTTCAAGTTCCTCTCGCACGAGCCACCCCGTGCGCGAGATCGCTAAGGCGGCATGCCGCTTTGAGCTTTTCTTTTTTCTCTCCACGAATTTCCGTACAGACGAACGTGATCGCGAGATGAAAGGCGGCTCGTGCGAGATGAAGTCGAAGGTCCGCCTCCGGACCCGCGTGAAACTTACGCCACCGGAGAGTCCAGTAATCTCGCGAGAGTTAAGTAATTATTGTAAATATTCGTTGCGCACGCGACGATATATAACAGAGAAGAGAGATATTCTACATAAATAAATAGTTATATATATACATATTATATATATATTATATATATTTTTTTTCTTTCGTGAAAAAGCGCACAGGTGGACGCGTCGTCGCTGCGGACGATAATAAATTATTGTTATTGATAATATATTAATACTATTATTACTATTACTATTATCGTCATCGCTACTACTGTTAGTATTACTGTTATCATTGAGAAACGTCACTGGTTTGGTGATATATTGTATATTACACGGCGAGGATGCGAAACCTTTCGAGGATCGGGCTTCGAGCGAGAAGGATTCAGACTGCCGAGGCTCGTGGTTGTGGGATTTTTTTGTTTCTTCATTCATATTCGTACGCGATTAATCGTTCTTCGTGGTGACATTAGAGGCGGAATTAGCCACCTCGCGATGTTCTGATTGTTACTTAAAGAAAAAGAGAGAGAGAGAGAGAAAGAGGAAGACGGCCACCTTCCCTCGCTCCGTTGACCGCGGCTCTCCCTTGGCCTTTTCTCGACCAAGACTGACGGAAGTCAGGGATGACGAATGCAACCGTAAGACGATCGAGTATCACGAGCGGCAACTCCGTCTCATCGCGAGAGAAAGATTTCGTTTTCCGGTCGTCTCGCGTCTTCGAGGCTCGACTTTAGATCCGTCCGGGACGGACGGAAGTGTTAACGCCGCTCGCGAGCCAGACTTTGGATTTGTCATGTTTGCGAACTCGTTTTCGAACATCCTTGCGTGCTCGAGGTGGAACGCAGCGGACGGAGTTTGTCGAGGCGCGTATTAGCTACTTTCTCGCTGCGGTTTTCCTCCCGACGTTATTATCGTGTGTTGACACCTCTAGTGATATACGTTTTTCGCGTTCCCTGAAACTTTTCTATTTCTCTTTTCCCCCCCGCCCTCTCTCCCCGACTTTTCGCCCTTCGGTCTCTCTTCACCCTCCGATTTAATGGTCACTCCCCCTGGCTCCGTTCTCGTCGCAGCCCGCGCATTCGTCTCACGTCTCGCCGAGTTCATTTCTTTCGACCCCCGTACTACTAAATACACGATTAGCCATTAAGAGTTTTAACGACCCGCGATGCGAAAGTTTATTAGAATCGCCGCCGATTAGACGCGAGGTTTCTGATCGACTTTTAGCTCCCGGCATGAAAGTAAGATAAGTAAGGACCGCGCGACGCGAGTTCCCATCGGAACCCGCTATCATTCGTCACGAACAAGTGCGTGTATATATATGTATATCATTATGTACATTATATCTGTCACATATTATGTACATACATGTATGTATGTATATATATATGTATATGTGCTTAAAGTGAGAGAGCATCCGTGCCCAGTATAATGCTCCGTACATACACATCCTCGCGTCATCCTAATCAGTGCACGTACGATATGTACGTATCGATGCAAGCATACTGATTGCATCGGTGCGTGTATAAGTACGTACGTCAGTCGCCCATCCTGTAATTAAAGCTCATTATTTTTAATGTATGTGAACTATTGTCGTGGCGTGTAATATTCGTACTTGTATAAAGGCAAATCGCCCACGCTGACGCTCCAATCGTTCTCGCTCGAATCGTCCACGTTGGAGCATACTCTTAAGAACGAATTTCATTATTTTCTTCGAAAACGATAACAAACCTTGCACATTTCTAATGTACGCCGACAGCTCTGTACGAATAAAGGTTTGGAAATAATTCCGTCTGTCCCTTTCGTTGCGTCGTGATTCTTTTTCAGAGAAAGGTCTTTCGAATATTTAATTTTCCAACTCTTCTAGCTTTTATCCGTTAAGTAAAGAAAAGAAAAAAGAAAAATTCCTAAATGAGAACCGTCCCCTATGCAAATTCTTAAAAAGGCGATACTTAAATAAATTGCAATAAAAATTTAAAATAATTATTGCAAAACACGCGACATTAAAAAAAAAAATTTAATTGGTCAAACGTAAAATTTTGCGACTACGTCGACCGAATGCATCTTTCTATATATTTAACGCATTATTTAATTTCGCTTTGTAACATAATAATTTAGCATATGGGTCGCAAAGACAGCATGGATGCTGCTCATAAATTTCCCAGGCGAAGTAAATAAATTTTCTTCGTCTGGTTAAAAAGTAAAAACTAAACTAGCACAGTTCACGAATCGTACACTGAGGGGCCGGCCGGGACTTATTACTACTTTGCATTGCAAATTTAAATTGTTTTCAGCGACCGGGGGATGATGCGGTCTTTGAGGATAAAATGCAAGATACACGACGCTATGTACGTAACACATATTTCACCTTTTCCACGAAACATTGCATCGCAAATGGCTGTAGCACTTCGTTTGAAGTACAGGATGCAGTATTTCTCAAAATTTTCAAAATAGTAAAATAATCTCTTTATGCTTATTTGAAGCCTCAATTGTTTCCTAGTTTGTCTACAGACGATGACGAAATCGGCAAAGTTAATCAGTACTTCAACAACAACGTATAAATCGAATAATTGTTTCAATATTAAAGATTAGAAAATAAAAAATAATATATATACTTTTTTTCATATTTTCCAGTTTCTTAATCTTTAATATTACAAATATTTTCATAGAACTCTATATATAAACCGCAGAACTTGGACTAAGAATCATACTGCTTACCTGCTATTTGAATAGTTTCAAGAAATCCTTGTTCTACGGTGTCGGACGTTGTCAGCACAACACCCTCGCGCATAGTAAGATCGCAGATTATTCCGCGTAGAAATCCGCGCATAAATCTTCATGGCGTGGCAAGTCGTGTCTCCTGAAAAAGTAGATAGCAAAATGATACAGTTCGCGATCCGTCGCAAGATAGGCTCCGCATTATAAATTCAAATTGTTTTCAGCAATCATGAGACGATACGAACTTTGAAGATGGAACGCGAGATGTACATTTTCTACATTGCACATATATTTCAGTTCCTCCGCGAAACGTTGTGCCGCAAATACTTTCTTGTTGTCTGCATTTGAAATTTAACGCGCGGTAGATTGCAACATTGCTAACATTTCTCACGTTAGTTTTATATATAAATATACTTTCATATAAATACTTTTAATTTTTTCCAAACGGCGTTTGTAATAAAATTTTAATATTATTAATTAAATCTTAATATTTGCGGGCAGCCCTGTAATTGTAAAAATGTAAAATCAATTTAAGCAACGTTACTTTTATGTTATAAAAAGTATTTCTGAATCGCAAGTGGCGTCACGTCAGTTATTGTAAATTTACGTATTTTTATGCGACCAATTTTGCGATTATTTAAACATTAATTTTCTCCCGTTTATCATAAAAATATAAAAATTAAAAATTGCACTTTATATTACATTAAATTTCTGATAATATTATTTAATTAATTTATGTAACGCATAAGTAACCAATTTAAACCGTAAATAATTGACTAATTAAAATTTTTCTCGACTGTTAAATAATAATCAACTTAATTAAATGTAATCAAATTGATTTACATTTAATTATAATTTATTTTTATAAAACCCAAATATGTTATTATGAAAGTGGAAATTTTTTTATTTAATATTATTTATCGATTGCATCCCTAAATTCGGAGTTCTTTGTCCAAAGTTCTCATTGCAAAGAGTAAATGAATCACTTTTCAGATCATGCTAATATATCACGATTTATTTTACGTGTTGTTAAGTTTTATTTAATTTGTGCGTATAGATCGTGACTATGCCTGTCTGCTCATACGCAATTGGAGTATTACATATCAACCTATTTTCAGCCACAGAGTACATCCTTGTACTATACTCGCATATGTAATATATCCTAAACAAGACGTAACTCCTACGTAGGCTGATAATTAAATCACACTAGAAATTTGATGAACTTAATTTAACTCCCGTATATATATTTTTCCACATATAAAAATTAAATGTTTAAGTAACAACGATTACCTTTCGTAACATAAAATAATAACATTTCATTCAAGTTAAATTTTAAACTTGTGCTGACGAATACATCACAGTATAATTAAAAATTATTATGCGTAGGTTGTTAATATGTTTCAAGTATTTTTTTTTTTTCCTCTTTTTTCAAAAATTAATTCCGCGGAAATTATGTTGCGCACAGCATAACGTCCACGCATAATTTAATTTTCCTTTCAAAAACTGTTGAATATAGTTTAATTGACGCCGTGGCTTTTGCTAATTCCTACGAGACTAATTTCGTCGTGGCGAATAACATTGCCTTAGGTTCTCACACCGGGCGCATCGCTGGAACATTAAGTCAAGTTAATCGTGATATATGACACGTTGAGCATGTGGAGAAGTTGTCTCGCCCATACTGAGTTACATCCTATATCTTCATATGCGTCGGCTTGCCTTTAGGTAGTACGCACATCGAAACAGATAGCGCATTGTTCTTTCTTCATTTCTAACATTACAGATTATGATTCGTATATCCAAGAATTATTAAAGATTTTTTAAAATCTTTAAGCAATTCTTATTTAATTCTTTTGATAAAATGACACTGAATTTTATTTCTTTTCCTTCTTAATGTTATAAAATCGTTAACAATACGCTGTCTTAAAAAAAATCAGTTTTCTTTCGTCAAAAATAGTTTTACGCGAATGGGAAAAAAAATATTCATGTAATTCTATCTTTATTTCGTTTTCCTGATATTTATTATTTTTATATGTTTTTTTAAATATCCGAAAATTTTCAAATTTGGTTAGCGGATTGATGAGATGCTACGGGCAGTGTGGACGTGGCTTTACGACTAAAATGCGATCAATACAAATGTATACGCATAGTTTTGCGTGCGTAAAATGTTCGAAACTGCATGTTGAATTCGAAGTCAAAATTATGCGAGACGACAGACATTTGCATTAATGCGTTCGCGGGTGGGTATTAATATAATTGAAGCGTATCGTAATAGTTTCGCGGTAATTCCTTGCTGAAATCAACTGCAAGTATTTCGTCAGTAAATTACATTCCATTAAATAATATCTCGCAATGTCTGAATTTCAATGTGTGATGATTGAAGTTTTATCACGTCTTCGCGCGTTCAATAATTAATCGTGCCGACTTTATCCGTAATAATTGCTCTTTAGCACTTTGATTCCAAAACCGCACGCAAGGGAAACTTTAACAATTCTGTGATTAACAAATTTAGACAAAAAAAAAAACGTATTAATTCAAAATCGAGTAAAAAATTTATAGTAGAAAAAAAAAGGAAAAAGAAAACCGGAACGCTCTATACGAGAGCGCTATCTCGCGATATCAATTGTTCCCATCCCCATCCGGATGGAGCAGCACGATCTTTTACCGATCCACCCGTCCCGGGAGGGTGATGTAAAAGGCGTAAATCCGCGGTGCGCAAAGTCGGGATCCGACGGTGCCACGGGCGGAGAAACGTGATCCAGAGGACAGCGCGAATAATTCATCGAAATCCGGCGGGATTTGGTGGGCGGAAGGCGGCGAATTCCGGGCCTGAATGCCGAAGGGCCGTCATTCTCGCCGAAGATTTTCGCTCGTCCTCTCGTATACCATTAGTCGATACTCTCACGAACGTCTCCGACAGATGGTCGTTTCACCGAACGAGAAGACACGGGCGAGCGGGAAAGGGGTGGAGATGAAGTGAGAAAAGGAGCGAGGAGGAAAATACCTCGATTTCTTCTTACGATTCTATATATGGATCTCACGTTCGCTTTCTCTACCCGACATTAATATCGCTTCTTTGCGTGATCCTTCATTATGATTACTCGCGGTACGTTTGCTCGCGATTTTCCGCCGCGGGAAAACGCAGCTCTTACGTATAACCCCGGCGATTTCTTGCCGCGACGATATGGTCCCGCTGAGTTGTGATCCTTCACCCACGCCCGTAGATATGATCGAGACGAAAACTCGATTAAGGCTATTCGCTTTTGCTGCACGGCATGCCCGCTTGCCCGTTAGATTACCCGTGTCCTTATCACGCAAACATATTTTCTTCACGGTATGTTGTAAATGGAATAATTAAAAGACAAAATCTTTTTTAAAAAAATACGATTATTCCCTCTATTAAAAAAAGAAAAAAAAATTCTAAAATAATATAAAAATTTATAATAAAATTAATAATAGAAAATTGTTATGTATATACTTAACATTTTTGCTATTTTATATGTGAATATCGGATCCAACGGTTATGATAATAAATTACGTTGACATCGGAATACGCGTCAAAAATTGTGCACGATTAACTCTGCACGAATGAAAAGAAAGTTAATTACTTAAATGCCGATTTATTTCTGTTGTCCATGATTTCGTATTATTCGACAGTGCTAACAGCATTAATTAATCATTGGCCGAGCGAAGGCCGTAGACACCGTTGAGGCGAATAGCTCGGTGCTACTTGGAATTAATTAGATTTTGCACGCTAGAGTTAACGTTGAAGGATATCTTAATCCACCTTGTTTCCGGTCGAGCATGCAGACGTATATAGTGAAATCATCTATCTGCGTCGACTAATTTAACTGATATGAGTATGATTGAACGATCGCGCGGTATTGTGGAGTTTTAAGCGTCACCCGTTACGTTTGATTACGCTGTAACGCTGTAATGAAGTTCCGCCGGAAGTCACCGCTAAATTAAAAGCTTCCTTTTACGAGGGTCTATCTTAATTCTGCAATACGGGATGATTTCAAATTGCAAGGACTTCAATATTAGAAACGTTTTCCAAATTCGCATAAAAATACATTATTAATCTTTTAAATGTTACTCAGACGATTCTCGTGAGAGTATTTGTACAATTAGGGAATAAAATTTTATATTTAGGAGGACAAAAATGATAGGAAATTTCTCTCTCGTTTACGAATAAGGGGAAAAAAAAGTACAAACGTACGTACACTTTCGGTGTTTCATTTGGTTCCTTCCGATTTCTGTACATGTGGTATCTCCTGGTCCTTCGAAATAACTCTGCGGCAGGTTATCACTGGATGCATGCAATCGACACGATAATTCGACGTGTAATCGACAGGTAGCAGTCGATTCATCATGATGCATTGACAGTGTTTCAGGAAAGTCCTTCCATCTGCATTCCCGCTAGAATAATACGGTGTTTCGTCCCGAGAGTGAAAAAAATAACAGAACATTGGCAGGTAAAATGGGACATGCCCATGGGAAGATATGCTATCGACTTTTATTTATGAATTCTTCGGAATTTTTATCAATTTTATTTTATAATAATTATTTTTTCATATAAGAAAAATTTCTTATTTTACTATTTAGTTGCGTTAATTATTGTTGCATCGTTTCAAAATGGTGCACTGCTAGTGTGCATCGGTACCTTGTTCCTTAACTTTAGTTACCGATATTGATAACATTTGTTAAACGATGTTCCAGTAGTTTATGCGCATATTAGTGTTTACCACATCGGTTGGTCATCTACATGCAATATTGTTTGTTATCATTACAAATATTTGACGTTCATATATACATGATTAAATAGAATATTAACGTTATGCTCGACAATAGTCGTAAATTTGTAGTCTGGATTGTGGTCTTCTATGTGTTACGCAAAGCGTAAAACTAGAAAATAAATGAAGCAGTAGATTGTTCAAAATTAAACGCAAATATTACAATGATGTGTATTATATCATTTACATTTCCAAAATGAATTTTGAGAGGACTTGTCAAACTAACTTTTGATATCAAATGTTATCATTTTTAATTGCGTTATAAAATATGCAAAATTATTTGGTGAAAAGGAACGATTACTCTAGCATCTATTTACATTTTTCGTGATAATTATATGTTAATAAATTAATGCAACCAGAGATAGTCAAAAGAACTGTAATCTGATTTGAAAAAAATAATTCTTTCCTCATAATTTTGTTAGCGATACTCGGAAAAAAATCTAATTTAAAAATATAACAGAGGTAGTTATTATGTCTTAAAAAAAAAATGAAAGAATTTCAATTATATCGTTGTACATGACATAATCTACGATCGCTATCTTGAGTCTCTTTACAGTATGTAACAACCTTCAATCTGCTTTCGGCCAATATACCCGCCTGACTTGGCAGAATTTCATCCCCATCCGTCGCATTGGAGATGCGAGCTTGGAAACGCGCTTATTGAAAATTTTATTTGGTCGAATCGTCTACACATTTTGCTCAATTGACTTAAATTTTTGCGAAGAAAGTTTTAAAGTATATATGATTAAATAGCGTTTACGCTTGCGTGTACGCTACGTAATATCAAAAATTATAGAATTGAGAAAAGTTATAAAGCAGGAATCAAGTGTTCTCTTCGATTTCTGCTAAATTAGTTGTAGAAAAATTAACCGTACGCCAATTTACTGTGTAGAATATTTAAAAAAAATTATGCTCAAACTTTTCCAATTTGCTTCTCATTCAGTTTTTTTAACCTACTTCCCTTAATTTTTTATTTAATAATTTAATTAATGTTTGCAATTACGACATGTTCGTATGCGTGGATTTTTATCGCGACGTGGGTATCGGTACCTGTCGAAGTTCACTGTGGTTTTCAATAAAGTCTGCACCCTGCTCGCAATCTGATCGATACAGAAAGTTTCGGTGCGCGAGAGTCGGCGCTCGCAGCACGGGGAGCATTTAATAAAAAAAAAAGGGGGGGGAGGCAAAAAATCTGTGTCGATAGGGGATCTGCACGCGGACATTGATTAATCAATAGCACAAGTGTTCGCTATGGCGGAGATCAAAGAGCGTCAGATGCTAATCGGGCAAACTTGCCACTTCCACGTCTGTCGAAAAGTTCGCGAAGCTGCGCGTATCTTCACTTCGCAAAAGCTCTCTATCTGCTGCTTTTCCCGGAGTCTGTCTCCCGGATGAAGTGACATTCTTTGCGTAGCTTTAATTTCGAAAGTGCACGTCACGAAGACTTTCCCCTTTTTTTATTTTTTTATTTTTTTTTTTCAGAGATTAAGAATAGACAGGTTTTAACGACGCAATAAGTACACGAGAGTGAAATTGTCAGAGCGACTTCGTACAAAACGATGTTTCCCGCGAATATATATAATCGAGTGCGAAATTCATACTTATTTCGATTGCCATTAGAATCTCGATTTACGCCAGCTTTTATTCCGCTACATTTGCTGCCGTTACAATTAAACACATTCCGCGTATCCAATCACTTCTCCTCTTTTCATTTCGATATACACCGTGTATATTTCTGTTTTTAATGAAAAAGCTCCGTTTTACCCTTCCCACCGCCGTTTTTTTCCCCTCCCGCCCTATTATCGGCGGCTCTTAATTCTAATAATTTGTAATTCTATCGCTTTTCCAGATCGCAGCTTTCGCTGCGCGCGGCCATGCCGATCGTTTCTGCCGACTCCGCTCATCACGGTCCATTACCTTTCCTCGTAAATATCGTCTTTCGAGTGTTCGTCGTGAAAGGGATCATCAGCGCCGCGGCATTGCAGAGCCGACGCATTCACCCGCACGACTAACACTTACTCCCCTGCCGATGGCAATTAATTTATTTCTCTCGACTCACCACGTTCGATTCGCGTTTATCACTCGCGGCACGATCGCGAAGCATTCGCGCGATGTCACGGAACTCGCGCGGCTCTGTTTACGAAGGGGTATCGTTTTTTACGCAAACCCAATCTCTAAAATAAAAAAAAAAATAAAAAAGTTTTTTTTTTCTACTCTCCTCTCGCTATTCCCTTCGTAATTTTATTACTAAAGTTTATTACGATTCACTAAATTTTATTACAATTTACGCATTCCGCGTTACGATACGATTACACGCTGCAACAGATTTTTTCGTTCGACCGTTTATTCGACACGGTGATCCGGAACAAACATTTCAAAAAATTGTTGCAAATAAAATGGTTTAAAAGTAACAAATTTTAAATAAGTGCAGAGAAAAAAAAAGGGAAGCAGGTGTAAGTTTCTCTTTTTTCGAAAGTCTATTTTTTAAATCCTTTTAGAATTTTATATCATTCGAATTTACATATGTTAAGGTGTGCATACACTTAGCGGACAAGCACTTAATGAACATAGAGACCGTGAATATTCGTTAATAACGTTTAATGTGCTTTTTTTTCTTTTTTCTACTAATAATTTCGCTCGCTAAGTGTATGTAATACACCCTTATATTACTTTTGCGCGAATATAATTCAGATTACAGAAAGTAACGATCTCAAACAGTTTGCAAATGCATTCACCATTTAAAAGTTCGTTACATTACACTCAGAAAAATATAGCGGCTTGAAATGCAAAGATAACCGAGCAAAATCTGAAAATTCTTTCCCGTCTGAAATTTATCATTGAAATTTATTGCACGGCCCCTACGTTGTTGCGTGCAGTTGCATATTGCACTGCTATTTATAAACAGGTGAAACTTGAAAGATAAAGAGCGCTCATTTTCAGATTGTAACGTACGGTCGTACTTAATTGTTAAATAGCCACCAAAAATATATTTCTCTTTTTGCTTTGTATGAAACTTGCAAGTAGCTTTTTTTTCTTTTCTTTTAATTAACGCTGCGATTTTAATAGATCTAATAGATCGAAAAATTTGATATAAGTTATTAATGATGCTTACCACAACGTTGTCCCGTCGAAGTAAAATTTGTCTCCCAAATAATAATTATCTCTGACACATTTCCATCCACGGCCAAGACTTCCTTTCTTTCTACCATACGCTTACAGGTTATGATACCGGTGCCCAGAGTCCTTTGAATCGCTTTGTCCTCTTCACGGTCCAGATCGCTTTCTATTTTCAGCTTCCGTAATTTAAAACGTCTCCTGTAATATTCGCCGCAAAAATGTCAGTGTTTTAGACAGCATTCCCGATCAGTGTACGCGAAACGGAGGAAATAATAAAGTTTTTACCTGGCGAACGACGACAGCGGTCAGTACAGCGTATAAGCAGCGTACGGTGATCGGGCGCGTTCGACACACGGGCCCGTGGACGGCCGATCTCGCAGCAGTGGAGGTAGGGATAGTCCGAGAGTGCGTTAGATCAGTTCACGCGCTGGTGGCCTACTTTTCGCGTTATCTCTCGTGCCTCCGCGTGCCATTGACCTCACAGCTGATGGCGCGCCAACCTACACAATCGCGCGACTTTCTCGGTGGCGTACGTGACTCGCGCGCACGTTGACCACTACTCACGGCGCGGCGTGAACAGCGTCGCACGCGCGGTGATCGGTTGGACACCATGAATCGCGATGGCTGCTAGTTGAGCGCGCGCGTTCGTCGTTGGCAAGTTCAGTTACGTGCAGTTAGCTGGGTTAGCTGGATTAGCCAGGTTAGTCGACCGTCGAAATAATTTACTGATTGTAAGTTGGAGCAGCGATTACATCGAACTTATTTTCTGTTTCAGATAAGGATCGAGAGGAGAAAGGAGTGTGGCGAATATCTTACGTGCGAAAGATAATTCTACCCGATATTCTAAGAGAAAGAAGATGCTTCGGAGAGGCATTGTACATCGATGAAGCAACTCCAAGAGTAAGTATTATTTTGTATCTTCATAAAATCGATAGTCAAAACTCGCGAGATATTGAAATAATATTCGGAATAATAAGTATGATATTCTTTTGCAGCGTGTAGACTGCTCCGAGGCCCGAGGAACGTATATAAACAACGGGGGCGGCTGGCGGTCGGGCGAGCAGCGAGCGTGTCCTTGGCGAGGCATACCAGTTATAGCATACGCACTACGCCCCCGCACTACGCACACGTACCTCGAGGCGAGCGGACCTCTTGCCGTTCTCGCCGAAACGTAAGTTCCATTCAATTACTAAAGACTACGGTTGTCGCAAATTAACATTTCTGATTATTTCTCTTTACGCGTCGAGTATCTCCATAAAGTATTTTCCTCGATACATACAAATATTCGATTGACCATGCGAAACTTTTGTTCTGTTACAGATGAAGATCCGGAGGGAAGCTGAACTTGTGCCCGTCGCCGATAATAAGCGAACGAACCGCCGGCGGTTCGTCGGTTTTGTTTGGCGAGTGTCGTAGATAGTTGCGCGATATTAATTTATATCCGGGTTGTTCGCGAGAGTCTTGTGAAGTGACTTGTGCTGAAGGATGACCAGCCCAATATTCTGAGAGGAGGAGGAGGTCCCGGATGGACATCCTGCGTCGGCGGAGCAACCCTGAGGTAAGGCCATCACTTCTTCTTTGCACAATGTTAACAGTTTTGTCGTTTTAATAATAGAAAATTTTATTTTTAATTATTTTATTGATAAATTAATGAGAAACGCGTTTCAATTTTTTTCTTTTTTTTTTACAGTAAAAATAATTGTATAGCATCTCTACAATTAAATTTTATATTTTTATTGTTGCAGAATCATCATTGCTGATAACCTCCGCTGCTGCGCAACGACCGGTGAGTCGGCTCTTTTATTACTAATTACTAAAAAGAAAGGTTCGCGTAATTCGAGCATTACGCCTTCGTTCAATAATTATATTTTTATCCCGCATATTTAATAATTTTAAACCAATTGTCTTGGTCGCGTCAATTACTTTTTCATCGCCGTTTAATTGATTATAAAATGGTCATGCTCCAGAATAAAATTTAGACACTCTGTACCCTTGTAATACATCGTCGTAAGATTTTGCTCGTCCAAGTTTGTTGAACTATTGGCCTCTTCTCGCTTATCGACGATGAACTTCGAGCTCATCAGTACAAGACAATGTTTGCCTAAAATTTGAAATCGATATTGCTGTAATAGAAGTTCAGTTAGGGAGTGACTTGCAACTTCTCGATATATTCGCGGATGTGTCCGGAAATTTGACTCGCGCTTATACCAATGTTGTCAATCGATGTTGAATAGTTTAGACGAAGCGTCAAAGCTACAGCCGATAATCCGATTACCCCGCGATCTAACGAATCGCTTTTATAAATAAGTAAGCTGGGAGGGACGCGTATGAGATTTTCGTTTGCCATCTTTTTGCAACCAGATTATTCAAATATTATCGTGAAAGTACCTCTCGTACTCGCTGCGCACGTTTTTCCATCAAACCGTCTCGAATCCATTTTCGCCTACCTATTGGTTTTTTTCGTAATTGGGGAAATTAAGGAGTTGATCCCGAGAATTGCGGAGCAAAAGCGGAACCGTGGCGAAAAAGCGGGCGCTCGATCGAAGCGCAAAAATTCGATTTCGGTTCGCAAAGGCGTCCGCGGGATGAAAGAAACGATGACAGTTCCACGACTTCGCGTACGTCTTCCATCCTCGTGCTTTCCCATCGGATACAAACGCCCGTGACTTCCCATCGACATACCTGGCAAGTTTCGCGAAATGGATGCGGGCGGGAGTACTCGAACGCTTTTATACAAGTCGTATAGCGGTGACGTACGTTTCAGTCTCCACCGCGTACGTTCGTACTAAAGGAATTCTCGAGGAAGGGTATTTATCAGCGAGCCCAGGCAAAAGTTAGGCAGCGAAATGGATCTCGCGAACGGGAATCCGATAGAAATATATCGCGCATTAATTCACTCCCGATACCTTTACGTTCCGTCAAACGCGAAATCTTAACTTTTCCACGGGCAAATCGCGTCGATCCCTCTCCGGTCTGTTCCCACTTGAAAATTTCCGATTTGTCGACGCTTCTTTAGATGGCACACAATTTGCCGGATCGCGACGCCTTTTGGCTCCCGCGTGACGGCTGCAAATCGCATACTTTGCGAGAACGTAGTCCCTGCGCGTTGTTCTATATTTCCAATAAACTTATGCAAATACGCGACCGTTCTTACTTCGCTTCCCCCTACACCGTTCTCCGGCCGAAAGAGAGCTAAACAACCTGTCGTAAGCCAGTTCCAGTAGAAGAACGTCGAATTCCCTGGCGGCGCGTTCGCACCAGCCTCGCAATTTTCATGGCATTTATGTCCTTTGCCGTTTTCGCTGGGAATTTCCATGACAGATTCCGCCGAACGATGAATAAATCCCCGCGCCCGACGCGAACCGATTCTTCGACGTCGGCGATGATTGATGTTATTAGGTAGCTGTTTAGCCCGCGTATGCAATACACGTCACCTGACGGTAGGAACATGATTACGATCTTATCGGAAGCGGAATGACAAATTGTCTCTAACCCTTCAGGTCGCGGCCCGTCGTCTGAACTTGTATCGAAAAAAAAAAAAAAAAGAAAAAAAAAAGGGGAGCAAGCACGATCGCTTGTAACGTATTTCTCTCGCGAACTCGGTCGTGTCCGTAATTAATCTTGATTAATCTTTCTGCTAGCAAGACACTTCACAAGTTTACAAAGACAGTCTCTATAAAAAAAAAAATAATAATAATAAATGTGAAGTTAATCTCAAAATCCATTCTGAAATGTTTAAAATTTACAAGCCCGAGGATGCAATTAATTATTTATCGTGCAGTTATTTGATATTAAAAACTCGGTCTTTTAAATTCGCCGTGGCAGCCAGAAGACAATGGCACAAAACTGAGGATTAAATTTAAATCTCAGTGCGCTCGTTCTCGTAAATGTTATCTCGGTGAAAAGCGAAAACGCCGCGTAATTATCGATCAAATGTTATGTTAATGAGCTCGCTAGTAAATATTCAGGATAAAGGATTCTATGCATGGCCGCAAGCAGCTTGGCGCGAACGCAAACGAAAGGCAGCTGCCGGAAATAATGCGAACCGATCGAAAGTTTCCGAAAGCGTAATACCGAACTCGACGACGCAAAAAGCTTCTAATGCGAAAGTTCCATCGCCAAACTCTATCAGCTGTTTACACTCGTGACGCTTTATCGGGCTCGGCGTAGCGCGATAATTGCCAAAACGTTAACTACTTGTTGCACGATGACAAATTTCAATTTCAATTCACGCCGGACGGAATCGAGCGGCTAGAAGAATATAATCGATACCGGCGCACGCGGATACGTCTCCGACGGAATTCCACTTTGCGAAAATTTATGTTTCCTACTGCCAAACCCGCGAAGCGTATCCCTTTCCAATGCGGCGGTTTAAGTATAAATAGGAACTCAGAAGAATAGTTTTTAGAATGGTGCTGTAAATGACTGGTTCGAAAGTTTCGACCCATGAAAATTTGATTTTGAAATTTAGAACTGGCGCAAGAAACGAACCCAGAATCGTGATATCGAGCGATGTTTTATGCACGGTTTACGTCTAACGCGGAGAAAAAAAAAAAAAAGGAAAAAAAGTCGTGTGTTTGTATTTGGGGCGGTGGATGCCTTCTTATCGATTTGCACTATCTCGGAATGCGTCAGACTCTCCTATAGGACTTGCAGGAATGAGGCAGAGAATGGGGAAGTGAAAATACCGATCGCGCATAAAGTACGCCCGCCGGACAGCTCTCTTCCAGATTAAGCGCAATTTCAGAGGAAAAGTTTCTGTTGATAATAATAAAAATTCCTATAGAGCATCTCAATTTTATCGCATTTTTGTCTTTAAGCAAATAATAAATTTATTACTGCCACTCTCAAAAACACATTAAGCATCAAAGCGGCGATATAAGCGGCAAGGTTTTTTTTTTTTTTTTAAATTTCATTAAATCGTATTTTTTAATATGCATGAAAAGTTTTTAAATAACTTCTCTAGAGAAAGACACTTAGCTCTTCGTTACCTTTTTCCCCGGGGCGTTTTTGTGATGAGAGGAAACACGATGCTTTGAGACACGTAGTATCTTTTATGATAACTTGTTAACGCTAACATTCACTTCGTAACGTTACTTATTACACATTTATGCTGCGCTAACAAACTTTTAACGAAGCAGCGATGCTACACTTTCCTGCTTGTAATACATGAAACAACACCCACCATAAACGAGACGCGAAATCTAAAATGCATTCCGTAAACTTAATCTGCAATGTATACATGAGATACCGCAATTTCTTTATTAACACGTAAAACTCCATCGATTTTTTCACATAACCGCGACGTGTAACGTGCGCGAACCTTCATCTATCTAGTATCCGATCATTTTTAAATGGACAACATCTTTCAATCATCTCAAACAGATAAGTTTTTTTGTTCTTTTTTTTTTCCCGAGTAACAAATGTTTCTCGAGCGTACGAGCAAGGCAGTTTAATCGTCTAACATGCTTATAGCCTCGTAAAGTTCTGCCACGGACATGTAACAGGATGCAATTCCTCTTCGTGAACTACGCGAGTTTCTAACGTGCCATTTCTAAAGTTTCAAAGCTAGTATACTACGATTTAATGTATCGTGTCGTTATTTGAAGATTGTTACATTAAGAAGATTGTTACTCTAAGATGTAGATTGAAGATTGTTACACTGAGATAACACACTTCCATTGCCAGTAGTTTTCATTTGAAAGTTCTTCAAGAAGGCTGTTACTATTACGCTATTCAGTAGTCGCAATGATTACCAGCTCTTATCAGACTCGGCACATTGTCACCGTTGCATTCGTATCCAAATTCGGAGCGAGAAATCAGCAATTTTATTACGTCATCAAAGAGGAATGTTTCGCGATCAATTGCGCATTTAAATTGCCGTTCGATCTTATTAATTTTTTTTATCATTATTAATTTGCTTCTTATAAATACACAATATAACAAAAGAATTTCGGTAAAGTATCGGGTTTGTCCGATCTCTTAACGAAAGAATATCGAAAGACGGACGTGAAAGCGTGCGGGAAACGTGAGCCTACGTAAAACATGGAACTCGAAATAAAGCTAAATCGATTGTCGCCGCATTTTTATCTCCCACTATCGCTTGTCGACGTACCTGAGAAAAGGATTTTGACGTGAGCCGTCCGTATATGTTCCATCCGCCGGGTAAACCCTTGAAACTTCGGGGATAGCTGTCTACAGGGCGCTCCGAACAACACCTAGGCCGCATTAGCGGAAGACCGCGAAAGATCTACGAGCGTCCGTGGTGTGTTTGAGAGCAAATGAGTTATATGCCACTTACGGAATAATGCTCGCGCGTAATCATAATACGACGTCGTAAGATTTATCGTATCCCGCCGCGGATTTATGTTGCGTTCGCCGTTGACCCTTCGCACAATCATGTATAACGCGATAGAGAAAAGAATCAAGGTACTTCATCTTGCAGCTATTGCTATCAGACATAATCTGGGACGTAAAAAGATTATTTGTTTGTTATCCTGAATTATCCGGCTTGGGTAGGGGAATGGGATAGTTTCGTATTTAATCGCTGCATCACGCAAATAAATTTATGGCTTTCCGCTCGTGCAATTTATTTCACAATGCCTAGCTTTATCTCTTCACTCTTGCTCGTGCAATTAAATCATAAAAAAATTATGCAACAGCTCTGATAAATAATCGATAATGTTTTGTGATTGCGTTTTATGTTAGTATTTTTTATTAGTATTAGCAGTACATTTTTTTTTTAAGTAGCTTTAATTTTTTTTCGATTATAATAAGAAAAAGAAAAAGAGGAAAAATGGAAAGAAGGGATAATATAATGGAACGCACACAGATATTTTGTGGTTTCTTTTTTTTTTATTATGAAACAATAGTATACAGATATCTATAATTACATTCGTAATAATTCGTGTTGATGTTCTTTACAGAAATATATAGATCGGTGAAGTCGTATCGCGTTCTCTTGTTGCAATTTGGTCTCACGTGAATCGTCGCACGATTGCTAAAATACTACTATAAACATAAGTCCCTCAAAGTGTAAGCTCGGCTTGAATGCCACGCGTCACGTGTTGGTAATTAAACGTTTTAGATTATGCGGTGCATCGACACATTTTCATTTATTCGTCGTTAAAATTAATCGGAAGTCGATGGTGGCTGACAACATTATCACCTATGGAAAATTTAAATGCTGCAATTTATGTAATTTTGTTCGTGATAAATGTGCCGGCATCATTATCATTATATGCGTTTAAATATCAATAAAACGCTAATTTGTCATTTAATAACAAAAATTGTCCACGCCAGAGAGTCGGTTTCACGTTAATGCGTTACTGTCGGACACCATCAAAATCTTTTGCGAATCCGCACGCGGCTTGATAAGCCTGTCACGAACTGACTAACAGCTTTGTGACAAGTTTATGGTAAATGCAATTCTGCGCTGCTCTAATTTGAAGTTCAAACAATTCGCAGCTTGTCTAGAACACAGTAATTAAAACACGCACTTGCTAGTAAGTTCCTACGTTAAATTTTTCTATTCAAGTTTCAAGCGGTGCGAGTACGAATAAAAAAAAAAAAGAAAAAAAAGGTCTAGAGAATTGTGCGAACGACGCGTTTAACAAAACTAAGCGTAATCCAACTCGCGCTGAGTCGTGAAAATCGTAATCGTCGCTTGGGCAATTCGCTTTCGGGATAACAAGTCGACGGACAAGTTCCATTCGTTCTTGTCGGGATGCATCGAGGTACATATTCAGATCCCGTTCGTCATTCATATAACTGTTCCGGCGTGTGCGGTGTGCGGAGAAATTAACATCATCCGTGGAAACATCGTATCGCTTTTTGCGCGGCGCGATTGTAAAGATGACGGCACCCCGGGAATTAATTTACCTTGCTTCTCCTCCGTCATTGAACTCTAACCATTGGGGATGCCATTTGCATACACATGTGCGATATAACGTGTTATGAACGTTGAGCTTTCATTTATCTGCAAATTTGAAGCTGACTTGAACACCGCGGGTAGCAAGCTCGCGCAAGTCGGAAGTGAAATAAAGACATTGTCCGACATATGCACGCTCGCGAAATACCTTTTGGCTTTCATATCCCGCATAAAATGAATACTACAGAAATAAGCCGTTCTTAACGAAAGATATCGACCTTTATCCTCGCTGTGAAATCCTTGCTATGTCAGCACGTTTGATAAGAAAAACGAAAATAGTGAATACGCTGCAGCTATCTTTGCCAATGTCTTCGCCGGTTGCGAGTGCCATGGGCAGAACTGCAAATGTGAAACATTCCTTCGCGAGTAGAAAAATCATAAACTGAAAAATATATATGCGATGCAGTGAAATTGAAAACGAGATAATATTACTTGACGAATATTTACAAAGGTATTCTAACGTTTCTCGTATTCAACGTACGTATTATTCTTGAAAGGAAACATTTCTTTAACAACGCGCTCTTTTCTTTTTGCGTAAAATTGCTAGATTTCATCGGCGTAAATCTCGTGAAAGGTTCTGGCGAATATCGGTAGAAAAACGCGCAACGACAATCAATTGCAAATATTTTGCAATATATTTACTGTTTATTAAAAAAAAAAAAAAAAAAAAAAAAGACCGAAATCGAATAAATTATTAAATGCAAATCTGCGAACGCTTTTGTATGCTGTGAAAATTAATAATCAATTTAAAGTAAAATGTAAATATTATTTTAATATTTAGTTAACAAGACTCGCGCGCGAAAATAATACACGATTTTATTTTTATTATTTTTTTTTCTTTTTACTCATGGTTTTAAATTCATTAGCTCGCCAGCTGAAGCAGCTAAAACACCAATCTGTTGGCGCAATTAGTTCGACAAATTATTGAGGGGCTATAAATCAAAGCCGCGATTCAGCGCATAAAAAGCAAAATCACCTCTCACCGGGCCAGTAAATCCGTGCGAAAGGCGTTTTATAAAATTCGTACGGCCTCATCAAAATTGGAAACGGAAGCGGTTCCTTGCGAGAATAGATTTCAGAGAATTGAATACAGGATAACTCTCGCAGCTTGTAGCTGCAATTCCCTCGGTACTAGTCACAAATACATGAGTATTACCAACGCCGCCAGTAGATTTCCGATTCCCCACTCAGCGAGATATCGCGATACATTACGAATAAACTTGAAAAGACAGCGCCGGGCGGATTATTCAATAATAATCGCTCAAAGCGAGCAAATCGCAAAAACGGGACGACGAATTATCAGAATAAATCGGACAACGGTGCTCGGTTAACTCCATCCGCCGTCGTGACGAAATCGCGAACGACTACTTTGAAGATTACTCTACGTTACGAGAAGCTCGAAATAAGAGCAACATGAGCGAAGAAACGTAATATCTTCTATACACAAAATGCGAAAATTCATCCGCGAGTTATCTGTTCTCCCAGCCAGGCTAGGTGCAAAATAAATTCTGCGAAAAATCATTTTACTTGCGTTGTAAACGTTTCTGGTTCAATTTAAAATAATCCTCGCTGAAAAAAAAAAAAAAAAAAAAGAGATTAAATAATAAAAACAGCGTGTTAGCGTGTCATGTTGATAAAGAATCTCTCTCGATTCGCTGATTAAAATCTTATCTATAGTTTACATTCGATGTGTGGACGTGGGTTTTATATTTTATACATTGTGTTCTTAACATATATATTTACACTTTATGTTACTTCGGAATTCTCACGAGAGCTGTTATATGGCCTATTCGTTGGACAGATTATTGGAGGCCGCGTAATTGTTCGTTGTGCTGTCGTACGGCAAGAAACATGCAGTTGAAAATTACAGTAAGTCGCCATTTAGAAGATAGATGAACGGTATCTCTGGAATGCGTCGGAAATATCGCCGGTCTCTTTCACTTTTCTTCCTCGTTGGCGGGAAATTATTACTTCGACAAAAATGTAGATAATGCTCATAGATTTCGCGGTGTAATTTTTTTTTTTTGAAAGAAATTTATTTGACCTCAAGTAAATTTTACCTCAACTGAATCTTTGTCTTTGTTAAAATATATTTCGTGCTAAATTGATGAGAAGAAATGGCCACAGGAAGTAGCGATAGCTCTGAAACATTTCGCAGAGTCAACCACTGTAATTAATCTTCTCATGCATGAATTTACTTCTTTCGGGTGGGAAAAACCAAAAAAAAAGTAAGAGAAAGTAATCAGAAAGATTTCTTTCTTAAACAAGTAATTATCAACACTAATTATCAATGTTGAAAGTATATTAGGAAATGCTATAATTTTCCTCTTGAAGGCTCTTGAAACAAGAAACTCTTCCAATCTTCTCATTCAAGCGCTTTATTAAAAGGGCTTTAGTCATTAGTGAAGTTTGTAGAGCCTTTGGGTGATCTCTCAAACGGGAAACTTGTATCAATTAAACTATTATCGTAAAACAGAAGTGCTCGATTGTATTCCGAGGTACGCGATTGCGGATGCATGAGAGGACTGAGAAGCAAATAGGCCGTCGACTCGTCTCGTCGAAGTCACGCGGCGTATCGCTTACGAGTTCATCTTCGTTTCGTTATTTCTCGCGCGAGGATACGCAAATGCGCGGCCTTATTTCCGAGAAGGTTCGCACGAACAGCTCTTGAAATCGCTCTTAAAGCTCGCCGCGATCTTGCAGAGTTTTCCAATGTACACCGCGCGGTGTACCGTGACGTTACGTTGCGCGTTTACATCGGTATTCGACGACATTCGAACCCTTGCAGGCATGGTTGTTGACATTCAGTCCGTACAACGGTTCACCGAGAGAGACGCGCCAGTGGGTCGCTACTCGTTCGGAGCCACTCTCGAAGGACCGGCGCACCCTGTTAAATTTACATTGCGGTCGCCCGGTCGGCCATTATTACGCGCCAGGACGCCGGTGGGTTCTCCGCGCTGTCGTGTACCCCGACGTCATGCAGGAGGCCCGATCTCCTGCTCGGACACGGGAGAACGGAGCGCATTAACTCGTCCTTTCGAAGAGACACCGGGAAATCGGTAGAACGGCGGGCATCGGAGCGGTCAGCGGCGATAGCAGCGGCAGGAGCAACGGCAGCAGCAACAGCGTCAGCTGCGCGATGCTACCGGTCGGCGAAGAGCGAGGAGGACCAGCGGTGGATTTGGTCGGTGAATTTCGCATACGGTCGTTCATCACGTCGCTAGATATCGCCGCGCTGTTCGGCTCAGCCGAAGGACAGCTTATCGGGGCGGCGTTCATTGTGTCGCTGGCATTCGCGCTGTTCGTGGGATCCCGGGAGCAACGGCTGGCGTGATGGGCCAGGCAGGCGGCATAGGCGATCGCGTGCGGGATGTAGCTCTGGTCGACGCTACCGGAGAACAGGGCGCCCGCGAGGGGCCCGATGGCGAACACCGGCACATCCTCGCCCCCGTGCGTCGCCCACGCCCTCGGCACGCCCGCCGTCTGTAATTATAGTCGTTACAGATGCAATTACTGCGCCTAAGCTAGACGGGAGAGATCGCGCGGGGCACCCCGGTGCGTCTCGAGAGACAATACAGAGGGGGGTCGATAAGAATGCAAATTGACAAGTTAAATATGCGACGGATTATCAAATCCAGCCACATATTTAAACTGCTTTATACGTTAGTTCGTAAAATAAAAATCTCATTAGGAACTTGCGTGATTATTATAATTGTTGAATTGCAATGTTTTCTTATTATCGCTTACAAGTTACAGAATTAACTCGAGTTAAAATGTTCGACAAAGATGTCGTTTGTTTAACAGCGGGGAAAAATTCTCTTGGAAAAAAAAAATGTTGAAAATTGTTCATTATTTCACGCAAGAATACTCTCTCTCTCGTAGATTGTTGGGTAGCGAAGCATTATTTTTTAATGAATCGAGGCAGCTTTTACAACTGCGGCTATATAAAATATAGTAGTAAAACAGCAATATAACTCTTCATACTGTTTAACATATAAATTGAAAAACGTTATAGCGGAAAATGTCGAATTGTCGCAGATATGTGCATACATATGCGCGCATCCGCAAATCGCACATAAAAACGTACACTTTATTTCCCTAGAGAAACGCGTTTTGCATTTTTTTTTTTTTTTTTTTTTTTGACACGCAAGATTACATTTCTTGAATAAAATCTGACTCGTAGAATATAAAAAAAAAATAAATATTTTTAACACATCAAAAACACTACAACTGACATATCAGTAAAAAAAAAAACCTCCCCCCCAAAAAATTAATATCGTCCTTTTTTTATCTAAAAAATTTCGTATCGCTTTAAAATTGAACTTCCTGCGAAAACGACATATACGTTTTAGAACTAAAGCGAGAGAACGAAATTAAAACGGCCAGTTCGAAAAGATATCGCCCTGAGTTCTAACTACGATCTGCCGCAGTTCTCTCTGCATTTTATTTCGCCTGCGGCTCAAATGAGGCGCGCTGTTGCGGTGAAAAAGGGAATTCTCTCACAATATTTCGTCGAGACACCGTAGACTCTCTGCCGCGATCTTACCCTGGCTATCAGATGAAAGGCCACGGCTCGTCCCGGAGTGGAGTGCGGTCGACACGCGGAGAAGTG
The DNA here is from genome assembly GCF_019399895.1 of Cardiocondyla obscurior. Lineage (NCBI taxonomy): Eukaryota > Metazoa > Arthropoda > Insecta > Hymenoptera > Formicidae > Cardiocondyla > Cardiocondyla obscurior. The sequence continues at coordinate 1,652,531 of NC_091881.1, forward strand.
GTTTTGCGCAATGAGGGTGGAGCGAAGCTTTTTATGCCCGTAGGAGAGACAACAAGTGCCGAGAATACGGTTGGAGTGGTGATAATAACGACGCGAAGATGCCTATTTCATCCCTCTATTATTCACTTTTCTTTTCCCACGCTTATTTCCCGGTAAACAAAGGTTTCAAAAGAAATTATAATCAATTTAATCAAAATCGATTTTTTGCGCGTTAAAAAGTCGCGAATAAAAAGGTCTCTCAATCTCTCTTCATTCTTGTGTTGAATCTAGTAAGACGGGCGCGCACGATTTCCTTCTTTCACCTTCTCTTTTCATGACGAAAATCGAAAAAATGACGCCTTAGCATTGGATATTGTAACCTCAATGGCTGGGTATACTTATCGTGTCGCATGATTTAAGTAGAATCATTTAATATTTGTATATTCAATACCTCTTTTCAGTCATCGAAACAGCTTTCGATCCAACTGAGATTGCAGGCAAACTATTCATGCAAAGGATATTCAGTATCGAAAGCAAAATATCAATAATTCTGCAGTAAGCATTGCCAGTCTCGAATAGAATTCAAAAAGATGCGCTACATTCATTCAATGTCTGTAAGAATTGTACACAAAACGGAATTGTATTTTACTTAAGAGTATCGAAAAATATATAAAGCTAGATGAAAAGAATACTTATTATAAAACTTATCAACGAGAAAAGAGAAATGAAAAGATTTTTTTTTTTTTTTTTTTCTTTCGCGAAAGTTTATTTTTCAAGTCTCTTTTAGAATTTTAGAATTGAAGGAATAAACGAAAAATTTCATGAAAACAGAAAGAAAGAGAGAAATTCCAACAAATCGTAAATTCGAAAAATAAGACGTGATTTTCTTTAGTTTACTATTTCTTAAAAATATAAAATTATATTAAAAAATTTACAACAAATGTTAGGATGCTGGAAAAATTTTATTATTAATTAAATATCTATTATTTTTATCGACACAATCTAGAGGGCATATCTAAATAATAAAAACCTCATTTTAGATTTTTTAAACAAATATCTATAAGTATGTTTTTTATAAAAACGCCGAGATATTTCGGATCACACGTCACAGGCAATTAAACAAATTTTTCACCTTTTCGTCATAATCATTTTTACAAGTTAATAAATCGGTATTACTTTCGCGTTAACAGAAATTACAGCTAGGTTTGCTCTACAGACAGACATTTCACTAATTTCAATCTGTATCTCATTGTACAAAATGACGTCTAGCTATTTAATTTCTACAATTTTCCAATTGTCAATCCCCACAGTGACAATCTACATGAAACATTCCAAGGGAATCCTCTCCGCGACAAAATACTTGCTCGACTGTAATTGCATAACGCGAACGGTCGGGTTTGTTGAAAATAAGTGGATAAACATTCCACCGGTGTCGTGTGAATTCAAAATCCTGGGGCGTCATCCACGCGTTTCCTCGAAAGAATATTTGCCCTGTCGCGACGATCGTGTAAAACAACGTTGGGACATTAGGCAGATCCGTCGGAGAGCAGGACGTAACGGTGGAAAATAGCGTCTCAAGAAATTACGACCCGTCGGGAGAGCGTTAAATATCGTAAGGGGTTAGCGTTATCTGCCATCAGTACATCCTGCCGAGCTCGGTGTTTCTATCGGGCAATCCTTGGAGATATCGCGGAGCGAAACATACCTCGCACACTTTATTCCTGGCAACAAAATCTATAGAATAGATCCGGGCACCGGGCGCTTACCGAGATAAACAAAAGGATCAAATATAAAAGCTATATAACGGCTATGGCCATTAGATTTATTAAAGAAACGTCTAATGTCGTAGAGGATTGGATTGTTTTCTTAATTCACTTATCCCGCGTACATTTATCATAAAATAAGTTATATAAAATTTTTCAATTTATCAGATTCGTTAAAATCGCAACGTTAATAACAAAAAAAAAGAAAATAAAAGAAAAAGAACTGTACTAGGAAGTTTCATACAAAGCAAAAAAATTATAACTGAGCAAATAAAGAGCTGAAAGAGTTACTTTAAGACTCCACAAGAAGTGGATATTTCGGGTGGGAGTGAAATACACCCTCTTCTTCCCACTACGATCCGGGTGAAGTCGATCGTACAGGGTGGAACAGATTTGTACCAGTTTACGCTTCAGGAATGCGGAGAAGCGCGCAGCATAATACGAAAGAAAACGGTTGGCGATGCGAGTGGCCGAATTATCGAAGCTGAAAAATTCTCATTAATTTGCGCGCCATATCGCGTGAACGAAGGGAGCCGACGTCTACTAAATAGCTCGATATCAGGCCGGCACAGTGTTTAATTCGTCCTGGATATATCTGAAGCATTAACTCCCAGCGTGTAATTGCAGACGTAAATCACTGAGGTGGTTAATAACGTATCTTTTTATTGCACCTTGTCGGTACATATAAAATGTAAGAGTAGATAAAGTCGAAACACCAGGGTGGAACATTTTTGTAAAGCAAACACGAGTCAATGCACCGCTAAAAATGTACATAAAAATGAAAATTATTATGCAAAAATTATTTTTACAATTAGCATCGGGATATAGCGTCGCGTTTATTCGTAAAAAAAATAAAAAGATATTAAAAAAATATGAGAATTGATTGTTACTCTGCAAGCCGCAAAAAAAAAGTAATTACGAGGAAAAACCCACGTAACAAGAAACAAATAAATAACGAGAAACATTATCGTTTACACGAACATTTATCGTTACTCATTTTTTAACGTTTCGCGTATCGTATTATAACAATATGTTTTTGCAATATATCGGGTTTTGCTTTAACAACGAACCTTCGTGCCCTTAAATGGCACAATTAATTTTAAATGTTACTTATACCGATAGCGTCATTAATCATATTTTACGTCGCAGCGTAATAATTTTGCTTCAATTATTTAATAATTCGTTTAAAGATCGAATTATGAAGACGGATAGTGACTCTGAATCATCCTCTTCGCAAAACAATTTCGATCACTGAAATTAGGTCGCTGTTTACTTTGGTACCCATCGCGTTTACTACGTACTTTGTATTATGGTCGTGAGATTTGCTGCTAATACCGGCCGGTGGATCCAGATTTACGCGCTTAATGCATACCTGACATAGACCGTGTAAATCACATTCCCGTAAAACGGGAGCAATCTCTCCGTGTAAAATACGGGCGCTTCTTGTTTCGCGTGATATCGATTTATGCGAATTTACGTTTACATGATAGCCCGTACGAAAATGCGACCGCGTGAACGGGGTCTACGCGATATTATCGTAGGAATATTATGCGATATTATCCCGGCTCGTGCTATGTACCTACGGTAGCATTATATTGTATTCATTCCAACAGACATAACGATAAAGCTTTCAGTTTGCAAGGTAATTTATTTTTGAGGCTAAAGACGTACAAAATTGTCCACGGGAAAAAAAAGGCACGATTTATATTAATAAGATTTTTCTAAGCTTGTAGAGATATCTTGTACACTTTGTGCCTCTTTAATCATCGAATCACGAGGGTTCAAATTCACGAAAAAAAAAATTTGTTTTTTAAATATTTATCATTAATTATCTCGAGAAAGTTGGCAGGTACTTAAACAGTCGTTACGCTTTACTGTAAATTTTCCTTTTAAACAACGATTCGTCATCCGACGTTCCATTTATAGTACCCTCTTTCAGACCGTCGCCTGAATTCTATTTAAGGTGACGAAATGTCTCGTTCGACCGTTTGCAACTTATAAGAATCGTTAGTGAAAGAGGACTGGCGGGTCGACGTAATTTATCGCCCCAATAGCCATCCAGATTTTAATCAGTTTCTTCCCCGCTTATGACGATTCACTCTGACGGAGCATTCCGACGAATTGAATAATCATGCTCGAGAGTCATCGCCAGATGAAATCTTTATAACTTTAGAACGAATTTTCTCAATGCATTCCAAGCGCCGCGAGCGAAAAGATTGCGCGGATTGTTACTTTGTAATCTCGACGGACTGGATTTTTAATATTGTATATACGCGATAACGAGCCCGGCCGCGCCGAGTATAAAGAAAAGAAAGAAAAAAGGGCTTTTTAGTTTCTAACGTTAAATATTTGAACAATTAAGAACGTAAAATTATTATAAATTTAATTAAAAAAGATTTTTTCGGGCTTTTCTATTTCCATATCGCTTCAATTTGGAATATTTTCAGCTCCGAGATCAGACGTTTCGTAAAAAAAAAAAAAAAAAAAAGAATATGCATACGGGTTGATACGTTACATTACAGGTACCTAGTCACGTTCTCTATTAATCAAGATTAATTTAATTAATCTTGTAGTGACACAGCGGTATGGTATATTATGTTTAAATAAGGCAGTAAAATCGTAATTATACACAGCGCACCGAATTTTCCGCGCAAAATTTACTAATATCCATACCTGCCGTATCGGAGACTAAATTATTGCGCGCACGTGTTCGGTATGATAATATATAAAGCGAAGTGTGAATAAAAGCGCGGGATGATCCAACTCGTGTCCCGCGACGTAACTCCCGGGCAATGTCAAATGGTATCCGTAGGGTAAATATTCGAGAGAGGGATGCGAAATGTCTCCGCTCGATATGTTGTAAATACAAAATGATATAAAACTCGGTGGACGCGCGAGAAATCACGGATAGTTGTGAAGCATACAAAGCATTTTTGTTTGCAGATTAGTATAAATTCAAATCTCCCCGTAAACACGTGATATGTGTGGAGAGCTGTAAAGCGGGTTCGCGCAATGTAACGCAATCGAAAGATAAATACAGATTCTCGAAAAGCGATGCCAGAGAAGGAAATTAAATCAATAAACAGCGAAGCGGCGGATAGATTTGTCGAAAATAAAATAAAAAATAAGGTGTAATATATAAAGTAACCAAAAATTGATGTGTGCACTTCGTTGTGCTTTCCGCGATTGAACATGTGTCGCAGCCTGCAATTTCTCTCCAATTGCTATACATTTGGATACATTTGAATACCGCAGGATATTTGTCGGCAAGATTTACGAAAAAGAAAATTTAATCTTGTTACAGAAAGATTAAATAAAATCAAATACTTGGCGAAAAAATTTCAATATTTGAATATATACGTGCTCGTAAAATATCTTTTATCGAGCAATTAAAAAAAATTGAATTTAAGATTAATTTTAATATATTTTCTTTTTTTAAATTATATTTAAATTGAAATAGTAATATTTTAGAAAAAACTGAGATATAATTACCTCGATAATTCAGTTTCGAACAAAATATTATCGCTTACTATCATTATGTATCTTCTGACGTTCGTTTTAAATTAAATTTACCTCGTGCTCGATCGTGTGGTCCCTTCATTAATTTTACAGCAAGATTAAAAATTCCTAACGCCCATTGAACGCGGTATTTCGGAATACTGGAGAAAATGGTAGGAGCTAGGCAGTCAGAAGTGTTTGGCAGAATATTTCACGATGGAGCAGCGATGGTACGTGATGGATTTTCGAGCGCGGTCTCGATTTCGCCACTCGATCATTCTCCGATCCAATAAACACTGGCGAACTACCTTTCGCGCGTACGGAAATGAGAATAAACCTCCCTTACCTGAATGGAATCTTTCCCAGCCTCGCGCAGGATATTCCGCGGATGCGTGTAACCTGGGCCGTTGCTGTAAAGTAACGTCGTGTAGGGTTGTCCGTCGACATCCGACACTTTGCTGTCGGAACCTGATAACAGAGAAACGAGTCGATCAAACGATTTGCCCGTGGTATTATCGACGGTTTAATTTCTAAACGGAGCAAACAAAATTTCAAACTTATTTGTCAGCAAGTGCTTGACAAGATTCGATTCAAGTATTCATTAAAATGACGTCGTCAAATGTCACGGCTATGAAACTGATTTAATTTCATACTCGAAGGCAATTCCAGTTTTCTCGCAGTTAGAAGAAAGTTAAACGATTTTATGTACGTAAAGTACCAATGACTTAACGGGGCTTCGTTCCCCCTTTTAGAGATTGTCACACTTTCGGACAATTCCGCGACTACGACCGTAAACTTCATTCATCCAAGTTTCTCGGGCGCAACACGTTCGCTTTATTACCATCAACGGGGTCGCTATTACATGGCGTTGCCCGAATAATCTTGCCGAGAACGGACGGGGGGTTTAACGGTGGTGCGGATGAAAAAAGAGAGGGCGGAGAGGAAGATGTAGCGGGGCCGCGAAGCGAAAGGACGAGTGGAGAAACTCCGGGACATGCCCGGCGGTGGATATGTTTTATTCAAGGGACTTTCTTCTTCCTCCGCGCTCAGCCACCTTCAAAAATAGACCACCGCCACCGCCGCCGCCGCCGCCGCGCCGTTTCAGTCTGTCCGTCGGTTAACAATGTATAATTTAACCGTTTATTTGCCCGCGCGAACGCACGGGCGTTCACTCTAATCGAGGCGGTCGGTGCCGCTTCTCTTTAAACTTCCTCCCCCCTCGCATTTTACGCCCGATAGACCGAAACACTTTCTTGCTTCTTCGAGTAATTGCACGCTTGTTGCCGGTTGCACGTCATGGCTCTTGACTGATGTGCATATACCAACCACTTCGCGTGCCGCGGCATCGGCCGACCAGGAATAACGAGAAATCCGTCTGGCCGTAGGAAATCGTTCATAACGATCCGTCAATCTGTTTGTTAATTTTATGCGAGACCTCGATGGAGCAAGGTAATTGTATTTACCATTATACGCTGCTGTCCAGGCGAACGCGAAGTCGTCACGAAATGCGAGCGAACTCGGAAGGTATTTCGAGCATCGAGAGACCGACGTTATTTGCTTGCAGTTGGACGAGCGCGCGCGGCCTAGCTCTCGAAAATATTTCTACCGATGACGGGCGAGTCGGAGTACTTTAAATCAAGATTCTTAAATCTCTCATCTCGCGTCAAACGAGTTAAATGGCTTGCTGATAGGGCAGTTGGATTACGTGAGAAAAAGAGACGAGTAAAAGAACGGCCAGCGTTACAGTAAACATCGCGCGTCTTTGGCGATGCTAAGCACCTCGCGGGGGGTAAGTTGTAACACTTTAATTGCCCATCTGTAACGTCCGACCTGACGTGTAATACCGGCAACGGGATAGCGAAATGCGCCGCTACTTCAGGCTGTCCGACAGCGTCCGGAACGAAATGAGCCTTTGCGCTCCTTTCAGGCGTAGTTGGAACTCACGAATTACACGTTAAGCGGAGCAAAGAGGGATCAGGAAGTCAGCGAGGTAATATCCTACCTCCAGAGAGTCAGTAAAGTAAAAGTCTAAGATAAATGGATATATATATGCGTGCGAAAACTATCGTTCGAGAAGTCAATAATTTTTTATCGTTACAAATTGCTGCAAATAAATCCTTTAAACGTCACCGCGTTAACGAACAACGTGTAAAGTACAGATTACATCTTGGCGCGATAAGGATATTCCCCTTTAAATAGCTGTACAAATCTCGGCGAAATAAATTTGCATTTACGCGATTATTTAATAAAACCGTTTGATAAAACAGTTCATTCGTAAGGATCCATTGCGTGACAGTTTCTTTTCAATTTGCATTCGTAAAGATGTACGTGCATCTCGGGCGAAGAAGATAATCAATGGGGACACTTTTACAGCTCTCGAAACACGAACGGAATCGTAAGTCAGATCGAAGAAGAAAGTTATTATCCGCGAGCTAATATACCAGGGGTAGTCCAAAGACTAGCCGGCGCTACGTCGAGAGCGAAGTACAAGTTAAGTTATTCGAGTAATTTGAAGCCGCACAACCGCCAATTCCCGGCTCCAAGTTAATCAAGCTCGAAAGAAAGCTTAGCGCCCATTACGCCGCACCACTCGCGTTTAGTAAATAGCGAGGGAGATATAATATGGCGGTTTATTTTCCCCGGTAGCATACAGGCTCCTCATTCCGGTCGTTTACATAGCACTCCGCACTTTAGAACGTCGTGAATAATACCCGATGTGCTTCATCGCCTCGTTACATAAAGCTACGTAATGTAAAATTAAGGACGGCGGGTACGAAGGGTGACTCGTGAAGCATAATATCACTCGGGCAATTAAGGACGGCGTCTAAAAAAATTAAAAGAACGCCCCGAGTCGGTCCCGTTCGCTGAGCTTCTCGACGATGTTGAAACGTGACCACGAGCCACGTGCCACTTTAATAATACCCTGCACAATATTGCTGAGCCGATTACATGCCAATATTGTGTCATTAGATATTAATTAATACCGTAAAGTATCGTCAGAGACCGCACCTCGAAAAGCAAGTCCACCCAGCGGATTACGCAAACTTGATTTCACGCCGATAATGGTAGTTATTTATGACTCGATATTGCACTCGAGAAAGCGAGGAAATAAATCTTATTATAAATAAATTATTTTCCAAAATGTTAAGAGATTTTGTTAGAATAATCGTCAGTCGAGAGAGAAAGAGAAAAAGCCGTTGTGCGTAATAAATCATGAATAAATTAAATCTAATTGAATGGCACATTTTTCGCGCCTTGTCAAATGAACAAAATCGTGATTATATCACGTATATTTCAATCGAGTTAATAAAAATATTCGTGTCGGAATCCACGTGAGATCGAGACAGGCTCCAATAAGAATTTGACGAGTGAGTATATCCATTTCGGAGTCTTCGTGATCGCGAATTCAGCCAGCAGCGATATCGCCGAGTCTTACATTCGCATATAAAAGAATTCTCATCGAGCCTTAACATAAAAGTCCTGGATTCACTGCGTAATTTAACTTTCCGGCGGTGTACCTTCGTGAGCGACCACTATCGCATAACTTTCCGACTTCGTGATATGCTTCCGTGATCTTATATATTTCTAAGTTAATGGGTCGAGCCTCCAGCAGCGTGCCGTGATTCTCGTCGTCCTGGCACGATAGGTCTTGCCTGACAGGACGTACCCAAACTGATTTACAGGCATTTCTTGAATTCCAACGAAAGACCGTCTATTCTTCGACGGACTAAAATATTCTCCCGGAAACGGTATCGCAATTCGATAAATTTCGATAATAGCCGCATATTTCGAAAGTAAATTTAACAATTTCTAGCTACGAATACTCGATTAACCGTGCAAAACTTTTGTTCTGTTACAGATGAAAATCCAGAGGGAAGCTGAACTTGTGTCCGTCGCCGAAAATAAGCGGGCGAAGCGCCGGCGGTTCGTCGGTTTTGTTTGGCGAGAGTCGTAGATAGTCGCGCGATATTAATTTATATCCGGGTTGTTCGCGAGAGTTTTGTGAAGTGACTTGTGCTGAAGGATGACCAGCCCAATATTCTGAGAGGAGGAGGAGGTCCCGGATGGACATCCTGCTTCGGCGGAGCAACCCTGAGGTAAGGCCATCACTTCTTCTTTGCACAATATTAACAGCTTTGTCGTTTTAATGATAGAAATTTTTATTTTCAATTATTTTATTGATAAATTAATGAGAGACGCGTTTCAATTTTTTTTTTATATTAAATATAATTTTGTAGCATTTTCACAATTAAAATTCATATGTTTTTTGTTGCAGATTCATCATTGCTGATAATCTCCGCTGCTGCGCATCGACCGGTGAGTCGCATGTCTTTATTATTTTATATACTAATCATTAAAAAGAAAAATTTGCGTAAACCCGGATTTGATCCACTGCGGCGTTTTAAAGATGGAATATCGGTTTAAATATTTTAAAATAATTATAATAATCGTGTCGTACAACGAGTCGTCGAACAGAGAACACTTTTTCCTTAAAGAATTCCTTTTTTTTTTTAATACCTCATGCGTCAATTTAAACCTGACGTGCCAAACGACTAATTCGAGGTATTCCGTGAAGTTCACGATTCGCTTAACTGAATTCCGCGCCACCCTGAAGCAATATGTACCACGACGTCGCAAAAACATCACGCTATCTCTTCGCACCCGCCTGAATTTATGGTGATAAATTATCGCGATCGAGATAAACGCACTCTCCGGATTGCTGGCCGTTGCTCTTTACTCTGACCCATTTTCTTCGGAATGCCAACAGTCAATGCCGATTGGCATAAGCAAGAAGCATTCTTCCGCTCGAGTGGCAAGCAACCGTCGTAGCTCTTAGCGGATTAATCGCGTAGCTTCCATCTTCTCTTGAGTGATACCGCAAGCTCATTCGTTCAGGACTTTTCTAAAATGTTCTTATGTAAATCTCTTGACCGCAAACGCGAACGTAGAGGGTATCGGTATTATCCGTAATATCAAAACGTAAGAACTCAGACGTAAGGGACACGTAAATTATAATATACCAATGTTTCATAAAAAAATATCGAACTAAAAATGCATTCAGTTTAAGTATGAATACGTACTTATTAATACATCTCCAATATAACGTCATTTTTTTTTCAAAGACTTCGCGCTATCGTGGGTTTTATGGCGATTCTGTGCCAGATTGAATATACGGGCATCTTTTTGCAGTCGGTCAAATGTCATTTTTCAATCGAGCAGAGGTATCGCGAGTCATGCACTTTGCACTGGTTGGTTTGCGCACTTATTTTCATTTCAAGCTACATTTTCAATTACTTGCATCTCATAACCGCATATATCATATACTTGAACTCGCTAGGTTTCACTTTATGTACGTTATGTACTCATTAAGAGTTTTGCGTCACGTTGCTCTTCGTGAAAGCATTAAGATGTCAAGTGTGTCACGAAAAGCCCGTCTCGAGAACCTTCGCGAAGAAAACGCTTTAACCATTGCTTACACACGGTTTGCTTATACGTACGTGCCGGTGTTCTACATTTTCCAGTTTTCATATCTCCAAGAGAGAAAATTGAGAAAGAAGATATTTCTATTTGTTTTATTTAATTTTCCCGTGCTTTTGTTCGATTTAAAATAATATCGTATATCCGGGATAAAAAAAAGAAATCTTTTACCGGCTTAAATTATAAAATAATTAGCATGAGCATATAGCTTTTCATTAATTTTGCTGTATTTAAAAAATATATGAAATAAAAGTTACTGTTTAACATATTTTTTTTTTAAGTTTGTTTACTAAGGAATAGAAAGAAAAAATTAATCGATCATGATTGAATGAAATAATTAGCACATTCAGTTGCTCGTATTTTATAATACTTATCAAGTTTTAATGAGATTACTTTCAACGGTACGCCAGCTGCAATGTATAGATCACAGCTGCGAGGATCTTCACATAAACGTGCGCGCGCGACACGTGTTCAATATTCGGACTTGAGCCAAAAGAATACAGACTTCGATCGTATAGAAATTATATTACGTTCTAATTATATATAATTAATTTCCAGTCCCAATTACGATAAAAGATGGCTTTCGATACAGGGTGCTCGATATACTTTCAATTTTATGTTTTACCGGTGTCTATTAAATTTAATTTAATAATTCCTATTTAATTCTTTTATTGTCCGGGATTGTGATTTAAATTTAAGTCGATCAATATAAATATAAATCTTTTTCTCAGTTATTTCCATATAAGATCCATTTGAGAAGAAGACATTTGTCATTCTTTGGTCATTCTCTGCAGAATTCTAAAACCCATGATACGTTCCGTGATATATGTATACACGCAAGTACGCTATTGTCAGGCTTTGAATGACCGTGCTTATTTTATTCAAGCCACGTTGGTGACGTATCCGAGCTCTTATACCTTCCTACGATGATGGGCTTTAACAACGTCTTTTAATATAAAAAAAAACTTTTCCTATAAAATTCCAAATATATATATATTTATAAATTTTTTTATCATAATTTTTTCTCCTAAATTGATTAATATAATAAAAAAAAAAGAGCTGTAAATAATCGTCGTTGCATTTTCCGAGGATTCGAGTGAATAAAGACCGCTTCGCTTGCAGAAATGAGACGCGAGAACTGAAGCTTTTCTTGCTCTAGTTGCTGTCCCACATAAACGAGCTTAGCCATCTCGCTCGAATACGCGTCCGGTGAGTTTTGCAAGTCCCGAAGAACTCGCGTTTATTTCCTGCTTCAAAATACATTGGACACACTGGCCGGTCCTCCACCGAGCATCTCGTTCGTCCGATTATTCTGTCGAACCGCAATTCCGATTCAACTTGAACAGTATTCCTCAAACGATATTTCGTAAAATTAAAATAAAAAAGAATTACGGTCCCATACGTTTAAAAAATTAAAAATTTAATAAAATATAAGTTAGACGACAAACTGTTAGCAATAATTAAAAAAATAATAATAAAAAAACAGGACAAAATACGTAGCGCAAAGTACGTAACACAATATTTTTTAATTTTATTTCTTACTTGAGCCGACTTTGGCGTTTTTAATTTCATCCAGTTAAAATGTCGAAATGACGTAAATTCTAACTTATTCGATTGTCATCGCAATTACTTGTTCCGGAGGTATTTTTGCAACTTTACATAAAAGCGTAGGATTTAGATGTTTCACAACTTTTCCTCGGATTCCAAAGAGGTTTGTAGCTAAATTAAATTGGGAGACACCGAGGCAGAAGAATCCTCCCACCTCTTTTACTCGTGCTCTGCTTCTTTTTATCCCTAGTTGTACTTCGTTTCGTTACATTTCGGATACTTCATAGGTGTGCGAAAGTTAGGTAAATCGATAGAAGCCACCAAGCTACTTTATCGGGACATGATCAAACTCGATTGACATTGAATCATTATGAGAGCGTACTTGTAGATATCTTTAAATTAATCCACAATTTATTTAATCCAAAAAACAACAGTCATCTTGAATAATTGATTAGATAGTTTCTGCTAGTTTACTAACGAAGTATGTATTTAATAAATATCATATTTGAGCTTTAGTATGGTAGAAGGTAGAAGCTGCATTGCACAATTTGTTTTAATAAATTTTTTAATATCGGAAATTATTTTTAAACTATTTAAAACCATGAAAAAATAATTACGTAGATATAATTAGAGAATAACTGTTTAAAATATTTTAAAATACTTCATACACAACGCATTGAATAAAAGTATTCGCGAGTTATTTTTCTTTTAAATTCTTTTTTTTTTTTTTACAATTTTCATCGAATTCGAGTTTTAGTCAAAAATGCGATAACTGGTTTTTGTTGTTAAATATGTTTTTTACAGTTGTGAAATCGATGATAGAGATTGTCGAATTTGCGAACGAAACAGGCTCATCGTTTCGATAGCGCGAGTCACGCGTTTCAATTATTCTCTGAAATTGGTGACGTTGTTGATCAGAGTGCGTTGAAACTGTGCACAGAACACCGGTCGGTTAAAGTTTCGGCGTTTATACGATACCGTTCGACCGTAATGGAGCCCGCGGCCGGAATCGTTGAGGATACCTAACTGAAATCGCGCGGCGAACCCTCTTTATAGCCTTTGCCACAATCGTCGTTGTAAAAAGCAGTTTTATATGAGCAGTTATGCGTACGCACTGATGCGTACTCAACAACAGTCGTGCGTCACTCTGTTGAAACGCTTCGTTTTTATAGCAACGGAAAACATTATCCCCGGATGAACGACGTGCGATTCAAATGCGTTGGTTTCGATCGCGGTTATTGCTCGCGACTTGCGTATAAGGGAAGCACACAACTAGGTTTTAAGATAAAGGTATTAGGATCCAATGGCTTTACTCCAACTTGGCGTATTGGTACAAAGAGCAGACTAAAGATCTCTTTTCTTCACGACAAAACGTGGTTTTTTTTCTTTTTTTTTTCTTTTTGCCATCTCGTTGAACAGGTTAGAAAACTAAAACGCTCTAAATTATTAAAAATTGTTTTTACTTATCAGATATAACTTTTAGACATGCGGGTGAGTTTCATTTTGTTTAGTTTGACTGCGATATATCTTATTTTTAATTAATAGGTGAATTAAGTCTACATGTTTATACCGAATCGACAATAATTTCAAAGTATACGTTTAAGAAACGAAATGGTCTGGCGTGAATGATTAAATTTTGTTCGATTACTGCTACACGAAGAGAGCATCTTAAACAAAAATACTCCGGCAGAGATATTTCTTGCTTTATTAACGATCGCGATCACGGCCGTTTGGAGAAAACGGAAGAACTCACTTTGCATACACCGGTAAAACCGGAAGCGTGTACCGCCACCGCGTAGTCTCGCAGACGGCCTCGGCCGTCGTCTCGCGAACGAAATCAGGGTGAACGAGATAAAATCTCTAACCGTAACACCATTTCTCTCTGCTCCACGAGCGAAACTAGTCGAAACTCTTCCGAACAAAAGCAGAACTGTTGGCATTGCCGCTCATGCCTAAAAGGCGCGCTCAAAAGCGTTGCCGCGCGCAACGTAAACGAAATTCAGTCGGAAACGACGAAAAAATAAGACTCGAGAAAAGTTTGTATTCAATTTAACATGAAATTCGAGCACGTCTGCCGATAAAAGCGCCTAGTTGTCGCGCATTAATACAAAATTAAAACTTGAAAACAATGCCGCGTCGAAATAACGGTATTTCAATTATCCTCCAGCGAAGTCTCGCAATTTTCTAAATTTTGTTCGTCGTAAACGTTAAATAATATGATAAATTAAAATCTTTCTTTAATATTATATAAATTTGCGAACAAGTGTAAAATTAAAACGAAGCTGCATCGTTGATAATAGAAACTCTCATTAAAACAAAATTCTAACTATTACAAAATTCATTCCAGTATAATTTTTTTCGGGTTTGTTCTTAAAATAATTAAGAGAGTTCTTTACGTATCGCGTTACCTATAAGCAGTAACAAGCGGACCGAAAATTACAGGAACGACTCCGAATGCCTTTCACGTAATTGCTCGCAAAATTAGGAAACGAATTAATTGCACGAAAAAAAAAAAAAAATTCTAATTCGTTTTAATACGAAACAAGAGAGCATATAACCGTGCGTCAATTAATGCGTAGCGAATTTCCCTCATTGAGTTTGTGTCGAAGTAATAAATTCTCCGCAATCTTAATTGCAAGCTGAACTCTAAATCTTGGACGACTGTCTAGAAATAAATTTGTACAAATCTCTTCATTTTTCAACAAGAAACACGGCTCCTCGTTGATAAAGCTCTCGTGAAAAATTATGTTTCTCACTGAAGAAATGGACTGACGTCGCTTTGCCTCTCGCGATGCTCGTTACATCTTAAGAAATTGCGAATGAAAATGTACACTTTAAACATACGTACGGCAAATAGTTACAGCGCTCGGCATTTCGTTCCGTAACTGCGAAAGCAATCGGGAGTTAAGATCTCTAAATCAGTCCGCATCGATATCGGCGCTAGTCACCGTGGCGTAAATGCAATTAACTTCTTACCGGGCACGGGCGTGCGCGTAACTTCACGTAACTCCGCGACAAATAAATTATATCTCGAACCGGCGCGTGCTTTAATTGCTTCATCCAATACACTCGCGTGAGCAAAGTAACCCGGCTTAATGAACGGTCGGTAATAAAAGGCGTTACTGGGTGCTATGTCGCGCGAATCGCTCGTAGTACATTTCTCTTCGTTTCTTATCTATATGCCTTTCTTTTTTTTTCTCCCTCTATCGCTTTTTCCGACTTGTCTTTTTCCGAAACCTGCGTTCCGCCGTTCTGCGCCCATGGCTTCGCGACCGTTTCTTTACGAGGCCGCGAACTGGCTGGTTATGGTATTTCCATTAATCGCGGAAAAATAATTCTCTCAAGAGCGAGTATTTTGATTATCGATATTGAATTTTGTGATACATTAAATTTTGGTAATTCTGATTTTTTTATTATTTTTTTTTTTTTTTAACGATAAAGAAGTTGAGAAGAAAATCATCTCACGTAGGTACGTGATCCCCTTAAATATAAAATTTTAAAGTTGTAACGCGGAATTATACAGAAAAATTTACAGCGCATATTTTAAAAAAGTACGTGAGAAAAAATTTCTTAACCTACCGTGTAAATACACGAATTTACGAATCAAAGTAACATTGGTTTGAAATTAATTGCACTCAGTGATTCGTCGAAAATAAAACGTTTAGTTTATTTTTTCCTTTTATTAAAATAACTACGATATCGATGATTCGGTTAACAAATATTTTATAAATTTTTTTCAAATAAAAAAATTTTATCTTACGATAAGGAAGGTATTATAACGTCGAAAAACATATCTGTGTATTCGACTGGAAAAATATCGGAAAAAAAAAGAAAAAAAACGTGTTCTCTCGGAGGGTTAATAATGCGCATTATGTACCGTTCCTTTTTACCTGAAACTATGGTACGATAAGTTAGCTCATGATATTATTTAAATGCGCTGCTGCAAATGCAAAAGCTCGAAGTCTCAGGTAGTTATAGAGCTCAAGCAGTTAAGTACGACATTAAGTATTCTCACACAATTTACTGATGGAAGCATTTCTTCAATTTTCCGTAACATTTTGTAATTGCGGAAGTAAAAGCAACAATAAAGACAACAAAGGCTAATGAATAAATTTTATTGACGGAACCTTCCGGTCGCTGCAATTTAAATTTATTATTACGGACACGTTAGGTTTCCCAGGTATTTTCTATTTTATATTTCTATTCCGAGCTAACATGAGCTATCTTAAACTTTCAATGAGGAACGGTCGACATGATTGAGAGATGATTTATAGCGTCGTCGGAGAAATTCCATTATTTGAGATTTAAATATTTTATAAATCACGTGCACGTATTCTATTAACGTAATTTTATTTTATATAATTTTTCTGTTGCAAAGTCAATATCACAGCTTTTGAATTAAAATTAAAATACGCCATTCACATTGCGCCATGGGTGTAACTCTTTATATTTCGAACGGTCAAATGACGTTTAACGCTACAAACGACGAGATAATCGTGTTTATAAAATATAATACGCGTGCGTTTAATGTGCGCTCTCTAGATAAGCTATATCTAAAATCTATAACATAATTGTTGTTGCTCGGTAACCAAATGTCTGAACAACAATGTTTACAGATCTGATCATTGAAATAACTAGGTTACCAGAGAAATGCGGATTAAAGTGTAAATAGCTCCGCTCGATGGGCGATAATTGACCGAATTTTCCAACGTTGGCGCACATTATACTTGTTAATTTATATATTTAATTGTCGCGAAATAATATTCGTCGAGCTGACGCTTGGAAAACAAGTGGAGAGAGCTGTTACGTTCTTACTGAGCACCTACTCTACGTAGAATTTATTAGATGGTCGGTAAACGGTAACATTGTAGCAACGTGTTAAATAGATGTTACACCGGTCATTTAAATATTTTTACTTGGATATTTATGCACATTCGTGCCTGCGCGACTTGATAGCCACGACAACGTCGAGAATATCTACATCGTCCCGAATACGGCCTCTCTCTCGTTATTTTCACTTTAAATTCTCTCAGGTCGTGTCTCACCTGGAAACACTACGTTGCCGCGATTATAATGCCTCGAGCGGATATAAGAACGACTGCATATTCATTTCGGTTTACGTCGTTGGAGCGTGGACGATGCCGCGGAACGTTACGGGAACAAAAACTCGATCCCTATGTATCAAACATTTTTCCGAGACCTGCATTTCCACGCGGCACGTCAACAGCGTGATTTAACGCCTCTGCTTACGTTCATTACTTTTATTATGAGACCTCGCGCGCGACCTCGTTTCGGAATTTCAACGTGACGAACGCGCCTCGCCGCGGTGACACGAGGATCAAGAATTATATTACGACGGAATTAAGAGGGTGGCATCTTTCTCCGCGCATTTTTTTTTTTTTTTTTTTCCCTGTAATATTTAGCTCAGGTGACAAAATTGAATTTCCCAGATAAATAAGAAAGGCAAGCTTTTCTACGCGATTCCCTACGCGACGCAGAGCACCTTGCATAAGTCCGATAGGTTTTTCCCGCTAGCGCGCGACTGCAAAGTATCAGCGAAATTTCTGAGCGTTATATATTCGATAGCCGAATACGAAATTACTTGCGGTTTCAATTTGGAAGCGCAATCGAACAATATTGAATCTAATTCAAGCCAAGTGCCGGTACGCCGGAATTGGGTGACACCGATACGTCCATATAACGGTACCCCGAATTTTTTTTCTTTTTTTTTTCCCCTTTTTCAATTACAAATGCAAACGAAATTTGACGTGCCAAAAATTAAAAGCGTCCAATACCGTGTTTTCGGTGCAATGGGCAAATTGCGAGATTCGTCGGTTCGACAACCGCTATTTATTGATATGGCAATCAACACGGGCGCGAAAAATGGAATCGGCACGAGTCTTTCTACGAGATGTATCGGTTGTATACAACCGACGCAGAGTATAAATTACTTTCGAAAATAATAGATCTAGATCGTCCCGTTTATCCGAACGTATAATTTTCTATTTAGCAATTATTTAACAAATTTAATAAGTATTAACTGATAGTAATCTCAATTTGTTGCATTAGTATTTAAATTTGAAACTTGAATTCGGACAGAACTCTTTTTAATATACCTTGAAAACAATTTCTAATCAATGGTGAAATAACTTTGTCAGATGGTGTAAACTTGCATAGCGAGCGATCTGTTTAATTAACAAAGCTATCTCGTACAGATTATGTCCGCTATCAAGCATATATATAAATTTCTATTAAATCATGCGGAATGTTATTGAGCATAATCATGATGAGGGATTGCATTATTGGATATCTTCCACTCGAGTAATTCCAGTAAATTCATCGCGGATCGGTTGGAAAATTTACGGGACGCAAGCTTGCAATATCAATGGACTTAAAAATTATTGCACTGCTCGCATAAACTTGCATCTCTTTGTTAAAACGGTTCCCCTCCTCTCCCTCCAATTCTGAATAGCACTCTACATAATAAACGATTTGTATTAACGGTCATGCCCTTCTCTTTAATTCATCAAATGTCAAATATATTTATTGCATTCAAATACGTATCAGATTACTGCGAAGTAATCTATCTGTTCTCGATTTTAATGTAAAGGCCAAATTAAATTGTTAAAAAGAAAGGATAAAAATATTTTTTGTTGGACGAAAAGTGCATGTGTAGAAAGAAAAAGCCCACAGCAAAGCAATTTTGTCGAAATTTTATTTTTGTTTGTACTCTGCTTACGATAAATTTTTTGTATAAACTTCAAAACAATTCAATCATTATTAAAAATAAAAACTTAAATACAAATCTTTGGTATTTCAAAAAGGACGTATTTTAAAATTCGATAACTCTTGCATAATTTAGCTTGGAAGCACAAACGTATTAACAAAGAAATTAAAAGAAAATTTTTTTTTGTTTAAAGTAAACGAATAAAAGCATATGTACATAAAATTTCAAACAGCACACTCCGTAAAACAATAATCCTTTGTGATAGAGCTCGCGAAGTCATGCGAATGGATTAATTTCTCAACCGGGAATATCTCGATAGAAATTTCACAGAAAGGAAAGTACCGAACGCACAATGAAATATAGGATTGTCGAATATCGAAAAACAGACGCGTCTCGGTTCGATATTATTATTAATTTTTTTTTTTCTCAAATAACTGTTATTAAAAAAACGAGACGAGTGAATTCTTTGTGACTCCCATATACGATTGGCCGAAAAAGCCATCCTTTACGTTTCCCGGCGATTCAATTTAACCGCGACCGGGCGAACTGGCGGACGAGCGCCGTCATGAAGTTGTCCAAGTAGATTGGATCTTATTGAATCCAGAACTGTCCTGCTGGAAGGACAGGACCCTCCGCCACTCAATGGGAACGAGCTCGCGTCCCCATATAAAACAGCGTGCTCGCGTCGCTTACCCGGTATTGGATTGCGACGTTAGCGTTCAAATCGTTGTGAATCTCGGGTCAACACCTGGTACTATGAGAGAGGGAAAGACAGCGCGGGCACGCTGAATTTAACTCGCGAAAAAGTTGTCACGGATGAGCAGAGTTCACTTTTGATTGCTTACGAGCCACCGTTTCCGCGTCGTTCGCCGCGGATCGCTACGTCGTCGTTTACTTCACGGGTAGTAGGTCGGCTAAAGCGGAGGAAAGCGGGTGATCGAAGGGAGGGAAAGAGACGGGCGGTCGAAGGAAACGAAAGAGACGGGCCATCCCGGAGGATGACTCCCGTAAAGCGCGACTCACCCAGAGCTTTCACTGGCAAATAGCAATAGCTTGTCCGAAAATATGTCGACAGTCTAGTAAAAATATTGCACCGGGGGAAATATCACCAGTTAGAAGCCCGGCCGAAAGTATTCGGTTTTATCGGCACGTCACAGAAAATTGGTTGCAGCGGATAACAGTAAATAATCCATCAAAGCGTAAGTTTTGATAGAATTTCGATGAACTGTCTGTGCTAGATGCTAAAGCTAGATAGCAGCGCGCGCTATGCATCATTTTTGCGTCAGAACTTATACAGTACAGTACTGCCATTTTTACAAAGTGAAAATGTTTACAGTTTAAGCGAACACGTTTGCTAAAATCTAAGGTATCAGATGTATTTTTAATAGCCAAGCGTCTCCGATAAAACACCCTTGCTTTCCAATAAAGTTTTCCAACTTTTCCGCAGCTACGAAGCGAAAACGAGCGCGCGCGTTATACACAAAATCCTAATACTCCGTGTTTTATTTGCCATTCAAATAATAAAAAAAAAACGCGCGATTAACGATTACGAAATCGTAGATCAAGATTTCTGAGATTTTTAATTCGCCGTCGAGAAACCGAAGTCACGGGAAAGCTACGTAGTTGAGTTTTCTACACTTGGCTAATGGAGGAAAGCGTCGTGTAAGCTGAGCTTAAACTCCACCGACGATATATATCCTTGGCAATTCATTCGATTAATTCGCGCGTGTGATCCAATAATGTTTCCTGCGAGGCTGCCTTTCGGGTCAAAAGTCGGTTGCCGGTGCATCTCTTCCGGATATTGGAACTCCCGCAACAATGAAAAGGACCGTTTTCTTTTTCAACGGCGGCAAGTTACGGTAGTTGGAACCGATCGCCCGGGTTGTACGAAATTTTTTCACGCACGGTTATCAGAATCGCGCGTCCATGATTAAGTTCGAGTGATAGAAACGGGTATCGAGATAAACGAAATTATGAAACTTCGAAATAATCCGCGCTCAATAATAATTAAAAAAAAAAAAAAAAAAAAAAAAAACCTATGTCGAATCTATATTCTTTTACACGTTTTTTAATTATTTTAGTTACGTCAAATTATATAATTTGATTAAAAAATAAGAATAGGGCGAATACAAACGAGTTATTAAATACAATTAATATTAATAAATCGACAATTATCATTGATAATTAATGAATAACTTAAATCCCTATTTATTTTTATCGGATATAAGATATATAACTTCTTATTAAATTTTTCTTTTTCCTTTTATATCTCTTTTTCTCTTCTTTCATCATTTTGATTGACAGTTCATTAATTAATTAATCTATTCTAACAATCGGAATTACTTCATTTACATTCTGCGCAACGGATATAGCGCACTAAAGGCATAATGCATGTGGTAACTCACCGAATATGGGATTCCCACGATGCGTTGTCAGTCCGCCAAGGGTTAATACGTGGGAGTGATCTGCAGTTACCACGAGGAGTGTTTCCGTGAGATCGACCTCCTTCATAACTGCCTCGACGGCTTCCTCCAGAGCTAGAGTCTCATACAGGGCGCGATAAGCATTGTTGTAATGGTGCGCATGGTCGATTCTCCCACCTGAAATGAAACGCCGACAGATCTCGCTCATGAAACGCTCATGAAATGCCACCATTTATTAAAATTATCAGCTACTTCAACTACCTTCATATAAGGCAACGCTTCGTGTCTCATATATATATTTAAAGACTTCCGCTATTTTTCTTTTCATATTTCTTTATACACATGTGTCAAATTTATATAAATGTATCAATTTATTTGATATCTTCTTCATATCGAGTACGTGAAGTTTATTTTTCTCAGATAATTAAAATAGTTTCAAATGTAAGTCTTTGTAGCTCTGTCGACTTCCAATTTTTTTTAGGTCAACTTTAAAAAAAAAAAAAAGGGCGTTTATTTAGATACGCTGCGATTCTTTATATTGAAGTCAATTAGAGTAAAATTTTAATTGTTATTACGTGTTTCTTGTCGTCCGTTGACTTAAGTAAGGACGTGAATTCTATCCGAAGTTCGTTCACGTTTTATTTACTCCTATGTAAGTTGGCTCATAGAACGTTTGTCATTTGATAGCTTCATTAATAGTTTTCAATTGGATTTTAATCAGTGGTGTCAATCATGGGTGAGACGTTACTCGTTACCCACATAGTTACGGTCTGCATGAGAGCAGCGGTGCCCGTTATCGCATTAACAAAGTTACACGAATGGACTTAACTCGATCATCGTGATAATTCTATCATGGCAAAATGGTGGCGTAGCCGCGCACGCGAGCGTTCGCCGTAATAGCAATGATCAAAAAATAGCCGCAAAAATTGTCACACAGAGCAAGAGAAAGGGGAGTTACAACGTTATTTTCCAGTTATTATAGATAACGAGAAAATTAATGAAAGAACACTACCAATTGTAGTACGCCGGCCAAAGCTTAATTCTCTATCATTGAAATCCACATAAAGCCCGATTGTTTAACAATTTGTATTTATTAAGTGTCAAAAAGATACACAAATATTCAATTAAATTTATTGATCAGACACCTGAACCATTGGACAAAGAGATTTCATTCGATTTCAGCGAAATTACGAGACTGTGTAATTAAAATAAAAAAAAAAAATAAAAAAAATAAAAAATTAAAAAAAAAATTGAGAGAACAGTAGAGTAAAAATACAGAAGAGATACTAGAGTTTTTATGTTACATCTCTCATACTCAGCTACCTTTTGATTATCGATAGCCCGCTATGTACTCGCGCGCGGAGTTGCGTACATATGACGTACATCTGACCTGTCCCGTTTCGATCCATACAAATACGGTCAGTGCGTCGGATGCATTGCTTGCGGTTCTGTCAACTGTTATATATATACGAAACAATAACTCCTACAGCTAGTCATCCTTTGGTGTATCGAATAACATTATTCACACAAGCCTTGAGCCCACCACTTCATCTAGTTATAACATATTCAGCCCATAATCAATTCACAGATATAGTCTCCTGTCACTTGTTATGGTAATAATTTGTTATGGTAATTTACATATTTACCGATATCTTTCAAAGCTTTGACTGTTATCGAATCGTTATCTAGGGTGACACGTGAGTTTCCGTGAAAGGCTTTATTTCATGCATATTTATGACGGTTCCGATAAGCGCGATTTTTTTTATTAATATTCACAGTATAAAATATATTTAAAACATTTCTTTTTTTTTTTTCTGAATGATAAAGTTTAGCTACGTTTTCTCGTGATACTTTCGCGCTCAGTTCTCAACGTGACCCCGATCGTTAAGTGTAAAAAGACGCGGATCACGGTACGTCCGCTGGTTTTACAATCATTAAGAGCGCTGCTGAATAAAAGTTGTAAAGAAGCTACGAGATAAACTATATCACGGCCGGCGTTCAATTGCCGGGCGATGCTTAAGAACTTGCATCGCTTGCATGTCACGAGTGAACGGCATCGATCCTCTCGTTATACGCGTGTCATTCATGTACAAACTCACTCGATCGAGGCTCTTATCCAATTACCGTACGCTGCAAAGCTGGGCTTCATTATAGATATCATCCTGAAGAGCTCGACTGATCCCACGCATAGATAAATATGTAATTGTTGCATTTGATCTTTTACTCTATTCGAGTCTCTCCAGCTTTAATCTGCTTGACTTGGAAGCGACATGTATGAATATCCTTTTATGCGTCCACGAAGTAATTATATCGCAAGCGGTAATTTCGCGTTTGAGATAGGTGTAATAATTGCGATAAATTTGACTGTTACTTCAACCTCTTTCAGACAATTTGACTTTAAAAAAAAAAAAAAAAGAAATCTTTTGAAGTATACGTTGTTTTAAAGCTATCTCAATTTTGCTTTCTTTAATTTAAATAAATTTTCAAATAGCATTTAGAAAATGTTATAAAATAAAAATCTTTTTATCTTTTAATTAAGACACCTATTGTTTAAACTTTCTTTATCGAAACTTTATAATCTAAATAACAACCTAAAGTTTCCAATTTTACTTTTGAAACATTGCTTTGAAATTGAAAGTTTTTCTCAGCAAGCGCAATTGCAGTCATTAAGTTCGATACAATGGCATCCCTTTTACGTCGCGTACAATAAATAAAAATGGCTTCGGTATGTACGAAGGAATCGAAAATATTTATCAAGAACGCCTTGGTGTTCGATTGACGAGTACGTCGCAACGAACTGTATATCGCTACGTTGCCTATTTCGTCTGGCAAGCAGCTGAAAAACGTCATAAAATAAAAAATACCGAAATGTCACCGGGGAAATAAAATAACGTTAAAAACAAAGAGAATCCGACAAACTGCGACCAGCAGGAACGACAGCGAGGCAGAACCATTCGTCGCTGTTAGCCTTCGCCGAAGCGCGATTAAAGTGCGGACAATCGATAGCGCGTTTCAACGCCGCAGTAATAAAGCGGAAATTGGCGTTGATTTCGATTCTATCTTTATGCCGCTCACTCGAAATACTCGCTATTAGTGTATGAAACAACCGGGAAATGTAAAAATAAGATGCTAAAATATATTTCGATTCGCTTCGTCTACTTTACTTTGTCGTCATGGGCGTTACGATGTATCCTTTTATAGTGTCCCATAAGTAGAATAATGTATGCGGTCAGTCGTTTCGTGCGCGCGGGATGGTCGCCGGAAATATGATATTTTCCGAGATAGGTTCCTTAATAAGGTCGCGAATTGTCGCACAGCCACAATTTTCCCGCAACGGAAAAGCTTGCCTCGATCCAGCGGATTTATTCGAGTAATTCCGTTTGTTAGACTAATTCCCATTGAGATAAACTTATGTAAATTGCATAAATGAAATTTACTACTTCCGCCGTAGCGACCGTTATATGGACGAATCTGTTATTTCTTCGTATTTGCGCCGAGCGATCTTGATTATCCGTGAAACTCCGATTGCTGCTATTCGATACAATGCCGGGGCGCTATCTTAGTGATGACAGTTGGCGAACATGCAGTTCACTGAACAGTCACTGCACTTCGATTATGACGGCTGCTTATTACAAGCTACGATTATTACGAGCTCGCCTGTATCTCTGATTGCACCAGTTTCCCCTAATGGCCACTTAGTCGACAGCAGTGAAGATAGACCTTATGCCGGCAACAATTCGAAATGCAAAGATAAAAAAAGAACATCAACGTGCGACGATTCGCACGAATAATTTTGTAAATATTAATTATTCGGAAACATTATTTTACGTCGATTCTCGGTTCGTAAATTTAGTTTACATAATAACGCATGTAAAAAGAAAAAAAAAAAAAGATGTTTTTTCTCGTACCTGTAGAAAAGACCTTTTAAAGCCTTTTAATTAATTTGTAGCTCGAGGAAACGTTGATGTTTGAATTCTCTAATTTCACTTCTCTATAATTTTAACGGTCGGTTTATCAAACTCTGTTGACGATTGCAAAATTTGCAGTGCAAACGCGTCCCGAATTTGACTTCTGCTTTCGGGATTGTTTAAGGGCGCTTACCTATCGGAATAGTACTCAAAGATTTGTGGAAAGCACTACACACAGCGAGTCAGGCGGCTGTCTTCGTTCGTTTACCTCTCTCGCGAACTTTAGATTTTAATTCGGACGGACAGCGTCCGGCAAATTACGTTCGTACCGTTAATTTTAGGAAGCCCGTTTTATAGGGACTATCGAGTCCCCGTTGGTTTAGTGGCTCGTATCTGCTTCTCTACATCGCAGCTGGCCTCCTAACTGAAACTCAAAGTAAATACCGCGGCACTGCAACGCGGGGCATTTACTGCAAAATTAGTTTTCCGCTATTTTCAACTGAGCGCATGTGTAAAAGGATTAAATCATTTGAGAACGCGATCGATTTCGAGTAATTTTAGCTTCGAAATAATATACGATCTTTAATTAACGCGTTACGTATAATTATCATACTATTCATTATGCACGATAGGTACATGACTTCTAATTAATTAATACTCATATAAATCTTGTGATATGAATTTCATGATTGAAAGTTAATGAAAATGAGATACCGTAATAATTACCGTTCTTTGAATAACAGGCGTATCACCTTATTCCCGTAATTAATGTGTTTTATTCTGTCGGCACGGTTATTTTAAATTTATTCTTTTCAATTATTTACCATGCGCCAAGTTGTGAATGTAAACGCTGCCCACAGTATACATAGACGAAAAGCTATTCTTTATCTAATCACGACCTCTCCGTTTCATTTTCCTGTTTTTAATGTTAGTGTCACATTACCACCGCTAAAAGCGCTGCCGGAAGTGAGTTCTCTCGTCGGATTAGGAACAATGATAAGACGTTAACTTAGTGGTATTATCGCTCTTTTTACGAGCGACGTAGACCAAACATTAATTCGCAAAAATAACTTTTATAGAGGGAAAACTATTTTCTTTACAAAAAAGATATAAAATTATATCCCGAACATATTTCTACCCTTCATTTTGATCTCGTGCGAATAATTTTCATTATCGTCTCGTATATGTTTAATAAGATTTTCGTACAGAAATAATACTGGAAACAAAAATTTAAATTACTTTCCAGAGATCACAGATTTAGTGCGCAGAACTGCTTTAGTAAATTTTACGATAAAAACGGCTTAACGTAATATTTAATAAAATAAAATGTCTCATCTTTATAAAAACAGATTGAAACGTCAAGTAACGATGAAGCGTTATCTTGTAGAGAGAACACACAGGATTGACAGTTGAACCTTACAATAAGCATTAAATCTTACTGTTCGCTCCATAAGAAATTCATGGGCGACGTTTGAGCCGTTTGCTCGACAAAAATATGGTTTCAAGGGGCAATAAAGATATTTTATCGCGCGGTAATAATACATGTTCTTGTTCGTTCAATGACGCAAAGCCTTGAGGATGAAGGAGATTATGTGGTGGAATAACGCGTGAGCTCTAAGCATCGCATAAGCGGGTTTCGTTTTTCTGCGATAAATTCCACGCGAAAACGAGGATACATGCATCAAGAGGGAAAGATATTCTCAAACAATGAGTCTCTCAAACATTATTTTCCTCGTAAAGAAATATAGTAAATAATTTCACAAATATAATATATTACCTTTTTTTTTAATCGAAAACTTGTGGAAACAAAATATATTTCAGCATTATTGTAATTAAAATTTTTTTAAATTAGTAAGCGTACATACTGTATGAAATATGATTGAAACAAGTGCGCGTAGTAATTAATTAAAAGAAAGGAAATTAATACAGTAAACTAATAAAGAGGAAATCAATTAGTATTGTTTAATATATATTTTTTTATTTAATTAATTACATTGATGGACTCAAGTGATGTGATTTCTCGTTACTTCAGTTGCGATAAGATATTATTATCACATTATTTCAGTAAAAATGTCGAATGATTCTAACTAGACACGCGTTGTTATTTAACTGTCACCCTTAAGACACATCACTACCAGCATCCACCCGACCAGCGACGTGTGCAACATTCAGAATTAATATTCAGATGACCCATTTAACTTCCGAGCCTGACATTCCCTGCCCTACCCAAAACCTGACCGCGTAACTATGCATCAGAGAATGTGACGTGTAAACACATCCATCGGCTACTGAAACTCAGCCGACAGCGGCCCGACGTGCAAACGAGCCTCAGGTCGACTTGAGGTTTATCTCGGATAAGGGCTTAGCAGGAAGTCCGGACGTTATGCGTTTATCTTTGCGAACGGCTGACGGGAAAATACGACTTCCGGTTGAGATTCGCTATTTCTTCTTGAATAATCAATGCGAAAATCTGTATCTGAAAGCGAGGCTATAATAAAAAGCACGAGCGGAAAACTTAAAACGAAATGTCGGTCGCATGCCCTTTATCGCTCAATTTCTGTCTTTATTTTATTAATATCAATTTTAAAATAAATAAAATTATATTCTCTTTCTTTGTAAATGCGCGTTCTTAATCACAGACGATAAAGTAATTATCGATAAAATATATATTATTATCAGGCGATTATAAAATACATCTTTGCCACTTGAAACCGTATTTTCACAGTTCAGAAGATCGTTGCATTAGATTAACGCGCTTGCGACACATTAAGAGACACTCGTGTGGTACTTTCGATGATCTGCGAGCGGTAAATCGCATCGAAATGTATTAAGGTGCAGCGAACTTTCCCAACTAGTAGCCGGGAGCAACAGTTGTCGCGCGCTGTGAAACTTTAGTCGCGGCATCGAGATCTGGGCGCCGATTGCAAGCAAAACGAGGAAAACGCGACCGCGGAACGGGAACAGGTCCTCTGATGAAGTTTCCCTTGCAAGTGCTCGGATGATCTCAAACTCGGCAATCAGTACGCGTTACCGCAATATACCATTTTCATGCTTAGGTCGCTCATGCTGATTCCGAGATTACAGTTTACATTTAATTATTTATAAAACCTCACACGTGTCAAAGTATTATAAAAATTTGCTTTAATATTTAAATTAAAAGTAAACGTAATATAATATCCGCGATTATTAAAAAAAAAATCGCAAATAGCCAATATACAAAATACGCAACACGTAAAAAATTATCCGGATCGGTTGATTATTTTGCATTATGTCAAGAAATATTCATGGAAGTTTAAAATGTGCACCGTAAATCATAAACCAAATATGTCATGATTACAGAGCGCCTTCTCTTTGTCTGCAATCGTATGGTGCGTATATTTTATCCATAATATACTGCCACATATTTCACGCACATGATAAAAAGCCATATACACTGCAGACAAAGAATATTTATAATTTGAAAAGAAAGGTTCTTTTTTTTTTATTTCCTACCACGCAGCCCTCTTTTAGCTTCTAAATGTGAAAAATATATGAACGTATAAAAAATACAGAAAGAGAATATGCTCTCAAAGTTAAATCTGTCTCAAAGACAATTTACATGCGCGCGTTTTCACGTATATTAAATAATTATAAATGTTGTTGCAGAAAATTATTCAAAAAAATAAAAGTAGGAAAGAGAATGATCGCGATAAGACACTCCTTTAATTTATTTCTATCGATTCTAATTACAAAATTCTTTATTGGCAAGCAAAGTTGTTGAGCACACGTTTGTCAAGCGAATAATTAATCTACCGTTTTTATTAATCAATGAAACACGCATCGTGAAAAAAATATATCATATCGTGTCGCGTAGATTAAAATGTAAACGAAGTTCTTAATGAACCCTGTTGTTTTATTCTCATTACACAATCGTGCTCAAGTGACCCACTATTAAATGTAAACGTATGTAGGATTTTTCGCATGTTTAACAAAAAAATAGACAAAATTTAATATTAGTCTAGTACAAAGAATATAATTTAATTTAGTATAATTGACAAAAATAAAATAATTAATGTAATGTTGGATTCAGCAAATTTAATTTATTAAAAAAGTTGTTTTTTTTTAACAGTAAATAATTAATTTTTTTTCTGCAACATGCAGGCAAAGCTTTATAAATATATTTCATACACTTCTGTAATACGTCAGTCCGACTAAAAACTGGCAACACACTTCCGCGAACCATCCGCCCGGAAAGTGTTAATCAAATTCTTGCAATCTGCAAGTGCACGCAGGTAGCTACTTCGCGTAAGCAGCTTCGGTGCGAAGTTTCCGAACTCATTTATATGTATGTACACGCGAGAAAATGTGGCGGAGTTCCAATCTGCCAACAAAGATACATTCTAGATCAATGGTTTCCGATATAACGTCCCATTTATAAAATCGAAACGTCGGTTTCAACGTTTCTCTTTCTTTCTTTTTTTGTTTTTTTTTTAGATATGGCAAAATGTCAATTACTGGTTATTCACAGAAAATAATATATTTCTACAAAATGTTAATTCAACTTTCTTACACAAAAAGGTTTGTCTTTATTCTCTTTGCTGTATTTTATATAATTACAAAGAAATTTGTCACAATATGTGACTGATACATTATAAAAGTAGAAGTTAAACTTGCATAAGTTATTAATAAGCTACAAATAAATAGAATTCAACTGGCAAAACTGTTTTGCGATATAAAAACCAGTTACGTTAATAATAGATAAACACTGACGTGGCCAAAATTTAATATACATTAAAACTACCACATTAAACTTCTTTTCGTTGATTTCGAAAGTAAAAACATAATTTATATAATTTTTAGTACCCAGTTTTAAAACACTCGAACTAAATTTAAATTATAAAGAAACGTGCGTTTCAATTTTTATTAAAAAAAATTTTACTTTAATCTCGAGCGCGTTATGAAAAATGTATATATGTATAATTTTAAAATCCCCTGCAAAAAAAAAATATTAATCTGTACTTTTAATTTTTAATATCCGTCGTCCGTTCGCAATTCAATCCCATAATGAATTGTCTGCTATTTGTCATCTCGGACGCGTCAATGTTTTTTTAAAACTCGCCGAAACGAATCGTGCGCATTCTCGATGTACAGAATCAAATAATCCAAATACATAGGAAATGATTTATCATAATGCACTCAACGCTCATATATAACCGCGCTTTATTGTATTGCTGACTAAATCGAAATTTGGAATGTGCGAACTTGCATAAAAGCGCGCCGCTTTCATACGTCGGACAACCGCATTGAATTGCAAATGCTTTTTTTCCCCTCCCGCACGTCATTTATGGCTTTTTTTTTTTTTTTTAATCTCGCCATTTCGCGCTTATACGAACCCTACTTGTCGCCGCGCGATGGTCGCGACGTTAGATCGATAGAGCAGCATACGGTCGGACGTCATCATGAATTTTGATATCACCGTACATTCATCGATCATCATCATTCATCTTCATCCGAATAAATTATTTGTTTTTCGCCGCGCCGGTTGACAGCCAATTAATTTTTACTTTTCCATTCGAGTCTCTGTATATTAATACGTTTAACATATTGATAATATATTTTGTTTCAATAACAGAATCTAATTACGTTTTTATAGATCACGTGAAATTTATGTGTTAGTAACATGGCTTAAATTTTTAAAAGTAATATTTAAATCAAATTTGTCAGTCGCAAAACTTCCCACAGGCAATTGGTCACAATGGCATACATTCGAGAATATTAATATACACTAACAGCGATTCGTATACGTATATGTATTGTAGACACTGTGTACATATGTATATGTACGTAGTATAAATATGGAAATTAGTATTCCGAAATACGCATATCGGAAACCATAACCACATTGAGGAAGTGGTCAACTGCTATAAAAGCCCGAAAGCTCGTTTACGAAGATAGTAGTCTCTTCATAAATGTACAACTGTGTGTTAAAATTGATCTAAAATGCTATTATTACTATAATAGCGTATCTAATTTGCAATTTCGCGAATTGTTGTAAGATAAAATAAATATTTTACTAATTTTATCTTGCTTTTTCGGTTTAAATTTACGAAATTATTGTTAATAGGTCTTTTTTCCTCGCGAATTTTTTATTTTATTATTTTTTTATTTTTTTTTAATTTAGAAACGATCAATGCAAATGCGTTGTCGCGCGTATAAAAACACCAACTCTCATTTCTCAGAGTGATGCCGCAAACTAACTCTCGTGTGTTGATATCTCACTGGAGATGTATTTCGCGACTGTTACTCCTTTCGCCGCCGCGAACAAAGTTGTAAGTGGCTCTTTCTCTCTGATGTCGTAACTTTTGACTTACCTTCTACGAAGAGGAAGTATCCCTCGGGATTGTTCGCCAGTATCCGAAGCGCCTTAATCGCCATCTCGGCCAGAGAAGGATCGCCGGTGTCGTTCGTGTTCCGGTCAACGTCGAAGTCCATGTGAGAATAGGCGAAGAGACCTGCGAGAAAGAAAATAAGTCTCGGCAAGTAATCGGATCGCGTTACGCGGAAATAAGTTCGGAACCTTACGGACAAATGTGAGAGAAACTCGTAGGAAAAACAAATCGCACAAAATGGAAGCAAAGGTATAGGTATATAAAATGTAAAAAAAGAAAATAATTAAAAATAGAAGGGCTACTAAAATTACAGAATTGATAACATATAATAATATAATTTAAAAATATGTATAATAAATATTTAAAAATAATCAAAAAGGAGAAATTAAACTAATTATTTTATTCGAATTAAACACATGTTTTTTTTTTAATTTTATATAAATTAATATTTCGTTACGTTTTGCAAGCGTTTATTATTTGCAATAAATTCATATACCGTTCGTCTTTTTTTATAATTTATAGTATTAAAATTTATTTTCAAAGCAAGGCGTATTATAAATATCCTTATTTTGACTGCGTTATATTATATATGTATCACAAATTACACTATTGATGACTGACATTAATTGAGTGAACATGACGTAACAGTAACTCAAAATTCGCTCCATTGATCAACAGTTAACATTCTAACTTATTATTAGCTACGTACACAGAGAAGTCATCAATAGCAATCGATAAACACGACGTAATCTCGTATCTCGAACGCTGAATGTCTAATAATTAATACACTGATTACGGGACTGACAACAGCGTGCAATTAATACAATACAGCAGCTAATCACATTATGCCGAAATCTAAAGCATGAATAGTCGATGAAATTAAATTCTTGTAAATCATTGGAACGGTCATGCATTCCACAAATTCTAAATTCGTAACTGAGCTACGCAACGATTTTAAATAACGTTATTAATACGTAGTCATGTTTTCTTCTATATTTTCAACTCCATTATTAATATTATTATTAAACAAATATTACAGCATTATTAGATATAATTTCTTATTACCGTCATTGATATTATATTGCAAAATACCTCTCGTTTATTGAATAATTTCAATTGCTTCACTTGATTTTGTAAACAACATAATTCTTGTTCAAAGTATCAACAAAGTTATATATATGCATGATTAGCTAATCACATTGAAATTGAAATATACTGAAATAACTCATTTCGTATACAAATTAGTTTTGTAAATTATAATTACGCAATACTTATTAATTACGTCATGTGCCTTAATTAACCTTAAAAAAAAAAAGTATTTTAAATAATTATTAAAATTTTCTTTCAAATAACCCAGGAAAAAGTTATTTATTAATTTATTCAATGGTTTCAGTAGCCTCAGGGTTATTACTCCAATTTCATTCAATGAATAATGAACGATAAATTTTTACGCAATGTAATAATGTACGAATAACTGATAAAACAGCAGTATTAATTACCTAACAATCGGCTCACTCTTCGTGTGTCGATTTTCTCAAATTGCTCCTTGTTGGCGACGTATTTCGCAACTATGTTCCTCTTACGATGATTTCTCGACCACTCTTCGATGAGATTACGACCGTCCAATCGCCTGCCCTCTTTATCCGGCTCTTCGGGATCCAAAGTTACCTTTGGTACGAAGTGACGTCTACCACCACCAAGTATCACCTATGCCGATAAAATAACGTACTTTTCGTTACAATGCTGGTTTTTATACATATAGTTTTAGACAATTTTTTTTTTTTTTTATTCAATAGAATATTTTAGTAAACAAATTTTTTTTTTTGGATTTGCCGGTTTTGTTCGATAAGATATTCTCCATCAAACCGAAAGATTTGAGTTTTTACCCGAAACGCTATACTTCTCGATCTGTCGGACTATACCTATCCATGACGAGACACGCGGAACCGACTTTAATGAGAAAGAAAGTTTTGCCTCAACTTTCTCGAGAAGCAGGCGCACCAATGAAATCGCCCGCGGACTTCTTTGCTTCGTTCAAAACTTCGAAGCAAAGACCCCTTTTCGAAAAATAGCACATCACAAGTTATTCCGAAAGATAAAGATCTCTAATTAATCCTGTCGCGCTTAGTTCGACCATTACCATGCACTTTTCCCCCTCGTTTTTAATACGCAAACGTTTGGTCGTTCAATATTTTATTTTAAATGCGGAGCGCAATGTGTCTTTCTAATTGTAATCGGTCTAGGTTTCTCAATTTTTTGGTCAAAGAATTTAAAAAAATTTAATAAAATAAAGTAAAATTTTTTTTTTTAGTTTATGAATGTTAGACTTTCTTTCTCGCGTAAGTAATAATTTTATATCGGGCTGTAGCAATTTATTATCCGTTGATTTCATCAGTTTGATTACAAGAGAAAAGCACTAAACAAGCATTACGTTATAAAAGATGTGAATAAACTGCGAGACATATGTATGTTTCATGTCTATCGGTACAAGATAGAAGGCGCAATAAAGCGTGATAAAGGAGACGAACGAGCCCCGATACGGGTTTTACGTCCGCTCGTATGCAAGAACGAATCATAACTGTGAAAACCTCTATGCGTCATACATCCGGCAAATGTAATCGCACCGAACAGGATTTACATCTTCTTGACTGTCGCACCTTTCAACTCGTCGCGGAACGGACAATAGAATATCGAAACACTTAATTTTTCTTTTTTTTTTTATTTTATCTCATTGACAGTTATCCGTTTTGAGCGAATTGCGCTCGTAAAAGTTTTATTAATTTCACATTTTCCGAAAGACTTGAATTAAAAGTGATATTTATCGAGTTTAACTTCCAAGTTTAAATTTATTTAAAACCTAAACTTTCAAGTTAAAGCTTCCGATAAATTTAAACTTGAAATAAGACGTAGCTTTGAAAAGTGAAAAAAAGGGATAAAAAAAACAAAAAAAAAAATTATGAAACGCTATAAAACGATAGGGGATGAGGATTTAAAGTACGACTGCAATTGAAAGAACGTGTGAAATGTACAAAGTAAAGCATAAATATCAAAACGAAATTCACTTCCTTTACTTGTCGAAGCTACATTCTGGGAAATACAGCCATCGAGCTTGCATAAAGTAGCAAAAAGTATCGAATATTCCCGCCACATATGAGCGCAAGGATATTATTACGTACAGTGATGTTACAGCCGGGCTCGTCCTCGAGCAGCTGACGCGCGATGTCTTTGCAAGAGGTACGTGCAGCAGGTGGCACTTTGCCGTCGTCCTCCCAGTAACGGCTGGCCGCGTGTGCATAAAGAGCCGCCGGAGTCGCGTGTGTAACCCTGGTGGTTGTAACCAGACCCGTCGATTTGCCTGCGATCAGAAAAATCGAATTATAGCTTTTCCGCGACGAGTTTCGCCCTCTCCTTTCTCTCTCTCTCTCTCTTTCTCTCCGTCTACTTTGATTTTTATCTCTCCACCCACCCGCTTTCTCTCCTTGTTCCACCGGCAAACTTTCCGGCGCGCGTACGTGCTTTCGTAAATCACCCCTACGGATCCTCGCGGTCGTTCGTATCCGCGTCCGACTTTATCGCGTTTAAGCGAGCCAAGCGTGCGCCGTCACTGACGTAGACCCGGAAGACAAATTTCCCCGAGTAGCGACCCTCGAGGCGAATCAGTACGATTTATACTTCATTGGAGGGCGAAGTGGATTTCAGAATGTCGAACCGAGCCTGGAGGGTAGAGCCGTGGGGATTATTACCGGTGAAATCAAACGATGTATTATTCAGAGGAATTTCAAATCGAGTGTATCGTGCTTAGCGGAGATGCAGTTAGGAGCTATTTGCTCGCAGGTGTAAATTCTAATCCCGTTGAAGACTCACATTTCTTTTGAAATCCTAGGATTAATTTCTCTATTCGATAAATATTTAATATTTTATTTCGATTCGAATCTGAAAAGCGCGATTACCTCGAAATATTTAAAACTAATAACACTCTCGAGGCTTTACGTTTTTTTTTACGAATTTAAATCCACTCGCGCAGTATTCCGTAATGTTTTTATACTTCAACAATAATAAAAATATGTTTTATTGTATTTGAAAG
Organism: Cardiocondyla obscurior; assembly: GCF_019399895.1. Taxonomy (NCBI): domain Eukaryota; kingdom Metazoa; phylum Arthropoda; class Insecta; order Hymenoptera; family Formicidae; genus Cardiocondyla; species Cardiocondyla obscurior. Next base: position 1,688,307 of record NC_091881.1, read on the forward strand.
CTTGGGTGGCGATAGAAAAATCGAAAATGCACTGCACCGGTCCAAGTTAGAAATTGTATTTTAATTACGCGAAGGTTTGCAATAACCTTGGCAGGCATCGTCTCGAAGATTTTGCTTAACGCGAATGGGCTAAGGAATTAAGTTGGCACGCAGAGCTTGTGCAATGTGTGCCGCTCTCTGCCGAGGTCAGTAATTACGGGAGTGGCTGTAACGCGGGTAGTTCAATGCTAATCGACTCGAGTGTGTCGATGCGTGGTCCTTCATTAAAGATTCGCCGAGGGACCCTTTGATCTCGATATCTGCACTCGAAATTATTACTACGTGATCCCGTTTAATTTGTAACGTTATTTCTCCGCCAAAGACGTAATTATCAATACCAACTCGAAAGATTAAATTCCGAAACCCTACGCTTCTGTATTAAGAAGTTGAAATTCGAAAACGCAACTAGGTCAATCGCACTTTCGCATAAAAAGTGATTTAGAGCGTTTTTTACTTTATTTTACATATATGCGAAAATCTTGTGTGAAACTTTTACACAAATTATCCGTCCTTCTTTTCACATTCTTTGAATAATTGAAATTCAGCAGTAAAAGTTGAAAAAACCTTGCATAAAAACACCGAAGTCGTTAAAGAGATATTTAATTATATATCTTGTTTCGGAAATTAAATTATTTTGGCAGGCAGCAGGGGCCCCCTAATAACGGCATGACGGCGGAACTTCGTTTCTTTGTTAACTTGAAGTGACTTTGCTTTAAGAGGAATTTAATTTGAGGCTTATCTGTCGAGTAATCTGAAGTTTCAAATTAAAAAGTTGATAAAAACAGCAGGTGTATCAGTCGGATTTTTGCCAGACAAGTTTTAAAAATCTTTCTCGAATATTCACACTTGGGGGGTTATAGAAAACTCCGGGCGGTTCATTCTCAGCTTCGAGTCATCGAGAAAAAAAAAAAAAAATTTAGCCAACCTTATTGGGTCTCTTTTCCTATGCGTGCCCATAAAATTCGCCGAAAGGGAACGGGGGTGGCCTACATCAAGATGTTCTCGGGTCGGCGGTTCGCGAACGTAAATATTCCTGCGGGATCGTCCGCCGGATCCTCTGCGGTCGTACTCAATTCGTTCCCCGCTTTCCGATGGGCGAAACGATGGTGCGATTTCGTAGGTCGTGCACGACCCGCGATTCAAGATGATAATTCAAGGAGTTCCGGAACGCCGGATGAGAACCGGCGGAATCTCGATTCGCCCCTCGAGATGCACGAAATGGACCGTAGTAAGTCGCGCGGTAGCTCGAGGACAGGGATCCTTATTCCCGCAACTTATCCCTTTCGCGAGCGAAGTCGCTTTAATGCGCGAACTCCTTAGCGAAATCGCGATATCGGAAAATGACATTTCGAATCTCTGGGTTTACATCTAACGGGATGTAGACACACCACTGTCGATCCGCTATAAAATCGGATATCGATCCCGCGATACTTTATTTTAAATGTCGATACTTAATGGCACCAGTATCACACGCAACATCGCAATAAGTACACAAAATAGCTTTTTTTGGAGTAAATTGACTTAAAAAAAATATATATGTGTATATGTATTAAAATATAAGTATATGTTGCAAGATAAAAAGTAAATCGAATAAAAAGCGAAATTTTTTTACAAAATTTTGATACACATATAATAATTACAGTCGCGTTAAACAAAGGAAATATCTCTCTGCTGGAGCACAATTAAAAAAAAAAAAAAACAACGATATATATATAATATAACGAGTGCATGTCATGAGTTTAAAACAGAAAAAAAGAAATTATACAAAAAGAGAAAAATTAATGCGTCGAAATTACGCTTTAATTTCTGTTGCTATTTTCTTATATTCTCCATCCATCCTAATTTGCCCGTTCTTTCTTTTCGCCCCTTTAGTGTTTGCTTTATTATTCCGCGTTTTTCGCCTTATTGCAGGCAAAAGCGACGATTATTCCCCGAGTGATAGATAACGGTTCCGTTCGCTCTCAATTATCGCTTTTATTATCTCCGCTATCCCACCATCGTTTTTCCGCTGTCTCCCGCTGTTTTCAATTTCCCCGCGCCTCTTCGTTCGTTCGACGTCGAATTTTACATCGCCGCCGTGCATCAGCACCACGTCGTCGCAACCGTCACACTAAAGAACGTGACAAACCGCCGACGAGGGGGCCAAAAAGCCGCGGCGCGGCCACGCGGAAAGCCAGGGGTGTCAACGGCAAACGGCGCACGATTAATCAGCTGGGCCATTCATCTTAATGATCGTGCCAAAGCAAGCTCGTCCTTTCATAGCCGCGGGTGCACACAACGCCGGTGGCTCGCGCGTGTCAGCTACGCGTACACACTCGTATACATATTGCCGGGGTCGCGCCGGCCGGTTCTGGCAACGTGTCAACTGCTCAAAAACACAATGCTGCTGTTTGTTACCGTAGATACGGGCGCGGAAACGATACGCGGTCGGCCGGGCTCTGTCGCGACATATATCGCAATATCGCGCGTCTCAATAAGGAAAAAAAAAAAAAAAAAAGCGCTTTCCTTCCTGTTAATTGGAACCGACCTGTAAAATCCCCAACCACGATGACGTTAAGCCCCCGTAATGTATACTATTTCTCACTCGAATTTGCGAGGGTAAGGCCGCCCTACTCGAGAAAGCCGAGGGTGAAGCGAGGGTGGCGATCGCTCGTCGAGTGAATTCAACGCGTTGCCGGAACTTGGCAACCCCTCGGCGAAGATATCGCGTATATCCCGGTGTTTATTACTTATCCGACGCGCGCGAGAGATTCACAAACATCTGCGCTTTAGCTCGCGTAAGCAAGAAATTACATTACAAGCAGATTACACCGCAACGCGCTCGCTCGTTCGCGCGATGGTTCTTTGCGGGCGCGACCGGCCATCGCAAACATACCGTAAGCGATTACTAATGACCGGGCCGGGAAACACGGGACGTGCGTAACGTTAATTCGCCACCGTTGCCGGCACTCTCCACTCGTAAACTTACAATTTTGCGGCGGAAGCAATTACAATGGTACCGTCGATAATTACTTCTGCAACAGACACCCGGCAAAGCTCTCCGCAATAATATTATATATAATATTGGAGTATATACGTAAACGTTGACAGTTTTGATCTAGCTTTACAGCGGCCGTTTTAGCTATGGCGTAATAAAACGCTATAATAGCCCGCGTGATTTACCCAGCACGTAGACAATGTCGCGTAACAACGGCGCCTTTGACGGTGCTGGTCGACGTCGTCGCGAGCACCATTTCGCTTTTCTCTAATTGCATTTTCTACTACCGTCGACAAGACGGCTGTTTCGAATAGTACGCTTTTGCCTTTGACGCGCAATGCGGCCACGTGGAAGATTTCTTTACGGCACGATACGCGTCTCGAATGGCTTGGCATTACGGATTGAGTACGCGAATACTCCGAGATCGTCTTTCAGGAAATTAAACGCGCGTAAATTACATCTGGCGAACACAATAGAATGCACTCTCACACTCGATCGCCTCGAACAGCGTGCTGGGTAGGCACGTTTATTCTCATTTTTCGAAAAATTTAAATTAATAAAAATAAAATACGAAAAAACTAAAGAAAAAAGGGGGGAAAAAAAAATACTATGACAATTGGCTTTAAGAATTTTCAAGTCTTCTGATCTGCTTCCTCGCAAATCCAGTAATTAGTGTGCGACGCCGTAAACACCCCGAGCTTCGATATACGAGGCGTGAAACTGCGAAAGTTGGGGTGGGCCACGTCCAGAATATTCTCGTATATACGGCGCGATTTAATAAACAGCACGTGAAATCTTCCATTAGGCGGAATCGCTCTAGCTTGGTGCAATTAGCGCCAGCCGTAAATTAGATATCGGCTTCCGGTCAAGCGCCGCGCGCCAAGAATACGATGCGCGCTGCATGTGCGATGCGACACGAGCGCAAGCGCGAATTCAATTTATACGTGGGCATTTAATCGTGCGCCGTGTTTGGGCAGTTTAATCGTTTTAACGCCCGTCCCTGGTAAATTGGATGTATGCGCAGATTAATTACGTTTGCTCATAATGACGAGATCGCGGGATCGTAAACGCCGCCCCGTGAAATTCGGTCGAAAGTAACGACCCGATTAGAAAGATTAATCTGTACGTGTCCGGGGCTGTATATTAATTATAAAGCGTTTGTTAACCCTTCCCCCATTATTCGAAGAAATTCACTCCCCCGACTGACTTTAAGAAAAAAAAATGCGTTCCAATTTCGTCTTTTGATAGACCCTGTCAATTTCGTTCATTAAGAAGTTCATTAAAATATTAGCGCTACACTAAACTGAAATTTCCACAAGTTTGCCACTCGTTTTCTTGTTTGCGTAATTATTTAAATATTATAATTTCACGGCTTGTGCCGACGTATACGGGCGGGGAAAACTTACCTTGATCCTGGGCCCAATTTATAAGTGAAGGAACGCGCGCATCGAAGCTCGAGTAACAGTCCTCGAAACGTGCCGATGAATCCAAACCGACGGTCTCGTAATTGGCTTTAACTCCGCAAAGCAGTGCCGTTGCGCATGCCGACGATTCGCCAACCTGGGCGTCCATGTTGTACGTCTAGAAAAACAAAATAACGGGAATTAAATTACATATCTTCGTGTAATCAAAATGCAATTAATGCAAAGTCACAACCCGGAGAAAATTTTATTCTTGCGAGAAAGGGGGAAAAAAAACCTATCCCAGTAAATTATAACTCTCACGTAAAACCAGGTCGAAAGCGATTCGCACTTTATTTCATCTGCGAATCCCTCAATCAATTTCTCTTCCACAAAACTCCATTGCCGCACGTAAAAAATTAAACGAAATTTATATACTTCGGTCATTTCAGTTCATACGTCCACGAAACTTGAAGTTTTCCCCTTGAATTTCAATTGCAGAAGCAATTAAAATATTTAACAATTAAAGTAACGATATTTCGTTCGCGTATTAAACTCGAGGGATAAGAATAATCCGGATCTCCGCACACTTCGTGCCGCTGCTGGCAATTTCGCAGTTTACTCATACGGTTAACGCGTCCGTGGTCACGTAAATAAGGCGTTGCCGTACATCAAGTTCCGCGAACGTTAAGAGCATCGAGGGTGGAATGATAAGTTTCACGGTAAAGAGAAATTCCGGTGTAAGTGGACGGTCGTCCCTATGTGTCATGACTGGCGATTTTCGTCGGATAACAGGATATGGGTCGAAGTGTGTCACCGCTGTCTAGGAACCGCACGTCGCTTTCAGCGCTCTAGGGTAAGCACTGCAACGAGCAAATGGACATTTCCGTCCATCGGCTCGCCCGACTCAACCCATTGCGAGCTTTGATGAAAACGACAGCTGCGTTCTATTACCACTGGCAATTCGCGAATAAAAATATGCCGCTTTTCATTCCCCATCAGAATAAAAATTACCCGAAAACGGCCACTCGATGAATACGCCCAAAAGTATTATAATAAAAATTTTTATCACAGATAAAAAAACCATTCGGCATGTAAAAGAAAGAGGTTAATAATATATGCGTGTCTTAAAGTAATTTTCGCTATCAATTACTCTCACGAAATTAAAATAATCTTTCCAAACGTTTATCGAGGATCACTTACGATTTTCAGATTATTATACTTTTCTTCGTCACGAATCCCGATTACGTTCCGTAATGAACGGCTTCTTAAATTGAGTTTTAGAGATCGATCGTGTAAGGTACTGGCTGGAACAAACTCGCGCGCATAAATTCTTACGGCGACGTTTGAAGGCGACGCTTTCGCGTAAAATACCGCTAATGCCCCGGTGGTTTTCTTATTATACGACTGGGCCGTTTAAGTATTCCCTCGCTTCACGGAAAGTCAAATTGATTCGCTCGAGTGTGCGAGTTCCTATTTCAAGACTATGCGATCCCGACACTACAACATCGGCCGAGAAGTGCCGATTTCCTCTTGCGCAAGAACACCTATAAAGCACACTCGTCATTATCATACTAAAAGCCATGCATCGTCAATTCAAATACGTTATGGATTAACTGCGGAGCCGCACGACACGGTCGATCGCCAAGTAGCGGCAAAGTAGAACGCCCGAGGCGAAATGCAACCCGCAATAACGACTAGCCATATGCCGATTAAACACCACAAACCCTAATATCCTAGCATGAAATTAGCGAGAGGAGAGATAACGATTCAGTTGTTCATATTAGACAAATTAAGGACTCCCAGTTCCACTCGAATACGTGAATACTCGATATCGTACAAAGAGTGAGAGAAAAAAAATTGTCGGTCAAGATATTATTAACGATTTATATTGACGGTAAAAAAAAATATATATTTATATATCATGTAATATTCGACAAAATCTATGCAGCTCGCGATATGCAACGACACGCAGCTTTTTTGGCTCTCCTCGATAGGCACGAAGGCGCTATAGATTATCGTCGAGCGTTATCGCCGACACCTTTTATCAGGCGTTTCCTCGACCAAGTACGTCGATTAGATAAATTCGACGTGTGTGTCTCTTTGGCGTGCGGGTAAAAGCGGACGGTCGCGTCACGAACAAACGCAAATTGGGAGATCGTTAGAAGGTGCACCGACAGGGGCAACATGCAGGCGGACGACAAGTGCATTCCGCAGCAGAAACAGCGGGCTGTTTCGACTCCGGACAGATCGCAGCGGAGCGTGCCGGACGGATGGCCGTTCAGGAAGGCAAAGTAAGCACCACTTCGTCACGTCGCGACCGATATAAAGCGCAGAGATATAGAGGTACTGCAAATAATCGACGTGTGACTGGCACGATAGGTGCGCTTTTCAGCGCTTTTCGACGCTTATTTTCTCTCGCTTTTCTTCTTCCACTCGCTTACCCGGACTAACGTTTGCTACTTCGTAACTCCTCTATAATCTTCATTGGAAAAAGAAACCGATAAATTGCATCCGAAATACGCATAAAACAAATAGTATTGCTAATGTATAATATCAAAATTTTATGCTAATCTTCCGTTCTTTCTTTCTTTTTTCTTTTACATAATTCTCTTCTTGCAAATAGAAATCATAAAAAAAAATTTGATATTGTACTGAATATATCGTTTATCTCGCATTTATTTTTCACAGTCGGTTTTGTTTTATCTCTAAAGAGTTCAGAAGATAATTCTTTCTTTATCTGTTTTCCTATAATACGTGACGCTGGTTACAAATAAAGAATGAAATATGTGAATCAAATAAAATGTTGACATTAAAGCTATTTTACTTTTTCACTTTGATTTAATCACTCTCAGATTATTTTGTTTGCATGCTCATTTAAATACTGCTGCGAATTTGTATGCAATTTATTTGCGTGTGATGTGTGATGACGTATAATCGAGAACATTATTATTTTTTTTTTTTTAACTCTAAGTTATTTTTCAACCAAAAGTATTCTTTTTACTCAAAGACCGCAACGTTATCCGATAAGAAAATTTTACCTGTGCTATAATGCATTATCATTTTCTTGAATTAATCTCAAGATCAGTCGTACGAAGTGACGCACATTCTGGTTTCAATCGCGATAACGTGGAATCGAGCTTATCGCACAAAGTGCAACAAAAAAAAATATATTTTCCGCATTTTAAACAACCATATTAATTATATAAATAAAAAGATAACCAATCAATTATTTTAATTCAATTATTCGGTTCCAATTAATTATAAAATAATTATCAAATTTTATTTTTTAATTGATTTATATATTCAATTAAATCCATTAGTCTACTTAATGTTGCATTTCTTTTTTTTTTTTTTTTGTAATTTTGTTTTTAATCAAGATTCTTTCATGTACATGGAAAAAGAGAGCAGTGTTCTGGCGCGTGCTATTTCCGTAGCCGCGCATTACGCATGGTTGGTGTAATTGTCAGATACCGAAGAGAGGAGACGCGGGGAGTTTGCGCGAGCGGGTAGCCGCGGCGGGTTTTAGATTTATATTCATAATAGCGGGGAGAGTTGGCGGCCGTTAGGCGCAAAATGTTTTAGAGCCCAAAGTAAACGCCGCAGCGTTCGCGGTAATGCCGGTAACTCACTTCTCCCACGACGAACATTTGTCTCGTAATGGCCACTGGCTCACCACGTTTATGACTAGTTCGTAAGCGCCCCGCAGTGGTTTTGTCACATCCGTTCTCTGTGTTCTCCCCCGCCCCTTCCCCCTTCCCCTCGCACACATCCCTTACATATTTTGAATGTTCTTCATGATATACGTCGGTGGTTATGTCCGCACGTCATTTTCATGTATTCATAAATGTGATATATACATTAGCATGTTCGTCTATAAAACTCAAACGCGACCCTTGGTACCGATTCTTTAATCCCATGACTTTATCACTTTAAAGCTTTGATTACCGTGAGACGTCAGACTTTTTTTTTATTAATCTACAATTAGGTATATCTACGCGTGTAAAACATTCATGCCTCGTTATTTCCTCTAGATCGAATTAGAAATTAAATAAAACGCCTTATGCTGGCTAAATTTAATATGCTTACTCCAAATTATACCGCGGCGACTACGGACTGCATTTGACCCTTAGACAGACCAAGAACTTTTACGAGCACGCGCCTAACCGCGCGAGGATTAAACGCTTCGAGTTTACGGTCCATTCGGTTCAATGGGGCTCAGACAGTTCCACCATCTCATCCTCGCGCGCTATTCTGCGCAATAATACCACCGATTTACTTTCGACCAGCGTAGCCGGGCCCGATCCGGGCGCAGCCGTAATCGCGGTAACTCGCGAAAGTTGGATCGCGCGTACGTGCGAGAGCCGCGGGAAGTCGAAAGCGAGCCGGCGTATAAGATAAAACCGCCGTCGAATCGCAGCAGAAGTTCACGATTGCGATCTAAGTTGAAATTAAATTGACCGCGGTATGATTCCGCCGCCGCGCTGTGCCCAAGTCCCACGGCTAAACAGGATATCCGTCTGCGTAAGGGCACGTGAGCGGAAAGTACGAAGTAGAGACTCAGGGCGCACTTTTCCGGGCAAGATCCTCTCTTTCGCCGTCCACATCGCTTTAAGAAGAGAAATGCTTCGATATTTCCCCCTCAAAGGCAACCGCAAAGAGGCAAAACGTTCCGGATACGCCCGTTTCTTTTTCTCTTTCTTTTTCGCTCGTTGTCCCCCTCCCCCTCCTCGCCGCCCCTCGCGCGCATTGGCCGGGCCATCTATTTGCGACTGTCCTCAAGTTGGAATTCTACAACTAGCTAGCTACCGCCTAATTACACCAACTGTACAAAGAGACATTACACTAAATGCTACTGGCATTTATTTGCCAGTCCGCAATGCCGTCCACTTGTTTTCTCTCCCGCTCTTTCTCTGTTTCTTTGTACGCTCTGTTAATGCACGCGCTTATAAAAGTTCATTTAATGCAGAAGAATATTGAAAAATAATAAAGAATAGCGGAAATATTATATCTTTTCAATATTTTTTTTTTTTGCTTTTTTTTTTCTAAATAAACGTGCATCAAGAGTAATCCGGGATAATTAATCTATTATGAAAACGAAACTAGTCTTCGCCGCAACTTCCAGCTTCCTGCCGGATATTCTTTTTCTTTGTTTTACGTTAAATATTCCACTGTTATCGTGCCAGTCTTTTCACTCGCGAGTTCTTTTATGGAAGCTGTGTTGATTTTTGCGTTTGAGATTTGTGGTATCGAGCATTTTAATTTACAGTGAAACGTGAAGCAAAGAAAAACGTTAATATTAATACAATATTTCCGTTTTCAAACACGTTTTTCTGCGGAGAAAATAAAATTTAATTAAGATCCAACCAAGATATAAATAACTATACTGAGGTTCCGCCCGTTTCATTCCGCAGCTCCGTTGTATTATTAATGGCGGAACTACGGAATCATTTGTTTCTCGGATCTCGCGTAACGTATAATAGTAAATTTCTTTATCTGCTCTCGCCATTTCGTCATATCAAGACCGGCGAAAAGTTTAGAACCTTCAACATATTCCGAGATAATATCCCGCAATGTCATTTTCGACATTAATTAACGAAACAGAACCGTGAACTTATGCACTCGCCTTAGTATTCAGTTTTCGAATAACATTACTAACTTTCCGTGATAAGATAACGAAAATGTAATGTTGCAGCCATCGCGAACTTAATTATAATTATAATTTCAAGGAATATCGACCATTGTTATTGAAGTAAAATGACTTCGCTGCACCATGGTTCGCATTTGAATTTAAATCAAAGCGCAAAGTATTAACATACTGACTTTAAATGTTACAATAACTTTCTTCTCGAAGTTTTTCTAAATTCTGTAAATGTCTCTAAATTAATTTGAATAGCTTTTCAGCGTTTTGTAATATTTTCAGTAAAGACTCGGTCGATGCCGAAAAGGCCATAAAAGTCGATATCGATCAATCCGCCGAAGAATACAACATGACGCATAAAAGTAGAGGAGTAGCGCTCATTCTGAACCACGTTCATTTCGACAACATGGCCACAAGGAAGGGCTCCGTAAAAGACGCTCTGGATCTCAAAACGTCGTTAGATAAGCTCGAGTTTGACGTTCGAGTTTACACTGATCCGGCAGTCAAAACAATATCCACGGTCTTACAGTCGAGTGAGTATTGCTTCCGGTAAGCCACTTGTAACCGTCGCTCTTTGTTACGTATCACTTATCACAACGGCAGATCAAACCGATGACGATGGTTCCTGAGCGCCACTCAGATAACGAACGGTTCTCGTTTGAAAAAAAAAAAAATCTCGGAAACGATATCATTATTTCTGTTCATTCGAAATTGCACGCTGACGCAACCACATCGTTAGCCCTGTGTACCATCGTTTCTTATCCGTTCACAATGAGCGTACTTTCGTTCCGTCTCGCGTCTAGCGACAAAGCGACTGGATTTTTTTCGAGACTGGGAGAAAATACGGAGCACTTGGGAATCCTTCTTTTCCCTTACTTTTAATCGCAAACTTTTTAAAGAATTTGAACTTAATTACCGTTTGAGAGAGGAAAAAGAACTTCACGAGAAAACAATTTCATCCATTTTTTTTAACGCCTGATATCATCGTGATTAAATTCACGAAATGGAATCTTTCTAAAAATCCTTTTAGTACAGAGTCTCGTAGTTCGTTAGATAAATGTACTAGTCCAAGTCTAATTGTTTTCAATTTGACAAACGAGTGTAAAAGATAAAACTCTAATACATGCGCGTCAAAAAAAAAAAATTAAAAAAAAGAGATATTAGATATTAATAATTGAAAATTAAATTGAAATTGTTAAAAAGTCAGAGCCACTAACTTTTATAACTAAATCACTCAAATAATTTCACGCGTTCGATAATCTTCCGCTCCTCTAATGGCATCGCGTCTACAAAAGCGAGAATGCTTTCCAAATGCATTAATAATTGCCGATGGATTCTTTGTCGCGGCGCTTGCAAACGGGCGGGTGGATTCCGACGGTTAACGCGAGGCGGATAATGATGCGCGTCGATGAAGAAGACCCGGCGACGAGTTACACAAACATTTTACAACGGGACGAGCTCATTAAACGACTATTCGTCGCAGCGAACCGAGTTTCTCAACAAATAACTAACAAAGCAATCTCGTGAATACGGCTGCGGCAGGTGCCGCAGAAAGTAAGGCGGAAAGTCCGATGATTACGGAACTTCGCGCTGGATAAGAAAAGTTTTCGCGCCTTCACCTCCGCACGACATGATGCTCTCTATCAAGTCGTATTCATTTACCACTTGCATCTAAATTCTAATCGTCGCCGTGCTTCACGCGGCATGTCGCGTGTGCGTTCGAAACATTTGCTTCCCGCGAGCGACTAATAGTAGTCTGACTAGAACGCGTGCTGTTAAATACCCAGTAAAGTAGGCAAAAAGTTTCAGTACAAGTACTGATCTCGCGAGACCGAAATTTCGAGCAGATAACAACGTCGTTGACCGCGCGAGACAAATCCGTCAGAAGAGTTGATACAAGGAAAAGGTAGAACAAAAGGAGCAAGAAGAGAGCACTTCAAAACTTGGCCGCGCAAAAATGCAGCAAATTTTCGTTCGCTACTTCCCTTGGGAGCAACTAAAGCAGACTTTTCTCGAATTCTGCTTTCCACCGATATGTGAAAGAAACAACGGCGGTAAACGGAGAAAATCCCGTCGAATTTTTCTCTCTCTCTTTCTCTTTCTCTCTCGCCGATAAACTTTACACGTATTCGATTACTAGATCAGAAGTATTTGGAAAGATAGAAGTATCCATTTACTTTGGAAAGCTGTGGTCAGCGCGCGTTATAACTGTTGTCGCATAAATAAATCGTTCTTTTTCGTACTTTGCGCAAACTATCATCCCCGCCAGGCTCGATGCTTTAATTTCGTCTGTCAGTGTTCCGCGTAAGCCGGAGCGAAACGGGCTTCCTACCTCTAGAAGTTGCACAAACGCGAATCGACTGTCGAATGAGGGCCCCGAACTTTTCAATTGAAACGGTCCGCGTGTCGTTGTAGCTCCGGCTTTCTTCTTTTCCCCCCATTGATCAACCAACAATGCGAGAGCACGTTGCACCGCCGCCGTTTTTCTTCTCTTGTATCGATAATTCTTACTCTCCATCGAGATTGTCACGGTGGCGATAAGGCAACGAGATACCATGGTCCAAGTGCAGAGAAAATTATTTCCTAAATCTAAAGTTCCTTCTCTCAATGGTATTTTAACTTGATTGATACTAAAAGTGGCGAACTGCTAGGAAAGATCGAAGATGCTGCCCGATAAACCTCAAAAAGTAAATGTGATTTTAAAATTGATTCATCTATAAATGTTTACGACGTTATAACGGGAAAACGTAATAAAGTTGAAAACTGTCTATCGCAGAGACAAATTAAGTCGCATTCTCCGCGAAGAAAGTACATATCTTTCAAACTCGATTTAACAAAAGCTATAAAGGTAATTAATGATCATAAAGCGAAGATTAAAGTCGTTCGCATAAAATCGCTGATAAAATTGATTGCTTCGTGGCGCATTGATTTCGCATTGCTGTACTTTAATAAGTGCACTCAGTATATAAAACATTGTTAAAAATTGGTTTCAAATTGATATAAAAAATAAAAAAATTTTTTTTTATTAAAAAATAAAAAACAGAGGAAAAGAAATAAATGTCTTTCGACAAATTACCGTTACTTTAATTAAATGCCTTCACAAATTACTTTCAAAAAAGAACAAGAGAAAGAGGAGGGAGGTACTTCACAACTTCTACAATAATTATTACAAATCACATGGAAATTAAAGCTTACGTAAACTTCGGGACTAATGAATAAAACTGGAAAAATTAATTAAAACTGACGTTCAATGAATTAAATTGCTATTGTTAAATAACACGTTCCATTCTTATAGGTATAAAATTATCGATATATTCAGACTAGTTTGGCAATTTTTTTTTTTTAAGTACCAGACAATTATTACTAACTAAATTAATAACGAGGTAAAAAAGCTGGATATCTAAACGTTTTTCGCCGCGTACTAGTCTACTGTTGTGTGCTGATTTTACGCAACGCTCGCTCGACTGTTACTAGCTAAGGAATATATTTAATCTGCGCGATCTACCCATTAGCTGCAAAATCAGAATAGCTAAATAACTTTCCACTCGGGGAGCGTTAGATCAAACGAGAAATCAAGTTAGGAAGCTTCTCCACATGTCGATCGGACAATCAACCAGAAAATCGCCGAGGGGGATGGATACGACACGGGTCGTACTTTTTCTCTTTCTCTCTTTCTCTTCCCGTGAATTTTCCGATCACGTCTCAGTGCCGAAAACAAACTCCGCGTCGCAGTCAAGAGTGTCGGCGCGGCGGATGACAGACCGCGGGGTAACGCGACACGTGCGATGGCATCCGCGACGGCACGTCCCGCACCGTTGTCGTCTTCCCGGTTTCGGCACCCGCTACCGCGCGGCCGTAATCGCAAGATATTGCGGCAGGAGACAGGCAAACATTTACCGCGGTTACGGCAAACGGCGGGAGCGTGCGCGACGATGCACCGGCACGTAAAGCACTCCCGATATTTGCCGACACTTCCCTACCGAAAGGCGCGATACCTGTCGCGATGCCGCAGTTCCTTGACAGGCTCGTCAACACGGCCGCAGCATCCACTTACTCGAGAAGCAAGGACTGTGTACGGCGTCCTCGAGAAACAGGTTTTCGAAGTTAACGTGTCAAGTACAAGTACAGTGAACATTCTGCTTACTGTTAGACTAACTTGAGTATTAAGCTACCGTAAAAAAAAAGAGAAAAAAATAAAAAGAAAACTTCAAATGTCGTTTCTTTTATTAATTCCGCGTTCGCATAACTCCGATACACGAACAGACTAAATAAGATTTACTTTCTCTCCCGCGCGTGTTTGGCGATCCGTACATTTTCTGACGAATCCTTTGAGACAGTAGCTTTTTGACGTAATCGATAACTTCATATTGGCATGCACAGGTTTACGTATGCTCGAGGAAACGTAGATTCCTGCCGATACGTTGAGAGCAGATATCTCGGAATAAGAATATTTCACTTCGGGTAAGAACATATTGCGCTTGAAGTTTCCGCGTTACGTGTTTCCTCATATTACACACGTTCCCGTAATACAGTGACTTAATCCCATTCTAACATTGTGCAAAACGCACCGCTGCATTTAGTTCGCAGTCTATATTATACAATATTAGGCCATTTCAATGCTAAGTCACTTCTGACTTTGGACCGTAATGCTTAAACTAGTTCTATTGCCTACCAGCTTTGTAAGATCATAAATTATTTCCACTACTTCAGTCAGCGCTGTACAATCTCTAAATTACTTTGAATTTCAATCAGGACTCGAAGACCTTAAACTTCTACGTTTAGCAAGTGTATACATTAACGCATTTCCATCTCCTGCTAATCGAAAGATGAAGAAAACAAATCGTATTCGAATCTATTTCTTTTTCTTTTTGTACGTCAATTAATAGTTTACAGAAATTTATTAAATATTTATTTTGTTTAATACCGACGTATGTAATTAAAAAATTAATTACTCTAGGGGAAAAGAAACTTGGAAATTATAATTTCGATTCTCATAGTGGATAAATATTTTTCGGAGAGAAGAAAGGAAACCCGCGGCGTTATATCGCCTCGTCATATTCCACGCGGATCAACGGAAAAAAAAAAAAACAATTAGTTTACATATTGCGCGCACTGTGACGTGCAGACTTCGCTTGTAAAAATTCAACGTTGCTTCGAGTTGACTAGCGACATTTTCCAGTTTCCCCAATGCGCGGCCACAACGGCATCATAAACGTCGAGAGAAAAAAAAAGAAAAAAAAAAAACGAGAAAGAGAGAAAAAGAGAAAGAAAAAAGAAAAAAAATAATAAATTTGCGCGAATTGTTTGGTGTATTTCGAAATTCCGCGTAGCGCGTACAGCTGGGGTCTGATTACAATCGTGATATTCAGTGGAGTCGACAATGCTCGGCGTGACGCAATGATCCCCGTGGCGCGGCGGCGACCGCGAGCGCAGCATCCGGTGTCCCGATGATCCCGGGGTGTGTATCGACGATGGCACGATGAAGCCAATCGTTCGCAACGCGCATAACAATATACGCTGCAATTTAATAATTCCGCGCACGCGGGCCGCCCTCCGTTAAGAAAGATTCGCCTGCCGGCTGCAGTTCGCGGCGCCGCCTGCGAAAATCCTCGTTTTGCCATCGTGACCGCCCCGGCGGGATTTTTACGCGCTTTGAAAGAATGATTGTCCGCAATTTGCATGGACCGTTCGATATCGCGGTTGGGTCTCTCGTCGGTAATAAAACAAAAATTTCCCTCCCTGTTTCTGAGAATCTTTCAAGAAAGAGCACTCACGGGTGTTAAAAAAATTATTGAAAAAAAAAACAACTGTCGTTTGTGAATTCTGCTTGCGGGTCACTTAGTCTAATAAAAAATTCTATTCTCCTTAAAAATATACCGGGATCTAATTTCGAAGCCCAATTAATTATTTTAATCTCAGCACAGAAAACGGTATTTCAAGTATATAACTGTCGGTAATGATATCAAAAAAATATATAGCGGTTAAAAATATTGATGGTAGCGCACGTTATTTATGGCAATGCTTAATAAATGTGCATAATTAACTCAAATAATTCCAAATTTATTCATGAAAGTATCAGCGATATTAACGAATCTGTTGATCGCTTCTATTTCAGCAATATTATCAAGAGAAACATCCCGCACACATAACAAATAATTTATTAAAGCGTACATGTGTGGAGTATGATCTAATAATGATGCAATTAGTTGCGCGCATGATTTAATATCAAAATTGCAAATCAATTCCATAAGAATTACACGGGGAAAAAAAAAAAGAAAAAACAAAAAGCGATTATATAAATGTTTCAGGTGTTTGAAATAATCTTCTGTTGTGTATCTTAAACGCGATATTAATCCTCGGATGTGATCGGCCGTATATAGGTAGTCGAGATAACGCGTGCTCTGTGCCTCCCCTATTTTATCTGCATACAAAAGCGTAAAATCGCGCGTGCGTTGCAACGAGGCAAGATTGGCCTCGGGGTAATAATATTACCACATCGCGCAGCACGGAGCAGTAATGCTTTAACGCACAACGGATTAAAAAGTAGCCGGGATGATCTTCCGGGGAACAAGAGGAGCATCCAGCGCCCTGGAATTTCCACCTAACGTATTATCCTTTCCCTCCCCCTCCCCCCCTCTTTCTCCGTCGGAATGCAAAGTGAGGGAAAACGACGGTGGATACGTAAGCCACCTTTTCGAGTTACGCGGAGCACGATGCGAAACTCAATTACACAATAGCTCAGCTCTTATCCGGTTACACCGGTGGCTTATTCGCCTTAAGGGTCGTCAATATCCGCGTAAGCCGGGGTCAAATCGTGACGTCAGAAACGGGAGAAATACACACGAATGATTTTTGCAACTTGTGTCCACGCGAGTTACTCTTTGTCAACAAAGCCGTTTTGGCTCGATAAAGTGCGGCCATAAAATGTACCGTGGAACTCTATCGTCAGCCTAGCACGTCAAGCGGAAACGCGAATTTCTTTTCGAGACATATTTCTACAACTATTATCGCGCAACTTTTGTCGTATTCGTAAAAAAAAAAAAGTAAAAAAAGAGTTTAACCGCTCTTGTGCAATAAATTTTTGGGAAATGAATTTTTTTTTTAACGCTCGACTGTCAACGTACGAGAAATAAATTTCGGTCATGTAACAAGCGAAAGGGATAATTAATTGCGCGAAAGAAATCTAAAGTTCAAATATTGAAACATTGTTTTTGTTATTTATATTAATTAAAATATTGCCCGGCATATTTTTTCCGATAAACCATGTACGTAAACAGTTCGATAATATTATAAATATAAATATATATGCAACACTGCATGCCCGACACAAAAATTCTGATCAGAAAAAAATCATGTAAAACGAAAAAGCCAAATGGAGAATTAAACTGCCGATGGATATATTTTGACGGATTTTACATTTGCTTATATTATCGGCACCGTATATTTCTCTTTCTTTTGCGGAGAATTCACCTGAAACTCGTGTACATTAGCGTTACATTGAAAGCGCGAGAATATTAATCTATTATCGCTTTACCGTCTATATTTTTCCCATAAAATGATATCCGTTCTGTTTCCGTTTGATCATCCGCTCACAGAGATAAACGATAATCTTGACAAGGTTCGTGATGGATTTATTTATAATAAATGGCAAGGTAGAGAAAAATTTAATGACTTATTCAATGCGCAACGCGTTTTTTTTTTCTTTTTTTTTTCCCAGAATAAAAAAAATTTTAACGCAACCAAAAGTACGAAAGCTTTAAATAATTAAAGTGTTTCTATTTAATTCAATCGGCTTTCTACCTCGACGGTATTAAATAAAATAGAAAAATATGTTAATAATTATTTCAAAACCTTTTTTTTTTTTTTGTAGATTTCAATCTTTTATAATGAATACTTTTTAGTTTCGTTTAAAGAAGCGTTTATTTGATTTTCAATGCATAATTTAAGAGTGAACGTAAAGAATTTCTCGGCTATTCAGGAACGCTTTCGATGGTAAGATGAATAATTAGATGAATAATTAGGCGAAGGGTGGAATAGCGCCGTAAAGTGAAGTAATCCTGAACCTTGCCAAGCCCGTTTAAGTGTAACGAGTTTAAAACTCGGTGTGTAACTATTTGCATTCCCTTAGTATAATCTACCTGATGCATATTACTCGTTTATACGCAGATTTCATTTATTTAGCATCGATATTTTATTGATACATTGCAACGATATGTTTTACAATTTTAATTGGAATATTTTGATTAAAAATTTATTTTTTTTTTTTCTTTTTTAATGAGAGTACATCTAACCTTTCATATTGTACCAACGTATCGCAAACATGTGTAATCGTTTATTTCATACTTAGTTGTAAAGTATGAAATAAATCACCACCACAATTTCGAGAATAAATTTTTATTCTTTACCCGTAGCTGCTTGTTGTTTAATTAAAAGATCTGGATTTAATAAATTCAGTTTGTTGAGAAGGTAATTTGTTAAAGGGACTACAAATAAATAAATCGGTATGATAGCAATCTCAACCTTAATACAACCCATAGAAAAAGCTATAAGAACACGTACTCCTTGACTCGCAATTCCTTTGAAACTTCACGTACGAAACTTTTGAAATAAACAACGGCAAATTCAATTTTCTTCTAAATTGAAACGAAATCGAGGTACGCAGATATCGCTGGAAAATGCGTCGGCGCCCGCGATCCCGTCGCGCGTTTCTCGAATAACTCGCGCACGATTGCGACTACCCGCAGACACGTCATAATTATTCACATTTCTTAATGCATGTAATTCATGCCTTCTCTCCACTTCTGTAACACGAAGGAATGACACAGGCGCTGTTCGCATATTCCGCGCGAGTACTTCGCACCTATCTCACCGACCACGCTCGCCAATCTCCTCGAGGTGCACGACATCGTGAACCTCCTCTTGAATACAGATTACTCGAACACTGAATTTTCCTCATCAAAACTCTAAATGGACGGCGCGTCTCTTCGCGTCTCTCTATCCGTCGCCGTTAAACATCTCAAGTAAACTTCTGTCGATACTTGTTAATATGTAACATCCGCGGCGACAACGCCGTTATTAACCGTAAAGATTACAAAAGTTCCGCCCGAATAACTTCACCGAGCCGAAACTCTTCGGCACTCGAGGCCCCATTCTGTGGCCTCGACGTCGAAACAAACGGTGCCCGATTTTACCTCCGGTTATACGAGAACAAAGAGAAGATACGCGATATCCAGTTCATCCCGCACATTCGCCACGCGGGGTTGGTTTCACTCGAGAACTATCAACCAGCGCCGGTATTAAACTTTCGAATTTATAGCGCGCGTCGTGGTTGTATCGATCGCACACGAGGGGCACCCTATTGCCCGCGCCTTCATCAGAACGGAATATTTCACTAGAATATTATTAGCGAGAGCTTCATCGAGTTGTTAACTGCCCGTGTACCGCTGCAGCGTAGTATACCGCCGCGCTAAATTTACAACAGGCCGACTGTACTTCGCGCAATTTATACTTCGCTCGAACGACGGCGATATCTACACGTCGGGAGCCACCTTGAATTATGACGGAGTCAAAACGGGATAGAACGTTCGTAGTTCGTGTTTGTTCACGGATACGGTTTTTGATCGATGACGCTGGCGAATGAAGTCCAATGGAGCAGCAAAATTGTTACCTTTTTTGTAATCCACGTATTGTTCTATTTTTCGTGGGTGGAGGGATAGAGGAAGTATTTTTACGCTGTTTGTACATTTTCGTTATTTTTCATTATTACATTTTGTTTATGCTTCTTGTAGTTATAGTTATTAAATTTGTCGATTTTACGTATTAATAACAAAAATCGTAATTTATAAATTCGGTTTACCATATTTTGAACTGAATATTTTAATAAAAATGCAACACACCTACGGTACAGATTTTTATGTTATTTTTATTTATGATTGTAAAATAATCTTAATTCTTTTTTTAATACATTACATTGAGAAAATTGTGAAGGCATTAGAGGAATTAAAATCTACGAAAAGTCGAAAGCGAATAGAATAAATATTATATATAAATTTAAATTACTTTAACAATAAGATGCATCGATTTAGTTAAAAACGAATTCCCTTCGTGACTTAAAATAACCAACAAAAGATAATTAACGAACACAAGGCGAACGACGCTGCGGGTCACAAAGATGATATCGAATAATTGCCTACCGCAACGAATACTTTACTCAATTACCTTTCTATATAGTGTAACGACATCGAGTCAAGGGTAACTACACGACCACGATGATTCCTTTACACAACGTAAGATCCTTTTTCTTCCTCGTACTGGAGCGTGTGCGGCCAGAGTAAATTTCCATTACCG
Organism: Cardiocondyla obscurior; assembly: GCF_019399895.1. NCBI lineage: Eukaryota > Metazoa > Arthropoda > Insecta > Hymenoptera > Formicidae > Cardiocondyla > Cardiocondyla obscurior. The sequence goes on from NC_091881.1 coordinate 1,708,711, forward strand.
TCCACGGTAAATTCAGAGGCAAACGCGTTTCTCTCTGAGGAATCAGTGCGCAAACGACGATGTCGTTTCGCGTAATCACGCTAAGTTTTTTGCGAAACATTTTCCCACCCGCATCATGTGTGACTTGCGAGCTGAATATACCGCGCATGAATTTTGCGGCAGCCCCCGTGCCTTTTATATGGTTTATATCCAACTCCTTAATTACACCAGTGCCGTGGGATTGCCGGACCGAGGTAGCGCGAATTAATTGGATTATCGACCGTCGTTGAGCATAATGCTCTCGCTCGAAAGCAAAGATCAATGTTTCACGCAAAAGGGAGGGCAAGATGAAATTTATCAGGACTTAAACACACGATACATCGATGATTATTTACCTTCACTTGCAAAATGTGTAATATTATTTTTTACATAAACGTAACAAAGATCGCGATCAAAACGTTCAATAATTTTATCATCCACAAATTTCATTTGTTAGTTTCCAACGGTATGAAAGAAACAAATAATGCTTACAAGCTTTGTAAGAAGAGAAAAGAGGAAAAAGAAGGGAAAAAATAAATAAAAGAGCGCGCACGAAGTGGAAATAGAAGAGAATACACTCGCAAATCCTTGGATTTTCAGAAAAATGAAGAAAGGATTAAATTCCTACGGAGGTTTTTATAAAGCAATACGAAAATAACTATTTCACAATTTTTTGTCTTTAATTTAGAAGCATTTTTTTAGCTCGTTAGAAAATTACAAAATTAATATTAAAAATCAAGACCAACACAATCTGATATTATTACCAACGTGAACGATGTGTTGTTATTTATTACACAACTCTGTTCAATCATCAATAACATTTTATATCAGGTCACGTTCATACTTTATAATATATTAATACAATTTTTAAAGATATTTAAATTACAATTAAATCTTGTGTGTAAAACAAAAAAAAATAAAAAAAAAACTAAGTGAGCGAATAAAAAAAATTCTTTTATGGTAAAAATCGAACGAGCAATACTACAAAAATGGAATTGTCGTAATAGCAAACAACAAGATTGATAAAACGATGAAAACATGGAAATGGTGAAAACGGCAATACCTGAAAATATTACACGTTCGTAATGCTGCAATGGTACATGCATACTCCAGCATAAAAAAGAATTTTTTGCGTGTACCAACCAAGTTTTCTATTGTTTATGCGTAGTTTTGCATTTTTTTTCCCTCTCAACAACAGGGAGAGAAAAAATATTGCTTCTTTTACGCCATTATTTCGTTGTGGCAAAATAACGATAGTGCTGTAATAATCACTAACCTACTGCGAACCGTCATAATACGTATATTGTAATAAATAACCTCTGATATCGTTACCTTAGATATAAATTAATCAATCTCTTTATTAAAGAAGAGTATTTTCTGAAGAATTACATCTAATCGATAAGCGGTGACTTTTATTAAAGAAAAAAAAAAAGTAGTATTTGATCATATTACTAAGACGTCAAAAGATTATAAATTAGAATAAAAAATATAATCTTGCGTAATAAACATTTTTATTTCACATAGACGACAAAATAGAATTCAAAGTATGAACATTTATATTCATTTAAAATTAATTTTCTATATTTCTACAGAATTATATATTAGATACGTTAGTACGCACAGAAACAATTCGAACATGTTCTTTAAAAATGAAACAAATGGCTCAACTTATATTCTGTTTCATAAAGGCAATTCGTTTTATGATTATCAAGACAATTTTGTATACTCGTTTTTTTTCATTTATTTTTAACAGATAAAGTATTTCACTTGAAATGAAACTAAATAAAATAATCCGGACAAAACGCTTTGTTTGAAGAATGTTGGTTTAACTTCTCGCGTAACAATTCACGAAAAACTCATTTACGTTCCAATCGCCGTAAAAAAAAGAAAAAAAAGAGGTACATATAATTTTTAATTGTTTACGATCCGTGATTACAACTCGCTTAGAGTGCCTTACTAATAAATTACTTCGTATTTCACCTCGAGGAAATTTCATTTAATTCCTTAATGCCGCGAGTCGCGCAAACCCTCCGGAAGCCGCGCGGTACAGCTGTTCGTAGCGTTTTCAATTCGCCGGCGGAAGCGCAGCGATGTAGCGAACGGTATCTGCACAATCTCACCTCGGCGTAGTTTGTTTGTGCACGGACTATTAGGCCAGACCGCGTCCGACGACTATTAGCGGCCACCGCGAGGAATTAATTAATCCTTTCATTAAAGCCGCTGCGGAAGACCACACGGATGCCGACTGCCTGATCGTGGTCGCAATGTCACACGGCGAGTCGGGTCTATTGCATTCGACCGACAGTCTGTATCCAGTCGATATGCTATGGACCCCCTTCACGGGCGATCGATGCTCTAGCCTGGCCGGAAAACCGAAGTTGTTCTTCATTCAGGTACGCCTATCTAACGGATGTTCGCCGTGTACAAGAACCGGAGCGGGCGAAATCGTAGCGGTACGTTACGCCCGTATGTGCTCGGCGAACAATGCGGCGGGTTCCGCCCTTAAAGAAGAGGAACCCGCTTTCCACTTTCGTTCGCTGCGGACGATCGCACGAGTGATGGATCATCCCGAGTGAACTGTCTAAGCGATGTTACATGCTGAGTAATTCGCGGGAGATTTATACGGATCATGTGAAGTGATTTATGGGTTAATATAAGCTATTGTACGCCCTGGTGTTGAAGTTAATTGTGCTTTCCATGATAGGCGCGCGGGTTCTTGGGCGAGGAATACCTTTCCATAATTTGCCTTTTGACCAAACGGCGCGTCGTGATATCTCAATCCTTTTTATTCGCACAAATACAATCAATATCGGTTTGTATTATTTAAATTTATATAAATACCGCGGCTCGAATGCTTTTGCGCTAAGTCGAAATTAAATATGCGCATTGAAATTAGCTTTAAATTATTTATTTGAGACGACGGCGAAGAACCCGCACGTAAAATCGTTCCACGATTTTTGCACTATCCGCATTTATATTTTATAAAAATACAGCGGTATTTTAATAACGTTAGGGAGTAGGATAAAACGCGAGGTCGAAAAAGGAAAAAAAAAAAAAAGTATATTACGTTTTCCGGTTGATTTTGATATACAATATTCTTGCGCGGCGGATATAAATTTAGTTAAATGCAATTGTATATTCCATACGCCCGTAACGTAACGTAATAGCAAGAGCGACGTCCGTGTCGGTTATTCTGATCGAAAAAGCGTACAAAATTATTATATCATTTTACAAAAATTGACAGGCCGGCCTACAAGTATCGTTATTCGTTTTTCTTTCCCGTCGTTTCCAAATACAACTTAAGCCGTACGTATAGTACATACATATTTTATTTAATTAATTATACTTCCTTGTCAAGATATTTGATCGTATTCAATAACTGCTGATGCTCGATACAGTCAAAATATTTCATGTAATTAATACACTTGCATTTCGTTGAAGAGACGGGTTATAATATTTATTATCAATATCCATTATCCGGATGTTTCTGATTAAGAGCACAGCGAAGTTTCCTTATGAATTTTTGCAATTGCGTTCTAACGGATGGGCGCTGCACATCGAAGCTGGTGATACCGAGACGGATGGCTATTCCGCGGGAGTTACGGCGAGAGCAAGTGCCAACTGTAAATACGGCATGGCGTTGTAATTGCGAACGATCGTCCCGCGTTTCGAAAACGATCGGGGGTCGGCACGGCCGCGTCGTAATACCGACAACAATGCCGCCGCTAGATCTAATTCTTTCCCCGGGCATAATCCTACCGAGATCGTTTTCCATTTAGAGACACTCCCCCATTTATCTGCCTCACGGCGATCCCCGAGGGATTTGCGGGCTCGCGCACATTAGTGCGCCGTCGGGTTTTTAGCGGGCGCAGCCAATGAAATATGTGCATTCTGCGATGTAATGGAAACTGTTCGCGCGCTAGAAATGCCGCAGTAATTAAGATTACTCCCCGTCCATCCGCGCTGGGGAAAGAGTGCGACGGCAAAAACCGTTATTTGCATAATTCCCAAAGTAATGCGAGCACGCGCATCGTTTCGGGGATTTCGCCACCGGCCGAATTAAAAAGTGCCGAGCGGGGCCATTCGTGTCGCGCAATATTCTATACATTTGTTTTATCTCCTCTCCCTTTATTTTATTTTTTTTTTTTTTACTCTTTTCCTCTTTTCCTTTCTATCGCTTCTTTTTCTTCTTCTCGTCCGCGAGTAGTTCCGTCATACTCGCTTTCGCGCCGCTCGACGGGCAAATGTTTAGTCGGCCGAATGCCCGAATATTTTAAACGGCGGGAAAACGTGAAAACTTCTCGGCGCGTTATCGCCTTTATGCTCGCGCGCGACATTTGTATGGCTGTACACATATTCAAGTGACAAAAAGGAAGATATAAAAGTTATAATTTCATTATGAGATACGAGCAATTAGTGTGTACAGTCAGATTTATCCGAGGCAACGTATTTTTTAATATTAGGTACATTTCTAGTTATATTACTTGAGAATTATACGTACAGAACGATTAAATTCTCCAACGTCTTAAAAAAAAATTAAAGCAAATTAGGCGCGACAGAAATATTTTTTTAAAGATCTAAAAAAAGCGGAAGATTCTGGGTTCGATTTTGAGATTGATATAAAATAAAATAAATAATTAAATATTAAAACCGCTTGCACATACTTCTTGGAGTATAAATTGATTAAAAAGTCGCCGATTGATGTATCAGTTGAAAGAGAGAATTGCAGAGACAGCGCGGAAACGATTCATCAAGAGCAACTATTCTGACAATGATTGTAATTTACTTTGTCACGGTAGAAAAAGAAGCGGAGGGCTAACTTGCCGGATATCTTTCGAAATTACCGCTTTTCGTCCCAAATAGAGTTAGAGGATCGATGATTCTAAAGATAAAGCGCGACGGGGATAAATGAGCGCGATAAAGTTGGCGCTCGTAATGATCGAAATGATTAATAATTTGGTCTCGAGTCTCAAACGGACGCGCGCGCGCGCGCCATGCATTCGAAGGTCCAAAGGGATAGTAACTCGCGGGGCATAATTATCTTAGATCACGCCGCGATGCCGAGTCGATTATTTCGAAAGTAAATTCCTCGCACAGTCAGTCGGCCAATTTGTTTCCCCGGCAAACGCTACTGTAATCGATCCCGCGTTAATGATTCGCCCGATACATCGTATGAAATTATATGACGATGACACGGTAGAAACGTGAGATAGTTATAATACGAGCAATAATAGGTATTGTATGCGGATTGAGATTACCGATAATTTGCGAGCGATGTAAATTGTACGGCCGCACAAATTTCAAGCGCTACCTATCGAAACTAACACCATTTTATGCACACTTGAAAGCATTGTGTGCAACCATGCTCGCCTCAAGCAAGTAGCCACCATATTTCTTTGCTGTACTTCGGGTTCGAGCTCGTCTTTCGTTAACGACGCTGTAAACATCGATAGATCTGCGTGTAATTGTCTCGTACGTTCTATTACCAGTTTATTGTTTTCCCGAAGAGAAGCAACTGCAGTACTTGGCTGTTGGCCATTAAATATTTAACTCTTTAATATATCAGGCGGCAGAGCAACGTTTTACTGCAAAACGGGGGTGCAATTATCGGAGAAAACAAGATTCGCTGAATTTATAAGTTGACGTTTTATATAATGTCCATTGTTGTTAAAGTAACGCAAAATACGTGCGTTCGTTATTTTATTTTAAAGTAACTTCCATCACATTCGAACTTAATTTAATAACTTAAGCGTTACGCGCGTATCAAGCAAAAATATTTAAAAAAAAAAAGTGCAGCATCCCGTAAATAATATTTCCGCATTAGACGAACAAATTGTCGGGATAAAGATGAAAATTTGTTCAATACATATATGTACGATACGATTAAATAACACGCGAATGATATTCGTTTGATTTCAAAAGTCGAAATGTAAAATATTGAAAATGGTACTCTAACAGTTTATTACGTTATGATATTTTTGTTGATAATATTACGGATTGAATTCAGCCTCGCCATCGGAAACTGAATGTTTTATAATATCTGCATCGTTGCAACTCTTTTTCATGTTTATGTAGTTTCATGTTTATGTAATTGAATAGCCGATAACGGTTCATGTTGCATATCGATTTTTCTATGTTAAACACAACGAGAATGTGGAACACACGGTGGATATAAATACTGGTTATGCGATTTCGCGTACACGCGCACATGTCCTTTCGGGTACGTACATAATATCTTTGAATACGTATATTCATAAGTAATGGTTTGAGGAGGGAATATTAACGTAATCAAAATTCGAGGCTGCGTTATTGGACGGCGAATGAAGTCGTACGCGTAAATATTGCACGGCTCTCGTAAGCGGTTTAATAATCTTGCAAATCAGATTGCGACGCGACGTTGAAGCGTTTTAAACAATTCCCCGTGACGTTTTTGCACGTAGGAAAATCTCTCGCCGTCGTGGATCTCATGCATCTTTTACGTGCCGGGAAAATCTAGTATCGTCGCTCACGCGCGCATTTTTCTTTTCCGCAGGCATGCCGCGGTGCGCGGCTGGACAAAGGAGTGAAAATTATTCATGAGACAGATAGTAAGGGGCCCACGTACAGTATACCGACCTATGCAGATATCATGGTCGCCTACGCCACTTACGACGGTACGTATAGACATATAAGTAAGTATGGGAGGATCATAGAAATCTATAAAAACATTACGGTTTAACGTAAATGTCGATTTTCACTTCGTTTTAAAAATAACAGAACATTTAAATATAAGAACATTGAAAAAAAAAAAAATAAAAAAATAAAATTGTAATATCATATATAATATATATTTTTTTAACAGCGCTGGCTTCGTTTAATTTATTTATGTAAATCTTGAAATCGCACGAGAGAAAAGGATATATCTTTCAATCGCTTTATACGTACGAACGGGTATCGAATTGCATACATCGAATTGCCATCGCGCATAAACGCACATGTAAGCTCCATTTCGAAACAACCCGTCCCAAGATAATGCAGGGAATCTGAACGAAAACGGTTCTCTAGGACGGCGCGGTGTGACGAAGAGTTATAGGAATGTCGCGCGCGGATAATCCAGTCATGCAGGACTATATATTTTCCGACATGCTTTCCCAAATTCAATTTACTGACATACGCGTTTACCCAATACCCACTTGAAACTTTGGCGAGAGACATTATAATTTCGCGAATAAGATTGTTCGTGATTTGCAAACGATGCAAGGTGAATGAATTATTTCGTATTAAAGCGGGCGTATCAGCTGAGAAATTTAAACTTCAGCTCCAAAAAAAATTAAATAAATATTATACATATAAGCAATAAGTTAATCTAATTAATATATGTAACTTAATCAGCCGTACATCTGATGATTTTTATTATTATATTCAGCTACAGCCTGCTGAAAACTCGAATTATATTTAATATGTAATTGTAATAATTCTTTTTAAAAAAAATATTGACTTTTACCGCCTGAATGAAGCTTGTGCAAATAACGAATAGCCCCTCATGGTAGGTACTCGCTAATGAGGATGTTTACTCAAATTTCAAGCCTTCGGGTATTCATCGTTAGCACGTGTAACGCTAACATATTGGAAGCATTTACTTTGAAAGATACACGATAAATCACACCGTCGAATATAGGTACGTAAGATGAAATTGTACAACCTGTCAAATTGAGCATGGAAGCCAACACGTAATATTTTCCCTTTGCGGAATTTCCACTTCGAAAATCAATGAGCCTAGGCTTCGAAAAAGTATCGCATTCCTAATAGAAAGATATAAAAAAAATATATATATCCAATTTAAGACTTGATTGTTACAAAGTTCTATTATTTCACCTTACGTTACCCTTAACTAAAATACGAGAAGTAACGAAACTTTTTACCGCTAAATTTTTTTTATCGCCAAGAAACCGAGATGGCTCGTCAACAAAATTCACGCACCCTTAAATTTATCGTTGTTGTAACAAAAGTTTGTTACGTATCATTTCCTTGTATTCTCGTTTATATATTTATTTCTCGGCGCACTTTGCGCTCGTCGTGACGCCTTCCCCGGAAGCTCCTGGCGGCTCAAACTCCCCGACGATAATTGCATTGAAGCGCATTTCAGTGCCAGTTTTCATACTCCGTTGAGCGGAAGACATCAAGTATTAACGAGATATATATACTCGATTACTAAACAATAAACGGATATGGCGAATGCGAATTAAGCTTCTTCTTCTGGCACACATCCGAGATTCTATAGCGTCATAAGCAGCTTATTCTGAATAATGCAGGCATCGTGAACGGCCTGCATGATGTATAGGTAATCTACGCCAATTCCTCGATTACACCTTGCCTCCGAACGCTCTTCTGCTTCCGTACCGACCGAAACTCGTTAATGAATGTAAACCAATAATATTTGCAACTCAATACCTCCGATAGGAGCCAGCTGTTCTTTGAAATTTCCAATTATTATGCCAGTCATTGTGCGTTCGGATTGCATCGGTCTGTTTATAAATTTCACGTGTATAATTCGACGTGTGACGTACGGAAACTGCGGGCGGAAATTCTCGAGAATCTAAGTTCTTCATTAGGAGGAGTTTACAAATCTCAAATGGAATCTCTCTCTCTCTCTCTCTCTCTCACTCTCTTTCTCGATTGTACGACCGTATTTGGAACTACCGTGCGCTTCCGCGTGTAATACAACTGGGAATCGCTCGCTAAAAAGATCTCTAAAAGCGAATACGTTACGAGCATCGACGACGACGACTGCATAATACGACGCATACATTTTCGCGCGGTTTCCGCTTACGTGCAAACATTTGACTTGCCGTTACTAATGGAGTGCGAGAATTTGTGTTGACAGTGGCACACACATTGACAGGGTACAACAACGGCGTGGAGTCTAGCGAGAATGTCAATCAGTCAACTGATAAATCGATACATGCGCGTTCGTAATACTGTTTCGAATCGAGCTGCATCTAGCATTCAACCTAAATACGATTACAATAGTTCGATATATCATGCGATAGCAATATACAATACGCACGAGCGTCTAACATTCCCGGCTTCTCCCGTTGTTCCTCGCGGAGTTTCCTTCGCGGACATTTTGTCGAACGTCGCAAAAGCCACTTTAAAGTCTTCGATACTCGATAACGTTGCAGCTGATTGCGAGGCTTTTGTTATTAAAATTGTATAACTTATATAATTGCAAATTGGCACGGGTAGGTTAGGTTGGTGATAACAATTATACGTTTCATGTAGTAAAATGTAATCGAGAGAAGTGTACGACGCCTGAGCTTGCTTTTCAGCGATTTTCTATCAAAAGGTACGAAGAACTTTGTAAAACAAAATGTAAGTTCAACCTGTGTAAACTAAATTTTTTTTTTTTTCTTTCTCTGAATCTACGAAGTAGTATAATTTCTACGGCCGACGCTGCAAAACCAGCTGTGCTTTATAAAAGATAGAGTTGTACGTACTATCTAAATCAAACCATGAATTGTGCCGCAAGCGTATTTTCCGGGTGTATTTTTAAACACCGATGTAACGAAAAAACGAAACCAAAAAGACATTTAAAAAACATGGTATGCATGTAACACGATGTACCGATTTATTGTTACGGGAAACAAAAGGCGCGTCGAGTTGAAAATAATCGTACAATTTCTAAGATATCGATACGAAATAAATCGGCATTTTTGTGGAGAACCGAGAGACGTTCCGTGACTCAAACTTGGATACCGTCCAAGCTCGTCCAAACGATTATTTTGAAGCCATTCGGTCCGTTCGCGGCCAAGATTCACGTTGCAATTTTTTTTTCTCTCTGTCTCTCTCTCTTTCTCTCTCTTCTTTTATCTCTGCTTGCAGGTCGATGTAGAAGCATTGTTCTTTCCCTCTTTCAATTTCATATTTTTCTCGTATATCCATTAGCCGGCGGATAAAAGTCGGATTCTGTTTTAATTCTCTTAGCCAATTCTCAAATCAAATAAGATATACACGTGTTACGCGGCACATTATCCTCGCCGCCAAGAAATTCTATTTAAAAATCAAAATTAAATACTATTTAATATTTAACGCGTCCACAAAAATAATAATAATTTTATCATTATCATTATTATTTATAAAATATATAATCGAGAATATTTTTATTCCCGCAAACAGTTACGACGAATAAAGCGTAAGCTGTCTATTCTTTCGGGTGAGAAGCCAGAAGTTAAATCCTAAAGGAGTAATAATTCTCTTCACTTATAAATCCATTAAATTATTTACATAAAAGAGAAAAGAATTGTATTACAAAGAAATAATTACCAGAGTATTAATTGCAAACCGAGCTAATTACAAGAGCGAATTAAATACAAAATCGCGGCATTCCTCTCGGTCGCAAAATTTATAATTATAATTTCAAAAAGATTTGAAAATGAGTGATAAAATCCATATTTATTACAAGATTTAATAATTTTGTAATTATAAATGTTATTGTCCGAAAATATGTACTTATGTAATATCCTGATGTAATTATTTCGATATGAAAGTTATTTACACGATATCAGCGATTCGTATTATATACAAAATTGCATTTGAATATACATATATGCAACATATAAATTTTAATAAATGTCACAATCAAATAAATCAAAGCTATAAAACGTGAAAACTTTTAGGACTCCGAGTCCCAGGGCATAAAAACGTTTTTAGATATTTACGATTGTCTAGTTTTCAATATTTTACTACTTCTTTTCGATTTAAAGAATTTCTTTATACGTTAGAGGAAGCGCCTTTTATATTTTTCCTTTAAATATAACGAAGTTGGAAAACGTGTTCTATGCGTAATTTCGGAAAGAACTGTGCGATATCTCGAACTTTGCAAATCTAATGCGAACGCACTGACAATATGCGTGGGAATATCGCGGAAGGCTATAAAAGAAATATTGCAAACTCTTGACTGAGATTCGCTTAAATTTGGAATCGAATAGCGCGAACTTTGTTACGATCGTAGTTTCAGTGATTTATTGCCAGTACGAGTTGCAGCGCGACAATTCGCGAAAAAAACGGAAAAAGTAGGAAAGGGGGGTAAAAAAAAGGGAGGATACATCGAAACTCGGCAAACCAACAAATGCGTTGGCAGGTTGGCGAACGAGAGTTTCGTATAGCGGCAAAGCATACCACGCGATGTCAATCCTGCGGGATTGGATTAATGAAAAATACCTGTCGATTGCCAAGCGAGATAACTATGAGCTCAGATAATCGCAAATTGCATCCACCGAAATTAGCACGTTGTTATCAAAGCGTATCTCATTTATGAAAATAAATTGCTATTGAAATGCCATTTGCACGTGGTGTGAATCGATCGCGGATGAATTCCACCTCCGTGGAAGCACGAATAACGCTTTCTTTTACCGAAGTGCCGTTGTACGACGCCAGCGGCATACTCCCGAATGAAATTAAGACGATACGCTAATCTCCTTACTAAATTTAACAAAAATATTCGAAAACTGCTACTTACGCGTCAACATCGGCTGCCTTGAAATTGAATTTCGCACGGTCGCGAAGCACCTTATTTGCGAAAATACGCCGCAAAATTTACTCGCAACTTTGCTCACATCTACTTCGCCTTCGTCTATATCGATTAAGAAGAGCAAACAGAATTTGTGTAATGCAAGTATATTCTCTCTGTAAAATGATGTTTGCGGAATATATCCGGTCTGCCGCATTAAGCAAATTCGATAAACAGAATTTGTTTGTAATAGAAACAGAAGACGCCACGTATATTCGTCACGAGGCATGCAAATAATGGTCCAGATTGCTTTTCATATCGCCGGGGCGGCACTTCTTTTTTTATTTTATTTTATATATATATTTTTTATTTTACACCTGTCCGATCGCGCACGTTCAGGCGATATTAACGAATTAATATCCGCGGATTGAACGCGACGAGTCTATTAAAATGAGGCGCGTGCAGGTTAAAATCTCAATAATATCCTGACGTACATTAATGCACCGCGTGACAATTATTAATGATCTATCTAACGCGCGCATACCGATTGCGTAGTGAATCTATTCGAGTGATACTAAAAGTAGTTTGACGATCGTTAAGCGAATAAATGGGATTATTCAACCTCATCTCGGGGGGGAGAGTTCTCTTTACGATACAAAGTACGCGTAGTAGCCAGCGGTTAGATAATGGCTGCGCGGTGTAATAATGTGTGGCACGCGGGTAGTCACGCTATTAATATCCCAAGGAAGAAGATCACTCGTTAATGGTGAGCGTGTATGCATGCCGTCTACATATGCAACAGGAAGTGGACGTATTGTTAATAACGTGGACGGTGGTGAATTCGCGGATAACACCTGGCCCGATGCTAAAGGCGTCATTAATATGCCATGTAGGAGATAAGCGCGTAGTTAACATACCGATGGTGATAGCGAACGTGCATTTAACACTTCGCTATGGTAGCGAACGTATGGTTAATACATCATAGAGCACACGTAAACGTGCATGAAACACCAAGATGTCTCGCGTCACGTATTTATTGTTATTGTTAGCGCTCGACGCGTGTTGCTCCAGATTCCCTCGAGCTGGCAAAACGGCAAATGGCGTGTAAATTATTGCGACAAATTAATGCGCCGAGCGACGTCGATTAACTAAGAGAAAAAACTCAGCTCTAAGCCCGATATGAAAAATTTAACGTGAACGCTCGTAATTCTCGATAACTCTTCAGAAGTTTTCTGGTTAAGTTTGAAGTTAAATAATTTTTCTCGCGATCTGTAGATACATATGTAATTTGTTTAAAGATTTTCGTGGGACACTTACGACTTGAATTTTCGCAGAAAATCCATCTACGTTGGTGCAAGATCCTCAGATAAAAATAGCTGCAAAGAGAAATCTGGCGCACGTTGTATACGCCATTTAAGTAGAACACGTTGTCAGAATATATCAAGAAATCGATTTCTCTTACGTATTCTTACACATGCTTGAATAGTAAGTAGATTCAAATGTGTGTTTTTGCCTATTCTAACAATGCGTTTCCTGTAATACACTTCGATCTTACAATGCAGCCTGTCAGATGCAACGAATTCTTTATGACGGCGATACCTTACATCGCTTATAACTGTTCAATTATTAAGATTTATCAATGAGCGCGTAGATAACATTCTTATAACTTGAAAATGTACGCGATTGAATAACATTGTCGAACCAATATTCAATACATTTACAAAGAACATCGAGCTAATCACGCTGTATTCAAGCCAAAGTCGACGATAAGCTCTTAACAGTGTAAGATCACTGGAATAGCAAAATTAAAGATGAAATAATTAACCAGTTTAACCGGAGGAAGATCCGGGTGTGTACACCTATAACGCAGCATGTAAAGTAATCCCGGATTAGAGAATCGCGGGAATTACAATCCAATTAGTAATAGATAGAGAGATAGGGCGATCTAATTTTGATAGGTATCAACGCTACTCGGCGTAAAGATGTCTAAAGATAAATTTAAAAAATAACAGTTGAAAAAATATTCGTAACTTATCTCATAAGTACGTACGTTTTAATTTCAAATTTATTTTACGTTCGGTGAGTAATGTTGAAGTTACGCTTTCGTCACTTTACATTAATATTAAGATCGCGATCTAAGACATTAAAAAACTAAGTTTCAGATAGTTGAAGTTAATGCTCAAAAAAGTATAAGAAAGTACATAATAATTATAACTTTCTAAAACCATGCCAATAATATTTATAACTTTTTTTTTTTCTTTTACAATTTATTACAAGAACATTTTATAAAGATCATGTTTCATATAACGTTATTACTATCTCTAATCCTGCATTACTTCGCTTAATCCCGAGCCCATTAGGTGAGGTCTAAGACTCGATGCCATCTAAATGTAGAATGTACGCGGCTTTCCTAAGAAGTTTAAGTGCTGTACCAAGGTAACACCGAACTTTGTAATTTCAGGTTAAAATATATCTGTTCCGCGCAACACAATTAGCAAGGAGTATGCGGTTGCTCGTACCTATATGCGAGGAAAGTTAAGATTAATTTAAACTTATTGCCCTAGAAAGCTCTAAGTTTTTATTAGGGACTGAGTTATCTCAGTCGTAACAAATCTGTCAACTCGCCCGTCGTAAACTATATTTAACAATTCTATAAGTTTCGATAAAATTAATTTTAGTTTCCGTTTTATTTTTATTCTGGGAATTCTTTAGAAGCCACTCCGCCTCGAGCTGCTAAAATACACAGACTATTCTTATTTACTCGCATATAGGTCGTTATACTTTCAAAGGCTTTATGTTCCTTTTTTCAGCGGAGGCCAGAAAAAAAATTACACATTTTTCAACGTGTAAAAAAAAAAAAAAAAAAAAAAGAGAGAGAGAAGGTGTACGTAAGTGTCGCGTGTACAACTAACGCGCGCTCGATACATATATTATCTAACGTTTTAAATTTCCACCCCGCTGTATATCGCTCCCTTGCCACTATCGCGGGTCATGGGTCATTCGCCGGCGCATCCACTTTACCGAGAATCCGCTATCGATAGCGTTCCATACATCTCGGCTGCGCGAAGTGTATCTCATTACGTATCGGAGAGGCAAAATCAATTCGATGCAGTCCAAGAGTAAACCGCGCGTTACGACTTTCAGGTTTTTACTCGTGGCGCAATCCGGACTCGGGATCCTGGTTCATACAGGCACTTTGCGAAGAGTTGGAGCTACACGGTCGCAGCCGCGATCTACTCAGCCTAATGACCTTCGTTAACCGACGCGTCGCCATCGAGTATCAATCCTACGTGCCGGAGAATGAGAGATTTCACGGGAAAAAGCAGATCCCGTCGATCGTCTCGATGTTAACTCGCCTCGTGTACTTCCCGTACAAGCGCACGTCGGCGCTGAACGATATCGACGGCGGGTCGAAGGAAAAGGAAACCGAGATTCACGAAAAAGTAACGTAGGAGTGGCAAAACATTCGTTCTCGAACGAACTTACGATGATGGATTCTCTGGCAAAAATCGACAGATTGATTCCAGTCGAGCTGTTTTGAGGCGTCGAACTTTTCGAAAACGATCATCGCCCGGCTCCGACTTAAACACATCTGGATTGTTAAGTTCTCGTAAAGGATTTAATTAAAAATATAATACACGAAAAGAAGAAATAAAAAAGAAATTATCGCTTATATTAATTGTAAAAATTATTTACATTATAAATAAAAATGTTCCTTCTCCCGTTACTTCATAAAAAAAAGAGTGATAAATACTCACAAATATTAAAAATATTCAATGAAAAATTAAATTAAATTAAATATTCTCCAAGATAAAATTATTCGATGTACGTTACATCAAATTAAAAAATAATTTCTCATTATTCAAATTCGTCTCAACATATCAAATGTAAAGACAGTTCTCTTCGCGAACAGTTAATCAATATTTTTCCTTATACAAAAATTCAATTAGCACTTTAATTAGTACTGTAACGTGATGATGGTCGATTTTAACTTGCCATAAAATTACGTTTACTTAAATTTTCTTATCTACGTGTATGAATAGACGATAGAAAATTTTCTTAAGACCGAACGTGACAGGCAGGAGTCGCTGCACGGAGTGTTCGCGCTCGTGAGAAATTAGCGAAAACTAATTATGTCCCCTTAATATCTATCCTAGCGCTATCGGTGAACTGACAGGGGAAGATCCGGAGGTCTATTAACCGCAATGCGTGCGACTGAGACGCTATGTTCAACGTCAGATTAGATACCTGCGGTCAAAGGAGTTAGACGCTATTAACCTTTGTCTTGGAAGACGCGAAGTGGAATCCACGAATTATACCGTTAACCAGATGCTATCGCAAAATGTAATCCCCTTCGTGCCACGACTAGATCGATCTTCGGCGATAATACAAACTACTTATACGTATATATGCCCGACAGAAAATCTCAGTATCGCTTAATCGCACTGCTGAATGTTACGTAACGATGCACCACGCAGGTATCCTTTTGACAATAAAATGTTTCCAGTAATTTAAATAATAATATTAAATTATATTAATCTTTTTCTATTACAGTGAACGAACATTTGCACATTATAAACTCATTTCCAAAATCGATATGTACTTTCTTTTTTTTTTTACAATTTTTTTTTTTATTTTTTTTTTAATAAAATTTGTATCATATTTTGTATGGTACACTCGTGGTCAGAACGGTTGCAACACATGAAGTTGCAACAAGATTTTTAGAAACAGAAAATGCGAACCGCTACATTCGTTCATGTGCAATACATAGATATGACCAGATCTATGTATTGCACGTAAACGAATGTAGCGGTTCGCATTTTCTGTTTCTTAAAATCATGTTGCAACTTCATGTGTTGCAACCATTCTGACCACGACCGTACATATTGATGTAATAAAAAAAATAATCTTAATATTGTTAAAAACTGATGCTGAAAATCAACGCTATATTTTATTTTACTTGTAGTTTAATAAAATTCACAATGGTGTTTTGTTATATTGGTTATGAATAATGCAAAAAAGAAAAAAAAAGTAAAATAAATCCTATTTCGTTTTTAGTAAACTTTTTTTCAATAAAATAATTTTGTTGTTAATTAACAGCTGTATTATTGATTAATATATGCAATAAAAGAATTTAATAAAAATATAGAAATATTTATATATTAAAAAATTTTACAATAAATTTACAAAATATTGTAAAAGACTATTCTACATGTAAAGTTGGCTCGCAGAGATTATTTTTTAAAACACAACGTAATACCTATTATATGACCATTTATTCTTTCAGGTATTTATATTTTTATTATTAATTCATTGTTCATTTTTTATTATTTATTTCTCCTATTCGTATTTAATTTTTTTGCAACAAAAAACTAAAAAATTATACGACTAATCTCTCTTCATATAATAAACTGCATATTTAATAAATAAAAATAAAGCTTTTTTTAATAAAAAAAAGATTTTTAACAATTCAATAGAGGATATAAAATATATCCCTTTAATTCGTAACATTACTGGCACGATGATAATAAACGTAACACTTTTTCTTCGTATAATTCTTTTTATCTTTTCTAAAATCAAAAACATTTGGACGTGTGTTTTTTGGTCCCGAAAATAATCAGTCACGGATTTCAAGATTATCGCTCGCAATTTGGAACTTCCGTTCGGAAAGTGAACGTGCGACGTATGAACATAAGAACAGTGAAGCGTAGCGCTCGCGGTAAGAAGCGATTCAATCACCGGGACGAAGAAAGGTCCGACGTTGTCGGGAAATTCTTTAAACCGTTTTGACTTTCTGGCTGGCAATTCGAATGATTGCGAATCGACCCTATCTCCTCGTGCTGCTAAGTGGAGCCCTCGAAAAGCGAACTCTCGAATTTGTACGGATGGCTTGTCTGAAGCGCGATCGAAAGGGATTTTGGTTTGGGAGGCCCTCGTGTCTCTTTATCGAGGCTCGTGGAGTACACACCGCGTCGAGTAGAAACCACTTCGTTCGACGATCGTATCGTTGATCCGATCAATATGGATGGATGCATACAAGAGTTACGCGCGAAGTACACGAACTCTGTATGCAAACGCCGCAATTTTTTTTTTTTTTTATGATTCGAGGCGTTTGATATTTTACAGCTTATTCACTATCGCGACGGCGGTAAGCTCCCCTTCGCGTATATCAAGAAATTCCAATCGCGTTCTTCCTCGCTGCAGGGGTATGTTGACTTTCCCCCGTCATAAATATGCAAACAATGCCGATATATATCTTTTTCATGAACCGCCAACCGCGGGTTTACGATGCATTCTCTTATAAAATAATACGTGCGGAAAACGTGGGACCGTATTTCACAGATGTACATAAATGTATTAGCATGTGTTGATCGTCGCGAGTTACATAATCCGGGCATTTAAAAAGAATGCGCTTTGCAACCCGAGTAGCTCGTAACACCGCGAGGCAACGTAAAGATAAACGAATTCCACGAGCTGTCGAATCGTAAACGAGAAGAGCCCGTTCTTCTCTCTTTCCTTTCGCAAAGAAAAAGAATTAAGGCTCCGGCGTGCGGTGCAAGTTGGGTGTATTTCATTTTCGGAGCAGTTTCGACTCGACTCGCAATAAATCAGTCCGGTACAGGCGGCCGTATCATCGATACATTTTATATACTGCACAGGAAGATAAGTTACAAGATGTTGCGCCGTGCGCTACACGTGCCCGCCCGACGTCGTAATTTTGGGCTCCCCGACGATAGCTAATCCGCGCCACCCGCGCCGCGTAAAATCGAAACTACGATCGCGCGATACCGCGCCGTGTTCTTACAGCTAATCGTCCCGTTCCCGCGACGCAGTCTGCAGCGCGCACCAGCCGTAATTTCAGCAAAACGAATGCGACTCGCCGAGCATTTCGAGACGGCGTCGCGGCGTAAACTTAAGGTGCCATTCGTCTTAATCCCATTTACAAGCGTCGCGCGGGTGCGAGCGGATGTTCGCGACTGTGCGCACATTTCCCATCCCATTCGCGCTCGCGGGAATCACTATTTTGGTTTCGTTTCGATAGAAACGGAGTGCCACCGCGCTCGGTAAAATACGACAGCGCGACGGGTAAGAGCAACCGCTTCCAGAAATCGCATCCGCGATTCATCAACTTATGCATACATATATGCGCGTAGGTACATACATACGTATATGCAACTAGCAACTGCTGTCGCTGTTAAAATTGGGAAGATTAATACCAATTCCGTTAATGGCAAAAGAAGGTAAAGTATAACCGACCGAAAGTACGCATTCAATAAAAGGATCGTTTAAAAAAATAACGTGAACGGTTCTCGTATTTAAATATCATGTGTAAAGTTTTAAAATTAATAGTAATTAATAAACGCGTTCGACAAGAAACCAAAATTGATACGATATGTCACTCTCGGCTTTTACAAGGTGTATTCAATCGGTTCGTTCGCGATTATCGAGAGAACGACGACGTGATTCATTTGCGCTACCGCGAAACACAGATTACGCCCACTTTCTCACCGATGTCCATTGTCGTTGCGGGCGAAGCAACTATATGGAATTCCGCCACGCGGGATTGACCATCGCGATGTTATTGACCGCCACTAATTCGCCGGCCGTCAACACGCCGTTGAAACACGTCGCGAGCCGCGGAAACGCTCGCAAAAGCGATGGCCCGATCGGGACAAAGGGTGGCCACCGGGTGGCTGGCGCAAATTACTACGAACGGGTGGGATGTGTCTCCTCCATTCGACACCGGGATATAATCCATTTTGATCCGCGAATGCCTTTCGGTGCATCGCGATGGCGCGGATCGCTGGATGAAGCCCGACGTGGCCGAAAAGCTTTTGACGCGATCTCGCGGGGCGTTATCGATTCGCCGGTGGCCAACAACCCGGTCAGCATTTTCGCCACGTCGCGCCGACAGCCACGTAATCTTTTTGCCAGCCCTCTTTCGGCATGTGAACCATAATTCCGGACCAACGGGATATCCTTCAGGCGTGACGTCGTTGTCAACGCGTAAACGTGGTCGCTCATTTTTTTCTTTTATACATATATATACTATACATATATGTACATATATACATATATGTTTTATTTTTTTTTTTTTTTTTTTTTTTTTTACGTAACACAACCCCAAGCGGCGAGATCGCTGAAGCATTGTCGCGACATTCGCGCGACAGAGCGCTGAGAACCCATCCCTCTATCGCGGGCACCTATCCCTTTTGATATCTATGCAAAATAAAACTTCGGTTTTCCGATACGTTTCATCCGCTTTCATTTCTGCCGTGTTTTACGGCGTATCGTTGATTACATCGCTCTTCAGCTGTAGCTCAACGTCAAACGGCGAGTCAAGATATGTAGTACGCTTCGGTGATATCTCTACAAAAATGCTGAGAATGATCTCTCTTCCCGCACAGCCCTGTCATAACCATGCAACCTCGTGTGTTTTCATTTTTCCTGCATTTCATACCGTGCATATCCATGATTACATACACGTTATCAGCATTAGACATTCAAAATTTATCTCAAGTGTTCGCGTGACATCTCTGGAAACGATCCTAACCGGGGGTACTTTTTGACAGCTATGCCATGCAAAATAAAACTTTAGAGTAGAAAACAGAGTAAATTTCGTTCGTTCGCATCACCATCGCGGGCCGCAATATACCGTTCATCCCGTTTCCTCGTATAAAATTTTTGCGCGAGAAGTATTTTTCCAAAAATATTAAAAGTAATTACTTTTGTAAGAAAGATAATAAAAATGTCGATATTTTTTAATTCAGTTACGTCATGTATTTTAATTTTGCGATTTTTAACTATAATCTTATTATTTAAAATTGTCAAAGATTATATAACTCTTTGGCATCGGACGTTTGTTCTTGCGATTACGAAGTGAGAGACGAACGAGAAAACCGATCGGCATCGCGGCAAAGCGGCAACAATAAATTCGACTCGAGCAAAACGTAAGTTTACTTATCGCTGCGACAAAATTTATGCTCTTCAACTCACGATTAAAACACGTGCAATATAACCCGATACATGATATTGAATTTTAATTAATAATTAAACATGAAAATTACATTTCGCGATATATTATATTACAAAGCGCGCATCATTTACTCTTGCTTCTTTTACATTAAAGAAAACTATTTTACATTCAATAACTTTCAGTAATGAACCATAAATGTACGCACGTGCTTTAAACGGCGCTTTAATCGCTTCTCTTTCTTTTCCATTTAATTTATACATGCGTTTGGATATTAATTACATTTATTTACTTGGAATATTTACGGAAATTATTAACGATTGTCTAGTCGACGAATACCGCGACGTGTCTAATAAAAATTCGTGCCACGTTAAAATGATTATTTGATACGCATAAGTATTCGATATATTTATTTATCACGCATTGAACCGCGTAAGACCGATAAGAACAAAGGGTGTTAGGGTGGTGATAGCCGGAAGAGTAGAGCGAGCGAGCGCGTGGACCATTCCCCCGTTCTCCTTCCGCCGGCCGATCGCGCAAACACTTGGCGAGAGAACGTTCCGCTTTTACCGGAAGTAATACGCGTGTCTGATGGTGCGGAAATGTATCCGGGCGCGATTTAACCTCATCGCCAAACACGGAAAGGACTCGCGAAAAGTATACCGTCCTTTCAAAGTAAGTTCTAACCGTATTTTTGCGTTAATTATATCCGCGTCACTGCGGCAATCGCCGTGAACAATTAGTTTCAGTTCTCTTCGACCGAGCTTCGAATATACCGGCCGGAGATTAATCTGTACTGTCGCGCGCGGAAGTTTCACAGCCGATAGAAATATCGTTCGTATCGTTGAAAATTAATCGAGGTAGAATTTGATCGACGGTGCCGTCTTAATTTTCTTCGTCTAACGTGAAGCCGGCGTACGTTACATATGCGCGGTGATCAAGTGCTCACGGCGTGAGCGGCGTATGTCGCGCGATGATCAGTAGGTCACCGTGGACCGCGATGGCCGCTGGTCAGTTCGGTGACGACGTGGCTGAACAATGAAGAACGCCGGTCGATCGAGCGCGTCGTTAGTCAGGTCAGTTACGCGCAGTTAGCTAAGTTAGTTACGCGCTGAAAAATAATTTACTGATCGTGAATTGTTGGAGCAGAGATTACAAAAAAATTGTTTTCTGTTTCAGATAAGGATCGAGAGGAGAAGCGAGTGTGGCGGCTATTTTATGTGCGGAAGAAAATCCGGCCCAGCATCGTAAGAAAAGGAGAAAGCCTCGAAATTTGTGCTCCTCGCCGATGATAAGCGGTACGTACCTATATAAAAGATTTCGATTTTTTTTCGACTACTTGCGGAGTATACATATAGTCTACATTCTCAATCGCTTTCCGTTACGTAAAAATTCCGTTCTAAAAAATTTTTTTTATTCGCCTATTTTAATAAATTAATTTTCATAGTAAAAATTTAGTTTGAACACTTAAGCGAAAGTATTTAAAAGTAAAGTATATTACACGCGGTGAATTAAATTAAAATTTATAAAATAATAAAAATTTGAGCTGTTTACTTGCGATAAGAATCTAGCACGGCTTTTTAAAGACAGGATAAAAGGGAGGATGTTATTCGATCGTATATTATTTTATTTTTAAAATTTCGCGAACAACACACGAAAATTAAATATACATTTACACGAAACCGTACTTTACATATAAAATCCAATAGGGAATGTATGTCTAATTATAAATTAATTAATTAATTATTATCGTGTTACATTCGCATATTTATCCTTGTTTATATTATCATCGTTTAATTGATATAATATTTCTATATTAAATTATTTAAAATTTAGAAGGAATTATTGTTCATAAGAGAAGAATATTTAATCCATAAATAATAATCCATACAAAACTAAGAATAATTTGACAAAATAAAAAACCTCCGTATAATTGTTCATTTTATCTGAACTCGAACGAAATGGGAAAAGTCGCTTGAGAGAAACGATTCTACAGAAACGCGGGGAACTAAAAAATTCAAGAGCAGCGATCCAAAAATATAATAAACGTCCTGTCGAAACGTCCAAGTGCATCGTGAGCATTTTGAATTAGCAATATTGAGGGGCGGAAATTCGCATTTCGAGAAAGCAAGAGATAGCTGGCCCGAGCGAGACTCGCCAGTAAGCGGGTTTTATTTATGGCGAAAGATGTATCTTTCGTTGTGTCGCTCGACGTTTTTGAAATGCGGCTGGGCCAATTACTGAGATTTCGCTTTACCGTCGGCGGTGGTGCGCGCACACAAAAAGAGGAAGCGATACCCGCATTTACTCGGCCTCGACGCCATTTGTAAAATATCCACGTTGCAGAAGGCTTCTATATGCCTCAACACCGATGGAACCGTATAGTGAACTACTCCGGTACTTAATTCACGGTAAAAAATTACGTAAATGGAAGTCAAAATCGCGATCTATAGCGGGTGATTGAAAAAAGAAAGACAAACCACCATACTGATTCTTGTTTCCCGGATGAAAAACGTTCTTTCAAATCGCCTTTGCGGCATTCGATAAACATTAAATATCTTTAAGAGAGTTCCGCGAGATAAGAAGTCGAAATGTGATTTGTCGATATTTCATTCCCACCTTGCCCTTTTTTTTTTTTTTTTTCTTCCTTTTACTACCGAAATAGAACTTAACAGAACGCGCTACGCTATTAAATTTAAAGCTTTCGCGTAGTGCGTAAGCCGTCTCGGCGACAATTTTCAAGGATTTCGCGCTATATTCCTCTCACGTAATCTTCTTTCGCCGCGAGTACGCAACCTTCGCCGTCGGCGCGATTCTAAAAACGTCACCCTCTGTAACCTGGCAGTTAAAAATCTTTCCGTGAATTTTTCCGTATCCAGCCCAATGATATATATATCCAGTTTCTCGCCGTCGACACTACTTCCTTTGTTTTGCGACGGATTGCATAAGACAAATGTCCCGAAGTTTTTATCGCCACGTCAGTTTCTCATACTTTTTATTGAGACAATAAAACTAACAAATTCCCGGCCGTTTTGTAATGATTTACTTACAGATAAATTCACCTCGCGCTCCCGCGCAGAAATATCGCGAAAGCGGTGTTTGCTTAATTAAATCCAGCGGCGGGAATCTTTGTGCGCGACGTTTCAATGGAAATATTTATACTCCCTTCGCTGAGAGCCGCTTTTTTCAAAGAGATCGATATTAGACAGCGGGTCTACGTTTGCTCGAAAAGCCCGAGTTAGCCTAATGGAACGTATAGCGATCGTGGCTGTCCGCGGAATTTCGATTCGCAGCCGACGTTATCTCGCTGCGTTGCTGCACTAACCATAATTCTAACATTTCGTTAGTGACGTACGAGTACGGGACATTTTGTTTTCCGTTTCCATTCCGCGCGATCTGTAGACGGCGTGAATTTTATGCGAGCGTGTCCGACATTTTATAGATAGCTCGTACATTCGGATCGCCGGGAATAAATCTTTTCTTTCGCGCGTACGTGTAAGTGTGTGTGCGCGTGTGTGGCGGAATGCGTAATAAATAAAAGTTCCACGGGTCTCTGGTTAGTCCAAGGATTTATCTACCGCAAGGCGTTATTGGCCCGCGAATCAATTCGTGTCTCCCAAGTCGGAAATTATAATAAAGTGACATTTACGCCGCGGCGACTAATCTTCTTAGGAAAGCCTCATTGAACGGATTCTATCGAGCAATTATTCTTCGTTAAATTCCATGTTAATTTCGTAAAGATGTTCCAGCTATTATAGCGACTGGTGTAATTAATTGTGTTAGATGCCACGGTCCTAAAACTTTTTGATAAACACAAGACTAATCAACTGATATACGGAAATTATTTTCCCTCGCATACATTGACTCGCGAAATGTCCGTGCATAAAGTTCGATAGTGAAAAAAAAAAAAAAAAACTTGGATATTTTGTTCGTAACCGTTTCATAGATGCACTAACCGTAAATATGAAAAGTTATGAAAGTCTGTAGAGCGCGCGAGTGCACGCGAAATAGCAGTTTATCGAAAGATCGCTGTAAAGGCGAAGGTTGCGCGAACGCTTAAGAAAAGAGGATATCTACTTTGGCAAGTCCCACGTGGGGCACGAGAAGCAAATCCTTCCCGCGAGTACGTAACATGCGAGCGCACTTATTATTCTTTTCAAAAGTCTAATTTGTAGGGCGGTGCCGGACGCGCGCGAAGAGAGATAGAGAGACACGGATCGATTCGGCGTCTGCGAGAAATGGTACCTTTGCATTTTACGCTTAAGGTTTTACGGTGACTGCGGCCGTTATCGTGCCACGAGTATTATCTTCCAAGTAGCTTAGTTCAATATTACGCTTTCGTTTCCGGAATACCGAAATTAATCGAGCAGACTTTACTTGTGTAGGTGCATATTAAATTGGTTAATTACGCAACATATTTTGTTCATACAATATAAATTTCAAACAACAATGGATCATTCCAACAATTTCACATTTTCATATACCTAGTATATATTAACGAAATCCTAATTACAATTTTTTTTCTTTTATCTTTTTAGCTGAAATTACACGTAAATATAATATATTTTCAATAAAATGTTATACAACTTTTATAATAAAATGAGAACGGAATTGTAGTTTCTTTTAAACTTCGCAAAACCAATAACAATTTTCTTAATGTCATTACGTTTCTTACACCGCCATTAAACGCTACGAGAGGCAACTCTCCTAATACAATCGAGAAAAATTGCGAGAGGAGCGAAAGCACTCGTCAGGTCAAAGGAGAAATTATAAACGAAACGTAACTAAAGCTTTTTGTGAAAATTGGAGAGCAAAGTACACTTTGAAAGACTACATCCTTCAAATTGTATTCTCGGAAATAGAGCTTTTTAACTCTTCGATTTCTCGGTACCAGCGACAGATACGGTAACGCATATTAGCCCAGTTTGCGGGTTATAACATTCACGTTCTCATTTTGCAGTCGCAACAGAATTGCAGTCACGTGTATAACATTTATCATCCGACGTATACGATTTGCCGCGCATTTCGACATAACAACAAGAAGCAATTAAAGAGATTAGAGTTGAGCAGGGAGTAGGTATTAGTACCCTGGAACACCGGTATTACCGGGGAGGATTGAGCTAATTGCGTGTCCTCTAAAACCTAAACGATTTGAGAACAAAGCGGCGAGTCGTGCACGATGATCCAATATTCGAGCCTAGCGCGCAGTGGGTGGGCGTGTTTCCGACGGATTGATTCTTAAACGCGATCTACCGCGTCGGGTTCGCGGGTGGCGATTAATCAATGATACGACGTGTAAATAGCGCAGCGCGGAACACGGGGCGGAGTCCAGGTATATCGGAATCGGTCTTTCAAACGGACGACCGTCAACGGAATTGCGATCAGTGTCGCACTTTGACGAAATAGGCGTCTGCGATGCGCGGTTCGATAAAGTACCGGAAGACAGATGTGTAATTAGCCCTCGTGAACTAGGAACGAGTGCGGCTCTATCCGGCTTGGCCGCGCAATAGCCTCGCCCTTTTGACTTGTAGATAACATCCGCGCCGCGGTCGCTGGATGCACGCCTGATAACAGCGCTCCCACGCAAGGTACGGGAATGCACAATTTACAGTTCAGTTTCGGTTCTGCCCGTTGTTCGGCGTCCGGCAGCGCGACAACGGCGGATTAGCAGCTTTGAAATAGTCGAGCTCGTAGCGGCGGATACAGCTTTAATACGTGACGTTTCCACATGCGTGTAATTCAGAATAGGAGATGCGCATGCACCCGTGGCTAAGCTCATCAAATGTTGAAGTTCCTACTAAAGGCGCTTAATTGAAATAATGCAAGCCCGCCTTTCCAGCCGAGAAATGAAACTGCCCTAATTCTATTTATCCCAAACAATGACGTTACGTAAAGTTTATTGGTATTTATTCGTTGCAGTCGAGAATTAAAATTAGCCTTCTTACGTTCATTCTGTAGAACTCGACGAAATTGTATTCAATTTTGTTTCGAATAAAGGACCAGCCTAACAATAAAGAGGTACGAATCGCGTCTTTCGAAACTTTTCTTCAGAGCAGTGTATTTCTAATTCGATAAGGAAATTAATAACGAGCTTTTAAACCGTGGACACGGACATTTCAGATAATTCATAACTACAGCGAAATCAAAATCACGTTTAAGAGTAGAAGTTTCACGTAATAAAAATGCATCGTCGAAATTATTTAGAATTAAAAAAAAAAATTTCCATTTATTGTAGCGAGGATAAAATGGCTTCATTATAGTTTATTCTATTAATAGACGCGTTATATGTGTACATAGTACCTCAATCTACATGCTCGGCAGATAACGGACATGTAACGCGAATCTTGCATGAACCATCAATAACTCACGAATAATGTCCCTGAATGGTAACGTCCTGAGTAACATGGAGTGTTACATATCTCCGCTAAATTAGAATTGAATTCGAAAAGAGTGCCCAACATTTTTTTTCCATTCGTCCCGTCATCGCGTGTGACAATACAGCTGTTACAGTAAAATAAAAAGATCAGAATAAAACGTTATTGAAACGTTAGCGTGCGATTAAAGAAATATTTAAAAAATTATAAATTATCCCGTCAATAATATGTATTTAAAAAGTGCAACACTTTGATAAGAATATTAGCTTAGCGTCTGATTAACTTAATGAACTTCACAATTAAATACCAAATTCATATATCTCATTTACGTCAAACTTATTTATTTCATCCCCGTCTCTCATTCGAAGAGAATCTGCACTTTATCATAATGCAATTTAAAGAAAATTAATGTCGCTCCTCCTACAATCAACGTATTGTACTTTTACGAAGATGAAACAATTTTCCAATCAGAATGTCTTCCGTTATATTTGTATTTCTTTTCTCAATTCAGTTCTTTCCCGTGACCTCCTTTATTTATCTCGTGTCCACATCCTTATCCAAGAAACGATTTTCTCCGCCCCGCTCAAATGGCACTGCAGTTTCCATAAGAACCTCAATGGTGCTACTCTCGGGGTGATCCTATCCTCATTTAACCTCCTTTTGTTCTTCGGTATTACAGACTTCTTCTTGAACGGTGAACTGCATCCGCCCCGCCCCACAAGAACTTTATAAGTAAGCGAACGGCTTGATTGCTGCCGACAGTGTTAAATCTTCTTACGGAAGCAAGATCGCGATATTATGCGGCATTATTGCAAATTTATTAGATCCGCGATTGCTCAACGATTCTCGACAATTCCCAATTTTCGTCATCTTAGGATAGATTTCAATTCGACTGTAATCGATTACAATTAATTGAAACATAAAAAAAAAGAAAGAAAACTCGAATTTGGACGCATTATAAAACGAATGCTTTTCTCATTTCTTCTACGCTACTTTTTACTAATATTTAATATAAATCTTTTTTATTACATTTCACCGCGGCAAATCTGCTATTGCGTAAGCCGATTGTTCACGTTCGACGCTTCATATGTCGCATTAAGAGCCGACAGTCCCAATCCCAGCTACTTTTGGATTATGACGAGGAGGTTCGTACGAATTGCGATCCTACAATTTATGTTCTCATAAATAATTTTTCGCGGACAAAATCGTGCTAATCCAATAAAAGAAATATTCCAAAACCCAAAGACTCCACCGTTAATCGTGCTACATAGATATGTAAAATAAGATAACTATTAAAACGTGTTGCTATAGTATTAAAAAAAAAAAATGTAAATTACTTTTCTTCTGCTACGGAATATTGAATCGCGCAGCGGAATTTTAAAAGTCAGTTTTAACGATGATAAACAATTTTAATTTAAAAAAATTTTCCGAATATAATTTTTTCGTATCTGACGTGCACAATTTATGACCTATAGAGTAAAAAATTAAAAAGTCAGCGCAAAGGAAACAAAAAAAAAAATAAAACAATACAGAGAAACCTATTCCTAGCAGCTGTGAAATTAGAAATTAGAAATTTATAATTAATCTTTGCTATACTTTCTAAAACCGAAAGGTTTACCCCGACACTTGCATTTTTTATTTGCTTGTTAACAACCGGGAGGCTTTTGGGAAACAATTTTAATTATTAACAAAAAGCACGTTGCCCGCGTTCACGAAGGAAGGAAATACGACGGTACATCAGACGTCGACATTGCCGCCCCCGACATTTATCAAAATATTCGTTTAAAGTGCTGGAGACATGTTACCTAACTTGGAGTTTCATACATGACACATTTTGGTGAATGCGAAAACGTATCGCGCAAAATCCCGGTATACGAAAGCCTCATATCCGAAGTTGCCTGGATTCAGATTTCAACTTGTTCCCGCATGTCTGTTGATGCCTAACAGGATGGAAGAAGTCACGTATGCGAAACACGCCGTCGCGGATCTTGGATCGGATCCCGCATCCGCGGCGCGCGGTAACGGGATCGAGATGCCAGGCGGATATACAACGGGCTCGATATACCCACCGTCGAGATTGATGAAGTGTAAACTACGCGAACGGATACTGGTGTCCGTAAAAACGTCAATTGCGCGAAGTGTGCAAAAAAGAATAAAATTCGCTATGCGGGTAGATTCTTCTCCGTTCGGAAGATTTGATTTTCTTTTTTTTTTCTTTTTTTTTATTTCAAGCTCAATGTAAACCGTATTCAAATAGTTGTAACAATGTACGTGCGCGGAAGTATCTCGAGTGTAGACAAAGAACTCACGTACTTTGATAGGCAAGCACCGTAAATCAAATGTTTCAAGTCTTGACGAGATTTTAAATAAGTTTCCGACGTATACGTTAATTCCGTTCATAATATAAATTCTGTCGATAAACGATGCTTTTAATTTAATGAAAAAACGCACCATTGTGCTCAGTAAATAAATTATTACTGTATTTATCAGAAAATATTGAAAAATTTTATACGCGAATAGATTGAAATCAAAA
Organism: Cardiocondyla obscurior; assembly: GCF_019399895.1. Lineage (NCBI taxonomy): Eukaryota > Metazoa > Arthropoda > Insecta > Hymenoptera > Formicidae > Cardiocondyla > Cardiocondyla obscurior. The sequence goes on from NC_091881.1 coordinate 1,738,098, forward strand.
TCGACCGCGTACAAAGGCCGAAGTCTACGAATAAAATTAAATTTTGTGCACTTGACGTCTTATAAACGTTCAACTAATTTAATTTTGTCTTACGAACCTTTCTTTAACATAAAGACATCGAAGATTAATTCACGCAGACGGATCCTAATAAATTATCTCAACGTCAGTTTGACAGCAATCGTCGCAATGGCCCGTTGCATATATAAAAAGAAACGAAAATTAAAGTCCGCCTGTGCCCGAAAGGCTGCTCTATCTCGAGACGATTGCGCCGTCGCGTGAATTCGTACCGCAAATTTTTCCAGAACGAACGTTCCGTATTTCAACGAGATCCCGAGATAATCCAGCCGACCCGGAGGAAAGCGTCGTCGGTGCCTCCTCTACACATAAATCGGTTCGAATGCAGGGATGCAGAAGCGCGAGGGAAAGGAAGTCGGAAGCGACGGCGCGCGGACGAAAAGTTGGTCAATATCGATGTGTGTAGATTCGCTCCGGTCGCGCAGTTGTCGACATCAGCGTGGTCAACGAGTTTTCTTTGTTCCCCTTCCTCCCTCCCCCCTCACCGTCTTCCCGTTGAAAATCGAAGTGTTTGCGTTTCGAGACCCTCCTGATACCGAGACCCCGGGACAGGGACAGAATGGCGAAGGGAAAGGATAAGAGAGCGATTGAGAAAAGGAGCGAAAGTGCGAAGCGGCACCGCGGTCGCAGGTAAAACGGAAATACCAGATAGACGATTGAGAGGGAGAGAGGGGAAAGACAGCGAGGATGGAGAGGAGACCGCCACCCCGACGAGAACATTTCCGTTATTTTATCGGGGCGAGACTTTTCTCGAGTTTGGCCTGTTTGGTCTCTCGACTAACTTTTAGAGCTTTCGCATTTTACTAGCGTTATTGCCTGCTTCTTTCTCACTGTTCGAGCACACCGACAATATAGCCTGATAAAGAGGGCTCGCAATACCATTGTAACTCGGATTTTGTCCACGTGAGTTGGCAAATGCCTTCCTATATCGAGATAAGAATATGTTAGTCTCGCACGATATTTAGTGCTAAATCAACCCGCTTATCTGTTATCAAACCCCATTTAGCACCGCAATGAGAAAATAATTATTATATTATGGGCATAGGTGCGAAGATGATAGAATTTTATATTTAACTTAATTAATTAATATGTGAAACATCGGAATGTTTTAATAATAACTGTTTTTCTTTCTCACATAAAAACAATATACGAAATTAATTCTCACGAAAACATTATTTTATTCCATTCTTGATGAAAATCGAACGAATATACCGCGTAACGCACAATGACCGGTAACAAAGAGAGAAATGAAATGATGATAATACGTCCAGAATAATGTATAGAGAAAATCATTGTATAATATAATATGCGAAAAAGAATTCGTAAATACCCACTTCTAAAACAAGGTTCCAAATTTTAATCAATTAAATAATTTATATGATAATTATTTAATAAATTAATCAACTCAAATATATTTGGAACTTACAAAATTTGATTTTTTAGAAACTTTTTAATCAAACATGGAAAATGTTTAATCAATGAGGCTTTTTTCGTTTTTCTCTATCTCGCTTTCTCTCTTCATTCCGTGTTTGTGTTAAATATCTTTCTTTCTCTTTTTCTCTCTTAATGACGAAAAATAATTTAACTTCTTGGGCTAAATAAGTATCTCGCGGATTACGTCCTTTTCTGTCTAGACATCTTCTTCGCTAGACAAGAAACTAGGAACTTATTATAGAGATTATCTGACTTAAGGACGGTTATTATCCGTCTACGAGCGGAGAGGTTAGCATCGGCGAATTTAAGAAATATTGCTTCCTGCCTGAAATAATTCGCGCGTTGAGGAACTTTGTTGCGGATAAGCTTTCAATTTATCCATAACAGTGGAAACATAACGTCACGAGAAACTCGTTCGGGTTCGCCACTTTTCGCTTTACCACTGAAAATGGAATTTCTCGTCTCCGGACAGATGACAAGTATACCCAACTGTGTTCGCGTCGCGTAAGTTTTCTGTAACGACAGATCGTAAACTTGCGATCGTTTCTATACTTTGAAGATCGTTAAATCGGCGGCTCGGGACCGTACCATTGAACGGTTTAATGAAATCCTAATGGTCTTAAACGTATTTCAAATTCACTTAAATATAACGATGACTGTCTTAGACGTAATTTTAATAAAATATAAGTTTTCGTAATTATTTAACAATTAATTTAATAAATCGTTGAATGCTAAATAAAAATTCAACAATTGTTTCTATAAAATCACGTATAGATCTGAATAATGACCAACGACAAATGCGCAACCAGTAATTTACACTTTATAAGGTGAGGTTTAATTAACTTCATCAATGTACTTTTTTTTTTCTTTTCTTTTTTTTCGAAACGCTTCCGTTTAAGGCATAAATATTGCACAACCAAATGAGATTGTATCATGTAATTACTTTCACATCTACCTAGCTAACCACGAAACAAAGGAACGGTATTTGCTCGACCGACCGGCACTAATTATCAAAGGGCTCAACGAATCCTCTTAGAGAATTCCTTTGAGACAAATCCCGTTTTATCCAGATCATTTTGGCCTCGTTCCACGTACGAGTACCGATCGATATGACCGTCACCGCGAATGTAATTTCCATTTGGGCGCCTTCACGGTGAACTTTTGTTACAAACTCGCACGGGTCGCTTTCCCGTCACGCGCCGGATAAAGTTTTTGATACCTCGTGTCCGCGATACGAGTCCTAACTCACCCCGGAACCCATTGTTCCATCGAATTAACCCTCTCACATCCCCCGATTATGGGGCATACTTTTCTCCTCGCGCGTAAACGCAAAATTTTAAAGTTGTACAGCATTGTCCTTTAATTCGCGCAAAACATTTTGCGAATTGTCATTTCCAGTTTAAAATTATCTCTAACGTCAAGGCGGAATAATGAATAGATTGTAGAACAAATTTCGTATCAGCGACTAAATTGTGACACGTCTATATGTTACGTGATATCTTTCTTTTAATGTTACAGTCACCGGCGGAATTTTACAACTCCGCTGAAGCTCATGCAGATTGGTGAGTAGCATGACTTTTTTATTCTTCGTAGTTCGTAATTGAGGTTTCTTCTAGTATTAAAAAAAAATCATTAACTCCGCGGATAAGAAGTAAAATAATTCTTCGGTAAAAATATATTCGGCAAATTATTATTAATAAACAAAATTACTTAAGAAAGATTTTGTAAAATTGATAACGATACATTTGACCGGTGATTAAAATATATTCTATTATATGTAAACCGATTTCGAAAGTGACTTTCTTTCTCTCCGCCAAAAGAAATGGTTCTCCAGAGAAATTTTGTGCTCCGACAAGCATAAAGAAGTTCCTAAGCGTATTTACGTCGGGAATACAAATTTCTGTTGTAACGCTGTTGTAAGATCCGCGCGTTGAAAATGACGCAGAAATATATGTAAGACAAAATGTTTCAAGAAACTGATATCGCTACGTCAGTAAGCAATAACGAACCCGCAAACAATTTTTAAGCATATTTTTTTTTTATCAATTACTTGGCTTGTTTTAATACTTCACTCGATATAATATAAAATCATTGCGTTAATTGTTTTATTTGATTTTGTCGAATCTCAGTTTAATTCGCGAGATTAAATGTAATTAAGTAATGAATAATGATTAAAGAGGAATTAAATAATTAAATAATTAATGATGAGATAGCAATTATAAACGTAAATGGAGGAATAATCAAACGATGATTACAGCTATATCAATTTTCATTTATAAGAGTATCACAGTGATTCAAAATCATTTTCCATTATCAAACAGGCGAATTAATGTTGCACGCATTGTAAAGTATCACGAGCATAATGTGATTCTAATGTTCAATTCAAAATTTACTAACACGCGATTACAACTCGTTCTTAATGTATGCGTTAATTTTGTGCTCAACGAGCAATTGTTAACAGATTAGATCACAGTATAAATAATCACCCAAAGTAACAGACTATTATATTACTAATGCCAAAACGCATTAAGAGAACGCTGTAGATGCAAGAGTGTAAGTGGATGATCACGTTACATTGCCCAATGAAAAATGAGAAAGAAAGTCGTCAAACTAAAGAAAAGAAAAAGAAAAAAAAAAAAAAGTACATCCTCGTTCGCGAAGAGAAAGAACACCATGATATCGTTGGTAGGTACGTAAAGATACTCGGACTAAAGCGATATGTCGTTTAGACATGTCAGAGATAGATACACGACGTACTCGATGTGTCGTAAAACGGGTAAAAATAAATATCTATGTACGAACCTAAACGTACTTATATATAATAAAAACTTGATAAATTTTATGACAAAATAAATTTTCTCAAAATAAATATAATTTTATGTAAAAGTAAATCTATCAATAACTTGGTATTTTAATAAAAATCCAACGAAATTTATCTCTAATTGACATATAAACAGTGACAGAATGAACGTTATTGTTAAAAAATTACAAGTGCATGGGTATTAATACAAATATACGTATATTCCCGTCGACGCTTTTACGATGAAAATGTACCTCATCATTTGAAAGAGAGCGAAATGTACCCGGAATTATCCTATCGCTTTGTAGACAGTTTACGAATAAATATCCACTTTACTAGAAATACAAATGGACAAACAGCACAAAAATAGCTTTTTACAACCTGTTTATGCAGATTACGTAAAGTATTGCTTTAGCGCTGGAATTTTTGCAGGGGCTTATTAAAACTTTTGTCTTTCTTGCTTACTTTGAAGAAACACATTACGCGATTAATCCGCCATCCGGCACGTTATAAAAAAAACCTTTTATGCTAATAACCGTTATGGCCGGACGAATTTATAGTTTTACGCAAAAGATTCTTACATGGCTATATCGTCGTTTTATTTTTCTAATAAAAAATAATTATTATAAAGTCAAGTATCTACGTAAGACGCCTATCATATTCAGTTTGACTTGAAAGAGTATCGAGACTTACTTCATTCGCTTTATTATAAAGTACATTTTCATGATATTGATTTACATTGATATATAATTGTTCTGCAAGCTCGACCAAGCATTTGCTTTAGCTGATAAAATACGGGACGTGTAAAGTTTTTTAAATCTTTTACATGCGCGGATTATAAATTGTAGAGTGTAATTTAGTTAAAAATGTACATACATAACTTGATAATTAATTTATTAAAGCTCGTTCTATTATTGACTGCTAGTCGCCGCCGCAAAATTAATACTCCATAAAGAACATTAAGTACACCACGCCGAGATCTTACACTGTTAAATGAGATTTGTGCCAAAGCCGCGTTTATAACGATATCAAACCGGCATCTTTCTTCGTGTTTTGCCGTAGCTTAAATGGACGTAAACCAATTTCTCTGCATGGAAAACGCGATTAATACTCCATTAAAAATATTCATGCAATTACGTGCACAGCATATAACATCAGACCTCGTTATCGTGCTTCACCTTTTCGTTGATATAATCATCATTTTCTGTGAAAATAATGCACGCGCGGGCCTGTCGTAAATGCAATATATTGTACGAGGGACACGTACTTAGATTCAGACAATAATGTTATTAACCATGTCTTTAAATTGTTTTAAAGATAACGTCAGCTTGCTTTTATTAGTGCTATAAAGTTTCGAAATTTTCTTCTATCGCGATAGAGAAATATATATATGTATATGTATATATATATACATATATATATATACAATGTATACATATATTCGTAAAATTTATGTACAATATATCACGTAGAAGTTTTCAACACAATTTATTTCCGTATGGCGCTAGGCGTTCTGTATGAAATATGATTTAATATAAAAATACGCGTATCTAGATATATGGATTTTTCAAAAAGACTTTCTTGCACCGCGCTAAAACTTTCCCGTTGGAAAATCAATAAAATTACTTCGGCTGCACTTTTTCTGTTTGTTTTAATTCTGTTTGCGCAGACTTTATGAGATAGAAGTTAGAAGTTGGTAAATATCGGTATATATTCACATATATTCGTGCGCGTTTTCTTCATAGAGACGTTCACCAACTAAATCAATTTTCTTGACAAATATGTTAATGAATATACGTCAATAAAAAGCTAATTTATTTTAAGTAACAAATCACCTTAATTACTTACACGCGAAGAATGGTTTTACTGAAAATCCTTCGCATGAAGCTTTACGACGCGGGTTAACAAGTAAATCGTCCCCCCCTTTTTTTTTTTTTGGCCGTTACATACAAAGAATGCTTTGCGACGAAAGTTTAGCGTGGAAACTCGCGTGCTGTCGCAGAGGAAGTCCGCTGCTTGCACCTCGCTTGCGCCAAAAACAATTAACTTTGCGCCGCTTCCTTGAAGCCTTTGTAACTACTTAACTACGTGAGAGCATAGGCGGTTCCGCACGGTATGAAATTATTTACGTCCTAATGTAATTCGCGCTTACCAGACATGCTCATAGAATGTTTTTCTTAATCGCGTTAAAACATTGGACTTCAAGTTCTGCGGCTCTATTTGTAAAAATTCTCAAAATGTTAAATCCGCGTAATATTAAATTGAATAAAAGTGAAATTTTAATCGGCGGAATAAATCGTAACTTGGGCAATTCCGGAGTAATATGCAATTAATAATGATATACCTGCGAGGGACTACTTTTCAAATAAACATATATATATATATACATATATATATATATATATATATATATATGTATGTATGTATAAATTAATTAATTGCGTGTAAACGGGCAGATATGTGGTGTCGGAACAGAGATTCCCATCATCGGAACGCGCAAACTGCCGGTTGGGATTAATTAAATTTAATTCAACGCCGGAAGGAACGAAGATCCAAATTCGAGACTCGGAGCATTTCTCCGCGTGAGTAATTAATGAAATTAAATGCGCTACGATACACCGGTAACTATCACACGGAATCTAGCTCGTTCGCGCAAACAATTCAATCACGCCGCGAATTTCGATCAACGATCGCCGGTGTGTCCGGCGCACTTCCCCCGATATCGAATGAGCAAAAACGGTCGGTGCGCGATGTGTACTCGCGTAACTACGTTGAGGAAATCCCGTTTAAAAGGGATTCTTCGATAAGTCCGACTTGGTAACACCGCGCGCGCAGCATCGGATATTCCGGGAAATATTCGAGAAAATCGTGATTCATCGCGCAGCTGCTCGAAAAAGCACCGCGAATTGGGTTAGGCAGACAAAGGCGGCCTCCTCGTTGATTCTCCTTGTCTCGACCGCGAGAAGAGGAGAACGAGAGAGAGAACGGAGGGAGTCGCAGCTATCTCGATAAAAGGAAGGAAAGCGCTGAATGATGAACGACGTCCCGTACCTTTCTTGAAATTCGCTTTGGCGGAAACGAACGAGTTGCACCGCCACGACCGCGTTTGCCTTCGTGATCGCGAACCGCTATTCCCGTTTATTCCTTTAAACGCGCACGCTCGCGCGCACGATTATGGTAATGCATGCTGGTTTTATGCCGCCGGGACACGTATTCGCCTTCGGAAATTGCGGCCGATAGACAATTCTAATTGAAGACCTTAGACGCGATGGGATGAGATGTCGAGTCATAATACACCGAGCTAATTTATCAGAATAAAAAAAAAATTATTTGCAAGGCGGATTTACTGCTGGCATACTGAAACCCCGATGGGGAATGATATTACTCGTAAAATTAAATTTACCTTTAATTTGTTATAATTAAAAAGCGATAATAATGTCGACATTTTCATATTCTTCGATTTCAACGTGAGCTCTAACGTAAGGCGGTAAATGAACACTTTCGTTAAAACTAATTGTATACGCGAAAGCTACTTCGGCACAGAAGTGCATGCGGCGATTTCGGATGCTGCGATCCTTTGTAGCGCGAAGTCGGGACTTCATTTGCGGGTCGACTCCCGGTGACTCGGAAGCGAATACTCGATCGCGTAAACTTGAATGCGGGTAACCGTGGCTGCACATAACAATGGCCATTTTGCGCGAACATCTGCGGGAGAATCGGTCCACTTCCGCGTTTCCGGACGAACATGCCTGCCTGCTCCAGCTACGTGCACCTTTGTCGCACACGAAATCGCTTCCACGCGTTTATTGCGCCCGAATTTATCACCCGTTGCGTTGATTTCGTGCTGCACGCTTCAGGGAAAGCTCTCCCGCGGATAAGGTGGCAAGGGAGCAGTCGCGAGAGCGATAAGGTGGTGGCGAAAATTACATACAGTTACTCGTGCAGCTCGTGCCATATCGTTTATACACGAAATTCGATAAAGGTACCGCGATAAAATAAATAAAAAAAAAAAATTAATATCACAATCCCCGGGTAAATTTATACCGCTGTTAATAATATACAATATTACTAATGATTAAATTTTCAACTTGTTCAATTTTTCTCGTATCTGACGTTGACTATTTATCATTAATTAATACCGACCCTGCTTCTGGATAACGAAGATATCGCCATACGCCGCCACTGGCACAACAGCGTTATTATTTCTTTCATACTCTCATTAAATAATGTTGGATAATTATTGCGTATATACATTTGGCAAGTTCCACGTTTGCATATAATTTTATTCCAATATGCGGTAGAAGAGATACGACGAAAGTAAATAAGGAGTAATTGCGTTAATAACATCATGCCGAATTATATGTATTAACGCGCGCCACGTGTTACATTAGCACGTAATAGCATAATCTGCTTTATCTGCATTTCATTAGTTGGCAAAATCCAAAATTAATGTTAGTGGTCACAATTTAATTAATTCTATATTGGCTCAATAAAGCGCGGAATCGTTAATGGTTTAGGCCGATACGGACACGAACATTGAATTACTTTCTAGCTTTGCCGATATCAGGTAATCCCATCTACTTCGTTAAACGCGCCGGACCATACGATACTAAATTCTACGTGTACCGTCTATTAAAAGCGTGACGCCGGCGGTGCGTATTGTAAAACGTGCCGCGCTTAAACGATTCGATCTTTTAGACAATTTGCCGGGCGTATTACATATATCGGTGGAATATTGGATTTGTATCGGCGTTATAATCTCACACGCACCGATTTTATTTCCGCGCCGCCGGAATAACGTTGGCGCGCGCGTTTCGACAAGGGCTTATTATGTCCACGGCGCCTAATTGACACGCGGTAGAAAAGAATATGCCGCGTTCTCTGCATGTGTTCAGTTAAAAATTACAAAGTTCAACGAAATCAGTGACCGGTCACTAATACAGTTTTTTCAATTGATAAAATTAAACCAAGAGTTTATCACTCCCTTTCGGTATTCGTAAGGTTGACACACGGTATGTGCACGAGACTTTTTTCTCCCGGTGAAACCAAAGAGAAGGTTTTTACAACGATAGTTAAACAGTACATCTTCCGCGTCTCTGCACTTCCCCATTCGAGTTTTTCCATCCCTTTATGATCCTCGCGCGTTACACGTCTCGTAGAAAAAAGAAGGAACAAAAGCCGTGAATTGTGAAAGTATAATAATTTAAAAAGGAAAAAAATTCATTATCGTAAATGCGCAGCTTTAAATAATAAATAACGTTCATATACAAATGTATTTTTAGATTTATGCACAATTAAAATAATTCGTGAGAAGCAGCTCCACTGTCTGATATTTCGATGTAATTTTAATCATTAATATACTAATATAATTGCATTTAGGTTACCACTGTACATTAATATAAATATATATTTATTATAATATGCGTTGTAATAATTAATAAATTAGTTCTCCTAAATATTCTCTTCTATGAGCAGAGGTAGGTCACATTTTGGATTAAAAGTAACCGCGAAATATTCCGAACGAGTAGAAAAATGTTCGCTATTTAACGAGCTCGGCTGTTCAATGTAAAAAGTAATTAATTTCTTTAAAGATTCAATATAAATAATTTATCGAATTGTCAAAAATTGTTTTTTTGCGCCAAAGCTGAAAGTAAAATTATCTCTTTAACGCAAAAGAGTAATATAACTTTAAAATTATAATTTCTTACTTTATTCATGAAAAGAAGAAGACCAGCTTGTCGTCGGCAAAGTAAAATTTTAAATCGTTATGCGAGGAACGATCCCGGCAACTTATTTAGCTCGGCTATCACGAGGCATTTCTTTACAACGCATATAATTCCTATTATGCAAGCGGGATGCGTTAGCAATTTAGAAAAAAATTTCGTTGAACGAAACTCAATTAGTGAGCCGCTCCTCCATTTTTCGTTCTCCATTTTTCTAGAACTGAGAACAGCATTGGAAAGTCTCATCCGTTTCCCTTATTCAATTATTATACGATTCCGTGAGAATATTTCCGCGCGGCGTATCTCCGCGGACGCCTCGAGAGAAGAATACTCTTTTCCACATCTATATTTTTAACCGAGACCGTTCAAAAAACTTCTCCGAGGGAGTATTTTTATATCCGCTAATATTATTGTCGTTCGCTTTTGCTTGCCGGCTGCGAAAAGAGAACCGCGAAGTTATAATCTGCTAAATATTCTACGAGATCGTTAAAAAGTCGTAAAACATCATTAAGAGGATTTCCGCCGTTCCTTTAACTTTATCCACTGTGATGACCCTCGAGAGAAAGAAATCGCCCGAGACTGCCTTCGAAATCTTCTTTATGGCGGAGCAATTTAATCAAACTTTTTTCTTTTTCTCACTATAGATTTTAAGATCTAAGGCGCGTGTATGTACCTTGCGATCTAAGATTTATCAAAAAGGCTAGATCGGACGGATCTCTCGTCTAAGACTTACGAACGCCCTGCCGGCTGAATCGCGTGAATAACTTTATCCTAGTGTCGTAACGTCGTGACTGATCGCGAATAAAGTCTCATTGCACTTGAATGGCATTTTTCTTCAAAGCGACGCGATGGAACGAACGCGATATCGACGAACCTTGTAAGGATAATTTAACGACGCAAACGGGCATCAAGCTGCTATACCTTAAGTCTTTTAGCATTTCCATGACATTTTCTTCATTCGCAATACGGGACGCTCAAAATCGATCCAATTGAGAGAATTCACGAGAGATTTCGAAGCCACTCAAATGCAAGAATTATGAAAATATTTGCATAAAAAAAACTTAGAGAGAAATATTCATCGGTATCCGACATTTCCTAAATAAATTTTTTTTTTAAACTGTACAAGAAATTAAGTTTTTTCATTAAATATATTATACTATAACATAGTGAGATATAGTTTGCTAATTTGTTAACACAATTTTAATTGAAACAAAGATTTGTAACAGATATGCAATTTTAAATACCCGTTTAACTTCTCTCTTTAGCACATTTATTCGTGGTTAAATTTAATATTTAATGTTAATTACGAAGTTTGAAATATTCTGTTAATTAATGTTTCGTTTGAGATACGAATATTATTACTCCACAAAATTTCTTAAACTTTAAAAAAAGTTTTTTTAATATAAAAATAGATATACGATGCCCTGACGTAATACGTTTTTTTGTAACCTTCATAAAAGCAAATTTTATTTGTCGCAAATAAGTTTTTCACAAATCATACATCAATTTCACTTCAATACTGTCCTTCAATATTTATAGCTATCAAACTGTTCTACCTTTTCATGTTATGCCTCGTAGAAATGCAGTCACATGGTATTTCTTTATGTAACAATAGTGGGTGGAATGGCCGTTTCCATACGGTACACGTACATACATGCTGTATGAGTTTGTATACAAAAGGCTCTTTCATATCGAAACTCGTACAGCTAAATATAAAGAAAGGATCGATAAACGTGTAGCGGAGTGTATTTGTAAAAATTACAATTTAAAAAATATGAAATTAACACAGATTCGCAAATTAACTTTCGATCCTTTTTTTTGTAGTTTAATAAAGCATTTAATATAGCGTGTAATAAAATTTTCACAGTAAAGACATTAAAATACTGAGAGAACTTGTTACGGTAATAGACTTGGTTTAACTATCGATTGGTTAGCATCGCAACAGAGGAATAATAGCATCGACATGATAGCGCAAACAACTTTAAAATCTATAGATTCCTGCAAGTCAAAATGAGAACGAGCTTTATTATATCCTTGGTCGAAGCTTACAGGAAGTGATACGATTCATAAAGCTATCTTGAGAGCGGCGGGCACCAATTCATAAATTGAAAGAGATTGGCTAAGAGTCTTCGAATTGGCTCGCAAAACCAGTACTTGCGTCGTTACTCGATGCTTCGTTTAATGGAAAATTAAATGAAATACCTTGGTGTTCTATTCTTCTCTGACTTCCGAACATTTAAATTACTACCGGGGAATGTTTGTGGGACGATTAATCGCGATTTTTTTTTTAATTAATGCTACTTATACTAGGTTAAAAAATTTTTAGAATTATTATCAATAGAAAATTAATTTTATTAATTAAAAGGTTAAATAATCCGACGAGAAAACGAGACAACCAGAAGTAAATAAATTTAAATCAATTTAAAAATTAATTTATTTAACATTATTTAAAACGTAAATTTTACGGAATTTATGGAACTCATTTTCGCTCCCGAGTCCTTCAATTTACACGAAGTGTTTCAGCAATAACGCATTCCGTTCGAAATAGGTTGCAAGTCTTCCAAACGTCTTCGAATTTACCATTAAATCATATTCCTCTCGCAGAAAGACTCGGCGATGTTATATATGACTTTTACTCTGATGTAACGCACGGACTGGTACACACATAAATATCAGATTGCACGCAACTATCAGATTCAGAACGAAAAAGAGCGTGGGCACGTTTGTCTGCTCTTTTGCTATTCTGTGTACGGGCACGTGAATACTTCCGCTCTTCACACAGAGATGCGTATACCGATATAGACAGCGCGCATACGTTCCATGATAGTAACTTTTGATACATATGCTCGCATGAAAGCTGTGCATTTAATGTACAGCAGTCCGTTCAGAGATGCCCCCGTAGGTTACAGCTAATCGAAGTTCCTGTACCGTCTAATACCGCGTAACCAGTCTCCGGGATGTCTCAAAACAAACACTGCCATAACCCGACCGCTATGAACTCGAGCATCAGGCTGTCAAGCGACGGTGTTATTAGGACCCCGAGGATCCGTACTCAGTTTGCTACATCTAGTCGGGATCAGCAGGACCTGCCTTGCCGTACCGTTTTTGATCCCGAAGCGGGTCTTTCCTTAGTGAAAATTTCATTAAGCGCTCTACCGCAATGTCCTCGAATCGATATTCAATTTGCAATCCCGATAAAGTTAGATTCGTTTAAAATTGCACAAACAATTTGCGGCTCTCCGTTTCGCTCTGTATTAGTTCGCGATTTAACTATTTATACTGTGTTCCCAGTCGTGCTGTTAAAATCGTATATCTTCCACGTCAAAAATTAACAAACTAACGTGTAATTGGAAGCAAAATTAATTTACTTGTCTAATATTATACTGGATTGACCGTGAACTTGATACACCAATTCTAATTTCAAGCTTGTGTGGAAAAAAACAATTCTGCAAACTGTTCTCTAAAATAGGACAGTTCGTGAACGCGATATAACTCTCATATCTATTTTTATCTTCAACTGTGAAGCTTGTTCAAAGTACTAAAATAGTATAAAAAAAAAGAAAAAAAAGTAGAATGATACTCGGTAGAAGTGCAGTAGCAAGCGAGCAGTTATTTGGTTTGAAGGGGTTCATATGTACGTACAAAAAAACTCGAGAGCAATTTTTTTTTAACTAAGAGATCACAGATAAAATTTAAAATAATACTTTAGCTGTTCACTTAAATAAATATTAGTCTTAGTATAGTTTACGTAATTCTTCTCATTATTCATACTCTCACTTTACTAAAACGTTAAATATAGAGTTAAGTTCGTGAAACCTAAATCGTAGAAATTAGTCAGTTAATTAATTACCTAAATCAGAAACTACGCATATTTTCGCAATCTTTTAGCGGTAATGTATCTCTGTTCGCCAAAGAAACGTGTGTGCTTTGGCACCGTTTATCTCGCTCGGTATCAGTGTCCGTGGTAACCGAGACGCGCCAACTTTCTGAATAATCTTCGCGGTACGTGCTGCGCTAGTGGAAAAAAAAAAAAAGAAAAAAAAAGTACACTGCAGATATCCAGACCTCTTTTCTATCCTCTCGCTCGCTCGAGTGGTACCTACGCGAATGATACACGAGCGCGGGACAACGCACAATTTTCCGGGAGAGCGAAAGGGAGAGGCGCAATTTGTAGCCGTTGACAGCGCCCAGCAATTTATGATCTAACTGCGCCGGATGTCATAGCGGTCCGGGGCGGTTTAGAGCGGTCGGATGGTTTTCCGCCCGCTTTACCTGCAATGCCCCCGTGTCGCGTCACCGCGAAAAAAATCAGCCGTTGCCTTATTGCGTGCTTAAGGATTTATGCGCGTTAGCGCGACGCTGTTGTCCCACCTTACCCCTCTCGAAGCTCTGCTCACGACATTTGCAACGGATGTCGCATTTTCCGTACCGCGAGAGGATTCAACCGGCCCGCTCTGCATCCCTCGCGATTACGCCACAGCTGTTCGCAAAGCATTAGCGCGAGGCTGCTCGCGCGGGAACGCCAAGACCTGTCCGTAAATGTCATCCCGCTAATATACGGAAGTACCTTCTCGCGCGCGATGCATCATGCGCCGTTTTACATGCAACTAAAGCAGAGTTTGCGCAATATTATTTACTTAATAACGTTATTACTCGGGGAAATAATGTATCTTCCCGGCGCGCGCAATAAGCTTTCCTGTGACGATGAAGATTATATTCGTCCCGGTTATAAGCGTAAAGCTTTTTTTTTTTTTTTTTTTTTATTTTTCTGTCGTAATATAACGTGATAAAATATGCGAACCGCGATCTTATCAAACGCTTAACGGATCTTTAAAATTCAATTGCTAGACAAGTCGCGCGCTAAACGTCGACATTAGATGCGAGATGAAATCGTATCCATATCAAATTAGAGGACATTACACAAACGCTCTACTAGTCAATGTAATATGCATATGTTAGCATTCGCATGCATGTCGGTCGGCATCGCACATTTAAAGAGAGATTAATCGATTGCAAGTCGCGTGCGACGTTGACTCTAATGCCTGTATAATCCACGGCGAAATACGAATCGCGTTCGATTTGCGAGGCCAAATCTCGCGGATGCGCTGCGCGTCACGCGAAGTCTGGGAGCGTTTTATACCGATTAGCGAGAAGAACAATCAAAGTTCCAACGCGGCACCGCTGCCTTTCACGAAGTTTGATTTACAAATACGGCGGCAGCCTGCCGCGGTCGCGCTTCGCTCTCTATCGAAATAGTTCGTTGCAATTTTGTTGGATGACGCACGGTATGCGCGGTTTGCGTAGTACCTGCGTACATGCTACGGCATGTGGTAGAGCTCAAATATTGATGCGGCTCACCGACACGGCATTGTTCCTATTGAGTCGATTGATTTAATCGTTCGTAATTAGTGTCGTTAAATAATCGACTGAAATTCCGCTGATTTTGCGTGTGATACCCAAAACCACTGTACGTTCTTCCAATTGCAGAGGCCACAAAATTACGCGTAAAAAAATGTAAAAAAAAAAATCAAAAAAATTGGTAAAGATCGCCGGCTCTAGAATTTACGAAAATTAGTTAACATTGAAAATCAGACAGGGATTTAATTTCAGATTCAACTCCAGACTGATTAAAAAATCTAATTTTCCAGTTGAACTCTACTGAACTTTATTAAAATCACTCGGCGCTTTGAAACCAGACTGTTATTTAATTTAAGGATTTATTATCAGGAGAGAGCAAACGTTAAAAATCAAACACATTATTAGTACGTCATGTTACCGATAAAATAGTTTTAATTAATATCGATTGATAAACATAACTAAATTTTTAGACATACCGATGCAATTACTTCGTTATTCGATAAACATATCAATAATTAATAAATTCGTACGTTAATTCGATAATATTTACCATAAAAGAAAATCAGATAACAACCCACAAATGCAGATAATGCAACTCATCATGAACGTTCGTTTTATTTAAATACAAATTTATATTAAACAGATGTAGGTATATGTATATTTTGTATACTTCAGAATTATTTCGGTAACAGATTATTTTGTTCTGTACTAATTTTTTCTTTTTTTTTTTAACATTAGCTCGTCAAAAAAATTCTCTAATTGGTGACAAGTTTAAAAGAATTGAGTTTCAGAATTATAAGATACACCCTACATTTTTTTAACAATTTAAATGTATTTCCTAGCCACCAAGGCGTTTAATATCACCATTGAAAACTTAGCGTAGAAGAGGTGACTCCGCAATTGACCTCGTTAAGAAAGATAAATTCTGAGAATGACGATGGTTTTCCGAGTAAGACATTTGGTATAATTAAATATTCAAATACACCTTAACTACTGCAGAAGAACAAATGTAAACGGATTATCCTTTCCGAGATAAAGTAAAACCGAGAAACGCGCTTTTATCGAATACCAGTCCGAACTGTTGCTCGCGAGAATAAGCTTTTTGATGCGGCATTCGTGCGGCGAGTTTAAAAATGAATAGAAATATCACCCTCGTTGGCCGCAACAATGATACGCGGCTACGCGAGGCGAAAGAGTCGAGTTTACTTTCCGCGTCGAACTTCGAGCGAGGGGTCTCCGCAACAGGAAACCGCACGCGAGTATATCGAAAAGAGAGATCCCGAAGAGGGATTGAAAGCATTCCAGGACGCGGAGCTAAAACTTGTTCGACCATAAGGAACAGCCCGTTGTAGTGCCGGCACGTAGTCACTTGCTAACGCGTTTCTTCGAGTTGCGCTATAGCGGGCATGACGCCGCAAGTATATCAGAAAGCAAACGAACGGGGGTGTAAGCACCGCACGTTTTGAGGAAAGATCGATATCGCGGTAAAATTCAAAATTGAATTTTTACGGAGCCTTCACTTTCATCTGCTTTGTCTTCGACTTGAAACTTAAAAAAGACACGCGAGAGCATTCTAATAAAAACAATTCTTTTTTTTTCTTTTTTTTTCTCTTTCTTCCTACGATTTTATTTCAGTCCAAGTATTTAAATTAAGAATTGTGGCTTTAATGTACTTTTTTTTTTAATAGTTAATTATTTTCTAAACCCCCTGTTCATTTTGAATTTATTACATATCAATATTGCAAGTTTTGCCTTATCGAATTTGTCAACGATTTTGTCGTGAGAAATTGCGGGAATACCTAGAATACTCTGTGTAATTGGCACCAATACGAATATCAGGCAAGGCAAGGCAGAGCAAAGATTTATATCGGCATTATTACCACGTTTAATCTCAATTAGTCAGTCATGTGCAAGTTCTAGACCAAATTTACGTACGAGATTGGTTATCCTCGGCGCCATTCATGCGCTACTCTAATTCGCAGCTGGTAACATAAATCACCGAACGAATACTGAACAGTGCACAACGCACACAATATTTTCAAGTGCTAGATTAATGTACAGTTACAATAACCGCTTCTGAAAAAGTATAACATATTACGCGATTTAAAAAATGCGTCGAATATACATTCAATAAAAATGGCATTTTAAATTAACGCATTAAAATTTAAATTATTAATTTAATTTAATAATCGTACTTTTCATTTCTGTGCATTTATTTATTAAAATAATTTAATTCGCCCAGAGAGTAGGTCAAGTAACCGAATCTATCTTTCTCTCCCTTTCCTTCTCTCTCTCGCCCACTCGAATCTTACGTTCCAAAAATCTTCATTCAGTGTTGGAGAGTGAATAATATCAATCGGTATGCGGCAGAATTGGATGGCTACTACGAGAATTAGGGACATTGTATGCTGCGTTTGCACATGCAGTGCTAAGTAGACGAAAGCACCGTTGCATGGGAAAGGGACCAACGGAATTGAGCCCTTGTTCGCGTGTTTCCCAGAGCCGCACACTCGGAAACTATTCCGGTTATTCCGCGCGCTCGAACTACGCTGAAATGCCGAACCTCGGCCACACATAGAGGTAGAAAGGGAGAGACTGAGGGCTTGCAGCGCGCGTTAACGCTTTTCAAGAAAGAGCCTCTCTTGAAACGCCGGTAGTGATCCCGGAAATGTGAACGACGAAAGGCGGCCAGCTGCATTTTTGATGCGGCATATTCCGTTTCTAAAACTCAACCATTCGTCCTGACCGTACGTTGAACGGGTAAAGTTTCTTAGCAGTTCTTCAATTTCACAGTTGTGAAGAAACTTTTTTTTTTCTCCCGGAAAAATACAGTTTCGCAATACATTCAATTTATGTTCTTGTACCCGTATAATTTTAAAACAACGTTACGTTAAATATTACGTTAAATATTCATCTAAATTTTATGATTTATTATTATTATTTGTAATTAAAAAATTTGTACATAGGTATAACCAGCAAGCGACTTTAAAATTAGAAAGTTTTTCACTTTTGTTCAAATTTATAGAATAAAAAAGGGATTTTTATGAAAGAAATTTGCCATAAAATTGCTACTTTCGTTTTAGATAATTACAAAAAAAAGCTAGTTAAAAGGCAATTCAATAATTTGTGAAATCCGATTCAATAGCGCTGGTTTTTTGGGTAGGAAAAATCGTATAAGCTACGATATCGGAAAAATTACTTTCATAACCAAACGAACGTTATTTACGAGCTTTACAACCAATAACGAGTGGAAATTTACTTCATCGCAAAGCACCAGTTTAAAGTCGTAAAATTAATGCTGGTTCAAATATAGGAAATATATGAATATTTAAACACAATATTACATAATTTCAATATCAAATATAATATACGTTTCATCAAAATAAAGACGATTAAGATAAATCATATTGAAATAGATAATTTTTCGTTAATTAAAATTTAATTTAAATATCTTGTTAAAATATTAAAACTCAAATACAAAGTAAATTGTGAAATTATATGTTGTTTGAAAAGAACGAATTCTGTAATCTTCTCAAAAAATTGTGATAACAAATTGAAAGATACCTACTACTTTTATAATTAATATTTCTCACAAACGAGCTTTTTGGCATACACGGTGCGTTATGTCTAAAAAAAAAAGAGAAAAAAGATCTTTCGCCGCAGTGTTCGTAATTTTTTCCCCCTGCCCTGTTATCGATTACGTTTCTTATCCGACTGTCGATCTCACGATGCCCGAATGATGAACCGACATCCAGGAATTGTACCAAACATTATTCTGGATCTCTGCCAGGTGTTCTCTCACGTGTTACCCCCTGAGACTCGCCGCTTTGTATATATCGTCGCGGTTATTTACGCGCGCCACCTCGTCTATTAATTACAATTTCAACGACCGTATTTTATGGCAGGGACGATGGACGTTATTTGGAAAACAAACAGTAGAATGTTTCCGCATAATTATATTCTGTTCGCAAATAATGGCGCATCGTCGGCTAGTCCTATTTTAGCACCATGTACTTGATGATGCAGTCATTAACATCTAGTGAATAATATCGGATACGAATTACCCCTTGGCGATAATGTACATAAACATCTAGTTTTGTATAAAATAAGGTAATGCATTTGATTTAACATTAATATTGAAAATGCCTTTAAATAATTTTAATAGAAAGAGAAACATAAAAAGAGAAGAAAGAAAAAAAGGTGTTATCTCTTTTTATTTTTTTATTACTTGTAATTTTTTCATTAATTTATTTAATTTTTGTTTCTTCATTCTTTTTGCATAAAATGGTTATCGCATAATTCAAATCACTAGTTTATGAATATTCATTGCTAACTAATGACATTTGTTACAAGCAAATTATATCCGAGATTTTATCTGTCCGAAATTGTTTTCCAATTTCCGCCAAATTTAAGCAAGCGTTTATCTAGCTTCCTCAAACATTTATCAGTCATTGATAGTGAAATTTTCAGGAACACTATTATTAAAAAAAAAATTCCTTTGTTTTTTTATTCGTATTTAAAATTTCGAAAGATATAAAATATGAATAAAAATCCATCAACGAAATTATACCTCCCTAAAAAAAACAGATAACCGATCAATATTATATTTGATAAAAAATATGTGTAGATATAATCGCGTTTTTAGTTTCAAATCTGTCGAGTATTTTATCTACTATCAAAGATTAAGCGTTACTTCAACACGCTAGCAACCAATTACAACACAGTTGACAGAATTGCTCTCAATTTTGGAAATTTCTCTATTCCCAGTTGGGAAATGCTCACAATTCCTTCGTGTAACATCTCATCAGGTACAGAATAATATACGGAATATGAACCAAGTGCAGCACAATTCATTACGCTATATCAAATGGTCTCTTGCACTAGTATTGATTACAGCAATTAATAACCGTTTATTACAGACGCCAGTAATATAATTACGGTTCCCATTTACGCTTACCGTCTTCAAACTGTTTTCAATACCAATATTACTTTAGCATTCTTAAATTGAACAAATCGACTAAATTATTAAAAAACAGAAAGCCAATTTTTCTTTTTCTTTTTTGTTTATCCTGAGAAACTTATTTTTCAACGACGAGAATGAGAGCTCGAAGTATTATACCGATCATATTTTATTTTAGACCGCCGAAGATCCATGATATAGAAATCACATCTCGTATAGAACAAAACTAATATCTGCCAATGTCGATGAGAAATGCACGGTTCCTAGGAACGTTTACCGGAACGTTCCTGATTCCGATGCTGATTTAAATGCAGAAATGGTTTTCGGACGAGCGGGCGCTATTAGTTTGTGCTTAGGTACAAGAGGAGAAATTCGGTCAGAGAGCGATTAGTCATTAGTAGAAACTCTCTTTGTCTTCCTCCACTCTCTCCACCTTCGACGTACGGTTCATTCGTGCCACTTGGGAGCTATTCACATCAATCTCCTTGTCCCGAAGCGCGGATTACATGGTCCTTTGAATTCGTAAGTGAAACTGTCTGCGCTTTTCGTCTAACTTATCTACAATACTCTTTGATAATCTTATATAGTTCGCGCGTTAATTATCCAAGACGAAGACTAACTTCTATCACACGTCGCTTTATTCACAAAGCACGAGCTACCTACGTTTAATAAATAGTTGGTAATATGCATATTATTAATATGTGAATAACGTCTAGTAAAAAGACCGTAATATCAAATCTTTTATATGATCTCTCTATGATTGCACAAATTTTTTTTATTCCGACAAATGTTGTTTCAGCACAATCAACTAGAATTTATTTTCTATTCTGTAAAAAAAAAAAAAAAAATAACCTTTTGATTTAACATCACATTTTTTATTCAATTAAATCTCAAATTTTTGCGCATAATTATTTTGCTCTCAATCAATAGGAAATTAAATGATAAGCTTTTCTTGCAAGTTTCCAAAATCCACAAACGCAAAGGGGTTTTGAAAACCAATATTATCGAAAATAAAAGATTTCATAAGTTCTCTCAAGGGACCGATGTGAGCCGGATTCCGTATCTTTATCTTTAAATAACACGAGATAGAAATTTGTTTCTATCAATTTTACATACGAAATTGAACTTTCCAAAAATGTAAGATAATTTAAAAGATAAAAAAAAAGTTTAAATATTTTAATAGTTTTAAGAAACAAAAATTTCAATAGAATTATGTATACAATAATTTGCCATTAATCAATTTACGATCAACATCTCCCGCTCTAATTGCCAATTTTTAACGAACTGATTTAAAGTCGTTTCACAAGTAAGTCCAGTAAGCTCGATCTTAACTTGGTACAACGTCTTATATTATCAATCGATCGTTCGAGGTTTAAAAGGGTTCGAGAAAGAAAGATTGATCTTGTCGGTGAGCCATGATAGGTCGCAGTGGGATTTCCAGGACAATCTATTGTCCCGTCTAGAACACCCTAGTACCCATCGGGAGTTAACAAAGGTTTTACGCCTTGAAAGAGATAACAATATTTATTGCGCCTTGATAACGTATGCTAACGAACTGTTAAATTGAAACGAAAGTTCATGACTTGAAACAGTTTTCAAAAAATTAAATAGATCTAATTAACGAAAGCAATATCATTTATAATCGTTAAGTGTGCATATACACACTTTCTATAACAACCGAAAAAATTCTGCAATATTTAAAACAAATAAAATGCTTTAATGCTAAAGAATAAAACAAGAAAATTTGTGCAACATGTAGTGTACACAAATTAATTTAAATCAGTAAAACACTGTCATATAAATTAAGATTTACACGTCGCCAATTATTACAACAGAAAATAATTTATAGAAGTTTCTTTTAAATCAAAAACAAAGAGAATATATGGGAACTATTTCAACTTTCGGCGAGCCATGTTGGGTTAAATTAACTCCGGCGGTTTTAAACTGCTATATATATATATTTTTTTTTTTTTTTAAATGTAACGCAAGCGGTCTGTACGCGAACGATGAAGCACCCGTTTTAAAGTGCATTTTTATTCAAATGATGTATTTGTAGATGGATAATGTTCAAGGATAAAGTTAATCCCACATGGTTCAGTGCGTGACTTTTATTCATCTGACGCGGAGAGTTAATTACCTGGATAGATATAATATTTTACACAAAATTATCTTGCGAAACCCGCACTCTGGACGCACGATGGTAATCTAATATTTGTGCAATATCTAGCCTAGTTAATATTTTAACAGTAAAAATTTTCAACAGATAATCCAACTTCTTCAGTAAGAGAAAACCGTGTATACGTGTCACGCGATTTGTAAGTATTACTAAGCTTATCGAGGCTTATCAAGGCTTATCGGGGCTTTATGGAGGCTTAACATAACAAATGAAGCCAATTACCGTCGTTAATGTTTCATTTAATGATACGCGCGTTAACGTATTACTGGTACTGAGCACGCGAAAACCCGCAGTAATTTAGAAAGTACGTATATCATCCGTAATAAAGTGCATTTTTGTATATGCAAATCCGATCGTCGAACGTAGTTGATATTCAGAAAATTGTAATGTAAATTTAACGATATCCATTTTTCTACGATCTTCGATAAAATCACGATCAATACTGTATGTCAAAGACGATAAAAACATATTTGCTAATTTGTCATTCTCACTAAATGATCACTTTATGTGCCAAAATTGATTGATATAAATTTTATGGCAAATCAAAATGTGTTATAAATCAAATCGAGGTGTCAAAGAATGAAGAATGCATAAATCCAAATGCACTGAGTGACAATTAGCGCATAATTAATCATTTAATAGCACAAACAGTAACTGCACATTAAATATATCGTATGGAAAGTTATTAATTGCTGTAATCAATAAAATTTCGCGTGCAACCCTAAGCATTAAATTTAAAAAAATATAAAAAATTAAAAGAAAAAACAACAGCGCTGAACAATCTTCAATTTCTTAAATTGACACACGGCGTAAAAAATTTCTTACGTGCGCAGATTTTAATAAATGCTTTTTCATTTCCGCTCTAACGTAAAGATAAATTTTGCTGCAAACGTTTAAGCGAGATATTCAGAATAGTACATTGTTTAATGCGGTTATTGAAAAGAAAGAAAAGCTTTTTGCTTCGCTGTACGTTCTATTTTTGTATGATTTATTATACGAACTTGCATCATTATTTCTACCAAAATCGGATCGCGTTGCGGATCCCTGACGGCGACACGCGATGCCGACCGCTTCAAGTCGCGAGTTCGTTAGCTAAATCAAGCTAGTTAACTGCTCGGTGAACAGAATGGTTAACCATAAATTTTCCTATTCTCACATTAGCCAGGCCAGTTATCATTTTAATATCCGTCGGGAGGACCGATAGAAACTTCGGCAGTAGAAAATCAGCCCAACTGACGAATTCATGAATATAAAACAGATGCAACAACGTTTAATTTCACGAGTGTGAATGACTGTTAAAGTCGACACAGATCTCCTTTCGCTATGAAGCAACTTGCGCCACAAAATATACGTGAATCTAGGGATCATTATATTTCTAATTAATTCATATTCTCCGTTGCACGAAACATTTCTTTAAAACGCGATATATATTTTTACACAATTTGGTGTTGTTTTGACAGCTGCAACTTCAATAATGAAAGTTTTGCTACTAGGATCGCGCAGGTTTCCATCTCCTTACTTTTCCAAAATAGTTTCTGGCACGTTCTGTAAGTCTGTTACAAACTATGATCTACTTTTATTGACGGAAAGTCATCAGTTCGAATGTAAGTTTTAAGAAACTTTACCACTTACTTCGCCGTCGTTGGCACCGTAATTCAAAATGACCGACACGCGTATCACGAAATCTTATTATCCTCCTTCATTATTTTTCTTACCTACGTATCTTTCTATTTCAATCCTATCTTCATTTCCTGTATCATGTTCTATTTATTAATATTTTTCGTGTGAAATCTACTTATCTTGCCGAATTAAAAAAAAAAAGCCACACACTTTTAATAAAAGAACTAAATATTTTGTCGTACTATTTAGAAATCCACGTCGGCTAATTAATCCTTCGGGAATTGATCGTATTAGGAAATGGCTTACTGATGCGAAACTTTTGTCATTGGAAGCACAGGGCGCTCGATAGTCTATCGGACTTTACAACCGCTAACGTAACGATAACACGTGCGTATGCAAATCGGTGGCTTTAATTGGCAAGTCGTTGGCGAGTATTACGGCGAGTATTACGGTTCATGATCGGATTGTAATTTTTTTTTAATTTGAGATCGCCTATAGCTGCAAGTCATTAATTTTCTATCCGCATAAGTATTTTATGTGTCTAATATTTACAAGACAATAATATCCGAGCGGTATCCCTATTTGCATTATGATTTGCGTTATACTTGAAGGCAGTCAATCTTAATTATAATCATGCGCTGATATAATACATCATTAGCGCTTAATGCCTCGGTAATATCAGGTTGGAGAATTGCCACAAGACAATGCACTTATGCATAAATTCGGAAAGGATGAGATTCTACAATCGTGTAATTTATGCAGCGGCTTTGGAGTGTTGAATGAATGCTTTAGAATGTCGACGGTAAATACCGTCAAATAAGGCTAATGCCATTTCGTATTAACGCAAAATGATACAGAGAAATTGAAATAATGACCGCATAAATAATTAGATTTAAAGGAACAATATGTAGAATTGAAATAAGTTAATGACACATAGGGAGGTGCAATACAATTTAATTACTACTATAAATAATTAAATAGAATTTCAAATATATTTTATACAACCCGTATGTTTTGACTAATAATGTAATGAAATTTACTAATATGCAAATTATTATATTAATAAATAGGAAATTTAATCATAAAGTTATTGTTAATAAAACTCTTTATTGCATCTCGAATTCGAAACTATTTGCTTTCCTCGAGACAAGTCGTCTCATCAAACATCGTCAGCTTTAATTATTACGACGAAGTTATTAATCGCGAAAGTTAATTAAACGCGTCTGCTCGTAATCATATTAGGTATTTGTAAAGAATGATTACGCTTCGTGAATTGATAGCGAAACAATACAGATAAGCGGAATAATAACTTTATAGAAAATTATTCTTGAATTACGTTGTTGATCTGTATTGAATAATTAAAATATTGCTCCGTATATATTAAAAAAAAATTAAATAAACAACAGAAAACTTCGAACTCGATTATTGGAATGTAAAAAGATAAAAGCCCAACCAATATTCATCGAGTCTGAAACAATTCAACCACTGGCAGCCAAAATGCCATAGTTGCGGCACATCGCGTACATAATTATGCCTTTTTAACGTGGTTTACGGAATTTAACGGAAGGTTTGCAATTTCTGTTATCTGACTTTACGCTTATTCTAAAATCACTCGTGCGAAAACATGAAATGCTTAGCAGAGGCACCGCTAAAATCTTTTGGAAGTATGCAAATAGAAAACAAATCTGATGAAAGTAGCGCAGCTCAAATACGAAAATACAAGCAGGAGAACTTCAATAAAGGGCACTTTCAAGCAACTTCCTGGAGATACGATTTTCCGAGTATAGCCGAGCACAACTAGAAAGAGATTATGAAGTGCGTGCCTCTTAAATCCAATTTCTTCGTAAATAGAGGTCCTCTTTACACGTGAGAGACGCAAAAGAAACAAGCCCCGGTATAATAAAGAAAAGTAATATTAATTTAAAACGTTTCTTGCCCAAGAAAATTAAACACGACTACAATTTTCAGAAAAATTTTATTTCTGCCATAATATTATGACATCCGGCGTTATACGTGTTAAGTTAAAAGAACGTAATTAAAATTTTTTCGAAATGTGTAAGCATACGCGCGAGTATTACCCTATATTTTATGCTAATCGTTTATAAATCGGAAATTATTGCAATCACGACGGATGAAAATTTGCGATTTCATTAATCTTAGAATATACTGTTAAAATATTGTAGTTGCGGGATGCCTGGTATAAATCTATCTTAAGCATTACGGGACAGCTAGGAATATGCGCGAAACATTTCGCTATGATTCATGAGAGTGATATTACAACGTTACAGCTATCTGTTATTCTATCTGTTTCAATAGACATACACTATGCTTGATATAACGTTCAACTGACACCGACACGGAAATAATAGACAGTTTAAGTAATCATAAAATAGAGTAACCATTGGTAAAGTACAAATCTGCAAACATAATTTCACTATAAAACATTACACTTCTATGTAACTATGAAAAATGTACTCAAAGTGAGGCATATAAAATATGTGATAAAATAAAAATAATTTAATATAGATGTAATATAATTTTTATTTTTTTTTATTTTTATTAATAACGATTTATTCTCTTTGATATATTTAGAATCACGAATCAAACTTTAATTCTTTAATTTTAACCATATTTTTGATGCGTTCAATTTTAACTTGAGCATACAGGTAAATTGAAAAATATGTGAATTTCGAGCATCAAATATGTTATTAAGTTTGAATAATAAAAAGTTATATATTGTCATACGTCAAAGAAATATGATTCTATGATACACAATTTTATTTATTCAATATATGGTTATACGCGAATAAATATTCATTGAAACAAATGATAAAAATGCTGCCTTCACGTTGAGAAAAAAAAAAAAAAAATTTCCATAATAATTCATTTCACATGAAATATAACGACTTCATATATTTTACGAGCTGTACTTAAAAAGTGTGACTTAACATTGCATAAAAAGACCGTTAACTCAAAGATTTGCATATCCATTAAAAAAAATTGCATTCAGTTTTCCAGAACAACAGGGATAAAGAAAAATGTTACGTATAACTGCGAGTGCACAATCAGAGTTTTACGATTACAAATTATAAACTACTGTGAAAACTGATTAAGAAACTAACGTCGTTCTTTTTAAATAATTTTCTTTACCTTTTTGTATCGAGTACACGGAGCATCGTCATCGAATTCTATCGCTGTCAATGGTATTATACGTCAACGTAATTTTGCCGATGTATCTATGCGCGTTCAATGAACAGATATTCCCGCTGTCAATGAATTGTTTCCAGCGCAAGTTTACATTAGACATCCGTAAATTGTGTTCTACCGCAATTTGATTACATATCGCGTTAAAATATGATATTGTCGATACGCGGGCGTAATACGCGTCGATGCATTTCATCTGTTTGAGACGTAAATTCAGAGTTGCCACATTTAATCGTATTTTCTTCGCGTGAAATATTACAACTAATTTGTTTCGACGAGTCGACGGCGGATTATTATTTCATAACGCGCATTGCAGCGTTACGCCATCAAACTGCGAATTTCTCGTCGGTTCTTGCTACGTGATCGATTTGCAAGTTTCATTAGTTTGTCCCCGGTCCTTCATTTGTTTACGATACGTGCCCGCCTCGGTCGCGCCGGAAACGAGTCGTTTGTTACAATGTATTTTCGCTTTTCGGCCGTCCGGAGAGATCGCCGCAACCGTTGGATGGAAACATCTCGCAGAATCGCAATATGCCCGAAACGTGTTATGCATACACGCGGAACGGAAGAGAAAATCGCAACGGTACGCTCCATCGCATTGGAAGCGTCAACTCGCTGGATTTATCGTATTTCTACTTATACCGAGATTAACCCCGCGTGAATAACATCCGAAAATGTAGGCGCATAAATTGAAAAGAGGTGTATACGTCATTAATTTCCAAATAATCAATTATTCAAATTAGGAGAATAAATGTGTACGGTTACATCCTGAATCATAAAGGGAGTTTATTTAAGGTTTTAAGGAAAGTTATTTATGGTACACGTATACTCGGAATAAAAAATGTTTTCGCAACATTTTTTAATTATTGCGTTTAATTTTTTATCAATGATACTAGTATTATAATTGGCAAAGAAATTTGTCAGATAATTTAGATTATTTTATTAAAAAAAAAGAATTAATAGAAAGAAATA
Source organism: Cardiocondyla obscurior (assembly GCF_019399895.1). Taxonomy (NCBI): domain Eukaryota; kingdom Metazoa; phylum Arthropoda; class Insecta; order Hymenoptera; family Formicidae; genus Cardiocondyla; species Cardiocondyla obscurior. The sequence continues at coordinate 1,766,420 of NC_091881.1, forward strand.
GAAATTAATAGAAGCGTAATAAAATTAGAATTCCTTTCTAGCAATAAGATACATATAAATAATCTTTGTTTTTCCGTATCACAAAATCAAATTTAATAAAATTTTCATTGTTTTAAATAAATTACCCACACTTGGAAACATACCTCTGCATTAAACGTTTGAAAGAGCTCACTCTTAAATATGTTATTTGGAAATGTGTCAAGGGAAAACTTCATGGTAAAGCGATGCAAAATGAAACGCGCAATTGTAAATTTCGCGCAATTTGTCCGATATTTAGCGGACCGTGCCTCGATTAAATTGACGCAATTTACGATGAAAAACGTGTCAGTGGGCAGGCGTTTCGAGTGCAGAATTATTTTTATGTTTGCGGACTAGAGGGGGAAGAAGAGAATAGAAGCTCGTCCCATTCCGACTGCCGCTTTGACTCAGTGTCCGACTCTTTGTATTTCTCATCGCGGTCATTCTCGGCGTTGAAAAAAGAAAATTCAAAAATTTAACAGCGCGAAATATTCAAAGCACGGCGAAGAGACTTAATCAGCGTGTGTCCGCGAAAATCTGTACAGACGGAATACTTTACGTCGCCGGTGATTTAAGTAATTTATTTGCCTTTAGTGATATTGTTACTCTTTTCATATATCTCTTTCCATGCAAAAGCGTCATTACTAATGTAACCCAATTTCGTGGTGTCACTTTTCCCTATGTTCATTAGTCACAAAGACGCGTTCGCGTATACATTTATTTTATTGTCAAAACGTGTAATTATTTACCAGCATTTCGGCACCGTGCAACTTAATCTACCCGTCCTACTTTCGCGTATAACTCGTTCACTCGCTTATTACATAAACGAATAATCTGCAATGATTTAAAGGTGTTTTAAATATTTTGTTTGCTACGCAAACTTAATCCGCAGCTAAACTTTGAAAACATCGGAGTCACGATTTATATTTTCCAAGGGTTTCGAAGATGGCAAATATGCGAGTGATCGATGTCGGTTCAATGCGAGGGTGGTTTAGCCATTAGTCATTCTTGCGCCTCCCTTGTGCAACCCACAATTAATTATTATCCTGATAAATGTCACATACTACGTGTTTCGACAATAAATCGTTAGACCGGTGATGCGGGACGCACTACCGTTGAGGTATATATATACCCAATCGTGCAGGTGTCATGTTATTTGATGATCGGTTAATGCTTAAGGTTAACAATCGATTGTACAGAGCAATTACGTGCGATACACACTGCAAAATCAAATATTAATGTCATGAATAACACATTTTCGTACGCTTTTCTATGTAAATAAAATATGAGAAATCTCGAGCGTCAAATGTAGTATAAAAAAAAAAATTTACTCGCGAGGAGGATAAAAAAGCTATACGGGCTTCCAGTTCGGTAGTAAAATTAAAATTAAGGTTAAACAAACGCGAGCCTATTAAGATTTTATTAAAAAGTTATAAAAAAATTTACTAACGTAATGATAATGTAAAATTTGATAATCTTACGAGCCAAGATATTGTGCTGACTAGCCATTCAATTACGTTCACACGCTTTAGCATATTCATTAGCTCAAGATTAACAATATTTGTTCCATAAATGTTGTTTCATCGGTTTAGAAAATTGCAAATTAAATTCCAAGGATCCCCACGTAGTGCAATGCACATTTTAAGCACGGCAGTTGATCGCTAAACTACTTAAAGTTATGGCCCACCCATATTTATTGCACAATGCCCAGCTTGTACTTTGTTTTCGTTTAGAGACTGTTGTATACGCTGCCCTGCTTACATCTGCAGGAAAATAAACAAGTCCCCTATCAACACCAAGTCTAGTCCTGTAAGGGAGTTCCCAGGGGACTATTCGAGAAACTTTGTTCCCGACTAACAACACTTCCCAGGTGCGTCACCGAGGGACAAGAGTGCTAGAGACGGCAGCAGAAAGGAACGAGAAACAATAATATTACTTGACAAAGAACAGGAAAAATTACGAGGTAAAGAAAAGGTTCTGCGACGACGTAGCGCATGGGGCCGCCTCGGTGCCGCTTCAATTCGCAGAGATAATATTTACTTTCCACCATCGAGAGTTAATGCAACGGCAAAGTCGATATTTGCGCAAATTAGCGTATTGCTAAAACGGCACAAATTTATAAAGCACGAAAGTTAAAAGTTCTATAACGTTTTACGGCACGCTTTTATTTTATTTTTTTTTTTTCACCACGAAAAACCGGAGAGAAGACTCGGTGAAATTATAAAAGAAATTTTTCGAGTAAAGTTTCGTACGTCATATGCGGAGCGTCTTACGTTCTACGAAAGTATCTCATAAATTCAAAAGCTCACTTAAACTGAAAACTCGCTCGCTTTCAATATCTACTCGAGAGAAGAGAAGGTGAGATTATATCAACCGGGTAATAAGCAAGTCCGTAATCAATGCAGAGTTAGAGCGTTAAAATCCTTCGAGATTTCACTCACTGGAGAAGTTTCATGCCCCATAGATTCTCGATAGCTTCGGAATGCGCCACTCTTAGAGTGAAAAGTAGAGAAGAACCACGCCCGAAAGGGTGGATAGGAAACAGAACGATTCACGGCGAACGTGAAGGGATAATACATACACGGTTGCGCATTTGTGCGCAAACACCGATATCGGTTCGTGATGGATGTTTGAATCCCCTTACGGAAAACAAATTTCGACAACGGATAGCTTGTAGCACGTCACGTATAATTTCAAGTTTAAAAAGTGTACCTTGATCTTGAGCACACATTTTTCTGACAAGTTATAGTATAATGTTTGACCAAAAAAGAGAAATTTCTAATTAATGTAATAATTATAAAAAGTCATCGTACACAGATAATAATTTTTTTTTTTTTAAGAAAGTTTTAAAACTTCCGATAATTTTATTTAAAAAATATACTGTACTTTAACTTTAAGCATTTTAATTTTTGAAGAAAAGCATCTTAATAAATAAATTCTGAATTAAATTCCTGTTAAGATAAAATTTAGCTAAGATTAGATTGCAGTAAAATGCTTTTTTTTCTTTTACTTTATATTAAAATTTCGTTACTTATTTAAATTCTTAAAAGTAAATTAATTCAAATAACGTTCTAGTATATTATTAAAAATGTTCGCTTTATGAACTGATAAATTAATATAATAAAGAATGACAGATGAAAAATCTTCAACTTTCTTAAAATAGCAAAGAAGTGTGAATAAAAATAAATCTCCCAGCAACGCTAAATTATTCTCTCAATTCCATCTTCCAAAGTTAATTACGATCCGTTGTCTCTTTGTTTACCGAGGAAAATTGAAGAAAATTCGAAATAAAATTGGCATAGAAACCCTAACATGTCGAAAAATTCAAAAATAAGGAGGAGAAACAAGAGTCCTAACCAATTCGTTTGCAAAACAAGACTAACAAATGTTACATTAATCATATTAATTAACCGCGACACGAATATTATTTAATTACGCGAATTCTTTTGTTTGTAATGCTTGATGCGAAATATGTCCGCGACAAACGAAAAACATATAAGCGTTTTACCATGAGCTTAATTAAAATACGAATAAGCGATCTGTGATCCGTGTAGAAGTGTGTGTACACACGTTTCGATTAAATTTGCATGCAAATATCTCGCTGCCTTAACGAAGTGAATTCAGCACATTGAATTTTTTCTTCCCGCATATTATAAACGACCATCAGCAATTTCTCGAAGTTATCCACGTTATAACTGGAGAGAAAAAAATATTTAAAAAATTACGTATGCGCGACCCGTGTAATCTGCATAGATCACAAATGTTATAGATATTAGATGTCGTAATCACTTTCGACCATAAAAATCACCTAATTAAGAAAAAGTTCGAGATAACAGCAATTCTTTAATTAAAAACCATTAAAAGTCAAAGTTTTATCGACATCTAACGCAGATAAATACCTAATAAAATTCTATGTTCTAGTTATTTATCTGTTATTTTGTACATACATATTTTATCGCGACATAGAATTTTCATTTCATGCATAGTTATCGAAGTATTTCATGCGACAAAATTGAATTCTGAAAAATAATATCCGATCCAATTTTTGCCAAAGAAAAATTTAACTTTACCAAGGAATTCACAAAGTCAACAAGAGAGGTTATACAATAAGAAGCCAAATATCCGGGCAAGCTGAAGTATCATATTTACCATCGATTATTTATGCACAAAAATTCCCAAAAGAAAATAATTCTAAAATATTAAAAATATTAAAAAAAAAATTTAAACTTTATAAACGTGTAATAATAATATAAATTTTTATAAAAACTTTGTTCCTATACGTGTATGTACGATTATTAATTAAGCACAACTAATGTGTAAATTATACCCGTGCCCAATACTTCGTTAAACTTGTTAACAAAATTTTTCTCGAAAACGAAACGTGTTTAACCACTCAGGCATACTAAAAATTTATGCTTCAGCGCAGCAAGTATGACTCGCCTTATACAAAACGTCGTTTGCGTTCGTTCGAAGACATTTTTCAATTTCCAATTTACAGTGAACTCGACGCAACACGTAAATCTTCGGTCTTACGTGCGCCAATTTAACGATTTGCGTGCTTCGACCCCGGACAGTTTACCGCAACAAATTTGATGCACGTAAAGTAACGGTTCTACGTGCAGCGTTACCAAAGGGGGGAAAAAAAAAAGAGAACAGAAAGAGGCGGAAAAATGATGTGCATATTCTCTGTACTCACCCGTGCCAACGCCACCGCCGGAAATCTCTCCCACGCGAGTTGCGTCTCCTCACCCGGATTCCCGTGACGCTGACCCGCGAGGATCCTCGCCGCCGTAAGGGTGCTCATCCCCATGCCGTCGCCGACAAAGAGGACGACGCCGCGTGCCACTCCGGCCGGCGGCGTCGTGCCGCTGACGCTGCTGCTCGCTGCCTCCCTGATCCGCGTCTCGATTGCTCGCGTCGCTGTTTCATACCAAACCTCCCTTTCTGCGAACAAACATCGTCCTGATATATATATCACGCACGAGGAATGTAATCGGATCGGCGACATCGTCACAATTGCGAAATGAAACATTGCCACGGGTCGCACATAACCGGACTCGAGTCTCAGAAAAGACGGGTCAACAATTTGTATTTACGCAGAGTCGTTTTGCTCTCCTCCCCCGATACGTAAACTTCAAATTATATTCGCGGGATAACGTCGCTCGTGTTTCTTTTTTTTATCCTCTCTCTCTCTCTCCCTCGGCTTTTTCCCCTCTCGCTTTCCCTTCTCTTTTTTCTGCAATCTACTATATGTCGTTTTAATCCGCCGGCACAATCGTTTTTTATCGCGCAAAGCGTGATAAAGTTAATATTGCTGATTTTTCATTAAAAAAAAAAAAAAGACCGTGTCTGGCCTCGCAAAATCCTGACATATAACTGCTCGTTAAAAATGTAAAAATAATATTTAAAGCTATAATATATATTTAAAAAAATTTTATCTTCCTCATATAAAACTACTTCTTCGTCGATTTTTCTTTCCAATCAGCAAAAGCGAGGAATCATTCATATTTTACACCAAATTTATACCGAACGGAGTGAAACTTAATACGCAACGTCTTAAGTAGAGTCGCATGTCAAGTGAGTTTTAAGACTAAACGATCTCGTTTGAACCTCGGCAGCGATATTGCCTGGAGCAATAGGTTTACCGAAAATAGCAGTTTCTCCGAACTGCGGCAAACGAAACCCTCCGCCGTGCGGTTGCGGTTTCTCCGATTCCCATAGCAATTCCCCGTTACGGCTCGATAATAGGTAAGTTCAACCGTTTCCGCTTGATCCATAAAGTGTCATAAACCAATGCAATAACGGATTTCCGAAAATAGCGATCGGAGATCAAAGTAGAATGACTGGAGATGTTAAACCCGAAAGGGTAACCACCCCACGATCCAGATATAATACACGTAATAAGTTGATACATCTATCCGAACTTTTTTTTTTCGAGTTATTAATCCCGAAAACGCGCTAAGACGCGGAATAACTCTTATCCGTCTGTCCATTTACCCGGCAGCCCGCCGGAGGAAGGTTCCGCGTTGAACTAACTATCCAAAACTTAAACCGGTGGCACGAAGAAGCAGAAATTTTCCTGGAGCTACTGTTCCAGCTAATTCATGGAAAATTTAAACTGTACGACGCCGACTGCCCGCAGCGCGAAAATACGCGAGACGCGCTATTTCGCGAGTGTTTCATTCGCCGACTCGCACTTCCGCTGATTCTTCCCGCATGTCGTTAATCCGGGCGCGTCGTGAGTCTGATGGGTTTTACCGTGAGAAATAGCCTCGGAGTTCACGTTGGACGAGACAAGCATCGTCGAAATATATTCGGCAGAATAAGAAACGCCGCGGCGCGAACACAACACTTCTGTATGCATTTTAGACATGACGAGCTCGCGTTTGCATATCACGGCTGAACGGTGCTGTCATTTTTAAATTTTTTTTTTGAATTCTATCACAAAGTTTGATTAATAATACTCCATGCGGCAGAAACGTCATTCTAATGACGAGCGTTGTTGTTCACTGCGAGGCCATCAATTCGAGGACAATTGGCAATCAGCGCAAAATAAAAGAAATACAAATTTTTGCACGGTAATAAAATCATTTCGTAAATTCAGTAAATGACTTTATTAGCTTGCCACATGAGCCGCAGTTACCTGTTCATAAAACTCGCGATTGCATTTTAAATCAATTTTTAATCAAATTTAAACAAAGTGTGCATAGACACTTTTTAAATTAATCGATACAATTGCGATTGTTATTCAGCCTTCAGTTTTAAAATAAAAAAGTTAACACGTGTGTAATTAAAAATAAATTATAGCTAAAATAGTATGTCTAAGTTCAAATATTATTTCTGTACTTCTTACTGCAGATTTTTTACTTTGATATTAATAGAAGATAAATCCGATCGTACAAATAACTTTGAATGAACAAAAAAATTTAAAGAGTGAAATATTTTATCGCTTAAGCCAACGATTACGTGAAGCACAATACTTGCGCATATTATCAAACGCATAATTCCACAAATGCGTTACCCCGATATCCGGATATCTACGCAATGACGATATAAAATCCTATTTAAATAGCTTTATCGGATTTCGCGAGTATACTAATCCAGCCCCATTTATAGCTGCACGACTATAACAATGGTAACTAAAATTATCAACACGATTCTACCGCGTACGGAAACTGACAAAGTCCCGGCGACGTTTAAGTTTTATATCTCACGGTGGAATCTTCGTTAAGAGGATGTTAAATGGCGACGACTCTGCGCGACCACAAAAACGTCGCAGTAAAATTTCCAGCTTAAGAATTCGCGCAGCACACAAATGGTTTACTTGCGCCAGCACGCTTGCGCGAAATGCGATTGTTAAGTGCGCGAGTATGATAGTGAGAAAGACATTAACAAAGCGGAGTAGCGCTAAGAAAGAATCGTTAAAAAAAAAAAGAAAAAAAATGGAAAGAAAAAGCGGGAAAACCAACGTAAGAAAATTATCCAAAGATTCCGCCGGGAGTCCCGAACAACTTTGAGAAAAGAACTGCTTATCCCCCAAGAGGGCTTCTTATACAAATCAGATAAAAGACTTAAATAAAAATTTCAATAGTCACCGATTCTTAGAAACGAAGGCACGATAAGAGACGTGCATGCGCGTGTGTCTAATAACGAGATCGAACTCTTTCTCTTCGAGTATAACGTTATCCAAAAAAAAAAAAAAAATTTTTTTAATTGTAAACTTCTCATAATCCTTTTAATACTGCTTGATAATGTAAGAATTTATTTTTCAATTTAATCAGGGATAACTTTTCATAACATTCCTAAGAAAAATTCAAGAAACTCAGGTTTGCGACCATCCATAATGCATAATCAATTTTACAAAGAATGATTTTTCTCTCGGTCTGCAACCAACTTGAGAAAACATAAAGTGGAACGTTCCTTTTAAAAAGCAAACTTCGCTAGATACTCTTAAAAGCGTCCTTTTTCCGGATCCTCCGTATAGTCTAAATTTTTGTCGTCAAGAAAAATGGAAGGCAACTACGATAAAAATTATGAAAACTTCGACGTAGATTAAAGAATAGGTCGCACTAAGAAGGCTATAGAGCGAGTTTCATTGGCAGTTATAACGCAAGCTCTATGATCAAACGAAAGTTGTCGTGAGCGTATAATGCCGACTACTTGCTGACGGCAGTCTCCAACTCCTTTGAATATTCTGCAAAGACCTAATAATTTACACACGGCTAATTTTAATTGCATCGGCATACAAGATTAAAATATGTTCTTTCTTTCTTTAAACACCTGCTCCTTTAAACGCACTTTGTGCAAACTTTGCAATAAAATTCGTTTAATAAACTGATATATGCGGCAGTATTTAGATGAAAGGCAGAATTAAATATCGTACGTTTGTCTTAAAAATATAAAATAAAATAAATATAAAAAAACTTTGAACGTTTTAACGCAGTCTATCATAGAAATTGTTGAACGTAAAATGTAATTTTATTTCCCAAAATTTTACCTTCTAAATTTTATACGAAAATTAGACATTACAGAGCGTGCGTCATTTACTCTTGATTCTTCTACGTGAACGACAACGGCTTTACATTTAATGATAACTTTCAACGACAATCTGGCCACTGAATTACCGCGACCAGGTCGTGCGCGTTTGTTTCTCGCTGCGAGCGATAAGCAGAAGCTTTGGCTCGCGCGCGCTATGTTCGCATCGTCTCTTACTAGTGTGATGCCTGTCTCGCCGACCACGCTGCAGTGAGGTAGGTCAACTGACGCACTGGTAACCCACTTTATCCCTCTGCTAGTGTCCGGGCAGCGGGCCGCGTGTGCGTGCGCGAATGCGTGTCTCTCGCGCGCGCGGTGCGAGGACTTCGACCGGCACAGCTGACCGATCACGTCGCAACGTACGACAACCGCGGCAAGCAATCTCGGCGACGTACGTAGCTATCCAAAATTAATCTTTCGAATCTCCTAGCGACAATATAAAAAAATATTAAGTCCGACGGTAGCGCGTTTCTTCATATTAAGTGTGAAATTTGCATAAATATTAAAACTGACATTTGCTCTCGCGGTATACGAAACAGGCCGAGAGAACGAATTAACATCACGAAAAAAGCAACAGCAATAATTTCGATTCGATCTGACGCGGCTTTTTTGAGACGGGAGAATTAAGACAAATTATCTACGTTTACGGTAACATTAAATTTTTGCCCGTGGTTAAAATATGTGAATCATCTCTACCAGTACAAAAAAAAATATTAATTGTTAATTTGTTTTTCAGTAAATTAAATTCAAAATAATATATTGAGAAAAAATGTTATAATAGGATATAAAATTAAAAAATGTTACGAATAGATATTTTATATATAAAAAAAAATGTAAAATGAAATTATAAAGAACTATTCATAATCAGTTTTATACGTTAAATCGCGATTAAAAAAATATTGCATGCATTATATTTGAACGACATTTATAACGTTTATACAACACGTTCAATATTTCATAGATATAAAATCTGACTGTTTTTATAATTTATAATATCATTTCAATATTATTCCTAAAATAATGTGCTCGACATATTTTTTTAATTAAAAAAAAAATATATATATATACTATATACGTCGTATAAAACGAACTTTAAACCTGTAGTCGATTCGTTTCTGACCTGCAGGCATATATAAATAAATTATGAGACTGTATATATGTATAGTTGATTGGTGCTTCGTAATTAATATAAGCCGAGATCTGAAATTCTCAAGAGACTTCAAGTTCCCAGAGTTTCATTTCAAATAGCTCCCAGCATCCTACTCGTCCTGTTGGGAGCAATTTACATATTATGCACGAAAATAGCATATTGTGCACGAACATAGCTTTCTTCAACGATTAATTGCGTGAATTTGATCGTAAAGCGTACAACAAGTTTGATAATCTAAACTAGAAACGTAAAAATATTTTTTTTTTTTACTTTACTGTAACGTTTTCTACGGATTTGTTACATTTTTACTATAGTATCAGAGATGCATCCAAGCTCAAAGAACTTGAATGAACTTGACGTACCTTTCCTAACTCTACAAAAAAAAATGTATCTCTTTTGTTTGGAACGATGTACCCGTTAAAATTGGCAAAGCGCATAGTGTCGAACGATTTCTCTCTTTTTGCTCTTTTTTTTTTTATTTTTTTATTTTGTTAGACGACTGAAAAAATGGAATCGACTATGTACGTGATCGTTAAATGGCCGTGCAACGGTTCGTGATATTTTTGAGGATACAATCGTGAAACTGTAAACGATGATGTTGAAATACAACGCGAGATGCGAAGCGTATTGGATTTTTCACCGATGAAGAACAGATTCGCGATTGCGACTTTAATTTTCCATCGCCGCTGCGCCGCGCGAATCGCTCGAAGCTATGTACTGTGTAAGTTAACCGAAACAACATTATCGCCTCCTTAAGTTTATCACCGGCGCTCGCGATCGTTTTGCTTACGTAATCGAAAGATCGCGGGAATCACGTTTACCGAGATAGCGCAAGTGGTAGAAAATCGCGCGCGTGCAAGAAAATAATTCTAATAGGGGTATGCGATAACGTTTAAAGAGCCCCCGCGTTTCGATCCCGCAAAATTCGTAATTAAGAGAAAGCTATCGCGGAAGAATTACGGCGATAATAGAGGGTTTCCGTACAATATATACATCGCGCGCGCGGTCGAGTTACTGTAATTACCGCTTACTCAGGTCACTGCTCATGATACGAACACAAGGAGAGCTTAACACGCCGGCGGTTAACCAAACGTTGCTGTCGTAGCTAGTATCTATTAATTATTCAACCGTAACTTCTCGTTTTCAAGGGAAATTAACTACACATTTCACGTGCATAGAGATAAATATGTCTAATATATAGCGACTATGACGTGAGAAAATGCGAGCGCAGCGATGAAATGTGAAGGTTCGATGATTGAATTTGAGTGAACGTGGACTGAAATGTTTAAGAAATGAATATCCCGAGGGTGTCTCCGGGGGAATTACGTCGTGCGCGCGATTTCGAATTATGCGAATGCCTTGTGTGGCCACGATAGTACGGAATTCGAGCTTTTCATATCGAAAATTCGATATAAAAATTTTGCATCCCCGTCAATGGCTACAAATCGCTCGGCGAATGGGATATGTCAAAGTTCATATTTCGCATTTTATACATCACGTTCGTGTACGTATATCGAATTGAAGTAAATAGAAAGAAATACTGCTTTTAATGCCTAATATAAAAACTTATAATACACGCACACATTTCTCGCATAATTCACGTATTCAGCAAAATGACTCCGACGTCTCTGAACACGTGCGGCGTATTTTACAAATAACCATCTCCGCGAAAAACTATGCAAAAATTATATCCCCGTCGGGTGAAGCAAAGCCGAAGTAGCTGCGTGCAAACGAAATGAGGGCGCAAAGGTTAAATATTTACAAACGATCGACTCGATTTATAATAACCCTCTCTGTGGCAGCGGCGAAAAGCCGCGAGAACTTTTTTTCACCTGCCGCATCTGCGATGCAGATATCCGCGCGACTGAAGAAAAAGTTGCGGGTAACCACGCAAATTTTCACACGCCGCACCCTTTAACGGAGGCTGACGTCTCGCTTTCTATTAGACGCGGGGGTTGTGCCATTTACAATGCAGAGAGTGGCCTGATGACTGATCGCGCTCTTTTAAAGGGCGAGGGTACCATTCAGCCGCTCGCTTTTTAACGAGCCATTACCATTTTTCCCGCGCTTGGACGCACTTGCCGAATAAACTCGGTGCGCGATCGTGCCGAGAAGTCGCGCGATATAAATTCGGATCGAGTTCGGCCTCGGCATATATAAATTCCCTCCGCACTAACACGATCAATTTCGCAAACTCAAAGGCTAGCAATGAAAATATATCGAAGGATCTCTTGCGCGTTGCGTGAGAGATTACACCGGACGTTGAATGCTTCGCTGCCTGTGGCAGGTTAATTGCCCTAATCCTGACCGAAAAACGATATTTTTAGAAAAGTTGCATGTTGAAAATATTTCCAGAGCACAATTATGGGCGAGATCACAAAATAGTGAAATATTCCGAAGAGTTTGCAAAAAAAAAACCCTCGATTTTGTTAAATCGTGGAATTATAAATTAATCTTTTTTATCTCTATAACAAACGGAATATAATTGCAAATAATTTACGTGTTATTCAGTACATATCAAGGCATCATTAATATAACGAAATAAAAAAAGAATCGAATTATCTTTACGTAAAAGTATTTTAACTTTTTGTACTCCTTTTACATTAATGAATTCTTTGAACAATTTAGAATCACCTTTTCTTAATGAAAGTTTGATCGTAGCCTCCTTTTTTTTTTTTTTTTTTTTTTTTTTTTTTCATTTTTCTTCGCAACTTTTTGATATTCGGGATTAAATATCTTTCTAACTAATTTTTAAATGAGTTTCTGGTAAAGTAACGTTTGCACTTCGAGTTAAATGAAGGAATAAGGTGTTATACATATAATACTTCGTTTTAATACTCAAACGATCGAAGATAGAATTAACATTTATTGTATTAATTTTATGGAAATAATGTCTGAAACCAAATCGAAATATTGGTCAAACTGGTTAATCTACACTAAAGCAATTATTCAATATACTCATTGATTTTAGGGATCGTAATTCAACAACAGATGCAGTTACCATTTAAATCCGTACATTTCGTACCGCGAAATATTCGCACCCTTCTCGAGTTTGTAACGTATACGAAAGGATATTTATGATCGCGGGACACCATCGTAAAACAGAATAAAAGTGCAACAATAAAGTTTTTCGGTTTACTCGAGAGATTGTATTTCTTATGCATCGTGTCGTTGAGCACACGAGCATTTTTCATACACATGAATAATCATCGGTATATGAATAAAAATGAATGCAGAAGCCCATTCTGAAAATATAAAGTTTTACCACGATTTATTTATTAACAGATTGAACGAATATTGTATGTAATGAATATACGCTTTGTGCCTGCGTTAGATTTTACCGTAAAATTTTAATTTTTTACCAAAAAAAAGCACTATAAATGTGATAAACGTTAATTTAAAGTTTATTATAACAAACTTTCAAAGCAAAATTTTTTCACAGAATTAAAATTCAACATTATTTATAATAAAAAATCATATTTTTTTTTTATACTTCAGTAAATATATTTGCATATAATTGCACAACTATTGTATTAAAAAAATTAAAACTCAGGAGATTTAATATATTGTAAGAATATGAAAACTTTATATTTTCTCAAACATAAAATTGTTTTTTAATTTTCCTCGCCTAGCAATTATTTTCAAAAATTAAGAATTATTAATATTGGATTAGTCATTTACAGCCTGTTTTTCCTTCGCAATATTTAAACTGTACCGTTATCATTAAAATCGTAAAATTAATCAAATTCGAGATTGACAATGATCAGTTTGAAAGATTTATTTTTTTCTCGCAACACCGAAGGATCGGATAGTAGTAGTAGTTGCTATGCAATAACGTTTACGATTGCCGATCTTCTCGCGGGATGCCAATAAACTCGGTGCGAATAAATTTTAAAGTTCGTAGAAACTTCGCACGGTCACAAAGTTTTATGAAGGTTGTAACGACGTTGCGGCTGCTCAAATGTAGAACGAGAAATAGAAAGATACAGTCCCAACAGCTGAGGAAGAATACAGGAAAAGAGAAAGAGACGTGCATAGACATGCATAGACGATATAGCAAGAAAGTCAAGAGAGAATGAAAGAAAGATAAATGAAATACAGAAAAAAAAAAAATTGGAAAAACGAACGAGCTTCAGTTTATTAATGATTATTAAACTGTTAATCTGTTGTCGTCGAAAGAACATTAAACATGAAGCGAAGCTAAGTGAGCAAATAAAATTATTCAATATTTGCAGCTATCAAAGTTATACCGATGGGTGATATAATTCGTTGTGTAGAAGCGATAGAATTACATCGCATATAAATGAAGTTATTTCCCATGTAACGAGTCCCATGAGAGACGAATTCGAAATACGATTTGTTTAAATACATAAGGTACGAAAATTACTATAATGAGTTCCGTGGTTTCGGTGATATTACGAAATTTAGATAATCTCCATAATTTCACAATCGCTCAAATATAATTGATTAAGTTAAGATAATCGAAATCACAGCTCACGGTAACTCTAATTGAGCAAAATTTCGATAGCTATCTATCTACGCAAACAATTACGCAAATAAATTCAGTCAAGTTGCAGTGGATTCCAAATCAATTTAAATAAATATTATTTTGCACAGGCCATACGATAATTATGTAACGTTAGAAACGATGAAAAAAAAAACTTGGAAAAATTAAAAAAAAAAAATTGTACAAAAAACAAATGGGAAACTCAATCTATTATACACATAAACAAGATCAAGTTTCTGTTCGTTTCGTACAGTTTGTTCTGCTGGTTATACGCGCCATATGTGAAAGTTGAATTTTCCATCATATTTTAAAAGCGTGTTTAGAATAATTTTGCTTAAAATATAAATTATACGTGAAAATAAAATAACTTTCTATCAACTTTAAATGTATTCCGAAATTAGCACGTCGCAAAACGATACTAACTTTACTAGCAGCATAATACCTATAACAGCGGGGAATTTGCAAAGTAAAGCTTAGTTAACGCAGGCCAACTGTGTATAATATATTTTCCCTCCTAAACACGATCATTAGCATCTTGATTCTTTGCCCTTTTCCTGGCAACACTTTGCAGCGCGATAAGCTGTCCAGAAAATATCACGTACAATCAACCCGTAAAATACAAAACACTGTCGGTATTATAACAAATAATCTTCTTGGTTTTCTAATTTTCCCCCGCGACCAAAGAAAAATAAATCATTGTGACGGTAAAACCACATAAATTATTACAAAAAAAAATAAAAGAAAAAATATCAAGATATAGTTTTTGACCGAAGAACAATAATTTAACTTTAAAACGTATGAATATATTCATTAGAAAGAAGATGTAAAAGACATACATTTGTAAAAAGAAAAGCCGAAACCTTTATCCGTTTTAATTTCGCCGCATGAAAAATGTATTTAAAAGGAATATGTTGCACCCATCTTGTTACATTAATGTAAAAGATATTTCTGTAATTTTTATGACTTTCGTGAGTTTTTTAAATTTACTTAATTCGGTTTGTTCTTATATTATACGTTTTATAATTATTATAAATATAAATAATTAAATCGACTAGCAGCAATTTTAACAACCTTACAATTAAAAAAAAAAAAAAAAGGAACAAAACTACAATCTTCACCTATTATTTACGATCGATCCGATCCTATATTAGACCTTTATATTTAAGAGATTATTGTGCGAAAGCATAAGCTCTCATGTTCTACCATGAGGAAGAGACACGGTCGAAGAATTCTGTACTTGAGTCGCGGACTTCGAATTTTAATGCGCGGTACGAAGAAAACTTTAAGCGGTGCGAGATAAGTGGAACTTAAGTTACCCCCAACTGTGCGATTTACGTAACGTTACTTCCGTCTCTCGCCGTGGCACCTCTTTTCATCCTGGCAGTGGCTCCAATAGGGGCGCATAAACCGCGAAGTCTGATAAGCGGCACAGTGCCGGAAAAGGTTCGCTAAAACTCCAAACGTGACCGAATATATACGAGATTGCTGCGTGTTGGAGAGTTGTCGCGCAGACTTATATAACTTTTTCATGATTCAGTCTGTACGTACGTTAAATCGAAGTTCGGTATAAGTACAATCTAAATAACGATTTTATGCATGTAACTTATACGTGCCACGGCATGCATACACATATATACATATGCAATTTTTTATTTAAACATAGTAAACTTTTATTGTTGCCTGCATATTAAAAAAAAAAAAATATTGTTACTTTCTACAAATTAAACGAGCTTTACGTTTGAAATTTACATAGTTAATGAACCGTGAAACGTTGAAATCTACCTTGTTATAACGTGAATTTTTAAATTAGGACTTGTTAACGATGGTTTTGGATCTAAATTAAAAGTCGCTATTCAGATATCATTTTATTACAGTTTTATGTGGCAAAAATTTTTTTTTCAATCCTTGGATAAAATACGTTTTTTTTAATACTAAAAAATATACGTGAAAAACGCATAAAATAATTCAACGTGCATGACTTTAATGTAAAATGTTTTTTTTTAAATATATCTTCCCAGACTATTATAAAGAGCCTGAAGAATTGAAAGGAAATGTTTCAGTAAAAGCATCAGACGCGATATCGAAAGGTTCTCTATTGTAAACCGTTAGCGAAAGACAGTCGATTACGCAATAAACCATCTTTCCGAGTTCAATCCAATTATTATCGCGATACGAGATAGCGCGGTGCATCAGAAACAGGCGGAAAACTCGTATGTTATTTTCCGGATAGCGTTACAGAATTTCACTCGCTCGCGCCGCTGTAAATTATTGTTTCAATATTTAACGTGCAAGCCCTGGCCGTTTGCGATTTTCATGGCGATGCGCTCCATTCTCAAAATCACGTAGTCAAGAAATAATTCATATTCGTTACTCGTGCGTGCGATAAAAAATTCCAATTGTAATTTCCCTTTGATTTACCAACCGTATAGTTATACTCCATTTGTCGAATGCATAAAAGCGCCAGCTACCACTAAGCCGCGAACGTGATGGATAATGTATCGGGCGCGCCAGCTCGTAAATTGCACACGCAACAATAAGTTCTTTTATTTTAGCAACATCTTCTGCGCGGGCATTATTTCTTTTGCCTCAAAAACTCAAGTACGTATGTGTCTCAAAAATAGAAAGATAAGAGGTAAGATAAAAAGAGTAGATATGAAAAAGCGCATCTAACAGACGCGTGCTTAGTATCCGTTGCGAAAAAAGATGCGCGAAGCTTTGTTTCGGGATATTCAAGAGGAAATCGTGAAGAAGCGAACCTGTCTCGTCAACTATACCTACATTCGCGTCTGCGGACCCTTCAAATGCTCGAATACATAATCTATAGTTTTAATCCGGTTACTTAAACTCGCATTTCATTCATTAAATAACGAATTTCGGGCGATCGTGACGTTACAAGGATAATTTGAATATACATATACAGGATTGCTAGCGTGAGGGACGTAAATTTGAGCCTCGGTATATTACTCGTACGTTACGGCTGATAGCGTTTAACGGAAACCAATGTGAAATGGTGCCTTCCGCCTGCGCCGTATATCACTGGCGTGAACGTCTGGCGTACAACGTGAATATAAGCTCAAACGGTCAAACTCTTCGAGCGAGCCGTTACGTAACTCAAGACTAGTTTGCATTCAACTTAGTTGTAACTCTCACCGATTTTGATACCAATTAAGTGAGCCAACCGCATAGATGTAGCATTAAGCTTGTTAGTGCATACAGACAGTACCGCGATACAACTTCACGGAACGATATCGGATCTCGCGTCAATGCCACATAACGGAATTAAACGAGAAGTCGATCTGACGTTGTCTTAGTAACGTTTACGCGGAAAGAAAGTATCGCGCCGGTCATTTTCCGGGCCGTTGAAGCTCGCGCGACAGTAAATCAAATACGATACATGATGCGTTTAATAGTTAAGTCAATTCATCAGTGATTCCCTGGGCATTTCCACCGGTAATACGGACGTCAGCATCAGCAGCGAAGCCACACGTGATGCACGATTACGCGAACGACTGACATCCCCATGTAATTATCCCGCGCGTTGTACGCGGTTGCTCGAATCCTGAAACTGTACTCGGTATTCGGACAGAGACTGAGTTCTACCGAGAGCGGCCAGATAAAGCGACCGTGGTCTCGTTCTATTACTAGTAATGATCTTTTTACTTCGAATAACGTTTACGTATGTCTCGAACGTGCGAGGAAGAAGAGCGGAAAATTAAGGAAAACAAGATTTCTACTAACGTTAAGAGATTGTACGAAAATTGATAAAAGGTAAGAGCTCGCAAATGACGACAAATAAAATAATAATACTACATTCAAAATTTTTTTACTTTTACTTTAAAAAAAAATAAAAAAAGAAAAAAATTACCTTCTATGAATAAATTAATGTCATTATTAATTTCAATTTTGAATCCATTTTGTTTCAATTAAAAATCCTATATTGCAAATGAATATTCTCTTCGGAAAAATTTTGCAGGCGCTCTCATTACCGCGATATTACGTCAAAGATTAAGCGATTTCGGCAAATTATATTTCGTTACCGCGAGTAAATAAAACTTCATATTTCAATTACTCGCGACATTAACCATTTTAACAAAATTTTAACACAATTTAACGTCGATGGTGGAGATTTTAATTTAAGAAATAAATTGCGCTTAAAAAATTTCCGGCACAAACGTACGTTCGAAAGTGCAAGTCTTTAGAACATTTAATCTAAATTTGCATCTTAATTTGAAAGGGTAGCACCGAAACCCACCCTCGAATTTCCAATCGTTATGCATGGCGTAATGCGAATTCGAACGAAATCTATATTATACAGTGAATCGGCTGTATTATCGCACGATCGCATAATCAATTGTGTATTACTAAGGAGAAACTTTGCAACTTGGTGTATTCGCGCAACGTGCGCGTACAAGCTAACGCACAAATTGTATGCACGCCCTGCAGTCGACGTAGTCGCGGGACATTTTACAGTTTAGGACACCGCGCAATTGTATCCGCCAACTGCCGCGATTCACTTCAATTACAAACGTTATTGTTATGCAGCCGTAGATGCGTAGATTGCGAATGCAATTGCGACAGTGCGCATACCTGGGAGGGCCGGAAGATCAAGTGGTCAAAAACACGTAAAGGGCTTTGGCGATACCAACGGAAAACGAAACATATTGTGCATAACAAAGATTAATAAGCCCAGCTAACGCAGCCTCATTTAATGCAGCGGAATAGCCGGATTATTCACGAAAAATGCAGGATTTTTATTTAATAAGAAAATAGTGCAAGTATATTAATGCTTATGCCTTTGTTTCGGGTAGACGTCTATTAATATACATATAATAACCCGGTCTTTTTAACACAAATTATTTTGACTTCAACGACTGCTTTTTGAGAGAAAATACCGTCGACTAAGTAATGAAAAAATTACTATTGCCTGCAATAGAAAGATATTTTATTCAAAACTTTATTTTAAATCTAAATTAAGAGTAAATTAAACAAAAAAACATTAATAAATAATTACGTTTAATTTTTGTTTTTCTTCTATTAAAAAAAAATTTAAAATTTATTGCTTTAAACATTACAATTGAAGAAATTGCAGCAAACAAATTACTTCAAACGTCAAAATAACATTATAAACCCAGTGTGCGATATATCGTTTTAGAAAAATTAGGCGATGTTTACAGAATCCATGTATTAATAGTTAAAATATCCACGACGCGAATGTCGGCGTAATTCGCTCTTAAAATCTTGGAAACGTAACACGTTCATGCAGCATCGTTTTAATAAAGAGCGTTATTTAACGACCCCTCTTGTA
Organism: Cardiocondyla obscurior; assembly: GCF_019399895.1. NCBI lineage: Eukaryota > Metazoa > Arthropoda > Insecta > Hymenoptera > Formicidae > Cardiocondyla > Cardiocondyla obscurior. The sequence goes on from NC_091881.1 coordinate 1,785,935, forward strand.
CGTGTCACTCGTAATAAAAAGTAACCGAATTAACTCACTACGCGGCATCTATGTGCTCTGCACGAGAGATAAAGAGACGCCTGAATATATGTACATATCGTATAAAACTCTGTTATTTCTAAAAACTTAATTATATTTCATTCAGTGATAAATTAACGCGAGGAACTTGGTGCGATAAGACATGAATTTCGGAATAACGAATGTTATTATAATGGTAACTGCAATAGTTTGAAGAGAAATATTAAAATTGTTCCCGAAATGTTACTTATTGCCATTACTTTCATTAACATTATCTATTTCATTCGATATGACCCACTTATAATTTTTATTTATTATAATTTATTTATTATAAAAATTTACTTATTTTTTTCTATTTGCCTCTAAATTCAAGTTTATAAAAATGTTATTCAAATATTTCTTATAACTTTTCGAGACTGATCGGGTCTTTTTAATAAACGTCATTTATAATCATGTGACATGAAGTGTTACGTACTATTTTTGTCACAATTTTACAAGTAACTATTGATAAACGTTTGCCACAGCACTTAGTCTAAGTGGAAATGTTTGCTTTTATTCACTGCGGCTTTGAATGGGGAAATAGAAGCCCACACAATACACTCTGTTCAGGTAGTGCATTGTTCGCACGTTAGAGTGGCGTTAGTTTAAATCGTTCACTATCGACTCCAATAAACGCTTCTACCATAAACTTTGGTTTTAATCTCATGTGTCGTCAATTGCAATACGACTATTTATGTCTGCCATTGATATGAAGTTGATTTAAAGTAAATGGGTAACTCAATGTCGACATGCAACTATGACCGGTGCTCTATCCGAATTCTAAAAGTTTCTATTAAAAAAATAGACCAAAAAAAAACAGAGATGATACTTATAAAACAAAAAACTGTAATTAGAAAGTCACTAAAAATTAATAATAAACGAGTTGTATACTGTTAAAAAAGTTGTAAAGTTAGATAATTAAATATAACAAAAAAAAACTGCGGTTGTCTGTAAATTACGAATTAATAATATTTCACTTTTGAAAATAACAAACTTTTTTTCTTCTTTTTTTCTTTATCCGTTTTGAGTACATGTATCCAATTTATTTTAATATACATTTGATTAAAATCAATGGCCAATATATAAGTTTAAATTTATCCAATAATTTCCAATTTATAACAAAATCATTAATTAAACTTCTACTAACTATCGTAAAAAATATATATTATTGTACAGCTTTTTGCTCAATATTTCATAAATAAGTTTCCAATCTGTCGGTATATCGCGGTTGTATTTTGGCCTCGTATTAAATTGCAAATCGGGTTACTTGGGCATTATCGTTCAACTTATTAAGTATCCACGATACGTGAAAACTTTTGGCTTCCTAAAAACTCGGGAGTCCCCGAAGAAAACTGTTATTAGATATCAAACTTGTACACCGCGTTGCACAAGCTGCTGGACTTAAGAGTGTTTACAAAGTCTAAATATCTTCCCGTAAGGTTTCCCCATATACGTACATATGTGTAGAATAAGCGTCCGGAATATTTTTAATGTTTTGCTATTAGTAAGCTGCGCTCGCGTTTCGTTTTATGTTTACGAACAATTCCGTTCGGACAAACAAGCGAACTTTTCGCCTAATCCTAATCTAACTGAACTTTTTCCATTTCGTGTAACAATTCCTATAGCGTTGCTGCAGTTAAACAAAAATTATATTTAATTAGCGGAGAGCCGTTGCCTTAAATAAAAGTCAACATATTCGTTGAACTTATTCGATTACGTCAATATTTTGTATTTATGAACAAGTTAATTAAAAGGAAAATATAAATTGTTCGTTAAAGCGAATTGCGTAACACGCTCTACACATGTCAGACATACTATTAAATAGTAACAGCATATGAGCTTGATCAAGTTGCAAACGTGCATTATGTAGTACAGAATGCATAAATTATACGCTAAACTAAACTAGATCGTCTGAACATGGCCTAGGATATGGGAATGACGAAGTGACGTTCATTAAACCTGCAGTTAGAACAATTAATTGACAGAGAGAGCTCGGCAAGCCCAGTGGGACGTTATCACTGCGAACGAGTTAAACGGAATTTAATATTAAAAACAAAGAATATCCCAACTATTTTTTTAAACTTCAACGTTAAATAATTACTTCAAATTAAACCATATTTAAAGTTAATTAATTCTAATTAATTATGTCACGAAATACGGTTTATATATTATTTAAAAAATAATATTTAAAATTAATATTATTAAACGTTAACAAGTATTTCTTTTCCAATTACACAATAATTTGAAAAGTCAATTAACATTGATTAACGCAAATTAGATATTATTACGTGAAATTGTCAAAGGAATATTCTAAACTGTTTTAACAGTGGTCATTTCAATGACGATGATATTACGATTATTCGTGTTATTTGTGCGCGGTTTAAATTTATTTTAATAGCAGAGAGTATACTTAATTGCATGACATTTTCGATTGTGTAACATTATTAATAACTATCTCAACCAGCAATATACATACAGCGTTTTATCGAGTGCTATTCTCGAAAGAAGCCTCTCGAACACAGCCTCTTATCTTTATCTCCCTATTTAAATTATCCTGCGAGTAAAAATAATCTGGATCGAGTATCAAAATAGAAAGTTCACAAAATGCGGTATTTGTGACAGTTTAGCGGTAGCTGCGCTTTACGCAAACTGTGTCGTTACGAAGGCGACGTCACGGCAGGGGGAAAAATTCTGCTCTCTGGCAAGCATACCGAAAACCATCTCAATCGGAAATGTAAGGATAACGAATCGACGATACAATACGCGCATCCATTGTGCCTGCCAAGAATCGCGGAGCTATATTCACCTGCGGACCATGAAAAGCCGTTTTCTGGCTATAAGATACCCTCCACCGGTGAAATTGTTTTCCTAATCGATATTCCACACATAGCTACTATCCCTTTGGAATAATAATAATAATGAAATTCGCGAGATGCGACACATTTTAACCACGATACAATTCATATTCGAAGACTTATTCAAAATTCTATTACAGTCCGAAAATCTCATCTTCGCCGTATATGAATTTTATTTTATTTAGAAATAAAACGTTTTATCCGAAATAATATCTGCTGTACATATAATATTTTTATAATCTACTTTAACAGCAGAAAACTTTAATATTTTTAATAACGCGTGGGCTGTACAAAATTATGTAAAGTACACAGATTTAATACCAACTTTTAAAACGTATTGTACAATAGAATTAAAGTTATAAAGCTTATAAAAGCATGAATCACGTAACAATTAATGTTTAGAATATCAAAATAACTTGTTAATATAATTGTTAAATTTCTCTAAAAAAAAAAAAAAAAAAAATAATCCACGGTTTTGATAAAAAGGAAGAGTTGCACAATTGCTATTGTTTCTGTCCTCTTGGCGAGTGCTTTTTCCATTTATCGCCTTTTTAATCCGCACTGGGTACTGTTTAATTCTTATATAACGTAGCTTTCTAAATCGCGCGCCAAGACACGGCCCTATTTTAAATAAACGCAAATATATTCGATAACGTTACCCCGTTTGCCAGCTCGCGCAACGATCGAACAAATCGCCAATAGCACGACGGTGAGGGCGACGTTGATATGCAATGGATAGCGCCGCATCTCCGAAACGAGAAGGGGCCAGTCGCTACGTGCTATCCGTACGTTTCTTCCTCATGCCCTTCCTCGGCAGTTCCTCGCTATAGATGAGCCGGGATTTCACCGTGAAAATCACCAGCTCGAAGGCGGCATTCGCAAGATCAGAGTACTCTTATTTCACCGTGTCACCCTCTTCAAGTTGCGTCCAGTATCTCGTCGTCGTGCTCCTCTCTTATTCCCGCATTCTGTCACTCTTCTCGCGTTTCCTCGCGAAATTCGCCGCCCATCGTCCTAGTCTCTTTTCCGTAACGGCGCGCTCAATCGCGTAACGGGATCGGCAAAAATGCACGCTCGGTGTCGTCTACCTGGGATAGAGCAAAGGGCGCGTGTCGAATAAAGGGATGAACGTCGCGGATGCTTCTGGCGCGTCGACGCGAGTTGTATCGCGTGGCGGGAATTCGCGGCGACTCGGCTCGCGGCGGCTCGCGACCGCGAGTAACACTCGTTGTACAATCACGCCGTTCGGCATGATGGCCGAACGCAACACGAACGGACAATCCGCTAATCCGTTGTTCACAATCGTTCGTCGGCCGTGTCTCATCGACTGCGTGAGCCAACGAGAAATCGATCCGACGTGCAACTACCTCGGGCGCGGAATATGTATCGCGGTGCTGGCTGCGAGTCTTTCAAGAGCATTCGATAACATTTATCTTGGCCGTCGACTTAAGTTTTTGAAAAGAAAGACTTTCGCTTGTCTCCGGTTGCACCATGCGTAACGTAATGTTCTCAACTAAATCTTTCTTTCCTATTTTATTTTTTTTTTTTTCTCTTTTTTCCTGTCTGTGTTATAAGTAAAGACGTAATGCAGAAGAAGACGGCGAGAAATTGTGGCTCAAAGCTAGGTAAAACTACTAGTAATTTAGCTTTCAATTATGAAAGTTCTTTGCTTCTCATAGAAAATAACCGTGAATGTAGGCGAAACTTCGTATCTTCTTATACGCATGCTACCGTGACGAGGAAACTAAATTGATACTTGTCAATAAAGTTCGAGTCGATTAACGTGCTTTAGATTCAATATATAGTACACGACTACGCGAGTGCACGTCTAAGTTCTCGTTTTTCTCGCATCTCCAAGGAACCTGTCGCAGTCCTTCTTTTTCACCATAAATCACCGTCTTTGCCCTCCGTACCCTCGTATAATCAGAGCTTACTCTCAAAGCGAGGGGAGGGCGAAACCGTTTACTGAAAATTCGTTATCCGGAGATGAAGTACTACAGCTCGAGAACTTCAAAGACATCATTCTTCACTGTACTCGACAAACGCGACTATTTACACGCATGTCGGAACACACGAGCAACGCGGTAATCACGGTGTCCCACGACAAGTAAAATTCGCACGCCCCATCATTCGCTGCTAATCGTAGAATATCGCGTAAACTTATCCGCAACACTTTCCTCCTCTACTCTGAGTTCGATCAACCGTAGGCGCGGCACAAGGTGCATTATTTTTTTTTAAGCCCTTTATTCACTCCTCTATTCACTTTGAGCGCGTACATATTTTCGAACTGCGGAGCAGACTCTTCGGTATTTTTTTATTTTTTTTCGACCTCCGCCAATTTTCTAGCAAAATCCTCCGAGCGTGTATTGCCCGCCGTCACTGACATTAAGGCTCGAGAGCTCAGCGCGCGAGTTTCGATCGCGCGATCCCGCCGTTTATCCCAGGATCACCAGCCGTCCATCGGTTTTTTTTTTTCTAATTTTTTTCCGCCGCGATAACACCTGTCACCGTCGCGAGAATTCTATTTGGCGTTGATTGATTGTCACATGTAGATCCTCGATCTATACGCGGTCCATAACGCGGCACGATTACACCACGAGGAACGTTGCGAAGGTGAGGTGAACCTGGTGTAACGCGGACCGGACAGGGATACTGGCGCGCGTACGGGCGGACGCGGACGCAGTGGCGTGAGCGTACCGTCGAGCCCGCCGTTCTCTCTCGCTTTCGTTGCGCCGGCCGACTGCGACGACGCCGTGCCAACCCGAATGATCGCATCCGCGCTGCTAAACGCCACGGCGACCTGAGCGCAACCACCTTCGAACTGTGCCAAATTCGCTCCCAATCTAGGTATCCCGATAAATAAAGACACGACATTTAATTCTACGCGCACCCGGTTGCAGATCAGAGTGCTGCGTAAACGAAACCCGGCCTCCTATTCCTTTTTTCTGATACGTGAGACGGGCAATAAAGAAAATTGTATTGAAAAATGTATCGCGCGCGAGAGAAAAACAGTTATCGATCTACCGCACCTCAATTGTCAATAATTAACTAACATGTTACCTCTTTTGTATGCACGCTTGTTGATGCGCTCGATATATCTCGCGTTCGCTCGCGACTCTTTGTGGGGTAATGAAGAAAAAATGCAGGCGGGTGTCGAACGCGGGATTCAATTATAAAAAAAAAAACCACTTGACCCTACTTGGAAAAGTTTATAAATCGATCGAAAGGCTCGGCCGAGTACACGCCGGTGACAAATGCAAGTCAGGAACAGATTTGCATTTCGCGCGTTTAGAAAAAGCACGGTAAAGCCGCAGGCGGGACTTAGCGACGGGTATCAGTGACGCCGCATGATTAATTAAGTACACGACGATGAGCCTCAGAACACTCGAAGAAGCACTTTGGCCATGCGATGATAGAATGGAACTGCCGTTTCCAGACACCTGTGACTCCGGATAGGGAACAAGACAGAAAGAGAAAGAGAGAAAAAGATGAAAGCAGGGAGGACGAGAGAGAAAGAGAAGGAACAAGCCGAGTAGTTCAATCACCTCTCGACGGTCAGACCGTTGGCCGTACCGACGAATTTCCGATAGACATTTAATTATCCCCGTTCAAACGAGGGACTACCTTTAAATTCCAGAGCTCGGCCACCAGCATACCGGCGCGCTTGGTCGTCGAGCTCGCTCGTTACATGTGGTTACCGTGTAAGTATCGCAGAGAGAAAAAAGTATAGGACGCAGCAGCTGCGCTTGCAATCCGATATCTGTTGTAAATTGAGACGCTCCAGTGAGCTATTTCTCTAGTATTTAAATAATAAAATTTTTCCCTCCCGTTTTTAAATCGTTGCGTCGCATTCGAGTCGCGGTAATATTGAAAAAACAGAAAAATGAAAAATGCCAAAATTAATTTCTGACGATTTTTGATATCAGAATTTAACTGTCTAAGTAAATACAGATTCTTGCCCGTCTTTGAGTAATTAGATGCAGCAATGAAACTTGTTAATCGTTCAAAATAAAAAAAATTGAAGTTCTTCGTAAACTTTCATAATGTTATTGAAGTAACTCAATAAAAAAAATATTTAAAAAAAATTAATGCGTAAAACAAAGCAACTATGACACTATGTAATTAAAAAAAAAAGTTATATGTGCCATATAAATGAATTATTCATATTAATAACATATACACAAATGTAGGAGAAATTCAATTTTTTTTCGGATGTTGTATTAATTTTAAAAACGTTAAAAAATTAAATGTTTAACATTTGCAAAATACTAGTATTTGCATGGTATTGTTACACGTTTTTAATATAATATAAATAAAACATAGATATAATTGTAATAATTAACGTTTTAATATGTTTTATCATTTCAGAAAAATTTAATAAAAACTAATTAATAAAAAAAAATAGCATAAATAATTAATACGGACGCCAGAAACAGTATTTTAAAAGTTAACAAGTTTCATTGAATAAAGCAATAAAAACCTGAGATTACTCACTCGTACGACGCAAGATTGCACAGCCACAGTATAATCCGTCACGTTGATCTGCATTGGTTTGGGTAACGTTGATCTGCATTGATTTGCGTAACGTTGATCTGCGTAATGTTGATCTGCAATATTAATACATTCATATTAAAATAATATTTAAAATAATTAATAAATTCTTCAAAAGATAATTATTGCGCGCACAATTTTATTTCTCTCTCTTTCTCGTGTACATATGCACATGCCGAAATCATCAAAATTAATATCATTTTTAAAATTATTCTTAAATATATTTGAAAAAAAGATAAATTGGTAAATGACTCACTTTGCAATCATTTTACTGTCGCTCAATGCCTTCCTGGTCTGTCTCGTCCCTTGGCGTTTCACGTAGCTGCTCTTTTGTAATTTGCATGACGTTCCTTTTTTCTCGTTTCCTCTTGATCATCCTCCGATGGCGTTCATCCAACACTCGCAAAAAGCACGGCACTCATCACACAGGATCACTTTCGCTGAAACAGAAAAAATATAGATAAATATGAATTCTAAAATTATTCTTAAAAATATTTTGGAGCAAAGAATTAATAAACTGCTTACCTCGCGGTCATTTCACTGTCGCCCGATGCCTCCCCGGGTCAGCTCGTCCCTCGGCGTTTCACGCAGCTGCTCCTTCGCAATTTGCGCGATGTTTCTCTTTTCCCTCGACCATCTATCAGCATAGTCCGCTCGACACTCGCGAAAACGCGGCACTCATTACGCACGATCCTTTTATCGGCGGCGGATTATCGCGGCGATTTTTTACAATTAAAATTAAGAAGCGCGACGAATGTAAAGCGAGGTCCTTTTGATTTGTGGGTCGATTCTCGTCAGCCGTATAAACGAGAATTTGCTTCAAGAGATGAGATGAGCCGCGATACGAAATGTTCCTCGCGCACTTAATTTTTTAAGTTCCTCAAAAATCACCTGCTCGAAGAATCCCGGCCGCGACGAAGAAGATGGGCGAGGTGCGGATCTCACGCTCCGAAATGGCGATCGTCGGAACTAGCTGAATGCCGGTGAAGAAGATGGCAGGTGAACCGGGTTGGTACCGCTGAACGCGCGGCGTAATTCAGGTCGGACGCTCCGTGCGCTCCGCCTACGCCATAACCTTGTCTTTCCGAAGCACTTTTTCGAGGCGCGAAAGAACCACAGAGCGATAAGTGGAACAGCACACGAGTGCATAAAATTATTGTTCGATCCCGAATCGACGACGTCAACGCATATTTGCATGCGAAACCGTCCTATCCGCGGTTAAAAATTCGCGTAATTGCGGAGCGATTAGCGACACGTATTCACGCCCGAAGCGCCGCGACTAGACTGACCGTTAGAGATTTCGGCCCTTAGATAGAAAGAGACTACCGCGTAAAAAAAGTGAGAGGGCAATAGGCTCGTCGTCAAGAACGCTGTCCTTCTCGCACAGAATTCTCGGAAGCGTCCGAGCTCGACTAAATTCTCAGAAGCGTCCAGCTGGATGCCCAGTTTTATTTACCTACGTTTTTTTATTAGCTCACCGAGCTCGAGATGTTTTTTTATTTCTTCTGTCGATTTTCGTCGACGGAATAAACGCCAAAAACTTGCGTGAAGCGGCGAATGAGATGGGACCGCGATATAAAATGTTCCCTGCGCAATTTATTTTCCTCAAATTCCTCAAAAATTATTTAATCGAAACGGGATGAGAATCCCGGCCGCGACGAAGACGGGCAAGGTGCTCTAGCTTCTGGTGTCTTCTTCACCGTGCAATAGATCCGTGATAGCCTTGGCGAGGGATCTACACCGAAGAACAGATATAGCGTTTTCTGCGGTGATAGCGGCTAGCGTACGTAATTCTAGGCGGCAGCGGCAAGGGATAAGAGAACGAAGGGAATATCAGTCATCGGCAATCCGGCCGGCGCGGTATATAATACATGCGGCACATGTGAAAGTCGACGCACACGACGCTAAAGTCGCGTTCTCTTGGTGCCGTCGTCACAGCAATCGTCTTATCTGCTTTTCAGTGTACATACACGACCCATTACATGGTCAAGAAGATACGCCGGCCACGCGAAAAGAGCATCGGTTTTCGAGACGAAGATGTCGAGGTATCCGCGTGTGTTTGCATTTTAACATTGAAATTTTAGATTAAAATTTTTTTTTCGCCGTCTTGGCTTGAGCCCCGAAGTTGCTCGCAAGATGCTAATCTCGAGGGTAACCCAAAGTGACCATTGACTCGATCCTTACCGTGCTATCTTTCGAGGGTGAATTTAATTCTGAATTCGAGAAGGCCAACTATTATCGTATTCCATCGCACGCGGAATTTTTTTAATACCGTGATTCGATCTGAAAGTCAGATGAAATCCATTTCGAAAAATAATTTGCAACTGCGGCGAGTACGTATGTACACAGACTTTACTCGAGCAATAAATCGGCATTGTCGCGAATAAATTTCCAAATTTGATTCTGCAGCTTTTGCAGTCGCGATTTTTAGACAATCTGACAAAACAAATTTTTAATCGTTAAAATTTCACCAGCAGCATCCGTCTCTCCGTTAATTGAATGCATTTGATTACGGTAATTAAATATTTACGATTGAAATGAGTGCGTTAAATTAGTCGCCGAATATCACGGGCAACTGAATAAAATAAAGCGTATAAAAATATACTTGACGCATGTTTTAAATAATTAACCGCTCTCGAATGTGCCTCTCTGTAAGCTCGTTAATTAATATTTACTATTAAATGCATGAATGCTCCGTTCTTAATATTTATTACTTGATATTTTTTCCGTCCTCTTCAGACTTTTTATTTTTATACAAAAGTCAACAGTATGAATAACGCATTGATCAAATTATTAATTCATTAAACCTCTAATAGCTTCGTCTATTTTTTTCTTTAATTGAGAGAAAAAAAAAAAAGAAAGCTGTAGGATGCTAGTCCATTTGACTATAGTTTCGTCCGTTTCGTCTAGCACTGTCACGGACTGGTGCATCCATCTTGCGGTGAACGCTACTAACCCAGTAATTTCAGATCCCAGTAATTTCTACAAGAAAATTAATTAATTTAGTAATCGTGCTTTCCATTCAGAGTAATTAAAAAACCGAAGATGCAAAACTTGAGCAGATAATTTGCCAAGTCGACATTACCGATTACTTATATGATTCCCGGGAGGTTATATGCCTTTCGTTCGTCGCCAGAGAGGCGCCGTCGTTCGTCCTTGTCGCGTTCACGCAGAATCTGTGCGGTATCGGTGGGATGATGGTGTCGTCCAACGTATCGGTCAGCGCATCAAGCCGCATCGTCCACGAGAATGTAAATAAAGCGCCACTTAGCTGACTAGCTCGCCGAGCGTGAGAGGACGTCGTCGCGCGGACCCGCAATATGCGCGCAGCCGAATGCACGACGACAGCCGGCCCGTCGAGCAATCACCAAAGGTGCGTAAAAAGAGGACCCGGTCCAGTCCTGACTCTCTCAACCTGTCGCAACGACGACGACGGTACACGTCGCCCTGAGACACCTGCCGTGTCCCGCCTTAGCTCTTCGAGCTGCGCCACGCCGCGTGATGTCGATGACGCACGCATTCACGCGCCCACTGTGCATAGACGTACACGTATCGGTAGTGTGACAGTTGTTTTATGTTGTTTGCACGCGGGATGGCAGGCGCAAGGAAGAAAAGGTGCGCACAATAATATCAATTGTTTTACTTTCCAGGACGAGTCGTCAGCAGGAGAGTTTCTGGCGAATAAAATCTCTTTGTGAAATGTAGAGAAGCTTCCCAGACATAGAGGTAAAGTGAATAGCAGAATGTGATGACTCGTTTATCAAACGACAAAAAAATGTAACAGCAAAAAAAGCATTCGTGTTTTACATTGCATAACATTCTTCGTGGAACAAAACGGTAGCTGCACAGATCTGCTGACAGTTTATTGCATTTTATTATTGATGATGATTATATTACAGTGTACTACATATATTACAGGATAGCACATACTATGTGTGACAATATTAATATCTCAAGAGCTACATGTTTGATTTCTTTTTAAATCTTGTATCTCGAGTGTTATATCTTGAGATTATGTTTGCATTGAAATCATTTAACTATTATATTTCAATCAGTTTCTTATCTTGATAAGCTCTCACTATATCTGCAGATTTGTTTTCTTGTAAAAGAGTTAATTTTATTATCATTTTGTACTGTTTTTCACCGAACTATACTATTAATGCACACGTTTTTTATCGATATTAGTAAAATTAAATTTATTAAAAATATTTGTTCTTATATATTGGTTGATTAAAACATTTTTAAAACATTAAATTAATTTATTTTTTATCGATTTCTTTTTCTTTGCAATTTATCTTTAATTTTTTTTTAATAAATAAAACTTAGATTGTTACATCATCAACACAAGATATTAAGTTTCTCGAATAAAATTCCATTCGAAATTATCTTATTTTTACTGGCTTATCTAAGCCAGTAAAAATTATATATGTCTTTTGTATTTCTCTGCTTATTTCATTACGAATGATAAACCCTACTACTTAATGACGTATGTGAGAAGGCAGCTGTTAAATTGTTAGCAAAAAAATCTTAACGGTACAGTTGTTTCACGTTATCTGTGCCTGGCTGATGTTAAGTATATACCATAATTATCTCTAGAGATAATTCTTATATTACTGGAGATAAATGTCTTTGGAGATAATTATATACGCTTGACATATGGCGCAGCTGTATGAACTCTAGAATATATTCGTTAATATATCTCTACATATTTTAGAATTTTTTTAGAATTGTCAATTAGATAATAATAGTCATACTATAACTGTTTTTTTTGTTTTTACAGATGAACGTTCCATTGTATGGCGTTCTTGGAGCTGCCGTTACTCTACTTGCTTACATCCTCGGCATAGGAACAATTGTAAAACTTATTATCTGCTTGCTTGCATTAATTTTAGGGTAAGCTAGCCGAATTATAAAACAAGAACGTACATATAATTTAATGCAAATATGTAAATTATATATAAAATATTCAATGTGATATTTAAAGAATGAAGATAATAAATATGTGTATATGTACGCCGAGAAATAATTTTAAAAAATATTCTGTTACAGGACATTGATTTGTATATATAAAACGTATTCACCGAATCTCGACAATGTTATTAAATCTGAAAGGGAAGATTTAACGAAGAAGACTGAAAAGTTCCGACAGGTAAATGAAAATGTTAGAATTCGGTCGTACCTTATTTGTGAACAATTATTCATAATTGACGTGTTACGGTTACAGTATATACTCGATCTGTCTAAGGAAAAGATGACATTTACATTAGATAAGAGAATAACTGGTAGTCGTATCATTGATGAATCCCTGCAAGTACATATTTATAGTAATATTATGAAAGAGTATTAAATCATCTGTTGATTCTTCGATGTAACATTTTTATTATTTTTTTTAGGAAATTTTGGATTTCTTGATTAGAGATTACGTGGAGCCGTGGTACAATGTTGTTACAGATGACGAAGAATTTATCTATTCCGTTCGAGATACTGCCCAAAAAATCGCCATCAACGTAGCAAATAGGTATAGAAAAGAATTATTTTTAATATTAAGTTTAGAATATTTTTTAATATATTAGCTTCGTTCAGTTTTATTAAATTTATTTATAAATTTATTTTTGCAAATTTTTTTTTATATTATAAATAATTATAAATATTGATAATTAAAACAGGGTTAAAAGCGTCGATTGGATACCCTATTTGACTACACGACTTGTTGACGATGCGGCTTCGCACGTCAGGTTGTATCGACAAGCAAGCGCGAGGATGAAGCAATTACGATCAAACAGAGTCCAAAAAGGTAGTGCAAGCTCAAGTACATCAGGCGGAACTCCAAAGAAGACGCCCACCCATCGACGCAATAAGAGCGAGACCGATGTCTCTTGGTATTCACAATCGAAATTTTATATACCTAATCTGTCATCACTTACCGAGCCAATTGAATCATCTAGCGATGAAAAGGAGGATGAATCACTAGAAAAGATATTCTTTGATCTCGAGGTGCAAATGGAAAACAATCTTATATGCAGGGATTTGATATGCACGAACGATACTCAAGAATTGGAGTTTCTGGGAGAGATATCTGAAATCCTGTTGTACCTGGTACTACCCAAGGCGGACTTTGATTGTTTGACTGTAAGATTTGTCTTAAGGGAATTATTAGTGAACGTTATAATCAGACCGTTGTTGGATCTTTTCTCCGATCCTGATTATATTAATCAGGCGTGTATATGGCTGGTAAGTTAAAACTTTAAATTTCTCGATAGTAAATTTTAATATTTATATTTGAATAATATGTAATAGTTCATATTTTTATTTTAGTGTACTAAGGATGGTGGTTTACCAAGTGATATCTTTTTAACGGTAATTAGAATAACGGACAATTTAGACGAATTAATGGCGACAAAAAATATAGTTTGTAAAGAAATAGCGCATTTGCGTTCAAAAGATTCGGGAGGAGATGACGATCTGTCGGTGAAGCAGCAACTGAATAGTTTGGTTTACGTGAAGAAAATCTTGGAAACGAGAATTATTGGTATGCAAGAAGGTTTGGAAACGGAAGCGGACGGTATTGGTGCTCAACCAGAATGGAACAGATTGCTCATACCAGGCCAGAAACTAGTTAATTTACCATTAGACGAATTGCTAAAAAATAACATCGCACTCAGTTACTTTATTGATTATATGACGTCTATAAATGCAGAAGCGTACCTGTTCTTTTACCTGAATATTTATGGCTGGAGAGTTTCAGCTGAGCAACAGATATCAGATATTGAATTACAAAAAATTCAAAGTGCCCAATCTGGTACAAATGTGATCGGTACTAAACGTAAAAATCCAGATCTGGATAATCTGAAAGAGGCAGCCACGAAGATCTATCAGCAGTACCTGAGTGATAAAGCATCGCCAAAATTGCAACTGGATGATACATTGGTGAAAAGCTTACTAACGCGAACAAAAACGGAGTCTGTCAAAGAAACATGGTTTGACGATCTGCGAAATTGTTGTTACGAGAAACTGCAAAATGAGGATAGATTTCTGCCAGGCTTCAAAAGATCACTGGCTTATGTAAAACTTCTCGCAGAACTGGATCTGTTGAAAGATTCAGTGTCCGAAGACGATGCAAAATCTTTGGACAGCATAAGCTTGTCGAGCACGAACAACGAATTAGATACTTTGGAAGAATTATCCGAAGTATACAAAACTGATGATGCAAAGCTTGTAGTAAAGGAGGGCGCTAAGAAATCAAGTTCTTCGACGAGTTTAACGAGCATAGGAGAGGCGAACGAAAATAAAGGATCCGATGAAGTTGATGCGGATCCAAGTAATCTTAAAAGTGTAAAAAACACGCGTATCGGGTCTACCGTGGAGATCGAGCAAATCACTGAGAAGAAAGATATTTCATTTTATGTAGAAACTAACGCGGATCAATTTGTCAAATTAGACGAGAACAACTATGATCAAAATGCGATTAAAAAGCTGCAGCAAGGCCGTTTTGAGATCACTGCTACGATCATAGAAACCGGCATCGTCAGCGATCGTGGAAAAACATACGGTATATATGCGATAGCAGTCACAAAGAATTACGATTCGGGCTACAAAGAAAAATGGCATATCTACAGACGATATTCTGACTTCTATGATTTGCATCAAAAGATCAAGGAAAAGTATTACGATTTAGCGAAAATACCTTTCCCTGCGAAGAAGGCCTTTCACAATATGGAGCGCACAGTATTGGAGAGACGGATGTTAATGTTGAACGCATGGTTATGCCAATTGACGAAACCTGCGGTTATGATCGGTCACATGGGATTGCAGAATTTATTACTGGCTTTCTTGGAGCAAGGCGACTATGATAAAGGCGTCACAGGCGGGCAGATTTCAAGAACGGTAAATACAAAGCTCTTTTATATTTACATAAAATTAAAAAATTAATTATGAAAGATATAAGAAATTACAAAATAATATGTACTAATTTTTATAACATGTTTGAATACGTAACATAAAAAATTAATTGTCTATATATTTGCTTTATACAGATCGACACTTTAATGAATCCCTTAAAGACATCCATGAAAAGTGTTACGCAGGCAGTTAAAACGATGCCGGATAATATGCTAAGTACAGTGGACGGCGTGATGGATAACTTGAGCAAAATTTTTGGTAATCCAAAGAAAACGAGTATATTTTACGAGAGTACCAAAGTTAGCGCCGGTCTTGATACAGAGGTATTTTACATATTTTTTATATCTTATGTCTAACAATAAGATACGTTAATTCAGCCAATTAAATTATTAAATTTATATTTTCCACAGACTGATGATAATATTCCATTACGAATTATGCTCCTGTTAATGGATGAAATTTTTGATCTGAAAGTACGAAATCAATGGCTGAGACGACGGATTATAACGTTACTTCGCCAAATCATTCGTACCATGTTCGGAGACATAGTGAATAGAAGGATAGTGGAATACGTGTCGTTCATGACCAGCCCGTCAAAAGTTGCGGGATACTTGCGCTTGTTCAAGTAAGTAAATGACTAGGTTAGGTTAAAATAAATTAAGTATTGATGTATCAAACCGTAAAATTTTCAAGTAGAATTAATATTTATCAAATATTAATATTTTTATACAAAATAATACCTATGTATATTTTCTTTAATTATTCTTTGCAATAATTATAATTATTTTATTTTTACTCAATTTTAAAATAATCTGAAAAAAAATGGAAAACTAAGTGTGAATTAATGATGCATTGTAGAAATAGTTTCTGGCCGAATGGCGTGAAAGCCGAAAGTAAACCGCCACGAGACACGGAGATGAAGAACAGAACGCGAGTGGCAGCTAAGATAGCTTTGCTTTCGTGTCTCTCGGATGAATTGAAACATATCATAGGGAGCGAGACGACAAGATGCGGCTTGCTAAGGGTATTCGAACTGTTTCAGCGGCCCGTACTAAATAGAAGATTGTTGTACGTGTTGCTGGAAGGTGTCGTCGAGACTCTATTTCCACAAAACAATCTAGTGACAATTTTCAGGAAGCTCTATTCGGTATCACCGAGGGTGAAAAATAAGAGTAAAGTAAAATCCTGATGGAAGAATAGGACAGACTGATATCCAAATGCAATGGTATAAAAGAACGATTATGTGGCCGAAAAATTCTACGTAATTAAAAGTTTCGACTTCATTATCAATCTTTAGTAAAATATACTTCTCTTTGGTGGGTAGTTTAGAAATTAACGATATTAAGAAAATACTCGTGCAAAGTGTCCAACGTAAAGAAACATATTTAAGATATTTATGCCTTTAACCCATTGAGCCTTTCTATTTTACTCTTTATTTTTCTTGCAGTCAAACATTTTTAGAAATTGATGTTTTTTTTTAATATTTAAATCGATTATTCTTCTAGATAATGTTTATCATTATTTTTTCTTTTATTAAAAAAAAATACTAGTAATTTTTGTAGGCTATTTTATAGATTATAGTATAGTACGTGTACTTAATCTAAGTATGAATTTAGATTACGATCATTTTCAGATTTTTTTTAGTGTACATTTTCTTATGCGAAATACAAAGTATTTAATGCAGGGCTCAATAGGTTAAGGCGTCGTCAATCATTACGCTTATTAAGATATTGGATGTTTAATCTCTTAAAACAGTCTCTTAAACTATAATGTATATATATATACCATTGCATCGGATACTCGTCGCGCCTGTAGCTTTCGACAGGGAACAAAACGAAAGTCATACGCTTTCATATTTTAACGATTTACATGTTCAACGATGCGCACGTCGAAAAAGTTATATCCTGTTGATTTCATCGTTAATTCGTTACGTTGAAAAACTTAGCGGAACATTTCCAATAGGACAAAATGTGTCCGAAATATTATAAGATTTTGGAAAGAGATTTGCAAACCAAATGTAAAAAATAAGCGAATTATATCGAGAGAGAATTAATAAATAATATCCTCTAGATTTTAGAAAAAACTAAATAAAAATTACATTGAAATAATATAATACTAAACAACTAAGATATTAAAAACAAGCTTAAATTTTAGCTTGTTAGTTTCGTTCTCTCTCGTTAAATTATAAGTAGATTATTTCATATATAACGTGTACAATAATGATAAGGTCTTTCCTTATTCTTGCTAAACGCGATAAAAATTTACCTATTATAACTGGTTGCGTGGTTAGAAAAATAAGCAGTGTCGAACTTCTTCGGACGTGTGCAGTTATTTTAAGTGATCTAGTGGCCAAAAAGTACGATATACGGACTTCATTTACATAATACCGAGTCTACTGCTCGGAATGCTACTCTCGTCGTATTAATGTAGAGTAATATAAAAGAAACTCACGAATTCCTTGTGATTACCTCGTAGGAGAATGCAATAAGGTCGATGGAAACATTCCACTTGCATTTTAAACTACAACGGCTAGTTAGTTAATTATCCTTTTTACGACTATTCTCAAAACTGCAATGTACTACGTAGATTGTAAAAGAAACACCGTACATCACGACTTACTTAAGTTTTAGACAATGCGAAATGACGCAAAGGAATGCAATCGATTTAGACGTATAATTTACCGTCGATATTATACTTAATTATTTATGTCTGATTACGCTGAAGATTGTTTGTGCCATTCGATCGAGCAGTACCTATTTATTAGCGAAAAATTAACAACAGTCTCGATGGCGTCCTTCAGATATTTTTGGGAATTTATAAGAACTTTTACTCTGTTAAACGGAAATGCAGTTGTATAAAATTGTTATACATTACTCTATCGTACATCTGTATAAAAAGTTATTTCTATCTCATGTTAAAACGCCATACACTTATCACGTTTACTTATTAAAGGAGCTATTTATAATTTGGGGAGTTCTTAAAGTTTTACTTCTAAACATGTTCTCTTGAGGTATGTTAAAAGTATCCGATGCCTTATTTCCATAGATAAGTACGTCCTTAATATGCGTAAAACTATTAATTGTTAATTGTAACATAAATTCTTGGTTATTATTTCTTTATTATTCTTTATTATTGCGCTATGTTTCTAAACGTCTTTGACTCTAGTTACAGCAATCGTTGAGCCAATAAATTATACCGAGCAAGTTGCTAGAGCAAGTTCGAAGTGAACGATTCTGATTTCGAGCTTGGTTAAGCATAGAGTTGGCCGCCGATTCAAGCAGGCTCGATTGTTCTGTTGTCGGGCGTGCGCAAGCCCTCTCATTTTGTCATCGGCTAAGAAACGAAAGCAAAGAATGGAGGGTGTTCGAAAACAAAAGAAGTTTATTACTGGGCTCGCCAGTAGAAGCACGTAGAGAACGGGGAGCCGCCGCTACCGCCGCGAAGATGGGAGAGGTAGAAAGGGATGGTCGAGAAAGAAAGGCCGGATGAAGGGGGACGATCAGTGGTTCCGCCACAGGCAACCCCCGTTATACTTTGTACCGCTTCTCTTAACTAGAACTTGATGAGCTGACGTGGTCTTTCAACGCGACACGCGGATATGGAAAATGGAAGAATCTTCTTATTTAATAAATATATCGTGAAAAATATGGCAACGGTATAAAACTAGTTTCTTGAAAGGTAATTTTTTTTTTTTAATTAAAAATACGATAATTTTACTTGCAAAAGTCTTGTGTTAATAATATAGGAATAAAAATTAAATGTGTAGCGTTGACCACGCGGACTGGAATGATAATTCTGAATACTATGCTTCCAAATTTCTGCGTGTCTATATCAAAGTTATTTTGTTGGAACGCAAAATAGCATTGGGGGGTGAAGAAGCGACGAAGCGTCAGAGGTACAAGGGGCAAGGGAGGAAGGGAAATGAGCGTCGAGGGCTTCGTGCGACGTAACGACGAGGGGTACGCGGAGAAGAGGACGAGGATAGTAAACGAAAAGGAAGAGAGAACGAAAGCGCAAGGGGGCAGAAAGAAAGCGAGAATACGGGCTATTGTGCGAAAAGAATCAGGTACCGTGCGCGTATGCGTTTTCAGAAGGGGGTTCGCTTGTGGCGCGACGCGGCCCCCGGGCTCTGTCAGAAAGAAAGGGGGTAAGGGAGAGGGAGAGGAGAGGGCTAAAAGAGAGAAAGAGAAAGAGAGGCGGGAAAGGGGAGAGTGGCGGGCATACGTGCACGACTACCACACGGCCTTCGCTTACTCCAACGAAAGAAAATCGATATGCATGATTCACGCACGCGAGAGCGTGCCGAAGAGGGTTGGAGGGAGACGAGGGGAGCCGGGGGGAGGTGGCGTTCCTGCTAGGGGAGCAGAAGGATGAAGAGAGAGAAGGCGAGAGAGAAGCTGAAAGAAAGCCGCACGGTGGAGGAAGAGAACGACAGGGAAAGGTGAGGGGGAACGGACTCCACGCTCGCCGTCGCAGCGCACTTCTCTTCCCTCGGTCGCCTCGTGTTCTCGAAACGAAATGGGGGGACGAGCCTCCGGGTGTACGACAGTAGTACGCACACCGCGCCCGGACACACGCGTAATTCTATACGTAAGCGCCCGCGCGCGTGTTCCCGCGCGTGACGGGGAGGGGTATACCCCGCGATGCTACCCCCTCGGTCACTCGATCAGTCGTGTCCGAGGTACCCGCGTTGTCACGTTAACGTTGCGTCGTTTTACGTCGCGTCGCAATCGCGTAGCGTAGCGTCGGCGACGACGCACCACTTCCGGTTAACCGAGTTTTTCCACCCCCTCTCGAACGAAAAAAAAAATCGCCGTACGCCGTGACGGTGAATTCGCGCGCCTATACGCGCGACTTACGGGAAAACGTTGCGCTCTACGCAACGAGTCATCGTGTTCATCTCGCGACGGACGCGTTCGCAAAACGTGTATCAGCTTCCGATTTTCGCAGAGTTGTTTCTTCGCGCTTTCACGGTTCCGGAAATTTTCAAGTGTGCGCTTTTCGGACGGAGTAGAGACCGACACGTGACGAGGAACTTTTTCATCGATCGTGATACATCAAAAATAATCGGAAGTATTTGCAAAGTGTAAAATTTGAGTAGTACCTATGGAACGCTTAAAAAATTCTGAGTATTATTTTAAAATACCCTTTGCCTCGCTTTTTAAACAATTGCGCGAAGCAACGTTAAAGTATCGCTTCACACGATTGAAACTATCGCGATCAGAGTCGTCATATCTCTTTCGTCTGTTTCCAATTTTTTTCATATCGATTAAACGTTGCTATAATTATTAGAAATCGTTCGTTCGAAAACGCTGCGCGCAAAAGGGCGCTTTGTTTTCGGCGTGCAGCGATTCGCTGCACTTCTGTTCGGTCAAGTCTTCGTGATTAGAGCAAATCTGGAACGAAGGCTCGTCGAAACTACGACGAAAACAATTTGGAGAACAAAGTGTCCGGCGTTAGCGCGGCTGCGCGTTTTCCCGCCACGAGGTGTAGTAAGGGTGCAAGAATGAATGGAGCGGGAGGGTGAATCACAGCCCGCGTATATCGTTCGCGTTACAAAACACGCGATACATTCAACGACGATAATTAGTTGCTATTTTCAAATACTTTTCGCCACGAACCATTTCGCGAATACGTTTCCTTCATACTTCTCTTACGAATCAAAAACTTAATTAAGTCGTCTTGATATATCTTTGGACTAAGGACAATGGGAATAAATGTGCAGCGAATTAGATTTTAAAATTGACGCTTAAGACTTGACAATTTCGAAATACCGGTAACATTTGTTAAAAATTTTACATCGATTTAAAAATCACAGCTCGCATCTCGCGAGAATCCCATCGGAATTAGATATAAGGAGAAGGGTTTCAACGCGTTGTCATTTACAGGATAAGCCTTCAATTACGGAGAGACGATCGATTTGGAGGATTTGCGCAATCGTTGTGCTCTCTCGAACCCTGCGGCATGAGTTATAGGCCTTGTAATAGGATTACGTAAGGGACGCGTGCAGATCGATTATATGTAAACAGTGACGAACTTTTCTGCTTAGAAAATCGGGTATGACTCAGAAAGTGCAACGACGTGTACGAGAGAGAAGAAAAAAAATGCGTTGAATCTCCATGACGCATCCTGGACGCTCGCGAAAATGCATCCCCATCGCTTTCTTTCATCCGCGACTACCTTCCCTTCCGCAATCGATCCCTTCTCGGCAAAATTTTACTGCGAATAGAACGACGATGAAAAAAGTTAATTTTTAGTATGTCTAAATTAAACCCTCTTTCTCCCGGGGAAAATCAATCGCAAAGATATATCTATTTAAACGAAGGTGTACGCTCGCTATACAATTTTTATCTTCAAATTTATCGCGTTATCTGAATTTATCGCATTCACTATCTTCCCTCGCGTTATAATAGGAGAATCATTAAAGATTAAAATAATTAAAACGAGAGAGGAACAGTCGGGGGCGTTATCGATCCGCATCACTTATCTATTCCGCACGTGTGTTTGCGCGCGTGTGTGTAGTTCGAAGGATCAAGGATTATAAGCCCATTTGTCAAGAAGTCGTGGAATAATAATTCGCGCCGTAGGAAGTATTCGAAATGGGATGACTCGGCGCGACCCAAATGGGGTGACCCGATGTTCGTGCAGGGGGCGGCTCCGGGGATTTCGATGCAAGGCGCGCGGCGTTACGAATCAACGCGACGCACGATGTCCCTTACCGCGTCCATTTCTACAGTTCCCTTTTCCCCTCCGCGCGATCGTACATTTTATTTTCTACGACATTTCCGTATAACATACTCCTAATATACAGTAACTTAAAAAAAAACCTAATCTTTTTCTTATTATTATTTTTATATTAATTTTATTTGACACGCGCGTCAAAATTTTTCTTAGCTCGACATTGCAATTTTACTAACGCATGTCTTCGAGTTATAACATTTGCACTTTTCACGTGAAAGATCGGCTTCGACGCTAGTCGTTTTCATCCCGATATACGCACGCGGCCAGATTTTATTGCGTCTTTGCTTACATTAGTTACTGCTATCTCTCCTGCACGAGTTATTTTCCGAGATAGCCGCGAGATCAAACCGTTAAGAGCGATTAAATTACATATTAGATTTTTCTTGCATAAATGCCTTGCAGAATCCTTGACGCTGGAGGCGAAACGAAACGTATTTCATTCCGTTTCTCCGCTTCATTCTTCGACATTGTCGCGCTCTCGGCTCCTTCTTTCCGCTTCTACCTTTGTTTTTCGCTTATTCCGCGTTGGCGTTGATACGGTACGCGCGTGTAACGTAAGAGAAGAAAACGGAAAAACGACGCCGGCCTGCGGTCGGCCGGATCTGGTTCAGAAACGAGATACGCCTGAGAGACCTGGCATCAACAAACTGTAACATGTCACGTTTCTACAGACGATAGAAACTAGTATGTGATCGGCGTTCGATAGCTACTTATCAATCATCAACGCAGTCAACGCGTAAGTAGCGAATAAATAATTTGTACTAGCAAACTGTACATTTCTGCTTCTCATGTTCTTTTTGAGCCTTCAAATGCGATTTTTTTTTCACACGAATTAAATATAATTACAGACTGCTTATTAAATACTGACATTAAAAACGAAACTGAAAACGAGAGAATTTCAAAGCCGTGTTTTATCCGCGATATTTAGCTTTCAGATCGGGCAGTATATATTTTTAAATTTACTTTATCGTGACGCTACATCACTTTTACGTTCGGCAGGCCTTGACAACTTTTACTTTTGTCTCGAATGTATCGTGCCATGAAAGTTTCAAGTCGCCCTTCGGGGTTTCTGTGTTCCACCCTCATTTAAATATTTATATTGTAGTGCCATAGTGACGTTCAAACGCGCACGAATATATTCGTAATTTGGATTCACAGCCTTAGGGTCAATATGCCTTTCCAATATGCCGGGTAACACCTGCGTGTTGTTGGAAAATGTACGTTTTACGCGAGCATCTGCTTCGATGCGATCCATTGGCCCATTTCCAGCTGCCCTGCGTGTCCCGGAAGTAAGGCACTCACCCTGGTTAATTATAAATTATGCGGGATGTGTCGCATTTTCTCAGAGACTCACCCTTGCACTCACATTCCTTGTTTCAACCAGTTAGGTAAACGGAAAATATGAAATAAATATTTGCCGTCTTTAAATGGCCTCAAAAATCTTTTTTCTTTTTTTTTTTTAATTAAATAGATTCTGGGTAATAATTTAATATCGGTAAATATCAAAGTAAAAAAAGAGAAATTTAATCGAAGTATTAAATAAGTTTAATGTGCTTAAAATAATGTAGCTTTTGAATGTTTCAAACAGCGCAAAACAAAGAAATGTTTGAGTAATAATGTAATAGATCTTAGTGACAAGGCTGCACTTTTAAAACACCTGTCTCGCGTTTCGATAAAAATCACTCGAAGACAACGTAGGAGTATACAGAACAATTCGCTTTGTCTGTAAAAAAAGAAAAAAAAAGAGAAAAAAAAAAGAAATTTATCACAATTTAATTACAAAATTTCGTCAGGTAAATTTAATTGTGTAATAATTAAAGAAAAAAAAATTCTATCCTAACGTAAAGACTTAAGCTGAAATAAGTAAAAGTTTGATAAATTATTACACAAGTCCTTAAATAATATTTCAAATTCACACACATGTATAACTTGCTAACTACCTCTTATTCACAATTGCATTAATTTTATTAAATCTCTCGACAAATTATTTTATTTTTAAAACAGTTCTTACTAGTATGAAAATATTTAAATGCAAAGCCGCTAATTAGGCACTTAGATTACGTTCTAATAACTACGGCAGGTTAATGAAAAATAAACAAAGACGTCTTGCAGAAGAGATAAAGAAAAAGAGATGAATAGGAAAAGAGAGAGAGAGAAACGAAGATTAAATAGACGGAGAAGGTGGTGGCAATTTGCACTTGGCGTAAAGAGCACCGCCGATATCTAGTATCCTGTCGCGTTATTACGCTCGAGGTACTCCGAAGTAAGAGGGAAACGAGGTCCGGAGATGACTAAGGGCGCGGGAGAAATCGGCGAGGGGGAGCGGGATACAAGGTGTAGACTTACTTTGGACTCGGGTGTGGGATTACCGTACTTATATTCAACTCTAATATTAAGTTACCACTTTGCTTTACGGCAAGTGAACAGGCCGCCTGCATATAGGAAGCCATCTGAGCGCTTCCGAGACAGTCTGTCCCATTCGCCTGGGCCCACCTACGAATAACACATTTGCTCGTTGCGGGGAAAGTCCTGCGGTAGATCGAAACGGTGTTGCTCGACGTTGATTTCCCATGAAATATCGGGAGCAACTCCTTTCGCTTATCGATCACGTCTTCGATCCCAAGTGCGAGCAGCCTAGAAGGAAGACCTACCTGATGGCCAGGAATATCCACGCTTTCTCGCACTCGAAACGGCACCTACGTTTGTTCGCCGTGTATATTGTCGCGAAAGGCAATCGGCCTCATCTTTTAACCGGAAAGTGAAATTACCGAAGTTCGAGCCTCGAGGACGAAGTGATGCGACGAAGGGAGGTGCGTATAACACCGCGACGGATATGTCGGCCGAAGGAACCCGAAGTAAATTTTCTATTTTATGAAATTGAATTCTTCGCGTTCGAGGATCACGAATTAATCTAATATTGTACAAGGCGGTGTTGATATCGTTTATCGCGAGGAAAGTTCTCCGCGCGAACACTTGGTCTTATCCTGGATATCGTCCTCACGTAAGGCTTCAGGGTAATCCAGCTTCGAAAGCTCGTTACATAAGTTTCCCCGGTATACACTTTGCATTACAACGGTAAAGAGCGGTCGAAAGAATTTCCGCAAATAAGAAAGTAGAGGTACTGACTTCTGTGCGTGCTGGGGTACGCGCTGAACTTCCTAGCACCATTAGAAATCAGTACTACTCTTCTTAACATTCGGCAATTAGCGTTACGGAAGCGAAGCGGAATCATTCCTGGCGTTTCATGCGCGAGGGGCAATCGCGCTATCGGAGGATAAGGAAAGATAAGATGAGAATTAACGGTACTGCTAAACTAATCAAACATCTTTGCTTTAACTTTTTTTTTTCTTTTTTTTTTCTTTTTTTTTTTTACTGCGCTGTACTGCCTATACATACATATCCCGTTCGATTGCTTTATCTTTTACAGCGTCAAACAGTCTGGCGCTTCAAAGACGTGACACTTATACAATATTTATAACTAACGTGGTGCCCTGCTTTAAATTACAGTTCCTTCCATTCGCTTTTTCTCTCTTACGAGAAGAACCTCCTCCGGAATAGTGTTGTTACTTTAACGTATATTTCACTTTATACCCGTGGACAATGATCCAACCCCTCTCTAAATGGAAACGAAAGTTAAAGAGCCGCAGTTGTCTAAATTATTTTCCGCACGCGATATATACTTATACTTCGAATGCAAACAGATCCAATTAATTACGCAACATACATCGTAAGCATTTAATGCTCCTAATTGTCAAATTAGTTTAATTAAATGTAGCTACGTTTGATTTAATTAAAAGAGAAAATTTTCTTTTATGCAATCGGACTTTTATTCAATCGACGAACTGAGCAGGATTAAATAACAAAGTAACTAGCACTTCATTAAAATTACTTCTACTGGGAGAGGCTGTATCATTGCTTACTACGAATGGACGTACGCTTACGTAAATATTACATACACAAATGTATATATATATATTTATATATATATAAATATACTACTTTGCGAGGAAGTATGAAACATTATAATAAATAACTTTATATTCATACGCAACTCGGAACTATACGGTAATGACTGTGACGATGGCATAGTAAAGGAATATGTGCCTATATACAATAATATTAAATACGCCCGTAAAAAATACAGCGTGCAACAGGCCGACTTTCCTGATGTCTTCTTAAACGCGTGTCTGATGAAAAAGCGACGAGAACGAGCACCCAGTTGAAAAGCGAGAAGATCAAGGACACTTGATACCCTCCTTACACAATGCGATACGTACCAATTAAAAAAAAAAAAAAAAATTAAGAAGTCCACGAAGTAGTCCGATCAAAAAAAAAAAAGTATAAGAATATAATTACAAATTCTAAAAGATATAATTCGTAAGATATTCACTAAAAAAAATGGTATATATGTATATAAATCGGATATAAGAAAAGATATAAAAATCTAGACTTTTAAAAAATATAACTTATATTTGGAAAGAGAATTTATAACATTTTTAAGAATAATATTTGAAACGCTAATTAGTAACTGATTAAATAATTAATTAGAGAAGATGCCAATTTCGGTGATTGGGATAAAACCTTATAATGTTAAATAACCTTTTAGTTTTTATATTTTTAAATTCTTTTCTTATATCCTTCCTCCGAAATGTCAATACAAAAACTCGATTTAAATCCTGCATTTTTATCAAAATTGATACTAACATGTGCGTTTATTTCTCTTCATATAGCCTTATTTAAATATTTTAATCTCTAATTGCAGTTTTATTTGGACGCAGATACAACCGCGGATTCAGCTAATTCTTATCGATTATGACTTATCATTAATATATATTTAGCGAGACTGGAACGATTTCACCCGAGTGGGTTACCACAATCGTCTAGCAATAGCGAGGACGACGACGACGACGACGACGAGGAAAGATAACACGATTTCTGGCGAGTTTGTCCGGTAGTTAGGTGGAATCCTTGTTTTGATTGTTTGCCTGAAGCCTTGTCCAGGTCTCACCGAGCGCTTTTGCGAAATGATCGTCAACTGCGCAAAGAACCCTTTAAGATTGGTGCAAGCTAAGGCGAGGCTAGGACAAGACTGGATTCAGATTAATCTAGCCTGGACCACAGATTCTATCATCACCCAAGGCCGGTTCATCCAGTTAATCCAGAGTGCCGCGTTATTTTATCATTCGCAGAACAAATATTTAGTGTCTTTTTGTACTTACCACTCAGGCCAGCTTCCTTGTCCGCATTGGTGGCGTTGAAGACAGCCGCATATTTCTTCGGACCCAGAGATCGTTTGAAGTGCTCGTCGATCGCTGGATCGCTGACACCACCCGCCTTCCTCATACCGGTCCTCTTTCCACCCGAAGCCACGGTGGACGTCGTCGCCGGCATCTCAGTGGTATCTTCGATACCTGAAGAAAAAAAAAAAACATTAACGAACTCTTTCATCGTATCTCGTTCACTGTATGTTAATTGTTAATTTACAATTTTTTAATTGATTATTATACATAAAACGTACGTACGCATAAAATTAGAAAGTCTTATCATATTTTACGTAACATCAAAATAAAAGTTAATACTTGTAAAGATAAATATTTTTTTTTTTTTTAAGAATTGCAAAGTAAAGACATAATACTTAATTAGGAACAAATCTCGCACGATTTGTATCGAAAATTTAGAAGCAACAGAAACTTTATCTGAAAAATTAATACGAAAATGTTTCAGGAAAGTACATTCACGCTGGGAAATGTAAAAAAAAGTTATGGTACAATCCGAAGATTAACTGTCCAGTGAGAAATACGTCACATCTGCACAGTATCCCGGTGCAGCGGGCGGTGCATTGTCGTAAAGCACCCTATACAGACACCCCTAACGACAATGGGGATTTAGGAAACGCCTAACGACTCTCAGCACGGTCAGAAGATCCGTTTGTTAATCGAAACAAGTCGACAAAAATATTTCAAATAACGCGAAGGTAAGATCAGTTAAAAGTAATTAAGTTAATTATTATTTATATGGAATTAATTTATATGAAAGGTTTCACGTTACATAATAGTATTACCGAATTGATTATCTAATTATACCTACTAGAATGTAAGCGACGGATTTTCGCTTTGGCTCTTTGCCGCTGCGAAATTAATATTAATTCAATTTTCAAAATACTTTATTGTTAAATTCAATTACTTCGCGATTGCACATATAAGTCACTTTATTTTATTCTTTATTTCCCGTCAGATTATTCGGTCAGAAATACTTTATGTAATACCGAAATATACTAAAGTCTTTTTTTTTTTCAGGAGCTCTTTATCGTTATTAATAATTGCTTACCAACTTGCGGGGCGGCAGGAACGATTACGCTTGGTCTGCTATGATGGTTCGTTCTTCCCGCTGACATGTCTAACGCCTCACTCTGAATTGGATCTCTCCTACGCTCCTTGCGCCACGCGCTGCTCGGCTTACGATGCAGATTTGTCACCTTCGGCCTCTCTTCTGCAATAAACAAAGGCATCGAAAATAACACTATGAACGAAAATGTCGTTCCGGATGCTAATTTGACACGAAGAACTCTTAATCGACCGACGAAGATTCGGGCGAACAACTCGATCGCGAAGGATCTGTTATATCAGTCAACTGATTACTTTCACACTGATCGCGCGCGTTATCTCGTCCCGGAGCGACGATATCTCTACCTCGCTAACGTGCTTCGTTCTGACTCGAGAGAGTAAGAAAAAAAAAAAGAAACCTTCTCCCCCTCTTGGCTTTTCCCTTACTTTGTCATTGTAAAATGGAATGCGAGGAATGCCAAACGTTACTTCGAATCGACGGTCGCACAGTGGGTACGGAAAAGAAAAGTGATGAATGTAAGAGGACAACTAGACTGGTTGTCAACATTTTCGTAGGTATTACCCGTATTCAAACGAAAGAATTTATAAGCAAAAGAGAGTGTACGGACGTGGAAAGGAAATTTTGATTGTCTACCAAGACTCGCTCGTGGCTCTTGTACAACGTGACATACCTAGAATTCCTCCCTTTACATCTATTTACCTCGCTTAGCGAAGGGACGCGTTATCGATCCGAATCTATCGGAAATCGCGAGGGTCATCTATTTCCGAGCGGCGGGGTGTCTAAAATTGGAAAACCAATCAAACGAGACAACCCTTCGCCTTCGATCGAAGAGCGGGAGGACGAAGAGGAGAAAAAGAGAGAGAGGACAACGAAGGACGAGAGAGGAGGGTAGTAAAAACGAGTTCGGTTCTCAGGATGGGCAGGAAGTGCCTAATAGCCGTGAGAGGATCGTCAAGAAGATGGCGAAACTGGTTTAGAGGTGCGTACTGCGGGGAAAAGATGAATGGACCGTTGGAGTCGAGCGGAAGCGGAGCGGGAGGGTTGGCTCAAGAGTCAGTTAACGTTCTCGATATGTATGCTGATAATTAACGAAGGCGCATATGAGCCTCGTCCCTTTATGACTCCAAATCATAGGGCGACTCGTCGTTTCCGCTGCTGAAGCCTATCCGGCGAATAAATCGGGAGAGCCGAAGGTCTTCCCGTTCGTAAAATGAAATTTGATGAGATTCAAAGCATTCTTGCAACATCGCTCGGCGCTCGACATCCACGTACGTTTTAATTGCGTATCTTGTAATGCAATATATTTTGGCAATAATTTAACTTAATCGTCTTCAACATTATCCAGGATCGTAAAATCAAACACTAAAATATGCCTACTTACTAAGAAATCGAACTCGACGGGATCGGCGCGTAAATTCCGTTATTAATATAAAATCAATTTTAATTGATTATCTTACTGAAATTTAATTTATAAAATTGCAACGTGTCTAGGCTGCTTATAGAATTAAATTGTAAAAATTTTAATTCTAATTAGTTTATTTTTCGCGTTGATAAGAATCGATTTTGACTTTAGCTTTTGCAAACGTGATAATTATATATTCAATAATTTACCTTCCGATTTTTTAGGAAGTCGGAGGCTACCGACGTTAAGCCACGGCTGCCAGAGGTGTCTTCTCTTACACGGGAGCTCCATTTTATCAGTCTCGGGAGCATTAATGGTAAAGTTAAACTCCCGTATCGTCTTTAATCACGAAATATTAAATGAACACTTAACGAGCGGAATGAAAAACCTGCACTAAAACTCCCATCGTCATAAACTTTTCTTTTTTTTTATATATATATAGAAAACTAGTCACTTTTTTTTATTCTTCCACATCACGTCTTCTAAAAACTGATGTTAAGACTTTATTGGCCCGTGGACGATTGCGATGTAAAACAACCGGGACGCTGAAGACAAGATCGCGAAATCGCCGTTGGAGAACCGAAGGAACTCAAAAACCAAAAAGAGCGAAAGGAAGATTGCGGCATGTGGGAAGAAAACGACTCCGTGGGGGAACGGGAGAAAACTCGAAAAACCGCGAGACGCGCACAAACTCACTCTGCTCGGCGTAGCCGCGGGATAACGAAATGTTTAACGCGATCGTAAGGAGTGCACGGCGAAAGAGGAACGACGACGACGAGGATGAAAATGGCGACGACGCGAGAAGAAGCTCCGAGATAAGAAAAAAAAAAAAAAAGAAAAAAACGGCCTGTTCTCGGAAAAAAAAAGAAAGAAAGAAAGAAAAGCGCGTCCCTCAAAGGCGCACTCGCGGTTTCGTGAATGCGCCACTCACGACTGTCTTAAGATTCATTCATTCATCCGCCTCAACTCGCCCGTTCGCCGCCACCCTACTCCCCGCACACGTGGGATCGAAGGAGGCTGCCTTTACACGCACGCACGCAAGCACGTACGCACACGCCGACGCCCGCATACGAGCGTGCACCCTGCACAGATACGTCGCGAATTAAGCGTGTATTTATAAGGTACTGTAAGCGCGCGCGCTCGGCTGGAAGCCAACTCGTCTCTTTTCTCGCTTTCTCTTTCTCTCGGCCTCTCCCTCCGGTCCGTTTCTTTCTCTATTTCCTCTTTTTGCAGGTAGACACGATGTACTGGGTGCGCGAGGAACGAAAAATTCGCGTATACCTGCTTTTCGATTATATTAACATCGGTAAAATAAACTGGACGCTCGGGATTCCTTTCCTCGATTTGTATCGTAGCCTTCGGCGGAACAATCAGCTCGAAATCAAATTAAAAAACGCATAGCCACTTGTTAAAATTTAATACGTTGCGGAATAACTCTTGGAATAAATTTTATTAGAATTCGTTCGAGCTCGCTTCTTGATAAAATCTAAACTAGAAAGTGACGTGAATTTAATTTTGTATTAAATTAATTTAAAGGACATAAATAATTTTATATGGACGCTGAAATTTATTTTAATGAAGCCGATAAATCCGTAAAAGTAAAACTAAAAGTCAACTGGCCTAAGTTTCTTTTTTTTTTTTTCTTTTTTTGTTATTTAATTAAGTTGGAGATTATATAGACCCCGAATTAATTAAATTACATTAATTCAATTCGAGAAATACAATAGTTCTGTGCGACCCTGTATATAAAACGATGTAACCGGCACGGCACATCGATGATATGCACGCGCGAATGCGTCGAGCGAGGTTGATAGCGTGCGTTTATTTTAAAACCCTTTCGATATTCATGCACTATTCGCATATCGTGTGAATTCCATTAATTCAAATGCGAAAACAAAAAAAAAAAAAAGTTTAAGGCACCGTTCCTTTACAATAATTTTTTCCAGTTTTCGTACTCCCGATCTCTTTATCGCGCAGGATATTTCGCCGAAATTTATAGGACCTTCGAAAATTGACACGTAGAAACAAGCAATCGTGAAAGCAATGAAACTTAATACTGTAATAATAACTCTTATTTTCGCATCGCGCGATGATGCCATTTGCATATTAATTTGTATTTTTGCATTCGCGTTGAATCGTAGACGCCAAACGTAATTTAATGCTCGTCGGTTTACGCGCGTGATTTGCTGGAATTAATTAATTTCCATCACTTCGCATTCGTTATTCGAGGGACAGATTGCGAGCCGTAAAACATACGCGGTGGAAGATTAAGCAGACACGGCGCATTCTGCCTGGAACTTCCTGACGAAATGTATCGGCGTAAGCGAAAGATTGCCGTTTTGCGGATAAATAAAAATTCGAGATCAGCAAACGTGCGTCGTGGCCTGAGCGCACATTAACTTAATCCGAAATATGTTGAATCGCACCTATAAACGACGACTGTGCAGAACCCGTTACGACACTTGAAAATATCGCGAGTGCTCAACAAATCTCAGCAGAATTTAATTAAATGCGCCCAATGATGAACAAATCAACCTAATAAAACTCTAGTTTGAAATTCATCAAAGAAATCGAATTAATAAGTCTTTCCATCGCTTAAATATATTATCTCGCTAGCTACGTACGTACGAAAGTCTAATTTAAACAATTTTGTTTTCTTTTCCTACAATTAAAACGTATTTGCCCAGCGTTTAACTAAATTTCCAATTTCATTATTAGTTAATTACGCTAAGTTTAATTACGCTAAATGCCCGCATTATTCGAGGAGGATTTCGCAAGTCAGGTAGTCGAGCACGCAGTGAAGAATGCAATTGCTCACCCGCAATCGCGCGATCGATTCCACACAAAAACCAATCGCGCACATTGTGACAGTGTGTTACGATTGCGAATTTATGTCAGGTAATAGCACGTTGCATTATAACTCGGCGCCTGCGATAATAATAGCGATACCCACGGCGATTTCGCTTCGACTTGCATACGAACGAGCCTTCGTTAACGTCGCCATGCACGCGCGTGAAATATAGAATGACTGTTGAACAAATTATGCGAAGAATGTCGGCGGCACGTCGAGTAGTTGACGCGGTTCTCAAGTCCACGCATTCCGCTGGAATTCAATCGCGTTACGTTTCGTCGTGACAAATTGTGCCTTTATACCGCATTCATATCAGTCGGTTTAAGTCTTGGAAAAAAAAAAAAAAAAATTGAAGCTATCTTGTCCTCAAAAAATAATATCGAAAAAATATTGGAAGTGTATTGGGAAAAGGACACGAAAGACTCTTCGTGTATGACAAGACGATAGATTAAGTCCGATTTAAACGGCTTTCGTTCTAAATTTACACCTTTTTTTTTTTTTTTTTCTATCACCGCCTGAAAATCCTGAGTATTTCTAAGTTTGGAATACTTGACATACTTTTTCTTACTATCGAGGACTTTGTCTTTTAAGACGCTCGTCACGAAGACAATAAAACCTTCGGGTTTCCGACATTCAAGGAATGTCTAATGTACGTCGTTATTCTTAACGAAATTGTCAACATCCTGCAATATTTAGCGAAAAAAAAAAGAAATCTAATTTCTTTTTTTCTTTTTGTGAATTGTATTTCGTAATAAAATAAAGATTATTTTATCAAACTTAAGGAGAGGACAAAGTTATCTCTTTATGTGCAATATTTTTCTTTTTATCATGTTTTCTCGGAACATTTCGTGTTATCATTCCTTGTATTATCGAGAGAATCCGGACCGGAGTAAATTGCGAAGTAAAGTATCAAAAGACGTGAACTGACCTTGCAACATTGTCGCCGCTCTGGAGAGGACGTCCAAGGCGCTCTCGACGGCGGACATGTCTTCCTTTTTTTTTTCGTTCCGTTCGTTCGAATTGTCTTTTCCTTTTCTGCCTCCTCCTTTATTTGCCTCCTCCTCGCAAGTGGCACCCTCGCGGAATTCGCGCGTACCCTCGGACCGTTTCGTGGGCCCTCGTTTCCCCTCACGTCGCTGACTCCTGCGTCGTTCTTGCGGCAAGGATACGTCGTCCTTGTCCCGTCTGCGCTTCCACGTCGCAAAATCAGGCGCTCTGTACAGGGACAAGAGTCGAACTTTAACTGTTTGGGCCTTCCTCGCGGCCGAAGGCGGCGCAAATAAAGTAAAACGGGGATTAAAAAACGTGACATTGTCTGTGGAATGCGGACCCCCCTCACCATCGGCGCGCGCGGCTCCCTCCCCCCCTCCTCCCCCTTTTCGCGGGAGAAGTCCCTCACCCCCGCCGGCACTCCTCTCGCGAGACCTCTTCTCGCGCCACGTATCTAGCAATGGGATCGACACGTTCGCGTTTGTGTAGCACGTTAACGATTGATAATCGCTTTAATTAGATATTACGACGTTCCCCGCAGTTTTTAACAACGCGAGGAATTTAGACTCGATTTTACTTCCAAGCGAGTCAAATAAATTTGTTTTAACCGCATAGAACCGAAAGTGCTTTAAATTGAGCATTAATTTTTTTTTTTTTTTAATTTAAAACAAATTACGTAATTATAAATCAGCGCGTGTGATTACGTAACGATGTTTGCATTAAATGTGTGATCGCCTAATAAAATCTAATATATCTAATAACCCCTGAATATCTAATAACCCCTGATAATCCTCCGACAAACTTCGTAGTACATCTTGAGCTTAATTGCTAGAAACCATTTGAAGAGTTTAATCGCAATTAAGATACATTTTCTTTTATTTGCTAAATCGATCGCCGGCTATAACAGTAAAAACTTGTCGACGTATAAAAAATTACTGCAAGAAATACAGTATGACTTTATTACTGTCCAGTTTATTCCATCAGTGCTCCGTATTGCATTTTGTCTTAAGTTGCAAAATTCAAAGAGTTGTACGATCGTCACATTCTTCTTACTTTACAGAAATTAAAAATTGTACATTGATGTTGAAAAAAAAAAACCTTAGAACGATGGAATTCAACCTCGCAATTTATCAACTAATTACTTAACATTTTTCAGATATGTCGTGACGAAAAACGACGACAGATATAAAGTGGCAATAAGCAATGTGTCAACACACTTAAAGGGATAACGCTATCACACTTGACATTATTTATCACTTAATCGCAATAAAGTTTTACCGCACAAGTAGAAGTAAAGTGTAAAGTCGAATAAAACCTATGTTACATATCAGCCAGACGCGACGATTTAACATTTTCATTAAAATGTTCAATGGAATTCAGAAAGAATGACGAACAATCGGTTAAGGCACGGTCAAACGCGTTAATAAAGTTTTATCGAATCTACGAATTTTAACGCGTGATGTACGATAAGCTTAAGGTTTTCTCGCCACGTTCCAAGTTTAAAGATACCGATCGGATCGATAGGTATTCCATAAGAGTAAAACGTCAAATAACGTCTACGTGACAGTTTAGTCAGACGTAATGGTTGAATTATGAACGTGTGTGCGGAGAACTTTCAACGAATTCGAAAAAGAGATGTGATAAAGGATTGATGTCAAGATACATTTGACACGATTTAAAAAATCAGAAACTAATAAAGAATTAATTTCTGTCTTACATAAATTATTTTTAATATCACTAAAAAATTAATTAATTAAATTAATTAAAAAAAAAGATGTGCCGGTACGATCGTTTCTATTTTTCGCTCTAATATTCGACAGCGAAAGGAAACCTGGTTTACGAAGTTAAAAATAAAGAGAAAAGATCGCGGCTGGTTCAAAGCCATTCCTATCTGAATTGCAACCTCTTTCTCTCTGTCTCTCGTTCCTTCTCATCCTCTTTGCGTGCTTTTCCCGCTTCTCGCAACACTACCGTACGGTCGACATCACGATTTCATCATAACAATATAAACAACCTTTTATCCACCTCCTTACCGCTTTGCGAGCTCTACTCTTTCCGGTGCTTTAGCTTTATTCTTCGTTCTCTTTAGTAGTTTGCAGAATCAAGAAACATGACTTTATTTCATTCTCTTAAATGCTTCGCAAATCTGTTCTTTAATTCTTTGTTAAAAATTAGTATCGTCAGAATTGAAATTAATAAAAATAAAATCGTCATTAAGATCTTAATAATTTTAATTGCTGGATTAATTTTTCTCGTCGTGACCATATCAAATTTTTCGAGACTCGAATTACTTGCGTTAATTTACAACAATTGGTCTTGAAGTTTTTTAAAACTTCTTTTCTCTTTTTTAAGGGAAACCTCGTTGTCGGGAAGGCATCGTCAGATTTCGCGCGTCGTCGTGTTCGTCGAGTTTCTTGAGCGATAAAGCAACGAGATAATGTTGGAAGGATAAATCTGGTTTACACAAAAGGCGCGCCGTTCCTCGGCCGTGCCTCTTCCTCTCAATTTTACACGAATGCCGCCTAGTGTAAACGCTTTATGAATAACGACGTCGTCAGCTGGCGGCTATTTAAACGAGAAGACGGTCTGGATAAAGTGTATCGGTACCGAACGCAAGAATCATCGCGTGTAACGCAACGTCATTGTGGGCGAAACGACGCGCGTCTGTAAATACGCGGACGCGACAGCGTCGGAATTTCGGAGGCGAAATTCACTTGCAATTCACTTACGAACGTTTTTATTTCACGATAAATTTCGCACCTTCAACCTACGTCACGTCACGCCGCTGTAACTACTCGATCGACGGATTCCCACGTGTTATCTTGACCGAAGAATCCAAAGATTCAATCAAATGTCTAGAGTCCTAAAACTACTGTCTTAAATTTTTTTTTTTTTTTAAGCCAGAAAAATAAAAGTAAGCGTTGTCAATCAGAATTAATTTTTTAAGTAACATTTAAGGAGATACTGATGTCGAGAAATTATTTATATCAGTCTTATACGTGGCTACTAATAATTGTAAATGAATAACAGAAACTTGTCTCAAAAAAAAAAAAAATTAATACGATATTAATAGAAATTTATTCGTCAGAAATAAACATTACGTACACTCCGTATATGCACGTATACGTACCCATATACATATACATATATACATATATACGCACTGAATAGCACGTGGTATGCGGGCGATTATACACGCGACCACGGAGCTCAAGAACGCAAGAGCTCGAAACCGCCGATCGAGATTTCTCGTCGAGTGTTCTTGTTGACGAACTCGTGGAAAAAAAAAGAACCTTCAATGCGAATGGGAATTACATAAAACCCGCTTGTACATTTAAATTTCCCATTTCAAATGCTCGCTTTCTCTGTTTCTTCGATTTTGCTCGCGCGTATTCTCGTCTCGGTGAAAAAGAAAAACACGCCGAGGGAATAAAACGAACTTTTATGCAATTTGCAGATACATTTTCTCAAAATTGTTGGGGGAAAAAAAAAAAATTGAAAGAGATCGAATAACAAGCACGCGATACTTTACGGTCTACTTCTCGAGGAAACGTCCGATGACAAAGCGATGCGATGCAACGCGTTGCGCGGATTTCTATTTACGCGACCGCAAAGTTAACAAATCGACTGCCGTTCGGTACAAACAACAATGTCGCGGTATGTGGGAGCGTGAATTGTGAGAATTGCGAGACTTCCGTTGCGATGGAACGTCGAAAAGGCGCGATAAAATTTCAGAAGTGGAACGAGCGGAACGGAAGGTCGCGTTGACAAAGAAATTTTCGTGAAGGCGAGGGACGCCTCGTTCGCGAAACGTATCCCTTTTGCTCCTCGCATTCTCAAACAAGTTCGCTCGTTTGAATGTTGACGTAAAATGTTTCATCGCCCTGGACTTTTCCCTAAACAAAGATCAGCGCAATCGCTCGAGAAAAGTTCGACGTACCCGATGGAATTCCAAACGCGAGCGCGTTCCACGGAATTTTTACGCGCCGACGAACGAAACGTCGAGCGAGCTAATCGTTTTCTCTTCTATTTGCCGTAATACGGATGCAGACGCTGCATTTCTATCGAGACGCAGGGATGCGGATAAAAAAAATGTAAAAACGATAAGCGCGTGTACAAAGTTAACAATTATACTGTGTAAAAATAACAGCACTCGAATGTTATTACAAATCCAGAAAAACAAGCGAAGGAATTAACCAGTTAAAATTAAAAGAACAGATATATGATGTAACTTGACGATAAAGTTTCTCTTAAAATACTCAATAAGAAGACAGCCAAGAAACATTTATTTGCGAGAGAACAAAGTCCAGGTGTTACCTTAGATCAGTTAAATGTTACTTAAATATCTAAAATAAAATCGGATTTGTCTTGTAACATAATATTTCTAAATATTAAAAATAAAAGTTAATAAAATTAAACGTGTACTATTCAAGCATTTCTAAAACTAAGAAAAGAAGTTATTTAAATATCGAATTTGACTTTGTGACAAGTTTTCTCTGCTAAAAACGCTTGGCAGGAGGATAGCCAAGAAACATCTACTTTCATTTGGAAAAGAACAAAGTCCGTTGCCTTTGTGAATATTATAAATGTCACGCTATACTTTCCAAATTTTATGCGAGAGTCGAAATTTCACGTCAATAATGCGTTTTACTTCGAACGTTAGGAAAAAAAAATAAAAAATAAAAAAGTACTTTGATTACAAAGATAAGTACATTCTAGTTAACTTTACAATAAGCTTTCTGTCGAAACAACTTGCAGGAAGCTGGCCAAGAAATGTACACTTAAATGGATAAAGAACAAAGTCCGGCACTTTAATTCGTGGATTCGATCTTTCACAAATGCTGTCGCATCTTGTGCACTTTCCAAGTTGTTGCACTTTGTGAAAGTCGTCATTTAAAGAAAAAAAGAAGGAGAAGATAATTAATAAGACTGTCTCGAAATGTAATTAAAAATTAAAAGTCACCTAACGATAATAAAATGGAATGTATCTCGCGTCAAAAATGTATAAAAGCAAAGCTCATTTAAATCGAATAATAAAATAGAACGTATCTTATCCCCGAGCAAAAAATAAAGAAATTAAAAAAGAAGAAATTTTTCGGTAAAGCTGAATGTCTACCTTGATTTGGAGAACAATATCCGTTGCTCTCCTTCGTTGTGATTCGATCTCCCGTGAATTCCTTCGTGTCTAGAGCACTTTCTAAATTTCTAAATTTTCCGCACTTGCGACAGAACGTGCAGACGACGGGCGGAAGGCGGTGAGACCGCCGTAAGAAAGGTACGGAAAAATCGGAAACGATGACGAATTAATAAACGACACCGTCGCGAGTCGCGCGTAAAGGGATCCGCTTTCGTGCGCGAAAGCCCGAAAACGCGTCGAAAATCACGTCGATCTCGACGGGTCCCGTTGTGCGCGCCAAGAGGAATCCCGCGGCGGAATTCCAGCCGCGACTTGGGGCCGCACCATTTTAAGAAATGCCGATCTCCGGACCCCGCGCGATCTCCCGTGACGCCGCGGTGGAATTTCGGATTTCGTGATGGGTATCACGTGCGTGTGCCGTCGCGCGGAGTTTCTCCCGTTTCTCCTACGTCGGGCACGCGATACGTCGGAATCGCGGCGCACGGGCGGACTTCGCCGTTTACCCTGCCGCAACGTCCCTGATCTGTCAACGCGGCGGTTTTCTCGCGGGGTCAAAGGGCGCGGGATCGAACGGTTCGCGAGTTACCTCCCGGCGTAGAACCGCCACTGTGCGAGCAAAGAATCGCGGATTGGCAAATACGGACGGCTCGTCCCGGCGAGCGCGGCGGACTCGACGTCGCGGAACTCGTCGTGAAATTCCGAGACGCGAAACGTCGACGTCGGGGGGCTGTCGCTCGCGGCTGACTTTCTCGGTATCTCGCGCGGAGGCAAAGGGGGAGGAAGGGGGGGAACCCGAATCGGCCCTCATGCGATAGAAATACGTGTACCTTCCAGCGAGATTCATCCGTAAACGACGAGAAGAGGTGTCGGATCTCGCGCGTCTATTCGACGTATTCTTCTCTATCTCTCTCTCTTTCTATCTCCCTCTTGGAAACGGCTGATCGCAGGCACGAGGCGGTTTTTTTTTTCGAACCTTCGGCTGACCTGCGGTTTAAAGATCGCGAAGCAAAAACCGTCGACGATGACGGGTCGGCCGCGCTACTCCGAGCGATCGTCGTCGTCGGCGCCACCGCCGCGCGGCGCGTCCCTCAACACTCGCGGGGAATCAATAGAGGAATGCAGCGTAGCGTAGAAGAATGCAAAAAGAGGCGAGAAAAAGAGCGGAGGCAGCGGGGAGAAAAAGACCGGGCGAGATAGGCGGTGTGTGAGAGAGAGAGAGAGAGCGAAGAAACGAGATGGGAAGTGCGACGACGGTACGCGCGCGGCATTCCGCGCGGTGAGATCGCGCCGGCACGTCATTTATTCCCGCCGCGTCGCCTTTATTTGACAGTGCGTGCACGGGCATTTTGCGCGCGCGCGCGCGCGCGCGGGTACCGCATGCGTGTGTTATGCTCTTTACTCACCCACAGCTCTCCCGATGTCGCCGCGATGCCGCCGCACCTGCGGGAAGATAGGCAGACCTCGCGCCGTCGACGGCTGTCACCCGACTTCGTTGCGGCGATCGTCGCTCGCGCCTCCGGCACTCACGTCGTCGACGCGTCGTGTCGCGGCCGGCAGCTCGTTCCCATTGAAAGCCACGAAAATCGGACGGTATGCG
Organism: Cardiocondyla obscurior; assembly: GCF_019399895.1. NCBI lineage: Eukaryota > Metazoa > Arthropoda > Insecta > Hymenoptera > Formicidae > Cardiocondyla > Cardiocondyla obscurior. The sequence goes on from NC_091881.1 coordinate 1,826,360, forward strand.
GGCGGGTGGACGTGCGCGCGCGGCACAGCCCGTTTGACACGACAGGCAGGCCTCGGCTATTCGTCCTCGTCCCCGCCTCGCTCGTCCCTCCCGCCCGCGCCTCATCCCGCCATCCGCGCGCGCGCTCGGGCATTACGCCGGAATGTGCGGTATGCAGCGGCTTGACGCGCCGCAACGGCCGGATCGCCAACCTCCACCACAGGCCTTGTAAACACGCCAGTGCGACTTTTGTCGCTGCGAGCGGGATGGTGTACCACTGAATCCGGCATCATAGCGCAATAGTATGTTTCAGTAATGAGTCGAACATTTTAGTCCCAGCGAAATCCTGCTGCGAGTCTTCACTGATTTTTTTCTTCTTCTCGTACCGTCCGTGCGGTCCCAGCTACATACATATATGCGTAGGTGTGACGCTTTGCATCTAGCGTTGAGGCGTTTCGTCCCGGCTTCCACTGCAGGACTCGTCGGCAAAGCGAGTAGGATATCGTAGCAGGATATAAATGAGGAATTACTTGCATATATTATTATGCAGGTTCTCGACGAAGTGCATGCGAACCGTGCAAGTAAGCCGGAGTAGCCGGACTGGTGGTGGCGTCTATTGGCGGTCTCCACATCTCGATTTGATGGTGGCGGCTCGTAGCGGATTTTCTCGGGATTTAAAAAAAATTTTGTTCCGACTTCCGGCCGAGAGTAACTAGAAATATAATAAAATTATTTTTTTTTTTTTATGTTCCAACTAATTGAATAATTTAGGACCGATTGTTTCAACTTCTCTGTTCTGACTCGAAACGTTTAAGTTTTAAAAACGTTTCGAATCAGAAACGAGACATCTGTAAGACGTCTTTTAAATGTCGTAACATTTTACCGGGCTTTTGTCGCGCTTAACAGATTTACCAGATGCGAGAAAAAATCTGGCAATAAAACATAAAATACTTACGTCAATATAAATCTCTCTTGCAGCCAAAGTATATTACATCCCTTTGGCCAGCATCAGAAAATACAGATGCCCTATCAGTCACGTGGTCGATGACGTAGTTTATACATGCGTACAACGCTTCGCTCCGAGGGATTTATCCGTATCATCCAACAGACCCAACTCCCAACACCAACGCAGTCGCTCGGAGCCGATTGTACGGTTGTGTACGTCGCCATACATTTGTCTTGAGTTCCCCACTCCACGTTCTCGGCTACGAGGAACCTCCTCATCGCTCTCCGACAAGCGGTCTACGCTAGTTGCCACGGCTGGCGACATCCGGAGTACGAGCTCAACCTTTTTTGCAGGCGTCCTCAGTGTAAAAAGCCCTCAAGATGACGGTAATCACGAAAGCGATCACCGAGAAGAAGGCCGACAAAATGGAGCAGCCATTGTTTGTGGAGGAAAAAGCGGCGGTTAGTACACACCTCGGTCTAGAACGCGTCTCTTGCACCGTTACTTTTTGACGCTTCCGTCAAGCCCCGTTTTGAGTCCTGGCTGCATAGAATCGTTATTATTTATCGGCTGCCTTAATGCGCAGCAAAGCCACTTAACGCAACCCTTAATACATATATACATACATATATATATATATACATAGACACGTAATGGATACATAGATAATTACTAGGCGTAATTATCGTCGAATATGTATGTGTATATGTATGCATATGTGCATATGCATTTCCATTAATTGTTAATTTATATATTAAAGTATGTCTAGTCGTGTATCTATGCTGTCGGCGCAAGTGCGCGCTTGGGTTTGACAGTGTTGACATGTAGCGATGTAACCCATATATACATACATGCGTTACGTGTTCACCAACGGCAGACCGCGTAAATTAATGACGAAATATACCGCTATGTATTATGACAGATACATGCTCTATGCTTTTTCGTGCTTCAATAAAGATAAACGCGCGACTCATTAAGCAGAGAAGGAAATAAAACGCTTAAAGAAGGATAATTGTAAATGACATAAGACCCTCTTTTACTTCTATTGATTTTTAAAACAATGAATTATTTTTTTGTTACCCAACTTGTCGAATAACTTAGAAGTGGAAATTTGAAATTAATTTTTAGAATTAATTCTGCATACGATTATTCGCGTTTTCGTGAATTTTACATAAATAAATTTTATATTTTGAAGATACGTTTAATTAGAGAATAGAGAATTCTCAAACGGAACTTTAAGTTACACAAAACGATTTTTAAACATTAAAATTTGTTGAAATTTTTTGTTTTACCAAATAAAATAATAAATTATAATAGGTATACTTACTTAACAGGAGGATGCAAAAGCTGATCCTGAGGCGGGACGTCCAAAAGTTGATTCAATTCCAGTCAGCCGTTTTTTCATCTCGAGAAGAAGCATTCATCACATACATATGACAGCAACATTTTTGCTCTTTCTTCTAGCATTGCTTATACTACTTATCGGCATGGTCGGTGGGCTGTATATTTATAAGCAATATGCGAGAACTCAGATGCGTAGATTCCGTACTGGCTGGTACAGCATTCCATATGACAACACGAATAAGGCGTCCTATGGCAATAACGCAGTACATCAGGGATTGTTAGGTGACTCCGACTTGTTTGCCAAGAGTCTCAGAGCTATGGAACAGAATGCGTTAGATATCGCAAGAGACATAGATCATGACATTAACAGTTTCTTCAAAGAGAGATTTGAGATTGATCTTGAGAACGAGCACTACGAGAAGATCGACGTGCCTGATTTCCGTGGTGGTCGACAAGGTCGTTTCATACACGATTTTAATATTGTAAGTTAATATCATATTTTGTATCGTAAGCGGGGACTAACTTAATGAGGGTGCGATCTCTTGCGTCTTACAAATCATATTTCTTACATTTATTTACAGAATAAAACAGGTATCATAGATATTGACGGTCAATCTTGCTTTGTCATGCCACTGAATCGTCAGCGTGTACTGCCACCTCGTAACATGTACGATCTCCTTAAAAAAATGTTGGATGGTAAGTCTGTAATTTAATTGGAATTTAATTTTAGATTTTTTTTATTTAACTATATCTCTCACGTAATATTGGATATTAGGTTACTATGAGGTGGACACTGCAGTTGTACGTGAAACCATGAAAGTAATTACACCGCCAATTACTGATATGTCACTCGTCGGTACATACATAGCGCGTGAATGCCAAGACTTGCCTACCTATATACTGCAGAAAGTGAATTCTACCAGTGGTTAGTTATCAAAATTCAAGTTCTATAAAGTAAAATCTCGTTAATGACATACTCTTAATATATTGTGTTTTTAAATATTTCAGTTGTGAAACGCAGTGCATCACAAAGCGGAGTGTTCGGGCAGTTTGCCGGTAATAGTATTATGGAAGTCGATATCGTAAATTTAGACGACTTCGAATGAAACTATGAGAGATAGAGCAGAGGGAGTTTTCAATTATTCTAGAGTATTAAAACCACCAGTAGATCAATGTATAAAAATTATAAGCTGCCCAAAACAAATTCAGATAAATATTTTATCGAATTTAGAATTTATACTTTGCATTTATCGCGCATCGTTTAATTTCGCGATTTTAGTATTTTCTTAAATCATATTTCAAATATACGCTCCTACATTTATCGAGATGTTCATTATAAGTCTTTCCATTTCTATTACTCCATTTTTTATTAATTTTAGATTATAACATACAACGCAAGCGCGATTTATTATTGTATAATGATTTATATGTCGATTTGAAGTATATAATAGAAAAAGAAAGTTCAAAATGTTCTAAGATTTTCAACCATAAACAATTGGTTCAGTATTTAAAAAAAAAGGCTCAGAAAGATGATATAATGTCTGCAGGATTTTAGGAAAATTAATATTTCTTCCATGTTCTTATGGTATATTATTCGAACAGGTAGCAAATGTGGTGTTACACCATAGTAATAAAATATTTATTATTATGGATTTTAACACACAGCTTGTTGATTATATTTATAAATGTCTGCGTTAATGATCGATGAAACCAATAGAATAGTCATGCACTAAATCGTTGCGCTTACGATGCAGTTTTATGATCCGTTATTATTAGCGATCTATAGATATATTCATTTGTGAATTCTATTTAGAAAATTTTATATTGCTCGTGTTATGGGCAGTGCTTAAATACAATAAAATATCAAGGTATAAAACACGAATATTAATATCACAGATTTAAAAATAATTTTCAAAAGTGTTTCGATAAAAAATATGTTACTTTTGCAATTGCGAATAATATGTGAAACGTATTGAACATTTACAAGATTATTGTGACTATATACATATTTTTACAAAACGTTTCGATTGAAAAACACTGAAGATACGTAAAATATTGCTCCAAGAGAAGTCTTGGTGGGTTTGGACATTCCATTTAAGACTTGCTTATCTCTTCTGCTATTCTAATAGTGAAAAATTACGTGCTTTAATAAATATTAATAATGCAATATCATATTTTAAATACATATTTTACGTATCAGTTTATTGCCAATTTATTATGCATGAAAACTGAGAACTAGAACTGGAATAGATAAGAAATTGCGACTGAATGCATAATTTTGCCATTAGTCTATTTTTGTGTATTATCACACGTACAGAGACAAGGCGTTTTTAAGTTTTTTATTTTCAGTTACGTATACGTACAGCATTAAATGTCGGCAAACGTATCCAGGTACTCGGATGTTCAATACTTTTAAATATTACGTATAGATGTATCTAGTACTAACATTTATATATAGAGCGTGTCTGAGTTTTTTTGATTCAGAATGTTTTACACTAATAATTTGTGAATAAAAATTTATCTGCGATTTTAATAGCATAAAGAACCAAAATTCTAGTCTATTTCGTATGATGAATTATTATCTATAATTGATATTGAAATTAAGCCGGCAAATTAAAGATGTATTGTTGGAAAGTGATTTTTATGTACAAATTATTGAGGTAGATCTTAACAAACACTTAGATATATTACACAAATAAAAAACTGTTATATTTTCAAGTGGATTAGAAATAAACTCTTTAATATTTATATTTAAAAAAATCTATTAAATTCCGCGAACAAATCAAGATAAAAGAAATATGTGTTTATTAATATATGTACAGATCATAGACCGAGTGCCTGAATATATTCACTTTTCATTTTGTATTAGTTATGTGCTATGGTTTATATTATTTACTCCCCCATTAACACACATGTATAAATATGCGGTGCGTACACGCCGTTTTAAATGTCCGTAGACATGTAGATTAAACACTGGTGGCAATAAATAGTACATTAAATAGTTCCACTATTTTCTAATGGGGATGGAAATGCAGAATATCTTGTTAATTAGCTTTTGTTAATTTTACAGCAATGCGAATTTTATCTACGCATTTTAAATTATATATTATAAAATTGTTATACAATTCTCTGTTCGTATAATTGTAGTTGAGTTCCTATAGTCATTTCTATCTCCACGAGTTTGAATATTATTCCTTAGCTTTATAGTGTTAAAAAACCAAATTTGTAAAACTGTACGCGAACTAATTGTAAAGTCTGACAAAAAAATAAATGATACGTATAAATGTCAATATTAATGTTACCGTTTCGAATATGATTCGTAAACCAATATTTTATTATAGCAAAAGAGATTTTACCTTGTTTTATATTTATTTCACGTTTCTTATTTTTAAAAACTATTATTTATACATAATATTGTCAAATTATTAATACAAATTTAATTATGAACAAAAAATACTAATGTACAATCATAATTCAAGTAACATTTGTATGTACCATGTCAGCTACAGCTTTCTGTCGCAAAGTGTAGAGTTTTTTTACCCATTTATCAAATCTTGCTTCTTGATCCATCATAATCTATAAAGGAACAAATATCTCTTTTATCCCGAGTATAGTTAGTACAGAAATGTAAAGATTAGAAAAACTTACTGATGTGTGAAATATACTTTCTGAACCACTGGAAACATTAGACACAGGTGGAATCTGTATGGTGTCTGAGCTAATATCTATAACAATATTTTTAAATTTACTTTCTTTTGTAGCAGATGAAATAAACTGTTTGGGAACAAAACCTTCTGCGTTTATTTCTTCAAGTACACCTTCTTTAAAACGTGGCTCTATAGGAAAATCATCTAAAAAAAAAAAAAAATGTTACATTATTCAATATAACAAACAGTTAAATCCAAATGTTAAGTGTAATATCCATGAAAATTAATACTCCTACCTTTCGTTGTTAAAATTTGGATTTTTTCTGTGTTAACTTTTAATTGATTTGATTGCGAACTGCTGCTGGGACTTCGAGATTTTTCTCTAGATGTTGATCTGGCCTTTCTTCTTGTACGATCTGAGGAGTGTGACCTGCCTGTTCTAGAACGGTAACGTCTTTTATCTCGATCTCTTGAGTGACTGCTCCTAGATCCTTTATGATTCTTCGAATTCCGATCTCTTCCTCGACTTCTCGAATGTGAACGATGCTTGCGCTTTGTTTTCGAGTGTTTTGACGATCTTCGTCGATGCGATGAAGAATCACTGCTGTCGGAACTGCTAGACCTGCAGCAATTATATACTATTAATTATAAAATATTATAATTAAAATTAATTAAATATTACTTTATGAATAATTTAACAAAAGTATTCTAGAAGAACGTCAATATTCATAGAAAACATAACCTTCTAACTTTTTACACAATGCAATCGAATTACTTGCATTTTTACCTTGATTTCCGATTCCGTTTTTTCCTATATCTGCTACTGTGATCCGAGTCCGAATCACTGGAATATCTCGCCATAATTTCGATGTGTTGCTCGCAAGCCTTGCGAGTATAATAAATATATTTCTCGGTCTGTTTGGAGACTACTCTTGACCAGTGATCAGTTCCAGTGGTCGCAGATTTTAGACGGGCAACATATGCACACTAGGCACAATGCCGTGTCCGCGTGTGCCCGTAGCGTCTGCTAATATCTCGGACGCAGAGAGCCCAACTCGGAATCGCTGCTTCCACGCGTTCAGCTACAGAGGCTCGTCCGTGTGAAGCCAGCGTTTCAGCTGCCGTCGGATAGAAGAACAGGCCAGACCTATACACTGTCTGTCCTGTTCTTTCGTGGCGTCGCCGGCAGATATCTCAGATCCGCTTCTCGGTAATATCGCGGATCCTTAAATAATTTTAAATAGTACGAAATCCGAGTCACCGAATTGTGTTTGGTCCGAAATGTTCAAGGTATAATGTGTTAATGTAAATTTTTTATGTGCAATGCAACAAAAATTTTCCGTCCCACTTAAACAGACTGCGGACTGTCGGTTGTACATATTATTAATATTTTCTGTAAGTACAACCGGTGTGGTTAAAAATTGTTGATGCATTCCACACATCATTTTACTTAAAGCAATATAATATTAGTGCAAATAAATATATTTAATATATGTATACAGGCGCGCGCCTGTATTTTAATTCAAGGAAATAAGACAGCTGTCTTATTTAATTCATTAAATAAGAAATTTGTAAAAAAAAAAAAAAGTATTACTTCTCTGAAAGTAAAATATATATTAAAGCATATGTGTATAAAAATATATAAGTATACATAAAACATATATAATATAACAATTAAAATAAAGACATTTAAATAAGAAATTTGTAAAAAAAAAAAGTATTATTTCTCTGAAAGTAAAATATATATCAAAGCATATGTGTATAAAAATATATAAGTATACATAAAACATATATAATATAACAATTAAAATAAAGACATTTAAATAAGAAATTTGTAAAAAAAAAGTATTATTTCTCTGAAAGTAAAATATATATTAAAGCATATGTATATAAAAATATTTAAGTATACATAAAACATATATAACATTTAAAATAAAGACATTTAAATAAGAAATTTGTAAAAAAAAAAGTATTATTTCTCTGAAAGTAAAATATATATTAAAGCATATGTGTATAAAAATATATAAGTATACATAAAACATATATAATATAACAATTAAAATAAAGACATTTAAATAAGAAATTTGTAAAAAAAAAAAAGTATTATTTCTCTGAAAGTAAAATATATATTAAAGCGTATGTATATAAAAATATATAAGTATACATAAAACATATATAACAATTAAAATAAAGACAGTTAAAGGAATTTGTAAAAAAAAAAAAAAAAAGCATGCGACTCACGAATCTGCATGAGTTTCAGCGGAGTTGTTGCCGGTGACTGTAACATAAATAGAAAAATATTAATTCAGACATGTTAGTTAGTTAATAAGATTCATATAAAAAAAGTAAAGATTTCTTTTTAATAAAGATTTTAATTTAAAAATTAATGCGTACCTTAAAGTTGCTCCGCCGATGCAGGATACCCCCCGGGCCTGCTCCTCCTCTCAGATGGGAGGTCGTCGTCGTCGTCGTCGTCGTCGTCGTCGTCGAGTCATCTTTTCGCGCACTGGAAACTCTCGCGAAATACTGTCATTAACCCCTAACGCTATCACTCATAATTTAAATTATCACTCGTTAATTTACATTATCACTCACAGTTTAAATTATTATTAAAACACGGCACCCCGTATTATAAACAAAAACGCGAAACTGTACACTCACACTCACTCACATTAACTCACATAATATTCACCGCGCACTTCATAACACTTCATAACACTATGACTCATATTCACCCCGCACTTTATTACACTATCACTCGTACCTAGTTTAAATTATTATAAAACAAGAAAAAATTGTTCGAATAGGACTTTAAAACTACTAAAATACGCGTCGCACAATCCGGCGTAACGCGAATCTCTCAAGCAGCAGATGCCAATTTCCCGAATTGCGTGCAGTAGCGCACGCACTATCAGTCACGGCTAACGAAACAGAAAACGACACTCCGCGAGGGACCGACGAATACTCCGGGCTGTACGACGATCCCTTAAAAAATAAATTAAAAACGCGAATTACTATATCCCGAAAGCGCGAAACAATATTCCGATAACGAGAAAAGCGACCTTGTTTTGTAATAACTTAAACACGGCATCCCGTATTATATACATAAACGCGACACTGTACACTCACACTCACTCACATAATTATCACCGCGCACTTCATAACACTATGACTCATATTCACCGCGCACTTTATTACACTATCACTCATTACATAATAACTTAAACACGGCACCCCGTATAATATATAAAAACGCAAAACTGTACACTCACACTCACACTCACTCACATAATATTCACCGCGCACTTTATTACATTGTCACTTAGAGCGTAATTTATCATAAAACAAGGAAAAATTGTTCAAATAGAAATTAAAAAATACTAAAATACGCATCGCACAATCCGGCGTAACGCAAATCTCTCAAGCAGAAGATGCCGTTTCCCGAATTGCATGTAATAGTAGTGACCTTTAATAACGGCATGACTCATTGCGGCAACGGCGACTAACGCGCGTAAACTAGGGTAAAGTGCGTCAGGCCTTACCGCGGATCGCGTACGTGAGTCCTGAAGTACCGAAAGAAACGAGAAAACGAGGGAAAAGTTGAAGAAAGGCATCTTCATGCTCTGTTCTGTTCGCGACCGTGCATGTGAGAGAGAACGCACGAGTGATCGCTAAGAAATCATTAGAGGCGCCTATAATGATTTCTTAGCGATCACTCATGCGTTCTCTCACACGCACGGTCGCGAACAGAACAGAACATGAAGATGCCTTCCTCCAACTTTTCCTCGTTCTCTCGCTTCTCTCGATACTCCAAGGTTCACGTACACGATCCGCGGTAAGGCCTAACGCACTCCACCCTAGCTCACGCGCGTTAGCCGCTGTCACCACAGTGAGTCAGGTCATCATTGCCGGTCACTATACACTATTAGCACGTCTTACCAGACAGAAAATCGACACTCCGCAAGAGATAACGCGTACTCCGGCTGTACGACGATCAATTAAAAAATAAATTGAAACGCGAATTACTATATCCCGAAAGCGCGAAACAATATTCCGATCACGAAAAAGCATCCTTGTTTTATAATAAAATAACGTTCTCCGCGCACTAGATCACTCGCGGGATATTCACGACACTTCCGTTAAATCTTTAAACACGACCCTGAGACGTAAGCGCGGTCTAACTGTCACTTTAATACTTCGGTCGGTGTAACGAACGACACAAAACTTGCACGAAGCACCGGTATAAAACGCGCCGCGATATAAAATATTCCTAACGCGGTAGACACTCGCGGGATAGTCCACGACACTTCCTATTAACCTTGAATCCCGACACAAGAATCTAACTGTCACTTCAAGCGAGGTTCACGTCACCTTGTTGCGCGGTCAAAAGTCGTCGGTAGAATGACCGCGAAAACTTCCCCCAACCCCTTCAATGTTTTCCCTACTATCGCGCGGGATATTCTTTACCCCCTTGTGTTACCCCCACCGGGGTATTCACTATCCCGCTTTTACCTTTACCGTTATTCAAAACACGCAACCACCTTTTTCGTTAAATTTTTGAATTTGACTTGAGTAATCGATAGCTCAATAATAATCGAATAAAACAGAATATTAATCATAATTTTACTATCCCGCGTTTTATTTTTACCGCGCTTTAGAACGCGTTATCGCCTTTCTCGTTAAATTTTTGATTTTGATTCAAGAAATCGATAGCTCAATAAGACATCGAACGGAACAGAATATTAATCGTAATTTTTCTGTTTCAGATAATACTGTAGCATTGAAGGAAGGACCGACCCGACATTCCGCAGACATCCTGAGAAGAGGAGGAAGACCAGGAAGAGTATCATGCATCGGCGGAGCAACTTTTAGGTGAGAATTAATTCTTTTTTATAAAATCTTTATTAAAATAAAGCTTTATCTTTACATTAATTTAAATGCTAACATATCTACATTAATATGTTTCATTTTATGTTATAGTCACCGGCAGAACTTTAGAACTCCGCTGAAACTCATACAGATTGGTAAAATATGATTTTCTTTTCGTCTATTGTAATTGAGGTCTTTTAAAAAATAACGCGCGCATGGATTCTTTTAGTAAATTATAAAATCATTACAAAATCTTTTTATTTAAAAAAAAGAAAAGGACAGACAGTGTATAGCTCTGGCCTTTTCTTTTATCCGACGGCAGCCGAAACGCTGGCTTCACACGGACGAGCCTCTATATCTGTACGCGTGGAAGCCGCGATTCCGAGTTGGGCTCTCTGCGTCCGAGGCATTAGCAGGCGCTACGGGCACACACGACACGACATGTGCCTAGTGTGCGTATGTTGCCCGTCTAAAATCTGCGACCATTGGCTGTCACCGTCGCAACCGGCACAATATGGCCATAACTGGGCTATAACAAGGTACTGATCGTTCATGATCATATATCTCTGCGATTGGACGGTTAACAAATAATAATTTTTACAATATGGTCATATAAACGACTGTGATACACGTGATTGTGCTGAAATTATAAAAATACGAATTAATATTGAGCGCTCTACATTATATTCTTATGTGTTAAAATAAGTGAGGTTAGTATGTTCAACGAACATTTTGATTTATTAAACTGACACAGCACAAGATTTATTTCTGTTCAAAGTGAGAAATTATACATGTTCCTTTAACATTTAAAGTTACTTTATTAAATTTCCTATCTTTTTTGTGTAATATTTGATATTATAAATACTTATAAATTGATCTCAAATGCTTTTGATGTTAATTTATCACATGTTTAGTGTAACTCAGCTTTAAATTATTGTTTGACTATTTTATTTTCGAGTATGCATGGTTTTGTTTAGTTTTATCCTGGTTAAAAATGTCCAATTCAGAGGCTGGTGTAGGCTGCATCAGTGAGGTAACACTTGCAATTAATAAAACAAGAAGTTCTCAAGCAGGCACTTTGAGAGTTTTGGATAGTCCTGATTCCAATGGATCCAGCCACTCAAACTCATTTACTGTGCAACGATTTAATTATACTAATGATAACAATATCAACTCAGATATTCTTCAGTCACCTCTTACTAGTGATGACTTAAGAATACCTATTGTTGGTTACGAAATCATGGAGGAAAGATCTAGATTTACAGTTAGTTTATTATAATTTAGTTGCCACATTCTTAAATTTTGTGTAAATATATATATATGTTTAGTAATATTTATGTACATATAAAGTATTATTTTATTTTTATTGTACTTTAAAAATATTTAAAAGATTTATTCTCTGTTCTTGATATTCAGGTTTACAAACTTCGAGTTGAATTGAAAAATGGCAACTGTTGGTTTGTGTTTCGTAGATACACAGACTTTGTACGATTACTTGCACAATTAAAGAGGCAAAAAGTTCCTATTGATCATTTAACATTACCAAGAAAAAAATGGCTTGGTGATAATTTTGCTCCAAGTTTTTTGGAAGAAAGGATATGTGGTCTTCAAACATTTGTTAATGGCATATTGAGTAGTCCTCTTCTCATAGGTGTATCATGTGTAAGAGAATTTTTCTGTTTGGATGAACCTCCTGCTTTATCTGATACAGCTGAAGAATCTAGGGTTTGTTATAATATATATTACATTTATAGATTTTAATATAATTTATATATTATTTTGCTTAATAGAATATTAAATCTTTACAGGCATTATTTGAAGCATTGGAAGATACAATATATAATTTGAGACAACAATTAAAAGAATGTGATACAGCACTTGCATCCGAAAAAGCTTTGTGTAATGAATTCCGAAAAAAACTTCATCAGATATTAAGGTAAGTACTAAGCACTAAAATGTTTATCTACAATATTTTAATAAATTGTGAAATCTTAAACTGTTATAGTGAAAGACAAACTTGTTCAAAATGTGGTGCAACTCAATAGTGATTTTATAGACTGAATTATAATATTAGATCTGATTTAATTATACAAATTTTAAATTAGTGCTATTATAAAAAATAGTATATAATGTAAAAAATATTTTTTTAAAGCATATTTAAATAATGGGATATTTTCGGGAACGATCTTTTATACATAGGACATTATAGTAGTTATTATATTAAAGTTTTATTGGTGTATTATAATAAGCTATATATATATAAAATTTTATTTGCAAATTTTTGCATTTATTTATACTTTGGATATAATAACTGATGAATATTATTTATTTAAATAACTATTACGTTAAAAGATTAAAATTTTAATTAGTGGCACAAAAAAGAATAAAGATAAAAAATATTTGTTTCAATAATTAATATTTTTAATATTTTATGAGATTATAAATTCTTTAAAATTTGTACATATTTATCTTATTTTTCTTATTCATTTTATTTATATAACACTACCATTAATAATGTAAAAGTTTAATTATTAAGTTTCGATAAATTAAAATAAATGTTATAAAAAAGTATACGTAGAATATTAATTAAAATTTTATATAAAGATACAATTTTAAATATATTAAAGTGTTATCAGATATAATAAATATGACATTGTGAGTAAAACAGAGTATATTGCAATATAGATGCCTTACTTTACCGTCTCGATATTATATCTAAGGTGTAAAATGTTTTTTTTTTTTTTTTTTTGGTGAATTGTGAAATAAAACATGAAAAGTGAATGCCTTATGTGAGCAATTATCCACATATGCACACACGCACTCACGCATACACACACGCATGCACACATGCACACATATACTTACGTACGCATACATATTAAATTAAAAAAAATATTTGTTCAGTCTTTTTTTCCATCTGGAGCAACAATCAAACATAATGCTTGCATTAAAAACGTCAGCTTGTCTGAAAAAAGAAACAAAATCGTAAATTATATATATTATTATTATTAAATAAAACAGATTATATTTTATGATAAATCTTTTATACATGTAAAAGATTGCAAAATAATTGTTTAACCGATTATACTCACCTGATAAAGTATTTCTTATTTTTTTATATACAAATACATGATACACGACAATGCCGCATAAGATGAATGCAAGTGCGAAAAGATACTTTATCGATGGCTCGTAAACTATTGGAAGCACTGCAAGGAAGATGGAAATCGCCAATACTACCCAAGGTATCACGATAGGCACGGTATATGGTCTGGGAGCGTCCGGTTTGGTCCGTCGCATAATTAAAAGCGATATCATCGCGAATCCGTAGAACACCCACATGAGAAAACTAGCGAATTCAATCAAGGCTACTATGTCGCCTAGCATCATGCACGCTAGTGAGAGTATACATTGAAAGATCACTGCCGCAGCCGGCGTCATTTTCTCGATATGCACGTAGCTGAAAACTCGTGGCACATGGCCTTCTCTGCCAGCGACGAAGCACAATCTGGAGACGCTGAATTGAATGCTAAGGGCGCATCCAAAGGTCGACAGTGCCACGCCGAGCGGTATTGCAAATCCCATCCAAGGTGGTAGAACTCGGTCCGCCCAAATAACTGCTACCGCCGCTGCGCTTTTCATCTCTGACATCGTTAACGCTGACATATACATCAAGTTCATGGATACGTACAATACGGTGATGATAGGCACCGCGATAATAGTACTCCGGAAGATGTTGACTTCAGGTCTCTGAATTTCTTCGGTGACAATTGCAGCAGAACTCCATCCGTCGTAAGCCCAGAGACCGCTGTAGAAGGCCAGAGCAATATTACCAGCTGACGTGGTGGTGCCACGAAAGGGTTTATCAAGGAGTTCCACATGACCGGAGCTTAGCCACCATATTCCACCGCCAATTACCACCATACAGGCAACTATTTTACACACGGTAAACACATTCTGCACTTTTACGTACAGTTTGACACTGACGAGATTGATGTACGTTATCAAGCCTAATGCTATAATCGCTATGAGATTTTTTAACATCGCCATAGAATTTACAGATAAACCACAAAGATATTTAGAAAATGGTTGCACACTGTATTCTGCGAAAGTCAATGTGATTACGGCCACTTCTGCTGGTCGTAGTAGCATCACGTAAATCCAGGAGCATATGAACGCCGGTATCTGACCGGCGTAAGCATGTAATGGTCCAAAGGCCTCTATGAAATACGCATATTCTGCACCGGAACGTGGTACCACAGTACTCAATTCGGCAAAGGCTAACGCGCCCAATAGAGATAGCACACCGCAGCTGATCCAAACGAACAAGCAAAATCCCACAGATCCTGATCTCTCAAAAGCACTGGTTGGTGATACGAAAATGCCAGAACCTGAACAATAAAATTAACGAGATTGCAGTTTAATATTAATTTGGTGGAGTCTGTTACGACAGTAGCTAATGTTTCATGACGTGAATGACTGATTAATCTCGATTAACCTTTCCGACGTTTTTAGTCATATATTAATTATTACGCTGATATATAAAATATTTGTTGACCACTGCTAACAAACTATTTATTCTTTGATCGTTAAAAGAATATTTAAGTAATTTATATTTTTATTATTATTATGAAGATATTTATTAATGAGATTTTATAGTATTGGGACAATCAGATTGAAATATTTGACAAATATAATGTTATTTAGTTACGTTATTTGTTGCACTGTTGTTATATCAGATATCACAATTTGATCACAGATATAATATCATAGTAATTAATCTGTTTCTCTTGAATTGTAAATTCTGTGGAAATTCTAAAGTAGATAAAGGCTAAAATGTTCTAATACGAACGATAATAATTGAAGAATTTGAAAAATTCTTAATCATATTACGGAAAAATAGATATTCTAATGCAATTTAATTAAATTTAAAATTTAATTGCTTATTATTATTCTGCTTACTGCTGATTTATATATAATATAAAGTTTCTTATTTTGTGGTAAAACTTTTTTTTTTTGTTTAAACAGATGTTACAATTTCAAATGTTTGTTTCTTAAACACCCGGTGCTTTTTAGGGCCGCGTGAGAAACCATTCCGGACACTGTCAATCATCTGTTGTAAAATACAAGCGCTTCAATGTATAAAGCGGTATCTTATTTGGGTCTATACAATTATGTAATTACTGTTAACTGCTCTTAAACTGCTGTCTTGTACTAAAGGCTGCCCCATTACAGTTCCGAGAATATAATTTTATCCGAATTATTGTAATATTTATAATGATTATTACTTATTGTATCATTTTAATGAAATATTGATAAATGGGTTTGTGATTGTGCGGAACTTATCATATATAACGTACGATGTGTATATATATGAGATAGATTTCGCCACTTCGTGGCGAGTGATGGTCGCAACAAAAATGCAATAACAAGAACACTTTGGCACGAGAAAGTCGGCCAATGACTTTCTTTGTTTCTCAACACGTGCTGCTTTAAATTCGAAACTCACGAAATATAAAGGAAAAATAAGTGAGTATTTTTCACCAAATTCTTATTAATTTTTTTAGAAAAATTTTAGGAAGTGAATTAATTTTAATACAACGTTACGATTTTCAAGGTTGGAAACAGAGGGGATGGAACAGAAATAGAATAATCAAAATTTTCGGAACAAGTTCTCATCTCACATATTATTACAAGTAAGTTAATAAGTGGCTTTTTGACAAATATATAAAAAAAGAAATTCAGTTTTATTTTAATTTAAAATATATTTTTTATGATTATTTATAACTCTTTTTTATTTTTATTTTAAATGTTTAATTCTTTGGCGATAAAAGTCTTTAAATATCGAACTGAAAAATAATCTGCACATAAAAAAAAATAATTTATTATACTTTATAGCATTGAAGAACATCTGTATAAAGAATAAATAATTTCGGAACATCGCACATTTTTGGAATTATTTTTTCACATAATTACTTTTGGTATCTCTTAATTCACTCTTGACGCAGATGTTCTTCGATGTTTAGAAAAGCGAATTTATATCGCTTTTAAGCAATTCTTTTATACAATTCTACGTTTGAACAATTGCGATTTCATTAACATACTTAATTTAATACTTATTGAAATGGAGTGAAGTTTTTTATCGATTAATTATTTATTATATCCCCGTGCAATGCTAAATAAAAATAATTTTCATGACTTGCAGTAAGAGTGCGCATCGTGCCGAATCTTTTTTTAGCACGATCCAGTGGATTTGAACGAGATCTTTGTGTTGCATTACAGTTTATCGCTTAAACGCGATTGCGAACGGGAGTGTCAGAGATCGGGAATCCACAAATGAAAATGAAAAGACTAACGTTCCCGTTTTTTTTTCTTTTTTTTTTTTTTTTTTTTTTCTTTTTATCATTTGCATGTGTTGAAAATTGTGTTCCACAATCTCGATAAAATTCACAGAGTATTTTGGCAAAGTGACACGAACGTTGCACGTGAAAACTGAAATGTGTGCGCATACAATACACGATGTTTAATTTATTAAATCCAAAGCAGACGCGAAATAAACTTTGATCGAGATCCGACGTGCGTTTATAAATGACGATTGTGCGACTTATAATTCACGTATTCTTGAGAAAAGTTAAATTTCCAGAAAAGAGTTGTCTTACCTATCATTACTGCCAGAATAATGCTGACGGCGCTGAAAAGCCCCAGCTCTCTTTTCAGCTCGATTTTTCCGACTTGCTCATGTGCCATTTTTTTTGCCGTCAGGAACAAGAACGAGAGCGTGGAGCACGTTGCACTGATCCACCAACACTGTCAACAGTGATTCAAAATGCAGTGACGCATCGCATGTATTGCCGGACTTTGCTTGACGATGGTGGAGGCGGCAGTGGTAGTCTTTATCTTCTCTTCTGGATGGTAGTTGCGAGCTTGTCGACAACGCTCGCACACACGATGGTAGCACGCGACTGAAGCTATTGGGAGGGTTTATCACTGCCAGAGCTTCAAATCAACACTGGACTCGATCGGTTTGTCGCCTTTTTTTTTCCCTCCGCAGACACTTGTACTGATAAGCCGAGACTCATCCTCGTCACAGATCATCATGACCCACTATCTTTCTTAATCGCCGGTCACCAGGCTAGAGAAGATAAATGAGTCTCTAGATATCGGCATTACACCGCGTTAAGCGCTTGATTGTCAGACTTACCATCTGGCAACCAGTAATTATAGCCCACATGAATAAACTGAGTACGTTAAATGATTTGTTTGCCCAAATTCTACGAGCCTGTTTCACACTCGGTTGAACCGACAAACATCTAATCAGCTAAGTTGTCAAGCTTCTATCAGTTTGTAGCCGATACCGCTGCAAGTCAAGTAACAAATAGATAAGATAGTGATTTAATTTTGTCTTCTTAGTATTTCAAAATCTTAAGAATCTGTATAATCGTTTCACAGCAAGGTAGTTGCCATTTCCGACGATTAGACTAAATACTACTGTGTCACTAAAGATACACATAGATCACTCGATATTCATTATTTGAAACCATGTCTACAAATAAATTAAATATACGACCGTTTTGTATTAAATACTGATAATACGTATTAATAAATGATATGCCTTTATATTGACGATAAAACAATAGAGTTTCTTGTAGGTAATATTTCTTAAAACTACGTATATATTTTATAAAACATTAATTCAGCTAGAAGTTGTTAGTGGCTATTATACATAGAACAGATTACGCAGAAGGAATGGAGATAATTACGGAAATTCTTATCATTTGTTAAACTGTCGTTACATTTTAAGTGAACAATCATTTTGTTTCCTGATGTTAGAACTTTTACTAGGTTGTGCGTATATAGTTATCTTATCTCTATATTTTTATTTAACGTTGCATAATTTTATAGTTATCAATATTACATTACGGAATTATGGCCTGCAAACATTATTTTTTAGCCTCAACGAAATTATCTGCATTCTGGATGAAGTGCGCTTAATTTAAGATAATAATTTGATTAAAATCTAACCAGTTGAATCTTGATACGAAAGATAGTAACATCTTTATTAGCGAAACGAGTTTACTTGGATCCCGAAATATCAGTTGCGTTTGATAACGATAATTTAATCGTGATGTAATTTTTTCACGCAATCTTAATATAAGAAAGAGCTAGTTTAATGTGTAATTATTTTAATTTTAATTTTAATTTTTTATTCCGTATTGCGTACATTCACTCAATATTTCCATGTAAATTGAGTATTGTAAATTAAACTTAACTTATTAAAGTAACGTTAATATAATATATTACCGTATTTAATTATTTAAAGTAGTATTAATATTAAAACTTTTGATTTTTGCTATTTTATTTTATAACAGATAACTCTTACCGACGTACGTGTGCCTGTAAATTTGTGAGAAATGTTTATACTTAAATTTATATTATAACTAGGCAGTACGAAGCACGCACTTTGAGTACGTTATTTGCTCTTGTTTTTCTAAACAAAGGTTGCGAGTGGCCTCGTGCAACTTTGACGCTACGACTCCCGCATTCCTCTACCGAAGGTCGAGCAGGCAACGCGCAAGTGGCTGAGCTCTGTACATACCGAAAAATGGTTATTTCAGAAAATAAATTAGCATCGCGGAAAAGTGGAAACAATCAAGTAACAATGAAATCTGTACATTTCTTTTTTAAATAAAAAAATAATTAAACTATAATTTCTAATCAGCCGACATTTAATCGAAACGATATCAACAGCATTTTCCATTAGATAATTTCAAAAATACTCTGCAGCTATGAACGCCACAATACGATCTCGTGATGTGGCGCTAAGTGAAGTTAGGTAGCGTCGGCATCATATCAACAGGTCTGTTCTCAGTCGCTACACGCTGAATCGATGCAGTAAGTTAGAGTGAAAGAAAGTATATGTTTTACTCTTACTGCACTAGTATGCATTAGTTTAGCAGTGCAGCGACCGAGACCAGATCTAATATATGTAAGCCTTGCTTTGCAAGGCAGGGCTAGAACATGCTGAAAAAATCCGCAGATTCGTACAAGTAATAATTCGTATTCAGTACAAGTTACCTGGTCCGCAAAAAATTGCTGAGATTCCTTAAGTTGACTGGTCTCAATACAATATTGCATTGTCAGATATACGTACGAAGCCACAAATTCGACAAGGACATATATTACCTACATCGTAATCGAAAATCAAACAGGAAAATGAAAAGAGTATACATTTGGATAGAAATTTTGTACTAAATTGTTTCGTTTCTAAAATTTTCACTTTTTTTTTATAGGGAATCGAACACTTAAACAAGTATCCAGCAGAGTATTAAAGTATTTTATTAAGCTTTCGAAAGCAGGCTTACCAGTCCAGGCAGAGGACCTAAAGTAAAAGTAGATTTCATGCGAAGTTTAAATAAACATCGTTACAATCATTTCTTATTTAAACATTTAACTTTTTTCCCACATCAAGATATTTCTTTTAATTTCTCAGACGAAAGTAAGGAACAACCTATAACGAAAGAACTTGTAAGTGTATGTTACTGTTTTTTGAATAAAATGTTAAAAATTAGTAATTATTAATATTAATATTTTTTCAAGAGGACGATATAATAAACGGAGGAAGGGATGATAATTTCGAATTGAGACAAATCAATTTGTTGCGCCAAGTAAAAGCTGAAAAAAAATTCTCCTGGATGCAAACATGTCGGATATAAAGTATGTGTTATTTCTTTTTTTAATTATATTATATATCATATAGAATTACCGTTTGTTAATCTATTTTTCCCAACAGTGTGCAGTGTGTAGTAAGGAACCTTTAAATGGTATCAGGTGGCATTGTGCAGAATGTCTTATTGGAATTGATCTATGTGGCGATTGTGCAGTAGAACGATTAGAAACAGAATCCTCACATGATCCATCTCATAGATTAATTGCCATAAAATCACCGTCAGGCACTAGAATTTATAATTTGGATTATTTTTCACAAAATTTAAGTAATCCCTCCTACAATTATCTTGATCCAAATTTCTTACCCGAATAACTTAAATAAACATGTCATAAATAAAATATAATATAACAAAGAATTTAATAAAAATAGTATTTATACAGTAGTGGATTAAGAAATAATATAAAATACATGTTTCTTCTTTTTAGAGAAGCGAGCTTGGAAGAAGAAAGTATAGTTTAAATTTAAATCTATATAGTCTAAATTAAAATCTATACATATACAAAAAAAAGCATAAGAGTATATCGAATTGAGAAGCTCGCTATATAGCATATGGTGTAATGAGTTTATTGTAAAATTATTGTAATAACAATCACATATCGAGTCATCTATCAACGAGATATAACACACATATTAAAATGATGAGACATAAATAATTTAGCGGCATCACCAAGTATCTTGACGCTAGTATAGCGTTGAAAAATCATGTAACATTAAAAATATATATATATTTATTTATATATGTATAAATTGACGAGTTATTCCTATAAATATCCTCTAAAATCTGCTGTGATAAATCAATCACTTAGAAACAAATTCATGATTTATTCAACTTTTAGGCACCAATGGTATGCAGACCCTGTCTTTGGTACATACGACCGATTCGATTTTTGTTCACATTTGAATAAAGAAGACGGACTATCACAGTCTTCTGCATCTGAATATAATCATTTCTTAGTAATTTCGTTATATGGATACTTTGTCCTTTCATTTTTTCCTTCGTTCTTGCATGTTCAATGCGAAGAAAATGTATTGTTACATTTATTTGTGTGATACAGTCCTAAAGCACATGTTCATTAACAAAAAACTCAGTCTTCTTCCTTCTTCTCGGGTTTCAAGTCCACCATTGCGTGTATCTCGTCAGGACTGTATCTGCAAACGTCGAACAAAATTAATTAACATAATTATTTTCAATTCTGATATACATATGTATAACTTTTGAAGGCTTAATATTTATGTCAAGTATTTTAAATTTTTACTTACCCTAGAAGAGTTTGTAAGTCGCATACAAAGCGATATACGTATCGCTTGCCAGCAGTTTTGTGTATAATATTCTTGTCGTAATAATAGCGTAAGCCTCGACTCAGCTTTTCGTAGTTCATTTTGGGCTTATTTTTGCGAATGCCCCAACGACGTGCAACTTCGTCCGGATCGGTCAGCTTAAATTCCCAGCCGTCACCGGTCCACGAGATAAAACCTTGACACGCTTTGTCAGTTAAGAGCTCCAGCAAAAATTGCCACAGTTGAATTGGACCTGATCCAGTAAAGCACGGTTGACCGCCTAAAAAAATATGTCGTTTTATATATTTAAGGCTTGATACGAAAAATTACAGTAAAAAAATTATTAAAATACTTATTGAAAAGTCTGAAAAATTACAAATTAAATTTCGAGGAGCAACTGTTTGAATTTTTTGGTAACTATTTATCAGATATATTATAAAATTATCTGGTAAATAGATATTTACCTGGATAGCCGGCAAGCATTGAGCTCTGCAGTAACGGCTTTTGGTCCACATTATTGGCAATTGATGTGGGATGATGAGGATTGGAGGAATCTCGTGGTCCGAGACCTGCGAGAAACGCAGGGTGATGAGGAAGATGATCCCCAAGCCCAACACCCCATTGATCACCTCCGACGCCGCCGCCGCCGCTTCCAGTACCGCTTCCACTTCCGGGAACCGTTTGGAACGGCGTTGCATCGTACTGTCCGTATCCTCCACTCTCGCTGTAACCCTCGTGGTAGCGTCCTGAAGTAAAAAAAAAATGTCACTTTGAATTAATCGACTCAATTTAAATTTTAAACATGCTACATGTAAAAAAATTAATTTTATTTTATTAAATAATATTAACATTATAGATTAATATAGTATAAATAAATTATAGTTATTCGGGAACATTGCTCTTTTAATAAATCTCTGCTACGAACCTCGAGGGTAATTCTTAAACGGTGAAGGCTGATACTTTGGCTCGATATGGATCCCACTGGCCCCATAGAAATCCGACGAGCTGTCCAAATTGTATGGATGTGGCGCTTGATGATCTTGTGGCAAACTATGGTATTCGGATGCCTCGTCGTATCCCGAATAATGCGCCGGAGTCATGTAACTCTCCGTGGCAGTAGCGCTGACTCTCAAGTCGCTCTCGTTACTACCTGCACCCGCGAGTTCACCCCCGCTGCTGAGGCCACCTCCGCCGCCTTGAAGATGCTCGGCTATGTGATGATTATTGTAGTTCGCTGCAAAATGATTTATTTTGGTTAATTAAATATTTTCGACAATCCTGAAATCTTGTTGAACACGTTTTTCAAAAGCAATTAACCGCGCTCAGAGATTTTTTATCGAACGAAGTTTTGGGTTGAAAAGTTGACTGAAAATTGGTGACCGCTTCGCAGAGCAGTCTCGAAGAGTTAAAAGATAATTTCGAAATTATCATGTTTAAAAATTGAAAAATAAAATTTTAGTTGGTACACGATTTACAAAACCGTGCATGCACGATACTAGACGAGTGAGAATACTTACATTCCGTTTTGAGCTGATTTAAATTCCGTAGATGGATGTACGCGTTGTTGGCATTATTATTGTTGTTATTGTTATTGTTGTTATTACTGTTAGGAGTACTAGAGTGAGAGGTGGGTGGCTGGGTGCTATGGCTGTGGGGTGGAGGCGATGTTTCGTCTCGCTGACTTTCGTCTTGGCACACCGGGCTGCGGAGGTGATTGTAGCCGCCTGTAAATTCAAGAAAAAACAATTTGTCTTAATTAATTTTATTTTAACGCATCAATTTGTTTAATTTAAACCAATTTTTTATCAGTACGCTAAGTACAACTCGAAACAATGAATTAATTTATGAAAATTGTAACTCTTACAATTACAATTATATTCTTATTAATTCCACGCTAAGTAAAAATGTTTCAAAGAGCTTTTCACTTAAACAATTAACGCTTTTTATTATTTCAATGCGTCCATTGTTTTCTCAAAATAAACCGCATCCTAATCTTATCAGCGAGCACCGAGTGATATCTTATTTTTTCAGCATCTCTTCGGTTAAAAAAATTTTTTTCGTTTCTATCGAAATTGTGATGCATCCCTTTTCTCTCTCTTTTCCCTTTATTTTTATCAAAATCAAAGGCGCGTCGCGGCATCTGCGGGTGATAAGCAGGAGGAGACGATGCTGTATCTCTCGTCACGGCACTCTGGCACTCCGCAGGGAGGAACCATCGCTGACACGTGGGCGGCGCGTATCTCGACGATTGGTCCGAACGAACTCCGCCTATTCTCAACTTCCGTTCTACGATCGCACGAAGCGTTTCGAGACGCGCGTTTAAATCGCCGTCGAGCGTGATAGCGATTGTCAAATTGGCGAATTGTAGTTGCAACATGCGATTCGAGACGAGACCTTTGCGGTGTAGATGAAAATAAACCGTGACTATGATTTTGACCAACCGCAGTCTAAGATACGTTCTTTAAATCGGGCAACTTTCGAAGAACCTGCTGATTAAAACCTAACATTATCCTATCTCGTACTTGGTGAGGCATTTTCAGGGCTCAAAATATCGTTAAATAATGAACAAAAAGAGATAAGAGCAACCTTCCTCGGAGTTTATCCCTATGAGAAAGGATAGCGGTCGGAAGTGGAATGGTGGATTCACGTATCTTATCTCGAAACTCTTGTTTGCTACTCGAGCTCGCTACTTTATATTTCACGATAAATAAAAATCTTCAATGCCGTCCCAAACGAAAATCAATGGAAAATATAACGCCAATAATAATTAGAACTAATAAAGCCATCAAGTAATGTCATTTTTGCGAGAAATCAAGCTTCTTATTACAAACCATTATTTTTTTTTTAAATACAATGTAGGCTAAAACAAAAAAAAAAAAAGAAGAAGAAAACGCATGATTTAATTAAAATGCTCTTGTGATAGAAAATGTACCCTTCCCGATCCTACCGCTATTAAAAAACATACAGCTTGATTTTAAATAAAACACGAGGTGGCTCGGATTTTTTTCGACGGGACGTGTGTTTTGAATCAAGGGGAAGGCCAAGTCATTAACTTTAATTTCTAGGATTCACAGAGCGTCAATAAGAAGCAGGTGACGCCGCAAATACGTTCTATCTGTTAAGACGAAGCCAGGTGGCTCGCCAGGATTCTTATCGTTGAACCCTGACGCGTTTATAATATTGCGTATCTCCTCTTTCCCTTCTCTCCCCCCGGTCTCATTTACACGGCATAAGCGGCGCGGTTGGAACGACTAACGCGTCCGCTGGAGAATTGATCTTTTGTTTAGTAACACGTGAAAATGCGATGAAATGCGGGCGATAGAGACGCCAGAGAATTACCATAATCCACTGGCTTTTACTTCGGGGTAACAGGGTGCTCTATCGCGCGCATGTGACGAGTCACCACCCCACATTCCCACACTTGCGTTTTAATAACGAAGGGAAAAGAAAAACAGGTGTCGCACCGGCTACGAATCGTTAATTTTTGCCTGGCTGTCCTTAATTGAGCGTAATTGCAAACGGGGGGAGGCAGTGCAGAACCAGCTTTCAGATATCACCTTTCAGTTCGCTCTAAAATTGTTTCTAAAGATGCGATGGATAATAAATTCTTGAAATAAAATATTAAGTATAGATTTTTTTTCCCCCCAACATTTTTAATTATTTAATTTTGATAATTGCACGGCCCGATGGTTAGATATCTAAAAGGCAAGCGATTGCCTTTCGTTAACGGTTAAATTTGTCGATATGTGGCTGACGAAATAACGCGATCGCCCTAGGACACCGTGGATTCGTCCAGCGGCAGTTACATCACGAACGTCTTGGCCGCGCTTTCCCGTAGGAATAATTACTCGCGGAGCCCCTCCTGCTTTCCCATAACTCCCGTGTCCATGTGGCGACCGTGGCGTCGTTAATAGGGCCGTAGGGACAGACCCTGCATATTCCGAGTACACCTGCGAGGCTCGCGTGTAGGAGCTGCACCTCGCACCCCGTGTTTCATGGACGATGAGCGTGGGAGTGCAGCCTGGAGCTGGCCCTCACGCTGCACACACACGCGCATGGCTTTCTCTCTCTTTCTCTTTTTATCTATTTATCTTTCTCTCCTCTCTTTTTCTATCTTTCTTTTCGAAGCCAGTCATCGTTTAGAATTTCAGGCATAACGCGCTTAAAAATGTGCCTCCAACTATAATTAGAGTAAGAAAAAAAAAAAAAAAAAAAAAAAAAAGAACTTATTTCTATCGCAAAAATTTAACTTTCCTGAAACAAGATAACTCCGAACTGCGATTACTAATTACCGCTAACTATTATTCCCACTTTGTAGCTACAAATGCGCAAACAACTATTATGTTAAAATTAACGCCGTTTCGTGACCGATTGGCACGCGGTCGCATCTATCTTCAAAGTATAATTCATCGCGACATACGGCGTTTCATTTTTACAAGCTAAACAGATAAGAACGGTCACAAATTGTCAACGTAATCGTGCATGCGTTTAACTTATTATTCTTGCCGCAACAAAAAAGCCTAAGACCTAAAGATCTAACGACGAACGCGTTGAATCAACGATCGATTAAAATATCGAAACCGTAAAGTAGAAATTAAAAAAAAATTTTAACAACTATAAAGTCTTTAAAATATTCTTCTTTTTTTTTCCTTTCTCCAATTACGCATGTTCCCTAAATGTAGCTCTTACTGTCGAACCCCATGACCCAAAGCTCTCGTTAATTAATAGATCAACAGACGGGAACATTTCGGCAGCTACGACGAGCTGGGGAAGCCTATCTCGGAACGGAGGGAAGCCGTCGCGCGAGAAAGTGGGAACGAGGCACGGTCGGGCTCGCCGGGCTATGGCATATCGAGTGGGCAAAAGTAGCAGCAGCCGCGTATCAGCTGTGAAACAGGTGCCGAGGACTGGCAAAGCCTGCCGGCCGCTTAGGCGGCAGTAACGGTGAGCAACGAAGGCGGTGGCGGGCAGTAACAGGAGCAGCGGCGGCGACAACGACGGCGGCAGCCTCGTGGCACGTGCCAAATCGAATGAAACGCCCGGTCGGCGTGCACAGCTGCTGTCTGCCGAGGCACCAGATAGAAAGAGAGGAAGAAAGGAGAGGAGAACGAGCCGCGCCGAGCAGCCCGGCGGCCTCTTGAAAATTAAAACCTGCCTCACGAATGTTCTCGACTCGCTAGCTGCCGGAAGGTCATTATCTTCGGCCCGGAGGAACTCATGGCTGCGATCTGCATCAGGATCCGGGACTCTCGTTAGGACGAAATCGATAGTTCGCCACGTGGACCCTCGCCTCGGGACCGTTTCCCGGCGTCCTCAATTTTTCTCGTATCACTTTCGTGACGAACGAGTATGAACCGTGTTCGAGAAATGATATCGAGCTTTCCGGGAAAAATCTAATTTAATATTTCGTACAATAGCGACATGCGTCACACACGACCTTTGTTATATGGAATCGTCATCTACTTTTGTTCGCCTAATCTCCGTGCCGTCTGACGATAAATTCGATATTAAAAAAAACAAAACGTTTCAAGACGAGGTTTATCAAACGTGATTAATGTTCTTTTAATTTGAAGGACTAATTAGAATATTCAAATCAATCAACTACGCTGTTCTCGGTAGTGAAGCGTATTAACCTCCAGATGAAACACCGGGTTATCGAAGCTCAAGATATTTATTACCCCGATTTACGCGAATAAGTAAATGATAATGAACTCAACTCAACACAGAATTCCTTTTTAGCTAATAGCAACGCGTATGGATTTCGTAATCTCTTCGCGTACAACTTAGCGGAGGCATCCCGACGGTTCTTTCTATTGAAATAAATAACACCGCCGTTAAAACAATGCGCCAGGAGAGAAAACGTTAACGGCCCCGCAATCGCGTTAAAACGAAAGTAACGACCGTGCTCCGCTTTATCGCCGTCTATCTATCGCGTATGCACAACAATGCATAAAGGCCGCGAAACGACGCCGCTTTTTCTCCCGGCCGTGCCAGAGTCCGCGGATTTTGTACCTGTCGTGGTCCTGAATCGTTCCTTTTACTTGAAACGCACACGTCCGCACGCCCGCGCTGAGCGTTACACGTACACGGCGACGCGATGAGCACGGCTCGTAAAAAAGTCGTCCATGACGACGGCACAACGAAATCGCGCATTGTTCGTTAGACCGGTGACCTGTGAACTCTCCCACACTCCAGCCTACCTCGCGGCTGCATCTGTGTGCACGCCACACGCACGCACGTTCACGCACCCGGGGAATCTACATAATCGCGAGTATTACGAGAAGAAAAGCGTCGCTCGTCCCAACCGCCTCCGCGTTATTAATTATCGGCACTAAGCGGAATAATCGGATAGAGAAAAATCGAGCGCATGGGATAGAAAAAAGGCTATTTTTTTTTTCTCTCTTAGAGACTGAGTAAAGTCCCGAGAATCACGAGAGAAAATTACGCGCGCGGAAAACTTGTCAATTTCATGTTTTAATTATTCATTCGATGCCAAACATCGCATTAATTTTTTCGCGTTACACGGACTTCCCTCCCTTAATTGCGTCTTTTCAAAGTGGGAAGACTTTACTCTTCTCCTGACTGTCGTCACGAATAAAAGTTCTCGTAGCCGATGATTAATGATCTAGAAATCACATCGTAACGATACTGACGGACGCGCGAGTGTGCCCAGACTCCGAATGACGAAAAATCATGACGCTACGACTTTTTTTTTCCAGACGCGCGCGGACAGCTTTTAGACGCGTAATACACGATCGATCTTGAATACGTAATTTTTTCCACCGGTATGAAATAGAAATGTGAATAATATCTCGAATCAAATCGTTGAAGAAAATTTAACAGCCTTAATTAATCGACAATTCAAAATTCATTCACCTTAATAAATCGTTCGCTCGTCAGTCAGTTCATTAAAGGCTCACAATTACTTAATCTGAATAATTAAAAGCATCATTAATTTTCAATTCATAGTTATCAAAAGAGCATGTAACAAAAAAAAAATGTAACGGTTAAAGATTTAATGGTAAACCGCAGCTCGCGAATCGTCGCATTTATTCGTTTTCCTTGGAAGAGGATCGGTCGCGCGGGCAGGACGACGACCGAGTTGGATTCGATTTACTTTATGAACTGCGACATCGATATCTTGGTTCGCGTACAACGTTGATGCAATTTTGATCTCCGGACCCGGTGCAATTCGACGTATCCGAAGCGTGTAACCCGAGCTCCCAAGCGTGTGCCGCCGAGACCTTGCGCGATACGCTTTATTGCCGGCTTAACGAGGGCCACACCTTAACGGGGAAGGACGAGAGACGTGCATCGCGAACAAAAGATCCTTATGTTCAAAGTAACGACATAGTTACGGGCCATTATGCAGATAGCCGAATGTTATAATTGTGATACACCGCCGTAAGATAAATTGATATTTAGAGATAAAAAGATATTTGAAAAATTACGTAGCGTTCAATCGATTCTCGTATGCGTTTCTCGAAGCTTTAGATTCGTAAATTTGGAAACTATCATTTTATTCGACTGATATCGAAGAAAAAGTGATAAATATCTTGCCGTTGAGACGGCCCCGATTGAAAATTATTAGAATTTTATTGCCGTCTGGGTTATCGCGTAACTTGCAAATAATTCTGTCTACTCATATGCAACTCCCGACTTTTGACCTCACACGCTAAAGACAATCGTTCGATAACATCGTCAGACCGAAACCACAAAGGCATTAAATAATAAGCATCGATTGACACTTAGGATTTACTGTAACACCTTAATGTAGAACGCGATAATTTCTACGCCAGACGCCGATACATTTCGATCGTTAAATTTTCTTCGAGTCTGAAAAAAAATCCGAAAACTGTCTACAAAGACTAGCAGCTTGAAGGTAAAACGATAAACTACGTTCCAAAATTAATCGTCGAAAAAGAACAGTAAAACGCACGGTTAATTTCCGTATAATCGGTACGACAACTCCATTTAACCGACTTCTCGAATCGTACATTAAGTACGCGAAAAATCATAGAGTTTAATAAGTAATTAACGAATAGCATGCAAGTGGCAAGCTCACGATCGCAGCTTCGGAGCTACGCGTAAATGATTAACGACTCATTTAACGAGTATCTTATCGCCGGTTTACAGTATCGCGACCTGTGATCGAAATAAAAATCTTTCCGAGTGTCCAAATCTGGTTGGCGAGGATGAAGGTACCTGGCGTGTGGGTGGTCGCGTCCAAGGAGACCGGCGGCAGCACGCTGCCGCCGCCGCTGCCGTTGCCGTTGCCGCGCGTGATCGCGTGCTGATGGGAATGCTGATGATGCGGATGATGGCTGGTGAGAGGCTCCGCCTCTTGGTACGCGGGGTAATCGGCGTAGAACGGTTCGTGGCCTGTCATCAGCGTGTCCAGCATCTGGAGCACCATTTCCGAAGACGCGACGGCGTTAACGTTGCCGGTCCCGCTGCCGCTGCTGCTGCTGCTTCTGCTGTTGCTGCTGCCGGTCGTGAGCGCGCCGATATCGCCGCCGGTCGCGTACGCGTCGACTATTATGCCCGGCGCCTGCCCCGAAGGCCGCGACGTCCCGACGCTCACGACGCCCGCCGTGACGTCGCCTTCGATTGTCCCGCGCGACGACGACGTTGGTCACTCCTCGGTGACGAACGCGCGACCGACCTTACGACACGCCGTTCGCCAGAACGTTGCGCATCGCGCGGTGTGTCGCAACGCGCTCGTTGCGACGACTACGGCGGCGATCTCCTCGGTTTCCTTCGCGTTATCGTCTCCTGCCAGGTCTCGTCGCCCTCCGCTCCTCGCGGTCGGCATAGACTCTTCAGAACGTCACCTATCCTCGAGAGATTCCGGACCGGGAGATTTCAACGACCGATCGACAATATCTTTGCCTTTTTATTTTTTTTTTCTTTTCTTATCTAAGATGTTACTCGGAAGACCCGAGGTTTCTTTCCCGCGCAGAGAATCGTTTGTCGTTTAGCCGCAAAGCGACGCAACAGGTGTCTCCCCGGCTGGCCGCATCGGCTCTTTCCTTTTCCGTTGACTCAGCTGCACGCAGCTGAGTTTAGTAGTCCTCAGGTATCGCTTCCTCGTCCTGGTACGATCCCACAACCTGGGATGCGGTCGTGGTCCCCGGTCGGCCAGTTCACCGTGTGTTCACAGCTCCACAATCGACTTTAATTCTCAAAACTGTTCCCTTAATTACTCACCGCGTTCATCATCTCCCGGGTAATTTTCTCGATCACTCGCCGGGGCGTTCAGCTCGCGCGCAGAACCGAGATCGATTTTCCGGACGGTACTCCTCACTGATTACTAATTACTCACTGCGTTCAGTTCCACAATCCCTTCCCACCCGTTTTACGGACGAGATTGAAACTCGCCGTTTACGTCTCAATCTCTCACACCGTTCGCTCCCGCGAAGAGGCTCGAATTTCGAAAGGGTATCCGCCGTGTCCCTCGCTCGGCCAAACACGGTACGCTATCCGCGCGGGATTGCACCTCGCCACTGCGAACGCGTTACGTTGAACAACGCGGAGACGTGTCTCGTCGGGCACAGAGATCGCTCACTCTCGCGTGCAACTCCTGGCGCGCACTCCTCCACTTGACGCGAGCGCGCGTGTCACTGTGACGAAGCGCCGCGCCGTTTCCGCTCCACGGTGCGCGGCCCTCCTCGCCCTCCGCGGACCCTACCGTTCCGCGCCCCGTCTCTTTCATCCTCCATCGCATTTTCCTCCTCTCTCTCCCCGCTCGTGGGGCCCAGACCGGCGATTCTTACCGTCTCGCACGGTTATACCCGGTGTCGCATTGGTGCCGCACGATGGAGGTGGAAGGTGGGAGTTCACGTGCCCGCTCGAGTGGGGCTGCATCACGAGTAGAGGGGCACGAGATAGGAAACCCGACCGCTTGTTCAAGGGGGGTGAACAAGGGGAAACTCGAGAGCAAGGAAGGAGAGAGAAAGGGAGGGCGCGGGGAAAGATCGCTAGCAAGAAGAAGGGAGATCGCAAAACGCCCCCTCAGAGCTTCAACCACCTGCTGCCACCGTTGCCGTCATCGTCATCGTCATCGTCATCGCGTCCTTTCGCGCACTTACGTACGTTAATACCCGACGCCCGTACCTTTGATTGATGCGACTCGGATCTCGCTTGTCGACGACGACGAACGACGCCTGATCCGTAATCACTTTCGTGAATAAAAATGTAGATCTATCTCACAAAATTCGGCACATGTATAATTTCTACAAGTTTTTTTTTTTTTTAAGTCTATAACGTAATAATTTATATAATTTATAGGTATTTAGTCAGTCTTACATACCGCACAAAAATGTTGCAAAATTACTAAATAAAAAAAAAATTGAATTTCTTGCCACTTTACACATATGTATATTCATCGCGTTCACTTCTCAATTAATGAAAAAAAAATTCTCTTCATATTCGTCGAAAAAACAGCGCAATAACGCGTAAACGAGATAAAATTGTAACGATAATGATAATAATAGCGACATCAGAAAAATGGCAGTTGTGTGCGTGCTGCATCAAGTCGAACTTTTATAATTCCCGTCATTATCTCTTAACGAGAATGGCAATACGTGGGCGATTTCGCGTATGTGACGTCGCATAACGAGAAATATTCGCACAAAGCGGGAGACGAAGTGATAAGGTATCGCAATAAACGTCCGATGCGGATAGTCTCGCATATCTCGTGAATTTGATTGTCACGTTGAAATCGCCAATGGGAAAACGGCAACCAGTAAGCTAATAACAAGTTAGTAATCGGCCGGTTAGTAATGGCGTAATTCATAATGGTGAAACGTAATGCGTCTCATCTACACGCGCAAAGGCCAATGTGACCCGCAATTACCACGGTACTTTAATTAATTAGACATCGCTGCAAAAGCACACATTATATCAATATCGTTATAATGTCTTGGTCGTTTTCATTGATTAAAAATAATACGAAAATAATATAAAATATGTATATGTATATGTACGTATCGCAAATACTTAATAAAAATCATGTACCTCGTAATAATCGATAAAATCATTACCAAACATGCGCGCAACGTGCACTTATCATTTATAAAATTTCATTAATTACTCTCTGAGTCAAAGTTTGCGGAATCGTATGCTTTCATAAAATCTAATAAAGAGCAATAAAAGGCGCAATGCGCCGCAATTCGCAGGGATGTTGTACAATTTCACGTAACGTATTCCGACTTGATTCGGGCGAGACAAAGAAACGCGCCGGCCGGAGTATTCCGGTGTTGATTACGCAGCGTTTCGCCGCGGCAGATCTTTGCGTGGCCAAGTACCGCGCCTCGCGGTGGTGATGAACGCGTTTCGACGCGAGCCGAGAGGGACAGGACCTAGCCTATTTTTGAGAGGGGGCTGCGACCGGAGGGGAGGCGGAGGCGCGCAACAGACCGGATGTTGAGAGGCGAGGCAACGGGGGTTTCTCTGTTCGGCGGCGGTCTCGCACGTGATGCAGAGGGGACCGGAAGCGCTCACTCCCCTACGCCTCGTGCCTCTCTCGAGCTCTTGTGTAGCCTCGGCGGCAATAGTAATGGGACTTACGAGGGCCGCACAATAAGAACGCGCGCGCTTCGTTACCGCTCTTTTTTTTTTTTTTTTTTTTTTTAACATAAAATTGAATTTATATTGACATTTAAAAACATTAATATACTTTACGATTAAATAAGCGTAAGAATTTTATATTGTACATATATTCTGCTCACGATATATTTGCAAAAATACTATTTGCAACCATTCAATGTAAAAAAAATTTAATAAATAAAACAAAATAAAATAAGAAAACGGTTGTCAATTGCTATTATTTATTTTCTGTCCACGGAAAATATCAGTAAAATCTACTGCAAAGAGAATCGCTATTATAACGTATATTCTCGACAGAACTAGTCACACAAGACGATCTGGTTCTCTTCTTCTTTCTCTCAATCGAGACACGCTCTCGAAGTGAGCAACAATACTGGTGGCGAAGCGGTTCTAAGGAGGGTGCATTTACGAGTGCATTAAGGGAGAAGTACTCGAGGACATTATAAAACTATCTTGCCGCCCCGAAGTGGTATTGGGGTAGGTTCCCCTCTCTCTCTCTTTCCTTTTACTACCAGTCCTGCCCAGCGACTTCCGGTTGTAACGTGAGCTCCGAATATCGCTCCTGCTTTTTTTTTTCTTCGCCCCTACCTTCTCCCTCTGGTCCCGACTCGCCCGTTCCTTTTATTTACTTTCATCGCGATATTTTTTACGTTCACGATTGAACATGCCAAATGTGCTAATTTGACCGACTGTGTTTCGCCTATTGATAAAAAATAAGCAACTT
The DNA here is from genome assembly GCF_019399895.1 of Cardiocondyla obscurior. NCBI lineage: Eukaryota > Metazoa > Arthropoda > Insecta > Hymenoptera > Formicidae > Cardiocondyla > Cardiocondyla obscurior. The sequence goes on from NC_091881.1 coordinate 1,860,484, forward strand.
TATTTTTAATTTACCGAGAATAATTTATTAATTCAAATAAGTAATTACTTGAATTATTTGACTAAAGTAACGCTGAAACTCTTCCAAAAAGGATCTCTGCGGCACGAGACATTTATGCCAGAGAGGGAACGTACTTTTCTATTTCCGGTCGACTCGTATATTTACCTTACGTCGTTCATCACGGCGTATGTGTACGAAAACCTTGACGATGACTATGATGACGACGACGACGACGACGGCAACGGCGGCGGCGATGGTAGTGGCGCGAAGGAGCACGATACGCACGAACGGGAAAGAAAGGACGAAAAAAAAAAAAGAAAAAAGAAAAAAAAAGAAAAGAAACGCAGACATACGTACGTGCACGCACACGCGCGTACGTATGCCGCACGGTCGTGTCACGAGTTCTGAATGAGTAAGAGGCTTTGTAGACCCTCGAGGCGGTGTACGAACTATGAATGAACGAGTGAATGAATACAACCTGTGCCAACTACCCTTCCCGCCCGCCCCTTCGTGTCCTGCAGACGCGCCCCTTTCTTCCTGCTTCTATTCGCTTCATCCCTAGACGAGCCTCCTCTACTTCTATCCCGCTACGCGGTCGCCCTTTATATCCTTTTTTTGCCCTAAGTATCTGCGGTGGCACCATATGACTCGCCGCCAGAAACGCATTCGCGCAGCAATTGCGAATCGCGGATTTCTTCGGGACGACCTTAAACGTACAGGGTAAAAAAAAGTCCCACTAATTAAATTACTTAATTCAGTAGAGTTGAGATAAATTTCTATAACCTGATTGACGGGATTCGTTTTGCACTGGGTATCTGGACTTACCTCGATTCTGCTCGTAACGCGGAAAATCGCGCGGATCTCTTGTCCGCCCAAAGTGCCGTTCACACTACTGCGGTTTTAATACGGTTTTATTATCGCGCTTATTAAGCTTCCCGTAGCCGTAATCGCGCGTTAAGTATACCGGTTTGAGAAACTGCGTACAATTCTCTTTGGCCTCCGGCACCAATAAAAACACAGAGAAACGAACTAAAAGATTAATTCTTATTCCCGAAACTCGCGCCGATTTGGTTACTCAGGAATAAAAATTCAATAAATTATAAATACAAAAAAAAAAAAAAAATTGACTCACAGCAAAGTTTTCCGTAGTGAAAAGAAAAACTTTAGAGTAATTAATTTAATTAATGATTATTTAAAATCGCTGTTAAAGGCAGAAACGATCGAGATCGCGTAACTCGTTGGACGTTAATCACAATGCAGGGGGTTGCCTAACAAATAATCATTGTATTCGCGGTCGCAAGTGAGTTCGTCGTTCTCCTCAGCCGTAAACGCTAGCAACAGACGTCACGGGTCCTTTTTTGGGCACCGCGGGTGCTTCGTGAAACTACACGCGTTGGTTTCGCGCGCGGAGATTCGATCCACTCTCGGTCCCTCGTTCCCCTCTCACGTTCTCGTTAATTTATACATAATATGCACGCGCACATATAGGCGTTACGCGTGTTTGTAGATCCGTGCACGTGCGCGTGCTACGTGACACGAAGCAATGAATACGCGACAAGCTTGGCGCTTGTCTTCATGGACAGCACGCGCTATCACTGTCGATACGTTCACGAAATTCATCCCAAAGACCCACTACCTTGTTTCGTGCAGCCAAAAACGGATGGAAGAACTATAATCGAATACAGCCGAATCTTATCTTATTTCTGTAAATACGCAACTTTTTAAGAATTACTAAATTGAGGAAAAGAAAGAAAAATTTTGTTACGCGACTTCAATTAAGTATATTATCATCGTTAAGGCATTTTCGACATTGTCTGAATTTTTAATATCGAAATGAAAAATTGACCATTAGTCGTAACAGACTCCGATTCTAAAAGTAACAGAAAAATACGTCGGTTCCAACACGAGGAGGTCGAAAGCGAGGATAAGCGAGAGTCGAACCAGAGACCTCGAAGAGCTGTGATACATAACGTAACAGTGCTTTAGCAAGCAGAAATAATGAGTCTATTATACGAACGTCTGTGTTGGTCGCTTTGTAACGACGACGGTAAGACGCGTACACGCGGTACCAGCCAAGCCGGAGCACTTTGGCGTCGTGCGAACAAGTACTCGGTGCTTGCCAAATTTTCGTGCTCCCCGAAAAAGTCCGCCTTTGATATTTTGCGCGATATTTCAGTATCTGACGGACGCCAAAATATCACGCGAGATATCAAAGACAGATATTCTTAAGCAGCGCTCTTGCTCTTATTCCTCCTTAAAGGAAATACCACCGCATGTATAAAACTGCATTGTTCTTCCAAACTGATTTTACACAAGTCGCATTGCAAAAAATAAACTCTCATTTTTTTACGCGTACGGCTTTGTTCATAAATCAAGGCAGCGCACGAGAACGAAGAAGGCCGATGACAGTTCGACAAGTCGTTTCGATTAAAATCAAAATTAATTGAAGAAGTTATTAAAATTCCTTCGACGGTGGGAATATTTTTTTTTTTCTTTTTTTCAACGGCCAATTCAGCCGTTCTAATATGGTAGCGGGTTTCATTCTGCCTTCCACGTAGACGAGAACGATTGAAATCGGGATGAGAGATGTACGAGCGCATTCATTAACGTCCACGCACACGTATAGGTGTATACGTGCGTGCGCGTTACATCGAGGTAGCGCGGCGCGGCGCGGGCGAGTCGTCTCTATTGTCCGCGGCGGAGCGTGTAGAGGACCCGACTTTCCCTCGTTCACCCACGGTCACTGCTGCGGTGACGTAAGGCCCCTCGTCGCTAGGGTAATTGTTACCCGCGCGCTACGTACGAAGACTCGCTTTATAATGTTCTCCTCCGCTCCCCGCCGCACGCTTCGTTCCATTCTATTCCGTTTCGTCCGTCGCGTCGGCGTGGCTCTATCGCGCTTGCCTCGAGCCCGGCATCAACGCACTTTGCGATTGCGAGTGGGCATACTCGCCTGTCACGGATTGCGGAACGACGCGCGCACGCCGCCACAAGGATTATCTCCCATTGATAAAATTCGCGATATAGTAACGCGAGCAAAATCGCAGTTTCAGCTCTCGCGATTGCAAGTCAGCTCCCCCGACGCGAATCTCTTTCCCTTCCATTTCGTAACGTTCCTAGGAACGAAACAACTAACGTGCATCATATTCTCGCACTTGAAGCCAGTCACGATACCGCTGTTGGTGACTTTAAAATTTAATAAATTGTTAATTAATTAAGTAATTACCGATTTTTTTTAACTTGACGTCGTGTTCTGAATAATTTTAAGACAATTATTAGAACCGGAAGGAACAATTTAGCGACAACGCAAGGTGTATTTAAAAATCCATTCCGCGGCTGTATTTTTTAATATTTTTAACACGCAAAAATGTATTCGAATATACCCCCGTAAGAGCTATGAACGTTCGTTAGGTGCACCATGAGCGTTGCTTCTTGGTCTTTCGTCAGCGGTACGCTAATGTACGTTGTGCAAAACGCACTTGGGGAGAGCTGATTCGTCACGTAATGATGAATTTGATTCTACAATGGATAAGACGCACACAGCGGCGAAAGTAACTCGGTCAAAGCCAGATAAACGATCAAACGTTAATAGTCTAACAAGAACTGGGTCACGCCCGCTTGTGCAAAAATTCTCCCCGCGTCACGGCGGGCGCAACAGAGAAATTTTATATGACCCGTTGCGCCAGCGTTGACGTTGATATTTTCACTCGGCGATTCGTTCTTCCGCGCCGCGAAGAAATTAAAACCTGGGTTCGTGACCGGTGAATAATACGATCCTTAGTTCGAGCACACGCCAGCGAAATCCCGCGTTGCGCAACGCGCCGTTACAATAACAAAATCGTTGCGCAATGCAGACGCTCGTCGGCTCCATTCAACAAAAGATTCTGCAAAGCTCGGCGCGAATCCTTCTCGCCCGGCAACCGCGATCGGGAGACGTCGTGTGCGTTTCACGGGATTGTACAAAATTTCTAAATGAATAGAACAACATCGCGCAAGAGAGTGAGAGATATAACGAGAGCCATTTCGCGCGCAATCCCGTAAAAAAAAAAAAAAGGAAAAAAATGGAAAAGAGAGGGGAAAAAAAAATGTGTTTGAATATGCCGCGAGCTGGCTTACATCATTTGCCGATGTTATCTCCAAACTATCATACATGATTGTGGGATAGTTGGTTTGTTATTCAGATACGATGTGGTAGCGTGCTCGCCGGGAATCCAAGAGTGCGCGGGCCGTAAGAGAAGAATAAGTTTTTCAGGTTCAACAATAATCTCCCGTCATTACCGCGATACGTGAAGAATATAATGGGCCAGGCAAAAGTGTTACATAAAGGTCTGAAGACGCGCCGGCTGATGGGCGGCCAAATAAAAGTTCGAGCTTCGAACGTCGGCTGGAAAACGAAGCGGCTCCTGTCGCGCGCCGTAACGAGCCGTATCGCAATCAGCCCCCCGAGAGGTTGGACGATTCGATTTCTACGTATACGGTGAAATCGCAAGCTGTCGTCAAGGCGGCACCCCGCGACACGACTAAGAAATGCTAAATGAACGAACGAACAGTGACGATAATGAGAGGTTTGTGTTTGCAACACGTGCAAACGCACCAACCTGAGAGATGCTATCACCCGGGACCTGACGTAACAATGAGAAACTCCTCCACGCTTTCGTTTGCACTTGCAATCGGGGGAAATAAATAAAACCGTCCTGCCGCGCAATTCAGCGGTCTCGCGCATATGAGTAATTATCGGTATCGGAAAAGGAAGGGGCCGCCAGAACGATATAGGAAGAGAAGATCGCTGCAATCGTCCGACGCTTATCGTCAATGACGCCTTTTCCGCGCGCGCGCGCATTTGTTGAGGGAAATTAACGTGACTTCGATCTCGTTATTTTTTAGGGAAACGCCTCGGTGTTTCGCGACGAAGAGATGCCCTCGACAATTGTTGACTGTTCCACGAAAATTTCGTACGCGAGACTTTGCTAAGGCTCCTACGTTCGCTAATTACTCGCGGCGAAGGAAGACGGAGAGGAATAGTAAAATTGGACTTACCATCGCTATGATACTGTCTCGATGGCAGGGACACCGCGCCCGAAGAGGGTTGTATCGGGGGTTGTTGTTGCGTACCGCTCTGAGGAGGACCGGAGGAGTTGGAGGTGGCCGAATTGGCGGGCGTCGGCGGGGTTTTATGTTCTGGCGTTGCTACCTGATGACCGCCACCCTGGTATCCCAAAAAATCACCTAAATCTGGCACGCATACGCTTTCATACAAGTTCGCCGGCACGTTCTCCAGAGAGGCCTTCGCTGCGTCGACATCTAAATGTAAAACGGAGATAAATCCTCAACCGAGCTGCATCTCTGCGCGAGATAAAACAAGCCTTCGCGTCTCATCCCCAATTAATTTCCTATCTGCCATTTAAACCGGTCTTAGAATCACGACAGTTTGTAAATTTAAACAAAAAAAAAGGGGGGTAAAGAAAAAAACTGTAAAGTTATATTTGTCTGTAACGACGATTGTTAACATTATTAACGTACGTTGACTAAAAAAAAATCTCCTTTTTTTATTATTATTTTTTTGCATTTTGTATTAACGCAAAAAAAGAGATTAAACTTACGTAACCCGTTTCCTTGACGTGATCAGTACAATTTTATTCTTCGCGAGTTTTTCAAGTTAAACGTGTATCAGTGACGTAAATCTTTGTAAACTGTCTGTTCGACAATGTTACGGGATTAAATTAAATTCAAATAATGTTCTTTGTTTTTTATCAAAATTTCAATGCGTTCTGTATCAGAGCTGATTCGTATGATAACTATAAAACTAAAGCAAGAGCTTCAGCGATAAATAAAAGAAAAGAAAAGAAAAGGAGCACTATTCTAGGGCATTGTTCACCGTCCACGGGGCACATGAGCGTCTCGTACACATACGAGGCGATCACACATACCCTTATGGATAGCGAGCATGTTAATCGTAATAATTAAGGTTCTTATCTTCGCGTGATAACGGCTATCGTAGTGGCATGTGTGCCCCGATAGTTTTTCAGTGCGCGCGTTGATTGTGACAGGAATAAAATGTTGCGTTGTTTGTCATTAAGTGATTCCCCGTAAGTACGATTGTTTCGCGCATCGCGGATCGCAATCGTAATTAACGATCTGGAGTAGCACTATCATCATCGCGACCGTATTGCGAAGGAGACGCTCGCTCGCCATCGCTGTGATTCATCGCCGGCTAGGTTTCTACGCTTCTACGAACTCTCGTGGAACAATCGTAGACTCGAAATGTAAAACTGCCTACGTGCCATGAATATTTACTCCTCGCCTCTCGTGTCTGTACACCCTGTTACACTTTTTTCGCTTTTAATATGCAAATTTTTATCGTAGTCACTACGCGCTGTTCTCTCTTCGGTTTCACGCTTATACATTATCGAGTAATAATTATTCAGCCAGAGATTGAGCAATAGAAAAATTTGTCGATAAAAAGACTCCGAGTTTGCATTCGATGCCGACGTGTGTACAAAAGAGACCGATCGTTCGTCTCGACGATGGCGAAACGCATCGCATTAATGAATTTCACCGTGAATCCGATCGGTATCGCCGCAACAGGAAGATACAACTTTTTAGTTTCTACTTTTTTATACAACGCAAGAGCGTTTCCTAACATCCGTTCTCATTCGCGGAATCAAAGCGATTACCCACGTCGTGTCGCGGCTGCGAGCAGAGCGCGAGCGTCGGGTGCACGCTAGGCTTCAGTTAAATTACCGTCGCCTCGGTCAGACGGATCACGCGCCGGCTACGTTCGTTCACAATCGTAGCACAATAATAAATTACACCGCTGGAATGTGAAAAGCACGATGACGACGGTTTTATTCGACTCTTTCCCCGTCTCTGTCGCGAAACACGCACGCAGCCCCATGTGCCCCTTTTTCATTTCTAAAACGTGAAAAAAAAAGTGGAAAAAAAAAAAAAGATATCAAAAATTCTAACGCTTGATAATCGTACTGAGTTATCGTATCCCTGCAGTATTCTATTTGAGAATTAACAGCGCTGAGGATTTTACTTTACTCGCGCTTTTATTTACGCGTTCCCTTTCGATACGAGAAACAGAGAGATTGTGTATTCGAGACGAATCTTGAGTTTCGTGGCGAGTTACTGTTGGTAGTCGTCCTTAGATCACGCTAGTCGATTAAACCGAGGTTTCAGTGCCAATGATGAGGCGACATGAATAATCGATAAGGAAGTACGGGGGTTTTACTTAACGGGAGTTAAATCACGAGCGAACCTCCGCTTCCTGCCGCATCATTTCGTACGATCTTCTGTTATCCGTCTTGATCTACTCAACTCCTTCCTTCTCTATCTTTGTATTCCTATCTCCTTTCAAGTCTCCCCTTCAGTCATTCCCGCCACACGGCTTTCAGAAACGTTTGACGGTCGGACAAAAACTTAATTTATACATTTAACAATCGAAGCAAAATTTTTAGATATTTACTTATATGGTATAAATATTAATTTAATAATTTGCTAAAAGATATGAGCGTTTTAGTTTTATCTCTGCGCGGAAAATTATTTGTAGTGATTTTGGATTCTATTTAGATCTATTAAACGTTTGTCCACTTGCGCCGCTCTTTCACTTGCTCCAATCCATCCTGCGCAAGGACAGATTTAGGGCAAGTACCTTTCTTTTGAATTTTCTCGGCGTTTTTGTCAAATCTAAGACGAACGCATCTACGGTCGAACTTGACTTGCTGTTTTCAGCGCGCGCGCTATGAAAGAGCACGGAAGGATCTAATATAAGGGGACCATCCTCGCCGAGGCTTCGGCTATTGACGGTACGCGAGATCGAAATTTGAGTGAATTCTTTGGTGCACGCGAGTACATTCTTTTCCCGCCCCCGAAAAAGCGTCTAAGTGGCCGCGGCAATGGTTTGCTGCACCATTTCGGCGGATATCCGGAATAAGAGTTTCTATGGCTCTGTCTTTCTTTTTCTCCGCTTCATTCTCTTCGCGCTACGCGCGAGCTAAGGTCCTTACCCGGGGGTCGATTCAACGCTACCGAAACGGGAGATCGAAGGGGAAAGAGGAAGAGAAGAGAGAGATGGCCACCACCCTGTGCCCCGTCCTCGCTCCCGTCATTGTTCGCCAGGGTCCCGTCCTTTTGCCCGTACGGTGCGTGTCATCGCGATTTTACGGAAATTCGATCGGTTTCGGTCGACGAATGGTGCTCGCTATGAAAAAAGTGCGTAACGCGCGCGACAAACTCGTCGCGCGATTAACCCCGGATTTGCGACAACTTATGGGGCTCCTCGCGTGCATCCGGCGTGCAAGAAACGCAAGAGTGATCGCAATGTTTTGTTTCAAAAAAAAAAAAAAAAAAAAAAAAAGTATTGTATCTTTCCATTCATTCTTTATCTTTAGCGATCTGTTCCATCAGACTTCCTCGTGTAAAATTCCGTTGAGAGAAAAGAATTTTTAATTAAAATCAATCTCAAAAATGGTGATTGAATTAAATTCATCAGACACTCAAGGGGATGTTCGAGGTAGACTGACAGATTTGATCGCATCGTTCGTATGAGGAACACGCACCTTTCTGCAGAATCTCGAGATGCTCCCACAGGATGTCGCCCATGAAAGCGGGGGCACGTGCTAGAAAGGATTCCTTCCCCATGGCACAAATCTGTTTCCCAGTCATGTGCTGCCACGGTTGCATCGCCACACCCTCCAGCGAGAATTCCCCAATAGCCCAGTGCAACCAGTGGGCGACAGCTGCTTCCGACCATTGCCTTGGGTCTGAAAAAAAAACAAAAAAAAGGAAAAAAATAAAAATAAGAACCAGATTGTTCCTCGCACTAACCACGGCGAGTCGTATCGCCGAAGGGCCACTGTTTATCGCCGTATTTTGCGATCCGCGATAAGGCAAATTCGTTATCGATCGGAGAAAAACCAATTATCGTTTCGCTTCTATCGAGTATGAAAAAGAAACATAAAGCACGATAACTTACTCTAAAATTCTAAACTAAAATACCCAAAAGTTCGGGTGCCTTTTTGTACGCGGTCATTTGAGAGCGAGTCGCCGGTTAGACGGCCGAAAGAAGAAAGCCGAAGAAACGGCGAACATACGTTGCCGTTTGTGACGGCGCGATCATTAGTCCGAGAGTCCATGCCGACCATCTTTGGTGGAAGCAATACCGAGAAACATCGGAATGTCCCATTTGAGGTGCGCGCCCATATTTGCACGCGTGTCTTGCATTGTTTCGTGGTATCTCGCTGCGTAAAAGTACAGTTGGGCTCATAATGCAAACAGGAGTTGCCAACGTAGCGACTCGCTAATGTATATAACTTTGCTCGCACAATCTCGCGGCCGTCTTTTAGCACTAACGACAAGACGTCTCAAATTTCAAGTCTAGTCTCGTAAAAAAAGAAAGATCAAAATATATACAATGTTTCGAAAAAAAAAATGCAGAATTGGCATAAAAGTTAATTATTCTTCCATTGTTTTAGAACACCTTATGTATATTTTAATGCCTTTTTATGTTAAAGAAATATTAAAAAGTGTTCCATTGCAATATAAAAAAAGTATTTAAATACTAGTCAATTTTAATTAAATAACGTGGTGTTTTTAAAAATTTTGCCTCAGAGAAAAAATCGATATGAAAAAAAAGATAAAGGCAAATTTAAAGAAAGAAATTTAAGATATGAGATACGTGAAGATAGGATAAAAATAGCTTTATCATATTACAATGATTATCTTCGTTCGGAAATGATAACGATAAATTTCACTAACTTACAAAAAAAATTAATAATAAAAATTAAAAAAAAAAAAAAAGCATAACTTCTATAGACAAAAGTAAAACTCTTTGTCCTTTCACTCATTCTATCTCTTCCGATAAAATCTCCTCGCGCATAAGGGTGCAATGCAAATGAATGATAATAAATACGACAGCAGAGGTTTTCTCGGCAGTCGCATAAATATATAGGATCTCGAGCACGTGACGCAAATGCAAATTTATTTTTATTTAAAAAAATAGACAGGGCCGGGCGACGTTATTCGCGGAATCGATCAAGTACGAGTGCGAACTGACGTCTTTCGCACAGAATAGAATATAAATATAGGAAGGAAAAGTGAGCGAGTACGCCAAGGCAACAAAAGTGTCTAATGGCAACGGCACGACACGGCGAGTTCAAAGCGGCCGCCGATGTTTGAGGATCGTATACCGATATTTGCCTAACTTATTTCTCGTAAGCGTTGTTAGCAGACTTTACACTGTCTTTCTCGCCTCGCATTCGAACACGAGTCCACGCTCGCGCCTGTATCGCGTAGCGCCGCACATGTATTCTCTGTTACTGCTCGATCGCCGCATACATAATCGATTCTCGTTACCGACATATTACTTTACATTTCTCTCTCGTTCTTTTTTTTCTTTTTTTTTTTTTTTTTTTTCCTTTTCGCTTTCATCAATTAAACATTGAACGGCAAGCTAGGTGCTCCGCGCGTGTTGACATTTGCTAATCGCGCATTTCACATCTGCCGATACATTAAAGAGACGTAAATAATAGACGCATCGGATCAGGTGCATCGGAGAACTGGATTCTTTTATTTCTGATAATGCAAGCAGATATCGTTTTAAAATCCGAAAACTTTAAGAGCGATTGGTTGGCTTGAACAGATTTCACCGCGCATCGCGATTGAGAATTTATTATCACATGTGAGATACTGGGACTCTTTTTTTTATACGGCGAAGCCATCCTTATGATTGTATTTGTTATTCAAAAGAGAGATAGATTTTGAATAAATCATAGCGAATGTGATATGACGCGACAGAATGTAATTGTGAATGCGAGCCGCGTTTTCTTTATAGTAAGCAGCCCAACGACATAATACATATTGATATATTAACACACGTATACATAGACAAATTTTAATCAATCTGTTAATTATATTTACGAAAAATTCAGCTTTCTTATTTTAATTAAAAAAATGTTTCAATTAATTATATCCTACTGAAAAATTTTTTGTCGCTTATCGAAATATTTTATTTCTAAAATTGATTTTGTAAATTTTTTTTTAATTAAAAATAAAAAAGTATATACATGTATATACCTGAATTAATGGCATTTTAATGTTTTCTGGAAATAAAAGAATCAGGGAGCGGCGCGGCGGTCTCAGGGCCCGAAGTGAAATGGCAAGAGGAGCAGGAGGTTGCTCGTTCGGTTCACGGAGGTCAGACTGTAGGTGATCTGGCCTGGAGGGTACGAACCCGGGGCATGTAGACCGGAAGTAACGTCACACCCGCGTGGCTCTGAATGCGCATACCGGATGTGTGGCATCGGCTCCCCATCAGAACCATCAACATCACATTCACAATTCCTGCACATCGCCGGCCGCCTCGTCGCACATCGCGTCACATCGCGCGCACCCGCTACCCGTCTACGCGTCTCTCGTACACGCATGCACGCACGCACGTACGCACGCACGCACGCACGCACGCAGGCACGCACGCAAGCAGACGCGAATGTAAGAGTATGCGTGCGTGTGCCTTCTTTCCTTCTGTGTCCGCAGCGATTTTTTAACAACTCGCACGGCAAGGCGGTGCAAGGATCATAAATTCCGGAGCATGCATATAAATTAGCACGATTAAAAATATCAAAGGACAATGTTTGCATTAATGATACGATTACTGATTCTCGTTTAATCTGAGCGGATTGAAAAATGTTCACAAAATCACGGTAGTTTGAATTTGGAGACACGGCGACCGTCACGTGAATTTCCGCAATTAGCGATTGTTTGTAATTGTAGATTATGTAATAAAAAAAAAAAGTTTGCCTCATAATAAATGCATTCAACGCCTCTGTCTGATGCCGAGGCGCGCTTTATAATCACGTGACGCTTCGTAATTACGCCATTTTACGAGGAAAGAGTGATACGATTATTTTAATTAAGCTTATACAGGGCTGCGCTTAAGAATAATCACGAAGAAGTATAATCAAGAATAATGAGAATAAAAGCTGACCTTTAGTTATATTCAGGCGGAGTCGCTCCTTTTCCCAAGACGCGAAGGAGGCTTCCAGAGCCTCAGTCATCTTCTTGTTGGTCCCAGGTGTTAACGGCGGCACTTGCGCCGGTATATCTAAACAAAAAATACAAAAAAACTATGAAATACATTTAAATATATGCGTAAGTATATTCTTTCTATCCGATCGGTATAAACGATTTCCCTTTGAAATAATAATTAAAAAATTATAAAATAATAAAAATAATATTTCTTTAAATGTAAAAACAGCAAAAGGGAGCTTAAAAAAAATTAACTTGTCCCGAGTTACCACCCAGAGTTCCACTTGAGAGTTAATGTAGCTTCTCATGGAGCGAGATGCGCGTGTATGACGCACGTGTGCGCGAACGCGTACGTGCGTCAGGTGTCGTGCACGGTTACCAGCACGGAGGGCAGCGGAGCAACGACGAGGCGAGCGAAAAGCGAAACGAAGGGGGCACGCACAACCATCTTAGATAGCATCGTCATAAAGAGGGGTGCAACTGCCACTAAAGTAGGCAGGTGCTTCGCCGTCGCCGTCGCCGTCACCGTCGTCGCCGTCGTCGCCGTCGTCGTCGCTGCGCTTGTTCCGCGACGTAGAACGAGAGACGGTACTTTACGACACTCGAGCGTTATTCTCGCGATCTGGTCTGCAAGATATAACGATATTGAAACGAACTCGTCTATCGGTACGCAATTCTGCTGCGAGAAATTTTAATTGGACATTTTAACGCGTTAATATGTTTTAAAAAAAATTTGAGTAACTATGAACTCTATTATAAAATGCATTCAGAGAGGTTTTTTTTAATAATTATTAGAAAAAATCTTCATATATTTTTTTTGTTTTAAGCGTACGACGCGTCGAAATGACACCCGGCGGCGCAGCCGAAAAGATAGGCCCTGGTCCGCCGACGACGTTCAAATGCACGATGAACAGGCGAGCGGTGTGCGAAAAGATCTATTAAAAATTCACGTGTCAACGGCGCAACTGCGACCACGCGAGTGGAATTTCAACGGCACAAAATTTCGCAGGAACTTCGCGGTTCTACGCTGCCGTTCGCGCTAACGCCGCGTATAATCGACTCGTGCGCGATATTTGGCAGGCATTATGCAAAAAAAAAAAAAAAAAAAAAAAACTAAGTGCATTTCTATAAAAATCTGCGTTAACGCATAAAATTTCAAGTTGCAGGTATTGTTGCTGAATTTCGTGCCTATTCTAGTACAGCAAGCTTCATACGCCCTGCGTTATAAATCAGAACGATCGGTATCCGTAGTGTATCATTTGTAGCCCGAACATAACGGGGAGATCGAGATATCGCGATACGTTCACTGGCAGGTGTTGCCAGTTGATGCATCGCGGATTAACGAGTTTTCCTTCTTTCTTTTTTTTTTCCCCATCTTTTTATTTCTTTATAAAACTGCATTTGCCCTATTGATCGGATCAATTGATTCCCGGGTTAGACTGAGTGCGATCCTTTACTTAATCGAATGGAAATTTAAAATACCCAATGCCCACGACCCAGATGGCATTTGACCCCCGACACATTTAACATAAATTTGCATAAGCTTACGTTATTTGCGGTCGATCGGCGCATTGACCAAGTTGTATACGTTCTCCAAGCAATTAATATCGCGGCCGACAAAAATATTTTTCTCTTTCCGATAATCTTAGTAAAAGCGCGTATTTGTAGTCATGAATAATTAAATACGCTTAACTAGACATTCTCCACGGTATACAGGCCGTTTCAAGCACGTTGCTCCCGAAAACTGTGAGAAATTAGAATCGCAGACGAAGAGTCATATATGATTTAATAAATTTGTCCTTATTTAGTTTTTAACGGTAACAAAATTAAAAATATCAGTCACGAACCTCCCATGGTTTTAAAAGACGGTAATCAGGCCGAACGAATATTCTATGTTATATGTAAGCTGGAAACACGAGCTCCGTGGTTGTTTATAAGAAAATTTTTTCCTGCCGTCCATCTGGAATATGCCAGGGTGAGTGTGTAACCTTCACGAGTATAGCCGACCCGGGGCACGTGCTACCATCGTCTTCTGGCTTATCCCTCTTTTCTCTACACCTCGAGAATACTCGGCAACCAAACAACTGCGGCAGCTGTTCCGAGCAAACTGCGCGAGAGAAACTCGTCTTCAAATTCGTCAGTGCTCTTATGTAAATTATTAAAAATTATTTCCTCCTAATTTCTAGTCCAAAATAAATAAAAAAAAAAAGTTACGACAAAGCTGAAGCTCGTACTCTAAATTTAAATAAACTGCGAATTTCAAATAATGTAAGACATTAATACATTATGCATACAAAATTAAAGAACGTGATATCAACTTTTAATTTACTTACACCAATGTCGTTGACAAGATTGTAAAGTTACATGATATTCGGTCAACGTACTAGCGTTAAAATTGACGCAAATGAAAGTGGGATGTCGCGAACGAACGAGTTAGCGGTCGCAGACCGCGATGTAATGTCTGTTGGGTGTCGCATTGAAACCGAACTATGTACGAGCGCAAGTACGAGCACGTGTTGGTACCCTGCCGCCTTCCTGCGGTATACACCTGTTGCTCCGGTCGGTGGCTCTCCCGCGCACGTTTGGTTTCATCCATCGCATCGCCGTGACTAGGCCGTAAGGCCATTCATCCCGTGGAAGTCCCAAGGAAGCAAGGAAAATTTTCTACGCCTTACCGAAGCGTACAAAATGAAACGCGGGCGGATTGGATAGGCTCATTACGTGTCTAAATTATTCTCGATCGTCGCCACGTACTTGCGAGCGCTCTGTATCTCGAGCTGATAGCGCGTCTAGTGATTCAGGGTGCGTTATCGTAACCACGAATTATCGTGCGCCGGGGTGGCGGCTGGGACAAACCGAGATTATCAGCTCATTGGGGTACAAAAAAATTCAAGGAGACGACTGACGGCGGTAATCCCCCAACGGGATATTGCAATCGCAAAACGGTCGGCTGCCAGCGCTGATAAATCGCTGATAAACCGCTGGGGACGAGGAGAAGGAAGGAGTCCTTGTTGCACGCGGCAGTTGATAGCGAGCGCACGATGGTAACGAGCGGTAGCGTCATTGTTAACCGACGATTATCGCGAAACCGCGTGTTTCGCCGCGATAACGGGGGCAGGATTCCATAATTAGTCGTAAGTAATCTTTGCGCAATTTGCCATCGTTGTCCGTGCCAATTAATTCGCGCTACCAGCTACGCTCCGTTGAATAAAAACTTGGATACGCGACGAGTGTCCAATTCACGTAGTTTGTCGGTTCTTCTTCAAAAGCTTTTAATCCCGACTCGACGTCCACTAATACATATAGTTTTCAACGGCGATATTTTTTAACTTTTGTTGTATTTTATTTTTAGTGAACTTTTATTTTAATAGTAATAACAAAAATTAATTTTTAATTAAATTACAAGATAAATTTATAAGAAAGTTAGAAAATTTTTTACATCGTACAGAATAAGATGAAGACATTATATTTTGGAGCAACGCTTAAAAATCACAGGGAACGCACAGAATAAAGAGAACCGTAGCTAATTACGTAGATAATATTCGAAAGATAACGTTAAAGACTCTCAAGAGACAAAATCTATTTTTCATAAGTGTCACAGAGGTCCCCGGGGTTCTTGTATTGTTCGAGCAAGATGGATATTTTTATTAACGCCGAGATGAGAGAAATCTTTCTGCGTAGTAGCTCCATTGTTACACTCCGATTACCGCGGAGTGCGTGTTTTGCCGAGATATGGCCAAAGTGATAAAATAGCCGGTGATAACGCCTCGGTTGACTTCCTGGGTTGGCGACGCGGCCTATACTCTCGCAACAATTTGATTAATAATTCGTATGTATACACGAAAACGAGCTGACACTCGGCGTCAAGTCGACATCAAGAATTGTGCGTACCGCGAACCAATTATCGTTCCTGCTGATTAGCTGCTCTCGCGCGCGCCGTCAGATTCCGTGAATCTATTCGTATCAAAACTTTATCGTTTCTTTTTCTATATGGAAAAACCGCGGTACACCGCCACGATTTCCTCCCCCTTAACGTCCGACCGTTGCGAACGATTCGCACTCGCAAATGCATCGTCGTCGAACGTGACCGACATAGCAGCTGGTGGACTATAATAACTACGCAAATGTGATTCCGATTACGTGTGAAAGTCGTATAAAAGCAACTCGAGACCCATTGCGCGCCGTGAAATCAATATAAAACCAATGTAAGATCAATATTGCGTTGTGAAACTGACGTAAAAGCAACGCGAGGCTGATATTGTGCAGAAGTTGTTCTACAACATTGGATGGCTGGCCTAATTCGTTACGGTTGGCATTCCGTTTCAAATTGAGATTACAAGTACGCGTGCACGTATTTTTCTAACAGCCGGAGAAGGAACTAATTTAAAATGTTAAATAAAAAGGAGGGGAAAAAAATCAGATATCAAACTCGAACGCCGTCAACAATTGCGCGCTGGTTTTCATATTATCGCGGCCATCTCGAGCTTACGAAAATTCATTAAACTTAACGTCTCGAGAAGGAAAAAGAACAGAGGAACGACGACGCGTTCCTCATTTGGCCCATTTAATGTCCACGAGAGAAAGTGCGCCACTTTGGGCTCTATACATCAGATTTTACGAGTGTTTGAGGAAGCTAAACAGCCGGTTCATTTTGAAACCGGAACCAAGATAACGTTCTGCAGTTGTTCGCGGCACATCTTCGCCAGATGCGAGACTTTTTGATGTATATATAGCCATAATCGGGTCAAGCCATTCGCGCTGCTCGCTAGTATGGGCAAACGCACGCGAACGGACGACTTGCGCGTGCCGCCTTTCATTCATGTCGCAGAGATTTTGCCACGGCTCGAAACCCCTTTCGTAAATTTTTTTTTTATCGCAATCAACCCGCGGGGAAATTATTTTTCGCGATGGTGCGCAGAAGTGGATAAAATCCAACATAATTTCTTTTTTTAAGTAAATCGTTGACGCAATAAAAAATTATTGCTACTTAAACAGCGAGTTGCGGCATATTGCATTTGTAGAACGGGAAAGCGCATCTCGCGGCAAGCGCAATTACGAGTCGCTCGCAAAATCGAAACCCACGAATAGCACCGACGATCGTCAACTGGATCGATACGAAATTGCCCGGAATAATCAGTTCGGTATATGACTGACTGGTTTTGCAATACGCGGGGATATTAATAGAAGGGCATTTGGGATGTGTAAAGTCTCGTTTTACGGTTTCACGTTTTTACTTCGACACGAGCGCGCGCGCGTCCTGCCCAGCGTCATGTATATTCGAGGCGATATTGCGACGGATTTTCATTGCGCAATTCGTAATCGTGGTTGCACAATTTACACAATTACAGAATCAATGAAGAAAAAAAAAAAAAAATGATAATAATAAATCGACCGGATTATAGCTCACGTGCTGCACGGAATGCACACAAAGAGATTGACTTGCGACAGATGCCACAGATTGAGAATTAAACTCGAAAACAAATGATTCGTAGAAAAAAAAAAGCCGCAGCGACTGAACTTTCTTAATTGACAAAAGTCTCGTTACACCAAACGGTCTTCTTGATTCCTCTGAGCAAATAATTCCCTTGATGTAACGCTCGAACGGGAAACGACTTGTTTTCTAGCGTCTGTAATACGACGTACGATTCGTACGCGTGTCAGTCGAAAGGAATGACTGCGCGCGGCGCAACGCAATGCTTATGTCATTGCACTGACAATGAAAGTTAGAATCACCGTCTGTAGCGTCCGTGTAATCTTACTACTTCCACGAAATGAATTATTGAAATACTACGCTGCTTGCATTATGCCCCGCCGCGTTGCGCTATGGCCACGAAACTGTCTGCTTTCTCATTTCGCGCAATTATCGGTAATCTCATTTTTGTGCGCTCGCTTAAGCGAATCGACTTTATAATGCACAACAAGCGCTAAATATATTTTATTAACAACGCGACTTCGGATTAAAATTTTAAAAAATTGTAAATTAAAACTACGACACTTTTCAGTCGCAGAAAATAAAAAATATGTTTCTCAAGTTGTACGCATTTTTTTTTTAAAGTGAGAACATTGGCGTTTAAAAACAAACTCGCCAAATCTTCCGCAATGTTTTGTTTTTAGACTTTGAATTACGGCATAGAAAAATACTGAACTTAATGGTAACTAAATTCTCGGAATGTCTTTTAAGCGAGCCACAAAGGCTTTCTTCGATCATTAGATTTAAACAACCGTTATAGAAATCTTCTTTATAGTTTTCGTTAAAATCATGACAATAACTATTTGCCATAAAAAAGGCGCGGCGGGTCGTTATCACGGCTATTAAAAGGGAGAAAATACCTCGGCGACAGTTTTACCGACAATTATTTAGTGCCGTAAAATTTATGATTAAGCAGTAACAATCGATATAGATATTTCGATCGAGCGATGTGAAAAACGACAGTCATTACTGTTTCCTTCTCGTTTGACAAAAAGTAAATGTGACTTTCATTACGTTCCCGAATTTTTGCGTGTCGCGTCAAAGTAGAAAGAAAAAAAAAAAAAAAACTTGTCACGAACGTAAGACCGATCTAACGAATAAAAGTGAAAGGGTATCACGATTAATAGAAGACATTGGCGTTTGAATTTATTATAAATCTTGTTGCGCTTTATAATTTTTTATTTTCACGTACTTACTCGTAGTTAAAAATGATGTAAAACGAGGAAAAAAATTTGCCGCGAACGATCGTGATTGTCTCGCTCGCAAAGTCGATGCCCTCCACCTCGAGCCGAACAAAACGAGGGAGCCTGGCGTTTCTGTATTTTTTTTTTCCGCGATGCCGCGCGGTTAATCCCCGTTCATTATGTACTCGCGTTGCACGTTGCCCGCCTGCGAACTTGATTGAATCGCTCTTCGGACATTATACCCGCGAATATCCGCCGCGGCCGCGCGGATCTTTTCCATCGCGCTGTCAATATTAATCGAATACGCGAATACCAGAAATACTTTGAATAGTACGAGCTCTACTTGCGATATCTGCAAGTAGAAGAAAACGGATCAAGCAGTTGCCTCGAAACCGGTTGCCAGGAAGTATCGTCGAATAGCAGCGGCTACTCGCTCGACGGATCCCCTACTTAAGGATCGCACACAGGAGGCCGTAGAAACGACTGCTCGACTACACCGGACTCTCAGATGAGCCTCGCATCCAGTCGGACTTTTTGGGGCGTCTGTAGTTTTAATCTTAACAATCTCCCACCCGCAAGTAGCCCGTTCCAAAATTAAAAATTACAAGTAAAAAAAAATTCCGTACGTTAAAACAGCTGCGTAAGTTCTTTTAAAAGCAACACAAAATTACGGTATATTATTCAGCTTTGTTATTTTTACGCAAATCGCGGTAATGTAGGAATGTCGTAAGCTATGGTTGCGCAAAATTTTTCTCCACTTTCAAGAATAAGCTGTTTACTTCTACTGGGGGAATTAATTCTAGTATTATGTTCGATAACTCGAGTTGCCTATTTCAACTTTGCTCTCTCTCTCTCTCTCTTTTTTTTTTTTCGTCACCCTGATTAGCCGTATCTCGTAACGATAAATCAAAATCTGAGCACCCAAGGAGCGAGTCCTCCCAACTGCAGGAAGTGCGCACGGATTATGTTCGCGCGCGAGCAACAGCGTCGATGACATCTGCTACAATCTGTCGGGAACGAAGTCACGTTTGCGTTAATCACGTTGGCACGATCACGACGTCTCCAATGTCAGAGTCAGGGTTAGTCTTCGTTTCCGGAAACGGGACGCGTGCGCATGGCTCGAGCATGGAACCACATTTATACATATACCCACCCTCTTAGCATAGCGCGCGAGCGTCGAAACATTTTTATAACGCAAGGATCAATTCTTTTTGTAATTACACGTTCAAACGTAACTAAATAAAATATTAATAAAAAAATAACTTGCGTTAAAATACGAGTGAAAAAGCATGAAATTAATATTTAATTTACGAATTAAGCTTCACGGTTTAAGTTTTTTCTTTTTTGTGGAATTATACAAATGTATAAAAAATATACTGTTTCCACGAGACATGATTTGTTTTGGTAATTAAGTCTCCTATCGTTTTAGATCGCGCTGACTTTTTTACCCTTAGCTACTTACGAAACACACTATTTTTCTGAATAACGCATTGTTAGTAGCGTAGGAATAATACCACGAGCTGTGAATAAAACATGAGTGTAAATTAATTCGCTGAGCGTTGTAAAAATTCTGAATTATATGTACTAACAAATGTTGCGGTTTAAGTTCCGTTTTCTTTCGACGTAGCTAACGTGAAACTCGAATCCCCCTGATATACCAGGCGATTATCGTTTTCACAATCAAGTTACAATATTAATTCACATTTTATATGTATAAATAAATGGGAATAAAAAAAAAATGTAGCATAGATAATGACGCGGGATCGCGCAATATTCCTCGATGAAAATCTTACGGCCATCGACTAATCTCTTACGGGATCATTATGTTAAATGTTTTACGCTTCATTACGTCTCGCTGTAACGAGACAGACGTAAGCGGCTACGGTTAGCGCCGTCCTTGGGACTTACCTCTGGACCTGCCAAAGGACTTCATGGCCTTGATTCCCATTCCGGCATAAGTGTCGCCGCCGTAATCAACGTACATGAGTGCCGATTTCGTGTGATCACTGCACATGCACGTAGTCCAGAGTTCTCAGTCACATTCGTCTCTTATATTTCGCTACCGGGCGGCTCGCGTATCCGCCCTCGGTCGTTTTCTCTCGATGTACCTCGGCACGCGGGAGTCCGTCAACCGCGACGAAATCATTTAAATCGCGGGTGCAAAGACGACCCCGACGTAGTTTCGGACACGCGTAACGTCGAACTTGATCTCGCACACCCAATAAATCACATGCCGATCTGTTTATCGCCGGTTCAGCTTTCGAGTCTCGATGATTTATCCCATAATGCACACGTACCGACGACAAGGAGATAGCTCACTCCTAGGAAGATGCCGACCGGTGGCGTCGAATCACTCGGCGAGTATACTTTCCGCGGCGCGAGGGAGTCCACGCGGTAAACAATCGTCCGGTGCCATTGAGGTCGCCAATTGTTGTATATTCCCGCGCTGCGAACGCTGGCCGCCGAGCACTGACAATCTCGATTTGTCAATGGCGGGCCGGGCACGTTGACGAGGAGGCCGAGAGAAGATCCAGGAGTCTCGACGAGGCGCGCTACTAGTCCACCATGTGTTTGCTATCAATTCATAACTGCGACCCACACGGGTTATTTCCGAATACCTGCTTGCGCAACCGCTCGCTGCTCCGGGGCGAGAGGCGGAGGGAATAGAGGGGGCGAGATAGAGCGAGGCTGCGGTGGAGGGAGCGAGAGTCCGAAAATATGAAACGTCGCCCGGTTCTCCGAGTCGGAGAGGCGGAAATGCCGTCTGCTCCGCTTCGCGTCTCCTTTCCGCTTTGTCCGAGTTGGCGCGCGCGCTCTCGTCGGCCGCCCTTGTCGCGATTTCTTCGGGATCAAAGATCGGCACTCGCGACGAACTACCGAGGAAAGACGCGCACACCCGCGAGACAGCCGCGCGTCGAACGGCTCGCGGCTGAGAGAGGCCAAGGATAGGCGCACGCACGTATCGCCGGCGCGTCACGGACGCTCCTCGCACTCGGGACCGTGTGTTGTGTATCGCCCGCCGCTCGGTCGAGGATCGAGGTGATCCGCCGCCCCGGCCACGAAACGATCTTTCCTTCGGCGCCACCGGAGTTCGTTAAGCTGAAGCGCCACTGTCGGACACGTACGACCGCGTTCCGCAGGTAAGTGCGTACGTACACGCCGGCGGAGAGAGAAAGAAAGAGAGAGAGAAAGAGCTAGAACGAGAGATGTAGCGTGAGAGACTCTGAGGAAGAAGAAGAAGAAGAGACGAAGAAGAAAAGTAAAGGAAGACCCGTCCGGGAGGGAGACGAGCAGCGAGAGAAGGGAGATCGAAGAGTTCGTTCGGGAAGGGGAAGTGGATGCGTCTTCGATCGCGTTTTACGTATTCGCGAGGCCGGTCGGGATTTCACGGGCGTCCAGCGGTCCAGCGGGGAGATAGAAGGAGGAGGAAAAAGGAGGATTCGTTTCACACGACTCACTCACTCGGGCGAACACGCGAATTTTGCGGGGAACCGTATTCGAGGGGGAGCCGCAAAACGGTGCGGTAAAATGCGAGTAAAGCGCTAAAGAACGCTTTCTTCGCACGCTATGGGTAACGACAACGGGAGGGCGAGAGAAGCGATCGGCGAGGAACTCGCTCGTCGGGGCTCCAGTGTCACGGATGGCTAAGTCGTATGACAGTCAAGCTATGTGTATGTACGTGGTCGATCGAAGGGGGACGAGGCGTAAGAACGGAAAGAGATGAGGACGCGCGAGGGAGGCGGGCGGCAAGGAAACACCGGTTTATTATAAGGGAAGCGTGTCGTAGATAGCAATTCGAGACTTGGAAAGTAAAAGACAGACGAGAGGTTTAGAGGCGAAGAGAAAAGAAGATCGTGCGAAAAGACGAGAATTTTTAATAGGCCAAGAAGCACGTAAGAGCGTCGGTATTTTCAGCTGAATGGATCCGGAGAGGAGGAAGACGCGAATACAGAAGTACAATCCGAAAATACGACTAAGCGAGGCGGCTTTGCGAAGGTGAGAACGCAAAATTACGAAAAGACGAGAGCGATGTAGATTATCCGTGGGGAAGAAATCCCGGTGAAATTAACGGAGCGACTAGAAACGCAAAGAAAAAAAGAAAAAGAAAAAAAAAAGAACAAGAAAAAAAAAGAGGTAACTGCGAACGTACGTACGAAAGAGCACGAGAACGGGAAGAACGAGTGAGATCGACGACGGAACTGGAGGGACACGCGAGAGGGAGACGAAAAACACTTGACTCCCCACCAAACTACGATCGCACGACGCGACGGCTGAGCGGCGCGGCGGGCCTCTAGTCCTCCACTCTTCTCTCGCTCCGAGTTTTATGAATGAATACTCTCCCGTCACACGCGGCGGACTAACACTGGCGTCGGCGTGCACGTTACGAACGAAGAGGCGCGCGCTGTCCCTCGCTCTCTCTCTTCTTCTCTCCCTCTTTCCTTTTCTATTTCAGCCGCCGAGCTGTGTAAAATCAAGGCACACGAATGTGCTGGCTAGGCGACGCGCACGTACACACGCCGAGTTCGCCGTGACGACGAGTAAATACCGAGTTAGCTAATACACGGGCCGCACAGGTCCGCCGCTGTCCGTTCCTTCCTTCATTCGGTTTGCCGGTTCGTTCATTCATGCCCGAGCCGCGCGCTTTAACTGGTAGCTCACCTCGACCGTCCCGAGAGGCACCCTCCTCTCCTTTCCCTCCTCCACCTCTTTCATCTCCTTCTCTCCTTTCTTCCACGCACAGATCTGATCTCTTTCCCGCTGCCGTCGTCGTCGGTGACGTTGACGTCACGCTAGATGAAGAAACGAGTCGACACTTTCCGAGAACGACTGCAGTTCCTCGCGTGACCTTCTTTCATCGACTGCCCGGATAGCAGGGTGGACTAGCCGAGCACGGTGGCCTTCGCCGCTTATACGTATACGACAAAGGGCACATATGGGGACACGGTACAATTTTTGTCACAGCTGAGCGAAACTTGATAATGTACTATTTATTATTATTTTTTTTTTTTTTTAACGTAACAGTCCAAGATTGCTAATTTTTTTCCGTGGAAACTTGATCTTAAAATTGTCAAAAGTATTTCTTACGTTTTACATAAAGCGCAATCGCCTTGATAAACATACACCGATAAAATTAACATCTCTCGTTTTAATTACAGTATCTGCGCGAGGAAACGCAACGAGGGCGACCCTTCGATCTGCACGATCGCGCGATAACGAGCGCGCTGAATTGGCATTGACGCATAAACAAAGGCGAATGACGGCGCACGGAACGGTAAAGTTTTTAGCGACGCGCGGATAGAAACGCGGATGTCGCGCGGCACTTTTACAGCTTCTTCGTCGGCGGAATAATCGACGATAAAAAGGCGGCCGCGCGGTAATTACACGTTGCTAACGCAAACGCGGTTTTAGTGAGTTTTCTACGGTCGCACGGTGGAATCGCGGCCCGAGGATGGCGTGCGTGCGATCGATGAAAAACTCGCCGCCGCCCGCGGGCGCACGGCTAAAAATCTCTTTTGCGCGGCTAGCGACTTCCGGCACGTCCTCGGGACCATTCATAAACTCGCCCCGGTGCCGTCAAACACCGATGAGACGTTCACTCCTCTCCCGTTCCGCCACTCACGATTCCGCGAGCTATATTTTACGCCACTTCTCATACGTATAACTGTACGAGTGCGATGTGACTACATCTCCCGATCTTCCTCTCTCCACGGGCGTTTCTCTCTCTCTCTCTCTCTTTCTCTCTGCGTCTCAACCGGTTACGCCGCGGTCGACTCGATAGATTAACCGGGAAGCGAATTGCCGAGAGACAATTTGGCAAGACGCGGTATCCCATCGCGAGCTCGGTTCTAATCTGGACCACCAACCGATGCTCGTCTTATTGGCTCCAGATAGACTTCGATAAGCGACACGAACTATAATTAAGCCGGTTAAATTAGAAAGCGCTTCGACGCGGAGATCTTGACAGTCACTCATTTGACTTTCCAAGAAAGAATCGGCTTGTATTTCTACTTTAAGTATTAATACAGAAATAACAACGACAGAACGTTTTTTTTTTCTATAATTACTCTGTAACTATGATAAATAATTACGTAATTGCGATGCGCTCGGTGGTTGTTTGAACGGCGCGCTCTGAATCGGCTCGTTGTCGGAACGAGCATCGAGTAGCGCGCGCGCGACGCTGCTCTTCCCTCAGCCACGGCGCTAATTAATAATTACACGAAGCGCGTTGTCGAAGCTCATTCACAAGTCCGTCGGAGGCGACGGGGGCGAGATAAGTGGCGTGGTCGCGCGCTAAGAAACCCGGAAGTCGCGGCGCGAGAAAATTATTATCGTCCATTAGCGTCGCGGAAATTGATAAAGCGCGTTGCATCATCGTCGTGCAAGCGGGTAGGAAAGGGGTTAAGGTACGATAGTCGGGGAATAATAACAATACGACGTTGTGGGAAGCGGTGGAAGAACGTGACGGACAGCCACGAGCAGCCGGAGGATGCGCCGCCGCCCCAGGTGTCGGGAGAGAAGAAACCGACGGCGCGGTGATAGATAACGGCGCGAGGGATAAGGGAGCGAGGGGAGAAAGATTGTGCGCCCGAAGGGGGCGGGTTAACCCGACGCGGTGAGAAAAAGAGAGAGAAAGAGGCGGAAAAGGATGACCGCAGGAAGGAAGTTGGCCTGGCCGCGGTGTACAGGTTGTTCTCTGGTAACACCTACGGTGATCAAAGAGAAGGAGGAGGAGGAAGAGCGAGGCGCAACGAAACAAAAAGGAAACAAGATGCACGACGGAGGCTAAGGGAGAGAGGATGCAGGAACAAAAGGAAGGCGAATAGATAGCGATAGAGAGCGCCGTGCCGGGCCGGGCCGGGCCGGGCTTCTGCCGGCCGCTGCTGCTGCTGGACGGCGGCCTATACTTGCCGAAGGCTGAGCAGGTTTTTGCCTGATTTTTTGCGCCGCTTATTATAACTAGGAAGCTGATGTGCTCTCTCTCTTTCCCCCCCGAAGCCTTACCTCGTAATCTCGGCGATCGGAGTGTGTTCGCCTGCGTGCGCGCGCGACCGGCCGCGTATACACACGTAGACGCGGAACGTTTATCGGAGCGTACGCTCACCGTTGGAAGCGGCGGGATGTAGCCGAGAAGCAGAGAGAAAGAGAGCGAGAGAGAGGTAGGATGGAGAGCGTGAGAACGCGTAAACTTGTAAGATACGAAAGAGCGTGAGGAAGGGAGACGTATTGCCGTGCTCCTTTCCACGGTGTTGGAAAAGGTGGCGACGGTGTTGGTCGGTGCTAGTGGTTGAAACTGGGTGCTCGTATACTTGAGAAAGACACACGCGTCAACGTCATTTCCTTTACACGACGAGCGTCTCTTCCTTTTCTCGATTTTTTTTTCTCGTGTCCTTTTTCACCGTGGACGTGTCCAAAGAGAAAATAATGCGCTACAAAGTCGGGCCGCTCGCCCACTTGCCGGTAATCGCGAATTCATTCGATGCTCGTTAGTAAAGAGAGGGAAGAAGTAATTAAATCAACAGTTCAGCCTTTTGCTGCGGACTCGCGACTTTGCACGAGATACTACGAGATTACGAGGTGGATTCTTTAATTCTCGAGTAAAAATAAAAAAAAAAAAAGACTGTACTAAATGACGTTAATTTAACGGCAAAGACGCTCCCAATGACAAAACTCGCGAGATACGCGTAATACGCCACTTCCTCTCCCGCGTTTACGCAGGAAGACGAGAACGAATCCCTCGCGTGCAAGGATTGCGAGCAAGAGCCTCTACCACCACCTTTATCTTCCTCGTTTCGCATCGCATCCCCGTCCTCTCTGACCAATCGAGTTCACCTGGGCCGCGTTACGGTCACTCGACTTCCGGTAACCCGGACGAGCTACGCGTATGGCCCACGGCCACGTAACCGTGACTTCTCTCTCGTTAACGCTTCCGTTCCCCTTTTCTGGATCATTTCGCGATCTTTTTCGCGAAACAATCTTACGACATCGGATCGCTATTAATAAAACGCTATTGATCGAAACGTGAAGCGAGTACAAAATTATGCGCCATAAATTTTCCGTAAGATAGAATTTTATTTTATTTTCTCGCTGACTATCTGTAAAATATGAGAAATGTGCGCGTTAATTGTTCGTTTAATTAATCTGCGGCGTATGTTGCGCCAATCCACGCAGCGTGAAGACACCGACTGTTAAAAAATGTTTGACATAAGATAGGACTGATAAAATACGGCATAATATCGTTGCGTAACGGCGCAAGAACGTATCGTGATTTGCCACACTATTTCGCGACCCGCGTTAAATAATCACCGCCGCTTTCTCGTCAAACTTCGGCATTTATTGTGCGACCGGCGGCCGTTCGAAAGGATTGTCCCAACGACAGTTTTCTCTCGCAATGCGCGATTATTGCGGCACATCGGAACGCGGATCGTTGCCGCGTGAAAGTCCACCGGTCGCCGCGACAGAAGAGAGGAGGAGTGAGGAAAGAGTAGGAAGCAGAGAGGGAAGAGGCGACAATTTCCGGCCTCCCTCCCTCTCTCTCTCTCTTTCTCTCTTTCCGAACACACATCAACTCAACATCTATTTTTATCTTCGACACTGAACGTTCAGGCCAACAAGATGTTTCGAAAAATCTGCATAAAAAAAGGAGTAACTTGTTACCAAGATCGGGATTTACCGAATTGTTATACACAATAATTCGTGTCGACCTTTCATAGATATATTAAACATCTTGTATTTAAAAAAAAAAGATTATTAAAAAAAAATTTTTTACAATTAAAAAGATGGCAAAATATCTCAATTTTTAATTATTTTGTTAAATTCCTAAATTCCCCATCCAATTCTCGAGTACGTCTCTCAAATCTTAATACTACTATAAACATGTAACAAAACGATTGTTCGCAATACGAGATACGACGAAAGCGAACTAACCCCGAGCGAGACACGCAGATAAATATACCCGCGTGTAACGTATGGAAGCAGATTACCCTCGAAACAAGTTCTCGGTTTAACTCCCACGCATGTAATTACCTTGAAGCAGGTGCGGTATAAGAAGCACACGGATAACGATAAGTATACGCTAGAGCTCGATTTATGGCTTACTATGCGCTGCATGTCGACGATCTCTGCACCGGAACTGCCGGCAAAACATTGTTTATATCACTTCGTCCTTACTTGCATCTCTCAGCGTCTCTTTCGCGAGCTTCATTTTACCTGACTTTATTATGTTAATTAATCTTTTGCTGTGGTAGCGCCTTTAAGTGCTAAGTTTCCCCTGCGTAACGACTGCGAGAAATAAAAATCTCCGTTGTTATCATCGACGTTATATCGCGAAGCTACAATGAAAAAGCCCGATTACTCCTGACTTACGTAATTCCACGTGTCAACTTATTGAGCATCTTCGACACGTGATTTGGCACGATTGGAAATTTAGGACAAATAGCCGGGACGTTTGCGAAGAGTTACGCGTTTGAAAGTGAAGAATACCGACAGTTGACGCAAATGCCACGTCCAATTAATCTGGCCTATCGATTAATTACCATCTATTCAGATTGACAAATTAATATGATTGATCGACTTTATCGGCACCACTTGACGCGCGTTATTAATGCGTTTCTTGTACATTTACACAGCACGCGTAATTTATTAAAGATTCGCTATTAAATTTTTTTTTTTTTTTTTTTTTTTTTTCGTCTATCGAAACATCTCTCTGCGAAAAACAATATGTGCTTTTAATATGTTCATTGGCCAGCATCGTCTTTAAAGTTTCCGGAAATTGTTACAGAGACTCGATTGCAATTGATCAATTCGTGTTATGAAACAACGTTTAATTCTAATTGCCCTTTCTTTACGAATTTAACATTTTTAATGCATGAGAAATTAAGAAAAATGGAAACAAAAGCGGGAAAAGGTCGAGAGAGGATAGAGCAAAATGCACGACGTAGCGAAGGTAGTGAGACACGACCGGAAGTCGTCCGTCAAGAGAGGTACCTCTTTTATTCTAAAATGTTCTTATCATTCTTTAAAAGTGACTCTTATTTTTTTTTTAATTTTTTATTTTTATGCAAAATCGTTCTTTAATTTGGACACCGTAATTGTGGAAACTGTGAACCGTAATCTTTGCATATGCGTTACTGGTTTTACAAACGAGACAAAACTACAAAGAAAATCTATTATTTGAAAAAGATAAAAGAAAGTGATATTCTTCCGTCTATTATCTTTTTATTTTTTTCGAAAAAAGTAAAAGACTACATACTTAGTCGCGCATTAATTTTGTGCAATCCATAAAAAAAAAAAAATTATTTTTCACGTAAAGATATGTTATCGTGAATTTCTGACAAAAAAAGACTTTTGTGTAAAATGGTAATAATAACTAATATCGTTTAACAAATAACGCTGTTAAAATTATAAAGTAATGTACTGCAACGAATTACTCCAAAACGTTGAAAGAAAATATAAACGATGCAAACCAACTTGATATGTTCTCCTATTGATAAAATGTCCAACTACATATGCATTACATAACGCCGGAAACAATGTCAACCGAAAAAAAACCGTTGTCCGAACAAGCAAAAGATAAGTCGTTGTCGAGGACTATCTATGGAAGCGGACTCAGAAACGACCAAGTGACGCGGAACGCATCGAACGGAAAGGGACGCCGGATGAGCAAGAAGGGGAGGAAAAGAGACGGGAACAGTTAGTAATGAATGACTGCAAAAGAAGCAGGTAGAGGCGAGCGCGAGCGAGCGAGGCGGCAACGGTCGAGCGAGAGGGGGCTAATGAATGAAGATAAGCGCGATAAGGACAGAGATATACGAGGGTATGAAAGGGAAGAAGATAGAGAGAGACCAAACGAGAGAGAGACGCCGGAGCTGCAGCAGTAGCGCGCACGTACATACATAGGATACGGTTAGAGCTCCGGCTGGGGAGAAGTTATTTTGGTACGTGTATCGAAATCAGAATGCAACAACGCTCACTCGTACACCGTCAGCGCGTCGTAGACTGAAAAAAATGATTTTTGTCAAGGAAAAAATCGTCTCGGGCGCGAAAGATTATCTAAGGTTGACAAATAATTATTAACCCTGTGTAACACGGCATATTTTTTTCGCTTAATCAATCCCCAAGCAAAGTTAACAATTGCGATTTGACCGATTAGAAATTCTACGACGATGGATTTCAGGAACTGGAAAAATTAATGATAAATCTTGGTCGCGGTAGCCTACCTTCGTAATACCGTGCATCGACGGGCGATGCGCGTTTAGCAAAGCCGCAAAGTCATTTCTTAAGGGCCGCGTCTCTCGCCGGCGATTCCGGGGCTACGGCGTTGCACAAGTGGCCACGTTGCATCCGTATTATGCAAACGTGACAATTACCCACACGGCTCGCCGGGGAGCACAAAGAAAGCCACGGCGCGCGAAACCGCGCGAGATTAAATCGTAGCTGGGAGCTAATATAGTCGAGATGCATTCTCTCGATTGCGCGCTTTCGAAATGCGCCGCGACGTATCGGAACCGATGGAACGTGCGTACATACATATGTACATACGTGGAACCTCTGTTACCCCGACTGGCTGTTTTCGCCTTTGGATTTCGCGCTATCGGGATTTCCGCCGCGACCGCCTTTTGCGCAAGTCACTTCATCGCCACAAAGCTCGACGTTACACGGTCTCGCACCTGAGAGCGAGTGAGCGAGCCTTCCTCCCGCCCTCGGCCCTCGCGTCTTGTATTTTAACAGATCACTTCCGCCGACTGTCAGGCCTCGCGTATCCCGGCGCGCGGCGGAAGAATTATTCAATGGCGTGCCGGTTTAGCCGCGGTTTCAATAGACCGCTCTGTATACACGGACACGGCAGAAACGCAAATGAGATATCGTTTGATTGTATACAGCTTCCAGTCTTTCCCCGATAAATTCTTTCGAGACACTTACATATGTCGAATCGACAGCCCTACGCGACCCTAGGCTCGTTTTTCAATCAACCGCGTCAACCTCACGTAACTAATTAACATTAATTTCACAGTAGTTTTTCTATCCACTTTTGACGAAAAGGTTTATTTGAGATTCATATAATTTTTTTTTTTTATTTGCTATAGCGAGTCAAATGAAAAAAAAAACCGGCGACGCCGAAGAAGCTGTCGCCCCTTTCGCGATCATTCTCTTTACCGTCCGCATTCTCCGTAAACATCGCGAAGCCTCCTCCTCTTTCTTTGGCCTAGCCGCCTAGAGAATACCGCGCGTGTATGTATGCATGTACACTTTGAAAGTGTACCGACTCTCCCTCTCCCTAACGTTCCACGGTAACACTCGCGCGCGCGAGAGAGATGCCTTTGTTCTCGCCTTTCGGTCTACGAAAAAAAAAAGAGAAAAAAAAAATCATCGCTGTGCGAATCTGACGCGTATGCGTCACACGAGACTCGGCTAGGATAGGTGGTACCGAAGGACTCTTCTTCGAGGAAAGAAGAGGGACCCTGTCGGCGAGGAAAGGTACGACTACGCCGCGTGACGAGGGGGAGGATGAGGACGGGGGAGAAAGAGAGAGAGAAGAAGCAGGACACTCGGAGGGAGTTCGCAGAGTTCTGGCTGGGTGAGCACACGTCCGGTCATTATCGGAGCTTATCTACATGAGCACACCTCAAACGTACCTAACCAAACCTCGTCGCATGTAGCGAGAGTCGGCCGGCATTGTAGTCATGTTTATAAAGCGCGTTTCTTTCTCTCCACCTCCCCTTTCTCGTTAAAAAGAGAAAAAAAAATAATCGTGCACGCCGTATTTCGATGCCCAAACGGGAGCAAATGTTTCGCGTACGGTTCGATCTCGGGGACTTACTTGTATAAGATACGTAGTCTTTCTTTAAAGAATCCGGCGTCTAAGTCGAAGTCATAAAAAAAAAAAATTTTTTGGACCAAGCGACGAGGCCTTTTTTACGAGAGTTCCTTGAGACTTACCTGAAACACAAAGAAAATAGCGCACGTTAGTGAAAATTATTATAAATAAAATTCCGCGCAAAATTATTCGGAAAATTTGTATGCAGCGGTGTGGCAATAATTATTCGAGGTGACGATAGGCGTGAGTAAACTTTGTCAACTTCGTTCGTTTTATAGAAAAATTTGTATGCCGGGGTGAATTTAATCTGCGAAACGGGCGGTGGCGAGCGGCGACTCGTGAGAGTAACGCGCTTGCTGGCAGTTAGCCGTCGTCTAATTTCGGCGACCGTTCTCAAGGGGCGTTTCGTCATCGCCGCCGGTTACGTTAACGAGACCGTATGTATCGTGGAGCAAGTGGAACACGTTGTGCGCGGAGCGTTGGAAGCGTTTTCGAAGCACAGAGGTCAGCGGCGACGTACACGAAGAGGGCAGCGGCGGTGGTGGCGGCGGACGGCGGCAGCGAGAGGTGGAACTACGCTTCGGTGCACCTGACGGAGTGCGACGAGTCGGATCGTAACTCGACAGAGGCCGAGCCGAGCGAGTAGCCGCGAGTAATATAGTCGAAACGCACGTTAATCCAGCCGCAGCCTTGGAATTGGAAATGGGACTCGGCCCGCTAAAATGCTTTTAACGCATGCCCGTTCCTCCCGAGGTGTCTTGATCAAAAACGGAGCTTGCCGCATCCGAGGAAAGCTCGCCGCGCTCTTCGCCGTTCGCACCTCAGCGAAACCCTTGACGATACTCGGAAATATATTTACAGAAACGATCCTACAAATAATGCCGGTTGAATATGAGTAATCCGATATTAAAATAAAAATTGCAAAGGGCATTCTTTAATTTGCGACAGAGTGAGCTATTCAGATTTATTCTCGGAACGGGAGCGAAAAATACGAGGAAAACACGAGCGTTTGTATTAGTGCGTGGCCTCTGGTCGGATGACCCACGTAGGGAACACGTGCATTCGCGCGAACGCGATACAACGTACCCACGCCGCGTTTATCCGGCATTGTCTTCTTTCCCCTCCTGCATGTGCAGGCGCCATTCTGCTCGCCCACCTCGTGAGAGAAACTCCTCCTCGCGCGGCTTAATTAACGATCATCGGGTATTCCCGCGACGTAGAAATCATTTACATTTATTCGCCCGTTATCTCGCGCGATTGCGCCTCCTTTCCCTGCGCGCAAATTTTTTTTTTTTCGAGCTCTCACCTCAATTTGACGAGTGTAATTAGAATGTAGCAACTTTATGTCAAGTCCGCAGAATTTACAAAATGAACCCATTTGTAACTTGACGCGTATTACTTTTGATTTTTCGGATAATAATCTACTTTTTAAAAAATAATAAAACTAAATAATGTATTAATAAGAATTTTTTTTTTAATCGAGAGAGAGAGAGAGAGAGAGAAATTACTACGATAATTGAAATAACGCGGTGCCATTATTTTCAACAATTTAATACGGCTCAGTAAACGTCCGATACATTGAAATCAAGACCTCGTTTCAGTCACTACTTGGCAATGCTCGTCGAGTAGAAAAACGCTCGCACACATGTAAATTGCCATTAGCTTCGTACATTCTTAAATATCTCTTATCTAAGAATTCCGGTTTTATGCGCGAACATACGTTGAGCAACCGCATACGTGATTTCATTCACCGCCACAGTTTTCTTTTTCTCCCCTCCCTCCCCCGGGATCCAATTCGTTGTGCATACGCTAAATGCATTACTTCTCTTCAACTATAATGTATGTTGTAAGTTTCCGTTAGATTAATATTAGATGTCAGACATGTGAAAAAAGGGACTTGACCGGTCGACGCGGCGCAAATTGTAAATGACACACGGTACATTAATGCGCTAATGTTAGAGAGACGGTTAAAGGATCTGTCATAGAACGTGCACATGTTGCTCGAAGTGGTAATTAAATCGTCGCGAGATCGATGTCTGTGGCACGTAATGCAAAATGTATTTATGAATATTTAATGTTTACAAGAGGGAAATAAAACTCCTCAACCCCGACATCCGCGAAATGTCTTTATTTTAATTAGCGATATTTTCCGAAATGCACGGCAATTACGCGCCAGATATTTTTATTGGTATTGTCGCGCGGCGGCAAATCACGGGAGAACGAATACCCGAAATGTTACAAGCGCGAGGAATTAGCATCCCCGCGGCGCGAGAAGCGACGATCGGATTAAGCCGAAGGGCAATTAATTAAATCGTGGCAAATAAGCCTTCAGAAGACTCGTCGCCATGAGGCAGCCACTTCGAAATCAGCAGAGAGGTGATTGCCGTAGCCCGGAGCTATCATTAGTCCTCGCTTTCATCCCTTCGGTGCTCTATCACGCTTTACCGATATCGTATGCGAATGGCCCGAGCGTTCAGCTCCGCGCGCGTTTAATGAAAAAACACGATTTCCGGAGAATGTGTTAACACGATCGATTTACTGTTAATTAAATTGCTAAAAACAATCAAGACTTTTTTTTTAACGAGGCTGGACATTCGCATGTATACGCGGAAACGTTTTTAATTCCTAAAAAAATGTCTTACTTGTGGTAAATTTTTGTTTTAATTTGCCACTTAATCTCCGTTTTGTCTCGAAATTTTTCCGATACCTTCGTACAGCTGACTGTGTTTGTGTTATTTTAAAAATTGGGGACAGCACCTCCTGCTGACATATTAATTTACATAAATGCTTGTAGTTGTGCGTACGTCGATGATACTAGCCCGAGCCGAAGTAAGCGCTTCGGAGAACTCTCCCCGGTTCTCAAGGTTCGGGTGTTTTGACTTGTCTGATTTTTCACGGGTGGTGGTCAATTAGAGCACAGGTCTGGACGAATATCGCGCAGACGATGGCCGCGCACGGTTGGCGCATTGGCCGGTGAAAAATGAAGGTAGTCGGTTAAGCGAGTAGGTAGGTGGGTAGGTAAATGACGTATAGATGTGTATCACGCACAATGCACACTCGTGGGAGCCTGCGTGCACTCGCTCCCACGCCGGTTTTTGTCCGAACGCCCGACAGACCGGCCCGTCGCCGCTAAAACTGCTACAAGGGTTCTCATCGCATCGCGCCGGTATCATCTTGCGATATAATTTTACAAATATTTCCAGTCCCAAGGACCGCAAAATATGACGCCGGAAGAATCTTCGATGACATGTTTTAAAACTTATATCGTTAAAGTTAAAAATAAATTTTTTTTTATATTTTTCAAATTCTTGCATTATTCATAAATAATAGTAGTTTCACAGATTTATTGTGATAACTAAAGGGTGAGGCGTTCCGATTTATAAATGTATCAAAAAATCAAACATGCTCGCCGTGACGTGAGAAATATGAATAAAATGAATGAAGTAAAAATTAATTCGTGCTACGTCTAATAGTATATATGTATCGCGGCTTTTGCATTTTCGCGTGTGAATTTTATTCGCGCGGTACCCTAGACGCGCGGAGTAAACCAGGTAGATAATTAATTTTCACGGAATAAGAAACGAATTATTGCGTTACGAATTCGCTTTTATTAGTGGTAATTCCATCGCGCCGCGGTAGCGGTTTCTCTCTCGACGATTGCTTTGCCGAACAATGCTGTTCCCTCGAGTTGCTATGCAGGTTTACGTGCCCGCGATACGTTTACTGGAACGCCCGTTTTACGAGATAAAAATTTTGCAAAATCTAAAAATCAAGAAAAAAAAATCCTTGCCTTATTCTTCGCAATCAACAGCTTTGTCACTTTCAGATTCAACTATAATTTTATGATATTCTTAACGGTAAACATGATTAAATACAACAAATTTATCGTTAAAAAATGTCATAAAACTATAATTGGATCTGAAAGTAACCGTATTCTTCTCTCACAATCAGTGTATTTTCCTGTTAAATTTAATGCGTGCCAGCTTCGCGTTAACCCGTGAACGCAAACGCGCGGCAGCGACAGGACGGTTAAAGTTTAATACCCGCGTGAAAAGAGAGGCGCTTACCCTCGACTTTCTAAACCACCCTCCGCGGCCAATAATAGCCATTTACGATGCAAAACGATAATAAAGAAGTTGGGCGAACGGGCAGCACCTGTGACACATTCCCGCGTGCATCGTTTGAACACCTGTAACCACGTGTCCCGGCGTTTCCTTCCAATTTCCCACACACGCCGCGCCTTTTCAATAATGGATCGCCCCGATGAATTCCGGAGAAAGGGGGCGCCCAAATGCACCAACTCTGCACGCTCAAACATTAATTACACGCGGCCGCGTCAATTAACATACCGGTGAGCATTGTTATTGTAACAAGCTCGAGAAGGTGGAACGAAAGCGTTCTCGTTCCGCGCGTTTCTATGACGACTTCATCAAATTAAATATAACGCGCGTCCTCGCGCCCTGTACAACAACCGAACACTCGAGACTGTTCTTTCTGCTGTACATATCAAAAAAAAAATTTTTTTTTAATAAGATTCTCTCACGGCGTTATACGGAGACGATGTCGGCAGGGAGTTGGGAGCCACCGCTACCAAATTGGTGAGCAAATATATCATTAAAAAATGCGAAAATTAAGAGAGGCGCATAAAAATCGAGACCGCCGCCAAGTGGCCGCAGCCGCGGAGTTGAGGCCAAAAAAATAATTGGCGTTTGTTCTGATACGGGAGGAACAAAGGCACGCCAGGATTCAACGAAGCGTGACGAAGGCGGACCGAGCCCAGCATATGCCGAAATGTCTTTCTTTCTCTCTCTCTCTCTCTCTCATTTTTTTTCTTTCTTTCGCTCTGCCTCTAGGATGGCGGCCGTGTCCAGCGGCCGAAGACAATTGCCTTCTCGTGTTCGGTCGAAAGTGCGTTCCCTTCGAGTCTATACTCGTAGATAACACCCAGCTTAATGTTAATGGCGGAACAGGTGCCCGCCGAGGCGTGACAGGGTGACGTCATTGGTCCCCTCGTGCCGCAACGCCGCTCGTTGTTCGCCACCGTACCGCGATCATTGAATATTGCGTGAAATACATGCGAAAAAAAATAGATGCAACAATCTTACGTTTATACGTCAATCTATTGAATACAGGTGTGAATAAGTAATCGGGGCGACTCGTGATAAATGAAAATGATAAATCGCTTGTCGTTGACGCCGATTGCAGCATTATGTTTAATATTAACTATTGGTATCTTTGAGAATAATCTTTTGTATCCTTACGGAAAAATAAATGCAGAGAAGTAGATGATAATTCAAAAATAAAATTCAATTTTTCCAATACTCAACGACCGTGAATTTGAAGACCGAAATTTAGGAGATTTCTAGGGCCACGTGTAGAGAATTAACGACGGCAGAATTGAACGAAATTGCGATCGCAGGTAGCACGTTTCGAGGAGATATTCGAAAATACCGACCACAAGAGACCTTGGAAAAGCTATAATTTCTAAGATCAAATTCGTTAGGTGGCAGCACGAACTTACAAAATCTCCGAAATAAATTCGTACGAAAAACCCAATTATTCAAACGGAAGCATTCGAGTATTAAAATAAAACTTATCGGAAAATATAAAATGCCATGCATTATTCCTAATTCAATAAAATAATTTAATCGCGTAAACATCTTTAACGAAAAAATCCAAACGTCGTCCATCGGATCTCGTTACATGTCTACGATATTATTTAAAGACGACGAGAGCGGCAACATATCTGCGACACGCGATTCGGTAATCTGAAAGAGGTAGAAAATTTGAGAACGCGACGATAATTACGTCTTTCACGTGCCGTTCGAATCCGCGTACGTCATACGTGGTAGGACAACGAGTGCCATGATGGAGAAGGCGAAGCGATAAAGTTATCGGACGCGCGGGACGCCTCGTTCTTCCCCTCTTCCTCGTGAGTGCTAAATCCTCGCAGAGAGGCAAACGCAACGAGAGGAGACGAGAGCCATCGAGGATTGGACAAACGAGACTCCTCCCGTATCTTATCTGCCTCCAACCTGCACCCACGCATCGATTCCCGGACCGCGGTTGCGCGAGGGCGAGCGAGAGGAACAGCCGCGGCGGAAGGGAGGGATGCGCCGCGAGATGAGAAGTTTTCCATCGGCATAGCCCGCGCGTCGCGTCATCCGTCTCCGTGCTGCACCACCGGGGCTGCCAAGCTACGGCAGCCATGACCTCATCCCGGCCAGCCCGTCTGTCGGAACGTTGCGCAAACTGGCCACGCTAGTGGGGCAGACGACGATGTGCAATCGCATCTCGCGTCGCACTTGTCCGCGCGTTTTAAATGGACGCGCCGCGGCCACGCGGCTTGAATTTTCGCGCATGGCGGCGCAAACCACTCTGACACTCGGACTACCAGCCAGTCTTCCGACTGCGCGAACGCGATACATTGTACGATTGCGCTCCATCACCGATACAGTTACCGCGATCGACACGGTTGGCGGCACGGAAGATTCCGCCCTGTAGATGGGAACATCTCGAAAAATAAGAAATCGATTACGGATCCTCGAACGCTTACATTTCTAACGCGCAACGTATGATTTCTATTGGTTTTCTATTTGGAAACGCGGACTGGTCTTTCCAGATACCACCCAGCACAGGCTGCTTGGAATGTCTAGTTGGCGTTTAATCGAGAAGAAAAAGAAAGAAAAAAAAAATGACGCTACGCCGCGCCGTCGTGAGATGTTTAATTGCGACGAAAGACCGGGTGGATTCAATGAAACGCGCGTGCAAAATGCCAAATCTGAAAAGCTCGAATCGGTGACACGATCGGTACCGTTACGCACGCCTGCCGGCAACCGACCATACAATCGGATAATATCTCTTGTTGTTTCTATTCGCTGCTTGACCAGTTCCCGAGTAACTTCGAACCTGTTCCATGAGTGCGCCTACCTCTACCCGTTGCGCACGCTTGGTATCTAGATACCTTCCCGTGGCATCGTTCGCGAGGAGTACACGTCGCAATAATCCCTATTACACAGCTGCGATTTATGTACATTTCCCGAGGAACCCTCGACTCTCGTACTCTTGGAGCTCAGGGTCGTTACTCAAATCTCTTCCTCGCTTTAAGTTCATACGTTTTGCGTTGCAACGATAATCGGCGCACGAAGTGCAAATATAACTATTGAAATTTTATTCTACACCGCGGATACTTCGGAATACGGCACTTTGAGTTTCCTCTTTCGACGTTTTCAACTTGGCGCAGCGCGGCAACGTTATCTCGAATTCACGTGAAATGACTTTTTCAGTCGTTACAAGGTGATTAAAAGGCGAAAAATCGTTCGCACACAATCCCGAGAGACCCGACCGACTGTCGACTGGCCGATTTTGCGTGGCATCGCCTTTCGCTCCACCCTAATTATCCAGCAAAGGGAACGAGAATAATCGCCCGAGCGGAGTGACGAATCGTTGATGAGAACCGAAGTACCGAAAGTACTTACCTCGCCAATCCTCGACTTTTAATTAGCTTTTCGCGAAATCGAGTCGCGACCGGACACGCGAACGCGCACGCATCTGCTCCGCTCAAGCGCGCCGGCACGCACCGCGTACATCGTAAATAGACGCTGTCTTAACGTTTATTTCGTGTTTAATTAACCGCCCATTATCTTCCACTCACGTTCTCGTTAACGATAAGATCCGGCAAAATTAAATCCAGAAGGAGAAGAACCTGTTGCGCGCTAAATAGACGCTCGGCCGTTCCGATTTGACGATAAAAACTGCGTTTCTTTCGACCGAGGAAATATTACAAAACCGCCCATTAAAAACAAATGCGAAGGAAGAAAGTGAATTTTTAAACAGTTTCATAATTTTGTATTCAAGAGGAATATGAATAATTAATTGACCTGAGAATTCTCAATCCTAAATTAAATCCGCTAAAGCTAAATCTCTTCGTTCAACTCTACCTTTCCTGGCAATTTTGTAAAATATTTAACGCGCCGATAGAAAGTAGAACGTTGGCTCTTTTTGAATACGTTTACACAAGTACGACGAGACAGTACGGCGCGACGATACCTTTTTAGATATCGCATACATCTTTACGCCGTATTAAATCTTTAGCACCTGCAATTCCGAATGCAGGCAGCATTCTTCTCGTCAAGGGCGTGCAATTACCGAATGCTGAGTCACATTGCTATCGTATGCATGCTAGCTGTGAAAAAGATCAACAACATTCCCGACAGCAAACCCACTTTGCCATTTTCCCACCCTGCAACTTTTCACTTTCGCAATTGTCTCGGCACCTTGACGCAATCCGTACGTAAGCACAATTTTTTTTCAAATCGACGTATTCACGACTAAGGCGCTTGAATGGCGTGAAACTGAAATCCCATTTTACGCGCGCGGAGCTTAAAATAATAGCCGGCGATCTAAATCTGTTTTAATAGCCGCGGCTGAATAACGATAATACCTTTCGACAAACGTTAATTAAGCGCGCGAGTAAGTTCTTTCGAGCGAGCGATCTAGCTCGCGTTTCTACGCGAAGAAAGAAGCGAGATATTCCGTACAACGCGAGGATGAAGAAACTCTCGTTGTCCGATCTTGCCGCGGCTGCGGCCGACAACACCGGCGGGTATCGCAACGGCAAGAAGTCACGTAGAGAAAGAGAGAAACGTAGGAAGAGATTGCGAGCAGGTGGAGCCGATGGCAGAAAGGGGGGAAAGAGGGAGAATGTAGGAGCGAACTCGAGCTCGCCGACTTATAAATAAATCTCGATCGCGTGGCTCCTCTCCCCACCTTGCTCTCGCGTGCAGCATCCCGGCTCTCTCTCTCTTCGCCGCGCTCCTCTACTTCCACTGTTCGATTTTACCTTAAACCCGCCAACTACCAGAGCAGGTAACATGGAAGCAAATCGCGTCGATAACATATACATATTCCTGACACGCTGATAAGCGTATAATTAATGAACGTAATATATAAATACCCAATAATTTTTAGATATTAAATTTTCCGAATGGAGCTAGAAATTTTGTACGCCCCTTGAGAACGATCACCGAGACTTTTCCGCTTGCCACAATAAGACTCGCGTTGATAATTCGCGAGTTCCGCAATTAGAAAAGTACATCGATATTATTCAGGTAGCAAATGAACCGTTTCGAGCTAAAACTGCGGATATCCAGAAAAGATCAAAGCCGCGTCGCGCAGAAAGGAAGCTATTAGTCGCGTTATTCGCAACGGCGGATAAATGGACACGTCAAAAAGCCGACGTGGTCGCTTTTGTCACGAGCTACGAAATAAATGACTCGAAAGCGCCGGAGATCTTTACGGCTGATAATAAACCCCCAAGTGGTATCGGCCGATACGTGATATTAGAATGATCGGATACTCGCCGCGCGGTAAGTACAATTATTTGCATCGGCGATTACCGCAAACGGATCGCCGCGAAAACTCGTTTGCCGCCGTTTGATGCATCTTCTTCTGCGAGATGCCCCAACGGCGGTTTCTCTAGGATCGCCTCCTCGCTTCCCGATAATCTCTCTTACGCGGCGGAAACCTGTTCGCCTTCTCCACGTCCGAGGCGTCTTCGCGGCGGAATCAATTATATATTTCGTTATTTTATTTGTTTAACGACGCAGCGCTAATCAACGTGCGAGGCTCGCGCGCCGTGACGTCCGCTCGAAAACCGAAGGCGCCGCGCCGCGGAGTCCTCCTCGGAGGATCGATGGCGTAACGACACGGGCTTGTAACAAATTCATCTTTAACTGGGAAACCGTGTTTCACGACGACTCGAATTAAGCGTCGCTAATGCCACTCGTGTGCGCGCCGTGAGAAATGTCCGCGGCGTTTAATTCATTTATTCCTCAATTTGCATACGTGTCAAACCGCGCCGACGCCGATAAATTCTCAATTATGAATTCATACCTCATCGGGCACCGCATAATGATAAATGTATATCTATATTATTCGAGAATAACGGTAATGAAAAATGACCAGCTCGCTGATGCTGGGTTTCACACGTTCTATTATAGCCAACGGTCACGCACCAAAGATGATCTAACGGATAAATATAATGTTAAGGAAAACGCTAATCTCGCGGACTAACGACATTGTGCCGAGAGCGTCCTGAACGAAAACCCCGCTGATGCTCAGAGGCAAAGCGTTACTCAGCGAGAAAGAGGGAAGCGGAAAGAGGAGCGAGAAAGATGAGAATAAGAAAGAGAGAAAAAAAAAAAAACCCGAGTAGGAACTGGTCTACGGACGGTGTAAGACCGACCGGTGTAGCACTGGCCGACGGACGAGCAAGAAAATGGTGAAAGAAACGCGGCTTTCATCGCGGAAGAACTACGAGTGACAGATATCCCTCGAGTATCAGCAATCATGTACGAGTTAATGAGCGAGGATAGCGTTCGGCGAAAAAAATTCAAGACTAATGAGTTGCACGCGAATGAATCACCTCGTAATTATTATTACTCGCAGCGCTCGTTGTTGTTCCATAGTAAATCATAGATAATAAAATTTGTAAAAAAAAAAAAAAAAAACAATTGTTAGATTAATGTCGTACCGGCGCGCAACAACTCGTTCTCGCAGTTCTGCCACTTTTATTCAAAATAAGATATTACGTTTCCTGCACGAATGTAGATTCATTTTTAATCATTGAAAATATCTACATCCTTTTTTTCTTTTTTTTTAAGCGAGACCTTGCTTAACTGAATATTAAAAATATTAATAAAAACTATTTTATATTTAATAATTATAACATACATTTTTTTGTTACTTCGTCAACTCCCATCCGTCGAGCACACAAAAGAAAATTTTTGTTCCGCATAGGTTTTTTCGTAGCTTCAATTTGCAACGGCGATATTTAATAATTTGCAAACAAGATACGTGATGATAAAAAAAAAAGAAAAAAAAAGAAAGGCGAATTGAAGTAAAAACGATTTAAAGAAGACGGATATCACGGTGGAAGCGCGAAAGGACAGAGATAGCCGCTAGTTTATGAATGCGGAGAGATGAGCGAGCTGGTGCGTGCCGGTCGTGTGGCGAGCGAGCCTCGTGGAAGAGGACTTGGCGAGGAGGGATAGAGCGAAAACGCCGCGAAGCGGGAGCAGAGAGATGAGAAAACGGATGGACGGTAGCTCGGCGCTGTCAACTGGTTCACTCGGCCACTCCTACGCATCAGCTGCTAGGACGATCACCGCGAAACCGCATCTGTTACGTAAGATGCCGTACATCCGGTCGAACTCTAACATCGATATCGGCACGCGAGTCACAAATCCACGACGAACTTGTTTCGCCAACAGGACGCGAGATTTGCACTGAAATTATTATA
Source organism: Cardiocondyla obscurior (assembly GCF_019399895.1). NCBI lineage: Eukaryota > Metazoa > Arthropoda > Insecta > Hymenoptera > Formicidae > Cardiocondyla > Cardiocondyla obscurior. The sequence continues at coordinate 1,903,281 of NC_091881.1, forward strand.
CCACGTACGCAGCATTACACCAGTGCGAAAGAGCGACTTGCCGATAAAATCTAAAAATAACGCGATTAAACTTTATCTGCAAAAAAACCTGGGCTATTTTTAAACTTAATCAATAGATATTACAATTTATTACGGAGCGTGTCAATAGTAAATACATGATTTAATTTACTTATATTACGCGATAACGCAGCGACGAAATATTATCGAATCGTTTCTCGGTATATTTAGCTCTAATTAATTATTTTTTTCAAATTACACTCACCTTATTCTTATCGTTTATTTTTATTCGCGATTTCCGTGCTCGTAATAAAAAGACGTTTCATATCGACGCGTGGATCTTTCTTAGCGACTCGGTGTAAACTAGCAACCGATTCTTTGCATAATCGCAAAAAACAGACCGAGAATACGCCATATTTCAGACGGATGTGGTAACGAAACCGAGATTAAGGAAATCAAGAGAGAACAGATGATGGTTTTATCAATCCGAGTACGAAAGTTTTCTACTTTTAAAACAGAAGAGAAAATGGCGACTCGTGGACGGCACGCAGTAACAGTAGAAGACTCACGAGAGGATATTACAAGAGATTCTTCCAACATGCATATACATAAAAAAAAAGTATAAAAGAAAAAAAAAAGAAAAAAAAAATAGTAATTTAAGTAAATATCTCACGCAATTTATTTAACAAGATGGAGGACACGATATTATTAGCCGGCTCTAATCACTTATAAATCGAATTAAATTTTTTAACTTTAATTAACTCTCTAGAACACACGGTATTATAGCATCGCACGGTCGTTATGGGGGCACACCCTGTTTATTAATTCATGCAAATCACGCGGCGACTCGTTATCGATTTATGGGATCGGCGCAAACACGTCAAGGAGTATGTCGACTCGCATCTTATCGACGCTTCTTTCCACGCGCTGGGTGTATCAAGTCCTGCGTGCCCACGCGCTTTTCTTATCGGGCGTACAACACACGCTGCGATAGTTAAAGCCGATCGTAACGCGAAAAAGAGCCGCATTGATTAAACCGGTCACGCAAAAACCCACCGCAACGAGTTAGGATTTAGCGTAGCTAAAAGTGGATAATTTATTCAGCAAATGGCGTAGATAACTCGCGTCGCGTTAAAGTCACGTCATGAAATATGACGATCGCGAAATTTATTCGATAGATCGCTATCTTACGTGATAGGAGTGCTCGAAGATTCTCTCGAAATTAACTGCCGAGGGAGAGAAAGAGAGACCGCTTGAAAGATAATGCTGTGCATATTTGCGCGTTCAATCGTCAATATTAAAAACCAATCGCGAACCGGCGTTAAATTTGCGAAAGCATTTTTGCTCGAATACACATTTACTTAGCCCAAGCTTTGCCGAGAGGATCGAACGAGATGAAGATATTGACGCGTCGTTAAAAACACCCGGGAATAGTCGGGTAATTGCGAAAAAATCAGTCGATGAAAATTTACTTGTAACCGTAGGGCAAACTCGGAGAAAAAAAAAAATTTATTCCACGCGGGTAGATATAGATCGGAATAGCCGTGGAGACAAAACAGGTTTAAGAAAGGCTCTCGGTTGCCGTTAAACGCGTATTAGTCACTAGATAATATGGAAATTATCGCCTCTCGAGGAACCTGAATCACGCCTGCCAATGAAATACGAACGCATATGGCGAGATGTAATGAACGCGCGAGTACACTCGAGCGTTTAAAGTGTTATTACAAAGAGCGATAATTTCCAACAAGTGTAACAATCTTGGAGAACAGCGAGATGCGAGTGAGATAACGAACGCTCTAAATAAGTAAAGAACAGATCCACGACCGCTGCGTTTGTTTACAATTATTCGCGCGTGTACATGCAGAATGTATTGTACTCCACACACATGCGTGTATATCTTTTTAGAGTGTACATATATTATATTGTTAACGTATAATTATTCGTGATTAATGCACCTGCGATAATCCGAGACACCGTTCAACAAAGTCGCACGACACCCCGGGAAGCAAGAAATTTCTCTTTTCCGGAGGACGAGCGTTTTTCTTTAGCGTCCAAGTAAATCGTCAACTACGTGGAAGGATTTCGTTCGAAGGCCCCTATGGGAGATTTCCGATTATCGCGTGTTGAATGACGCGTGGGAAGAGCGCGTTTCCACCCAGCGTCCGTCGTCGACGGCCGATTCTCGGACGCCGCGCGGAGACCGGGAACATAGTACTCCGTAACGATTAGCCACGCGAGAGAGGGCCAAGTTACACGCGTGTACCGTGCCTCGAGTGGCCGGCGCGTCTAGTTTTTATTTCTTTTTCTCCTGTATATCGCCGAGAGAGGATGAATGAACCCAGCAATTTGTTAGGAGCGGGGGACCCGTGCAGCGCGCTGTAGCTACTCGGGTCCCATTATCTCCGTAATCTCTCTCGCGGGAGACCAGAAGCCGCGGTCGGGCAGAGGCGAGCGGCCTCCAGCAGCAAGTTAACCATAATACATCGACGGAAAGAGGAGGATTCTATGAGGCAGTCACGATACGCGTAAAATCGAGAAGACAAGGCCCTCGCCTCGAGTCCATCGCCACGCGCAGTCCAACTGCTCCTTCTCTACTCCGCTACTTCGAAATGGAAAGATGCGTCACGAGCCGCGTCGTAATTAATTCGTAATTTATCGCGCCGTTTTGTTTCGAATCTGCCGCGCGACCACGAGACCTCGGTACCCAGCGGATTAACGATTTAACCGACTTGCATTATACGTATATATTGTCTGAGATGCAATTATACATTTCACTCCGTTGCACACAGAACGCGACGCAAATTGCAAAGGTGGGTAATAATATAATAATAATAATAATTTCACACAAATAGTATTGCTATTAGAAGTAATAATACCGCGGATGTAACGAAGGACGCGTTGTAAATTATTTTTTACGAACGCCTTCTTCGTCGATTTTTATAGTGCTTCTCCTTTGCATATCCCGCGATCCCTCGTCTCGGCGGAGTAGACCACTTTCGTTCGGTTTAACTCTCTTTTTCTTAATTTTTTTTATTTCTTTTTTTTCTTTCCCCTCCTTGAAACTAACGTCGATTCCGCCGTATAATTTGCGGGTATAGAAAATGCGAGGAGAAGCGCATCTCTTAGATCGCGGAGGCTGGATTTAAGAGGTAGGGCAAGCTCGTAACGTATAAAGGGCGCAAGATAATCAATTACCCCGGCTACCGTCTTCCCGAGAGCAATAACATCGGCCGGCTGTTGCCCGTTTCAGGTCGTGTACCTGTTGCAACCGCGCGCGCGTATATTTAATGGCATCTCTAATCGGCTACACCCGGTCGTATAAGGGTCCCCCTCTTTATACTTTTCCGAGAGACGAGATTCGAATGGCATCGATTGAAATTTTTCACGCATTAATTCGCATCGATGGCACTTGCACTTTTTACCTCCTAATAAGACGGCGGTTACTTTGTGCAAACATTAGAGATAGATTAAGATCTCTTACGAAAAGGGAGACCTAATAATATTAAAAATTATACGCGTTCCTTTAAAGACATGATAATTCAGGCTGCGAATATTGGACGTTAATTCAAGTAAAAATTCAAGAAATATTCGCTTATTAAATTTCAAAGAAACTCAAATCATACCGCCGTGCAATGTGATATGGCTTTCTTCCTGTAAATTAAATTGTCACTGCGAACTACGATGTTATTAATGCATCTCGCCAATGCTTATATCTTTCGAAGGAAAACAAACATTCTCCGTCCTGTATTATTACTGTTAATTAGCCTCTGCTAAAAAAAAAAAAAAATAAAAAAAAGAGAAAAAGATCGAGCGGCGTAAGACGCAATTATAAGATACCTAGCTGATTAAGATCGCCGCGGATCGTTGTAGAACGACGCTAATTTAATCTCCGGCAGGCGTGTACTTTTGTCGGAAGAACGGTCGATCCAATCGTCATCGGATATCCCTTTCGTGCCGAATCATGGGGCCCTTTCGTAACTTCTCGCCGCGCGCGACTCTCTGGTCTCCGGTTCTCCCAGCGCGGTACCCGCAAAACACGCATAATACGAGGAAAGAAGGTGAAAAAGGAACGAAGGAAAGAGGCGGACGATTCGCGTCCCGATATATTAAGCCCGATATTCCGCGGCGGACGTTAAGAGGCTCGAAATGGCGAATAAACGTTCGGTCGTAAAACGGCGCGGCGCGGCGCGGCGCGGCGAGCCGTATCTTCTAGGGGTAATAGCGCGTGTGATACGCACCGAACGCGCGTACGGTTCGTCTGTCCACCTTCCTGGCCTAGCCGTCGCGTTCCTCGCGATAATATAGCAATATCTAAGCGACGGCAGCCACCAGGCATATTTGCGAAACGTGCTGTCATTACGGAGCGACTGTACGGATGTAACAATAGTAATCGAACGTAAAGTTCCCCACGTCAATCCGCGATCTCTCGATTACGAAATTAATTAGACAATCGCAGGAGCGCGTTCCGTCCTCAAATAATCATATTGTGTAGTATAAATATAATAGAAAATACCAAAAAATTATGATTACTTCTCACGGTATATGTTAATCGCAAACTTGAACGTTTTTTTTTTTTTTTTTTTTTTTTTAATCATAAAATTATGAAATATTAATTACGTCTCTGATAAGAATGAGATCTCTTTCGCATATTTTTACGTCATCTAGCTTTCTGATCGCTTCGTCAAACTGAATGGTCCTTAGAATCTCTACCATTGCTCCGGGGGGTTCCACTCGATGTCTATCAAATCTCTTCCCTTTCGGGCTTCCTACTCGGGCCTTTAACTTCCGCGGACGTAACGTTATTACATTTTACTCGTTTCAAACTGGAGAAACGCAAAGCGAAGATAAGGGGGACGGGCGCCGATGGAGCGAGAGAGACGAAGGGGTACAACGGTACGAAAGGAAGACGAAGTAGAAACGAGCCACGAGGGTTAAAGAGGGGGAGGAAGAGGGAGAACGAGGAATACCCTCGGGCTCGGCAGCATGATTACGAGCCGCAATTATGTCTCCGCCGGCTGCCGGCCACGCAGAGGTCGTCGGGTACAGTAAACCATGAAAGTTCCTTCGACAATCTCTGGAGGTTTCTCATTTTTTTTACACCCCGCAAAAAGTAGCCGTCTAAACGTTCATTCCGTTCGCCTCGTAATATTGAAATTGTGCCGACTGGCGTTGGACAAATGTTTGATTAATTAATTAAATTAAAAACTGTAAGCTGAACAATAGGTACAAGGTAGTTACATATTCTTGACCAATTATATGTATAAATTCTTAGAGAAAGAGAAGGCAAGGAAAGTCATTTCACGCGGTTAATTGCCGCATGGCCGACGGGAAACAATAGATCTTACGCTCAACAGCCGGAAATTTCTTTCCCACAATCGGATTCGAATCGATTTCCTAGCGAGGATTTGCAGTTGTCGCGGGTCTGATTTTATTTAACCTGCTCGGTGAGATACGATCGTTAAAAGTGAGAAATCACGTCACTCTACGTGTAGCGCGTTTATATAAAATCCCTACGTAATTCGTTTTACTTCCACGGTTGTCCGTTATCTTCAATACTAATTCAGGAGTCGGAAAAACATGCTATCGGGAGATTTACATAGCTTGTGAAAACATTTTCGAAGCCAGCGCGGGCTGACCAGGGTGTTCTCCATCCGGGCAAACATGCTCTCTCGATGTTTTTCGTCGATAAAATGACCGAGGTTGTAGCAGCCACTGTACCGAACGTAGATCCCGGGAAAGGATCGAAGAGAGAGAGGGGCGATCGGGCGAGTGGCCGCGAGCAGGTAAAACGAAGCAGCGTGCGGAACAGACTCGTAGAGGGAGACGAGCAGATGGTGGAGAAGGGGAGAATGGCTGACAAAGGTGGTGCGAGAGAGACGTCGGTGCCGATCGCGGAAAAAAAAAAAGAAAAATAAAAAAAATAAAAAAAATACGTTATATCTGAATAAAGAACAGGTGAGAGAGACACAGGCGCGGGCACATGGCACAATGTTGCCCGCGAAGCAAGAGAAAGCTATGGGAAGAAACGAGAGATTTTGACAACGAAACCGACACGTAATCGGTGGACGAGGAATTATTAAGGATAGAATTATAAGGATAGGTGGTTAAACAACAAGTACGAGGTGGAATTATAGCGAAGGAATGGACGAACGGAAGGAGAGCGAGAGGGAAGTTAAGTGCAGAGAAATGAGTGCATGCGGCAACAAGAAGGAGGAATGATTAGGGAAAAGAGAGTAAAAAGAGAGAGAGGCCTAGGGTGAGGAATTGCGGGAGCGTAAGCGGGATGGGAAAGGGGCGCGGAGGGGAGGAGGAGGTAGAAACAGGTGCTAGACGCGAGGGAGAAGGAGCTCGGCCGCGAGGGACCGAGAGAGACGGGACAAGAAAAGATAAACCGACCGGCTAACATGTGCCGGGAGGATGAAGGAACGCGGGGAGGACGGGGTGGAACGGACCCACCGTGAGGCACGTTCCCACGATCTCATGAATGAACTCGCGTGGCTACTTGGTCCGTGGTGGGGTACTCGCGTCGCGTTCACCTTGCCTCGCCGCCGTCTTTCATCCTTCGCTCGCTCGCCGTCTTTCCGTGGCGAGAGGGAGCACCGCGGCTGGTGAACGGATAGACTCGACTCGAATTCGAACCGAGACTCAGCTACACGGGACGATGTCGCGGGGTTGAAGAACCCTGGGTCAGCGCGCATCGAGAGGGGGATCGACGCCGTCCACGGAAAGAGAGAAATTCGACGGACGAAATTAGCGTTCGTTCGCTCGGCGAAAATAAATATCGATTTCACGGGAGATAAGCTCTCTCTTTTTCTCCGACGCAAGGAGATGAACGTCGCGTTGATTACAGACGAGCGACCCTTGAGGGTGCGCTTGGCGTTGAATTGACAAGGAATTAAAAACGTATGAAGATAGTCTCCGCGATTTATACCTCTTGTTTTTACCGACACTCAGTCGTACGAGCAAAACGTTAATTTATCCGTATAAATTCGGAACTGGGAACCTATTTCCGTAGCTAAGCTGCCGCTGGACTTGGGCGTGAACCGTTACAGGCCAGTGCCAGATCGGGCCGGGTGCCGCGCCGCGGCCGTCGATCGAGATAAACCGGCTTGTCGAATCACGTGAGAAAACAGGAAAGGTAAGGCATCGGTTATGAGTTCCTGGTCCACCCTCTTTCGCTCTTCTGGCTTCTCGTGAATGAAGCGGAGTCGCGTGGCGCCTCGTGACGTCACAACCTGTTGCTATCCATTGCCCTCTCTGCTGCACATCTCTCCCTGGCCTCCACCTTTCCTGCATCTCCCCTTCTCCCCAGTAAGCGTGCGCGCAAACGGATGTCGCTATTTTTTTTCTTTTTTTTCCAGTTATAAAAAAACGTGTCTTATGTATCCGTAACCATAAAGAATTTTTTCAAAACTAATCGAGCAAACGTAACAAAAGTTTCAATAATAAAATTTTTATTCTACATCGTACGCGTGATCCTAGCGTATAATACTTGATAACTTTCGAAGCAAAGTATTCGTTTGAAGATTAAATTTCCATTATAAAAAAAAGTAAAAGAAAAACAGGAAGTAACGCTTATCGCGCAACGCGAAATCAAAGATTTGATTTGTGACGGATGTCGCAACGTAATCAACGTTAAAAAAAAACCCCCCGAATATTAAGGAAGCTATCGCGGATAATCAATAATCGAGATAAAAAAATAATTACATCGACGCTGTATTTTTCGAGGACGGATGTTCCACTGCGACTTTACGCGAACCCTCCTGTATTATACATACGTTCGAGAGTACAGAAATCTACCTTATTCACGCAGAAGACGGATCGCGCGCGTGTATTCGTGGCTCTATCTGTCGCCGACGTGTTGAAACCGCATCGAAAACATCCGGTGAATCAGCCAGCAGAGGTAGACACCTGCTCGCTCGGAGCTCTTGATTTTCATACAAGGACTGGGATCCGTAATCGTTCGGATTTAGCCTACGCTTAGCGAATCTGCAGACCCCCGAGAGCCGATGCGCGTACGTGCATTCGCGTGAATATTTACACGTCGCGTATGTTCCTCGCGAGCGATAACGCGATAAACATTCGAGACGCAGGCTAATTTAACAGCGAGACTATCCAAAGACGCGCTCGAGATAGACGCTGCGGAATAGCGAAAGCTGAAGTTCATTTTTTATTTATATCGCCCTCGGCCAGATCTCCCTTTATTAACGCGAGACGTCAATGGCAGGCGTTTCATTCTTCACGAGCGATGCTATCTTTAATCCCGCTCGATACACCCGACAAGACAGTTTCAGGGCGATTACGAGCTGTGCCAGTACTTGAAGAAAATTCTTCAACGCGCGTTACGAAACGTCTCCTTGCGCCGAGTATGTTTTCGCGTCGTAACAATCGTCTCGTTTTTCTTATCTTAAAAATTTAATCTGGATATTAATCACGCCCGATGTCAGACAAATTAATTAATTATAAAAGAAGATAACGACGTAATGGAATAAACTAAAATGGCGAATCGGCGATCTCGTTCGTTATGAAAAAGTAATAATGGACGTAGGCGATATATTTCTCTTCTTTTCCTAGAAAAGCCGCAAAGTACCCCTGACGTTTTGCATTAACGTCGCTTTGCGAAGAGTTATCGTATATTCTTCGAGAGAGACGACAGTAAAGATCAATATACATCGGTATCGGTCTGGGGAAAGATAAAACGGACCTACGCAAGCCGTTTCAATCGAGAGGTCAACATCGATTCGTGCAAACAACGGGCAATATCGAGCGAGCTGCGAGAAGAGAAATAGAAGAGATCTCGTTTAGACGACTATTATTTTTGCTACTTTTTTTTTTCCCTTCCTCTAAATACCGTTTATTGGTTCGATCGATACGCAGCAATTTAATTTTACGCAAAAAGTAGAAACAAAGACGTGGGAAAGTTTTAATATTACGAGCTCTCGAGTCCTTCGACTAGGGTGAAAAAATTAAATCATAGTGCCAATCGTAACGTATCCTTCCAAACTCGAATTAATGAAATTAAATCTGAGCGGTCGCATGTGTGCGCTCTCGAGTTTCGTTTCGTTTCGCTAACAGTCGAGGCGTACGAAAATGATGTTCGGGAAAACATGCGGTTTGCCTTTAACTTTTTTTTTTTTTCCTTTTTTTTTTTTTCTCGAAAACGACCGGCCGACCACTCTCGAGATCGCGTCTTCGAGGGCACACATTGCAGCATCCGCCAAAGAAAGAAAGCCAGGACCAACGCTCGACAGGTTCAGCGAGGCCACGCGGTGAGGGTTTGTTTCAAACTGCAAATCGCCGTCGCCGACGATCGAGGACGTGAGAACCGTATCTGCGTCTGGTCTCGGGTAGGTAGGTAAGCAAAAGCGAACGAGGCAAGATGAAGAAGGGAGAGAAGCTCGACCGCACGCACAGCTGCGGTTACGCGTTTCGCGCGATGTACACTAGGCGTCATAAATGCCTCTCTTATGTACATTTCATCGGAAACTTCACTCCGTCTTTATAAAGTCGAATAAAATGGCAAAGAAAGCGGAGTTGATTCAATTTTTTAGATAACATTTAGATAACCGAGAACTAAGGCGCATCTTTCTGATAATTCGAGGTTTAAAAACAAAGTTTATTTTATCTCGAGTTATGCAACGTGATTCAATACCGTGATATTTTTCTGATATTAAATAAGTGAAGGAAAGACAAAGAGAAAGAAATTAATGTATCGTTATTCCGAATTTCGTGCTCAACAGATTTTTTTTTTTTAATATGTATATATAAGTTTAGATTTAATGACGAACCGTTTTCTTTCTTTCTTTCAAGGAATGCACGTAATGAGTCATTTGGTGAAGGTACTTATGACACCTAATGTACCGTCTAGCCGGCCTTTCCTCTTCTCTCTGTCCTTTCAGAAAGCCCACACCTCCCATTCGCCGCTTTGCGTCGTTTCGGTACATTCCCATGCAGGTGCAGGGCTTCTCCGCGGCAATTTCTTTTCTCCGTTTCTCTTTCCCATTCGTCTCCCTCTTTCTGACAACGCCCGAACGAATTTCGGTTCACACGTCACGAGTTTGCTTTTCAATCTCCAAACAGAGACGCGCACTTATTAAATATAATAAGCTCGTTCGAAAAATACCGACAAAATTGACAATTACCGCGAGATAAAACATTCAAAAGATTTAATTTACCCTCGTACAATTTAAAATTATACGCGTTTCAATGTGCCCAACGAGCGTTTACCGATTTAAAAAGAAAGACGTAGAGATTTCATTATCGTCCGCTTTTTAGCGACATAGTTCTCTCGTTTAACTCGCCTCGTACCGCGAGAATAAACGCCGGCTTAATTTTCATTATTATTACTTGTTTCCCGTATAATCTAACTTTCTCCAAATTTAATATATTATAAAATACCAGCAAAATAAAATCGAGACGTTTCGCTTTATTCAAATATCTCGTATAGAAGTTGTAGCCCTCCCGCATTTGAAACGTATGTGGTAGTGTCACTGATTAATGATTAACATACAGAGGCACGAGGCAAAAAGGTAGGGGCACACCGGGGCGGGACCTTTTAGTAAGTCAGGACACGTAATTTAACGAGCTTCGATCATCCGGTGTTGATTTGGTCGCGGGATAAGTAAGAAATATTACACCTTGTACTCGCTATTCGTGAGCTCGACGACAACTGTTTCCCGTGTTAATAAAAAAATATTCCTTTACTTTCGACGGGGAATAAAAGTCTGCGCTCGCACAATAAAGAACTTGCAGCCACGCTCATAGATTTAATGATATGTGCATAAAATAACTACACGAGCCGAAGTTAATTTTTAAAAACTCGAAAAATTATTTTTACAACCCATTGTTGAATGCAACTTAAACAATTCGTCTGACATTTAATTCAATTGTTGCTTATAATAATACCGCTCTGCACTTTTCGCTAAAGTTTCTTGACCCGTCTCGCAAGCACGGTGTCCGACGCTCGAATTCATATTTATGAGACAACATTTCTTTACGAGCCTGCGAAAAAGCGAGGGCTGAATTTATCACGGTGTTACGTTTGCGACGCGGATGCGTTATGTTCTACGATGTGCAACGACATATAAGAAGCGCGAAACAAATCTCTCGCCATCGCGTCAATGTCAGAATAGACAATGGCTATTTGCATAAAAACATTCCGAGCATCGACTGCCATCGATGGCATCGTGTCGTAAACAAAGGTCGAACGCTCGATCATTCGACAATGGCGTTAAAGACTGTTATGAAAAAAAAAAAAGCAAGTGAAAAGATTACGAGCGTATAAATAACGGGAGATTCAAAGAACAATTGTGTCGTTTCATAGCTCACTTTGGTGTAAATAAATTTATGTAAAATAATTATATGTATAGTTAAACCATTCGCGACGCAGCCCTCGATCTCGCACGGACACGTCGAGTGCACGATAGTTCAAAATTGGGTAATTAACGCGAGTGAAGGTGCAACTCAAATATTGATCGCTAACCGATGAATAACAGCAAATTTATTTGGTGCGATTTTAAGTGTTTAATTATTTGCGCGCGTACAACCCGCGTAGACTCCGCAATGAACAGAGAACCGCCGGTGATTCACGCTCGCCGAAAGTTAAATGACACGCGATAAATCGGTCGGTTAATTATACGCGATTTACGCGCTTAAGTTGCGTTATTACACGGTCGTTATTACGGCATCGTCGGCGTACTGTCTGATTGATATCCCACGCTCATATCTACTTATGGTATTGCTTACGTTCTAATTGCTAATTGCGTGGGATACGTTTTCACTTCGTAGCTAGATTTCTAAACACCCTGCGATATTATTAAACAACATTTCTGTTCGAACGATAGAAATTTTTCCAACCACTTTCCATAATTGTAAATGCAACGCTTTGCATCCCTTTGAGAGAAACATAAGATCTTTCTCGTTGATCGAAAAGGTTTTCATTTAATTATTTAAATGTTTCCCTCCCTTTCTTTCTGCTGTGAATAATTAATTATCTCGCTTTTTACGTACGACTGTTTCATCGATTTGTAACGCCGATAAGTGTAAGCGTAAGCTATTGCTTGTGAACACCGTGGATGGATCGTGTAACCGTTTAGAAATTGTAGGCTATTATCTGTGTCTACGTTCTCAAACAATAAGTCTAAATATTTAAAACGATTGTCGATTATAGAAAAAGAAAATCATAGATGTTTAAAAAAAACCGCTTCTCAAAGTCGGATAAGAACGGCTAAATGGGTGGGGGCGACGCGGCGCGTACGATGCGTATGCGTAGCTCCATACACGCGTCCGAAAGAGAATGGAAGGCGGGGGCGTTCAGTGGGGGGGCTTTAATGAGGATGCTGCTGATTATCCAATTCGTAAATTCTCGCTACATTTTGATCGCGCACGACGAGCCGCGAGTAACAAGGATGACTCGCATTGCCACACTCGACGCTACGCATTCGTCCTAGAAAATTCCGATTTTCACTGTGATAAAACTCACTTTCCTGCTCTCATTATCGTTAATTACGCGCGAGCTATTGCAGAGATAAACGACAAAGAAGCGAAATAAAAAAAAAAAAACGTTTCGAGCGCAGTATATTACTTTCGTTCGTCGTCTATCATCCCCGGCTTATCTTTCGTGTAATTTAAATTTAATTTTCTGCGCATGAAATAACGTAACGAAAACATTGCTCCACCGTGTTGATTAATTATTTTCCGTAATCAAAGGGAAAAACTGTTTTGCAAAGTTATTACGCGACATTATTTAAACGGATCCGGTGTTGTTTCAAAAAAAATTGTCCGATTTATAATAAATATCCAACTATTTCGTTTGGTATAGTGAGAGAGCTACGATACAACTCTCGCGCGATCTAATGGAACAAATCATATGCGTGTGAGTGCAGCTCGCATAGCCGGTGCTCGAATTATGCGAGCGTCATCGGATGTAAGTGTACCTTTAAGTGTCTGGATCTAACGTTAACATAACACTATATCGAAATCGTGGTCGATCGTATTTCAAGTGGCGACGAAAGCGCTGATTTCACTGTTCTTCGCATTATCGTTTTGCCTCTTTTATTTTCCTTCCGAGAAACGTACATTGATATCATCATGCGAAATAAATCAATGAAGAAGCGCGAGAAACTTTTTCGCAATACTCGACGGAGCTGCAAGCGAGCTGTTTCGCCCGAGCGAACTGCATGTAAATGGCAATTAATTTTTGAGCTTGACAAAATCGCTCTACGCCCGCGAACGGCCACTTAACTCAACGATTATTACGCTGTCTCGTAAAATTTTCTCACGCCATTGACACGTGCTGTATTAGCAGAATGATAAAATGCGCGTTTTAACTTGTAAACACGATCGTTTTGAATTACTATTTATCGCGATGTTTTTTATTCTTTTAAAAAAAAAATAATATAAGCATTGGGATTGTAAAGACTCACCTAAGGAGCTTTCCGGATCGGAGAGGTCCGACAGAGAGGGCACTTTTCGCATGGAGGTGACTCTGCCTGGAAGGGCTGGCACCAAGCCTTCTTCTTCGGCGTCGGACGTCATCTCTTGCTTCAATAATTTCGTCAGCATGCCGTTACCATCGGTGATGCCGCTTGCTCCCAGGAAAGTACCCATGCTTCGAACATCACGCTAACAAATGAAAATGTATATTAACTCGTGCTGACACGCCCGTCTTTATCTATGTAAAAAGTTTCACGATATACATATATAACATAAAAAAAAAAAAAAATACGGTGACATGTTTTTGTGACGCGTTCATCGATCATTTAAATTTAACATCCGAGACCGTTCATTCATCTGAAATCGGAGGACGCTAGGTGGATTTCGACGTTTCGGCGATAAGAACTAAGGAAAAGGAACAGATTTGCGCGTGCATTGAAAAGTAAAGAGGCAAATTAGAGAGATAACCGGTTGCTCGCTGAAGGAGAAGGAAGCGGCGTGCATGCGTTATTTGTGAGGAAGAATGGAATGAAGGAGGGGAGAAACGCAGCTTGGAGCAGAAAAAGAACGGAGAGAGTGCTGGCGATAGTCACGACTCGCCTGACCTTCGTACGAAAGACTCCGAGTTGAATGAAATGTCGCGATGAAATGACGCAACAGCATGTAATGCGCGTGATCTAGTACTACGGGGAATCAATGGATGTGATTCGTACGAAGCAAGTTTAAAATATCAATAGGACTCGATATTCTTCTAGTTGTTGACCAATTGCGAACGGTCTTTCGAGAAGAAAACCCAAAAGTAATATTTTCAAAATTACTAAATTAATGAAAAACGTCGCCTTATCTAATAATAGAAAAAAAAAAATAAAAAAAAGAAAGTAAACGATGATAAAATAAAGTATAAAATATGACAAGATAATTTTCACTTTTTTTCTTAATATTGCTCTACGTCTTCTACGACTTGGATAAAGCAGACCAATCTTGATGCGGAGTGAATCGAATGCGCTAATAGCGACCGATTAAATTCGAACTCGTGGAACAATCCTTCTATACATACGATAATTATTCGTCGAGTTATCAGTGGTAACGAGCTCCCAACACGTGTACATAGATAAATAGAAAGTTAGAATCTCAAGTTCCCTCTCACGTTCTATTCCGCGGGGCCCTCGCGTCCCTATTTCTTCTCTCTTTTTACGTATCTATTCGCCCATCTCTTCCTCTTTCATCGTCGATTCAACGCCGAACCGCTGAACGAACATCTATTCATCGCGAGGCAATAGTACGTGACCGAGTCATTGACGAACGAGCCGTCTACATATAACGACGATGGGTATCTCTGATGTGACCGAGCGAAAGGAGTTGAGACGGTTATCTACGACAAAATGGCCGAATGTTAATGCGTACAATTTACAATCGTGCCGTTTCCACGCACACCCTGACCGCGACCTTCCTCGCAAATGTTCAAGTAAATTTTTTATCTCCGAGAACGAAGCCAATCTGGGGAAGCGATAGTATCGAAGGCCGTGACGAGTTTGACAAATCCTACGAGCGTGCCTCGCAACTGAATCACAAAGACGAACGAGACCGGGGGATTTCGGACTTCCGCACTCAAAAGTGCACTTTAGAGAAATGTAATTCCGTATTAGATACAGCGCGACCTTCGCCGTAATCGCCCAACATAAAGTCCACGTCGTTACGCAAGATGAGAAACTCGAGCGACTCAATGACATTTGCGAGGAGGCAGGTCGCGGAATTTCAAGAGCGGCCACGCACCGAACGTTTTTTTTTCGTCGCAACAAAAATAGAATTTCAGGCGTATTCCCGATAATAGTCCTTTCAGACATGTAAATCTATTCGGGCCACGCAGCGATCGGCGGGATGGAGGAGCAAATCAGCAACGCCGGCGGGTTCGAGAATATCGCGAGATAAATTATGTTCATTCAGGAGTAGCATTATCAATTTGCGATTACGATTTGTTTTTTTATTATCTTCGTCACAAACGCGTGAACCTCGCGTGTAGCCGCGCGTCCGTTGAGGATTTTTAATTCATATCAGACCTAACGGATGTAAACTGTTTGCGAATACATGATAAGCTTGATACAATCTATTTCGCTTGCATAACAAATTTAAAAAAAAAAAAAAAAAAGGTATTGATTGGCGGAGCATAGTGCCCGAGGTCGGATTATCGGGACCTGAAAAGCGTAATCCACACCTTTAAAACTATTCTGTTCTTTCAAAGTAAAGCTACGAGACAGATATTCGTTACACGTTTCGTAATGAAAGCATGTTAGAGATTAAAAAGCGCGCAAAGCCAAAGAAATAAAAATGTAAATGTAAATAGGTTTTATTTCGGTACGAATAATTTGGTAATATTTTTGTTAACCGGCGGTAAAAAAAAGAAATGGTTAGTATGCGAAGCACGTATGACGGAGAGAATTATCGCACGTTCGTATCTAACAAATATTCCTTTCATAAACATTTTCGTTACGAGTGACAAAGGTTTCTCTGTATTTGGTATTCCAGGTAGGCGGACCACACACGTACGATAATACTTGAGCATCAAATTCTATCGATGAATGGAGTATCAAACATCATCTTAGTGCAAACGTCATCCGCGTTTTGCACGCGCGACGCTTCGAGCCGCCGAGCGATAAGATAAATTTTACATCAGACGCCAAGTGTTATACAAGTTGTTTGTCACCCATCTCGCTTTTAGTAAAATGTCCAAAAAAAGAATTAGAGAGAGAGAGAGAGAGAGAGAGAGAGAGAGAGAGAGAGAGAGAGAGAGAGAGAGAGAGAGAGAGAATATAGAAACACGATTTTTTTGAATTTTCGAGATGCACGATTTATCTGATGACACGAGGGTATTTTCTCTATGTAAACTCTTTCGTCAAAGCGAACGATAATCATAATCTCCACTCCAACGCAATGCATAAATTTAATACCGATTTTACGTTGCGACTAAAACGCTGCACTCCACGTTCCCGAATGTGATGAATTTATGTTAACGCCGACGTCACGCGCGTATGTAATTATGCAATTGCTCCATCGCGAATGCGAGCTTAATCGAAAAGCGCGAGCGACGTAATTCCACCAGTTACATTTCAGATATCGAAGCAAGGATATCGCATGTTTGTTACGTAATATTTATTGTCCCGGCGACAATGTAGCGGCGCTTTATCTTGGACGCGCCGCACCGATAAGCAATTGATTTACGAAGCCGTTAATAAAACCGTTAGCTAGAGCCGTTCGTTAATGAACGTCGCCTGAACAGGTGCATCTGGCGGTCGTTTGGTAATTAAACCTATGGACAATGCCGAGAATGCGCTCGGCGAATGAGTCAATGTGCAAAGTGCGCTTCGTTCAGGTAAACTACTCGACAAAAGAAAAAAAAGATAAATCAACTGCACAGTTGACGCGAAAAAACCAGACGAGTCGTATACTCGACACGTGTTGTGGTTTTTATTATTTCGGGACGTTCGTTACAATAAAATAAAACCGACGTAATTGCCGATACGTAAAAAAAAAAGAAAAAAAAAAGAAAAAAAAAACTAGCGTTACTTTAAATTTAAATACCAAAACAGAAAATTGACTGATACTTATTACGACATTACGAAAAGCAGATTTATTCTTGCGTTGTATTTGCCGGCCTGGATATCTTATCGATTACGCTGATTAATAAATCGCTCAGACGTTGGTACGGTTATATCCACCTCGAATGCAAGCGAAATTAAATTAGAGAACGGCCCATTCACAATTCACATTAATATCTTATCGGAAAAATCAATGCCATCAGCGTTCCTCCGGCTTATAATACCGTCGCCCCGCAAGTTTATATTTAAAAAATAATAACTGCATTGTTTATGAAATCGCGATTGCATTACTTATTAAACGCGACGAATATTTTCGTTCCGCGGCTGTGATTTATGTATAGAATTTCCGTCGTTAATCAAATTGGTACGTGTTTAATTCACGAAATAAATTGCATCAGATTGCGACGTGACAGTAGCTTAAATATTATTCGGTGTAATGTAATATTATATTTCGCGGCATTCGCCAACGATTCCCGACGATAATTCGATATTCGGCGATGTGAACACAGTAGGAAACAAACTTTAATGAACCTAAAATGAAATAATAAAGTATACGCTCTTCAATTAAATCGTGTATAAGCGCATCAAATATGTAAAATAATTACGTTTATAAATGGATACGTCTGCAAAATCCGGGCTTTGAGCGCAAAATTGAAAATGCACGACAATATTAGCAGAAATATATCGCGCGTGCAACGAAGGAAGCGGATGAACCGCGCCCACACTTAATTCGAGATCGATGGCTGAGTTATCAGTTGTTAAGTCAGCTAGGTAACCCGCTATTAAAACAATCGTAGTAGTCTACTTTAAGCGTTGTAAGAGTGCACGGCAGAAAAAAAAAAGAAAAAAAACCCAGCGAAATCACAGCTGAACGAAATGAAAAACAAAATAGCGATAACTCCGACCACTGCGTGCATTAATCATCAAGATAATGTTTAACGTCACCTCTCACGTGACCTGTTACGACGAATGATCGGAGAAAATGCAGATTCGACGGCAAAAGCGTGAAATGATATAACAGCCAAAGCTAATCGAACAATGAGTGGAAAAAAAAAAGTTGCAGCGAAAAGTTTTACGAGAGTCGAGATAGACGCAAAGCGAACGATAGGACTAGAATTAACTACGGCAACAGAGTCAAGCTGCGATGCAGAAATTTTTATAAATAAAATGCGCTAAATAGAACTAAAATTACATTGTCCCTTTATACTTCTTTGCCGCCGGGTGCGCAGAAAGCAAAGAACGGATAGAAGGCCAAGAATGGAAGGCGTGGGATGCGAATGCACTAGCTACGAGGCGCATGAGCCACGTGGGTAGCATGTAACGAAAATATTATAACGAACGATGAAAGACGATGCAATAATAGCGATCGTTGTTTAATAGATGGGGTAGGGAGGGGAGGGAGTAAAAATACGCGAGGCGTCGCAAAATATAGGGGAAACTGGATCAGTCGTGCCCCGTTTCCCGCCTCCTCGTCTTTTCCTTCGTAAAACGTGAAATATGAGTGTGGCACGGGAGAAGATGCGGAGTGACACGACTGAAGCTACGTTATGGCTTTGCCGCTCCCGCAGTCACATGGGAAGGTAAGGGGGAAAAAAAACTGAAGAACGAGAGTGGCGTGTAGGACGACGGAGTTGTCGCACCGCCATGGTGTGGCAGGCAAATGTATGACGTAGGCAGGGCGACCAACGGTGCATGCGACTAGAACGATCGGAGGCGCATGCAGAAGGTCTGGCTGCATCATGCGGGAAGGGATGCTATTTCTGGCGGCTTAAGTTTCCCTTTCTCCTCCCTTATGCGTCGCATTTCCTCCCGCGCACGACACCACTCCGCGTCTCGTTTCTCTCGAATGGTATACGGATTTCTCCGCTTCTCGGATCGAGCGACTTAA
Source organism: Cardiocondyla obscurior (assembly GCF_019399895.1). NCBI lineage: Eukaryota > Metazoa > Arthropoda > Insecta > Hymenoptera > Formicidae > Cardiocondyla > Cardiocondyla obscurior. The sequence goes on from NC_091881.1 coordinate 1,922,193, forward strand.
GCGTGATGCATTCCTTCAAAAACGATATCGTTAGCTATTCTTGAATTTTTTTTCCCCCCCTCCCACCTATATTTTCCGACTGCGCCGAACAAATTTATTTCCTCTGAAAACTACTTTTAGAAATCTTGGTACAATGATCGGTGTCGAAATTTCAACCGGTTCGACCCAATCTCTAAGAAGCAACCAACCAGACTTAGAACAATAAGTTCCAACGTAATGCAGTAATATAAACGGCACGTGAAAATTGACTATTGAATAAGCTATTAAAAAATAATCTCAAGTATAAAGAATTTCCGTTAAGAATTTTGTGTAATAAATATGTAAAATAAATTTCCTGTTTTCTGTTTTCTATTTTCTTGGACACGTAAATCTAGTTATTCGATATTGATCTTTTTCGTCGAAAACTCAACAGAATATTTATTATGTCTATTAATGTCTTCTCATCGAGAACAATAGAATTAGGATGCATGAGAAATTTTTAATGAAAAAAAAAAAAAAAAAAAGAAACTTTACAATAAAATAAATTTTATATTTAGAAATTGTAAGAAAAACTACCGTCAAAGATTGCGCAGAGCAACGGCGAATTTTTACAAAGCGTTAGATTTTTCAGAGCACCGTGAGGAGTCAATCGGCCGAAGAAACTAAGAGTCTTGGGTCTCGACGAGACTGTTGTTCGCTGCTTCGCAACGTACGAATCAGCAGCGACCAGACGCGTTCAGCTTCGCTGAGCGATGGACGGAGAAACAGAGAGAAAAGAGGAGAAGGCTCAGAGAGAAAAAGAGAAAAAGAGAGAAAGAGAAAGAGAGAGAAGGGGGAGAGAGAGAAAGAGAAAGAGATGAAGGAGGCAGAGGGCAGAGGCGAGACGGACGAGGGTCAATCGGTGACAGAGATGAAGACTGGAGGCGTGGGGGGCTAGCGAGGGGAAGAACGGGAGGGAAGCCGAGTGCCGGTTCTACGTTCATTCATAAAACGAAGGCGGAGAGCGACAAGGAACGAATTGTTAGTGGCACTCGCACAATCACCAGCTCGGCCAACGCGCTCTCTGCTTGCCAACGTCGTCGTCGAGAACGAGGAATACCCACGGCACGTCTTACGCGATTACGAATGCTTTAGACGATTATTCGACGAGATGCAATTTTTTATAAAACTTATAAAAGAAAAACTTTAAAAACTATTCAGGCTGTTGCAAATTCGGTATCAATTCGAAATGTTACGAAAAAAGTTTTTTCTTGTAATTACTTCGTTCCGTAATTTCGTAATAACTATTTTAGACAATTAAAATAATGTAAATCGCAAATAAGAACAAAACATATTGACTTACCTTTATGGACCTGTGATCGATTGGGTAGCCGCTCTTTCTGGTTCCAGGACTTTCTTCGTAAAAATCCTGTTCCTCTTCGTAGTCGTACAGGGATTCCATGTCCATCTTGGCTGTAACAGAAATTATTTATTAATTACTGAGCCGCGAGGTCCAGCGAAACGAGCACTGATATGCAAATATTGTTGGAAATTATCGCGTGAGGGAACGCACGCGAAAAGGGACATGGGATTAAATTTTCGAGCTTGCGTGGTTCTTTGCCTAGATCACACGACACGACGTCCCAATTATAATTTTATACCGACTTCGCCGGCTTGGCACGATATTCTGGTACGCGAGATACATTTATTTATCAACCGCTAAATAGTCCACTTTTAGGTGCGCGGTCGATATCGTCCGGCAAAGAATGACCCATGGCAATACGAGTGGAATATTTTTACAATCAATAATTATACCATTTTAACTGATTTCAAATTTCAAAATCTTTCAAACTTTAATTTCTCCTCTAAATAGCCTTTTAATTTCTCAGAACAAATAATAAAAATTATAAATTAATTTAGAAAACGATAAAAACGTATTTAAAGTATTGTCATTTATTTACGAGATACTAAAAATTTTTATATTAAGCGACAATGAATTTTTCTCGAAACCGAACAATTATATTGTGAGAGAAACTTCAATTAGGGACATTGTTTAAAGTTTAAAGCAATGCAATAAAAAAAAGTTAAACTCGTATATTAATTGGAAGAAAGCTATTGTTTCAGATAGGACGATGTGAAGTGCAAGAAGGTATTCGAATCCGTCGTGAAGATCAGGTTACTCTGGCTGGAACCCTAACCGCCAGATGGTAGACGGAAAATGTTGGGCTACCTCGACTCTCACGACCCTTTACACACAGCTAAAGTGCGCCTACAAGAGGTTCCAAAATATGCGGACGGAGTTTCTTTAAAGCGAGTGTTTTTCGCGACGACAATCTCGTTTTGATCGCCGGCATAAAAAAAATAAAACGGCAAACGCACTTAAGAGATATCGTTTAAAATAATTGATACTTGATAATAACACAATATTATACGATACCATAGTTTACAAACTCCATTGTGCCGTGCAATAACTACTAACTTCGCTGTTTTACGGCTTACAACGAGCGCTGCTCTCGATAAAGATGTTACTTGAAGAGAGAATGCAAATGCACTTTATTACGGAAACTTATAGAAATAATAAACGTCGCGTGCTCTCGATAGCTTATATACCGTACAATAGCATGCGCTCAACTAAACATAAAATAATTACGTAGCAGACCGAAAGAACTTATCTGCGAGTTATCGGCACCCCTGCTGACAACGATAAAAAGCCAGGCTAATTAAAACGGATTACAGTAGGTGCATATCACGCGGCAATGATCGATATCTCCACGAAGATAACGCCCTTCGACGAAATCGTAATTTGAGAGGCAGCATAGTAAGTTCCTCTACCAAATTTAACAAGTAATAAATCATCTCACATCCGACACCTCATGTCTGCGAACGCCTAAACGTTTTAATTTCGCAATGTTTATTGAGAGAAGATCAAAATTCGCTCCGAGATTCTCCAACTGCGTATACGTGCAATTGTACTTGTTACGACAATGCGTGATCAGTGTAGACTTTCCGAAATTTATTGAAAGAAATTTATTATCATATAGATATTTATCTGCGACACATGAAAGATATCGTATCCAGAAACCGCGTTCCCAGAAGCTGTTTATCGCAAAAAAAAAAGAAAAAAAATAGAGAGAAAGAAAGAGAGAGAGAGAAAGAAAGAAAAGGGCGAAAATTGTACCGCCATTAAAACATCAATAGCTGCCGTTATTTCTAAGCTTTATCAAAAATAGAACGCGTGAATAAATTGAAGATTCAAGACAGTCGATATTACCATCGCATATTAATAAAATCAAACGTCATGTGATATGTCATATGATTAACCAGAGCAGTAACTACTTCAATAACATGTTCAAAATGATTATTTCATTATCGACATTTTAAGTTCGATAATATCGTATAAATACTATTTCGACAGCATTATTTTTAAAATTAATGTATGTACTTTATTATATCGATTATATGTAAACTACATAAAAACTTCTTCGTATCTTCTCGTGAACTACGTAAAATTCGAATAAACTCGACGTTAATTATTGTATAATATTATAAAATATAATTTCGCTTATTTACTTCATTTGTCTCTCTTTTCACTTACGCGTGCTATCATGAGATTTATCGATAATAAGTGCTCACTATCGAAAAATCTAAGTGCCCAGATAGATAACAACTGGTTAAAAGCGGATTCAAAACCAGTAAAAAAAAAAATCCTAATTCGCGGAATTCGATATCGTATTTTTACATATCTTTTGTGCCAAACTTAACTGTAAAAGCGATTCGAGATGCTGCCTCGATTAGATAATTTAAAGTATACTCTAAATTTTCATAGACACTTTTTTCGGCTTCCAAGACGCGCAGGTATAAGAACATCTTTTATCCCTGTGTCTACCTGCTCTTAAACGAAACCACCGAGCTAGACGAAAAAGTTTGGGGGAAAAAAAAAAAAGATTACTCGGTGAAAAGGATAAAAGGCATTTTATCTCAGTCTATTCACTCTCGATGCTCTCGATGCAGCAGGGTGTTAATGGTCCATTGTACTCGAGTGTTATTGCGTAACGTATAATCATTATGTTAACCTTTAGTCCCAAGAAAATACACGTAGCAATTAAAAGCAATCATATACGTTTACAGGTACATTCCACTCGGTTTTGTAGAAACTTGGGATAAACCTTGACGGAATATACCGACAATGAGAGAAAATTATAGCTACTTTTGGACCCAGCCACAATTTTATGATATTTCCAACAATAAACGTGACAAACTCAATTACATTTGTAACTGACTCGGTCATATTCATCGTTGGAAATATCATAAAACTATGGTTGGGTCCAAAAGTAATTTACATCCTTCTCTCATTGTCAGTGTAGCCCCTGTGATATTAAAAAATCTACCTATCACCGTTAAAAAATAATTTCCTTCCAATTAAACAATTTCTTTTTCATCAAGTTACGTGCGCGCGTTTTAGAATTTTGTTCTTGCGTCAAGAATAATGACGCAATATTCTCGAACGCTCAAACAACGCGATAGGCTGTATTAATACGTGACCAAAGTGTAGCCCACCCGTTGCAAAAGTAGAGTGCCTATTGTCTCAATCTTATTGAAAGCAGCGTGGTGTCTCTTAAGAGGCTGTTACTGGGTTTCCACATGCGGGCAGACGCTGTATCTCGCTTGTATCTAATGCGCACGCACCCGTATGTCAAGCTCAACATCACGGATAGCCCAGAGACAGATTATGAATCACCCTTGATTTTAGATGGATCGCAAGTAGATTCGATCACCCACCCGCAAATTAGTCTCCTGCTAACCCAAATTAATTTCGACAACCCAAACGTTCGTAAGTCAACTATTAAACTACTCGTTACTAATTTTTTATATCACCAACCTAACACAATTTTTATTTTGTGGATTTCTATCGTATACGTGGAACGTGAAAAAAATTTATGCAAGACAGTTTAATCGAAAAATTTCAAAGCCCAGGTTGTCAATTTCAATTTCCCAACTTTATATATCTTTGAAAACCTGTGCAAAATAGGATTTTCGCCGTTCGCGTCTCGTAAAAGGTTAAACATCGGTGTTTGATTATTTAGATTAAAACGTATAGAACTCCTGGTCGATTTTTTTTTTTAATTCCAGAACAACGTTCCGTTTCGAGTCGTTCGAGCGTCGCGGTTTCGTGTCACTTGTTGCGAAGCGTTCCTCGCTCTTTGTCACCATTCATCGTCTGGTAAACGAAAACGATAAGAAAGAGGAAAAAACCGTGGAGAGAATTAAGAAAGAAAGCGGGACTGGAACGATGAGAAGAGACGAGTCGCAACGTTGACGCGCCACGGTTTAAGATCTGAGAAATTCTGCAAAAACTATCTGACGCAATCACATTCCTCTTTTACCTTCTTTGACATGACTCTACATTGTTTTAAATCGTCGCCGTTATTTGCTACAAGAGACGCTGCCAAATAGATTAAGTAATTTAAGTTATACCGTAAATGCTGAAATAAACTTAGCTCGGATCTGCATCTATCGTAAGCCTGGCTCTGTAGTTAAAAATAAAATTTTGGAATCCAACGGCAATTAAATTTACCTTATGGTTGCGGAGTCAACTTATGATATACCTACATACGTATATTGACAACAAACTCGTGGGCGTAGGAAAGAGCCAAGGCAAAACAAGCTTCTTTCGTTTCTTTCAAGTCAAGTTTTCAAGCCGCCGTCGTTACGATTTACGTCCCTATCATGATTTATGTCACGCGGCCTTTCGAGTCTAATGGCGAAAAGTTTTTCTCGTCTAACTGGTCTCCGGCTAACGTTCTAAATTGACCCTTTACATTAATGATAACCTCGCGCGCAGCGGGCGACATCATACTGCCTGCCTTCGCTATCACAGTCGGTTTCATTGTTATTCTGCGATAAGGCTACTTTAGCGTACGATTTTTTTATAATCCCGTGGTCACGAGACTCGCAAGAAAAACAAAAATCTCTATTCGAAAAGCTACATAAATCCGACGAGTGTTGATTGAGAAAAAAATGTTCTATATTTTTTATTTAAAGTTCAGTTTTTAACGATAACTAAATACACCGTTCGGTTTGCTACTTACTCTTATCGCGAGTTTAATATCCTGAACAGGGACGGAACAACCTTAACATTTATTTATAACAATAATCGATTTTTCGATATATATTTATATGACGAAGTCTAGGAAAATCAGCTTACTAAAATTAAATTTTTTTCTGTTTTCCTACCATCGTATTTTCTTTCGCAATCTGTACAATGCGTAGGTTCTTTTTAATGTGAAAAGAAATAGTTAAAAAATTTCTTTGAATACCAGGTTCGAGTAATAAATCGAACAAAAGTAACTGGTGGCGTAAATATTTCTTTCTGGGTGCTTTTCCACGCGCATTGTAAAAAACGAGCGCGTATAGAACCGACGAATATTTACAAACAGAATGGGGGAAGGTGCTCTTATTTTTAGAAGCCCGATGCGAAGAGGCGTTCCTCCGAATTCGACGACGCGCCGCTAAATCATAAAGTGTATCGTCCTACACCGACGAGACAAAAAGATGTTTTCACGCGCGATATTTGCGGAACGAGTTGCGCCAAGTTGGAACACAACGCTACATAAATACGCGTCGGACACGAAGTTTTGATCAAAGCACTCGAGGGGCGAAAATCTAACCGGCGCGGCGGTCGCGGAATTGCTCTTTACGATCCATTCATAATCGCATAACGTCGCTGAAAGCACAAGTACAACGCAACCGCCCGCTACCAACGTTGGCGATGAGGTCGCCGGTTGTGGATAAGCGGCCGCGGCGGCGGTGACTTGTAAACAAGAATGGCATTTCTCTGTTGACGTACCTGTCTCTGACCGCTAGCTGATGTTCCCCAGGCTCAACGTCGGTAGCTTCCAGCCGGTGGTGCAATCGCGCACGACGGGAAACACCATGCAAATACGCGATGGGCAGCGGGAATCACGTGTACAACGGCGAGGCGCACGCACATCGGCAGCAGCACTAACGCAACGACGCGGTGCACGGTGGTACCCAGACCCGGTGTATATACACAATACAGATCACACGGAAAGCGCTATGGCCGCGTTCCTGACGTTCATGAATGAAACTGAGCGCGCTACTAACGTGGCGTCGCAAGTACGCCCGGTGGCGACGACCAACGGCTTGCGAACGATCGTACGTATCGCGGCGTCACGAGTCGACTAGTCCCGCCGCGCTCTGGTGCCTCGAGCAACTACGCCACCGCCGCCGCGCCGGCGCACCGGCAAATGGCCGTTACCTATCTAAAGTGACTGCATAGAAACGCAGCCTCGAGTCCGATTCATTTTTGAAAGACTAATTAAAGCAAGGGATATCAAATTATCCAATATATTTTATGTTTTTTCTCCCTTATAGCTCCATATATTTTTATTTTATTTTTCCGCCGGCAAACAAGCGAGAATAAGCCTACCCATCGTAAATCTCTCGCGTCGAACGGTGCATCGCCAAAATGACGTCACGTCACCACAAATAATTAAATAATAAAAACCACTCACCATAATTTTTGCCCCAATTAGTTGTCTCTCAGTGAGAAGATAACGGAATCCTAGACGAACATGATTTTGCTGCAACCGGCTGGAGTCTTGGTCAGGTTGGCGAACGGTAGCAACACATATATCATGCACTCACAATGTTCCCGATGAAGCACGATGACTGAAAGATCTTAAACCGATGCGAAAGATCCTCACAACGATTGCTCTGCACGAAATCCACTGTCCATGAGCTGCAACCGCGAAAAATCACTCGCGAAAACGATCAGACACCCGAGACACGACTCTGTACTCGCGACGCCTTCCATTACTGAATTCTCACTGTGGCGCTAAACCATTTCAAACAGTCAGGAGAAGGGAGAGCAAGCCAATCAGAGCCGAACCTTGAACTGCATCTTCTGCACTCAGAAGCGCACTATTTACTCCTTGAAAGATATTAATCACAACGAATGAAAGATTTTAGCATGAGCGCAAAAGAAATTGTTAAAATAATTATTAAATAATCTTCGATTAATCGCTTAATTAATTTTTTTAATCAAGTATTTAAAAAATAAAATTGTCTAATGCAATGATACACCAGCTCGCCTATAGCGGCGGATCCGCCAATCAAGAGATGACTTTTCGTTAGCGATGCTGCTACATAGACATATATATATATATATATATAATAGTGTTGGAAAAGGCGGGCTTTGTTCAGCTGTGAGCTGCGATGGGGTAATAAGTGGATGATAGCAATGGTCTGTGCGTGTTTGTTGACTCGTCTAAAGATTTTCTTGACGAGGATTGACATTTAATTAACGTACGTCGAAATATCGCTTTACGCTCTTTACGGATCTTTGAAAATGGAAACCTTGAAAAATACCGGGGCCGACCGTCCCAACGTGTTTAACAAGAGAAATCTAAACCAAGTGACCAATGCGCCGGGGTATGACTTGAAAATTTGGTTCTTTTGTTTGAATCTTTTTCTGAACTTTTACTATTTCAGGGAAAACGCACTAGGAAGATTGCTCGAGATCAAAGAGGACATAAGGATTGACACTGTATATGGATTCCGTCGTGTCACTGATTTCAAGGAAAGAATAGGATTTTTGCTCAACATGCATGTGGTAAGGAATCTCAAAACGAAAATACAATGTCTTGCGCACAATTAAATAATTTACAAGACTCTTATGTTTGTATGTAGACGGAAATTGCAGAGGATGACAAGAGTCTGTTCAGTGGTGTAGATTATTACTTTATTGAAGAAGATGCTACCAGATTTAAAGTGTCATTGCCATTTTCACCATATTTTTATATCTTATGTCGTAAAGATACATTTGAAGAAGTTTCAACATTTTTATTTAAGAAGTACAATGGAATTTTAACAAAAATTGAGACTATTTATAAGGAAGACCTTGATTTGGTAAGATTATCTTTTAGTTTATATACAGTTAACTTTTTGATTTAGACAAGTTTTGTTTCTTATGACTGTTTTACTTTCTTTTTTTTTATAATTATTTCAGCCTAATCACTTGATTGGTTTGAAGCAAAAATACCTAAAACTTTCTTTTGCAAATATTGTGGATTTAACAAAAGTCAAACGTGATATTATGCGTGTTGTTAGAATTAACAAACAACGAGAGAAAAGCAAGACTCACTATACAGATATGTTAGCAACTACTTTGCAGTCAAATGAACAAGATAGTAATCGACAAAATTTAGATCATATGGATAATATTCTTGATATTAGGTATTTTTTTTTTTATATTTTTTTCTGTGTTAATATTTATTATTTTTTACTAATTATATATTTTATATTTATTTTAGGGAACATGATGTACCTCATCATGTGCGAGTATCCATAGATGCTAACATTTTCTGTGGAACTTGGTATTCTGTAAAAAGCAGAGGTACCGAACCACCTATAATTACACGAAAAGAAGATATAATAGAACCACCTGAACCTATTGTTTTAGCATATGATATTGAAACTACAAAATTGCCATTAAAATTTCCAGATGCTACTTTTGATCAAATTATGATGATATCATATATGATAGATGGACAGGTAACATTCTATGTTTTATATAAAGAATGCATCACTAAGTTGTACAACTTTTAATTAGATAAATTGTTCTTTCCTTAAAAGAATTCATAATTAATACATTTTTCTAGGGATATTTAATAACTAATAGAGAATTAGTCTCTGCAGATATAAAAGACTTCGAATATACACCAAAACCAGAATTTGAAGGTCCTTTCACGATATTTAACGAGCTTAATGAAAAAGCAGTTATAATGAGATTTTTTGATCACATTAACGAAATCAAGCCTCATATATTTGTAACATATAATGGTGATTTTTTCGATTGGCCATTTGTTGAAACTCGAGCAGCTGTACATAATATAGATATGAAAGAAAAAATTGGTTTCTCTAAAAATCGCGAAGGTGTTTATGTCAGTAGAGCTGCTATGCACATGGATTGTTTATGGTAAATGTTCTGTGAAATATAATTTAATAATATAACGCTACAAATATTCTATTGGTAAAATGTTTTTTAGTTGGGTGAGGCGCGATTCTTATCTCCCAGTGGGTTCCCAAAATCTGAAAGCTGTTGCTAAAGCTAAATTGAGATATGATCCAGTGGAACTTGATCCAGAAGAAATGTGCAAATTAGCATCGGAAGAGCCTGAAGTCCTCGCGAACTATTCTGTTTCTGACGCTGTGGCAACATTTTATCTTTATCAGAAATACGTTCATCCCTTTATATTTGCGTTATGCACGATTATTCCTATGGAGCCTGATGAAGTAAGAAAAATATTGTGCATGTTATTTGATGTATAAACGTTTTTTTTTTAAACAATCGTCTATATTTTATTTTATATAATTTATTTTTAGGTTCTCAGAAAGGGATCTGGCACACTGTGTGAATCTCTTCTTATGGTACAAGCTTTTCAAGCTAATATTATATTTCCTAACAAACAAGAAACCGAATGGAATAAATTAACAAAAGATGGCCATTTACTGGATCAAGAAACTTACGTGGGTGGACACGTGGAAGCCTTAGAATCTGGTGTTTTTAAACACGATATTCCTTGCCGTTTTAAAATTATACCAAGCGCCGTCGATGAATTAATCAGTGGTGTGGAAAATGCCTTAAAGCATACAATACAAGAAGAGGAAAAAGTTCCGATTGATATGGTGACGAATTTTGACGAAATAATAAAAGAAGTTAAGATAAAGTTAAAAGCACTTAAAGATCAACCTTTAAGAATAGAAAACCCTGTAATTTATCATTTAGACGTAGGTGCTATGTATCCCAATATAATTTTAACTAATAGATTGCAGCCTTCTGCGATAGTAAATGAAATGGATTGTGCTGTATGCGACTATAACAAGCCTAATGCTCCCTGCCAAAGAAAAATGAATTGGATGTGGAGAGGCGAATATTTGCCTGCAAGTTTGGGTGAATTTCAAAGAATAAAACAGCAATTAGAAACCGAAAAATTTCCACCACAATTTCCCGGTGGTGTTAAAAGAGCTTTCCATGAATTGACTACGAAAGAGCAGGCTACATTTCAGAAAAACAGACTTACCGAATATTGTAAAAAAGCTTACAAAAAAACCAAAATTACTAGAATGGAAGAGAGAATACAAACGATATGTCAGAAAGAAAATTCGTTTTATGTAGACACTGTGAGAGCATTTAGAGATAGAAGATATGAATATAAAGCATTAACTAAAGTTGCTAAACGGCAAGTAGAAGCAGCAAACAAGAAAGGAGATGCTGCTGACATAAAATCTGCTAAAAGTAGAGAAGTTTTGTACGATTCTCTTCAGCTTGCTCATAAATGCATTCTCAATTCTTTTTATGGCTACGTTATGAGAAAAGGAGCACGATGGCACAGTATGGAAATGGGCGGCATCGTATGTTACACAGGAGCTCATATTATTAGAAAAGCGAGAGAAATTATAGAACAAATCGGTCGTCCATTGGAATTGGATACTGATGGCATATGGTGTGTTTTACCTGCGTCTTTTCCAGACTCCATTACAGTTAAGACTACACACGAAAAGAAAAAAGAATTCACGGTCTCGTATCCGAATGCAGTTCTCAATTTTATGGTGAAGGTATGTATTAATAAATAAAACACACACATGTTGTCTTTTAATTACTACATTTTCTTTCGGTTTTTACAGGATCAATTTACTAATGAAGTGTATCATGAACTTGTGGATAAAGATAATTTAACATATGAAATTAAAAGTGAAAATTCGATATTTTTCGAAGTTGATGGACCGTATTACGCAATGGTATTACCCGCTGCTAAAGAAGAAGGAAAGAAATTGAAAAAACGATACGCAGTTTTTAATTTCGACGGTTCACTAGCCGAATTAAAAGGATTTGAAGTAAAAAGGAGAGGTGAATTGCAATTAATAAAAATTTTTCAGGCCTCTGTTTTTGAATCTTTTTTAAAAGGGAATACGTTAGAAGAATGTTACGCTTCTGTTGCAAAAGATGCAGATTATTGGCTGGATTTATTGTACAGCAAGTGTGCAAATATGCCTGACTCCGAATTGTTCGAACTCATATCCGAGAACAAGTCTATGTCGCGTAAATTAGAAGACTACGGTGCACAAAAGTCCACGTCCATTTCTACGGCTAAAAGATTAGCTGAATTTTTAGGTGACGAAATGGTTAAAGATGCAGGTTTAGCTTGTAGATATATTATAGCGAATAAACCACAAAGCGCACCAGTTGCTGAGCGCGCGATACCGTTAGCTATTTTTCAATCGGAACCGGCTGTGCGCAGACATTACTTAAAAAAATGGTTAAAGGATTTTACATTGTATAGCGATGACATCAGAGATATTTTAGATTGGAATTATTACATTGAGCGACTCGGGAGCGCTATACAAAAAATAATTACTATACCAGCGGCGATGCAAGGCTTACCGAATCCAGTTCCACGAGTGCAGCATCCACCTTGGTTACATAAAAAAGTGTCAGAGAAAAATACATCCCATCGTCAGAAAAAAATTACAGATATATTTTCTGTTAGAGTTAAGGACACTTCTCATACAGACAACATTGAAAATTCTTGCGATATTGAAGATCTCGCAGGCCCATCCACTAGCTTCAATACTCCGGTTGTTAACAAGAGAAAGAGACATTATTTAGACGAGGATGAAACAATCAGAGCCAAAAGCTGGAAGGAAGCTCTGGGTTCACCTCCTCCCATGGGAACAACGAAAAAAGAGAGACTTAAATGGTTGGAATTTCATAAGAAAAAATGGGCTTTTCAAGCTAAACAGAGGCATCAACATCGGCAAAAGAAAAGCAAGACTAACGAAAATGATGAAATCACCTGGGGAGTTATACGAAATACTAATACATCCACCATGACTGGTTTTTTGAGACGTGCTCAAAGAAAATTATTGGAAACTCCATGGCAAATTATTCAACTGTCAGAAACAGGCGAGCCCGGTATGTTTCGAATGTGGATACTCGTTGATACACAATTACATCAGGTACGTCTTGTAGTACCTCGTATATTTTATGTAAACACTCGCAAAGCAAGGCCTGATCCAGGCTCGAACGAACTCTGGAAAAAAAGTTTCAAATCCTTACCACGCTCTCGTCCGGTGTACAACTTGTATCGATATTCTCTGCCAGAATCTTTGTTTCAAGAGCACAGCCGAGAGCTTCTGGAAGACTTGAGTAAGCCAGAAATTGAAGGAATTTACGAGACACAAATGTCATTAGAATTTCGAGCTATATTGCAGTTGGGATGTGTGTGTATAGTCGATCCGCGTGTCGCGCGAAAAATGGCAGACGGAGCGGATACTTTCATTCTGGATCAATTAGAATTCAAAAGTATTGCCTATCAACCTTATCTCAAGCAAACGGAATCGATTAACTACATATTTCTTTATCATCACTGGAGTTCAAACCGTCAAAGAGCACTGTGGGGCTTATTCTTAAGTGCCAGCAAGAGAGCTCACATATTTATTTTAGATTCAGTCGCATCCAATCAACTACCGAACATGAATGCGTTGTACACACAAGAACGTAAAGCAATATTAGAAAAAAATGACGAAGACAAAATAAACAAGCTGGCTAAAAATATCCAGTTTGTAGTACAAGTAGAAACAAATTTTCAACAAGTATGCCGTACTTTGCAGGCAGCGTTAACGACGTATAAGAACGAAGGGCACGGCGCGACGATTATTATTAATCAAACTGCTCTCGACAAAACGACATTAACCACTGAAATGCCGCTTCTCAATGAATTTCCTCTCGTCAGCACGCACGTTCGTGACGTTGAAAATTTGTACAGCACGTTAGAGTGGCAAAAAATAGGCGCAAAAATGATGATTAAACACTATTTGAAGAGTCAACAGATTGTTGAGTTAATTGCGGAGCAATGCCGATTCTTTCATGCTCCTATTGGCAACGTACCCGCGGATCCCACGCTCTTCGGTGCAGATTTATTCTACGCCAGACATTTGCATAGGAACAATTTTGTTCTGTGGTGTTCGTCCACCGAGAAACCTGACTTAGGCGGCAGCGAAAACGACGATAATAGATTATTAACAGACTTCGAAGAAAGCTCAAGCTGCGCCGCGAATAATCCGGGAACGTATTCTAGCGTTTGCGTCGAGTTGGATGTAGAAAGTCTAGCGGTTAATGCATTATTACAGTATCATCATATTCACGATATTGATGGAACCAGCACGTTTGTAGCATTTCACAATCAACAGCGTCCATCTATTCAGGTGAGTCTCACTCGTATATCACGTAAAACTTGTTGCAAAAAAAATATGTCTTTAAATTTTATATTTTATTAACACTATTAGCTTTTAAAAATTTAATTACAATAATTTAATGGAATTATTCAACAGGAAATGGCAATGGGTGGTGAGACCGCGACAATTATTCCCAGCTACGATGAAATCACTCTTTGCAATCCGGCGTTTAAAACGTTGCGAAGCATGGTAAACGCATGGTTGCTCGAAGTATCTGTTTACAAAAATGTATTTGCAGACTATCAGCTGATTCACTTTTATCGGTATGTCATTACATTACTATTATAATTATATTATGTAATTATTACTTTTATTGCATCAATATGCACACGTGTATGATTTCAGGTGGTTGAGATCTTCAAATGCTTTACTTTACGATCCTGCTTTACGCCGTACTTTACACACTTACATGAAGAAGTTGTATATACAACTAATAGCAGAATTTAAAACATTAGGTTGTATTATAGTATTTGCGAATTTTAACAAAATTATTGTATGCACGAAGAAACGATCTGTGAATGATGCTTTGGGTTATGTGGAGTTTGTTGTTCAAACCATACGAAACAAAGAACTGTTTCATAGTATTGAAATTACATACGACCAATGCTGGGAATATCTGATATGGCTTGATTTGGTACGATTACTCAATTAACTCATAAAATAATTTTTTTTTAAATAGAATATTAATTATATACGTAATTTAATTAACAGCACAATCACGCTGGCATTAAAGGGCAATTATCCAAAGATAATACAGAAGAGGACACTGAAAATGACAACGATGACGTGGTAAAAAAAATAACACTTTTTTTTTTTTTAATATTGCACCGATAGTTCTTATTTCATAAATTTTTCTATTTGTTGTATTATTCAGCCGCAAATAATAATGAATTGGAGTTTGATGGAATGCCTGCCTAAGGAAGCAGGATGTCAAGCAAGTTTTAATGCTATAATAGCAGGATATATAAACGCAGTATATCAGTGTATGATTGAGACTGATGTCAATAATACTATAAGGCCGAGAAGAAGATACAGTCAAAGCCAATCATTTATAGCACCACTTGGATTAGGTGCACTGGAAAATACAGCCGAGTTTGCGAAAAAATTGTTATCAGGAGAAATGTCTCAAAGACTATTCAAGTATATATATTCTACATTTTTTATAGTCGTTAAAATATAGAACTTTCGTATAAAAAAACAATTAATTTTTAATATTATATAAATAGATAATTTAATTTTAACGATTGCTAATTGTATTATTTACAGAATAACACAAAAAATACATCGAAATTTATCAGAAAAGATATTAAGTCTGGAGGAGTATCCTAATGTGGATATGGGTGGAAAAGAAAATATAAAGATCAATCCCGCACTTGAATTAATCAAGGCCGTATGCAAGGTATTATCGTCATTATGCTGTAAACAATTAAAAAATAATTTTGACATGTTAAAGATTCTAACATATTTTTTTTAATTCTAGGTTTTGTCCTTAGATAAAGAAGTAGAAAACGAGGTTTATAACTTGAAAGCAAATTTGTTGCGATTGATTGGAGTCGGCAGCTTCGGCGATAACGTTGAGTGGAAAGAACCGTGTATTTCTCTTGTTCTACCAGAAGTTATATGTAAAGCATGTAATCACACGAGAGATATTGATCTTTGTAAAGATCAATATTGCACAAATGAAAATAACAGGTACGTTAGATGTGTAAATAATGCATAATGTGTATTATAATGAAATTATATGCATTTATATTATATTATTGTAGACACGTGTGGAAATGCCCTATTTGCGATACGGCTTATGACAATACAGAAATAGAATTTTCATTAATTGACAAATTAAATCGCAAAAGTATGGGTTACGTATTGCAAGATTTACAATGTCGGAAGTGTAAGGAAATTAAACGAGAAAATATGAACATGTTATGTTCCTGTTCGGGCGAATACAATAATTTAATCTCCCGGGACGAGGTTACAACGTATGTAAATATATGTAAATCGATAGCCACCAAATGCAAAATGAATATTTTAGCAGAAATAGTAGAGAATACGAAACTCTTTACAGGTTAGTAATTAAATTATCGTTTTTTCTTATGTAATAATAAAAATTTACAAATTAATAAAAATTAAACATTAACTCGTTCAAACATTAAGACATTCACTCTCGCGGCACAAAGTGAGCCAAGCGAGAGAATAAATTAGTTTACATCATTTTTTAAATAGGGATTACTTAATATTTAATAGCTCAACAGTACATGAATATTCTATGATATACATATCGACACATATTCACTTTTTAAGACCCGTGTCCACAGGTGGATCTAAAACAAAGTGCAGCATATGTTAAATCTTTTTAGCTATGCATGTAAATATGTACAAAATACATATTTGCATGGATGCAAGATTTATAACTTTAGCATATAAAAAGAAATGTTTAGAAAATATAAAATAACATACCATTAAATTTAAACTGAGGAAATTGTGTCATATCTACTCCTGAACCACCGCCGTATTGCGCGCTAAGTTTTTCTAACTCAGACTCTCGTTCTTTTGTAATTTCGGGACTAGGATCAACTAATTTCCCACCTCTTTAAATTAAAAAAAAAACGAAACATTTTTTTGTAATATTATATCTGACATTTTCTATATTTTAGTAGACCTTAATATTCACAAAAAAAAGAAATACATTAACTACAGGACAATTTGATGAAGTAAATTAATTAGTTTAATATTATCGATATAATTATTACAGAAAATATTTTTTATCTACAAGTCTTTAAACCTTGTTTTTACATCAAAAATATTATTGACATCGTAAAAATATTTCTTACTACAATTTTAGAAATCCAGAAAAGTGTACTTACGCGCTCTTTGACTTATATTCCTTGAGTTTGTCAAGGAAGAGCTGTTGTATAGGATCAGTGGCTTTTTGCAAAGCAGGAACATTGATGCTAATATCACGTTTAACAGCTTTGTGCACAGTAACGAGCCTTGACCTCAGCATGATTGCCTGAAAGAGAAATTATTTTTAAGAATACCTTGCACTTACGTAGTGTTTTTTGTCATCAAGTAGCTCTTTTTTTTTTTTTTTTATATAACAGATAAGATTTTCAGGCAATCCCGATTACATCGACATAGGCTAGTTTCCTTTTAATACATTCAATTTTTCAAATACTATCTCAAGTTTATTACAATGAGTTAATCGTTTTCTAAACGTTTCTTACGTAATAAATGCAATATTTTTTGACGAGATTTACTCGAAATAGGTTAGATCAGATCGAACATACCCTCGTTTACTTAAAACTGAATCAATAATGATAACAATACAGAAATGTCACATATTACGTGCATGTTAATAAATAATCAACGTATTTACCTTTATTTAGCGCCTGAACCACACGAGTCTCGAAATCTTCTTTGCAACTCACAAGAACAGTCGTACAGTGACGTAAAGGAATACCAATACTCCGATAAACCAGATATTAACAAAAATACGTAGCTCAGTGTGAATTTAGTAAGTTTGTTTATTTTAATTATTTTTTGTTTTTTCTTAAGTTTCTTTTCCTTTTTCCAGTCAAATATTTAACGCGAGTGTGGAAAAAATAATTTGTGTAAAATTGGAAAAAAAAATTAATTGAGAACTCGCACGAACAGTTGGCATCCTTGCGGCCGGACAAGATGGTACGGAGAGGATTTCCGGTAGTCAAGACAGTCAGTCGTGTCAAGCGGCTGCAAGCGGGTTGCTAAGTTCAACCAGGTATCGGCATGACGGACGTGGACGTGGTGGTGCTGGACGATCCTGCCCCAAAGGAAGAGGTGGCGGCGCATTTCCAAGCACCGGCGATCCAACACAATCCCAATGGCTGGGGTCCGTGCGAGCTGCCGGATCAATTCAAAGATATCCCATACCAGCCGTTCTCGAAGGGCGACAGACTGGGCAAGGTGAGCGTCACGCGAACAAAATTAACTTTACACGTCTGTTTTACATTACTCCTACTTAATTGACACGTGTATTGTAGATCTCGGACTGGACAACGCCCGCGTATCAAGACAAGAAGTTCCCAAGTATGTATCTCTTTTTACGATTGAGTTCACGTGCATTTAACCTCAAAATTTGAGGGACACGAGCCACGAGAACGCGGCCGGAAGCCTTGTAGGCACTTTGCGTTGCAAATTGCTTGTATACTTCAAATGTTTTATTTGCTGTATATTAAGTAGTTACATTTTAATTTTATAGCAATTAATCTTTTTTTTAAAAGTTAAAAAATTATATTAAAAAAAGAAAAAAAAATTTTTTCTTCTTTTTTAATATAATTTTTTAAGTTTTAAAAAAAGATTAATTGCTTTTTGAAGGATTTACGGATAAAATAATTCATTAAAAATTAGGAACATTGTTTCTATGCAGCATATTTTTTAATTTATTACAATTATATGTATAAATAACAAATTATTATTTTTTTTAGATAAATATACATCGCAGTTTGGTTCGGGCAGTCAATATGCCTACTATCACGACGAAGACGAGACTACTTTCCACTTGGTGGACACTACCCGTGTGCAAAAGCCGCCGTACCAACGTGGCCGCTTCCGTCACAATCAGCGCAACTTACGTGGCCGCGGTGGTCAGCGGGGTGCGTTGAGCCAGATGCAGCAGCTAGGAAAGCTCAAATTGCGAGAACGAGAGCGTAAGGGACAAGCGAAACGTTGGGGTAGACAACAAGGTCTACGCAATCATAAAAATCAGCCACCTATCAAAATTCGCGACGCTTCTGTAACGGTGCGTCCTGACTGGATAACAATCGAGGAAATGGACTTCCCTCGATTAGCTAAGCTTTCGTTACCCGGTGTAAAAGATGGCGAGGATATATCATGCTGCGGTTCGCTCGAATATTACGATAAGACGTACGACCGCGTGAATGTCAAAAGCGAGAAGCCGTTGCAAAGAATTGATCGTATTTTCCACACGGTTACTACGACTGACGATCCGATAGTTCGAAAATTGTCTAAGACCGAGGGTAATGTATATGCCACTGATGCGATTTTAGCCACCATTATGTGCTGCACGCGTAGTAATTATTCGTGGGATATCGTCATCGAGAAAATTGGCGATAAACTGTTTTTTGACAAACGAGACAACACCGAATTTGATCTTTTGACTGTTAACGAGACCAGCGTCGAACCGCCACAGGATGATGGCAATTCGCTGAATTCGCCAAGAAATCTGGCTCTCGAGGCGACTTTTATTAATCATAATTTTTCGCAGCAAGTTCTCAAGTCAAATGAACCACGATACAAATTCGACGAAGGCAATCCTTTCATCGCAGAGGAAGAGGAAAGCGATGTGGCGAGTGTAGCTTACCGTTATCGCAAATGGGACCTTAACAACGGTATAGTTCTCGTTGCTCGATGTGAACACGACGCTGTGATGCAAGGCCCAAACAATGAGAATCAATTCTTGACGATCAAGGCGTTGAACGAATGGGACTCGAAATTGGCTAATGGAGTCGAGTGGCGTCAGAAATTAGATACACAACGTGGCGCTGTTTTAGCTAACGAATTACGCAATAACGCCTGCAAACTCGCCAAATGGACAGTTCAAGCGTTACTAGCTGGTTCAGATCAGTTGAAATTTGGATACGTGTCTCGCGCCATAGTGCGAGATTCAAGCAAGCATGTCATTCTTGGCACTCAGCAGTACAAGCCAAATGAATTTGCCACGCAGATAAATTTGAACATGGATAATGCGTGGGGCATTTTAAGATGCATTATTGACATTTGCATGAAGCAGAAGGATGGTAAATATTTAATAATGAAGGATCCAAACAAGCCTATGATACGATTGTACGATATTCCTGATAATACTTTTGAGAGCGAGGGCGAGGAAGATGAAGACGATGATGAGCCTGTCAATGACGCGTTTCAAAGTTAACAGCCACGACGTTCATTAC
Source organism: Cardiocondyla obscurior (assembly GCF_019399895.1). Taxonomy (NCBI): domain Eukaryota; kingdom Metazoa; phylum Arthropoda; class Insecta; order Hymenoptera; family Formicidae; genus Cardiocondyla; species Cardiocondyla obscurior. The sequence goes on from NC_091881.1 coordinate 1,942,418, forward strand.
ATCAGGGATCGGTAATTATTGGTTAACGCTCTTATTACATTTTTATGTGGAAATAAGCGGATTAGAAATACCAAGAAATACCAAGAAAATAAATGAAAAGATTTCAATATAATATCCGATTTTGTAAAACTTTATTACTCAAATGCTTCTTGATTTAATTAATATAAATTAAGATATTTATATCTAAATTAATAGATATGCATAAGAATTAAAAAATAATCTAGATTCCAATTAAAAAATAGATTTCGCATTTTGTAACTTTATATTTTTATCCAATTTTAGAAGTGCGTGCTCTTATTAATATCAAAAATTTTATTATTGAAAAAACTTAATTTCAATTACATAATATGCGTAACATACATTTTAATATACGATTAATAATATTTCAAACCCGTTATCTAAACGAGAGAATATAGATATCTTAATCAGGATAGTCCAACTATCAACTATAAACTTTTCTCTTTCGATTGATATCGTAATAAAGAACCATTCTCAATATTAAATCTTTACTTGATCGTCTAATTGCTTTACAGCATATCTTATTTTACGAACAGCAGCTGCTACCATCGTATCATCTATATCATAATAAAGAACCATTCTCAGTAACTTTTCCGTGAGTGCCAGGCATCTGATTATGATCTTATCATCTTCATTTTTATCGTTCACTTGATGAAGTCTCTGCATGAGTGTTCCAGCAGTAACACCGCTATCGGTATTCACATTTACAAATATCATATTGGTATGCATAGTTTTTAAATTTACGCTAAATATTTTAGAATTCAATTTATTAATTGCTTCTGCGATAATCAACGCTTTCCTATGATCCTCCACTAGTCTTGGTACTGTCTGTTCTAGAGCGATAATACCAGCTGCGGCGATCACGCCGACTTGTCGCGTGGCACCACCCAGCGCTTTGCGCCTTCTTCTCGCATTAGCAATGAAGCTCTTGCTTCCGCAAAGCACAGATCCCACGGGAGCACCCAATCCTTTACTCAAGCAAAAAGTAACCGAGTCGAACGGAGCGGCTAGATCTTTCGCCGAGATTTTTGATGCGACCGAAGCATTCCATAATCGCGCCCCGTCTAAATGCATCTTAAGATCATGCTTTTTTGCTACCACAGCCAGTTCTTCGATCCACGACTGAGGAACAACTTTTCCATTTATCGTGTTCTCCACCACGATCAACTTTGATATCGGTTCGTGGATTCGGTCCACGCGAATTGAATCGACAAGGCTTTTTACATCGAACGTGCCATCATCTTTGTTAGGCAGAGTACAAACGCTCGCCCCAGCTATTTGCGCCGCGCTAGACTGTTCATGAAGAAACACGTGCGACTGGTTTCCACAGTAGATCTCGCTGCCACGTACATCGCAGTGGTTCATAACTGAGAGGTACATAAAATTTTCGTTAAAAAAAAATTCTACTTCCATTGAACACGTTCATGAAAAATCGAGAAGCAATTTTATATTTCTAACACGACATAATCTAGTTGAAATTTTGTATTTTGAAGAAGACGTAAGATATATAAACTTTATACATTTTTAAAAGCTTACTAGCGATCAAGTTTCCCATTGTACCAGAGGAAACAAAAATTGCATCTTCTTTTCCAAGCAATGCTGCAGCCATTCTTTGGAGTTCTACAATATTTGAACAATGAATCAGCTAATAGATGTAAGATAAGTTTGATAAAAGTGTGCTCTTTGAGTAACGATATATTAATCAAGTCGTGACTTGGCAAAGATAAGTTTTTATAAACAATCGAATTTATTATTCTCGGTTTGAAAAATAGATTAATTATTTTTTAATACCATTTACTGTAGGATCTTCCTCGTATATGTCGTCCCCCACTTCCGCCTCGAACATAGCTTTTCTCATCGCCGCGGTTGGCTTCGTGAGCGTGTCGCTTCGTAAATCAACGATAATAGCCTAGTAATTTAAGTAAACTTAACCCATTTAGAATGGTTCCCGTGAAACGGAAGTCTAATTTTATTATCAAGTTTCAGGGTCTTTAGAAGTTTAGAAAATGTTTCGAAGAAAAAACGCATTTTTTTTTTTAATTACGTATTTTATATTGTTACATCAAAGTATGTAAAGCGTTATAATTAATTACATGCGTTTGTTCACGCCTTGTTAAGATTATACATGATTATATACATAATTATTTTGGTACGCAATAATTGTGTAAATTATAACGAGCTAAATGAATTCGTACTGTCGCGAGTGAGACTCGAATGGAAACGGAAAGAGCAAGACATGTTTCTTTCTCACTTACATTTTTTTCTCTCGCATAATCGTGAATGCCTTTATTTACACCGCCGTACGACATTTCACCACTCGTAACTGGGAGTATACTGATCAACACTGAGCTCTCTAGTCTAGTCGACACTCGCGTAACGAGTCAGCCGATAAGTTTGCATCAGCGTATCAACGATAACATTTAAGTGCGGTGGTTTATCTATCTAAAAATATGTGACAATGCGCTTTTTCGCGTTATCGGGGTAAATTTATTAGTGCACAAAAAAATAAAAATTACAAGCTAATATATTTTTAAGACATGAATATTAATGAATAGATAAAAGAAAAATTGTAAAAGGAATGAGATAGAATAACAATGTGTTCTCATTGCTCGTATTTATTATCGTAATTTTTTAGAAAACGCGTAGATCTAAAGCAAATCGTTTAGTATAGAAATTTGTATTTAAAATTATATAGAATACTCGGAGTATATTGAAAGACAGATATGGCAATTGTTGCGACGGCAGCTGGCACACGTAACTTCTTTCACTCTCGGTCGCCGAGTATGGAGATAGTAGTAGGACGTACTCTCAGTCCCCCTCAGTCTTCTGTGACCGTACTCCGCGACAAGTCTATGTGCAGTAAGTTTAATTGGCGGGTGCTCCTAGACTCGAGAAAAATTACACAACGCGCCAATCGGAGTCGCGGTTCTTCCAACGATTGTAAATCTGCCTTTTACCAGGGCGCTCAGCCAATGGCGCGGGTTGAGCGGTGGTGGAGCGGAGGTCGTATCGTCGAATGTGCCGCGGGCGGTCACGCTCGACGACGTCGGCGGCAGTTGCAATCGGCGCGGTCAAGACGTGAGTCGAGAGAGATTGATTAAGCGAGAGATCAGGCGCGGAAGAAAGAGAAAGAGAGTACAATTGTCGGGAGCGAAAGAAGGAGGTGCGCGCAATTCGGCCGCGAATCCGTCACATGTGTCGTCCGCCGGCACGACAACGTTTTCGAAATCGTGGAGGGCGAGTCTGTCCGTTGTCGCGGCAGTGGTAGTGGTAGCAAAGGCTAGGTGGAGGTGGTGTAACAGTGATAGTGACGGTGGTGTAGGTGCCGCCGTCGCGCACTCGTCGTTGCTCGTGCATCGTGGCGACAGCTAGTAGCGGCCGCCGTCGTCGCCGCCGCTGTCGTCGTCGTCCTCGTCGCTGACTAGGCTCCGGTCGGGCTCTTGACTCCGAAGCGAACGTGTCGCGAACAAGATAGCGCAGAGCGTACGCGGGCCAGTCGCGGATATTACACGCGCGCGCGTTCGGGGAAAACGAGGTAACGGGTAACGGTGTGTGCACGCGCGCGCGCGAGACAGGGACGAGAGAAAGTACAGTCGGGACGCACAAGGGGCAGGTCCGCGACAGCAGAGCAGCAGCAGCAGCAGCAGCGGTAGCAGAGCAAGAGCAGCGGCTTTACCGCGTCAGTGTTGCGCGCTCGCTAAACAAAGATGGCGGACGTGGACTCGAGGGTAGACCGGTCCGATCCGGAGCTGCGTATCTTGTCGGTCGACAGGAACAGTTTCAACGACCCAGCTACCCAGGCGGAATGGACGCAAAAGAAGCTGGTGTGGGTGCCGCACGAGACCCAGGGCTTCGTCGCCGCCGGCATCAAGGGCGAGCGTGGCGACGAGGTCGAAGTGGAGATCGCCGAGACCGGCAAGCGCGTGCTCGTCGCCAAGGACGACATACAGAAGATGAATCCGCCCAAGTTCGACAAGGTCGAGGACATGGCGGAGCTTACCTGTCTCAACGAGGCCTCCGTTCTGCATAACCTCAAGGACCGATACTACTCCGGACTGATTTACGTGAGTATGGCTCTCTTTCTCTTTCTGTCTCTTTCTCTCATTTTCTTTCTCTCTCTCTCTTGTTCCTTTATTCTTACTTCTGGCACCGCGCCTGCTTCGCTTACCCGGAGAGTGCACGATTAAACGCGCTCTCTTCTTCCGTTCGGTTTCAAGTGGATATTTAAGTCTTGCCTCTTTTTTTCTCTCTCTTTCTCTCTTCCCTTTTCTCTTTTCCGCTTTCACGGTCTTTCGTTTGAGCCCTCGACGACCTTACCGGAGCGGCTAACCCAATTTTCTTTCTCGAGTCTGTGGATTGATTCGTCACCACCGTAGTCCCGAGGTTCCAAGAAGTCCGAGTTGGTCGAGGGACCCAAAACTCGGCATCTCGGGGCGTGAAACTGGAAACGCGTGCGCGACTAGCCACGGTTGTAAAAATTGCAGGCTCCAGGGCTCCTCGGAGAAATACTCGTTTCACCTTCGAGGAATAGGGAACAGACGCGGGAAAATAAATTTCGCTTTTAACAGCTCGCGCCGCTTCTCGAGCGAATAACCCGATAGTTTTTTTTTTTTTTCTCTTTTCTTCGCGAATGATTTGGTGCCTCTCTTTCGTTCCTTTGTTCTTTCGCGACGTTAAAAATTGACCGTCTGAGAGACGGACTCGTGGAAAGCCAGCGCGAATGCAGGTGCGAGTGCCAGATGCCGTGTCGGCCCTTTCACGCATCCCCTAGGGCCGGTTCCTTCAACGTCGGTTAATTCTAACCTCGATTTCAAAGTTCCTTCGCTATCTTGTCCACTCAACATCCGACTGCGCGTCACCGTACTTTCCGAAATGAGTCTTGATTGGAATTCCGTTTTCCCTTTGAAAGCGCTAAATAGAAATCTAGGAAACGGCTAGGCAGTTCCGATCAGAATACGTTCTGAAAAGTTTTGGAACACGTGCCGGGAATACAGAGGAGAATCTGAATTTAACTCGAGCTGCAATTCGAGTCGACTGACGTTTGCGAGATGAAATAGTAATAACGAATTGGGGAAAATTAAATTATTTTGGCGAAATAAAAAAGAAACAAAAATTAAAGGTGACTAGCAAAACCAGCTTGGAAGTTTTCGCAGGGGCCTTTTTTCGAAGAACGCCGGGAATTCCTTTTCGTTGCGGAATTAATATGTTTGCCACGAGGCTCTCGAGTGACTCACCGCGTCCGCGAGAAGCTCGGCTTCGAATTCGCGATGGCGTTATTAATTCACCGACCGCGTGTGCCGCCGTGAAAATTAATCGGCCCGCGTGAAATCAACGTGAAATTTTCGACGGCGACACGCTCGTGAGGCAGCTTCAAAATATTTACGGAGTAGAACGCGCGATATTAAAAAAACGGAGGTATTCCTCGTTTCAGGTCGAACATCGTCGCGTGAAAACAATTTAGTGTATCTGGCATTTTTTTTTTTTTTTTTCCCCGCTGCGTTAATTGAGAGATGAACGGGATAAGTAAATCAATAGCGCGAAAGTGGAACGCTGCATCGCGCCCGCGTCTCGCCCGCGAATGGAGTGGAGGAAATTTCCAGACTGACGATGAGACATTCGTCTCTTCGTGTCCGATGCAGAGAAAGACCCCGGTTGTTTCAATATCGAGTTGCGGTGGATAAAAATTAAGCCGACTGTACGTGTCGCTTTTGCGGGCGATATCGATCCCGACGGTCTCGGTACACTTGGATAAGATACTCGAGCGGACGGATTTATTTTTACGACACGGCACACCGAGCGTTTTAGTGCCGAGGCGTCAAAGTATGAATGAAGCACGATTAGGAAACGCTCTCGGCTGCAATTAAAATTCCGAGGGAAATGCCGATACCTTTCGCGCTCTTATTAAGCGAGAAGTCTCTCTACCGTAAAATGTATGCGCGTTTGCGTATCTTAACGCGCTCGAAATTTTCTGCGGTCATTTATTCTCCCTGCCTATTTGATCGGGGGGAGAAGGGGAGGAAAAAAAATATCCTCGTCGCGATCGCGCGCGATGTTGAAACGAGGATTGATGGCGGCGGGCGGAGAATTTATTGAAAAGAAAACTCGGCGCCGATTATACGTATACCGCGCTGCCGTCGTCCGCCAACCGGCCGTCGGGCGCGTTTTGAAAAATATATACGTTCGTCGAGAAATCGGCCGCCGTCTTATTCTGACCGGTGCGAGAGTCCGTACTCGCACTCTCTTTCGCTCATATGGCGGACTAAAGATAGCTCTCTCGGTTCAGTATGGCTCTCGCGCGTCCTCGTCTGGAATTAATCTGCACGCGAGATATATCGGAAATGTCGGCGGACCGAAGGTGAGACGGGAACGGAAGGAGAAGAGGCGCGAAGAGAGGCGGAGAGCATTAGCGGAGAAAAATTCGCGCGACGCGAATGAATTCGATCGGGAAAGTACGATTAATTTCAGCAAATAATTGCAATCGCAGATAACTTTCTTGTGTACTAAAGGGCTTGTCCCGTTTACGAAAAAAAGAAAAAAAAATAGTAATAAAAAATTGAACTACTACGTTTCGCAACGTCAATATCGAATTGCGTGGAGGAAAACCTTGAATAAAAGTACGCGGCTGCGATGAAAAATGTTAGATAAGGTAACGAACTATCACGGCGCAAAAATACCGTGAAGAAAGTTGTTTTGCAAGAGATAATTGCGGTGTGTAGGAAGGAAAAACGTTTCGTCTTACATACTTGCGCCGCGGGTCTCAAGCGCCGGCTACGGCGCGAGAATTAATTAATATCGAGCAAAAGGCGCCCACGGATTTCCATGGTTAGATACTCTCACGTAATCGGTCGATTGTCAAACGCGGCCTGTGATTTTTGGTTTTTGAATACCGAGAACGCGAACGGACCGAGTTTTCATCTTAAACGCCCGTGACCGCCTTTCAATCTAAAAAAGCCTAAAGAACGACGATATTCCCGTAACGGCGCGTAAAGTTCCCAAGAGAGGATACCTGGGCCTGTTGCGGTCAAGGACCAAATTCGCAGATATTCGGGGAGAGAGTTAGGTACTTGGGCGGCGCCAATGATCGACCGTCTCATTTGCGCATTGGGAGACGAGTACGATACCCCGGTATCGCGTTTCCTCGACGTTTCAGCTTATCGTCGGGACGATAAGAGCTCTGCCCCACCTTGCTCGACCAAGTCTCTGACTCACGCCAATTTCGACCGCACTACGAACAATCGCGCGCCTCGACTTTGATCCCACACTTGGGAGCAGGTGTCAGCCGATCCCGCGGAAACCCGTTCCTTCGGATTTCAAATATTGTCGCCGATACCTCTAACATTGGCGAAAGACTATAGATCATTTCATATGTCGGAGGGAATCAATCGCGAGTCCGAATTTTGTGAAAATAAACCGCTTTTACGTAAATCTTATCGTTAGAACGACCCTCTCAATGATTTTCGAATTACTTACATTTTAATTTAATACAACGCGGAATTGTAACTCGAGAGATAAAACAAAGAAACGTGCATCCCAGAATTTCCTAGTCGTGATTCTCTTCCTTGTTTTACCGTATCACACTTTTCGTGTTTCCTCCCTGGCAAGAAAATATTCAACGATAGTCTCGTTCGATAAGATAGCGCGCCGTGCAGCTGTTCTCACACGCGCCAAACGATGTAACTCGTAACTTTATATGCCGGCATTAAAGAGGCACCTTTGCCGGCCAGATGACGGAATGGACGGAATGTTTTCGTTTCCTCGGGACGAAAAGCTGATTGCAATCGGCGCGTTTACTGCTCCGCGTTACACCACGCGCCTCATAAATGAGCCCGAAAATATAACCGTAATCGACGCACTTGGCGTTGAATTTTCGGTTCAAAGGGAAGATGATTTATCGGGCGTTTTGTTGGAAAGTGATGTCATCATACAGTCGAGAGTGAAACGAGACTAGATGCGACCGCGGAGGCAAGGTTTTTATGATCCTCGTAAGAGGCACGGGTTTAGATTTTAGGTCATCTCTTAATGAATTTGTCGTGCCGTTACCGGGCGGCGGTGTTCAGGGATTTGCCTGAAATTCCATACGGGCTTCGTCATAAGTCTCTCGCCGGCGTGTGTTGTTTGGACAAGAGATGCTCAGAATTTCAACCGGTGTCGCGCCGCGCGCTGGGAGAGAGAAACTGCGGCGGGCAAAATCGCGATAAAAAATTTGTTCCCTCGATAAGCCCGGGCGATTGAAATTTCTGCGAGCCGATCGTTTCCTATTTCCGTGCTAAAATTAAGTGGCGAGTGGTCTCCGGGATCGGCATCGCTGACTTAAAGATACGAATTTAATTCTTCGTCATTTATTATGCTTGCGTCACATCGAGAACAATGGCGAAGCCTTCCTGCTTTCGCTGACAGATACAAATTTTCGATTACTTATTCCGCAACGTCGATGCAGTTTTGAATAAAGCGAGGCAGCCCGAACAACAATTACCTTTTCTTTCTCGTTGCTTTTTCTTTTTTTTTTTTCTTCTTCAACCTAGACTCGCGGAATGAGAGTCGTGACTCACGCGTGACTGATTCGGTAAACGCGACTCCGAAGGTAGACCAAGTCTCCGAAGGAGAAGGTAAGAGAGCGAGAGCGGTAAAGCGTCAGAGAGGAAAGGAGTAAAGACGGAGGAAGGTTGGAATATTCGTTAAGAGACCGATCTTTAGACGCCATTTTAACGATTTAATAAAATCACCTTGGCGAAATGTGTCTAATTGTAAGCGACTTTTGCGAGTTTGCTATCCGTCAACGAGTCGGCGAGGTCCGTCAAGAAAAATAGAAACAATTAATTAATCAAGTAAAATACAATTTAAAAAATAATGAAAAGAGCAGCTTTTTTTTCAGAGATTCTTTTTATTATTCGATTCTACAGTTTGTTCGATACTCGCCCGATAGTAACCGATGAGCTCTCTTCTTTTTGCTCCTAACCGGCTTCTCGAAACTAGAATTCGCAGCGAAAAGGTGCACACGGCTACGGCAAGTCTCCGCTTCTCTCGCGGCATTAGTTCGATTAGTATTCGCATTAGTATTCGCGACGTGTGTAGTAACCGCACGCGGAATTTCTCTTACGCCGCGCGCGCGGAGATACCGCGCGCGAGTAGAGACATTCCGGAATTCTCGCCTCGGTCGTCTCAGGGCCGCCGTACGACCGGCGTGATCGTTACGACATTCTAATTTAATACGACAAACCGAATCTATCGCGAAGACCGTATGATTTTTACTTACGTGCAATGTGTATACGAATTGCACGCATCTTCCATTCACGTTTCGTACTTCAGCGGAATATTTTATTATTAATTGTCGCGACGCGAGTAGGTCTCTACATTTCTCACCTGCACCTGTCGCTTGCATTCTATATCCGTGTCGCAATTCGACGGGCGGCTGCTTATCACGGAACGCGCGCAGCCGACGATACGATTTTTCGTAAGGCCTCTCGTCAGCCGCTTTTCGTAATTTTGCTGCTCCGGGACGTAACGTCGCTCTTGCGCAACGCTCGCGTATATACATCGTTATCCCTATCCGTATATGGTGCGAATCCGATTGATTTTGTCCATGCATACCGTATATGGGCCGTATCTGGACTGTAACGGTTCGACAACTACCGATCCGCGTGGCTTATTTTACTACCTCGCTTTATCTTTACTTGCCGTTGCGCTTTTTGCGATCAATCGTGTCGCATATGCGTGGAAAATCTTTCGACTTAATTTCCTTAAATCAAATTTCTCAAATTTTTATGCGTCTATATTAAAATCAAGGCGTGAAAGTTTCTCGTTTAAATTTTATTTACATTGAAGCTTTACATTGCGCTTCTGAAGCAATTAGGTATAAATGAGGCTAATGAGCTCCAAAGTAAAAAAAAAAAAAAGAATTTCTCAATCCCAATCGCCAGGCGTTTCATCTTGATTCTCGTCTTCATTGGACGAGTATCGATCTCCGATACGCCATCGCTGTGTAATCGCAATCTTCGATACGTAATATGAGGCGGCTTTTAACCGGGTTTCAAACAACGTTCGGCGAACCGCTCACCGGTCAATTATTTGCCGAACCGAGATAGATATCGGCGACACGGTTGTCAATGTAATAGCGCGCTATGCGTTCGCTTTTGCATCGTTCGGCAAAAATGAAATATGTCGCCTTCGCCCGTTTTATTGCAATGTCGCATAAAGTTGTGGCAATATCGCCTCGTGCATTACCTCGTTCGCGATACCGCTGTATCGCATTGATAAATATTTGTCGAGGAAACGGTGGCGCGTTTAAAATTTGTCACGCAAGTGCGTTTCACGATGCGGCGAGAGCGAAGACCCCTGTCCGCAGCCACTCGCCAAAGCGATGCAAATGTCACCCCGGGGCAACGAGATGACGTCCGCCCATCGACACATCGTCGAAATTGTATCTCACGCGAGACCGGCGCGCACGGACGTTTAGCTGCCGGCTTCGGTATAAGATGGCACGGCATACATTCGCGTTCCCGTATCTGGAATCATTGCTGCATTACGGTACCATTTTTAGCGATCGGCCGGTCGGGTACGGGAAGGTGTGGTTTTCGTCCTTTTAAAGGCTGCCGGAAAACGCGACGCGTGCACTCTTTAAATTGCGCAACGAGAATTAAATTAACCGCGTGCACTTTCACGAGTTTATGCCAACTCCCCTAAGTAGCCCCGTGCGTTCGCGACTTTGTTGTGGGGCTTACGATCTTGTTTCGCGAGCCGCAACTTTGACCCGTGATAATAAAAGCATACCGCATCCAACCAATCACGCTTTTACCGTTCGTTACAAATTGCACTTGATGACGCGCATGCCTCTTTCGCCGTCTAGAGACTTTCGATCTTGTCTCGACGAGGGTGATCGCGTTGCGGATGCTGGGAGAGGCGGCCGGCCGCAGGCGAAAAAAAAGAAACAAAAAAAAAAGCGTGAAAGAGGAGATGGACGGACACGCTTCGCAGGGTGGCGGGGAAAAAAAAGCAAAGACGAGTCCTTATAAGGACGAGCGTCCTTAACCCGCTTACTCGTCGGCGCCTTAAAGACGCGGCCCCCAGCCGCGAGATGATCCGGTGGAGTCCGATGCCTTTTACGGTCGTCGTCCCGCACTTACACGTTCGTCCGCGAAGGAAAATTCTGACGAAACCCCCTGGGGCGTCGTAAAAAAGCCCAGCGATGTCCCGTAATAGAAAATACGAGCGGCGCGAGACGTGCATGGCACGCGGCCGTGTAACTAAACACCGCGAGTGACGCATCGCTGCGTTTGATCGGCGTAGAAGGTATGATTCACAAAGATACGGCACGTCTTCGATAGTCCATATACGTGACGTCATTATGCAAATGTAATTTTGCGCAATCAGATCTTATAAAACATATCGTCTTCTAACAGTAAAAAAAACATCTCGCCATTTCTTTCTCTTCACGCACGGCGCGGAATGGAGGAAAGTTCGGCTCCTCGAAAAAGATTTCCGACAGTTAACTTAGAGTTGCATAATTTAAGAACAATCCGAAATTCTGCAAGAAGTTAGACTCTGCGTTTACTTTGCTATGCGTATTTCATGCTCTGTCCGGTCGATTTGTTTCGAACTTGCGCTTCCGGACTCGGCGAGGTCTATCGACAGCATACCTTCGCGTACATTTGGAGATTAGTGTATCCTTGCGGTGAAAGATGTCGATTTCGCGAAATGTAACACACGGCACGTTGCGATTTGCTTAAAACGCACCCGTCACGTCGCGTCGGCGAGGTATAAACAGGAATGTTGGGCAGGGTCGATGACACTCGGGAGTACCGGGGACCGGTTTTCGAGGACCTCCGGACGCGCAGTCCTGCCTGGAAAAAAGGGGACAAAGGTTTCCGCCCCGTGTTCTCGCGCTCGCGCCGCGACGGAATCCAAAAAGTGTCGCGTTCCATTGAATCGAAACTGGACCGATCGCCGGCTGTTTTACGCGAATCGCTGAAACTTACGGTTCCATAAACGCGAGCGTAAACGATGCCAAGGAGAAAAATCATGAATTTCGAGGACACGCGAGAAGCGATCACTCTTTAAGCCATCCGATTGTGAGAATATTTATTTCTCGATGATGCCACGTGAACGTAAAGACACGAGATCGATGTTTAGCGGTAATAATCGTGAAAGTACGCGGTAAATTAACGTGGAAATCGCTCTGTAAAAAATAAAAAAATCCGACACACCGATTCCGGGTGGCTTCTTTCACAAAGAATGACGGCGGGTAGCCGCGGGCCCGAAACCGGGGAAAGCGAACGCGGGTGAATCACGCGACAGGCAGTTTTCTGGAGACAACCGGCGGTCGATGATTTGTCATCATCTTTGAGAGCAGATATCCGCGTGACTTGCCGCAGGAAAACGGGGCCGAAGAAATCCCCGGGCAACTGAGATCCCGATAACCAGCGGACGATCTATCCGAGCGAGATCGTCCTAATGACGACGCGAATAATTTGTGCGGATCGTACGCGCCTTTGTTTTAATAGAAGGCAGATAAAAGCGAGAGGAACGTTTATTAACACCTACGTCCGCTGCTGTCTCCCACCGACGAGTATCGTTTGCGGCTGTTGCAACGGTATCACTGCTGGGCGTTTATGCGTAAACAACGATAATTCACGTCTGAGCGTAGGCGAACTGTCTTTCTCGCTTATATAAATTAATAGGGGGTACAATGTTCATTCGCGATCAAGTGGTCGAAATCGATCACTCGGCATATAAAAAAAGACCAACTTATTATGAAGACCGCAAGGTGATTGATTCATATTCTTTCTCTCTCTATTTCTCTCTTCTGATTTAATTTTAAAAAATGCATCTATATACGAATTGGCGTGGCAATGCGTTACGTTTGTAAAATTTACACTAAGTATCACAATTAAGAGAACAATGCGACGCCGGGAGAAAATATGTAAACATTATTTTGCAAGTTACGAGACAGCCTCGGAGAGCACCATTCATATACAATCTTACTCGTCCTGATAAAAGGTTAAATAACTGCTCCGTTTCTAGATATCGCGCTGGAGAGATTCTTTTAATCACAAGGGTCTGGACGTTGTACACGCGAGATACTCTCCACGTTACAAACACTTTTGATCCCGCCGCATCTTAACATATTAAACTGCAACGTATATGCGAATCATTAGCGAAACATTGTGCACTTTTGTTTTAAATCGTAGAACTGGATGACGAACAAAAAAAACTGGATAATTTTGATTGACATTAGTAATTAAATTAAGTGTAGCTTTCAATCGAGCTAAACGCTTCCGCTAGATAAGATTTAATCTTATCGTGAAATTATGAAATAAATTCTGTAGACGATAATGGATTGTTTTATAAATAATCTTGGTCAGGAAAGCTCGCGATGCGATATCAATGATATTATTCCACGTAACGTATCAAGAACCTTATTAAATCTAATTGGATAGCTCCGTCGCGCATCGTTATCTACGTTTCACTCGAAGGTTACATAAAGATGTCATCGGGCTTTTCTCGAACGAACAACGGGTGCTAAGCGGAAATTAAATTAGCTAACGAGAGTGATAATTCGTGTTAAAGTGACGTCTGTCAACCTTAAAATAAATAATCTCTCCGTAAAGAGAATGCGGCCGCGAGTCGTTAAGTGCACGTTTAAGAACGTGCTCTTTCGTGTAAATTTATCTCGAAAGCGGGAGGATTCGAGAAATTCAGCATGCAAATTCTACGGCGCATAATTTTGCCTCGCCCACTCGCCAAGGAATTGCCGGACAATCGAATGCGTTAGTCTCCGTAAATCGTGCGCGTTTTCACTGTTTATCTCCGGATCTGGAGTCGCGGTTTACTTTTCGGAGCCCACGACTTGTTCGAAGCGGCCGTAGTCCGTCTCCGCCGAGGAGAAGGCGAGAGTCAAGGCTCTCGGTTTCAGGAGCACCGGTCGTACGGCAACTCCGAGCCATATGCACGCGCCGCTCCGGCGAGAGGAACGCGCGACCGTACGAGAAAGGGAGGTAGAAAATGCCGGAGAGCGGCGAATCAAAAGTATACGGCCTCCTTCTACTACTTTTCTCTCCGTTTTGCTCTCTATACCTCCTCGCGCTCGCGAACGTGACGTCACCCGATCGGACATTCCGTGGAGCTTTACGCGCCGCTCCAACTCCCTCTCGCCCTACCGCCGAAGGAATTCCTGGAATGCTCATCAGCGTCAGCGGAAACAATGCTCGCCGAAACAATTAGGTCACGCGAGCGAGTCCGCGAGTGAATGCTTTCGCTTTTCGTCACCCTGGGGGAATCTGAATGAAGCGGGCGATACGATAAGACGCGAAACTATTGCTAATTAGCGCGATTCAGATAAGGTATTCCGTTTCTCGAAGGAGACGCTTAAGAACTGTGTCGACTCGTTGATTTTGTGCGATTAAAATAATTTTTTTGTTACAGACGTACTCCGGCCTCTTCTGCGTCGTGGTAAATCCCTACAAGAGACTGCCGATATACACAGAGAAGATCATGGAAAGGTACAAAGGCATCAAGAGACACGAGGTGCCACCACACGTATTTGCCATTACCGATACGGCTTACCGTTCCATGTTGCAAGGTAACTGCATGATTAGGCGTACATTATTAGTCATTAACGTGGAATTAGTATCTTCGTTACCGGCCAAAAAAGAAAATTATAATCGGCAGATGCGATCACCGAAGCCGTGTTCCATCGTGCGCTCTTCTTCTTCCTGTAATCTACAAATTGTTCCGTGTCGGTTACAGATCGCGAGGACCAGTCGATTTTGTGCACCGGCGAGTCCGGCGCCGGCAAGACCGAGAACACGAAGAAAGTGATTCAATATTTGGCCTACGTGGCCGCGTCGAAACCCAAGTCCAACGCGGTAAGTCAACGTCCATTAGCACGCCCCGTCGTCGTCGGTGCTTTTTCGCTGCGCGGCGGCGAATCCCTCGTGCACTCGCTGCTCGAAGACACGCGCTCGGCGAATTCAACTCCACCGCGGCTTATACGAGCCATTTAACCTCCCGATGCTCCCTTAAACGCGAGCGCTACTCCCCGCGAGCTTTCTGAGACGCGCGAGACCGATCTCATTGTCGGTCCCCGGAAATCTGCACGCAGGCCGATTTGAAAAGCGGGATACTTGAAATAGCATCGAGCTTATTTTTATTTAAAGGGAGACGGAAGGAAGTGTTAAACGCGTTGCGTATGTTAACTCGGACGTCGTAATTACGGAACGACTATGCGAACGCTATAATTTAAAGCAGGTGAAAATTGGAGCCGTCCGATACCTTCAAACTTAATTTTCTCCATAAGTACCGTCTTGTTTCATATATTGTCTTTGCTGTATTTTTTTTTACCGCTCTAAAATGACGGTGCATTCGCGTGTGCGTAATAATGTCGTTACGGCTGAAAGGTTCCGCTTACTTCACGCACAATTATGTTTACGCGATATACATATACGTCTGCTCGCAACTATGCACGTTACCAAGGTTAATGACCAAAGCGACTGCATCGAAAGCGATACAACGGGAGATTACTACAATTTGACGCGCCACTTAACAAATAGATTTAACTACAACGAAGTTCGTTACCAGAGCAATCGTGTTGTACGATTAGCATCTTTGACCGTGAACATGTTTAGCCAATTAGTCACTGGGTTTTTTTTTTTTTTTTTTAATTTTCCTAGTTAAAGTGTCATCAGAACATGCTCGTTTTCTAGATCTAAACTGAATAGATGGAAGCAAAACTTAAATATGATATTTTTAGCTCAACAAATTTTACATTATTCAATACGTTAATATTTTTTAATGTAATTTCAAACGAAAATTAATTTATTACTCGGCAAAGAATATTCAAACATATTTCTAGCTTAACAGATTTTTAATTAATTATTTTAATATTTTTAATATAATTTAAAGTGGAAATTAATTTAATTTTTGACGATAAGTTGTGGAGTATTTGATGTTTCGAATTATCGTAAATGTGTTTATTTCGGTGTGGGCTCTAAAGTGTTAATGTCACGAATACGGATGACTGACGCGCAACAATGCAGACCACCGGCATTAAAAGCGTTGAAATTTCGCTTAAACGAGCGATTATGTTCACCGCAATCGCGCCAGCCTTTCCGAAGCTCGAAAAACCTCGCCACTCGCTTCCGTCGCCGGAAGTGCAACCTCGATATCCGATTTGTGACGTTCTTACCACGAACTCGCGATGACAGAATTTCCACATTTATCATTGTTGAATTAATATCGAAGAGACAGCCAAGCGTTTCGTGCGTCATTCATTAAAATTCTTCATTTTCTTTGTCGTTGCTCGGACAGATTTTTGTGATCGAACGATTAATTTTGAAGTAACATAAATATATTTTTTAGACATTTATTAAGGAGCAAGAGAAAGACAGAGAGGAAGAGATTGTTTGAGAGCCTCTGCCGTACAGGTTCGCGTACAATGGCTTCTTTGTTCTCGCGCGTTTCATCCGCGTACTTGAAGAGCATAATTCAAACCATTGCGCAAAGTGCAACATTATTAATAAATTGAAAAATACGCAGAAAATAAACTTTTTTTTTTCTTTTTTTTTTTGGTAAATTACGCTGAAACTCGGTTAAAAAACGGCAAAACCTTAGGAAAAAAAAAAACCTTATGTGGATACAATCTTGGACTAAAATTTATTTTTTAGTCCCGTCCTTCGGATAATCTGGCTTTATAAAATTTTGTTAAATTTTATAAGCCATACGGGTATTGTTAGTGTTCGTGAATCAGATAAAAACTTAAGGAAAAGTAACGACGACCATATGTTGGTCTCACACATGTTCTCACGCCTCGAGATACATATTGTGGCTTTTAACTTTATAGCGATAATACCGAATTTGGTAACGAAGAGCAACTCTCGTTGTTTCTTAAATAATCGATTTTATTAAGTGGCACGTTCTCCCACCATCGGTCTTTCAGCCTTGTAGCCGTCGAAAACGTAAAGAGGCTGCCGCAAAAGGAGCAAAGTAGAGGAGAGCGCTCCTTTCGAAGATTCGCGCGAATTGCGACTTCCATCCACTACGATCGAAGGTCAGCTTGCGAGAGAGCCTTAACACATTTTCGATTACCATGAGTTTGCGTTCGCATTACGACTCGAGCGGCGGATAGACGCTTGTTTATACGTTGATTAAGCCCAATCGATTTGTATTACGTCGCGTACACGTTACCCGCGACGACTCGAAAGAGAGGAAGGAGGACGGAGTCGAAGAGGCACGCGCGCATCGGGCTCGTTGCACCAAAGGACCTCTCCTTTTCCAGACAAACGATCCACTTATCGGGTCGCGTCTCTTTCCGATTCTCTCAAGTCACGCGAGCCGACCTGTCCGCGCGTGACTCATCTTCCGAGTGTAAAATCTAGGCCTGCCATAGATAAAAGTATAAATGGGAATTTGCTCCAGATCTTCCACTTTCGGTCCTTTTATTTAACTAATTTTTTTTTTTTTTTTTTTAACAAGTTTGAAACAATTGTTTTGCAAGTATTTGTTTTTCTGGCAACTTCAGGATCTGCAGTACTTCATTTTTATTACTATAATTTAAAATTTTATCACCTGCGATAAAGAAAAAAAAAAAAAATGAAATAGTTTGCATCGTAATTGTAAATGAAATGAATTGCGTTGAATATTCTTGAATATTGAACTAATTCCGTTGTGGTACTTGACACTCAGCGGTGATTATCGCTGCTTGTCGCGATCGTAATTGTCGCTAACTAATCTCTGCATAGGTCGCATAGAACATGCAATCAACGCCATTAAATTTTCGTATTATCTGTCTGACTTTTTAACGACCTTTGTTAAGTCGAGTCAGTATATACGTGTACATACACACAGCATGTCAATGTATATAATAAGTACGCATATCGAAGGCACACGTAATCCTAATACTTTGTACAGCAAACTTTGATCAGGTTGAAATCGTAGTCAGTAAATAACACGAAAGTGTTGGCTAGCGAAATGGTGACAGGGGTAATTTGCATTTCTCAACGAATCTGGAGAAAGTTTGTGCCAGAAGAGATAAGACACCTAATTCTGCAGTAATTTGATATATCGGACGCTGCACGCTTCTCTTAAATCAATTTTGTATATACCGAAAAGTGTTTATTGAGAATTTAAAACTATTTTGTTTCTCGAAAGGCAGCAAAAGAGCTGAAGCTACGATTAATATTGAAGGAACTAGATCGCTGGCTCCGATTAAAATTAGTATTTTAATAATACATATGCCTTTATGAAAATATATCTTTAATTAAAGTCATGCACCGAGAATTGCTCGCTTCGTTCAACTAGATCGCGTGCGGACAAATCTCGGAGAGGATTTGACCTTTTTCAACGTATCAGATTTCTTTGTGTTTCTTCCCCGCCGATCGCACGGCGTTTATACACGTAAAAGTACGTGTAAAAAAAAAAAAAAAAAAAAAAAAAAAATCTGGTAAACGAGAACGCTCGCCTACGGTACGACTGCATGCTATCGCATTGGCTGCATTATCGTCTTACTTTTGTTCACAGCCAGCACATTCCTGATCGTTTCGCATGCACAAAGAGCAAATAAGCTCGCTTGTTTCGCCGACTCGCCACTACGGACCTTTCGAACTAATCGGGGCGTTATTTCCCGAGTATACAAAGTGTCCCGCAGCTGTCGCGTTATTATTACTATTATTTTAATTTTTTTTTTTTTTATGCCATTGATTTCTTGAACGCGCGACTCGAAAGCCATACCGTGATCGATTCTATCTAATCTAATGGTGAAAATTCTTTTATTTTCGGTGCTGACTTTTGGCGGACGTCCACCTAGACTCCGAGCCCAGCGTTAATCATAGTAAGTCAAGAAAAAAACCCGGCTCTGAGGCGGGCTTTCGTATTATTTTCCCGCTTACCCCATCCACCCTTACTAACAGACTCTTTCAAAGTTTTTTTTCTTTTTTTTTTATTATTTTTTTTGGTCTCCAATAACGCACGTACCGAGAAGGAAAAATATCGCAGTAATGTCACACATCTCGCGCAAGAAAGATATGACGCAATAAATTACATACGAAAATTATGCAGCTAGAAACATATCCCTCAATTATCTTATACAGAGATGAAAGATAAATTGAAATAAATCCTTGATGAGAAAAGTAATGAAATAACGATCTCTCGGTACCTGCATGCGTTTCGCGTGTAATTGCATTACTTTACACTACCCTTCTGTGAGACATTAATTGTCGCAAAAATTATGAAAATTATCGTTGTTCTCGTGACTAACAAAGCTTTCCCTTGCCTCTTCTGTTTTCCTGCTGCTTGCGGTCCCAGGGATCTGTGGGTGTCACGGAAAAGTTTGCGGTAATTAACGTGAAAAGGGGAGAAAAAAAGTGGGAGGAAACGATATTAATACTGGTGTGGTGTCGTGATAAGTGTCTTGCTTTACAGCTTGCTTTTATCGACAATTGTTATCGTTTATTGTTCCTTTCTTTTTATATATGCTGCAGTTTAACAAGCCGTAAAAGTTAGAAGTCGATCTTCGTTGCTTAACACTCGTAATGCGCTTGTATTAATTGTAATACGTTATTATATCGCTGAGCGAGAAAGCGTGAAAGATTTCGTTGCTGCTTGTGCTGACGATTAAAAAAAAAAAAAATTAACGTCGCGAAATGATATGAGTAATGCTACAACGTTTGAATGTGGAAAGGTAAATGCTCTATACTTGTGCAGTACGGGCAATTTTTTTTGCCACCCACAACTGGCCTATTCTTGAATAAAGCTTGCGGCAATTTTTCATAGAAAACCTCTTTAACGAAAAGTTTCACGCTGGTCGAGTTTCTTTAAAATAAACCGGCCGAATTAATCTACGTTCCCGTGTTTAAATGATCAACATTTCGAAATAACTCGAGCTTTGTCCTTTTCATTTATATTTTTATATCTTTGTTATTTTTCAATAGCGATTATTGTAATCGCTTATCGTCGTTTTTTATCTGTTTTTTATTAGCTATTGTACATGATTAGCATTATTGTATATAGTCAACGTTAAATCATCAACGTTATCGTATTTTATATTGGCGAAATATTTTAAGTAAAATTTACATATTTTATTAACTCATTAATTTTTTAACAGATCTTATTTCTGCAATTAATATTAACTTCTATTTAATAAGTTTTATACAAACAATACAATATAAAATTTTAACATTTGTGTTTGTGATATGCTGTAATAATTTGGTCCATGTATCTAAATACTAAAGAATTTGTATATATTTTTAATACCGAAAGTATTAATATGTGTTGAACTCGCAGAAACTTTATTCGTGTCATTTGCTTTGCATCGAAATACACGAGTTCTTTTATTATATTATTATAATATTTCTTAATGTACGCAGTAAACCGTTTACTTTGCTCAGCGCTAATTTCATCATGCTCGAAAAATAAATTCTCGATAAGGTTTATTATTAATTATAAAAATTTTTTATCATAGGGCGAACTGGAGCAACAACTTCTTCAGGCAAATCCCATTTTGGAAGCATTTGGTAACGCGAAGACTGTGAAGAATGACAATTCGTCACGTTTTGTAAGTTACATTAATAACTTTTTATTGGAAACATTGATTTTACAGCTAAAATAATAATTGCATTAAAATACGTACTAATAATTTCGAGATGCAATTTGCGTTTTATTTTAACATTTTGTTTTATTTAAAATCCTAATGCAATTAATAATGCTGTTATATAATAGTGCACATTTTGCAGGGTAAATTTATAAGAATAAATTTTGATGCATCCGGTTATATAGCCGGTGCGAACATCGAAACATATCTTCTAGAAAAGTCGAGAGCCATTCGACAAGCGAAAGATGAAAGGACTTTTCACATATTTTATCAGTTATTGGCGGGCGCCTCAGTGGAACAAAAGAGTAAGTCAAAACGACGCATAAAATAAAAAATCTTTAATTCAAACTCAGTGCTCGTAATTTATAATGGTTTATTAATTTTTTTAGAGGAATTTATACTGGAGGATCCTAAACACTATCCTTTTCTGTCGAATGGTGCTCTACCTGTTCCTGGTGTTGACGATTCCGCGGAATTCTTCTCCACGGTGAAGTCGATGCACATCATGGGCATGACCAACGAGGACTTTTCTTCCATCTTCCGTATCGTTTCCGCCGTGATGTTGTTTGGTTCGATGCAGTTCCGTCAGGAACGAAATTCTGATCAAGCCACGTTACCGGACAACACGGTTGCGCAGAAGATCTCGCACTTATTGGGCCTAAGCGTAACTGAGATGACAAAAGCCTTTCTGAAGCCGCGCATCAAAGTCGGTCGTGATTTCGTTACTAAAGCTCAGACGAAGGAGCAAGTGGAATTCGCCGTAGAGGCGATTTCGAAGGCCTGCTACGAAAGGATGTTCCGTTGGTTGGTGAACAGAATTAACAGGTCTCTTGATAGAACGAAACGGCAGGGCGCCAGCTTTATTGGTATACTCGATATGGCTGGTTTCGAAATATTTGAGCTGAATTCCTTTGAGCAGCTGTGTATCAATTACACAAATGAGAAGCTGCAACAATTGTTCAATCATACGATGTTTATTTTAGAACAAGAGGAATACCAACGTGAAGGAATTGAATGGAAGTTTATAGATTTCGGGTTGGATCTACAGCCAACGATCGATTTAATCGACAAACCGATGGGCATTATGGCGCTTTTAGATGAAGAATGTTGGTTCCCTAAAGCAACAGATAAAACATTCGTGGAAAAATTGGTCGGCGCGCATAGCGTTCACCCGAAGTTTATGAAGACCGACTTCCGCGGTGTGGCCGATTTTGCAATCATTCATTATGCTGGCAAGGTGGATTATTCTGCCGCTAAGTGGTTAATGAAGAACATGGATCCGTTGAATGAGAACGTCGTCAGTCTTCTACAGGCTTCGCAGGATCCGTTTGTGTGTCATATCTGGAAAGACGCCGAGATCGTCGGTATGGCGCAGCAGGCGCTTACAGACACACAATTTGGCGCGAGGACGAGAAAGGGCATGTTCAGGACGGTTTCGCAATTGTATAAAGAGCAGTTATCCAAATTGATGGTGACATTGCGTAATACGAATCCGAACTTTGTCAGATGTATAATTCCGAATCACGAAAAGAGAGCCGGTAAAATTGATGCTCCGCTTGTGCTAGATCAGCTGCGATGTAACGGCGTGTTGGAGGGTATTCGTATCTGCCGGCAAGGCTTTCCTAACAGAATTCCGTTCCAAGAATTCAGGCAACGCTACGAATTGCTTACTCCGAATGCTATTCCTAAAGGATTTATGGACGGAAAAAAAGCTTGCGAAAAGATGGTATTTATTTTTATATTTGTATATTTATCGAAAATAATAAGAATGTACTCTAAATAATTAAATCTTTTTTGTAGATTCAAGCATTGGAACTCGATCCAAATCTTTATCGTGTTGGACAATCAAAAATCTTTTTCCGCGCTGGGGTTTTGGCTCACTTGGAAGAAGAGAGAGACTACAAGATCACGGATATAATTGTCAATTTCCAAGCCTTTTGCCGCGGTTTTTTGGCTAGACGTAATTATCAAAAACGTCTGCAACAGCTTAACGCGATCCGCATTATCCAGAGAAACTGTGCGGCTTACCTGAAATTACGTAATTGGCAATGGTGGCGGTTGTACACAAAGGTGAAGCCTTTGCTGGAGGTTACCAAGCAAGAAGAAAAGCTGACGCAAAAGGAGGATGAATTAAAGCAGGTTCGCGACAAGCTGGAATTACAGTTGCACTCGGCTCAAGAATACGAGCGCAAATATCAGCAGGCAATCGAAGAAAAAACTATGCTGGCTGAGCAATTGCAGGCGGAGGTCGAGCTTTGCGCGGAAGCTGAAGAGATGAGGGCTAGGCTGGCCGCGCGAAAGCAAGAGCTCGAGGAAATTTTGCACGATTTGGAAGCGCGTATCGAGGAGGAAGAAGAGAGAAGCGCCGCGTTGACTCAAGAGAAGAAGAAGTTACAGTTGAACATTAGCGATTTGGAAGAGCAACTAGAAGAGGAGGAAGCTGCTAGACAAAAATTGCAATTAGAAAAAGTTCAATGTGACGCAAAAATCAAGAAGTTAGAAGAAGATCTTGCTCTTTCGGACGATACTAATCAAAAGTTACTGAAAGAGAAAAAGATTCTTGAGGAACGTGCCAATGATCTTTCGCAAACTTTGGCCGAGGAAGAAGAGAAAGCGAAACATTTGTCGAAATTGAAAGCTAAGCATGAAGCAACAATTGCCGATCTCGAAGAAAGACTTCTCAAAGATCATCAACAACGACAAGAAGTGGATAGATCCAAAAGAAAAGTTGAAACTGAAGTGTCAGACTTGAAAGAGCAATTGGCAGAGAGAAAAACACAAGTTGAGGAAATGCAGCTTCAACTTGGCAAACGCGAAGAGGAGCTCAATCAAATCATGGCAAAGATGGACGAAGAAGGTGCCGCTAAAGCTCAAGCTCAAAAAGCGCTTAGAGAATTAGAATCACAATTAACCGAACTTCAGGAAGATTTAGAAGCTGAAAAAGCGGCCAGGGGTAAAGCGGAGAAACAAAAGCGTGATTTGAACGAGGAACTCGAGGCGTTGAAAAATGAATTGCTCGATTCTCTTGATACCACCGCAGCTCAACAGGAGTTGAGAAGCAAACGAGAACAAGAACTCGCAACATTGAAGAAAAATCTCGAAGAGGAAACATCGTTGCATGAAGGAACGCTCGCCGATATGCGTCACAAGCATATGCAAGAATTGACTGCTCTGAATGAACAGATGGACGCGTTGAAAAAAACAAAAGCAGTTCTGGAAAAGGCAAAAGGCTCTCTGGAAGCTGAAAATGCTGATTTAGCTACAGAATTGAGATCGGTAAGTGCGAGCAGACAAGAATCGGATCGTCGTCGTAAACAAGCGGAGCAACAGTTAGCGGAAATAAACGCAAAATTGGCCGAAGTAGAACGAAACAAACAAGAATTGTTCGAGAAAGTGACGAAATTGCAACAAGAGGCAGAAAGTGTGATGCAGCAATTAGAAACTGCTGAACTTAAAGCGTCTGCTGCATTAAAGGCGTCGGCTACTTGCGAATCCCAGTTTACTGAACTCCAACAGCAATTAGAAGAAGAAACTCGACAAAAATTGGCTCTCAGTTCAAAGCTGCGCGCGTTAGAAAGTGAGAAAGAGAGTTTGCACGATCAACTCGAGGAGGAAGAGGAAGCAAAACGTGCCTTGGATAAACAAGTATTGAGTCTGAATATACAATTGGCGGAAGCCAAAAAACGTGCCGATGATGAAACGGAGGCGGCCGCCGCTCTCGAAGAGGCCAGAAAACGTTGCGCGAAAGACATTGAAGGTCTCCAGCGACAAGTTGAAGAGTTGCAAGCGGCCAATGATAAATTAGACAAATCAAAAAAGAAGATCCAAGCGGAACTGGAGGACAGTATTATCGAACTAGAAGCGCAACGTGCGAAAGTACTCGAATTAGAAAAGAAGCAAAAGAATTTTGACAAGGTGCTGGCCGAAGAGAAAGCTGTATCTGAACAGTATGCGGAACAGCGAGACGCTGCGGAAAGAGAAGCGCGCGAAAAAGAGACAAGAGTGTTATCGTTGACTCGTGAATTAGACGAGCTTAATGAAAAAGTTGAAGAACTTGAACGGGGTCGTAGAAGCCTACAGTCGGAATTGGACGAGCTGGTTAATAACCAAGGTACTGCTGACAAGAATGTTCACGAATTAGAGAAGGCAAAACGTTCACTAGAGTCTCAACTGCAAGAGCAAAAATCGCAGGTAGAAGAACTGGAAGATGAGCTACAATTCACAGAGGATGCAAAACTACGATTAGAAGTAAATATGCAAGCGTTGCGAGCTCAATTCGAGCGTGATTTGCAAACTAAGGAAGAACAGGCGGAAGAGAAACGTCGAGGATTAGTGAAGCAGCTTCGTGATCTCGAGGCAGAGCTCGAAGATGAAAGAAAACAGCGTGCCGCAGCCATCGCAGCGCGTAAGAAAATGGAAGCGGATTATAAAGACATTGAACAACAGCTGGAAATGCACAATAAAGTGAAGGAAGACGCGCTAAAACAACTGAAAAAACTTCAAGCTCAAATCAAGGATTGCACTAGAGAGACGGAGGAAGCCAGGGCCGCCAGAGATGAATTGGCGGCTGCCTCTAAGGAAACCGAGAGAAAAGTTAAAAGTTTGGAAGCTGATTTATTGCAATTGACTGAAGACTTCGCTAGCAGCGAACGCGCAAGGAGAACCGCGGAAAACGAAAGAGATGAGCTGCAAGAAGAAGTCAATAACAACGCCAATAAAGGTACTCTGATGTTGGATGAAAAACGTAGATTGGAAGCGAGAATTGCTACTCTCGAGGAAGAATTAGAGGAGGAACAGTCAAATGCCGAAATTGTAATGGATCGTGCCAGAAAAGGACAAATTATGATTGAGCAATTAACAACAGACTTAGCGACTGAGCGATCTACCACGCAAAAATTGGAGTCGCATAAAATGTTGTTAGAGAGACAGAATAAGGAGCTAAAAGCCAAGTTGACCGAGCTGGAAACCGCGCAACGTGCCAAGACCAAGGCTACAATACAACAATTAGAATCGAAGATTAATAATCTCGATGAACAACTTGAGACCGAAGCCAAGGAAAGATTTGCCCAGCAGAAAATTAATCGTAAATTGGAGAAAAAATTAAAGGAACTGAGCCTACAACTAGAAGATGAAAGACGGAACTCCGATCAATATAAAGAACAGGCGGAAAAAGTCAATGTCAGGATGAAGGCGTTAAAGAGACAGTTGGACGAAGCGGAAGAGGAAATCAGCAGGCATAAGACCATGAAGCGGAAAGCCCAGAGAGAGATGGACGACATGATAGAATCTCACGAAGAGCTCACACGGGAATTAACGCATCTAAAGAATAAATTAAGGTAATTTCATATTTTAATAATTATTTTTTTTTTTACACACGTATACGCACACATAACGTGGAAAAAAAAAAATCTTAAAACATTGAAAGGCTTTGGGGGTAAAAAGTTGTAATATTTGGAAGATTTTAAATAAGTAAAGGATACTATAGTATATTCCTTTAGATGATTTATATATGCATTATGTTATGTTACACTTTCTAGGCCATACGTATCTGTAACCTTAGGCGAACGTAATGAGGCAGTATTAAAGTAGTGTTTTATCTTTGAAGGAAGTGATCGACTTCTGACATGTGTAGGTGTCAAGAGAGAAAAAACGATTGGTATCCTACCTGAGAGAGTTTTTTGCTAGGAAACAATCCCATTAGTGTCCCCAGTGTGCTACAGTGAGTTAAACGAGCTCTTTTGGTTAATTTGAAACCGCTAACCTTGAACATAATAATGCCGATTTGGACTGCTGCCTTGTGTGATAGTGATATACTTCAACCCCCCATCCTCGGCAACTCCTTGAATGCAGTTGTTTGGGAATGTGATTTTTTTTATTTTTTTTTTTTAATACTTTTTATGATTTTGTTTATTCGATTTACAGTATGCACTATCAGTCGACGATTCGGCGATGCAATTTTTAAAAATCCGATTTAATACAATTTTAAAATAAAAAATTTCTTTATTATTAAACAATTATATATTATTGCAAAAATTTAAATTTTACCAAAAGATTTTTAAATGAAAAAAAAATAAAAAATAAAATAAAACAATATATTTAGACTACTGACTGATAGTGTACATATTTTCGCACATGTATTTTAACAATGAGACACATCGTCTAATTAATGAAACGTATGATTTGTTTAAAGGCGCGGTGGTCCTCCGATAAGTCTGAGCTCCACAAGGCTGAAACGCGGTTCCGTACAAACTGGTGGCTCGGGTGATGATTCGACAACGCAGGATGAGAGCATCGACGGCGAAGAAAATGCCAATTGAGTAGATCGGAGACAGTCCAATGTGCTCTCGAATCTCTGTGAATTATGTACATACGTGCGTCGAGAGAGTGTTGGCTTTCTTTTTGTTCGATTCGGCGCGTTATGCGGAACTAAACTGACGTCTCGCGTCGCGAGTACGAGATCAGCTCTACGAATAAAATCAAAAATCGTTCCAACGATGTCCCACGGCGTTTCCAGCCTTAATATTATTGCGACGGGATAAAACTCGTCTCGAGAGTTCGATTAACCGATAAAGGTGCCGACGATCCAAAAGAAAGAGCCAAGAGAGGCGAAGCAGCGAAAAAGAAACTAATAATCGAATAGAGGACTTTTGATACATTTTATATAGAACGAACGCAAACGTTGACTGCATTTTACATAATATGTAAGGAAAGGAGAGCATGAGAGAGAGAGAGAGATAGTGAGAAAAGGTAAAATAAATTTTGGAGAAGGAAACTCTTATCATGAATAAATTTTGTAGGAGATTTATTTAACGAAACTTAATCAACGTAAACTTGACGTACAAAAAATAAAATTGCGCGAGGGAGCATTTCACTTTGACGCAGACCCTCGCTTAATTTCCTCGAGCTGTCGGGCCAGTCCAGGACTCGCGAAATCCAACGGAGTTCTGCGTTCCTTGTTGGTGATCGTCAAGTCTGCACCGTGCGCCGTCAGCAGTTTTGCTTCTTCCACGCGGTTCTCCTCGCATGCGAGATGCAGCGCCGTGTTACCATATGCATCTCTCTGATCTGAAAAATGAGAGCATGAAACATAGTGCACGAAATTGCGCCTCGATATCGGGAGAGCGAGCGAACCTTTGTACTTCTCTAAGTTATAATCAGAAATATTTATATATAGATTTATATGTAATTTATATATATATATTTATATATATATAGATTATATTTGATATTTTATTATACTATAATGAGAGCTGCATTTCAATAACGTACACACATATAGAGAGACACATAGAACTCGGTTTACCTATGTTCAATTTCTTCCCGGATTCCACGAGGAGCTCGACGATGGCGATGTTACCCTTGGAGGCAGATCTGTGGAGAGGCGTGGCGCCCCGTTTGTCCGCGATGTTCACGTTCGCATCCTTCTCGAGCAACGCTATGCAGATGGACTTCCAGTTCTTGGACGCGGCGTACTGCAACGCAGAGTGGCCGTCTACCGTCATCGCGTTCACGTTTGCTCCCTCGGTCAGCAGCGTGTTGACAACCTTTTCGCGGCCAGCTGATGCCGCCAGAATCAGCGGGGTCATATTTGTCTGCGTGATTTAGACGCGCGACGTGATTTAACGTTGGATTTCGTACGAGGATCTAGCCGAAAGTCTCGCGGTGATGACGCGACGTATGTTACGTGCGCTTGTATGTGTGAGGAGAGAAAGAGAGAGAAAATAGGATATGCTAAAAAAATGTAACGCGTAATGCATTTTTGACGCATTTTTCGCTTTATACTTATTTTCTTATAAGTTTTTTTTTTTTTTCTTATAAATGATCTTTGGAAAAATTATAATATAATTATACGTCCTAAAGTGTGTATATTATTAAGATCTCCATCTTTCTTTCGACAAACGCCTCTCGGAACGAGGGATGGAATGGCTTTATGTAATTTCTACTTGATATCACGTTGAAGTTATCATGTTAATTCACATTATTACTCGTTAGATTTTTTCAAATTATGATTTAAGTTTTAAGTAGGTAGGTCTATAATCCACTGAAATTTAACTATACCGCTGATACTACTAACAATAGATAACGCATTTTGAACTATTTTTATAGATATTTTCAGAAAAAAAAAAGAAAAAAAAACAATATGTACATGATTGTACTGTTTGTCATTAGTGTATGGTCTGTGTGGAGTCTCGTTGGCTACAAGACTTTAACGGGCAATGCACAGCACGCAAGAATTATAATTCTTTTGAAAAGATATATGATATTTTGAGATACAAAAATAAAGTTGACTCTTGAACATAAACGCGTATCGCGTTATTAAATATTTTACATGATGCATTTATGTAACAGACGCGCTGTACATTCCGACTGGCGAGAAATTCGTCGCCGACTGCTTCGTGCGATTGTACCGGCGAAATTTCATTAGGGAAGCGTTTACGTGCTATAGTTTGCGACGAAATGAGATTAAATATAGCATTCTTACAAACACATTTGTCTACAGCAACAGCCGATGAAAAAATTTATCAAAAATTTAAAAAATTATCTGTTAACTATCGTTGACAACTAACGTATACTTTTTATCAATTTTTGCATTTATATTTGATACTATACTACACACACACACACACACATTTTCCCTAATCTGCATTTCTTACATCGTCCGCAGGATCCACCGGTACATTGACGGATAACAAATGCCGAACCAGGTCGTCGTGGCCGCCCAGAGCCGCCCAATGTATCAACATCCGACCGTTCTGCAAGAAGACGTGCATTATAACCTCAAAAACGTGCAGCGATGCAAAATAAATCCATGCGGATACGAACACTGTCCGTTTGCGTTTTCAGCCTCTCGTTCTCGTTCAGCAAAACCTTCACAGCTGCAGTTTTGCCGCGGTACGCCAAGTCGTATGCCGTGGGTTCTTGCTGCGACATCATCACTGATCTTTGCAGATCTTTACGATCTGACAGAAAATCTCGGCCGTCTCAGCTGTTGACAGTTTGTTGCGCTGCGGTTGCCTTGAAACGTGTGACTTGAACACGCGACTCACTCTATTGTTATCGCAAGATGCGATTGTCTTTTGCTTTCAACGCGTCACAATTGCATGTCTTATAGTAAACACAGTACAACTCACACACACAGCGTCATGTAGCATATATCGACGAATCAGCACGAAAGTGTGCGTCAAATTAAATTCATTATAGCTAATGTGCTAATAAAAAATTTTTTTTTTAATTATTTTATAGTTAATTATACGTAAAATGGACATCATCTTTAATTTCAAAGGACTTGACGTATGTTGCTCTACTGAGCGATCTTGAGAAATTATTAGACGTCGGTCTTGTTATTCGTTAATAATAATTATCACGGCGTGGCGCTCGCGACGTAAATCGCGTTGGGTTGGGATGCTTTTAACCTAAGGCTACATACTATGCACAAACTGCATCACTTACGATGAGCTGCATCGATGGGAGAATAGTCATATGGAATTTTTTAACTTTATGGCATTACTAAAATTATTAACACTCACGTACATACATTCTGTATGTTTAAGGAAGTAATTGGTATCTACGTTTTGTAAAATATCAGGTTTAGAAGGTAACATAATCAAGTAAGAGAAAGAGAAAAAGAGCAGCGCGTTGGTACATTTTTCAATTTTGTTTTTTTGTTTGTATAAAGATGCAGAGTAATATAGAACAACTTTGTGATTCGAGTTTACAATCATTGGAAGTATCAAACGTCGCATCTTTCGAACGATGCGTCTTAGAGCTGGTACGTTACTTTATAATTACATAATTTTATCGCCTGAGTTACCTGTATGTAATTATGAATACAAATAACGATACATAAAATATCATTTTTTATCGTAATTAAATATTAAAATATGTAATACTTGATGTAAAATTAAACATTTATGTTTTTTCTAGCGTCGCGTACACTCGTGCGTTTTCAAACATAACTACTGTGCGTAATAAATTACAAACACACATGAAATATTACAGGTAGCGAATTCGTTGAATGCACAGGCCACGGCGATCGCGGTGAGGATTCATGCGGAAAAACGGGAAATTCAAGTTGTCGACAATGGTGTCGGCATATCAAAAGACATGCTAAAAAATATTGCGGAGTACGATTCGAGCATCATAAGTGATCAACAGGTATACAAATCGGCTGAATCCAATTATTTGACCGATATACGTAGCTTGACTGACCGTCTTATGATCGCTTCGAGACATCAATGTTCTACGAAAACATTTATGAAGGTATATTATTACTCGTCGTCATTAGACTTCTTATTAATTATAACTTGATAAAATAAATGAAAATTGTTAGCGCAAATATGAAAATATATAGACACGATTCTGTTATACTTTGCTCGTTACATCAATCACACACGTACGTATTGGACATTTCATTTCAGATAGCTTTCTGTTGCTTTTCTTAATAATGATTTTTGTTACAGGTGTTTGAGGGACCAGCGTCTACTTTGAAACAAATAGAACAAAGACCTTTGTGTGGCACGACGGTCTCCATTTACGGTTTGCACAATATACCGTTGTGTAAAAAGTACGATGTATCGGTCATTTGTCTCTTTATCGCGGTAATAGCTGTCGCCGAGACAAAAGTAAGATATAATGTAATTATATTATGGCAATTGCCAATTGGTAACAATAACTTGTTTCATAATCATTTCTTTTATATCGGGGCAATTAGGTATCGTTTTCGATTAGAGACGAGGATCGGAAAAAGGTTATTCTGCGAATTGCGAAACCGCACAGTCCGGTTGAAGTTCTGAGGACACTATTTGAGAAAGATCTGCCATTGAATCGCGTATGGTCGGTACGATGTAAAGTTTCCAAATTCAACGCGAATTATCACGGTTACGTGGGGTTATCCAATAATAACGCAACGCAATGGATATTTTTAAATTACCGACCTATTTATTGCCCTCTTATTCTGCAATTAATCCAAGTTGCCTTTAAAGAAAGGCTGAGTCTGTCTCGCGACCAGCAATTCAATCGACAAGATCTGTACGAAAGAAAAATGTTTATTTTATTCTATCTCACGTTTCCACAGAGAGAATTTACCTTCGTTACCGAAAATAGAAAAAGGAGTATCATGTTTCGCGATATGCAAAAAATATTAAACATCGTTAAAAGCTGTGATTTCAAATGCCTTGTAGAAGAAGCTACAACTTCTGTTGTTACGCCTTACTTGTGTGAAACGCAGCTATTGAAACAAATGCATTTTATATCAAAAAGATTTGTTTTTAGGGATGATGTTGACCGGTGTAAAACTGCTACGTCCTTAGTGATGAAAAATACTATGATTGATTTCAAGAAACAAAAAATTACTTCGACAACTATAACTAATTGTTGCGACAAACAAAATGAAGATAATAATATCGAAAGCGTCAAGTATCGCACAGATGAGAAAGAGGAAATATTAAACGGCATTTGTTGTCAAATGGTTTCTTTAAAACGCACGAATTTGTTTAAAAATACAGCTGAAAAGGTAATAGATAAAAATGATAAAGCACAAGAGTATTCCACAAATGTCAGTGCAGCAGATAATTCATTTGAATCCAAGGAAGCTTATAATTGTTGCAATAGCAACAATGACGATTTCATAAATAAGATTTCACCACTTTCCGAATGGTCAAATTGGACTTATTACACGAATGATAAGAAACACGATTCTGCGAGGATTGTGAATAACGTGTTTTCCGAAAATAACACACGTTCTCGGCAACTTTTTGAAGTTAATCAAAATGTAAACCAAAATCAGTTTTATTTCCTGCCACGAAAATTATATGGACTCTTACGTTGCAATGTTAAATTGACAGATGTAAAATACCTTTATAGTCTTGACGATACAATTCCGCGTAAGTAATTTTCGGTATAATGTAACGAACAAACTGCATATTTAATTAATTTATTATTATATTAATAAACATTAATTTATTTATTTAGTTCAATTACAGAAATGTATTGCGCATCCAGTTACAGAAAATTGGCAGCTAAAAAAAACAATGGTACACCCATGCAAGTTAAAACAAAAATTATGCGAATTTAAATTGACACGAGCGTCGTTAAAGTGCATAAAGGTACGTACATTAATTTTTAATACGTTAAACTGTCTTGAATGGAACTCTATTAATATATATTTTTTTTTGCAGGTTATCAATCAAGTTAATAATGAATTTATCGCCGCGTGGATGTCATATGATAAAATAAAGATTCTGTTAATGATTGATCAACATGCCGTACATGAAAGAATACGTTATGAGAATTTACTTCTTAGTAAATATTACAATATTTTATTTTTAATAAGAAATAGTTTACTAGTTTTAAAATATATGCTTGTGATAAATTAATTGCCAGTCTTTTTTCAAGCGCAATTGTTATAATAAAAATAATTTAATATTATTTAGGACATAACGTGCAAACGAACGAAGGCGAATTGCTTTCTGTTAATTTACGTAATCCTCTTTCTATGGAACTTCCTGTAGAAATGTATAATTTGCTTCTACGCAATAAAATGTTATTAAGGAAATACGGCATAAGTTTAGGTTCGACAAAGGAAAACACAATATTGATACGCACAATACCGCAATGTTTGATTACGAATAATGATCCCTGCAATAGCGAAAAAATATTGCCAAAAATTTATAATTTATTAAATGAAGTATTAAAAAGTTGTAATATAACAAATAAAGCAAACACATTGCCGTTGACTATTCATAATGCTATAGCATCGAAAGCTTGCCATGGTATTTATTTAATTGCTTCATAAAATATAATACTGTATATATGTGTAATAATTAATAATTATTATTGCGCCAAAGATTCATGTATTGCGATGTTAATGCACTAAAAATGATGAGTACACTGAAAAGCAGATATGGCATTTGCTGCGACGAGCGGCGACGGCGGCTGGCGTACGTGACTTCCCCACTCTCGACCGCCGAGCGCGGGGAGGTGTAGTAGGCCGCGTTCTCCCTCAGTCCTCAGTGACCGGTGCTCCGCGACACATCTACGCGCGCGCTTCGTGTGAGATTCGACGCACATCACGCCAAGATCACGTACGCTAGCCGCCGTCGTAGCACCACGAATGCCATTTCTGACGGTGAGTGTACATTTTAAACTATTACAAATCTCTGGCAATTATATCTACCTTTATTGTTTCTCTACTTTTCTTTGTTTTTAACTTTTATTTTATTTTATTCTGCTTTTTAAAATTAATTTTTCAACGTTTTTAGGTGCCATTAAATTTGGGGATAAACTAACTTTGGAGCAGTGCATTAATCTTATAAATTTATTAAAATATACGAAATTTCCAAATCGATGCGCACATGGACGACCAACTATAATACCTATGATGGAATTTTCGGAATTGGAAGGAAAGAACGCTAGGATATTTGAGGTACGTTTAAGTTCTATCTCTTCAAATTCATTTACATTCTATTAAATGTAAGATTTAAATTAAAAAAATATATTAATGTATTTACGAAAGTTATTGCACTGATTAATATATCGCAAATTTTAGAAAAAGTTAAATTTTACATCGTTGAAGCGCACTGCATCAACAGACTAAAAAGAATTAACCATATTCTTTAATGTGAAGCTGCAAGTATTGATCTAAGATATATTGTATACATATCACGAGTAGAAATAATATATTTATTTAAAAAATATATTATTTCTAAGAATTATTTTTGATTTTACAAAAAGAGTACTGTGATTGTTTAGTATACAAATTTTTTCTTTTAATATTGCAATATATATTTTTCATTATTGTAACAAAAATAACTGTATTAAAGACTTGTTTATCAATTATAAACATTAATTTATTAGACAGTTTTCTAACAATATCAATTTCGAAAAGTGAGGTAATTTATGCAGTGCCTATCCTTGTGTGAGACGCCTAAATAGTCGATTTTATTGTTAAAAAGTGTCAAAATACTTAGAGTGTGCATTTTAATTATATCTCTTCCAATTTTATTACAATAAAGATAAAATTATATATAATTCGTGAAAAAAAGAGATCATGCATCGATTCTTGTTCGCTAATACAAATTTGTACGTAAATGGATAAAAGCACAAAATTCGATTTAAGGTATCATGCTGGATAAATACATATATTAAACTAAAAGCAATAAGTAAACATATAAATTTTGATCTACTAATTATTTTAACGCAAGATTTGTCCGAACGTTTCTTTTAACGTATCTACTGTTAAAAGTTTTATCGCACAACTTATAGAAAAATCTTCAAAAGATTTCGGTACTAGATTTTATCCTGCGACAAAGCCGGCGATCAAAATATCTTTGCCGAAGTAGTTGAATCTGGTGGAAACCAAATTAATATCTTTTCCGCCCAATGAAATCGGACAAACGTCGTTTGGACGTAGGTAGAAGCACATTGTGTAGAGAGCCATCTCCAATTCGGGTGAGAGACCGACGAGAAGGGTCGTGATCGAATGTTTTGTGTCAGGTATATTGAACGCCGAACGTATCTTGATAGCTTCTCCTTTCTACAAAAAGAAAATTTGGGTAATAAATATATACACATATATTATAGTTAAAGTCCGAAATGATTTTATGCCTCGGCTTTTCACCGATGTGTTTTTAGTTAACTCTAGGATTTTAGTTTTCAATTTTGACTAGCCATGTTAGTCGCTCCTAGCATGTAACATATACGCTTATTTATATAATATAAAGGTAAACCGTCAAAGATATGAGCGCTACGTTACTTACATCAGCTAATTTGATATCTTTTATGTATCCGCGATAGTCAAGATTTTTCTGAGCCTCTTGTTTGGCGAAATAAATCCAATTTTGTGGCCCGATCATAAAAGAGTCGAGTTTCTCCGCGACGAACACTGCCTCGAAGCCAGAACTGGACGGCTCTCCCTCCACTCGTTGGAACTGCGAGAACCAGATACGTTTCAACGTATCCTTGAACTCATACTCGTCGTTCGGGATGAATCCCTTATCGGCCAGGAATTTCATCGCCGTTTTAAATACGTCAGTCTCTGAAAACTTGTCGAGCAACTCCGCTTCCTCTTTTCGCTCGTCAGACGTGACGGTCTCCTTCGTTTTAACGTTCATCTCGTAATTATCGTGCAACGCCAACACGCTCTTAATTGTCGGGATTTCGTACGCTTCCGGCTTGACGTCCAGCAAGCTACAATTATATCATCAAAAAAACAATGAAACTCTTTATGCGCGAAACAATTTCAGCGAGTTATTTTATTCAAGATAAAGATTAAGGCCCGGTTTTATCAACGCGAGTTAATCAAATCGGTCAATTAACTTTTAAGATTGCAACTCTAAAAGTTAATTTTAACTCGCGTTGGTGAAACCGGGCCTATGCGAATCAGTCGAACCAGCGATTCTGACTACTTACGGTGAAGGAGCGTCATCCCCGGTGCCGTCTTCTTTCGTCTCTCCCTGCAGATTTACGGTGATGAACTTGTATGCGTTGTTTTTATCCACCTCGAAAAGACTTTCCGACAGTTTCTTCACCTCGTCATTGGAAATCGGATAGTTCGGCGTGGCCGGCTGACTATTTTCCGGCTGAGAACTGGGTGAATTGGTGTTGCTAGGTGCTTCAGTTTTCTTCTCCCCTTCTGGTGGTGGTTGAACCACCGGCGTTGCGGAGCTAGCTGCGCCAGAATTAACAGGCGCACCCCCGTTGTTATTGTTCGCCGGTTGTGCCGCAGATGCTTCTCCATTATTCGGGGTTGATTGATTATAATAATAATTATTGTATGTGATCTCGGTGCGGCTGCCGCCGCCGCCGCCGCCGCCGCCGCCTTCGCTACCGTAACTTGGACTTCTGCCGTAGATACCACCCGGCAGCAATCTGTTAACAGCCGCGCTTACGCCGGCACTAACACTAGAATAAACCAGAGCTTCTTTGGCCAGTTGACCGATTCCGGGTCGACTTGGCTGGAGAACGGTTAGAGCCGGCGCTTGTGCGATAGCCGGTTGAACGTAGGATGGTTGAGCGTAGGACGGTTGACCGAATGACTGCCCTCCGTAGCCGCCGTAGGATTGTCCTCCGCCGTAAGGAGTGTAGGCCGGAGGTGCGTTGTGATGCATTGACGGATTGTACGCCTGACCGTACGGCGCGTGGCCACCGGGATACGAAGGATTGTTGTACGATGGGTAGCCCTGGTTGTAACCCGGGTTGCCGCTGGGCTGCCGAGGATATCCACCTAGGAATCATTATCGAACGAAATTACGCGGAAAACATTTTTTCAAAGTATGTTAAGCTTTTTTTTGCAACAGTTAAAGTCATAGAAATTTTGTTTTGTAGTAAATGCTTATAGGATCCAGGTCTAAACCTACTGATTTTATTTTTTGGTTTATAAGTTCGAAAGAATAATAAAAATACCCGATGGACTGTATGGCGGTGGATTCGCTGACGGATATCCTGATTGTACATTTGTCGCACTCGTCTTGGAGGCATGTTCGTTTACCGGAGCAGACGGCTTAGCGTTGCTGGTTCCTGGTGCTTTACTGTTACTATTCGGTGGTACGTTCCATCCTATTTTACTCGAACTTGAGCCTATAAACGTAACGAGATTCCAGATTAAAAAAGAAACAAGGCATGCCTTAAAAAGCTATTGTATCTATAGGAGAAGTAGTGACTCATCGAATTTGTAAGAGATTTAACGCGTAGATACATAAATATTTTCAAACCACGACGCAATTCCGGATGATTACGAAAAGAAGCTTAACTCGAAATAATTTTTAACGATATAATCGACGAGATTTTTTTTTTTTCTTTGCTAGGCTACAACGATGCGTGCACATTGCATAATATTATGCAATATATTGAATCGGCCAACAAGTAATCTAATAAATATTTGAAAAATATATTAAATCTTCCCTATTAAAAAAATCAATGTTACGCATCGGTGTTAGTTGATTAATCGATTCTATTGTTACCATATATTAAATTATATATTTTTTTTTGTTACAGATCGACGCAGCTGCATCCGCTGCTATCCACGAAAGTGTCGTCACCGCCGATCTTATTAATTATACGAACCGCAGCCGGTTCGTCGGTCGTTCCGGGAGTTTCGAATAGTATTCGGGCGTAATTTTTTGGCTTCATTCTAAACGCGAGTGCCGGACAGGAACGCGTGAAAATGATCAATTGTAAAATCACGGTCGGGGTGTTCGCGAGTGACTTGTGCGCGGAAGGATGACTCGACACGTCCCATCTGAGAGGAGGAGCAGGCCCGGGACGGGCATCCTGCATCGGCGGAGCAACTCTTAGGTGAATATACATTTTTTTAAATAAAATATTAAATAAAAACTTTTGCCCTTTTTTTTATTAATTTTATGAACTGAATTTCATGTCTACATTAATATTTTTCTTTATGTTACAGCCACCGCCTGAATTCTACAACTCCGCTGATGCTCATGCAGATTGGTGAGTCGCATGTTTTTTTTTTTATACTTTGAAATTTTCTTTTAAAAAATAGCGCGCGCATGGTTTTTTCTAGTAATAGTAAAAATGTATAACAAGCTAGTTGTAAATATAACGTTATATACCTCCTGTTTGCGAAGGACGTGCAGTAGTTCTCGTGTTTCCTCCTCCTCCTCGTCGAGAGGAGGAGCCCCATCCTCCGCTGCCACTTCTTCGTCCGCTGGTTTTACGACCGTCTGTACTCACTGAAAACACGATATTACATGTGTAACAATTCTTTAATACTTAGGTGGACTTTAGTCTTTGGAAATCTCGTTAGTTTTGCATTTAAATTACCTCATTTTTACTCTAAAAAATTGCAGATAAAATTTAAATTGCAATAATATTCAGAAAGAAAAACTTTTATCAATACTAAAACAAAGTTTAACTTACAATAAAGTGTAACTTGTTAGACTAGCGTATAATTATAATTTTCAAGAAAACATATTTAAAAATATACACTAGGATAAATCATCAGATAGGACGTTCTGCGTCATGATATACATTGATTGAGTAACTATCAAGCTATCTATACAACTTGGTATTCTCTTTTATTTCTCATGATTCGACATTATAGTACAGTGCAGATCGTCAAGCCCATTGTTCTCCAACAGATTATTATATAATGTAGCGACAATTGCCATTCGTTTAATATAATGTATCATATTTTTAATTTTTAATGGCACTTCTTTATTCGAATGAGCTACAAAGTTCCATAAATGCTTCCTCTAATTATTTGCGCGATGTAACATTTGCTGAATGTAGTTTTAATTATCTTTTTTTACGTGACGTTCGATGAGAATCTCCAATTTGGTATCATGGACACAGTAATGCAATTATGGTAAACGTTGTCAAGTGAATAATGCTATAAGTAACGTACATTGACGACGTGACGTACGAGTTGTTACTCATGGAAGAGCAATTTACTCTACTGGTTTCACTTATTACGCAGTCTATATTTGTTAGTTGAGCCTATCAATTCTTTCTACATAAGTTTTATGTGATTCAGAGCGTTCTATCCAATTTTCTTCGCCATTTAATTAACATCTAATTAAACAGTTGAGTGCACTTTACGTTATTCTTTTATTATGCACACACGTATATACATGTGTCAAGCTTTTCTCTTTTTTTTTTTTTTTTTTTTTTAATATATTATACGAGTCGAACAGCATTTATTAATAAATTAAGTATGCATCGGTTTTTTTTATTTATACGACAACCAGTTTGCCAACCAAAATTCATAACGTTCGCTCAATGCGTAGTGAGATTGCTCGATTAATCTGAAAACTATGTTACGTTTAAATTGTTAGTAACTATAAATTAGCTCGGTAATTCGTAAAATTATAGGCAGAAGCACATAAGTTTCCGCGAATTGTGCTTCCGTGTTAACACGTAATGCAAACTTAATTTCAAGGAATTGTTCGGTTAAATAAAATTTTAATTTTAATTATTATTATCGATTTTTCTGTGAAATCTCAAAACAATTTCCTTTTCTTAAAAATTGATTTACAAATAATTAAAGTAATATTTTATTCAAACATTAAGCACAAAAAATTTTCTAATTAAAAATTTATTTTGGTTAAGCAAAACATTATTAATTAATTTAATGCAAATTGCAAGATGCAAGAGCGTCTTGTGTAAATCTTAGCAGTTCTCACGTACATAATTCTCACAGTCTTCCATCAATTAAATATAATCTATAACATTAGCGTAGGTATAATAAATGCGCTTACCGGAAATAAACAGAGTAACAATCGCGATGATTAGGCAGGTCCTGAGTTTCATATTCGTTGTTGCCCAGTTCGTTCTTGCCGAATTCTGGTCACAATCCGTTAAAAACTCGAAGAAATCCGACACACACTGTCTGCTCCGTCACACAGTCGGCCTGCTACTGCTGGGCCAGCAGTGCTGACTACTGTCGTTCGACCTTATACTGAACGGCCTAGACGTTGGCGACCATCGCCCGTAACATTGAATGATTCATACCATGTAGGCTTTCTCTTTTCGCTGATTCTCTGCGTCGTAGAGCTGCAATTACGGTCAAATTATATGATTTAGCTAAATAGATTTGAGTTTAAAACATTTAATTTGATAATATTTTTAATAATTTTTTAAGCAATTGTTAAAATTTTATAAAATGCAAGATATTAATTAAATAATATTTACGAATGCTGTGCGATGTTTTGCAGATTTCTCGTGCTTTCTCTACGAAGTATGTCTATAAATTCTTCAGTTAAATTGAATAATTTCTCCTAGACAAAAACTTATGACAAAATATCTTTTGTTTTCCTTTCTAATATTTATTTTTTTAATTTTTCTTTGGAAATAGTCCTTTACAATTTTTACGTTATTGTATTAATTATTTATATTAAAATTATTTCATTATTAAATTTTTTTTAACTTATTATTAAAATTATTAAAACTATGCACTTTGTGCATTCGGTAATCTGTATTATCGCGCCTGAGAAGCGTCTTTATTCATGTAACATTATTTATATAATAAAATTAGAAAATAGGAAGCGCAAGATCAATGAGATCTTTCCCATAATATCTGAAAGAATGAGTGAAAATATTAAATTTGCTTCCGCCAAGAGAAACGGGACATAGATTATTCGGCCTGGCATAAAAGCATATTGTATATAACGACATCTCAAGCTCAGGAAGCGTGCCCACGAATATCGTTGCGTTTGGTCTAATAATGCCATCCATTTTAAAATTTAATTTCACCAATGAGGCTTTCTATAAAAAGCAAATAAAGTCATTAATTATCATACGTAAAAAATTCTAATATTATAACATCAACAGTATATTTGAAATATTGCATCTATATTACATAATACAACTCACATCGCCAAGTTTCATGGTGTCAGTGTATCCCATGTAGTCGATGCGTTTGTTCGATTCTTGATAATTAAAGTAAATCCAGTCCTGTACACCAAGAAGTTCCGAACCATAACTTTCAGACGTGAACACTCGTTCGAATCCTGAAGTGGCGCCGTCAAATGTGGTCAACCACAGATGCCGTAAAACATCCTTTTTTTCGAAATCGTCAGGATCGATAAAACCTCGATCCGACAACCATCGCATCGCTTTAGACATCACGTTCGTGTTCAGAAATACATTTAACAGAAGATCTTCTTTTTTTCGCTTCTCTGGCGTACGAGTTTCTTTCACGGTGGAATTATGTTCGTAATTGTCATAAAGCGCTCGAATAGCTAGGATTGTTGGGTAATCATATGCTTCTTTTTGCACATAAATCAATCTAGAAATAAAAAATCAGATGAGAGATTTATTTACAATTTTTTTTTAATTTGAATTGACTTTAATGCTTAAATAAATTGATTTTTAATTGAAGGATATAGACCGCGAAGTAAATTAATATTGCTCGGTTAAGCTAAATTATGTATTGAAAAATAGTCCCGAGGAAAACAAAAAAAGCGACGCGAAAACAACTTTTTAGATACACGGGCTGTCATTGAAGGGAAAAGTTAAGAAAACAGTAACTGCAATGGTTAAAAGAAAGATCGAAAAATTAGTAGAAAAATCGAACAAATGAGAGGGAGTCGATAACAGTCGCGGTCGGTCGAATGAAAAATATAATGGGCAGAACAGAGTTAGAGAAAAATAGCAAATAAGTTGTTAATCGTTTCTGTAAGAGTGTCGTGACAAATGAAAAAGTATTATTCGTATGTTATATTAAAAACCTTCAATCCGACTTTATTCATTCTCTATGAGCGGCTCTAATTTAATACGTTATAAGTTATCTTTTATAATGTTTAAAACTTACGGTCCGCTAGCTGCATCGGTTACGTTCTCAGATTTACTCTGCAGATGTAACGTCAAATACTTAGATATGTCGACTTCTTGCTTTGCAAATAACTCTTCGGTTAACAGTAACAAATCGTCATCGGATATCTTATATTGTGGAAAATAAATAGGCGTTTCTTGCTGATTATTTACCACGTTGCCGGCCGCAATTCCATCAGAAGGTACAATTGGAGGAACTTCGTTGTTGTTTGCCGTATTTCTTGCCACTACTGAAGAAGTGCCAACTGGATATGTTGTGGTACCGTTGTGAACAATTATAGGAGTCGATACACCCGGAGTAATAACCGGATTATTCACCGGATTTGAGTTGACAGGAGATACAGAGGGTGTGTTTCCCCATTGTACATTCGACGAACTCGGAGAAGCATTGCCATCCGTAGGAGCAGTATTGAAATAATGATTATTATAAGTTATGTGCGTTTCGCTGGTACTGGTGCTAGGTTTCGACGGAGAGCTGCTATAATCGTGACCGAAGTGAGGATACGGATTTATTAGCCTGTTCACTCCGGCGTTAATTGTAGAAAATACGAGCGCCTCTTTCACCATTTGACCAATTCCTCTGCCACTATCTTGTTGACCGGGAACCATTATGACCGTTTGTCCAGGTATATACGGTTGTGCCGCCGGCTGCGATAAGACGTGTTGCTGAGGATAATAAGCGTGTCCACCCGCACCATATGGTCCATTCACGGGATGCGTAGAGTAAGGATTTCCGAATGTTCCTGGTACAAGTGGAGGAATATGCGATGGATATTGTGTGTGATGTATTGATGGATATTGCGATGGATAACTAGAAGAATGTCCAAATGTGTGACTGGGGGCAGAGTAACTTGGGTTGTGTGTTAAATGAGAATGATTCAAACGACTGTAAGAATGACTAGAATAAGGAGGAGGAGGAGGAAAAGGATATGAATTGATATTTCCAGAAGTAGGATAAGGTGGACGCGGATAAGGCGCGGAAGAAACGGGTATTGAAGATGTAGGACGTAGGTGATCCTTGAAACCGATA
This sequence comes from Cardiocondyla obscurior, assembly GCF_019399895.1. Lineage (NCBI taxonomy): Eukaryota > Metazoa > Arthropoda > Insecta > Hymenoptera > Formicidae > Cardiocondyla > Cardiocondyla obscurior. Next base: position 1,985,335 of record NC_091881.1, read on the forward strand.
TTAGTAGAAGCGGTATCTGATGGATAAGGCTGCTTTGGAGTAAAATGCGGATTACTCCATGAAGGTTTGTTAGGTAAAGTGTCATGTGATGGCTTATACGGTACGCCTGGTTGACCGAAAGAAGTATGATCTGTAAGAAAAATATATTATTATGTAACTTTACTGTAAGTCGAATTTTTTATTTGCGCTCATTTTTTATTAATCAATAATCACACTTAAGAATTATTATTTTATTAATGTAATTTTAAAGATTTAAAAACAAATTATATTACTCGAAATATTAAAAAATATACACACCATGATTTTGCGAAGATATTACATCAGGTTTTGGAAAATTATTAGTTGATGGTGCTGACGGACTATGTGGATATGGTGCTGATGGGTTGTACGGTGCCGATGGGTTGTACGGTGCCGATGGATTATGCGATATTTTTGGATTGTTGGATACAGAAGTCTGTTTGCTCTCTGTTGTAAAACCTATTCCATGATTTCTAAAAGTTTCTAATAATAAAAAAAATTAATTTTTTAATAAACATGCCATTAAAAAAAAAGATAAATAAGTAAAAACTAAATTAATACCTGTATTGCTGTTAGATACGGGTGGCCGGCCGGATTGTGCGGAATTAGTTTGAGCTTTGCATAAACAAAAGTATTAATATTATATTAAATTTAATTAAAAAATCTTTCACATAGTTACTGTTTAAATTTTATTGCACTTACAGGGTCGCATTGCGCCTCCTCCTTCAGCGTGTAAAAAATTTGTAGATGCATCTTTACTTTGCTGATGTGAAGTTTGACCTACAACCAAAGCAACATTTAATTATATTCTAACTACAGAAATATTAACACGAGTAATAGTCTGTTTTTTATTATTACACTAAAATCATATAATTTACTGACTCGAAGTTCTACCCGGGTTTAATCCTGTTGGGCTCCCGCTTGGTAAGCCTCTATATCCCTGAGAATTAGATCCTGTTGTTTGTCTACCAGAGAAACTTCCATATCCAGTGGAACTTGAACTTGTTGAATGTCCATTTGATGAACTTCCGTGTCCAGGTGAATAACTAGAACTTGATCTTGACGAAGGAGAATATGAACTTCGAGACGACCCACTTCGTGATGAGCCACCTCGTGACGAGCCACCTCGCAAGAACGAGCTTCGTCCGAATTCGAAGTTTCTTGCGTTTACATTGTCTAAAAATAAAATTAATTTACATTAAAAAAATTACTTATAGAAATATATGACAAGTTTTCTATCATAAAATTTTATGTGAATATATATTACCAGTTATAAGAAGTGTAAGAAGAAAGAAAAACAAAATTCGAATATTCATCTTTAAACAAACGAGTTTCACACTGATTTGAAGAAAACTGAAATGTTAATGGTTGTGGGGCGATAAATATATGTATATTTTTATTATGTTTATCAGGTTTTCTTCTTAGTATATTGCGTCTTTCTCGATAATAAAACGCGTACACTAAGAGATTGCATTATTGGCCTGTTGACCTCACTAATACAAATACTTTCAATATCATTATAGCTGATAAACGTCGAGTATCGTAAAAATTCCTGATCCTTCTCTGAGCGTCAGCATCTTTTATTTTCATAATATAATTACAAGATATCGGTTTTTCTGAAAATTTCTTATTAATTAAAAAATTATAATGTTAAACAACTACATAACAAAATTTAATTAAATTTAATAATCATATGTAACATTTACTTGTCTAATTTGATATACAACTCGTTTTTATAAATCAATAAGAACATTATTATTGATATAATTACATATTTATAATATATTAATATAATTATATATTTATTTCAATATCTTATATCACTTATGCGTTAAGTTCGAACCTTCTTACAATTATTTTCCATCACCATTAATCTTTATTGTAAATTACAAATAATACTTCAGGGATAGAAAAAATAATTTTTTACCCTTGGGTCGCCTCTTCCTTTTCAATATATCTATTTAAAATTGCTTCACTCGGATAATCAGGAACAGAAAGTTGTCTAAATCCTTCATCATCCACAAAACAAATCTCATGTCCATCCTAGAAAACAGATATAATAAAATTTATAAATTATGATTGCATGGTAAATGTTTTGTTTTAGTAATATATACTTACCGGATCGGCGAGAATAATAACTCTTACAGAAGCTTTTCCTGGGGTGTCTAAGGTTATCAGATCAGTTAAAATTTTATTTCCTTGATTATGTATATTACTTTCTTTAACAGCTTTTTGAATTGCAGTTTGTTCTGAAAATGGTACTGAGAAAGCAATGCGTCCATATGCCTCTGCATGATTCACTTCAGTTCCTAATACAAAAATTCATAATTTAATTTAAAACTTATAAACATTATTTATAAATGTAATGAAAATTTATAACAAATCAACTGTTATATATGTATTTATATATATATTCACCAATATCTTGAAATTCAATTTTGGCTTGATCTTTGCCATAACCCATTAACACACTTTTATCTTTCCTATCGAATATTTTCAATTTTAAAATATCTTTCCAGTATGCAATGGTATGTTCAAGATTGGAGCTGCATAAAGTAACTTTCTCAACTGGATCTGTTTAAAACAGCCAATGCATTAAAAAAAAAGTAACATGTAATATTTTTTATATTGTGATATTATTTCTTCCATATATTTTAATATTTGTATTCTGTAAAAGTTACAGATTCTCATATTTACCACTATTAGTAGAACTTTCATTAACAATATGATATTTATATCCCCCAGGTGCTTCCACCACAAACTTTCCATTTTCTTCTTGCACTGGCCAACCATTTGCACGTGCTCTGTCAATCACTTCTTTTGAATATATAGTAATTGATTTAAAATCATTCCCAGCTTTGTATTCTTTTTTCCCATAATTGTATGTTAATTCAATCACAAAATGTGAGTCTTCTGGACCATATCCCACCATCGTTTTGCTCCAGCGATTTGCATACGGTCTGTAAAAATGGAATTTAGTATTTTATATATGTCACTTCGACGTTTAAAAAATCGAAATAATTATCGCGTCGTCATGAGGAAATGATATTGTGCCATGACAAGTCACGAGGGTAATTACTCACCCATTGCACGCGGCTTCGCATCCATCCGAGAACTCTTCGTGTCTCAGCACCTACGAAACAGAGCACGTAATTTAACAATCAACAAGTTCTGCCGAATAATGTAAAAGATAACGAATAGTCTCACCTTCATCCCGAGAATTTCGCGGTAGAACTTCATCGTTGATCCGCGATCCGGTATCTTAAACACGAAATGCAACGCTCGTCCAGCGACCATTTTTTTCCAAATAAATTCCGTGTGATACTGCGTCTCTTGAGAAAAACCCAGAAAAATCACAACTGGGGAGCATTCGTTTATTCCGCAGTTCAAGGCTTCAAGCAGTCGGTTTGCCCATCTTTAGCAATAGGTGGAGTACGAATCGTTGATTGTGTAGGATCTTAGAACGATGATATTAATATTCAATACGAGAATTATATAATTCTGTACTTAATAAACCTTAATGACTGTAACTGTAACGACTAACTTGAAAAGTAACAAAAGAGTAACTACTGCGTCTATTCGCAAGAGTGTATAGTGTAATTAAATGTTCGGGTACAGTTGCATGCTGTTCCTATCGCCGAAGGACAGATAAACTTATAAGAAAAGAAAAAAAATTTTGCTACCACTTTTTTAATAATTACTAAAACAAATCAAGTTTTTTTTTTTAATTTAATAAAACATCTTTTGGATTGGTTTTCTTTCGTAAAATAAAAATAAAATTACATTGAAAAATAGCGCGCGCGCGACGCGCGCATGATTCGTTCCAGTACTCCCTACAATCTATGAATACCGGCCATATTAAAAGTGAAGAGTCCCATCTACAGTGTGTGAATTATTATGGATTATTCCGATCCATGTTGTAAAAACATAGGAGAGCAGGGAGAGAGTTTGTGAGTGAAGTTATGGCGTTGTGGAGTTATCAGTAAGCTTTTTTGTTATTCAAGCGACACAACCGATTAAACGAAGTACAACCTGTACAGTTTTGAATGTAGCTGCTCGCATGACGATTGATAAATACAAATTGCGTGCTCCGTGCTAAATTCTTCGAGATGACCACGATAACAAGCCTGTCTAACGAATTGATCGACATCATCCTGCAGCAGGAAAGCATCGGCATTAAAGACGTCGTTAATTTCGGTTCGACGTGCAAGCGATTTCTCGCAGTGATCGACGATGACCTGCTGTGGCACAGGAAGCTTTTTCAAAGGTAAAAACTACAATAGCCGCAAAACTCTCGTTATGATTTCGTTACTTGAAACTTGACGAATTTAGTTACACACGTCATGAACATGTGATTTCTTGTGTACATAGCTAGGTTTATTTGACGTTACAAATCCTTCGAAACTTTCTTTTACTTTTAATTTTTTTTTTTTTTCTACTTTTTCGTTTTTATATTAATAAACAAAATGTAAAATTTATGTAAAATAATTTAAATACTGAATTTATAACTTTAGAGTACAGACTTGTCTTTTTTAAAATTATCTTATTTTTTAGCCTTTACAATTTTTTTTTTTTTATAATATATTTTTGTTTTGTAATATTAGATGGCCTTACTTAAAGAAAATGTATCATAAACGGATACAAGATAAAGAAGACATAATTTTCAAGGAAGAAGTAAAAGCAAGCATAAAATGTAGAAATAATTTACGATGTCACTTGACACAGATGTCTGATACATTTTTTAATAAGAATGAGCTTGCTGATGTTGACCTGGTACACTGTGACACCCTGTTCTGTCCAAATATGGGAGCACATATTATGAGTTATTATTTTGTCATTGATGAGATATTGAATATACTCAACATGTCTCCATTGTAAGATTTAATAAATTATTTATTTTGTAGATAAATTATTTAATTGCACAATTAATTGTATACATATTGTTTTTTAGATCATCTGAATGCAATTTGACACATCAATATTACAGCAAGAAACTTCTTACATATATACAACAACGTCGTTTAAGAGACTTGTGGCATGAATTTATAAGCTGTCCAAAAGAACAGCAGCTTTTAGAACAGGCAGCTACTATTGTAGCACAATGGTATCAGCCTGATAAATTTATCTTTTATTTAGATGTGGAAATATTACTGGATAATATTGCACAGCAAGTACTGGAAAATCTTAAAAATATACACTGTAATCATCCAATATTCTCAATATCTGCTGAGCAGTTTTCTTTTTGGAAATACAATAACATCAAAGACAATCAATGGAGCAGAAAAGATGAAAAGCAAATTTTAGATGTACTTCGAATAGTTTTGTTCGACCAATTAAATTTCTCTTCTTCTCCTGGGCCTTATCCATTTAATATATTAGGTCCTAAAGCTGAGCACATCCTTATAGATAGTGTAAGTTGTAAATTATGATATATTACGATTATATTACAAAATATTTTTATACTGATACTGCTGTATTGCAAATATTAATATGATTTTAATATAATTTATAATTTATAGGTTTTAGAAAACAAAGCTGGAAATGTTATATCTCTGGCAATTGTATTCCAGAGTGTAGCTAGAAGACTTGGGGTACGCTGTGATCTCGTGTGTTTTCCTACTCATTTCTTTTTAAGTTGGAAGCCAAAGTTGTAAGCTTAATTTTAATTTAAGAAACACATTTTTTTTTTTTTCTAATTTATTTGTATACATGTGTAAACTGTATAACTTTTATTTATAGTGACAAAAAAAACTATGGAGATGATGAATATTATTATATTGATATTCTACATGGCGGATTTATTCGAAGCAAGAACGAATGTCCTAGAACTCGTGGTAGAAGATGTCCCATAGAAAGTTTCAATGAACACCATGAAATTACTTCTATAGAAGTTAGTAATTATTCTGTTTCTTATTTTATTTTATTTTAAATACTGTATCCTCACTGCACAGTTAGATAACGAAATATGTCCTATGTTTTTAGGTTGTTTTACGAATGATTAACTCTTTACAATTAGTTAATCCTCCTTATCAACATCATGAAACCAGGGCCTTGCAAGTACGACGCGCGTTGATGGAACTACGATATATGGTAGAACCAAATAATATAGACGCGATTGATAATCTGTGTCGTCATTATCTACACTATCATATAAATATTTCGGGCCTTGTAGCCGAATTACACAAATTATTGGTAAGTAAATTTAATTTATATATAGATCTAAATTTTTTAGATTTATACAATTTTTTATTTTTTGCTTTTATCACAGTATGATAAAAAGTAAGCGTGTTATATAAAATATTGTTAAACTCTTGCTCAGTTTACGCGTTCACGCCCGGTAGTTTTTTCTCGTGTTCCCGAGAACACGTGCACACTCAAACACATATTCGCAACTCTAAAACTTCCGCGTCCGGAAAAAAATAATTCGGGTTCTAGAAAGGAGAAACGATTTTTGAGTTATTTTGACTTCTTTTATTAATTTTCTTATATTTATGTGCAAAATAATTATACAAGAAATATTCTTAAATTTTGTATCTTTATATGTATGCAGAATAGCTACAGTGATAAAACATCTGTAGAAGCAACACGAATTATAGAGATGCTTCAAGCATTTGAGTCCTATATTAAGGTACGTAATTATAATAATTTATTATCAAAAGTGTATGACATACATCATTTAAAGATTTAAAAGCTATTGAAAAAGTATTGTTTTCAGGCTAAGCAAACAACTAAAGATCATACAGTACCAAAAGAAAGATCGAAAAAAATAAAATATGCAGTTGGAATGATAGTGAGATGTTGTGAAATGGAACATATTAATCATAAAGGCGTGATAATTTGGTGGGATGCCAAATATAATTCAGAAGTGAAAATAGCACACGAGTACAGAATTTTCTGTGGTACTCATTTGCCTTATTGTTCATTCTCTGATACGAGTCGTACGTCTTCTGACGATTTGAATCAACCATTTTACATTATTCTTAGTGAAAACGGGAATACATATTATGCTGCTCAAGGTAGGTACAAAGCTTCAGAAATGTGTGTATGTGTGTACTTTATAAAAAATCTTTTGATTTTAGATTCTTTAGTAGACGAACATAGCTTGAGCGCGTCAGCATGGCTTGAGAACAAAGAGATCGGCCGATATTTTTCAAAGTTTGCAGGCTCTCACTATATACCTAACGAAGTGCTGGCAAAACATTTTCCATACGACACAGCTTTTCTTAATATGCGCTGTCCACCGACAGTCGTTTCTACCGAAACAGTATCATGATCAGGAATTAATAAGTATGCCTTTTTTTATCGAACAAATAACAGTAAACATTGCGATACTTTTAATTTACCAAATATGAATTGTGATATATAAGAAATAAAATTCTGATTTGCTTCGGAATATAAGAAAAAATTACAATGATATATTTTCTATTCAATTTGATATGTAAAATATTTAATTTCTTTACTCATAATATTATCCTCTATTCAAATACATCTTTAGCATTATGTAAATAATTAATTATATTTAATAAGATTATTTATACATTAGAAAAATTGTATTACATTAGAAATATGTATAATTATAAATAAGATTTTCTAAAAAATTAAGATTTATATCTTTTTATAGTAAAGGAAATCTATATTTGTATATAAAATATTTGATAAATATATATTTATATTATGTATGTGTCTGTACAATGTTCCTAATTACGCGATATCATAAAAAGATTATATTGCTAATATCTAAAAAAAAAGAAAGTACTGTAAACTTGATGCAAATTGTTATTCGTTTATCTTATTGTTTTAATCTGCCAACACCGAAAATAGATTACTATTCCAATCATTTATTTGAAAGCTGAATAAAATAAGCGTTTTTTTTTATGTTACAATAAAAATGGATTTGTCATTAATGATATATCGAGGTGTTATCGCGATTCAATGTGACTTAATTAATTTATTTTAGCTATTGGAAATATCTCGGATATCTAGATAAAGACCACATTAATAAATATTTTCTTTTCTGTACAATCGTACGAATTGACAGTTATCACAGTGTCTGTTTTATTCAGTTATCTTACTGTAATTAGTAAACTCTCTGACCTAAAAACGCATTTAGACCTGACTTTAGCGGCCAATAATGAACGAGTCGTTACATGTTACATACATGTCGTACTTATGTTAGTTCTGCGGTTTTATTAACTGAATTGTTTAGAATGTCGGATGCTCTTTCGAACGTTATTCAGTTTTTTTAAAACGTTCTTTCTTTTTATATGGATCTCGATTTGCAGCTCCCGAATCTAAAGTAATTGAAAAGTTTAATATTTCTCTTTCGAACGAATTATAGTTTTAATCCTTTGTCTTTTTATTTCTTTCGGGTTGCGAGGTGCTTTTCTGAGGTTATGATCGTATCACGCTTTCCCCGTGAATGGATGCCAATATTTTAAAATTTTGTTGAAGTTATATAATATACATTTATATCTTTTTTCAGAGTGTAATAATATACGACGATAATCCGACGTAGATATTACGTATGTATGTTTATGGGAAACGCTCACGATGGAGCTTTCATTCAGAGACCCAGATGTTGAATGCAATTGAATGTTAAAGTGTCTTGCAAAGTAACTCTGGATATTGCTGACGAGGTGGCTGTATAATTTGGATCGATTAGGTTCCTGTTTCCTAGTTAATACCGTGACAAAGTATTTTGTGTACACGACAGTGTCTAAGTCATAGCAAAGACAGTAAACTAATTTCATATTACCTATAAGCACAGAAGAATATTAGACAGTAAGTTTTATTAATATATATAATTGACATAATACAATGATCCCTAACTTGAATCGAAATTTATTAATATCGAAAATAATGCCACATGATACCTGGCAACAATCACTTTTTTTTAAGCAAAGATGTTTTATAAATATGTATTTTGTTTCCAGAATGTTTTAGATTTACAAGAGTAGTCTCTGAGTTTACAAGGTTGCAAAGAACCATTGCAGGTGCATCAAAAGTCTTTAAAATTAAAAAAATAAAAGAAAAAGGAAGGTATTAAAATGAGACATACATTAATAAAAAACTTTTAATATGCATACAGTTTTTGAACAATCTTTTTTTAAACTTAATATGCTGCCTTACACAAAATTGCAATTAGTACGATTTTATTCAATAAAACAAAGCAGTAAAAAAAATCTCTATGATATATTAAATATAACGCCGCGCGCTACCCAGAATGAGATAAAGACAGCATATTACAAGCTGACTCTCCAATATCATCCAGACAAAAACGATAGTGAGTATGCTAAGCAAAAGTTTCAAGATATCTCCGAGGCTTATGAAGTGCTCAGTAATTATGAGCAACGTAAAATTTATGATCGAAATACACTGCTGCATCGGCAGCCTACGATGTCAACCACTACAGAGCAGCCTATGTCTTACTACAAGGACAAGGTTTACTCGGGATCATCAAAGATATACAATTTTGACGAATGGACAAAAGCACACTATGGACAACAGATAAAATTAACACGTGAAAGGAGAGAATCATATGAACGTTCGAAGAAAAATGATTACTATCAAAAAGATCGGTCATATGCACAAATTAGTCTGTTGATATTAACTGTAACAATAGTTGCTGCATATTTTCGGGAAAAGACAGACATCCCAGTATTTAAAAAACCTAATAAAGAAACTAAAAATAATGGAAATTAACCCCATGCTTATTTATAATAGTATAAATTTGTATATATCTTCTGATACAACAAATGTACAAATTTTATTTATATGCCCACTTATTGTTAGACCTACTGGTAAAATAAGAAAAATAGATCGTGATAAAAAATAGGAATATCGTTATTTCATATACTCCTCAAAAAAATATTACACTATGATAAAAGTTGTAATTAATAGCATGCAACAATGCATTGATTGCATTCATGTATATCTAAAATACAGACATTTTAATATCTCATAAATAGAGGATAGACTATTCAGAAATACTGTCATTCTGAATATTTATCTTATCTACTATTAATAGATATGTAACGAAAAATTTAAGTAATTAATTTATATATATTGAGTAAAGCAACGTTTAATATAAAAATAGTGGAAAGCTAGTATGCAAAAGGTATGTGAACGCTGAAAGGCAGATATGACGACGGCAGCTACCGAACGTGATTTTAGCGTCGTGTGTGTCGAGTTTCACATGTAGTACCGTATGTATATACCGCGCCGGCCGGTTTGCCGAAGACTGTTTTTTTCCCGTTCCCTCATTCCCTGCCTCTGCCGCCTAGGGTTACATACGCTAGCCGCTGTTGCCGCAGAAAATGCCCTCTCCACTCTTCGGTGTACATATCAGCATGGTGTCACGATTAAGAAAGTGTATTATACAAACAAATAAATACATAACGTAATTTTTCACATTAATATGGTCTATAAACCGGCATTCCTGGTAATGGCATCGGCATAGCTACTGGCCCTGTCGGATATGGTATGGAAGGTGTTATTCCTGGGAAATTTGAAGCAATTGGATAGCCAGGAGTGCTGTTCAAATGCCCTTTTCTCATTAATTCGCGCAATTTATCCACTTTTACTTTACGCAAATGCATTAATTTTCTTCGTGATAAAAACTGATCCAAGAATTCGTCTACTTCAATGTCACCAGCTAGAAATTTTTCGGCAATCCCCTATATTAAAAAAAAAAATTAATAAATTTAATTTTTGGAAAAAAAAAAAAAATAGACAGACTTGTTAAATAAATTAACAAAAGTTACCTCTGACTCTTCTTCAATTTCAGCAGCAGCTGCTTGTAGTAAATCAAGTGCAGTATCAACAGTCATTGTACCAGATTTATCACCTGTGAACAAGTATACAGTTTCAACAATTTTTTTTTTTTTTTTAATTATCAATATATAAGATAACTCACGCATCTCATCTATTTTATTCCTGACACTGGTGCATAATTGATTAGCCTGTTCACTCAGCTCCTTTAAAAATTGTTTGCCTTCCTCTAATTCAGGTTGCTTAGACAAGTTAAATTCAGCCAAAGATCTGTTGCTTGCCATAAGCATTTCCTTCTCTGTCTCCAGTTCCTTAAACTAATTTTTCATTTTATGACAATAAGTAGATAATACATGTAACATTTGGCATTTTCCAATAATATTTTATTTCTAGACGCATTCGTTCATAAAGTAATATTACCTGTTTTATATCTTTTACGATATCCTCAAATTTTCCATCGTTGTTCAACAATTCCTTCAGCTCGTCATTATCTAAATGAGATAACAAGCCCAATGCTGCAGGTATATCCGGCTCTTGATTCGATTTGTACATTTCTCAAATTACTGATCTCCAGCGAGACAGCGAGTCACTCCAGATTATGTTTTTTGTTTTTCAATCTAATGCGTTGAGACCAAAGCGTTGAGAAATGCGCATTTGCGAGAACGTAATGACAAACGCACTCCAAAGTCTCCAAGTTTTATCATTACGGCTATACCTAACCTCCATAGATTTGTTCTTTCAGCAGTTGCACTGCTGAACTGGTGCAGTAACTTATTGCACTAGAACAAACCTCATTTCATTATATTGAACGATGCTGCCACTACGCGGAGAGAAATGCTGCTACTCCGCGACTGTGCTCCGCGATGAACCGGTGAGCTTTTCAAACGTGAGAGAAGCAGATCGATTCCGGAGTAATCACGGCCGCCTTTTTGGACGCTCCGAGATCGTTTTCTCGATATTGAACAACGTTAATTACGCCAAAAAAAAAAAATTAATTGACATGGAATCCGCAATCGGGCATCTTGAGAAGAGTGTGAGTGTATTATTCCCTGTGTGAGATATTTTTCGAACTACAATGGCCAGCGATCAACATGTTTGCAAAATGTCAAATCGCCTCGAGAGCAATGAATTAATATTATCCTGTCATCTTTCAGGTGCAGAACGCTGACGACAAGCTGGACATGATTGCGTGGCAGATAGACGAGTTCGAGAAAGCCTTCGAGGAGCCAGAAGACGAAGTAGGATTTCACTTTTCGATTTTTATCAGTAAAGATTACCAAACTTCTTGACAAATTTTGTTCTTTTTAGCTGTACTTTATTCAACTTGTTCGATATAAAATAGATAGATGAGTTACTAGAGTCTAAAAAATATATTTCTAACTTATCTAAAAAAAATTGATGATTACTCTGTTATGTTGGATTACTTAAAATTTGTAGGTGAAAATAGAAAAAAAATATTGCAAGAAAAGTACAATTAAAAAGGGTATATATACTATGTCGTAAAACTGTATAGTTTTTTCTAACATATTAAATTAAACAATGTTATATTACATTCAGCAAAAGATTCCTGCTTAAGGCCAGGGTGATCCATTTCACTTAGCATTAAATATGTCATGTGTGACGTCATACGCCTATACTTTCGTCAATCATTTGTGTGCACTTTATTGTCTGCAATGTTTTTTTGAACCTTTAATCATCAAATTGCTTTTTATTTTGTGCTTCCCAGATATCTGTGCTTCGCCTATTACACTCTGTCCATCAGGTTACGAAAGATTATCAAAATCTCCGTCAAGAAATTTCAGAGGTTCAACAGTTACAAAAACAACTTTCTGATTCACTTAGAGCTCAAATTGTACAGGTGCAAGGACACTTTAATTCGTTGCGCAATAAGATTGTAGGGCACAAATCACCGCAGCTAAAATAAGAATGATAATCCATTATATGCTTCCAACATGCTTTTTTTTTTATTTAGCAAAAGAATACATATTTTTCACAAAATGCAAATTAAAATTTAAATGTCACATTCAGTGGGATTATACTTCCCTTCCATTATCTTTGTAATACTTATAATGTAACAAATTGTAGAAATTGGCTAAAAAAAACAGGGTTTTGACAACAGTAGAGATTAATTTTGTCACTTCTTGAAAAAAATTTTGCTAAAATTAAAATCACATTTATTATATTTCCTTGTGTATTGTTCCAAATGTTAAAAACTAAAAATTGGAAATAGAGCAAGGAATAAAACTCTAAGGCTTTTTAAAGATGTTGTCAACAAATAACTTATTTGACTTTTGCCTTAAATGTGGCAATGGGGCCAATACATATATGTATATATCAAGAGGCATGGTAGTGCCTCGCGCCAAATATATATATATACGCTGGTACATTGAGAGTAATATAAAAACTATGTTTAACATTAAATTTATATTGTTAATATTATAGCCCCTGCTAATCGTTACTTGACACATTAATAGATAATGGACAACATGTAACTATAAGTTTATTCTTTGGATGATGTTAAAATTTTTTAGTAGTGCATCAAATGTATGGCTAAAAAAATTACATTTATGTATTTTCCATAATCATTAGATTTATCTGTACATACTTGTATACCATTTTGAGGACAATGGTCACAAAAGATTTATTTTTTTCCTCATGTACGAATCGAAGCTTTATAAGACACTGGGATTAGAAAATACAAGCTTAGCATGATATCTTTGTGCATATTCACATTTAGCTTTAGACCAGTTAGATATTTATGCTTTAAAAATATTGATTTTAGTGTCTCAAGCAATTTCAGTACTTTTAAAAAGTCTGAAGTGACATAAATTTTTATAACATACATAATATAATTTATTATTATTTAAAATATCAATAAGAAAAATGTCCATATTATATTTGTATCTACATATTCAATTTTACTTGTCATTATTGTGATATGGAGTACGTTCTAAAACTTTTATTATAATTTTTTTTTATCATAAAATGTAATTAAAAATTTTTTATTGTCGACATGCATTATATTGTATAATCTTAAATATACGATATTTTTGTTATTTATATTTCTAGATCTCAAATAATGTTAATTATAATGGTATGCTTTATTTAGAATATACAGCTATTCATTTTCCTCTTTAAAAAATTCACAACTTTCGCGTGGATGCAATTTATACAATAAAATATACATATATACACATATATAATTAAAAAAAAAAAATAGCACTGTGAACAATTATACAAAAGTTCCAAAGTATTTCCACAGATTTCTGAATAGTAACACTTGTGTGTTCTTTCTTAAAATATACTCTGAGTGTATTCAATATTTTCTAATTTGCAGAAAATGAGTGTAATGTGAATGAAGATGGAGAAACTTGATAAATATGTAAAACTATGGAAAATTGAAAGATGAGAAACACTATTGCCTTAAGACATAGAATTGCATTTAATACATTGAAATTAGATATACGATAACTATACACACTGAACTATAACAACCTGTTAATAATGTACTTTCAAGGAATAGGATAACAAAAATTATTTTCTTCTCTCGTAAGTACTTCTGTATTGTAAATCACTTTATCGAACGCGAATATTGCAATATGATTACTTGACAATATTTATGGATCGATGTATTATTCGGATCTACCTTTACTATCTCACCGATTGATAAACCGGAGAATTTAATGTACGATGTAATCGAAATTATTACGGACGAAGTAACTGAGTTTAAAACAACGTGTTTAAAGAAAAATTGCCTATTCATCTGTTTTCTGACATTTGATGTCTCTAAAGAAACTCCTCTAAGTCAATACTATCGCGTAGATCAGTAAGAACGTTGTGACGCTCAGTGATTCGCATTCTCTACTATACATAGATCCGAGTATATGGTGCACAACTCGAAAATGACACATCTCGCACACCACGACTTTTTTTATTCATACACAAATGAGGGCATGATAAAAAAAAAATTAATATACGCATTTTAATTTATCGTGAATTAATTATAATAATTATACAGTAGAAAACAAACGATATTAAAATTAAATTAAATTTATTTGTATCCACAATTATAGATATTTACTTACAAGTATTATGAAATTTTTGTGGGAGTCTATGTGTGCGCTATCATTGACGCTTATCATGTACTGGGATAGACTGTACGATTGCGATAAGATATATTGAAATTTGTCGATTATTTCTAAACCTATTATGTAAAATTGCTCAAAAATTCGATGTATATTACCAACTACAAGAAATGTGTCTTTCTAGATACTTATTGTATTACTACAATAAACTGTTATCTCTAGCAATCTTGAAAAGTGTGGCTGTTACAATGCTAATACAAATAAAAATAATATACACTGAATGTATTTTTTTGAGGGAAAATTAGCATGTTTCTACAGCAAGATTTATTCTGGCGAGACAGAAAAGGCTCGATATTGTTTAAAATGTCAAGTACGATGCAAAATGAGTCTAGCAAGAGCCTTATCAATTATTCATGTTTTTCACGCCAATACCTACGGCACAAAAAATTTCTCAAAGAGCTCGAATTATTTTAAGCTGTACTTACGAAACCGGTGATCTTCCGATTTTTATGTCGCTCCGCTGAAGATGCTGCGGGCAGGACTTAACCTCGTAGGTGGGAGTCGAGCGAGGACCGGTTATTTCGCGCGTAGAAGGCTTCTCAAATAGAAGCGAAGGTTGTAGACCTCGCCTATGGCAGAATCCTTTTCTCGCGATAGAACCGATAGATACGGTGTTTCACAATGTACACCGAAAGGCAGATATAGCTTTTTCTGCTGCGACAGCTGTTGACGTACGTAACCATAGGCAGCAGGGGCAGGGAATGGGAGAACGAGTCAACGGGTAGAAATCGGTCTTCGGCAATCCGATCGGCGCGGTACATATATGCGGCATATGTGAAACTCGACGTACACGACTCTAACGTCACGTTCGCTAGCTGCCGTCGGCGCAGTAAACGCCATATCTGCTTTCCAGCGTACATTCAATAAACTCTCGAAGGTCTTCTTGTAATGTTAAACTCAATCGATGAATATTAATTTCTATGCCTCATGAACTTGACCAAATCCACTCAGTGGTCGCAGATTTTAGACGGCAGATAATATAAGTTTTTAATATACAATGCAACAAAAATTTTCCGTCCCACTTAAACAGACTGCGGACTGTCGGTTATATATACTTATAATATTTTCTGTAAGTACAACCGGTGTGGTTAAAAATTTTTGATGCATTCTACACATCATTTTTCTGAAAGCAATTTAATATTAGTACAAGTAAATATATGTAATATATGTGTACAGGCGCGCGCCTGTATTTTAATTCAAAGTAATAAGACAATTGTCTTATTTAATTCATTAAATAAGAAATTTGTAAAAAAAAAAAAAAAGTATTACTTCTCTGAAAGTAAAATATATATTAAAGCATATGTGTATAAAAAAATATAAGTATACATAAAACATATATAACATTTAAAATAAAGACATTTAAATAAGAAATTTGTAAAAAAAAAAAAGTATTATTTCTCTGAAAGTAAAATATATATTAAAGCATATGTGTATAAAAATATATAAGTATACATAAAACATATATAATATAACAATTAAAATAAAGACATTTAAATAAGAAATTTGTAAAAAAAAAAGTATTATTTCTCTGAAAGTAAAATATATATTAAAGCATATGTGTATAAAAATATATAAGTATACATAAAACATATATAATATAACAATTAAAATAAAGACATTTAAATAAGAAATTTGTAAAAAAAAAAGTATTATTTCTCTGAAAGTAAAATATATATTAAAGCGTATGTATATAAAAATATATAAGTATACATAAAACATATATAACAATTAAAATAAAGACAGTTAAAGGAATTTGTAAAAAAAAAAAAAAAAAAGCATGCGACTCACGAATCTGCATTTCAGCGGAGTTGTTGTCGGTGACTGTAACATAAAAAATAAAATATTAATGTAGACATGTTAGTTACTAAGACTCATATAAAAAAAGTAAAGGTTTCTTTTTAATAAAGATTTTAATTAAAAAATTAATGCTTACCTTAAAGTTGCTCCGCCGATGTAGGATGCCCCCCGGGCCTGCTCCTCCTCTCAGACATTCACATGAAATCCTCGATCACAACACAAGAAACTAGTTACGATGTCAAGTCACGATGTCACGTTACGATGTCAAATCCAGCGAAGTTAAGTCACCTTTCGATTCTTCGGTTAATTCCCGTCGGTGTAACGAACGATGTCCAGAGCTTGTACCAAACAGCAAATGAGACGGGCCGCGATGAAATGTTCTCCGCGCAGTTTATCTTCCTCAATTTATTAAAAGAATTGCTTGAATATGATGTATCTTGATGTATCTTGATGTATCTTGATGTATCTTGATGTATCTTAATGTATCGTCGATGAAATGCTCTTCGCGCATTAGATCACTCGCAGGATAGTCCACGACGCTTCCGTTAAATCCTCGATCTTGACAAAAGAAATTGTCTGTGACGCACAGCGAGATCCAGCTGTCACTTCTTGATCCTTCGGTCGATTTCCATCGGTGTAACGAACGATGTCCAGAGCTTGTTCCAAGCGGCAAATAAGACGGGCTGCGATGAAATGTTCTCCGCGCATAAGTTCATTCGCGGGATATTCACGACACTTCGGTTAAGTGTTCGATCTTTACACAGGAAACTGTCTATGACGCACAGCAGTCTGTCATTTTATAATTGTTCGGTCGATTTCCATCGGTGTAACGAACGATGTCCAGAGCTTGTTCCAAGCGGAAAATGAGACGGGCCGCGATGAAATGTTCTCCGCGCAGTTTATCTTCCTCAATTTATTAAAAGAATTGCTTGAATATGATGTATCTTGATGTATCTTGATGTATCTTGATGTATCTTGATGTATCTTAATGTATCGTCGATGAAATGCTCTTCGCGCATTAGATCACTCGCAGGATAGTCCACGACGCTTCCGTTAAATCCTCGATCTTGACAAAAGAAATTGTCTGTGACGCACAGCGAGATCCAGCTGTCACTTCTTGATCCTTCGGTCGATTTCCATCGGTGTAACGAACGATGTCCAGAGCTTGTTCCAAGCGGAAAATGAGACGGGCCGCGATGAAATGTTCTCCGCGCAGTTTATCTTCCTCAATTTATTAAAAGAATTGCTTGAATATGATGTATCTTGATGTATCTTGATGTATCGTCGATGAAATGCTCTCCGCGCATTAGATCCCTCGCAGGATAGTCCACGACCCTACCGTTAAATCCTCGATCTTGACAAAAGAAATTGTCTGTGACGCACAGCGAGATCCAGCTGTCACTTCTTGATCCTTCGGTCGATTTCCATCGGTGTAACGAACGATGTCCAGAGCTTGTTCCAAGCGGAAAATGAGACGGGCCGCGATGAAATGTTCTCCGCGCAGTTTATCTTCCTCAATTTATTAAAAGAATTGCTTGAATATGATGTATCTTGATGTATCTTGATGTATCGTCGATGAAATGCTCTCCGCGCATTAGATCCCTCGCAGGATAGTCCACGACGCTTCCGTTAAATCCTCGATCTTGACAAAAGAAATTGTCTGTGACGCACAGCGAGATCCAGCTGTCACTTCTTGATCCTTCGGTCGATTTCCATCGGTGTAACGAACGATGTCCAGAGCTTGTTCCAAGCGGAAAATGAGACGGGCCGCGATGAAATGTTCTCCGCGCAGTTTATCTTCCTCAATTTATTAAAAGAATTGCTTGAATATGATGTATCTTGATGTATCTTGATGTATCGTCGATGAAATGCTCTCCGCGCATTAGATCCCTCGCAGGATAGTCCACGACGCTTCCGTTAAATCCTCGATCTTGACAAAAGAAATTGTCTGTGACGCACAGCGAGATCCAGCTGTCACTTCTTGATCCTTCGGTCGATTTCCATCGGTGTAACGAACGATGTCCAGAGCTTGTTCCAAGCGGAAAATGAGACGGGCCGCGATGAAATGTTCTCCGCGCAGTTTATCTTCCTCAATTTATTAAAAGAATTGCTTGAATATGATGTATCTTGATGTATCTTGATGTATCGTCGATGAAATGCTCTCCGCGCATTAGATCCCTCGCAGGATAGTCCACGACGCTTCCGTTAAATCCTCGATCTTGACAAAAGAAATTGTCTGTGACGCACAGCGAGATCCAGCTGTCACTTCTTGATCCTTCGGTCGATTTCCATCGGTGTAACGAACGATGTCCAGAGCTTGTTCCAAGCGGAAAATGAGACGGGCCGCGATGAAATGTTCTCCGCGCAGTTTATCTTCCTCAATTTATTAAAAGAATTGCTTGAATATGATGTATCTTGATGTATCTTGATGTATCGTCGATGAAATGCTCTCCGCGCATTAGATCCCTCGCAGGATAGTCCACGACGCTTCCGTTAAATCCTCGATCTTGACAAAAGAAATTGTCTGTGACGCACAGCGAGATCCAGCTGTCACTTCTTGATCCTTCGGTCGATTTCCATCGGTGTAACGAACGATGTCCAGAGCTTGTTTCAAGCGGAAAATGAGACGGGCCGCGATGAAATGTTCTCCGCGCAGTTTATCTTCCTCAATTTATTAAAAGAATTGCTTGAATATGATGTATCTTGATGTATCTTGATGTATCTTGATGTATCTTGATGTATCTTGATGTATCTTGATGTATCGTCGATGAAATGCTCTCCGCGCATTAGATCACTCGCAGGATAGTCCATGACGCTTCCGTTAAATCCTCGATCTTGACAAAAGAAATTGTCTGTGACGCACAGCGAGATCCAGCTGTCACTTCTTGATCCTTCGGTCGATTTCCATCGGTGTAACGAACGATGTCCAGGGCTTGCACCAAGCATCATATGAGACGGGCCACGATGAAATGTTCTCAGCGCATTTTATTTTACTGTTCTGCTTCAGTCTCTTTTATAGTCATTGTCTTTAGTCAATATCATCTTACTGGTACTGTCTCTTAGATTTTAAATTATCATAAAACAAAGATTAATTGTTATATTAGAATTTATGAAATACTAAAAAATGCACCGCACCTCCGTCATAACGCGAATCTCTTCAGTAGAAAATGAAGTTCCCCGACTGGCATGTACAGTGACCGGCAATAGTGACTTGACTTACTACGGCGACGGCGGCTAACGCGCGTGAGCTAGGATGCTATGCGTCAGACCTTACCGCGGATCGCGTACGTGAGCCCTGGAGTACCGAAAGAAGCGAGAGAACGAGGGAAAGTTGGAGGAAAGCATCTTCATGCTCTGTTCTGTTCGCGACCGTGCATGTGAGAGAGAACACATAAGTGTCGCTAAGAAATCATTAGAGGCGCCTATAATGATTTCTTAGCGATCACTCATGCGTTCTCTCACACACACGGTCGCGAACAGAACAGACCATGAAGATGCCTTCCTCCAACTTTCCCTTCTCTCGGTGCTCCAGGGCTCACGTACGCGATACGCGGTAAGATCTGACGCACAGCACCCTAGCTCACACGCGTCGTCGCCGCAGTAAGTCAGGCCATTACTGACGGTCACTGTCACACCAGCACGAAAAATCGACACCACCACTAAAGATCAACGCGTACGACGGCTGTGCGATAATTAATTTAAAAAAAAAAAATTAAAAACGCGAAAATTCTATTCCGAAAACACGAAACAATATTTCGATCACAAAAAACGACCTTGTTTTATGATAAAATAATGTTCTCCGCGCAAAAGTTCATTCGCGGGATATTCACGACACTTCGGTTAAGTGTTCGTTAAATGTTCGATCTTGTCCCAAAAAACTGTCTATGACGTGCAGCAAAGTCCAACTGTCACTTTTTGATTCTTCGATCGATTCCCGTCGGTGTAACGAACGATGTCCAGAGCTTGTACCAAGCGGAAAATGAGACGGGCCGCGATGAAATGCTCTCCGCGCATTAGATCCCTCGCAGGATAGTCCACGACGCTTCCGTTAAATCCTCGATCTTGACAAAAGAAACTGTCTGTGACGCACAGCGAGATCCAGCTGTCACTTCTTGATCCTTCGAACGATTCCCATCGGTGTAACAAACGATATCCAGAGCTTGTTCCAAGCGGAAAATGAGACGGGCCGCGATGAAATGTTCTCCGCGCAGTTTATCTTCCTCAATTTATTAAAAGAATTGCTTGAATATGATGTATCTTGATGTGTCTTGATGTGTCTTGATGTATCTTGATGTATCTTGATGTATCGTCGATGAAACTTTTATTTAATTATTACTCCTCAAGGCGCTGACTCATCGAAGTGACCGTGAACTTGAACTTGAACTCCGGTAGGGAACAGTCATCCCCCCTTTACACATCCGTTCCCGACTACGTTTAGGCGCGGACTGAGGGTAGCGCGGTCGTGATAACGGTACTTATGTTGGGGGGGTAATTAATTGGCGCACTAGGGAAAAAACGTTCCCACCTATCAGGTGATAAGAGAAGGGTTGTAATTGGTCGGCATGGGGATGATGCCGCGAGTGTCCAATGAGTGTGAAAAATTTTGTATTGCGACCCGTTTATTTTTACTGTTATGCGCCTCTTTTTGGCGCCGTTTATTCCGCTGACAACAAACTTTTTGAAAAATAGCGGATGCAAAGCGTACACATGGTTTGTTTTAATATTAAAAAAAGAAAATAATTTAACCGGCTATGGACAATTTTTTTCCCGCGAAGCATACTCGTAAAGGCAATTATTTAGACATTTGTCGGTATAAGAAAAAGAGAGTTCGCAGTTTTACAATAAGTTAATCCGTAGAAAGCGAGAGTGATAACGTGCAAAAAAGCCACTCAATTATTTCGACGATTATTGTGAATAAAAATTAGACATGTCGCTTCTCATCCGCGATATCGTAAAGTCAAATAGAGCTTTAGTGGCCAGCACGCGCGAGTGATTTTCAGATACGCGGTGTAAAACGAACCCCGCCAATTAAATTATATGTAGAAATTTAATCCGCTCATTAACAATAAACGATCCGATCGATGGCGTTCGTTTTAATCAAGAAACGTGAGATTGAGTTATCGCATAATAGCTACGCGCATTAAAGCGCGTTTCACCGATGCACATATCGGCAAAAATCTTAAATAAATTTATACTTGTTCGCGATCAAAATCTTTCTCTCTACGCGCCGAAATCTCTAATGGTCAGTTTAGCCGCGGAGCCTCAGCGTGCGGGTGTGTTGTTAATCGCTCCGCAATTACGCGTATTTTCGACCGCTGATTGAAAGTCTCGTATGCGAATAAGTGTCGACGTCGACAACTCGGGAACGAACAATCATTTTAAGCACTCGTGTGCCATTCCACTTGTCGCTCTGTGGTTCTTTCGTGCCTCGAAAAAATGTTTCGGGAAGACAAGGTTATGTCACCGGCAAAGCGCACGGAGCGTCCGACGTGAGTTGCGCCGCGTGATCGGCGTCATCGACTCTCTTTACTCGTCATTTACGTCAAATTCAGAGGATTCTGACAATCACCGTTAACAGAGCGTGAGATCCGCACCTCGCGCGTCTTCTCCGTCGCGGCTCGGATCCTAGACTGTCAAAAAAGTAGGTATTGTAAAAGTTTCTCCACCCCGAAATTGAAGTTTTATTCGATATGATACGTATAAAGTTCAATTATAATAAATCGACGAAACAAATATTGCAAATAATGAAACAAATATTAATTAATAAGCTCTGTGACCTTTATTTGTTTTTGTTAAAACATAGTATTCTACAAGACATAAGAATTTCAAATAGAATCAACTTTTTTATATGTTTAAAATGTTTCGATTTCTAACGTTTGGTAATAACGGGAAAATAATGTAATTATATCTTTATATATGATCTAATATTAATACTAAAAGTAAATAATTACATATGTTTAATTGCCACTAAAAGAAAAGTGTTTTACCGATACACATATCGGCAAAAAATCTAAATAAATTTAAACTCGTTCGCGATCGAAATCTTTCTCTCTACGCGCCGAAATCTCTGACGGTCAGTCTAGTTGCGGAGCCTCGTGGGTGCGGACGCGTCGTTAATCGCTCCGCAATTACGCGTATTTAATTATAAAATCATTACAAAATCTTTTTATTTTACGTATGTTGCCCGTCTAAAATTTGCGACCACTGAATCCACCCATGCAGGAATAAGAGTTTCCTCTAATAAATTGCTATTGTAGTTGAGGGTTTATACTGTGTAGTGTCCTGAAATTACCGGATGTCTTTTTAATTACAGTCTCTGACTAATTTAAAGTCTGCCTTTCCTTGACGGAAATGTTAAGAAAGATTGTCGTTAGTCACTGCTTTCTAACTCTTAACATTAATAACATCTTATCTCTCGCTTGGCTTGCTTCACGCTAAATTATTTTTTTGCGGGAGTGCCGAAAAATAACGCGCGACAGTGTTAATTAATTTTCGCGATAGTTATTAATTCAGGCGCGTTCGCGAGTGACCTGTGCGCGGAAGAATGGCTCGATACGTTCCATCTGATTGTGAGAGGAGGAGCAGGCTCTGGACGGGCATCCTGCATCGATGGAGCAGGTTTTAAGTAAGTATAAATTTGTTGAATAAAATCTTTCTTTCTTTATTAATTAACATGTCTACATTAATATTTTATTTTTTATGTTACAGTCACCGGGAGAATTGTACAACTCCGCTGAAGCTCATGCAGATTGGTAAGTCGCATGATTTTTTTTTCGTAGTTTGTAATTGTGTCTTTTGAACCGATCATATAGAAATTATTATAATTAATTAATGTCCCCAATTATAATGACGCGCACGAATTGAGACCTTTCGTAAATAGCGTACTCGAAACGCATGGTTTGTTCTAGTCTAATAAAATTGAAATTGTCAACGACTTGTTAGGAAAAAAAAATATATTTGTTCTTCAACTCGGAATTGATTGAACATTGAAAGAAAAGTTAATTAAGTCGCTCCGCGTGTCAGATGTGCAGTTGAGAAGCGTATCATTGATAAACCGTGCGAATCCGCTGATCGATTAGAAATTTATAGAAATCACTACGAGCAGATTCCTTGCGTGATTCTCTTCCGTTTCAGGATATTTGCACTTCGACTAGCCGTCACAGCGACGCTTTCCGCTCAATTTCCATCGTTCTCGTGGGAAAGTATTCTTATTCCGGTCGTAATGCAGATGTATCCGGGCGGGACGATACGCTGTGCAGCGAGGGGACAAAATCGTGGATTATAATATTTATTTCATGCCGCTTTACATTTTAATTCTTTTAGTAATATCTTCAAATTTTTCTAAAAGATAAATTATAGGCACAAATATATATAAATTTAAATATTAAATACAGATAAATATTAGACTTATATATTAATGCGTACTATAATTCATAAGATAATTGAAAAAACTGGACATTATTGTTTACAACAGCTTTTTCTTCTCTAATTTAATCAGTTGGATAGGCCGCTACGTAATGATAAATTTCTGTACTGCAACAAAAGCCGGAAGCGGATGTTCGACGAGCGTATCGAGCGAGTTGGTCGGAAATCAGATGCGAGTTTCGCGACACGTTTGCCAATTTGTATCTTTCTCCTAGCGAGGTCTTGCCACTTTGCCAACTTTGTCGCATAGTATAAGCTCCGGAAATATTTTCTGTCCCATTTCGAGTAGTCGTGTCGAGAAAGTACAGTCGTCATCAAGCACAACGGGTATACATGACGAACGCGATGCGTGCACAAACGCTTTCGTTACGGCGATGTGACAGGAAGTCCGTGAAAGGCACCAGTCTTTCATTGAGAAATGGAAAGAGCCTTCTCGTCATTACTCCGATCCTTCTAATGACCTAGACGCGTGAGATGCGTGTCAACTGGATGCTGATTGTAGTCGGTATAGGTGGGAAAAATTTTAATCTTCTAACATCCCAGTCAGATGTGATATACCAATAAAAGTGTCGACTCTTGCTGGCTCTTTAAACATTAAAATTATTCGAAAGTCTATTTTAATAATTCACAAGAATTAATTTTTTCTTCTAAAATATTCTTTTATATTTGTTGGAAAGTACATACCATTGTTAACTCCTTCTTCTTTTTGTCTTATCCTATAATTCCATGGTTCCCTGCAGAGGAAGCAAGTTATCGATCGTCGAACCCGATTTTCACCTGAGCGTTCCATCAAGCATGTCGAGATACACCAGAACAGTTTCCAATTTATGCAGTTAGCGTGCTCTCGAGAATTCAAATTTCGTATGTCGATTTTGGATTGATTCAAAAGTAGCGGTATTAATTATAGGTGTATCTGTTAATTAGTAAGCTGTTGCAGTATTCCATTAATAAAGAATAAAAAAATATAATTTTAAAATATATTTTATACGTAGTAATATAATATTATTTTTGATTAAAATTTCTATATTCAAGAAGTATTCCTAAAATAAATTGGAAAAAGATTAAAAATTTACATATTCCTAGAATTGTGGTAGTAAACAAAGACTTAAATTTGCTGAATAAATTTTAACGGTAATTTTCGGAAAGTTACCTGGGATCATTCGCATCATCCTTGCCCCGTCGGAGCGTGTTGTGAATGTGGACGAACACCTCGTTCTAATAACCTACTCCCACACCACTGAACGGCCGAAGTGTTCGCTCAGTCAGTTCCTCGAGTTGGAGTTAAGTTCAGTCGTCTACCGACCGGTTCCGTGGTCTGAACTCTGTTTGCCACGCAGGTCTGACTCATTGTCGTGACCGATGCGAGAATAGTGCCGCTGGAAAGCAGAGCCTTCGCTTCTTTCTCATGAACAGGTAACTACGAGAATAGTCAGTCTGTTAATCCATTTAAATATAAAATCACGATTAAAGGTTTAACGCGTTTTCTTAATAACGTTCTTTTTTTGCTCGTGTTCAGTTATCCATTCAGTTATTGAACCTCGCGATAAGATCATTCGCTTATCACTGAATCATGAAACAAAAATATGTCTGTCACATCGTAGATTGCACATCGTACAGTTATCTCGTTTTGTAAAGTCCTAGTTTCATTCATCCACTTGACATTTTTATTCTAAAAAAAAAAAATAAAAAATGTATGAGTTCTAAATAATTAAAACTTGATAATAAAGGTTTTGTATTTTTATTTGAATGTAAGAAAAGGAATTTTCTTGAGACAGCAACTATAGTTTCCATTTAAAAATAAATTAAAAATAAAAAAAAAATTAATACCACTTACTTTTATCTCGTAATAAAATATTTTTATTAAAGTTAAAAGTAAGTTCGTTATTTAAATTTGAGAAAAAAATTATTTCATCAAGAATGTCTTGAGAAGGCTGTTTATGCATATATGTATACTGCAACTTTTTAGATCTAAGACGATAACTCTTCCGCATTAGATCTGTTATGCGAGTTTATTAATTTTTTTTTTTAATTCGTTCATAATTATTCATATTGTTTTTATGATTGAATATATCCATATATTTTTAAGTTCTTACCTTGACGAATATTTATCTTACAATATCTGGGATACTATACGCGTGGAGTGTCGGTGTAATAACCGGTTCAGTTGCTCGTTCGTCATTGTGTCCTTTTCTTTCGCGCAGCTTTCGAATGCGGCATTTAAACTCTGACTTTATGCGACTTCGTGACTCCTTCGGGCCTGCATCGAAACCACGATAACGATTAAGTAGACGGAGTTCGCTCATGTCGAGCGTAAAATGTATTCCACAGAGTGCTCTTTAAAGAAACGTGGAGACTCTATTCGACCTTGATTGAGCTCGTTCTTGCGATCTCTAATGTACTGGCTTTCGTGTTGCTAATCGTTGTCGTTGTATGTAACTGGCGTGTGTGTTTTCTCAGTTACTTTACGAACAAAACTTTCAGTAATATCACACAGTGAGAGAGAGGTCATCAAACTTCCGCTCGGTCATCTTCATACGTGGTTCTTCACTCGCGAATACATAGTTGTAATCATAGCTTTTAGATTCGCAACAATATTTGAAAAACAATAATTAACTTTGTGTTCCTACAATAATATCTGAAACAAAAATAGCAAATTAATTTGCATTTACTTAAAATAAAATAACATATTGGCTTAATCGATTATATGCGTACTACAATGTGCATGACGCGAAAAAAAAAATGTGTAGCGATAAAAAGAAGTTTACTAAAAATTATTTTCACCAAGCCGATTCTAAATATGACAACTGTTAAATATAAACGTCAAATAAATTAATGCATTTAATATAATTAAATCAATTATCAAGGAAAACGACGGAGGCATTCTCTCTCCTTCGGATGAAACGATTAGCATAGCCTCGAACAACGTTAACGTAGCGTGAATCATGGTGCGGATACACGTAACGATCCATAGCACGAGAAGAAAAATTTCGAATTAAAATGCGCGTTCGAGTACAAATACAAATCGCGTTATATTAATTCGCGATCAGCGCTTATCTGACGACTCGCAATCTTTTACAGAGGCCGGCTCGTTTCCCGACCGACATGCGTTCCCTCGTGCTTGGTCTGATATTAATCGCAAGCCTGCTAGTCGTTAAAAGGGTTTCTGCCCATGGAAGACTGATAGAGCCACCTTCGAGGGCCTCCATGTGGAGATACGGCTTCGACACACCTCACGATTATAACGATCACGAATGTTATTGCGGCGGGTTCACCAGGCAATGGCAACGAAACAAAGGGAATTGCGGCATCTGCGGCGATCCCTGGGATTCTCCAACGGTGAGTCTTTCTAAAAATAAAAGAATAAAAAATTATATATAGTTTATATGAATCTGACTCTTAAGCGATCTCTCCAAACCGCTATGTACATGTATATACGTATAATTTGATCACTTTGTTTTAAAATAAGTCATATGTCACAAGACGATATACATTGCCTTGCCAAAAAAGATACGAATTTAGAAACTTACCTAATTGTAATGACAATGGAAAGTCTGCAAAGATAGTTCGCGAGTTAAAGATGATAATCCAACGGCGCTAAAGCATAATTATTTCCCGACGTCCCTTTTGCAACACTGACCACACACCATTACACGCGATTCTTCGCTCCGTTGACCGTGGAATACCGCACAATACCATCGTAGTAATGTCGACACATTTCTAAAATAATACAGTGCAAGTATAGGAGGTCTGCCTGTTGGGCTGATTTAAAATATTATATACATATAATATACTAAGGTAAAAAGAGTCTGTTCAAATGAGAAAGTAATTAGAGTTTAAAACAAGCGTCAAGTTGACGGTAATATTTTCGACACTATTGTTAAATATTTGTTCGTTTCTCCCTTTCTATCCCTAATGAAAGCGAGTGAAATGCACCACGCTGCTAAGCACGTTTTATTATTCTGAATTAAGCGGCGTGCAATGACTCGTGACACAAGAGAAAGATGTAATTACTTTCTTTACCACCTAATCATAATACAGACGTTGCAACCATAAATCGATTCGTTGTTTGTTCAATTATGTGCTCGAGCATACAATAAAATCGCGCTTCTTTTTTGGAGGAGAAATACAAATGTACAAGTTTTAATTCTGCAATTTTTCGTATCGTATAAATTAAAATTTTACGTAGAATTTTGTCGCGAATTCTATCGCGTATCGTAATCCAGTCAGAATAACAGACGAAATTCTATTCTAGATTTAATTACAAGTTGAGTCATCGGATTACAACATCAAAGATTATAAGTCTAGAGTTGCTTTCACCTTGTGCACGGCGCAGATTGTAGAATGTACGATTTTTAAGAAATGAGAAAAAACGGCGAGTACTAATCGCACCTTTCATAAATTTCGTGATCCGGTCTCGTGTTTCTATCAGTCGATCAGCCGATCGCGTTTTCATAGCGGGGCTTTTTATGCGGGATGCTTGACCTTGATACGTACGTCTGATAGTACTATACGAAAGTAGCCCGAAACAGAAGTGAAATCCGTTTTCCTCTTTTTCTCTTTTCTGTCGCATTCGCGTTGTCCTCTTTCTTGTCACGCATATAAGTACGCTGGTAATATTCTAAAAATAAAATATTATAATGTGATTAATATTAGAATATTGTAAAAAAAGAGGTACATCATGTAATATTACGATATCGAAAAGGAAATATAACGCGCAGGAAACATTCTTTACTTTATGTTTTAGCCACGTACCCACGAGACGGGTGGCAAATATGGGAAAGGAGTCATTGCTCGGCGTTATCGAACCGGATCGCTCATACCGGTCCGCGTAGAATTGACGGCGAACCATCACGGCTATTTCGAATTCCGTACCTGCGCCATGACCTACCGAGATCGAGAAGTCACCCAGGAGTGCCTGGATCAGCACCTACTGCAGGCTGAGAATGGATCCACCCGCTATTATCCTGGTCCCGGCAACCGGGTCTTCGAGGGCTATTATAAATTACCAGGGGGTCTGACTTGCGCTCAATGCGTCTTCCAGTGGCGATATATCGCTGGAAATAACTGGGGCGATTGCGGTAACGGCACAGGTATGTCCGTTGTCTAAAATTAATCACGGAATGTATTATGCGCCATGTAAAATGTGAAAGTAGATTATACTTTAATTGATCAAAGCATCAAAAATCATTGTCTGTTACAAGCTCGTGGATTCTGAAAAGAAGCAATTTTATTAAATTTATGAATATTAACAAAAAGTTAATTTAAAATATATGTATGTGAAAATATTCATATATGAAAGATAATCTGGATCTTCTTACCGTAATAACATTATGATTACTTTGCCATTATTTTTACAAATAACTTAAAAATACTTTTGAGACTTCTATTTAATATTCTTAATTCATACGTTAAAAGTTATGACGTGTGCTGACAATCGGTAATTCTGTCACTCGTCATTAAGATTCTATCAAAGCAATAGAAAGTGCTATTACTTTATCCTACATAATAAGAATGACTCAGAAACTTGCAATTCTTTTTATTGCACAACGTTGATATCGTAACGGCTTCATTTAACAAAGCGTAGTGCACAGTTTATTCTAGTCTAGGTAAATAGTTTATTAACTATTACTAATTCGTGATCTGAAAACAACGTGCACGTTATACAATAATTATAAATTCATTAAAATATATGCGTAAAAAGTAGACAGACGTTCCGTAAAACGTGAAATAAATACTTACAAAATAATAAATTTATTTAGGAGCGGTGGGATGTGGACCTCAGGAAGAATTTCGTGCATGTGCCGATATTGTCATAGGAGACAACGAAACAGAATTACCGCCGAGGCTACCGAAGCAACCTACTACCAGCCCTACGGACACATTGCCGACGGATACGAGTCCGTTGCCAAAATCTGGGCCGTATTGGCTGTTCAGCGTTGTTATTGCTGGTACATGTCTGTTGGTGGTGCTGGCCGCTATGGCATTGCTTTACACGTACTACTATCACGCCGGTAGAGCTAAAAAGTGGCTCATGGCAAGAAGGCTCTTGGCACAGGAGAGTCCGCCAGTTGCTCCACCGAGGCACAAAAGACATCATCACGTATCAAACACACAGCTTCAGCTGTAAAACTATGTACTCGATTGCCAATATTGCATCTTGAAGGAAACAGCTCGGAAAAATCTTTCCATCAATATGTGATATCGTCATGTAAAGTACATTTTGTCCTAATCCTAAAGTCTGATATCCAAACATGACAAACGCATAAACGGCGTTTAATCATGAACATATAGCATTTCAAGCAATATATAAAAATATCTTTATACTCGGCACTCTCTTGTATATATATACATATTAATAATTTTATACGTATGTATTTAAAGGTATTTATTTTATATAATCGTTTATCTTGTGATATATTTTTTCCTTTGTATATCTTAACATGGAAAAATTTATTTGTACCATTTTACATTAGACTAATACTGAGTTAGTAATCGTCTACTTTTATAGATTGTGAATTTGGTTATGGATCTAGAAAATAAGATCTTTTAAGAAAAAATATACATTTACACACGTGTAGAAAAAATCTGAAAAAAAAAGCACAGAAATATATACACATGTATAATTAAATGTATATGAAAACGTAGAATTCTGTTACTGCATATTTGATTTTTTTTAACTGCACATATATATCGTAATATATAACGCACTTTTGCAAAAATAAATTTGAACGACAAATCTACTCACCGTAACAGTATTACTAACATATAAGTTTTGCTTAGCCGATATAAAATTTTTTAAATCAATATCGATAGATTACACCAAGAAAATATGACTGTATTATAAAGCAAGTTATTTTTTACTGATAAACATATTCCTAAAGTCCTTATTACTCATCAATTG
The DNA here is from genome assembly GCF_019399895.1 of Cardiocondyla obscurior. Classification (NCBI taxonomy): domain Eukaryota; kingdom Metazoa; phylum Arthropoda; class Insecta; order Hymenoptera; family Formicidae; genus Cardiocondyla; species Cardiocondyla obscurior. The sequence continues at coordinate 2,016,391 of NC_091881.1, forward strand.
TGCACTTTTATCTGAAGCTGCACTGCCATTACTGCTACTTGTTTTAACGTTACGGGGAACCATAGATAGCAACGTTTTAGGCACACCAAATGCTGTACGGCTCGTCGATGTTCCACCCAATGATTTCACTTGTCCCCCACTTTCTTCCGTTTGAGGTTTCTTGCGATCGGGTGGTTGACTTATCGCAACATTGATTACTTTATCCTGAATCTTCATACCATCCGTGCTCACAAGAGCTTTTGCAGCTGTTGCTTCGTTGTGATATTCAACGTAAGCCAAGCCCTTCGAGTGCCCATTTCGATAAGTAACTATACGAACTTCTTTTAAATCTCCATGAACTTTAAATATCTCCTCTAATTCTTCTTTGGTTGTCGTAAGTGGAAGTCCTTAAACATAATATTGAATATGTAGAAATAATATCTCAAGAAAATATTATTTAGAAAAATTGAAAATATAATAAAAAAAGTTTTACTGTTTGGATTTTATACCTTTAATAAAGAGTTTATTCTTTTCAAGTGTAGAATTGTATTTAAATGTTGAACTTCGCGTTCTTTTATTAGGGTCACATTTTGAAATAAACATTGGACGTCCTTTTATTGGCGTTCTGTCCAATTCCAAAGCTACTTTCACAGCCTCCTGTAAGGTAAAAAGTAAAATCTTATTATCTTTACTTAAACATTTTTTAATTTTATGAGAAAACAGTAAATTTTATTAAAATTTATTAGGCAATGAAATATACGCACTATGCTACTTAATTGTACGTAAGCAAATCCTTTACTGCGTCCCTTATAATCTTTAACCATTCTGATCGACGTTACTGGTCCAGCAGGTTTTAAAGCGTCTCTTATTTCGTCTTCAGTTGTTATGTAATCTAAATTACTGACAAAAACTGCAATCATATCATCTACTTCATACTGACTATTTTTATCATCCACATCTTTATCTTCTGTTGTTTTATAACCAGGTGGTGGTGCAATTTCTGGTTTCTCCGGATTTGTTGTTTTGCTATTAATATTTAAAACACTTTCTCGTAATTTTGGTTTTATTCCTACGTCAGATTTTACGATTTTCGATGGAGAACTTCCTAAATTTTTCCATCTACCGTCATCTGCCTTTCTCTTATTCGCTTTCTTACTTAGAATAGATGATTCATCCTGAGAAGAAAGTTCCTGCGCTTTTTGTCTTTCTTCCATAGTTTTATCAAGCTTTTCTTTTGTTTTTATTTCACAGAATTCCATTTGTTCCAAAGTTCCTTTATCACGCTCAAAATCTAACCACGAGTTTGCTATAGTTTCAGGCCAATCTTGTGTAGAACTCAAGGCTTTTTGATACAGTTTCCTTAGATGTTTCGAATCTCCATAACATCTATAAATTAAAAAATGTTTTAAAAAATAAGACAGAATTACTAGTATAAGTTATTTAAAAAAAACTCATTTTTTTTAACATATGTAATTACTTTTCTAGTACTATATATTCCAACCAGTAAGAAGCTGTTGCAGAATGCTCTTGTGAGAGAATATCAGCCCATAATCTTCTAGTTTGTTCCATGTCATCTGCATGTACCGCTTCAAATCTCGCCCAATATTGCAAGATAACGCAATTAGGGTCGCCATCCAAACCGAAGTATTTCGCTAAATATTCACACGCTCTGTTAAACGTTTTACGAATAACATTTAAGTGTTTATCTCTTTCTTCGTCAGGATATTGGTCAAGTTTGCGCCTCAAACATTCGAGATATGCAATCCACAGATTACGATAATCTTCCGCTGTTGAAAAACCAGCGGACAATGCATTCTCCAATATGGCTTGTATTTCTGATATAGGTTTGTTCCATGCCTCATATGATCTCATCCACTTTCGCCAAATAGTAGGGCACCACGGAATATTTCTCGATGCTCTATGATAAATTGGATCCAATACATGAACCATTCGTGATTTATTTTCTAAATAAGTTATATAATCCAACCAAATCGATGTTTCTAAACTTAAATCAGTTATTGCTCTTTCGTACAAGATTGTAATAAGATCAGAGTTGTTTTGTTTTATATACAGTAAATAACCTTTATAAGCATCAAGTAGTTCACTTTGGCCTTGTGCAGAAACCAATTTTTCTTCGAAAGGAAGGTACGACGTCAATTTTGTAGAACTCTGTTTATAGTATTTTAAAATAGATTTCTCATCAGAAGTCCATTTTAAAATAGATTTCTCTATTTCCGCGCTATACTTAGCGCACCATGATTTGAATTCTTCATAAGTTTTATCCATGTCTAAGAGAGGGCTAGATAATTGGCGTTTAAACAAACTAATAATGCGTTCTAATTGAGCTTTTTTTCTTCCATTTTCATTCTCACCATCCTAAAAATTCGAAGTTTTTAATTATATAGAAGAAAGGGCAAAAATAAGTGCACTACAAATCTTATTTTTATGTACAATTACTTTTGCATAAATCCTTACCAAAGACAACATAGAAATAAGTATCATATTTTCATATTCGCGATATGCTTCCCATATTATAGCTCCTTTTGTCACATGCATTCCAACAGTAGTCAGTGCACGTTCAAAAAGCTGACGAATTTTATCAATCTTCTCTTCATCCTTGCCCATATGCTCGATGATAAATTGTAGATATACCAGCCACAGTTCTACAGCTAAAAGCAATATATCCCAGTGTAATCTCTTAGTCCATATAAATCACAGTTTTGAATCTATTTTTTAATTAATTATTTATTTATAATAAACAAATTTTTTTTATTATTAATTTTTATAAATTATTAATATGAGAGAGGGTTGATGCACAATCCCAGTCACAATAAACGCTATAGTGGTATAAATAAATAATAATTATCGTAATAATAACAGTGATATGTGACAAATTAATTGTAAAACTTACACATGTAATCCTTGACTGCTCGCTCGCATAATTCGATCACTTCAGCCTTTTGCTCGTTAGTGGTAGCCAATTTTATCTCGTCATTTAACCAAACGAGCCAGAGCTCAGGACTTAATGGAAATATGTTGCTCATGTTGTTCCTGGCAGCTCGTAAGCGGTCAAGTTCGCCCATCGCGTGCAATTTGTTAATCAGGGCCTTGTGAGTGGAATAATCGTATGAGTTTGCCGACAAGGAGGCCTCCAGGAATTTCACCTCCGCCTCGTTGACGTCGTCTTCGTCCTCCTCTTCGTCATCGTCTTCGCTTATCAGAGATTTGGCCTCTGCCGCTTCCTGGTCAGCTCTTCCCTCCGTTTCGCTCGTCACCATCTCTTCCTCATTCGAAACTCCTTCCGGAAAAAGCTCTTCGTTCACAGCATCCATCTCCTCGTCCATTTTCTCGATCAATTTCGCGATCAAGCTCGCTGATACCTGTACAGACACCCAAACGCGATCAAATAAGTTGAAATAAGTTTGCCTCAGCTAAAATATAACCGATCTTACCAGAATCTCACTGATGTACTAAACAAGGCTATAGTTTGTGTATCGTTTCGTACAGTGTGAAATCTCTTTTACCCGAGTGACCATTTTCTCAAATTAGTTGAACGAAACATCAAAAGATGTCGACAACTGTACGATTCCACCATATGGCGGTGGCGGTGCTCGTCGCCATGGTAACTACGAACGCGAAAACAAACTTGACGTGATTCTTGACAGTTACGAGGTGGTACGAATGCAATTTATTACGAATTGTGCCACATCAGATACTGATAGATGCACATCAAATTGGAAAAAAAAAAAAATTATTACGAAATAATTCAGAAGTGTAATTGTGACATTTTCCCAATTATTCGCAGGTAACTACAAAATAAACGACAGCCGCAAACGATCCTTTCCTTACTTTCTTCTGCGATCGCGTCATGTTTTCTCCCGGCATCGACTTCGTGACCGGGTTCGCGCGGGATTCTCGGGAAAAGACCGAGGAAGATTTCGGTCTCTGCTACGCGTATCCGGTGATCGATGACGAGCGGGAAACGAGCGCAGTGCTTACGAGGCGCAAGAGCGACGTGCGAAGATCGCGCGACGAAGACTCCCCGGCCGAGGACGGACTCTACGTTTCTGCGAGCCCGTTCACCAGCAGATTAATCAAGCCTTATCGGCTCGACGACATCAGGCCACTAAATTACGAGTCGCGGCCGCGGTTCCGCGGGAAATTGGTCGAGCTCGCGGTGCGACACGTTCGCGTTCACTCGCCGGAATGCGGCCAGACCAGCGCAACGCCCGAGATGACGTCTGTCTCCGTGCTGTTCAAGGGAAAGCCGATATGCCGGGTCAACAGCCCGTTCAATCGGAAGCTGTGCAAGCTGCTGATAAGAAACCCGGAGTGCCACAGTCTTTCGATACAGGTGCACGCGCGACATGGCGCGTCTAGGGTGCTGCCGTTGCCGCTGCCGCTGTCGCGGCGTAACGTCAAGGACCACAGGGTGGACGTGGATTTCGCGATCGACGGCAACTCGGGCGACATGCACGCTGGGACCGTTGTTTGCACGATCTCCCTGTCGTCATACGGCAGCAGCGAACCGGAGGAAGAGACCAGCGCGAACCTTTACAGGCCGAGCAACGACCCGAACGATCCGCAGAACAGCATCTCTCTGTCGCGACTTCCTCGCAAACGTTTCACCGCCAGTAGAGACGTCAAGTACTTCCTGCTGACGGACCCGGTTCTGACCTTCGACGCGAATGTTAGCGCAATTCGCAAAGCGACGCTGCGCGAAACAAACCCGCCGGACATCGTCGTGGCCGAACAGTCGGCGTTCTCCCTGCTGGACGTCTCCCTGAAAAACATATTCCAAGCTAACCGGCCACTCAGGCCGTCGTCCAGCGCTCGCAGGCGTCACACCGTGGGAAGAACGATCCTCGCCATCACCGTGCTGCGAGGGGTAGAGGTACCGGTGAGAGAGGAATCCGCGCTGGTCAACCCATTGCTGGAGGTTGAATGGGGCAACGTGGTTCACGCGACCGCGACGGCGGAGGGGCCCGCGCCCGTCTGGCAGCAAACCATGCACTTCGAACTACCCAGGCAGAACGGCGAGCACTGCGTCAAATTTCGACTATACGACCAGCATCCAGTTTGGGGTCAGCAGTGGCTCGGCGAGGCGAGGATACCCCTGGAGAGTCACAGAAATTATCAGGAGCTCGAGCGATGGATCGCCCTTTCCCCTCTGTTCAGCCCTGTATTGTCGTTCGGCTACGTGCAAGCCAGCCCGGGTCGCTCGCACACCCGGATCTACGTGCTGATGAGACTGGAGCAGCCCGGAAATTCCAAGTCCTTGGAAGCTAACGCCCTTGATACTTTGTTAAAGGGAATTCAACGCTGTCTGGCGACGCCATACAAGGTGGCCGGTGTCGAAACCCCCGACGACGCTGCGCGGCTCGTCATGCTTTTACCGTCCTTGCCGATGCACTATGGTCCTGTACCACCGCGCCAGGCTTTAAACGTGAACAAGGTGGACCATTACGGCAGAGCAGCCTTGCTGGCGACGCTGCTGCAAGGACTCGGCTTGCAATCGTATGTATTATTAGGTAGGTACGCAATAATGTATCGTACGAGTGTCCTGCAAACTCTCGAGAATTTTTTTTTTTAAGATTGAAGAAAATTTGAGAAAAAATGTCTTGAAAAGTATTTCGTCAAGTTTAATTAATTGTGAATTAGCATGTGTAAAAAAAATTATTAGCTCGCAACATCATTTTTGTTTTATTTGAAATATATTTTTGCGCGCAGGTTCCTCGCAGATAAGCCGATGGACCGCGTTTGTCTTGAGCGTCGAGGAAAACGACGTCGTCCTGTGGGATCCTGAAATCGGGGATCATTATAAATTGACCGATAGCCGCTGCTCATTGATGAAAGTGTCCCGCATGATTAGTCATTCTGACGTTAGTTAAAAACAAGTTCTTTGTGATTTCTCTGTTTTCTGTTACATAATTTTTTTCTAACGATAACGTTATTGCAGATATGGGAAAATATGCAAAAGTCAGTTCTGCCGCACAACTTAAAATACAATATGACGAATAGTAAAGATTGGCGGCCACTCACGTCTGTCGTCGCATCAGCCAGCCGATCTGCTCAGACGTTAGAATCAGCGGTAATACCGATGCCCGAGAAGGATGCACAGGACAGAGAAGCAGAGACAGAAATGGAGCAAGGTCTACGAGACAAATTGTCCAGCTGGCGCAGCGCTCTCGGTTTAACGACGATATTTAATCGCCATGCAGTAAGCGTTTTGCGAAGCTTTATTTCCGACATTCCGAGTGACATGGCATATCAGTTGGACAAGAGAAACTTGAAACAATTGTACAGAGCTTATCATACGCACGGTTTTGTCCTGAATTTGCGTCAAGCCACTCTTGACGAACTAACGGATCAAATAGCCGCAACAAAAATTCAAAATATCACGGGCCCCGTCGAATTTGCCCTCGTTTGTCACGTGCAAAGGTTTGTTGGCAAGACATGTTCTATATGGTTGGCTTTAGCAGTTTTACGAAGTCGTGGTTAACTAATGCAATAACTAATGCAAATGAGAAGAATAATTGTAGCTTCAAGAACAATGGGATGGGTTTTGTCTGTAAATTATCCTGCCATAATTTATTATTGTTAATGATATGATTTCATTAATGTGTATGCATAATCGATTGCTTTATTTCACGTAATTTTATTACATTGAAAAGTTTTCTTTTTAAAATGGGACACTATATGTATATAGTAAAAGAAAAATGCAGAGAAAAGAAGTATTTAATACATAAAACCTAGCAGTTAAAAGCCAACATTAATTAAGAAAAAAAAAAAAAAAAAAATCTTAAAATCTTATTAAAAAGAACAAATAAACATAAACATAAAGAATTAACGTAATGCATTTTTTGTTTTAAGCATTGCGCAGCAATGCCATTTTTATAACAACTGTATTATCCGTTACATTATAATGATATATGTATATGTATTTTTATAAACACATTAACAGTATAATTATCTAAAGAGAAATATGTTAGGAGGAAACACACGATCTTTTGATATTTACCTTCATTACATAGTGGTACATAAACCCTTTCACTTCAGGCCTCTCAAATATCATATTAATTTGTATGCGAGTTCTCATCCCTCCAGACTTATCACGCTAAGTCGTTACAAAAACACACTCGGCTCTGAACCGAATCTTTTCAGCATATGTCTGTTAATATATGTACAGTTGCTGGAATCAGCGTGGCGTTGCGAATGTACAATTGCTGATCCGATAACTTTGGAATCACGGTGCTAAATTTTCGCTTCGCGAAAGCACGAAACCCGACAATGTGCGGGATCTAAGCGAGAAATCAGTTTCTTAATTTTTTTCTTTTACTCCCTTTTTATTTCTTTTTTTTTTAACGTTAAGCTACTATCCTGGACCACGACATCCCACCCGACGGCGATGAGTATCCCATATGTGACTGTTTTTTTTTTTCGTCGCGTGTCGCGAGTGCCGTGGACCGGGTCTCCCTTCGACAGGGACACCCTCGAGGAGAATCGCCTCACTGTATCTTCTTTTTAGGCTTCTCGTTCGTGTATCCGTTCGCGTATCCGTTCGAGTGTCCGTTCGCAGCCTTTCCGTTGCTGGCCGCACCGTCGAGCCGCGCATTCATCGCCCTTTCGGCGGCTTTTATCCTTTCGAGCCGCTTCTCTGCGTATACTTGCTTGCCCTGGAAAACGCAAATGTAAGTCACAAATTGATAGCTCAAATATGGAACGAGATAACGCGTGCAAGATCGATGTCTGACCTTCGCGATGTAGGCTTTGGCGTAGAAGTTCCCGAACAGAACGATGAAGGAGAGCATGTAGATTACGAGAGCGTACTGCATCCAGAGAGGGAAGTCGCATCCCGATCGGATACCGTTGATCCCCAAGATCAAGGCGGTTGTGAACTGAATGAGCTGGAGGATCGTCAAATACTTTTTCCACCAGAGGTATTTAGATACCGAAGGGCCTAACGCGGCGAGACCGTAGTACGAGTACATCAGCACGTGGATGAAACTGTTGACCATTGCCGGCAAGAAAGCTGTAAGTTCACACAAACATACATATCTCATTAAAATGTTTACCCTTTTTTTATTATTTAACATAAATTTTAATAATATAGGAGATAAAGAACCAATATTTAGCTTTCTTATATCTCCACTGGCACTTGCCATTAAGTTGCTACTAACATTAATCTAAAGATAAATAATTATCATTGTAATTATAATTAGCAGACTAAAATTAATGTTGAAATACTCACTAGAACCGCTTGGTACCCATTTAATACCGATCCACCATAACGAGAACATGGTAGAATGATGATAGACATGGAGAAAACTCAGCTGATTGTCTTTCTTTCGCAAAATAAAAAAGAACGTATCGCAAAATTCCAGAAGTTTGCTAAAGTAGTACCACCAAACCGCGTGAGCAATCTAAACACAGATAATATTTTTATACTGAGTATTTTTTTCAAAATTTTTCACTATCATCGTTTGCGTATTGTTATAAAAAGTTTGTCCATTAATTGATAATTTATATTGGTTTTTCCTACCTGAAGTTCATCAGGGCGCGTGATATGCTTTATTGGCTGGCATACATAACTATATCGTAACCTTGTAGAAGCTACAAACAACTGCAAAGAATATAAAAAAAATGTGAGATAGACGATAGGACATAGAAATTCACTTTCGAGCGAAAGTGACTGCACCGAGATAAATAAGAAAATTGTAAATGAGCTCGGTGATATTTTTTTTTCATCATCCGAGACAGGATACACACTTGAATGGCAATGTAAGCATTGAGACAGGCCATGGCAAGGTTGTAGGGCACCAATGCCCACGTAAGTTTAAAAGCTTTTCGTTTCCTCATGACCTTAGGACCTCCCCAGACGATGAGGAGGTACAATATCGTGTATAATATCGTTGGTTTCGGTGAGTCAACCAGTAACCATCCTCTCGTCCTCTCATCTAAAAATCGAACCGTGTTAACAATTTAATATATTAATATTAATAGCTTTCGTCCGTCATAAACATTTGATAATACATATAATATAATGTATAAAGCTCGCTCGATTCTTCTGTTTTGAGTGAAAAGGACTTGGCGCTTCAAGAACTCCGCGCGAGAAGGATAACGAACAATTAACGATCGGATCATTTTCTTCGCGTCTCTTTCTCTCTTTTTCTACGCGTTTCTTTGTCTCTTTTTCTCCAAGGGCCAAAATCTCTAATGGTCATTTTAGTCTAGTTGCGGAAGCTTCAGCGTGCGGACGTGTCCACTAATCGCTCTGCAATTACGCGTATTTTCGACCGCGGATAGATAGGAAGTGTCGCATACGCATACGCATCGGATGCGAATAAATGTCGACACGGGAATAAACTATCAGTTTTTATATTCCTGTTGCTCTACTCATCATTTTTTGCGTTAAAAAAGTGCTTCGGAAAGAAAAGGTTATGTTGCCGGCGGAACACTCGACGTTACCAACCTGCCATCTCCTTCAGCAACGTTCAGAGGATCGCCATTGTCAGGGCATGAGATCTGCCCCTTGCCCGTCTTCTTCGTCGCGGCCGCGATTCATTCCGTTTCGAGTAAATTATTTTGGAGGAACTTAAGGAAGATACAGTGCGCGGAATATTTCATATCATGGCTCGTTTGCCGCAAGTTCCTTGGCATCGTTCAATCCGCCGAGGAGGACCGATCGGAGAATCGAAAAATGATTCTCGCACCTCGCTTTACGTCGCAGCGAGTTTGTGTCAAGATCGAGAACAATCCAGTGGAAGTGAGCATCGTCACGAACATCGAGAGCGCAAATTTATACGAGGAATGATCGTTCGTCGCGTTTCTTCGCCGCGATAATCCACCGTCGTTTTTTCGGTCGTTCGTCTCGCGAATAATTGTATTAGTGATTAGTGACAGTGATTATAAAAAAAAGCAGAGCAGTGTAATTTAGTGCCGAGTGATTACAAGTACTACTACACGTCAGGATAATCCAGAATACTGCCACGAAGGATAGGAAGGAAGGAAGGACAGGAAGGAAGGAAGGATGGACGGAAAATAACTTACCCTAACCTAACCAAAAGCTGCGAATGTAAGTAAACCGGCAACACGCCGTCAGCCGTAGATCACTCGATTATAATTAATATAATTAATTAATGTCCCCGAATGTAACGCGCGCGAATTGGGGGGATCTTTTAAAAAGCGTAGTGCACGCATAATTTCTTCTAGTTAAATTCAAATTTCTAATATCAAAGTACGTACATACATTAAAATTGAAAAAAAAAATTTTCTTTTTTATATTACTATCTTATAGTAATAAAATTTCAATTAATAATTACCTGCAAGGGACAGCGTCCAGAGGTAGTAGTCGTACGCATCGCTAAAGAATTGTGCTGTCGAATTAACGAGACTCGCCATCGCCTGCAACAAATCAATTAAACATCTTTCGTAATTAGTAAGCCAGCATTAAAAAAAAAAAGAGCTATTTTTGGTTTTAATCTGCAGGAGAATTGACTGTTTCACAATTTATTTTTTACGATACGGTATGCATGTTGCGTGTCTTTCGTCAAAAACTTTCGCCACGTGTTTAAAATTCACAGATCCCTGTATTGTAATTTTTTTTTTCTCTTTTACTTTTGCCTCTCGATGCATTTTATCGCTGATACACTTATTTGCACCGACGTAGCACATTGAATGACTGCAATCGTAAAATTGCCACCTCGCGCAAATTAATTAGGCCATTGTGTTCTCCAGCGCGAATAATTGATTTCAATAATGCATACGTATGACAAGACAAGTATGTGGTTCCGCAATTTAATCAACTCCCGTATGAAATATTATCTTGCTTTTAAAAAACATATAATTTTTAAAATATTTAAAAATAAAAAGAAAAAAAAAAATACGATTAGATTGCTGCGTTCGTGCCGCGTGATATTAAGACGTTTGAAAGATGGAATCGCGATCAAGTTAAACGAAACATGCTGTACGTGCATCAGCTCGCAATTAGTTCTTAATAGCCATTTCCTCGATGCACATCATCCGGTCGTTCACTCGCCGTATGTACCGCGCAACATAACTTTCACGCTCCGAAGAAACTATTACCCGCTATCTCTCGAAGTCGCTATAAACGTATCCCGACGCAAACACTTGTTTCTTTCTGTATAATTTTTTTTTTTCCTCTTTCTTTCTCTAAGCAACTTGTTGTCAAGTCGGCGATACATCAACTAGCATATCCTTTGGAGGAAAGTTACTTTCCTTGAGCGAGCGATTTCGCATTGAACTCGTGGCGTAATTGTTGCAATTCCAATCTGGCTGTGCCACTGTATTTAAGAGAAGAATAAATTAGTCGCCCCTTCCCTCAATCGATTTTCCAACGGATGCGTCGCTTTTGCGAAGCAACGAAAGGGATTTTCTTTTTTGCGTATAATTAATCGGCGTGTGTATTATACGTTTTTAATTTTGCAAAAAAAATTACGCGGAATTACATTTCGGGATTTTTGTGACAATCTGCGGAGTCACAAATTATTAATCCACACTCGCGTATTATTTACCAAGGCATTTACGAATATGTCAGCAGCTGCGACATTTACTTTTCGTTAGACTTGTATTAAATTTAAATTCAACTATTCATTTCTCCGTGGAAAGAATTAAATGATAAAACATTCGAATCGTCAGCTTCTCGCTTTTACACGGATAATAAATTACGAGAGGATGTGAAAGCTCTTTAACAAATAACGAGGAAAATCGTATATTCTTAATCAAGTCTCTAAGCAGTTACATTTTCAATAACTCGTGACGCAGCGTTTCTCCTTTTACACGCGAACCGAATCAGCGAATATTAATGGTAGCGCTAATGATGATGATCTATTAATTGGAGCAAATATAATCTGTGTTGTGCAGGTGCAATTAATAATCGAAAAATGCGGTTATTCGTTAAATATAATTACTTGGAATATAATATAATTATAAATGCGATCATTAAGTACCGTATGAAGCGTGACAATGTGAAAATTGCACTTTCGTTTCGGGCGGAGAGGCACGGACAGGCAGAAATAAATAAAAGAGAGAAATCTTTGCCATTTTTCTCAAATTCGTAGCCTAATCTTCATTCAAGTGCATTTCGCGTGTAATGATACGCAAGATACACGCAAAGTTTCATGAAATAAACGAGTAACAGCGAAAGTTAAGCTTGTAATAAAAGATATAAGTACAATCCATTCAAATAATTCCGATAAATTTATTATTAATCTGTTAAAAAGCTTATCAACAGTAAAATAAAATAAGAAATAAATCGAGCTAAAATAGAAACGCTTATAAATATTTATTACAAATTAATATTTAAATAAAACATCTTTTAATTGAATTTAATATTTTATGAGTATTTTAATGAGATGTTCTTTGATTTTATTACCGTTGTATCTTTCAGCTGTTAGTCGTAAAAATTGAATAACTATTACGTTTACATTTTTAATCGAAATTAAAATATCTTTGCCTTGCAAAAATTTCTTAGAACTTATTAAAAAAATTTGAGAGTCACCGAACGGGTTTGCACGATTGCATATTTCCAAATAATGACATTGCAACATTTTTTCTTTTACTAATGAGAATAAGACTACAAAACTAATTTAAGAGCAGGAAGTTTTAACTTTCTGATAAATTAATTTATCAGAAAACTATATATCTCTCTTAATCTTTCTTTCTAAAGAAATAAAGATAGAACAATCAGCTCTGAATAACTCATTATCAAACCATTAAACGATAAGCAATTTCTAACATATCAAAGGCTTTCACAAAAATAATTTCTGCAATCTCTTATATCCTTGGTCATAATTAAAGTTAACTGTACGCAATACGCAGACGAAAAGCTCGCGAGGTAAAAGTCACTCCTACGCGTAACCCCTGGCTTAGAAAAGGCTTTCGCTCGCGAGAGATGAAAACTATCTTATCTTTATTTAATTGTGGAGTACCTTATGCACTTTTTCACAAATTCGGATCCTCGTTGGTCTCTTCGCGCGTGCAATAGGGCGTGTAGTGGCGTGCCAGGATCGTGTCCGGGAGTATTGCGACCGCACCCGCAATTTGATGTCAGAATGACATGGCCCGGTGACCGTGTGCCTCGGAAGGTGACACCGCGAGTGGTGTCCGTCGGGAACAAAAAGGGTGGCCTCTTCTCTCTTCGTTCACGAAAAAAGCGGGAGACAAACGTTGCACGTTGTGGTCGCCCGATAAAGTGGCAGCGCCTCGCGTCAGCTTAGCAGGTCCGCTTTATAACTTTGGTACCTTGGTATCCTCGGGCCACCCGCGGCTTTGGTGGTGGTCGGCCGGCACGTCGGAGGTGGTGGTATCTTCCAACGTGCACGGGCGATGTAAACGCAAACGAGGCCAAAACCGCGGATCGTAGTGGGAACCGATCGTGGGGATAGATCAACCGAGATCGGTCAAGGCGAAGCCTTGGTAGGATCGAGGATCTTCTGGATCCCACCCTCTTGACCGTCGCCGGTCAGCTCCCCCCTATCTGCAGGCCTCGCGATGGGATGGGATCTGCCTCCGCGCGCGATTTCTACTTCCGCTCTTGCGTCTTGAAAAATTCAAATCTACAATAATATTCGTAGATTGAGATTTTTAAATGAGAGAGATATATATATTATAAGATATAAAAGCAACGGGTATAAGTGCAAGAGAATTTAATCGTACGTCATAACTTTCGTTACTTTTTTTCAGCCCCGTAATATACTCTTAAGACGCTCGCTTATTTAATTTTTTTTTATGCAATGTAATCTAATGTAAGCGTAACGAGTTGAATACAAGAATAGGTGGTAATGTACGTGTCGGTGACAGAGATATAATTCAGGAAGCAACAAAGCTCGTCATTTCGTCGTTTCACGTCTCGTCGTTGTCACAATAAGCACGTCAATTCGGCAATCAAATCGCGTTTGTAGATAATCCCGTTAAAAAAAGGCTTCTTTAGGTATTTTGCTTGATCTATGCCGGCATGTTTCGATCAATCATCAATAGGATTAATCGGCGAGATGGATCGGAAGAAGTTTCTTATATAAAAATATACTGGAACGATTCGTCTCTGAGGCCGATGGCGGAATGCCGTCACGTAGGTGCCACCGGCTACACATTGCTGTTGTAGCCTCGTTTTCCAGGCGAGAGTTCCTCTACATCGCCACGCGGTCACCTCGCAACAGTTTTTTTGCGGCCGCCTCGTGAAAAGTGGCCACCGAACCGGCAAGGACGAAGAAATATAATCGAAACTTCCTCTCGTTAATTTGGGAAACTATCAGAATGGCGTTAATGCGAATTAGAAAACGACCGGGTGTAAACGAGGAGACAAATTGAATTTTGATTTGGTTCCCCCAGCGAAGTGATTGCCTTTCTCGATGGTCCTTTAAAGCGTTCAAAAGACACGTACGTCTCCCCCTCGTTTCACCGTTCTGAAATGTAAACCGTTTTCTTTGTCGGCGCGACGAAAAGAGAATTTTTCTCTAATGTAGCTTCGGCAGGCGTGAAAAGAAAAACGGCTATCAAGGAGAAAGCGATGTGGCAGGCATAAAACCTATGTCAACGATAATTCCGGTGAATTGAAACGGGTCAATGGACCGCTCGCCGACTGTGTAACACGGTTCCAAAATCCAAATAGTTTGGTCCACGCACCGAGGCCTCTATCGGTTCCTGTTTACCTTTCACCTAGTCATGATTTACCATTTACGCTTAAATGGACCGGCACCACTTATCTATAAATTCGCAGATTTCACCGACACCACCAGTAAAAACTGTCTCGCGCAAAAAGCTCACACGTCCGTTCATACGTCGCCGATAATCGATTCGCGTGACTCGAAAAGAGCAAAGGCAGTTTCTTTATCTACAGCGGCAAAAAAAAAAAAATCTAACTTAGTAGACACTTGTTGAAAACTTTACGCGGAAATTTCAACTGATAAGAAACAGATTGCATAAGGAGTTTACGGGAAGCTTTGAAAGATGCATAGAGAAATGCAAACTAGATTCCATCGCATCTAACGTACAGTTGACTGCCGCAATAAAAAATTCAACGTTCTTCGTGCTTTACTTTTTTTTTTTTTTATAGGATAATGCAAAGATGAATAAGTTACGTTGCATAGTGATTATAAAACGAGCACGGTATTAATTTAATTAGAAATATGCGCGTAATGAATTGTGTAAAGTAACCGATTACGGCGTTCCCGAGGATCTTCGGTATATGTACCATAAAATGACATTTTATTTTATAAACGTTTACACGTTCTACTGTTCATAAACGATGCATTAATTAATATTGTCAATAAAGCCAGGGGTTCCCGATAACGTCTAACGTGTGACAAATATAATGAAACAAAACTTGACGGTCCTTTGGTCTATATGCCGAATGATTTTAATAACAGACTATAAAAGCTGAGAAACCGGTGTTCAATCAGAAGATTCTGGCAATTTAAGGTGCCGGTTTTAGCGGTACACGTGCTTCATGAACTCCTCACCGGGATAATAATAAAAAAAAGAAACAAAACGAAACCTGTTTTGCGTGATCTTTCGGTGGGTTTGTGGGCCGAGCAAACGGACATCAGCAGGTGAGATACTGGTAGCTGGGTTACTGGGTATCGATGATGATCGGTGATGAGTATCGCCGTATGAAGCTAAAGCGGGTATTCACGTCGTCGCGAAATTGCTCTTTTTATTGTGCGCGAGGCAGAAACGAGCCAAAGATGGGCAGAAGGAAAAAGGTCACCCGGAATCGGGCGAGAAAGAAAACGAACACTTGTCACTTTCGGCGGGGATCTTCTGTGCTTAATTTCGACTAGTGATCTGACGTATTATCTTTGTAACGACAGACCGTTAGAAGCTAAAATACGTTCGGCCTTGACATTATAAAAAGAAACGTTCATTTATTAAGGAATCGGTAAGCTAACACTTTCATGACGCGTGTCACGTGTACAGAATTTTTATCTCCAGGATTATAGGAGCGTTAATTAAATAATTTAATAACACGCATTGTGGAATGCACGTGGCCAAAAGCGAAAAGAAATCTGGCTAATATATCCCCCGAAGCGAACTTTCCTCCGAGCACACTTTTCGGCTGGTTTCACGCCAAACGGACGTCGCGGCCAAGTCTTTGCGGAAAACAAGTTTTGGAAGTATGTAAGATGTTCTTGCTGCAACTTCTTTTAATGACATAATGATATAATTAAACGAAGGCGCAATGTCGTGTAACCCTTCATTACTTTGCCAGTAACGCTGTAATTTTTATGCAGCCAGTGATTTATAAAGCTCAGTTCGCGCGCGTAAATAAAATAAGAATATGCGTAAAGAAAAAATTTTATTAAAAAAAAAAAAATGCCACGTATACAATATTTTTTAATAACTTTGAAAACAGTTTAAGTTAATATTAACGAGAAATTAATTTCTCGATAGTGTTATGACTTAGGAAATGTGTCCATAATGTTGGCATATTTATTAATTGGTCCGCAGCCACGAAATTTAATTACACACAGTGAAAGTATAATAGTTCTTTTTGCAAAATATCGAATACCGATAAAATTATTTAATAGCCACATTATAACAGAGCGTCGGACTCAATTTGTCAACGGCATATTATACGTATATCGATTACCTGTCCGAATATTAAAGCTCTTTCGGAAGTAGAGAAGTTTGAAACATTGATAAAATATCTCATGGGCATTTCGAAAGTGTCACACTTGAACAATCGAATATCGGTACACCATCGTGATAATAAAGCGTTTCACACCAACGTATTATAAATGTAATATGCTACAATGCCATTAAATATATTGTCGTTACGTGTACAGCTATTTATTGCCGCGGTATAAACGTTACTAAATGATGCTTTAGAAGTAAAGAATAATTCTAGCGAATTACCGTAACAAACGTCTCGTCGTAATATTAAAACAGCGCTATCGCTTACATACAGATTCATATCGTGACTAATACACATGCCTGATGCCTGAATCGTAACGGGACCTCTCCATCGGGATCTTAACACCGCGTAATAACGAAACATCTAATAGATAACGGTGCTAATAAAATATTAATCTCGAAACGATATTTCGAACGCGAACAATCGCGCTCTTGAACGTGCCGTTATTAATATTTATGATATTGCCATTATTATAAATACCATTATCATTAGCACGACCATTCGTCAATTATCGCTGTAATGATGTAATTAATCTTATTGTTAGTCTCGGCAAGCGGAACCGGACTGGCGCACATCGCTCGCGCGACAGAGAAATATCTTACGATTAGCGCGATGCAAATCTAATTTCAGAAATTCCTCGCGGCTACTTTTCAACTCTGCACGCTTAGGATTTATCTAGGGCACATTACGCACAAGGTACTCGTCTCTGTGAATTTCTCTAAATCATTTTAGTGGACGAATGTGTCGCCTCCTCATGAATAAACAGCGCTCCGAGCGACGGACATCTCTCTTAAGCTGAGAAAGGAAGATAGAATGCCACATGCTGTACGACCTCGTTCGTCTCTTTGCGACGACACTTAACGCGACGACGACTTAACACTCTCTATTTTACAAGCAGCTGAATGGCAATGATTAAAGAAATAAAAAAAACTAAACTCGTTTGTCTCCGTAGAACAGCTACAATTTTAAACGTACAATATTAGAAAGGGTTGGCTCGCAATCAGTCACATTAAATGTAGCGGTGCAGTAATAGTAATTTGAAAGCAATAGAAAAGCAATAGCATAGTAAAATAATAATTATAGTATAGTTGATAGTATATGTATAACAAATAAATTAAATCGGTAAAGGATAGTCTTTAGCATTTAAAAGTTTGATGAATACCGTGTGCATTTCTATTTAGCGACTCGATGTGAAGTTGGTCAGTCGTGTATTTTTTCGTGTTTTACGAAACGCTTCCAATAATTTATTCAGCTTATTATATTTTAGAAAATTTATATTACTACTGAAATATGTTTTCGGCAAAGATCTTTTAATTTTAATTTTCTTTTTGCACCTATTTAGCTTGTATATTTTAATACCTCAAAACGATGCCGTTGATATAATCGAACCTTTCAACATAAATGTTTTGATACCACAACAACGCCATTCCGTACGCGTAATGCGTGCATTGCGACGCATAATGTTGCACCGTCCTAATTCAAGCCAGCTTGGCAAACAATTTCGCACGGCAGAAAAATTTAAGTTCGCCAACGCCACACAGTAGATTTCAATGTTGCATACTTCCTGGGAAAATGATAGCTGACATACTTTGGCACCTCTTGCGGAAACGCACATCGCAAGGTATTACTCAACCACGAATTTAAGAAATAATATTTGGCGTCTCTTTAAATATTTGCCGGCCGTTGTAGATCTTCTGAGAATTCATCACCTGTTAAATATCAATATATCTTAGACGTGCAAGTTTCAAATCCTCATCGTTTTAATCACGTAACTTCCTGCGTGTGAAATAGTAGCGCGCCAGCTTGATCCTAAAATTGCAAGCACGTCATTAAAGACGAAGCACTTTACGACACGCTTGATTAATTGAAAGAAAAAAGTCTGTTCTATTGCGCCATACGTGTTACAATTTAATCCCTTATTTTCTATTTCCCATGTATAAAATAATAAGCGCAACGATCTGGAATGTGTGAAACAACTGTACGATTAGAATTAATCGACACCGGTAAAAGTGGACTATAAATTTATTCAATATTTGCTCTTGAAAACAGATCGTAACTAGCTGCAAGATATTTCACAACTCAGGTGACATAAGTGTGTCGTAAACATGTTTAATAAACATAAAAGTCTTCGAGACTTATTATTTCGATTTCTATACCGTTCAAGAAGCTACTAATAATAATATCGTTTTGCCAAATAATATTTTATACAAATTTATACAAATGCCTATGGAGTTGATTTAAAATTAAAGAACGTTTTTAAAAAAGTAGCAACCTATATTTGTTAAAAATTGACCAAAGGAAGGCAACAGTTGGCCATCCGCGCTTTTGTTACGTCAAAATCGCGTGGCATTCTGGCGCAACAGTTATTGAAATTTGTAAGCTTGTCTTTCGTGCACAATTTGTATTGTCATCGGTACAAAGTGCAATCCCCGACGATTCTAATAAGTGAAACTGCTTTCGTCGTGTTTGTTCTTGCGATAACCAGTCTATGGTTAACGCCTGCTGGGAAAGAAGGGAAAAGTTGTTCGATAGAGAGTGGTTGCATTTCCTTTCTCCTGCATCAGTTAGTCACAGAATCGTGTCTATTGTAATTATTGACATTCCAAAACTTAAACGGGAGCATATAGTAATCTTTACAGACTTTAATTTACTTTGGAATGTACGACAATTAATTATGTGTTATATTTTATTTCTAATTCTAACATTAATATTTTGCGCGTACGCAAGCGTTAGTTTCGTTCATTTAATTTTTTTTTTTTTTGAGAGACACACATTGTTCGATTTTTTATTTTGATAATAGATATTCATTAATATTATTAATCTCATATCATAATCTCATTAGATGTATTACAATACGTCATTTCTGTTCTTTAAATTCGAGAAAGTGGGCAATTTCTAGGACAGTATAGACCGACATCGTATACGAAAAGTGAAATGTTATATACAGCGGTACAATCTCATCGCGTAGCACGTATCGTTCAAGGTAAAAGAGATAATATCGATATGATGATCGGTTTCACTGCCGTCTTTTTATATTTTATATTTATACGATACTTGAAGCTATTAAGTTTCGCTTTCTACGTAAACCGCAAGTACCGTAACGCGTGGATTATCTATATAGTAGTATCGTCAGAATCTTTAACCATAATTCGAAAAACGAGCTTAACAAATTGGTCGATATCAACGTGTGTCAATTGTATGAATAATCGAGTAAAAAAATTAAACAACGACCAATTATCCCGAGAACTAAGTAAACGTAATTTCTACTAAACTTTTCGCTTTTACCAGTTTAATTAATCAAAATATTAAAGACAATCATTTCCCAATAAGTATTACTCAAATGCGTGTTTGATTTTGAACGGCAGCGCGGTTGATTGACGACTAATTAATCGGCCTAGGCAAGAGAATCTTCCGAAGAAGGAAATCAGCCATAATGGTTCGATCGTAGTGATACACGTAAGATGCAAACCGGTTGGAGGCTGGATTGGCGCACTTTCTTCGATACGTCTCTACGACGGCCGTGATCACCTCACTTTCGAGGTCAATGTCTAGGCCTGGCGATATACGTATACACCCAAGATGCGACTGACTCCTCTCTGCGGCACAAGCTCAACTTTCCTTGATCAGAGTAACTGACATTCGATGCGCGAAATTTTCTCGTTTTTCAACGGCATACGAAGCGATAATGGAAAGCAATTCATTTATCATTCGTTCATTTTTTTTTTAATTACCAATTAAAATTTAAAACAAAGCCAGTAGGAGTTTGAAATCAGAAATGTCACTGTTTCGTCATTAAATTATAGCAGAGTGACATCAGATTATTAACTACGATGATTTAACTGTCGTTACATAAAACGTTTTTTAACAATGAGTTCGTGCGATCGATCGAGGATGAATGAGCAGCTGCAGCCCTTCGATTCTTAGATCTTTGTCGAGTTTTTAATGCGAGCTAGGTGTTTCTTTCGGCTGGTGATTTCTCCGTATCACTCAGCGCCAGTACGTTCAGGGCATCTGGCAAATGAAGAAGAAGCGAAAGTAAAACTTATTCTCGGATACGAAGAATGTCTTCGCGCTCGCCGCAATTTTACATCGTTAATGGCGTAATACGCGTCAAGCCTTTCGAGAATTCCTCGCGTGAAAAGCATGTGCCTTATGTTTAAATTTAAAAAAAAAAAGAAAGAAAAAACTGTGGCTTTAATTTTAATGAAATCCAAAAGTAAATGAGGGTTTAAATCAAAGCGATGCGCAATGAAGGAGATGAACGGATGTGCCACACGATAATTCGTCGCGAAAAAATCGCGATAGGCGGATACGAGCGATTTTAATCCAGCTGCTATCTAAAACCCCTGAATCGCGCGTCGGTGATGCTTTCTACTGTCACATGTCACATGACTAAGTGCGCGATTGACCGCGTTTGAACGTCTCGTTAAATGTCGTGGGATGACGGGCCGCGCAAACCGCGCGTCTCTTCCCGCGGTTTGTCAAAGAGCGCATTAAATTGTTTATGCGAATTACTGAACGCGGCCTCAATCGAGCCTCATTCCGTAATTCCTTTGTTCGAAATCGTCGATCATCGCGAACGAGAAGTCGACATTTTGTTCACATGTAATCGCCGACCGTTATCAGCCGCTCGACTGGCGACTGCGGTGCATAATTTATTTTTCATTAGCTAAAAAGTATATAACGCATAGAACGGCAATTAACAATTTGAACCGGCGAACCTACAAAAATTTTTAAGCTGTTTTTATTTTTTTTTTTATTTTTATTTTTTTTAGAGCGCGTCACCGCGCGAATCGAGCACGTAACGCGGCAGTAATGAGTTGATGACCGAGATATTAAAAGTAAGACACATGGCGAAATGACGAAAGGGGGTATAAGTCGGTCGATAGAGAGTAAACTATAAGCTAACGAGTTATTCGCGAGCAAACGACGAGTGACAAGTGCAGCACAGTCACGGTTGAATAACTGTAAACGGTTTTGTGCTCGATTTAATGACCACAAATTTAACTAACGCCTCGAAATTATCTGTCCCTATCGAGACGAATAATACTAATTTTAGCGCGAACTTTCTCTAGAGTTTGCACAAAATTCCCGAATAACAATTATTTCGAGCAAATACCCGAAGCGATTCCATTATCACGCAAAGTAACATACCTCCCGAGAAATTAACGCGCTGGATGATCCTTCGGGTATCATTTTTATCTTAATCGCGGCATTAAAGCCACCATCAAGTAAAATATTCTATCTTTTACCTGAGAATATCGTTGTTCCACGCTGATTTCTCCGGCGTGATCGAAGACGATCACGAGTGACCTTCCACTTGGTGGCGACGACCCTCTTCAGCTGGTGTCGCCGGGATTACGACCGTCCGAGAGTGTCCCGTTAGGATACGCGTGATCTCACATTCAAGGATCCGTTTTATCGCCGAACGAGGCGAGGACCAGGTGATCTCGGCGAAGACGATCAGTGGAGCGGTTGCTCACGGATCGTCACCCATGACGACGATCCCTATGTAGATCTCGGCACTATCACTCCGCGAACGGACCCTTCCGGCACGTTTTTCCTGGGAGAACCACGGGGGCGGAATCGAAAGTAACGTGGCCGCCGGCGTGACACGATCTAACGTTTCCGTCGCGCGATAATAATTAGCTTTCACGTGTCTCGATTCACCACCTCGCCTCTCGCCGCCGTCGACTCTTTTCCGAGTTGTCCCCGGTGATAGGAACACCCTATGTAGCAACACTCCCAAGCCATTCCTCCGCTCGCAGAGGGTGCAGGCGCCGGCCGGCCGCCATCATAGAAATCAATACAACCCTACAACAGGGGAGCCTCGCACCCGTGTGCACACGGGACCAAACCGGCTTCTCTCGTCGCCCCGCTGGCGCTGATTGCAAAGGGTGCGCGAAGAGTGGGCGGTCGTTATCGAAAGAATTACGAACCGGTCCTACGAGCTGGAATCACGCGACATTCCAATAAACAATAAAAGTGTGCCGATAAAGCGCGCACCGAAAGCTGATTTTTTCGCTACTCTGACGGTCTCCAATTGGACCAAGTCGCGATATTGATATGCGTTTGCTATCGGTAGAAATAATGAGAACAATAGAAAATGGAGACAACTTTCTACGTGCTTTATTCTGCGCCCAGCATCCTCTTCAATGTTTGCGGATCCACCCATGGTGGTGGTGTGAAATTCTTCCGATAAATAGCTTACATTGGAACAAAGTGCGAATTGTTCTTTGGAAAAGTATTCCTTCTATTTCAAGAATCGAAAGTCAAGCTGTTTAAGTTAAAGTGTGGCGCTTAGTTAATTTTTTCTTTCTTGTTTTAACGCTCATAGAAAAATATACGTGTAACAATGCCGGATTTTTTTTTTTAATAACTTTTTTTTATATTTTTAAATAGTTGTAAGGTTCAAGGACCGTTCTCTTATATATAGGTACGCCCAGTGAAAAAAAATGACCTAGATCTTTCGGGCAATCTTGTAACGTAACCATTTTTTCAGACGGCTATCTGTTTAACGGGAAAATCTGAGATCAGGCACGTTCAAAGAAACATGTGTAATTATTTACACCGTGTAAGCATTAAAAAAAAAAAAAATCTTAAATACTTACTAGAAACAAAAAAAAAATTGTTTAGTCCAAGATTCATAAAAAAAAATACTTACATTATGCACAAAAAAAAAAACAGTATTTGCATTTAGTTTTCAGAGATGATTTCGGCCTCTCTGACAGAAATACATTGGTATCTTTATTTTTGCAAAATTAACTGAAGAAGATAATGAAAAATGCGCGGGACTCTCTCTTATTTATCATATCCTTTAGCCGCGCGTTTTTACATAAATAATTCACAATCGAAAATAAATGACGCAGCCTCCGTCTCTTCGACGACGACCCGAAGTCATCTGTCTCCCTCCGGCCGTTGTAACGCCCTTCGAAGATGAGCCGAGCAGAGGGAACGGCAGGTCTCATCGAGGTCGACGAACGGGGTCGGGTTTTAGACGCGCGTGACGTGGTCGTCATCGTCTAAATGGATGGTACCGTTGCTCTGAGTGCGCGGGACCAAAAGGAAAAGAAAGAACTCTCGTCATAGAGATCTTGCGCTTCCTTCTCAATCGTTCGGCGAGGCCTGCATCGGTACCTGCTATCCGCAACTCGAGGCCAGACACCTATAACTGACCCACTCTCACTCTCACCTTTCTCTTCTCCTCTGTCTCCCGCGAGATTTTCTCCTCTCGGCCATCGGTCCCGTCGTCTTTTCGCGCGCGCTATCGAAATGATAAGATTTTACGTACGCGTGCGCACGCAAGTGTTCTCCACGCGGCAGCTTCGCGTTCGCATGTACAATTACTCGAGGAGAAAGAGATAAGCGTAGAAAAGAAGATTGTGAAATATTAAAAGCATTGCGAGATCAACGTCTCGCGTAACACGACAATGATAATTGAATCGTCGAGATAAAACGCGCGGGGAGCGTGCCCACGCGAACGGGAAGTGCAGCACGTGTCCGGGGCGCTGTACTTGTAGCTGGAATAAAAAGAAAAAAAAGGGAAAATGTGATGCAGATTGTCGGTGTATTCCATTAGCGAGCCGATGTTAAAAATCGGAATGATAAACATTTCTCGTCGACGGCTTTGCGGGAGCAACGCGATCGCAAATAATGCGTTCGTACGCAGAATAGGGGGATTGTTACGCAATTCGTTACCGGGCAATTGCGAAAGGCAGATGTGACGATACCTGTAAAATTGGATTAGATTGCGACGGCAAGCGGTTATTTCTTAATTAGCTAATTGCCCGTCTTGGCTTCTCGAGTGATCTCAAGAACTGCCGCGGTAGATAGTCGATCACATCCGGCTGAGATGATGCGCGCACTTCCAGTAGTTTTGCTTCACCTATGGTGGAATTCTCTCCCGGAAGTATGTTCCTCGAGGTAAATGACTTCGTGCTCCTTTAAAAGTGATTTTCGCTTCGCGTCGCGGCGCGTCTTTTATCGCTTTCGAATATCAACGACAGAAAAATCGTGCGCGACGATTTTCCGGCCGAAAGGCCTGAAAGACGGAATGAGTGATACCCAGAGTCCGATCGGCTCTTTTAACGTATCTTGTATATTGTTATTTAAAAGAGAAAAAAAAAAGTCCGGCTGAAGTTGTACGACAAAACGAGATGCTATTTTCTAGAAACTGACAGCTAGGATGATTTGAAATGCCAACTGCATTATGAGAAATCGTTATTGCGATGATTAATGTTGACCGATGTTTACGTTACTTAATTTGATAATTCGCGCCTGTAACGTTTAACTATCCTAACGTTTCCTTAAAAAATAATAATAAATAAATAAAAGAAAAAAAGAGAAAAAAAAGTTTTGGTTCTCTGAAAACGTTCTGTTCTTTTGCTTCTCTGTAAAGAGATGCGGTATTAAATCGCTCGCTAACGATCTCTCGCGTATGCAACATCAAATAAGTCACCTAACTAAAAAGACAAACAGCAGTTCTATTACGATTCACGTGAAGCCTTATAAAACCGAGATATTTTTCCGCGTTTAGCTAGTATAAGGAAATTACCCATGAGTCAGCGACGAGGCTGGCTAAACAAATTGCGTTATAAACAGTAATGGGTCAAACAGACGTGAATTTTAATGATGAGAGACAGGATTTTCTTCGTAGCCTGTTCAACGAGGATGTCAACAATTGCACTATGACGTCGAGGCTAATTCTACCGAAACATTACGTCAAAGGTAAGGTGCGACTCGTCAAAGAGAATTTACGTTTTCGGCATTAATATATTTAATTATAATTAACAATTATGTGTGATAAAAGAATAAAACTTTCTGCAGAGATCAGGCCGCTCTCGGACGCACCTGTGGTGGTAAATTTCAACATTTTAGTGTTCGACATTAACTCTATCAACGTCGAGGATATGGATTTTCGGTAAACGAAAACGATAAGATCGTCGGTATCGCGATAAAAAAATAAAAAATAATAATTCGAGCAAATTTATATATATTTATTAGCGTGGACATGTTCGTCAGTCAAAGCTGGATAGAATCTCGGTTAAATATGCCCGAAGACATTTTCGAGGAAGGCGACGATTATGTCATACTTCCTCAGGAATTCTTTGATAATCTTTGGCAACCGGATCCATATTTCCTAAATTCGAAAGTCTCCGGTAAGCACGAACAGCATCATCTGCATGTAGATGAATTAATCGTCACGCATTGATAATTTTTCAGAGATCGCGACCTTAAGCCATAAGTTCTCACTGGTCACGTTATACCGAAATAAAACGATTAAATACTCCGCGCGAATTAACGCGATTGTCGCCTGTCAAATGGAATTTCAATTGTATCCGATGGATATTCAAATCTGTCCAATTTATATAGAGAGCTGTGAGTATAAGGCGTAAACTATAAAAGAAACGAAATTAATAAATTTGTCCGCTTGGATGAATTATTTGTTGCAGTTTCTTACAACAGAAAGAAGTTGCGCTTAAAATGGGGAGCAAGCGGAGTCACGGTAAATCCCGAGTTGAAACTTTTGCAATACGACATCGGAAAGCCCGCGGTACTCGAAGAAACTATAGATTATATGATCGAGAAAAATGGTATAAAAAAAAAGCTTAACGTTTATGTGATTTTTTGATAGAGATACGAAATTAAATCGATAACTTTCGTAGGAAACTTTTCGCGGCTGGTGGTATTCTTTCGCTTTGAGAGGCAGATCGGTCACCACTTGATACAAACGTTCGCACCGTCAACTTTGGTGGTAATGCTCTCCTGGTTCAGCTTCTGGCTGGACCTGGATGCGATTCCTGGTCGAGTGGCTCTTCTGGTGACGAGTATGCTCACGCTCGTAACAATGTTTACCGGTCTTAAGAGCGATATTCCGCCAGTAGCATACATCAAGGTATTATGATTACGATAAGAGATGTTTAAATCTGTTTAAAATAAAAAATTTTTAATGTTTCTTAGACACTCATTTAAAATACGAAATAGAACATAGGTATGCAAATATAAATTCTCATTTTTGTACATCTATTTCAAATAATTCACATCTCTTTATGCGAATGTATTTCAAAACTTCCATCATTCATCGATGTTCTGTACAACTTGGAACTATCTTTCAATATGGATATTCATTGTTTCTAATATAAAAATTTACATATTTTTTTAGGCACTAGACGTCTGGATGGCTGGCTGCATGATGTTCGTTTTCGCAGCTCTGGGCGAGTTTGTTGTAGTCAAGGTGTTCGATATGCGACACGTAAAAAATGATTCGCAAAATTCTAAGGACTCTCACTTGTCCTCGGTTTGTGTCTAAACGTTGCCCCTGTAACAATTTTACAAAACTGCTATAATTATCGTCATTGTAATTATATATACATTAAATTTTATTATATTGCACTATTATTTTTAGCGATTAACTACCATGGCCAAAAGTCGAAACACCTGGGATGAAGAATTCGTTTATACAACTAAATCAAAGAATAAGCATACTACTAGTAATCATATATTGCCCACTTTAAGGCTAAAATCTGAGTTTCAGATGCAAACGCATAAAACACGCTCTCAAAAAATAGATTGTTACAGCAGAATTGTGTTTCCTATACTTTTTCTAATTTTTGTTGTTTTATACTGGCCAATAGTA
Organism: Cardiocondyla obscurior; assembly: GCF_019399895.1. NCBI lineage: Eukaryota > Metazoa > Arthropoda > Insecta > Hymenoptera > Formicidae > Cardiocondyla > Cardiocondyla obscurior. The sequence goes on from NC_091881.1 coordinate 2,043,660, forward strand.
TTGCTTAAAAGCGCCATGATAAAGTGATAAAAATTTAATTAGTTTTATTAACATTAAAATCTCGTTAAAAATCTCGTAACTATATTGATTAAAGATATAAAATGTATACGAGAAATAAAATGTTTCTTTTTATTCTTTTTTCGCTACATAAAAATTTGTAATAAATAATTTTCTTACTGTACAAAATTTTTATCTTACGAAAGATTTAACCAAAGTTTAATCCGTATCCATTTCTTCTAGGGAAAGATCAGATTCATCATTTATAGTGATTACCGAATGCTGCAATTTATCTTTCGCAGATTTTAGATCTCCTATTCTTAAAATATAGTTTATCGTGTATTGATTAAAGTCACATCTGTAAAAATATACGCAATTACTTTGACGTTTATAGCACTGTATAGTTAAAAAATGTAATACAACACTTACATTCTACTGAGGTCGTCATATTTTTTTTGCATATTCTTATGTAGCATTAATAGTACCGGCATTTGAAGCGCGGTATCGATCCGTGATCCATGTTTCGTCAAAATCGTTTCTATCCATAAAAGATAGAAATGTATATGTCTCGTCGACTCCAATTCTAACGCAATAAATTTCAGTAGCTTTTCGATATAAATATTTGGCATATTTGTCATTGTCAATTCAACTGTAATATCGTAAAAAATCAAACGAGTATTTATTATATCAAATTACTGTTAGCATTTCATTACACTATATGTATTAAAAATATACGTATACTCACTTTCTTTATACGGAATAGTTTCTAAAACTTGTTGTGTTAATAATTTTTCATTTAATTTTAATGCCATCATTAATGCTAAAAAAAAAAATTAAATTATAATTATTATTCTCACTATTGCTAATTTCAGTAAAAATTTCATAAAAATGTTTATACCTTTTGCATAATCGTGTTTGTCAAGTGTTTCCTTCACGGTATCTGGCGTAACTCCAAGTTCTAATTGAAATGGATCAAACATTAATCCAACATCTAAAGAAAATATCAGTAATCCTTCCGTAGTTGCTGCCGCCCATGCTTGTCCTATTTTATAAAAATTACTTAATTAGATATACTTTAAATAAAATAATGTATGATAATATTTTCTATTCCTACCTGTGGGAGAAAATTGCAAACAAAGGACTCTCACTTCTGGTTTGACTCTCCTACTTGCCATATCTCCACTTTTAACACCTGGCAATCGTAACGATATATTTCCACCTTCGCGATGTTCAATCAAAGCTCTATTTCCAAATTCAGTCATGTATTTTCTATTTATAACATCCTATCAAAATTATTTTAAAAGTAAATGAGCTTGGATTGTTAATGTTAATATAAAAAAAATTAATATACAGTATAAATTATTGTTACTTACATCTACACCGTCTAAAGATCTATTTTGAGTAATTTCATATTTTTTTAATAATACCGATTCCTGAATGTTATAAATGCACACATTCTTGGAACGGCCACCAGCTAATATGCATGTACCGTCTGCCGAGTAACATAATGTAGTGAAAGCTCTAAAAAAAAATTAAATTTAATAATATATTATAAAATATATTAATTCATATACTTATTTTTGTATTAAAATCATCCACTCACTTAGACTGTAAATTCTTTTTAGCTGTAATAAGATCGGTCTTGGATCTACCAGCGCCTAAATCGGTTCTACCCTCAATAAAGCCCGTTTGTCTTGCCGTTTTGCATTCGAAAAATGTAATCTGTCCGTCCAACGTGGCGACAGCAACTTCTTCTCCGTTTGGTTTGTAAGTTACGCAAAGTGCATCAGCAGACAATTGTATAGTCTCGTGCGCGGAACCATTTTCAATAGCATTCCATATTTTCAATGTTTTGTCCCAAGATACGGATACCAGTTCTGTGCTAGTAGGATTGGGATTAAATGCCAAACTTGCCACAGGCCCCTCGTGACCATTTAATATCTAAAATAGTGTATTATAATATTAAACGTATAATTTTGAGTGTATAACTTTTATACCTATGCAATTCTAGCTACACAATTAAGTAGTAATAAAGTAAAAATAAAAATGATACAAGTCAACGTTTGAAGACAAACAAAATTATACATACCTCTAAGAGAGTTCCGAGTTTCATGCTCCATAAATATATATCGAAAAAATCTTGACCGCCCGCAGCGAGAAACTCGTCACTAGCGTCAATCGCCAAGCAGGCAAATTGCACTGGACGTGGTGAGGTGAGAGTACGGAAATTTCTGTACCTTGCTAAATCGTATGCCCGTACTGTTCCATCCAACGAAGCAGATGCGACAAATTTTCGATTGTGACTGAACAAAACGCCAGATATCGACGAGGTATGCTCGTGAAAGGTAAGCGTACAAAATCCGGTTAGTGTATTCCATAGTTTAACTTTTCCGTCGTCACCACCCGTTATAATATATTGACCGTCAGGACTGTACGCTAAACAATTCATGTTAGTTCGATGCCCTTGTTGTTTCATGGCGTATGTTTCACTTTGCCATTCCCAAACTAGGAGCTGACCAGCGTGAGAACATCCTATGGCTATCCAATCTCCAGTAGAGTTAAATGCAATTGACGAAATACGTTGTCGAGAAATACTGTAATATCAATAGTCAAATTAATTTCTAATACCACGCGTAATAATAATAATGCAAAATTATATAAGTACTAAATCATGTTTTTTATAATTAAAATATTACTGCACCTCAATGAGTGAATTAAATTAGCATGTGGCATCTCATACAAATAAAATGATCCATTATTAAATCCAATAACTAATATATGAGTATCCTGATGGAAAGCAGCTGCAGTAAGTTTTGCATCTTTATACTGCTTATGAACTTCATCTGCTAAATAATAAGTCGCTTGCTTTTTATAACCCAACATTTTCATTCCTGTTTTACTTATGTCGTTTATAGAAGCTTCGTCTTCGTTATCTTGTGGTATATCATCTAATAAAATATAAAGTAGTAATATATATTAGTAAAATTATTTTATAAATGTTTATCATTATTTATAATATTAAAATAATTTCAAAAAATAATTTAAATCACCTGCGTTTAATAGTTTACGTTCATCGCGTGCTTTTTGTTTCTCTGTCTTCTCTATAATTTTTTCCATATCGATATCGTCCTCGCTATCAGAATCCTTTGATTTTTCCTTTTTTGAAGGTGGTTCCCATTCAACCCAATCATCTGGTTCAAGTGTACATTCCCAGACGCAAACTCGGCCATTTCTGTAAAGAAAAAAAATTCCCAAAAATATATATAGGCAAATTTAAATTTTTTACATTATATATTCCCATTAAAAAAAAGTTATCTTACTTGCTAATCGTGTATAAATCATATTGCTTTGATTCAAAGAAACATGCCACTATTACATCAGAATGGCTACCCAATGTAATCCATCTAAAGTTTGCCCATTTCTGTAAACTATATATTTTCACTGTGGTATCTTTTGAACCAACCGCTAACAATTTCGAATCAAAAGACCATCTGATACACGTTGTTTCAGCAGTAGCTCCATGAAATGCACGTTCCATGATAAACGGATTATAATCGCCCGTTTGTAAGCCTGGTGCATTAAAAATAAAAACTGAAACATAAAAACAATGGTATTTTATATAATTATTACATGTTTTATGTATAAAACTTTAGAATAGGAAACTTACCACCGCCTCCTTTACAAACTGCAAAATGCTTTCCATCTGGAGAAAATTTTACACATTTGGGACGTCCTTTAAATCTGTATTTATGTAAAATTACTTTGCTTATCAAACTAATAATATGAGCTTCACCATCTATAGATATAAAATTAAATTATATTTTTTTTATATTATTAAATATATAATTTTATAAAATATATGATAAAATTTTTACCTGCATTAATTGCTACTAACATACTACCATTTGGAGATATATCAATAGTAGTATAATTAAATCTGCTTTCCACAGGAAGTGTCATAGACTTGTTGCTAAAATAAAACGATTTTTTATATAAATTAAATAATTGCCTAATGCCATATAAAATATACATAAAATATTAATATTTAATTCATATTAAAATACTTTTTAAACAACTTACTTTTTCAAGTCAAAAATTGTAATTCTATTGCCCACAGGGCTAATAACTGATGATCCATCTGGAGAGAAGAGTAAATCTCCTTTACGATAAACTGTTCCAAGTAAATTACTGAACTACAACACAGAAACCAAAAAACATTATTAATTTATAATTTATATATTGTTACTTTCATCCCGAAAGAGCCTGCACTCTCCGCGACGCGGAGAAAAATTATTCATATTTAAGAAAAAACGACTCGTTTTATTAACAGAATAAAAAATAAAAAAATTAATTAATAGTCTTTACGAGAAAGACTCGTACAGCAGAAAATGAAATACAGCGAGAAATAATATTTCACGTACTGATAGTAAAAATTATTTTACGTGCAAAAATTAATATAAAATTTTTTTATAATGTGTATATTATATACACGTTTTACTTTTTATTTCATGATAATTAAAAGAAGTTATACAAATAATACAACTTTATAGGTTATAAAAGCAGCAATTTGATTTAACTTGAATACGATCAGTAAAAAAAATATCTCGTAGACTGTGAATTTTTTTAAATAATAAATATTTTACCTTATATGAGAATTTCATCTTGTTTCATTAATATTGAACAAGTATTTATCAAATCCACGTGCACAGCATCTAACTTTCGTGCGATTCAGGGCACCACTGTCGCCGCAAATACATCGAAAGTTTTCAGCAAGATAGAAAATATCTGAAGTCTGTTGTAGGAGAAGGGTTAAAGAGATCGACGACATCGATTTCGTTAGAATAAAATCAAGAGATAGAACACGGCAAAATAAAATAAAACAAAATAAAAAGAGAATTAAATGGATCGTATGTATTTTAATTATATTTTAAATATAATTTGCCTTAATCATTATATAAGAAAAAAACGTTTAGCTGAAAACAACTTATAAATTTATATTTAATAAATTCCAAGTGTTGAACCTGCAAGTATTAATATATCGGGATCGCGATATAATTCAAATTTATAAATCACATGAGTATCAGGTAACTTTTTTATATTTTTTAAAATTATATATACATATATATATATACGACAAACGAAGTTTAGAAAGTTCTTTTTAATGGATGTTCAGCAAAATATTCCTTTTTTTGAAACATAACTTCAGCAACATTTTTATTAAATTTATCACCATTGTTTATTTCTCCAGATATGATTTCGTCGGTGAGAATCTGCACTCTGTCTATGGAGAGAATTGCAAAACTGTTGGCCATATGTCGATCGTGCTCATGATTTCTTAAACCGATGCTATATGCTCTGGAAGCGCGCGAAAGAACAGCGATCAAGGCGAACGTTGTCGTTGCTAATTCGCCAAGTCGACGCATTTCCATTTGTCGTTCACCTACTTTTATGCCATAGCGTTCCAGCAATAGTAATGAAACGCCCTTCAATTTCGTGATACATTTTTCTAGCTCTCTGCTACCTAATACCAAAGACGGATGTAAATGCTCGTCGATTTTTAACCGTAATCGATAGTCTTTACCAAAGGCCCATTTCAATATATACTCGGGAAAGTCGAAAGGATTTCGTATCTTGAATATGTGCTTGTGTAGATGTTTGCCCATGTGTTGTAGCCCAATGAGGGCTATATATGTGTTCGCATCGAGAGTATAGTTATCGAAAAGAGTGTACGATAATGCATCATTGAATATTTGTATGTAGAGATTGTCTTTCAAGTAAGCCTGTGCGCCAACGATTTGCAATCCCTCGTAAATATTCTTGACGCACTCGTTAGTGCAGTAAGTCTCCATCATAGCTTTCTCGAGTGTACAATCTTGATTTTCGAACGTGTCCATTATACCGGTGGTATAGTACAGCATGCTCTCCATACCGTACAAGCTGCTTGCCATTTTACCTATGACTTCTTGAATTCCTTCAAATTCATACATATTTCTATCCAGATGTTTCCTCTGTAATATATTCCGTGTCACTACGTTAGTAAAAGCTCTCAGCGTGCCGACCGCTTGCGCAGCGAGATTTCTATTTCCCGGAGCGAGCATATTTATCAGTACGTCTATTCCCGATCTTAAATCACCTAAAATGTTTTCCTTCGGAATCTTGGTATTTTTAAAAACGATGCTGCATGAAGGGCTATGCTGGAGCCCGACCAGATTCATAACGTCTTTATTTATAACGCCACCAAAATTTCGCTCTACCAGAAATATAGACAGAAAATTATTTGTGGTGCTGATCGAGTGTAAGTGACCGCAACCAGAGAATACGACAAATAGATTAGCCTCGTGCCCATTAGCGACAAATGTTTTTTCGCCGTTCAATATCCAATAATCGTTGCAATCCGATTGCGCGGCTGTGCTTTTTATACTGTGTATATTTATCCCATTTCCAGGTTCAGTGAAGCAGACAGTAGGCACGAATTCGCCGGTCGCTATTTTCGGCAAATATTTTGCCTTGATATTGTCGGAGGCCAGGGTGGAGATTATTTGAACAGGTACGACGTGATTTTTTACTATATAACTACCTAGCCAAGGTAAGGCGCTAAGGACCTCCACCAGCTTGGCCGACTCCGTGTGATTCAAGCCCAGGCCGAGATAACGCTCCTCCACGCACGCCCTGAAGACGCCCAGCTCTCTGAGATGAGCTAGAACGTCGTGCTTTTGAATACTCTGCGGGTTCTCCAGGCACTTGGACATATACGCCTCGATGGGTTCGAGCCATTCAAAGAAACGTTGATACCTGTTCTTGGATTGCGGTTCGGAGTAATACATGAATTCTTTGTCGAACTCCGCGAGGAACAGATTCTTGACGAACGGCTGTCGTTGCGGTTCCTTTTCGATAGGAGCCGGCAGCCGTGTTTCGAGGTTAATCGCGTCCAAGGCGTGCTGACTCTGTGTCTGGCGAACGGACGTGAACGAGGCTCGCCACAATCTCCTACACAGAAACCGACGTGCCAGCATCGTTGTCGCGCTTAGATACCTTGTCGAAATAAATCCGGACGTCTCACATGCGCAACTATACTTAATTACGCTCGTTACACACCGAGCAAAATCGAGCAACGAAACCAAGCTGAACTGTGCTGAATGCTGATAGAACTCGTTCAGTCAATTCAGTGACACCTGTGTGCGCGAAACGTAAGCGCTGAACTACGAAATTATATGATTGCTAAAAGATAACTACGTTATTATTGCTGACGATCTATTTAATTAATTAGTACAATCAATTAAATCAATTTCATCGATGAATTAAACTACCAATCTAGAGTAAATAGCGTTATTTTCGGGTAATTTATTTTCCGAACTGTGTGAGATACTGGAAAATATATTTTGTATCTTCTCTTGAACTCGATTGAACGCGTTTAAAATTTTAAGCGCTCCAAGTTCAGTTTTCGAGCAATCGAACCTTCTTGTCTCATTCTCACACGTGGAAAGTTTAGCTCTTCGTTTTGGAGGTTTAACCAGCATGTTCATTTCTTTTAAAACATTTTAAAGCAACGTGACGAAGCTGGAACGATGGTTTCGAAAGTGACGCTGGTAATCTTTCTGTCACTCGCATTCGCTTCGAATGGCTGCAGCTTCGGCAAGCGCAGCGAAACGCGTGCTCGTCGAAATAGAGAAGAACGTGCCACGACCGTTCGTCCCGGTGTTCCCGATCCTCCGACAGATTCAAACGTCACCGTCGATCCTCACTGTGACTGCAGATCGTCTGGTTTTGGAGAGGTCCGAGTCGTCCCGTACGCCGCCTGTATCGCAGATTCTTGTGGCGTGATGCACGTAGACGTGTCCTCCGCTTGCGTCAGATGCAGCATGTGCATGGCCGTCGCCGAAGAGGTTTTCACAACGGATTCTAAAGCTGCTTTTACGTTAAAAACACATTATTAGTTTTATATATGTCGCTCATAATCTCCTTCCAGATTAATCAAACTCTGCTGCAGATTCACAATATGGTGTCACTAGACGACTGGCTGAACGAAACTGAGACTATACTTTTTTTAAGAACCATTTGTAACCATTCTTTTCGACAGTAAGTACATATTCTTTTTTTATTGGCACACAATTTTGTACAATTAATACGCAATTTTTTTGCATTGGAGCAGTAATAATTGTGATTTTTGTAGTTACAGCTTGCGAGAAATCGACGGCAGAAGAATTATTTCTGACTCATTACCAGGCGATAAGCTTGTCTCTTCGTCAGCCGACGGATCTTGGGAGAGAAAGTAAGTTTTACAAAGAAAAGTTTACATAAATTATGCTTTTATGTACGATAAAAATTTAAAAAACGAAACTAAATAATTTTTTCGATATTAATTTATTATTTCTTTAATCGATTAATCTCGCGATTAACGATAATTAATTATTTTGTAGCTTGAGAAATATGTGTCACAATTATCTTGACGAGATACAAGAGCTACAATTGTATAGAAATTGGAAAGACTGGTGCGAAAATGACGAGCAGCTTCCTAACTTAGAAGATATTCTTTGCAGGTAATGATATACATGTTTTTTTTTGTATCGAATTTATTTGTACACTTTGAAGAGTTTTAACTTTTTTTTTGTTGCAGAAATGAGATAAGCAATTTACGAGATTGTAGAGGATTAGACACCGTATACAGGCGACAAGTTCCAACAAAAATTGTTGGTGCTCGTGTAAAATTTTTAGCTGAATATATATAAAAATTTAAAGTGACTTTTTTATATTACATATTTTTAATTAATAATATATAATTACGTGAAAAATATACAATTAAACCATATTATACATGTAAGCATATTTGATGACATTTTAATAATATCTTTATGACTACACTTTTATTGAAAGAAATTTAATTGTTAATCGCGATTCCCAATTAAAAATTATGTAATCGTTAAATGCAATTAACGATTAATATTATTTATTCGATTTAATAATGTAGTTTTTAATAACAATTACGTTCTCTAATTTGGCTTACTTGGTGCTGCAAGAGTAATAACTTAAAAAAATCAAATATAGCAAATTACATTTGATTAATAAAGATTATTTTATAAGAGAGGCAGAGCTGAAAAAACAACATTAAGAATATTAATGTATATATTTTTTAATGAATTTTGGGGTAAAAAAGATGTAATCCTTTCGCTAGTAGATAATCATGATTAACAAATAATTCTTATAAATATGCAGTCGTCCTCGGTCAAGCTTCCCTTTTTTTTAGCACAATATGTATCACAAATCTAGTTAATTTATTAATACATATATTAAATACACGATTTCATTGTGATTTATACATTGTTGTGCACTAGAACGGTGTTACGACGTCGTGCATTGCGTACCTCCACGTCCACGCTCTCGCCACTTCTTCGAATTTTTCGCGATCGTTCATATACATCTCCCCTAATTCTGGTTCCATACATACCTGTACACATCAAAACTTGCTAATCAATATTAATATGTAATTATACAATGATAATACGTAGATTATCTTTCTTATATTGATTAAAAAATATTTAAATTGGAATATATTTATCTAAAACAATTATTTGAAATATTTTTATCAAACAGAATATTTGATAATACTTACTTGACAGTATGGATCCGTAAGCAAACTTTGTACACTGATAAGAACTTTAGATATCGTGAGAGCTAATGACCAATTATGATGTATCGAGTCTATACCAACGTCTCCGTGTCTCGACACGTTCGGGTGAAGTATTTTTGTTAGAAATCTTACTACAGGTGGGCACATGGGATAACTGTAAAAAAGTTTTTATTATTTAACAAAAAAAAAAAAAAAAAATTACGATATATGTAATAAATTTTCTTTAATACATACCTGAATGGTACTTGCAGATACAGATAAAATAATCCTCCCTCGTAAGGACTTCCGACTGGTCCTGTAATAGTAGCTTGCCAGTGGCAACACATATGATCAAGAGGCATCGCTTCAATACCTTCAGGTGGATCAATTCTTAAACTTTTGAGCTCGCTACGCAATCTGTTTCTTCGCCAAGAGTTCTCCACCAGTCTGGAAGGCCTTGATCGCAGTGAGGTCTGTGCCAAGCAAGTTCGACATGGTGCCGAAGAAGCTAGACAATCGTATACTTTATACCAATTTTTTACGCAACCAATAGGCTTGTACAGAGGCCAGCGTAATTTCACATGCTGCTTCCATTGTAACTGCGTGACGTGCGTTGATAATAGACCGCACCATCGTCGGCAGACATTCGCTGCCGACCACAGGCTAATGTCGTCAAGATGAGAAAAGATAGCGAGTAATACCTCAGGCGGTAATCTTTCTACCAAACCTGGTTCATTGATGGGTTCGTGTTCGATATGTTTGTGATTAGACAGTACTTCCAATCGCTCTGATAAATTGTATGGACGCGAAGGTTCACCGGCGTCCTCATACACTCTATAATTCCATTGATATTGAGCCGCATCGTGTCCGGGTTCATTGTTCTGACCGTCGTGGTCCAGAGCAAACATTTCCGGCAAACACTGTAAATTTTCCTCCATTCTATCCTGCACATTTTGATCGTTTCTGTTGGCGCAATTTTGATGATAGTCATTTCTCGTTCGGCAAATCATACTTTGCAGATCAAAATTTGCATCGCGTTGTGTTGGTACATTCCGCGCAAATGCCCCTACACACTTATCAACTGAACTGCTACTTGAATCGTTTTGTAACGCGTGGTAATTGCACTGAGGTGCTGCATTTTGATACAGTGCGTAACATCTGCGTGAAACGTTTGCATTATGATTTAATGGATTTTGTTGTGCGTTTGGAATATTTGGATTGACATTTTGTGGCGAATTCTGCTGCTGTTGACTAGTTCTTCTTTCATGATTGTAGTATAGATCAGTTGGCTCGTCATTTCCTGAATCTTCATCATCTGTTTTCTTCAGAAAACACACTCAATATTAATATCAATAAAAAATAAAAAAATAAAAAATTATAAACTATAAAAAAAAATTAAAAAATAAAAAATAAAAAAAAATATATGAACTATATTTTTCTTACTTCACTGAAGATCGGTACTTGAAGCAGATCTACATCATTTGGAAATAGAAATGCATGACATGTAGCACAGACTGGTTCTTCAAAACATGGCCCATAATATCCATTACAAATGTAACATGCTGTTGTCTGTAAATAAAAAATATTCATAACAATTTTATAATACTTAAAAAAAGCTACAAAATAACGCGAGAGTCCAAAATACTACTGACAAAAATATAATAATAATTTCGCAATAAATTAAATGCCTTAAATTAACCAAGTTGTATGATTAAACCAGTAAAGCTCTCGCATAAGAAAATAATTTATAATAATTACTGAGACATTAATAAGTTCAAAATAAGTGTGTTTATTACAGAATCACCGCTGTCATGACAAAAATGCACGTGTGTTGACGCAAAATGTTGGTAAAATATGGCAAAACACAAATTAAAGTAAAAAAAAAAATAAAGACGAAACGGAGTAAAGATCGACTCACCAAAAATTGAAATTCGGGACAAGGAACATATTCAATCGACTCAAAATCATCCTCTAGATTCAGACTGAGGCTCAAGTCACCATTCTCGCTTATTTTTTCGTTGTTACCGTTTTGCGTACAATCAACAATCTTGTCACCTGCCATTTTGTAACAATCGTTTGGCAGTTGTGCCGTGCAAGGTTTTCGAGAAAGGTTAGAAAGATCGATGACACCGATCTGTGGCGACAGTGGCGCTGCGAATCGTATGATTGTGGATTTTATTTAAACTAACGAATTTATAAAGGATTAATTAGAAAACAATTTTATTAGTTCAGAGTAAATTTGCGGCTGTGAGATTTAAAGCGCTATTGTCGTCGCAAATACATCGAAAGATAGGACAAGATAGAAAATATCTAAGGGGAAGCTAAACAGGTAAATAATTCAGAATATAAAAATATTAATAGATTAACAGACGTTAAATTAGAAAACGAATAAATAAAAAAAATCTTTGTAATTATTTTTCACGCTTTATAATAATTAAGGTAGTGGAAGAGACGGATTATATGTTTAATTGCTCGACATAAATTTCATTTTTGCTTTACTCTATTATATAAATGTCAAACGACAGATTTTAACTGTAATATATTTATTGTGCAATATCTGTCTTAGTTAGATTTGGTCACTAAATCGAACTTCCATATTTTGTTTGGACCAATTTCTGATACGTAAAGGGCTTTACCGTACGGACATATAGCGATGGCGTGAGGCATTTTAAAAGACTGAAAAATATATACACAATTAATTTAATGTTTGAAGCACTGCACAAATTAATTAATTCTTAAATGTATTAGAAAATGATATATAATAAGAATTTAAGTATTATTATATTAAAAATATATCAAATGTAATGCTTACCGAGGATTCCGGACCCCAAATTCCGGTTATATTTTGATTTACAGGATCAATGGTGAAACCTTTAATCGGTATATTAGACGTCATTCCATTAACAGCGTAAATAAAACCATCTAAAATTAATTACATGATAATAATGATACAATAATTATTTATATACGAAAAACTGTAATTATCATGAATTACGTACGGTATGACGCAATGCCGAATATTCGACCGAATTGCCGATGACGGATCGAATAGGGAGGTTCTAAGTTCTGACTAAATCCAGAAAATGTTACGTCTAGGCATACAATTCTCCAATTTTCGCGATCAGCGACGCATACTTGTCTGTTCGGCAATATTGTCAGGGAATGCGGAACTCTCAAAGTAATCCATCCTAATCCTAAAATCATTGATAAAATAAGCAAAAACTGAACATTAACATTAATATTAATATTAATATTAATATTACTGTTAGGGGTATTAAACGTACTTTCATCGATGGTGTACTTGGGGTTACCCCTTCCGTCAAACAGCACTAGCCTATTATTGCAATATCCGTCAGCGACAACGATTTCACCACTCGGTAAAACTGCGACTGAGGTTGGTTGACAGAAATGTTCATTGTCGTTTCCAGGTTCGAATCTTTGACCGAGAACTAGCTGAGGCTCGCCGGAAGCTGAAAACTATAATTAATATAAATTATCAATATTTGTGACATTTTTTACACTGTAGCAACTATTAAAAAAATTATTATAACGTGCTTTACTAACTTACTGTTCAAACAGCAAGATTTATCGTTTTGTTTTAAATTGTGTGTCTTTAATATGTATTTCTTTACCTTGAATACTTGATGAAGAGCAATATCAGTCAACCATACATTTCCATAGGGATCGATATGAATCCCATGCGGTAAGTAAAATGTTTGATTTCCCCAACCGTGAACAACCTCGCCGGTTTTCGGATTCAGTGTTAACACTGTATTATCACGAATAGGACCTCTATAATTTTCTTGATATTCCGCATTATCGTTGAAAGTGCTGAAAATGATTACATTATAAACGAAAAGAATTGAAAATTTAATTGCTCAAAGACAGGGCAAGATTTAACTGTTATATGTTGAATTTTATTTGTTAATTTATTCACATCTCACCCATAATTCCACGTTCGATCACCGCGATGAAAAATCACGACATTCCCCGTTAGATCTACCGCGACACCGGAAACCTCACCAAGATTTTCGGGACTTCGCCAGAAACTATTTTCAACGGGATATGCTGGCGCGTAGAATTCATTCTGTACAGTAACGAGAACAAGAATATTCATTAAGAATTTATGACAAGATTATGTTGTTGTAATATTAATGATCACGTACATTGTATGAAACATATATTATTCCATTATTGCGAAGTAGTAATTTATTAATTAATATGATAGTCAACTGTTAATTTTTTACACATACGTGAAAGCGTCGATAGAGTGCTTCGAAACCGTCAAAGTTATTTCCATCGTCGTAGATTACGTTGTCGAACTCTCCCTCGTTGGATGTCACACATTTTAATACCACTATCGCGAGCACCGAGAGAACTCGAGAGAATCGGCTTCCTCCATCCGCCATTGTTCATCTGCTCTCCCATAAATCCGACAGCCGACGGGATCCAAAACTGAGGAGCCGGGTAAATCGATAGCACGCGCAAGCGTGTTAAATTTAAATTGCCGTAACTTGGAAATGTATCTCCAAATTAATTAATGCTACAAGTATGTAGAAAGTATGTAGAAAGTAATGAAGAAGTTGATCAATCATCCGACTTAGTGTAAAGAAAAAAAATTCAGCATTTTGGGACTTAAAATGCAGTGGTAGCAAATACAACTGAAAAAAAAAAAGAAGAAAGACAAGTGTAAATGAGCACAAGAAACAAATGGTTGTAATTAATAAATAATAATGATAAAATAATAATAATAACGAATTGAGTATCAATAATTGGTACAAACAGCTGTTCTGTTAGACGTTGTTCGCCATAAACTGCGTCTACTTTAAAAACTTGGAGGATTCACAACAAGTAAACAGGTGGGCGCCGATCGATATTCACGCGCAGGTGTCCTGGTTACTATCCCAGGAAAGTGGGTAGGAACGCCAAGTGATCGTATCCTGGAGACCATTGACGTCAGAGTTTTTATCTGTTCGCAGAGTAATCAATACTCTCTGTAATCAGCGGCACTGTTTGGTCCAGGCATGCACGTAATGCACTAGAAGCGTTAGACTTAAATTAAAAGAGTTAAAGTTAAAACATAAGTTGCATATTTTTCTATATAAGTTAAATTGTGAATAAAAAAAATTTAAATTGCGATTACTTAAAATATTGCGTTTTATAAAAAAAGAAAGTAAAGAGCTTTTTTAATGTTAAAGTAACGTGTCAAAATTATGTAAAAGTATAAAATAAATTTCTGGGACGATGATTAAGGATTATTCACAATTTAATCCATTAGAGCTTTATTAAGTGATCACAAAGAGTTAGAACACAGCGATTATAAATTCTTGGCAGCATAAGTGTTCGTCGATGCGCTATATAAATCACATTGGAATTTTTTAATCTTTTAAATATCATTCTTTCAACATTATTTAATATTCTTACCTATATTTTGAACAAAGCTGCTAATAGAAAATTACCTTTGAAATATATAATCGTGCCACGTCTTAACCGGTGAATAAATTCGCGAAATTTTCGCGAACGCCGATTTTGATTTTAAATGAAAGTTGTTTGATTTTCTTATTACCATCCCTGTAAAACAAAAACAGGAAATAGTTAATATTGAACATTGAAGAGTTGTTAATAATAAAATAGCGTCTACTATATTAAAACTTAAAAATAACCTTATTTTGCAAAGTGGATTCTTATTAATTCTTTCTATTTTATCCGTCTTTCCAGAGTTGACGCTTTGCAACATCGTTTATTTATCGATTTCGAGACTTAATGACATTTCTGGTTGGGTCCATATATAGCCTGTGCGTGTCATGCTACAGTGTGCGTCGTAATATCTTCCTGGCGCACGGCAATAAGACCATCTCGGACAACGACACCGGAATTTGCTATGAAACTCTTCTTTGCACACCTCATTCCACCAGCAGGTTCTCTAAAAAAGAAAAACGTCAAAATACAGAAATTAATCTTTTACTTTAAAAAAAAAAAATTTTTTTTATTAAATAATGTAAAATATATTTATTTTTTAGTCATTTACCTCCGCCAAATAGCCTCTTACGCTTTGATCGCTGTAATTTCTTTTCGTAATTATGTGTTTGGCATTCGCCGAATATACTCTCGTGCATAAAGCCATTATCAATAAAAAACATAACGCAGTCCTGTCCTAGAAGAGAATAATCTATATAAATTACGCTCTATACGTAAGTAATTAATCAACACATTTTCCATTAGAAATACCAGATGTTCGAACTTTATAAACTTCTATCGAAATTTCTTTTCTTTCTTTTTTTTTTTTTGTTTTTTTGCAGAACTTTATTTATATACTTATTCGTTTAATTTTGATGTACTCGCGTGACAATCGTTGCGAATAAATAAATCCTTCCGTTAATCAGCTATGTTTTACAGGACGACTTGTTTTGGAACATTTAATTGGCCGAAAAACCCGATGATTTTACATTCTCGTTCACTCACACTTACAATTCCCCTCATCTCTCTGGCTTGGTCTCGCGCGAGAGCAACAACCCTGACTTCGATTCCGGATTACATGTGAAAGGTACGGGAAGGGTTACGAGACTTGCGAGCTGCATTTGCCCACCGCCGTGTCACTCGCGACGCATTATTCCTACACGCAGCAGTTCTCCTTGGTTCTCCTAAGAGAAGAACGTCGGAGCATGCGTACGTTCAGTACTCTTTGACACCGTTGAGGGCTGGTCAGTTTCTTTCTCTCTCTCTCTTTTCGCTCTCTTACTGCTTCTCGCATCCCGTAGCGATCGATTGAGCACTTGTAACGACGCACAAAAGATACGATCTCTTCACAAAAACTGTAATAGTATTATAAATTAAATTAAAGGAGACAAATTTTAATAATAAAAAATACTGTGACGATTAGAAGAGAATAATTTAATAAAAAAAAATATAATATTTGGTCAAATAGTAACTGTATATCAATTGTTAAAAATTATTTGAAAAAGAATTTAGATTTAATAATGTAAAAGTGAATTGTTTTTATACTTCTAAGAATATTTTTAGAATTAAAATAGAATGAAAAAATGTGTATAATAATCTTCACGTATGGCAATATAGTTTTAAAAAACCGTGTCGGAACTTCATCGCACCATCTGTCAGTCGCGAAATGAATTAGTTTTGCCGACAGCTGTTCCAAATCTAAAGTTGTTTCGTATGATCAGGTGTTTTACATCGAACTTTAATTTACCGCAGTTTTACAAACGAAATGGCGTCCCGCGCATTACTGCAGCAGTATACGAGTGGAATTAGCAGGAGCAGTCTTGGGTATCTTGTTTCATTAACTTTTTTAGATTAACAATGGCAAAAACATAAAGGAGGTCTAACCTCAAAATTTTACATAACAGATCGATTAAGTCTATGTTAAATTATATTAAATGTTATTTTAATATTTTAATTTATTTAAATCGTAACCTTCTAAGAATTTTTCTATGTGTAAATGCAACAAATTTGATTGTAATCATTTTTTTAATCTTAGAAAACCATTTACAATTTATATTTAAATTGTTACAATTACGATGCAAAAACTGGAGCATGACGTTAGTTTATAAAAAATTATTTAAAAGCTTACGTGTTTAAAAATTCTTATACAAAGTTTTCATACAGATTGAGCAGGTTATTTTCGACCAAAGCCTCCGACATTGAAAATAAATCTGACCTGCCACAGCGTAAGAACCTCCAAGAGGCCTTAATGACGAAAGAGGAGGTCAAAGTTATGCAAGCCTTGAAGAGTACAATTACTGTAGCTGATGAGGACGTTGGTTATGTTTCTGGTGTTCCCGAAGAGCATATAAAGACGCGCAAAGTACGGATTTATCAGCCTGCCAAAAATGCCATGCAATCGGGAACGAATAATATTCACTTTTGGCAAATTGACTTTGATACACGCGAACGCTGGGAGAATCCATTGATGGGGTGGACCTCCAGGTAAGTGTTATTTTTAAATAATTATACATGTAATAATTTAAAAGTATTAGTCAGGCTCGTAATATATGTAATATTTATTTTTAATGCAGTGGAGATCCTATGTCAAATATAAAAGTTGATTTTGCAACGAAAGAGGAGGCAATTACACACTGCAAGAAGATGGGATGGGATTATTACGTGCAGAAACCAAACGTCAGTCAGCCAAAGTCTCGTAGTTACGGGGTGAATTTCTCGTGGAATAAACGTACTAGAGTTTCGACTAAATAATTTATAGACTTGCAAGATAATCGTTCTTAATTTTGAGTAAGATGAATGCATCGCCAATTGTAGTCGTCTAAAATAATTATGAAATTAATATGTATGATATTGCAAATAAATGTATATAATATATATGTATATATTTAGCACAATGATATTTTTTATTAAGGAAGACAATGAACGGAAGTGGTGACACATTCCAACAAAAGCAATGTCTGTCTGATAACGTTTTAACATTTCTAGTTATATTTCGTTTGTATTATTATTTATAATTATACTACAATATTGTTAACAACGTTGTGTATTGACGAGTTTGCGCGCCTTCAAGTTAGACGGAGCGAAATAAGAAGTATCATACAGTACGCATTCAAATTCAAGATTGACCTAAAATTATCGGAGATCATGTTAAAACGTCTTGGTATCGTATCGAAAATGTGAATCTCCTTTCAAGCTTGTTACACTTTGATTTTACATTCGTGTGGTTAACTAAGCCTTTCTTCTTTATCTAAAGAACATATTGCAATTATTACCGTTCCTTTTAATTATGCTTAATATGAAATTGAAAAAAAAATAAAAATAAAAAAGCTTAGATGTTCAGCGTACATTAACGCGGTAATAGTTAACGTTAAAAATCGAAAAGTCGGCGAATTTTATACTTGAAATGTATATCAGGATAATGAATGAAAAGATAATATAATCTCCTTTGCTTAACTATGCAGACGCATTTCAAATGAGATTATATTTGAGGATTAATCGTCAGGATACTTTATGTAAAAATTTTTTTTCGCAATTTTCTTAATATTAATAGTAATCGCTTTATATCGAAACGTTTCTGTAATCTGAAAAGGAACAGGAAATTGCTATTAGTTGACCAAGGTCGTTGTTGCAAACGAACCCTCAATTATTTATAATTAAGACATAAAGCGAAGGAAAAAACGTGCGCAATTGTATTTGATAAGAGCGAAATATGAGAAATGGCCTACGATATTACTACCGCATAAAGTATAGAATGGCAAGAGAAAAATTATATAAGAAAAATAAGTTGCCATTACGAAAAGCGTTTGAATATCATTAAATTGCCAGCAATTTATTAGCTAAATCATATAATATTTTAAATTTCTAGTGTAACACAGGTATGTACGCTGAAAGGCAGATATGACGACGGCAGCTAGCGAACGTGACTTTATTATAGCGTCGTGCACGTCGAGTTTCACATGTACCGCATCTATATACTGCGCCGGCCAGTTTGCCGATGACTGATTTCTTCCCGTTCTCTCCATCCTCTGCCTCTGCCGCCTAAGATTACGTACGTACGCTAGCCACTGTCGCCGCAGAAAACAGCATATCTGCTCTTCGGTGTACATACTTTAAACTCGTCTCATGCGGATTCTTTTTTTTTATCATGCTTCTCGAGAAATAATTATCTTTTAAAAATATAATTATATTTTATAGTTTGAAATTATTTATTAATCCGGTTTACTTTTTTTGTATTGAATCTTTTTTAATAATATAATCCTAATAGCCTTTCCTCCGATTGCGCTCTTAAGCATCAAGATTTTATTAGAAATTAAAAAATATTACAAAGAACTTCAGCCAAAATTTTGAATTCATAAGTATCTAATATCAGAGATTAACAATCCAACTTCGCGCACGTAAATTCCAGTTCTTCTTTTAAGATTTACCTATTGTTCCGCAAAGACACATTTGAGACAACACCGGGAATTTGCGGTTAAAAGCAATAGATTAACGATTGTATCTAATAATTTTAATAATAATTATAAAGTTTCATGGAAGCAGCCGCTTTATTGAGCAGCTCTCCTTTTCTTCCTTTTTTTTTTTTTTTTTTTTTTAATTGTTGCAAAGAAATCTCGCGCTTACATCCCAATCAGATACTTTTAAAGACACTAACGGTTTATATGTACCCTATGTAATTTGCCCTGTGCAATTATGTTATCTGAATGTACAATTTATCTATACGTAACTTGCGACAGAGAGATCATCCCCTTATCCCGCGGTTTGGAGCTCGGCGACGGGCGAAGGTTTCCCGATCAAAATGACCGAAATCCCCGATCTCAAGCAGAAAAATTAGCAAGGAAGGAATCGACTCGAGAAAAAACACACTTAGCAAAGCTTCCATCCCCACGAAACGCGTTTTTCTTTCTCTCTCGCACTCATAATTCTAAAAACTACAGCGATATTGTTAACAGCGATGCGAATCGCCGTTCTCATTTTATATGCATATTTATACATGTATAATAATTACCGTATGCGTGTGGTATGTTTTACATACACATGTGATGTATCAAACATATACACCAGTCGCTCGATAAGTAATATATCACGTGAAGGATATAAAGAAAGCATACATTTATTAATTTAATTTTACGCTTAGTTAATTAAAAAATTAATAATTAATAATAATCATAATTTCAATTACGTTTATTGCCTCGAAGACTGAATTTCTCAATTCTATTCCGACAAAAATATGATGGAACACATATCAGACAAAATAAATACATTACTTATCGAATGACTTTTTATATATTGGCATATACATGCATGTATATATATTTAATTAGCGAGTATGGATATATGCAGGTTTGAGCGTAACGCGATTATTCGCCCGCGCACGCGGAGGCGCGATTGAAAAAAGGGCTAGTCGTAGGTTCTAATATGCGGGGCATGATCTCTCCTGTATCAGGGTGAAGCCACCCCCGCATGATTGTACGGATCGCCATAGGAGACGCAGCTCCTCGAAAGAACGGCAGCCGAGATACGTCCGGTCGGTTCCGTTGTTCCGTGAAGGGACAGTATATCTTTAATTTTCCCTGTTCTATCTATGTATACATATATGTACAAGCGCGTATGCGAAGCCACATACGGGACGAGAACCGGCCATTTTATTACGTGAAATTAAGAACTTGCAAACACGCTTGCTCCAGAAATTTCTTTTCTTTCTCATCGGAGAGAATTATTTGCGTCTGCAACAGAACATTAGTGAAACTTTACATTCGCATAAATAACATTAAATGTTCTTTATTCTTTGCACGTATTCTCGCTCTCTCCCTTTTTCTTTCTCTCCCGTATGTGTGCATATATAATTTTTAATTGACGTGTTTTTATCGTGTATATATGTATATGGCCTCGTGAAAACCAGCTCCCGAGGATCTCAGAGTTCTTCAGCGAATCTCTATAAGTTCGCTGAACTCTCGAGCCGCCAAAAACAATTATCGTTTTTAAAACATCTTCCCACCCCAGAAAAAAAAACAAAGACAACATTTCTTTATTTTTCCCCCATTTCCTTCTTCTTTTTTTTTGTCGTTCTCGCGCGAATAAAATTGTTAAGCTCGCCAAAGGTGCTACGGTCTGATTTACATCGTCGAATATAGCAATATGTCTTAATGAAACGCTAGGCTGGCCTAATTAATTCTACACAATCGCGAATTGCCGTTCGCCGCAGCGCAGACATTTGAGAGATACGTGTGAACGTTTTATTAAATAATCCTTTAACTTTCAAACGACTCCTCTGATGCTTTAGCAGAGTTCTTTTTTTATTACAAAATAAAAAAAAAACTGACGAAAAAATTTTTATTAAAAAAAAATGTTCTAAACAGCTTTTCGTTCACGTTCGAATGACTTAAGAGGTACCGATCGAATGTATGCGCTATGCGAGCCAGAAGTCCGGCAGTTCGATGCCCGATCGCTGGGTGTCCGCTAATTGTTAATAGGCACTATAGGTCAACGTGAGGTTACGATTTCTCGGCAGCGACGTTCTCGCGTAAAGGAGGAGAACGTCGAGAGGGACGTTGGTCCGGTCCTCCATCTCAGAACGACAGGAATTTTTCCCAGAAGGTTAACACTAACATAATTCGAAATACAATGTCTATCTAGACAATAATAACGGCGTAATCTCCTTAAAATAATTCGTTGTACATGGAAATTCGAACGTGCGTCCCCTCCCACTCCTCCTCCCCGCGTTCGTCCGAGAGATCTCTAATGAAATCTAGCGAAAGTCCTCACGTGCTTTTTTTTCTTCGCGAAAGATAGCATTTTTCTTTGACGCCACAACAAAGAAGGGTAGATTTAGCATTAATAATCAATCAGGTGCCAATAATGACAAGAGAAACATGTTCCAAAAGCCGCTTCACTATTCGTCGCTTCCTTCCTTAGAAAGAAGAATATCGCAAGATTAAAAATTTAACTCACTAATTTCATTATTAATATTGAAATTTTATAGAATTATGCTTAAAAAATTAAAGAAAGAAATTGTGTCGTACAAAAATAATAATATATGTATATAAAATATTAACAAAGAGCTGCAGTAAAAAAGCGGACTTGTTTTGCGGATTAGTAAAAATTCAGATTGTATTCGATATCTGCCTCTCTTAATTAAACCTGTTATCGGTATATGTATAATCAGATACGAGTATTAAAAGATCATTACTAATATTTGACAAAATTCGATTACTAATGATCTCTACAAAAGCAATGGAATCAATTTTATAAAGAATTTGTGATTGATAAAAGATTGCTGCTCTTAGGAAGTTTATTGAAACCGCGTGTAGTCAGATATTTACTTTTTTTTTTAAAGCTATCTGTTTAAGAATTTTAGTAAAAATCAATGCTGAAGATTGAATCGAGCGTTTAGTTCAAAATTAATTTTTTTTAATGACAATAGGAATCGTTGAAAAAAATCTCAATTTATTTTACTTAAACGTATGAAGAATAGAAATTTTTTAGTTATACTTGTTCGACGTTGATTAGTGCTAATAAAGCTTTAGGTATTGTTATTTTTTTTAGAATATTGTTTGAGTTAAATTAACGTACAGTTTTAGAACTGTTCGATTCCCAAAATGTGAACATCTCACTTTTAAATGCACTAGCAAATAATATTCGTGGTTTCTTCACACCTTTGCTTAATTCACGAAAGATTTTTGTCTTGAATAACTTTATAATTTTATAAACAATGTAATCTTTGCATAAAAATTAATTCACATTTTTTAAGCTACGATGTCAACGTCTCCTATTTTACGCCGATCAGAGATCATGATGAAAGAAAGAGAATTGGAATACTTTGGTTACGATGATAATCGCTGAAGAAAGTTTCTTTTCGAACATTATTTTCGTCTGCGTTTCATTTTTCTTTCCTTTTTTTCGATCTCTTTCGCCGTTAGTGACGCAATTAATTTATCCTAAGATTTGAGGCAGTACTCTTTTTGTATACCGATAAAATTCGTTCTTCGTAGCAAACTCCGGGCGGTCTGCGTTATCTACGTGCTAACAATCTAAATTTTCCTTTTTTTTTTCTTCTGTGAAGAGAAAACCGTACAACAGATTCAAATGTGCCCAGATTTGGTCCGACCACCCTTAATTACGACGTAAGAGACAAGGATCACGACGTGTATAAATGTAGAGATGTAATAAAAAGATTTTATTAGACGCTAACCGAGAAATGTTTCTATATGCACGTGGATGCAAATATCGCTCTTTCGATTATTGAAGCCATATTAAATCAGTATTAAAAGTTATTCGGTGATATCAAAAAGTTTAATAAAATTTAAAGTGTTGAAACGCTACTTTTAGTAAGCCAGTTATCGTAATTAATTTTTGTGGCTTATTAGATAATTGGAAATTTTAAAATTGCGTCTAATAATACTATATGAAATGTTATTATTAAATATTCCAATTATCTAAAAAAAAATTTCGATTTAATATTTTAGTGCGTTTGAAATATTTTAAGAATTTTCAAGCTTGAAGTTTCAGCGTTGAGCATATATATTAATAATTAAATTAATTAAGATTTTTCTCATTAAAAAAACAAACGATGATAATTATGAATTTTAAAGCATGCTTTTACCAGGGTAGCGTAAACTACTAGAAATAGTCGCTATCTTAGAAGAAAGTTCATTTGTCGATAGTTTGCGCTTATTGTAAAGCAATTGATTGATGATTAGTGAACATTGCAATGAATTCGAATGCAATCGTCAAAATGTTGACTGGCATTAAATACTTTATATCGATTACTTTTATGCATCGTTTAGCTTAATGCACTCGTAATAATGCTTCTTATTTCTCGCGTTTGATGCAGTATTCTTTTCCTGACGAAACTACTAAGACTTATTTGTGGCTTACACTTAATACTAATTATATATAGCATAGACAAAACTGCTAATGTAGAAACTAACGCTGCACACAATTTGTACATATCAGTATGATCAAAAGGCGTTGGAAATATATAGTTAAAATGTACTAATTAAGATTTATATCTTAAAATGTTCTTGGAAAGCAGTAAATTGACCTTAGAATTTACGATAATATTAATGACGTTTCGCCAATCGCGTCACTGTGAATTTTTATTACGTAGCAAAATTGATAATATATCGTTTGTTATTTAGACTAAGTTACTGATGCGTCCTAACAAATTAAGTTTCTGTTTCGAAAACGGCTACATCTGGTTTTTTTCGCTACGCTGGTAATTCATCTTTAAGTAATTTCCTCGTCGTCAAAGGAACCCAGCATTACGATACATGCATTTTTATCAAAAAGCAAGTAGCGTCGACATCATAATCAGTATCCAGGTTCCTCTAACGATGTTTGCAACAGAAAAGTTGTCAGAAATTTTCTTTTCAATCTCGTCCTTGTCCCTTTTTTCGTTTTTTAATGCAATGGCTCTCAACCTTACTCAATCCTACGATTACTTTTTTTTTTTTTGCCTCAAATTGGCCGAGAACCATTGCTATATATGTATATCTCTCATCTGACATTTCGATGATGCATGCATACTCACACACGCAACAAACGTAACATACGTGTCGCTCTTCGTCTCGAGGAGATTCGCCTCGAAGAAGCCATGCTGATTATCGCCCTATCTAGAATTATTTCTGCGCTGTGAAAAGTCTACTTGTATGTATATATTATAGGTCTACGTATGTATTATCACTGAGTGGCGCCGCTGTCACTATCCGGCGTGGTGACCGTCGACTAGGATCAGCTGTCGTCCGGCGTGTCCTGATATTCCTCGCTCTCTCTGTGCACCAGCACGTGCACCACCGTAGCCTCCGACTGCTGCCGAATGAGCGGTGGCCTCGAGGGTGGTGCCGTGTTTTCCGGACTGGGTTCCGTCACTAAAATACTCACGTCGCTACTCTCGACCGGCAACTGCACCGGCTCTGG
Organism: Cardiocondyla obscurior; assembly: GCF_019399895.1. Classification (NCBI taxonomy): domain Eukaryota; kingdom Metazoa; phylum Arthropoda; class Insecta; order Hymenoptera; family Formicidae; genus Cardiocondyla; species Cardiocondyla obscurior. Next base: position 2,068,633 of record NC_091881.1, read on the forward strand.
CGGCGCCGTCCGACGTCTCAAACTACCACATCGTCGGTTAAACGCCTCTTTGATATCCCGTTGTAGCGTGTTTAGTGAGAGAGCAGTACCGCTCGGCCGCAGAGAACTGCGCTTCGAAGTCGGCGGGCTGAGTACATCATCCTCCAGATATTTCTCCACTGCGTCCTGCCGGCCCAGCGTCGGGCCCAGCGATCTGAAACAAAAAGCGAGCCGTTAACATACAAAGTATTCCAAATAACGTGTCAGTTCCGAAAACTGTGAATAAAAAATTAAAATCGAAGACGAAAAGTTATAGTATATGCATAATTTTATAAAATTGTCGATCGTTATTCGATCAGAAAAAAAAAGTAAAAACGTTTAGGTTAGCTTTTGGGTATATTTAATTTATTTTGATCAATTTTAACATAAAATAATTATTTAATATGACAGAAAGCTCTTAAATAATTCTAAGGATTTTTTTACAGGCGTAAAAGACTAAACTAACCTGACGGTAGCATGGGAGTCCGAGCCGGAGCTGGAGGCAGCAGAGGGTTGATCGGCGGTTGGTGAGGGACGGGACACGGTTAGCGCCGGGGGTGGCAGGTCCTCGTGGGTTCCGGTGGCGCCGGAGAGCAACAGCAGAGGAAGATTCGGGAACAACCACGCCGAAGCGGTGCCGAGTTCGCTGAGATCGCTGGCGTCGCTGGCCCTGGAGGACTTGCGGCTACTGGCCCGGCTACCCCGATGCACGTGCAGCAGGGCCGACAGCTTACCGCTCCATCCGCTCCCGCCCTTACCATCCACGCCACCCGGGCTCGAAGTCTGTGTCTGCGAGTCCACTTCCTGAGCAATTCTCTCGCGTTCCTTTTTCATCCTGCCATTTTATATTGAATTTAAAAACTCATACATAATTATATTTTAAGAAAAAAGTAAAATAATAATTATTTCCTTATAAAACAATTTTAATTTTATGAAAAAAAAAAAATTATATGTTTAATCAAAAGTTAATTATACTCACGCAATGTACTCCCTTATAGTACGTTGAATCAACCTGGCAGCTTTGTCTTGTCGCTTCCAAATTCTCGTGGAAGACACTATCTCTAGTTCTTTCCTTGTTGGAAACTGCTTCTTAAACTTGACGTCCATTTGTTCTTGTAGCTTCCTGAAGTCATCCGACTCCTCGACGTGCCCAAGAACGTGCTTGACGAGCGCGTGTAGGATGTCCAGACAATGAATCTTGTTACCCTTTGCGATGGGAAGATTAAAGCTGACCAACGCTACCACGTTGGGCTTTGATATCCCCAGCGGCGGGTCCAGGCTCGCTATAAAATCGCTCAACTGCGAGAAACTAATAAATTGCGTCGCATGCGGATCGTACCTAAAAAAAAAAAATTTAATTTAAAATTGCGGTAAAATCGTAATCGTTTGTTATTAATTTTCTATTACTTTGCTATCAAATTTAACATTTCTGAAAATATACGACTGCACACTTTCGAATATTTTATAGGTATAACTTATCGAATAAAACATTTTTTTTACAGAATAAAAAATAAAATCTTACTTCGACCATCGTATGTAGAACATCTCTAAGTCATCTTCGACGATGCCAATCTCTTCTTCTTGATGAGCTTGATTAAAATTTTCCAAGATAATGGCAATGTACATGTTGATAACTATCATGTAGCTAATAATGATAAATGATGTGAAATACGTGATTGCTAGCAAGGGGTATCCACAATCTCCATTCATCTGTCGGCTGTTCGGAGTAGGATCGCATTCAGGTGGTTGCACCATCAGCGATTCCAATACATCGTTCCATCCAGCCGAAGTCATCAAACGGAATAATAGCTGCATACTTCTACCAAAGGTTTCGAAGTTCACCTACAAACCAACATATTTCATTTCGTTTAATAAATCTTCAGTAAAGCTGTTAAAAAGATACAAATTACTTTTAATTATATACAACATAAAATCTTTAAGTTATAATCGATATAATTGTTTACACTGACCATATCGTCCAATGCGCCTTGTTTCCTAACATGTCCGAAAACAGACATGCCGATGATGGCGTAGATAAACGTAATCAGGGCCAGGAGGGCCCCGATGTTGAAGAGCGCTGGAAGACTGACGACAAGAGCAAAGAGCAGCTTGCGGATACCTTTCGCAGCTTTAATGAGCCTCAAGATTCTGCCAATTCTGAACACCCTCACGACTCGCAAGAGCGTCGGGGACACAGGAAAGTCCATCATGATGTCTTCCATAAGAATACCCAGTATGGATGCCAACACAAGTAAAAAGTCGAACAGATTCCACGGTACCGTGAAATAATGATAACGTAGACCTATTATCTTGACGATCGCCTCCAAACCGAAAACCGTCGTGAAAAATGCATTTGACACTTCGAGGACGAAGAAGATGGGATGTGGTTGATTATAGTGCTCGATTCCCATCGTCAGCATGTTGAGAAATATCAAAACGAAGATAGCTATTTCGAATCTAGAAAATCGTATAAAAAATTAGTCATATTTTCCCACGTGATAAATTTGCGACAAACTTAATTATCATTCTTCTTAAAATATATAGACAGGTCATACACATTTAGCATTTGTGCGTCGAAAATGACGTAAATAGTATTCGCTGTCGGTAGATGAAACAAATATAACATTTAACTCTAGCATTCATTCGTTTTTCTTACATAATCAAATTAAAACAGTGCCTCAGAAATAGAGCAAAAATTATACAGCTATAATTAGTTAACATCTAAAATCTTGATTGTAAGTCATGTTACATGTAGCGGTAACTCTATAACTGTATGTTTGGTCAAGAAAAGTTTTGTTGAAGTAATAGAATTCGTAATTCACGCATCGACTGTTGTAATAATTCTATATTCCACTATTGTGCAGCTAATTTTACATTTGCATGGACTTTACGAGAAAAGGGAATATCTAAACCCTGCGTGCAGAATTATAAAGTTCCGACGTTTACGTAAACTCCCAGTTTGCGGCTTATCTCGTCTATTATGTACAGTTGTATCACTATACACCGACATTGTGTGTCTACAATTTAGAGGCGGTGAGAGCGTTAATGTCCTTTGAGTATCGATTTCCCATTACTCCGAAGAACGGATTGTGGAGTCACGACATTTATCTTTTGCAGTCTTGCCTCTTGGAAGCTGAAAAAAAATTCAAGCACTGTACTATATTTGTATACATATTACAAGCAGCTTGCATACGTTTGTAATAGAAAATGGAAAATGTTACTGCATCGAAAAATATGTGCAAATTATTTATTAAATTAATAATGAGAGAAAAGAAAAGTTATCTACTTTATAATATAATTCAGTTCTTCTTCTTAAAAATTAACATTATTTAAATATTTTTATGGAAAGTCCTTTAAAAAATAGCTCAATCAAATTAAAAATGTTTATTCATATTTTCTCTTACCTCATTCGTTTAAAATCTAACGTTGTCCTCTTATCATTGACGAATGAAGAAATTGAAGTCGGAAATTATAATGGAAAACTTTTCTAACATTAAACGTTCTTCTCTCTTCAAGTTTCATATTTTTTATTTATGCGCTGTAGACTGCCGATGATAGTAATAATAACAATTTAATCTGCTAAAACTTATTTATACGACTTTAATCGTATAAATTTCAATTAACATACATGGTATAAAGTTCTGTGAAACATGCATTCAAACACAGCGGCGTGAACAACGAAGAGATGCACAATCGTGACTTCGAAATTACTTTTTAATAATAGTTTGCGACACAGACTTCTATATTTACGTTAAATCGTTAACATCGCGCGATGGTCATAAAGGAATTCGAATAACTAGACTTAATTATAAAATAAGATCAATTTCAGGAATAATAGTTACAAGCGTTTACTAATTAACATTAACAACTAATTAAAATGCCAATAGAGCAAAGAATCGTCGTCTGCTTACTAACGATTTAATTTAAGATGTCTGTGAATTGCAAGGAAAATATGCATCTGCCGCATTGCTCGCGTTTAACTGTGATCGAATGCGTGCTGCACAGTACGACCGCCACATCGAACTCGCATATCGTTTTACGTCATTTTGACCGCACCATTTACGTACATTCATTACGTTATATTGCAACAAACAATACACACGTGCATTTGATTATCTTGAAAAGAAGCTAGATTAACATTTTGGTATCCAACAATTGCGTCGATCGAATTATTACGAAAAATTTAATATGTAAATTACTAAACATAAATAATATTTTAAAAATACGATCTTAATAAAAGTACAAATAAAAACTTTTATTATAAAATAGAATTTTAATAAAAAACGATTTAAATCGCATACAAATAAAAATTGTGATTAAAAGTAACTTTGCAAAGAGACCGTCGATGTAACATAAGGTAATAGCAAAATAATATCTCTAAAATTTATAATATAAATATGTTTTTTGCACAGAAAACTGAGATTTTTCATAAAATTTTAACAAAATAATAAAGAATAAGTTGATTACCAAAATGTTATTAGTGACATCAATACAACCATCAAGGGAAACAATTATAAGCAACATAGTACTTTGAGCTCACAGTATCAGGGTGCTTTTTTTGTCACAAAGCATTGTACAATTACCTGCGAGAATTGGACAGGTCGTAGAACATTGCGAGGAATTGATTCATCGGACGTTTTATAACTTTTTGCGGCTTTTTACGGCCGAGTTTTTTCATGGCAGTGTAGTAGTGTTTTTGACTTTCGGTCAAAAACATTTCTAACACTCCACCTTCGTACTGAAAGAAAAATCATTGGTTTACTATTCTAGAAAAATTAACTAATTTTCGTATAAACTGTTAATAAAGTTAATTTATTAATAGACATTTTTAAATTTTATATTAAACTTCTCAGAGACTAAAATAATACTTATTTAAGATATTTTATTTAAGATTTTATTAGACAATCGCTTACCTTTTTCTTCAACATGTTGAAATTGTCTATGATCACTCCAATGAACAGATTGAGCGTGAAGAATGAACCGCAGACGATAAATATGACAAAGTAGAGGTAGGCATAAAGATTTGCCTCTCTCTGCGGTTGCAAATCCACCCCCCTCGCATCTACAGCATCCTCCATTACTTCCATCCATCCCTCGAAGGTCGCCACTTGAAATAAAGCCAGGTAAGCGATACCAACGTGATCGAAAGTGATCTTACTATTCTCCCAAGAGTAATTCTTGCTGAAACACTCTTCTTTGGTATTCACTATCTAAAATCCAAATAATTACATTAGAAAAATATTTAGTCTTAAACTACATAATAAAATTCCTGTTCTTTGTAATTAAAATCTAAGCAAACGACGGTACTCACCGAAGTGTTCAACATTTCTCCAAACTCGTCAACACATTTGAAGAACTTGCCGCCGAAGAACTGGACGCCCATTATCGAAAAAATAAGCCAGAACACGAGACAGACGAGGAGCACGTTGAATATACTAGGTATCGCATACATCAACGCGTTCACTACGATCTGCGAGCCGAAAAAAAAAAATGCTCTCAGTGATACGCAAAAATCGCGTTTGTATATTGCATTATCTGTGTTTTAAATGGATTTTCAAGAGGAGTTTTTTTTTTTACGTAATATTTACCCTCATGCCTTGCCATCTCGAAATCGCCCTTAGTGGCCTCAGGGCGCGTAATGTCCTCAATGATCGTAGTACTTTAAGATTCTCATTTTCTTCTATCAAAAGGCTAAACATGGATACCTGTACAAGAAAAGACGTTATTTAGTTTTTAGTAATTCCAAATATCGAAACTTTTACATAAAGAAATCATGCAAATTTGATTTTCAGATAAATTAAATTTTAAGTAATACATTTGTGTTTGAAATTTATTTATGATATATTGATAAAAAAAAAATATATATATATATTTTGCATATTTTAATTAAAACAGAACCGAGGAAACTTTTTATATGTGTATACTGTGTAGTTAAATTATAGATAAATAATGGAATTCTTATGCAGAGAGAAGAATAAATTGCGCAAGAAATGAAATTTACATTAAGCTACATTGAGCAAGCAAATACAATAAATATAAACTACATGTGCACGAAAGAATAAAAACTTTCATCCTTTTACATTCCTGAGGACATTATATGTAATTCCAGTATTATAATACGTGCAATACTACATATCAAAATTATAACAATATGAGTAAACATCAGCTTATATTTATTAGCATATTTATTATATGTATTATTTTTAAGTTGATGTAATCATATTTTCATAATTATTTTCTCTGATTTGACTAAGTCATTAATTATTTCTTTTATGCATATGTGAGTTTAATTAATAATGCATCATTCATTTTGTGATTCACGTATAATTAAAAAGTGCATACGCATGCGTTTGCGGTAAATATAATTTTAAATTAACACGATACTAATGGAAGCGTACTGAGACATATAACTTTCAACATACCTGGATCCACGGAGCCACACATAAAACACATAAAAAAAGAAACACGGAAACAACGTTCAAACAATTATCACGCGTGTTTCGTTTAATGCGACTTGAATAATTTAATTTTATCATATACATATACAAGCTGAACCATCTAAATTTATCAAATAATTATAACAATTTTTATTATCAACATAAATTTAAAAGTTACCGAATCATTAAGTTGCCAAAAATTTAATGATGATTGAAGCTTGTAATAGATGGTTCATTGAGTATATTTTAATGCTTGGAGGCGAGCAAAGGAATCAATAAACACATTTCATGCCACACGTATGCAATCGCACACAGTTTTGCATTTGACATCGACTGGATACAAGGCTCTGATCTGTACTTACGAAAACGATTATAAAATCCAAGATTGTCCAGAAACTGGTGAAGTATTTACAGAAGCCTAAGGCTAGCCACTTCAGGAGCATCTCTAAGCTGAAAACTGCGCAGAAGACAAGATTGGTCCAGTAGAGAATCTTCTTCAAAAAAGGATTGTCGTCTAAATAGATGTCTTCGAAGCACAGCGTTATGGAAGATGCGAAAATTAAAACTAAGATTATCCATTCGAAAGCGGGCGTATCTACGACCGACAAGACGGCCGTGCGAACTCTTATCCACTTCTTGCCGAGGTCCGTGGCGAGGCAACGATTGATACAGCTACATCTAAAAAATTATATCCATAAAACGTTATTCAATTTCATACGAAAACAGAGTTTTCTAATTTTATTTTAAGTTTAACTCATATTATGCATAATTTTAATGTGTAATCTTTTGATTTTATACTTTTTAAATTGTAGTTAAATTAGAAACATATCTTACTTTTGATAGCAGTGTTGAGGAAAGCAATCAAGTGGTTCCCTGTTTTTTTTGTTTCTGCCGAACCCGGGAAATGAGCCCATCCCGTCGATGTATCTTCCCTTGCTGTCTCGTCTACCTCCGACTGTGAGTTCGTCCACGTAACTCACGAGAGCGTGCCAAGGACGTTTTGCTATATTCTCATCGTTTCGAATGGCTGGTTTCTCATCCGGCAGCATAGCCACTTCCTCGTCCGGATTAACATCCTTGAGCACCTCTAATTCAGTATTCTCTTCGGGATTAGTCTCGTTGCTGTTGCCCTTTTCGGTCAGTTTCTTACTTTCTTTGACCGTTTCCTGGCCGTTCTGACTGTAAGTGGTGAGAGTGGCCTGACGATAGATAGGATCGTACGTGAAGACCGGCTGATTAAGACTCTCTTGATACGATCTATTATAAATATTGTCTTTGGGAAGGCTCAGCACGGTTTCCTGGATCGCATACTTCTCTTTGTCGGACTTGTCCATCACCTCGCGCACGATCTGCTCCAGCCGGATATTCTTTTCGTTTTCGGAGTTCTCCTTCCGGTGCTTTTGTTTTCGCACGATCGATCGTATGCGATCGAACGAGCGCGCGAGCTTCGATTCCTCACCGACTTCTTCTTTCTTCTGCTTCAGCTCCTCGGAATTAAAGCTGTTGAGCAACAACGCCAAGAAGAGGTTGAGGACCATGAAATTGCCCATCACCAGAGCTGGCAGGAAGATCGCGAAACACGTACCCGGCCCGTCATCCCTTTCCGCACGCATGCAGTCCCACAGAGGTTCGATCCACTCGCCGCACAGAATCCGGAATATCATCATAAACGAATGGAAGAAATCGTTGAAATTCCATCGCGGCACCGGATCCGGATAGAACTTGTCTGGGGTGTAGTCCTTGCTAAACAGCTGCATACCGATCACAGCGAATATGTAGATGACGATCACCAGCACAAAGGTAAGATTACCGAGCGCGCCTATCGTTGAAATAATGATGCTGAGAAGGACCTTCATGGTCGTCCAAGATTGTGCGAGCTTCAGCACACGCAACAATCGAAGGCCGCGTATCACCGACAAACCGTCCACCAGCTCGAATGTTAAATCGATAAGTGACGCGGAAACAATGATTAAGTCAAAATTGTTCCAGCCGTTGTTGAAGAAGTCCTTGCTCAAAGCCAGGAGTTTCAGGAAGCATTCGAATGTGAAAATACTGGTAAACACCTTATTGCCGATGTTGAGCGCCTGCCGTATCGACTCACTCATGCCGTGATGCTCCATCGCTAGGAAGCCGGTGTTCAAGACGATGCAGAGGGTGATCATTAACTCAAACAGGGGATCTCTCACCACCTTGACGAAAATTATTCTACGATTTGTTTTCGTGTTGCAACAAGATTACGAAATAATTGTTCTTTAATTTATGAACTTTTTACTAGAGTGATACTACGAGAATTCTGTTTAATTAAATTATAATATGTTTTAATATAAATTATTTACTATGCAATATAAAGTTGAAATTAAGAATAAAAGAATAAAAATAAAAAATAAATTTTGTTAATGAAATCGATATCCAGATATTGCTATCACGTTTAGACGTAACGTTTGTGTAATTCCAAAAATTGAATTAGCGAAACGTGACGGAGAGCAAAATACATTCTAATATCATTACGCGCCTCGAAAAACTATTTCGTGCGGGTAAAATCAGGTCAACGTTAAATGTGTTTTACTTCTGTCCAACGCTAATTAGTGGTCATTTATTTAGGTCAATCACGTCTAATGCGATAACTAACCCCGATCCGTGTTTAAGATTTTAGAAAAGCGAATATTAGATTTACCTTATACAAGCAATTTTGAAATCTCAGCCATCCTTCGTAATCAACGCAGCATTGAATACATTTATCGCAGTTTCTATCTGGAAGATCATCTGTAAGTACAATATGATTAATTATTACTTAGTACGTTATTTCATTTCCAATATATTTTATTTTTAACAAATTTGAATATTTCAAACTAAATAATAAAAATAAAATTATAATCCTCTATTTGTGAAATATATCTTTAAATAATATATTAATTTTGAATAAATAATTCATCAATACTATCTATTGGATGCTTTGATAATTTAATATTGCATATTTTAGTTAATTGCGGATTTGCATATAATTATGAAAAACACAAGTTTTATTTGATTTTAACCACAGATAAATTGCACACATAGATAAATGTTACGTGGGTTAAATTGATTAAATAATACAACATTTTTATGTAATTTAGTTACATAAAATAGCATTCGCACGGCAAATATTGTTGTAATTTTGAAACATTCAACATTAAAAATTGTAAATTTCAATTAAATTATAGTAACAATTTGGAAAAGTAAAGGTGATAAATTTTCCCGGAGCATTTTATTTGTGAAAAAGTTAATTTTAAATTGATTTGGAAATATTTCAAACTTTCAATTTAATGACTGGCAATATTACTTCAATAAACAAACACACCCTGTGTCAGCATGCCACAGTTTTCGCTCACCTAAAACTACAATATGCGACAGGTACTCTGGCGGCAGCGCGTACATATGTTTCTTCGTTTTTACCCCGTTGCACTTGAGTACTCGAATCTCCCGATTGCCGGTTCTCACCGATACCGTGACTGGCGCCGGTGGACAATCCTGGGGCATTTGCTGTGCCAGTTGTACTCTACCGTGCTCTCTCGGGGATTTTTCCTGTAACTTCTCGACGCGATGTTCTCGCAATTCGCGCTTGTCGTGTTCCTCGGCGGACGTGACGTCGTCGCCATCGTGGTCATCTACCACTCCGGAGTCATCCAGAGACGATTGTTGATTGCTGTTGTTACTAGCTTGCCTGGAGTGCAGCATACCTCGATTCGGCGCTAGTCGATGAACCGTATTGGGTTCCGGCGGTCGAGGGCTGATGTTCTGAAGTGGCAAGTGGGAAGGCCGTACGCTGGAGTGCCTGGGACTTGGACTCGGACTGGGTGTAATGGATCTGCAATAGAATTCAATGTTATATTTCGGAGGTAATAAATTTCACAACAATTTTTTTCTTTTTATATGTTTTACATGTTACAGAATATTCGAAAAAATTATTAAATTGTGATTATTTTCAGTGACTTTTTATATTATTCTATGTAAAAGTTTTATAAATACTTAACAAGTATACAAAATAGATGTTATTAAATTTTAAATCGTTACGTAATCTCAAAAATTGTATTTTTAAAGGATTAAGACCGAGGCAGTTAACGGTTATTGGAAATACTACACTAATTAGACTCGAGACTGCATTGGAGTTCCAGTTAGATTCAACTCGAAATCGATGCTTATAGTAATGACATTAACCCTGGGAATAGTGAGGTATTTCCTGATTGCAATGTTACTAAATCGGGCTATTTTAGCTTGTAACTGTTAAAATATTAAAATATAATATCTCCAGTGAGCTTAAAACTTCCAAGTTATTATCAAAATTGATTAATTAATGTGTATTGAAAACTTATAGAAAATTTTCTAAAAATAATTTAAAGAAAAGATATATTCTCTAATATAATTGTAAAGTATTAGATAAAACTAATAAAGATTATTTGTAAGTGCAATTAAGTAAAACACGTTTGATTAAAATTTCGTTAATTATAAAACAGCTACGAGTCGATAACAGATAAGAAAAGTAACGATAATTTTGAGATGGATTTTATGTAATCCCGTGGAATATGCATTTTACTCGTACAGTCTACTATTGTGAGATTGCAAGGCGTGCTTTCTTTCTTTTCCTTTATTACAATTTCTTGGAAATGAGAGCGTTTATGATGTTTCTCTTTTATTTTCTGTCTTTTCAGAACCAACCTGCTGCAGTTTAATGACTTTGCAGGAAGTTTCACATATATATACATGTATTTCTGTATATATATGTGTGTGTACGGGTGTTTTAGATATTATTTTAACCCACTGTATAGGATAATCGTACGAAAGCACCAAATACTTTTAGCTCGGGGCTGCTGACAGAATTAAGACCACTTTCGTTACACTTGCTACAACTTTCTACTTAGAGAAGCAAATGCGTTAACATGAAAGGATATTTTAATATCCCCATTCTTGGTTTTATTACAAAACATTATTTTTTCTGGAATAAAGACAAAAATAGATTTATGAGTATATTACATCTTGTTAATCTCTTTACGTGTAAAAGCTTTATAAATTAGTATTTAGATATTTTTATTTCTATTTTTTAAGCATTATAAGTATTAATGCTTTCAATCTATCCTATACATGTAGGTTAACGGTTAATCTATAACTTAAAAGTGTTAATTTTTATAATTCTCAGTAAATTCTTTTTTCGAGAAATAAACGTCAGGGTGTTTGAAAATAAATACCTGTGACATGTAAATTAGTATTTAGCATTTTCTCGGTTAAACAAGACTAAAAGTCGTGTGACTTTTATTCGTATGACTCAGTAAACGAGCACGACACGCGTGTCCGATAACAATAGTCGTGACAAATCGAGCCGCAGAAAAGTCGGTCGTAAATACAGATATAGAAACCTGCTGCGTGCACCACCGTTTTTCTCCTGACCGACGCTGCTCCTGCCGCGTTTTCTTCTACGCGTCTTCTTTCTCGTATAACTACTGAGCAAGACACCTTTACGTGCGTCTATCCTCTTCTGTTTGTCTTTCGTTAAGGTCTTAATGTTGATCTTTGACGGATCGAAACTGAACGTCGAATCCTCACGATGATCCGTCAAGTCTTTCCTTCGTTCCTGTTTGCGAAAGAAATTTTTTATGTATTATTATAATTATTTTCTTTTAGCACATTTTAATTTTTTTAATGATATCTTTAAAACGAATTAAATATCTTGAGATTTAAAGCAAAATAAAGATGTTGGTGAAAAGTTGAAATAGATCGTGTACCTCATTTGTAATCTCGGCTTCTTCTTCATAACTCAATGCTACGACGGCCAGCATCAAGTTTAGCAGATAAAATGATCCAAAGAAAACAACGACTGTGAAGAACGTGACGCTAATGGGTCCGCATGCCGACAACACCTGTTCCGCAAAATTTAATTCATTTTTTTTTTTCTATAACAAATAGCACATAAAATATTTATATTTATAATTGATTACGACATCGATACGCTGTTACATTGCCAAAAGTTTTTCAGAGAAACAACGATCTCAATTTCATCCGCAAAAGACGTAAATTTCAATTTATACGTGATATTTGATAACATTGTTTCAACAAAAAATGATATTTTTTAAGCTTTTTTGCAGCAGCCGAAAAATTTCCTAAAATTCTCATATAAAAGAGCAATTTAGCAAATATGAATATACTGGCGTCCAAAAAAAAGCTTGGAAGCAATTACTTTTACTTTAGCGCGTTTTTATTATACATTATTTCCATTAAATCTATTCTAGCAATTTTCTCGATTCAATATTATTTCAGAAAAAAAAAATAAAAACGTTGGGCCGAGCGAAATAACGAAAGCTTTCCATCAAAACTTGTATATAATTTTCTCTAGGAAACGCGACGTAAAAATTTAAGGGTACGAAAAAGCGTACGACTTTTGTCTACAGTTCCCATTTATATCGCGGAAGACAAAGAAAAATCTTTCAGACGGCGACCTTGTTATATACGTCCTCCCAGTAATCCAAGGTAATCAGCTGAAAGGTTGTGAGCATCGACCACAGGAAATTATCGAAGTTGGTGTAACCGTGGTTTGGATTAGGGCCAACGCAGAGACAAGTGTAGCTCTCGTTGCAGTGCCTGGAAAATAGGTAAGACCCACATTGTCGACATTGCAATATCCGTGATAGTGATAGCGATAGTCGTGAGAACGTTTCAAGTGTCCGCGGTATATCATCAAGGCGCGACTTTCGAGCACATCCAATTTATCAAGCAAGACTAAGCAAGAGCAATTGCTCTTGATTAACTTGCTTTAATTTGCAAAACTAAAACTGTCGCGCGTTATCGCGGTTCGTGGTATCGGCTGCCAGGCAGCTCCCGCGCAAGGAGAAATGGACATTATAAAATTGAGCGTAAACGTGTCGCGAAAAATTGCCGTAAGCATAATATTTTTACGGTCGGTTGAGTCCCTTAAAGGAATGTCTCGTTGAAAGTGCAAAGAGACCGTCAGCCTCCCCCCGACGTATCGATCGAATAAAAAGCCTACTTTTCCACGGGATGCCGAAAGGGTGCCGTAAAGTTTCCGCGGCGCCGTAAAGCTTTTGCGAACTTATTTATACGAGCCGAACGAATTCCGTCGCGCGTACGTGAGGCCCGGTGTAATCATTTGGGGAATGGATGCTCCCCAAAAAAATCAATAAATATAAAGATACCCCTCGCACGTTCGTCGGAGTGCATGATACAAACGTACCCGACGAACGACACCCTCGCGGGATCGGGTATAACCGGATATCATAATGGTAATACTTTTGCGCAGTTCGTGATTAACCGACAGTTATAAAAAGTAATCGTACAATATATCGTCGGTGATTACCTGCCACATTTCGCCGGCAATTTTGCATAATTGCCGATAATCAAGATGATTTATGCTCCATCGCGAACGAGTATTACGTTTCGGCTGGAAATCTAGACGCAGCTACGTCGTGCACGCGTTTTCCAGCGCGTGATCAAACGCATTACAGAAGAGGAATCATTTTTATAACGAATATAATCCTCACTTAAACGTAATTCCTGAATGAATGCTCGAAGCGGGAGGGTACGATTCTCACTGTACGATTCTCACGATCCAGAAAAAAGTCATTTACCACCAGCAGCCTATTTAAAAATACCTCGTTAATGAAATTAATTGTATTAATACTTTTTAAACAGTACTAATGAAACAAAACGCTTGTTATTATTAAATATGATATATTATTTTTAATTTGATTGTTAATTAGATTTTGATTAGATACCGCTGGGTATTTCCGTTAACATATCTTTCCATTAATCTTTTTTCATTTATTGACTTCTCTTCCAACGGTACGCGATATTTCTCTAACTGAAAACTGATATCTTTCGTGGACGCTCTACTTGATTTCGGATAAATTTTTCTGCAGCACGGGCTGAAATTTCCGTCGGGTTGTCGAGGGCCGCCGATTTCTCCAGCATCAAAGAAAAAAAAAAAAAAGTGAACATGACGTTGAGAAATTTCGCTTCAGGACAGACGTATCGGTTTGAAGAAACGTTCCCGTAAATTTGTCATTTTTCACCTTCGCAATCTGCTCGCAAGGGAAAAATCGAGTGGCACTCTTCTGAAGATGTTGACGCGGGGTAACGTGACTTTCCGCATTCTTTTAAATTAGCTTATCTGTAGTGGAATCGACAATAACCAAAGAGAGAGATATACCAACCTGGCGCCAGTTACGTTGCCGCAGATGATCGGCTCCTCGTCCTCGTTAAACGCCCAATTGGATGAGTTCCAAGTCCACCTGTTGGCGACACGAAAATTCTGTTAGCGTTCCTGTCCCGGCACCCCCTAGGCTCGCGATCTCCGGAGATTTAAAGCGAAAGAATTTTATATATATCCGCCGTCTTTTTGTGCCTTGTCGCGCCGCAGTCAATTTATCAAATCAATTTTCTTCAATTTGCTACTGTCCAATACGGCGCGAAGAAATTCAATTGGCTTTGAGTAGAACTGGGACGAAAAAAAAAAAAAAAAAGAATTTGTAACACTAAATATGAACAGTATAGGACAGTGTAGAACAGGACGTTCATAAACGATCGTAAACTAATCACAATTATTGTACGACGGAAGGCGTAATATTTGCACTAAGTTTCTTTTTTTATTTGGAGAGAAATTGTATCGTTGATCACGTTCGAAGCTTTAATTATTAATAATAGCCAGAAAGTCGACGTCCGTTTAGTCAGCGTGGAGCAAGATTAATTTCTCGTTTTCATTTAACGCTGCATTTGACTACGAACCGCAACTCCAATTATCTAAATGATATGAAATGAGAATCGTGCGGTCCCATTTGGCAGAATTAACACGGTGAGAATGTTCGTATTATTTGCTTATATGAGCTTTCGCCTGTGGCCGCATTTCCTGATCATGTTGAGCAGCAAGATCATCGTATATCGCATAGCGATACCTATCCGCGACAGGAATACAACCTACCATTCAGTTTAACCGACGCAAAACGGTATATTCTACTGAGCGGAACAAATTGCCGCATAGTGCATCGTTGCATTTGGTACCAAGTTACATACGCGATCGCTTCTTTAGAAAGTGAACCTCAAGTATATTTTCTTCGTGGCTGTTGCATTTTCCTGCTCTTCTACTTTTATAATCAGCTAGTTTCTTCTAACTTGAGAGATTTTGCAACGCCATAACAATTTATAACAATCCACGGAGCCACCGAACGGAATTCCCGTCGCATACGGATCATAAGACTGCCTTCTCACGGAATCGAGTTCATAAATAATACGACGTGCCCGTTTTTCTACCATCCAGACTTTTTTTTTCCACGTCGAGCGTCGCACATATCCCCAGCATAAATCACCTCGAATGCTCAGCCGTCGTAAAAAAAAGAAAAAAAAAAATAAGAATTCCGTGCTTTCCGAGAGTGCCTCTTACTTTTAATGCGGTGCATCGCGTAACGGCGCATCCGTGCGTCTCCCTGAAGAGCGTCACGTCACGCATCACGATCCGACGGGACGTGCCACCAAATGCGGATCGATGCCGCCCTGGGCTGGAAAGCGTGGACAATGAGATCCGTCGGCAGATAGCTTTCTAAGCACGGGGCAAATGGCCCGTTTGGCATCGCGACCGGAAACCCGATAGCGATGCTCGTAAACGCGCGCCACGCTCGCGCCGAAGATGCGGAAACGAATACTCGCGGTGCACCACGCTGACCGCGTGATGTGACGGATTGACCACACGAACGTACCGGCAGTTCTTTGTTTACTTCGTTTTCGTATTTGCTGCCCCAATCTCTTCGGCCTAATCTAATCTTTCTCTCTCTCTGTTTTTTTTTTTTAATAACAGTGCAAAAAACTTTTGGGTGAGAGTATTAAATATTTTTCAACTGCATTGTGAAACATGTCTTTCTGACAAATTTTGCGAAATCATATTTTTAACTATTGGTGTAATATACCATTTCGTAGTTTTCCATGCAATGTAATTTTTCGTGACTTAGAATAATAACAAATATAAATATCTAAAAGCTAATTAATGGTCAAGTTTAAATTATCTTAAATTTTATAATAGATTAAAAATTTTTGAAGAAAATAATAATGTGCTTATATCAGATCTACTATTTTAATATATGCTTATATCATATCTGCTATTTTAAGAATAGGTAAATACTTGTGACAATCTGTTACAAAGATAAAAATGCATATTTAATTCGTGAAAATAAAAATCTTGTAAACATTTTGCATAAAATCAATATTGCTCGACATTTTCTTAATGTCACGGAAATAAAACTGCTGAGAATATTACTCAATTTTAAAGAAAACTTCAAAGTTAAAAATACAGTTTATGTGAACGTAGTAATAAAAATAACTTACTCCATCCAGTCGATTTGCGTGGCATTCGGCTCTTGATGCTTTACACACTTATTCCTAAGTTCGCCCATATAAACTTGTAAGGCGAACAGTGCAAAAACCATCAGACAGAAAATAGTCAGCGTCATTACTTCGGCAAGTTGTTTGAAGCTGTGTAGCAGCGCATTGATGATAGTTTTTAAACCTGCAACATAAATTACAATTTTATATAAATTAAAGAAATTTTCAATTCCTGTCGTTAATCATACACGCTCGAGAATATTAAAGTTTTACAATTATCTATATCTTTTTTTTTTCTTTGACTCCGATATTGGAATATGAGAGAAAAAAGGTTTTTTTTTGCGGTCGAATCAATAAATCACGTATGAATGGTCATGTACATTCGAGCCGTTTTTCGATTTGCACACACGGCATTTGGTATCGATATCAGACCAGCCGTCAAGATAAACCGCGGTCCTTTTCATCGGACATACGATAGATGCGAAACGGAACGGTTTCGATAATATCAAGAATAATCTCTGTAGGGGTCCATGAGATCACCAAGCGAGATGACATTCACCGTATTCGAGTTTCTTGTGGAAACTTTGGTTTAAGTTCGCGATTCTCTGTGTACCAAGTCCTAGCCGTCATCTGTTCTCTGTGGAAACTTAAATCCGCTTCCGTCCTGAGACCTCAGCTTTGTGTTTTTCCTTTAAGTAGCCAGAGACGGACCGTTACTTTATGGTCTTCCATTATACCTTTTGATCTCTTTAATTTACCTAGCTTTGGAAACCAAGTTGTCCTCGCGACTAGCTTCTCTGCCTTGCGTTCTCTCAGTTTAAAGTTTTAATGTGCTTGAGTCTGAAGTCGCTAGGCGCGTCACGTCAATATTGTCGTTGCGTTTCGTTTCGCAAGATAATTTTTGTTCATTTCTTTTTATTTGTCGCGAATAAACTTAGAACAGTCAATGTTTAAATATACATTATTTCTAAACTGCATAATAATTTCGAAGAAATTAACGATGGACAAATAATTTTATTTAGTAAAATTCTTTATAAAATCAAAAAATGTTTAAAACGCATTCAGAAATTTATAAAATAAAGCAAATCTAAATTAATTTATATGACATTTGATATTTTAATTTGAAATTGTATTATACATGTAAATTACTTTATAATGATTTTTATAATAACATTTATCAAAGTCGAGACTTAAGTGGTGATATCACGAACGCCGAATATTTTCAATAAATCGATATTCAATTCTAAAAATTGTTTTCGGGAAAATATCGAGGAATTACAAACAGGATAAATAAACTTCTCGTAAATTTTATACAGACATAAATTCCTCCCATCGATAAATCAAAGATAAAAATCGTATTTACTCGTAGACTGAGAGGCAGATACGGCATTTGCCGCGGCGACGGTGGTTAGCGTATGACACTATCGTAATGTGCGTCGATTCTCACACGAAGCCCGTGGTTAATACATCGCAAAGCGCCGGTCGCTGAGAACCACCGAGAATTGAGAAAGAGAACAGTCCTACTATTTCGGATTTCTTTTCTCGTTTTCTCGATCACCACCCTTCGGACCCGGGCCAGGGGATGGTAATCGAGAAGACAAGACACAAAGAACTGCCTGCGATGTAAGTCGTGGTTCGAGACTCACCTTTTGATTCTCCGGTCGATTCTCGTCGACGGAATGAGCGTTGCCAAGAACTTGCACTAAGCAGCGAATGAGACGGGTCTCCGCGCACTTTACTGCCTCGAGTATCTCACGAAACTGGTTGAGAATGGCCGCGACGAAGAAAACGCGCGAGATGCAGATCTTACGTACTCATAATGGCGATCGCCGGAATGAACGTCGCCGAGGAAGATGACGAGTGAAGCGGGTTGGTAATGCCGGACGCGCAGAGTAATTCACGTTGGACGCTTCCGTGCGCGCTGCGCTCGCCATGTAACCTTTTCGTTGCAGAATACTTTTTCGAAGCACGAAACGAGGCATAGAACGACAAGTGGGATAACTCAAGTGTGCCGAAAATGATTGTCCGTTCCCGAGTCGACAACGTCGACACATATTGGTATGCGAAAACTTTCTATCCGCGGTCAAAAATACACGTAATTGCGGAGCGATTCGCGACACGGTTTCACGCCCGAAGCGCCGCAACTAGACTGACCGCTAGAGATTTCGGCCCTTAGATAGAAAGAGACTACCGCGTAAAAAAAGTGAGAGGGCAATAGGCCCGTCGTCAAGAACGCTGTCCTTCTCGCACGGAATTCTCGGAAGCGCCGAGCTTGACCACATTCTCGGAAATGCTGAGCTCAACGCCGAGTAAATCTGTTTACGTTTTTTCGATGCGTTCGGCGAGCTCGAGGAGTCTCTTTTTAAAAGAAAAAAAATTAAGCGTTTCTATGTGACTGCGAAATCTATTGCACTTTCGAGTTCCCAGATCGTCGCCGTTATAAAACTTCTGTTCGAGCCAGCCCCAAAAATAATGTATTTTAATAATCCGAATATTTTTTTGTTTCATAAAAATGTATATTTCTTAAAAAATTACACACAGCAACATCGATAGCTGACGTTTATTCTCACTTAGCATAAGGCGAGTTAGTAATATTAAAGAGACCAATTAGGATTCCAAAAGAATTATTTTAAACAATTAATTAACATCAATTTTTTACGCCGTAAGATTTAAATGAGTGACGCGATACGGAAATAATAATCCTAATTAAAAAATTAGTGTAATGCCTGAATTCATTGAAAATGGATTTTATCATTGCAATGTAAAGCCGACGCTAGTTCTCTCGTTCGAAGACCTTAGCGCGCCGACCAATCACAGCGCTCCATCAATTGCCTGATCGCGAGCTCGCGACGGGCCTTCGTCACTCGCTCTACTGCGGTCATGGAGACAACACGTAGAGAGCACCGAATTCGAGAGGAAGATCTCTAGGCATTTGCGTGTGCTCTCTCACAACTCACGTCGTGTACCTATGTCTCGCCTCGCCCTGGAGTCCTGCGAATCGCACAGACAAACCGCAGGACACCGCCGTTGTCCATTCCCCGACACTCGACCCGGCAAATGAAGGTGAATCTCGTGTATTCCGCCACGACAATTTCGCGTACTCATAGTTCTCGCCCGTCTTCTTCGTCGCGACCGAAATTTTCATCCCGTTTAAATGAAGTGATTCCTGTTAGGAACTTGAGAAACATAAAGTGCACGGGGAACATTTAATATCGCGGGTCGTCTCATTCGCCGCTTCGTGCACATTGTTGGCGTCGTTCATTCCGCCGAGAACGATAATTGACCAAAGAATAAAAAGGATAGACTCTTAGACTTCGTTTTATATCGCAGCCAGTTTCTAGTGTCGAAGTCGTGAATTTAACGCGAGTGTCCCGTGCGCTGAAAGATAACTCGACACGTCCCATCTATCTTACATAGGTGGAGGAAGCTCAAGGAGCACGGGGAAAGGGGACGGGTGCTCGCTAGTAGCAGTCAGCTGGCTCGTTTCTCATACGCATTGCGAAGGTCCGGGAGTCAACGGCGGTAGACGCGGGGAGCGCGGGAAGCAGGGGGAACGGTGCAAGCTAGCTGTGCTAGCGCTGGAATTCGCGTCCGGTCACCCGCAACCAAAACACGCGCGCGGTAAGATAAAAACAATACGTGCGCTAATACATTGAATAGAACAGCATACTAACTACAATTTTTCTGTTTCAGATAACTCTGCCTTTCAAGAAGGATCAACCCGACATTCCGCAGACATCCTGAGAGGAAGAGAAGGCCCAAGAAGGGTATCCTGAATCAGCGGAGCAGCCCCAGGGTAAGTATCAATTTTTTTTCGGATTTAAATACTTTAAATTTTTGATAACGTTGCTTTATTATTAATTTAATTAGATTTAATATCAATAATATAATTTTTTAAATTTATCTGTTACAGGTCGAAAGAAATTCCGCTGGTACGCATCGTTCAGTGAAAAATTAAAGTGCCGCGCGCCGTTATCTAATTATACGAACCGCAGCCGGTTCGTCGGTCGTTTCGGGAGTGCCGCTAGTTATCGGACGTTTCTTTTACGATTTATTTTTCGATACGGGAGTGCGTTCGCGAGTTTCTAGTGCGCGGAAGGATGGCTCGTCACGTCCCATCTGAGAGGATGAGCAGGCCCACCAGGAGGCATCAGGCATCGGCGGAGCAACTTTTAGGTAAGCATTAATTTCTCTAATAAAATCTTTATTAAAAGATTTCCTCTACTTTTTTTTTATTAATTTTTTACACCGATATACATGTCTACATTAATATATTTCTTTTATGTTACAGCCACCGGCAGAAATCTACAACTCCGCTGACGCTCATGCAGATCGGTAAGCCAGTAACTTGTTTTCAGGTTTTTCTCTTTACAGCAGTGCCGAAAAATATCGCGCGCAAGTGATCAATAATTGTCGCGAATTTAAAATCACGGTCGCGTTCGCGAGTGTCTTGTGCGGGGAAGGATGGCTCGTCACGTCCCATCTGAGAGGAGGAGCAGGCCCGGGGGGCATCATACATCGGCGGAGCAACTTTTAAGTAAGTATAAATTGTTTAAATAAAATCTTTCTTTTTTTTATCAATCTTATTAATTAACTGACATGTCTATATTAATTATTTCTTTTTTATGTTACAGTCACCGGCAGAACTAAAACTCCGTTGAAATCCTTGCAGATTGGTAAGTCTAATTTGTTTTAATCAGATTTAAAAAATAAGGTTGTCAAAAAAAGAAAACTATTCAGTATCCGTCTAGCCACTGTTCAATTGTCTAAAACGTTTTGAGAGTTACATTTCCGGCTTAGTGCTGGACAATTTTGCTAGACAGCCGCGAGATAAACCATAGATTGGCTAGCTGGTCACTAAATAACAATTAGACTCTATTTCCACTCGGGCTGTTGTGAATTCAGCAAATGTATCTTGCCGAGTAGGTCCTCGGTGTTGAATATTGTAAGGGATTACGAGAGAGAAACGATTACGCGATAAATGCAAGTGATTCGCGAGCAGAACCGACATCCCGCTAAACGTTCTCATGTATATATTAATACGCAATCATACGCGACCGCAAAAAAGAGCCATACATGCCTCGAACGTTTAGTTATGTATGCAGAACACTGCGATGAATTCTGATGTAGAATATTGTAATTTCGATCAAGCTATTAATATCCAATATTGTAAAGATAATAATAATACGTGTGAAGAAATGCACATAGGTAATAAACGCAAACGGTCGCAATAAATTTTTATGTATCTCGCGGAATTATCGTTGCATTCTCTCATGTGAATGGATTAATCGCTAAATCGCGACAAGTCGCGACGCGTAAAGCCAAGAGATTTTTAGCTATTCAGAGCATTCGTTTATACTCATTTCAACGAAAGGTACATAAATGCTGGCTTGATTTAAAGCTAAAATTAATACGAAAGTCGGTTCAATTAATTCGCAGCGGATTAATACGTCTACTGAAATGAGTCATGCGCATTAAAAAAAAAAACCGGTGCTTGATATCTTGGTAACAGTAATCAATAAACGTCCATTAATTCTCATTTCATCCGCGATATCAATGAACACATTTTTTAACTAATCGAGAAAAAAGAATTGACCGTTGCGTGTAAATTTTATTTAAGTAAAATACCACTAAAATTAATTCTTTTTTTTTAATCAAAATCGACTGCTTCAACTTTCCGCTGTTCGTCAAACTTTTCAAAGACTAAACTAAAGACCGTCGCTGAAACTTTCTAATTCAAAGTGAGAAACTCTATTCGATTCTCTTGTCTCTCGATCGAATCAAACTTGGCGAGAGATACGTGCCTTAAATTCGCTATATTACCTGGCATAATGGATACAGTCTTAAGTGCTCTCAACACCCTGAACGTCCTGAGGCCGGCCAGATTCCCGACTTCCATCCCGATAGTAGCGTATCCGCTTGTAATCACCACGAAGTCCAACCAATTCCAGGGATTCCGCAGATAAGTGTACTTGTTCAGTATAAATCCCTTCGCGATTGATTTTATCACCATTTCCGCCGTGTATATGGCTAGGAAGATATATCTGTAACACGAGAAACGTCGGACATCAGATCGAGTACCCGCTATCGTTCGTTACCGTGACGTCGACATGTTTACTCGAAAGTCAAAACGTTACATGAAACATATCCGAGTTATCGCAGTGTTCGGCGTAACTAGTTTCGACAAATTTATTCCGTAACAAAGTTCCTCCCTTCTCCAGTTTTATGGAGAAGCTCTTCGGAGATGCAAGGAATTATTTCGATTCGTAATATATCTCGACAAATTACGTCCTAGGGAAGATGTATCGTTATCAACTGCAATGCATCCGTGATGTTTTTACGCGTTACTCCGCTTTAAAAGCGCACGTACATATACTAAGCTCGGACTTCAAACTGAGATTAGATGCAGGTCGAAACTTGCATTCGTATAAATTACCTTGCTCTGGGTATAAACCGCCCGCACCGAATCAATCATCTCAAGCGGTATTACAAACACACGCTCGCTCGTGCGCAATCAATTTAACTTTCTCAACAATACAAATACATCATGCTTACGGAATAGCCGTCTCATGAAAAATCTTTATATCGCTTTTACGCTGTCAGGCAGGGTTGAAATATTATGTGAATGGTTACGGAATAGCTGTTAAGGAATAGCCGAGGACAATAAAAATTCCGTTCGCATTTTTTTCGAGACATTAGAGCCACTTTATTTGCGATTTCTGGAAGTCATTTTATTTTCGACGATCAACGTCGCAAATTTTCCCTCGCGAATTTGCCTCCCCCTTCCCCCTTTTCGCTTCGACTTTTATTCGTGTCGTGCACGGCGGCAAAGAATTTCGACCCAATTCGAGGGTAGCAACGAGAGAGAGCGAATCTTTAAAGCTTCCATCCGCGTCTCGGACGTCGTGCACCCTGCGGCATTCTCCGCGCCGAGATGCATTGGCGTTGCACCATTCGCTGCATCCCCCTGCATTCCGCATCCAGGTTGTGGAATACTCGACGGCGCGTCCCGCCTTTGTTTCCGCTTTTGTGCGACATGATGAGGTGCTCTCCTTGATCGCGTAATGACGCGAACGATTCTAATGAACATTTTGCCCGGGCTTGCGAGATCATCAAAATTACGTTCCGACGAGCGAAAATAGCGCGACGCGATCAAAATACCGGTATTCTATAACGGGTACTGCATATTTCAGTATATCGATGTTAATTAATAATTATTTGGTACCGTTAATTAGACTTCTCTCATTCTGTAGCTTACAGAAAATTAAAACAAGTCGACTGATGTAATCCTCTCGTCGCTTAGAATAATTCCTTTTTTTTTCAATTAAAGATTTTTATCACAAAAAAGTAATTAAAAATAAATATGATAAACGCACCACTCGGAAAGAAAGAGTTAAGCGGACCTTTCAGTTTCATTGAAAATTATGTTCATTAAGAATTGATATTTTCCAATAGATATTAAATTATTTGCCTGGCGTATAAATTATTCGCAACATTGAACGAGTTAGGCCAATTAACTTTGCTGAAAGGAACTCTGAAGTGATCGTTTATTCATTATTCTGGAGAACCAGATAATCTGGCACGCCTTCGTTCAGGCCGCAATTGCAGAAAATTACCGCGAGACATATTCGGTGGAAGCACGTTAAACGAATTGCTATCCGCAGTCGACGAGAACTGTCGCGAGTTACTCACTGGAGGATACTTAGCTTAAGAGGATTACGTGCTAAGTGAACACATATGAAACGAACGGCATTTGTACATGTTTAAGGAGAACCCGTCAGGCCTGTCTTTAACTCTCTGAATGCCGCATGGATTTCGATTAGCTGACAAAAGCTTAATTAAAACGTAACGCAAGTCTAGCTTAAGGTGGCGTGCACAACGTGCCAGATGATAAGCGAAATTTTAAGTAATTTTTTGCACGGAGATAAGACAAACTAGTATTTTTTTTTATAACAAAAGTACCGCGTAAATCTTAACGCTTAATAAATAATGTTTATTCAAAAAATAAAATCGATGTTTCTCTGGATATGTAAAAAAATAATCAAGAACATTTTGGTATACGCGAGATAGATAAAAAGAAGAAGGCTATCAATTTCACCAAGTCAATTTCATAGTTCTAAAACTGCAATGAAACAGAGTTTTAAAGATATTAAGTGCATTAAGCGTTTATGGAACGAATATTAAGACGGTTTTATGATTTTAGTTTATAGTCTTGTCCGCACAAAGAAATCAATGCGCCAGAAAGATTTAATCTCGACTATCATAAAGCGAGTAATTTTTTACCAGGCACTTTAAGATCTATTGACTTTTTCTTTTTATACACAAGTGTATAAACTAATATTTGATAAAATTAACATGCCCAATAACCGAACGTATGTGAATTCAACTTATTGATAATCGAGTAGACCCTGCATATGCATGGGATATCGGGCTATACTCACTCGGCTTCCTCGACGGTTTCGGTCATGGCCAGGAAGACGCAGTTAAGAAGGATAGTAGCCATGACCACGTAATCGAAGTACTGATTCGTACTTAGGAAGATACAACACCGTCGGATAGGATTCCACGGGGAGAATATGAACCAACTGTTGGTCGCTGTAAACCTATGAATGTAGTTCTTGCGAAACCGCTTCGATACCACACAGAACGTCTGAAACAGAAGGACAAACGAATTATCATTATTGATTTATCAAAATTTAATGCGAATCTAAATGAAAGGAATCGTAGCCTGGATTATCACAAATTAAAGATCATTACGCTAATTTATCACTTTTAATAAAATAAAAGGGGAGAAAAAAAAAGAAAAAATTAAAAGTAAATTATTTAACTAATCTAAAACTGTTTAATACATTAATTTTCTAATAATTATATTTTATTATAAGAGAGAAAATTTACTCCCATTATTTATCCATATATATTCAACGAATTGTAACACAACGGTTCACCTCATTCGTTGCTTAAACAGCGTGCTAAAACAGCGCAGACTCCAAAAGCGGCAGTGGGTCAACGCGTAATTATTAATAAGTCGCTTCAGCATTCAGATAACCGACGGCGAGGTATTTACCAATCTAAAGGATGGTTTTAAAGCCGGCGGGAATATTATTTTCTGTATAAAAGTGCTGATTTGTTAATTACTTTCTGAAAAATAGATTTTTGCACGTTTCTGACTCTATACGTTCCTAAGTTCGGAATAAAATAAACACATTCGTTAAATAAAACACAACTTATTTTTCTTAATTATAGTCCGGTACTTATACGCTTATACTTTTAGTAACTGTTTTACAAATTAAAATATTAGTTGTATATTTCTAGCTTCGTGTAACAATAACGAGTTATATTTGTACCGCGAATCTGTTTTAACGAAACGGAGCAATGTCGTATTTGTTAATTTATTTACTATAACGTTTCCAAGAGGTCTCTCCCAACAGAACTTTATAATAAATTCGACTTCTATTTGTCGAGTCGCGTCAGTTAGTTTGAGTAGTTAAAGTAAAAACGTTAAAGAGAACAGTGTTAAAATGTTGGAAATATTAGACCTGATTATAATATACGGTATAATTTTATACTTAGCGATGAAGATATTTCTTTTGGCCAGATATTATTTCTTATACATACTGATACAAATTTTAATAACCTGTCAATTTATAGATATATTTGAAATATTAGACTGAAAACTTTTTATATACCTAAAAAAATGTGACGAAGATTAATTCGATTATAATGACTATAGAACATTCTGCATTTACGTTACTCTCTTGTGATTTCAATATAGTTTTAATTTTAAATAACATTTTTCTAAATAAAAATAACTTGAATTTTAATACGCAATGCGTGCATAATTCAAACTGCCATTTGCATTTCAATCATCTCTAAACAAATTTAATGTATTTTAATCAACGATACATGTGTTAAATATTAATAAAATATTAAACGCCGCGTCGCGAATGCAAGTGCGTGTTACATACTTGGATGGAAGTTGATAAATTCAAATTGAACATATCGTAAGACATTGACAAACGTGTAATTTAAACGCATTACTTTGACAAAGTTGAAAAGAAAGCCCAAGACAATTAAACTGATAACAGTTTGTAAGTATAAAAATGTTAAAGTGCGAGAACGCAATGTATATTGTAGATTAAAGGCAGCTTGTTAAATAACATTAAAGTAAATTAAATTAATTAACAAATGTGAAATCTAAATTATTAATCTGCAAATTATAATTGTCTGTCGAGCCATAATTACGTAGATATTATTATATGCCGACGGAAAGGGTCAGGTGTGCATGTTAAGGGTAACCGTTGATTGCTCAGTCTAGCGCCTTTAACCCTTGATCTTGCATTAATGTGCCGGTTTAATCAGCCATTAACCTATCTACTACATTAGATTAAACTGTGTCTGTGATTAGATTATATCGAAATAGGTATCACGCTACACATTTTACCTTCTCAAAAATAACTTGAGTAATCTATGTTTTTAGAATATTTCACCATTTCGGAGCTTTTTTTTTTATTTTTCTATTTTATGAAAAACTCGTCTTTTAATAAATTAGTATAAAATCATTTTTCGTATTTCATGAAATATAATTTAAATAACAATTGCCTTCTGTAACGGATATATTTTGAGTTTGCCGATCCAAACCAATTGACTTGTGTTATTATGAAATTCTCTCAAAGTCTGTATTACACGAACTTTCTTAAGCAAAGTCACGTTACACGTTTACCAGTAGTAACGACAACACGGGAAGAGTGATATAGACAAAATAATTTTCGATAAAGTCTTCAGGCAAAATGTATTGTCAATTGCACGTTTGGAAATACGTTTTTTAATTATGACGTATATAAAGAAATAATTAATGAATTTAGTCGATTTCGTAACAAGAATACAAAAAAGGAAATAATCGCTAAATAAATAGTCAGATTTATGTTTAAAATTAAGATCTAATTCTGAATAATGATTCTGACATACTCCGAGTTAATTGGATTGCAAATTTGTCCCCAATTGATTTTATCAATCGCATAATTAAAACAATGCAAATAACGCGTGCGGCAACTAGCGAATAAGTGTTTCTTTTCTTTTTTTTTTTTTTTTTTTTGTGTCACTTGGTATTTTTTTCTCTTTTGAAATCTCATTCGAACCAGTTCTCGTTTAACCATCTGGTGCCGATAGTTTCTGGACCTAGCATTGATAGGGTACAGCCGATTCGAATTCGCACCGGACAATTTCCGAAATGTTACGCTGCTAGTTTCCTTCTCTTCCCTATCGTTTCGCGTACTTTCTTTTTCCTAAAGTCTACTTCTAGACTTGGAATGTGAACCCGGTGACATCGTCGCCACCAGAAACCGGCATGTTTGCGCGCTGCAGCGACTAATATCGATCTCCTCCCTGACTGCATGAGCAACACGTGCACTAGTCAGCCGACCGACCAGTCAAGCAACCAGGTCAACGTCGAGCACCAAGTGTCACTTGGTACTTGTTCCAGATAAATAATCCATGCGTTTCCGCCGGATGCGCGTTAATACACGCGGTCAAGTCGGCTTCGATAATCTCGTGGTTAAGCAATAACTTCCTTTAGAGAAACGAGCGGTCAGATAATTAAACAGATTTACGTTCCTGCCACGGTCTTATTTATCAGAGTTCAATCGGCACCTAATGATCGTTTAACAAGATCTTCTGTCACGACTTTAGAAATTAAATCTATCAAATCTTCATTGAAAATTAATTACGCTTTATTCGCTAGATTGCATTATAATTGGCAATAATTTAATTTGAAAACTTTAAAGATTAATAATAAAGACGGGAATGAATTGGAAAGTTGTATTAAATTTCGTATGATAAAGATATTAATTTGTTCAAGTGTTAATAATAATTTTATGGCCCGTTCACCGCAAATCTTTTAATCTTTACCAACATTAAATGGTTTTAAATTAAAATATTGAATACAAGGGGTGTAAGCACGCGTAAAATATCCTGACGAGGGTCGACGGAGGGTCGTAATTGTATGTCGCGATTATTTTCTTATCGTACTTTAATATTATATGAAATAAATATCTCATTGCGAATACAATTGATAAAACTTTTTTTTAAATTACTAATTATTATTTATAAAAATAATTAAAAAAAAAAAACGAAATTAGATTTACAACGGTATTAAAGCACGTTGTCAATTTATTTAAAATTTCGCATTATCTTCGAATTAATAGTCCGCATACGTTGGCCGATAAATTATGTAGTGCATTCATGTACATCGCACAAATGCCGTTGTGTGTATTTAGCATAAACTGTGGTCAAATTACCAGGATGTTGCGAACACAGTTTGGAGAGCTGAAGCATTATGCATCGGACACGATCGAGAATTAATGCCGCGCTGAAGACAACCTTGTCTGAGTAGTAAGAGGTGTCAAATGCCTCAACAATGTACATTGTCTACAAGTTATCTCAAAATCTACGTAATGTTAATTACAATGCTTCGTGTTTCTTTAGATTAAAAGATTTAAAACGATTTGCTTTAAAAAGTCTTAATATTCTTTGTGCGAAATCGCCGAAATAATTTACTTTCAAGCGAGAAGCGTAAAAAAAAGCTAGCATTAGACTATCTCTTCGATTATAAAGGACTCGATTCGGGGCTCGCAAACTACTCTAAAAATTCCGTCGCAAACCGTGGCAAGTCCGGCGGAAAAACTACTGCTATCAGAACCGTTCACGCTGAACTTTTTGCCGTTGAGATTAAAATTCTGGGAGGTGGGAAAAGAGTGCTCGCCGTTCTCTGTGGGTGGAAATCGCGAAATGTCCTCGGGTCATCGTCGAAACGGAGCAACCGCGCTTATCATTGCGTCAAAACGATGCTCTAGCTCATTTCCTGCAAATGTAAATCTCTTACTCGAATCCTGTATGTAAATTTACGTGAATTTATCCCAGTTTTTGATCCAAAAATTGGAAATATTATTGAATTTACGTTTGTATCGCGTTTCTGTTTTATTTATACATTCTGCCTTTTCATAAAACATTGCCGAGCAGTTTATATTCACACCATACAGTATCAGGAAGATTTTGTTTTAACAATTATACGACAGTTTTGGCTTTTGGTTCATATTTAGCGTTGCTTCTAAAAGAGAAGTCGCTCGTCCGACGCAGTTACTTTGAATGATTCATCCGAGATGATCATCAACCGTGTAAATCCGGATTGGATGTACATACATAGGACGCGATCGTCCGATGATCGATCTTGTCGCGAAACAGCTCGACTGAAAAAAAAAAAACTCGCGGTAAAGTAAATGATTTTTCGGTTGAATCGCTACGAACGGCCGAACGCTTATACCCGTGATAAGCTTGCTCTATTGTACGTATAACAAATTCTATTAGTCAATTTTTGTTTGGATCTAAACCCATAGTTGAATAAAATAGGAATTTTCGTTGTCGATTCATATTCATTTTCGAGACGTTTTCTTTTCAACTGTCTTTAGTCTTGAAAATCTGAATAAAAAGATAAAGACTAAAAATTTAACATTTTAAAACAAATAAACTACTGCATTTCACGCTTCTATAAAAACTTGAATTAAAAATATCGTGATGGAAAATACGGAGCTAAATAGAATCTTATTTGATATTTTTAGAGAAGTTTTATTTTGTACCTAATCATTATTCGAACAAACGTAGAAATATTAAAAAAGTAAAGCCGTCGGTATAATTAAAAGCGCTTTAATTAATATTATGCTATTTGGACGTATTTATAAGATCACTCGTTTCTCGTTCATAATTTTTTCACAGAAAGAAGGATTGGCTCTCTCAAAGGGAATGTTTAAAAATGTTAATAACGCTATATTAATCCTGACAGCCGAAAAATGTATTTTAACAAAGTTCTAAACAAAGCCAGAAAAAGCGCATATTTTCGCGAACGTTACATCGTATCATATATTCATTCCCGTACTAAAAAATATATTCCCACACACGTATGTTCGAAGCGTAGGATAAAAACTTTGTGAGATTTACCGCAAGCTGAAGTGCATGTATCTAAGTTGTTCAAGTGCCTCACGTTCTTGACCCGAAACCCCGGAAAAACTTGACGAAAGCGTAGCCATGTATTTTACACTCCCTATTTTCTGTTACCTTTTGAATTTAACTTAATATTAGATTATCATTACTATCCAAACCGTTCGCGTATCCAGGCTGCATGATTAAAAAATCGCGTTCTTGACCCAAAACTCTGAGAGAACCTCGCGAAAATGCTTCGACCTTTTTATTTTACAACGCAATTGTGTACATTTTCTTTGTTCGGACGCTTCGTGGGATGAATATGAATATCATGTAAATCGTATCGTGCTTTAACTGAATCCGAACGCGGCGTGATTTTAAATTAATAACCGGTTATAAATTTTTAACATTTGTTATTGGTGTAAAACCGCGCTCTCTCGCGCCGCTAAGCCTATTAATACCTTTTTGCCCGCGATGTGGCCACGAGGGCGTATCCACTGTAATATTTTTAGATTAATGTTTTTATGCATTGCCAGAGGAGGTAATATTTTATCGATTTTATTATCCGACTTGAGGGAAAGAGAGCCTACCAATCGTTAATTTTAAGCTGCTTACTGTGGAAGCGGAACTATTGCACTTGCGGATATAAAATGTTTAAGTCCCGTTCTTTATTTGCATTTAAATGAAATTTTCCGAAATATTGAAAGAAAAAAAATAGGAGAAAAATAGATAATATTTATAATACTTTGGCAAAGTTTAAAAAAAGTGTTAACAATAGATAACTATAATATTTTAGTCCTTATGAAACTATAACTAGCTTGTCAGTAAGAAAGGTGCATAATGCAGCATCTCAGTTGAGACAATTATACGCAACTATAAGTGTGTTAACGTATTCAATAATAGACTAAAAGCAAGCTAGACGTCTAAGATTAACGCTGCATAAAAAGAATAACTTGGAATAAATCGCGGAAAATGTTTTATTAATCGAATGTATTATAATCTGTGTGACGAATAGAATTTCAGTACGTTAAACCTGCATTTTCTCGAGAATTGCTAAACCTCATGAAATCATTGAAAATGATTTTATCTGCACACCGGAGCGCAAAAGTTCTTTTTAAACGTAGTACGTACAAAAAAATGTATTATGCATAAGTTTTTCATTGAAACGAGGTTCTTATCGGTGCATACACTTTCAAATGCGATAAGAGTTACGTATATCCGCGATTCGTATAAAGCTCGCAGAAAGAGTTTTTACTTGTGTATAGCGCGCAGAATAGACGAGCAGACGTAAATGGTGAAAGGTAATAAAAACAGTCGCGAACTGTTGATCAGGCTGTATCCATTAGTTAGATCGTAACTCGTAATATTCGCGGGGTATAAATTCTTCGGCAACGCGTTAAACTCTGCGGATGTGAGACTCTGTAAGGGTGACATGTACATTCCTAATTCGGATGCTGTCGACAGTCGAGTCATGACAGTGATACAGACGATTACAGCATGGTAGAACAGAATGGTTTGTTTTTGATAAACGTGTTTCAATAATTAGAAACGAAAAAAAAGCCCTGCTTATTCTCGCTTTCCATGGGGATAATACATATAATTCATGATCGACAAAACGTACGCCGGGAACACGCGTACCATTTGCGGTCTCAATTTCGCGTTTGCAGATAAATTCTGCCGTTAATTGCAAGATCGATGTAGCGTAAAGACAAGCAACGGTGCTCGGGATAACGTTTGCACTTGATGAGGGTAATATCGATTCCGCTGGGCACTGAATCATGCGATCGTCGTCGCCGTTTACGGGCGCAAAAACCGACGGCCACGCGGCGATCCAATCGCAAAAGTTTAATCGAGCGCGATGCAAGTTGTTGGACAAAAAGTCCTTATCTTAAAAGTCAAGTCCGAGACCGCAGACCGTCGGTCTAAAAATAAATTTCCGTAAAGCAGGTGTGAGAAAAGTGCTTCACACGTTTATGTATATCTCGGGGGTTGTCGACTCGAAAGGTCGCTCAGAGTCCATAGCTTATGTCATTTTAATACACGATACTTGCTGTTAAAAAGACGCTCATAAATTTAAGGATTTCTCACAGTTCATTATTGGCTCAATATTTTGTGTTAAAAAGAAAGAAAAAAAATTTTTTTTTACAAAAGCTTTCTTGGCTTATCATCAATTCAATTTACTATTAGTAACGCCGGCCAAGTTTTTTATTAGTACATTTCCTATTTAATACCACCGTGTTAATCGCGCAATTCCGAAGTTTTGAAGTAAAGAATTAAGTTCGTGCTGTAATCAACGAACTCTCTCCACGGAGTATTATTATATAATATCACCTCGCTAATTGTAAGTGGTTTTATTCGTAAATTACTGTAATTAGGGTGAAATCGTCTGCTTGAAAACGGAATGAGCCGCACGAGGACGAAAACAATGCGACGTGATACTTCGCTGAGTACGGTTTGAGGAGTTTAAAGCCGGTTCATTACGCAGCGGAATTATACAATTTTATCCAGGTGCGATAGGGTTGAAGATAAAATAGGTCGCGGTTGAAACACCCTCCGCGCGCGTCTCCGTAAACGTGCCGCGCCACGTCGCTGTACTATTTATACGTATGCAGGTGCTATCTGAGCCGCAGGAGAGGCGGCGAGGGTAACGAAAGAAGGCGCAGAGAAAGGGATGGTGGAGTAAACGATACGGGGTGGCCAGGGGTGAATGCGCGATGCGGAGTAATGGTAGGCGGAGCGTGCGATTCTTTTACATTCTTTTTACTGTGCGCAATTTCAGCGCAATGCACCAACCAGCCGGATCGTACGGGCTCGTAAGATTGCCGCGCGTACCCTAAATAGGTAATGGAGGTATCAGGAACGCGATTTTAGTTCTGAATTTCGCGGCGAGAACTTTTCCACGATGGAGGAGCGAACGCATTTTTTTTTTTTTTCGCCCGCACCGATATATTCACGCGGAACGGCCGCTATCGCACTCGAGGAACGAACTGTTGCTCGTTATTCCCGCGTAATTGGCGAAACGGGCAAATTCCGTGCGGAATTTAAAATTCAAATTACTGATATTTGAGCGTAATCCTTTTTACCGCTTTGAGGTTTGTTTGGACCAATTTAATTCCTCGCTATACCTCGAAACCCGCCCGTTTTTACGCCATCTCCTCGCCATTCGGAATTATTCCTGGCATGATACACAGAGCGTACGATGCAAAAAAAAAAAAAAATAAAAGTGGGAATCTGGAGCGAAGCTTAGGTTTCCGTGAAGTTGTCATAATTAATTTTATTGGTGCATACACTCGAATCAGCATTGTCTGTTAAGGACGCATTAATTCTTTTTGACGATCGAAATAAAGAGTTAAAAATAAACGAATGGGTAATCGTGACGAGCAGCGAAAGTCAAGACGCTACAAGTATCCACTTCAGTGCCTTAACAGGCGAAAGTGCATTAAAGATTTTGCAAGCCAATGATTTTAAACTTTTATACGGACATAAAGCTGACTAGATAAATCCGAATTGTTACAAAACTCTAAAAATATATGTATAACAATACCATTGCAATTTAACATCCGTCTTATCGTGCATAATAATTTAAATAATTTACGAAACTCAATGAAAAATTTGACGAGTTGGTAGAAAAATGTTATTCGAAATAATTCATGTAATATATGTTCATTGCTAACAACATAATCCTTCTAATGTAATATCGCATCGGCAAAGTATAAATCACTAAATAAATGACTAAGGCGTGTTGTGTCAAAATGTTTTTAAAAATTATACTGTAGGAATAACAGTTTTATCGTTAGCGTGTTAAACGCGTATCCACCTTCGGCGTAACTTTCGGTAAAATGAGGTTTAAAGTCAAAAGTCACGCGGCGTGTAAGCGCATAGAATTTTCTTCGTTCGCTAAATGAGAACGTCCGCTAACTGATGAGGAGCAACAACAAGTTGCTGCTTACACAGCTGCTAATAATTACGAAATGGGAATACGCAATTAATTTAATGTTAATTAAAACCATGGCCGTTTAACGCGGTAAAACGTTTGTTAAAATGCCACTTGTAATTTTGCCGATGTGTATTCTCAATTAAACCGAAGTGACGATTCAACCTTTGATGTAGAAATGTCAAAACGCAGGTCACGCGCATTTAAAATTCATTTAGCTCGAATGGAAATAAATTGCACCAATGCAATATCGTTGTTGAACTTTATCACCGCGACGTGAGCTCTACGGTGTATCGCGATCCGCAGATCTCCACAAAATACGCGCGCAAAGCGAATGAGCTAGAGATAAACCTTGCAAGAAAAACAAGAGAATTATTGTAATAGCTTGGCGTGGTCAAGATCGACTTCTCTACATATTTCGTTTATTTCAAATTTCCCCGAGCGCTTGTTATTTCTTATGAGATTGTCCCGCAAAAACTTGTTTGCAGCGAGCGTACGTTATAGAGAGAGCAATGTGCCGCGATGGACTTTTCAATAAAACCCTGTTACTTCTTTGCAAATAAAACAGAAAGAAAAAAAAGTAACTTGTCAAAGTTAGTTACTCGGTTATCCAACTGGAAAAACAAACTGGTTAAATAATTAATTAAAAATTTATCTTAAATATCACCTTGAGCATCTTTCAATAAAAATATTTGAGTCAAATCCTAAGAAAGCGCATAAGCCTTATAAGTTTCCCTCGAATAGCTTCTTCAAACGGCAAAAGGATTTGCGGAGTAAATGGAAATGTTTTCAAACTCGGCGAGTATCAGCAATGTGCTTCAGAAAGTTCCCATTGGGGAAGATCAAGATTTGGGTAACCGATTAACTAACAGCCGATTCTTATTCGAGGGAAGTTAAATTCGACATCTACAAAATTTATCTCGCGGAGATAACGAAAGATTGTGTATTGATAAAGAGTTAACAAATGCAATTAGATCGTATGAATATAACCGGTGACTCTTTTGGCACGACACCAAATCTCACGATCGACGTGCATAATGCGCGCATACATGACGCCGTGTTTCCCTTCGGTAAAATTCACCCTCGGCAGTTTAGGTCGCCGCACGTGAGGGAAAATAATAAGCCCGGTGCACGCAGCTATGTGAGACTGAACGGCGGCTCGCGCATCGACCGGCGATGCAACCGTGTTCTATATACCCCTTTGCGATTTTTATCCGCACTCGCCTCCTCACTTGAATCCGTAACGCGCCAGCGGAGCACATTTCTTATGAAAAATGTAAAAAAAAAAAAAGGGAAAAAAAATTATGAGCTCTGCGGACTAATAATAACTTTGATATGTAATCTTTGATACAAACGACTATTCTTGTTATTTTAATGTTTAATTCAATTTTAAGATAGAAATTTATAATTAATACAATTAGTTGGCATTTTTGGCAATTTAAGTGCTTGCTTTCGGTAATTTGTTAAATTAATTAATTCAAACTTAAATCAAACTTACGGCAATGAAAATTTTACTGTAATAAGACACACTCAATGATCGGGCAACGTGATAACAAAACCTTTCGGACAAACATATGAAAAGTATTCCGAGCAAGTAAAATATAGAAAGGAAAGACTGTTTTTTCGCGTCTCGTTCAGATAAGAAACGCTACTTTTTCACATTTTGTACGAACGGGTGGCTCTATTCGAGTGTTATTGAGAAATAGCTTGTTGACAATGGTTTCACCAATATTTCGTCGACACCGAGTTTGAAACTGCACGTACACATCGTTATAAACACTCGACGAATCTCCTGCATTGCGTCGAATAAATTCTTGCCGAAATTTTCCATTATTGTTATTACGATAACTACGCTTATAATTTTTTTTTTCCTCGTTAGAAAAGCAATAAGAGTTGGTTGTGTTTACAATAAAACTTTTATTCTGAATAAATTTCGTTTTCAAATCAATGACGAATCTGCGACGATACAGAAAAATCGGTGAATATTCATGGTGGGAAATAAAGTAAATCGAGCTCGACGGAAAATTGCTAGTGAAATAATTCTCAACGGTACGAGCGTGTTTTTCTCCCCTTCTCTACTTTTCGCTTAACGATTTGTCAAAATTTAATCAACGCGAGATCTAGCTCTGTCTCTTCATATTGGTCACTAAATCGTGCGAGAAATCAGATGGAGATAAAGAACGAATCGAGGGACGAAAACGTCAAATAAAAAGTGCAAACACACGCGATCGGATAATTTTCTCTCTTGTAATTCTAGAGAATATATCTTTTAATGTTTTTAATGCGCTCTATGTTAATATCTCGTTCCACAAATGTGACTCTCTTTGCTCAGCCAATATGTTTCGATTGCCGTCATATTTCGTCAAGTCTCTTATTCCCAAACGAAATACGTTTCGATCGTATGTTCATGCATTTATCAATAACGAAATTAGGTCAAAAATACGTAAAATCGCAAATCAAAAATCAAGCTCTTCTGCTTATCGAGAGAGATGGAAAGATAAATATTTAAAAAATTACCTTTTTAATGTCTATTTGTATTTTTAAGTAG
Organism: Cardiocondyla obscurior; assembly: GCF_019399895.1. NCBI lineage: Eukaryota > Metazoa > Arthropoda > Insecta > Hymenoptera > Formicidae > Cardiocondyla > Cardiocondyla obscurior. The sequence continues at coordinate 2,105,888 of NC_091881.1, forward strand.
TTACAAAAAAAAAATTCTGAATCGTCCTGGCTCACGATTGTAAAGATAATTTCGTTTGTAATTATAACAACGTTCATTCAATAAATGACGGGAAATAAAGCGTGGATTTATTTCGAAATGCGGCATCCGGCTTTTCGTGCGGAATATTCACTCGAAATGAATTATCGCGCGAAATAAATTTGCCCGCGACGACGGGTTCAAGTCCTCGGTCCCGTTCGTTGCTGCCTAATGAGGCGACTCGGTCGTTTCGTGCGTGCAAACACTTTCCGTGTAATCGCAGTACATTTCTCGGGCCACGCTATCGATCTTCTCTCGGCGGTGCAACGTTACGTGAATTAGATCGGCAGGTAGAACGCGACAGAAATGCACGAGCAGAATATGACGGTATACGTGCATCGAGCGCGATCGAAGAAACGTTTTACGGACCATTCGATACGAGCCGATAAGCGAACGTAATTTTTCGCTTTCCAAGCGAAAGAAAAGGGATTTTCCGAATTCGGATCTACTTAAGCTTGTCGCAGAATGAAGTAGAAATGCATCTATACTTGGCGATCGTCCAAAAGGTCGTTGAAAACGATTGATTGATGTGCTCCGAAATATTGGTCGTAAAAAAAAAAATATATATGTATACAGACATACAAAATTACATGCAAGAGACGTATAATATCCAAACTCGTAACAATATTGCTCGTTTGAGACGAAAATCCGGATAAAACTGAAATTTTCGAACAATATCCGCGATTGAATCGGGAATTCGGTTCACGGGATACACCGAGACGAGATCTGCGACGAAATCGCGACAAAAGTCTCAAGAGTCAGCGGTATTTATTCTCTAAAAGAAGAAGAATACTACATACTTCTACGGCATAAATATGAAAAGAGTTGATGCATTGAGTTCTTTCCATCTCCCTCGCTTCACTTTCGTGTAAAATCACAACGTAAAATACATAATTATTCTTAAATATTCTTACCGAGCGCGCGACAACGAGTTTTTCGCCGTTTTTCTTTCGAGAACTTCGACATTCCAAAGAGAGTACGTCGCGGCGTTTTCGCGATAGCTGGCACACAAAATATGTCGCTTAAAAATATGTAAGGAAGCCACATACTTTTTTCCGCGCCGCCGGTCAATTCCCGGAATGCAATCCATTCGCTCGTGGCATCGAAACCCAGGTGATCGGGGGGTGGACGGACGGCGCCCGGATTGTAAACAACTGTCTGTTACTCTCGTTGACTCATCGCCCACTCCTTCCCGAAACGTACGCGATCGCAACTGTGTCCTGCACTTAGTCCGGTCGGCCATTATAATTACGCCGTGGCCCCTAGACTAGATTCGCGACACGCACCGAATTTCAGGACGGTGGTTGATCTCGCGCCCAGTAGCGCCACGATCGATATATTGGTTAATATCGATTACGCCTAGTTGTCCTAAACGATCGACCCCTATCTAGACTCTTTGTAATTCATTGTCAGTCATACCCAAAATGGCCGCCGAAGTTCCGCGACGAACGGACGCTCTGCCCCTATCCTCCGCGATCGCGTAGATTAATTGTTTCCGGCGATGTGAGAATGAGCGCAGGTAAGGACTTACTCTTGTTTGCTTTCTCGCGGGGGGGATTCGATAAGATTCAGAGCGCGGAGGACGTCTCAACGCGACCACGGCGATAATTTTTTGTTTCTTCCTCCTCTCTCTTCCCCTCCCCTCTTGTCCATCGTTCGTGGACGCGCGTCGTAACGGTTTTTCTCGCATCTCGTCATATTTCGGTGTCGCCGCCACGCTCTGTCTGCTGACGTAAATCGCGTAACGCCACACGCGACGCGAAGATCGATGGCGCCAGTTCGAGAGATGCGCCGCGATTACGCGAGAAAGTACGTCCGCGCGTGGGGCGAAATGGCTCTCGAACGAGACGTGAAAAATTCTACGCGTCGAGCGGGGTTCTACTTTAATTTGGAAAAATGAGACAGCGGGGTCAACTCCGAGTCCCGACCCGCGTTACTCTCCGTCCGTTTAACAGCAATTTCCGCAAACGAGAAGCGAGGGCTTATTCCGCTGCGATCTCGCGACTCCGTGCATTTAACACCGTTGAATGCTAAAAGCGAATTAAACTTATTTAATTTTCAAGATCAAAGTGAAAGTTTTAAGCTGTAAGAAAAATTAATATTCTTCTCATTTTTTTTTTTTCGATTAACTGGACTAACGTGCCATTGTTTGTTTCTAGACAATCGCACTTGGACGCCTGCAGGATTTATCAATTACATCGGAGGACGAGTCCCTCGCACGATGGAGTCGCGATACGGAGCAGACGTCCACGGATCTGACGACGCGACGCTACTTGCCGGTGGTAAGTGCTATTCACTTAATTAAAAGCGACGAGAGCCGGCTTGTTCCTCGCGAAAGCGCCGCTCGTCGGATACCACAAATTCGAAAGCGAAACCGCCGACACTCAATCAGTCGCTCCTCTCTCCTGCCTCGAAAGACGCATCCTTTTTTTTTTTTTTTTTTCTTCCCTCTATCGACAGCTCTCCGCTGACGTGATCACAATGCGCCTTGAAACGGCGCGCAGTCGTCGACTAAACACGCGTGCAATAATTGAAGAACCGTGTCAAAAGTTGAGCCGTCACGCTTCAGCGCAACATGCGATTCTTTTAATATTGCTTTTCTCCGCTTTTGCCCCGCTTTCACGTCTAAACAACACACGGAAATAACGCCGCATCCTCCGCGCAACGATGATAACGTCGGCGGTATATATCACGCATAAAATTTCAACGTGCGTAACGCTTGGCGTTTTTTAGCGGTGGCTTATGTCACCCGGAAATACACAGGCGTGCACACGTGCTGCTGCGATATCGCCCGTAAAACGACGAATATTCCGCGTTTATGCGCGCATTTTTATTCCGCCCCCTCCACCTCTTCAAAGACACGGTGAACGTTTGTCCGAGTTTCGAGAGCGCAAAATATTATCTCGGCACAAATAGCTGCTTTATTCGAGTACGTGGCTTTTAATTAACTTTTTGTACACGCTGAGACGAAATATCGCTCGTACTTCTTGCATCTTTGCTAAAATTACCTTCGTAAATCAGTGCGCGTTTAAACCGAATTGCCGCAAATATACTAAGGGATGAAATATTTATCCTCTATACGTCGCACGTAATATTAACGGAAATCGTACACGGAAATCGCACTTTTGGGGAAAAACGTTTATTACACTCTTTAGCGCGATGATGTATAGATTAGTTAAATTAATGTAACGTTTCACGTTCTCCGTTTTATAATTTTTATTATTATTTGGTTCGCGATTTGTGTAGCTTTGCAAGAAATTATTAAAACACCGCGAACGATCAAACGTGTTCTTTTTTTTTTTTGCACAAAAAAATTCTTTTCTCTTATTTCGTTGTAAATAACGCGGAAACTTTTATGGACCGGACATAGTTAGATTTTTGCGGAGCAAAGGTAAATAGAGGTGTACGTTTTTGCACGCGAAATCAGTATGAATAAAAATAGTGGAAATAGCCTCCGTTTATTTGTGACACGCTATTTCTTTCACCTTTCCGGTCGGTCAGTATATTTATTGGATTCTCGCGAAGAGAATATCTGTTTACAAGAAAAGATGGATTTTCCATTAGTAATTAATTCACGCGGCTACATTCTCGAACGCTGCGTGACAGTAATTACCATCTTTTATTAAATAATTAATACGCGAACGTGTCAAGTATTAATACACGAACGGAAATAATTTACGGGATCAGCAATTCGAGATGTTTAAATTTATCTAGAGTATCTAGACCACAAATACGTAACACCGACGTCAACTTACGAGCTTAAAGTCGGAATGTGCGCGTAATCCGAATAGCGTGAAACAAAACAAGACGTAATTATCCCCGGGAACTGTATACGACATTAGCGACGAAAGTAGAAAAACGCGTCGGGTGAAGTAGGTGGTGATAAAGAAAAAAAAAAAAAGCAAGCGCTTTGTTTAAGCTCTATTCCTAGATTTTCCATTTACCCATGTCGCGCACGGGAATAAAATGCTGACCTGCTCGTGAGTTCGGTCTTGACACTAATTAATATCATGGTCACCACGGGCTCTCATACGCGAAAAAAAAAAATATACCTACAGAAATCGCGAGGGGTATATTTCGTCGAATAAATTCACCCCGTAAACGTGCGCGTGACATTCGCAATTGCCGACTACGATATTGTTACGACGTTGATGTAATAAAACTCTGCTTTAATTAAAATTATTCCGCGAAATAAAATTAAGTAACCCTCTGGGCTTGTATCGTGAGAAAGCGTTTCGTCGGATGCATGCGGTAAAACTTGGAATTTGAGTTACCGGGAAACCGGTGGCTTTTAGTGCAGGCATTTTTATCAAGCACCTTCCATTTCCATAAATAAATTTGAAAAAAAAAAAAATAAAATAAAATACGAAATCGCTTAAATGGGATGTGCAATAATAACGACAGGGTAGATATTCATGTCGTGCCCGTTATTCGCCGCTTATAGCCATTAGCATTTCAATCTTTCAAGCTGTAATGCAGACTTGAATGTCTGATTGCAAGACGATATTAACTACTGTGCGCGTGGGCGCCGCGAACGTCTACATTTCCACTGTGCTACTACAGTAGTACTACGGTATTATCGGTCATAACGTGATTCTTGACTAAGAAAATTATATACTCTGACAGATGCTGCATAAAAGTCGTCCGTAAATGCGTTTGTACATCAATATCGCAAAAGCATACGCCGGTGAAAATCGAAGATCCTCGTCCACGTTTATACGCGATTCCTTTGCACGTGGAGCGGCACGTGAAGAGTTAGGTTGTAGAATCATTCATTGTCATTAAATAACGTTGCGTCGCATAAATGCCGATAGCAGTTGCTCTGTGTCAATTATGACAAAATGATTAAAGCTGCATGCACAGCGTTTATTGCGGTTCGAAGTAGCAGATGCGGTGAATGTGTGTGCGAATAACGTTTTGTATTTTTTTTTGTATTAAAAAGAAAAAAGGTAAAAAAGACTAGTTTCAACCACGTTTCATGAAAGCTTAATCTGATTCTAGTTTATCGATTGTTTATTCATTGGCCATTAAGTAACATTCTTAATTCATGTTTGCATACTGTGGCACTTTCCTGATAACCGCTAAATTATGTTGTCAGCTACGTTGAAAATGCCTCGGGTCAAGAACTTTGACGTTCACGCATATATTAATCGAGAATTTCTTGCTTTCTTGCCGTCGAGGGATTTCTATAACACGTATCTGATAGTTGGAAGGCTAGCTAGCTTTACACATTATGTATTCGTGACAATGAGAATTCTTTTATTGCTACAATCCATCATATTCGCAAGAGAATTTACCATTAATCGATTTATGCAGAACTTTACATCATAATTATGAATCAAATCAGAATCAACATGAAAACTTTTTGCAATAAAAATCGTTTAATTATAGAAGCTTTAAAACTTAAAAATAATTCTAAAAAATTGTAAAAAAAAGCGAAATAAAGTTAGATTTTTGTTCCTAAATTTACGCGAGCTAGAGAGAGAAATGTTATATTTTCTCTCATGTTATGTACATCGTGAAAGTTTACCAAACTCGCCGTGAACAAACCGAAACTTGTCCGGCAATTGTTGTAACTCTCTTAAGTAGATCCCAACAAATTACTACATTCCAGAACTAAACCGTGTCGTTATGTCGAGGATTCTATCAAATATTTCCTGGATTACTCGGGTTTATCTTTTATTATTTGTCCTATCGTTTGTTCAATTTTATCATACACATTTCGAAAATTTCTTAGAAATGCACACATCACATTTTTAAGGCTCGCATATGATACCTACCGCATGCATTTCGTCATATAAAATTCGTAAACGCTATTTCGAATTTATCGTAATCTATTGTAATTGATAATATATTGATATCGGCATTATTCGGAAAAACGAGATGATTGAAATCACGCTTGAGATTGCTCGGGCTCCCTCGGCCTTCCGCGATATTGAAAAACCTCTTGGTAGAAAATCGCCCGGAAGAAAGAAGCAGCCGTGTGATATGAATTTATTAAAGGTCGCGATATCTTATTCTCTCCGGTACAAATATCCAATATCTTTTGTTGCGGGTCAAGCCGATAGACGGGCCCATTGGTTTCTAAACAATCCGAGTATAAATTTATTTAGCTATTCTATTGAATTTGCAGTTAGTGGTTAGATGACGTAAATCAGATATATTCCTCAGTTAATGGCTAGCTCGGTGCTAGACATAATTCGCAAAGAAGTATTCATTTCAAATATATTTGACATTAGTTTCGCCGGTGCACGGAATGCAAAAGTTTCCTGTCTCAGATATACGAAAGCAGAAACTTTATAACAAATCTACCACCGCTTTGATTGCTACGTGCAGCGGGAGGAGTTTCTAGCTCTGGTTACGCGACGTCGACCGCAAGCCACGTGCAAACTAACTGTTTGGACAGGGATATGAAATTATATATTTCAGTAACGCATCTGTATTTCTTCTCTTTCTGTATTTGGAAACCAATGGCGTCATTATTCCACGCGCTAGGGTTAATTAAAAATCTTAATTTAAATAGCGTCCTAAGTTTTTAAGACTTTTACCATTTTCTCTTTAAGTGTATGTGCAACGAAAGCACGATAACTAATTGCCAAAGTAAAAATAATTACATTTTTTTTTTATATTTAGATTGAATAAAAATTAGATTACTCGGTTGTGAAAATTTTTTTTTTTTTATTTTGATTGCTCGCGAGAAGAAATTAAAATTGTCGCATAATCGCATAAATAATAAGTAGCGCGGGCGTAAAAAGATTCCTTGGACAATGTTGCGCTATCGCGAATAAAAGGTTCGTCCGGAAGGAAAATAGAAAGAGTCGTGTTTTTCGATTAGCCTTTCATTCTTCGAAAGTCTTCCGGTTTTGCTTGCCACGGTGGTATTATCTCGCGTGCAATCGTAGTTCGTGTCCGAGCAACACCTCCCTCAACGGGAACGCTTTTCGCCACGTCTCTCCCGCTGTCTCGGCCGCTCTTTTGCCAGGGCATCCTGGAGGGCGAGGATGTATCGTTATAACGCTTCGCCGTCTACGTACGCGTACGCGCGAAACGGATTCCCGTTATCCCATTGTGAGGAGATTTCCAATAGACCTCGTCAGCGTTCCTTTCACACCAGACTTCACAACAGCCGTTTGCATTCGGCTGTGTGCCGTCAGGCTACAATATAACTACGTGAAACTTGCGTTGTGTGCGCCGTCCAATCGTATCGGCCGCTTACGCGCCTCGCCGTCGCATAGAAATTCCGCATCGAAACGCGCCCGCGTTCCGTACTATAAATAATGATTTAATTAAATCAGCAAAGTGCCATCGTTGATTGTCGCCGTGGCCTTCAATTGCGCGACGTTTGACGCGCGCTCCGGTATTCGCGATATCGCGTCACACACGCAAAAACGTATAACTGCATGTACATTACTTCCCCGTAAGTTCGGACATTGGTCAAGAATATTTGTACCTAATTAATCGATAACCGAGGTAATATAAATAAAAGGAAACGGTCCCTTTCCGCGACGCGTATATCAATTTGCGTAAAACAAAATCACAAGCCGGACGAATTTAAATGACCGCCGGTAAGTTAGGACTCGAGTTTTTATGGGGAGATATAACTTCTGTACTCTATTTCCGTACTTGGTGAAATGCGAGGCCTGCCACGGCTTTAAACCTTTCAAATGAAAAATTTATTTTTCTACAAGACATTTATTCTTGACGGCATGACTGTCGTAATACGTGAAACGCCTCGTATCGAAGGCTATACTTTTTTCCAGTATTTGCATTTCAAATCGAAAAATGTGGGACGAAAATAATAATAAACTTTGCAGGAAAGTGGCATGAAACTCGACGCTCTTAAGAGCCGTGAATCTCTTGTGGTAAATTAACAAAGTAAACAATGCATGTACCGTGTTAACAGTGAGACTTTCGAAGCCCGTTCTAGTTGTTAAGGTCATTTTATAACGATTACATTTGCGAACTCGTGAAGGACTTGTACCGCGTAAAAGAATAGTGGGTCTTATCGTTCCCCCGTGGAATAAAATGTTTTATTGTGACAGAATAAAACATTTGCTCGCGATATCGTTATTCGATTGCATACACATACAAAGTCAAACGATCGATAGGTGCCCAATAAAAGGAAATCACCTTATCGCCGTGGCCCGATTGAAAATAATCTTCGAATTTAACGAAAAGGGAGAAAATAGGCTGATCCGTATTTAGAACACGCCTGCAAGATCGCCGGTAGATATAAGTCGCATCTGGTCGATCGATTCCAATGGTTGCCCATTTTATATTAACGTGAGAGAAAAGCTTCTGTTTTTGAAAAGATCTGAATAAAAATGCGGCCGCAAAAAACGTTGTACTGTCCTAAATTTCAGAAATATTAAGCCTGCTGAAATATATTTTATTAATTATTTATAGCGAAGTAAATAGTAAATTTTTTTTTTTTTTTTTTTTGATAATTTCTTACTGCACCCGAGTGGAAATTTATTTAGCTAATTTGATTTTGCAGCTAGTGGTTAGATCGCGCAGATTAAATATATTTCTTAACTAATGAATAGCTTGGTACTAGTTGTCATTAAAAAAAAAAAAGAAAGAAGCAAAATCTGTTTAGTATCGGTCGTCTAATCACTGCCCAGCACGGACCGTGTATCTAAATAGTATCTAAACGTTTTTCGCCGCATCTACTGTAGTGTGCTGACTTTACGCAACGCTCGCTCGCTAATTCGATTGAACCGCCCGGCCAAAATTATGCGCCATATTTCCTAAATATATTATATTATCAATTGCAGCCAGCGTCATAAAGTACACTTCCGCGGTTGACGCAATTTAATCAGACCAGTGAGCCGCGTAGCCGCTCCCATTCATCAATTCAAATAAGCTGCAATCAAAGTTAGTTGTGCGATGCAGTGCCTGTCAGTTGTATTCGATGCCGGCCGCGTGAGATTCGCATAGCGCAGCAAAGGAAACGATAACAAGCCTCTCGCCGCGCTTCCATGCCAATGCGATTTCGCTCTATCTCGCATCGCGATTCGCGTATCTGTAGACTCAAAACGTAACGTCGTTTCGGTCGCGATCGCGGAACCTTCGATGGAATTCAATTGTCGGAACCTAAAACTGCATCGATGAATACATCTGCAGAAATTCATTCTGGCGCATTCCGCATATTTAGTTTGACTTTACTCTTAGCTCTACTCGTTTATAAACTGCCAAGATATACGCGCGACAAATTTGTCTCGGACGAGCCGTAATTGAGCCTTGAATTTAACAACGTCGCGTTGGCTCATTCTCATCAGCAGTTTTTAAAAAGTTTCCTAAGTTTTTTCCGCGGTGACACATACCTACGTTAAACGAATTATTATCGTTTGCTTCGTGAGATGAGGCCGAGTCAAATTGTGCGTTATGAAATAACTAACGGTGCCGCTTGTACATGCAATCATCGTTGATTGAAGTTAATTTTATTGGCGGACGACATCACAGAGAACTAGGACGGGGCCTCATGGTCATCTCAATTTTTTTATCGCACGGACATGTCGAGCTTTTTGCTGGGAATCGCGCCTATCCGAATATCGAGGCCGGGCTTTTCTCATTTACATCCGCAAAGAATTATAATCTCATCTCGAAAATCAATCAGGGTTGATTAAAAGAATTGATAGAAATTAATAAAAAGGTATATATGACGTTATTCGTTACTTCGCGATTGCCGGATTACAGATAATAATACGACACAATGCCAGGTGATAATGCATTGTGCTATACATGCATTAAGCAGAACTGTTACGTACATTAACGTCAGATTGGTAATGTCTCCGTAAACTAAGCAGAACGCCTCCCGCTTTAAATCACCGTGCAAAAATGTCACAATAAATTTATTCCGCTATCAAATTTAAAGGAGATTATCGGTTATTAAATTTTTATTCGCGTATAATTGATATCGACGGTAATTACTTCGATAGAACTGAAATAGAAACGATTGGACCTGATTCACTCGCGTCTTCGCTTTGTTTTACCGCTTCGTATAATGTCGCACTTTAAAACGTCTTAATCCACATTTGTAAACGATTTTCGTTCGCGGGACGATTTTCCATTAAGTCGTAAAATGGAACTTTGTGAAAAAAGATAAAAATATCCGAACGACGGGGTCGTTCCTACTTACGGAGGTCGTTTCTACCATTTACGGCCTGCATTGTGTCACGTTCTGCAGAAATACGAGACTTTTATAACGAAAGAGCTCGCGAATGCATTCATGATCGTATCTAAATAACGTTCCATAAAATAAAGTATCAAAATCATACGTTATTTCATTTCTCTCTTAAGGAATACATTCGTGTCGCGTTCGAATTGCGAGATTCCTCCCCCATTTACCGAGCAATAACGAGAGCAATAATCAAAAACATAAAGAAATAATGATCGCGAAGCTGTGTATTGCTGGGGTTCCTCATATTTCGCGTTATACTTCCGACATGCCGACAGCCTAATGGCTGAATAATGAGAGGCTATTACCACTGCTGCGTGAAGAAGCACGTCGGCAGTTTTTAGATTTAAAATGCGGGCGTAATACCAAATGTAAAAGTCTAGAAGTCGAATGTCGTGTACTTCTCTAAAATATTTGTCGTATTATTTCATTTTATATTCAGGTAAATATAAATAAACAGACGTTTTAATCTGTTCAGAATTTATTATTGTGTTTTGTCGTATCGATTACAAGTGCGTCAAACAATATTGTTATATACTTATCTTGCCATTGACATCATTCGTTTAACATAATTGACAGATTTACGCAATTCGATGGGTACAAATGTCCGCGCTATGATTAATATCACTCAAAAACGATCGACGTTTCTTCCTCTGACTGACGTTCACTGATGTTGTTATTAATCGTGTAATTTAATAGCAAATATCCATTTCCTGGACAGCCTAATGCACGAATGTGCCGCAGTGAGAATGCGATGCAATAATCCATAATTTCCCTATATATCTCTCTTAATTCTAAAGGCGCGCGACACGCGCTGCAATCATTTATTTCCTCTGAGATATTCGCTTTTTTTAGAACATCAAATCCGATTACAAAACAAAATTTATCGCCATAGTTTCCATGCTTCGCAAATTCCTTTCGGTAGTTATATAATTCGTCAGTTAGTGCGCAGTAGGATAATGAAAATAACGAGGAGAGAGGAAGTAATAGATTGTACGAGTGGTCGGATAACTCGATTTTTGGAGTTTACGGCAATATTTTAAACGCCATTTTACGCGAGGACTATTCCTTACAGCATCTTCTGTTATCGCGTCGGTGAGGTGATTTATACGCTTCGAAGAGAGGAAAATAGGCAGAGAGAAAAGAAAGAAAAGGGAACAAAAGAACGATGGAAGTTTCTGTTCTTGTCGTATTCCTCCTCTATACTTTTCACAAAGTAGGAAAAAGAGTCTATGTTTTTTCGGATGCTCCTTTTGCAGTACTTATTTTTCTTTCTTTTTCTCTAACAGGCTTTAAATATTTGCGTTAAATTAAAAAATAATGGTCCGCGAAAATTACTAGTCGAATAGTTTTTCGAAGTTATTCGTTTTATTGAACACATGGCGCCGTAATCAGTTTTGGAAATAATGTGACCGAAATACAGCATTTACTGTTAAATTATGTTCATACACTCGCTTGAACTGCGGGGGATTAAAAATTTAAAGGTGCCTTACGTTAAATTTCTAAAGGTGAAAATATACAGCGGAAAAGTTTCTCCTATATTTAATTTTTCAGTGAAACTTTGTTGCAACTATTATCACATATGTAGAGTATGTGAACTGTATGAATGTAAATTACATTATGTACACAGCTGTGAGATTATATGGTTTTATTGTATCTTATATTCTTTCGCAGTTGTCAACTGAAAGAAACTTAGCAAGCAGGTTGCGCGCGAATATTGTTCGTAAAACTAATGACTAGGTATGAAGATAAGGTAAAAGAAAAAAAAATTAAAAAAAAAGATAAGAATATATTTTGTTAACGCGAATATTTTTAGACCGATGTCGATAGAAATTATGAAAAGTATTCACGATGCGATGGCCGCGTACGGGAAATGCCACGAAATTACAACTTTGTTTTATCACGTTAACCGTATATTCCTATATATGACATACTTCGCCGTGGCATGTGGATAAGTTATCGATAGTTTGTATCGCGTGCAGATGCCGCACCAGTGATAAATTCCGCTGCTAATTCTGTGCATCATCGGTGACGCATTTTGCAGCGAAAATGTTTAACTTCTTTATAGTCGTGTCGCTGCGTTAACCGCTTAAAATGTCTTTGGGAGTACCAGTTATTGATTCACGGAAAACAGAGCGCGATATTAATATAAATTGCGAAATAATAGCGCAAATCACTCGTTATGATTTATTCCGCACAGTAAGAAAAAGTCCCTCATTCTCGCGGCACACTGACGAATTTATGGAGCTCGTGAAGTTCTTTTCTGTTTTAAGCATTAAACATTTTTAGGAATAAGATCAAGAACTGTTCTCTTTCTGTCAAAAGTGAACTTATGTAAAATTTACTGACACACTTTTTGAAATTTAATTTACACTTTCTTATTGATTTACGTTTATTTTACGCTGTTAAATACATTTTCGCGATTCAAAATTTACTGAAAATTATCTTGTTAGAGAAAAATTAACTCTAATTTCATATTAACTATTAAAGTCATAAATATATTATATCATAAATTTTTTACATGTGATTCAGAAAAATATCTTATATATGAACCTATTGGAAAGTGACATTATCAGTAGATGTATTATGCTTAACGAATTAAATTATAAATTCTTCTCTTTTGATTCAAGCCAATGATATTTGGTGCTCACTTGTACACCGCGAGCCTCACAAATGTCAGGTGTCATCAACAGTTAACCGCAATGTGAAACAAAGTTCATACTGCGGCTGATTAATTTTAATTTAAACGGAAATACGGCCTACTTTAATTGTCCGGCTCCGACCTGGCGATATACATTTCGTGAATCGTTATATTTGAAGGAATATCGCAACCGAGCTCAAGAATATCTGTGACAAAGATAAATATGGCTGAAACAGTTGAATCTAACATTAGCAAAAATATGATAAACGATAGTTTATCGTTGGAGAAAGAAATTACCCGAAGCGTGTTTAATATTATCGCGGCTCAGCCAGATTAAAGAGATTTCTATCTTTTCTCTTTAGCGTGCCATAAAATTTTATTGATTTTCCCCAAGAATTTATTATAGTGAAATTAATATATCGCTGTAACATAAATTAAATTAATACCTATTAATTAAATTATAAAGTTATTTCAAATTTATCTAGTCAATAATGAAACTAATTGGAAATTAAATAAAATAATATATATTTTAATATGTATTATTTTATTCTCAGTTATAGATTTCAATAAGCACTCTTTGGAAGTTTAATTTAATACTTTTATTTTAACAATTTCAATATGTTAAATGTTATACGTATATATTATTATGTAACAAAGTTTTAGACATAGAAAAAAAAAATTAAATATTGTCTTACGTATAACAATGTATTTCAATTTAGAATTTTCGTTTAGCACGTTAATAAGTTCTTTCCAGTTTCTCTCAGAACGCTTCGGTTAACGAACGACTCTCGGAGTTTTCTTATCGTTCACTAAGATCGGCGTGTTTCCCTTTCGTACGGCACGTTATTCAAGAAGGGGATGAAAATGGACAAGTAAAATGACCAAACCACTTTCCTCGCAACAATATGCCATGGAACTTATACGAATTTCGTAGCTGCTTAAGGCGAGGTTGCTCTAAAAAGCTCGCGTGATCACGTGTCTCGTGGAAATTAAACATAGCAACGGGGAAAACGGGCGACGTGCTCATAGCTTTCGTAGGTTTAAATGACCTTGATGTTTTACTTATCATTGATATTTTACGCTTACGCAGTTCTCCGTCGTAAAATATTTTCCTCGAATTAAATACAACATTCGATATTAGTTTGTTTCTAATAAGATTCGCGGCTATTAAGTTAAAATCGACAGATGGTGTTGCTTTTTAATTTTACATAGGCTTTATTTCGATACAATCGAATAGTCACAGGATAGTTTATATAAATTGAGAGATTTTCATCAATGCACACCCTGCTCTAAGCTTTTCTGTGGAAAAATGTTCAATTTATATAAAATAATTTACTCTTAAAATATTGCAAAACAATATGCGTTCTATATCTAGAGGTATCACTTCAATTAATGGATTTAATAAAAAGTTACCGAAGAGCTATCGTTATTTCCATGGATATTTTTGTTTCAAAAATTTTTACAGTACTCCATTATTTTCCTTTCCGCTTAGCGTGTTATACTTGAAGAGATGTATTGGATTCGACCGAGTTCTGTTTTTACGATAAAGTTATTCATCACACGGTGAATCAAACAATCGGGCAAAAATACTTAATCTAATGGCACAAAATTAGCACGGATTCGAGAAAGTTATATCGTGGAAACCGAACTAGTGACGACAATAACAATAGATTTTCGATTTCTCATAGAAATTTCAAAGAAGCAGGTCAAGATATAACTTTGAAGGAAAACGATAAAGAAAACTACGTGACGTATTTTCATTAATGCCATTCAGCACTTTCAGCAGTTTTATTTTCTGCAGTTGTTAACGACACGTAGCTCAACTTATAAAAGTCGTATACTCTTGGACAATTATATATATCTTTCTTCGATTTTCGAGTTAACTTTTTCTTCTTTTTGTTGAAGACCGCCTCGTAGTTTTATCGCTTCGTTGCTTTTACTTTGCGGCATTAAATGTTCCATTAGCTGTAAGAACTGAAATAAAACTTTATGTGGTAAAATCCATTTAAATTAATTGATAAGCAAATTGTATAGTTAATTACGTCTACTTGTGGATAATTAGCGGTTAACATAGATAGAAATAAAAGTTTTCTTTTAATTCTAAACTTTTAAATAAGAAATTAAAAAGTTTTACTTTTTTTTTTATCTCAAAATTATATTTAAAAATCATTGTAGATAATTAATTTTTGTATGTAATTAGTTTTATCAATTAGAGTTATCTATTTTATCAATCAATGTAGGCTTAACTCTGAAACGTAGAGTTAGGTTTCATGGCAAATTATTGCGAGGAGATATTCGTATCGATTCTTTTGTATATCCTTCTTGCCGAATTCGTCAATTTGCGTATGTACATAGTAGACAGACGATGAAAATATCGTAGATCAAACATCGCGTACGTGATCCACGTACAAAGAGCTCAGACTGGATATTGGAACCTTGGCTTGGCTTGGCGAGAAAAATACCTCGTTTTTCTCCACGAAACGATCGCCACAATTGGATTAAGCATTTTCATCCATATTAAACTGGAGAACTTTTTGTCTTCATTTAGCGAGACGCACGTAATCGAAACGTCGCGTCGTCGAGATTTTAAAACGTCGTTCATTTTATGTCACTCCAAGTTAATTTTCTTTTAAGGGAACAAAAAATTCTGTTAAAATTCCTCGGATAATCTGCGAGAGATTTTTTTTTTATCATTCAAACCATTTTAAACTCTTCTCTGTCAACATGTGAAATATATATTTAGCTAAAGAAAAATTTTTACGTTTGCGACTGAGTATCTATTATCGCAAATATTGGAGATTGAATAAAATTTGTTTTATTTTCAATTTCCATTTGTTCTATGTATATCGTAATAAAAAAATCCTGATGGGAATATTAACATAATTACTGCAACCTAGTTTACTTGTATCATAGAGAAGCGGCCGAGGTAAAATCTGATAATAACGATGATATTGGTCAACTGTCGAAAATAAAAAAAAAAAGGAAGGAGAAAACCGTAGGATTTTCCTCGCCACTAGGATCGTTATACCGAAAAGCGCAATAACTCGTTAAGGGTAGCGAAGCGTTGCATCCGATAAATAATGCTCTTCCATTCTTACCGAACGTTCTATTCTCTCGACTCTGCGCCTCGCGCGATATTAAAGATACATTAACTCGCCCGGTGGACCGGCAGTTTTTGCTCTGGGTGCGACAGGAATAGCGCGAAAGAAATATGACGACGTCCGCTCCTTTTCATTCTGAAAAAGCAAGTGAGAAAAAGAGAGAGGCAATAACAACTCGCTGGTTGTTCAAGAAAAGATTCATTGCTCTCCTGCATAAAGAATCTAACGAGCTTACTGAAGCTCAAGGTTTTTCTTCTTGGTCACGCTGACGTCGGTATTGAACTGGTACTTCAGCAATGTAAATAAACTCGTGCAAACGTATCCGCGATGATGATTTACGAGATCAAAGTATAAATTAAATTATGTACATGTAACAATTTATATTGCTGCGGCACTTTGCAATGTGGAATCTTGTAAAATTAATCTCCCGACAAGCGTCTTTGTAATTGATTTTTTTTTTGAACAAATTTATTTTCGCGATAAAAGAAAGTTGATAAATTCGTTAAGCAATTTTACTTTTCTACACGCCACTTGCTTCCACGATGGAGGACAAAAAAAATGAAAGAGTTATTTATTATACTAATTAATTTTATTACGCGTCTGTCGCATCCACTTTTACTCAAGTAATAATTGCATTACTTTTCGAAAAAAGGATTTTGAAATAATTCTTCTAAAAAAAATTAATATAACTAGAAAATTAGCACCCTGTCGGTGTTACATTCTCGGGAAACAAAAATTAAAAGAATCAAGTACACGTTTAGTTATTCATATCGTTTTATGTAAAGGGAGTTTAACGAGATTAATGAAGTTTGAGGTTTTTCTTTCTGCTGCGTTGACCCTGCTATTGACCTGCTACTTCAGCATCATAAATAAAATTCCGTACGCTCGCGCGCGTACACTCTATTACAATTTACGATCAGGCGTGTAATGGAAGTTGCATTAACGCGATTTTTACGTTATTCCGATAGACAAATTGCGAAAGTTTTCTCTTGCCAGATCACCACGAGGAAAAATATAACGGTCTGTTTCTCTTTTCGCCAGTAATTCTCGCTTTGCTGAAAAATTTGAAGAATGACTCGCGAAACTAATAGCTAGATTTTTTTTGTTCAATCGGCACCGAATTCACATCTTTTAACCTTTAAACTATGAACTTGCAAATTGCATTCGTTTCATCTATATTAATGCGATAAATTCTATATGAAACGTTGGATTATAATTCTAATCTATCTTTTTTTTTTTTGTTTCAGATCGCTGCAGAATTTCAAGATGACGTAGCGAGCGACGAGCCCTCGGATACAAACACTGCACAAAAGGTAAGAGTAGTAGTAAGGTATTATTTTCTTTATGCATGTTTCCTCTTTTAAGAATTAATGATTAAAACGTTAAGTAGAATGCACTTTTATCTTTGAAATTATATAATCGAGCTTGATCGAAAGATTAAGATATTCGTGCGAGAGATTGCATATCGACACATTGAGCGTTCACATTCTACGTCTGATATCTTAATAACGTCAAGTATTCATACCGACTAGCACCGAGCGAAAGATCTGAACGTAAAATACTTCGAAAGTTCTGAAAGTCGTTGGATTAAATTCCGAACATTCAATGTAAATGAAACTTTTTTTTTTTTTTTCTCTTTTCTTTTTTTTCCCCGTAATAAACAAAAGTCTCGCGAAGGGAAACTGACAGAGGGAGTAATTAAAGAAACCCACATGTTGTGACCCACATAATCTCCCGCAGATCCGACAGGGGGTTCCTTATTTGAGAACAGGTCACGAATAGTCGTGGTCGATCGATTTTTAATATAAATAGATATGTAGCGCACGAATGCACGCGCCGCGAAATCGCTTAATATTTCCCATTTTCCTCCTCGCCGAGTTTTCTCTTCCTAGTTTGCTCTCGCTTCGTACCTTTTTCCATTTCTTCTCTTATCGTTACTTTACTCTTTCGTTGTCGACCTTTCGCCGTGCACTTCTTTTTTCAACTCTTGTCTCCCTCATAGTTCTTTCTTACAGTATTTTAAGTCTGTTTCGTTCGCCCTCACACACCCGTGCACACACGTGCGCAACGATACATTCATCCCCTTTCGCCAGCAGACTCTCTTTTCTACTTTCACATTGATTCTTTTTACTGTCGCTTATTGTTTGCCACCTTCGTTTCACTTGCTTTACGGCCGAAGAAATTTATTTACAGAAACGAAAATCCCGCACGTTCGCCCGATATTTGCTCTCGGCCTCTTGGTGCCACTCTGCAATATAAACTGGAAATACGCGATCGTTGAAATTGCATCGCGGCGTTGTGTTATAACGATCCCCAGTCGCGTGGTCCTTTAACATTTCCGAGGCTTTGTGAATTTAAGATACGGCTATGATAAGCTGGCAGCGATTATACCTAACTGAAGTTGCGTTCTGGTTTCGCAGAAGCTCAATAAAATCTTTTTCTAGTTTAAAAATATTAACGCTGCATAACTCTCGCTGAACACGTGCCACGACTGAGACGATTTAATTTTCTTTGAAATATACTGAGCACAAAAATGAAAGAGATGAAACATACATTCACGTTTTGAGGCGAATTTAATCATATTTTACATAATCGCGATACATCTTTTGTTCGTGTATATTGTAAATACATATATCTCATACGATGACGTACAAGTAAACTATTTTTTTTTTTTTTTTTTACACAGTTTTATGCAGCGATAAAGTAAAAATGACGAAGCAAAGATAGAATATATGCGAGACTGCGAACTCACCTCGTCGTAGATAAAATTGTCGATCTCCTCCAATGGCCTGCCATAGAGATCATTTGGGAACGGTTCAAATTTATTTGGCAGTACCGCGCCGTCCTCCACCGACATCTTTCTCTTCGGTTGAAAACCATATTCGCGCACTAATTGCACAGTCTTGTTCTCCAATCTGCTCTCCTTCGTGAACGGCTTGACCGTTTGCTTGCCGCTCTTGCTGCCGGGGGTCCTCGCACCGGACGACCTCCCCTCGATCCTAGATTCCCCGGTGTTGAGAATGTCACCCGGTGTGGCCTGCGGGGTTACGACATCCGCCTGAATCTCCGCGCTTCCGGAATCGCCGGTGCCGGAATCGGCGGAAGTGCCGGCGGTTCCGGCCAGCGGCGGCCGTAGTCTCGTGCTATCCTGCGTTCTGGAGCCGATTCTCTTCATCGGCGGGGATTCACTTTTCTTTAATTCCGGTGAGGTCAGCTTTTCCGTTCCCGACGGACTTGTAGTTTCATTCGCCTTGTCGGTGTCCGCCTGCGAATCCGGCAACTTAGCGATATCTCGCGGATCCTCCTTGCCCTCTTCCAGCAACGGCGAACTTGGACGTTCTTTATCGTCAATTTGATAAGCCTTTGTCGCAGTTTTGGGGCAAATCTTCTCTCGAAAACTCGGTTCCTCGTACTCGGTATATTTCGGCGGACTTAGTCCCGCGTATGGTGGCGGCGATAGTTTCTGGTCCCCGCTATGTTCCATCGACGAAGTGGCGCGAGGGGATACTTCGGGGCGCCTGGGAGCGTCCTTGAAACGACGCGGTCCAGCCGCCACCCTGGGTTCCTCGCTCGTAACCCGCACGTCGATGGAACTTCCTCTGGGCGATGCGTCAATGCCAAGTCGTACGCCAGACTCTTTCCAAGCGACGGGAAATTCGGAGGATCCTCGAGCAAACCTATCCGGCGAGGCCTGTCCTGGACGATCCTCCGGTCGCCTCGGCCAACTTCTTTCCATCGGGAGCGAGCCATGATGATCCCTTCGTGTTAAAGTCTCGAATAATCCGCCAGGTTCTCGACGTCTAGCCGCGTCGCCGGCTCTCCTGGGTGGCTGTGGTGTTCTGGAAGTCGTTCCTCTGAGATCGTCAAAGTCCCTGTTGCTACCCGGAATATCGAGACTCCTCTGACTACCGCCGTCTCTAGGTCGATCATCCGGATTCCCGGTGGGCCCGTAAATTCCTTCCTTGGCCAACTCATCCAACTCCTCTCTGCTCAAGTTCTTCACGTAGAGCCCGGCCACCCGGGGTCGGTTCGTGAAGCCATTGTCCTCCGAACCGCTGCTCGGAGGGCTGGGAGGACTTTTATACCCCTCGCTCCCGCCCCGCCGAGATGTCATTGGGACCTTTGCTCGATCATCCCTTTCGATTCTGTACTACTTTCATCGGCCTCATGCTATCGCTAGATCGTTTCGGTGCTCGATTAATATCAATCAATACGCTTTTATTGATTCGTACCAACTGGCTGGATTTTGAAACGTTTAAACGAAGTGATTATCGCGGTATGTCGCACTGGCAATTTCGTGCTGCCGATTTGTCTCTTTCTATCTCGTCGATTTATACGACTTTTCTATCACTGCGATCGCATTTACGCTATCTCGAAGCGCTGGCTTAACTTCTCACCGCGACGTTAGCGAAAGCTCGTGTACGACATATTTTTCAAATTGTACTTTACTTTCGGCTACACTTTCGTCGATTAACAGGCGATAATTGCATTCGAAAATATTTTTTTGAATACAGAAATTGTGCCTCTTTTTGAAAACGTACAACCAGGCGAACCAAGGCCGGAAGTTTACAATATAAAAGACCGCCGCCTCGTAGATTTATATATCGATGCACTATGCTGCAAAACTGCACTACGCGATGATTTATTTCTCCAATATCTTAAGATGATTCGCTACGGTTACTGATAAGCAGATACATATCTGATACATTTATTATTGACGGGCAATAGAGAACGCCGGGGAACGTTCACGTGTGATGGATGGCAACGACTCCTTAAAGGTGCTCCCAACCTGCTGTTTCTCGCACTTTCAAGCTTCCAGCGATCCCGCTCGTCGGAAATAGCAAGCGCGTGCCGTTGCGCCGTTTCAGATAAATCACGACGATGATCACGTCATTTTGCGACTCGCGATAATACGCGGCCGAGGCACGATCCGACGATGTTTTTTCGAGCCCCTTGAAATTGCAGAAGGTTCGATCGCCAGACCCTCAAGTTATACCGTCGCTCGCGAGCCTACCCTTGTCGCTTCGTCGAGAGCGGTTTACACATACTCGCGTGGTATACTCCTCGTGTCGTGTCGCGACTTTAAGAGGTCAAGGAGTCCGTGCCTGCACATAGCTCACTCCGAATGTCGGCGGCTAGCAAAGTGTCATGATATTACCTGCTGCTATAAGCGATCGACCAGCCGCGCGTCTACCGGCCGCTGAAACTTGAAGCCGTTTTATTGACGGTCCCGGTGAATTTAATCATAAATATATATATATATATAATATATGTATATACGTGTATGCACTTTACGTAGCAGGCAAGTAAAAGTCAACCACGTGAGCCCTCGTGACTCGCGCCGTCATCGATTATCAACCACGTCACTGTGGCACGTAAACCGTCACGTAAATCGCATTGCAACGTGTTGTGTGTTCCGCGAGTCGATCGCGGTTTTTTAATCGATAAGTCCGATCAACAGTTCGGCGACGCGCGTATTCGCTTCCTAGTTCCCGTTCTTACTGTTTCCGCTCGCGGACTCTTATTTTCGCCTTCATTTCGCGCGAGGATGAGATTTGAATAAGTGCACGCCGGAAACACAAAACGTGGCCGTCTGCCGGTCGATCACCCCGATCCTTTCAACGTTCGTCCGCGTTCAGGCAGAATATCGCGCGCGAAAAGAGTCTCGAGGACGAGCCGTCGGCGACTGAGAGACCAGGACGCGATTAGGCAGGTTGTTCGTTAAGGTATGCACCAGTCGGGATAAAGATGGGAGGGAAGGCGCGTCCGCCCACACACAATTACGCTCTCGTGGAGAGAGCAGCGTGCTCGGCTCGTATCAGCGTACCACTATCACCAGCACCCACCACCACGAGGCATCGAGATCGGTAGCGAGACTAACGCGGTTTAATCCGCGGTATCCCCCACGGTTAACACTCACTCGTCATCCGTCATCCGGCGAGGTAACGGCGAGGTGGTCGTCGTGACGCGAGAGTGACAGAGCCGGGCGAGAGGCACGACGACGATTGAAAACGAAGAAAGAAGCCGGAAGCAGAGAAAAAGGGACAGTTCGCGATAAAGAGAGAAGACGTTTGAACGAGAGAAAAAGACAGGACAGAGATAGAAGAAAAGAAAAAAAAGGTGAAAGAAAGAGAGAAAAAGAGAGAGAGAAAAAGAGAAAGAGAGAGAGAAAGAAAGAAAGAGAGAGAGAGAGCCGTGGTGCACCCTCGTCGTATAGTCCGGTAAATTCTGCTCGAGCGGGGGTGCAAAATCACGGGCGTCTCTTTCGAGAGCTGTGGCGGCACTGTCGGCACTGAACCCCCATCGGTACCGTGCGCGCGCGCGCGTATCGAACCACCCCGAGCCGGAGAACGCCGCCGGCCGCACGGAATCCTCGTCGGCGTGGCCGTCGTGTACGTATACGTATAGGCGGCGGGGTCTCGAGGCACGTACACGCGCGAGAACGCGTCGAGAGAACGAGAGGGTGGCAAGGGACGACCGCGCGGAATGGTGATGGTGTTGGTGGCGGCCGCTACTGCTGGTGCCGATGTAATAGTGACGGCGGCGATCGTCGTGGGGGGTACCGCGCACCTGCACCTGCACGAACACCCACCGCTGCCACTGACGCTAACCCCCACCCGTGGATTCACGACGAGCGCAGCCAACCCCCCTGCAAGTGGTGGCGGTGGCGGTGGCGGAGGTCGTGGCGAGCAGGATACGGCAAACAGGCGGACGGACCGGGCGAACGGTACCCCCGTTTCGTAGGATACGCGCTGTAATTAATCCGCCAATCGACACTAAATTCCGCCGGATGAGAGCCGGGTTAATGCGCGAAACGGTGAAAACGGACGGCTCTTCCTTTTCCGCGAGCGACATATCATTCTCGCCTCCTCGCTACTCGATCAGGATTTTCACGCCGCGGAAAAGGCTTTCGCGATAACGGTGAACGGCTATCGAGCCCCGAGCGCTATCAGGAAGAACGGATTTTCGTTAACGAAATCGGCAGAATCGACGATTTAGCTTGGGGGCTGTGATCGGCTTGTCGACTTGTTAGCGATTAAGTTTAAGCGGCTCTCTTATCGCGAAGCGTATACTAAACGGCACTCTTGGCAGCGTTATGCGATATTGTTATCAAAACTTTCGAATAAGTTCTTTCCGTTTTGTTATAAATTATGAAAGTCGGTACTTTGTGTAAAAAGTTCGTCAACTTGCCCTCTTTTTTTTTTTTCTCTCATTTTTTTTACGGCATAAATTTAAAGATTCTTATTATCCCGCCGATAATGAGAAACCTCGTGGTGCAATGCCTGACAGCGTGATCGATTTCTTATTCGGCATTGTACAGGAATCGGTAATTAAAATAAAAATTTTAATCGCGTAATGATTTATGCTCGCGATAAAGAATACAAGCAATCTTTAAGAAAGTTTTTATCTGCCTTTTTCAGAGCTTTACACTCTTCTCCTTTATTAAATGATTATTTCCTTCTCTCGTGAATTGAAGCGGAAGTAATCGGTCCGCGACGTTACGTGATATCCGAGGAATATAAATCCGGCGACTAAGGTGACATTAAATTTAATGGGTGAAGTATGACCCATGCAGAGAGAATCTTAAGCGTGCCGATAATATATGAGACGCTATTTTGCACTGGCTTCCATCTGGTCGCTTAAGCTAGACGTGATTTTCTTGCACAACCGTGTTCCCCTTATCCAATGACATACCTATATTTCAAAAGATATATGTCGCATACTTCATATTATGACGATATTAGCGATATTACTTGCCTCGCCATTTAGAACGCTCGAACGATAGTAGGGTACGATTTGGTAATTGCATTCGAATTTCGAAGGCAACGCGGTAATGATAGTTAATTATATAGAGAAGTGAAGCGTGCGTATCCTCTTTGTACGGCATAGTCGATAAGGTTGCGATTTGTAAACGCGTAGGTTTCAACGTACGTTTCTCACCAACCTGCGTCACGCGAATTTCAAAACGTTAAATACGATGTATTGCTCGCGGAAAGTATTCGCGTACATTCCCACGAGCATAAGGTATTTTCATCGCGCAAGCAATCTTACAGAGTTATTTATCCAGCTTAAAGATCAAGCAGGATAGATATTGAACTGAACAAATAAATATAACGAGCTTTTGATTGGTTGCAGTTTAGCAGTCAAATAATTTATAATAATTAACAGGCGATCGTTGAACGATTTGCGATTGTTGTTGACGTTAAAATGTTACGCTGGTTTTCTACCTCTTCAAAATATGTTAGATGCCCAAGTAGGTGACGCGTAACAAGGAAGTAATTCGCAATTACGAACTCCCGCAATCAAATGCAGCTGTTGCGCTTCGAGCAATTAGTACGCGAATTATTTTCATGGCATGTCACATCCATTTATGTACAATTTCTCTGTAAATCTTTCAATTCTTATCGAAGATATTTTTAACGTGAACTTAGGCTTCGCTTTATTTTCCATCGACAAAATTAAATTACAATTTTTCGTAATATTATTCCGTGCGCAAAAATGAGAATATTTGAATTGCAAATATGTTTTTCTTTTTTCTTTTTTTTTTTCTTTTTTTTAATTTCTCTTTTTTTGCCGTGTCGATCGAGAAAGAAGAAATATTAAAAAGAAGTTCGTCGGTATAGTAAATTGTGAATCCAAAAAAAACCTCAGCTTTATCTTGATACTCGTAACGGATGTGCCTGAATATGCATCTTGACGCATGGCTGCTGCAAAATCCTGTCCTACGGCATGATGTCCGTAATATTTCTTGTAAGATAAGCTACTGATGTTAGATAAGCCGCCTTCGCCACATAAATGTGATCAGCGTTGCTTATGGTTTTCCATTTGCGCGGAATGTATATGTGTAGTTGCAACCATGACGTAATTATGAAATAGACCATGCCCTTGATTTAGTATTCAAAGGGATTTAGATCGAGGACAAAGTGCCATGCTGCGTTTATTAACGCAGAATAATAGACGATTTTCATAGATAAACCGCATTATTCCCATGTTATTGTTTTACCACAGAACAGTAATATATCGATTAAAGTTTTTCAAATACTCGACGTATCACGCAATATAATAGTAAAATTTTTACAAGTATAAAATTATTAAAGTTTTTATCGAAGTAAAAGTTCTCAAATCTTTAATAATTCCAGAAAGCCGTGTTATTAATAAAAAGCCGGAGATATTATATACATACATTATATTTTGAGAAAAATATATTTTATAAAACTAATTAATATTCTAGCAAAGAAAAACCTTTTGAAATATACCTCGCGTTAATCAAGACGATTACTAGAAAATTACAGGGTTGTTAGAGGGATTCTGACAAATTACGTACCTTTTTCTTAATAATAAATATATTACGTGACGATCGACGCATTTTTATAACGACAGCAAAGAGCTTGTCATTAAATGCATGGAGAAACGGATGTTCCGGATATTGCTTTTCATTCTTACGTATCCACTCGTCCTTACCGCGTGTGATTGCAACTTCTCTTTCATCCATTTCTCGTGTGTCCTCCCGCACTATAATAGTCTTCAGAGACAGCGGAAAGGGACGGCGAAACTCTAGAATGTGGAACGTCATCAGCGGGACTTATGAAGGATAAGTTGTTCAAACCTCCGGAAACCGAGCCCTACTTAGGATTTATAGCGCCGCGAACTTCTCATCTCTCGGCAAGTGCTGATGCCTGCTCGTTTATTTATGCGATGTGAAGGATTCCGTATTCTTTTCACCCAACAAGTGGAAACTATTAATCTTACGTGAAGCGCGAAATAATTAATATCGTTTTGTTTTATTGGTTATTGCAAAAAAAAAAAAAAAAAAACGTATTTGTGCTTGTAATGGATAACAAGTGTATTTGATAGGATAATAGATTTTTTTTTGGTTGAGAAACAGAATTCTCTTCAAAGATTTATCTAGACGTCATCTCTCTTTTTCTCCGCGGCTTTTGAAATTTGAATATTAAATGTACCTCGATAACGAAGCTCCCAAGTCTTGATTCTGTTAAAATAAAATCTGGGATTCAAAGAGTTTGAAGTCAGAATTCTATTAAAATGAAACCAGAGATTTATTTAAATACGATTTTAATATGCAACGATTATCAAGATGTCCAATAACAAAAATTAAGAAGATTTAAGAGGAATATTGATAAAATTCTGTCGAGAAAATTTTTTATTAACTATTTTCTTTAAAAATTTATTTAAATGTTTTACTTATTGAGAATGTACTTTAAGATGAGAAGCCCGTAGGTAGTAAATTCTGCACGTGCTATTTTTTAAAGCGCCGCATAGATTAAAAAAAAAGATTAGAATTTCTTTTTTACAATCATCGTAACAGGGAAGGGATGCAAATATAGGAATGAGGATTTGTATCAAGTAAGGCGATGTAATCGTATTGAAGCCGGTGTCAAGTACAAAGCACATGCTATTGCGAAAAATATGTCACAAACGGAACTTCGCTATTGTAAGCACGTCCGAAGAATACATGTGGTGAATAGGGCTCTTTCAGCCTCATCATACCGACTTGATCCCTAACTCGAATCAAACTCCCCATTGTAATCTCCCCATTGTGAAACTTAGCGTAATATCTGCACCCTCTCTCTGTCTGTGCTCGATGACCGAATTGCCTTATCACTTGAAAATCACGCGATACTACGTGATATGTTCCCCAGCCGCAACAAGTAGTGATTTACATTGCAGAAGACAAGTTGATTTAATAAAAATCAATAAGAATTTATACGGCGGCATTATCATCCTCGATATATATTTTTTTTAGTTATCAGAGAAATGCAGGTTTATTGTATATTAATAAATAAAAAAAAAAAGAGAGGCAAGCAGATACGAATATTTAACGCTTTTAAAATAAACTAGAGAGATAAGTTTATATAAAAACTCAGTAAGATTAAAATTTGCATATAGAGTAGCATAAATGTCTAATGAAATCAAGCAATATCGTACTGCAGTCCTTTCCCTTTAGATTTCAAGAGACTCAGGTTTACTCGTGTTACCGTTTATTGATAAGAAAGATAAGTACAGCTGAGTTAAGTACAGAAAGAAGTTTGTCACATTATCATTTGTTGCATTATTATTTAGTAATATCGAATTGAAAATGGGAAATAACTTAACATTTTTCTACGTAGCATTTGCGATCGGAAAGAAAAAAAATTACATTTCTTTTTTTACTTATTTTATGGTATGTCTATATTTTTCGTAATAAACGTGTAGCTCGTGACATCCAGTGGATGGAATTCACTTTAACACGAACATTGGTATGTCGATAACATTTTGCTCGTCGCAAAATTTTAATTCAATGAAGGGATATGACATTATTATAAAATTGACATATGAACTATAAAACGTTAAAAAATAATATAATTATTTAACATAAATAAACGTAGTCTTTGAATTGCTTTTAAATTAAATAATTGAAAAAGTTTCTACAAAAAATAATTTTTTTTTATTTAATTATTACAATTGTCGATATCTTAAATACACGTATAAAATTATTCAGTACAGATATATTAGTAAATATGTAAAATTCTGATAGGTCATTTATCATATAATTACACACATGCAGATAAAAAATTCTGCAAACTGAATCAATAATTATTTATGAATGACGATTACGATAAATGTTTGATGAATGAATTCTTGCGGAAAATGTAAGACACGTTTCTCTTCTCTCTCCCTCTCTCTCTCTCTCTTTCTTTCTTTCTTTTCCTCGCTCTCTTTCTTATCAGTCACCCTGACTTAAGCGTTTCTTCACCCATTTTTCAATCTCGAGACTGTAAAAGTGCAATATGATAAACGCAGCGTATTGATAGTGTCAAACCGGTTCAACTTGGTAATCCATTTTCGACCTCTGCCGTCGTTTGAGTTTGTTCTGTATCTCCTGCAACGTCTTGCCTTTCGTTTCTGGCACAATGAAGTAGGCGAAGATCGCGGACGCGGCGGTGAAGCACGAGAATGTCCAAAAGGTCGCGGCCTGGCCCATCCTGTCTTCCATGGTCGGAAACAGCTTGGTGACGGCGAACACCAGGCTCCAGTGCACCACAATGGACATACTGCTGGCAACTCCCTTGGTTTCCGGCGGAAATATCTCGCTGATTACTGTGAACGGCACGGACCCGTAACCGATTGAGAAGACAATGTTGAAGAGAGCGAGACTGGTCAGTGGCAGCCAGCCGAAAGTGCTCACGTCACTTCCTCCATCCTTGAGCTTGAAATAGTAACCCAGGACGCTCAGACAAACGGTCATCAATGTGCCAGATATTATTAGAAGCGGTTTTCGGCCAAATCTAAAAAAAAAAAAAAAGAAAAAAATTAATACAAGTACGGCTACATTAATTTCAAGATTTAAAAAAAAAATTTACGTTCACGAAAGATATATCGTGATTTACCTGTCAATAACAGAAGCGACGAATATCGTCATGACAACTTCGGTGAGCCCGATAACGATAGTTGCGAGAAAGGGATCGATCGTGCTGTTCGCCGCCTGGAAGATATTAACCGTGTAGAAGAGAACCGCGTCTACGCCGCACAATTGTTGGAAGAACATGAGCCCCACGCAGGTGACAGCGGCTCTACGTCCAGCTCTGGTTCCAATAAGATCCTTGAAACCGCCCGACGCGTTCGCCATCCTGTCGATATCGTCCTGGAAAACGGCTATCTCTCCCGCGATGTCGTAGCGCGCGCCACGCAGAGTTACAAGCACTTTGGCGGCCTGATCCTTACGATCTTTCTGCACCAGCCACATCGGCGATTCCGGCATAAAAAATACACTTAGAACGAAGGGCACTAGAATGGCACAGCAGGCGATATTAAAGACCACGTAGGAGCAGTACGCGCCCGCCACGTATGAGAACATGATCCCCGAAGAGAACAGCAGAGGAAAGAAGGCGCCCAGGGCGCCTCGAATCGATGCCTGGGCGATCTCGCCGGCGTAGACCGGCACGAGGACGCAGACCGCCCCGGCGCCGATTCCGCCGACGAACCTTGCGGCGTATATACTTGTGATACTCCTGGTCGTGAGCAAAGTCAGCCAGCACGTGGCAAACGGCACAGCCGTCAACACGATGGCCAATTTTCGACCGATTCGATCGGCTATCTTGCCAGCCGGCACGGCGCCCACAATGGCACCCACCGCCAACAGGGATGTTATCCACGATATCTGATCCTCGCACAGTTCCGGAAGAAAGGATTCTGCCGACGTGAGAAACGGTAAGATCGGTGACGTCCAACCGAGCGTTATGCCCGCCTGCATACCTCCCAACGCAGCTGCAAACAAACAGCATATTTTTTAATTGCCAGATAAAAATAGTCTAAAAATGATCTTTCGCTTTATCGAATCGATAATCCATCTTCTACGCGTTAAAGTAAAACGTGTCGTCAAATATTTTTATTAGTTAAAACAATTTTTTTTTTCCTGCGGAGACAGAAAAATTAGTGAGAATTTTGTGACAATGAAGACTTTATTCATTTATCTAGAACGAAACAAATCCTACAAGAATCGTACAGATAACCATTTAAAAATACACACAAAACGTTTGTCACGACAAGCGCAGCAGACAGATAAGTCGCTGATTCAGTCGTAGGCCGATCTAAAGGAGTAAATCATTTTAGATAATATTGATATCACTTGCCGCGAGACAACCTGTCGGCATTACGCACGTATATTATGCAATCGCGAGAGAAGTAGTACGTTGATGTTGGTCAAGTTCCTTCGGGTATTTATAAGCGAGAGAAAGTTCAATTTATAATCTTTGCGCAATTTCAATTTTACGACGTACGTCAATAAATGCAACGAAACTTTATTACACTTATTATAATTAAGTAATTAATTAAATTTAACTTTTATCATTCTTATCGAACACGGTGATATATATAATCTAGTTCAGAAAATAAATGTGAAAGACAGATCTGTATCTAGATGTGTATAATATTCCGGAAATTTTTTAAACTCGAGGTTTAAATTGCATGCATTGTGAACAAAAAAGCACGAATTTTTCCACACGATTTTCCCCGGTGTTTTTATTTAGAAGGATATCGAGCTGCAGTCGTTGATTTTCGCGCTCATGGTTAATCTCTTTTAATAAAGCTTTAATTTGACGGTTAGAAATGAACTTTATCGCGAGTATAACGAAGTATAATCCATATTACTTATAAAAAGGCGGAGTTACTTTTTCATTCTTCAGCACGGACAGCTTTATCATCATTATGCTTACAACAGAGTTCACGTCCATAGTTCAAGCTGTTTAACTTGGGCTTTACTTGTCACGCTTCATTTCTTTTAATTTAGGAAATAAGGGAGGGTGCTCACAGACTTATGCTAAAACATTTTGTAAACGTGATCTTGATTATAATAGGTAAGAAGTTAAATGGCGAAAAATACGTTCGAGGTACGTGCCGGCACAAAAATACGTGCCAATGGTTCGAAAATCTCCATTAAAAAAAAAAGAAGAAAAACATCTTTTTCTTCTTCTACTCACCACACAAAGTGACTAGAAATTGAAAGCGTTTCCTTCCTTTACTGAAAACGTTTTTATTCGACACTTGTGACACATGTTGCTTTTCTTTATCCGACAATGTAATTAGAAAGGGTTTCGATGTCGCGTCATTGACGCGTACCGTCGAGGTGGTCCCTATTGTCATTTTGAAGCGGGATTAATTTGAAAAGAAGAGAAAAATCTTTGTCGCGAGGAAACCACTGAGTCTGTACTACCGTACGTGCTGGCAACTCGCGAAATTAATCGAAGACAAAAAGAAGCGTTTTGCGCCGCACCGCACTGCATATTCTTTATCTCGTTATAGCGGTGCTCGTTATATCGCGTCGATTTATATCTCGAAAGAACGCTTATCGCTGTATCGTTCTCCTTCCCCGAGAAAAGCGCCCGATACCACCCGCAAGTCGTTCACGAATTAGGGATGCCGCGGAGGCTTTATCTCGCGCGCAAAGATGCTCGTTTAATGCTGGTATTATGGCTTAACGTTGGGAAGGCTTTAGGATACGAAATTTCCAAATAAATCACAGACGTTTTCTTAATTGTAACGTCTCGGGCTTTGTGTCTCTTTGCAAGGCTTCGTGTACACGACACTTCAATGTATTTATCCCAGCAAACATATTTATCTTAAGTAGCAGTTATCTTTTGAATTTTATGGCTTCGTTGTTCAGTTTTAAAGTAATAATAAAAAAGAATATTTTTTTTTTTTTAATTTTACATTTATACACAGCTGGTTTTTGAATTAATAATATAATTAAAAATTGAACTACTTTTTAACGCAAAAGCGAATTGAAAATGTGGACAAATTTTTGTGTGGCAGGTTTTAATTAATAACAGTTTTCGATGTCGATATTATCACGTATTAAAAGAAGGGATATCACACATGAGTGAATAATACGTCACGTAGGTTTGATAAATGGATTTTTAGATATTGTACACTTGTGTTTTAGATGCACGTATAAAATGCTTTGCAGAAATAAACGACCAGTCTTTTATCATAGGCTACACTCAACGTCTGATAAAAGTGTGTAATATTTATACGTAATTTTTACCAGTGATAATAATTAAAATTATGCCGTAATAAATATATCGTTATTCTTTTAAACGTGTTAATTGTTTTAACACGATAACTGTTATCACAAAGCAAGTTCATTGACATACGGATACGACATGAGTATCGTTACCATCATGGGAGCATAAAACATAGCATAGATAATAGTTTTTTTTTTTTTTTTTTTTAAACAAAAGGCTTCGTATGATAACAAGTATGTATTTTCTTTTTTCTAATTTTTTTTATCTATATTTCGATTACGTTACATTTTTGTGAAGATAGCTTATATATTAATAAAATAATTTGTGCTGTCAAAGGCATTTGAGTTAAAGTTAAAAACATATTTCTACTCAATTTTCTTTTGTATCTTGAAAAACGTTTACAGATAGAAGTTTAATTAAAGACATTCTTTACTCGTAAGAGGTCAAAAGAGAAACATGCACGAGAACAAATCTCACTTGTATAGAAAGTCACTGTTCAGGAATTTAAAGAACTCTTTTACTTCTTTTAAACTTTCGTTGCAGTATTCATAGGTTTGCGAAACGTAGCACATTTTTTTATATATTTGACCAGTAGTGTTTTAATTTTTATTTTTATTTTTTTATTCGCGACTGGAATGTATATGCAAAAAGTGTTTGTTGTTTTTCACGTTTGGCGACAGACGAATACATATTACTCATACGAAGTAATAAGCCGAATGCTAAATATAGGATCGTGGAATTAAGACGCAGTTATTAAGAATCATGAGAGACAGTTTGCTTTCGCAAAACAAAGCTTTATTAAAGATGAAAATGTGTATTATCGTGAGAATATTGATCCTCTTAAAGATACATACTCCGTTTTATCTGAACTTGACAATATTTTATATTAACTAACATAATCTAACACTTTTTTACACTTTCATTATATTTTATATTTTATATTACATAAATAATGAAAGAGAGTAGAGCTTTGTTTCTAAGAAGATAATCTATGCCAGATAATAAATGCTCTCGTTTATTAATACAGGAGAATAGTTTATCCAAGAAAATTAACCAAGTAACTTCTTATCTCGTTTATTAGCTTCATAATAAATTTACGTATAAGTCCACATATTACACATTTTTTTATTATTATTTTTTTTTCTTTTTATTATACCCATTTGCAAACTTGAAGGTAAAAGAGCTTAATGTAGAAGAAAATTCATAAGGTAAGCGCAAATGTGTACGTGACGAGAATAAGTCTTGTATGTGTCAATCTATGTAACAACAAATATGTCAATATACGCTTTGATGGGCGTTGTCGACGATGAGATATCGCGTCATTATCTCATTACATTATAGACGGTCCATATTTGTCGCCATTGACGCACAGCCTGATACATTCAAATGATGCAATACTGTACTTACATCTCGTGTGTTAAAAATAGAAATCATTATTCAATTATCCTTTGTGCATCAATCCTGTCTCCACTTGCAACATTTCAGTGAGATTTCTGCGAAATAAATGTTAGTTTAACATCGACTCGAGAAATATTAGAAGGAACATATAGTTTTACAGCTGTGATAAAATAAAAACAGGATGGGTTTTTTCGAGGTTTCAAAATAAAAATCAAGTCAGAAATGTAATTGTAATTTAATTCGAATATTTTTTGTAACACATTTTTGGAGAATTTTATGAAAAAGAAACCTTGCATTTAATGAATGGGATTTATTCTTGTTGCTAACTTGAAAACTTGCTTACAGAAACAGGCTAACGTCACAAATATATGAGATAAAATTGGAGAAAAGAAAAAAAAAAGAAAAAAAAAACAGTTATATACATTTACGCTTATCTTATAAATTTTTCTTTACCAAGTCATTAACTGCTTTTATGTTCAATTCTGTGAAATGGCCATGTGTGGTAAAAAAGAATAATGAAAGTAAAACCTAATTATGATGTTAAATACGTACATTTTTTCAAATCAATTATAAGATAAAAGTAATTAAGGTGCTTTTGTTCTCTCGGCGATTTCGAGCGCGATATAGAATTTAGAATTAAATTATGAAGGTTATTTAAACATATCTGAGGTCTCTTAAAGTTGTTAACGTGCAATGTTTACACATATCCAGTTGTATCCTGTCTAAAACGACCAAAAAGCGGAATTGAGCTTATTAACGTAAGATAGCATAGATTAAATTATTCAACTAGAACGATTGCATAAAGAAGCATTTTGTTGCAACATACGACGACGCAAAACTACAATTTGAAATTCATCTTTATTAAGATAAATGTAATTATTTAAACTGAGTTTTATTACATGATAATATATTCGATACCTCTTTCTTAACAGAAAAATATAAATCATTTATATTTTTTTATAATTTAATAATAGTTTTCTTTGCAATTATAATTAATTTTGATATTTATCTCGTATTAATAAAAAAATTACATAAAAAAAAATTATAATGAAGCCATCGTATAACTTTAAAAAAAAAAGAGAGAAAAAAAAGAATAAAAGGGATTGTGAAATAAGATACAAGATTAAGCATACCTGTATCGTAAAAATATATCGTGAAGTTCTGCAAACATCAATTATGTGACTGATTAATAAGTCTTAGCGTTATCAACGAATGTAGAGTAGGGTACGTATAAAATGATTAAAAATGATACAGTTTAGCCGCCATTCGTGCTCTCGTTAGATTGCAATGCTTAAAAAAAGATATCGGTGTATGGATCTTAATCAAAAGTTTTCACTCCTTAAGCCCCTCGATGATAATGCTGCCGCTTCATTTAATTATTTATCTAACGTTCATTGTCAAAAAATTTGCTGTTGCTAATTTGATTGCGTTATCAGTTCAACTTTATCAATAATTAAACAATACGTTTTCTTGCACTGTGATAATAGAATGGTAAAAATGACTTCGCGGCGTTATGCTTATCTAAAGAAAAGTCATATTTGTGAAAGTTTAACGAAGAGAAAGTTAAAATTAAAATTCAATCGGGCTCGAAGTTGACATTTTCGGTAGTTTCAGTTCCGGAGGAAGTACTTTGTCTTCATTCCTCGTGTATGCACGGAGCTCAATACGCGCGTCCTTTAACAGTGCATCCGGTGTAACCGATATCAATGCGGTGAGAAGTGAGATGACCTCATTAATCAAGAATCATGGTAAACGCAATCTTTTGTCTTACGTAAAAGACCTTCGAAGATACCGCTGTGAAAGAAAGAAACGAAAGAAATGAGACGCGGCGGGTGAGAAAAATCATTTTCACGTAAAAAAAAAAAAAAATCTATGATTAGAATAAATATATACGCCTGCGCGAAATAGAATATTTCTTCCGCGATATTTTCTTGTATAAGATAAACCACGAAAGAAGGGAGTAAATTGCGATTTTAAGTAAGCGCGGTATCTCGGACGGTTCGGGAAGCAAAGTGTGCGCGGATGGAAAAACTCTGCTTGCCGTTACCGTATTTTTTGATAAGAAAAAAAAAAATCACTGAAATAATATCCATCGCGGAGAATCTCGCGGGAACAAAAGTCGCGCGTTGAAGGGAACGAGAAGCCGAGAGATTATCCGGCCGTGAAACTCAATTTGCCAGCTGGCGAGCTAACGCCGAGCGCCTAACGCGGCGGACTCTTTTCGCGTCACGGAAGCGGCGGCGAACGTGCGGGGCTTCGCGCGATCGATCCGATCGAACGCAGTGCGGATCTCGGGGAATATCACGGAGGGATTCCGAGCAGGTTGCCGATCTGGCTTGTAACGCCGCGTGCCGACGATAAGCCATGAACCGCCCCCGTCGCACATGGCGCATCGCGATGAGTAACACCATGGGCTTTCGCGTAAACGCGCGAGCCGCTGCGGCTTAGTGATTTGTCGCGCATCGAGTGCACCGAACACAGCGGGCGTAATTTTCCCGCGAGCTCGTCGATCACCCTCCATCCGCATAGATCACTCTCGACGCGCGAACAAACCTCACGCAATCAGTTACGCGCGCTATCTTAATACGCGGATAACAGCCCGCGATAATGACCGCCGTCCCGGCGGCGTTCGAGTGAGGCTGGTCCATCGGATCGTCAGGATGAAGATATTCCGCAGGATCTTCAAAAGTAAAAAGAAGAAGCACGTTGTGAACAAAAAGAGGCGGACTACGTCGAAAACGAGAAACGCGAGTGGAACGCGCGACGCGCATTTGCTGAAGGATGATTTCCTCTTCGGCGCCGGAACCCGCCGCTCGAAAGTGCACCGGCGTAAACACAAGGTATGTGCGAGAAACCGGAGGACCGAGTTATCCACAACGTCAGCGG
Source organism: Cardiocondyla obscurior (assembly GCF_019399895.1). Lineage (NCBI taxonomy): Eukaryota > Metazoa > Arthropoda > Insecta > Hymenoptera > Formicidae > Cardiocondyla > Cardiocondyla obscurior. Next base: position 2,141,672 of record NC_091881.1, read on the forward strand.
CTAAGTCAGCGCATTAGTTACACCGGTGGGTGTCAGTTATAAACGACGTTTATCCGGTCTTGCGACACCGCGAGCCGGAGCGAGGAAAACGCATTTCCCCGCGGGTCGGGGATTCAGGTCTCGCTCTGAAAATCGCCGGGCGCTTTGTAAATATCTCGCGAGAGCAAGCGTCGAGATAGTAAAATTCCTCCCGTGTAGATCTATTGCCGACTTTGCGGTAAACCGAGGCGTTCGTGAAACGGTGCGGTTTGTGCGACAGCGTCCACGCATCGATGTCGCAATGCACGTATGTATGTACCTACGTGCGTGCGTAGCGTTGCGTGAATCGGAGACTGTCCAGCTATTTTTTTTTCGCGGCGTTCCTATTCTTTTCCGTTATATCCGCTGTTTGCCCTACCGTTATTGAGAGGAACATGCCTCCTCCATTAATACGCGCTCACTCGTGACACATTTACCTGATCGCATTCCGTAGTGTGCAGTTCCACGTTCAACCTTCACCCCCAAGTGTACGATATTTAACGGATTTGCGGCTAAATGCGGTATCTCGTCCACTTCTTAGCGCAAGGCCGGTACTTATCTTGGAAAACGAGGCGAAATGAGGTTCGGATAGCCACGCTTGGCGCTAAGTGTTGCGGCGAAAATATACCAGTCGTTCTTTTCTATGTTTGCGATACGTTTGCGCGTGTCAGAACGGACCCGCGGCTGTAATTTCACGGGAAGTGACCGCATAATCTGACGCACACGAAGCAGCTAGACGTGTATTCGCATTCTGGATTGCACGGCAATTATCGTCCGCCAGTTTCATTCGCCCTTCCCTTCTGTGGAATAGTCTAAAACGCACTGCGAGCGTATCTCTGCGTAAAGAGAGCAGGAAATCATAAAAAAGAGCCGCGATTCCGGCCTGATCTGTCTCCTTTTCGTCACGATTTGAATATGAATATTATTACGCGACAGAAAAAAAAAAAAAGCCACACCAGTAATTGAGTTTTGTGGGTTAATCATTTAATATATGTAGACCCCATAAAGAGAAATTAGAATAGAAAAAGATACGAAGGCATGGCATTAGTATTAACAGAATATTTCTGACGTATCTCAACAGATCTGGAATATGCATTTTGCATTTCGCGACTTTCCATCGTCGCCGCAATAATTATTGCACTTTTACCTTATTAACACTTTCGACACCGCTTCGTTTCTCTATCAAAGATTTGCGTACAGTAAAAAAAAAAATTCCCGACGGGATTTAAAGAAAATAATAAGAAATGTTTCATTAAAAAAATTTTATTTGTAAAATTACAATACAGAAAAAAGATGTACATTTGGGTTTTTTTTTTCTTTCTTTTTTCTTTCTTTCTTGCAGTAATGTATCGGCATTTAAATTTTTGTGACTCTGCATTTTTTTATTTTTAGACGTAGAATTTTGAGTGCTAATCTTTGTTAGCCTGCTTCCATTCTTACGCGCTCTTTCAGAAGTTCGGAGCTAGAGATTATTTAAAAAAAAAAAATCCCAGGAATAAGGTGCGGGAAGGGGGATTCTCTATTGACGTGTCATCCCTACTTACCTGCACAATGATCGCGGTCGCGTTGGCTAGCGTACGTTGCCAATCGCATTAAATGCGCAGGTAAACGAACGGACAAGTGAAAATGCGGAGAGGTCAGCGTGACAGCCATACAACGTGGCACAGAATCTCCCAGCTCGATAAAGATTCCATATCGCAGCTTTAAGCTTTCCTGCGACGAGTGCGCAGCTAAATTAATTTTACTCTATCGCGCAATTAACAAAATTAAATTAACATCGCCGCAAAGATCTTTCTCTTTAAATAAGTCTGAAACAATAATCGTACAAAAATTATAACAATGTATTTTTTTATTTTTTTTCTGTTTTGACAATCTTATCCTTTGAGGAAATACCCTTTTTCACGTCGCTTGCAGAGAGAGAGTCGGTTTATGTAATTCGCACTTAGATCACTCGAAAAAGTAAAAATTGTACGAGCGTAGCGGACGCAAGGCGTGAAATTGCGCGTCTAATTACAAGCGGGGCAATCAGCAGCTCATTATTCTACTCCGCGTTCTTTCGCATTATTAAAATACAGTTATCCAAGTGGATGCGGAGCACCCGGTATAGGAGAGATCTTCAAATACGCACCACGCCCTCGTGTCGCCTTATCTTTCGTCCGGCTGCTAAGGTTGAAGCCGGCTACCTGCCGCCTTGCGGCAGGTACCTAGATCTACCTGGGTCGCGCGCATTCCACAGGAAATGTCCTCAAGATTGGTCGGAGGCCGAAGTTGGCGATAGGTTTTTGCCCGCGGGAGTTGACGAAAGGTGTTCCTTTTTGCCGATGACGTTGCGTCTTGGCAAATCGAGCGTGGCCAGTAGTCGTCGTCGCCGCCGCGACTTTCATCGCTCTTGCATTTCACGCGCGCGTGTATTCGCTCGCGAGCGGAATGTCGCGATTAGGGCCGCACCGGTCGTAACCGATTTTTCAAATTGCGCTACGTCGAATTTTTATGTCTGTTACGTAACGGCTTCGAGCAGTCGGGGTCGACGGAAACTCGACCGAGCTAGGCCTAATATCTGAACTCGTTAACGTTCGATCTCGCCTGTCTGTGCCGATTCCATTGGCAGCTGACGCAGCCGATTGTTCTAAAGCGATCGGTAATGATTCTGGGATCCGGTTTTCCTTCTGCCACCGACACGACGCGCGGCAGAATTTTTCTGGATGCTTGAATCATGCGCTGGTCGCGCACGTATCCATGAACGTTGTGCATTCCTAAACATTTTCTCGCGACTGCAAGGCTGCCGTTCGCGACGCCTGGGTTACTTCATATTTAATCTCACTGTTCAAGGTCTCCTCGCGTTACTTCTGCAGAGATCTTCATTGTCCGGATAACTGCGCTATCTTGTACCCGCGACTTCGTACAGAATAATCCACTTAACGTTATCGCCTTGATCGCTTTTCGATACAACCTCGGGGATGTCTCCCTTCGTCCTGAACGTGTTAAACGAAATTGTATAGTTTTGTGCAATTTTTTTTTTTTGGTCAAAATCCCGGGGCAGGTATTTCCGAGCGATCTGCCATTTCATCGAAGCTCTTTCGAAACAGCTCGAGCTCGTAAGCAAAAAACTCGCGCAGGACGAGCGGATAACGTCTCTCGCATTCCTCGCTTCACGCGGTGCGATTCATATTCACGTCGACACGGTCGAAAAGTGGTACGGGCGGCCCCTCCGTCAGGATTTTCCCTTTCGAGTCCGTTATCCGGACGTGCGGATCCAGTGCGAATCAGATTCATACGTAATGAGACGCGCGCTGTGGGAAACGGGCGCGATTTTTCTCATCGGCACGAAGCGCGCGAGGTGTAATCTACGCCGATCGCGGGGGCACGATTTGTTTCAGCGATCTTGCCGTGAGTGACTCCGTCACGGGTCTATGGAACTTTACGAATCGTTAGGCGGGTCGAATCGTTTTCCGATCGCTCCGAACAGTCCAAACAAATGCGGCTCTCGCCGCGTAAGAACGGCTTTCTTTCTGAAAACGCGAGCGGCTCCGCTCGGTGGAGAACGAGAGTGAATTCGAGACGACGTAATATTTACGGCGCGGTATCGCGAGTTTACGCACCGGCACGCACCCTGCGCACCTGCACGTGTGTGCAAACTAGTTTTACAAATTTAATCCGGTCTGAAACGCAGAGAGAAATATTGTAAACGGCGTGGAAAGTAAGGTTTGATTAATGCGAAGCTTTTATCACGGAAAGCTCGGACGTTCCGAGACGGTTCTATCGGACCTCGGACAGTAGTTTCTTGTCCGTGATGTATCGTAAGAAAGTGAAGAGCGAGACTCGAGCCTCGGTCTCTCTCATTCTCTTACCATAGAAATGTCATTATTAATCTCATAAATCTATCGGCCACTCTGCGCTTAGCGTCTTGCACTGGCCGGTCTTTGAACCGGCCATATGGCGTCAGAGCCACACATTTCTTCCATCACACGTTTTTCTGACCGTTCAAGGTCAACTTTCATTCCGTTTATGGAATCGTAAGCTTCGCTCTTTTCAGCTGCATCTCCCCGGGCTTTCTATATTTAATGAAGCGTCTAAATATTAAAATGCCGCTGGTAGAGAGGAGAGAGAAAAAAAAAAGAAAAGAGTTGGTAATAAGACATAGAAAGTTTAAACCGATCTCTCATAACTCATCGCTCCAGTTCAACATAGAGATATCAAAGCGATAGTTAAAAAAAAAAAAGAAAAAAAAAATTTTCATGACCTACGGAATAATATTTCAGCGTGAATATTAGCGAAATTTTTTTACGCCGGCGATTTATTTGAAATGCATTTCCACACCGAGATTTGAAATACGATTTTCTCGAACGAAGGCTAATATTTTTATGCCTCATCCCGAACCAAGTCCGGACTTAGGGATTCGAACGTCTCGTCTGACGTCGGTCTTTTTCATGCAGTCGCGTTTTTTGCCATCTCCACCTCGCGCAGTCGCCTCTCTCCCGTCCCCGCGAAATCCCGAATATACATACGGCGTCCGATTTAATTGAAAGCGCGGAAAGCGCAATTATATACGGCAGAGAAACGTTACGGCGGGGTCTCGTATCGCCCGGCCGGATCCTCGCCGGCGATTTTGCCGTCGACGATCCCGCCCGGTTCTCGCGGTGGTGCTCGCGCGGGACAAAGAATAGAGAAACGGAAAGCGGATACCTAGGCCGCGACAAGCAGAATTCCAGCTGGTGTAAGGTGTGTCATATTCCAGTTAATGTCTCATAGCCTGGGCCCCGCGTGCGTACACGCTCGTACACACGCGCCCACACGCTCACCCATGGGCTCACAACGCTCGTCCCCGACAATACCCATGAGCTCACACGGATAGGTGAACACACATGCAAAAGGGTAAGATGTTGAAGCCGACCTCTACCTGTAGTCTTGCCAACTAAGCGAACCGACCAGGCAAAACCGGTGTCGGCACGCTCTCGAGCCCGGCCCTCCCCTTCGCCCTTCTCGCCACTCTCTTTCCACCCTCCTCTTCTATCACTCCCATTTCCCGCTCTCTTTCTCCCTCGAACTCTCGCACTCCGTTCTTGTGTGTTAAACACCGCCGTCGCCGCTCCGTCCTTCTGCGTCCCTGCAGTCCTCGGCCGATTCTACCTCGGCCAGTCGACCTGGCGATAGAGAAACCGAACGCGTTTGTCGCCAGGATCTCTCTTTCTTTCTACCTCGCGTCTGGCGAAAGGGACCCTCGTTGTACGTCGGTGCTGGTTTCCGTTTCCGAAATCGCGATCTCAGTTTTTCGACGGCGGTGAGAGGTAAACGGTCGAATCTCGAGAGGGTAACGCGAAGGCGGACCTACTCCACTCCGCTGGATCGCCGTACGCACGCGAAGGCCGTGTGCACGCGCGTGAGACACGGGATGTGCTGCAGCTGCGTCCGCGGAACGTGGTGGTGAAGCGTGATACGTGCGCGTGTGCGATCCGCAATGTGGACAGGGTGCCGATACATATCGGTATCGCGTACGTGAGATCATCGAGGTATCACCGGAGCACGTTACTCGCCGATCGATTCAGCATTGCGTTTTCGTTACGGTCGGCCTGTCGCGCGCGGTTGATTCACGAGTCTCGGAGAACGGTCCTCCGCTCCGAAGCGCGAGACGCTGAAGGTGCGAAGCCGATCGCGATCTTAGGAGAGACCGGAACTCTCGCGGTCTCGGGAGGCTCGTTAACTCCGACCGGATGCAGAGCCGTGATTTTTTTTTTTTTTTACCAAATTCAGAGACGAGCTCCGCGTCTTCCAAAGCTGGGCGATGCGATCGCGTCGATCGCAACGGGATAAACGTGGATCGGCCAGCTAGACGAAGACGAGCGGAGGCCATTCGATCGGCGATTTAAATCGCGGTCCGGTTTAGGCGGCTTCGTTTCGGACGACCGTGGTGCGGGTAGCCGCTCGGTTGGGAACCTGTTTTTCTGTCGACGGCCTTCAGCGAGTTTTTGGAAATGCGCTTCCGGTCGGCAGCGGCGGCGCGGAGCGCGGTGTATTTCTGTGCCGCGTGAGGGAGAAGCGAACGAGAAGTTCCTCGAGACTTCTCGGGAAAGGGACGTCATAATTATATATACGCTCTCGTTACGGGAATTATTACGCCTGGGAATTTCTTCGCGTTTACATCGCGTTACATCGACGTATCCAGCAATCGAGGCCGATGTTCGCCATTTTATTCAGATCGAGACGATTATCTAATTGCCTCGGCGTATCCTCTCCCTAGCGTGGAATTATTCCCGTTTCGTAATATCAGTGGAACTCACTGAGTAGCAAAGTTTGTCTAGCACGAAAAGGAAGAATTCCAGAATTCCGCGGCTTTACGTAGAATCCACAGATAAGAGCGACGATTTTCGGCACAATGCATCGCGAGCCTCTGCGTTAATTGCGTGCGAAGTGGAGGAGTATATTCTTTAGTTAAACAATTGTTTTTTTCGATCGATAGGACTTTTCTTCGAAAAAAGAAAAAAAAAAGAGAAAGAAAAAAAAGAAAAGAAATCTCCGTGAGTAAAAGAAGGGAACGTTATTTTGAATCGTGGGAATAGAGGCGAAGTAATTGACTTGAGAAGCCTCTCGCGATTGGAATGTGCATTCAATGCGGTCGATGGTTTCCTTCCCTCGATTGAGGACGACAATGATCAATGAAATAAAGGAAAGGTGGCATTCTGAATCTCAATGAGCTAAAAGGTGCACCGAGTCGCTGTCAAAACATCGCGCGGAATAAATTTTCATTAAAATCGAGTGTAAAAATAACTACGCGAACAAAATGCACCTTTAAGAATATCCCTACAAAAGCATTAACAAAAAAACTAATTTGCTCGAGTATTCTTGTCGCTTAGCAAAATTTACACCTTCTATTTTAAATTAAAAAATTACTGTTTGAGTAAAAAAAAAAATTATAATACAAACGCAATTTTCTTTTTCTAAGATAAATTAAGCGTCCGCGCGTGTAATCGTTTTATTAATTAGAACTAAAACGAGTCCCCGCGAGAGGAAATCCAATTCCCCGAAGAGCTAGAAATATCAGTGGGAACCGGCAGAAAATTTCGCATCAAATTTAGCTCCGACTCGAGATGGGAGGCGAATCCCGCCTTTACGCAGCCTTCGGGATCGCCGAAGGGAATTGATTCGAGGTCCGCGTGGTCTCCCCCGAACGAAATCGAGCGCTTCACGGTACGTCGCGTCCGAAGCCCGGCGTGCGAGGGAAGAAAAAGAGGCGTGCGCGAACGGAACGACGAGGCTTGGGCCGTGTCGTGAAGTCGTGGCTGCGTGACCGAGCAAGGCGAACGGGAGCCCGAGCCTCTCGCGCGTAGAGAACGGCGCGAGAACGAGGAAGGGAAATTCGCGACGACGACGACGACGGTGAAAAACGGGTCAGTCGCGAATCTCGGGACCGCGCGGTGGTCCATCGTCCGCGAGCGAAGTCGAAATTCGTGACGAGCGTGTGCCATCTCGGCTGGCGAACGCCGAGTGCAGCTTATCCGCGCGAGGAAAGCCGCATTTCTTCGACTGGGATTGAGGTGGTCACGAACGAAGTCGGGGAAAGAGAGAGGCGTGCATGGCATTCGGAGAAATCGCCAAGTATTTGCATACCCGCCGGTTGCGGAGTCAATTCTGAAAAATTAACGTTTACACTTGGCTCGCGGCGAAACCACGTATTAAGGGCGTTTTCTCCCAAAGCCGTGACCCGCCGCCACTCAGTCCACGTGTTCGAAATGTGTCCCTAGCGATTTTCTTAAAGCGCGAGGCTTCGAGGGACCGTACCCGTGGCAAGCGGAATTCTTCCTCTCCACGCTATACCCTCGCGAGCCAACGTAGGTAGGTTCTCGTCGATATTACGAAACGGTGCGAATAATCTCGCGCGGAGAGATGAGTAGGAGGCAACGTCCACGTTCCTCGTACGACCAGGCTTTAATAACGAAATCTGGAAGACTGCGAACATCTGTTTCGATTGTCGGTCATTAGTGTTGCGCAACGTCTCGAGCGAGAGCGGCGGAAAGGTAATATCGCGCAAATTGGTCCCCGCAGATTCCGGAGCAGCTTCTTCAAGATTACTTTCCAAAGGGAGACGTCAAGAGTCGACCGCTGACCACGTCGAGTGTGCTCGATTGTCGGACGTGTTTTATCCGGTGGAAAAACGTGGATGGTCGCCGTGCATTTTTCTACTTTGCGGGCAGAAAAACTCTTGGAACGCGGCGGCCGCCTTTGCGCAAGAGTTGTGCCAGCGATCGGCCGGCGATCGCGCGTTCACCAGGTCGTGTAACGATGCGATCGCGGCAGAGTTTTCCGCGACGCGAAACCGATCCCACGTGGCTCTCCGCATGAAAGCGCGAACGGCAGGAGATGCTTGAGGGATCGCGGATGATCGGCGGAAGTGCGCGAGGGAGCGGCCCGTGAGAGAATCGTCCTGGTGGCTCGCGAAAGGACAAGCAGCGTCTTTATCGCGGCGGGAGGATGGACAGGGGTGATAACAACGTCGGCGGTGGAAGTGGCGGAAGCGGCGGTGGTAACGGCGGCATCGGCGTGGGCTGTCACGTGGGAAATTCCGGATCCCCGCCGAACTCCACCTCGTCGACCCATGGCACGATGCACAACTCCTCCGGCGGGTTCGACGGCCAGGTAGCGCATCCCGAGATCTTTAACTCCGATAGGGAAAGGCCGTGCAAACATTCGCACGGTCGTATCTTGTCCTCGAGTGATCCCAGCGAACAGAATCCCAACCGATCCCGAAGTCGCAACCTTATCCTGCCGGGATCGATAATCGATGCTTTAATTAAAAAATTGTCCCTCGAGTCGCATCGGTGCCTACTCGTAGAACGTCTCCACGTATCTTCGCGCTTAAATCCGTTAAGCGGAGACACGAAATATGCCTATATAAATTATTGCAAGTGATAGTCGCGTGCGTCGTGATTTTGGTATTTATCGCGGCGTCATCACGTCGCGACGTAACGGGAATGTTTATTAAAATCCATTTCCTTTCTTTGTCTCGCTGTTATTGTTTCCATTCAAGCCTATCCTGCGCAAGATACCGTGGCTGATCTAATACAGCCCCGGAGATATCTTCTCTACGCGTCACGTTCGTGAGAGCGATAACTCCACCATTTGATACGGAGTATTGGATTATTATTCGTCGACTGCTTTCCCGCGCGGAATAAGAACTCTAGTAACACGTGCTCTCGAGTGCGATTCACAAGTCTGTCAGAGTTAAATTTATCGCGGCGAGTTGCGGGACTCGAGGCGCGTTTCAACGACGAAACGCCCTGGTAACGCACGGTTCATTGTTACCACCTCGCTTAAATTAATCTAATTATCGTGTTTCGGGCGCTCGATGCCCGAATGATGATTATCGTTAATTAGCCCGGCGCGCATTTCGACGAAAACACGCCGCGGAGCTAGAGATACACGCCGCTCCGCGGTATGTGTTTAATTGCGCTATTGTATTTCGCTTCCACGTGCGTGGAAAATGAATTATGGCCTTTAATTAGGCGATCCTGTCGTCTTCTAATCGCTGGTTAAACGTTGTCTCGTCACGTGCGTAGAAATAAAACGTTAATTCATTTGTATTACGGAATGTCATTAAGAAATGTCGCGCAGCTTTTATCTCGATCTCGGCGCAATTAAGTGGAACTCGGTGAATGTGAAAAAAATTAATTCTTGTTAATTCAGCCATTTCAGATTTGTCGCTATTATTCTTGGCGCAGAGATAACAATTTCACGGTATGACGTTCAACTACAGTCATCGAAACAAGATGATTTAAGATGCCATGCCGTGTGACACGAGCGTGTCTCGGTGTTTACACGATATTATCTTATTTAAATATACGATTCATAACACGCTTATCTCTTATTTGGCATTGTTAAGAGATGGCGTAAGAATGTGAAAGCGTGCCTTTCGGCGTAATATTATTATTATGATCATTTAATGATAGTATGTCAACTGACCATAGAGATTGTATCATTAGGCGTATCTGCAAAGATGTTTATATGACAGTAAATTAGCGAGAAACACATTGTCGGTGGGGTAATATTTGCGTGCATAATACTGATTGAATAAAGTAATATTTATGTCTTGTTAGTTATATCGTGCATCGTGAGGGATACATATAAGAATTAATTAGGGACCTACTTGATCAGTTTCGAACGAATCAGATGCGCGGCGATTTATTTAACATTAAACTTTTATAACGCGTAAAAGAATAATGATAACTTTTACATTTAACATTTTGCACAGTAAAATAAACGTGAGGAAATCATTTGGGAATATTTTAAGACAGCGAAAAAATTTCTCCCGTTGTTGGTAATTTTTTTTTTAATTATGTTTTCTCTTTTAATTTCAGACTGGTGACAGAGGATGGGAGATTCATCACGTTACAGTGACCAGAGTTCCCGGTTACGGGTTTGGAATAGCGGTGTCAGGAGGTCGCGATAATCCTCATTTTCTTAATGGCGATCCGGCGATCGCGATTTCCGATGTGCTCAAAGCTGGCCCGGCTGAGGGAAAATTACAGTAAATATACTAATTTGCCAAAGCAAAATAGCAAATTTTTTTTAAAGCATTTTATATGCATTGATTTTTATATGTATTTAGAAACTTTCCTCTTTTCGTAAAGTTTTTTTTAGTCTAGCAATTTAAGTGTAAGTAAAATTTAGTGTTCGCCGATTTTAATTTAATCTGCACGATTAACAACATCTTTATTGAGAGCGTATATATCGTTTATAGAGTGAACGATCGTATCATCTCTGCCAATGGAATATCATTGGAAGGCGCTGATTACGGAGCAGCCGTGCGGGTCCTGCGAGATTCCGGTTCTACCGTTTTATTAGTTGTTAAACGAAGAGCTTCCTCGAATTCGCCCGGTTGTTTAGGTGGCGGAGTACCCCAGAGTCATCGGCTCACACTCACGAGAAACAATAAAAAGGACGGTACGTAATTACACTGCGTGTAAGAATCTTCGAGCTTTGCAATTTAATTAATTTAATTTAATGCATTTTAATCTTTTGCTCAATCTTTTCGATGTGTGTAAAGCAAGATGTAACGGTCTCGTCTCGATTTCTAGACTTCGGTATCGTACTGGGATGTCGATTGTACGTGAAGGAGGTTACGCGAGAGAACATTGGAGTGAAAACCGGGGACGTGTTAACCCGAATAGGCAGCGTCGCCGCCGACAATATGAGTCTGAAGGAAGCTAGAAAGCTAATGGACCAATGCAAAGACCGACTCTCGATTGTAATTACGCGGGATAGTTCGTGTTGCCATGTTCAGCAGCAAAGTAAAGGGGATAGCGGTGAATACTTGTCGGGCGCAAGTTACAGTAGTCAGAATTTATACGTTCCGCCACCCACGAGGCAGCCTTTGGAGGACAAGAGTAACCTTGTGCCAAGGGGTCGCTCGCGGGGTCCACTGATGGACGTGTCTTTGAGCCAGTTGGATCTGCCAGCTACGCCTACCGTAGATCCCCCCAGACCACCTCCGCCGAGACCAGAAGGTACGTAAAAATATATTTCTACTTTAATATAAAGCTTTAAATAAAGGTGTAACGAATACAGACGTATATATATTACTACGTACTGTTTTTAAACTAATCTCTGTTTGTAGATTATTATAGTACGCGTAGACAATTGTACGATGAAGATTCAGTTTCGCCTCGAACGAAACAACCCATGTGAGTAGATAAAGTTTTTTTTTTTTACACAGTCTTTTGCCGTCAATTAATATGCAATATTGATTTGCGATCTTATATATGTGCAGACCAGATCCTCGGTTCATTACGTTCCAAAAGGAAGGATCCGTAGGCGTGAGATTAAGCGGTGGTAATGAAACAGGTGTTTTTGTAACTGCAGTTCAAGCAGGAAGTCCCGCATCGCTTCAGGGCCTTCAGCCCGGGGATAAAATTTTAAAGGTAGTCACATAATTACGTTAAATGTATTAATAATATTATTGCATGATATTACCACTTATTTTATATTTAAATATAAAATTGATTCTTATTCAAGACTATAAAGGTTATCTTAAATTTAATTTAAATTTGAAAATGTAGAAAATATGTATTTAGATATAATTTTAATTTATTATTTCTGATAAATTAAAAAAAAAAATAAATTTGTGACAGATAAATGATATGGATATGAAGGAGGTCACGAGAGAAGAAGCCGTACTATTTCTTCTTAGCTTACAAGAACAAATAGATCTTATTGTGCAACATCGACGTCAAGAATATGATCAAATCGTTGCGTCTGGCAGAGGTGATTCTTTCCACATAAAGTAAGTAAAACTTACAATAAATTTGGCGATATTGTGATGATAAATTGTAGATTCTAAAGGATTATGTAACTGATAATATATTTTTATCAAATACATAGAACTCACTTTCATTATGAGCAACCTCAAAAAGGAGAGATGAGTTTTCGTAGTGGCGACGTTTTTCACGTCGTGGACACTCTTCACAATGGTGTCGTAGGCTCTTGGCAGGTTTTCCGAATTGGACGAAACAATCAAGAGGTACAGAAAGGCATAATTCCCAATAAGGCCCGCGCAGAAGAACTTGCAACCGCTCAGTTCAACGCGACGAAGAAAGAGATGAGCGCAAGCGAGAGCAGAGGTAGCTTCTTCAGGAGAAGAAGGAATAGTCACAGACGCTCGAAATCATTGGGAAGGGTAAGCAACAAATTTTTTTAATACTACTAGAAAAAATTATGCGCGTGCTACTCGCGCGTTGTTTTTAAGAGATTCCAATTCGCGCGCGTCATTACATTCGGGCACATTTTAATTATCGCGGCAATTTTTTATGATTAAAATTAAGAAACATTACGAACGATTGACTGTTGTCGTAAAATTTGTACTCTTAATATTTGTAGCGTTACTTACTTTCGCCGCGTACTTTCGTCGACACTTATTCGAATGCGACACTCGACGTTCGAGCATGTTTTCTCACTATTCCGAGCTCAACAATTTTTTTTTAATAGAATTTTATTTTTTAATGTCGTAAGCAACTAATCAAAAATATTAAATTGCTCTGTACTTATATTAATTATTTTAATTATTATGTCTTTTTATTTTTTAAGGATCATTGGGACGATGTAGTGTTTTCCGATAGCGTTAGCAAGTTTCCGGCTTACGAACGCGTGATTTTAAGACATCCCGGATTTGTTAGACCCGTCGTTCTTTTCGGACCTGTGGCTGATCTTGCAAGAGAAAAACTTCTCAAGGATTTTCCTGATAAGTTTACTTCGCCACGTGAGTGAACGATATAATTAAATATGATACTTTTAGAATAGTTACTAAAGATTGAATTATTTTATAGAAATGGAAAGTCAAATGGAGGATGGTACTGGAAAAAATACTAAAACATCCGGTATTATTCGTCTAAGCGCTATCAGAGAGGTGATGGACAGGGGTAAACACGCGCTGCTGGACATTACTCCAAATGCCGTGGATCGCTTAAATTACGCTCAGTTTTATCCGATCGTAATTTTTCTAAAAGCCGAGACGAAGCAAGTTATTAAAGAAATGAGAGCCGGCATACCAAAGTAAGAACGAAAACGAAATATCTCTTACTTTCATTATTTGTCAAATTCTATATGTAACAATAAATTATTACAGATCAGCACATAAAAGCAGTAAAAAGCTTCTGGAGCAATGTCAAAAGCTTGATAAGATCTGGGGACATATATTTAGTGCGGTAATTACTCTCAATGCACCGGAAGCTTGGTACCGGAAGTTGAGAGAGCTTATCGATCGTCAGCAGCAAGGTTCGCTGTGGATGAGTCAAACTAAGGTAAAACAATTTGATACAACATATAAATTGTGTTAGAATGCGCGTGCTTTTTCTTTTATTTTATTTCAAGTATAAAAGATTTTGAAACAAAACTCTTGAGAAAAATATACTTTACTGTTGGAGTGGTTTTTGATTTCTCTTTTTCTTTTCTTGATCTTTGTATTTATTTTTTTTTTTATTTTTTATAAGTATCGCAAATACTCTTGTACGCTCCATTGTACGGCAATTTTCGGTATAATCTGGGTATGTTCATTGTAGCCAATATATAGCCGATACTGTCCGGTGTGGGACCTGTCGCATCCATCTATATACGCTCATACCCCACCGCCCGCTCTCCCATTTCCTTCGCTTCCTAATGATGTCTATTACGATGAAAATAAAAACCACGATGTGTTTCCGTTACATCATCATTCATCAATATCATCTCTTATGGGAAAATTTCCGCCAGTTCCGCAACCACCTCCAGGCGTCATCCGCGAGCAATTTTTCGGCTATATATAAAATTTTGCTTACTTTAGCCCTTTAACTGCAACATTTAGAATGTTTTGTTACTGACATGCAATATATATTAATTATTAAGAACTAAAGAAACTATTAAATTAACTCATTATTTAAATTGAATGGTGATAATAATAATTGAATCAATATATATTTTACTTGAAACAGTTAAAGGGTTAATTTTGCATGCTATGTGTGTGCACTCTTCTATTTTGCATGATTTATTAATGATCTATTTTCTTAAATTTATCAACTTAATTTAAAACTGCCAATGTTGATTGATGCATGAGAAAATAAAGTATTTTTACAATTTTATTATAATGTATTTAAAAAAGAAAAATTTAGTGACTTTAAATATCTAAATACTTTACTAATTAAAATATAACTTTAAAAAATTTAACTGTTAAATTAAAAAAAAAAAATTTTTATTATTAACATTTGCAAATACTTAATTTTCTTATGCAAGTTAAAAAAAAATTTTTTTTTTATTTTTTTTTTAAACGTGTTTTGCATAAAAATGCGTGTTATTATTTTCTACCTCACAACGATTGTACATTCCACTTGTTGGTTTTAAAACAGCATGATGCCAATTTAAATCAGCATAAAATTAATTTTAATGCTATATTCATATAAGTATAGTAATTCATTCAACGCACTTTATTGGTCATAATATATTCGATTAATTCATTGTTCATCGTTATTAATTCACATATGTATCGTTTTGTCTAACGTGATGTCCTCTGTGGTCTGCGCTCGTAGCCGGAAGAAGCTCTCTCGGATGACTTCCTATTCCCGATGACTTCTCGCCTCTCCTACGCTTCCTCTCCGGAAAGCGATCTGGAGCTGAGCCCAGCGCCCGTTATACCCGGCACATTAGGCCCACCGTCGCGATTAAAGAGTAGTTCTGATCCGAGTATCGCCACACAAGACGATACTACCGCGCCGCCACCATACTCGACAAATTATCAGGTAATGTACTTACAACAATTTATGCATTAAACTTGATTTACATAGAAATAAATAATCGTCTACAAGTAATAAGTTATTTGTTTCTATAGCAATCGTTCGAACAGCAGAAGAGAAGATCTCAAGGTGTAGGGGACAGCAAGTACGGGTTTTCCTTGTCTGGTCAAAGAAGCAATCAATCTGGTTCGCCGGAATATTTAGGCAGTTCTTTCGAGCCTAGATCTCCTCATCATAGTCCACCGGATCTTCCACCTCGAGTTGATCGAAATGCGAAGCCGATTAATCATACGCCGCGGGGAACGATAGGGCGATCTGCTCAGGAACGTCTGGGAGTGAATAAAACCGACTCAATTCTAGATATGGGGAATTACATTAATGCAACCCCTCACAAAGCAAATGCTACATCATCCCTCGAACGGGCACAACCGAAAGCGGTAAGCAATATTTCATTTTTTTTTTTTTTTTTTTTTTTTTTTTTACGTACGCATATTTGATCGAAGAGAAATAAGTATACATTTATGTATTTATACTGTTATATACAGGGAAGTTATGACAGCATGTCTTCGTACGATTCGTATAACAATACTAATGGGAACGCAAACTACGGAGTGGCGAATTTAAATACATCGACAGGTCGTTTGGGTCCGAATGTACCTGATGATCTCAAAAGCAGTAACATGCCAGCAAGAACGCATGATCCATACAGATTCACTAGGTCTACAGCTCAGCCTATTTCCACACATGACGCTCAAACACGAACCGATTATGCCAAATATAGGTAAATATTTAACATGCAATAAATTAATATACATTTTAAACTATTTAATATATTTTAAACTTTTTTATATGATTTATATATTTAAATAAAAATTACAAGATTTTTTTTTTTATCTTAGCCGATCTACTGACTACAAATCGATACCAGTTTCGCAAAATAAACCAGCTTATAAGCCGATTCCGCCCCCGAAGCCGAAAAATTACAGACCACCACAAACGTCACTTGGACAGGCGGATAATAACGGGAACGATGGAAATAATTCGTACCAACACTCAAAGAGTTATTCCATCGCTACATCGCATGTGCATAATGGGGTATTTATTTTATGCGTAATTATTCTGTACAGGTAATTATTTTTAAGATGTTTGCAATTTTATACTAATCTTTATCTTTATTTTTAGGTAGAAAACAATAGCAATGTGCAACGTAACAGCGGCCAATATTATTACAACATTCCACCACCCGGCCGTCACAACGATGGCAATATCGTGAATTCGCATCACAATCTAAGTCATCTTACGTCGCCGACGCACAGCCACAGCCTCAGTCATACACATTCTCACTCGAGTCCACCGGTAACCACCACGCATTCTCACAGCAACAGCACCGGTCAAATCAGTCTCGGTCTAACACATAATCGGAACAGCACGAATCACAATGGATATATGCACAGCAATAACCACGCTCCTTCAGGCTCGCTCTATCCCTCCGCTAATCCTGGACATAATAGAGAACCCAGCGGTCTAGATCTGGCTGGTAGTCGAGAGCAAAGAGGAAGCGCTTTCGAACTCTACCGAAAGCCGGTTCATCATTATAATATGAGGTGAGTAAAAGAAAAGAATTCGTATATAAAGGAATGTATATATTTAGTGAACGAACAACAAATGCGAACATTTTTTTGTTACTTAATGCACGATTGTAATTATAAACTCTGTTTTTTATTTTTCAGTGTTTTGAGTGTTTATTGAATGTTTCGACAAAAAGTAATTTAGTGGCAATATTGTTGTATGTTACAGTTAACGTGTATCCTGATGCAAGACTTATTATATTAGGATGAATTAACGAATCTCTATCGGAGTATGCAGAAGAATGAATCGTGCAATGTCGTAGATATAATTAAAAAAAACAATTTCGAAGTTATATTAACCAAGACATTATCACTATGCCTTCCAAAATGACAAAAACTTTAATTTTCGATTTTAACTTAAAACTTCGAAATATACCGACGGGCGAAGTGTTTTTAATCCTATAAAAAAAGTACTTAAATAATTGATACTCAAGGAACAAATTTTAAATATATTGCAAATAGTAACAATTTTTTTATGATAAAAAAGATAATATTAAAGATGATCTTTTTCGATATGTAAGAAATCTTACCATATTTTTATGTATATCATCTTCAATGATGGTACATAAAATACACGTTTGATAACATATGTTTAATAAGAATGATATAAAACAATTTTTAAAGACAAATAAAATATAAGTGCAATGTAACGTCACAATACTCAGTCGACTACACATCAAGTAAAGCCATTTTACAAAGTTGTAAAAAAAAAAACTTTAACATAAATATCCGTAACGAGTATTTGACAGTTATAATACTTACCGTTTATTCTTTAAGCAAATAATAGAAAACGCTTTTAATTTGTGCGACAAATATAATTACATTATTGACGTATGTGATAATGATTGATAAATTTTTATTGTTATTGAAGAAGTGCCTGGAGCGTGCCTGACTCCAAATTTTTGAAAAAAAATTATTTGTTTTATACAAGGAATAATTAGGAATTTTTATTAAGAAATGTTTTTTTGTTTCTAGTCGGGCACGCGCCAATCATTATTTATTGCGAACTATATTATGCGTCATTAATATTACACCAAATAGTTTTTTTTTTTTTTTTAGAATTAGGGTGAGGTATCATAAAGAGCTTATATTAATAATTAGCTTTCTTAAAACACAAATAATTTACGTCATCGTATACCAATACATTCTTGTATCACAAATTAAAGCGTAAACAAATTATATCGTTGTTAAGAAAGCACGACAGAGAGTAACGTTACATATACTGTTAAATGAAAAAATTAATACGTAAGTATGATTGTAAGTTTGATTATTACTGACGCGATTATTATTCATAAGTATTAAATTTATATGTACGCAATTTATTTTGCGTTACCATAGCAAAACTATAGAATTTATCTCATAAGAACTAATGTGATGTCTATGACAGTTTACGAGAAGCAAAATGACACTCGAACTAAAATAGACAAATGTTCAATGAATTCAACAGAATCTTACTTTTTTATCAAGAACGACTGTACGATTATATACAATTATTTACCCAATAATTCCAAGTTTATTTTTATTCAGTTTTTTTTTTTTTTTTTAACGTTAAGTATTACTTAATAACTAATTCACTGCTGATATTTGGAAATAATTTATTACGTTCTTTGCTGTCACTTCGCATTTTTTTGAGATAGTTTTTATATAAATAAAAAGAAACAATGTAAATAATATGAAATTTCATCTAAACACTCATTCAACAAGATTCACACTAACAATATGTTTAACAAGATTATTCTACATTTTACATTAAAATTTAGCACGGGGTAAATAACATTGTATAATTTATCTAATTAACGAGTCATAGATAATAGCAGAATTCTACTTTTCACCGGAAAGCCAACTGTTTTTTGTTACATTGAAATTTATACATGTATATATAATCCTCAAACATTGTTCAAACATTTCTAACATGACATCCTTTTCTAATAACTTATACATAATGCTTATGAGATATGCAGAAGTAAAATAATTATTTGTGAATACTTCACATAGAGATTTGAGAAACAAAGTTTCAAGTAAATTATAATAAGAAAAATTATAATATCTATATTTGCTGCTTATTAAACAAAAAAGTTTAATCGTGTTTCTGCTATAGAATCTAACATAAGATTTATAAATTTCGAGACTTAATTCAACTGTTTAATTTCCCTCTAATCGGGATTTAGAAAAATATCTCGAAATTCATAATGTAAAAATATATATTTGATTAACATTATTAAATATTTTTCTCTTGATAAGTTTATTTTCGGCAAAAGTCTATCAATTAACGCATGCGAAACAAAAAACAAAGTAAAAAAAATTAATTTAAATATACGATACTGCTATTTTTTCACTGAAAATCTAACTTGGCTCAAATATAATAAAATTTTTTGAATGACTTTATGGACATTCAATGTACCAGGGAATTAGGCCTTATTTCTAACAGGCCTTGATAATAGTTATATACAAATGTTGCAAGCTAACGGTCGAGGCCAAATACTATATTGTTATTATATATTAGATATGTGACGTATTATTCACTTTTTTGTGAATATAACAAATAAAAATATATACTATAAAAATACTGAAAAGATAATTAACCAGTTCATATTTTTAAAATGAACTAATATCATTAAATTTTGTTATAAAATTTATAATTTATTGTAATAAATTTATTATATATTACAAAACGGTATTAACTGATAAAGATTTGATAAAAGATTAATCTGTATGTCTGCTCGATTTTTACTAACTACGAGAGGTATATTAATACCGTGCCTCTTGATCTTTAAAAATTTCTTTCTTCAAAAATTTTTATATCAAAACAATCACAACAGTTGCTTCATTGTAAGAAAAAAAAACCCAAAAATTAAAATCTTAAAGCTCCTTTAAGATTTAATACTATAAAGTAATGAATAAATAAGATGTATATTGATTGATTTATATCTAATAAAAAGACAGCATTCGACTCAACGAAATTTTGCAACTATACTGTTCGATTATAAAGCAAATTATATAAATAATAAAGCATTTAACTGCAATAAAAAAATTTTGGAAAATTTGCACATGTGCAAAAATGGATTTATTTTTTACGGTTTTTTTTTATCAATAAATGATTGTTATTAAACGATAAAAAAATACAATTTTTTATTATACAGTTAAATCAAAATTACTCAATATCTTATGTTTGAAAAGACTGAAAAGAAAATAGATGAATCGAATGTCATACTGTGCCTTTATAAGTACTAAACACGTATTATTAACTATTGTGATCTGCCTTGAATTTGCTTTTAATTTATTGAACTAGTTTGTACAAGGCACTAAATGCATCTGATATATATATATCGACATTTACACATACAAAAAATTATACTATTTCCAATTACACTGAATGTCCAAAAGCAATTGAGATGAATTTAAATGTTATTTATAAGTACAATACTTTTATATAGAGTGCTGGAAATCGTACAACAATCGAGAAGAGGATTAACTTAACAATTTCTACAGACTGTTACATTCTTACAAGTTTTAAATGTAGGAATGTAATTACTATTAATCGTTTTATTGAGCTTATAATACATGCAGTTCTAAATTTTAATCGGCTGTATATTTAATTCATTTTCAAACCTTTTTTTTACACGAGGATGGTATAAAAGTTTTTCTTTTAAGACTTTCTTTTTTTTTTACTAAAAAAATACCTCTCTCGCGAATGTTGCTATAATTTTCACTGCACGCTATATAGTATTGGAAAATATACATCAGACTCTTTTATATATATATATATATATATATATATATATATATATATATATATTAATATATATATATAATTCATAAAGACATCTCTTTAATAGTCATCTTAAAATCTCTAGATTAATACGTCTATCATGTCATATGCATGTATAATCAATTATTTCTTTATTTTAATATACAAGAGTGATTTCGGTATAAATGGCCAAATTCATATCTTTTACGTAATTAAAAAAAAAATTATATTAATATATATTTAAAATCACTTCTTTTCTAGTTGTGAATACTTTTTTTATATCATAAAATTCTATAAAAATGTTATTTGGAAAAAAAATGTATTTACATAAAATTTATATATATTTAATATTGTATTTTTTTTATATCAACAGTGTAACAAATTATCAGACGATTTAAATATATGTTAATAACACCCACAAAAAATTTTCAGCAATTTTAGTAATAATTTAAAAGTATCAATTTGAAATTAGTACCATTACTGCTAAGTTCAATTTTTAAAGTCTTAAAAATGAATAGAACATTATACTAAAATTCAACCATTTACATCAAAAGCACTATGTGTATATACTGAAGCATTTATCTATGTATAATATTATATACATATATTTTAAAAATTAAAATTGCACCCAACTAGCATTGGCAACTGTAGGTGCTGGTGCTGATGCTGATGCTGATGTTGCTTGAGAAGCACTGGCAAATTCACCCCACTCTGAACTTGTGACATCCTGATTTTGACTTTGTGGCTTGTGTGCTGGTGAGGAAGTAGGAGTTTTTGCTGGTGGTGGAGCAATTTTGACACCACCAGGAGGAGGTGGGAGACCTACAGTTGGGTTGGTACGTTGTCTGGATTTGGATGCAACTTCACTACCATCCTTTTTCTAAGTAACAAATACAAAAATTATTTTAACAGAAAACCAAAGGTAAAAGTACTCAAAATAATAAAAATTATTTTTAACTTTTAAAATAGCAATTGTTTAGACTTTAATGGACAATGCATTAGTTGAAAAGCAAACATAATATAAAAGTTCTTACGGTAATCTTCATGTTAATCTTAATAGTTTCGCCTTCCTTAAATCTGAGATCCAACTCCTGTTTAGGCTTTTCTTTTTCCTTCTCAATCTGATCCCGATTCTTTAGCCACTTAAAATGATCCTGAAGTGCAACATTCAGATCAAAACTGTCAGACCTGTCTAAAAAGCCAACACCTATAAACGCTGACCGTCCATTGTCATCCTGGATCCTCAGAACAAAGTATCGAGATGAATCTGTGACCGGTTCTACAGCTATCCCGGGATACTGTTCAATAGGACACTTAGCAAACAGTTCGCCTGTCATTTTGTCTTCCAGCTTTATCGTAATATTGTCACCTTGCGACACCAATCGCATGCGACCGGTCCAGGAGGGCTCCTGCAGGTTCCAATCAGCCGCTCTGTGACAGATCGGAAAGACATTCAGCGAAAACATCGTAAACATAAGCTCGAATCGCCTCATGTTTTACTCGAGCTTGTACGGTCGTCGCAACGAGGCACTGCGGACTCGTCGTTCATAGCATATTGAACGGGCCAGCAAAAATTCGCGTTGGAGAAGCGTTTCGTGCTTACCGATAACCCCTGTTGGTCGACCTTGGCGGAATTTTGAAGACGAACACTTCAGATTTCACCAGGAGGACGCTCTCGTACGTCTCCATCGCGCTTGCCGACGACGATCTTCGCAGACGAGAGACGAGCGCAGGGAACGATAACGGGTAGAGGAGGGGAGCCTTCTTCAGGCAAGGCTGCTCGGTTTGAAGGTTCGTTTGCGCTCTCCTGACAAATGTCCGCTACGATCAACCGTGGTTTGATAACTCTATCTCGCGTCACGCCTCCTGTCCTGTCACTTCCCCTTGCTTCTTGCCCCGCAGCCCCTCGGCCAGTGTGTTGCCCATAGATTAATCACATATAGACGGGCCGGTTGATATTTTTCATGCGCGGCCAGAGGAAACGTGACTCACTGGTAGGAACGCGATTACGAGGGAAATGAACAATTGCCTTATCGGCGATCAATGTTAATTCGTTGCCGCCTGTTTCCGAGAGATATCGCGTGTAAATTGGTATATGTAAGTAACGAGAAATGGCGAGGAGTTGAACGGAGAAAAAGGAAAAAAAAAATATCTTTCTCCACAGACAACATATATACATATTATTTTCCTAGGAGCAATTTTCTTAGGTATATCAAAGTCGAGTTATTAAAAGTATTCTATTCTATTCTTTAAATATTGTTGCTAAAAGTTTTTTTTTTTTTTATTTTTTTTTTTATTATATTTTTTTTCTTATTATATAATACACGATCTTATTGGCCTATTCTTACGTTATATAAAAATTTAACGCACTCTAATAATATATTACCTGTGCATCGTTATTAATGCGAGAACATTATTTTTACAGAATTCTGAACTGATGACACGCTGCGGATATTCTTGAGAGGGAAGATTTGCTGCGTTAGATACGACGAAAAAAAAAAAAAAAAAAGGACTTGTTGCCAGTGAACTTTTATGTTCTTCGTCTTTGCGGAGTGTAGCAAGAAGGTAAGGATAACAGCTTAATAGTACGTTTCATCAGCTTCTAGCTGCTATAACAGGTAAAATAATTATAATGACATACGTCGAACAATACTGTAACATTATTTTCTCAATATATTGCTCCATTGCCAAATGCATTACAGTCGGAAATAAATCATTAAAATACAAATATCAGAATATAGAGCACACGATAGATTTTCCGACTAACGTAAAATGTATATTAAAAGAATAAAAATTATAAAACCTATTATAAATGTAGTAAAAAAATATTTATTATTATGTAATTATACAGGTGACATGCCGCATTAATAAAAAATTACCTTAAAAAAATATAAATATTGTCTATGATTCACAAATATTAAAAAGTTTTAACTCGCGAATGTATGTTAACGAATAACATTATGTGTAATGTACTTAATTTTATGAATTGTCATAACGTTAATATTAAGTTCTTGAAAAATTAAGTAATTACTTAATTTTTATCAACATTAATGTTGATAAAAATTAGTAAAACTACAAAAAGAGGTATTTTAAAAATACATTTCATGTTTTATTGATCGATATCGGATCAAATAACTTAAATATTACTTTAATTGAATTAACTTAGAATTAATATATCATATTCAAGTAATGCGTCAGTAAATACTGACTACTAATATTGAATATAATAAATCACATAGCATGCATTTGCTCATGATTAGATAGAAAATGAAAAAAAAAACTATTTTATAAAACTTAATAAAAACAAAAAATATGTGATAAAAACTTATAGTCTACTTTTTATCGAGTAAAAAAATATAGTGTAAAAAAATGATTAAAACTTAAAATTGTGTGCAACATTAAGGTGTTTTGTTTAAGATGTCGTCCAAATACGGCTTATAAAATTCGTGCTGTCCAGTTTTTGCTGCTTGACCAGCCATTATATCATACGCATATTTATAAACTGCTAAATAATTCTCTTTACCGACGACATTTAGCTCGACTTTATAAACGTGTTTATCGGCGGATGACATATTCGATGTTAACATACGTCGTTTCACAGGTTCTGTACATTCTGTCTCATCTTTTGATTTATCTCGTTTCGGGCAACTACATATTCTAATTGGCAACGTGCAACGAGTTAAAGTGTTTTTACTTTGGTCTTCCAAAGTGAATATTAATTCTGTTGCTCTACGATTCATACCAGATTGGCAGCTGTTTTTACAAAAGAACTTAAGACACATTGGAAAATATTGAGCACCAGCCTCAGCTGCATAAAGTGGTGTTAAAATAGATAAATGTTCATTTTTTTCGTCATAGAGACTCTCGGGATGATTAACACAGTGGACTACATGTTTAATTTTATCTGGTATCATAGTTTGATTAACACAATTTGTCATTGCCATATGATTGTAGCATCTTCTTACCGGCTCGGATTTGTGTTCATCCATCAAAAAGGCTAACTCTGTACGTAAGAATAACCCGGTTGTAGACGGTTCCCAGGTAAATCGCAAAGGTAGTACCTTTTCCATTTTGATATACATTTTCTTCGATGTCTCGGAATACTGTATGCAAAAAAATAAATTTTTTACGGTACTGTATAAAATTATTTTTACAAAATTAAATATACAAGAAAATTGTAAAACAATAATTTACAAAAAAGAAGTTAGTTTATATCGTTGTTAAAAAATAATTGTCATGCATACTTGATACATTTACTAATCTTCTATCTGTAGTACATAGAAAGCTTGTATGTGCAACATATAAAATCTGCTTAAACATAATTCTGTTAAAAACAAATTAATTTAATAATTTCTCATTTGAAAATTTATTTCAAGTTTAAGCAGATTTATATTTAGATAAAATCTGTTTGCTGTTCCTACACTAAATATATTAGTTCAAAAAGTGAATACTAAAGTACTTTCTGTTTCAGAACT
This sequence comes from Cardiocondyla obscurior, assembly GCF_019399895.1. Classification (NCBI taxonomy): domain Eukaryota; kingdom Metazoa; phylum Arthropoda; class Insecta; order Hymenoptera; family Formicidae; genus Cardiocondyla; species Cardiocondyla obscurior. Next base: position 2,166,786 of record NC_091881.1, read on the forward strand.
GGTAAAAACCTACAGCATCTTTTTATTCCTGTCTGTACTGCTAGTTCTTGTTTGCACTATCTCAGTTCTACTTTTACAATTCTAGTGCAGCCCAGTGCAGAAACAGCAAACAGATTTACAGTGATTAAATACAACTACAAATTAAACACTAAAACATTTCCAGGCGAATTCTTACTTTCATCTTTCTATTATCGTCTCACAGTATCATGAACGAGATGATATTTAGAAAAAATGTAATAGCCAGGATTAAAAACTGATGGCATTTTATTATCAAGAGGCAGAATTTATCTGCAAGTAGGTATATATCATTCAATAGTTGTTCACAGGCTAGTATAAAAAAAAAAATTGAAAAAATAACAATAAAGTTTAAAATAACGTCTCTATATAATTATTTCATAAATTTTAGATTAAAAGCATTGTTTTAGTTGTACAAAAGGTTTACTTACCACCCAGTCTTGACCACTACCATCCCCAAAAGTAAAGCATAAATTAAATGGAGAGATCATAAAGTCTTTGCATAAGTTGATATAATAATGGTTGTCATCTTCTTCTTCTTCTTTGTAGTGTCTTTTCAAAATATTATCCACGTTGCTACTAGTGGAATTAAGATGGTCAGGATTCTCCTCTACCGGGATCTCAAGTTTGGTTACGTCCAACGGCAGAACGCCTCCGCTGGATCGAACAAAAAAATAATTGTGAGAAACGACGTTACCTGCATGCCAGTGAAATAAGCGGATGACGCCAAGTAAGAAGTTCACTCACAAAGTCTTTTCGATGTCCTTGTAAGTCTCGTCATCCATTAATGCGGACTCCTGCGAGTCCGAACAAACGTTCGTACCCAGCATATTCGTCGTCTTCGGCTCGATCGCAAACCAAGGCATGAATCGCAGATAAACGCAGACTGCGATCGATAGCGATTAATGCGATCCTTTGATCGCCGGTTTTTAGATCCTTGGTCTTACCGTTCAACGTGGTTCAGTTTTGCAACTAAATGGACTGGACCGTCGGCTTGGACCACATCAAATCTCTTCTATCTCGTATAGTGAAAATATGATTTCTTCGAAATTCGCTGGCGGCACTGAAACTACTGAAAGGTGAATAGTTTACGTTACGTATCCTATAGATTTTTAGCGCGTGCGTTCTATAATGCACCCTAATGTTAAGTATTAATTTGAAAAAAAAAATAATTTAATTATTTTTTGTGATGTATTATATCAGAATTTTGTATTTGTATATATTGTAATTTTAAATCTGAGACTAATTGTTATCGGCGCCGCTTTTAGGATAATTTTAGACTCCTGATCGTCTCGTGTAAACGTGGCTCTTAGGATGCGCACGCATTGAATTGCGTCGTGGCGGGAACCGCATGTGGCGCGCTACGGCAAGGTACGGCACGCGCCGGAAGCAAACGACTCCAATATGGCGAATGTGAGGGACAGTGATACATCGTTGTGGCTGCATAATAAGCTCGGCACATCAAACGATAGCTGGACTGGCAGCTCGATTTGTTCGCAACTTAATGCTGAGGTTTTACGAAACATCAAAGATTGTTTTCCCGACCTGCAAACGCAGGTCAAGCTTAAGTTACTCTTGTCGTTCTTCCACATACCTAGGCGCAATGTTGAAGAGGTAAGCACTCTTATCTTAATGTTCTCGTGGCTTTTCAATGAGTATTTCTTTTCCTTGAGTTGCAATTTGCTCCCTGCGAGAGTGAAATCAATATCTAATTTATATTTCCCCATGTAATACTTGTGATTTATGTGTATCTACTAAATGCTTTATTTTTATACAATGTTTTTGACATGATTAGTATAAAAACTATGTAGTATTAGCATTTACAGAAACCCTTTGATTGATTATCTTACTCGTTGCGTTAGAAAAATTGTAATATTCGTATAAATCGTAATTTTCTAAATATGTTAATAGAAAGTAAATCATGCAGTAAATTAATCTAGATATTTATTCCTTTTAAACTTATTTGATTCAAATTTTTTTAATTTATGTCAGTGGCATGTGGAATTGGAAGAAATTATTGAGGTTGCATCTGTGGACAGTGAGTTGTGGGTATCAATGTTATCCGAAGCGATGAAGACCTTTCCATCAACTGGTTCTTTAAATACAGACATCACTGATCTGGATGAACATAGACCAATTTTTGGTGATTTAGTTAATGATCTGAGGAAACTTTTAAAGAAGCAGAATGACCCTGCTATGCTACCTTTAGAATGTCATTATCTCAACAAGACTGCATTAACTTCAGTGGTAGGTTCACAACCCAACCCTGTTAAACACTTTACACTCAAAAGAAAACCAAAAAGTGCAGCCTTGAGAGCAGAATTGCTTCAGAAAAGCACTGATGCTGCTAGTAATCTTAAGAAGAGTGCAGCTCCCACTGTACCAGTGAGAAGCAGAGGAATGCCAAGAAAAATGACTGACACAAGTAAGTATAGATTTGTAAATGCATTATATATATTTTTTTTTTATGTTAGATTCAAAATATACTGTATGACATTTACTTATACTTTTCAGCACCTCTGAAAGGAATTCCAAGTCGAGTTCCAACGAGTGGTTTTCGATCGCCATCGCTTACAAATACTCCTATGTCTAATAGAACTTCGATCAGCAGTAGAATTCGAAAAGATGGTGGTATTAAATTATTAGACATTAATGAGCAGCCTCTCGGATATGCACAAGCGAAAAAGAGGAAAAAGATGCAGGAGATGGAAGAGCAGCAAAAGAAAGTCGCGGAAGCGCAAGCGGCTGCTGCGGCCGCCGCTGCATCGGCAGCCTCTCCCGTTGCAGAGACTCCGACGACTCCGGAGTACGCTCAAGGATTGGCCTCGATAAATCCGCCTGCTACACCAGTTACACCAACTGTGGCAGTTACAGTGCAATCTTATACTGCGCCTAGCACACCAAGCAGCATTTCAGTTACGACTACGCAACAAACATGTAAGATTAATGTTGCAGTTATTAAAGGCCACATCGTTTTGTTTAGATTTTAATTAAGCATTTTGTGTTAAATAGCTACTACATTAACTACTACCACTACAACGCCTGCTACTGTGCTAACTGCAACTACACCAGCGGTGATACCACCTGTAGAAAGTGCGCCAGTCGCTGTGCAAACAGTCAGACCGGCTCAGACAGTTACACAAATTCGTATACAGACCACTACTCAACCTAATGCAGCGGCTAATCCAAGAAAAGGCCTATCTCTTACGGTAATTATACGCAGAATTTAATTCAATTGTGTAGTATTATTATAAATACAAGATTCTCATTATTTATTATCGGATTATAGCGAGAACAAATGTTGGAAGCGCAAGAAATGTTTAGAACCGCAAATAAAGTAACGCGTCCAGAAAAGGCTCTTATTTTAGGTTTTATGGCTGGTTCTAGGGGTACGTCTATTTTTATTATTTTTTTTTTTTTTTATAAATTATGTTCAAGCAATATTATAAATTGCTTCGCTTGCAGATAATCCTTGTCCAAAATTGGGAAATATAGTTACTGTGATGCTTTCGGAGAATATAGAAGAAGTAACGCAATCAGACGGAACAACTGTTCCGATGTTGGTCGAAACTCATTTCCAAATGAATTATACAAATGGCGAATGGAAAAGGATAAAGAAAAATCGACGTATTGTAACAGAAGAATCTACATCAACGTCTACTCCTGCTCCGACCGCAACAGCCACAGCTTCCAATTAAAAGAACTCAAATTGCTAAATTATCAGGATTTATATGAAATACAAGATGTACATGAAAAACTTATTTTTTTTTTTTTTTTTTTTTTCTTTTTATTCGAAGAAAACGAATATTGTGATCGTATTTTCTTAATGAAGATAAAGTTACTAAATTAATAACAATTTAATTTACATTTAAAATCTGGTAAAAATTGTTGAAAGTTGAAAAATACCTTTTAGTTGTCAAATTTTTATTTTAGTAAAAAAAATAGTTTTTTTTTTTTTACATCGATCATGTGAGCCTTAATTTTCTGGTATTGAAATTTCAGTTAAATGAAAAGGATTTATTCAGATCCGTTTTCCAGTTCTTTTTTAACTTTATAATATTTTTGCCTTTAATATATGTATATGATTTGTGACAGACATTATTTAAAAATTATATATATATATATATAATTTGATAGGAAAGATGTATAATGTGAATAGTCAAACATTTGTTTAACAGTACGATTACCTTATAAAATCGATATATTATAAAATATACATATATGTGTAATATATACGCATATATATATATACATATATATTTTAATGAAAATGAACATAAGACTTCTAATATTGTTATGAATAAACATATGATTATATTTCTGTTTCGTGTGCATTGTTTATGAACAAGATTTTTATTATTGATTATATTTAAATGTGATAATTTTCAACTAAATCTACCTAAAAAATATTCGACGCTTATTTAGTCACATGTGTAATTTGGAATTTTCTTATTTTTCGTGCGATGTGTAATACATTTAAATGGTAATAGATAGCAGCACACTGTTAAGAACCGGCCAAGATGGTTGAAGACTGAACCCTCTTCCCCTTCTGGCGTTCCCTCCTTCAGCTCCATGTCTAATGGTGCTATGGACTCCAGCAAGCGAGAGGCGTGGTATCGTTTCGCGGCGGTTTAGCGTGTGTATGTGCATGTGGTTAGCCGCGACCGTCATCGGCGCGGGTGTGCTTTGTCGAGGTAAAAACTATCAGTGGTGCCGGAATCATGCTTGGACGTCTCCCCGCGTGCGTCATCGATGTGGGCACAGGGTAAGCGTGAACCCCGGAATGACCAATCGATTTTTATAAGGGTGAATTTTAGGTTAAACACCGGACCGATCTGTCATCACTTCAGTCGAACCCACAACGAGCCGTGTTATTCTTTCACGCCCCTCCTCGCAATGATTCATTTATATTGTAAAAAAAATTATTTTTTTTTTTTTACGCCAAGTTGTACCGATAAATTTAAATATACTTGCCGCCCACGCGCGATCTTGAGACGCTTAAGAACTCGTAATTATCTAATAGTTTTTTTTTATCGTTTTTTTTTTGTTATCTCGCAGATACACGAAATTGGGATTTGCTGGCAATAAGGAACCCCAGCTGACTATACCGTCAGCTATTGCTATCAAGGAAACCGCTAAAGTTGGCGACAATAATGCTAGGAGAATTACAAAAGGTGTGGAAGATTTGGACGCCTACATCGGCGATGAGGCTTTTGAAGCCACTGGATATTCGGTTAAAGTACTTATTCCCAAGTTTTCTTACTTAAAACATATCCGTTTTTTTTCGTTTCTGTAATAACTTCGATATATTTCGATCTTTAACTTGCAGTATCCAGTGAGGCATGGTTTGGTGGAAGATTGGGACTTGATGGAAAAATTTTTACAGCAATGCATTTTTAAATACCTCAGGTCAGAACCTGAAGATCATTATTTCCTTTTAACCGAGCCGCCTTTGAATACTCCAGAAAATCGGGAGTATACCGCGGAAATTATGTTTGAGTCATTTAATGTGCCAGGACTTTACATAGCTGTGCAAGCCGTTCTCGCCTTAGCAGCATCCTGGACAGCTAAGAACGTAGAAGATCGTACTTTAACAGGCGTTGTTGTTGATAGCGGGGATGGTGTAACTCACGTGATTCCAGTAGTACGTAAAAAAATCAGATATTTTCTTGTTTCACATTTTATATCTATATTTTATTTTTACAGGCAGAAGGTTTTGTTATAGGAAGTTGTATAAAGCACATTCCAATCGCTGGTCGCGATATTACTTATTTTATACAAAGTCTGTTAAGAGAACGAGAGATTGGGATACCACCTGAACAGTCGTTAGAAACAGCTAAGTCAATTAAAGAGAAATATTGTTATATATGTCCAGATATATCGAAGGAATTCGCGAAATACGATTGCGATCCTACAAAAATTAAAAAATATGAAGGTATTAACAATATCACTAAGCAACCTTTTGTGGTGGATGTCGGATACGAAAGGTTTCTTGGGCCGGAAATATTCTTCCATCCCGAGGTAAGTAATTAATTAATTTTACATGTAACTTGCATAATTATTATATTTACAGTTTCTTTTATATATATGTAAATACTTTAGTTTTCCAATCCGGACTTTACAACTCCGCTCAATGAAATTGTTGACGACGTGATTCAAAACTGCCCAATCGATGTTAGGAGACCATTATATAGCAATATTGTTTTATCGGGTGGCTCCACTATGTTCAAAGACTTTGGTAGACGATTGCAACGCGATATTAAAAAAATCGTCGACTCGCGGCTCAAGCTTAGCGAGACGCTAAGCGGTAGCCACATTACGGTAAAATAAATATCACGATAATATTCGATTGACTCGCTAAGTTAGCATGCTAGTAATACTTGATATTAAAATATTAATTTCTGTTTGTGCTTTAGCCAAAACCAATAGATGTTCGTGTAATATCACATCACAAACAACGTTGCGCCGTATGGTATGGTGGTGCATTACTGGCCAGCGATCCAGAATTCTATACGGTTTGTCACACAAAAAAAGCATACCAAGAATACGGTCCCGGAATTTGTCGTTATAATCCCGTATTTCATAGTATGGTTTAAAAAATTTAATGGAATGAGCACAAGACGATCGAAACAATTTCTAAGAGTATTATCACTTATAAATGTAAAGATAATCAAATAATTTCATTTTTTTAAATGGTGCTAAATGCAATTAAAAATAATTCGAAGATCCCAATTTATTTGTACCTTCAATTTTCTGTACTTCTTACAGAATCATGTCCTGTTTGAGTGCACAAATTTATGATTAGATTATGAAAATTAGTAGTGTACATTTATTCCTGTTCCGGGGATTAATCATCGTTCATGCTGTATACTTTTATACATTATGTACGACTGGTGCATTTTCATAGAATTTATTGTGTATATTATTTACTGCAATATAGATACATTTATCATATTTACAAAAAAAAAAAAGAAAAAAAGAAAATACATATATAACAACAGATTTATAATGTTACAATAACTATCTGTCGTTTAATGCAGCAGTGCTCAGAATTAGTTATATATTTCGAGCCAATTTCAAAGTTGCCTTTTATCCCTCAACTACCGCTCGAGGCTCGACGGTCAAGCAGCCGATCACTCACTAATTCCGGACACTGTTTTAATGTATAATGCATAATAATGCAACACTATATATTATATTCAGAAGCGTTATTATATTAAGCAAAAATATTAACAAAACTGCAATTTTATACATAATACTTCTTTATACATAAAATTAAATAATTCTGAAATTATCTTCTTATCGTACGTATTCATTACATTTTTTTGCATTTTTACATGTATATTATTTTAAGTAATGTATACGTATTATTTAAAATTGTACAACTTGTGTAGATTTCTTTTAATGTTCATGCAGTTGATCGATATACGTATCGAAAAATATAAAAGATATCACTAAATATTTAATTTAATTTTTTTCTTTGCAGCATCACGTTCTCTTCTTATTACCTGCCTTTTTTTTTTTTTTAATATTATATAACAAAAAAAATGCCAAAAATTCCAAGTGTTCAGAGTCCTTCAGTCATATTCACGGAAATACAAGATACATGCAAAATACGAACGATTACATATAGAAATCGTTTAAAAAAAAAAAAAACATTCAAGTCCGGTGTAAAGTGCGCAAATTTCGGTTATCCATTTAATCGGCTCAACCTAACCTTAAACTGCTTAGTTGGCTGTCCCGCCAGTGGTCGCAGATTTTAGACGGGCAACATACGCACACTAGGCACAATGCCGTGTCCGTGTGTGCCCGTAGCGCCTGCTAATGCCTCGGACGCAGAGAAACCAACTCGGAATCGCGGCTTCCACGCGTTTAGATAGAGAGGCTCGTCCGTGTGAAGCCAGCGTTTCGGCTGCCGTCGGATAGAAGAACAGGCCAGACCTATACACTGTCTGTCCTGTTCTTTCGTGGCGTCGCCGGCACATATCGCAGATCCGCTTCTCGGTAACATCGCGGAGTCTTAAATAATTTTAAATAGTACGAAATCCGAGTCACCGAATTGTGTATTGTACGACATTTTCAAGATATAATGTAATATAAATTTTTAATGTACAATGCAGCAAAAATTTTCCGTCCCACTTAAACAGACTGCGGACTGTCGGTTGTATATACTTTTCATATTTTCTGCAAGTACAACCGGTGTGGTTAAAAATTTTTGATGCATTCTACACATCACTCATACCTAGTTTAAATTATTATAAAACAAGGAAAAATTGTTCGAATAGGACTTTAAAACTACTAAAATACGCGTCGCACAATCCGGCGTAACGCGAATCTCAAGCAGCAGATGCCAATTTCCCGAATTGCGTGCAGTAGCGCACGCACTATCAGTCACGGCTAACGAAACAGAAAACGACACTCCGCGAGGGACCGACGAATACTCCGGGCTGTACAACGATCAATTAAAAAATAAATTGAAAACGCGAATTATAACCCGAGAGCGCGAAACAATATTCCGATCACGAGAAAAGCGACCTTGTTTTATAATAACTTAAACACAACACCCCGTATAATATACAAAAACGCAAAACTGTACGCTCACACTCACACTCGCTCACATAATATTCACCGCGCACTTCATAACACTATGACTCATATTCACCGCGCATTTTATTACAATATCACTCATACTTAGTTTAAATTATTATAAAACAAGGAAAAATTGTTCGAATAGGACTTATAAAACTACTAAAATACGCGTCACACAATCCGGCGTAACGCGAATCTCAAGCAGCAGATGCCAATTTCCCGAATTGCGTGCAGTAGCGCACGCACTATCAGTCACGGCTAACGAAACAGAAAACGACACTCCGCGAGGGACCGACGAATACTCCGGGCTGTACAACGATCAATTAAAAAATAAATTGAAAACGCGAATTATAACCCGAGAGCGCGAAACAATATTCCGATCACGAGAAAAGCGACCTTGTTTTATAATAACTTAAACACAACACCCCGTATAATATACAAAAACGCAAAACTGTACGCTCACACTCACACTCGCTCACATAATATTCACCGCGCACTTCATAACACTATGACTCATATTCACCGCGCATTTTATTACAATATCACTCATACTTAGTTTAAATTATTATAAAACAAGGAAAAATTGTTCGAATAGGACTTATAAAACTACTAAAATACGCGTCGCACAATCCGGCGTAACGCGAATCTCAAGCAGCAGATGCCAATTTCCCGAATTGCGTGCAGTAGCGCACGCACTATCAGTCACGGCTAACGAAACAGAAAACGACACTCCGCGAGGGACCGACGAATACTCCGGGCTGTACAACGATCAATTAAAAAATAAATTGAAAACGCGAATTATAACCCGAGAGCGCGAAACAATATTCCGATCACGAGAAAAGCGACCTTGTTTTATAATAACTTAAACACAACACCCCGTATAATATACAAAAACGCAAAACTGTACGCTCACACTCACACTCACACTCACTCACATAATACTTCATCGTGCATTAGATCGCTCGCAGGATAGTCCACGACGCTTCCGTTAAATCCTCGATCTTGACAAAAAAAATATGATGTATCTTGATGTATCTTGATGTATCTTGATGTATCTTGATGTATCGTCGATGAAACTTTTATTTAATTATTACTCCTTAAGGCGCTGACTCATCGAAGTGACCGTGAACTTAAACTTGAACTCCGGTAGAGAACAGTTATCCCCCCTTTACACATCCGTTCCCGACTACATTTAGGCGCGAAATGAGGGTAGCGCGGTCGTGATAACGGTACTTATGTTGGGGGGGGTAATTAATTGGCGCACTAGGGAAAAAACGTTCCCACCTATCAGGTGATAAGAGAAGGGTTGTAATTGGTCGGCATGGGGATGATACCGCGAGTGTCCAATGAGTGTGAAAAATTTTGTATTGCGACCCGTTTATTTTTACCGTTATGCGCACTTTTTTGGCGCCGTTCATTCCGCTGACAACAAACTTTTTGAAAAATAGCGGATGCAAAGCGTGCGCATGGTTTGTTTTAATATTCAAAAAAGAAAATAATTTAACCGGCTATGGACAATTTTTTCCCGCGAAGCATACTCGTAAAGGCAATTATTTAGACATTTGTCGGTATAAGAAAAAGAGAGTTCGCAGTTTTACAATAAGTTAATCCGTAGAAAGCGAGAGTGATAACGTGCAAAAAAGCCACTCAATTATTTCGACGATTATTGTGAATAAAAATTAGACATGTCGCTTCTCATCCGCGATATCGTAAAGTCAAATAGAGCTTTAGTGACCAGCACGCGCGAGTGATTTTCAGATACGCGGTGTAAAACGAACCCCGCTAATTAAATTATATGTAGAAATTTAATCCGCTCATTAACAATAAACGATCCGATCGATAGCGTTCGTTTTAATCTAGAAACGTGAGATTGAGTTATCTCATAATAGCTACGCGCATTAAAGCGCGTTTCACCGATGCACATATCGGCAAAAATCTTAAATAAATTTATACTTGTTCGCGATCAAAATCTTTCTCTCTACGCGCCGAAATCTCTAATGGTCAGTTTAGCCGCGGAGCCTCAGCGTGCGGGTGTGTTGTTAATCGCTCCGCAATTACGCGTATTTTCGACCGCTGATTGAAAGTCTCGTATGCGAATAAGTGTCGACGTCGACGACTCGGGAACGAACAATCATTTTAAGCACTCGTGTGCCATTCCACTTGTCGCTCTGTGGTTCTTTCGTGCCTCGAAAAAGTGTTTCGGGAAGACAAGGTTATGTCCGGCAAAGCGCACGGAGCGTCCGACGTGAGTTGCGTCGCGTGATAGGCGTCATCGACGATCGAAATCTTTCTTTCTACGAGCCGAAATCTCTGACGGTCAGTCTAATTGCGGAGCCTCGTGGGTGCGGACGCGTCGTTAATCGCTCCGCAATTACGCGTATTTAATTATAAAATCATTACAAAATCTTTTTATTTTACTGTCAAGTTTATATTTCTGCTCTCATCTTATAACTCGGCGATGTTAGTGTGAAGCGAATCTTAGATAACTGCCGGCGACGCCGCGAAAGAGTAGGACAGTGTATAGTTCTGGCCTTTTTTTCTATCCGACGGCAGCCGAAACGCTGGCTTCACACGGACGAGTCTCTATATCTTTACGCGTGGAAGCCGCGATTCCGAGTTCGACTCTCTGCGTCCGAGGCAGGCGCTACGGGCACACACGGACACGGCATTGTGCCTAGTGTGCGTATGTTGCCCGTCTGAAATCTGCGACCACTGTGTCCCGCTTGGTTCTTTGGGAACGTTGAGTTCTTGCTTGCAAACAGTTCGCGCGTTATCAGCGACATGGGAAGCTCGCGATAGCGTACAAACGTGCATCGTGCACGCAGAATTCTCTCAGGATGATGGCTGACCTAGAGTACGTACGACTGTACCTCAGTCTACAGTTCAACGAAGCGATCTGCTGGTGGTGCTATTACATACGCGAGATCTCATGGCAACTGCTGATCGCCCTTATGGCCTATCTCGGTGTTTGCGTTTTCCTGTACGCGGTTCTAAAACGGGTAGGCCATGCCGCCTGGCAGCTGCCAGGCCCACTTAATCGACTTCTCCTAGTCACCGCGCATCCGGACGACGAGGTGATGTTCTTCGGACCGCTGATCTACTGGCTGGTCCGTACCAAGGCCAGCGAGATCTACCTTCTGTGCTTATCCATGGGTACATGTCACTGTCTTCCAGGATCGCAATCGACGATCCGGAGCAACCGATAGGAAATAAGCCAGGCTAGCACGTCACACAAATGCTGTGTCTATTGATGTTCACCAGTGTGCTTGCAGGTGGGGATAGGAAGAGGATAGATGAGCTGTGGGCATGTACAAAAGTGTTAGGAATCCCTGAGGCTAATGTGACAATCATTATGTAAGTATATTTTAAAAAACATCCCTCATAAACACTCGCGTGTATCTCAATTATTTCACTCGGTTAGTCGTAATATTTAATAGATTTGATAGTCGTAATATTTAATAGATTTAATAGTCGTAATATTTAATATTTAATAATAATTTTTAGCCACTTTTTTTTTTAATATTTTAACGGCATATTTAACTTCGGGTGTGTTTGTCTAATTTTTGTAAAATAAAAAATAGGCAGTTTTATTCGAACGTTAAATATGCAATAAAGATATAATAAAATAGAAAATATTATCTTTCGTATAATAGTTGGATAAATAAATGTACAGGAGTAGCGAGTTACCGGATGATCAAGGGGTACAGTGGCCAACAGACACAGTTGCCGAGATTATCTTACAATACGTAGAAATGTACAGAATCAATGCTGTGGTAACGTTTGACAAATATGGAGTGAGCCGGCATAAAAATCATATCTCTTTGTATTTTGCTATCGCCGCGTTGTGCATAGAAAAAAGAGTACCTTCTTGTCAGTATCGCTAGTCTAGCTGACGCGCAAATATAGCAGGCTTTTATAATTTAAGTATAATCGTGTTCCAGATTGTAAGCTATATGTATTAGAGTCCGTTAATATATTCAGGAAGTACATTCAACTTCTGGATTTACCCATCAGTCTACTCTCAGCCTCGTATTGGTATTTAGTAACATACGAACAAAAACAAACGATCAAAGTAAGTAAAAACATTTTTTCACGTTAAGCTTCTTTTCTAATACAATTTTTTTCTTGCAGAGTGCCATGGCTGCACATAAATCCCAGTATGTCTGGTTTCGAAAGTTGTACATGATCTTTTCCCGATATACGTTCATTAACACTCTCCAAGAAGTCAGTGCCCTCGATCTGGAGCTGGATCTCCAATTTGACGAGGACTGAACGCGCGGAGATGAACGAAGAACTGTATTAAACATGTAATTAATGATGAATGTATATACTTTGTCTACCATTACTGTACATTACATAAAACAAAAACTACATACAACGGATACACCAAAGGTTAGTTAATTGATTAATACAAAAACTTTATAAGGAAATATTTTTTTTATTTGTTAATATAATAGAATATACATCGTAATTATTTTCAAACGAAAATGTGGCACGTAGTTTTTACAACGTAACTTAAATCAAATTTTTTTCCCTTAAAAACAAAAAATACGAACCACGTGCCGATTTATTCTTCTCTATCGTACACAACCTTTTGCAGCTGCATATAAATTTTTTTTAATTATTTGATGTGTAAATTTTACTCATCATGTGTGTAATAAAGTAATTATTTTTATCATTAAATCGTGAATAAAAAATCGTATTTCTAATTTGAGTTGTAGGATGTTTTTCATCCAGTAATCGAACATTACGAAAATTATTATCAAATCATTTGAGCAAGTAATAATATGTGGCGAATTGATTTCGCGATTGTACGTGTATATATGTATATATATTTTTTTTATTTGTGCCTTTCAATAGTAACGTGTATATAAGATCATAGATTTTTTTTATTTAAAGTGAAAATCTTTCTACTTTGGCACAAGTAACGTGCATAGAAGAGTGTATAATTTTTTAAAATTACTTTTTTTAAATATTTGATAGAGGAATATTTTTACTATTCGGAAAAATATATTGCTCTTTTCATAATAAGTCAATTTATATATATATGATATAAGTCTTCTATATGCACAATGTTACGTTTTCTGTAACATATAATTTAAAAAGCTGCGAAATGTGAAACATGAGCTTCTTTCTTATAATTGCACAAACGACATTAATATTCTTAATAAGCATTCTGGAAAAACATACAATAAAGATTTGATAACACCCAAAATCGATATAGACGCGATCTTTTCTTTTAATTCTTGCTCTTTTGAAAATATTCTAGTTAATAGTTAACGTTTTTTATAATTTTATTCTTATTTTCCCAGTATGCTTAAAATGTCCGTAATGTAACGAAAATATATGCTTAGTAGACCGTAGTATATAAACATGTATAAAAAAGAAATCTCGTAAAAAAAATCTCAGTACTGAAGACATAGTCCGTGGTACATATTGTCCGATAATTAGCCCTAATACCGAAAAATTAAACCGGCAAATGACCTAAAGTCGTGAACACTTGCTTAATACTTACACACAATACAGCGTGCGTGTGCGTAGATCGAAGTGAAGTAAAATAATAACTTCGAGTAAATAAAATCTCTGTGCGCTAAAATTTTGTGCATTTCAATTACGCACACAAAGCTAGAATTTAAATACTTTTTCTACGAATACGTTTATGGAATGACGTAATTGCGAGCGGACAACTTACGCTCTACGCCAAAACGCCGCGAATAACTTCAATTTGGATTAATTCGCAATATAAATGAAAATCTCACGACAACCCGTGCTTCGATAAACACCTCTTTTTACACAAAATAAAATAGATGCTTACATACGATTATACAGTCGCAGATAAAATGGACGGCATAAAGTTGGTTCCCGCAAGATCCTCGAATCAGTAAACTGCTACAACGGCGACAGACACCGCGATGAGCAGAATACTGAATTTTAGGTACATAGAGAAGAGGAAGTGATATTCGGAAGAGATTTCCGATCAAATGTAAGGATTACCTATGTGGAAAGTCAGGTGGACGATAGGTTCCTTACAAAGGGTTCATAGTGAAGATCTCGCGGGCTGTATCCTAAAACCTGTCTTTACCGCGATGGGAGCTGAGAGTGCCCATTCCCGGCTGAGGAGAGTCTGGATCGGTCGCGTCTTGCAGGTACTGCAATTCTTGCAGTTCCTGGAACTTTTCATGATCTCGAATATGTGCATAATTAGCAGATAAGCACATCAGATAGTGTATCAAACTTAAAATCACGAGCATGCTTGCCGCGGTAGCCAAAATGAACATCACTTCGGCCTTCTCTACAAAATCTTTGCAGAATAGTTTGACTTCCTGAGGTCCACACACTTGCATATCTTGCACCCGTGTGTTATTTGGAAACATAAAATCTGAAATGACACAAATTTATTTATTATATTTTTGTGTGATATAATAAGTATTTAACATAAATATTATGTAATAAATTTATCTTATGACTTTTATAGAAGAAAGAAATACAGACTTAAATATTCTAGTTTAATTCACATACATATTAACAAATAGAAACTTACTGAATTGAGTAAAATCAATGCAATCGTCAAGAGACTGGACACGCGGTTTGCTGCACAGATTCCAGAATATAGTAAATATCAAGGTAGTAATAATTAGAAATGAAAAGATCAAAAGCCAACCAATTTGTAGGATATAGATAATTGTCATAAACTGAAAAAAAAAATTAATATGTTATATTAAGATAAAAAACACGGCGCATAATCGCCACAAAGTATTTTTGTTTTTTTTTTATAATAAAGAATAATGAAAAACTTTATATTTTAAATACTTACAACAGCACAGGAAATACGTCCACCCACTCGAGATCTCCATGCACGGTAGACTTTGTGCCTCGTCGCACCAGTAGCGAGACAACCAACACACAAAATCATGAATCCTAAAGCTGCCATGCAAGCTCCAACCGACGCAAATATCAGCTGCACTGCTTCCAACCATCCAAGATGCAGGTGAAACACCTAAATTAATTACATAATAAGATTTAATTTAATTTACAGAATTCTCACATTAAAAAAATATCATGCTTATGCGATTTACCTGATCCATCATAAGAGCACACAGTGTCGCACCTCGATACATTGTTCCACAGAAAATTCCGACTCCTAGGCAACACATGATAGTTGCTATGAGAGTCGCGTACGGCACTCTGGCCATGCACTCATTGCACAAGTTCCCTAAACAAGAAAATTCCATTATATTTGCCATTTTGTTATAAAAAAAATATATTTATTCGTGCAGTTAATCGGATTAATTCATCGCAAATTAAAATTCAGATATAAATGTTAAATGTTATTTAAAAAATATAAACGGTGAAGTAAATTACAGTAGACTTTCTTGTAACAAAGAACAGAGTATTTGCCGCAAAATTATTTACATTATCGTTACACCATGATGGCATTCTCAAATACTTACTGCAATCTCCATCCTTTGAATTTAAACCGTGTAAACTACGTTCAGAAAATCGGTCTAAACTAGCGTTACTCCCCAAGTTGCCGCGCAGAGGCATACTTTCTTTAACCTGACGTAGCTCGCGCAACCTCCCCATTTTACTACAATTACAGGAGCAACAACAAACGATCCGATGACGATAATGAAAAACGCGTGGCGAAAACTGGGCGTTCAGCCAATGACTAAACCATGCCACAAAGGTGACTAATCACTTATCTACAATCCAGTCAGATAACGCGCGATACATCCGAGTATACTCGCTAATTATGCTAGTCCATTCGTAAACTCGGAGATACAAGCGTGTCGTTAATGTGCCAGGACAAGCGTTTAAATAGAAATAATTAACGCACGGCGTTTATTATCATCCACGACTCCTTCGGTTGCGTGCGAACGTCGTCTGTCTCTTAAGTACTTAACGAGCTTCTTTCGAGCTTGTTACTATCAATTATAATTCATATTGTATCAAAATTATCTCCACTGTTTATAGCCGTCTGGATACCGTTGTCGTGACGCTTCCAACCAAATTGGAAGCGTCGCAATTACGTCAAGTTGCGAAAAAGGAACCGAGAAGAAAATCTTTGTCGAAATTAACCAGATAAACTTACCCATGCTTGCAGCACGCGTCGTTCACTTGAGATTAGCAATGCCCGGAAAAGGCAGGATGGGCAGCGCCCGTATACGTCGCGTATTCCGCGATTACAGTAGCCGTGGCTCGTTAATTACCGTGGCGATCACACAGTCCACGGCCGCGGTGGCGAAGGACATCCCACACACGGTCGCGATCGCTGGACGCAGACAGAGAATGATTAAAAAAAAAATTCTTTACTCCGCTAATTAGCCGTGAGCTTAGAATAATATAAAAAACATATGCTTACAGAATTGCGAGTTCTATTCACAAGTTATCACTGCGTCGCTTGCTTGTTTACTGTCTGCCAGTCACTTTGCGATACGGCACGTCGACGAACTGCACAGTCAACTACCTATATATTACTCGTATATGGTTCGCAGCACCACGAACGATCTGCGAGACGATCCTATCGATCTTATCACGTATAAGTACACGCGAGTAAGCGCGTCCGATTTCGGGAATCACTGGGAACGACTTCCACGGGGCATCTCTGTCCAGAGACGGTTCAACATGGCGTCACGAACGCGCGTCCGTTACTTTCTGTATGGTGAATGGGATCGTTGCTCCGGCGACGAATCGTAGGGCGTGCTGTAGTAAGCGCTCGTCGGAACTATCGTTCCCTTCAATGAGCGAGACTTGGCGGGAGTGATAATGACCGGTTATGACCCCGATTCGATCAAAGAATCGCAATAACCGCGTCATGAAAAATTTTTCCAATAACCCAGCGAATAAATCTCAAAAGACGTGATAAAAAGATCGCTGGAAGATACAGAGGAGTCTGCTGTCATTTTTTTAAATGAAAGTTTAAACGTGTCTATTCTTACGATTATGCGATGCGTTACAAATTCATTCCTTGCTGTTCAGTGGAAATAATATTGCATCATTATAATACTGATTAAAAATATATCTTTTTCGTGAATAAAAGTAACAAAATATACCTACAGTTCATTGTCTGTAAGCAGAAGATGCCAATTTTCGTTTTTTTTCCGTAATTAAATGGAATAGGTTCACAGTTTTACTCAACTTTTACAAGCATTTTCGAATTTTCCTTATGTATAATAGTATCAATAATTGCCTCACCTTTTATCTATAAAAATAATTATCATATATTATAAAATTAAACATAAAAAAAATATATTATTCCTTTGTTTTAACAAGTTTTCTGTTTTTTTTTTAAATTTTTTATTATATTATTATAAAGTTTAAAAAAATTCATAGTTATACTAAATATTTGTATCAGCTATATATAAATCTATAGCAAGCTTACAGTCCATGGACGAAAATGATTTCTTATACTGTACAAAATATTTTTTATGCTTTCACGAGAAGCTACCGAATGCTTTTATGCACTGGCTTTTTGACACTTGATAAATACTCGACAGCTTTCAACCACTGTTCTAACTTTTCTTTGACCGTCGTATCTAAATTCTGCTGATGATTCTCGTAATATCGTACAACGGTGCCATCCTTATTTTCGTACATCATGCCATTGTGATTTTGTGGATTTATCTGTAACAAAATATAATTGTCGATAAAATATAAGTGACGTCGAATGATCGACTAGCAAAACTATTATTAATAATTTATTGTTAAAGTTAAAATTGTAGTAAATTTCAACAAGAATTATATTAGATGAAAATTTACAGTCAAAGCAGTTCCGTCTTTGAAGTCTACTCTAATGTCGTTAGATGAAAATGTCGTAGCAACACCAATTCGGGGCACCATTATTTTATGCACTATAATTGCATTATAATTAGAATTAAGCGAAAAGTTAGCCTTGCGCGACTTGGAAGTCGTCGTCGTCGTCGAGATAACAGAGCAAGTAGCATCAAACGACGGCATCTGAAAAAGAATTTAACGTAAATTCAGCAAGACAGAATAATTAGACAATTTTATCGTTACTTACAATGGGAGAATTATTTGTGGTATGCGAGATATTTTCTTTCCCTTGTAGATAGGTAGCATTACTCAAACCCATGCTGGGCCGTCGTCCAATTATAACGGGAAAACAAGAACGTTTAGTCTCTTTTTCCAAAGTTGCTAAAGTAGATTCCAATAACAAGCAACGCTGATAACACTCCGCATAATGATCGTAATAGGTTTTAAGATCGGACGGGAGTGGCTCATCGACAAACGTAACACCACTCTTATCGGTGATCTTCATAACATTATCCACTCGAACAACCTAAAATATGAAAATATAAAATACAAATAGTTTAACATTATTTTACATCACACACAACCGAGTTTTTAAATTATTTTTTTATTACAATGCACATAAATTGATAATTGACTTAATAGCTTTACGTACTTTTATTCCGTCGTAAAAATGCACTTCACAATCAGGTTTTGGACCGTTTTCCATGAACAAGCACTTCGAACGTTGAGTGTACAGAGTTATCTTTGGAGTTTTTGCCTGAACCAGTTTTACAAAACGATAGGCGTATAAATATTTTCGATGGTGGCACGTTGGTAAATTCTCATACGAATACATACTATCGACGCCTCGACTAGGTAACGGTAATGGTTGCAAACCAATCTGTGCAGGTGAATTTGGTTTAAAAAGTACTATTCGCAGACCATCACTTGATATTCTACATACTTCATTAATTTTTTCCTACAATGTAAAAAATTCATGTTTTTATGTACTTATTATACATATTGCATACTTGTATTATTTCTTTCTATAGAATACAGCAATGTTCCTTTTATATTATATTTTATATGCTTTATTCTATAGAATAAAATAATGTTCTCTTTATATTATATTTTTTTGTATCGCTTTTATTTACATACCATGCCGTTTCTGCGCTTGATAAATTCGATGCACACGTATCCGTCATCTAGAATGGTGAGAATTGCACCCTTCGTTCTGTGCCTGGTAGGTTGTAATCTATTTGAATTTAAGGGTGGAACTTTTAACTCCTTGCTTTTTTCAGGTACATCCGCACTACGATTCTCCGCGAGGTTTTCTTTTTTTGGATTGTGTTCTTCCACCATCCTTTGTCTTTCAAAGTCACTGCAAATGCGATATTGCTCGCTAAGCAATATCGCTCTACTTCGTGATACCGGAATGGGTGATAAATCCTCTTTCAGTTTGTAATGTAAGTGAGCTCCATATTTCGCCCCGTAGTTCGAGTACATTTTTGTAACAGGCTCGGACAACGGATCACTTCTGCTACTGACCGTAGGCATCATTGGTGTCGTGAACATTCTTTCCTCTGATCGAGATTGCAGTTTTGGTCGACCATACGATGAAAGTGTCCTGCCAAGTCCAGAATCCATCATGCCATTGGTAAATGAATTTTTACTTATGCTATTTTTTTCCTAAATAAAAAAAATTAAATTTAAAAAATTGTATGTTAAATTATACTTATTACATTGCATTATTCGTCACTCACATTTCGTAGCCCATTCTTTTCTACACTCGTTATAAATGGATGCCAGGGAATATCCTGCAGGCGTATTCTGTCTTTCGGATTTTTTTTCAATAATTTATTTATCAAATCTCTCGCATTTTCTGACAGATATTGCGGCAGTTCATAATCAGCCATGACCACTCGAGTTAAAGTACTCTTAATCGCGTCGGTCTCAAACGGTGGCTTTCCCACCAACAAAGTATACAACATACATCCCAAACTCCATACATCCGCCTCCAAACCATGCAAAGATCTTGTAGCAATCTAAAAATTTTCTGTATAGTACGTTATCTTGAATAACATGATCTAAAAATATTTAAAAAAATACCTCGGGTGAGATATAGTTTGGCGTGCCACACATAGTAACATGTTTTTCATCTGGTTTACTCAATTTCGTGGCCAATCCAAAATCCGCTATTTTCTGTAAGTAAATCGAATAAAGGAGAAACTACTTTTTTGTTTTACAATAAATTTAAAATATTTTTTACATACCACTTGCATATCTTTAGTCAAGAGTAAATTAGATAATGATAAATCTCTGTGGAGTATTTGATGAGAATGGAGATAAATCAAACCTTGCACTACTTGTCCCATTATATGAGCGGCTAAAATAATAAAATATTAGTATAATTGTAAATTCATATTTCTGCGCGAAAATACACGGCGTGTGTAAGTGTGAGAAAGAGAATGCAAGCACAAGTACCAGTGCATTTGCAAAAAACAGATGAGAATGAGTGTAACAGTATATAAATTATGTACCATGTTCTTCAGATAGAGTGCCCTGTGCTTTGAGATAACGCTGAAGCTCTCCATTGTGACAGAGCTCTAAAACTAGGTACACATAATCTGCATCCTCAAAGCATGTATATGCTTCCAAGATAGCATGGTGTTTTAACTGTATATGTATCTTTACTTCCTGCTTTACTCTATCTATCATCCCAGCAGCTTGCATCCTTTTTTTGTTGATCTGTACAAAAATATATCACTTAGTAGACATATAGACGTGGATTTTCAAACAATATTAAAAATAAGAAATACACCTTTTTGATCGCGACTTCCCTCATGCCGTGAATACATCTCGCTTGGTAGACTTTTCCGTAGCCTCCCTTGCCGAGTATACGTTCAAATATGTAATCCTGGAAAAAATATAACGCGCATCAATGCCTTGGCATGTTCATGGTATCGTACGTCATGGATCGACGACGATGCAAACTGGTCGCAAATTCAAATAGCTAACCTCGATCCGTTTGCCGTAGTTGGGCGAGATCGCCGGCATAACACGTTGCATCGCGCCACGCTCAACTGAGCGCTCTCGAACATCAATAACCATCGGTACCGCGACGATCACCCTGCTTTACGCGAATTTCATCGATGATCGCGTTCATAGATGAAAATTTGTTTAGGAAACCGTCAATAACAACAGCATGATGCCGCCCGCCATATGCAAACTGTTGCGTCTCTTACATGCGCGACAGATGCGAAATAAAAGTGGCGTTGACGCGTTGTTGGACAGCCTGAACAGGTTGGGCTTGGTTTGGCTTGGTTGAACATCGTAATGATGGCGTCGGTCAATTAATTTCCAGCGCAAGAGGTTAAAATTTCTGTAAACATGACTTTAACAGCTCGCTTCTATCAAAATTGCTTTCAACAGGCTCCCCACGAGCTTCGGTTATATCTTTTCCGGCGCAGAAGGTTAAGTTTCCTTTATATTTTCCTTCTTCGCACTAAGTAATCGTATCTATTAATCAACGAAAACAACAAAGTTGTTATCCAGCAAATCAGTCACTTAATTAATTTATTAATCTTTAATCCAATTAAACCTGGTTTTAAATAGACCTGGTGCACAGAGAAAACAATTTTATTACTCATTTTGTAATTTTTTTTTTTTTTTTGTAATGAACTAAAACCTATAATATATTTCTAATTTTTATTCATTATTCACTTCGTTTGAATCCTCAGGTTGGCTAAAATTTCTTGAATTTTCGTCATGTATTAATTTTTCACTCTTCACGAACAATTTGATAAAGTGAAAATGATCGCGATCAAGACGACAGCACTAGAACAAATTATGCATAGATGTAAGTAGATTATTTTCGTGTAAGCAGCTTGATTAATTATTATTTCATTATGAATATGAATATTAACGATACTTAACAATTCAGTGCTATGCTATTAACATTAAAAATTAATGATTTATCGCTACCTTTAAGCATCAAACTTTTATAAGGAATTTTTTCGTTTTGAGTAAGTTAATCTATCTCGAGATTATTTTACTTAATTGCATTTTTGGAAATAAGTTTAGCGTATGTGAAATGTGCGACGCACGGTTGTAATTCAAGCTACTTAAATAAAGATATTTCCTTTTCTTTTAGTCGTGTCAGCAGAATCAGATCTCGGTGACTTTAGGTCGGCGGTTTGCAGCATACGATACACTTGACGCCAAGACGAGGCTTCCTAGGACCTTGTCGTAGGCGGCTATCTTATCAGGCAAACGGACCTCCGACCCCTGTGTAAACATAGAAAGCATCGAGAGACCTTTAACATCCGATCCTCTCCCTCATCATTCGGCCATTCGTCGACCGACCAGCAACGGAAATACTTATTTAGTCGTACGCAGTGGACGCGCCGCACGCTCTCTCCACCTCCATCTTCGTCTCCAATCAAGCTGCTGATCCGCACCCCGGTTTATCGCCCGGGTGGTTATCACAGATATTTTCACCGAGAGAAAGAGCCCAGTCGTCGCTCCAACGCCAGATCCCCATAGATACATCTCTGTGATTTTAGATCTCTCCAAACGGATTTTAACGAGACGAGGAACAGTGCAAAAAAAAAAAAAAGATTAAGAAGAAAACAATGATCAGTGTGAGGTCCGTTTATTAAGAAAGTTTTTTTTTCTTGCTATTAATCCTTTGATATTGTTTAATCTGGTGAAATAACGATGTGTACTTTATAATAGTTTCGGCATCGAGGGATGAAGACCGCACGATAAGAGCGATCTAGGATTCCACAAATTCCGAAAGCTGTAAGGGTTGTCCACAGAAACTATGATTTTCAAGGCGATACTGTTTCTTGCGCTCGCATGTGCGGTAACTGCTGTGAAAAGAGGTAATTATCATCAATTTCCGGTGCTTACGTATATTGCGATGTGTACATATTTATTGCGGCATCCGGTATCTAATTAATTTGTTCGTGATTATTACTGAATGACGATGTGTTTTGCAATGGGACACAGCATTAGGGTTTCACCGAACTCTCATTGTAGAGAAATAATTTTTCTAAATAACTGAATTATATTGCACGTGTAAAAAAATAATACATTAAACCAAAAAATATATCACTAATGTCATTCTTGAATAAATATAAATTTTTGAAAAAATATTTAAATTTATTAATTAAATAATTACACACTTTTTAAATAAAATTTAATACAGGAAATAATTAATATACAGTGTAATATACTCTAAATATGCATCAGATGGTTCGCACATGTGCGTGATACTTTTTCGTTTTTTTGTTCCTAGAAATTGTCAAGGACTCAACACTATGCGGTCGGACGACATGCAAGGGTAGGTAACATTTTCACACAGAGGCATTCCAGAATAGCACAATTCAGCTATCATATTTCCATAGGTTTGAGTTACAAATTTATCTGTATCATTGAAAAAAGAAACGAAGAAAAAGGAAATAATTCGTTGACGTAAAATTTTTTACAGCTGCATTCTTAAGTTATGTCTTTGTGCCAATAATTTTTTAAAGAAATTAATAAAAAAAAAAAATATTTTGCAATAATTAATCGGGACAAATATGTCATAATACATACGTCTTTTGAGTATGAAAACGCATAGATAACAGAAATGGTTGCATAGAATAGATAACAGAATAAGAAATAACGATTATTACGAAAACAAATTATTGATAAATAGATGAGGAAAAAATCTTTAGCATTTCTAAACATTTTACTAACGTCATAGCAAATAACAAATGTTAGACATAACTAAAACTTTCAGAAAAGTCAATATGTGTTAAAGTTTAAAAATAATAAGAAATAAAGTTTTTTTTTTAATTTCTGTATTAAAGAAATAAATTTTAATTATATTTGTTTCTTTCAGTTCCGTCGGAAAGAAAATTCAAATATCACGAGGATATCCATTACCTGTACACATATTCCGTGGATGTAAGCACAAATTTGGGGTATCATCAGTTGTCCCATCATTCAAGAAACGATTCAGCTTTACACATTGACGCTACCTTGTCTATACATTTCAATAGCCCCTGCGAGGGCACTTTAAGAATTTTGAATGCCAGCATTAGTCATGATCGTAACACATACAATCCCGAGTATCCGGATCGTGCCGGTTCCGAATTCAGAGCTAGTCTTGAGAATTATCCATTGAAATTCACTTTCGACGATGGGACGATTCATGAATTATGTCCAAATCGACATGAGTCGGTTTGGACGTTAAATATCAAAAGGGGTATTCTGTCAATGCTGCAAAACAATATGCAACGTTTCGACGTGGATCATCGTGGCGATGAAACGGACGTCCACGGCACGTGCGACACACATTATCGCTTGTACGAAGCCAAAAAGACCAGTCTGATTGTGAAAAAAAATAAATTTTTGGCTGACTGTCGAAATGGCCCCAAGTACTTTTCCGTCGTGCAGTCGAATTCTTACACAAGTCCGCGAAAGCAGCATCGCCAACATGGATTATTCAAATCAAGTAGCGACTGTGAGATCACGATCGATCATAACATCTACGAGAGAGTAGTCTGTGAAGAAGTGCAATTATTACAACCACTATCTAATAGCGACAAAGCCGGCGCTAAAACTGAATCTCGGACTGTTCTTCAGCTAGTTCAGGAAACAACGGATTCCATCTACGGATATGAAGAAGATGAAGACGACGAAGAAAAAGATGACGATAATTTTGTGCAGCATTCATCTCGCATCAAAAGAACCACGTTGTTGTACGATCACGCGAAAACTCAGAAAACTATGCACGGTGAGCTGCGAACTTCTAGAGATTTATTGAAAAATATGTGTAGACTTGGAAATACTGAAGAATTGCAACAAAGATTTTCTGAAATATTTACTAATTTTATCCATTCGGCACGCTTCTTGGATTATCCGTCGCTATCGCAGTTGTATAGCAGAGCTAACAGCATTTGCAAAAACGGAAAGTAAGTCACTGTCACGTTTTTTTACTATAATATTTTTTATCTCAATAAAAAAAATTGAAAAATTAATAATTTAAAAGAGTAAAGTCAAAAATTATGCCAATTAATTTTTATTTATTATATTTTTTTCTTAGGAAACATATTATTGCCGCATTACCATATTTAAATAGTAATGCCGCAGTGAACGTAATGAATGATTTAATAATAAAAAAATATGTTAATCAAGCAACCATGAATGAATGGATCATCACTTTCGCTTTGTTCCCACGACCGGATCGCAATACTATCAAAGCTCTTTCTAAACTATTAGATTTTCATCAGCAAATTCCTCAAGTTCAATTTATTCTCAGTTACTCTACAATTATTCATACATATTGTAAAAATAATGACAACTGTATTGATTTGGAAGAAATAAACACGTTTCTATCGCATCTTCAACAGAAAGTTTCACAAGGCTGCGAGCCTCAGTCTCATTCTTCCGTTACAACAAAAGAAGTAAGACATTTATGAGTTTTTTTTCTTTGGTAAAATAAAAAATTAATTGCTAGTATATGTGAGGAATAACAAAGATTTTAACTTAATTTTAATTTAATTAAAGACATTAGAAGCTTTGAAAGCGATCGGCAATATGGGACTCGAAACGGAAAACTTACAAAGAGAATTAAAGAAATGCATAGACAACACCGGTGGATTTTTATCTATGGAAGTTCGCATTGCCGCTATCGATGCTCATCGTAGACTACCATCCTGCGAAGCGACCCGTGATGAATTCTTCCTTGATTATTACCGTAACACAACGTTAGACACGGAAATCCGTATTGCTTCTTATTTACATGTGATGCGTTGCCCCGATTACAACGTTATTAAGACAATCAAACACACTCTTCAAGTAGAAGAAGTCAATCAAGGTTCGTAATTTATCGTTATTAAATTTTTTATATTAATATTTTATATTTGGAAATCAAGAACAATATTTATTTTTTTGGAAAATTATATTTCGTTGCATTTTTTATTAAAAGAAAACTGCTTTATAAATGGTTTATGTCATATTTTTAGTCGGTTCTTTTGTATGGAGCCACTTAATGAACCTGTACAACTCTGCCTCGCCTACTAGAATTGAAATCCAAAGTTTGCTAACGGATCGGGACATCAGCAACAAATTTAATAGTGATATCCGAAAGTTTTCTCGTAATTACGAGAAATCCTTTTTCTCTGAAGAATATAACGTTGGTGTGAATTATCAGACGAATTTGATTTTCTCACCAAAGTCATACGTACCACGTTCGCTCATCTTTAACGTAACCGCTGATCTTCTTGGACAGTCTGTGAATCTGTTTGAGATTACAGCGCGAATGGAAGGTCTCGAGTATTACGCAGAGAATCTCTTTGGTCCAGATGGTATTTATAGCAACGAAAAAATTTCAAATTATCTTCAAAATTTTCTTAGACGTTTTAGATCAGCATCGGAAAATGAAAATTATTGGGACGAAGTGAAACGGTTACCTAATATTATCGATAATAACTTTGATCATCCGAAAATAAGTCTTGGTTATAAGGTAATTCAAAAATTAATAAAATAAAATGTTTTTAATTATTTAATTTATAGAATAATTTAATTAATTTTAATAATGCTAAATTTATTGCGAAAGATATTTGGAAACGAATTGATGTTTACAATGTTGGACGGCGACAAAGAAGTGAGGACTGCATTGGCGAAGTTTAATCTCTGGCAAAAGATAATGGAGTTTCTGGCCATGCAGGAGATTCTTTACGAGAAGACTGGTATGTTCTTGGATTCTTCTTACATAGTACCGATGGGGTCTGGACTGCCAATTCGTTTGGATCTCGCCGGTTCTGCGGCCTGCAATTTTAAGATCTCAAAGATACTCAACGATGCTCGACTATCTGATAAGGAATTTCAACTTACTGCCCATATTGCTTCCAGGTTTGTATTCTTTCTCTATAAGGGTATATTAATTTTTTAAATATTTTTTGTTATTTTATAATAATTTTTAACATTATTAACAATTATTTTAGCTTTCTATTTTTATATTTTTTTTTTTACAGTATGAGTGTCGATATGATGAGTACAATGACGGTGGATGCTTTTTACAAATCTGCCGGACTTAAATTGCGAACGAATCTTTACTCCTCCGGAACAATACAACTTCATTTGAATATAAACAATACCAATTTAGTGCATGTGAGTTTAGGTTTACCGAACCGCAAAATCGAGATATTTTCGTTAGTCTCGGATATCGCCCTCATCAAAAGCAATGGTGGTGAAGTTCAGGAGAAACCATTAGGAATCATGGTAACCGATCAAAATCAGAAAAATTCACGACATCTTGCAAATGTGCCTAAGAATATTATTAGTAACACCACATGTAGTTGGGCCGCTTTGGATAGATTAATAGGTTTAAAGATGTGCACTGATTATCAATTTACAAACGTAACTAAGGATCCCAATGCACCCTACTTTGTTTTGAATGGTCTCACGCTCTTTAAGATCTATTTGCTTAAAGCCGATCCAACTGCCAAGAATTATGTGTTGGAGTATAGTTGGAATAAAACTCAGGTACACAAAACCATAAATAATAATTTTTTTATAATAAAACGTAATAAAAAATTAAAAATTCGACAAATTCTTTATATATATATTTTTTTTTTTTATTTTATTTAGGAGTATAACATGTTTAAATTAATGTTTGATACACCTGGCTCACAAGTGAATAGAGAAATAAGCGCTATTATCACTTTTGATATAATAAATAATAATGTTACTGCTTTATTTCATTCGGCTGGTAATTCTATGATTGCTAAAGGTTAGTATTTTTCTGAATATTTATCTAGTTTTTTCTAATAGTGATTAATAAAATTTTTACGGTAATATTTTAATTTACTTTTAGGTACATATAAACGTTCCGAAGATGAAATTATTATAGACGTCGGTTTTGATATTAATGGTACAAAGCACTTAGATGCCAGCTTGGGTTATTCAAGAAAGAAGTTTAATCACGGTTATACTTACCATCCTGTAGCTCATTTAACTATCAACAGCGAACGCGTTGCCGCCATTTCAGGTAATTTATTGATCACGATTATATTTCTAATTAATCATTTAAATCAATAAATTTTTATAATTTTTTTAAAAGAATAATTTTTTTTAATTTATTATTAAAGCTTTCAGATATTAAATTAACGATTGTTATTATTAAATGTAATATAATTGTATTTTTAAAAAACTTTAAAAGATGAAAGATAAAATATTTAAAAAGTTTAAATTATTAGGTGTTATTAGAAACGCACAGAAGAACAATATCTCTCAGTTTGATATTGATTTGACATTTCAAACAAAGCGAATTTGGAGCAAATTGGCCGGCTATATTGTTAGGCGAAATATTAGTCTAGCTGGCGATTTTCAGCTTGACTATCAATTGCAACGAATGCCGAGAAAAGAAACTCTTCATTTGGAAGTTTCGCTATCTAATCGTTCATCAAAGACGTTAACGTACAAGTCTGCCGAAATAAAGTTACATTCGACTGCATATCCGCAACTTAACGCTGTAATAAGCGCCTGGTATCAACAAGCTCTTGGTCATTTGGAGCTTCACGCTGAAGTAAATTCCAATCCGCACCTTAAGGACGACCGGCATAAACTCACAGCACAACTTATTGTCTCCTACTCGAAAATGTATTTTCAAAATCAAGGTTCAAAAGTGACCGCATTGATAGCTGTCACTAAACCTATTCAAAATTTAGATCTTAAAATGGGAGTCAATCACTATGTTCTCGGCCCCGAATCGAAGACTAGTCTACTCATAGGATATGCACCAGGTAAAAGGCAAAATTTATGATTATTTATATTTATAAATAAAATTTTTTCATCTATAGAAAGAAATAAAAAATCTTAAATTTTCAGGCAAAGAGATCAGTCTGATCGTTAATATCATTATGCCACGCGGCCTGTTATTCTCTATGGAAGGTCATACGAATCTCACAATTCCGAACTTTAACTCAATGCTGATCGACGCACGTATCAACGAGCGTTCACCAAACGAATATGACTTGGAGTTCTCCGGAACATGGTTCAGCGGTCATAACATGATTGCCCGCGGCGCTTATTCTGATCGATCGTCGGCCGTTATTGTTAATCATCACCTGAAAATGATATTAAAATCACCAAGTTTTGTCAGCCCTATTCTGCTCAATTGTCACGTGTATCAAAATCACAGCGATCTTAATATCAATTTATATGCCGAGCAGCTGGATTATGATAAGTACGGCTTTGTATTAAATCACACGGTGTTATCGACGACAAGTTTAATGTCTTACGTGGAAGCGAGGTACCACGGTAATGTATATTCGGCAATGACGAATATTGACACCACGCGAGAAATTCGTGTGGAGCTACACCTAGATAAATGGCGGGATGTGCATTTGACTTTGAGTGGTATTAATGAAGAGAATCGGCAAGAGTTGGCCGCAGAAATTAAGTGGGACGCTAATAGAGATCCCGCTTTAAAGCTGGGCATAATATTACAGTTAAATAAAATGTATTTGATGAACGTAACTTCTTCTGGAATCAAACGAAATGCAATGATAATGTTAACTTATCCAGGTCGACTAGTAACTGGCTCTTGCGACTTGGTTGTACATAGTCCACATAATTATCTAGTGGATATTATTTTAGATTGGGGTGCAGAGAGTGAAATTAAAGCGTCGATTAGCACGGATTACATTGTGCATTCAGAAATAATTACTGTCAAGTTGGAATCACAACTGTTAACACCTTTCGAAAATTGGAAGAAGACTGCTTTAAATGCCAAGTAAATACGTGTTCTATTATTATTTTATGCGCGCGTTAATAAAATATTTAAAATATCGTAACATTAATAGTAATTTAAAACGCAAGAAAATTAATTGCAATAATATTTTTGCTTTTTTTTATAGATTTTTGCAACTGCCAGATAAGATTTTAACCAGTAGCAGCGTGCATTGGAAGGATTCTCAACATGTGATGGCGGAGTTTTACGCTAGTACGAGCGAATACAAAGATCTAAAAGAATGGACCGCAAACTGTGGCTTAATTAGTACTGTTCATTCCAACTCGTGGGTGACTATGAATATCACACACAAAATATTACGCTCACAAACAGCGGATACACACATGTTAATCAAGTACAACCCCGACAAAACAATCGATGCGCGTAGTATTTGGCATTTAGACAAAGAATCGGACGATGTATTCAATTTAACCGGCAACCTGTATTTGCATTCACCTCTAATAAATTATCGGAAGAGCGAGCTTAAATGCCAACTACGTCTCATGACCAGTTGGAAATTTTTCGGCGCAGCTAATCTTGATTTAGACAAACGTAAATACACTGGTCAATTAATCGGTGATCTTGTTTATTGGAAAGAATCAAAAGTGGAGTTCAACGTTACCACGCCATTGGAAAAATTCGCCTTTGTTCGTGGGAGGTTCGGCTTATCGGAAACCAACCACCATATGGTAGCGGAAGTTGTCACACCAAGCGGACCTCTGGGCGTTGAGGGATTGTGTCAAATTTTTACCACAGCTTATGATTTTAATATTAAGCTTATGCTCGCGACTCCTGTCGAGATGTTACAGAAAGCGTTAGTGGTAGCTAAGCTGAACAGGCGTGAAGCTGACTTTAGAGTTGGCTATAATAATATTACAGCAGGTTTTCTCGGCACTTGGCATTATCACAATATCACCGATTTCGATTACAGCTATATAGTGCTCACACCTCTTGATGGGCTACAAGAATGTGGTGTGATTACAAAGCTGATTGTCACATATTTAGAACATGAGAAAATGTTGAACGTAGACACAGAGTTTTCGGTAAGACTGGCAGAAACTAAACTCGGCGTTAAAATTAAGGGTGGACCAAAACCACCACCCGTTAAAATTCCGCAAAAACCAGGAATTACAAGATCTACAATAAATAATTCTGAGTCGAAAGAAGAGGAAGAGGAGGAAGAGGAAGAAGAGGAAGATGAGGGTCTTTATTTTCGAGGGGAATTGCAGGTAATTATAATTGGATTAATTAATTTTAATTTTAGTTATAATTTATTAATCAAATTATAATTAAATATAACTGTAATGTAAATATTTGTTGATTTGCAGATATGGCTTTTAATAATTCCGAACGTATCAGCAGAGTTGGATATCGATACTGAAGGCGATACTTATAAAATATTAGGCATGATACAATTACCACCTGAAAAAATTATCATAGATGACAGCTTTACTATAGAGGATGTTTTTCACATGAAGAATGATCTCCATATTGAACTTACGTTTAGTAAAATTAGAGAAATAACATCACTATACGCGTTTATTGTCGATATGGAGAATCTTTCCTACCTTATGGACATGAGCGTAAACGTTAAAAAAAATTCTGTATGGTTTGAGGTAATATTTTTTATATTATTTGATGCCATATTTTGCATTTTTATAATTGACAGCAAATTATCAAAATAAAAATTTATTAAGCACATACAACTTTACAGACTGGATTTCATGGCAATTATACGCATCAAGTTGGTAAATACCGAAAGGCGCATTTAGTAAATGTGAGCATAAAGACGCCTTTAAACAATTTTAAAACTTTCCATACTAATGCTATCGTAGAAATTGAAGGCAATCTTTACAAGAGTACATTTTTGATTCACGGGAATAAATTAATTTTAAATGTACACGGAAGTATAAAAGTAAGTCTTATTTACAATTAACCAAATTTCCAAATAAAATTATGAATATTAAAATAAAATTATTTTTAACATTTGTTTTTTGTATAGCTAGAGAAAGCTTTGGTGGACATGATGATTTCGGGTGCGATCGATTCGCCTGCTATAAAAATACCACGAACTACAATTATTATGAAAAAAGACTTCTCCAGAGAGATGAAGGAAATTGAGTTCGACGTAAGGATGGAACAACCAGTATCGAAACATGTAAGTATTAATATATATTTGTAATCTAAATATATGAATAAATTAATTTTTATTAATTTATATCTTTTATAGTGATTAAATTATATTAATAAAATAAATATTAAGTTAAAATATTTCTTTACAACACTTTTCTAGATTTCTTTTGAATCCGCCTGGCAAATAGACGAGCATTTTATGAAAATCTCTACAAAGTTGGAAAGCTGGATACAAGCTTTAAGATCATTGAAGACTGATGTTTTTTACAGCAACACAATTCGTCTAAACAATACCGCTAAATTAAATATACATGTGACACATCTTGGCAATCGAGAATATCAACTGATTGGAAATTTAAGCAACGGCAAAATTAACGCCGATTTACATACACCGCTATTGGAGAAACCTCATTATAATTTTCACGGTGATTTAAGACAGATCAATGAATCATTGTACGATGTCAGGGGAGAATTAAAAAATGAGTTGCAAGCTAAATCTTACGATGTAAGCTCTGTCATCTTTGTTCAAGACGATGCTATTACTTCGATGGATGTGAAGGCCGAGCCAAAGAGTGAGAACACCGATCGAATCATTTTGAGGCTGAAAAGAATGAAGTTCAGTCTTCTACTGAATGTTGAAGGTGGGTCATTCAATGGTACTCTTGACGCAAACGTGCTGCATAATCTAAATTGGGACGTGAGAGCTCGTACAGATATCCAAGAAGCTCATGAAATAAATACCTATCAATTGAGTACTTTTATGAATGTGCAAGTTAGCGGCAACACTACTTTGTATATTCACGCCGAGACGCCTTGGAACGACAGCAGGATTCTGACGATAAAAGGCAACATGATGTTGACCAATACGACCGGTGATGTCCGACTGGACCATAGATTGAACAACGATCGTTGCCACGCAACGACAAAATGGAAATTAAACTATATGGAAGATATATTTATGAAATTAATCACGGGATATGACACCACGGACTTAGGCAAAAAAGAAATATCCACTCATGCATTCTTTAAAAACCCTGGTCGATTATATAGAAACCTCGACTTGGGCTTTGATCTAGATATCGATCGAAAAGCATGGGAGTTTGAAACGAATGCAACTATTGGTTTCCGTAATTATCAGAATATTGACGCGGTCTTTGTTGTAAAATTACCACCCCCGAACAATGACGATCATCGATTTTTGATCAGTTATCATACTAGCAAGAACATGCAGGATATTTCTTATATAGTAGGCTACAACACGATTCTAACGAAGAGCAATTATGCTTCAGATGGAGCGGTTCGTATTATTTAATCTTTAAAAAACAATAAAATTGATATAAATACAATAATATAAACGTAACACATTTAATTTTAATAAATGGAATGTAAAATTTCAGATACGGATGGCTACGAATGATATTAACGGGCACTTTCGGTTAACTTGGGGAATGTTGCCCTTGCAATCTCTTAATAATCTTTTTAACATCACCTTCGACAAAAAGGAAATGGAAATCAAATATTCTCTGTACACACCTCTATACTTGGAAGAGGAAACGATTGTGCTTCTCTTTAATTACAATGCTAATTCTGATAAACAAAGCTTGATTAACGCCGATATTTTTTATCCTTCAAGACGACAATTTGGAACCGTAAGAATATCTTATGAAAGTTTAATCAACGTTAACGGAACCCTTAACGCCTCGATATCTATGCAGGATATGTCATACGCTGGTTGTAATTTTATTATATTTACCACTCTGTAAGTGAACTTACTATATAATGAAAAAAATTGCAGAAAATAATTTATTTTATTGCATGATAGAACTTGTTAATATTAATTTTTTTTTCTTTTGTGTACAGGAAACAAAATAAGAAATTTGTTGAGTTCTTCTGGTTAAACGATACAGCTTTAATAAATTCTGATTATAATTATTATAGCGAACGATTGGATTCGAATTTGGAGGGTATTTTACATATAGAAGTTCCTTTGAATGCTCGTCACATCGGTATTCTAAACTACGGTTACAAGAAACGTCCGCAAGTCACCACCGGCCACTCGATCTTGACATATAATAATCAGAAGATTTTACATGCTCAATATAATTCAAAGAGCGAATCCCGTGCTGGTTTTGACAAAGATCGCATCGAAGTTACAGTGGAGAATATTTATAAACCCATAGGCATCGTATATGTAAACCAGTTTGAATACAGTGGCGGAAACGAGGGTACTAACTATCCCACTGTTGAGTTTAAACAAGTGAACATTTACCGATTAGACAATAGCTCAGCATTCAACATCGCCGGCGAGTCTAGAATCCGAACTACTCACACCGGCCAAAACATTTATTTGAAAGCGATGCACTTAAATAAAACAATCCAATTGAAGACAGATTATGAGATTCTATCCGGTGAATTTGATCAGAACACTTGGCTGAGCTTGGCTGACGACGCCTGGGTGTCTTATCACATTAACATCTTAAACAAAACTACCGAAGATATAGATAATCAGTTTCTTATTCTCAGTTTGTCTTATCCACGACGGAATTTTACTGTGAACGGCTCCTACAAAATCACAGGTAACGAGATAAACTCTGAAGCTAATTTACAATGGGAACGTGAAGACGAAAAATTAAGATGTGTCGGTGCAGCTTTTGATTGGATGAATATTACTAATACATCGATGAAAAGTCAACAGCAAGCCGTCCTGAGTTTTCATCATCCAACATTTAAAAAGAACGTTACGTTGAAAGGTGAATTAATGAAAAAAGACTATAAAGATTTGCTAAACTTTATTTTTACCGCAAATTATTCCAACGACGAGGACAAATTATTAACATTGTCCGCATTGTTGAGAGACGAAAGCGATGTATCGAATAGAAAGTATTTCTATAAAATAGATGGCAAACACATCAACACTAAATTAGATCTTGATATCGAGGGATATGTTTATAGACAAGATTACATTCTGCTTGAAACGGTGAATAATGCTCGATATGTGCGCGGTTATATGCCGAGCGAAATTGGGGAATTAATCGGACGAATTGACCGAAAATCAAAAGAAATAACTTATAGACGAGTGAACAATAACGACGTAAAATATTTTGCAATCGGTTATTATCCTACGCCTTCTCAATACATTGTAAATGGCAGTATTATTAATACGCCTGACCTCAACGCTACTGGCATTTTCTTCTTCGATCCAGATGAGAAACTCACCTGGATGATGGTGAATTATACGCCCGGTAAATATTACAAGACAAAAATTAGTAAAATTAAAAATATTACAAATATTAAAAAAAATTAAATAATTTTTGTAGATGCAACAGTGAGCTTAAGAATGCACGGCAATATTCCGGATGCTCGAAATGCCATATTTAATATTTGGAGAACTTACGATGATGACTTAGTAATTTCAGACGTTTCTTTCTACTTAAAGTTAAACCATTCGAGACTCGTTACTTCAACTTTGCGTTGGCGGCCTGAACTTAAGAGTGATATTACTGTAAGATAATTTTTTTATTAGAGATATTAACATAATATATTTGAAATTCAATTTGTACTTATTGTCTCGCAATTATTGATAGTCTATTATAAAAACAACCATCAATGAGATTTACGAAAGCGTGGATAATGATATCGATTACTGGAAACAATATATAAAGAACGAAGTAAGAAGTGCGGTCTTGGATGTGTGGGAGGACGCTCAGCAAGACATTTCAGGATTTCTCGAAGATTGGAAGTAAGCAAATCTGTATTTAATTTTAAAATTGTATAATATATTTAATATTTCTAATATTATTATAGATCACAGATGCTACAAAAATTAAATTAGATTAGATGAGACCATCGATTTAACTTTTCAACTATTCTAAATGTGACTGTTTAGGACACTGTATAATTTTCTTTTTAATTTTTTTCAGTGATTTAAAAATTCTTGAGCACGACTTCGAAGATCTCAAAGTATATTTAAATAATTCTTATAACGCAAATGATTTTTACATCAAAGATATTGTCGGTTTCGGCATATATGTCATTGATGAATTATCACTGAGAAGTCATATTGAATCTCTTCCTAACATTTTGAATGAAATTTGGGAGATTATGGGTGAGTCTGGGGAAGCTTTGCGAAATTCGTTGCTATGGTTAATCGAAACTATCAAGAACGCCTACACTAAAGCATCTGAAATTACGGCCGCTGTACTGAGAGGCGATTCATTATCGCAAGTAGCGAATATAATTGAGAAACTCATCGAGAAATACGATATATTTATCAAAGATTTGCACGTGTCTTTCATTAAATACATCGAGAATCTTTGGAGTACGATTTTCTCGTCTATTTCAGAGCAATGGTACCGTTTCTTAAAATTAATGGAACCTTTATTCATTCGTTTCATCCATTATCTTGAGACAGTCGTTTGGAAGGCAAGCAAAGAAATGCTGGATTTCTTATATGATCGTAAACAAGAAATTATCACGTCACCGTATTTCGATCGTTTTACTAATTTCACTCATGACATTGATAAAGTTTATCGTGACATCAAAGCGAATGATATAGTGACCAACATACATAAGTACTCTGGTATAGTAATACAGTTCATAAAAGAGCGTTACTTTGCCTTTGTGCCTTTCGGCAAGGAGCTCAAAGACGTCGTAGACGAGATCGTGTCGGAGTTAAAAGAGCTTCGAAAACTACCTTCGGTAAACTACGCCGCGGATAAATTCGAGCAGCTGTATGACAAAATCAGCTATTTCTGCGAGTATTTTGAAGTCAAACTCAAGATAGAGGGTCTTATTCGATTAGTGCACTCCAAAATGATGGACATCAGTCAGACGGCGTTGCAAGCTGAAAGTCGCTACAGAGAAGCTAAAACTATGTTTATCTTTGATCCTAATGAGGGTCTAATGTGCTTAGAACAGAAACTACCCATGTCCTGGCACGCTTTTAATCAAACGCCCGAATTTCACGAGATACCAGAAATCAGAGCGATTGCGGATATTAAAACGTATTTTGTTACCTCGAACACTACTTTTTGGAGCCTTTATTATCAATACAAGCCGTATTCCGAGTTGTCAAACTGGTTACCGCCATTTAAAGGTTTGCGAAAATTTAATAATATTTTAATTAATAATTGAAATAAATAATAAATTATTTTGAATACAAATTTTGTTTTAGCACAAGCCATGATTATCGGTTCCCAGCATTATATCACTTTCGACGGACGTTACTTCGATTTCGCTGGAAATTGTACGTATTTGTTGGCAAAGGATTTTGTGCACGATACCTTCGCTGTTTTAGTGAAATACGATCAGCAAGCCGAAGAAATTACTCACAAAATTATAGTCCTAATCGGAAATAACGCTATCGAGTTGGATCTTTTTAATGACGTTAGTACAATTTATTTTTGCAAAAAAAAAAAAATAAATTATAAGCAAAAAAAATTTTATAATTATTTTATATTAATAATATTGGATTATATAAGTAACAATAATTATCTGAAATATTTTTATCCAGACAATAAAGCTGATCTCTCAGAAATCAGCGGACATAATCAACAATTTGCAATTGCCAATTGAGTTGGATAATAATACGTACGTTTATCAAGTGGAGAATGTAGTCATGGTAGAGCGCAGGCAAAATCAATTTCGACTGGAGTGTAATCTCAAATTCAACCTGTGCACATTGGAATTATCGGGCTGGTATTACGGGAAGACGGCTGGGCTCTTCGGCACAATGAGTAACGAACAGTTTGACGACATTCTGGGCTCGAACAAATTATTCTTAAAGGACACCGGCAGTTTCGCTCATAGCTGGTCCGTCAATGAGAACTGCATTGAAGAATCAAATTATGCCAGTAAGATTGAACAGCAAAACGATATAATATTAATGTTTTGCGACGAGCTATTTATTAACAAGAGCTCGGAGTTTGGCGTTTGCTTTGGCGTGATTGATCCCACTGAGTACGCGAATATGTGTCTGAACAGTCTCACCGAAACCGAAGTATGCACGGTGGCGATGTCGTACATGCAAATGTGTCTGTTCCGTGACACTTACATGCGAATACCTGACCGGTGCACTACATGTGCAATGATAGACGGCAGTCAAGTTGCCGAGGGTCGTTTCAAGCGATTAGAAAACGACGATGTACCGCGATCGGCCGATATCGTGTTCATTGTCGAGGCAAAGAACTGCAATATCGATATTAAAACGAACAGTAGCATGGAGTTGCTAATCACCCAGCTCAGTAAGGAACTGAACGATCGAGGTCTTACGGGCAATCGGTGGTCTTTAATAGTTTTTGGTGGTGATGGAGTACACGACAGACCTAGAAGCATTATTCTCGATGGACAGATCTTCACGAAAAACGTAGCGCGCTTTGTCGATTATTTTGATTATGTGCCCACTGGTAGCGGCAGTCAAGATATTTTTGCCGCGATCGGTTTCGCTTCACGACTCGTTTTTAGGGCCGGCGTGTCAAAGACTTTCATACTGATACCATGCTCGCATTGCGAACCGGAAAACCAAACGGTAATTGCAATTTTTTATCTTTGTAAGTAACAATTCTTAAATTCTTGTTTAATTAATTTTATTCTTCTCAGCTGGAGTATTCTGTGCTGCATCAAGTATTATTGGAGCACGACATCACTTTGCACATATTAATGGACGGCGACTTCGAGTTCGAGAAGGAGAAGATCAGTAAAATTTTCTACGGCTTGGACGCAGCTAAATCGTACACGAAAAAAGATTCCCGCGTTCTAATTGGCGACATAGATTTGAGGAGACAAGTAAAACTTTCTAAAAACATCCTGGGTTATTGCACCCCCCTGTCCTTAGAAACAAATGGCACGATATTCAGCGGGAATAAGTTACGTCTCGAGAAGTCGGCGTCAATCAAGAAATTTGCGAGCGTTTTTTCGAAAAGGATTGCTCTCACAGCCGAACCGAACAAATGTCAATTTTGCGAGTGCACCGCCGATAACAACGGCGTCACGCAGATGGAATGCATGCCGTGTATATATCCGACGCCTGTACACGTGGATTACGTAACCGTATGTAGCACATGATATTTATTAGAAACGTTTAATAAGCAGATTGTTTAAAAAAATATACTTGATTAAATCTATTTGCAGGAAACCTTTAATGAATCGCTGTCAATGATGCCACCGTTGCACGATATAGATCATGGGCAGATCGATATAGAGAACGACTGAAATAATTAAGAAAATACCGCAAATAATATTAGATGTTAGATAACTTTGCGCTGATATTAGCCGTATTTATTTATAATATAGGTGATATACCTACCTCCTTTTTCAAGATTTCTCTTGCAGAAATAAATTGGGATTTTTAATTAGGTTTACGAATATTATAAGTACACTGAAATTACTAAAAATTATTTCTAAATGACAGAAAGCTTAATGCCAAATAAGTTCTATAATTCATATTTTACGACTGCCATTCTTTTACATATCAGAATTAAAAAATATATCGCGGCATATGGTAAATTATAATAAAATAAAATATATGCTATAAAATAAAATACCATTACGTCATTTCAATATTAAATATTAAGGTGTAAATCTTTTTAAAATGAAATTATACACTAAAAGACAAATATGGCATTTGCTGCGGCGACGGCCGCTAAGAACATCGAGAACGCGCACCATTACTTTTACATTTTTCCCCGTAAAAATAGTACTGACAATGTAAATAATATTGAAGACATGGATAATATCGAAAAGATGTTATCTGCAAGCGAAGATACGGATGATTATGACCCTCAGTGTACAATACATTTTTATTTCACTGTTTTATTGGATAAGTGATATACTTCATTTTTAGATTTTTTCAAATATTATAAATATAATACTAAGTTACTTTTTAAAGTTTATCTAGCTAATGAGTCAAATTAATAAATTAAAATATACCAAGATATTATTAAACTTTTTTAAATTTATTATGAAGTGCTGTCAAAGGTATTACTGTCTTTGTCTTTATCATTATCAGTTGAACTCGTTAATGATTTTTTTTGTCGGATATTACTGTGCCACATCCCGTAGAAGAAGTATATTGTCAAACCTGTGATAATATAAATTACATTAAGATATAATTCGGGATAAATGCCCATGCACTTATAAATACATAATTTTTTTTTCTTCTTATGATTTACTTACCAATTGCCATCCACACGGCGAATCGTATCCACGTGTTTTTATCCAACGTAAACATAAGATAAATGTTAATAAGAATACTGAGTCCTGGTAAAAACGGCACTAGTGGTACCTGACATATATAATATTACAAAATTAATATTTATTTATTTTTTCTAATACATTATTTATCCAATAAACACTAATGGAATATTAAAATATCGATAACACAATTTTTTTAATAGTTCAAGAAACATATACTGTACCGAAAATGAGAGTTTTGTATCAGATACTGGTTGAAAATAAATAAAACCAAGAGTGGTTGCGAGTGCAATGGCTAAAATTACGAGTAACGCTATGAAAGATGCTTTTCCTGCGCTGATCTCTGTCATATACGATGTTAATAAAACAGCCATACAAATACAAAAAACGACTGCAAAGAAATACGTACATGAATCATCTCGAAAGAGCAAAGATAAGTAAAAGTAATGACTTACCGTAACAACATACGAGAGCGGTAACAATTTGCGATGTAAGTTTGGTGGAGTGATTTAATTTATTGGCCCTTATCAATTGTTTTGCGATAAATATAAAAGTCCTTGGATTATGATCACCTTTTTTTTCGTACGCTTTACTTTCCTCGTATCTACGAAAGATATTATTAATTGAACTGTATAATTTGTATTTTTTATCCTAGCCTGATATTTTCCGAACATATCTTTAACTCTAACTCTTTAAAAAATCAAGAATACTAGATTACAAATTTAAATTTGTTACCGTAGAATCAGTACACAAGATGCAACAATTGAGTATGTAAGCAATGTGCAGATACTCATCATATTAACCAATGGTTCGAGTTCAAATATTGTCGCTAGAATGCCTGTAATATAATGCTCTTTAGTAATTCTATAATTACATAATTAATACTCGTTTCACTGCAATTGCAAACCTGTAAGTAATCCAGCAGAAAGCGTGCCCATGATCGGAGTCTGGAATCGCGAGCTTATGTTACCCATCCATCTGAAAACCAGACCGTCTGAAGCCATTGCATAAATCACTCGCGGCAAAGGAAACATGGACCCCAGCAAACTAAAATAAGTAAAGTTCGATAAAATAGAATATGCCGTTTTTTTTCCATTTTAATAAAGGATTTATTAAGCCGCGGCTCGTTAAAAATTACCTGGCGCATAGTCCGCTAATCGCTCCGACAGTTACAAACCATTTAGCCCAATCCCATCCTATCACGTCAAACATATGTGGAAATGGTGATTTGGCATTTTGTTCGTAGAAAGGTAGTACGGTGGTGAGCACCGTGGAAACGCCGAAATACGCAA
The DNA here is from genome assembly GCF_019399895.1 of Cardiocondyla obscurior. Lineage (NCBI taxonomy): Eukaryota > Metazoa > Arthropoda > Insecta > Hymenoptera > Formicidae > Cardiocondyla > Cardiocondyla obscurior. The sequence continues at coordinate 2,208,546 of NC_091881.1, forward strand.
AGAAAACAATCGTTAGCGACACAACAATTGCTATTGGAATGGAACGTTGTGGATTCCTGGCCTCTTCCCCCGTGGTAGCAACGCAATCAAAACCGATAAACCCGTAGAAGCACGTAGCCGCTCCAGTTATGATACCCGATATGCCGTAAGGCATGAATCCTCCGTCGCCGGATTTGCATTCCTCGCAAACGGAACAATCTTCACATTCGCCACAAGTAGGTTCCGTTTTCCAGTTATCAAAGTCGGCTATAAATCATTGTAAATTTTATTGGGATAGATATCCGAAAACTTTCTGAAATCTGTATTATTAAAAGATATTTGTAAGATTTTTAATCACAGTTTAGAAATTAAGTCAACGTTTTCAAAAATAAACTCGAAAAAAGACGTACCTTTCAAAGAACCAGCAATTATAACGAAAAGTACAACTGACAGATTTACGAGGGTAAATATATTATTTACCATCGAAGATTCCTTGGCTCCGAAAGCGAGAGCAACTAAAAAAAGAATTGTATATTACTTGACATATTTTCATTGTTATCAAAATTGCGCAACAAACTGATGAATTAGTAATGCAAAGTTTATGCACATTCGTGCGTTACAAGACACGCGATTTAATCACCTTATCAGTGTTATTATCCAATAAAACATGCAAGATTTGATTAGACTGGCTATAAATTAAAAGGAAAAGTAACTTTCTTATTACCTGAGAATGCCAAGGTGACGCCAAGTGCGAAAAAGTCCGGATATGATGACAGATTATCGACTTTCATAGGCATCACCGATTCGAAGAACTTTTTCATTTTGTCATCGAAGAGCACGTCGACGTACGTGCTGAGAGCACGCACCACGCTGGCTGAACCGATAACATATTCCAGAATCAAGGTCCAACCCATGAGAAACGCTACAAATTCACCCATTGTTACATAGCTGTAGATATACGCAGATCCAGCGCGAGGTACCCGTGCACCAAATTCGGCGTAACAGAGACCTGAAAAAAAAGGTAAAAAATTTAGTAATAATATTATAAAGCACATGTCTTTACGTTTGACTAAAGAAAAATTTGTTACACTTGTCATATAAAATTAAAGACGATGATTGGATAAAATTAATTTTCAGATTTAATTATTTTAAAAATAAGCATTATAATTTTTATTACATGTATGAAAATAAATAATATAAATCGGTGAGCTTCACTTTATTCAAATTTACTTTGAGAATATTAAAAAATATATATGTTAATGCCACCTGAACAAACAATACATCTTTATATTGTTCGTACGTAGAGTGTATATTAATCATCATTATCATTATAAATCATTACTTATCAAGTAAGCCAGACGAAGTTTTCTGAAATCCTTAAACCAAGTTTAGCAATGGAATTCACGAGTGAAACAAATTTATCTTGATCGTTGTAGTTCAAAACTACGTCAACAATTTTCGTATCACATTCTGCAAAGCTTGCAGTATTTATATCATCAGGATTGATGTCTGTTTAGGCAACAGTAAAAGTAATGAGCTAAGAGATGTGGACCACATACTCGTTATTTGATTCAACACTCAATGTTTAGAATATAGTTTCTTTGAAATACGTTTTTTCATCAAAATGTTTGAAAAAGTAATAAGAAAATTTTTGTAAAAATACATTTCTGAAGTTACGTTTTTATTTAAGCGGCTCATGACAAAAAAATAGAAAAAAAGAATCAATAATGTTAGCCAAATAGTTGATTTCTCACATATTAATGCGATATAAATTTGTAAATGAATAATACCTGCGAACATCGATGCTATTGCAGCAATTGCGAATGATATAGTCACCGCGGGACCAGCATAGCACTTCGCGACGGATCCTGCTAAAACGTAGACACCTACTCCCAGAGTAGAGCCAATTCCTAAAGCCGTGAGATCTAAAGTTGATAGCACCCTCGCCAGTGTACTTTCTTCCGTACAGTCCACTACTTTTCTACGACTAAATGCCTCATATAAGCTACGCAATTTCCACTTCATTTTATGCAACTAGAAAAAGAACATGCATATATGTACAATTAATAAATATAATAATTAATAATTGCACGTGCCAAAAATAACTTTAAATCAATCAGTGAGAGACTTTTAGAGAACGTTACAATTTATTTTTGGAAAAATGCATAATTTTCTCGAGGAAAAAAATTAATACTGAACTTACCAGAAGGCAACTTGTTAAAAAAATATCCATTTTTTAGAACAAATTTAAAAACGTGAAAAAAAAAGAAAAATCAACTTTATAAACTGTCTGCCGAACAGTTAGCACGCGACTGTTGACCGACTAAAGAGACTTAATTAAAATGCCTTTATATAAATCACGTGACGGCGCTACTTCTTCGATGCCTCTCTCTCATCACTTAATTGGCCAAACTGTTTCATTGTTAATAGAAGGGCATTTCTACAAGCAAACTTATGTCTAGATTTATTACAGTTAATCATCGACACTTCATTGCGAAAGTGAACGTCCATCTTTTCTCCGAGTTGACTTAAACGATTCGTAGAAGCGAATAAAAAATGCTCTATGTTCGTTTTTTTTTTTAATATCTATTTGTATTATTCAATTCTTGATCAGCATTTCATCATAGGATCGGATATTCTGTTGAATTTTAATTCGGAAATAATCCTATTATATCAATTCTGTGCGTAAAAAAATATTAAAATTTATTATTTAATTTCCTAGAAAAATTAAATATTTAGTACAAAAATTAAATTTAAATTCTTTTAGAACTAACTTCATATGTATATTTAAATTTATAAATATCTTAAATAAATATATAGTATATTTAATGTTGCAAACGTTTCTTAATATGTAGTAACGTTCAATAGATAACACTTAGATAATACTTACGATAAACATGATACCTACTTCTCCAAAGAAACTTTGTCGATTTGTCGCGAATGTTTCGTCACAATCACTGTGCAATCGCACCTGGACGTTCTGGACAATACTGTCAGTAATACTGCATCATCTTGAAATTGTTTTCACAAATACAACTATTCTCTTTATTCTGCTTATCTTTAGGCAAGATATCGGTTATCCTTGACACATGTATATGATAATATGATCATAATCATAAACGAGATACGTTGATATCCCCAAGTAGTCGTTTGGAATTCAGTATCGCTTCTGCAAGCTTGAAGAAGTTACACGCATCGAAAGATAACGAACGGTATTTGAATATACATTTTCACAAATATATACTTCTATAACTGAAAAATTTACTTGTTAGTGATAAATATAAATTTATTGCAAAATGGACGAACTATACATTATACATATATGTATAACAAAGATATTAAAAAGATTTATAAACCATATATCTATGTATATATAATATGTTATAGCAAATAAAACATTATTTCAATTGGACGGATGTCATATAATACAATCGTATAAGTATATAAATTACAAATTTAAACTTACGATAAATATTTTATATATAATTAATGATAAAATGAACATATATGCACGTTCGCTTGAGTTTTTATACATACATAATGTAGATATATACATTAATATCTACATTATAATTATAATAAAACTGCTAGCACAAGCAAAATATTTTTTTTAGATGAGTTACGTGTATAAAATTGTATGATAAAAATGCCACGAAATTTGTACGACAAATGATTCACTTAAATATAATACATTCATGCATTTACAAAGCTCCAAGGCTTATGTAAAATTAATTTGTGTATATTGTAATACTATTTAGCATGTGTAATTATACTGAGAATTATCATATGCTCTTGTTAAAAACAAATCTGTGTATATTCAGTCTGCAATAATGAGAGTGATTAATTCATGAAAAGGCTGCCTACAACGCCAGCGAATTGTCCTTGCAGAATCATTATCAAAATCTTAATGCACCATATAAGGAGAGCATAACTGTTACAAGACACATTCCTAAAGATATTTTCTTGTTGCTTGCATCTGACTGCAATAAATAATGAATAAATAGTACTTATTTATTAATGTCTTTACATTAATCTAAGAACGTATACTTACAATAACGTAGTAGTTACATCTATCGCCTTGACAGCAAGAAGAACACTTCCAATCTTGGTACCAAATGTGAGTGCAATCGGGCATATTGTTACGCTGCAGCCTCTCGCATTCTCTTTTAGTAGCACATGTTTTAGAGACGTAAAATTGTTTCTTAGCACCCTGGGACCAGTACGGCGTGCCTAAAATCATTACGCATATTACCATTTTATAATACAATTATGTCAATATTTTATTCTTTAATTAAGGCGTCTTTTTCCAATTCAAAATTGTATTTTTTTTAAATTACGATTCCCTCTTATTGTTGTTTAAAAGATATCAATGCAATCTGATTTTTTAATTGAATATATCCTTATCGTCTTCAATAACAAGACCGATTAAAAAGTTATTGACTCATAATTGGAAAACAGATAAACTGAACGCGCACGCGACGCCGCGAATAACCTCAAACAGCTAAATATTCAAAAGAAACCTCGCGAGGCATTAACTTACTCCCCCATTTGATTTCCGTGAGGCACACATCCTGCCCCTGCTCGCAGGTCTTAATAGTGTTCAAGCATTTGTCTCGATTGCCTTCTTGATCTGTGCAAACGTAACATTCCAGGGCGTGGCCTGCGGGCAAAAATGATTAACAGAAATGAAGGCGATTCTCGGATTTTAAATCACTTACCGAGAGACGCGCAACAAGTGACGATAAGCGCGAAATGCCACATTGTGAAATTTGACATATCGGAAAGATAACACAAGTACAGCTTATCACAGAGCGGCGATTGGACTCGGAGCCCAGCCCAGCTTTAAATCAGCAGCTGAGGATGACGATTTAGCGCGCGTCCACCCATATGCACAGCACGAAAGTCGTGTAGACGCCTTGATGACGTCTTTTTTGAGACTACTCGTATACGACATGTATGGTAGTACCACTGTCTCACTGCAGGTGTCTCAATAAAGCCGTCCGTCCGAAATCTTTCGTCGATTTAAATTCAAACGTCGCAAAGAAAGTCGTCTTCGCATCTTTTGCACGCTTAAATTAATTCACGTTTTATGTCCGCCGATGCACGTTAATCTCTGTTTAATATATTTTTTATTGTAAAATCGGAACGGGACGAAATTAAAATTGTTCTGATTGGCCGGCTTCTACAATTTTACGCAAGTCGAGGTAAGACCAACCAATCGGACCAATTCTGGTTCAATTCCGTTTCGCCGTGTCTAACCCCGCGTACAGTGTACACCCTACCTTCGTGCGATCATAGCCGTGCTTGAGGGAGCCGGGAGTCGCCTATCTATCGTACATTTATTTCTTCTCGTCGCACAGCGATAACGAAAGCGTACGTATGTAGTTAATACGCTTTTTCCGTCGCGCGATTTCGCCAGGCGATTCGTCAAACCGGCGACGTGAACCCGCTGGAAAGTTCCGACGGAGCGTTTCCCCCGCACGTACCTTTTTTGTGGAACTTCGTCCTGGCCGTATAATAAATGTAAATACTAAACCAGGACGAAAGAGGTAACCTGTCCCCGTCAAGGCGAACGCTGCTGTAAATAACGCCCGTTTATTTTTTTGCCTCGCCGTGAGAGACGGAGGTTATTTAAATTAATTCGTGTCCCCCGCATCTTGGGGCCGAGATTCTCGGCCCGCCGTGTTTCATCTTCGTCGTCGATCGCCGTCGTCATCGTCGTCGTCACCGTCGTCGTCGTCGTTGTCGTCGTCGTCGTCTTAGTCTTCGCGAGGCGGCTTCCAACCGCGCGCAAATAAATAAATCTACCCGATTGATAACGTCATCCGAGCTCATTGGTCCGCGGGGTCCGATTGTGCGACAAACACCGATAACGCGGGTCATAACGTTCGCTCCGCCAGCGATCAGTTGCTGCAATCGCATCTAGAAAATAATTACTGTCGCGCGAGCATCGTCTCAAAGACACGGGCACTTATCTCCCTGCGCTGCTCTTCGGAATTTATTACTCGCGTGGAAACTGTGCGAGAGAGAGAAAGTAGAATTTTATATAACATGGCATCAAAGATAATCGTTGTCGGTTCGTGCATGATCGACTTTACCTGGTGAGTAAGGACGAAAGGGATTTTCTTTTTTTTTCTTTTTTTTTTTATTCTGCGCGCCGCGAAAGTAGCACCCTGTCTTGCGTGGCCGATCGATTCTTTCGTTACTAAAATTAAAATCGTACGTCTACCCGCAGTTCGAATATTGCTAAGTAGTCGCGGTAAGTTTAATTTAAAAAAAAAAAAAGAAAGAATACAAAAAAAAGACGCTCTCGCTATCGCACGTGTGTGAACTCACGCCGCCGGCAATTTGTGATCTCGCTTGGCGCGCCCAGTTTTAAGAAAGGCAACCGTTCGCGGAATCAATCCGATTACTGCTAGATACTATCTACCCGCGATTGTCCTTTAAAAATGTTCCTTGAAAATGCTCTTTGAAATGTTATCGCTTTTAGTTTCTCTTCACGCTTGCCGAAACCTGGCGAGACGCTGGTCGGGACCAGATTTGAAAGGAATTACGGCGGCAAAGGCGCCAACCAGTGCGTGGCGGCTGCTAAACTTGGCGGATCCACCGCCCTCATCGCTTCAGTAAGCACTTATTTTGTTTTCGAAACGAGGCCAACTCGTCACTTTGTCCGCGTCCAACTATCTTTTTTAATATTTATTTCTTACGTAGACTTTTCTATCTAATTAACTGATCTGTATTATGTTTCCGCCCTGCGATCTCCCGTCCTCTCATCGCAGTTAGGTTCGGACACGTTCGCTCAGGAATATTTAGAGATCTTGAAGAAGGAATACATAGACGCATCCCGCGTGAAAATACAAAGCGGCAAGCATAGCGGTGCCGCTCACATTACCGTCGCCGAGAATGGTACGTCTTCGATACAAACGTAAAATGTAAAATTGGAGTCTTCTCGAGTGATTGATACTGCAATTTACACGGGAAGACGTCAAACAAATTTGTTCGGTAATAATCGAGACTCTTTTGAATGTTTTGCAGGTGAGAACAGCATCGTCATCGTGCTGGGCGCAAACGAATCGTTGACTCCAGAATACGTGGACTCTGCCGTCGACGTAATAAAAAGTGCGAGTGTTCTGTTATGTCAGTTCGAGGTACCACTGGAAACCACGCTGCGTGCGTTGAAATTACATCAGGGTCACGGTTCGTTCCTCTCTTCACCCCCACATTGTTAAAAATAGTCTTGTATACTTTTTTTCTTTTTATTTTTATTTTTTTCGGAGCGCTGTCGCAATCGCAGCCGAGGATGTGGTCAAAAGCGTTACCCCGCGTAATCGCTGTGATATTACTTGCGTAAAGCGTCGCGTTATCTCTTGTGTGTAGATGCGGTTTGCACTTTTCATAAAAAAAAAAAAAAAAAAAAGGGAAAAATAAAAAAAAAAAAAACTGCGACCTGCGATAGCGCGGCTCCGAAAGCCATGGATATATACGTAATCTTTACATAATCGTATCACGGTAGGATTCTCGATTGTCAATGGAGCGCCTGCGGTGAAGGACCCAAATCCGGAAATTCTCAGGCTGTGCGACATTTTCTGCGTCAATGAGACTGAGGTAGGTGCGATACGGCCGGTGAGATAACGAAAGTACGGCCCTTTTCGGAAAAGCCCGACAGGGTCGAAAAATTGGTTTATGAGACCCCGTCAATGGCATCGTTACGCTTTTACAGGCGGAAGTTATTACGGGCATTCAACCTGTAAACCTGTCGAATGCGCAGCAAGTCGCGGATGAGCTCCTGGCGAAAGGATGCAACGCGATAATCCTTACTATGGGGCCGCTCGGAGCCGTGTACGCTTCGAAGGTCAATAGAAAGATCACGCAGATTGCCACGGCCAAGGTTCACCCCGTGGATACCACTGTACGTATTTTGCACGCAAGATTTCGCAAAATCGTCACCGGTAATCGCGCTGGATTTCACGATGAATTCTTTACGAATGTGTTACTCGAAATTAGAAAAATTAGCGCCTGTTAAACGTGCGCGTTTTTAAACCGCTTGATACGTGTAACGGTTCTGTGGGATAAATCTTTGTCAAATTTTTATCCGGCTCGTCTCTACACAAAGGCACGATACTCCCTGCTTATACGATTCTCAGAAATTGATTGTCGGTCCCTTTACACTTGTGAAACGGTCGAAACGGTGAAAGTACCCAAAGGTATTTTCCGGCGCGCGATCTTTCGAGCGGACAACTGCTCAATTTCCGGAGTGAAACGCTGATTCATGTAGTGATTCATTCAAGTGATTGACATGTATTTAAGAAGGTACTGCCTCAGGTAGATGGTTAAGTGTAACGGTATGCATATTGCAGGGTGCCGGGGATGCGTTTCTGGGCGCGCTCGCATATTTCAAGGCGTATCTTCCGGAGCTGCCGATGGAGGAATGTATCAAGAGAGCTTGTGTGGTCGCCACGAAGTCCGTTCTCAAGTTTGGCACACACGCGAGCTTTCCATCGAGAAAGGATCTCTCAGAAGATTTGTTTAAAGAAACAACATTCATGTAAGTAGCAAATCAAGAGGAAACCTATAAGAGATAGAATATTCTTTTTAAGTGTTTATTATTATAAAAAGAAAGCAATTGCTTTCCTCCACAATATACTATTTTCCTATTTGATACTTTGTATCCATCAAGTGCATATCTATGAAATTTGTTTTGTGATAACTTTTTAGACTGAGTATTTGCGGAATAAAAGTAAATACCAGCTCAAAATTAAGTACACTTATAAATAGAATGATATCTCACGCACATTATAATGCAGAATTAATGCAGTAGATTATGTTGACGACAGTAAAATAGAGAATGTGGATCCAGAAACGTGATACATGTAAACTCAAAAAGTTAAATTACCCTATATACAAGTTTAATTTTCTCGTCACTGCATATAAGAGATTTAATCCTTTTTAATCATTTAGAAAACCGGTCCCGTCGTTGATCTTTTCACGGTAATTTTTTGCAATCATTATCACCAATGAATATATAAATTTTTTTGCATTTCAATAAGGCGCGTCTAAAAATTCGAAAATATATTTCAACGACAATGGTATTAGCATAACATAAAATAGTGTTGCTGAACAAATTTCTACATCAATCTTTGGAAAAAATAAACGAATTTAGAAAAAAGTTAATATTTATTCTGGGATATTAAATTTCTAATCGGGCGAAATCGGGGATCAGCTTTAGTCTTACTTTTCTTTCTCTCTTTGTTTTTCCGACATTCCGGTGCCATCTGGCGTTGTAACTAAATTCCGAAAATGGAAAACGGGAATTAATATATTCTTATTTAACAACTTTGACACTTTAATTTTAAATTAAAGAAGGTAAAATTATGGTACATTTAATTAATATATATACTATATATATTTTTTTTAATTTAATTAATTATATATATATTATATATATATGAGAAATAACGATAGAACGATATGAATAAATACATGAATTAATTCATTTTTCAAATTTCGGAGACTTCTGTAAATATATTCGCGTACGTGCGCACCCGCACACAGGCTGGTCTAAAAAAAGAAAAGGTGCGGTAGGTAATGGCAGAAGTTAGTGAAAATTCCAAGCGCTTTCACGATACGTTCTTCGACCTTCTAAAAAAAGAAGGCACGTCCGGGAACCCTGCGGGAGTGCCTGATGATTCTCGACTGGTCCACGCGAACGTGCGGCACGGCGTTGTTCGAGAAAGGGACCAGACGAGATGACGAAAAGGGCAGGCATGCTTACGTATAAAATACCATTTTAAATACTTTCGCGAGATAGCTGCGATGTTTAATTTTTTAATAACCGTATTGTCGCGGTGACGATCGATTCGTACCGCGCTCCGAGCTTTTGAAATATCGGTACCGCCGTGAAATGCCAGCGCGAAAATGACGGAGCCGGGCCGCGGCTGTGTTGAGACGCGGAAGCCGCGGGCGTGATTGAACGATCCAGTCTCCCAAGTGCCAGATTTAATTGATCTTTTCACGCGGTGTGTCACCGGTAATCCCGCGAAATGCGCGAAGTTTAAGAGAATGCCAATCGTAATTGGTAACGGGAGTACTTTCCCTCGAAGTACCCACCGCAGGCACGTGTGACTCACGTGCGTTCTTCATGGTGGCGGGCGCGAGCGTCAACGCGGAAAAATTGTGCCGCGTGTCAAACGTTAAAAGGGAAAGGCGTTACGTTGTCACTTTCGAAGTAATGAAAACCCCTCGCGTGCGCTCCCGCCGCCGTCGTCGGCACCTCGCGGTGGCATACGTGAGGATATTGCTGAGAACGGGATTCCGGGAAGCCACGAGACACTCGGTCTCTCCTCTTTCCGCTATAGATGGGCATTACACCGAGGTGTGACGTCAATGCCCGAGATGGATGGCGATACTAAATCCATATTTAAGGGAACGGTCGGCGGTGGCAGAGGCGGCGGCGGCAACGACACCGACGTCGATGATGCAGGTCCATCGAGAGGGAACGAGGAGCTCGTCTGACGTCAAAGAGGAGGGCGCGCATCCTTGAAGAAGAGGGAGCCGCCGCTCCGCACAAACGAAAAAGACACTTCTCTTGGGGCCCCGGCCCCGGCCCCGGCCCCCGGCCCCCAGGGGCTGCAAGAGGTGACAAAAGAGAGGGGGAGATTAGTCACATCTTCGTGTATACCGGCACGCGCAAGCCCCCCGTTAAAGTGGGGCAATACCACCCATGTGCACGCTCGCGGGCAGGATAAAAAATCCTTCGAGGAACAGGGAATACTCAGTTTTGAGCAAACCATTAAGCGAGACGATCGAATAGAGACGAAGAGAGATAACCGCCTCGTTCCCCGATCTTGCAAATCCCGACGACAGGTTTGTGTTGAGTGCACCCGCCGAGGAAATCCGGCGGGAATCCAGAAAGTTACCGGGGCTCTCTCGACGCGTCTTGCGCTGGTCAGCGCCGCACGTCACACTTCGACCGGCAAATCATCACAGAAAATCGCGCGTTATCAAAGCCGAAAAGGAGCAACGTTGTCGAAATACTTTCGATTTACGTCACGTAGTCGAAAGATCCGGCGGACGGCCGATCAAACTTGAAGAATTTCATTTTAAATTATTGCTCCGCGCGTACTCGGTTTCTTAAGCGTCAGGTGAGATTACGCACTGTCGACTCGGTCGAATTAAAAGAAAAAAAAAAAAGCCTTGACAGACGAAAAGATCTCGGAAGATCTGTCTATTTTTGGTGATAATATTTCAATTTAGATCGATACAATGGCGACATTCAGATTTTACTTGCCTGCTCTTGTCGCCTGCATCGTCCTCGGCGCGGCGTTGGTTCAGTGCCGGAATCTGCGACACGGGCATCATCTTCATCACGGACATCGTGATTTGAATCACCACAACTTAGAGGAGTCGCTGCCGCGGGATTTGTTGGAACGTCCTGAGAACGTGCCGGAGCACCTCCGTGATTCTTACGAGCAGGAGAAACGCGAACGCCACGATCTGGACCATTTGTCGCAGTACGAAAACTCGGAGGATCAAGTGCCGCCGTTCTTGCATCGACACAGGCACGAGCACGACTGGAGAAGACGCGAGACCTTACGACGCAAAGAGGAAGACTTTCTTCACGAGCAAGGCGACCTCGACGCGCTCTCGACGAGATTCGTCTCGCGCAGGAAACGTCATCACAAGCACGACACCGCCTTGGACCAACAGGGGGTGGAGGAACTAAATTACAAGAGGACGAGAGGGCTACACGATCACGAGATCGATCTCCGTAGCATCTCTTTCGAGCTGGATGTTAAAGAAGTGCAGAATCGATCTATCTGCAACTATACCGTGGAGTCTGTGCCGGATTACCGGGGCAGCAGAGTGCCAAGGGGTCTGGAGCACGTGAAATGCAATTACGCCGGCAGCAGGTGCCAGAACGACGGCCCTTACTGCTGCATACAAACCTACAGGGATATCGAGGTTTCCTACGGCAACGGCGATAAGGAGGAGATCAGGCATTACGTTGGTTGCGTGTGCGCCCATATTCTTAATTCCGCGCAGGAGCTGGAGCTCTTCATCAACAATTGACACCGTGAAGACTTGCGAGGGTAGGCAAAAAGAGTTCGCGAGGCCGGAGGGAAAAAGCGATAAAAATTGTAGTGTCTACTGCGGCGGGACGATGTTAGGCGATCCCTTTTTCCAACCGGCGTGGAACCGTGCGGGAGCCTTTCCTCGATCTCGGCGCCGATTGAAATCAACCGAGAAACACAATTGTTGTTGCAAATGACGTCGGCAGTCCGCGGACAACCGCGCGTATTCCTTTCCTCTTTCTCTTCGCGCGGGAACTCGTTTGAAGATTGCGCTTAGTGACGCGCGAATACCGGGAATTTAACAGATTTACTCAAACGCCTGACGTTAAAACGGTGACAGGGATTTACAGGTGAGAACGGCGGAGAGAGGAAAAGTAGCGATGAATTAAAATCACGCGAGTTTACGAGATCGAGACGTTCTCTCGCTTTACTTTGCTCAGGTCGCGCGTTCCGATATCGTTCGCAGTCGGCGATACGCATTGTCCAAAAGAATCGCGATCATTCTTTTGACACGTCGTTCTAACAATAAAAAAAAAAAAAAAAATAACGGTACGTAGAGTGCGATCGATATAGGACGACAGTCGGTGGCATGATAGCAAAGCGTATCAAAGCGTATAAAAGTATGCTTATTTGATGTACAAAATATATTTACTTGGCTCGCACTTTATTCACGATGTCACCGATAAAGAAAACGATTGCAGAAGGTGAGAAGATTCATGGGGAAACGGTTGTAAACAAGTTCTGTGCAAATTTCAATCATCCTTTTTATTACTTTTGATACAGGCGCAACAATGACTACGCTTGGCAGAAAGAAGCCTTGCAACTGTTGCAAAAATCATGAATTTGATTGACGTGTGCTTCGGGTTAAGTCACTATTTAGAGCGTACAGTAATCAGTTTCGTAATTTTTTTTTATGCCAGTTTAAGAAACGTTTTGGAACATCACAAGAAAAAAGAATGGCAAAATTAATAGACAAATAGTGAAAGTAATTATTAAATTGTAAATATTAATTTATAATTATATTAGCGGAGATTAGCGCGAAGATATTTGCAGCCTCGTTCCAGTTTCTTCTCCTTCCGGGCCTCGGTTCGCGTTAAAAGCCTTTCGGGTCAGTCTTTATACGAAAATTATACGAAATAGCGACTCGAGTGCCGCGTGACGTAACATCATGAGCGTTGTCTTATTCCCAGTGGGAATAAGAAATTATATAATTTATACCCTGAGTATTTATAGATTCTCTCGGCCGTATTGTTGCCAAACAATGTGATAAAACACGTACTCGATCGCAATCGATCGCTCAGGTGGTGCTAAATCCGTGCGTGTAGCACGTACTCGAATGCAATTATCATCGCGTATTCATCACGTGCGTCGTTTAGATGGATAATGATCGCACGAGTGAATCATTAACGTCCGTCGCGGATTGACGCACATTACCTATTTATTGCATACATCGCGTATCATCCCGCGTATTTCATTTTCACCGGCGTTTTCACCCGCCGTAACACGCTCACTCACTTTCATGCTCATTTATTTATTTATTTATTTATTTATTTATCCGCTTATTTATGCAGGTATTTATTTTCGACTATTTATGCGGTACGTATCGAGGACTTACCTCTCGAGCTGTTCAAAGCGGCGCGATTTCTTTCACACAGGGAAACGAGCGGGGAAACCGCCTTGCGGTAATCCCGAGCGGCGGAAAGCGTGTACTTGTTGAAATTTACATATGTTAATTGGCAAGCGATATGATTGATGCAACGATTAAAATGTCGATCGCACCGGCCGTGGCTTGTATTAATTTATACACTTCCGTAGTAAGTGTCTAAGCAAATTAAAATCATTTGTATCATCCTTTTAAATATATATGCAATGCGTATCCCTATCTAATAAGAGTATTAAATACCGATAATTCGATATATCGACTATAAAATTGTAAATTATTATCATGGGTATTTTTATAATCTTGTAAGAGATTTTATTGGTGTGGTTCTAATGGAAGGTAAATAAAATAAGAGTAATGTTTCTCTTTAATAACGCGTCCCATCTGTACCGTTCTCTCCGAAATGTTCTTCCGCATTACGTTAAAATATGTAAGAAAATGTCCACCGTGTGATCCGTCAGTTTTTCAAGATCAAACAGGCGTAAGTGAGTGTCGCTCATGTTTTGTTCGCGCCTACCGGTGTATGTAAAATCGTTTGAGGTACTTTAGATTAAAAATATACGACTTCGTCGTCCAAATTATTATTAATTTATCCATAATTAACTCGAGTCAAGAGGAATTATTACATATTTAAATATCCGGAAAGTGTCGAGGCGGAAAAAGGGGAAAAAAAAAAGTTCCTTCCTATTCATTCTCGCTTCCTCGTATTATCCTTTCTATTCCTTTTCCTCTGTCCAATTTTCCAAGTTTCTTGCAACTTTTTAATTCTATCCTCGGTTTTTGTTACGTGGAAGAAACGCGTGCATCACGTATTAGAGCCAGCCGGCGATCCGCGATTCTCCTCGTAACGATCGGAGGACCCGCCGCGTTCACCGCGAAGGAGCCTCGCCAGCGGTGGGAGCCCAGAAGAGACGGACAGCCACTTCGTGACGAATACACGAAATGTCTTTCGCAAAGAAATCCTCGACACATCACCGCGCAACTTGGCAGAACTGACGCTCAACGCTCGCTCTCGGTTGAGTGATGATTCATAGCGAATTCCTTGTAGACGCGTCTTCCGACGAGGGATTTCCCTGAGGCGCAAGTCGCGGGAGCCTCCGCGGCCTGCTCGAGACCGCGAGTCATGGGTTACCGGTGTGCGTAGCACGGCGCACGTATTGGTAACCCGCGCCGCAACATAATCATCGCCATGGCTCACCCATCGTGCAATGCATCGCGAACAAGTAGAAGAAAGAAGAGGAGAAAGAGCGCGTAATAAGGAGAGCCGTGGAGAACGAAGGGAGAGGGCTAGAGGAGAGGAACAGGGCGGGGTTGAGATATTGCAAAAATTTCCGATGTGTCATCGCGCGGAAATGCTGAATTTTAACGGGGTATCTCTTCCCACGTCTCTCCTCTGCAGCCGGCTCGACAGTTGCGCGAAGGTATCGCGCGACGGCGACGACGACGACGACGCCGAGGACGACGCCGAGGACGACGATGGTAGCGGAGAACGATAGAGGGGTAAAAAATAAAAAAAAATAAAAAAAAAAAGAGAAACCGCAAAGAGGCGAAATGTAGCGTCCGAAAAAGACAAATGGACGCGCGCCGTGGAGTTAAACTCGAGCGCGCGAAAGTGCAAATTCTACGTACAACGAACGAAATTGCTGCTAGCGGCAGCTTATCTTCTCCCTTTTTTTTTACCAATCCAAAACAAATTCGTTTCTATGTCGCTGATAAATTTACGCGTTTATCGCGCAGTTCAGATGGACCGTTGATACAATTTGCGAAGTTTGCCGGCCCGCTTAAGGTGCCTTCAGCAAATGGCGTTATTTCGCGCGCGGTGTCTCGCGCGTTAGACACGAGTGACGAGATTATCGTTACGGTTTCGACGTGCGTCGAACGGCGTGCTTGTGTCAGATTGATAGCGCTTTTGTAACTTGAACTTCGGTTCCAACGCAAAAAAAAGAACAAAAAAAAAAAGAAACAACTTCGCGAGAGACAAAAATAGCAGCCAAAGCTGCAAAGAATTTTATTTACTTAATTCACCTTAACGCATTCTTTTAATCACGTTATTGATTTAGCGCGAGCTGAAATTTTAATGACTTGCGTGAGCATTAAGAATTTTTATAGTCCCGCGCGATAGCGAACACGCCTATTGACAAGGATATATTTACAGGAATATATTTACGTATACTTAAAGTATAACGATCGGCTTACGACGACGGCACGGCCGGACGGTACATTTTACACTTTAGCAAGATAATGAAGTGTAATCCTATATTTTCTTCGCAAGAATAGGAACGGCCTTTCCTTTTTTTTTTCTTTTTTTTTTTTTTTGGCGAGTTTTTTACACGAGCGAACTTTTCCACGGTGTAAGCGGCAGTTAACAATGGCCGATCGCTTTTTCCTTTTCCTCTCAAATTAATGAGCGGGGAAATATCAAGTTTTTCGAGAAACCTCTGATTTTAATATAAACTCCCGATCGCGCATCGAGGACGCATTCACGCACATCACGTCGAGACGGGCCATTGTAAATGACGCTGCGCTCACGATTTATAATTTGCGATTTACATAAAAAGAAAAGTGTCTTATCTCGCGACATTATTTACGATCGAATTCTTCCGATAGCTCGATAGGCCAGGTTCACACTCCCATCGGTCCCGCGATAATTTTGGCGTCTTATTTTTGACCCAGACGCTTTTGGGCGTGCTAATTTTAATATTAAACACGTAACGCACGCCGTTTAGGTGCCAATAAAAAGAAAAACCCAGTATATGCTAACGTTTTTGTGGCCCCGTCTGATCACGGGCGGGTGGCCGGCGGGCGGACGGTATCGCGCCCAAATTGGCATAATGCGATTTTAATACTTGCGATCGGAATCTCGGGTGCCTTGAAAAGTCGCAGCCGGTGCAGCCGGTTTTAACGAGCGTGCCTGCATTATACGGGAACGGTTCCTCGGGATCTGCGATTCCTCTGCATCGTCCAGAGTTATCGCTCCACTGACATTTCGCGCGGAACAAAATTGCGTAGAATCGAAATGAACCGAGATGTTAACAGGTGATAAGGTGTGCCGGGGGATGCCCCGTTCGTAGTCCCTGATTTGCATGCCTTCGCCCGCGAAGGTCGCCGCGAACGCGAAGAGCGTCAGGTGCGCGCGTACCGCGTTTACGCAACGCGTTGTAACAATGGCACTTTAGGCCCACCTCGGCCAAGATCCGATTAACTTAATTGGTCGAAGCGGGCTGTACGCGGGATAACGAGAACTTCGTCGTCGTGATTCGGCGAAACGTTGACGAGCGTCAATCCGAGGACGTCTCGGCGTTTATTATTCAAGACGCAAAGAGAAACGCCGTTTTCCCATCTGCCCACTAACGCGCGAGCAACAAAATTGGCGATAGAATCAATCTACGAACAGAACTGGGGGAGGAGGTGGAAGAGAGAGATTAATTGCCCGTCGAAATAAATTTATACGTAATTACTCTAAAACGACTACCGTAAAGTAACGAATAATATAAGATACCCTTTCGGTAATAAATAAATCAACAATTACTATCGCGCGAAATTTTCTTGAGGCGTTTCTTCTTTTGAGCTTTTAAATCGATTGAGGCACACGTACGAAAAAGAGTCCATCTTTTCTTATTTCGAAAAGGAGACGTAGAGATCTAACTGCTGCTACTTTTTATCGCGCGCAACGTGATATCGGATGTTAGTGTAATTTTGACGATACTCTTTTTCTTTTTTTTGGAAATTAAAGTGTATATTTTTTAATTAATTGGTGTAAAAGCACATAATTGTATAGAAATAATTTTTTAGACACGTGTGTTTGAATTTCGAAATAAATATTGAAAGAAAAATGTAGCTCTTTTCTTTCACTAAATTATCTCGAAAAAAAAACGTTTGCCGTCTCTGATCAAAATTAATTTACGGGGTCATCTTACTTAATTTAGCAGCGCCGGAGCAAAAGATACGAGAAGAATACCACGTTCTTCATATCATTTTTAATATCCTTACAAATACACGTGTTCTTTCGCGTTTCGACGGACCCAGTGTTTTTGATATTAATTCTTTAGTCGACGTTGCATGTGTCGCCCGGTTTACAGCAGCACGTCCGGCGGTAGGATTTAATTTCGCATTTTTTTGTTATTGCTCACAACAGAACAAGAGCAAAAGTTCTTTTTTCTATTATTCTCGTCGTTTTTGCTGTTTTTTCTGCCGTTTCTTGATCCAATTAACGTCGCGGCTTCGTTTCGTAATATGAAACAAAATGCCACGTCTGACGTCGAATAACCGAGCGAACGATAATTTTATCGATAATTATCGATATTGTAAAAAATTAATACTTTCAACGCCGAGCTAATTTCGGCTGATTAAATTTAATATTATTTCAATATTTTATTGATTCTTTTTTTTTTAATGCCTTGGCGTTGCGTTCCTTTAAATATTATCTTAAATACTTGTCCAAGTTGTTCTTAACTAGACAAGTAAGACTGCGTCACTCACAAACGTGTGGCAGAGTCCTCGCCGAAATTTTCGCGGAACTCTTACGGGTGGATACAGCGTTCAAAGTGTTGAAGGTTGCAGTACGCGTTCACGGCAAAGAAATTTATTGAGCCTAATTAGAAAGGTATTGAATGTCGGGAATAATCGGAAATTTAATTTAAAGAGGATGAAATAGAGTTCGCGGATTGGGATAATATGTATGTGTTAAGCGTATTCACAGTTGATAAATTATGGCGATTGCATTGCCAAATAAAGACCATGAGCTGGCGAGAATAACCCAGAAGTATTTCCATCAATTAATGCAGCATGAATGTGGGCAAACACTTCGTATTAAAGGCAAACAACGATCGTTTTAATATTATGGCCAGTTCTTTCTGAGAAGATATATGGAGATTTTACAGAAATAGAACTAAGATCTTATATCATCGAAAACTGGTTTAACTTCTTCAAGGAACACGCTGAGATAAACAAAAAGTCCAAATGACTGCGATTTGATTCAAATTGATCACACATTTTGCGGGCGGCAAAAAAGTTCGTTCTAACATAGGTAAAATATGTTTCGTGGGTGAAAAAAAAAAAAAAAAAGAAAAAAAAGATGTGATTTACGCCGAGTTCGCAAATTTAGTATACATGAGAGTTTTTTTCACGCGTAATAAATAATTCTCGAAATTATAAGACCGCTGGTTATTAGCATACACGTTAAATAAATCATATATCTCGTGACACGGAGTAACTGAAAGACGAAAGTCACGTGCACGGGCGAAAATAAATGCCACGTGGCTTCAAAAGAATCGTCTTGAGCGCGCGAGAGCAAGACGCCGGGATATTTCGTCCCCGATAGAACGAACCGTGTCCGAAACTCGCTCGTTGCGGACGCGAGAATTGCGAGGACGATTCGGGGAGAGTCACTGTGGCGGTGACGCGGATCATCGATAAATTGCCGGAACAAGCCGGACGGCTGACGCGACCACCGGCGGTGCTGGAACCCCTCCACCCCCTCTTTTTTTCTGGCAACGGCTGCGATACGCAGGGACGACGGGTCGCGGATCCAGGCAAAAGCTCAGTAGGACGTAATCGGCTGAAGGGATTTCGTATTTATCGTATACCACGCACACCCCTCGTAGACGCGCGAGCGCACGGTATTCCGTTACAACTTGAACCTTCACGTGCGTGCGTGCGTGTGTGTGTGCACTTACTTATGTGTGTGTAACGCGCGCGTGTTCACGTGTGCACATGGAAGGAAACCCGACGCGGAAACGGCGGAGAGAACGCGGGAGAAAGAGAGAAAGAAAGAGGGATGGTACGTATTTCGAAGACTATCAATCATTGGTAACCTGTAAAGGATCTAATTATCCTGGAGCTGACTGGGCTCCGTTCGCTGCGCCCACCGCTCGTCTTGTCCACCCCCGTTGGTGGTAGCGCTTCCACCCCCGATGCTCCGTCCCGTTTCACCTCTCTCCCCCTCGGCCCCCTTTCGGGAGGGCCCCTTTTTCGCTCTAGCAACCACCCTTTTTCACAGGAGAGCAAGGCGAACGAAGACAGAACGGCGACGAAGGAGGAAACGAGGGGTCGAGGGGGAAAGCGGAGGGAAGGGTGGAATTAGAGAGAGAAGGATCGCAATTGAGATAGCGTTGCAAGAGCGCAAAGAGTGAGATCCTATCGAGCAAAAGAGAGGAGAAGAGATGGGGGGAGGAGAGGAGGAAAAAGATAGATAGAGAAAAAGAGAAAGAGAGGTAGCGGGTGTCGGTGCGCCGCCTTTTTTTCGTACACGCCAACCCCATGTCTGCCGTCGTGTGTGTGGGTGCACATGTACACTCGCCGGTGTGCGTGCGTGTGGGGCAGGTGTATAATAGTGAGTGCGGGTAGTTGGTTAGGTGGCCCGGTCGATATATCAGGGCTCCGCTGCAGCTGTCTGTCAGGCTCGCGAACTCAGCGCTAGACGACGGGCTCGGGGTCTAGAGAAAAAAGCGACGGGCTCGTTCCTTCTCTCTCCTCGCCTCTTTTTCTCTCTTTCATCCTCTTGCTCTCGCGCCTCCACCCCCTTTTTTCCTCTCCGTCCTACGTTCACATCCTCAACCCTTCCCTCGCTCGCCCGCTCTTTCTCCCTGTTCCTCGTCTCTCTCTCTCTTTCTCTTTTTCTCTCTTCTTCTCTCTACGGCCCCCTTTTTTCTTTCCCTCTTCATCCCTTGCTGTTTCCCTCTCTTTTGCCGCTTCTGGGTAATTTTTCATCGTTGCAGCGGACGACAGAAGCGCCGCGACGGTGGAGGCAGCGTTGCCGCGGATACGCACACGAAGACAAGGGTGGGCACGCGCGCGAGCGCAAGCTCGAGACCGCAGGGGAGGCGCGGGGGATGATGGTGCACCGATACATGCGATCTCGCGAACGTACAGTGCGCACGATTGTCGGATATATCGTCATGACGCTCTGAAAAATTTAAGAGCAAAAAGGAACCCATGGCTGAGACGAGTTCACGTTCCTCCCTTAATCCCGCCGTCGACCAAAAGGCTTTCTCGCATCCCTTTACGCGCGGCGATCCGGCAAACGCTACCCATTATCCATTTTTAATGTAACATTACACGCCAATAATTATAGGTATTCAGCTATTGCATTCTTCTTTGATAAACGCGAGCCGACAGCGAAAACAACACTTCCATCAGTGCTTGTTAATCTCGCCTAAGGGTGATTTTATCATTTCCCTTAAGAAAGCAAAAATATTGACTGTTTCATGTATGTTGATGTATAATTAATAAGTAAGAAAGTTAACAAAAGTGCATTTTTGTATTTACGTAATTATTTGCATTTATATTTCGTTAATTCTTAATCAATTTCTTATCTTTGCCATTATTTAAGAGAAAGAGAAAGAGGAAAATCTAATGCAACTGTTTAATCCTTTTTTTTTCCCCCCCCGGTAACAAAACAAAAGTTCGAGAAAAAAGGACTTTATGAAACTAAACAGCGTCCTTGAAGTAGTGGAGTGCCATTTAGTGGAATTTGTTTTCGCGAACGTTCAATATCAAAAAGAACCATGTTTTTAATACTTGAGCTTTTTTCTTTTTAATGTAAGCTTTATTACTTCAGTATTACGTAAAACGGTTTAAAGGTTTGCATTATCAATAAATCTGTCTGCACTTTTATAAAAATCTCACCTCTTGCTCTCTTTTAAAAGAATTAGCGAAACACGTAAACTAAAATTTTATCTAAATCCTCCAAGAAATTTAAATTTTATTGAAATACCCTGAGAAAGATTCGTACGCTTATTTATGACAATCGAAATTCATGGTGAAAATGTATTTCCGCCACGTGTACGGAAAATGGAATTTGTCGAAATTAAACCGATTTTGAGCGGCCAGTGCGCGGTAGTAGGGCGTTTTCTACTCTCAATGAGGCGCACTGTACGCAGACGGATACCACCGCAGCCACGTGGACCAACACACGCGGAGTACCCGCGAAAAAACTGTCCAAGGCGCCCGCATACTCGCAAATACGCCCGCGCGCGCGTCCGCGCGTACCCGCACATTGAACCCTTGCGCGTATACGAAAGCGTGGACACACGTGAAACGCGCTCGCGCTTTTACACGGGCAGTGCCCCACGAACACCCGCGAAAAATCCGCTCAATCACACCCTCACACGACTATGCCGCGTATCTGTCCACGTGCACCCACATGCGCTCACCCCTTCTGAACGGGACGCAGGGGCGCGCGTGCACACACGTACACGCAGACACGTGCGCGTGTATGCACGCGAGACGCTCGCGAAGATCCAGAGATGTGGGTACACAGAGACAGACGCGATGGTAACCCCCGCGAGACCCCCTGCGCAGTCACCCCCTTGGTTTCTCTCGCCACCGCGTCCTCTTCATCCTCCGCGCCCCATCGTCTCTCTCACTCGCGGTAGCAAACCTCTCTAGGGGAAAAAGTAGGAAAAGAGTGGGGAGGATCGATTTTTACTGGGGCAACCGTCCCTCCACCCTCCCGCATGCACCCTCCTGCATCACCGCGCTCCCTTCTCTTCCCTCACATCCTGTACTTTCCTGAGCTAGCCATGCCATGCCCTGTCCCGGTCGTAATGCACCGTCTCCGCCCCGGCTAACACCCACCCCTTCCTCCCTCACTGTTAACCGACCCCCAGCCTCCTCCCCCCCGTTCCCTTCACCCCAATCCTCAGCCCGTCACCCCTCGTGCCTCTTCTCCCCAGCGTCCGTTCATCCGTCCTCGTCCCTCCGCGCGCACTTCGGTCCCCGCAACATTTTTCCTCTTTTTATTCTGCGAAAATATTCAAGAGAGTTTCGGATGATGGTGCATGACGATCTTTTACCTCGATGCTTGCCTCCCGACTTCCGTCGGGACGTTAAACGCCACGGCGGTCAGGCCGGAGGGGAACGGGGATTGGGAGCGAAAAAAAATTAGAAAATGGCTTTGAGCGGTTTCACCGTGGCTCGCGGCCGGACGGACGGATATACGGACGGACGGCGGCGATGGCGAACGATCGGAGAATTCGGTGCCTACATGGCTAAGCGAGGGGAAACAAAACGCCGCAAGTGAGGAATCGCGAGATTTTACGAGAGCACCGTCGGGGTTGCGCGTCGTCCTGCGTCTCGTTCCAAAGAGAATAAAATAACGGCGGTCTTGAAACTCGAGCGTCAGTAACTACGTTCGCGCCAGTTAATCGTCGTGGTTTTGAATAAAAATAATTTAACGCTGCGCCGCGAGATCGTTAATTTTCTAAACTCGCTGATTTATCTGTTCCAATTAATTTGCTTATTATGCCGTTCAATTATTAAGATTGTTAAAGCCGAAGTCATCTACCGAATGCATCCTCGGTGGAGTTTCGCGATTTTATTTCGTCGAAATAGAGAGTTGGAATTATCGTCGCAAAAATATCTTGCTATATCAAGTGCAAAAATAGAAATTTTTGAATAAATTATAATATATATATATATATATGATAATTAACCGCAATGAGATTGAGTTAAAATATTACGAGTATAATTTATTGTAAATAGTTGCACGTGTTTCATACGCATTACGTGTAATGGCTTTACAGTAAACACGCTAGTGCAACAATTACATCATATGTATAATTTATTTCATATTTATATAAATGTCGTAATGTAACGTGTGCGTGCACGCGCATATCGATATCATTATTAAATACAAATCTGTAAGCACGTTAGCGTGATAAGGAAAACGTATTTCTTTAAGAGATGATGTCACGGGACTGAATGACGTCAAGTCAACGAGATAAGGTTAATTAAAAATAAAATCGCCAATATTGTCGGGCAATCTCCAGCTTGTGGGCATTGTAATATTATACTGCAATCTCTGTACGTAATACCGTGTATTACGTATGATTTAACGTCACGGATAAAGTTATCGCGTACGACACAGAAAGTTCTCCCTCCGAAGGAAGGTTTGTTACCGAGGCGGCGATTTAAACGTTAACTTTGTCATTTCGAGGGTGCCGCGTCGTTCCATCTCGACGATCTCGTCCCGTCTCACGCGCGTTCGCATTACCGGCGCATTGATTCTCTCCCTCGCGTCATTCTGCCCCCTTTTTTTTTTTTTTTTTTTTTACTCTTCTCTTCCCACCGAGCGCGCTCGCGGTTCTCTCTTTGCTAACGACGGTGCCTCTTCAGAATGACAAGGTCAGTAGCTGGCATCGAAGACAGGTCGGGGCGATTGTTGAGGTTGCGGATCGGTGTCAAGTAGGTACCCTATGCCATGTGCGGCGGCCCATTCAGTCGTTCGTTCATTCAGAAATATCCTGCCTCTTCTCCCCCTTTCATCTCTCTCTCTCCTCGCCATTCAACAAGTAGATCATCGAGCCTATGCGGCGCCCTCTATCGTCGGACCTACGCAACTTCCAAGGGTTACGAGCTGACTGAGGGGGCTGTTATGCAATAAATCCGAGTTCCCTCGAGTCTCCTTTAGGGGCTCGCGCGTCCTGCGGGACTTCCCGCGCGTCTCCCGCCTTCTCACTCGCTCCCGTTACTCTCCCACCCGCCGCTCTTTTCTTTATCTCTGTATATATAGAGTACGTCGGAAAAGCCGACGACCCCAAGGCGGTTGTCGAGAGAATTTTGAAGGGTCGCCTTGCGCAAAGATTGAGGAATTTCCGCGCGTCGAGTAATCGATGTCGCTTACGTAAAGAGAGAAAGGGAGACACGCGGTATCGACCTAAATAGCAATAGCGTCTTTCGAAGCGTTTCAAGAAAGGTTTAATGGCTTTTAATCGAGTCTCGCAAAACTAGCATTAGTTTAAAAATAAACGTCCACTTCTGACGCTCGACGTGACTCTTTTTTTTCTTTTTTTACTTTTTCTTTTTTTTTTTTTTCTTGTTGTTATCAAAGGGGAAGAGTACAGAGAGCAAACAATGGAGGCGAGTTGCGGAGTGCATTCGAAACTCGAGCAAACTATTCAGAAGTGATTTATTCAGAAGTTTCGCGATGCTGAATTCAGCGCGGATAATAAGGAACAATTAAGACGGCTCCCATGAAGGTCGACTTTAATGACGAAGTAGCTACATCAATGGAAAGCGGTGGCGGATCTTCGCATTGGAAAGTTATGGATGCGTGAAAGCTATCACACCGAATTGCGTCGGGGAAAAAAAGAGAGAAGTGTGTAATGCACGTAAAGTTTCTTACCCACGAGCGTTTAATTACACGGAACACTAGCGGCAAGTGTACCTTACCGTTTCCGCGTCTCTCTAATATTAACGCGACACGGGCGCATTCGCGTGTCACATTAAAATCTCGCCTCAGCCGCAGTTTTTTTCACGCTAAGCCGTTAAGCTCGCTAGCCGCCAGTTTTTCCCGTTGCGGGTAGAAAGAGTATCGCTGGTATTTATAGATTTCAGCATAAATTAAATGGCTCGGGAGAAAAGAATGGAGCCAGTGAGCCGAGACTGGCAACCCATCCGGACGATGTACGAACGAACGAACGAGCGGCGGCGATTTTGCGCTAATCACTAATCAGAGCAAGCTTGCTATCGTGAAGGAGAAAGAGAGAGAGAAAGAGAAGGAAGGCGAACGAGAGGGGAAAGAGAGACGGCCAATATACTGCCCACCCAACCCCTTTTAGCACTATGATGTCAGCCATGGCCAGCGCGGCGCAACAACAACAACAGCAACACAACAACGCGGTCGGCATGATTATAATAAGTGATCGCTTGGATACTCGATGTGTGCCAAACTGGAAAGCTTTCTGCCAGGTGGAATAATGGGCTGCTCTGCACAGTCGACCGACGACATTGCCACTCATCACGGTCTCATCACTGTCACTGTCTACTCGACAAAGCCCTTTTGTCCATAACGGACGCGGTGCAACGGCGGCGGTTCTGAACCCAGCGCCCAGCAGCGCACGCTACCTCCGGTACTCCCCAATAAGCGCGAAGCGGGGCTTTTTTATGAAGCGCATTACGTCCCGAGATTGCGATAATTCTCGCTAAGTCGCGCGCCCCTGTCTACCGGGGTTGTTTCAGATAGCCGGGACGGCCGGCCGTCCTGTATCGATTTGCGAAATATCGCGACGCCTAAACGGCATAGGAAAGAAAGAAGGAAACGACGAGGCTGGCCAGAATTATAATTTTTTATCGTTAGAAAGTGTGAATCACGGTGAAAAAGAGAAAAAAAAGAAAAAAAAAAAACAATTAGTCACCTGGTCAACAAGTCATGCAATGCTGCAACGCGTAATTACGAAATGTACAATTATATTATTAGTCGGCAACGAGGAGATTCGCGGCAATCGGAATATTGCGAGGCGATGAGTCGCGAGTAACGTGTAAAATACACACGTCACGAACTTTCGGAAACACCGAGTGGATTTACGTTGATAGGAAAAGAAAACGTCCGCTGTAAGACTCGCGACTCGTGCAATCGATATGCAATCGGATACGCAGCGCAGCAATGAAATTCTTTTTTTCTTTAATTTATTTTTTTTTTACTTTGATGCACTCTGATTACGTTCGATGCAATACCGTTTCGCAGCTGTACAAAAATTCTAGACGATCAGCAATGTTCTTCGGGATAAAAAGAAAACAATTGTGGAAACACTCGTGAGCCGTTAATTAAAAAACCAGCTCTGAAAATACCAGCTGAAAGAAATCAAGTCGGAAGAGAACCAGCCGAAAAAAGAAAAAAAAGAAAATTAGATTCTAAGAAATCAGACTTGAAATAATTTTAGAACAGTATCATTTTATCAAGAATTTACGAAATGTACTATTCCCTGAACCGTATGATTTGCACGTGCGATATTTACACATATATTCACGCGCCAGCTCTTAGGTATCTGCAACTCCGCTTGCTTCTTCGCAGTCGTTGTTGCCTGCGACAAGGCGTTCTTGGTGTACAGGACGTTTCAGAATTAGAACGTCTATATTTCAGTTCCGCGAGTGATTTTGTAAAGATCAACGAGAGTTACTTGCAAAACCGGACTGCATAATGCAAAACTGACAGTAAAAGTTCAGACCAGCCCGCAAATTAAAGTCGGCCACTTTTGAACTGATGAGAAGTGCGCGGAGCTTCAAGTTTAACGGATTTAGGTCGATCCAATTATATATGAAAGAAAAAGCGGGGTAGCTTCACAAAGTGGAAATCGAAAGGAAAACTGGAAAACTTGGCATGCCGAGACCGCGCCGTCTGAGAATCACAACACACAGGTCAACGACCCGGGGTGTAACGTACGTACTGTTCCTAAATCTCGAGCACCCGTGGCATATGACGTGGAAGAGGAGGGTACGCACCGGGTACAGGGAGACGAATAACGCGTGGCGATTTGCAAGTGCACGGGGGAGAAACGCCGACAGACGGGAAGAAACGTAATGGCAGACAGCGGGACAGTAAGAGAGAGAGAAGAAGTCTAGGCCACTAGTGGCGAAAGCTCCCTCTCGTCCTCCCCCATCCCTGCCGTCTCGCTTTTTCGCTCCTTCTTTTTCTCTCTCTCTTCCTCTCGCGCTGATTCATTCAGCACAGTTGCGCTGTACGAGGCTCCTTTGCGGAGGTGGAAGCAAAACAACTCGAGTGGCCCTGAACTCCATAATGGCAGCGGTCCATTTTTTTCTCCTATCGCACACTTTTCCGCGCATTGTTCGGCTCGAGGGAAAAAGGGGCGAAGAGCACGGAGAGGGACTAAGACTCTCATCTAGTCTGTACTTCTTCCGTTCATCCTGCTGACCAACTTCGGCGCGAGTTTGCCTCGCCTCGTCCGCCGAAGGTCTGGCTTTTTTGACTCTTTTAGCCGCCCCTCGCCGTAAGCCCTTCCTCCGCGCGCTTATCGACGATTCTTCACGAAGCTCATGAATAATTTTCTCCTCGAAGTTAGGTACGTCGCGTCTGTTAACGAAGCGATACAGCCACGTTGTATGCAAAGCGCGTTGCTATTGCCGAAATAGAGAAAGAAAAATTGATACCGTCGAGGAACAAGGAAACAATGTTGCGTAATAGTAATAGCGCGATTTCGGGACGACCGTTTACTTCCAGCCAGCACTTCCGGGCAACTTTTTCCCCACTAAGCTACGGCTAAAAAAGCGAGGGAGCTTCGTGTGTCTCGACAAAAAAGAGTACCTGCCGGCCCTCTGCAAATTAATTAAGGCCGTTATGTTATACCTTGGCTTCAACCACCGCTATCCGATGTTCTTGACGCAAGTATGCTTGCTGCGTTTCTAATTACATCTCATTTCGCAGTTCCTTTCTACTAAGTATGCCGGTGTGATGTGACCAAAGCGCTTTGCATTATCTCTTCATTAAATTTTATTTTATTTTCTAATTGACCACTTTGCGCTAAAATCTCTCAGTTTTCGCGGACAAAAGTGCTCGTGAAACTTGTGCATATTAATAAATTACATCGGTTTAATAGCGCATATGATACTGCCGCGAAATATTAATAAGCCATTCTAATTGAAAGAAAAGAAAAGAGAGGAAAAAAAAAAAAAAAAAAAACGTAATATTTGCAAATACTAAAGTTTGCGTAAAAATTTAAAAGTTCGTCGTTTGCCGCGACGATGTTCTCGTTGAGATTCGCCTCTTCAATCGCGCCTCGTCTTTATACGCGATGACAGTGGATGGCCGTTCGCTTGCGACATGCATTTGCATACGTGACATTTCCATGCCAAAAAGGGAGGTTCCAGGGAGCCGAGGGTTAAACTTTGCACAGTTAGTCACCGTCCACTGCCGCGGCTTTCGAGGTTGATGACATCTTTCCTCTCCTTTTTGTCTGCTCCTCTCTCTTCTTTCTCTTTCTCACTCTCTCTTTCTCTCTTTTTCTTCCCGCCCTCCCCCATCACGGTCTCTTTCTCTCTTTCTCTCTCACTTTCTTGCTCTTTCTTCCTCTCTTCTTCTTCTTCGTATACCCACTTGGTTTCCCTTCTCTCCCGCGGCTCCGAGAGCCGTCTTGTACGTGTGCGAAGCGAATCAGTCCCGTCGTTTCGCGCTAGTCTCGTTTAAATTTGCTTTAAGTATTGGCCCACGACTCTCTGCCGAGCGATAGCTAGTTCGCAAGTCGCATAAACGTCAACCTTTTACCGGAGAATTATTGCCGCAATTAACCGAGATTGATGGCGGGGTTTACACAAAATTAGTTACTTCTAAGTAAGCGAATGTTGTAAAACAATAATATTTGTCTTTGCTACTCAACCACGTCTTTTTGCGTAAATATTGGAAATTGAAATTGTGTTAAAGTTCACCGTGAAAATGCCGCATAACGCGTTGTTTATCGCAATGCGTGGAGGCTGAATACATATCAAACTGAAATTTCGGACCCATCGTTTCGATTTGAAAAATTTGTCCATTTTTTTTCTTTTTTTTCTTTTTTTTTCACGTACGCTTGTTGCAACAATGACAACAGCGGGAATGCATCGCCTCAAGCATTTTCGCGAGCTTCAAAGTCCATAAAACCGGATCGCCGGTATTCCGGGGCGCATCAAGCGCTACCATAGCTCCGCAATTAGCGAAATATCCTAAGCGCAGCCCGTCGGCCGAGCACACAGCGATAATTTACGTTATCAGCGCTGCAGTTGCGAGTCATCGGACAACGATTATCGCGATTGTTACGCGATCGTGAATGAAATACGTGGAAATGACATCGAGCCTCGGTAGAACATCGTTGCAGCAAAAATCCTCTCGTGCCATGTGCTTTCTCTCGTGGAAGCCCGGTCAATCGGCCCTGACACAGAGAGAAGGATGGAGGAAAGCCTCGCGAAAAGAGAGCAGAGAGGACGTCGTTGGAGAATAAAAGAAGGCGCGCGGGTCGAGAGGGTGACGGATATAGAGAAAGGGAAGGTACGCGGATTCACACTACTTTCGGTCTCTCGACTCGCGGGAGGACACTCGTTCGAACGTGATTTGCGGTCGATGTCCCGTGTCTTCGAAGCCCATCGATCTGCAATCCGTATAAGTTTCGAATTTCGTAATAAAATTCTGTCCGCGGATACACGCGCTACCGTTGAGTCAAAAAAAAAAAAAAAAAAAGAGAGAGAGAGAACCATCGGTATGTGGCTTTGTCATTCTAGGGCCCACTTCGACCAAGCTCCGATTAATTTAATCGGAGATCTGATGTCCAATAAAAGAGAAGTATCATGTGAAACAAGTTCTCCTATTGAATCTCCTATTCTAGATTAAATTAACCGAGGCTTGGACGAAACCGAGCCTACGCGAAAAAAAAATTCAGTCTCAAATTAAAAGCTGGGTATCCAAATCGATGCAATCATTCTTTAATTTCTTCCCGTGTGGTACATGTTAAACTTGCTTCGACATTATCATTTTTGTAATTTTTCTAATTTTTTTATTTTTTTTATTCTTGCTCGAGTATAGTTTTAACCCAAGTCCCGGAGAAATTTCGAATCATACGGCACGCGAACCGAGGAAAAAGTTACGACAATCTGCCGGATTCTTGAGCGGCGTTAAAGAGAACAAACGAACGTTTGCACGCTTCAATTTACGATTCATTGTTTGTTAAGATATTTACAGAGAAGTTTCCCCGCTGTTGTTCCGTAAATAAGTCGGGAGGGTGCGCGTCGTTTAAAATAATTTCTCGACGATTTAAACGCGAGGGACGCGATAGCGCGGCTGAACGGTGGCTACAAGAGGGACATAAGTAATTTTATCGAGTAACATGAAAATCGTAGCATCGCCGGCAATCCCTCTCCTTCTTGATCTCTCTTTCCTCCGTGTCCTCCTCCTTGCTTCGGCCCTTCGTCCTTCCCGTCGACCTCCTGCAATTTCCCTCTCCCTCGTCGGGCGCCTCCTGGCCACGCTGTCCGGCGAGAGGAACTGAGGCATCGCGGAAAGAGCGGACCGGCGACGGAGTCGGCTGGCGCTTCTCGCTGCTGTCCTCTCTGCATCTGGTGCTGTTGCCACCGCTGCTCGCTGTTCCCGCTGCCGATGCCGATGCTACTACGGCAGCGGATACACGGATCTCCTCCACGGAGCGCGCGCGCGGTAAACAAAAACTCCAACTCCGGCGACGTTGTCGGTTCTTCCTGCGCTCGCGGGGTTCGGGGACTTCCTCTCATTGGCCACCGCCGGATTTTTGTCCCTCTCTTTCACTCCTCTCGCGCTCAGCTTCACCCTCTCCTCGCCTGCTCACCCCCCTGCCACCCTCACTCCTCCCTGATGCACCGCTCTCTCTACTCTTCCCCCTCGTCCACCTGCTACCACTCTCGAAACGGCCCCATGGTTGTAAGCCGGACGCGAAGGGGAGGACGGAGGGAAAGAGGACGAAGGGTGACGCAGCGGGGGGAGGAGGGTTGCCGCGCTGCGGGCGGTAGAGACGAACGCGCGGGGGAGAGAGGAAGCAGGACTGGAGGCACACAGGAATTCTCTCCCTCCCCTACTTTTCACCCAGGTTTGCAGCGCATCGTCTCCGACACGCGCGTTCGCACGCATACAAATACACGGACGGCGCGTTCAGGCCTGCAGCGCACGGATGGTACACCTCCGTGCACGCTTCAAGATCGAGAAGCGCGGCTCGCACACACGTATCCGCGCGTACCACACCCCTCGAACGTCCTCGTGGACCGTGCGGCATGCTCGCGCACACGAAGCGGCGGCGAACACACGTGGATTGCACAAGATACGGATACGGGCACGCTTACACGCGCCCGCGTGCATGTACTTATGCACACAAGATAATACGCGCGCACACACACGCGGAGACTCGTTCCATCGGTTCCGTCGCGTCTCCACCTTTGCTTTCTCTCTCTCTTTTTCTCTCCCCCTGCCCTCCGAGCCGTCGGACCCAGCGTCGTCTCTCTGCCTCCTTGTCCTTCTCTCTCTCCTTCACCCTTCTCACCTCCGCCCTCATCTCGGTGGCGAGCACTCCCTCGCTAACCTACCGTACACTTTTGTATGTTTAAATTGGGTTGCGTTCTACACTCGCGCTTGGAGCGTTAACCGAATCCTTAATTACTATTCTGATTGCGTTTTACCGGGCGCCCCGATATCTCCCGGGGTCTCCTCGTCCACCCTCTCCTCCTCCCCCTCCCCCCCCCGGCCTGACTCCCCTTCCCATCGCTCTAATATCGCGGACTATTCCACGGGAATTTTCGCGAGAATGTCCACGACGTCGGCCAGCCACCCTCAAGAAACTTAACTCGTCCCTCACCTCGCTCCCTCGCAGTCGTGTAAGTTTGTAAGATTTGGCCGCGAAGCCAAAGATTGAGGTCCCGGTGAGGCGCGAGCTTTCGCGTAGGAACGATCTCTTACCGCCCAAGAGTCCGACGGACAAAGACGCGTCATAATAGCGCACGAGAGTACTCGGGCAGCGACGCAATGAAAATTTCAACGGGCTAATTAAGTATAATTAATCAGTTTCTTTGACTCTTGGCGCATCTTTTGCAGACTTTACGACGATCCTTGCGCTTGCGATTCCACACTGCCAGCTGGATTCGCTTCTCGCGAGCGGAAGTCGCGGCCGGTTCTTTCCGCGACATGTCAAAAGAAGCCGAATTAAATGAACGCTCATGAATCGACCGGTCGGACCGACGTTATCGTGTTCCTGCTTCGTTACAGCCGACGGCCGTAATTATATAATCGTTTTCCATGAAACGCCGCGGATACGTGACGACTAATATCGCGTGACGTACTGGTGTTGCATGAACGCGTCCACTGTGTTTGGTTTTGCCGATTGGAAAACACAGCGATTTATAGTTGACCTTTGGAAAACCGAAAGACGTATTTGCCGTGCCTCCGTGGGTTTCTCCGTTTCCCGGTTTCGGGCCGGTCGTACGTGCCTCGTTAACGACAATACATCGCCCGCGGAAGACTGGGGGATTAAAGCTCCGCGGATCGCAGCGACCGGATAAAAGACATGCGAAACGCAACGAATTCGAGCGATCTAACTCGGGCGGACGCGATTCGCCTTCGGTAACGCATTGCTGGGTAACCGCGAACGTATCATTACACGAAGTTGCAGCCTCGCAATTAGCTGGCAGCTTCCAGGTAATCCGGCGCTGCTTCCGTTGGTTATTCCACGCCGCGGTTTCGTCTAACTCTATATTATACGTCGATTAACGTTGCCCCCTTTACACGCCGGATCGCCATTCACTGCTCCGCCGTTACGTCAGCGGTACCGGAAAAAAGGAGTCGAAAGTCTCCCGCTGTATCTCGCGGAAAAATCCCCGCGGTTAATATGAACCGACGAGTGAACTTCGGCGGGGATACGAGTCGACTCGTTGCATTTTGCGGAAGCTAATTGCGCAACCCCGCGATGGAAAGGGTCGGTTCGAGTTTTCAGCGTGGTTGTAGAAAGAAGAAAAAAAAAAGGGAGGAGGGAGGAAGGAAAACTTTTTCCGGATCTCGGTAGACGCAATGACGGTCGTCAATTCCGTCGGTATTGAGTATTTCCGCGTGCCCATCCGCGCTCCGGTTCGCCGCGAGTTTCTGCCGAAATTCTACGTTCCGCGTCGGAAGCCGGCGAACGCGGTGACGACGTAAGCGCCGGATACGAATAAAATAACGCCGAGAATCGCCCGGCAGACAAGCGGGCATCTCACCGCCAGTTTTTGCTCGATCGCGCCGTGGACCTTTTCCTCGTGCATTGCATGACTCATAAGGATCGCGCGTGAAACTGCGTGTACAAAGGTGCTTGACGTAGGTCAAGTATGCCGGTATCGACTGCCGCGTAACCATCGATCAGGAATAAACGGAGAGTGACGCACGAAACGGTCGTAAGTCGCGAACGTTAGAAGACCGTCGGGTATTTCGTTTCGCGCGTCGCCCCCGCGCGACATAAACTCGCGAAGATCTCGGAAAAAAGAAAAAATATATATATATAAAATAAAATAAAATAAAATAAAATAAAATAAAAAAACCCAGGAGAGAAAGGAAATATAACGACGGGCGTGTAACATTATCTCCGAGGCCGTTAATGCAATATTCCCATCGGGCCGGTGCTTCTAAAAATAATTTAGATAGGCGAAGTTCGCGCCGCTCGGATACCGCGGTGGGAAGTACCGGCGCTGGCATTCGAAATACTCGGACGCTTTTTTAACGCGCGGACTAGCCCGACGGAGTTCAGGGCTCGATAACCTTGCACGCGCGTAATGCCGCTCGATTACAAGGGAGCGATTACCGTCAGAACGGCGTACGTCACCGAACGCACGGGTCCCCGTGACTTTTTGCCGACGACTCGGGGAGTTCGCGGACTGAGCGACGAATATTTTTAGATTCGTAGCGTGAATCAGACGCGGCGGAGAACGAGGGATTCGCACGTCCCGCTCGCCTTTTTGGAAGAACGTGCGTTGTCTGATAGCGCGCGTGTGAAAAGGCGCGGTTTCTGCATCGGCGTTTTTCAATTCTAATAAACTTAGCGAGCGAGGCCGTACGGTTATCCGCGCCGCCGACGGGATCTTCGCACGGGAAATCTCCTCGTTTTAATCGCGTATGTAAATTACGCGGCGCTCACATCTCGCGATTTACTCGCGATGTAAACGCGCCGTCGCGCCGACGACAATAGAACGTCTGTTCCCCTTTGAAGCGGCTTCGACGCTCCGAGTACACTCCAGGAGTCCTCGTCTTGATTTAAATGCGTGCGAGGACTTTGGTGGTGCTGCGCTGTGCACTTGTATGCGTGCTACTAGAATAGCAATGGTAAGTTATTTTCAGGTGACACTTTGGAGAGGAGCGAGAGTGTCACTCATAGACGTTTCGCTCGCCGACCCGCGGGAGTCGTTAAAAATTTTATTCCGAATGCAGAAATATCGTATCGAGCTCATCGCCGATTGTTTTAGGAGTTGTTTAAAATATAATAATATTCACTGCGATTGAATGCCGCACTGCGACGTTGAACAGTTGCCGAAGTCTCAGTCAGTTGTATAGAAAAACATCCCTCACGTGAAAGCTTAAGTCACGGTAATCTAGGTAATCTACGTTTCAAGTCTCTTTGCTTTTTCAGATATTTGTAATACATTTTTCTTTTCTTTTTTAACGCCTGGGATGTAGATTGGTTGGGAAAAAAAAAATGTTTTTAAATTGACAGATCAGATCTCGAGATATGAGCGGAAAGAAGCAGGGGTCAGGCTGGACAGTCAGCCGTTCGCGGGTTAAGTAAAACGTCGGTTTTATCTCGCTGCCAATTATTTTGTGCTCGACTATCCGTTTAACACGCTTATTAGCGGCGTTTCGCGTTTCAAGAGCCCCAGATAGTGTATGTTTTCGAATACATTGTCAAGTGTGCGATTGAAATGACTGTTTTGAAGCGGGCCCCTTATCTCCCGGCGATATTTCCTTATCTTTCCGCGTGTTTTCCTGAATCGCCGCCGCCGTCATTGTTGCGTCGCGCAACGCGGACCGGGGCACGGATTCTCGCGCCGATCGCATCTACGCCGCGATCGAAAGTGGCAAAGGTATTTTGCGAAACACTTCGCGTTTGATCCCGCGCGCAGGCGGGCAGGGACGGGGTTGCACACAAATGCGAGCAACAAGCGCGATGCAATTGAGGCACACAAGTATACCGCGGACCTGTTGCGCGTCATTCATTTCAGTACTGATTCGGTCAATGTCTGTTAAACCAGCAATCAGCCTCGGCGGTACTGTCGATAAAAGTTGACAGATATTAACAGGAATCAACGAGAATCAACGATGCGCCTTTAATCATTCTTGATCGGCGGGGAAAAAGCGTTTTACGGGAAACGACGGCGGGTTAATTGTCCGAAACAATTCGCGAGGAACGGGGGGGGCGTTTAACCCCCTTCAACCCGCTTCGCGACGGCGGCGGAATGCAGTGGTGGACGTATCGGTAATTGTTACGCTGCCGCGGCAATAAAAGTGTAAATGGAAACTTGGAGCGTGGAAAATTCTCGAGGAGGGACACTTTCGGACGCGCGCGGGTTCGTTGACCGCGACGTCGCGTACGTTGAAATGAACAAATTGAAACGCGCGGAAATGCCGCCGCGAGTTTTCCAAGTATCTCCGAGAGAATTTGGCACCTCGGCCCGGTGCGCCGTGACGACGGGGAAGACTATGCCGAATATTAGGTTTGGCAGTGGCTCACGGTCACACGCATACGTACAGGCACGCAATCGAAAATGTGATGCGACGAGCAGTCGAGTGCGAGAATTATATTTTCGCGATAATTTATTAAAATTAATTTCATAAAAATCTACTCACCGTTGTGGTTCACAGAAAAAGTCCTTTGAAACCTTCGTAAAAACTCCGTTCCGGGGACGGTCCAGGAAAGTCCCAAATGAC
Source organism: Cardiocondyla obscurior (assembly GCF_019399895.1). NCBI lineage: Eukaryota > Metazoa > Arthropoda > Insecta > Hymenoptera > Formicidae > Cardiocondyla > Cardiocondyla obscurior. Next base: position 2,244,418 of record NC_091881.1, read on the forward strand.
GTCCGTATCAGTCACGTGCGAGGATGCGCATATAATTAGCGGCAGACATATGACCTGAAAATATATTTTAATTGACGTATCTGATCGGAGAAGGACGCCGTAAAAGCGTCCGTCGTTCGGCGGCGTGGGGGAGGGGGGTAACGGAAGGAAGAATCGCTTAATTCGCACGCCCCGCCGGGATATGTAAATTTAATAACGCCAATTTTGTGTGGGTGCACCTCGCGCGGCGGGCGCAGGGGACAGTTTACATGTGCCGCCTGTGCATTATGCATGCGTATTGTGTGCACCTGTTGCCCCAAATCACGGTTCGCCTCTGGCGGAAACCTAATACCGCATAATTGCGCTTTGAACGCACAAACAAAGCGACGGCGGCGACGGCGACGATACGCGACGCTCCGCGACGCCGCGCCGTGGAAAGGATGCTGCGCGCAGCATAACTCTAAATTATCCCTCCTCATGCGTTATTAATGAGGCTCATTTTCGCGAAACGTCTCTTCGCGCGGCGGGCATTAAAATTCAAATTGTCATTAATTAACGTGCCGCTCGCTCTCTCGCTCGCTCGTCCCCGACGCGACGTACGTCTCGCTCCTCGATTTACAGCGACACGTCTCAGCGCCAACGAGTTCGGCGAGTTCGATGCGTACAGCGTGTGCATAGAAAATATGCGCCAAGTACCGCCGATCGATACCGACTTATAAGCGGATTACGCTCGGACCAAACGTGAAGAGCATGCCGACGCTTCGTCGGCGAGCCGAGTACGCGTCGCGCGATTAATATTTCGAACGCGCGCAAAATCACGTACAAAATTATTGGCCGCGCCGAGCAGACAGCCGGGCCGGTCTTCGACGGCGGGATACGTTGTTCGCTTAGAGTAATTCAGGCGAATTGCATTTGCGATTTTACATCGGTGGGGAGTCGCGCGAAGACGTGGCGGGGTGCCGAAAAACCCGGCCGCCGCGGTTTTCTCTCGGTGCCGTGCCGATCTCACTTTAATTACAAGCACGAAGCACCCGGATAATTGCAGTCCGCGGTACGGCGAGTAATCGACTGCTTACGATTAGCGCGCGTCCTCTCGCCGCGATATCCAGAAAGAGAGAGAGTTTATAACTAGCCCGCGAGAGAGGAAAACGAGAAAGCGGCGATCGGCCTAAGCTTCCGTCGAAATGCATACATTGAAAACACGCCGCTGGACCACGCCTCTCGCCGCGATAGAACTCATTTGCCCCGGCTTCGCCACGTCGAAAAGCATCGGAAGGACGAAAAAGAGGACGGGAGAAGTAGAACGGCCGGGAAGGACGCGAAAGACGAGGGTACGGGGAAAATAAAAAGAAATTGCTTACTTTTACAAATCATTGCGGGGCGTACGCGCGCGCGTAATTGCAACATGCATTTTAAAATAACTCGTACGTCGCAAATGATGCACGCACGTTTGAGGAAAAGTCGGAAATACGAATCATTACGCGTATATTTCTGTTAGACTTTGTTAGACCATTAACGGCGTACTCTCAGTTGCTTTATTTCACTCCGCCTTTATTTCGAGATTCGACGCATCAATCTTAAATAATTTGTCTTCTTTTTTTTTTTATTCTTTTTTTTTTTATTATCGATGCGCTGAAGGAAAAAAAGATTAAACGTGTTAGGGATACTTGAAAAAGGAACAGAGGGAAGCTTTTGAAAAATTCTAACGTTTCGAAATCGTCCTGAATTATCCTCGCCCGGTGATCTATTCAGGGATCAATATTACATCGTTAGCAACGCGAACATTTCTTTCTCCGTCCGACAACGTCCCCAGATATTCGGCAGAAAATTTCCATCCAAAATATTTGCCAGCTCCGCAAATATTTTTCTTTGCACAGGAGATCTTCGCTCGCGAGCCCCGCGGCGGCGACCGCCGGCCGCGCGGACCTCGCGATCGAGCGACGTGGTCGATCGGCGCGATCGCAATCCGAGCGCATCTGCATCGGGCTGCTGTGCGCTTCGCGCTCTCGATTCGCGGTCGCTCGCTGGAAGCGAGCGGCGTGCGGCACGGAGAGGAGAGAAAAGAAAAAGGGGAGAAGGTAAGAGCGAGTGGCGGCGAGATTGTAGCCCCGCCGGTAGTCCTAGAGCCGGTATTCGGACGCGCGTGTGCGTGCGTGCGTGCGTACGCTCTCGCGCGTTCACGTGCTATCTAGAATCTAGATGATGGCAGTGAGCTTGACCGAGTGGCGCTTCGCGAGGCCGGCCGACGCCCTTCCTCCCGCTCTCGTTCGCGGCCCGCTCTTTTGCTTTTTGCGCACAGCCTACCTACCTGCCTGCCTACGCAACGCGCTCGCGATCGCGCGTCCACACCTGAGCTTGAAACGCCATTACATTTCCCTACGTTCGCCAGCTACCGCCACGCCGGGTGAAGGAACCGACGCACCGCCGGCAGAGTCACGTCGCCGCGGGCGATAACCACCGCGCCGCACACGGAAGCACCAGGCTCTCTATCCGCGCTGCTACTGACAGTACTGACTACGAGCTAAGAGAGAAGGAGAGCACGGGATCCGTCGCGTTGCCCGCGAGAGCATAGGAAAATAACTCTTTTTTTTTTTTTTTTTTTTTTTTTTTTTTTTTTTCTTTCTCCATCTCCTGAAACCGGTATTCCGATTGGCCGCCGTAATCATCCTTTGAATCGCGCTGGTACACTTTGAATCTTTCAAGTTATTAGTGCCCGCACGGCCGACAATTAACTTTATTATCGTTATCTTTATCGTACCGCGCTCGTTGCGGATTATGTCAAATAAAATTGCGGCGTTTGATTTTTCGCGGACGCCGCTATCTGCGCCGCGGTGAGGCCATTCTCTTTTCGCGTCTCCGCGCAAGAGGTATCCCCCTCGCGTGAGTTTTGATCGGGATGCGTAGCGCGCCTTGCCGCGTAAGTTTACCGTACCGAGAGAAAATTAGCCATCCGATCCGACGGCGCTTGTCCGTTTCGCGTTTCCGTCGAGCGGCGGTGGCCGGTCAAGCGGCCTGCTCGAGGCGGATACGCCTCAGCGGTATTCGGAGCGTTCGGTTTCACGGTGTAAAATCGTGGGTGGAGCGAGCCCGGGTGAGATTAGTCCGGCGACGTCTCCGCGCATCGATAGGTTGGCGAGGGTTTAAGATCGTGACGCGAGATATTCCCGTGTTTCCCGGATTGCATTCCGACAAATCGATCCACGGGCACGCTGGCGCGCACGGATTCCTCCGTCCTGTACGAAAGAAAAGGTTTCCCGGGCACGGGGCGACCTTCTCGCATTAATCATTCGTGTCTCCTTTTACGTACGGCCGCGGTTACGGCTGGGATTCAAGTGAATGAACGGTGGAATTAATTGCGATCCCAGGCGCGGTGTTAAACATTCGGCCAACAGGAAAAATGTCTAATACCTTTTACGTATATTCCAGATAAATAACTTTTCTCTCTCTCTCTCTCTCTCTCTCTCTTTTTTCTTCCCTTGCCCATCATCAACCGCATTGAGAATAAATAATGTATCGATCAAATCGGGGCACGTCCGGTCGTGCATATGTAAGCCAGGCCGCGGCGTAATAACCGCGTGCAGCATCACGCACAGGCGCGCAGCGATTCCGCGAAGAGCGTCGCGAGTCATCGCGTCGAGTCGACGAATCTTCGCAACCTATGATTTGCTTGTTAATTATTCAGTACCGGGGGTAGGTAGGCAGGTACGCGAGATGGCAGGCAGGTAATCGCGCCCCGCATCCTTGCAAGGACATCCCCGACGGGGAACCCGCCGGCACGCCGCAGCGGCGGCTCGGCGACGCGAGACGCTCGAGGATGGAAATTACGGCGAGTTCATTAAACCATCGGATACGCGTTTACGCACGCGATCCGCGCGAGAGAGCTGGGGACCCCGCGATCCGCTTTTCAGGAGACGAACGGAAAGGAGGATGAAAAAAAAATGAAGGGGCCGACGAAGGAAGAAGTCAAAGAAAAAGAAAACGAGATATATATATATATATATATATAGAAAGAGAGAGAAAGAGGAGGGAACGAATGGGGTATAAAGATAGACGGTGTTCCGGGCCGAGAAAAAGGATACATGAGGAAAAACGAACGCACACACGCGCGCGTTCGCTCACACACGTCCCACGGTGCTGCGCGCTATAATCCAGGCGGCGATTACTCGGTCGCGGCGCGTCCACCTATTCTCCGGTGAATTTTTCCTGCTCCCTTTCCCCCGAACTCCGCCCCCTTTCGCCCCCTGCACCCCCATATCCCGTCCTCTCCCCCTCATCCATCTCCCTCGTTTCCCGCCCCTCCCGACCGACTCGCGGGAGATCAGCCTTTTTTCTTCGCCAACTGCCATGCCGTAACCGTTGTAATTAGTAGCTATCCCCCCGGTTTAAACGTCCGCGGTGCCTGCGTGTGCGCGCCACGTAGTGTGCTGTGTACGCGCAGTCGCTCATGTTACCGTAGGGAAAAGCGCAACGGCGCGGGTTACGAGAGGTGTACCGACTTACAGCGCGAGGGCGATATAAGGGGGTGAGAGGAGGGCATTGGCGGAAGGAGGTGGAGGAGGCGAGCGAGAGCGGCGTAGGACGGACAGGGATGGCGGGTGGTGGGTAAACCGCACGCCGCCGTTGGTGCATAACTACGCGCTTATTGCACTATTTTCATCATGAGCCGATACACGTGTGCCTCGGTCGTTTCCCGCCCTTCTTCCCTTCCCCCGCGCGCTGCAGCGACACGCGGGATCAAATACGGACGACGGGGCGAAAGATCGGGGGAGGGGGGGAGAGAAGGGGTTGAGCTGTGAAGGAGCAGCCGAAGGTGGAGGGAAGGACGAACGCGGAAGACTAGGGCGAAAGAGAAACGGGAGAGGAGGAGTATTGTTCGAGGAGTCTGCCCTGTCGAAGGATCAACAGGCGTTAACGCGCGTCGCGAGGACGCGTCCAATTTACGGAGCGAGACGGTAGGAAAGTGGCGAGGGGGAGAGACGAGGGGGAGGCAGGAAGTAAAGGGGAAAACCACTCTATGCAGGTTGTAGTTATCCGAGCGACGAGATGTGATACTTACGCGATGGTTTTGAATAGATAAGGCGGTCCGGAATATAACGGCGCGCTCCTAGCTCTTAAGTATCGCACGAGAAGCGGTAACGAGAGAGAGCGAGCAAAGATTCGACCGCTGAAACCGTCTGCTAATTGCAATTAAATCGGCAGTAAATCCTACCGAATGGCAGACGGTAGGAATAATAACAGCAATAATGACGATACGGCGGGTGCAAAGTTGCACCCAGATCATTAGAACAATATACCGAGATGCGCCAGTCAAAACGTTATGAAATACCAGGCGTGCTTCTTCGAGCGACGTGCAACATTAACGCGACCGACGTTTCGTTTCCTTTTTATCGCGCGTCGCTGGCACGAGAGTCCAGTCTCGTCTAGAAGACATTAATAAGCATGCAGAAAAATGAGTTACGGTACGTAATTCACAGGTCGCTGCTCCGATAACGGGCGATTATCGCGCTGCAAGAAGGCTCCCTTCTCGCGTTGATGCGTTGAGCTCTTCTCGCCGGAGTACCCCGCGCGGCTCTCGTAACGACTTTCTGATTAGGTGCGAAAGGCAGGCTTAGAGAGCAGTTAATCGTTCCGAACGGCCGCTCGCTTCGCCGGAACGACGTCGCCGGGTCGCGGCGACGGGTTTTCGCCGCTCGAAATCTTTGCCGCGAATCCGGCCTCGAGAGATAACGGCTTATTCTTGTAGTTACTTCGCGCGAGGAGCATCGACACCCGATTGCACAAGTTCATTAAACTCGGTAGGCGTGTTAGAGCCGAGCCGCGCGCGGTTAAAGCGTGACAGTGTGCTAGATTTAATGTTGCATCGATGATCGGCGCGAGTGGTTATCGGGGGAAATCATCGCGCCCGACGACGCCTCGTCGCGATATCTCTCCATGGCGCCCGTGACGCCTCGCGTTTCCTCACGGCGTTTTCTTAAGACGCACGAAATTCTCGGAGAAAGTTTGCGTTTCAGGATCACGCTTCATCGATCATTGCAATTAAATATGACACGTTAATTATTAACATCGGTCAATTTAAAAGCGTCCCTCGTGTTTCGATAAAACGATTACCCGAGCAAGAATAATTCCGCCTTAACAACGTAATCAATTCGCTCGTGCAGGGACGTGGGTGAGAGGGTGGAGGGAGGGAGATTTGTCATATGTATGCGCACGTCCAAGTGTTTTCGCTCGGCATCGGCCTTCCATCATTCTTGTATAAATTGCACCACGCGCGTCGTCAGCGCCCTAATCTCCTTCGTTTCAACGGCGGCGAGTACCTTTTTGTGTTAATCGAACGGGAAGAAAAAAACAAGATGGAGAAAGAAAGAAAAAAAAAGAGAAAAAAAAAAAAAAGAGGAAAAAAGCAGCAAAGATCAGCAGTATGCGCATAACTCCATTCCGTCGCCGATAGGAAACTTACCTCGCGATTCGCGAAGCTCAATCACTGTTCAATCACGGCCTGGCCGGGATGGTTAATAATTTTCCGTAGTAATATTCCCGCGATAACTCTCTCGTCGCCGGATAACGCTATGTCAATTCTGGGACCTAGTGGAGCGTACCGCCGGCAATTGAATACAGTAAAAAAGGAAAAAAGCCGAGAGGTACCTACGAGGTACCGGGGTATGTCTGTGCGTGTGCACGTCTACGTGGTCGCGCGCGCGGCGGCGCCGTGTCCGTGTCACGGACGCGCTTACACGCATCAGGATGACCGATCGTTTCTTTTCCCCGCGCTCACTTAACCGGCTTTACCATCCTTGCGCCGGCACGCCCGCCGCCGAGTGCCGGTACCCGGCTATTACCGTACCTAGGCCAAGTTCCGCGCGCATCGAACGCGAAACGATCGAACGGCCGTGAATGAGGCCTCAAAAATGTTTATCGCGCGGAACGAGCGTGGAAAATTGGAACGGACAAGTACAAGATCCGTAGCTACGCGCGAGAAACACTTCGCCGGACCCGGTCGACTTTAGTGATCCGCCGAGCTAACGGTTTCACGACAACAATCGCAATTGTTTCGCGGCTGATATCGGGGCTCGGGCTAAAAATATCTCCAAAGTAATTCATCTCTCGTAAATGCAAAGCCGAACATTTGGACCTCATCGGTATTTAGAGTTTTGCGGGAAATGACAAAAAGTTGGCGAACGGTACTCCTTTGACACTCGAATCTATTGTCTTTTTATTTCGTTTTTTTTCTTTTTTATTATTAATTAAGTATTTCTTTAGCGAACAGTTCAGGAATGAAGGCGGAGAGAAAAATTAAGATTCACCGAGCTCGAGCAATTCGATATAAAGTTTCGCGATGCAGTTTGTTGTAATCGACTTAAGCGGGTACCGAAGGGTGTGCCACTTAAAAGTATGAAGTATACTTGAACATCATCCTCCGGATTAAAGGTTAAACACATTCGTGGCGGCGAGCCCAGTTATTTCTAATGCTATGCCAGTTCCGCACGCATCCACCGCGAATGATCGAACACTCCGAGAGTCTCGCCAGTATTTTCTCAGGCACGCAGGAGGCGAGGTGAACTGCTTTCCGTGTCAAACCCGATTTCTACAGAAGGGAGCGCAAGAAACTTTCGTCGTAACAGCAATTGATTTAATTGCAAATAATTCTCCACTCGCGGTGGAAAATGTCACCATTATATTGCGAGCGAAAGGATACGCTTATCGTCTCTTTCCGCAATTATTTCTCGCCTAGAAAATTAACGTACGCTTCGAGTATTGGCGAGCGAGCAAATCGTTTCGCGATTGTTAAGTGTACTGTTTAAAAAACGTAACCGCGCGATCTATACTTTTACTCTGTGCGTACGTATATGCATACGCGATTATTAAATCTGCTAGTTGAAAAATCCGAGGGAATTCTACATTCTCCTATGTTTAAAAAGCGATTCGTAGTCGATTAATGCTATAAATGTGATTTCGATATCTCTGCCCGCTAGCTTTTAATAAAAATCCTCGAGAATTATTTCAGACGTTTCTGCATTTAACAACGGAATAATGTCTAGCGGTATCGTTAGACAACATCTCCGACTATATCTTTTTTCTTTTCTTTTTTTTTTATTTTTTATTCCTCTTTCGGCGAGAAGGAAGAGAGCGAGAGGTTTATTTTAACCCCAAAGTAAAATCTTAAGTGCATTATATTATTTAAAAAATAGCAGAGTTTAAATTGAAAGAGAGAGAAAGAGAGAGAAAGAGAAAGAGATAGCGATCACAAAGAGGAACATTGCGGCTCTCTCGGTAGTGGCCGTGGGCCTTCTCGTTGCTCCGGTCGGTCTCTCGTAGATGACGGATGGGGACAGTTGTTGCATCGCCGTCGCTGCCAAGAATATCTCTCCAGTGACCACCCTTTCCCCCTACCTCGCCAGCTTTATCTCGAAACGTCAGTCTTCTCCCTTTCCCCGCGCCTCACCTCGCCGTGCTTTCCTCCCCCTTTCACCCCCTCTGCGCCAACCAACGCCTTTTCGTTTCGTGTTGCTCGCGCCGTATCCTGCCGCCGCTACTGGCGGAGTTCGTTAACGCGTCCCATAACCGCGCACGCATAATTACATACTTATGCTGTCTCGGAATCGCATAAAGAGAGCTACTCGACCTTCCGTCGTGGTTTCGCGAGCTTCGCGACGCGAGGGAGAAAAGAAAAAAATAAAATAAAATAAATAATACGTGGAAGTAATGCAACAATTAATTGAACGGAATACGAGACGCGGCGGGACTGAACGGGATCGATTAAACGCGGAAGTAATGAATCGCCGGTGAGAAATCGTCGAGTATTGTTGGAAACGATCCCGGGCAGGTAGCAGAACGGAGGGGTGATCTGGCTTTAAACGTTTTCACGACATCGGGCGTTTATGACGGCGAGATCAGTTCGAAGATTAACGATCCGGGAGTCTCTTAATTGGTACCATCAAACGAAAATCATTTGGCGATCGGCAAGGCCGCGGGGGCAACGAACGGGGACGGCGCTTATCCATCTAGACGGTATAAATAAGCGTGGTACACTCCTGTCGTAATAGTCGGACTAAAAATCATTAATTAATGCAACTCGCGGAAGAGAGTGCGCCGGTCGTTTTATATCGAGGTGCGTCCACCGCAGCGTTAATAAGACGTCCCGGCTAGCGGAGCTGTATACCTCGTATAGAGACTGCTCTCCTGAATCTATATTGAGCGCTAGTCCAACCTCTCTTTTTCTCTTTCTCTCTGCCTCTCTCTTTCTCTCTTTTCCCTCCCCCCCGTGAGCGTGCTCTCTTTCTCTTTCTCTCGCTCTCTCTTTCTCTTTCTCTACCTCTCGCGGTTACCATAGCCGGCCGGAGCTAACGGCTTCCCGATTTTTGTGGGATTTTATCAGGGAGCGGTAGTACGCCCGCCGATGCGTACACGCGGAAAGAGAGGCGAGCACGGCGTGCAAGAAAGGAAGAAAGAAAGAAAAAACAGGACAAAATAAAAGAGGGCAAGAGAGAAAAGGGAGGAGTAGCGCAGCGACTCGAAAACAAGAATCTGTGCGGCTATTGCGGCTTCCGTTACGCTGAGTAGATGTTGCTGCCGTGGCTGTTGCTGCTACTGATGCTGCCGCTGCTGTTGACGGTGACGAAGACAACAACAGCGAAATAGAGCGCTAGTTCGAACCGGTTCCCGAGTTTCGCCTCGCGTAAAGTGAGCGACAGCCTTTTCGAGACCGGGGGGCTTTTCCACCCTTTCTCCGATTAAACCGCGAAACGTAGGCCCGTTAGGCGTAGGGCCAACCTTGACTTAAGCCGCTCGGATCGATCCTATCAAAATATCTGGCCTCGGCGTCCGCTAGTAGACCGCCGGCATTACCGTTGACCCGATCGCTCTTCCACCTTTTTTTTTTTTTCCTCCACTTGAACGTATCAATTATCATTTACCCCGGCGGTTTTGTATTAAATCTTCGATCCGATCGTAAAAATTCAAATTGCGAAACCTGTCGAAAGTCCATTAGGCCCCGGCGCCTGATAAGATGCAGATGGTTAGGCGCGATCGCGATAATGACGTTATCGCGTATCGCGAAACAAACGCGCGGCGATTGTTTCCTCGCGGTGGCGCGGAACTTCGCGTTGCCGGGGCCTATATCTGATTGGAAAGTTCGATTAAACGACGGATTGACGTGCGCATACATCGCGCGCCGCGCAAAACATCCCGTGACGGAGGAGCGCCGATAAAATGCGAATTAATTAGAAAAGTGATCGCGCACCGTCATCCCGATGCCCATCTGCGAATCGCACTTAGGTGAGGGTCCCGAGCCGGATGATTGTAAAAAGCCGTCGTCGCGAATGCTCCTTACAACGCGAGTTCTTACACGAGGGAGTGCCATCAGTCCGCGAATACGTCACGGCCGTTTTTTTTTTTTGAGAAGGTAATATCTGACTCTAGTTTTCGCCGAGGCGATTTCTAAGACGTTACGCGCATCATCATTCCTTCCCTCCTCACCGCCGATTTCTGACTCGCTTTTCACGCTACGCGCGTTATTAATTTCGCGAGAGGGATTTTCCCTGCGAAGCTCGCGGTTGGAAAAGCGGCCGGACGCCGGGCGGTCGGCTACGCGAGAATTAACGGAACGCCGATAGATCGAGTGGTAAGACACTCGGGTGATTATCCCAATTATATAAATTCCGCGAGTTGTTCGACGCCGTGCACCTCCGCCCGACGCATGCGGAGCCGTTTGCTGGATGGGCGGGAGGAGAATTATCTATCACGTTCGCGCGCGAGATCCCTTTCCAACCGCCCGGCGGTCCGTTTTCGCGCGAAATCACGTACCGTCGGCGCGGCGGTGGCCGGCAGTAAGTCATTTCGACGACGCGCCGGGCTTTCTACGTAATTACCGCTATTGATTTCAGCGCATTAACGCCTGGAAAAATGTATGATGCATATTACGGCCTTCTGGCCCTGGCTCCGCGCACCCTTTTTTAGCGGCGTTACGGCCAAGTGCCGCACTCGCAATCCGAAACTGTAACAAACCGAGCGCACGATATAAAAAATAAAAAAAAATCTATTTTCAAATAGAACGGACAATGATTCTTTCTCCACGTCCCACAACGCGTATCGCTATTCATGGACACCCTATTTGTCACAATCGCGATTAAAGGACGGACGCTAGAAGATTTGTACCTACTCGACGGACACGTCGTTGGGGATAAAATCGCGTGAGATGCGAACGATTCGGTCGGACGAGACGTTTTGACCGCGATGACGCCGGCGATCGGGCGGGCTTTGCAACTCGTTAGCGTGGTATTGAAAAATCCGATATCGCACCTTCCGGCACGCTCGCGCGATTCGTCGCCGCGGCGTTCAGCGCGCCGCGAGGCGCGAGAGGCGCGCAAATTAACGAGCTCCTTCTCGGATGATGCTACTCGCTAAGCAACGCTCCAGATAATGATGCTGCGCATTGGTCCGAGCCGCAACGCGCGGTTGCCGGTATTTCCGCTGTAGCGCGTCGTTACAGCACGCGCCGTTACACGCACCCGGATCAAACTGAATCCGCGCGACGCGCACGTGTGTGAGCGCGCGTGTGTGCGTGCGTACGTGCGCGCCTAGATGCTCCGAACTGACGTACCCGTAATCACGGCAATTACGTACACGAAGCCCCGGCCACGACAGCCCCGCCGCTTTTCCCTTTTCCTTCCTCTCCCCCGTCCCTCGGCCGCCGCGCGAGTGGCCGCCGATCGTTTACCTCCGCGCGTTTTAATTATTATAGCTCAGCTCGTGGCTTCGCAATTTCTTTCGCCTACCCTCCGCGGGTGCATCGGGAGCGACCAAGATTCACCGTAGATACGCGAAAGCGGAATGCGATGTCCGGTACGATACGCGGGCGCTCCTCTAATCACACGTTACGCCGATTACCGGTCGCGTCGGCGAAACACCGTCTCGCCTCGCGCGAATTCACCAAGGATTAACAGCTCCCGGCCTCTACGCGCGCATTTTTCGGACGCGGAGATTGCGCAAATTGCGTCCTTTCATACGCGACGAGCGCGCGCCGGGGAGACTAGCGGTTACTGAAAGACGGCTTCGGGACGAATAAATTAAATCTTATCGTTGTAGGCAGGATATGAGTTAATCTTTCCTCGATCGGAGAAATCCCGATACTTTTCTTCCCAGATTGGCACATTTCGTTATCGCGGGTAATTTTCGCAGAACACGTCGGATATATATATTTAGATGCGTATTTCGTTTAAACTCTAATATCAGTGCGCGTTATCAGAAAAGTTTTGTAGAGAAGTAGACGTGAAGTGTGCGGTATAAGAATGTAATCACGTAAACTGGTAAAGATAGTGTAACGTAGTTCAACCTGATTGCCGACTTAATAAGCGATATTATGCAATCAGCGGTGGAGCGCGGTAAAAATGCACGAGCGTTACAGGACGCGCGATCGCAGGAGAGAATTAACGGTAACTTTACACGTTAATCACGCTGCAGTTGCTAAACACAGTCGAAATCGGTCCGCGCACGGTAAAACGCACAATAAAACAATTATTCATCTCTCGCGCGTTTGTAATAATCTAATTGACTTCTGCACGCGCGCGCGATGCGCGCATGTGGGACATTAATAATCCCGGACGCAAAAAACTCGAAGCGTATAATGACGCCGGATAATTGATATTCAAATAAAATGACGGTAATAAAATCGCAAAAGAGATTCGTTGAGCGCGGCCATTTCGACAATTGATATTAAAATTACGTTTTCGTCGATCATTTACAGAGAGAAAAAGAGAGACGGAGAGAGAAAGGAAGAGAGAAATGGGGGGGGAAAAAGAGAGAGATCAAACGTCACAACGCGCGTTAACTATTACTTTGCGATATTACGGCGCGGATAATCATTTCAATTATACCGATTCGGCGCTCGAAACGTCCTCTCGAAACGCACGCTTTTATTTCGTCATTTCACGATTTCCCGACGCGGGAACGGCAGAGGCAGGGGATTATCGGATGTTTCGTCCTCCCTCGCCCTTTCACGCGCGCCCGTTCCTCCTTTTCGCCTGCCGCGCGCTTTAAATTTCGCCCGCGGCAGGAAAAACCCACCGGCAAAAGCGGTTTCCGCGAGGCTTCGTTTCGCGAAATCAAAAAACCTCGCATGAGAGAGAGAGAGAGAAAGAGAGAGCCGCACCGAGCGAGGGCTGGCAGGCCGGAGTTTGGTGCAAGACACACGTGGCCAGACGGGATGCAGACACGCCAAGTCCGGGGAGCCTCGACCCGACCCGAAACGTCGCTCTTAAGACCGCACTTGTACAATCGCGCTTTCAACATTTGGATACCCGGACGCGTCGGGACGCGAGAGAAGAGACGAAAATGCGTGGTGTCATTGCGGGATAATTATCTCCGTCCTTTTGTGCCCTCCCGCGAGGATCACGCCCACCTTCGATCGTCACGGCGCCTGAGAATTATCGAGGAGAAGATTAAAACCGGGACCAAACACACTTTTGCATAACGCGCGAATTAATTATGCGGCTCGCACGGAAACACGGTGCGAAATTGTCGCTTTGGTAAATTTTAATGATTATTGCGAGACTCGGCAGGGTTGGGCCACTCTGGTGAACCGCCTCGTCGAGATCACCGCTCGCGGAATAATTGTGATAACGCGCGAAAAGGTTAATGCTACTTATTCGGTAATAATTCTGAGGTCGTTACACGCCGCTTTATTACTATTATTACTGTCCTCGGGACAAATATTGTGACCAATAATGAAATTCCGCACTGCATTCCGTAAACGTTATCGAACAATGGGCGGATATAATGACTTTTATCGAAGAGGCATCTTTATCGGTAACAGAGACCGGCTGCAGTTGGCTACACGATTTCCCTGCAGGGTAAAGTCCCATTCTTACAAATTGCATTCCTCGTCCTTCAAGCCGGAAATTTCGAGTACGGAAATATGCTAAAATCCCCAACGTGTCTCGCGAACAATTAGAGAAATAACGGTCGCAATTCCTTGCGTGTAATAAAGTGCGGCGGCGTAATTAAGCGCTCGATGTAAAAGAGAGTTCTCTGCAACAAATATTCGTTCTTATCAAAGGGCTGAATTATTTCATTCCGTTGAAATAATTAAAATGTAGCGGAAAGGAGAGGCGGCGGGGGGGGAGGGAGGAAAAAAAGGGATTTGAGACAGGGTTGTAGAAGCGCGATGGGACATTTTCGACACACCTTCAACGACTCCAACCGGTCTCTCGCGAGAACCGTGTTTAGGATGCGCGTTGCGGACGCCCGAGTACCGCGGGAATCAAGGGAAAAAAACGGGGGAGAGAGAAAGAGAGATGAGAGATGAGAGAGAGAGAGAAAGGGAGAGAGAGGGAGAGAGAAAAAGAGTGAGAGAGGAAAAAAAAGCAGCGGCGGCAAATTCGGGCAATGCACACTTCGCGCGAAATAACTCGCTTCGCCTCTCGATTCATCCCACTACCAGGGCAACCCCCTCGTCGCCGCCGCTGCCGCAACCCTTGGTCCCCCGCGCGCCCTCGGTCCTCGCCCTCCCGCCACTATCGCCGCCGCCGCCGCTCCCTCTCCCTCGCACCCCCGCTGTCGAGCCCTCCGTCGCCGTCACCGCCACCGCCAGCACCGCTACCACCCGTCGTCTACCCCACTTTCGTGCCTCTACCAATGTATTCCTGGCGTTTCGCACTGCAAGGTCAACAAACTTCTCCCCGATAAAAAAAATAAATGAAACGCAGAACTGTTTGAAATTGTAACAGTGGCAACCGTAAGGGGGGGAGGAAGGGGAGGAAAGATTGCTCCCGATAACTTTAAAGAGGCACGATTTCTTTGGTGGACTCTCGCGACTTAAGAACTTCGTGGGGTGGTCATTTCTGCCTTTTTCTTTTTTTTTTTCAATTTTTTTCAATTTTTTCCCTAACGAAAAAGCTCGCAGCGGACGCGCGTCAGATAAAAAAAAAAAAAAATCCCTCGAAGTTGGCAGATAGAGTTCGATGACTCAATGAGACCCTCGCGTTGGCCCGAGTCAGTCCCGCTTCCGGAATCGATCGTCTCCGAATGTTTAAAGTCTCGCGAATAAAACGTGCGTGCTCGTTTGCTAAAAAAAAAATTCTTGCGAGGCGCGCGTGAATTGATCGCCGGCTCGTCAGATTTTGCGATATATTATTAGACCGGGGTTCCTCTAAGCGCCGTTCTATTTAGCCGGGAGCTGTAAATCCGTCATTACATTAGGCGCATCGGCAGCTACTAAATCCACCGTTTAAATTTATGTGGCACGCCGGCGATTAATCATATCATTACATTATGCCGCTCACGCGTCGGCAATGGCCGACGCGAGGTTTCTTTATTGCGACCGATCGAAATGCAACGGATGTTTATGGATGTTGGACGAGCCCCATTCTTTTATCTCTCGTAATAAGCGCGACTGTTTAATTGCCCATAATCGAATACGTCAATTGCTGGAGAAATCCATTTCTCGGTGTTTACTTGCGTACAACATGCGAGGTGGTGAAACAACAACTCGTTAATCGCAAAGTGCCGGCATTAAGATTTGCTTTAGCTGAATTTTTTTAACGTAAGCACATTAAAAGGATCTCGCTCAACCTAACATTCACCGAGTATTCGTGGATATTAGAAACGTTCCGCGTAATTAATCGTACCGTACAATTAATAGAATTAACGATAAGGAAACAAAAAAAAAAGAATCCTCGACGTGAAATATTTTTGACTGTTCGGCTTTGCGAGCTGAAAAAAAATTTCATCGCGGATTTTGCTAAAAACGCGGCTTTCGGGGGGGAAGGGTGGTGTCTCTAAGCGCGAGCGGTTCGATTTTGTTCTCGGTGCCTCCCGGCCTGCTTCCACCCGTCGTCCATCGGCGACGCAGATTATCGTGCCGATTAAAATCGCATTAAATTTTCACTCCCGACTGAATCCCGCTCGACCGCGGCTGCGGTATTCCCCAGAAAGAAAAGAAATGCCCGATCGCTCGTTTGTCGCTCGCATGACGGTCACTCCAGAGATCGTCGCACTGCGCTCGCCGTAATGAGACTCGCGCGCTCGATTTCGCAAGCGGAATATGCAGAACCGCGACTTGTTCGGACAATTAAAGAATCCCATTGCACCGTCAGCCCGAGAAGAAAACGCGATATGAAACGTGAAAAGCCGCGCGTCACAATTTTTTATCTTAAATCTGCATAATTCTGACACACGCCACGCGTTTAATTCTACACTTCAGTTTACTGTTTACAAAATACGTTATTAGTAAAAAAAAAAAAAAATTAAAAAAAAAAGAGCCGCTATTACGCGCTAGTTACGTGTTACTCGGGCGCGTTTCAGCAAGCGTACATTGTGAATTTAGCACGTTCCATTAGCCGCTTTGACCTGCAAAAGTGGACTTACGTATATACGAGTATTTGTTTTCAACGTGGCCGATTCGTCGAGCGCGGTGGACGACGTAAACACAACCCCGGTCGCGGTCATCGCGCAAGCAATTCCAGCGCGATGTAAAAGCTCGCGTGGGTCTTAAGCCGCGCCATCGGAAATTACTATTATCCCGAATCCGCCTCAGTCGCCGTTGACGATATTTCTAGACCGGATTTAACGGGGTGACCGGACAGATAGGGGCCGAGAGCGCGGAGGGAAGAGGGATCAGGACGAGGGTAAGAGATGCAGGAGGGGTGAGTAAAAAAAAAAAAAAAAAAAAAAATAAAAAATAAAAAAGCGCACTCGACGTGGCGATGCGCATGGAGAAGGATATTGCGCTGGACCGCACCGCAATCTACTGATCATTATTTGCCCCGTCTCGCGCCGCTCTCGTTTCGTTTACCCGTTCGATCTAATTTCTCGCGGAAGCAAATAATCTCTCGGCGAGTTGTCGCTTACGTAGCCCCCGTCGAGTGCGGGCTCTTACGAGAGAGCTAGCCCGGCGCCGCGCGAGCTCTCACATGTCCGCTCGCCGGTGGAGTTATGGACCGACGTTTTCCGGAAGATTTCGCACGCTGCTACCAGAAATCATCGGAGCAAGTCCGCGCGCGGCGGTCGATCGGCGAGAAAAATCCTCGTATCCTGGTGATTAGCCGGCGCTAGGCGTTAACGCTGCAACGGAGCAGGTTTGGCGGGGCCGCGATACCGAGCGGAGGAAAAGAGCGAGAGAAAGAGAGAGATACAGAAAAAAAAAAGAGAAAGAGAGCGTGAGGGAGGGAGGGAGGGAGCGCGAAAGAGCGAGAACGAGAGAAGAGGAGCACGAGGGCGAGAGAAAGACGGAGAGGAGTGGTCCCGGCAAACAAGAAGCGAGCCGCAATGCATTCGCTCTACTCGCTAGATATAAATACGCGACAGAGGGCAAGGAACCAACCACGCCTGCACCGGCAGCTACTGCCTAACGACACCGACACGCACACGCGGCCGCTCATTGTGATAAAGCTGAAGAAGGAAACGGAGGCAGAGAGAGAGAAGAGGAAAGAAAGAAGAAAACCGGGGGGGAACGAGAGAGAAGAAGAGAAGACAAAAGAGAGAGGGAGAGCGCGGCGAAAGGCAGACGAGAAGAAAGAGAGAGAAAAAGAGCGCGAGCGAGAGGGAGGTGAGGCGTGCAAGCTGCTGCCCGCCGCTGCTGCGAGTTCGTTCATGCGCCCGTCCGTGCCCGCTCCGAGTTGTGGACGAATGTGGTCGGCTCCAAGTCCCTCCGTCTCTTCTCCCTTTCCCTCCTCGTCCCCTTTCGTTCGCTCTCTTTCTCGAAGACGCGGCCAAATATTGCATCGCCGGATAAATATAGGCGGCCGCGGACCGCGCGGCTGCACCAGCCCTAAACGCGCACTTTTGCTCTCCTCGCTCTTCGCGCTCGTCGTTCGCTTTTCGGACGGAACTACTACTATACATGCCGGCGACTTCTCGCCGGCGCGCCGCGGCATTCCTCTCCCGCGGTTCTCTTTCCGCGCCTTGCTGCGTCGCGCAAAACGATCGTTAAATCCGTTCTCCGCTCGTGGCCGAGAACTTGTGCGATAACGATCCCGGCACTTTGTAATATTTTTTCGCCATTCCGCTGAATCGGCAAACCGCACCCTCGCTTCCCCGCCCGAAGGGAATTTGTCCTGCGCTTTCGGGCTACTTAAACCGCGCGATAAAACGTCCTACGAGTGGTATTATTTCGATTTCGAGAGTTATTTTATTTTAAACAGTCGGGAGGGATATTTCTCTTCATTTTAAAACGTTCGGCGCCTATGTAAACTATATAATTTACGCCGGCGGACAATCGCAGCTCTACTTTTCGACCATAGGTCTCGAATAAGATCCGAGCAAAGCCGTGCGACGCGACGCGACAATCGCTCGCGAGTCATTTCAAGAAACTCACCGCGGTTCAGTCATTCGCGATCCCATAACTTGTAGTTTATTCGGTTCGAGCGGTTATCTCGCGGCGCATTACAGCAGGCGATAAGTTGTAATCGGGTCAGTAACAACGATGCATTGTAAAGTATCATCGGCTCGTGAATGCCCACGGCTCTGTCAGCGCCGCGGGAACGACCGCTCGACGATATCATCGACGCCACGAATCTTACAAGACTTACATAAGATCCAGCGATTCAGCTTCTCTTCCGTCAGCGCCATTTCTCCATCAATCCGCGTTCTTGGTACAGAAAACTCCCTTTGGACGAATTTTTTTTTTTTTTTTGGGCCAAGTGAAATTGGAAAGAGATCACCATTTACTGCTGGCCGTTTGAGCGCTCCAAGTATCGCTGACCTGAAAGAAGCAATAAAAACAGCATATTGTAAATCGTGTTGTTGTAAATCTGTCGATAGCGATGGAAATAAAAAGAGAAGAAGAAAAAAAAAAGAGGGAAAAAGACAGAGACATTATCGAAACAGAGGTTTAAGCGAGCGGCGGAGCCTACGGCTTATCGCCCGTCGCTGTGCACGCGGCCCGAGTCCGCATGCTTCTGCATGCCAACACATACGAGCGCGGATCGTGTCTCGCGTGCGTTTACGTCGGGCGTCGCGCGTGCATACACACGCTTGCGTAGGCACGTTCGTCGTCGCCGCGTCCGGCGACGTCGGGCTATCCCTTAGCGCGGTTCCCCGCGCACCGGCTCTCTTTGTTTTCGCTCGGCGGCCGCCGCGCGTCGCGGCGTCGCGAGAAGCGAGCACGTGGCCGCGAGGTTGCGGGCATAGTCAGTGAAAATCATCGTGCGCGGACACTGGATGGCGGGAAACGTGCGTGATAGCGCCCGCGGAGGGAGGCCCTAATCAACCTGGCGCGTGAACCTAACCTAACTCCACGCGAGAGACCGGGGGAGGGTGGGAAACGCGCGCGCGGTAGAGGAAGCGGTGGAGGAGACGGCGGAGAGATGCAGGGGGGAACCGGGGAGGGAGGGAAGCTGAAGACGACGACGGCGGCGACGACGACGTCGACGACGACGACGGCGGCGGCGGTGCTCTCTCGCCGGCGATCGCCGGTAAGGCCGGGGACAGAGAGCGGAGACGGTTATCGCGGAAGTTCGGCAATTATAGGTGCCGAGTCGTTTTTTTTCCCTCCCTATCTTGCCTTTTTTTCCCCCCTTTTTTTTCGACGAGTGATATTGATTTGGGAGAGGCAGTTCGTATTCGCGGCACGAGCATACCTTGTGACTCGTAGAGGCGATACCGCCGGCAGCGCGATGCATCACGGCGCAGCGCGCATTGAGGGGAACAACGCTCGGTGGCTCTCGCCGCGGGGTGAAGGGTGCGAGCGGATCGCGCGGTGCGGTAGGGAAACGGAGGGATGACGACGAGGGGGAGGATAGGAAAAAGAACGCGCGGCAGCAAGCGGGCAGGGACGAGAGAGAGAAACGAGGGCCGATCGGACGATTCCCCGCTGCTCGAGTCCGTTCCCCTACGCCGAAAGGTTACCCCACCGCGTGAATCGCCGTTCCCCGACGACGCGGTATCAAACTCCCTACCTACCGGTTCAACGAATATAACTTCCTCGCTTCGCCTCCTCTCGCCGGCTGTCCCCTTTACACCCCGCGTCCCGGCGTCGGTTCGCGCTGGTCGTCTCGTCCTCCACCACTGCTGATCGCTGCCGCCGCCACTACTACCACGTCTACCAACCTCCTCTCACCAGGGACGAACGCGAATTCTCGACTACCCATAGCTAGTCCACCGATTCTTCGAACAGAGATCATAGACTTTGACTAGGACTACGAATTAAAAAACGCCGATCGAATCACTCGATTAAATACAGCTTTTGAAATAATAAGTTCGAACGGCGCCTTATCGCGAAAAAATATTAATTGTTTGCCAGAGATTGAGTAATTTTTCGGAAAAAAAAAACGTAGCAATTAATCATCAACGTCTTCCCCGAAGCAAGAGTCGGGGCTACTCATCTCCGGTTAAATCTGAATTCGAAACTTTTGCAGCTTCTCGCGTGAATATAATTTATCGTAACAGGGCTAATTAAACGTCGTCTAGGAAAAAATTTAAATTAGTACAATCCGGTCGACAAAATGTTTCCTGAAACAAAGCATACTACGCCCAAAGAAAGAATTCAACTGGAACGATAAAGAATTACGAGATTATTCCGCCGAGTTGTGCGGAAGGTGGACCCACCTTTACGGTGTTGGTTTCAATCGAAGCGCGTGTTTTCAGGATTTCGGGCTTTAATTTCGACTTGAAGTCAGCTGTCTTTGAGTAAGTTTCCCTCCCTGTGGGTCAGGCGCCAGAGCCGCGAGCGGGAAATGACGGCGACGTCACCCCCGCGAATATAGTCGGCCCTGCAGCCGCCGCCGCCGCCATCACCCCACCGCGACTCGCTTCACGGCACCTTCTCCGCTCTCGCGTCCTCCACCCGATGCTCTACCATCCCAAACCCGAACCAGTCCAGAAATCCCCTCTCTGGGCACGCGTGTACCGCGACGACGACAGTGTGGCAACGCTGCAGATCGCTCGCCAGTGTCTCGGTCTTGGCGAGTTACTCGGGGGGGCTCAGGCCGAGTCTACCGAGATTGTGTCTGCCGGCGCGGGTAACCCGAAAGCGAGTGTGGCGAGGATTAAAGTCGCGGGCCGTTTCCCGGCATGCGAGACCGTCTCGCTGTTGCCTGAAGGCCGTACAAGAACGCACGTAGGACGGTGTGGCAGCGATAAGAAAAGTTTCACGGCCGCGGGTCTAGAGGAGGAAACTGACGGCGGTGACGGCGACGACGACGACGACGACAACGACGACAGCAGGGACGTGGACGGCGCGGAAGACTGCGTGAACGACGACGAAGAGGAGATAAAGCGGCCACGGCAGCAGAAGGAAGAAGAGAAAAAACGAGTCTCGGAGGCAAGAGGCGGCGGTGGTGGAGGAGGAGAACGACGACGTATCGTCGCCGCGCGACACACGGAGCAAGGGCAGAAGGCGAAACCGACGAGACAGGCCGGGCGCCGCGCGCTCGCACGTTGCCGTGCCGCGCTTTACTATACCGCGCCACACGCGCGCCGTGATTCGCGTACGCGCGCGTGAGCCATACACGCGCACCACGTTACATATTTATATGCATACACGGTGACCCGCGCGCGGAGATAATACAGTGTAAATGGCGCTCTCGGCGCAGAACCAGTCGACGTCGTACGTGAACTTGTATTACTCGATCGTCCAACGTGCGGCGACACGCTACTTTAAGGAATACTACAATTCCGGTGAGTACCAAACGCGCACGCATGTGACTTACGCACCGCCCGTACGGCGGCTTCCGTTCCCCCCCTTCTCCCTCCCCCCTCGCGGGCGAGCGCGCGCGCGCGCGCTACGCTCACTTTTTTACCCAGCCGCTCGAGCAACGACGAATTTTTGTAGGCGAGCCGCTTACGGATAAACGCGGGCTACGTATTCGTCCGGCTTTGTGTCGTCCAGCCGGCGGCCGCTCTCGGCCCCTCTCCCCGCTCTCGTTCTCGTCTCGTCCGTTGCCCTCCCGCGAACTTTGGCCCCCCCTCGTCCCTGCGACAGGCGCCGGCGGTTGCCACCTGTGCGTCCACGTTTCGGTGAGACGTCGCGTGCGCCGTGTAAACTCGCGGTTTCAAATTTTCCCGCCGACCGTTCCTCCGTTTATCCGGAGGCCTCCACCTCCCGGCATCGACGTACGCGGAAAGAATATTGAATTTCCACCTTCGGACGCGACTAGGAGACACGTGACAGTGAGGTATCGTTGCGGTATCGTCGCGATTTCCCGGGAAGAATAGAATTCGTTAACACTGGTAATCTCTCCGCGTCTCTCTCTCTTTTTTTTATTTTTTTTATCTTTTTTTTTTTTACCTCTCGCGCTCGTCTCTCGGCTCTTTCTTCCGTCGCTTGCATACTCGCGCGTGCATACATGCGTGCCGGGACAGTTACAGAAGCGTGGTACAACGTGCTAACGATTGCCGGTGGTAGATGTGTTCTTCCGACTGCGATTAACAACGCTAGTTAAACACGTGTCCCGCGCGAAACTCGTGTACGTCTGCGGTCGAACTTAAGGCACCGTTAAACGAGACGTGGGTAATGTTGGGAGTCCGTAGGGCGGGCGGAAGAGAGAACGGTGGCCGAGGAGCAGAGGGTGGACCGAAAGTCTCAAGGGAGAAGTTAGAAGGTACTGCTGTTCGCCGGTCGAACGTCCGATGCGCGAAACTCCGCGCGGCAAAGACGGCGGAAAGCGAAAAGTCGCTGCTTCTCGCTGGTGAAAACTAGCGAAGACCCGCGGAAACGTAAGGGAGATCCTACTGGAAATACCCCGTCGCGAAATCGCCGCGAAAATCCCACAAAAAAAATCCCAAAACCAATTCGAGATAAACGCGAGACTAATAATTAAGTAGTTCCGCCGACGGCGGCGAGTCCCGCGCTCGTGTACTAATCGCAAAATTGGATCTCGAAACGATTAAATCTCTTTATTATGGAGCACGTTACCGCGAGAGACGGGGAATTTAATTAATGCCGCCGGACCAAAACATTCGCACCGCGAAAAGCGGCGGGAACGTGAAGAAAGTGATACCGCGGGCGCTGATCGTGTAAACCCGCTTTATGAACTTGGTCGGAACGTATCGCGCCCGAATGGCGGAATAATTTTGAAAAGGGAAAACCATGGACCGTAGGAAAAAGAAAAAAAAATAATAATCGTGGATCGAGCGCAATTATTCCCTCGCACGTGCAGTCGCGAAGACCGCGTTAGAAAATTAGAAGTTTATGATTAAGAGCGCTGACGAATAACGCGCGTGATTTAGAAGAAGATGATACACGGTTGCGGGAGATGCTGCTCGTTGCACGAGTCTCTAATTAAATATTCGTAGATATATATGTATATATATATATAAAAGAATGTAAAAATTTGCGGAGAAAAAAGCGCATCTGATTGTTTTAAGCGGAAAATTATTCAGGCGGATATACGTGTATTCTGCGAGAATTCTCTTGACATATTTATTGCAGCGGGACAAAAAGAAATTCGCAATTAAATGTAATAACATTATCTCGCCGTTTCGGCATTTACGGCGATATTAATTATTTACAGCGTTCGCTGTAACGACAGCTGTACATTGATCGTCTCGTTTATTATTGATCGAGCCTCTCAATTATTCGAAATGAATAAAATAAAATTAATTTGTTGCTGACATGGCTGCGAGAGAGCTGCACTTTTCGATAATTAAACGCCCCGGCAAATGTTATTAACAATACGGCCCATTTGCCTTCTCTCGCTGTGTGCTTCGGAGTGCCGTACGAGAATTGCAATCGAATTTACGTGACGAATATTTATACCCAGAGCGTTCCTTTTCACTCGAGTGAGACAAGACACAGCGAGATAAAGGAGAGCTGCGTGGCGATATGGCGAGACACGGATCGCGTAATATCTATCGCGTCGTTTGGGTCATCTAATCGGTTCCCGAATTATCGCGCGCCAAGTGACGAAACGCAGCGATAAAATTTTCAAGCTGACCCGTCCTTCGGCGATCTACGTTCTAACTTTCTCACAGAGATACCGCGCTCGGAATCAAAGGGAAAAATAATCCCGACCGCCGCGTCCCGCCGGCTCGACTCGTGGCGAAACAATCGAATGCGATGACGCAGGACGGTGCGCCCGCGATGTTTTTCTGTCTTCGCGAACCTCCGCTTATTTAACGCCGGAATTTTAACGTTTTCTCAGCGCAGTAACCCGACGTCGAGAAGTCGGCACGGCTGCACACTTGCGCGGGACCCGACAGTCCCGACACCGATCGAGGCGCGCGCGTTGGCTGGTCAAGGTGAGCGTCGTCGGCCGAGGACTCTCGTGATCGTGCTCTTTGTGACCGAGAAATACCGCGCCGGCGATCGTGAGTGAGCCGCGGCCTGTGCGCGAGCGAGCGAGCGAGCCTGCGGCCGAGAGCGAATGATAACGGCTAAGTCGGTGACGGAAGCTCGTCTCAATTGCCGACGAAGATCGACCGCGCTCTCTTTTTCTCTCTTTCTTTTTCTCCGATCGAAATCTTCCCGCGGCCGGCGACATTTTCCCTCCCGCCCGTGTTCGCCGCTTACGTACTTGCGCGAGTAAAGATTCAATTGTCGGAAACGGGGCCGTGGGGTCTGAAAAATACCACAGCGGGTGGCGGACTAATCTGATTTTCGCGAGCTCCAGTCAATAAAACACTGCTTTCGTAAATACCGCTCTGGTCCAAGAACGGCGGGGCCGCGCGCGGCTCGACGGTGATCTCTAAACACGGGCGGGCAAGCGATTATATTTGTGACGGGGAAATATAGACTTAGCGGGCATTGCTGGAAAGAGACGGATTGCCTATTTAGATATGCCACTTTGATAAGAGCGCCGGTGAAAATTTAGCACGTGTCGGGGCAGCACGCGTCGGGGCGGCTTTATGCATTTTCAACAATCGCCGCGTGTTAAGCCCTCCATTACAATATTATTAAATTAGCCGAGGTACCAGATCGATTCTGGCTTGCCGAAAGCGCGCTCGAGATACGCCTCAAAGTTTCTTCCTCGGGATCGCGGGCGTAATTGGCGAAAACAGTGCGATTAAGGCGAGGCGTCGGATCGGCGGTAAGGCGCGGGTATATCGCGTTAATGTGGACGGCGGCAAATATAACGTAAATCGCGATACGCTCGCCGATAATAATTGTTATATTGTCCCGACGGTCGCGTGAATATCTTAATTGCGCGATACATCGGGCACCGCGTTAAAGCGAACGATCGTAATCGCGAGCCGTCGTTATACGTTTGTAGTTTACGCCGAGAAAATCAGCGTACCTCCACAATCAAATGACTCGTAAAACGGTCGTCGAAGAGCGGCGGCGGGCCGCTCTAGGCGCGATTATTTCCATTATTATTACGTAACGGCGGTATTTAAGCTTATCTCGCGCTCGTTAGATGCCCGATCGCTCGAGTGCAGTTTGTCTCGATGAGCCCGGGATATTTTTAGACGTCCGCGCTGCCGCCGTCATTGTTTTCTTTGGAAATAACGTGTCATTATGCGGACGGATCGTCACTTTCGACGTGTCGAGCCGTAATCCCGCCGAGTCTAGCATTACACACAGTCACGGCGGCGCGGTGCCACCTTAAGATTTCTCCCGAACGGGTTTCATATAAAGTGCAAGTTGTAAAGCACGTAAATATTTGTGAGCGTCGCGTTTTAACCGGCTGGGAGTCAACCTTGACTCGAATTTTTAAAGGCGCCCGGACGTTGCTGTTAACGAAAATTCGAAGGGGAAAAAAAAAACATCCATTTATTCGCGGCTCGAGATGGCCGCTCTTCTCGCACGGAGTTGCCTTTCTTCCGTCGAGTTTCCTTCGGCGAGATAATTACGACGCGATATTTATGATGTAACGTGATAAAACCGCGAGATACAACGCCGAAACGTATCGCGCGATGGTGGGAAAATTAGCTCCGCGGAGACGCGCGAGTGGAATGTGCGTCAACGGTATTTTTTTCCAATTTTTTTTTTTTTATTATTTTTTTTATTTTTTTGTTTTTCTCTTTTTTTCCTCTCAAAGCCTCGGGATTTCTAATTGTAACATAATGTGAGATATCGCGCGACACGATGTAAGAAAGGCATTGTGCGAGGCTTACGATTGCCCTGGTGAACACGCTTCGTAGTACGAATCGCTTCGACGAGTATGAGTCATTTTTATTGAATAGCGAGGAAAGAGCGAAGGCGAGAGAGAAATAGAGAGGCGGAATCTCTGTACGTGTGTGCGCGAGCGTGCAAGTATACGTAAGGGAGGGCAAGAGGAGAAGCATCGTCGCGCGCGCATTCGGAAAATAAACGCGTCGACGAGTTTATCGTTTGACTCCCGGCGATAAAAGAGCGATCATTGCACCGTATCGCTCGTAATATAAGAATTAATGCAAACGAACCGAACTCGCGTGAAAATCTACGATCGACCTGATTCAATTCCACGGATAATAATTATCGAAACGTTCCGCTGTCCGTTTTGTAAATTGCGAGTTACGCATTAACCGCGCGGAACGCGACAAAAGTGGCGGCGGGAATTACGATATTTCGCCGGCAATTATGTTGGGAAAAAAAAAACTTTGTACGAATGATATATGCGACTGAAACGCATAACGTCGCGGAATCTGTGTGAATCCGTGAACGGGTCTACGACCGATTACATGAACGTTTGTCCAGCCGGCCGTCGAGGCTTTATAAATAATGCATCGGTGGTCCACTTGCGAAAAAAATAAAAAAATAAATAAATAAAATAAAATTAGATTTAATTCGCGTCGCTGGATATTGCTTTGATGTTATTTTGATGAAGTACTTCGCCCAAATAATTAACGTCTCTGCGCTCTCCGTGTCAGCGTATCGGAATTAAATAAATAACAGCGGGTAAAACATAAGTCAATGAAATCAATTTACTTTATCTCGAACTTCATAAATTATGCATTAATAAATAAATAAAAAAAAAAAAAAAATCGCGGTGAGTTTCGAGTCGCAACGTCCGGTGTCATCAGCGCGTTGTTTTATAACTTTTCCACTTAGGCAATTAATGCCGCGGCACAGCGGAGCTAAACAGCGCGATAAATACATATCCGCGCGCGCGAGATGTTTTTTAATTGGATCGTTATCAGGTTCGATTACAAATTTGCTGCGAGGCGCGACAGGACACGTCGACCTCACGCGCGATATTTGCGCAAATCCGCGGTGGTCTTGGACGTGTGCGCGCCAATTGTTTCATAAGGCAGAAATAATACACTCCGCGAGTGCGCTCGAGCATCCGTCAAAAATATCGCGGTAACAATGGCCGAAAGAAAAAAAAATTTATATATATATATATATATATATCCGACGTTTCGACTTCGTCAATGCGTGCACTACACTCTCGAGCTAACAGCGGGCGTATATTTCGTTTCTGTCTATTTTTCTGAAAACAAACATTCGATCTGACGAGCTGAATAACGCCAATGGAACACTAGGAAAGGACCACTCGTTTCTGGAGCACTCTTCGGAGCGCCATCGCGGAAAGTTATGTTTTTGTTGCGCCCGTTTCGTTTTTTTGCCACCCTCCTCCCTCCACGCGAGACCGCCGCGCGAGGGAGGTCCCTTGAAACGGCTCGATGGGAATACGGGCCGCAGGTATTTCCTCCGACATTCGATAAATAGCGGCCGATGTTTGCTTTCGCAAATGAATGCCCGAGTCCCCCGTTCCTCGCTCCCTCACCCCACCTGCGAGATTCTCACACGTTTAATTCCTAATTTATATTTCATCGTATCGACGTGTCGCGTCGACGAGTCCCTCGGTCGCTTAAGCTGCAGGGCGCAAAAAAAAAATAAAAAAAGAAAAAAAACCGTAAAAATTTTACACGCGAAAAATCTTAGTCTGTAAAACAAAAATAAAATAGAAAAAAAAGAGAAGAAAAGGGCAAAACGATTGATAAAAATTGACGTGCCTGTCAGCGGTAAAAGACGCGTTGCGACATTTTCGCGATTCAGCATCGCCCGATCGTCGTTAACTGCCAAGTCGGGTCGCTTAGAGCGGCCAATCAATAAGATATCGCGATGAGAGCAAAAACCAACCGTCCCATAATTTATACACAACTCCCACGCGAAGTGCACATTGCCGTCGCGCCGCGCCGTCCCCATCTTTTCCGCGAGAGCACGAGGAAAATGGTATGGCGAATGCGACATAGATCTCGCCCGTGGTCGCAATTATCGGACGTTCTTTCCTTTGCTCGGGTCCATAAATTAACGAACGGAGCCGCGTTCGCCCGAGGTTAACGTCGGCGATCTGTCACGCCGAGAATTTCACGCGTGCGTCACGTAAATTACGTGCGTAATCTACAACCGGGGGAAGAAGGCCTCGCACGGTCGAGGCTGGATCGTCGCGCTGTTAATATATTTTTTTTAATACCTCTTTGATCTGTGGTTAATTAATTAAAAAGGAAAAATGCCTAAAGAGTCTTAATGCAAGGGTGATAATTCGAGAAACCGAACTGAGAGAGCAATCGGAGACGCAGGAAGCTTAGATTTTTGCACACGGCGTCTGACGAGGCATAATTCTGCTTTATCTACGGACTTATCTGCAAAGTGTGTCGCAGACTCCCGTCAGCCAGCAAGACTTATCGATCTAATACTGCATATCGGGTTTTCTCCTTCGATATTTTCTTTTATTGCACGCATATCGTGCAGGCAGCGCCTTCACTTTAAGCCCGCAAAGTCGCTTTCACCTCTTCAATTAAATCCGCACTTTCGACCAAAGATACTCTAGTTACCTCGCGATTTTGTCAACAGCGGAAAGTCGGGTTTTCTTTCTCCTACCCTCCTTTTCTTTCTTTCCTTCTTTCCAGTCTAATTTACAGTACCGTTAAAACGCGCCCGGAAGCTAGCGCAATCTGCGTAAAAATAATCAGTTTGATCGCCTGCCTTATTTCCTTTTCGTTGTTACATAAATCCAACGATCATTAACGCTAATTATTATTAATTAACATTAATTCGCGACGCGATGCAAAAATTGAGTCGTCCGGACTTGTCAGAAGTGACTGGAAGTGACGAAGTGAGACTCCCCGAGCCTTTCTTCTTTTTTTTTTTTTTTTTTTTTTCTTGCCGTAGTTTCCTTCGACGTTCGTCGAATGTTTTGGCGGCTTATAAATGAAGTAAAAACTCGTTCTAAATTTTAATGTCGCGAGGAGACGAGAAAAACAAGCCTTCCTCCCCTACTTCCCTCTTTCCCCGCTGCGCGTATTTGCGATAATAATGTCAACGATTGACGTGAGGGCTGACGCATTCCAGACGTTTGTTTCCACCGTGGGATATCGACCTCGTCGAAATTATACCGGTTTTGGTGGCCGGTGTCGCGGCGCAAGTTTTTCGATTGTTTGCTCGGAATAAAGCGTCGATTCCCACCACCACGGGGAATCGACGGGATCGACCCGGCGACTTAAATCTACGAGCCGCCGCGGCAGGAAAAATCTTTAAAAATGCTGGCCCCGACGAAAAAAGCGCGCATGTGCAGCCACGAGCCATCTCTCTTCCCCTGTTCCTCTTTCTCGCCACCTACCACCGATGCGCCACGGTCCTCCCCCGGCATCGCTTTATGCGTTTCTCGCAGCCAAAACAAATCGTAAAGACGCCCGGCGAAGTGCAGTCCCATGCTTGTTACCGAAAAATCAATGATACCGGCGATACGTCCGCCGACTTTTTCGCAAACGCGAGAACCCGGCGCTACCGCTCAAGTTGTCACGCCGCGGATGACGAAACTCTTTATACCTTTACGACGAATCTTGGCACCCTACTTCGCGACGAGCATTGCCGATTCTGCCGCTATCAAATCCGGACGCTTCTCTAAACCACCGCGCAATGAAGAGCGAAGAAACGGCAGCTAGAGCCATAAATTATCCGATTCTTATCGGTCTCCTTCGGTCCTTTCGATGATACATTTCGGAGCCTGATATACGTCTTATCTCTTGCATGCATCTCTTTACTCGGCCTAACTTTCGTACTTATCGCGATCTTTCTCTAGTGGACGAACTTGACGTTATTTTAAAACTACCACGTCCGCACTTTTTTTATATTTTTTAATTTTTTTTTTTTTTTCTCTTTTTCTCTCACCGGTAGGCTCGTATAATTTCTGCCAAGATTTCTTTCCGCTGTTTGTTGACACAAGTGTTGCCGGTCTATCCAAGTGTCTCTCGGTACATATATTCTCTAATTTAAAGCGAGATATCGCGAGAAACGTTGACCGACGCGACGCGCCTGTATACGGCTCACGCACTTAAGATTTTCGTCCTAGAAAAGTATCTTTTATCTGGCATCTCCCCCCGAAGTGGCGTGTCGAGCGAGATTGGTAAATTTTAATTACAACGATTTGTTCCTCCCGCGGCCTGTCGGCGATTCTTTTTGCCTGTCGGCAATTATTCGTGAGTCAGGTTGTGGAAATGGTGTGCGCGGCGCTGTGGGGACTTATGGGCTCGCCGTATAAGAACCTGAGTGATAAACCGGTCTGAACGAACTACACGTCATTCAGCGGGGATTCCAGGACCTACGTGTGTTCCTCGTCCTAATCTCTGTTAAACGATACAACGCTATCGGCGTAACTACCGTCTCGTTTTCATTTACCGGCCGTTTTCGTCGAGATTTAATGATTTTAACTCGCCGCCTGATATATACAAAATTCATATAGAGCGAATGAATCGCGTCTAATCAATGATCGTCATTAAAAATATTATTAATTAATACACAGTCACATAAACGGAAGTGTCTTAGCTGCGCCCGCTCCGCTTTAATGCTCTTATCTCGTCGAATAAAATTTAAGCGATCATACATGCTGAACTATTTACGCCGCTCGAAGTTTAAACTTTGCGTTTCGTTAGCGAGCATCTTGTAAGCGAAAAAAGGGGGATAAAAGTAAAAAGAACTCTTTGCAGCGACTTTTCGCTGATATATTTATTTGTAAGTGTGAGGACTTTCAAGAGCGACTCTCGACTCGGCAGTTCTTCCAAATGAACAGTAGCCGCGCTTGTCTTTATGTGATTTGCGAAACATAACGCGCATCAAAATCAACTCCCGAGATCTTACGATTGCTTAGTTGGTAAAGTTATAAGTGGATCGCGTCTCTCATTAAAGCTCGGTCGGATCGCAGCGAAACTTCAAGTTTCGTATCAACGCTTGCCAATGTTTATCCACGCGAATGCGAGGGAAATCGAAAGAACAATCTGGATCATTTCTTGAACGTAATTTAGCATAGAGAACACTTCTCGAACAACTTTGACATCGCGGAAAGATTCTCGCGTTAAGGGGCGAGCTAATTTTTATCTTTGTTTTCTTCACCGTAGTCTTTGTAAATGTTAACTTAACTGCGTTCAAGCCAGTTGACCGAGCGAGGCCCGTAATTATAATTAATTGTTATTAATATTGTTATCGTAATTATTGTGGCGTATCGTTCTTTTCAAAAGAAATTCCTTTATTTCGCTCCGTGTTAATTGAACTTCCAGTGACTTTAATATATTTTCGTCTCGGCCGTGAGTTTTTTCGCGCAGCGACGCTTGGGATTTACAGAAGAGCTTTTCGAGTACTTTTTACATGATGTAGTTAATGACTTCCTGAATGTGAAGGAAATTTGGACGATCGCTTCGGGATTCTGGATGTAATTAAGTATCGCTGGACGGAAATTGAGCTTAATGAGACGTAACGTCGCCTTGGTGATGTAACTTTTAAACAAATTTCACGAAACAGTCCGTCGAGTAAATTAACGAACGTATTGTAATAATTTATTTAAAATATTAATAATTTAGGGACATAGTTTTTTTTTTTTTTTTTTCCTTTTTTCTTTAACGCAGAAGGAAAAAAAAATCGCAATTAAGCGGGCAGACGTTAGCGCGTAAATATTTATCGGGATGTACGACTGATGCTTCTACGATATAATGATACAATTGCCTGAGCTTTTGCTATCGAAAAAATATTGAATAGCTTTTCAGTTTCTCTCATTGTGCAAGCGCATCGGGGCTAGAGAAGCGGAGAAACGATGTTTTGCAAAACAAGATTGCACTACATGCGCGCGCTAATTAAAAAATTCGCGGTAATCGCGAAACTCGCGAAATGTTACGCAGAATTATATCATTGACGATAACGATACTGTTTGGGCCACCGGGTATCGTGTTAGTGTCACTTTTCGACCGGCTCTCTCTTAACCGCGATAACGGGATATTACAGTGTCACCGTACTGGGGGAGTCTCGAAATAGTTGAATGCAATTGTTTGATAGGATAAATGTGGAACTGCAATAAATTAATC
The DNA here is from genome assembly GCF_019399895.1 of Cardiocondyla obscurior. NCBI lineage: Eukaryota > Metazoa > Arthropoda > Insecta > Hymenoptera > Formicidae > Cardiocondyla > Cardiocondyla obscurior. The sequence continues at coordinate 2,276,545 of NC_091881.1, forward strand.
TCGGCATACCGATGAGCGTAGTATTATTTTTGCAAATACCTAACAGCTGTGCAAATGCGGCGCGGTAACAACGAATAACTTTGAATGTGCTCCACGTGGAAATGATAAGTACATGTCGAGCGTATAAAACATACGTAAATGTAACGCGAATCTTTTTAATTTATTTTATTTTATTTTATTTTAATTTTCGAATTTAATATCTTGTCTCTATTTGAAAAGGAAATGTAAAAAATTTCGTTGTTCTCGCTCGGCTCACTTTGTCATTTTTAATTACTATTGTTTTTTTTTTTATTTATGTTGCTGGTTTACTTACATTTGTAGTTTTCGGTTAGGTTGTGGTAGGTGATTTTCTGTCCGTCCTTCCGTCCTTCCTTCCTTCCTTCCTTCCTTCCGTGGCAGTTTCTGGATTATCCTGACGTGTTGTAGCACTTCACATTACTCGACACTATTACACTGCTCTGCTTTTTTTTTTATAACCACTACCACTAATCACTAACACTATCACTCGAGAGACGAACGACCGAAAGAACGACGGGGATTATCGCGGCGATTTTTAACGATTTAAATTAGGAATCGCGACGAACGATCATTTCGTTGTATAAATTTGTCCTCTCGATATTCGCGGAGTTGCTCGCTTCCACCGGGTCTTGATCTCGAGTCGTCCTCGATCTCGTCGCAAACAACTGGCTGGCTGAAAACTTGCGTTCAAGCGGCGAATGAGACGGGTCCCCGCGCACTTTATCTTCCTCGAGCTCGTCAAAATTCACCTGCTCGAAACTGGCTGAGAATCCCGGTCGCGACGAAGAAGACGCGCGTAGTGCAGATCTCACACTCTCGTAATGGCGGTTGCAGGAATCCGTTGAACGTCGCCGAAGGAGATGGCGAATGAAGCGCGTCGGTAATGCCGGACGCGCGGTGCAATTCACGCTGGTCGCTCTGTGCGCGCTGCACTTGCTTAGTATCCTTGTCCGTTCCGAAACAGTTTTTCGAGGCCCAAAACGAAGCGCCGAACGATGACTGGTATGAAAGGAGTGCATAAAATGATCGTTCGTGTCCGAGTCGACGACGTCGACACTTATTCGCGTGCGAGATTATTCTATGCGCGGCCGAAAATACGCGAAAGTACGGAGCGATTACGACGCGTCCTCACGCCCGGTGCTCCGCGACTAGACTAAATGGCCGTTAGAGATTTCGGCCTTTAGGTAGAAAGAGAGGTCCGCGTAAAGTAAGTGAGACAGCAATAGGTCCGATCGCTTTCTTTTTCGCGTCGAGTTCTCGGAAGCGTCCGAGCTCGGCGAAATTCTCGGAAGTGCCGAGCTCAACGATGAGTAAATCTGTTTACGTTTTTTAGATGCACTCGGCGAGCTCGAGGCGTCTTGTTTTAAAAAGAATAAAATACGAAACGTTTTTTCGCGACTCTGAAATCTATCGCACTTTCGAGCCCTCAAATTGTCGCGGTTATAAAACTCCTGTTGAAGACAGCCCCGAAAATAATCTAATAATTCATTTTTTTTTTTTTTTTCTTTAGGTAGGACTACTCATTTTTTTATGTATAATACAATCCGAGGTTTCTCGCCCTTACATTTCCTTTTCATCTGCAGTAAATTAGCGTTCGCTCTACTTTCAATCAATTTTTCGAAGCAAATAAGTCATCAAAACATATTTGTGTGCACTTCTGATTGATATAAATTGCGAATCTCGTAGATCGTGACTTGTTGCGTATCCGAGCGATAAAACTTTCATTGGAATACATCTCGCGAGAAAATAAAATTGCATTAAACGAATCATCCGGCGAGGCGAGCGCAAAAATTTCAACGATCCTGCGAAAAAGAATGCAGATTGAGTGACAAATCTGAGGTGGCAAATAAAAAGGAAACGGAGGCCGATGTAATTAGTCCGATAAGAGGAGGAATGCCTCGCGATATTACGTAACATAAATTCCGTAATCATAAAACGGCTTAAGCCGCCTTATTCCTCGCAACGTAATTGCGTGCGATAATACCAATTGAGCGAGACACACGTCTTAAATAAGCGTCTTAAACAGAGAGTGGCGAAGTTTAATTAAAAACTTGGCGCCCGCGATATGATTACTTTCCTCCGCGTTTACCTCTTATTTCGGAATAATTGTAATCACATCCGCCTTTTGTTATCCGCGCATTTAAAAATATTAACGAGCACAAAAAAAGCCGAACGGGTTAAAGCGAGCGCGCTGTACGATTATAAAAAGAAAAAAAAAATGTGTTTCGCCTGTTTCAAGGACGACATTTCTCAAGGATACAGGAAATGAGCCGCGCGATTTCGCGCGTCTGTTCCCTTTAACACCTTACGAATTATCGACGCGATACGTAGATTTGACCTGCATAACGAGCTGTTGAACTTGTGAAGCGTGAACCGGACGTGTTTGTCCATGCGTGACTAGGAACGCGGTTTGATCTGATATTCGAAAGCGCGCGTTCTAGCACTGAAGATTCTAAAGATGCAAATAGCCATAACTCGTAGCCCAATTTCAAGTAACGTTATTCTTAATCGATATTTATTAAAGGGCGTGGCGGGATTATTCATTTCGCCTCATTTCGCGGATACTAACCATCCGCTCTCGTTGGTGATTTTATTTTATTACGGACGAAAATTGTGTACGAAATTCGAGACCGAGCGTTAATGATCGGTGCCGATAAAATAAAACGTTTCATTGTACACGAGTGGAAAATAAAAGCGGGTGCTTTATATTTCTCTTTTTACACAATAATGCGCTGTTATGTCCTCACCCCCCTAATCGCGAACCCTTTTTTTTTATTGTTTAATTGCAGATACTGGCGCGCCCTACGTATTGTACAAAGATAACATGGAGAGACCCCAGGGTCAATGGGGCCCGGGGCCGGGATCTCTCCAGGACGGTGGACTGTACCCGCAGCAGCCGCAGCAGCAACAACAGCAGCAGGGTTCCTCCTCGTCGGGAAGCCCACAGCAGGCCTGTGGACCTCCAGTCGAGGGCGGCGAAAGCGGTCCTCCGCCCTCGTTAGCCTCGCCCGTGCCCTCACCATATCCCTCGGCGCCTCCCGAGCCTCAATCCTTGACTCCGCCAGACGATGATATACAATCGAATCAGGCAACGTCCCAACAGCAGCAGCAGCAGCAACAACAGCAAGCGCAACAGCAGGTCCAACAGCAGCAGCAGCAGCAGCAGCAGCAGTCGCAGCAGCAAGTTCAACAGCAACAACAGCAAACGCAACAGCAAGATCATTCGCCGCAACAGCAATTGACGCCTCACGCAGAGGTGGATCGTAGCGACTGCTTTCCCGGCGCCGGGGAGCTGCAGCAATATCCGCAGCATTATTTTAAAGAAGCTCGGCCGCACCCGTCGCCGTCCGTGCCGCCGCATATGTTGACGCCCGGCGGTTTTTCCGCCCTGCACTATCTGAAACAGCCCGGGGTGATGCTGACGTCTCTCGGCCAGGGTGACGGCGGACCCAGTCTGGATGCGCATCAGTACGCGAGCCCGGGCGCGCCGAATATGGCAACCGGGTTGCCCGACATCGTGCAGCAGAGCGGTAAATCGTCCAAGACCGGCAACAGCGACCTGCGTCTGTTCAAGTGTTTGACCTGCGGCAAAGACTTTAAGCAGAAATCGACTCTGCTGCAGCACGAGCGGATCCACACGGATAGCCGGCCGTATGGGTGCCCGGAGTGCGGCAAGCGGTTCCGTCAGCAATCCCATCTTACGCAGCATCTGCGCATACATGCTAACGAGAAGCCGTACGCTTGCGTGTACTGCGAACGTACGTTCCGGCAGCGTGCCATCCTCAACCAGCATCTGCGCATCCACTCGGGTGAGAAGCCATACCAATGTCCGGAGTGCGGAAAACACTTCCGTCAGAAGGCGATCCTGAATCAGCACGTCCGCACACACCAAGGCGAGCATTTCTCTCTGCCTCCCAGACTCCCCAGAGGGCGTTCACCACAACCAAACACTGACCCACCCACCGGTTTTCACTCATTATTATCTGAACCACCGTCGCCACCGTCACCAACGGCATCATCGCCATCATCGTCATAATAATCATCACGTTCATTACCGCCGGCGGTACAATAACCCGCATACTAACGATTCATCTCAGTTCTTTGCACCAGTGGCGGATTTGCAGCTCGGGGAGAGGAAAGGATTAATTGTAAATTGACAAGGCGACGTTGTCTCGAGTGAGATAGTAAATTCGCCACTGGTCTACGTCTTCTATATCCTTCATCAGCTTGCCGGACCGCGTTTTTTGTCTCGAAAGCCTCCAAAACTAACGACGACTCCGAAACGAGTGCCAGTTGCATCATCGGCTTTGTCGAAGCTAAGGCCAACCGGCGGGTAAGAACGGTTGAGCTGGACGCGACAGCGCTGGCGAGTTGCGAGATAGAGCGGGCTTCGGTCTTGCGATATCCGACTTGTCATCCATTTAACCTCACCACCCTTCAATAACTCTAGCTCTTCGCGCATCCCTTCGTTAAAGTTAACATCGGCTTGTCAACGGATAACTATTGTACTATTTCTAGCATTTTCTTCCGTACTTACTACTAACTTTGCTAACTTTCAACGGGGACCACGGTAAATTTGGTTATGGTAGTTTTCCAAACAGCACAAAAATCCAAAGGACGTGTAAACGCCGTCGAACGGATCAAGGTACCTGATTAAACTTAAACTTTCTTGGATGTTTGTGTTGTTTGTCTGTTCTCGTTGAACTTGAACCAGCAATTTTTCTCAAGGCCGCGCTTGACCTCGCGCTACAATCGGGCACGTAAAAAGATTTTTTTTCCTGTATCAATAAAATGTGATCCGGGCTACTAACGTTCCTTTTATCCATCTTCCTTCGAATGCCGCCGATGAACCGTGGATCGCTTTTTCTCATTGCAGACGTGAGTCCACACCTCATCTTCAAGAACGGAATGACGCCGACTCTTTGGCCACAGGACGTTCCCTTTCCTCCCGAAGAGGGTAAGGAAGAAGTGGCGTCAACATTCGGCGACACAGACACGCAATCGGGCGCGTTTAGCCCCGCGCCGGACGCTAATTCTATCCAGTACCCGGCTTACTTCAAAGATGCGAAGGGCGGCAATCACGCGGTATTTGGCGCGGGCGGCCCGGGAAGCTTCGGAGCTTTGCAATACATCAAGCAACAAGGCGGCACGAAAAGCTGTTTACCCGACGTGATACAGCACGGTCGTTCGGCTGGCATGCCGCTTTACGTACGCTGTCCGATCTGCCAAAAGGAGTTCAAGCAAAAATCCACGCTGCTGCAGCACGGATGCATACACATCGAGTCGCGACCGTACCCTTGCCCGGAATGCGGCAAGCGGTTCCGGCAGCAGTCGCACCTTACGCAACATTTGCGCATCCACACGAACGAGAAACCGTACGGCTGCGTGTACTGCGGGCGTAATTTCCGCCAGCGGACGATCCTCAATCAGCATCTTCGTATTCACACCGGCGAGAAGCCTTACAAGTGTCAGCAGTGCGGCAAAGACTTCCGTCAGAAAGCGATCCTGGACCAGCACACCCGCACTCATCAAGGCGATCGGCCGTTTTGCTGTCCGATGCCGAATTGCAGGCGGCGCTTCGCCACCGAGCCCGAAGTGAAGAAGCACATCGACAACCACATGAATCCGCACGCGGCCAAAGTGCGCCGGAATTCGGCCAGCGACGCGAAACAGCCCGGCACGCCCGCAGGCCTGGGTCCAGTACCTGTGCCCCGCGGCCTCACGCCGACGGTCGTCAAGCCGGAGCTGTATTTCCCGCAGTGCTACGCGCCCGCTTTCAACCATCAGCCACCGGTCTCCACCGCGCAGTTTCCTGGTGCTCAGGCGAACGGCGTCTCCGTCACCGGGGAGTTCAAGCCACCGAGCGGCCTTCCGCCGCAGTGACTAACCGTCCATCCTGCCGCCTACTAGCAAGCAGGAATTCCCGCGCTGAGGTTTCAGCGCTGTTTCGGTCCCGCCGCATTAGAGGCCGACGCAACGTCGAACGCCATCGCCGTCGCCGCCGCCGCCGCCTCTCGATGCGGCCAGCAGCCGATCCAGCAACACTACCCGTGACATTTATCATTGTGCATTTATTAGAGTCTCCTTTATTTTCGTCGTTTCACAACTCGCTCGCTCTTCTTGCTCCATCGGCTGCTCAGCAGAACCTCGGAACACGCCCAGCTAGTCTTGAGCTCGACGGTGAGAGCGGTTTCGTCCGCGCAAAACATCCGAGAAACGTCGCGAAAACGTCCGCCGCCCGCTCGCTACGCCTTTGGTCGACCGTCGAATAAAATTATCTCCGTGAAAAAACCCGGTTTTATTATTATTATTATTTCTTTTTTATTTAAAAAAATTCTTTTCCGCATTCGTGACGGAAAACACCGCGGTTTCCTCTGTGACGAATATACTGTTGCGTGTCGAACGACACTTAATTATACAGTTAATCAATTGACTTTATCTCGTAATAGATTCGCGTTAAATTTTTTTTTTCTCCCTTTTTCTTTTTAAAACCTTCACAGTGCGCGCGATCGCGAATTCTTTTTAGCGCGTCGAATTTCCGCCATCAATCTTTTGCGGATCTCACTCAATGCATCGTTTCTGCTCGCATCGATGAGCAGTTAATTCACACACGCACACATGCCGCATTTCCAAGTCGTCGATCTCGCACGAGGGACAAGCGACGTGTGGGGAAAACGTAGAAAAGCTCGGGAAAAGCGGCCGCCGCTCACCGTCGAGTTTCTCGCTAGCCAGACCAAGGTAAAGTAACCAACGAAGAGTCTCGTCTATTCCTCCGTACGTATTTTTTATAATTAATCGATTACGACGTACCTTCTCGCGTTTCTTTCGTGGACAAGCGAATAATACGAGAGTCCGGGGGCTCATCTCGCGAGACATGGGCGAACTCGGGGCGGGGGGGAGGGGAGGGGAGGTGATCCGTCGGGGATGTTCTTGGGTGCATCCCGGGTTCGTCTGTCATCTCGCCGCGGGATGGTACACGCGCCCGCCCGGGGCGCTACCGCTCACCGTTCAATATGCCACGTATCGCCAAACGGGTTGAAGATGTTCGATTTCGACCAGACTAAAACGATTGTGATACAATATTTAACTTGCCTATGTTTTAAAAGTTTTTGCGCGAGAGAGAAAGGGAGAATGAGTGAGCGAGTAAGTGAGAGTGAGTACGAAAGATATAAATATATATATATGTATGCACACGCATGTAAATAATTATATATATTATATACATGTGTATGCATACAGAGAGAAAGATACGTTGCGTTTCTTGAGGAGAGCGCTTACACGACCACGAGAAAGAATACCTGTAAATATGTAAAGCCGTTCACTTCAAACAAAAGAAGAGGACGGGAAACGTGGAGGGAAACGAACGAGCGGAGAAAGAGGTGAAGTATGCGAGCGCGAATGAGACCGGGTGTGAATGGGGCGAGAAAACAAGAAGTACGACGCGAGCGAGGGGTACAGAAAGAACGATGACGTTGGGGGTTCGAGCGGGAGGACGGGGAGGAGGAGATATGACGAGCAGAAAGGAGAAAGATACGAGAGATTATAGGTAGAATTTACGAGAACGACGCATCCTCCCTACTGTGCCGGGTCCATAGCTTTCGGTAAATCGGGTCGCGAACGGTGATCCGCGATAGCACGAAGGGACGATGAGGCGGGAGGAAGGGGGAGGGAAGGTGCGATTCTTGTATACCATAGTAATATTTGAATGTATATTTATACAGGTTATATTATATTCTAACTATATGACGATATTTTGAATCGGTTTTAAAATCAGATTGGTGCTGATAAAAGAAAAACTAAGTAAGCGAGTACGAGGAAAAAATAAAAAAAGAAGAAAAATAAAAAACAAGAGGAGGGAACGTGGAAGAAGGCTGAGACACCGTAGAAGTTTAGCGTTTAAGTAGCGTAGACGGTAGCGTAGCTCAAAGTAAAGAAAAGACTTTGAAGGACCGCGCTCGCACGGGGTCCGCTCACATCTCGGAGAATTATCATCATCACTCTTTAAAAAGAAGAAAAGGAAAAAAAAAACAAAAAAAAAAGAACAGGGGGAGGAAAAGAAAGAACAATTCGTGGCAATACTTAAATAACGAGCAAAAATGAAAAAGCAGAAGGAAGGGAGAGGGCTTTGACGTATTAGAGGATAATCTTTTAAAAATTTCTATATTAAGACGTGTGTGATCTCTCTAATTATTGTACATTACGTAATGAGTCTAAAACCTAGACGACGAGATGCATTAGTATAATTACGATTACGTACGTATTAGGTGTTCTACAATTAGTCTTTTGTCATTTAGAGACACAGAGATCTGAAGATGATAATTGCGCGGCCATATTCTCTGTGGCCTGTTCGTAGTGCCTCGGAATTGCTGCTCGCGGCAGTGATTTGACCGTATTTTTAGGAAGGTATATTATACTATATTGAGGAACCGCAATTATATTATACTCTCCGATATACAATATTAATAAAAAAGAAAAAAAAAGAAAAGGAAAGAGGGAAGGGGAGGGAGATCGCGTCATGAGGCGTCGCGTTTATAAAACGACTCATTAAATTATTATGACGAAAGAAAAAAAATCTACTTATATATACATAAATATATATATCGCGAAGATAAAATGACGATGTAATCGTGGTGGTTGTTCACTGTTGTTTTTGTTATTCTTATTATTTTTTACTTTCCTTTCCTTCGTTCATTACGCGAGATGCGAAATTATGCGGACAAAAGTGGCGAATGAGAAAAATGCCGAAGGCCGGGAACGGCATGGGGTCTCTTCCGGTGGCCGTTCGTAATATTTATGAGTATTATTATTAACGTCGAGATAATTTTAATACTTACCCACGTGCCCTTTTTAAGATACCTTCGTCGTACTTGCGGCGATAAGAAGGCAAGCGCAAGCGAGCTTGTTACAGACGTTAACGCTCATTTAATTTGGGTCACACTCGAAACATCCATCCGTATGCCTTCGTCATATACGTACACGTGCGTCTACAGAAAAAAAAGAAAAAAAAAACATTAAGTATTCTCATTGCGCTCCACAGGGACTTCTTGCAGTAACAACATTTTTTAGATATGCATGACAAACGGAAACGCCATATCAAGCCCAGTGCAAAATAACGGAAATTCAAGATTAAACTCTGATAACGAAACTGGAGTAGATACACGATTCACGAGATCTACATAGAAAGAAAAGGGAAAAGAATATAAGGAAACTGCACCCGAAGAGAAACTCGCAGATTATTTCGTTCTTGCTCGGTAAGCTCTTTAATTGTCATAACTGAATAATTGTTTTACACGCGTTAAGTTTTTGCTCAGAACTTCTAGTAACTTGTAATAATTAGTATAGTCGGCTCTTGTATGCACTACTCCTTCGGTCCAATTTACGACAAATTGGGGATCCCGACGGTCTCGTACAATTCGATCGGCATGATTCGCCGCGGGGAACATTGCGCGCAAGCCATGCGGTAATGCTGGAAACAGCAGTGCACGAGATAGTCTTCTTTTTTATTTTTCAAAAAAAAAAAAAAAAGAAATAGAAAAGAATAAGCAGAGAAACCACAACAAGAGGGAAAGAAGCACGTTGACAATATTTCGAACTTATTCATGCACACGGCCGATTGTACTTTAAAGAAATTCGTGATAACGAAAATAATTACATGAATGTACACATATATTAACATTATCAGGCCAAGGAGAGAAAAAGGGAGAGACACGCGCGCGCACACGTTTCCCGACACGATTTTTCTCTAATGAGTTAAAATATGCGTCAAATGTGAACCAATTAAATTTCGTCGCAGTTGAAAATCGCGTAAACTGAGAAAAATGCGAAGTACGAAACGCAAAATGATTACTGTTGTAAACAATGTGTAGATAAACAAATTATTGTTTTCTATATATTATTATATTATTATTATTAATATTATTAATATTATTATTACGAAAGTACTCGACATAATTGTATCATTATATCTTATTATTACTATATTATTTTATTATTATTAATTATTACTATTATATGTATAATTATTATTAATTATTAAGTTTTATACGAGAGAGATATAGCGATATGCATTTCTTTTAGTGCCGTTACAGAGTTTTAATCGCCTTTGTTTTTATTACGCTGTATCAAGTGTACGAACTTCTCTCACTCTGTTTTTTTTTTCATATCCGACAAGAAATCTCTTTTTTTTTATATGCTACTACTGATATTAGTCGTTTATTAGTGCTTATGCTTATTATATTCTAATCTCGCAGTCACAAAATCCGCCGTGTGATATAACAATACGTATATTCGAGTGTCGCGAGCGAAGAAGAAGCGATATCGGATTGGTGTTTTTTTTTTTTTTTTTTTTAATCTTTTATATATATATAAATATTTTATATACATATTTGCAAGATGTACTTTGCAAAAGAGGGGAGGAAAGCCCAGAGGTGTTTTTTCTGGCCGAACGACAGGGACGTTACTTCGTACTTTTAAGTTCCGCATACGCGCGAGACCGTAGGACCTTTCGTATTGCGAACTGCTGCGCGAGCAGGGATGAATTTATCTGAAAAACGAAAGCTGAATGTGATTCAAGACCAGAGTCGGAGGAAACCCATTGAATTAGATTGTAGGAATATCCTTTTATTTTTTCGGAGGAAAAAAAAAAAAAAGAACGGGGGACGAGAAGGAAAAGAGAAACGAGAGGTGTATTTCTTTCTCTCTTCGGTTCTTTAAATGTCATTAGTTTCAGATCGCGAAAAATCATCATCCTGCCCGTGCCTGCGAGCGAAACTGGCTCGAATGGCTAGACGACGACGTCGGAAAAGGTTGCGCGGTGCCATTTCGATCGACGGGAGAAAAAGACGGAGGGAAAGAGGAGATAAGAGGAGAAAGAGAGAAAAAGAGCGGGGCATACTTATTATGTAGAATCGGCGATGTACTGTGATAACGACCGCTAACGACATGCAGCATCCGCTTAATTTCATTTGATCCTACGTCGGAATTACGCGTCAGCCTGCTTTCTCGAAGTTGGATATCACGATTGCACCGCGGAGTTACGCCACGCTCTCTTTCCCTGCCGTCCCCTGCTTCCTTCGAGTCGCAAATGCGAAGGGAAATCGCCGTCGCAGCGTCCGTCGATCGATTTACTATTTTGCAATAACGGCCCTCGTCTATCACCTCGACGAGCCAGTTCGCTCTTTTCGTTCACGACTTGACAATTCTCTCTTTTTTTTTTTTATTTTTTTTTATTTCCTTTTTTTTTCTTTTTTATTTTTCCTGGACGCGCAATAAAAACGCGAGTCTCGTTAGATCGATCCTCGGTAACGAAATACTTCGTGCGAATCTATTTTAATTTCACAAACGATCTTCCGGGCTTGAAGACGTTTACGCGGGCTCGTGATTCGCGAGAAACCGGGCCCTAAGAGTCGGCCGACCTTGTTCATTATCGAAAGCTCGGTCAGTTTTTTCTTGCGCGTTCACGGCGGGGATTAGTTAGGTACGTGGACAGGTCACAGTCGCGACGAATTCCGCGGTGATTGCGCGAACGTGTGTCCGTATACGTAAAACGATCGAACAAGCGATTTTTGTCCTCAGTTATTCCTTTTCTTTTTTTTTTCGGTATTTTTCTTTTTACAGTCGGATTTATGCTTTTAAAGACGTATGGAAAAAGAGGCAACGCGCTTATCACAGGTTGCGTCACTCTCGTCGTTTACCGAATGCTCAACATAGATTAGGTTTAAGGTATATATATAAATATATATATATATATATAATATTATCTAATGATATATATATGTAAATTATTGTTTTCTTTTTCTCCTTCGTAAGACTCAGGGCGCGTGCTTCTTTGACGAGCCGTACCCCATCGACAGAGTGGCGCATCCGACGTTCCGTACATAATCATTCGTACTCATTTTGTTTTCGAAAGCTCTGCGAAAAAGCGGACGGATTAGGGGAAAACCGATAGGAACTCGTTCTACAAAGCTGCACACTTCTGCCCTTCGAGTCGATTTAAAAATGAAGTCAAAGTTTCCCCTTTCTTTTTTTTCTTTCTCTCTCTCTCTTTCGTTCTTTAAAAGAGATTTGCTTAATCCTTTAATCAGAATTAAGGCACTCCGTGCTAAATACTTTTTTTTTTTTAATTTTTATTTTAGTTCGCATTAAATACTTTATTATTTTACTCTATTCTGCAAAAAGGAAGCAAGCATCGAGCAAATAAGCTTCTCTGTTTTTTGTTTTTCCTTTTAATTGCAATCTTGTTTATACCGTAAACAATAATTCGCTTGGATTTAGTTTCACGTAACGTTTGTGCATCCGGTTTCGAAAGAATTGCTTCGTGCAATTCGCGCGAAGTGCAAAATTAATATAATAAAGGTAAGAGGAGGCAGAAAGGAGTGAAAATTTCTTTTACAAACGACGATGGGGAATTGAATGTTACTGAACGACTTCCTAACTATTTCCTCAAGTCGACCGATTTTTCCAGGAGAGATCGGCAGAGAGATAGAAAGAGAGACGAATCTCCGAGAACGTTAATTTATGCGGACGGGAAAACAACGCGATACGCGCGAAAGAAAATGCAGACGGGTGGTGCCCGTATATGTCCCCTTCCCCGTATACACGAGATCTCGCTTTCAAAATTTAGCGTTAAAAGAAAAGAAGAAAAAAAAAAAAAAGGAAGAAAAGCCCTCGAATGCGAACGCCGACGCAGGTGCAATACGTTTCACAGATGTGCATAAGTATACTTAGGATCGTGCCGTGATGCGTTGAACACGTTGGGAGGAAGGCACGCGAATTCGCGAATATTAAATGGTGCCGTTTAGCGCGTGCAGCATTGTACGTGAACCATATATGCTCGGTTATGAGCCGCAAATTGTTACGTTGCGTGCGCACGTTAGCACCGAAAACTTGCCTTACTCCGTAATGTGAAAATTACCTTCCCGAGAAAAAAAAAAAGGAGACAAAGTACCGACCCGGTGGTGCACTTTCGTCAACGACAAGCTTCGCGTTTTTAATCTTCCGAATTAAAGTTCGTTTGAGTTGTTTTTTTTAATTTTTTTTGTATTTTTTTATTTCTACTGACCCAAGAGTTTTTGATTTACTCCCTCCCCCCCCCCACCTTCCCCTCCGATTTCTGTTCGCTCGGCTTTGATTTTCTCACGACGTGCAATTCGAACGAGCGTTAATCAATTCGCGAAAAGGCGTCGAAGAGAAATCGGCGGGCGACGTTTTCAACGCAGATGTAGCCCGCGTCTTATTTATGTAGATTTATATATATACGCAGACATGCAGACTCGCTCGATCGCAATTGTAAAAGTAACGGAGATCACGCGCGGCGCGCCGCGGTGATGCATATACCATTATTTACAAGTATATACGCGAGCAGCGAAATACTGCACCAAGATCGACCTTACCTCGTTTTTCGTCGTTCAGCATGCAAATTTATTCGCGGCGCAACTTCCCTAATTATATTGCCGGTGGTATACCTCTTGATTCATGTTTGACGGCACGATAAATTGTTGAGAATGATGTTACGTTTTCGGCGAGGCTCTTTAGAGACAACGATGTTCTCCGCGGAAAATATCAGCCATTAAGCAGCAGCCATTAGGGAAACTATGAATAGTGCGCGGCGAAATTAAATACTTTCTGCGTGCACGAAAACATATATTTTATAACGCCAACGTAAATATATATTTTGTTAAAAGCGTCTTCCGTTTCGTTTGTTTTCCGTTGCCCTTTTTACCTTTAAGTTACCTAGTTAAGTGCTCGCGTTTAACGGACTCGTGGAGATCTGCGTTACCGAAATACTCCAGCTGTCAAAAGGTCCTCGGAGTGAGTGTTAATTATAACGTTTCTTATCAGTTTATCTTTTGTAACAGCCGATTTAACTTAATTCCCGTTTATACGTTGTCGTTTGGTTTTTTTTTATTTCTTTTCTTTTTTTTTTTCTCTCTCTTTCTTTAATTTTATGTGAAATTACTTCAATAGCTATTATATCAGGCACACAGAATTGCGGGTTCTGACTAGAGGAGTTAATTCGGCTGGATCTTGGGCGCAGAATTTTCGCTGCAACGTTACGGCGGAACCAGGTTCCTAATAGTAATTTAGGGAGTGGGAAGAGTGAAAGAAATCAATTCGTCTCATATATTTTGTGACTGACGAGTGTCTCGGCGGCGCGGGTCCGATTCTATTCGAACCGACGGTGTTCCCAAAGATATATCGCCGTGTATATCGCACGCATCCTTTGTTCTTTCCGCCGCTCTTTCCTTCTCTGATACAGCTACCATCATCCCCGCCCTGTTTGCACCGTAGTGCATCCGCGATTCCCCAAGTTCGTTAAATATATGTATACGTATATAGCATATGTGTACTGTATATGTATATATGCACATGCATGCACATTATATACACGCGTATATGTATATTATATTAATCAACAAGTGTGGCTGTTCGTCACGAAACGGTCCCGCGTCCATGCCCCGAGCGTGTTCTGTTTTTCAATTTTTTTTTTTTCATCTTTTTTATACAAATAAAATATACAAATAATACCAGAACAGTGCACGTCTTCAAGCGCAATTTTTATTTTATTTTATTTCGTTACATTATCCCTGTAATGTTTGCCAAGACACGTTCTTTTTTCTGTTTCTTTTTTTTTATTCGTAAAAATTTTACGGAATTTAGCCGTGCAATTCTTATTTTGATAAACGGTCTTTATATATATATATATATAAATATAAAAAGATGGAATTAAGGAATCTTGAGGATCAAAGAGTTTCGATCCGAAGTAAAAGTGCATTGATTCAACTTGAAACTTGCGTAACGCGAAATGCACTTTCGGTTTCATTGGCATTTCGCCGTCAATTAGAAAGTAGCGCGATGAAAAACACAATGTCTCGGCAAACAGTGCTGCTGTATAATTATATTACTTTGTTTCAGCTTGGCAGTTATGTTATTTTCTCTTCGGTCGCTTCTCGCGCACGTTTATTTGAAATCGTCCGGTTTTCTCGGCCGATTATGAGATCTTATAATTTTTGCTTTGCCATTTTCACGGATAAATCAGTGCCAGGGGGATAATCCTCTCTCTCTTTTTCTCTCTCACGGCCTCGCAACGGCCGAGGTGCATTGCGCGAAATCAGCAGACCAACATTTTAATATTTATCAATTATTTAGTATACTTCCGAAGGCTTTATCTCGCGCAAGTAACTAAGTTAAGTCTTGAGTTGACATTTGGACTAATATCTTATATAACGAGGTCGAAACATTGACCCCGGGCGATTGAAAACTATCGAAAATTTTTATCGGCCCCGCCGCTGGGGCTTCCCAGCCTCACCTCAGCGTCGCGATTTCGGGGATCGGCTTTATCGGGTCTACGACGCGCGGAGAATAAATTTCAAGCCTGGTCGTAAATTTGAGAGACCGACCGACCGACCACCCGACCGACCAACCGACCGACCAGCCAACCAACCAACCAGCCAGCCAGCCAGCCAGCGAACCGTCGGAAACAGTCCGTCTCTCGCGCGGTGCAACCAGTTTTGCACGGGCACGTCGGATCACGGCTGCTTGTCAGAGCTGCACTTGTCCGCGGCAACCTTGATTTGGATTATTTGCAGCGTACATTTCCGAGCGTTGCTTATGATGCACGCGTCTAACGCGCTCTTATCCGCCAAACTTGATCGGAATTCAGCAGAGCCGCACGTTGAAATCTCGTTCGTGCGGGCACAGAAGCCACTTGCTCTCGTTCGCGCGAGCAGTGGTTCTCGTTTTTCACCGGCGAATACCTGCGAGTCGTCATTATAATAATAATTTTCTTTTTTTATTTTTTCCGTAATTAAATCTCAAGAGTTTAAGCGCTCTTCGAACGTGAGGCGAGTCTCGATCATCGATCGCGCTCGCGGCGCGCTAGAGCGTGAGAGAAGGAACAAATCCGTTTTCAGAATATCCAGTTTCTCTTGTTAAACCGTAAACATGCAAATACGACAATGCGCCGTCCATTATCCCCGGAAAGACCGAGAGGTCGGTCTTCCGTGTGTATCTGAAAACGGGCGGGAGGAAGAGATGCGATATGCAAATTCGGCCCGTTCGTCAGCGCGGAGAATAACGTCGTCACTTTTGCCGGTTACTTTTTGCATTACTCTTCTTGCACGGCAGCGAAAACGGAGCGTTTAAGTAGTTACTCGAAAGGAAGCGAGAGGCGATCATCTGAAGCGTGCTTCAGTCTGGAGAACTGTTAAGCTATAATACATTCGATCGATGCAAAAGTTTTGAGCGGCCTATAAACACACGGGAGAAAGAGAAAGATAGCGAGAAAGAGAAGGGACGAGGAGAGTTGGAACGACGGAGGGTGATAAGAGGAGGAACGAAAAGAGGGATACCGAAAGAAAGAGAGAAAGCCGCGGCGCGGTGTTTGAGAAACTCTGTCGTCTCTCTGCGTAGAAGCTGCCCGACTGCACTTGACTTTCCAACTTCACGACCACAGCCGCGGCACAAGTGAATCCCGCCCATACGAGGACTTGTAAAAAGATCAAATTGAGATAGCCGAGAGAGCTCGCGCGGCTATCAAAGCCGAGTGGCGAGGTGAAAAGTGTCGGAGTTACGCGCGACTTCGGGGGCCTTTTACGACAAACAAATCGAGCGATTCAGGGAAAATTGCGCGACGAATAACTTTTGACGGGCCGTAAGGAGGGGAAGTCACGCGCGTCGGAAATAATTGCGACGGATAATTGCGGACGCGCTGGAGGAAAATTAACCGAGCCCGGGGTATCAATTTCCGAGCGGCCGGCCGCAAACGATCGCGGCCGTTTACCGGCGACAATTAGAGAGAATATATCTGGGATATTAAAGAAATGCCGAGGCGCCTTGGCGCGGCCGCTACCAATTCCGCTTTATTTCTTATCGGGCCGTCCTACCGCTCATATGTCGCACCGCTAATCGGCTCGGGCTCTTTGTGAAACGAGACGCGGCCTCCGTCGGTCCGATGACATGGCACCGACGGCGAGAATCACGGGCGACGGCGGCGATTTGATTCACGCTCTTCGCATCGCTCGCGCCCGAGCAGCAGCTAATGTAGTTATTGCCAAAAATGACGAGGGAACGAGTTTACGCGGCTCACCGATCGGCGTACCATCTTAACCAGCCGCGTACAACACGCCGAATCCGGTTAGACCGGTTCGGCGAGACGTTAGATTTTCGCGTGATCGCACTTTCGGTTTCTGAATATTGTGTCCTTGAATGAAGCCCCGCATCTCGCGCGGATGCCCCGAGCGTGTGCGTGTGATGCAAGAACGAATGCACCGAAAGTTATTTATCAAAAAAAAAAAAAAAAAATTAGTATAAAAAGTATCCGATGTGTATATTTTATTCATCGCCGCAGCTGAGTGGGATAGATTTATTTTTCAGCGCGAATTGCGAGGTGCATCACGCGCGCGTTTTTTTTTTTTTTCGAAATCGCATTGTTACGAATACACGAGGAACCGATTAAGTCCACTTTTATTGTCAGTCCAACTTTTAATAATACCAGATTGGGAAATCCGTAAAAGCGTCAAGCGTGCGCCAAGAGAGACTTCCAAATTTATTCGCGAGTCAACCGGCGGACTTCTGAATTATTCCCGTCGAGCCGTGCAAGCTCGCAAATCTATTGCCGCATAATTACTTTGAGCTCGCCGTTGAGAAAGAAAGAGAGAACGGTGGAAATGCCGCCGCGGTGGATCTAAGCTTTTCTTTGTTTGAAGGATCTCCTCGAATTAAACTATCGTATTTATTAGCGGAGGACGGGACGGAATCGCGGCACAACGCGGTGCGCTCGTTTCGCAAGGGTGAGATAATCGGCTAGGGCGGTGGATGCGAAAATTCCTCGCTTCGCGTCGGGACGGGGTGAGCTTTGCGCGCGACTCGAAACTGGGTAAGGCGTACGCGCGGAGAGGACTTTAGAATCAACGAGGTATGCGGCTCGCGAGCGCGGATTAATAATTGTTGTACGGCGAATTGCCGTGGAGGAGAGACGGGCTGCTAGTTGCACGGTTGGAGCGCGTCGCGCCGCGAAATGCAAGCGAGTAAGCGAGTCGAAGGACAAGGAGCAACCGGGTATCGGAACGGCGCGAAGAATGATGGATCATCATGCATGCCCGAAAACCCGTTGGGACTCGGCAGAGATGAAGAATGTTGACCGGGGTAGAGAAAGAGAAACGGAAAGGAAGAACGAGAGAGAAAGAGAGAGAGAAGGGGGGGAGGAGGGAGAGAAATCCAGCCAGCGGCACGGCGAAGAGGCGATATCAGCGATCATGAAGTATGACTCCGACTGTTTTGAGCGTTCGTGCCCTGGCACGACGGGAACCGGAGGGAATTATTATGCGTCGTAGAACTTCCGATCAAGCTACTCGGTGTAACACGTCGCGACGAGATAATACTCTTTTCACTTCGCGGGGAAAATCCCGTTTACCCTGGGAACCCCTTGGGTTTGATCTTCTCGAGCCGGTCAAATCTCATTCGGAGAAAAATGAAAATTTATCACTCGGCGGAGCTCGCGTGATCTGGACCAGGTGTTCCGCGCGAAAAAGCCATTAGAGATGTAAAAATGGAGAATCGGCAGATGATTTTTGTACTCGTCGTCTCGCACATAAATTATGTAAAGTTCTATTCGTGCGAGTTATCGTTTATTCTGGTCAGTCTTCTTTCAGAAACAATCGAGAGAAGTCTGCATAGATATAACTGAGTCAAGACCTGAAACCTTTGACGAATCTAGAGTCAACGTTTTTCGCAGGATGGATTACAAATCTTATCGCGCTTCGAGCGTTCAACTTTGCAGAACATTCTTTTTTTTTTTTTTTCACCGGCGTAACATCGAGAAATATATCTTGTACAACGGCTATTTCGTTTTTATAGCGCTCAATCTATACGGAGAGTTATCTCCCGAAGCTAGGCTTTTCGGCGACACCGAAATATCTGACCTCACCACGATTACGATTCGAATCGGCCGGCGATAAGCCGCGCGCGAGCTCGCATCGAATTCACGAGGACGTTTCTTAAAAGGCATTCCGGCACAATGACAATACGAAGTTCGTAGTTAAACCCGAGGCTGCCGGCCGATCATCTCGCCGTCGCGCGAAAATACAGGCGCGAGCGAAGAGGAGACGAGCCGAGGTGGACGACGCGGGAGGGAGAGGAAGAGAAGCCGTGCCGAGATGGAGAGAGAGAAAGAGTGAGAATTATGCGTTCGCTATATGGACCACGCGAGGCGAAAGTGAGACGAGGGGGGCAGAATCGCGATGGATGAGGAGAAGAGGCGCGCCAGGCGAAGGGGGGACAGGGGCAGGGGGATATCGCGAAGGAGAGAGACGAGATCCTCTCTCAGGTCCCCCCCGGCTGCTCATAACTCGGTGCCGTCGCGGTGGGAGAAACGCCCTTGACTTGGACTTGGTGGTTGGCGGGGGAGTGGGACCACGGCGCGGCCTTGAGGCGGCCCGTCTCGTTCCCCACGACCAGCGTTTCTCAATCCCGCGGTCTCGTCGGGGGTCCAGCGGCCCTCGCCGGTCGACGCCGCGGACGCAAGATCCACGAAGGAGACTGTATTCCGAAGGCGAGAACGGGCCGGTCCCAGTAAAACGCCGGAGATAACGCAACGCCGAAAACTAGAACGAACCGTGATCGAAGGACGCGCGTGAGAAACAGCGGGAGGGAAAAAAAAATTACGGCCTCCGTTTAGCGAAGTCTAATTTTTCAGCTGGGAAAATAAGCGAAGCCGAGAAGACGAGATCGTGCCGCGCGCCCGGAGTCTTAAACCGAGATAAAGCCCTTCTCGTATCTTATGTCATTGTTTTCGCGGCGTTCTTACCTCGAGGTCGCCGCGTCACGTTTCTCTTCGACGTAGTAGCTGCGTCGCGAAGCGAGACGTCTTGAAAGACGTGCAGGTGGACATGCAAGTAACGTTACGCGGGTCATAGTTGCCGAACGTATTCTAAAAGAACAACTCGAAGTCATTCCGTTCATTAAGCCAGGAATATTAAATCTGATACTGCTTCGAGAAGTATAAGGTCTTTGTCTCGTTCATATATACTTATTAATTTAAAAAAATTTTTTTACTCATCGATACCACTCAATCTGAAATTCTAAGTGATCCTAAAATAAAGACGCAACGGGGACCATTGTTCCTCTAGATCGGGCGCGTTTCGTCGGGTAACGTTTACGATCCTACGTGCAACGAAGGCGTTCAGGCGAGCGAGCCGACGCTGGGCGAACGGCGTTAGTTGGCCGAAAACCTAATCACCGACGGATCGCCAGCCACGCGGGCATCTCTCGAAACGAGTCGGCGGGCAAAAGCGGGGTTCAAGGTTCATGAACTTGGCACGACGACCGTCGCGACGGCTCTTATGAACGTGGCGTGGCCACGACCAAGGAGAGAGCTCTTCTCGCGGCTCTCTCTCCATCTCCTTCTCTCTCTTCTTTCCTTTCTTTCTCTTTTTCACTGGTCTCCTCTCCTCTTCGCGGTCCTCGCGACCACGTGAACGAAATTCTTCTTCAACAAGAACGAGTGAAGGATCTTCGAAAAAAAAAAAAGAAAAAGAAAAAAACATTCCGACGCGCGATTGTATCTACGGTGCATCGCTGGATCGTGCGCGACGCGACGCGACGCGACGTCGTATAAACGATCCGTCTTTACGAAGATAATGAAGCTTGGCTTTGAGATCTCGACGTTCCAGTTTTTCGATGCCGAGATCGAAAGACCCGAAGCATTATTAAAATTAAAAAAATAGCAACGCGCCCGTACGTGCGTTATTTATTTTTCGGTGTTCGCCTCGCGGATCTCGCGAATTCGCGCGCCGGCCGGAAGGCGCGGGATCGAGGAAGTTGAGAACAAAACGCGTTTCGTCTGCCAGAAACGTCTGCGGTGTACCGTGGGACAGAGAGAGGGAACGGGGGACGAAGCCGCTGCGAAAGAGGGAGAAAATAAGAACTGCGGCGAGAAAGAGACGAGAGCGAGATGCAAAGAAGCGGAGAGAAGGAGAGGACAGTCGAGACGATCGGAATTGGTGGCCAGCCTCCTCCCGACGGAGGCGCAGGACGCTTTAAATCCCACGGCCGCACGTGAAAGCTCAGCTCGGTATTATACGGACGAATTACTCGATTTCCGTCTGTTAAAGATCCCCGATTGTTGGCAAAATATTTTATGCTCATTTTAAAACGTTACGCCGGCTCTCTTAGCACCGCGCGTTTTACGGCTACAGTCGACTAGAGCGGAGGAAGCCGACGCATTGATTTTCGCTTGACGAAGATCTTTCCTCCGGCACTCTCGGGCCCTGTGCGTGCTAAATCCGCCTCTGATCGGAGGGATACGGAGGGATCCCACCGTCGGTCTCGCTGCACCGACGTCGTCTCGTGCGGTCCGTACACACCTCACGCTGCACCGGTGCGCGCGCCCTTTATACTTTATTTTGCCTCCGCGAAACGCCGGCTGACAGTTACTCCCTCGAACGAAATAAAAGATACCTCTTTCCCTCTTCGCCTCTGCCGACGCGCTCTCTTCCTCTTCTTCTTTCTCTCTCTCTTTCTCCCTTGGTCCCGCGGAAGAGAATCGCGCGTGGCGGCTCCGAGGAAGTTCCTGCCACTTGGCCTACTACTCCACTCCGCTCTCGCTTCGGCTCGCGGACGAGCTACCGCGGGCTTTTCTTTTTACGCGAGCCACTTCCTGCTCTCCGCGAACTTTGTTTTTCTTTCTCGTCCCTCCCTCGCCCGCCGTCCGCGGTCCCTCCTCCTTCCCGCGAGGCTCTTCCGCAGCCTCTTTCTTTCTTTTCCCTCTTTTCTTGTTGCTTCACCCTGGGACCCGGTCACGAGGGATTATGCAACACATAACGGAGAAATCTAAACAGGCACGACGAAATTCATTGGGATCGGGACCGCCCGAGTCGCGCGCGTCTCCCCATATTCGCCGCGAATCGCTCTTCGCCGGTATCGAGTCGTCGTTTGTGAATCATCCCGTCGTTTCATCGAGTCTCGTCGATTCGAGACAGCGATTAAAATGATTTTTTTTTCTCTCTCGCGAACACGTCCGCGCCGGTTGACTTCTGCGAATGGAAATAAATATCTATCGAAGGGATTGTGTAATCGAAAGCGGAGTAAGGGATCGGAAAGGCCGAGCGCTACCGCGCGTAGCGTTATCAGCGCCGGGCGGCCTTCGCGATCGCCGGCAGCGCGCGATCTTCGCGTCTTGGCCGGATGCTGTGTGCGTGAGGTGGCGATTACCACCGTCTGGTTGTTATTACGAGTCAGCGGGACGGGACGGGGACCGAGGGACGAGGGTGGCGCGACGGGCCGGGCAACGCCGAAGGACCGCCGCTATGCAAAGGACTCTCGCTGGCGGCGGCGTTTGCATACTAGTAGATTAGTTCGCTAGGTCGCTGTTAGTTTCGTCGTCTCACCCAATTCCGGACGGGATGAATAAACCAACAGCAACAGGTTAATCGCTCGCCCGGCGAAAACGCGCCGCAAACGTTAATCGTTTTATTACTCCCCGTTACGCGCGTTTTACCGTATCTCGAAGTTCGCGGCGCGGGACGACGCGAAAATTGACACCGCGACGCATCGCGCCCGCCGGCGCGTTATTATTTTAATCGAGCGCGGCTCCGCCGGCCGTTCCTTTGTCACGCGCCGTCGGGGCCCGCCGTTGTTTGCCAGACCGTAAACAATTGACGCATTGCGCCCGGGGACGCAACATTATTGCGAGTTTTAGCGCGACGTTTATCGGCCCCGTTGTAATTCGACGCGATCGACGGCCGCGTCGTCCGGGCCGTCTCCCGGATTTAATAATTGTCGAAACGCTCCCGACGGACATCCATCGTCCGCGGAAAAACGCCTCGGTGACAGCTTGACGAATTGATCTGCGGATTCGCGGCCCTCCCGCGATCCCTGGAGCCTTCACGAGTCGAGGACCGAGCGTGAGCTAGAGCCTAGCGAGACGAAAGTTTTAAATTATCTCTTTACATTCAACGTGACGCGTCCAACTCTTTACCATCCCTGATTGCGATTAATTATGCACTTTATTATATTTTTCACGAGACGGGAGAGAGAGAGAGAGAGAGATAGAGAGAAAGACAAAAAATCTCTTGATTTTTCCGATATTTTAGAAATAAAAAAAAAGCGAAACTAAACGTTTGGTCTTATAAAAGCCTACTGTGGTGGTGTTTCGATGATGCAAGTGGACCACCACTGGCATTTTGTTTTTGCAGGATACACCGGCGTCGCGCATTTGTGCATCGAAGCCCGTCCGACTGTTTATCCTGTTTTAAAAACGTATCCCTTTTTTTATGATTTTTCCTTCTTTTTTTCTTTTTTTTTTTTCTTCTTTTTACTTTAATCGTAGTAGCTACCTGCTACGCCAATGAAACACTCGCCGACCTTCGAATCGGAGTCTGACCGTTTTTGTGTATCACGTCGGTAGCTCGAGGAGGGGCTGCCTCCTTCGAGGAGTGGAAATAAACCTGAGAGTGGAGGCACAGAACCCCTAAGAGAGCCTGGAGGGGAAACGGGCACCGGCGAGAGTAGACAGGGCGAGATAGGTAGGAGAGCAACGACGTACTACAGAGTGATTCATAAGTTCGCTTGCATAGGCGATGCCTTGAATAAATCGAACTATAAAAAATGTTAAAGCGCAGCAGAGTTGTTCGTCAAAAGAACAGCTTCTTCGAAACTATCATCCCCGCGTTAAGACGAAGGCATACGGATATCCGAGTTGCATTCGGCACGATTGGCGCGTATTCCGTATAGATTACACATGTACACCGAAGAATTAGATATGGCATTTTCTGTGACCACAGCGGTTAGCGTACGTAACCCTAGGCGGCAGAGACAAGGGATGAGAGAACGGAGGGAAAATTAGTCATCGGCAATCCGGCCGGCGCGGTATATAATACATGCGGCACATGTGAAACTCGACGCACACGACGCTAAAGTCGCGTTCGCTATCTGCCGTCGTCGCAGCAAACGTCGTATCTGCTTTTCAATGTACATACATTCCTTTGTGATGCACCTACGACGTGTCACCGATTCGGTTAAGCCTAGCGCCTTCGGGAACCGACCCGTTAAACTAATCAATTCGACAATTAAACGTATACGATAATCGAGCGTTAGCTACGCGTGCATCAAAGACAAAAGAAAACGGAGTTGCTAAAGGGAGCGAAAAATCAAAGCTCGCGCTTGGTTTATTATTTCGACCGTGGAGTACGCGACAATTAATTTTCCTCGTTTCTTCAAACGTAAGACGGGCTGCCTCGAAATATCCATCTTGTCCACGACGTAGAAAGTACTCCATTCCTATCCCGTTTCGTTCTCCTCTTCCTTTTATCAGTTTGTACAAAACGTTACTTCTCCGCGGTTTCTCGTAGCATGTATGTACGAACGCTCGTTTGGTATACGCAAAGAATTTAGGTACGACGCATATAGGTAATTTTCTAACGGTTACGGAGGGTATATATGTGCGACAAAGAAATGTGATCAATCGATTAATACGTAGCGGTGTGCCACAGGATCTCGCGAACGTAAGGGCCGTCCGATCCGCGGGACGGCCGCGCGGAGTCGGTACGCAAACAATCCGGACGAGCGACAATTAGCAAAAAAACGCAAAATCCCGCCACGTCCAATTCGCGCAGGTGAAAACGGGGCTGACGTGCACGGCAATCAAATGTCTATATATACGTACGTTCAGGAACTTAACGACGCCAGGCGGAAATAAAGTGGGAAGGGCCACGGTAAAAAAAAAAGTAAAAAAAAAAAAAAACTTTCTTTACGTTCGAAGTATCGCTGCAATTATTACACGCAGGTATCCATATATGAATATATACACATATAAAATATACGTATTGATATGTAATAGATTATCGCACAGGTGCTCCGAACATTGCAAGCATCTTCCACGCCCTACCGATGAATACGTAATTCAGTGTGACTTATAGAGAGAAAGAAAGAGAGAAAGAGAGTAAGAAAAAAAAAAAAAGAAAAAGAAAAAAAAAAAGAGAGAGAGAATATGAGTAATAATAATATAGTAATAATATTAATAACGATATTATAACAACAGGTAATGATATTTACATTTTAATGATCGTTTTCAAGTCGTTCCGACGTATCGATAAGACAATGCAAAGAAGTGACAATCCCAGAAGATGGTTTTCGAACAAGCCGGAAACAATTTTATCGACGAGATAGCAACGCGGCCATCCCTCGGTTTTTCTTCAACTCACTTGAACTCTCGGGGGGGGAGTTTTCCTTTTTCGAGCCCTCTGATTGCAAATGCGTAGCGTCGTGACGTTTAAACTTTTGTAATTTAACAAAAAGGGTAGCTAATCTGTTCCGAATGACTCGCTTCGTGCACATGACACGTTGAATATTTAAATGACGAGTGCGCGAGGAAAGGGATTGAATTCACGCGGGTCGAGTGTGGGTTAGATCGGGTTCTCCCAGTCTAATTGAATATTCAAGTGAGATTCTCCTGTTGAACACGTATTCTTACGTTGCTGCCTCGGTTCTCCTCTTCGTAAACAATACCGCGAGGCGGAGGCTCTCTCGGCTCTGAGCCGTTTCCGAGCTGATCTTAAATCGGTCTTTAACAACGGATTGCTCGACTCTTCGACACGCGCCACAAATGTTTTTCATCCTTTCTCGATAAGACGGTTTCCCTCGTGAGATTGCACGCGTTACGCGACACGTGTCACTTAATCAAAATGTTATACGTATTATATATACTATTAAGCAATTGCCGGACGGGAGCGGACGCGCTTGTACCACGCACACATCGACTGATTGAGATATTTCGTTTCGACTGTCCATGCGAGCGCAAACGAGAACTCTTTCCCAGCTTTATGTTACACGATCGTTGCACTTGCCGGATGCTGGATAACGTTTCTCGGCGGCTCCGCGCGTTGAAAGAGAGAGAGAGAGAGTGGTGCGTCAAAAGTGCGCGAGAGAACACAAATGTTTATACTATATAATATAGATATAATAAATATATGCGCTACGAGAGAGGAGAGCAGAGAGAAAAAAGGGAAAGGAGAGACGGTGGAGTATCGGGACGCACGTGCGATAGTCGGGAATATTTAATTACGCGACGTTATTACTATTTTCATATGCCGGATGAATTAAGACGGAAAGATCCGCTCGTCCGGTGGTGTTATCCCGTGACTTTATCAATCGAAATTACATAATCAACATCGACGGCGGTGCATTGACGCACGTGTGTCGCAATACTGCTTGTATCACTCTCGTACGCGTTTCTCGGTATACGATAAACGATTAAACAAATGGGAATCACTAGTGTGCGTGCGCGTGTGTGTGAGTGTATATAGAGGACCACGGGTTCCTTAATTTTACAATTCTTGGGAGAGAGAAAGAGAGAAAGAGAGAGAGAACGAAAGGGAGAGAAACGTGAGAGAACGTCAATACTCGTAAGAAAAAAAAAAAATTAATTAATAATACTTCACGATAATTCATTGCGTATCTCTCGTTGCGCGCCTAGTAGACTGCAAGTAGTAGTCACTCGAAAGTCCGTACATCGTGTTTTCGGGGCACGAGCAGGAAGTGTATAGTGTTTAATTACAAGAAGTCCATGCATCGACGGAAGCTTCCGCGTCGCTTTCCGGACAATTACTTTTGTGATTTATTCGTAATCGAGGGAGCATTTAAGATGGCACCCGGCGTCGGAAGACTCGCGAGATTAATAGCCTGGCTAAAGAAAAAATTGAATTAGAAGGAACTGATAGTGTTGGACGATAAGCGTAGCACCAGCTCGCGAGCGTAGGAAAAAAAGAAGAAAAAAAAAAAGGGGGGAAAAACAATAATCTTCTTAATCCTTCTATATGGAATAAAGTATAACGACATAATAAAGTGCCCGATGTGGAATGGAGAGGAATTTACTCTAATAAAAGAATTAAACCGCTTAATTCCATCTGAAGGATTAAAATGAACGGGGAGAATTGATAAATTTTTAAACTTATCTCCGACAATTTTATAGAACGAGTCAGTTTCTTCGAAATTTCTGCCTCTCGCAGGGGGGGAAAAAAAAAGAGAGAGAGAACTTTTCAAAACGCCAGCAAAACCGACGGGGGATAGTCGAGCTGCCGGGAGGTAGACCACTTTTCGCTACTCGATAATTGTATGAGTAATTGTCTTTTGTTTGACAGAAAAGCGATGCGAAGATCGGTCGCGTTGTACTCAGATATATTCCGCATACCTTGTTATTCAGCAGCAGTTGAACAGATGAATATGATTTATTGCAGAGAGCCGTAATACCACAAGTGAAACCGTTCTAAGTATATTTGTTATACACACATATTGTTACCATTGCCACGTGAAAGCAATTATTAACTCCATAGCCTGGGCCATTGTTAGATGAACGAGAACTCGGGACTGTTTCCTGAAGTAGGATTGCAGCTGGGATTACTTTTTTAATGTCGCCGTAAAGTTAAATTATTATTGTCGCACCAACCATAGAATATACAATAACCGTTGCTTGATAAAGGGCAGCGAAAAATAAGGCACCGATACTATAGATATCAATAACTCAACTTTAACATTATTCTTTCAATATAATATACCACGCTTAAATTTTTTTGATTATCGAGAAGCTATGTTACCGGGCCAATTGATCTTGTAACGTCCCGATTCGATCTTATTTCGCGGGGATTTTCTTTTTTAATTTTTTTTTTTATTATTTCTGTGTGTACGCATTTCAGCGGCCCGCGCAATCCTACGTCAAGGAAGAAAAGAGTTACGAGAAAGCGCGAGGGACAAGTTATCGTAATAGTCGCCGATTACTCCGTAACAATGGCAATGCCCATACGTATGAAGTCTGTAATCGAAATGCTTTATATTTTTACACCGAACAAAGCAGTATATAACGTACAATAAAACAATAAAACATGTCCTTCCATACATGCAACCTCAAGATGACAAATGTTAAATTTTTATTTTTACAACAGCCCACTATCACTTCCGATATCTGAGCTATATTTGGGCGTATAATTATAGTTGAGAACTATTAATTAGGATATTAAAGTCGGCTAGATTCATTTTAATCGACTCACAATTTTACGATTTCTACACGAATGATCGTCTACTGTAATATACGCATTATACGATACGTATACATATGTTAGTGATATTGCAATATATCGTGCAACGGCGCGTTTTGCGATCGCCCGTGATCCGCGAGCTAAGGGTGATCCCGAAAGTGTTAATTTCCTCTCCGAAATTATGAAAACGAGCTGGGCCTGTCCAAATAGTTAGCGTTCCATTTCGTCCGTTGTCGCAGCGTCCGATTGTACGTACATTGACGCCAATTAACATTAATCCCGGCTATTCAGATCTGTGCTGTTTCGAAGCGAAGAAATCAAAAGGGAGAGACAGGAAGCGGTACCAAAAGGGAATTGCGAACGCCGATGCGTTTAACTTCACGACCGACACATACGTTGTACATATGTATTTATTAAAAATTATATAGATATACGAACGCAAACACGAACACCCATGTATTATATCTACGCAAAGGTTTCCACCATGCCGAATACCGTATTTTTCTCTCCGATTACCTTTTGGACTATTCGCCTACAAAGAGATTTTCGATGTCGCTATTTCGTGTAATAAACCTCGAATAAAACTGCGTTTCTCTTTGAGTAAAGTCTTCTGAGAATCAATGGCAGCCACGTGGCCGAACGCGCGATTTAACGTTCATCCTTCGACCGAATCCTCGCGTAGTTTGATCGAGTGGCGCAAAATCAAAAGTCGCACATTCTGTCTCATCTCTGCCGACAAAATTAATCTTCGGCCGAGGGAAAGAAGAAAAAAAAAAAGGAAAAAAAAGAAATTAGCCGGCACCGGGTCATTACGTGGCAAACATTTGCGTATATAACGTGTCGTTTCATCAACGTCATACTTGTTGTAATCTACCTGTATAGTATTTCGCCGGTTGATCACCGACGAAATACCACATAGGTTTCTATTATAGTCGCCGTGAAATTTAATTTTGATGTTACTCCTTCGTACAGGCTGTATCAAAGTCCCGCGATTTCTTTGCAGTCGCAAGCTCCCCGAATCTGAAGATTATTGTGAAATCGCACGAAAAGTTGTTAACGCTAAAGAGTTCCGGGACAATGTAATTTAATAAAATTAAAAAATTGTACCCTTCTATACCCATCGTAAGTTGATCGAACAATTGATCGAATCGCTAAGTTCTCTTTTCAATGAGCTTTTGGGTGCGATTTAAAGCACGTTTATAAATCTTATATCGACGCGAAAAATTTCAATTAATTCAGAGCATCGGCGGAAAATTCAGGGAGGAGAGACAGGCGCGACTCGTGATACAGCCTCCACACACGGAAATTGATACTGTACGGCGGACACACGAACAAATCAAATTAATTAAGATTGTGTTTTCTTTTTAGAGAACGCCTCTAATAATAATGACAACCGTACTTACTTGTACGTGAAAGTATACGTATCCGAAAGAAGGGAACTTCAATATTCTCGATTCGTCAAATCGCGACGGAATTTTCTTCAAACGTGAAACGGGACGTCGCCAAATTGGGAGATTGCCTTTCGGTCCGACAGAGGTACAGGAGAATTTGTCGAATCCACAAAACGCGGGAGGATGAGGAGAGGAACTGGGCTAATGACGCGTCGAGTCGAGCCTGAAATTAATAATCAAAATTGAACGACTGTTTGCGAAACATTTGTGATCAACTATTTTATAAAACCGACCCACGGTACGTCCTTAGATATATTATGTAACAAAATGTAGAAAGAAAAAAACAAAAAAAAAAAAGACAAAAAAAAGAGAGAGAAATAAATCGAGGAAAATTCCCTTGTGAGAGAGCACGAATGTAAAATAAAGACTTTTTGAACATTATCATCCGTTTTCACATACTCTCATCCGAATGATCAAAAAAAAGGAAAAAAAATATATATATATATAATACAAAGAAAACGCGAAGACAGTCTTTTTCGTATCGATGTTTATCGTTACTCATTTACGCGCGTCGAATCGTGGAGACTGTGTTCGTAATGTTATTAGCCGTTAGAATTTTCGATCATTAGAAGTCGTCAAGAAAAAATAAAAAAAATAAAAAAAGAGAAGAAAGAAATCCAGCGTTTGCAGGAGAAAAGTTTTACATACAACACGCTTACTGGAAACCACGAATGTAAAATGTATTTCAAGACGTCTTCGTGCAAAGCTGATGGATGTTTTACGTGTATTAAAATGTTCCCTTTTAATCCTATTAAGACTTACAAAATATTATAAGTATTATACTTTACTTGTATATATACATATGTGATAAAAAAAATATATATATATCTATATATATACACATCTTGTTCTCTTGTGTGCGTAAAATTTATATTCGTGACCTGTTCTCCGTAAAGCAAATGTATATGTTGAAACACATTATATGCATAGTTAATTCGTAATAATACAGGTTATATGTCAAAATCTTGATATCGTGAGAGCTACAAGCGAATCTGCAAATAAAAGTTTTATATATTTACAAAAAGAAAAAATATATATATTTTTGACTGTCTATTTTTACAATTTGGTTTTACAAACTTATTAAATTTATGTCTTAGTATTTAACAGTACAAAACAATGTGGAAACTTACAATATATCTTGCAATTTACCTGTGCACAAGATATACATATATTATAATTTTATTTCACAATATAAATGTATAAAAAAAAAAAAAAAAAAAAAGATTGGAATCGCCAGTTTTATTTAATATGTATCGCGATAGCTTTTGTAATCTTAATTTCTCTAAAGAAAAAAAGCTGTATTAAATCGAATTGAATTCCTTATTACTGCTTCTTACTACGTCTGTAATTTAACGATGAAAATTATTAAGTCTAAAGCAGTTTTCTTTAACGTAGAGAAAGAAAAAGTAAGCAATGAACGCGAAGATCACGTTCTATGATGTCTAATGCTATTACAATACATATACATTAATAATTGAACAAATAATATTTAATCCTCGATGACAATTAAACAAGAACAGTAATTTAATCATGCGCTCATATAGGCCATGAGAAATTCATAGTAAACGAAATGATAAATGTAACATACCTAATATGTGAGTTGACTCCGATTATTATCTCGATCTGCCGGTGGCAGTTGAATTCCATATTCCATCGGTACTTCAATGTACTGGTGGCGGCTTGTAACGGATATTCTCGATTCTAACAAAAATTTTTTATTACTTGATTGGCCCATGATGAGCCAATCAAGTAACAAAAACGTTTGTTAGTTTCGAGGTAATCTGCTACGAGTCGTCACCGTCGCTTCCAAAAATCAGTAGTATGAGTCAACGCATCATCGGTCATGGTTAGATGGTCGGAGACCTTAGTAGTACGACTAAACAATAAATTAGACATTTTTAAATAAAATTAAGTTAAATACATCTAAATAAAAATCAAATAAACTAAATTAAATAATTAATATCTCAAATAATATAAATTGACAATAAATTTTGTAATTTGTTACCGAAACTTAAATCCAAACTAGCTTTCCTTAAAAAGAAATAAATAGTTTATTTTAAAAATGTGCATTATAACAATTTATCACAGTTCCAGAACAGGAAATCTATGAAATACTTGATTGCGTATCAAACTTGCATTAGTAATTTTTACGTAGAATATTAAAAATGTAGAGATTATTATTATTAAAAATATAGTTACTTCGATGTGGTTTGTGAAGGCACTAAGTTCAAGCTGGAAACTGTACTAATGCTAAGTAAACTACTGTCGCTCCAATCAGGACGTGGACAATCTCGTAATAGACTAGGTACATTAACAGGTTTTTGATTTAGCATATCAACTCGCCTTCTTATGTTAGTATTTGTTGATTTGACAGACGTAACGTTCTCAAGAGTCTTTGATGCATTGAGAAACAAATTTTTGGTATTATCATCCCGTTGCTCTTTAAGTCTTGTAAACTTTCCTGTGTTGTGCATTTCATTTTCTTTATTATGACTCTTTGAGAAACTTTTTTTTACGCTCACATTATTTGTTTCTACATTTTGGTGAGAATTAATATTATTTTCATTATTACCTAAGGGTGTTGATCCTTTATAGTTTAAAGCTAAAAATAATGAATATTAATTAAAAATTACATTAAGACGATTAAATTAATACTTATATTTAGAAAATTAAACTTACCTCCATTTTGATCTAACATTGTATATGACGATCCTTCATCAAGTAAACTTACGAGTTCAGAATCTCTCGGCAGATCCTTTCTTAGAGTACGATCTTTTTCAATAACGGAATCAACTGAAGAAATTGATAAATCATGCACCAAGGATTCGTTAGAACCATCAGAAAAACTTGAAGTTGGAGATGAATAAGCAAGCCCTGTATACACTAATGACATTTGAGGACTTACAATGTCCTCTTTTTTATACCCTTCACTTTCTTTTAATTGTTTTGCAATTTGATTTTTTAGATCTCTATAATATAAATTTTTAATACATATAAATTACACGAATAAATAGTGCGCAGAGTATTAATTTTACAAATTGATAATTAAATATATATACTCACGTTGTTAATGTGCGATAACCATTAATTAACTTTTCTTGATTTAAAGATATTATTGAAATTTTATTTATTTCCATTGTTAGGAGTTTATTTTCGACGTCATTTTTATGTGCAAGTTCCGTTTGCTTAGTCAGATTTGTTTCTAAATTTGTAATTATTATTTTATTATCTTCATGTTGTCGCCTTAGATCTGTTAGCAGTGACATTACATCATTTTTTTCACTCGTTGCTTTATTCAATTGCTGTGTAAGTGTCTTTGCATGAAATGATAGCTCAGAACATTTATTTTCTATCTCCCTCAGTTGTTCAGCTCGTATTAAAATTTCACTAATTTAAAAATAAAATATTAAAAAATTAATACTAATCTGTTTTTGTTTTTTTATCTGGTTAAATCATATCAAACCTGTGCAATTTTTCCCGTTCTAATATAAATAGATCGTCTGATGTCGTTTTAATTTTCTTACAGTCTTTTAATGTAGCTGTGCTAAAATCTGTTTTGCTTTTTGAATTCTGTAAAATAATGTAATAAATTTAATCAAAGATATTATTAAAAAAAAAAGAAAAAAAATTTAATAAAATTAGTAAAAGATGAAATAAATTTCATAAAGCTTACCAATAATTTTTCACATAAATGTTCCATTTTAGTAAGAATTTCACACTGCTTTTCATCCTTCTTACTGACTAAACCTTTTAACTCTTTTATTGAGTGTAACATATCTATTGCAAGTTCAGAAAGTTTGTTGGAGTTATATATTTCACATTGAACAGCACGATCTCGAACAAGAACTGATGAACAGCCACACAATGTTGTACACTGTTTTGCTCCTGATTTCATCTAGAAAGATATTTTTTAAATGAAATTACATACATTATTAAAAAATATATTACTTAAAAAATATTCACAATACTCACAGGACATTTAACAGGACTTTTCTGTTGTTTTTTAACATTTATATCTTTTTTTACTACTCCAACTTCATTTTGATTTCCACATTTACCATATTGCTTATTTACTACATGTGAAACACTTTGCTGTCTAAAAACATCACCCCAGCCACCAGTGGACTTCTTCTTTTCAGTTTTCTGCCCAGGACTGGAATTTACAGCAGGTGAAGCATGTTTTTGTCCTCTATTCTTTTTCATTGTGAGTTCTATAACATGATGTGGACCAACAGGAAGTATCAATTCTTCAGAAGGTGTTATAACATGCTGTTTATAAAAATAATAAAAATTAAATCAAATATAAAGTTTATCATAAAAATGTATTATAAGTAATGATTGAACCTTTTGTTTTGTCTCAGAAGTACTTGAAAGATATTGAGATTTTCCTGAACTTTTAGACTTTCCAATAGAAGTTTTACTAGCTGCACTCATTTTTTCATTTACTATAGTTATACTGACCAATGTTGTTGCACAATCTTTAATTAATACTTTATGTATTCACAAAATGCTGCAAAAAAAGAAAAACAAGATAAATGTTCCATCGGCAATTTATATGTATATATTAACGAATAATTAAAATATATTGTAGATTATAACCTAAAAATAAATTATTTTACAAAGATATTTAAAACATACTTGGCGTCTATCGGAGCAAATATTAAACGGAGAAAACGTTAAGGTAACTGTTAGATTGGGTATCATTTAGCAGATAAACAGCGAACACGAGGATTCGTTGTTATCGTTTAGCGGAGCATACATCAAAGCGAATAAAACATTTGACTCGAGTGTGAACGCAGACGCGCATTTTTTTTCGGCGTCACTTCGGACCGTTGAACTGGAAATTTCGTTGTTTCGTTAAACGGTTGACGGACTTCTACCAATAGACGCGCAAGATTATATTATCAATTAAAACGCGTACCGAATTTCCACAAATTCAACTGGCGTTGTATCTGCAGCTCAAATGTCCTAAGGGCTGCCGCGCATGAGATCCTTCTCGTGCGAGAGCTCAACGTGTGCTCGAACGAGGGAAATATCACGCGTATCGTATAGTCGTCACGTTATTTAGCCGTACATTTTGTCGTCGGAGAATCCCGATCGTCACACAGTGCAGAATCGTGCCGCGGGCAACAAACGTTCGGATAACTTCATGCGTGGCAGACTTCAAAGTGCGTCAGAGCGCGGGACAGTGCGGGCAACCCAGGGCAACCGAAGTCCGGTAATCCGTGCATAGATGCGCACGTATCACATCGTCGATATAGTCATAGCGTAACCGTGGTCAGGCGCAGCCTCGAGATAACTGGCGTACGTGGACCGACAATCTCGTAGAAGCTGCGAAAAAATCGCGCGACGTCGCTTATCGTCGACATCGAAGGGCGCGTCGTGGCGGCACGCGATCGCTGACAATTTCGGCGTGCGGAGAACGGTCCCCGAGTTGACGCTCGCAGCGCGTGGCTCTTGGCTCGGTTCTTGTAAACATGGTGCTCGGTCTCATCGGCAAGAGTGTTTTTTTTCCGTAGGATCGACTAGGCCGCGCGCGCGCGCCAATTTTTTTCCAGAGCAAACGCGTGCGATCGCGCAGCCGCCCCTCTGTGAAGACCGGCGTGTATCATGTGATTTTCACCGGAATACGAGAAGTATGGGCACATTTCTTCTACACGGT
This sequence comes from Cardiocondyla obscurior, assembly GCF_019399895.1. Lineage (NCBI taxonomy): Eukaryota > Metazoa > Arthropoda > Insecta > Hymenoptera > Formicidae > Cardiocondyla > Cardiocondyla obscurior. The sequence continues at coordinate 2,311,701 of NC_091881.1, forward strand.
GAGTTTACCGCTGTTCCACCGCCACCGCACACGACCCCATCCGCCGCGGGTCCCTCGCGTTTTTCGGGAATATCGCTCAGCTGCGGGCGAGCGTTCGATACCGATATCGATACGCTGCTGTTCGTTGGTCGCCTTCCCGTGGCGGCCAAGCTGGGCCAAGCTGGGCCAAGCTCTTGCATCGTTGTCAATCACCGTTCGTACGTGAGTTGAGACCCGTTTAGCTATTACAGGAATCGAACTTGGGCTTAGATTCTCAAATGTTCACGCGAGACTTGCATTTTGTTTTTAAGATCTATCGTATGTATAAAAATTAATCGGCATTCGCGTTTGCATGGAAAAGCGCTCGTTGTAGGTTATAATACTTGTAATTACGATATCGCACCATGATTTATATCACGATATTATTTTTTTACGAAACAGGAAACTGTATGGTTTAGTGACTGAACTTCAAGAGATCTCATCTCTGCTTTATCATGGAACAATCGGACTCTTCGCAGACGGAAGTACTAATGGTCGAGGAGGTCCAAGCGGACGTTGACGCGCAAGCAGCCCAGATCATCGACCGAGATGTAAACATCACTGATTCTGTAACGGAAGGTAGCCAGAGTCTGCCTAAAGTGTGCCAGCTCTCGGAAGCTATATTAATAACGGAAAATACGAATATTCATTCAGTAATTGCATCGGAGGATTACATACAGGCAAGTCACAGTGAAGCTAAAGACGTTGATAATGATACAAATAGTCAAGTAGAATTTGTATCAAAGGAACTGAGCGTAGATATTAGCAAGTCAGAGCAGGAAGATAACGAAATCTACAACACAAAAGATGAGGTAAACTTGAATCACAAATTGCAACCCTTCTCCAATGAGGAAGACCAAAGCCTAAATGTGATAACCGAATCTAAAATAATAAAAGAAGCAATGGGTAATCTAGAAAACAACTGTAATATAATAGAAGACGCGAGTCAATCCAGTGTCGTAGATAAGCAGCATGTAGAGCTAGATGAGTCTAGACTTAACGAATACGGGGGCCAGACTCACGACTCGTACGAGTCGATTGAAGAAACAATCAAGGAAATACATGACGACACTAATCAGAGTAATTCAATAGTAACTAATGCCGAACTGACTAAGTTAGTACAAGAAGAGACTCGTAATACTACGGAGGTAGTTGTAGTTGTAGAGACTATACCTGTTACAACCGAAGCAGCATCGGACAAATTTATTGTTACTGTAGAAGAAAACAACACTGATAAGAAAGATAGTCAGGAAAATGTTACCTTGCCAGAAAAAAATATCGTCGAAACTGACGACGGGAACAATGAGATCGATTTAATGGATTACAGCCAAGAAAGTGACCATACTATAATAGAAGTAACAGAAGTTATGGACACATCACTTACCGAATATAAGGAGCAAAATAATGCAGATTACGCGGATAATAAACGCGATTCAAAATCTGTGAAACTAATTGCTGGGAAAATTGCAATTGATGAAAGTATTAATGATGAAAATACTAAAGTAAAACTGACTGATAGTAAAATTAGTTCGACAAAAAATGATAACGAAGATGTTACTATTATCATAGACGAGAAAATTATAATTACCGAGGTCGAGTCAGAAATTATAACAAATCCGCCACAAGTCGAGAATACCCATAAAGTTACCATTAAAGAGACGACTGAGCGCAAACAAAGCGATGCACCTGCTGATAAAGTAGCCTCGGTGGACGCAACGACAAAGAAAAGAAGCGTCATTCAAGATATATTCGATGATTGGGGCGTTGAAAATATTGAAGAAGATGTACAACTAACTTCAAAAGTGCACGACTCTGTCGAGATCGAATTAAAAAGTTTATTGGACGAGAAGATAGATCAGACTGTTTCGAATGAATCAGTTGCAACTTCGCCGGAGAAAGTCTCTTCTCCAAAGAAAGAACGTGATGAGACACATGACATTGTAAGTATAATCGACAAGGATACAACGGAGCAATTGGAGCAAACAAAAAATAATAAAAAAAATAAAGCAGTTAGTAAGGACACGCCGTTGATTAAAAATGAAAAGAGTTCTTCTGTTTCAACTCCGAGCAAACTTTCACCAAGTACGGACGCGTGTGCGGTTAACGCGACGCCGCACGACACCACAGTTCCTAAAAGTCGTTCTCGACATTTAACCAGTCAGATAGCATCACCGGCGGAGGTAACAAAAGTGCTGAAGGAGCGTTTCCGCGAAAAGCAGAAGAACGTAGAGGCGCCGTGTGGACCAGATATATTTTTCGTAAAAAAACTAAAGCAAAGATTATCTAGCAAACTGGCGGGTAGCCAAATGAATCCAATATCCAAACTTGCACCACAGCAAACCGCTTCTTCAAATTCACCCTCCTCGACAACTACGCAATCGGGTAACTGTGATACAAAAATGACGAAGGAAAACGCAACAACGGAAGCTGGAAAGGATGGCAATTCCGATAACAAGGAATTATTGGCTATTCTCGAGGGCGATATCGATGATCCTGACTGGTCCATCCTAAAGCCACCGGTTCTCACGGAAGAAAGTAAAATGCCGTTAGATGTGGAAAACTCCGAGCAAAGGAGCCCACCAAAATTAGACCCGCTGGTTGAACGAGAACTAGCGTTGAAGCAGCTGCTTGAATTACCCATAACATCCAAGAAGATTCCACCGCGGAAAAAGAAAACGTTCCGCGCAGCACCCAATAAAGCGTCTAAAAATATGACTTCTGTCGCGAAAACTTCGCCTACTACACAGCGAAAAGAAGCTAATATAGATTTGGCAAGCGAAAATGCGCAACCGAATACAAAATCAATTGATATTGATTTATATCCCCGCGAAAAAAGCGGCCAAAAGGATCAGGAGCAAATAGGCATACGAGCAGAAGAATCGAGGTCGGGCAGGAAGCGCAAACCCACCGAGAAAGCGAGGGAGCATGAACAGAATACAATGAAACGGCAAAAGGTATATAGAGGTAAGCTTTCGATAAGTAAAAAACAAACGGAAGAAAAGCCTGTTTCTAATGATAGTTTAGCGATTGAAAATCACGTTGCGGCGAGTGAGTCCAGAAACGTAGGGGCTTTAAATAATGAGAAAACCATTGTGAAAGAAGCACCGAGTAAACAGTCTGAGAATAAAGTAGATTCAACTTTGAATAAAATTGAAGATACTCCATTAAAACAGTCTAAGCCTAATCTCGCTAAAAAAGGGCCGATTACTAAAAAGAAAATGGTAGTGAAAAGACTGCTGCGCCAAAAAATACCAATCAACAAAAAATCTGTTGAGTTGAAAACTAAATTGACTTCGTCATCGAAGAAGACACCTCCGAAGACCGTACCAAAAACGCCAAAACGCACGGTCGAAGCTCATCCTTCAAGCGACGTAAAACCTAAGAAGAAAAGTAAAAATGAGATAGATAGGCTGCTGCAGGACGAAGGTGTCGTTAATCTGTTATACGATGTAGAGCAGCCGGATAAAAAACGTTTAGTCCCCATTACAAAATCACGAGCGAAAGTAATGGATTTGCAAAAGGTGCAGCGTGAACTTAAAATTAGAAAAAAATTAGTTCGCAATGCTGTATTGCGATTGCGTACGTCAACCGTTGCAAATGTTACAAAAGTGTCCCCGAGATCAAAGAGAACGGCTCATCCAAACGAGGCTCAAGTAGATAAAAAGGTAGAGCAGATCACATCGCCGAAAACTTCGAACGCTGCGTCGTCCGCGGAATTTATTATTCCAGCAAAAATTCGAAATGCAGCCGACGCCTCCGTCATCGTCAGGAGACATTCGTCTAGTTCGTTTTCGAGTGCTTCTGGAAGTCCTAGAGTCAGCATCGACGCACCAGAGAGATCTACAGAAACCGGCAAATCGGAGGACGGGACAGTTCATTCTTTGAGATCCACCAAAAAGAGACGAGATTCGCAAGAAGAAAAAATTAATAGTGTAAAAAAGAAGAAGAAACCAGTACAAAAATCTGATGGCGACGTTACTGCTACTAATATCACCGCAGCTGCTAATAATACTGTTGCTAATAATGCAGAGGAAAAAGTTACTGTCGTCGCGCGTCCGGGTAAGAAATCGGAGATCAAGAAGGTCGACAAAATCGGGAAGCAACAGGAAAACATTCCCGTGGTTGAAGACAATGTTTCGAGCAAAGTTACAACCAGATCGTCAAACGGCACAGTAACGGGGAAAGTAACGGCAAAGAGTAAAAAAGCTGTGAAGAGCAAGGCATCTTTTACTAAAACAAACGACCATAATAATGCTGACGAGTCTTTGAAAGAAGAAGATGAATTGTCTGCTTGTCTTGCTGAAGCAGCTACAGCTCTTTCAGTCGTTAATGCTAGAAATGTTACGATTACACGAAAGAGCAAAGGTAAAGGTAAACTTGTAATATTTCAGTTATTGTAAAATAAAAGTACGAGAGTTAATTTGTTTACTGTTCCATAAGAAAATTGTGAAATATTAAAAGCAAGTTAAAATTATAAAATTAATACGACAGAAATATATTAAATGTTAAATGTCATTTACACGATATTTCAGTTAATATAAATACTATAAAAACGGTGGATTCAGATAGTAACAAAATGAAAACCGAAGTGCAAGGTCAATTCAGCAATAAAGAAATTAATGTACGTCGACATGGTAATCTCGTGCAGTTGATTCTTACGCCATCCTCTTCGACAAAAATAAAAAATGCCCTGACATTACAAGTAAGTATTTTTTTTTTCGCTAAGATAATCTGTAAATCGTTAAAAATTACTTAATAAATGTATTTTATTTTTATTGGTACTAGGTGATGCAAGAATTCAAAGAGGCTTTATCGATATTGAAAAAAGATGATGAATGCAGAGTGGTATTATTGACGTCTACGGGTACGTGTTTTTGTGAAGGACTCGATCTTTCGACATTGTTACAAACAAATAAAGAAGAACGACGATCTGTCGCTAAGGAATTGGCATTCGCGGTCAAGTATGTACTTTAATACGTGTAAATATGATGTTACATGATTTTTTTATGTAAACTTTATTTAAATTTGCTTACTTGTTTTTCAGGGACTTCATAAAAAGTTTGGCTACTTTTAATAAGCCCATAGTAGCTGGCGTACAGGGTGCTGCGGTTGGACTCGGAGTAACGATGTTGCCTCTTTTTGATCTAGTAATCGCTAGTGATAAAGCGACATTTTGTACACCCTATGGAAAATTAGGACAAATTGCCGAAGGGGCTGCCGTTTTTACCTTGTCGCACATACTAGGCAGTGCAATTGTAAGTCATAAATATTTTCAAGCCGTATATGTAAAAAAATAAGAAAATGATATATATTTGTATGTTTCGGTAGACGAGTGAGCTTCTTTTGGGTGGAAGAATTTTAACAGCCAGCGAAGCATTAAGAGCTGGTCTTGTTACTCGAGTTTTATGGCCTGATCGATTCCAAATAGAATTACTACCATCACTGCGGGCAATGAGTGACCAATCGTCACAGGTAAGCTATATGTAACGATGTTCTTTTTTAATTTATAATATTAATAAATTTAATTTTATTAATGAGCTTTGAGATATCGTATTTTACATACGTAATCGTTTACATATTTCGTTAAAAATGCTTTTATAGCTTTTGTTTCATACTTATTAAATTATATCTTTTTATCTTTAGTAACGGTAACAATAAGCTATATAAGCAGGTCCAGAATAAAGGAGTTCCTGTACATTTACTTGTGTTTTATCCTTGAAAACGCATAAATGCTTTTCTGGGCATGTACATCTATAATATGTTGAATATAGGTCAGATCGTATGTAACCGCAAAACTCTAGAGACTCGCACATTCTTTTCTGCATTAAAAAATTCCGGAATTAATTAATATTTAAATCGTGCAGATATGACAGATATGTTAGAAAATTCTAAAGTATTAGAAAAAGAATCTTGTAAATAGCAAAAGTAATTTTTCTCTTTATGTATTAATGTAAAATAAGACGTACCTTGACACATCTGAATATTTGAACAAGACCATGTTCCTCGTACGTGTATTTTTGCAATTTCCAGTAATGCGTTTGTGGACATATACAACTTATTGTCACATTGTACGGTATTATGTAACTATTACTCGTATCTCCCTCTCCATTCACTATCACTGCTTCTTCTTTATGCGTACATGTCTCCAGTTCAATTAATTGTGTGCAGAACTGTGTTAAAAAACATAACCGTTAGAAATGTTAAAGATATTTTTTTAATAGTAGCTCAATATTTCGATACCTTCAAAATGGATCTATTATTAAGAATCATGGTTGAATTATCAAAGGTTTTCGTCCATCGCCATGGACATTCTCTTCCATTAGGACAGTGACAAAGTCTTTCCGTTAAATTAGGTATCCAAAATCGGTCATGAATTACGTTACATACCTCGTACGGTTTGCAGTTATGTAAATCACTTTCTCCTTCAACCTATTTTGAATTAACAGAGATTTATTATGCCGTAATTTACCATCGACACCTATTCACTTATATACAATATAATTCCGTATACGAACTCCTTTCATATACTTGAACGTGATATTATTAGCCTTACTGCTGATTGTCGTATACACACTGGCACTCGCGCTTATCAAAGAAACGAAAAAACAAGTTTTAATAATCATATTTACAATCGCGTGCGTACTCAACTGCGCTAGATTCAATTGTTATAAGCGAGATTACATTAACGCAAGTGACAATAATGCTAATAGATTCTCGATTCTACGTTCATGCTCCCACCTGACTCGTAATTACGAAACTTTTTAATATTAATGACATTGTCTTCGTTTCATTTGTAAAGAGATGACATAATAGACGATTAATAAAAGGGTTAGTCCTAGTACATACGTTTTTGCTGCGATATTCAGCATAATATAATAAATGCAATGAGCGTAAACTCGGCAATAGAATACTTGTAATAAATGTGATAGATTGACGTTTATATATGTGTATATATGTATAATTACTATTTTTGAAAATTATTAATCATGTTTTTTTTATCGACATTTATTATTTTTAGTCTATGGAAGCAACAAAAGCTTTGCTACGTCACAGTTTACGGAAAAAATTGGACGCCGCACTGGAATCAGAAACATACTTATTAATTCAGCATTGGTGCTCTGCGGAATGCCAGAACGCTATAACAGCGTATATTGATGAAAAAATTGAATAAACAATGGTAAGCAATTTTTTTTTGCATGATACAATAACGATTAATACATATATTAAGATTTTTTTGTAATTATAATTATTTATCGTGTAAAAATATTAATTTCAGTGGTCTGAAATTCTGAGAATAAACTCTGAAGACAGTTTGTGAATATTGATGATGTCAAAAATCGAATGACATATAAAATCGATGTCATTTAAAAGATTTTGATGTGACATTCTACAATCTACGTCAATGTATGCTATAAGAAATAAGTTAGATATAAGATATGAAGATTGAGAATCACGCAAAAAGATGGACTATTTTACTAATAGATCATTTATTATACATAAATATATATGATTGCGTGTGTATGTGTGTATATACGTATATACACGTATATACTCATATACATAAATACATATACATATATCCTTCTGCATTATGTTATTACTGTTAGATTAAAATAAAGGTACATTCATTGTAAGAATCAAATTATATTTTTGATACATTACATTGTTCACCAAATTTATTGGCTTGTATGAATTTCACGTTATGTATCTGCATTTATGCGACTGTTTAAAAAAAAAAGTATGAAAGCTGCACATCAGCAAACTTCACTCAGCCAATGAATTTGTTTTCCTTCCTGTAGAGCGACATTTATAAAAGACATTTTCAAAATTAATAAGTAGTTCTTTCTCGAAAAAAAAATAGCAACAATGACGATGCCGATGCCGTGCACGTATGAATTTTCTAAAGGCTTTGGTACCGGTGTAGCAGAAGCACTTGGAAATTGGGGCTTTTCAAATAGAACATGTAGTACCGGTCAAGAGTTACAGCGTTTAAAATGTCTTTTTGCGAAGATGGATTCTTTGTGAGAAAAATATACGTTTTATTTAATGACAGAAGCTTAAATTGAATTGTTGGTAGTCTCCACAAATAATTCAATTAGCGTGGAGAATTAAAAAAAATGCCTTAATTACAGACGTAGCAATAAACCGAAGATGTGCGTTAAATACGATCGTAGATATGATCCTGATTCATGGTACGTTAAACCTAGCCCTGATGAATGTAAACCGGTATGGACATTTCCTTCCAAAAGGCCTCTGATTACCTATTGCTCAACTGCAATAATTTTGAAATTTTCTGATAAACGTGTTGTTGAATCGGCGTTAAAACATGTTGATTCTGGCTACAGCTATGTTCAACAGGGTGTATGTATATTTTTTAATAATTTTAATCATTTGAAGCGAGTCAGCAAGATTTATTATGGATCTGTATAATTATCACATTAATTTTGAGTACACATTATATCCTAAAGTAGAACACCCATGCAATTATACAACTTATTTTTAGACGAGCAAATGGTATCGTCGAGGTTCAGATTGTTGCTATCAACCTAGCTGTTTAGCCCCACAATGTCCTGTACGATATTGCAAAGGCTAATCTTCAAAATTTTTATATAATTGTCATTATACTTAATGGTAATATCAAACCGAATATATTGTTTATCATTGTCATATAATAAAGTATGATATCTGTCCAATATATGTGCATTTATTATATTTTGCTTGAAATTGGAAAACAAATAACGATGGAGGAATTGAGGTGTAAGGATACAAGTAATAATGTAATTAAGTTAACTAAATTATTCCGAAAGCAATGAGGTCGTTCAATTTATTTTTTTTTTTAATTATTATTTTTTTTATTATTTTTTTTTTTACTTTGACAAACACAGTGACCTGAACTTTGCGCGTTGCGTGAGAACAATTACATTATCGTATGGTGGAACAAGGTGATTTAGCTGACCGTCATTGCGAGATTTTCGATTTTGAGCTGATATCGGTGAATGAAGTATTTCTAGATTATTAGCTAGCGTTACAACCATGTACACTAATCGAATTCCTTAAATAGAAACTGATCTACACAAATAGCAATTTGTAAGATCCTAGGTAAGGAGCTCTGTGCTGTCTTTGCGATGACTCTGCATGAAAGCATTTTCCCCGGGGGATTTATGTACAAGAAAAAATACAAAACTGAATTGCTGCGAGTCATGGTACAATATAAATATGAAAACCGTAAGAAAATGACAAATGCGAGTCAATAATATGTATATTTATATATATATGTATATATATATATTACGCGAGTTATTAAAAATATACTTATGATACTTTAAGCAAGTAATATACATACCGTAATGTATAAATTAAGACTAGATAGAATATCAGACCCCTTATCTACTTCTACAGCCAATATAATAATCGAGCGTGACTGAAGTACAACTTAAAAGCTAGTTACGCAATGAGATGCGGCACAATGACGGCTGAAAGCGTACTGGCAAGAAGAAGAGAGCACATGATATTCCGCCGATATCGTTTTTTCGTTTCCACACATTTTGCTTTAAGTTGGACATAACACTGAAATCGAAATAGTAATTTTACAAGTACTTTTTAAGCTGTTATTAAAAATTAGTGGTAATTATATATATCATTGTATATCCTATGTTAAACTGAAGCAATTATTAAAATTTAGCGAGTAGAAGTTGAAAATAAAATATTGAAAATTTAATTACCCTTGAGTATATAATCTGTTAGCAAAGTGGGAACTGTTGGGCTATCCTCGCTAATAGCCTTTAATACTGCAATTAAATAAATATTAATATTCAAATACATAAAATCATAGCCTATAACAAAACACTTACTTTTAATGAGTACTTGCAGGGCTTGATTGTCTGGTGGACCACTGTCTGTATGATATGGAATAACGGTCGTCAGGTACTATAATAAAAATAATAATTTCTTTATTTTAATTTTTCTCTCAATTATGGATAACACGATTAGAAACTTTTCTTTAAAAATATAATTTTATATTAAAACATTCCTAATATTACGTAAAACTCGTCACTACGTATATGCATGACATATAATGATATACGTTACCTTCGGCTCTTGCAAAGATCTATGTTGCGGCAACGGACTAGTACCATTCTGCATTTGATTTCTTTTTTTTGTGACATGATGCTGCCTACGTCGATTCTGCACAGCTAATAGTAAAGAGATAAACTGGTTTTTGAGTTCTTTTTCGTATTCTAATTCGTCTCGAAGCGCAAGCTCGGCGATTAATGTTTCACTCAAAGCCGCAACCAAGGATTCCATTTCTCCAAGGAGTTCAGTTAGTTGGCTGGAGGACAGTTGCTTTAATTCTAAAAGTATGTTTAACGTTTTATAATATATACTGGTATTTTATTAAATTAGCGTCTTAAAACATACTTTTCTCGTGAAGTGGTGACCCAAGTACTTCTCTACTTCTCTCCAGAGCTTCGTCGCTGTCTAATAAAGAACCTTCTGAATCCGGTGATCGTTCCATTGATGGACTTTCCTACGGTGACGACAAGAATCATTAACCACTCATTTAATTATCGTCGCGTCGACAAGAACTCTTTTTGCGTCGCAGTTATACCTGCATTATATCATCTATCTCGCGAAGAACTTCCTCGGCAGTTTTCAGCGGCTCTTCCGGACTGTGAGTATCAGTACTGCTTGATAAGATTAAAGCATGCATATCCAAATCTGTGGCAACTGCCTCGTCCTCGCTACTCAAATCCTCCAGTTCGGGCCTATAAAAAACAAAAGTGCTGAATTTACAACGTGCGACGTGACAAAAAAATTAATCAATCAAACACGATAAATAGTAGCTTCGAAAATTTGCATTTTAATGCTTTTAAAATGCTGAACGCATAAAAATGCGAAACGCATATACCTTTCCGTCGAAGCAGGCGCTTCGTTCAGATTTAAAGCGGGCATGTGCATTTTTCTCGCATAAGATTTACTCCAATCGATCGGCAATATGTTCCCAAAAGTTCCAGTGATCGTCCACCACATCCTGTAACAAACAAAGTTCAACGTTAGCAATATTAATCAATTATTATTTTATTTCCATTTTTATTTTACAATACCTAAAATATCTCTTTATATTTTTAATATTTAAATATAATTTCTAGTCCCTCTCTCTCTCTGTCTCTTTCTTTCTCTCTCTTTCTCTTATGATATAGTATAACTCTTTACACATGGATAAAGCAAGCGTTTGTTCACGGAGGTGTTACAACAGTTTCCGGCGTCCACCTAAAGGTTAATGAGAATGCGTGACAGAGATGTCGAGTAATTTTAGCACGAAGGACACGATTTACGAGAGCACGATGTGTAATGCGCGATCAATAAATGCAGATGTTCCTACGAGGATGATATAATGTCGCGATATTATTGAGCCGTGCCAACATGCATTGTGCCGCAGCGTGCAAACATTCGGGGCATCCCTACATAAAAGAAAGACACGAGTTCCTCCACAGAGAGGTCTCAGTTCGTCTTTTAATCCCTGCCTTATATTATTTGTATAACACCCGTGCAAGCAGTGCCATCCGACGCATTTAGGACCCTCTATGGTGATGAGAGCGAGGGACTTTCTAGGACGCCGCGTGAATCATTTGCCGGCTGTGGGCGTTTCCTGCGTTACGCGCTGTACGTGTACGCACTGCATAGATAAGACGTTTAATCGCGTACAAACAAAACGTAAGTCAACGGCGCCGTGCCGTTTTTCCGGAGGAAGTGATTTTTTATGCAAAGAACCCGGCCAGAAACGGCGGACTCCTGCGGCGCGAATTAGCGAACAATACATCTCGTGGGATCGCCGTGGCAGCGAAAACGGCACTCGAACCGATGTAATATCTCCTCAGGCGGACTGGAATATCGATCAGTTATTAATTTCTTTTCCCGTCTCTTGTTCCGATGTCCTGCGACCCTCCTGGTCGATAGATGATAGAAGTCACATGCTTCACGAGTCGTACCAAGCCCCGTGGCTCTTAAAATATCTCAATTTCGCTAACGTTCGTCGTATAATCGCGCGTCTCACGTAATTTTCCCACATTTTTTTTTCTTCGAACAGACGCTTGACAAAGAAACCGACAGACTTCCCGTTTCTCTATCGAGCAAGCCTTTCTCGTAAAATCTAAAAAAAAAAAATCTCAGAAAAAAATTTTATATTGAGAATACTAGACATTTGTTTTGCGCGATATTTGCATGCGTCTGCACGCACTTGAGTTTGTGCACACAGAAAAATGATTGCCACATGAAAAAGAGAGTCAACGCATTGATCGGCCATCTGATGCCGTGGGTTAATAAATCGAGGTCAACTCAGTCCACTTGAGCCCCTGATTAATGTAAAGTGGCTTTATCTCCAGCGTACACGTTGTCCGCATCGAAAAGGCAGACATTTTATACCGCACGGTACGTACGAGGCCTTTGCCAAGCAAATCTGTTTTCTTTTTCCACCCCGAACGTTCGCAGAGAGCACAAGGGGATATAAAAAAAAAAAAAAAAGGACGAAGGAAAGCCCTCGGTGATTGTGGAAAGCGTAATTTCGAGAGATGGGGATTTCGCAATTCTGTATCGAGTCTTTTAAATCGCTTTTGCATCGCGAAATCCATGAAATTAGGGGAAGGGTAGACGTGAGAAAAGAGAAAGAAAAAGAAGAGAATTTCAGAAGTTATAAATTCCTCCTTAATTAAAATTAAATGAATTCTTTTATAGCTTCTACGTATAAGTTCTCCACTGTGGCTCACCCCCTGGATGCACCCCGTCGCCAGCCGAGGCGCGTGCGCGCCGATATTGACGTTCGTCCCCCGTTCGGAGGGTGGTGTAGCTCGATACACGAACGAAGGAGCAAAACAGAGATTAAATTTTCATGTCACGCGTTTTCGTCAATATCAAAACAGTTGTAAATTACCAATGAAGGAAATCATCTATTCCCGTACGTCAGCTCGTCCGCAGAAACGCGGAAACGTGAATAAAAGAAAAAGAAAAAAAAAGAAAAAAAAGACGCGGAAAATCAGAACGATATATTTTCGAAGAGAGACCGTACATTGCTTTTTGCGCAAATCTTTCGAAAGCTAGCTCGGACCTCAATTGTATCTCACCATTTTGATACGCGGATCGATCGGTCGTAGAACTTAGCCGGTCTCCACTTTCCGTTTCGTGGAAATCAATTTGACTTTTGAAAAATTCATACTACGTGTACTGCACGCGACGATGATCTGACGATGATACGCGCAAATTGGGAGCACAGGCGTATTAATCTGGGGCCGACACGCGTTTCCGGCGCGGCCGATGCTCGGCTGGCGTTCAGCCTCGCGTTAGAAAGTGCGGGCTGGAAAAATTACGTGAAAATCGCATTTTAAACGCCACGAACGTTGGCACGTGATACGCAACAGAGAATGCAAACGCCTCGCAAACGCGTGCACTCGCATCGCCGCTGCGGCTTTGTCGCAATCGCAATCAGGTCGATGACCTTATTAGTCAGTGGAACGGAGAGAACGTGTCATTTGAGTAATGCCACCCTCGGCAAACGCCCTTTCGTAAGCGTCATGTGTCAATCGAACTCGGCCAGTGGCATTTAAACCGGCCTTTCGAAGGAAAACCAATTCTTAGAGAGAGGCGAGATTAAGGCCGGAAGGAAAAGGAAACGCGTCACTCGCCCAAGCTGTTCTTTCATTCATCACGACCTCCTCGAAAAGCTCTTCCGTGCCGCTAATAATACTTTTCCTTTCGGATTCTTCTTAGAGTTTGTCGCACACTTCCGAACAGTTAAATTCTCAAAGTCCTCTCGCGAGTCTGTAAAAAAATACACGCTGCGTTTCTTTACGTCGACAAACAGGGATGACCGAACAAAAATTGGGGGATGTACTTTGAGAAACCAGCGTATATGGGAATTACCTCGCGCTTGTGTAAAAGAAATTAACGAACCGATAGAAAATCGTGCGGCATCGCGGCATGAGGGCAGACGACCAGGCGAATGATCCAATGTAAATTTAACAGCTTTGTGCGTGGTTGCGCGCGGAAGAGGAGACAATTTCGCGCTTCGTTGAATTTCACCTGCTGCCGCCCGGTTGTGTGCTCGTTAGGACGTGCAGCCTTGTCTTGTCCGTGAGCGTGTCGTCACTGTAATTCATACCCCACGACTAAAATATTTAGCCGGAATTGTTCGCCGTAGCGTGAAGCCTCGACCCTTCGAAGTGGCCAAAAATCCGGGAGGCCGAGAAACTGCAGGCAGAGGTATTTAAAAAATAAGAAACAAAAAAACAAGACAATGCTTTTAAAAAAGTCTGACGCTTCGAAATAATATTTAGTTACCGTAACCCGATGTAAAGGATCAATATTATGGATATATCTATCGGTTTGATGAACCTGACGGAGAATCTGAAAAGCAACCACTTACTTTTTGGGCTCGGTTAGAAGTTATATCATGTTGCGAGTGCGTCTGTAAGACGAGCTTGCCTCTATGACGCAGCTTGAATCATGCCTGCGTCAACATGTCTCGCCGGAGATGCCCGTCAAGGTTGCTTTGAACGATCTCATCATACGGCGTTAAATGTATATGTTCGCTGTGCGTGAGGCGGATAAGAAAGAAAGATTTAAGATTCTCGTTTCAAGTCTAAGATTTTAAAATATATATTATATTCTTAAAAAGTATTAATTATCAAAATCAAGTTAAATGGATCGAACCTTATTTTAATTTTATATAGCATCAAGTTAAAAGTACCGAAGAAGACGAGTTCGTGTTCCAGATTCGCAAACGCTCAGTTATTTTTATTATTGAGGTAATACCGTATGTATAATTGATTCGTCGCTTTATCAGCACGGTTGGCTGAAAATAAATTGGCAACAACATCGCGGATGAGAGAGAATCAAAACGGCATCTTTGTCGCCAACCAACCCGAATAACTGGATTAAAAAGTAACGCTGTACGAGTCACACGAGCGAGATGCACTTTTTTTGGTCCCGAGCACTGACGCTGCGGCTACTTCGGAGAGAAAGCCGCAACGTGTGCCGCAAACATCGCGTAGAGAGTATACTAACAGTGCCGACATACTTATTCACTGTGGGAAATCGATTACTATCAAATATCGTCGGGAGCATTTAAAAAATCCCACCTTCTATCATTAAAAAAAAATTAATTTATCTCGAATAATGAAGACAAGACGCCGTGTTAACTTAAACGCGACTGCCAAGAATACGTATATCCTCCCAATTTCATTTTAATTAAAAACTGCGTCACGCGAGACAATTTCAAGACTTCCCATCCAAGTGGAAGCTGGGATCGCTGATACAGATGAGCAACGGCGCCGTAATTGGGTTGCAGCGTGCCGCAGCGCTGCGTTAAACGGGACATTAAGTGAAATTGCTGACGCGCTTTAGAGAAGAAGAAGAACAAGACGGCCGGAGGAAAGAGAGAGCGCGAAGGATAATCTCGCGAGATGAAATAGATTACTGGACCGCGCTCCACTCCCCCAGTGAAGTCGGCTCTCCGTTATTGCGCACTGCGTATCACGGGCGTTATGACGAATAAATGGGTTAACGGTAAATGCGATAAGTGATTATTTCCGCTGCAGCAGATCGTCACTTTCGTAGCCGAGAAACGGAGCGGGCCGACCGGAGTCCGCAAAACGTAAACACCGATCGTAATGCACACGTGCGTTTACCTGTATCGTTCTCAAATAAACCGTGTACTCCGTGTTTCATCGCCGACGTAATTTATTTTCCGCCGATACCGCGGCGAGAAACCGGTACGGCTCGCGACCGGATTCTCGCAAAGGCAGGCCTGAAGAGCCCACCACTTACGAACGCGATTAATTAAGATCAATTAAGGTAATTGCGTCAATACGCTGGAAAACACTAGATGTCGAGATGGGGTTTCACGAGTGATGACGGGAGCCTCTCGCCACTAAAAAGAATGCCAGGTCGTTCTTTAACACGCGATAGCGATCTTGCCTCATTCAAGAAGCCCCTGTTATTAGGGTAATTATTAATTATGGGTATACTTACTGGCACTCGTTCATAATCTCCTCTTGCGTTCGCACCTGCACTGGCGCCAGCGACTCGACGTCCGTGCCGTAATCACGAAAGCAGGAGGTGATCTTCTCGTCGAAGGTGTTGACGAGGTCCTCGAGGCTGCCGCTGAATGGGCTGAACGTACCCTCGTGCAGCATGTCCGTGTCATTTTCGTGTATTGTAGGCGGCTCGTTCGCGTTGGTGGTTTCGTTGTAACTAGTCTCCAGGGTGGCGTCCAGTAGTTGTTCTGTCGAATGAAGAAAATGGTCACGGGATACGAATACCTGGTGGGGCGGCGATCCATAATGTATATATCGTCTAATTTCGCGGGACGTTGACACGTTTTCCTTAGGCTTATACATCGTTCCTGCCAATAAATTAAATTCTAATCCGCTCAATTACGCCGCGTCGCGCTTTAATGCGAACGCTGGGATACGCAAAGGTGAACCGAGGTCGCAATATCAAGCGCTATCGGATGTCGTCGCGTCGGTGCAAGATAGATCTCTTATCCATTTCGCGATACGCGCATATTTTTCTTCACGCTGCGAGCCCGACGTTGCTGGCTGACCCACGACGAGTCACTAATTTAATTATTATTTCCTCGTGGACGAAATCCGGAAGGTCGTTCGCCGCGATTTCGAGTCGCTCGTCGTCGGCGGACGAAATTCGATGGCCTTGATATTAAATCGGTGCGGAGGATCCGTCGTTGCGTTCGCGAGGCGAGGAGCACGGCATTCCGAGCGAATTCGAGGGAATCCCACCGCGAAGTTGAGCAGCGGTGGGTTTTGGGGCGACGCGCGGTCGAACGACAGAAATAAATTCGGAGTAAGGCCCGGCCCGAGCCGAGTCAACCTGGCTTTTCCGTTTTCCCGTTGTCGCGCGGCAGGTAAAAAAATTCCGAGTGCGAAGAGGCGTCCCGGCCGAGAACCGTCAGCGCTAAATTCCGAGGCTCGTAACACCTGTCGATCCCCGAGGAGCGCGCCCGTCGTCCGTCCCTCACGCTAAAGAGAAAGAAAAGAGAAGAAAACGTTTTAAGGGCGGTATACATAGTTCAAGATGGTCAAGTAGTCTTCGATTTCAGACCAAACGCCGAGAGCCGCATCGGCGCCTCGGTAAAAACATTACTTACTGCTCGAGGAAATCGAAATTCAGGCCGTGCGTCGCGTTATAGTTACATCATCGTTGGCGGGGAGGGATTCATCAATGATTTCACATTTCCGCGAAAGTTGCGGTCGTCTGATAAAGCAAATCGAGCCCGAGAACGCGCGCGCGCGCGCAGTATAATCGTCTAAAATTGACGTAGAAAACGCAACGACCGAAAATAATGCCACGACTCGTGGGATTTATGTCGCACGATTTCGAAAAGTTTCGGTGACCTCACGGGCCGTGAAAGGCCGGAGCGAGGAAGATCGCCGCGGGCGCGTTACGCCGGGACAAGTAAGGCCGCACCAAGTGTTTCGCACCTGTCAGGAGGTTCATGTTCTTCAGGCTGGCGGTGTCCTCCTCCTCGAAGCGCGCGAGGGGTGCCTCGAACTTCAACTCGGCGATCTTACCTGCCATGTCCCTCATTATTGAACGTGAGGGAGTACCACAGGGGCGCGACGGAGAGATCTCGGCGTCGCGCGGCCGAGGCGTGTGTGTTTCGAGCTAGTCGTTGTTCTTTTTATTATTTTTTTATATTTTTTTTTACAGGTCACGGAACGAACGTCCGTTTACCCGACGAGATCCCGCGCGCCGAGACGACGTCGACGACGCGGCCGGAGCATGGAGATGTGACGACGCGCGTGCACGCACGCAGACACGCACACACACACCCGCGCGCGCGCGACACGCGAGACGGTTGAACGTGCGCGCGACAAGCCCCTCGTCGACACGAGCGAAACGACTGTGAGCGACTGACGCCTGACGCGAGGTGGGAGCCGCGGAGGGAACCTGCTCCTCTTCGCTGCTCGTCGACGGGTGGCGACGGCGGCGGTGGTGGTGGGTTACGTAGGCCAGGGCGATGGTGGGAAGATGATGCTGGTCGCCATGGCGACCACTGGCTGGACCGCGCCGGTGTCACGAATCGTCTCTACGGTCAGAAGCGTATCGCTCAAAGGCGTTCTCGGCTTTCGCGAAACGCATCTCCGCTTTACCTGACACCCAACAAATACGCCTTGCATTTAGCTACTTTAGGTGACTATTAATTATTTTTTATGAAAGTACTCGCGTCGTTGAGATTTAACACAAAATTACCGGCCGAGGAATGAAGTTGTCGGCTATGAAGTTTGCTCTCGGTCGCGGGTATTTGTTATAACCGTGCCCACTCGTCGAAAATAGAACAGATCGATGTAGATACGCGGATTTCGTATATGCAATTTGATCTCGTTACCGGTTTTTGTTCGACGAATAGAGGCGAGCCCGTTAATCACCCAGCTCGATTCACCTGCGCCAAATAAAATAACATTTCGTTAAGATTTCGTCCACTTTTCACTCGTTCGTGAGTCGTTGAGATGAATAACAGATTACTTACAAGGTAGAATCAGAGCTAATGAAAGAGAAACGGACGACTTTGCAATAGCAGTTATTCAACTTTTTCAAAGACACTCGACGAAAGCCAATATACATATTTTTATGGAAAAGTTTGAATATGGCATTTTCTGCGGCGACAGCGGCTAGCATACGTAACCTTAGGCGACGGGGGATGAGAGAACGGGGAAAAAATCGGTCTTCGGCAATCCGGCCGGCGCGGTACATACATGTGGTACTACATGTGAAACTTGACGCACACGACGCTATAGTTACGTTCGTTAGCTGCCGTCGCCATATCTATCTTTCAAGGTATAATGTATTGTATGGTATTGCGGTTCGTTCGTCTCTTGCTGAATAAAGCGCGATCTCGCGAAAGGAAAAGCAACTAGAACAGAAAGTTGGCGCGAAGTCAATATCCGGTGGTACTTCGATGAAAACTATTTTTTTTCTTTTTTAACAATTTAATTTTTCTTTATTTTTGTTATTATTAATTTTTTTATATTTCTTACTTATTTTTAAATGCAAGTTTGCTGAAAACATTTACTCATCGGATAAAAACTCGACATATAGGCGATAGCAAACAGCTGTGGATAAGCGGTTGATATAAAGGACACAGAAAGGGTTCTTCTTTTCCATATTTCGATACGTGTATCGCTTAACAATAATTTTTTATAAATACAGAGTGGAAGAAAATTAATTAGAGGCTTGTTCGACTCGACATATTGGTATAAAGAGTACATTAATTACAATTAAAAATTGATGTACAAATTGCTTTGCATTTCTTTTTAAATAAATCGGTATTTTGAAATAGACACCAATTGAAAGTAATTTTTAAATCAACAGTGAAATAATTAAATTTAAATTACTTGAAAAAATTAAAATAAATAATAATAAAAGAGAATATTAAAAAAAAAGCTAATTAGTTATTAATGATGGAAAATCTCCATCGAAATGTACCGTTTATTCTGTACAACGCAAAAACCATTCCAATGAGCTTATAATATATCTCCGCCCATTGAAGTGAACTGATAAACATAAATTAATCAGGCTTTGATGTTACAAAAAAAGTGTTCCGTCATTGCGGAATTGCATATAAGAGCAAAGCGATTTACATCTTGCAGGACTCGAAAGAACGTGAAATCTAATTTCCATTCTTGACGATGTTATAAGTTAATCATACGTTTTCTGATACACCCCGGAGTTTACCGCGCGATGAGTGCGAGAAAGGCCGAAAGGGAGAGAAATGAAAGAGGGATGGAAAACGATATCTCATCTGCAGTATAAAAATTCAAATCTATAGTCTGAAACTAATTTTTTTCAATTTATTAAAAAATTAGTTTCAGATTAAAATCGTCATGTTCAAATTAACTCGAACGTTGTTTCGCCTTATATGACTTGCCGCAATGACTTGCTCAAGAGCACCCTTCGTTATCTCGCCTCCGATTCTTCTCCAGATTCCGGAACGAACCGCCGGAAATTCTGCATTCCTTCACGAATCGGCTCGATCCCCATTTATCACAAAGTGTCGAAGGGAAATTGAACACTGTCACGTCTCATTTCAACGTCACGCTTTAATAAATAAGCTTGTGTAAGTGTGGGCGGACAGCGAATAGAAAGAATAGAGGGATTGTAGTCAACCTTGGTATAACACCTATCGTAAATCTCTTTGTCATTACCGGATGTTTTAATAAAAATGACGCACAAGATGTGCTCTCTATACATAGATCAAATAATCCCATTGATTCTCCGTTGCATTTGAACGCGAATCGAGATCAGTACACGATTTCGCACCCCTGATCGTATGTGGAACGATAATACGCGATGTGTAACAACGAATACAATGTTAGACTTACTTTAATTAATTGTAACGGATTGTTGATCCTACAACTTTCACGCGTCGTGCGAATTACTAACGTAATTCCAGATTAGTAATAAAGTTCATTCATCACATGAAAGGCAGTTGCATACAGAGCTGACGGAAAAGTTGTAATTCATAAGGGATATCGTACGCTACTTTGTCTTAAAGTAACCTTGTAAATTATTATGTGATCCAGTTGTGCCTCTTAATAGAATTATAGAATGATTAATGATGAATTGAGAATGGAGGCTGAAAATAGAACAAATATTAATAAAGAAAAAATTCATTACGCTACATAATAACGAACGTTGGATATTTGAATCGTAATAAGATCTGCGACCTAACATACAATAGATAAGCGTACGATAACATTTCTGAGTTATTTTTCAAAGGCGACATAAAAATCCCGTTACCGTCTGCGTATACGATGGTAATTAATGTTGATTAAATAGGTTCAACAATTCGTAATTATTATAAAATGTTGCAAACATATTTCTTCTGACTTGGAGTAATATTCTAAGCACATCGGGATTAAAATAAATAAAACAAGAACTAATTTAACATAAAATGACATAATTGTCTATCGTATACGGCATTATGCAGGTATTTATTATCATTTGCCGACTGTAATTATAAAAAGGGAGCTGAAAAATTGAACGATAAATATGTATAGTCTTCGCGTGGAAAAAAACTCGAAATGTAAGATAAATGCACGATGACGTATTTTATATCGCATAAATGTTTTAAGTAATTTATTAACGTTCAAAGTAGTAATAATGTTGGCGGCCTACAAGGTAACTAATCGCAAGCTATAATTATTCTACA
Organism: Cardiocondyla obscurior; assembly: GCF_019399895.1. Classification (NCBI taxonomy): domain Eukaryota; kingdom Metazoa; phylum Arthropoda; class Insecta; order Hymenoptera; family Formicidae; genus Cardiocondyla; species Cardiocondyla obscurior. The sequence goes on from NC_091881.1 coordinate 2,332,942, forward strand.
CTGTTATATTTACATACGTCATATACATACGTTTCGCCCCTATTTATGTTTCGTTATTTCCAGCACAAGTATCGATATTAATATTCATAAACTTATATAGGGAAACATTAACTTTATTAATTTCGTAACTAACCAGTAACCTAGTAAAAGTAATACATTAAATTAATTAGTGTAGTCTTCTGACTAACAACTAAAAAAAGGCACACGTTGTTGTGTAACGGAAAAACGAAGTGATATCCAACGTTCTTGAAGAATTCCGCGGCTTTACGTTGCTGAAAGAAAAGAAGTCATATAATGTTACTGAGATTTAAATAATAAAAGCAACGTAACAAAGCAAGCGAGTGAGTCACAACGTGATCTCGTGTGCTCGCCCGTTATCTGTTATGCAAAGCAATCGTAAATGAAAAAGTATCGGTAAATGCGTGGCTTCGGGCTCGCAATGTGCAGTTTTAATCGTCGTGCATACAAAATTCGAATATTAACGAAAATAATAAGCGACTTAGTGTTTATATATTTTATTTATTACATAAGAAAAAAAAAAGAAAAAAGAATCAACAGCAGGAAGGCGTTCCTGAATATATTATTTTGTTGCATATCAATGAAATGCACGAGATAAAATTCTTACAGGAAAAACCAGAAATAAAATTTCCGACGATATTAAATAACGGGTGCAGCAAGGACTCCGATACGTTTCAGATTTCATTATACTTTTTTAAATAAATAATCTTGACGGGATCGTTCTCCGTGCCCGTATGCAAATATCTATGTTTGCTTTGCGCAGCGATTGCCGGTGCGATATCCGCGATGAAGCGCAAATCGCGTAATCGGGTAAATTTGCACGGCGAACACGGTCAACGTCCTTTTAATTACATCTTAATTGCATTACGATTAGCGACTCCCTCGTGACGACAGCATTGCATTAATCGTGAGAACTCATGGCAATGATCCCGTTTAATCCAGTTGGTCACTTGATATACGTGTGTTTGAAAGGGAATTGCGCAACTAATCGTGTACGTTTGTTGGAAGTGCTGTTGTAAATCCGCTATGCAAAACAAGCAGCTATTAACATTTTTATCAATTCGCGCGAGATAGTATCAATTACACACATTTACATTCATTCTATTTATTAATTTTTTTTCCACGACGGAAACGCTTTTATTCTAAATATTCGCGCCGGCAATATTTGATTTTAATAAAAATGCGATACGTTTCGATAAAGCGAAAATAAGATTTTTCGCCGTGCTTTGATTGTTGCGAATGGCACTCGACGAGCTCGCTAATATCCCGGGGTATAGGCCTCCGCTCGTTGAAAGTGCTTCAATAGAGCCCCATTTCTGATAGCTACGGATCTTCCCTAATCAAATTTAATGGAAAAATAGATCCGGGGGGATTTCGCTGACATGTGTATATACACATGTGCTATTAGACAGTAACGATCCCCTGATCTGCGATCGTCCTTCTCGCATCATCAGTCTAAAGTTGGGTTTAGAGCGACTAAGGGGCTGAACATCCACGTCGTGTCTTTCGGTGATATTACGGGAAACCGACGGACGTCCGGTCTTTTTAGAAAGCAAGTGAGCAGTAAAAAAAATTTATCACTTAAGCAGGTAAGTCGATGATAGACTAACTTGCCGGTATTTTACCGTGGCTTATTTTAATTTAATTTAATTTTTTTTTTCATAAATTGTAATGAAAATGTGCGATGTCGCTCACCGGTTTCTTCTTTTTTTTTCCTTTACCGATAAATTATTTATATATTTGATTTTATAGTTTTGATATTATAAACGTTCTCTACAGTAGAGTCGAATATTCTATGTTTAGATAGCAAGAAACGCGTTAGAATATAAGTGTTCATGTCTAATAATAACGTCTGCCGAATTCCTAAGTGCCACACAAAGCGTCAAGTGAAGGTGAAGTCACGATTGAAACAAGTTATGAAAATAATTATTTTAAATTATTACAGTTATCATATTTTATAATTATTATACCCTAAACGCAAAAAGAAAAAAAAAAGAAAAAAAATTAATAAAAAAAAGGCATCGCAAATTTTAAATTTAACTTTTAACAAGCTTTTAAAACAAAGAAAAGGGTATTCAGAAATTATCGGAAAACTCTTCGATGAAGAAGAGTTTAATTAACCTGAGGTGCTACGTATCATATTATCATTCAATAGGCATTCAACGAGACGGTTGCATTATGTGAAATGTTAACGCCTAAAACAATAACGCTTCATCGCACGTTCAGACGCAAGCTGTCAATGAAATTGATAGCATTTGTATCGATGAAAACGACAGCCGTAAGTTCTCAATAATGACAAACAGTGGAGTTGCACCCGTCAAAGTCTTGCCAACGCCACTTTGTTCCCAGAGTATCTCCGTTACGCTCGGCGTGTCGTTTTCGGCGAGTCAGCTTGGTGCACAAAACTACTGTGCGATATGTGAGTCGACCCATTAGCTTTCGGATCCCAGCATCCGCATGCACGTGCGCGCAGAATAGAGCGTTAATCCGGAGCAACAGAAGCGAAACGGTGTTGAATTCGAGGCTGTTGTCGCAGGTGCAGTCAACCGCATATCTCGTTCCGATGCAACGTTAATGCACGCGCGCAGATCGCGTGTGATACGTGACGGATGCAGATAACGCTGCTAATTGCGCTCTTTATTCGGACAAATCTTCGTCCGCGTCACGCGACGGCACTCGCGCTCGGATGCTGCGTGCAAACACGCCTTCGAAGCCAAACGCCCAACTAATTGGCTTTTATAAATTCGAAACCGATTTCAATCTCTATCGTCTTGAAATTATTGTTTGCGATTGTGCGACACGTCACAAATTATTTTAAAGAAAGCATTAAAGATTTAATACGATAAAATAAATTAATTAATTTCGTAATACTTCATTTAAATTTATATTATCCCGTAACTGACAGACATTTATTTTAAAAACACATGTAAGGATATATATATCTATCGTATATATCATAGAATATGTTTGTTCCGTCTTAATTTAAACATGTTAACACTATCTCGTCGGTCCGTCCAGTAAACAGTTTAATTCCTACAGCAATCTCACGTCAATATTAGCTCGCGAAATAATTTTAACGAGGTTCCGCAGACTTAAATGCCTCGGAAAACAGGCAGAATTACATACATTCAACTGCCAGCTTTGATTACTTCGGGGATAAAATTATTAAGTTTAAGTTGTAGTTTGTCAAAGTAGTTAAACAAACTCATTACGATAAAAAGAGACTGTTAAAAGTACGTCGAAAAGTACTCCGTGTTTGACAAAGAATTATGCATAATGCAACACTTGATAGTGAACGATAGCAGTTTGATAGACCGGTCACTCAAGGACGCATTATTAAAACAATTCGATCGAAATCTAAACGCGATTGCAGTCGGGCAGACTGCGATGTTCGTTTTTCATTTAGCACCGAGAGCATTCTAAGAATTTACATTCGCGGACGCACACCGAAGTCGGCATCGTGAAGTCGACTTTGTGAAGTCGACCTTCTCGCTCATTAGTGTCGTTCAATTAAAGGTAAAATAGGATCATTCTCATTCCAGAAACCCTCGGTTACTTTTATAGAACCTCTATTTAACAACAAGACGCATAATTGCCTTGGCCGATACTTCACGCCATTATTTTTTTATCCTTTTTCGTTAGCTTAGGGTACTTCTATCGCGCAACTTTTTTTTTATACGCCAACCATCTTTTAACGTATTTATTAATTTTTCTTTTAACTTAATAATTAATTACGAATTCAACGAATGTATAAAATGAAACTTGATATCTGATTCACGGTGAAATGTTCGATATTGATATACGATTGATACACAACTAGTGAGCTGTGCCGCGGTGCCAGTCACTAGACAGGACGAGATTTGATACTATGTTAAAAAATGAGTGTTCAGGTAAAGTTAACAAAAAATCAATGATATATTAGTCCGTTCAGTAATTGCTCGAAGTAACATAAATTTTAGCCGGTTCATTAACAACGGGCATACTTCAAGGCGATTGAATCATACAATTCACCCTGTATTTCAAGGATAAGACTGCATTTTATTTTTTTTTTCTTCTTCTTTTTTTCTCTTTCTTTGTAATAAATCGTCTAAAGGCTCTCCCGTTCTTCGTATAGCAAAACCTCACCGTTCACCGTCCGTTTTGTCCCCTACTCTTCGCATCGAATACGGAAATTACTGACTACTATGTAGTATGTTTGTCGAGGATTCGCTACTGCAGCCGATTTGAAAGGCTACTTTGAGAAATGCTTGAAAGACCACTTTATTGAGGCCATTATATTTCATTGTCGATCGTTTATCGATCGCTTGGCTTATCGTAAATCGCGATCAAAGGACGCGTGGTACACGAGCGCACCATGGCCATGAAGATGCTTTATAATTCTTGTTGCAGCCTCACGTGATTCAAATCACCGAGTCGCATCGGCTCGTTAACAGCTAATCTCTCGCTACAAAGATGAGCAATACATTTAATTCGTCGACGAACGCGGATGCCAAACGACGCGGAGAAACGGATCAGTTTCGGCTCTCGTGCAGGTAAATCGCGGCTTTGCACATAAAAGATAGCAAAAGAGGCGAAGTCGATCGGTCATATTTAAGACAAGGATAGCCTTAAACTAACGCTATCTTTTCCAAGTCTTCAAGGCATCGTGTACAATTCTAGATACGGTTTTATGGTTGCCAGTGACCTTCTAAGTGTGCGCGGTAGATCGAGAGGACAATCGTTGCCTTTAGCATGTTCCATTCTCTACGTGGCAAAACCGCTTTTACAAGGGCGTGTACGGCCATACGACACCATAAAGATGTCGCAGACAAGTCATTTATTTTAGAGGGTAACCGAATTCCGCATACATGACGTAAATCGCAATGAACACATTGCGCAGCAACGGCGGTAACGACATTCGTCGTTACAACCAGAAGTTGTAAAGCGCGCGATAGGGTGACTGTAACTTCGGGTATTCTTTATTCATTAAACATGAGAAGCTTAACTTATCCAGCAAACGCCGACAAACTCGAGCATCACTCAAGTCTGTTTGCCATTCGTAAATGTAATATATTAATTTTAATTGCTTTTCGATGTCAGCTGATGCCTCGTGCGAATCGACAAGTACGTTCCGCGTGCTGAAACTGTACGAACGCGTTGATAAGTGCGCACGTTAGCTTCTGCATTATGCAGAAATATGTCACGGCGAAAGACGTAAAAAAAGAGAAAAAAAATTCTTTTCTAATTTTCTATGCAGCATGCGCATTTTTATCTTACGCATTTGGCAAGTTTTAAATAACAAACAGACAGGATTCTCTTTACTTATGTATATATAAAACTGTCGTTAACTTCACGTGCCGTCTTCTTTGAAGACATAAACGTAAATTATTGTACGATGCCGTAAAAATTTCCGATTGTTATTAAAAAAAAGGAAAAATCATTAAATCGCGCGCTGTTTTATACTCTCAACTGTTTTTTTTTTTTATCTAATCTTATTTTATAATCTGTATAATCTAATCTTATATCTTTTATTCCCGTTCCCGTTCTGGCGATGCAGCAATACTTTGCGTTACGGTAAAAAATAAGATCCAGTTTATCATAATAAATCACTGCAAAATTATACAAAGCCACACATAATTATGCGATTGCGGGTTGTCTCAAGGTCTGATTAAATATCCTTCAATATTAAAAACGGAGGCGTCGCCGATCCTAAGTATCCTAAAGTATATTTATCTGTCTATGAACCTGCGAGCCCCTGCTGCTCCTACGAGGCATATATAAGACTGACGGCGTTCTATTACAATGCGCAGTGTTAGATTACCACCTCATCGACAACAATCGAGCATCGCTCGTTGTTAGCGCTTGAGGGACTTGCCTTCACAGTTGTTCTTTGCAATTCGTACATTGCGTACTCACGATTCAAGTGCGGTGGAAGCTCACGGATCTCGTCATGGAGAACATACGCGCAATTAATCGGGTTGAAGCGATTCATATCGATAACGATAAGACTATTACCAGTTTCGTTAAGGATGCACCGAAGATCACGAGATACTCGGTAAGAAATCTGACGGGCAAATTGAAACGATAGAGTCTGTGACACTTCGAAGACCGTATTGACGTTTGGCGAATTCATGATACGTGTTTCACTTTAGATTTGCGAGGAATATAATTTTCTAAAGCTCTGTCTTTTGAAAAGAAAAATAAAATAAATAATAAATTAATAAATACGGAAAAGGCTGGATTTCTCATATTTAATTGGATAGACGGACAAGCGATGTATTTCGTGAGAACGTAAAATTATCCCGGTTTATAATTTTTTTTTTTTTCCCTCCTGAAATATCATTATTTTACTTCTTATAAGCATGAAAATCGTTTTTGCATGCGGATACTTATTGCGTTGAAATGTCTGACTGTATCAAAATTATACCGTTTCTTTTGATCCGCTAATTTCGAATTGATGATACTCATCCTTCGAGGTAAATTATACTTTTCTGAGGGATAGAGCGTTCACTGTTTGCCTTGGTGATGATGTGCGTGATGATCTAATCATATTCTCACGGTAATTGGATATTATTATGCGGATTATTAATTATGCTGAAAGACACCGCGATCTCTTAATGTAAAGTTACGGTGTGCTCCCTTTATGTGACGTAACTCGAACAATGACGATGTTTCTTTACGTCCCATCCTTTTGCAAACGTAATGACATAATGATCGGATCTTAATTTATTTTAATTACAACGAATATTATTAGTGCATTAAGTAAAACCATTAATATATAATTTAGCAAGTTGTTAAATAACTCGTCAAGAGAACGTTTTAATGTATACGTGGATAATAACGATGGAACTTCAAATTAATTACAACTTAAACGTTCAAGACAAGGGGGTTCTGCGTTTTTAAGGTTTCCTCGCACTAAGTAACGTTACGTTCTTACGTGACAGTAAAGTAAACGTCTTGGAAGATGCAGGTTTAATATCCAAAAATTAAATACTACTAAAATATGTTTGCATGTTTCTAGAAGCGGTTTATAGAGAATCTTTTTTGGAGAATTTTTAGCTTAACTACTTTGCGCTTTCATGTCATTTGCCGTCGAGTGAAAACCGACGTCTCATCTGCGCGCAAGCGTTCTTATCGGGTCTCGCAAATCAGTGTCCAGAAGTAGATCAATGACAAATTAGCGTTCGGTGACGTTGACCGCACAATGACCGATCGCGATAAAACACGTCGGATAAACGAGAACGTTTGATCTGCGTCGACGTGACGTATGGTGTATTAAACTGGTGCATCACTCTCCTCCGAGTCATTAACTCGAGGATCATGTCACGGCGCAACGCGTAAATTACGCTGAATTTACATTTCCCATCGTCGGAATTGCGTGTCTCGTGTTACGATTAGCTAATGAACGCGCCGAAGATGCGGACCGAAATATGTATCAATTGCACCGAACAGCATCGTTCAATATAAACAATTTGTTAAATAATCTCGTCAAATGCCTTCTCTGCATTGCAAAACATAAACTAATATTTCTACATCGCTCTTTAATTTGTAAAAAAAGGAAAAAATAATAAAAAAATATATCAACGTTTAAATTATAATGTAAAATTATAAACTTACTTGATTTATGATCTTCTCCTGTAGTGTCAGATTTAAAGTCTCATTAACGTTCTCTCGTTCGTTGTTTCTTTAGTTGGCCGATTCGGCTGACGGATCGAACGACAGTATGGATTATCATATCGAGGTGATCAAGAAGGACGACAAGATGAAAGTCCTGAAATTCCTGAGGAGATTCTTCTTCAGGGACGAGCCGCTCAACCAAAGCATCCAATTGATTCCGGAAGGTGAAGATAGCACTTGCATAGAATTGGAGGAGTACTGCAGCAATTCATCGCTTGATAATAATTTGAGTCTGATGGCGGTTTCCTCGAGTGGTGCAGTCATTGGAGTTGTACTCAACGGTGAGGCTACAACAATAAATTTTAACACATTATTAGTACATTATTATTCTCGCAAAGTTTTTCTATAAAAAAAATTTTTTTTTTTTATATATTTTGATTGTAATTAACGATTGCAATAAATTTTGCTCGTGTGTATTTTACGTTATCCAAATCAATCGCCTCGCTGTATCTTTCAAGTTATTAAACGCGTATTCTTGGAAAAATAATGAACAAATTTTTTTATTGTCGTGCAAAAATTACCTCCATAATTTTGCCGACGATGTCGAAGTAACGTAACTCATTTAACAATTACTATTTATATTTATCGAAACATCCAAATCGATATTTTTAGATAAATACATTTTTATTCTATATTGTTGGTATGTAAAAATATGTACGTACATTCATTTTTATCATCTCTTAAAATACTGTAAAGCACTCGAACGGGTGCGTAAAAACTGCTAATTAATTTCAAATGAGTCTCAGCTGCATTTAAATAAATGCATACGGAAGGAGACGAAAGAAACGCAACTGTACTATTTGGAGTTACGTAAATCGTTACGGATCTCGAATAATACCGTGAGCTATTATCCGATACCGGTTGTGACTTAAAATAGATAATTATATTACGTAATCTGCCGATAAATATGTATCCATCCATAAAAATGCCTGAGCAACGTTTGCGAGACATTCGAAAACCGCTCGCATATTAGTGCAACGTTTAAACGAATCGTTGCACGGATTGCCATAAAAGTTAAAATTAAAAATTTTCCACCATGTAAAATCGACAATGTCGATAAAATGCAGAAATAATTCGGCGTAAAGGAAGTAGGTTACACTTTAAATAACGGAATAAATTAATTCGTTCTGTTTGGCGTGGTAAATTAAATTTTGAAGTACCTCCGCTACGCACATTATACGTACTCGTACGTCTATAAATTATTACTACGTTATATCTTTATTGAATTCATAGCATATGATGTGTAATAATTGATAGATGTCATTAAGATAACATGCAAATTATATCGTAAAAGCTTGAATGTGTAACTTGACTTCGTGATACGTATGCACGTGCGTTGTATCGAGTACACGAATACGTATCTGTTAAAATAATTTTTTGACTTTGTTCTCAAGGAATATTTAGGTGTAAAAAAAAAAAAAAATTGAAAAAGAGGCTAATAACGAAAAAAGAAACTACTAACGCTTGAACTTGATAATTGTATACCATAATAATATATGTGCAATTATGCTTTATTATGCAATAATGGTAATTTTCCTTATCAGCTCTAAGTGATATACGGTATGTCACGAAAGTTGGTAATTAAATAGTTATTAAACGATATTAATGTAAATCAATCGTACAGATAAACGTGAATTTACAGACGTGAACTTTTTACAGGTAAAATGGATCCTCCATCGAACGAAGAGCCGGAATACATACAATTGTGCAAGAATGCAAAGTTTAAAAAGATCCTAAGATTACTGCATCACGTAGACAAAAATGTAAATAAGGACGGACGATTTCAAGATGCCAACGTTCTAGAAATCAGAATCATTTCAGTGGATACAAATTGGAGAGGAAAAGGTGTTGCGAAAACTCTTATGGAGAAGACAATGTAAATATCACCCTGTGCCTGTTCTAAAAATTGCATTGATGTACCGAAAAACGCATCAGAAAAATTAAAAAATGACACAACCTTGATTTTATAAATTACAGAGAAGTCGCAAAGGAACAGGAGTTTCACTACGTTAGGGCAGATTGTACGTCTTTCTTTTCCGGCAAACTGTGCGAGCGGATTGGCTTCCACGTGATACACACTCTGAATTATAACGAGTACGTGGATGAGAACGGAAAACCGATCTTTTTACCTCTGTCACCTCATAAGGCCGCTGTTACATATTTAATGAAAATTTTAAAAAATTAAAAAACTTGAAGGTAGCGAACGAGATATATAAATAAATATCTCGGACGGCCTCGCGCGATTTTGTTATCACAACTCTCATTTGATGTAAAAAGAAAATGGTAAACGTTATATTAAAAATGTAAAGCAGCATCTGCACTGTTAAACTATATTTTATAATTTACTATACAATATATAGGTAAAAATTACATATCATTATATAAGTGTGATTTAAAACTATTGTAAATATAAGCAGCAAATATTATAAAAACTGTATGAAGTATTTTATAAAAAAAAAAATATTTTGTAAAAATTTCCTAAGATATAATTCATGTTGAAAAGGGACGTTCTGTATCTCGTCTTAAATTTAAGATAACACGTCATATTCTAAAACTTTTTTTTAGTATAAGCACATTAAGATTTTATAGAAAGAATTCAGAAAATATTAATATATATTATAATTTTTGCATAAAAACGATATGTATACTAACAGGATTCGATTTTAATAACAGAAAGGAACGGATAGAAAGAAGAAAATAACGTTTCTAACGGCCACTTTTTAATTTCTAATAAAACTCTCGCTAACATTAGTTACTATCTTCTGTCAGGTACTTGCCAAGATCTTCTAGAGAGTCAAGATCTTTTATAGCGCTGGTATTAGTTTTAATGCGTTCTGCATTCCGAATATTTTCATAGTTATTTTCTATTTGAGCATTACGTAAAATCACGAACTTTCTGACTTTTAAAGAATAAAGCATGACAATAAATTGTAATAAACCTAATCCAAAGCATATCATGGCTATTATGAAGCCTAGCTGTGATTTTGGCTGTTGGGGTGGTGGCCACGGCCCTCCTGCACTACGTACTTCATACTCCCACTGACTTCCATATTGCCTGCAATGTATTATATTAATTACTTGCTTACTTTTCATTACTATTGTACTATTAGCGCTTTTTAACGTCTAAATCCGAATTTTAATAATCATTAACTTACGCGTATTGCGAATTGTGAGTATAAGATGGTTGATATTTTTGATATTTTAAGTCCAAATCATATTGACGTCTCGTATTTTCTTTCCCTAAAACTGTGTAAGCTTCATTTAACTTAACAAAATCAGTGTGACCTTGTTTACCACTGGTATCGGGATGCAGCTAATAAAAAGAACGCGCGGGTTAGACGACTCGAAAATATAAAAGAGCAAAAAGTTAATGTTACGTACTTTTTTCGACAATTTGATAAAAGCTTGCCTGATTTCTTTCTGCGACGCCTTGGACGAAACGTCTAAAGTTTCGTAATGATTTTGCTGAAACCTTTAAAAGGAACGTACTGCATTGATACATTAATTAATTTTGTTTCTTTTAGCAAGGCGACTTTTTACTCTGTACTCAAAACAAACGATATGTTCCCTTCACATTAAGGAAAGATAAAAGGAGAGAAAAGGTGAAGGTAAGAATAGAGGTGGCCGACTAAAAGAAACAAAATAATTACTTGACAGCAATTGCTGTCACAATACAATACAACAAGACAAAATTCTAACCTTTGAGTCCCGTAACTTCTGGCCACGCAACAGATTTCTGATTTGCATACCCGGCGGAATTGTGCCATTGCTCGTCAATTTGAATTCTCTCGACGAAATGATATATCATTTCGCAGTCTCGAAACATTTTACGCACTTACGATCTCGTTTGTCAGATGATCGTCGCCATTTTTTGTGTTAAAACAGGAGATTTACCTTACCGGTCGTTATTTCGAGACGGCGACGTAGTTACGCCTCACGTACGATAATTACGCGCTGCATTCGCACAGCGCCACCGACTATACAAGAGTGGACGAGCAAAAGTCTTGATTGGCCGCCCAAAATTGTTTACGTTGGCGAACCGTCCGTTTGAAAGTTAATGCGGCGATCAGAACAAGGCCGTAGCATATTACTTGTGTTCACGACTGATATTTCTCGTGCCGGACACGATGATGGTGCGATACAACGCCCTGAAAGGACTCTACGACCTGGAGAAGACGATCGGCAGCGGTGGGTTTGCTAAAGTCAAGCTCGCGACTCATGTCGCCACCGGCGAAAAGGTTGCTATCAAGATCATGGAAAAGAATGCGTTGGGTGTAAGTAGAATTTTCAGTTAATTTACATAGTTATCACGCGAACGAAATATTTTGTGATCATCTTTTCGACCGATGCTATTCCCCTTTTCACTTTATTTTAACGTCGAATATCGTATAATTGCTTTGCTTTTAGGAAGATCTGCCAAGAGTAAAAATCGAAGTGGAGGCACTTAAATCATTATTGCATAAACACATATGTAGACTGTACCAAGTAATAGAGACGGATAGTTACTACTTCATGGTGATGGAGTATTGTTCTGGCGGTGAACTGTTTGATCATATAGGTAATGTTACATATTCTCCTTTGTCATTTATGATTATTACTAATGGCACTACTATTTATGTTGCAGTTGAGAAAAACCGATTACCAGAGGCTGACTCACGCAAATTTTTTTGTCAAATAGTATCTGCTGTTGCATACATGCATAGTTTAGGATATGCTCATAGAGATTTAAAGCCTGTAAGATATTATTTTCTATCTCTTGCAGTGTATTATTACTTTGAAGATTACTGCTTTTAATATTATTTTTTTTTTTATAGGAAAACGTTTTATTGGATAAAAATGAAAATTTAAAGTTAATTGACTTTGGGCTATGTGCAAAACCTAAAATGGGAATTCAAGCACATTTGTATACTTCTTGTGGTTCTCCTACATATGCTGCACCAGAACTTATAATGGGAAAGAAATATTTAGGTAGTTAAAAATATTCTAAAACCTACTTCAAATATTTTATTTTGATTTTATTACGATTTAAAATGTCTTTGTAGGTTCGGAAGTGGATATTTGGAGTATGGGAGTCCTGCTTTATGCCTTACTCTGTGGCTTCTTGCCTTTTGATGACAATAATTTAGAGAATTTGTATCAAAAGATACTTGTAAGTTTTCCAATCACCATTTGCATTGCGACATAAATGTATTAATTATAATTTTGTTTTAGGGTGGAAAATATGAGGAACCATATTGGTTGTCTAATAATAGTAAAGCATTAATAAAATCAATGTTACAAATTGACCCAGCAAAAAGAATTACTATTCACGAATTATGTCGACATCCATGGATTACAGGAAATTCTTTGACGTCTATATCATTCAGTCACAAAATAGTTGTAAGAATATATTGTTACAGAAAAATTACTTTTTTTTGTTTTAAATTACTTATGTAAAAAAATTAATTTTTGTACGTATATTTTTAGTTTGAAAAAGATGACGAGGTATTAGGTACTATGTCTGCTATTTGCGGCGGGAATAGTGCAGATACATGGAAAAAACTTGTACAGAGTGATAGAACTGATTACAAAACGGCTACATATTTGTTATTACTTGACCGAAAATTACGTGGACTTTCATTAAATATAACATCTGTGAGATCTCGTCTCCGACAAGAAATGGTAAATATATTTTTTTTATTTTTATATGAAAGGAATTGTGTAATTGTGCAAATTGTATTTTTATTATAGAATGGTAAAAATGTTCTACCACAACGTGAAGTGGCACAGCGTAACTTTATAACCAACCTTGATCATTCTCCAAAAAATAGAACAAACAATGATCAATCTCCAATTGACGTCACATATAATATTCTACCTAAAAAAAGTGAAAATAAATTTTTAGAACCATGTAAATCTACCCGAAAAAGATTACGAAGCAGAGATGATGACGATACATCATCGCCCGGTAAATATTTTAACCATTATCACAGTATCTTAAATTCTTTACTATTTATTATTTTTTAAAAACAAATTTTTTAATTTAATTGAATTATTATCATTATTTTATCTTGAAGAATTTTTTAATTATTTTAAATGTATTAATTTTTTAAGTTTTTGCGTGCATATTTATGAAACGCGTCGTAAGCGCAGTTAGTTCTCCATAGTACATTTTCTAAAGTTTACTTCTAATTAGGTGATGCTAGTACCACCTAATTAGAAACTTTAATGAAAGTTTCCGACTGCGATAAATTACAGTAGTCGCGCGAAAAGCAGATAATTACCCCGAGAAGAGCAATGACTTGCTAACAAACGCAATTTGGACTTAAGAATTTCTGTGTACAAGAATCCTTCCCCAAAACTCCTCAGAAGATATACTATTTCCCAAGTAGCATTACAGTTAAATCAGTCAAAAGAGTATTAATTTGTCAGTAATCTTACATGTCCGTAAAGTTCGTTAATAACGTATAAATAATATTGAAATTATACAACGTGACTTGACTTTTTATAATATTATTACAGTTCCAACAAAGAAATTACTTGAAAATAAATTAGCTACTCCAACACAATCTTCAACGCCAAATTCCAAGTAAGTTTATAAGTTTTTAAAGTAATGTAACGAATATATTAAAAATAAATGTTTATTTTTTTAGAACTTCTCAGACATCTACACCCGGTAGTGCAAGAAAAGTTATGATGGGTTTAGAGCGAGGATTAAATCGTGTAAGGTGTGTTCTTACACCGAAAAGGCGAGTGAAAAACGAAAATGAACCAGATGAACCAAATGTATTGTCAGGGAAGGTATATTTCATATTTAATTTATATGAAACTATTCATAAAAGAATTTTGTACACGAGAATAAATTGCAATTTGATATTACAGGGTCTTTCCAATGTATCGGCAACATGCAGTAATTGCCCCAGGCATGTTTTATCAAAATTACGAAGGGCACTTCGGCAAAAAGGCATAATGTGCCGTCAGAAAGGGTAAGTACAATTGTATTGTAAATAGTCTATCTTTATATTCTTGTATTATTAAAAATATATATTATTGTAGGTTTATTTTGCAAGGGGAAACTGAAGAATACAATTCGGAAGATAAGAAAAGTTCAATAAAATCGATTTCTTCACAAAATTCTTGTTCTTTCGAATTAGAAGTCTGCTTTTTGGAAGTTGATCCAAACGGTAAACGATTAGTTGGCATTCGTCGAAAAAGATTAAAGGGTGATGTGTGGGTTTATAAACGTGTATGTGAGGAAATTCTTGCTCTTACAGCAGAAGATATTTCCACAGATTCGGAAATGTCTTCTGAATCAAAATGTCCTATTTAAAATAGCCTTTTTTATTATAGTTACTCAAGTCTACGATTTTGGTTTCTACAATTTAGATTCGATTCAAGCGTTCTTAAAAAATATAAAAACGAATTTTGTAATGATAAGATTTACGTTTTATAATAAAAAAATATCGACATTATGTGCAACAGATAGTTTAAGATTTATAAATAAATATGTAATTTCCAAAATGTATTTAAATGTTTAACTTAATCATGAAAAATATATTATTTCTTTTATAAAGCTCATTAATTTTTTAACAGTTATGAATATCTACGAAGTTGACTCCCATCGTCACCTCGATTGGCCGTTAACAACGGTGGCAGCTCGTAGCAGATTTTTTCGGAATTAAAAAAAAATTTTATTAGACTTGAATTTTAGATAATATATTAGATTTCTTTAGTTTCGTGGAAATCCGCTACGAGCCGCCACCGAATCCGATGCGAAGCTGGCGCGTACTTGCACAGTTGCACACATCCAAATCCAACGGTCACAAAGTTATGGTGCAAGGTAATTAACGTTACGTTATATATATAGTTATATAATAATAACGTTATTAAGCAAGGTAATTAATTCGTTCTGTAAATTCTCTTGTAACACGTTAACCTCCGTAGGAGTGAGATACCCAAACGTCGGATCGCCACGAGCTACTTCGGCGTCACCTATTCCTTCCGATTCCCGTATTCCTTAATCAACGGCCAAGTAAATAATACGCAGGCAACGAAGCTCCGTATTTATGTGACCGAGAAGTACTTACGTTTAATTTCGAGAAGAGCATATATATACGCGGAAGAACAGTAGTAAGTAAAAATCATAAAAGTTAACCTGATACCTATACATATGTACTCCCGCGGCCCTACGCAAACCAAACGAGAGAATCGGCATCGCGGTAAAGCGGCAACGATAGAGTAACAATGAAATCTCTAAGTCCCTTTTTTTTTTATTTTTAAATTGGGGAACGTCGTTTCTCGAGATCGGTTTGATCTCAAGAATGTTTCGACCAACGCGATCGTCCTGTTCCGTGGACGGCACAAAGAAATTTCCTGTGCGAGCGCTTTGAGTGCTCCTCCCGCTTTGCCCCAGAATATGTAAAGCTCAATTTCGCGTTTATACCACAGATATAAAGTATCGCGGCCCGTTTGAACCGGTCCGCAGGCTCCGCCACCGGTCGGTATAGAACTATAGACAGGCGAAGATATAAAATCACCACAAATCGATCAGCATAAAGTGGCTGCCGCACGTTTACTTCACTTTCGCTTTATGGGAAGACGAAACCGACCTTTTATCTTTGCCCGCTCAATAATCGCCGACTCTTCCCCGCGCGTAGGTACGCAGACCCTCTCTCGCGCAAACCCAGTCTGATCGGCCGCCGTTTTTTCTCATACCGATTCGGTACCGGTGCGAGACAAAGCCAGGTTGCTGCGGCTTACCTTACAATTGCCGTACTTGCAGCGCGTACACGGAAAAAAAAAATCAAAAAAGAGGAAAAAAAAAAGAGGGAGAAAAAAAAAATGTGCAGATTGCCCGCAGAGTTGTAATATGACGATGTGAGGTATCGTCGTCCACTTTTGGAGGTTTTTCTGCGGAAACTGAAATAGAACGGTAAAACGAAGCAAACGGTGGCATTGTATCGAAGGACAAATATATCCGTGTAAGAGAAACGAGAAAGTAACCGGAGATCTGTACACCGCGAGGAATAATGTTAAACTTCGAATTAATAAGCTTATAGTAATTAATTTCCAAGTAATGTACCTTATAAAATTAATCTTTAAAAATTTACAAACAGAACACGAGGGATTTCCTATTCGCGAGGTAAATGTCTAAGCTGACGGGGTATAAATTGCAATTAGCAGGCGTCGCCTGTGCGTGAGCGTACGCTCAAAACGTACAATCACCAGTGCCTAACCTCGTTGGCTTTGCGTTAAGCCGAAAGAAGCTAAAGCGAAATATAAAACACATCGAATTTATTCAAACGTATATCGCTTATAAAACAATTCCGTATTATTTGTAATTATTACTCGATTGTGCACAGCGCGCGGATTCGAGTTCCCAAATGTAACAATGAGCCGATTCTACATTTCGATACCGTTCGCCTTTTGGTGATTGCAACATAATTATTCGAGTGATGAATTAATCAGATTCATTAATTCAAAAACGGGTAAATTTCGTAACGCACGAAATCGACGCCAGCGGCGGGTAACGTTGTTACCCACGTGCTGCCCCGTTCATATCTTCTCGCCATCGTATCGGCCGCTCGACACCGGCTCATACTAATTACCGTCTAGCCGGCAGCTAATTAAGGATTGGGGCAATGAGGCCCAGCGATACAGTTTCCGCGATAATGATTATCCACGACGGTAATTGAGCGAGCGGCCACGAACGCCGCCGGGGAGGCATGCACGAGGAAAGAAAGAAAACGCGAACGACGATAAAAGAAGCAAACTCCGTTACATCTGATTGAACGCTTATAAGAATTTCTCACTTTTTGTTTCCTAATTGCAATCTTTAATTCTATAATTACAAATTTCTTCTTCATTTACAGAAGTTCCTTCGTTGCGAGGCGTCTAATGATTTTCCTCGCGCATTAAGAAAGTCCAGTGAAAAAGGCGGGAGCGAAACGCGCTGCTCACCGATGAAGACGGTAAAAACAGTAGCTGCGTGGATTTTGCGAACCGAGAAAGATGGAATCCGTACAACAGTGGAAACTACTTCGAGTCAGGCGAGTTCGCGAGCAAGGCGCGTTACCGAGAGTCTCGCCGAGAGAGGTAAGCGTGAGCATACATACATACAAGACAAAGCCGCGCATACGAAGAAGAAGAAGAAGGGTGGCACGCGCGGCCCGCTTCTATCGCTTCCGGGCATCAGCGTGCTCGCGAGCCGCGGCTAATTGCTCTTTAATGCAAGCGAGCGAGTGAGCGGGCGCGTTGCTTTTCTTAGGCATACACGTCGAGGAAAAGTCAGCCTCGATAGTAGAGTTAATGACAAAAATGCAATACATTAGTGCTAATTCTGCGCTTCGCGTCACGATGCGAATTTTTGTCAGGCCGTATCGCGTGGCTTGTTAAAAATAAAAAAAAATTCAGAGAAATTTTAACCTCTGCTTCGGGAAATCAATTTAATCGGATTCATTTCGCGTCGCTTTTTGCCTCTCGACGTTAGAAAATTTCTGCATTTTATCGTACAGTGAAACGATACGATCGTGGCATTGTAGGTGAAAGTAAATACGATTTCTTGCAGTTTTCTCGTGCAATTGTGTTTTCTCGAAATGTGCCGCGTTTTCTTCGCCGTATGGCTTCAGAGTGACATGCGTTACGCGTAAAAAAAAAAAAAAAAAGAAAAAAAGAGACCTATTCGATTCGCAGAGTATCGCGCGATTTCTTTCTTCTTCTTCTTCGAATAGGTGGAGGTCGCGAAGAAGTCGTTACGCGGCTCGCACTCGGAAGAGAGACGGGTTAATCATCCGGTTTGCCTCTCTGCTTTTCTCCCGGGATCGGCCCTGTTTATTCGCGGGGAGGAAGGGGCGCGTTACTGACAAAAATAAAGGGCAGAAAGCCCCCGATTCGTCGAGGCATGACCACCGCGTCCACCAGAAGCTCATACATATGTACGCGGTACGGACAGTGGCGAGCAGCAACCCTCCTCTTCCTTCTCCACCTCTTCCTTCCCCTCCTCCCGGGAGCTCGCTCCCAGAGGGAGATCCCGCCGGAAAAATGAATATGCAGCCCGCATAGACGAGGGTATTATTTTATAAAATTTACTATCTCATGCCCGCGCATTATCCACCCTCCTGCCAACCCCACTGCCAGATTCGCCGCGATTTTTCCGCGCTAACGTGAAGCCGCGCAGACCTCTGTGACCGCGAGACGAAACATAAAGAACTCGAGGAACAACTAGATTGAAATTTATTTTCTAACGTCAACGAAATCGAAAACTGAGGATTCGAAACGCGCTGCGAAATACGAGATGCGAAATTGAGATATCCCTGTGGAGGAAATCTGTTAATAGTCCCCGTGCAATTCTCGTCATAATTTGTACCTTCGACGCCTCAACCCACCTGTTCCACAACACTTCTCCCGACCGGCGAGGGTGGCGGCTTTTAACCGGGGTCTAATTACTACGTTGTCCCGCGAGCGTAACCGTTTGTGTTTTTCCAAGTGTCCTTCGTGCGCGCACGGGGGCTTCTATAAAATTGTAGCCCCCTTATCGCCGTAGAGGAAACGAAACATTAAATCGGCCCCGGCCGGGCAGAGGCGGGCTGGTTTCGGTGGGTGCGTCTGAGATTTCCTGTGTGGACTGTGGATGCTAGGAAAGGACGGCTCCCTACGTCAGGGGCGCGTCCTGGTGTGCGTCCTCGCGTCCAGGCTCGATATATATATGAACCGAGGGAACGTAAAATAATCCGCCCATCTTTACCGTATATAAATATAAATGCAGATCGTATCGCCTCAATCCCGTCTCCATAACTCAGTCCCTTTTCGCCTTTTCTAGTAATATCAGCGCGGCAATATACTTCCACGGATGGGAATGGAAATGTAAATGTGTCTTAGTACATTTATTCGTTATATATTTTCTTTCTATTGTGGCGAGGTCGGCGCACGCAACGTTCCTCGCCGGCCGATTGTCGCGGAAACGCGCGCGTTCTCTCTTTTTTTATTTTTT
Organism: Cardiocondyla obscurior; assembly: GCF_019399895.1. Classification (NCBI taxonomy): domain Eukaryota; kingdom Metazoa; phylum Arthropoda; class Insecta; order Hymenoptera; family Formicidae; genus Cardiocondyla; species Cardiocondyla obscurior. The sequence continues at coordinate 2,352,584 of NC_091881.1, forward strand.
TTCTTTTTTTTCGAGTGCCCTTCCTCCCGCATCCTAGTGCCAATATCGCGCGATATCTAAACAACTTTATCATTAATGCAACAGTAAGAATTTGTATATAATGGTGCTATGTACATATGCAATATACGCCGGGCTGGCCGCACATAACGGCGATATCATAAGATACGAACCAATAGCCGCAATTGTATGGAAATATGTATCTATGAATGAAGACACTTTCATTTATGAAACCAGATACTTATGTACCGGACACGGGCGTTGTAACATCCTGCTATTATGTGTCCTTACCTACCGGCTCGTTCCCTCTTTCTCCCCCTGCCTTTTTTTTCTCCCTTCGTCTTCTCGCTTTGGTCCCCCGCCGTCCGCGCACCTTCGGCCAGTAAAATATTACGCTATATCGTATCGACGTATATAATTCCGCGAATTTCACCACTTTTCGCCGTTTTCTGTAATAAGCGCGATGTCGCAATCTATCGCCTTCGCGAGTCGCGCAATCTCCTCCCCGAAGTCGAACATCTGCGGCTCTCGCCGACGAAACCGTCGACGAGATTCTTGTAATTAGCGTTCGCGATATCGCAACGCCGAGCGAGAACGTTGAAACTTTCCGCGAAGATTTTTTTTCTTTTTTTTTTTTTTCTTTTCCAACTCGAAGGGCCCGCTCGTTGCGACATGCTCGCCGCGAGTCGGCGGAAATAACGCGCAACCCTTTCGAGGAGGACGGGACGAACGGGGGAAAGGAGACCGACGAGAAGATAGCAGAAGGGAAAGGAGAGAACGAGGCTGAATACGCCGACTGTGACGCTTTCCGGTCAGGTGCCGCCCTGACGATCCCTCCTCTCCTTCCAATTTCCACGTCGAGATCCGCTCGCTCATTCACTCTGTTCCTGTCTTCCCTGCCTTTGCTTTTTTTTTTTTTTTTTTATCCCCTCGCCCGCACGTCGAGAAAAACTGACAGGAAAAAAGCAGAAAACGAAATGTTTCCGAATGTAGATCAGGAGAATTTTTTTTTTCCGAAGGGGAGAGAATACGAACAAGAGACGCCAAATAAAACGGGGAACAAAGACATCCACCTTGACGTCATGCGCGATAATTGGATCACAATTCAGATTCTTGATCACGTCATCGTCGCGTTTAGTCAGGCTTATCGCGCACGCTATATTATTCGAACGATTCTTGTTCCGTTGGTCACCGCGGATCTGATTGCGAACGAAGACACCGGTCTCGAGATTCCTTTCTGTTTACCGCATTATTACTCCGCGCCGTAATTATCGCGCCGCGTCGAGAGGCCATTGTCACAATGGACGTCCGGAGTTTCCCTACGATTATCGTGCCGAAAATCTCTTCGTGGTCGAGCTCCTCATCGACTTCCTGCCGGCGATGGACGATGATTATTTGTCGCAACGCCACGGCAGACGCGCGTGTAAAAATGATCCCGGCAACTCGATCTCGTCTATTGTCCGCTATATTTGAGGCCCCGTGTCGAGAGCCGCGAGCGAGTTAACGACTCACGCGTACGTCGCAGTAAATCGCATCCTCTGTTGCAAGAATACAAAAGTGGAGCAGAAAAATTATAAGCAATTTGGCAATTAAACGATTTAATGGCTAAATATTCGACTCCGCTGACGAAAGTTTCGCAGATATTATTCATGTGTTTTTAAAAAATATCTTTTTAATCCGACTGGCGTTCGGTCTTAATTATGATTGAATCTAGGAGCGCGCGATTCATCAGATTTACGATTTTTATAAATTGGTTGGAACAATTCTGTTGAATGTAGAGAGAATGAGAGAGAGAGCTTTTGTTTTCTTACGTTGATCCTGCTATTATTATTGCCGAGGTAATAATCTTCCCCTTCATCTAAATTCTCTTTGAAGTATGCAGAGTGTCTCCGTATTGCATCGTAATTACGATCAACCGCGATATTTCGTTCACATTGTAAAGGAGTAATTCCCGAGGCTCGTGCCTTCGCCGACTTCATCCGTTGCAATCATTATTGAATAAAGCTGACGAGGCTCCGCGTTAGCATACAAATAACCGCATTTTACAACATCATCGCCGAACGTCCGCGATACGATCGACTTCGGTATCGTTAATTAATCCCGTAATAACTTATCCCAGCGCGTCGCGGTTGCGGTTTCCTGTTTATTATAGCGTCATCGCTTTTAATTCTACAGCCTGGCCACGGACAATATGTGTCGCGGAATGCAATTTGGCGTTATCACGAATTTTTCATCCGAGAAATTAAAAAAAGAAAAAAAAAAGGGAGGGGGAGGAGAGGAAGCAGTAGAATTCTATTTTAATCTCCGACGCGAGTAACTTCTCTTTCGAAATAATTCCCGCCCGCGTAAGGTCAATCAGTTTTGAGCCTCTTCTTTTTCCATGGACACAGCGGCGAGTACCGTTTCCCGGTCCGTCGCGTTATCATTATCGCGAGCGCGATAATCTGCGCCACGCGCGGTCGAGGCCTCGCCGGCCGTAGTTTCTCCGCGATTATCCTACCGAAAAATCTCTCTCGCGCGCTCTTTCCCTTCACCCCGCGCTTACGCCGGCCCGTCGGGGCCGGTCGTCGTCGACTTCCTGTGCCCGCCGGTGGACAATGACCAGCACTTGCCGCAATGGCAGAGAGCGGCGGGGCAGACGCGCTCCTAATATCTATTCGGCCGATCTAGTTCGCGGAAGCCGCCGTTATTGTGGCACGAGCGAATGCTTGTATGTGTGTGTGTGTGTGTGTCGGCGCGCACAATCGCCGTGGCTTCCACGACGCGGTACGGGGTGTACCAGGAAACGATCATCACGCGATTTCAGCATTTCGCAATTTGCGCGCGGGAGCCTCCACCGTCTCGGACGCGGTATCGTCGTTAATTCGCGAAGAGAAGAGGGCGGGGGATGGAAAAACCGGCGAAATTACGAGCATTCCCGCTTGCTCGACCCCGCGGGTTTGTACACTCCGTGCGAATTGGCGTCGTGTACACGTACGCACGTACGCGTATCGGCGGGGACCCGCGGCGTGTGCGTGCGTCGGCGGAACGAAGAGGCCTCAACGTGGCGTGGCATCGGAGAACGACCGAGAGGTAGAAGAGCACGAGGGGAGACGAAGAACTGAGGAAGGAGGAGAAGGGGGGGCCAGGGAGAAACACCTCCGGAGAGCCTCTCTGGAAGGAGGATATGATGGCTCGTGGCGTTATGCTCCGCGAGCTGTTATGCTCCTCGGGCACCACCGGACCATAAGCGAGGCTACTTCGCTCCGGCGCAACAGCCGCCACGTTTCTCGTTATATCAACGCATCGGCGTCGGCGAAATAAAGTTCGCGCGCGCCAACTTTTTTATCGCACCCGCGCCCTTTTTTGTTATTTTTTTAAATATTTTATTTATTTACCCGGAACGACGGCAGAATTCTTTGATCGGACGCGATCGTGATTCGCGGTTCGAGCATTCGACCTTTTTTTCGTCAGATATTTCGACTCGGGGACCACCGATTTTATTTTTTTTTAATTGGAGGAATCTCAGTTGCATGATATTAATATCTTAACGAAGAACAAATCTGGCATTCTCAAGAGGCGCGTTCTTGCCACGTGAATTTATACGGATGATCATAAGCGCGTAGCGATTGCGAATGGCGCACGATGCTGCAATCGCAGGAAAAAAAAAGAATCGTGTGCTCTGCCTATTGTTAGGCATGCAATCACGAATATGTCGTTATCGTATACACGTGCGTGGCGCAATACCGCGAGTACGCGACGTTCATCCGATTTCTTGATGCCACCTTCACCGGATGCAGGCGCCAATGCATTTAGGCACGAGCCACTCGAGGCTGCGTACGCCGCACCGTGCGATTGCCGATAAATCATATTTTTTTCTTCCTATAATTTTATAATTTACTGCCGCCATGTAGTCCTGATGGACTCTTCGTACATTACAGAAAATGCGTGTAATGGAAAACCGATTGTTACTATACTTTCTGTCAATATCCAAATACCCTTTAGCTCTTTGACGCAAAATAATTTTATTTCGTCAGCGACAGAAATGCAAACCCATTCATCCCACCTTCCTTTAATTTTTCGTACTTAATTGTCTTATTAGTATTTCGATAATTATATAAAAATTATTAAATCGCGATTCTAAGTTTATTATTTAATGCCGAAAGATAAAAAGAAAAAAAAAAAGAAAAAAACTACCTCGTGACACGTCGGTTTTCCTCTCGCGATTACTTTCGGGTCCGTTTTCTCGTCTTCCTCGAGAGACCACGGAGCATGTGCGTCTTGCCGCCGTCACGCTACGCGTAATTCCCGGTAGAGTCGGACGCCAATGGATCTAGGCACGAGCCACGAGTCTGCGTCGAATATGCCTCGCAGTCTCTGACCCGCAGTTCCTCTCGGGGCTACAGCCTTTCGAAGAGACGTAAGGGGGAGGAAGAATACGACGAGGGCCCCGGAGGCGACGGAAAAGGGGGTGGCGGGCGGGGGCTCGGGGGCAAGTTAGCGTTCAGCATGCGTAAGGAGCCTACGAGGCATTACGTCTGAAAGGCCCAGCGAGGCCGGGCTGATGCGAGCGAATAAGAAAGTAGTTAAAGCCGCGAGTGGCGAGGGCGGTAGACGTGGCGGTGGTGCCATTGAAGGTAAAAGACGACGAGGGGAAGGAAGAAGAAGGCAAGGGGGTCCGCCTGCCACGCGCTCACCTCTTCTTTCTCCCTCGCCTCCACTTCCTCCTCCTCCTTTCCCCGTCTCCCCTCTCCCCCTGACCCTCCCGCTCGTCTGCCTCCCTCAACCACCTCCTTCCGCCTTCTTAACTCCTCCCTGACTCCTCTTCCATCCACTTTGGACGATCATCTTCCGTGCCGCAATATGTAACAACGACTCGTCACACTCTGCTTGTCGGCGCACAAGATAATTGCCCTCATTATAGTTATTTAAAAAGCGCACCGCGTGCGCGAACGCGCGCCACCGCCGCCATCTCCGGCGCGATCGAGCCGGCGATATAAGGACGCTGCCAAGCGCGAATTAATCGCGGGGGATGCTAGCGAAGGGAGAAAAAGAGAGAAAGAGAAAGAGCGAGCGAGCGGGGAAAGAAAAAGAGAAGAAAGAAATGCAAGTGGTCGCGCGACCGTGCGCGCGTTCCGTCGGAGGTAGCTGTTGATTTCCGTCCTTAGGGGCAACTTGTTCCGCCTCAGAAGATTCGCACTAGCCACGTAACGAACTGAACCCGGCAGGACACGCGAAAGTCCAGAATACGGAAGCTGATTCGTAGGATAACGCTCGCGGCCCGTTACGCTTATCATCTTCATTTATTCTTACTTACATTTATCACATTTGAAGTTTAAAAAAGATAATTGAATAGAAGGGACATTTTTTTTTCTCGCGCAATCTTTGTATCTTTCTTTTGGTGTCTGACAAGTTTCGTTGCAGAGAGAAAAGGACTTTTAACAATTTTTTTTTTAAGTTAGGGTTATACATACGCAAACGGCGAAACGTTATCTACTTTTAAAGGTATATACACTTAGCGAACGAACAGCGAACGCGGACATTCGCTAACAAATCAATCAGTAAAAAAATTACACACCAACAGCGCACATCACCGACGTTCGCGGCCGTTGTGTACGTTCGTTAAATGTATGTACACCTTTATATGCCGTTGCCGTATGCGGTGTGCTAGCCGCGACGTCGTTATTTTTTAACGAAGAGCCAGAGGAAAGATAGGCATGCTCCTGATTTTCTGGTCTGGTTGGGATCACGATGTTGCAACATACGGCGCATGATGCTATTTTCAAACACAAAGTGCTGGAATGTGCGTTTATTAGCGGTCGCGGACTTTAATGCACAGCGGTGGAGGCGAATTATCAGACGTTGCTGTATTTGTATAGCCGGTACCGTTTCAAATAACGGTGAACGTCCAAGAAAACGTCGGGGTGGGCGATAATTAAGACGCCGTCGTACATTAAGCCGACCGTTTCGTCTCGAATATCAAATTAATCCTTAAACCGATGAATCAAGGGGACGAAAAATTAGAAGAAAAAGAGGAGAGTTTTAAATGCGCGAATAAAGAAAAAAAAAAGAAAAAAAAAACTATTTTAGCACTTGCAACGGCGACGAAATTATCCGTTTATCTTCTTACGACGTGTGGTTTGCAATTTAAGATCGACGAATGATCGCTTACATTCGCGGTAATACGCATCGCGAAACGTATATCCGATGATAAATGGTAAATGTCGAATGCGAGACGAGCGCGAGAAATCCGATTACTTTTGGTGCCCGATAAATGCCGATAGTGTATGCTGCGCCCGCACCGGTTCTGTGCTTTCTAAATACGTTTGCCGCTCATCGAGCACCAGATTTACGTTTACACGCGCGTTTAATATATCGGAACGACGGTGGAAAATTCATATTCATTCGTGGCCGCGTACGCGCGATTCTCGCCGCAGCGAGCGCGCCGGAAACCGACAGTCAGAAACGGTAACTTGCACATCGAGATCCTGGGTTTTTGTCAAGATCCTAATCGCTATCCTCCGCGGTGCATAATTTTTTTTATCGCGCGAACTCTCTCTCTCGTCTTTGCCGCGGCGGGCGTTCGACAATTAATTTTTGACAAGCTCGCGTCGCTATCGCTACTCGAATATTAATCCAAACACTGATTTATTTCCTCTCGGGTGTATCCAACGCAATTTCTTTAACTCGGTTCTTGTTTAGAACAAAGGCGCGAGCAAGCATTGAAATTATATTTTTTATCGCGCGATAAAGCGAGCACGGCGTGAGCTGTTCCCGTGAGTTTTCACGGATTAAAAAACAGAAAAAAAATAATACCACGTCGCGGGCATCTCGTATTTGTATTCAGCGGGATCGCGAGGATGCGATGTAGTCCGATAAACGTTCCGCGAGATACAAAGCGGCATTACCCGAGACATAAACGTAGAAGCGCAACGTGCGCGAAATATATCCGCGCGGAAGCCATTTGTTAATGATCTAAATCTGCTTTTGACCGCGGGCCCGCTCCGGCCTTATCAACGTGAGAACTTTTCCACCTGTCGTGTTTTCGTAATATTAAAAAAAAAAAAAAAAAAAAAGTTTTTCGGCTCGGGATTGTACGATCGCGATCGTATTTATTTCGATCGATCTCGCGTCTTCCTCTTCCCGTTGCATTTACCTGCTCGATAAGCGAGCGCTCGTCGGCCGTTCTCCGGCCGGCTGGTGCTCCTACTATTTAACTCTAGGAATTCATGCCCAGGCGGATCCCCTAAAGCGCCCGTGCATTTGCATACATTTAAGCCGCGCGCGACCGCGAGCGGGTCGCATCTCGGAATCATCCGCGGGGATTCCACGTGCCGCAGCAATCCCGTAGAGATGCGAAGTTATAGGGTACCGTACGACGCAACTGCGGGGCACGCAGGTGGTAGATTCCCCGATCGGTCGCCGCGCGACTTGTTCGTCGCCGTCGTCGGGACCGACGTCTTTTCGCGGACGAAGGGGGGCCGCGGGGTCCCGCACGCCGATTGTTCACGGCCGCGCCGCAATGAAAGCTCAAACGGCACGAACAAAAAGCCTGTGAGGTAGACATAAATAAATTGATAGTGGGTGTGGTTGGTTTAGGCCGCACACATGGCGTCGTGACCCGTCGTCTCCGTTCGTGAGCTCGAGGCCAGCTCGAGTTATGCCCCGCGGAATGCTGCTCCCGTCGCGCGAGCGAGCGAGAGCAGCCTCCTTCGGCCCCGTCTAAACGTAGTTTCGCGTGCACTTGTTCCCTGCCTCCGCAATTCGCAGCCTACGTGTTTATTAGTACTCGGTGAAATTTCTGGCCAAAGCTTAGAGAACGTATTTAATTTTACAACTGTAAAAAAAAAAAAATTGGGGAAGTCGACGCGGCACGAACGAAGCTTTGGGGATGGCTAAATAAATATAAATGAATAAAAACGCTCGCGGACGTTACGCGATTACGAGATTCACGTTCAAAGAACGGGCTCTCCTTTGGACGTTTACGAACCGTAACGGGGTCAGATTGGGGTTCCGTATAGCGTGCGACGATCGAGGGTTGATCCGGAAATTCAGGAGTCCGCGGGCGTGTATGCCGTGTAACGCCGTTCATGACTTAGCACGGTGCTTGGCTTTGGCGGTTGAGGCTGCCGATATATACAATGCCGCATTGTTTCGTCGTTGCCATCTTAGTCGGTAGCACGCAAACTGACGCCGGACCCGATGTTTATTACCCTCTTTCCGTAAAAGAAGACGCGATATCTCGGCATTATATTATCCGCGCTTCTACAGAGTTCGTGCTCGTATCACAGCCTCCTATATGAAATCCGAGAAACGGCCTGCGCTCCGCGGTATGTTTCCAGACGCGGTGGCACGAAGCAAGCGGAAGATAACGAGCTTCGAGCTTGCCTAACTCGTAGGTAACCGGATGTCTTAGGGCCGCGGCATAGGGAAATTCACTTGGTTGAAATTTCAAGTCTTAAGTTTTTCTGGTCAAGCACTTTACGTACGCTACGTGGGCTCTTAAACGGATAAACGGAAACGGCGCTGGTAGAGTTTCACAATCGTCGGAAAATACGCGCGCTGCGTTGGTGTTGGTACTTTAAAAAAATGATATCGGAAAAGAGGAGGGAAGGAGAGAAAGGAGTGATCTAAATGTCACGCCGAATACGAGAGTACGACGCGGAGTATCGATGCTTGCGCGACTGACGTTTCACGCGCATTTTCCTTCGCGCCCTACATACGAATCGAAAGAGGTCGTCCCATCCACCTCCCGTACGAGCCAGGTTTCCACTTTCATGGATGGCCGCCCCCGCCCGACGCGCGTCACGATTTTATTTTCGTCGCCAGGAACGCGACCCGCGTATTTTCGCGAATTACCAATTATTACACATCCTCCCAGATGGAAAGTCTCCTTTCTCCCGAAAGGCGGCGGGCGCAGTGAGGAATCACGGCGTTAAGTTCGCGGAGCCAACAGTTCGTGCCAACAGTGAAAGCCGCCGATCTCCGATCAGCCTTGGCACGTTTAGATGCGAATCGAATTCTGCGTCTCGCGATACGCGAATCTTCTCCTTTGCGCCACGACGGGAAGCAAAGAAAAAAAAAAAAAAAAAAAAGAGATAAAAAATGAGATTGAAAGGAAGCCACGAGAGCGCCACTCGATATTGGCGGGGGAGTCACGCAGAGAAAAATGGCTTTCTTATTTCCATGAAAATTGCGTTCGGCGATTTCGACGACAATGCCATTCCGGTGTTTTAAATGCAAATCCACAAAAGGAAAAACCGTAAAGGCATTATAATTTATATTACTACATGTGGCAGCGGCGCTTCCGGCGAAAGAGCATAGGCGCAGTTCCGGTCAGCCCCACGGGTTGGAGAGATCCTACATCGCCAGATTATGAGCCCACCGCCGCTTTTACAATGGATCGTCCGCCTCTGAGTCGTACGTCAGCAGGAATAATTCTGCGTTACCGCCGCTCGCGCGTCCGTCTTGCCGGCAAAATAATACAAACGATCGCCAGCGGGCACGCGCGGCCTCGCGCAATATAAATATAAATACTATTTTTTTTTTTCTATTGTCTCTCCGCCGGTCCCGCAGAACAAATAATTCCCTCGCATCTTTACAGATATATTATCGGCCTGTTGTTTAATTAATCTTAATACAGATATTTCTGACGCGCTTAAAGGAGCGGAAAGGACGACCCGCGCTTTGCATGATTAACTCGTAATTATATTTATCAACTCTTCCGGATACATTTGCAACCTTTGATAATTAAGTGTGACAGATAAAATATTTATGCGAGAATGCAATAAATAAGGGGAGGGAGGGGGGAAGGAAAAGATAGCATTTTTTTAACTACGCTATAAATTGACCGTTTTTGATGAACTCCACGATCGCCTGGACGGTGCCTTGAAAGCGTGCGAAGTTCTCCCGTCCCTCCTCGGGGGATTTCGATTTGTAGATCGCGTTTGTATACGCCGACGTCAATTCGGACACCAACACCTGCGCCTTTTTGGCGGCCGCCTCGACCGATCCCGCGGGCGTCTTGATTTCCTCCGCGGTCTTCAGGATTTCCTCCTTAATGAATTCGACAAGCGTCGCGTCGTCTTTCGCGCTCGAGTCGCCGCTCGAGATTTTCTGCAGAACGTCTTTGATGCCCACCGCGTTCGCGTCTTATTATCGGAAGGAAAAGGAACAGATGATCGTTAATCGAGAATTAAAATCTAATCCACTCGAATGATAATTAATTAATAAATAAATTAACTTCTACTTCGTTCGGTTAACATATTTCACCTGCGGATTCTGCGGTGGTTTCCCTAATTATCCTCTGCGACTGCGAGACGGCGCCCGCCAGCAGGACGACCGCGACGATCGCGAACTTTGCCATCTTCGAAAATAGTATCAAGCAGCAAACTGTCAATCGATTGTCAGCCTGCGCTCTCTCTCTTTCTCTTTATATGAGTGGACGGTCCGCGACGCGCGGGCATCGAGTAGGGATGGCATTATGTAAAATGTAATTTGCGGTCCGCCGTGTACGCGGTCGTTGACCATTATAAATGATTCTAATGAGTGTCATTAAAAAAGAAGACGCGCGAGAGAAAGTGGAGCGCCGCGAGCGGCATGTTTTACGAAAGTACACTTTGTTTTGATTTCTATCCGTTGACAACCGGAAGAAATTAGTTCGAACGAAACGAGTGTTAAGCAAAGCGCCTTTTCTTAACTATCCGTGCAACTTTGAGCCTACGAAATACACAAATATCTGTACTTTGCATAGTCGATATAGCGCCGATTCTCTAAAATGTGCAGGAATAAAAGGCGTCTTTTAATTATACCACCGACGTCGTCACGATCCTTCAGATCGGGAGGAATGGGAGGACTTGGGGCCGGAAACGACTGGACGTTCTTTGTCAATAAATTACGGGGTCGCGGGGCGAGTTTTTCCTAATCAGGCGGCGATTGTTGTAAAAGCCCTGCTGTAATTTTTCGTCTTTACGCGCGTCGCACGCAATCCGACTCGCAATCCACTCGGCACGACGCGCTCAACAGGTCGGCCGTCCGCGGTCCTCCCCCTTTTCGAAAAATGCAGGGGCAACGCCGATACCGGGCCGACGGTAAAAGTGCGTGAACACAGGGAGGGAGTGCATCCAGCCATGATTCCTCCTCGCCGATTTTTACCCCCTTCCTGCCCCTTGCCGTTCCCTCCACCATTCCCGACGCTCACCTTGACGCGTCGCGTTAAATTAAAGGCTGTCGGGTCGCTTTCCACCTGAGAAACGATTCGAATCCTTCGGTGACGATTCGCGACAGCGGCGTCGCGAATGCCCACCAGGTGTTCCCGGACGGAGGCGAGAAAAAAAAAAAAAAAAAGCGAGAAGACGAGAAAGAGAGTAGGCTGAGAAAATCGCGAACGAGGCTGCTCGTCGCGTCGCGCCGAGACTCGCAAGAAAGCGCACCTTAATGCGGGATGAATGAAAATACGGGTGCTTGAGTAAGCTTAAATTACATTTCATTCATGCAGGAAAAGCAGACACGCGGGAGTCGTCCTTCCGGCCTCGCGTTGCGCACGTATCGCGGGACGCCGGGCCTGTGCACGTAATGACGACCGGACTATAATGTGTATTATCCCGACATCCTGCACGACCGGCGGACTTCTTATGCGTTTCCCTCTTGCGTCTAGGGTACCGGCCCTAGCTGCGTTACGACAGCGATTACGATCGCGGAGGCGACCTTAATTTTTCTGCGAGCGCTCGCTTTTCGCGGCGCGGCATGGAAATACTCTCGTTCGTTTCGTTTCTTATTACCCACGGCGGCGTCACGAGGCGGTTACAGCCGCACGCTGCGCGCTTTCCGAGCGCGCGGTTTCTCCGCAAGGTGGTTGCGCAAGATCCTCGCAATGTAACGCCCCGATTTTTCCGACGCACAAAGGGAGGCGTCCAAGCGGAGACGCGAGGACGAAATATCGATCGCACGTACCATCGATCACGATTTTATCTCGCGCACAGACGTAAGATTCGTGTCGGCTCGGCGACGAGATGACGAGGAAGGCACAAGGGCCCGCGTGTATCGTGAACGGCGTTACAGTGTATCGGTCGGCACCGCGCGCCGGTCCGCGATTCACGATCGGCGATCTACAATGAGAAACGGCGGGGCGACGTAGAGGGTACCGGGTCCGAGGGGGCGGGGAAGAAGAAACCAGAGCGGATCGATCGACGGACAGTCTTTATTCTCGCGTCGGCACCGGACAACGGTAGAAGCGACGTGGGCCTATTATGGGCCCGTATATCGCGCGGGGCACAATGATCACTGCGGAGATCCTCTCCGGATCGCCGAGAAACACCGTCCGAGTCCCGCTGAACGAGATCCTAACGTGTCCATCTCGCTCTCGGGGATTATGGGGGGCGCCGGCGAAGATCGACAGGGCTGATTACGTCCGCACTGACTTTAAGCCGTTTTAAATGCTGCCATTCGGCCTCCTGACCTCGCGCTGATTTGGCGTTCCTCGGTTCCTTTCTTATATTTTGTCTCGCACAATGCCAAGCTGGCTCGATACGTAGTCGCGGCGATGGCCCGTACCCGGAAATCGCGAGTCCATTTGATCGCAAATTTTACTTCGGCGCGGTAATTAAAACAATTATTCGCGACTTAATACACCGATTTTCGTCCTTAAATGGCGATTACAGGATCGACTAGTTTTAGCTTTAGATGCTGGGATGCCTCGGACACTCGGAGCTAGACGAATAGATCCCGGTGAGAGACCGTCCGACTTAGAGAACGGGAAACCGAGATTCGGCACGGCTGTGGGGGTTCCGCTTGGTCAAACCGTGCGATTCTCACATGCAATCGGCGGGGATCCGTGAAAAACAATTCCATGAAATTAATAAATCCATTCCCGGGGAGGGGACCTCCTACGACGCGGGTTACTTTTTAGGGCAACGGCCGATTCTGCGAAACGTGGGTGATCCAATTAGGCGCGGCGGTAGCCAGAAAAAAAAAAAAAAAAAAGGAAGAAGGGTGAGAGAGGATCGTCGCGGTCACGAACGCTATCCGTTTACGCGCAACAAGATAAATTAGCACGCTTTTTCGCGCCAGATGAATTTCGCGACGGAGCGGGATCCGGCGGTGACAAAAATAATGAGCGAGCTTAGAAACAGCGGGGGCGCGAGCAGGGACGAGATTAAGAAGGCCGCGTCTTCGCCGGGACGGCTTTACCACCCGCCGATCGATCTGTCGTACGATTTCTCCTCGCAGCGTCGGAGTCACGGTGCTTTTTGTCGGCGCGGCGCGCACTATGGACCAGGCGGTGGCTTCCCAGATGTAGAAATCGCGTCCGCCTCGTCAAGAAGCCGCGACACAATGGCATACGAAAAATCACGGCGCTCCGAGCAGGCAAAACACTTCGCGCTTGTTCGCGATGCCGCTGGCGGAATAATCGTCGCGTAACGATGTGCTTTCCCATCGATTGACATTAACTTTTTCTACACCGCGCGGCGGCAGATGAAGAGAAAGAGAGAGGGAGGATACACCGCGGCGGTTCCAGATTTCCTTCCGATACTCGCGTAATTAAGCTGTTTTACCATTATTCGCAGCTTTGTGAACTTTCACCGCGCGATTTCGTCGCTGCTTCGAGAGTCGAATCCAGACGCGCGTAATATATTCTCGTAATATGTATTTATTACGTATTATCATTTTGCGCAGACATTTTATATTAAAATTACTATGCTCGCGGTTTTATCCGGCGGGATCTGCTATCGACGGAATAGCCGCGTGCAGGCTCAAAGTACTCGATACAAAGTAGGCGATCATTAAAATATCGCGGCGTGAACGCTCGTAGATGTAATCAGGGCGAGCCGATGAAGGATGCGCGGCGGAAATCTCGACGTGACTTTCGAAAAATTGTGCGCGCTTCGCTCAGGGGCAGGTGTCGTCGTGTCGGGTTAAGGAAGTTAAAGTAGTGGGCAAAAGGAGTTACGCTAAGCACCGGCTCATCGTCGCCCGCGGGCCTCGTTATCATAGTTTAATGACGACGGGGCGTTTCAGTCGCAATGGATTACGGTACATGCCGGCTGGGCGGTATACGAATGGATTAATAATCGGTATTAAGCACCCGGCAAACCCGTCGAGCTGCACAGGACGTTCGAACCGAACGTGAAAATACGTCCAGGGAGTTTGCCAATTTTTGGCATTTGTGAAATATTTTAATAGCCCGGCGTGCAATTTATTACGAAGAAATAGAAAGCTAATCATTGCGCAGTAAGAAATATCTTTCATCACTTGAGGAACAGGTTTTAAATCGTGGCTTCAAGCTACTTGTAAATTTTTAATTTGGCGTCTAACATTTTAAAAGAAACAAATAAGAAAGAAAAAGAAAAAAAAATTACTTGAAACCGATAGATAATTTATTTTGGCGAGGTTTTATTTTCCCAGATGCACTGTGCGATACGTCATCGGTTTAAGCACGAACGGGAATAACGTGACGCTCGGGCGGGACTTAGTGTGGGAATGCCGGCTTGCTAAAAACGATGCTGTGCGACGCAAAACGCGACGACAGTTCGCACGAGCATTGCGGACGGCGCGCTGCGGCGTACATCATAGACAAAGCCCGGATTATTTTTCGCGGTGGTAAAGGAAGCGTGCCGGGTATTGTTGCCGGCCACGAAGCAACAATAGCGCCTCCTTGCCCGCCTCCGTTCTCGGTTGTGTTACACTAGTTTGACTAGTCTTCTAGAAGAGCAACTCCCGCCCCGAGAAATGAACGACGCTCTCGCTCGCTTTTCCAGGGTTTATCTCGAAACCCCCGTGGCTCGAGTCAAGGGAACTTACACGAACGTGCTAAGTTGTATAATTATACATTGCGAATGTTCCTCGCTTCCGTTCGCTCGCCTGTCGCGGTTAACGTAACGGCACTGCCCAGTCACAAAATTTTCCTCGCGTTAATTAAGTACCTGACGAGACGCCGGCTTATCTCGCCGTAACATTCTTATTATTTATCTTATCAGTGGACTTAGAATCGCGCATAATTGCAACTTATCGCCGTAACGCGCATCATTAACGAATTTTTTTTATCGGTCGGATAAATTAGACTAGCGATTGGCGAATTATTTGCCACCGCGATCTAAATCGAACCGATTCGAATTACGCTAAACGACGCCGGATTATATCGTTGAGTGCAGAACGCGTTAATTAGTAGCCGAGAAAAAGTTTCCGCGGGGATAAAGTGCGAGATTACCGGGCAGACTAGTCGTCGAAGCGCGCGACACGTACGTATACGCACGTACACGCGTATTAATTTATGCCCGGGTGTCAGGATTAATAACGCGGACTCGAATAGATAAGACCGGGAGCCGCATTGAAAAGCCTCCATTTAATCCGTTGGGTCGGCCCGTTTACGATGCAATTCAGGGGCGAATTATGGGCGTGCGTACGGGGATTAATCACGAGCACCGCGTGCGAGAGCAGCATACATGCACATGTACGTACACCGGAGCACATTAATTCGCCAGCTACAGCCGCCAAGCTACGTCACACACCGCGGTGCATTGTCCGTGCATGGGACTTAGGTTCGTTTTGCAGTAAGAAAGGAGCGAAAGAATTACTGAGACAAGTGTCTTCTAATTGCAATTAAATATATGAAATCAAAATTACTTGATTCGATTTGAAAACAGCTTAAAGATATGTATAACTTTAGCGAACGAATAGTGTACGCGACATTCGCAAAGAAATTCATAAAAAAAAAAAAAATTAACACATCAAGTGTACTTATACACACCTTTAAAATTGCTTCTGTAGACCTTCTTGTCACGGCGAGTTTTAAATAATTATTAGAAAGCATCGCGATCGAAATGAAATATTTCTGTACCGTTTTATGGCTTCTTGAGATTTTTCTTAATGCACTCAAGTGTACGCGTTATGTAGTAAGGGAGACGCGTGTACGGTTTTACCGTCGCGTGTTCACGCATTTATCTGCACGCGAGTCGTCACTGCTGTGCATTGGTCGACCTAATTCTGTGATTTGTCACGCCTCTTATTCCGCATCTAGCTTTCACTGCCATACATCAAGGGGGCGGACATCGAAGGAATTAACTGTGACGTGAAACTCGCGAAAAAAACGAGATCTATTCTTGACTAAATTTTTTTTTTTTTTTTTAATACGTTAGTGCGAATACAAATATTTGCACTGTGACGATTACACAATGACGACGACCGAGCTATGAATAATATAATTGTGCCAGACTATATATATAACAGCGCACCGAGCGTTAATTACTAGTTTCTTTAGATTATAATTAACCTTTTAATTATATTTCGAGCTGCAGTGATATTCGTTAGCTTTCACGTTAAAATTTACCGCGATACACGATTACAATGATATTTATATAAGTCCACTCCTCGCTCTTTTCGCGTTTCTCTTTTTTTCAACTTTTTTTTTTCAACATACTCGCACTGAATTTCGCGCGTAATTTACGCAATTAATTTACTCCGTCTTATTATGTAGATATCTTTATTGGAATTACTCCGACGTCGACCATAAAATTGCGTCGCCTCTTATTGGTTATTCGTGTCGCCTCAAAACTTTCTGACTGTCGATGGAGCCTGATAGTTGGGCTCTGATTCACTTCCAATCGCTGTATTACTGATGCGTGGTGTATCATTACTACATATACTTTCTCTCTAATTTGTAACATAATGGTGACTGATAAACATTCAAATTTATAGATGAGATCGGAATTTCTCAGGCTACGCGAATTGTTGAAAGCAAGAGTCGAAATTATTCCTGGCTGGTGTAATGTCCGATCGCGTCGTATGTTTAAATAAAATAATAAAAATGTAAAAAGAGAGAAAGAGAGAGGGATTAAAAAAAAATAACATATTTCATGACACCTTAACTTCCGCGAAGACGATTTACAGTTATGAAATCACATCTTTTTTTTTTTTTTTTTTTTCCTATTTCTCTCTACAAGATCGATTTGCTATAATAATGTTATGTTTCTCGTACTTGTTTCTTCTTCCGATCGGATGCTGCAAGGATCATTAATTTTATTTTTCTCGAAACGATTTTATTTTGCACCTTTAGCGATTGTCCACTATCGATTGCTCGGTGATCGTCCTGGTTAAAACCGACCGATCGGTTGCATACCTACCGGAATGCGCGCAAGAAAGTGACCAGCAGAAAAGAATAGGGGGGTACGAGAGTTAATTCCAAAGACAGGAAGGAGCCTAGCAACGGATCTATATCGTGAGCCAGCAAGTGACGCGACGCTTTTGTCCGCAAATGAAAATTCTACTCCGTCGTTTTTTACGTTCGAGGAAGTAATCGACAAGAAAGGCTGATTCCGAGCGAAAGAGCAATTCGATCTGATCCGAATAATTTACGATTGCACCGATTCCAATCTCGCGTTTCCTTTCGTGCATTATCAATTTAAGAACGGCAGGAAGGGAAGTCGGCGATGCCCGATCGCGACGAAAAAGAATGTCGGCGATATCGCGAAAAAATATAACGTAATATATAGCAGCGGCGAATGCATTTGCGAGAACGACGCTCCCGAACGCTTCGCGCACGCAAACGGCAATTAAATGCGGAAAGGATGAGGAATGTTAACGGATAATTTCTTGTAAAATGCTGCCGCGGCGGCGTCCAACGCGCATTCCTAGTATCTGCCTATGCATATGCAAAGATACGGGAGCTGACAAATTGCGCCGAGGACGCTCGTTGTATTAGCGACGACGGGCGTCGTCGTTGTCGCCGCAACAAGAGACAGAGACAGGAAGTCTCCGGGATGCCTGCGAAACGATTATATACCGGCGTGATACTTTACTTTTATTCCGTCGCTGTAACGCGGGCTCGTGCATCGTTACGCGAGAAACAGCCATGCGGAAATGTCGGATTACTCGCGCGATATAAAATTGTTTATTCGTATCTCTTATTTCCGTACGCGATCTGCGCGTTATTTGGCGCGCGTAATTTGCACTCCGGGTGGAAATCTCCGGATTCGCGCTTACACCGTTACCGCGTAAGGAAGTGATCGATCAAAATTTTCGACGTTTGAAACGACGCTGAGCGCTTTCAAAATATTTATCTTTATATTGCGCGCGACCTAATTAATTTTAATAGTTTAAATAAGACATTAGAAAATGCATCCGTACAGAAACAGAACTTGGTGATGTTTAATGTAAATTTTCATAGTTTTGATCGATAACGTTTACGTTGATTATTTTATTTGTCTGATTAAAATCATTAACGATGTTATTAAATTTGAGATCTCTAGAGTACGCCGAGCCTAGGCGCGATAAGAAATAAAAGCGACTTTAAGGCGGATGTTACTTGGAGATTTTAAATATTCTCCACCAAAGGCGATCGAAGGTGGTTTGGCAACATGTACACTGTCAAACAGGAATTAGATCCAGTTTTCGCTCGGCTTGCTCTCTTTACCGCGTTCACGATCGCACTGACAGGTCGATATAATTTCCGATAATTTACTAATAAATAACTTTTTGAATCCGAGCCACTCTCTAGTTCGCGGCAAAGATTCTTCATTTCGGCCTAGCTTTCCTTGAGCTTCTTACGAGCTCAATCTCAGCCGCGATTTATCAAAAAGTCGTCGGGATCGAATTTTTTTCTTACTTATCGTACGATGATTGGTATCTACACTCTATCGTTGAGATAATTCAAATTTATCTACTCAGCGCGAGGGATTTTTTCTGTGCATGTGTGCGTGTTTTTTTTTTAATGGAAGATAAGAAATTTCAATCAATATAATGTCTTTGATGATACTTGCATATTTTAAACTCTCTCTTTCTTCCTCTTTGGCTATCTCGCAAGATTGCGACCGGATTGCGGATTCTGTCGGCAGTCTGGTCCCGAGGGTCGCGTCTTTATAGCGCGTTTCCGGTCGCGCCGAAGCTGCGCGTGACTCCGATACTCTTGAGTTCACTTCACAGCTACCTGTCCCAATTTAATCTATCCCGTTCTTCTTCGCGGTGCCCGCCGCCGATTATCGATACAGGGGGGAAATCCACGCGACCGCAAGGCTCCCTCTTCTACACGTGTAAATAATACACCAGCGGACCACGCCGGCTCTCATCTCTCTCCCTCCCCACCCCCTGCCCTCGATCTTACACCTCGTAGCCGCGATGTAGTAGCCGCGGCGAATGATATTTTCGTAATGAGTGCTTACGCCTGAATCGCATTTCGGTTCTCCGCGAAATCGTGACTCGATCGAACCAACCTCCTTCCCTTCGCCCTCGTAATACCCGAACCTTTTTATTCCATGCGGCTTTGCCTTTTTTTTTTATTTTTTATTTTTTTTTTATGATCCACTGCGTATCAACGCAGCTACGTTTTCAAGCATGTCAAACCCGCGCGAAATGAGAAAGCTCTTTGATAGAACTAGACAAACTGGAAACACATATTTATATTCCGCGTAAAGTTTCACATAATTATGGATGAAAGGTTTTCTTTCTTAGTTTACCTTCCACGCTCGGCTAAAGCACAGTCCGGAGGATCTCCGAGCGAAACGCGGCACGCACGCGTGAAATCGAATAGCAGCTCGTGTATACAGCGAGATTGATAGGTGTGCGCGATGCGTATCGGCGTTCGATTTTCAGCGATAGACAGGCAGGTTACTGGCGATGCTAATCATCCGCCGCTAAATGGCCGGGATCATAAAGCGTTAGTGTCAATAAAGCGCACGTGCAACTCGATCGCCCCTCGTCGCCGCGGACGGTGATTTTTCCCGTGCCGACGACGCTCATTCAGGAGAGACGCTCATCTTATGAATGGGCCTGAAGTACCGGTTAGATGTGTCATTAGCATAGGCATGACCCGCGGCGACATCGCGCGTCCCAGTCGTCCCGTTATCCCCGCTGCCTTGCCAGCGGCGGAACGATCGCCCGATGCAAATTGCCCCGATGCAAATTGCGTAATCATCCTCGAACGATTACCGCGTCGCACGCTCGCGCTCGCCGCTCTCATTACGATTACGCGCGGACACTCGCGGCTTACCGAGACCCCGCGAGAAAATCGCGCCTCCGCCTTCGGGTTCTCGCCTCGTCGGTTTCACAGTTCTGCGATCTCTAGCTAAACGCCAAGCCATCTCGATACAAGATAATTCTGTTTGCTTATTGAATACGAAAATCTTATCTTGTTTGCCGCTGTATATATTTGTAAGATTATATTATATTACAATTTAAAAGAAATAGTTTTATAATTTTTTTCCTTAATTTTTTTTTTAATTTTGCAATAAGAATTTTGTGAAAATTAAGACGACGCTAAAAATTTGTACTTCGAAGACTGCTCGTTGCTTAAGACGTTTCTGTGACTAGAGCCAGAACTCCTGTCATCCTAACTCTCGAAAGGAAAAAGAAAAAAAAATAAAAAATAAAAAAAGGAAAAAGGGGAAAAAAAAGCGACGCGTCGACGTACAAAGCCGGCGGCTTAGCAGGTGTTTCGAAAATGTAATCGGCCGCGGAATCGATTCCCCGTTTATACTTTCCTAATCGAACCCGGCAAAAAAGCGCCACGGTAAATTGTAGGCGGCAATTAGGACGGCGATCAAAGGAGAGAAGCACTCTCGGCCACTGCGGTTTCCATCTGAAACGATCGAATCAAATTTGTGTCGTGCTCCGCGAAGGGAAAAAAAAATCGAGTCCAATCAGGTCGGTCGGTTGCCGTGAACCGCGTTACGGTTCAAATTATATGTGTACAGACGATCGAAATAGATGATCACAAAATGATAAGTAACTAATATTCCTATAATATATTAATTATTATACGTATCCAATTAGTAGGAATTTCTCAAATCTATTACAACTATCGTGTAAGATTATCTATTTAAGAGCAATGCAGAGCTGACGTAAACGTCGATACTGAGTGCGGAAAAAAAAGGCAGCGTCATAACGCGACGATCGGTCAGTTCCCGTCAAAATTCGCGCGAGCGAATGGTTCTGCTCGACGGGATAAAGTCTCGGAGCGCCGGGCTATTCACGTTTACGTAGAAATGTAGCGCCGATCGAGAGAATTTCTCCGTCACGGTCCGACAGTCGCAACCCCCGGTGCTTCGCGTTTTCTGCCTGCTGTAAGCGGTATTGCTTTCGAAGCGCGACGTGAGACAGGTGTGACCAGGTGTCACGCTTTTTAGGTGTTTTGCGTCAACAAGAGATTATTTAGAAGGGGGCGAAGTTATCGATTCCATTATTTACTAGAACAAACTATGCGCACGCTTCGCGTGCAAATAAGAAAGTTATACGACTTACCAATCTGCTTCAGCGGAGTTGTAGAGTTCTGCTGACTGTAACATAAAAATAAAATATTAATGTAGATATGCTTGTTAATAAGAGTAACAAAAAAAAAAGGTAAAAGTTTTTTTTTAATAAAGATTTTCTAAAAAAAAAAAATTATATTTACCTATAAGTTGCTCCGCCGATGCAAGAAGCCCGTCCCGGGCCTGCTCCTCCTCTCAGATGGGACGTGACGAGCCATCCTTCCGCGCACTAGATACTCGCGAACGCGCCCGGATTAATTATCGCGAAAATTACTTAACACTTTCGCACGTTTTTTTCGGCACTCCCGTAAAAAATTATCGTAAAGAAAAAACGCCCGATAACTAACGAAACTCCCGGCGACCGACGAACCGACTACGGTTCGTATAATAAAATATCGGCGTGCGGCACTTTATCTCGCTGAACACTGCACAGCAGCGGAGTTCCTCTTGAATCTGTAACAGAAAATCACAAAATTATTTTGTAGATATTATATCTGATTGAATAAAATAATAAAACAACGTTATGAAAAATCTGAACTATTCAATTCCAAAGAAAAATTAATTCTTACCCTGGGGTTGCTCCGCTGGGGCAGGATACCCTTCCTGGGCCTCCTCCTCCTCTCAGGATGTCTGCGGAATGTCGGGTTGGTCCTTCTTCGATGCCAAAGTATCACCTGAAACAGAAAAATTGTAGTTAATATGCTGTTCTGTTTTACGATTTCTTTAGCTCGAACTGATTTCAGGAATCTTAACGAGTGACAAAACGACATTCTCAAATCGTGATATGTATCCTTCATCATGCATCGACACGCGTTATCTATAACGCTTGACGCCCGGCGTGTTCTGGCATCAAACCAGTTTTACATTGCTACTTCTTTTTTTTCCTTTAAGCTCGCTTAGAATAAAATGGAAATTTTTTTTTTAATAGATGAGACGACACTTAATAACGGAATAGATTTTTATCCCGCTGCGAAAAATCATACGAGGCGTCTTAGTACTAAAAGGTAATTGTTCCACGCAGGATGTAAGTCCAATTAATTAATTTATATTAATCAATGCGTCATATTGTGATTACTTGCCACTCTGGCGTGAAATGCAAAGTCTCAGTTGCAAGACGCTAGTCCGAGATGCGTGCGTATTCCGCGAAATAATTTATCGGCGTCCGGCATCGGCAGATTAACGTCGCGCACCGTGCGAAACTTATTTACGGCGTTTCGACTATTATTAATAAGAGTCACGGCACCGTTACTCAGCTCAATTTCGCTCGATCGACTTTATGTAATCATCCTCTCTCTCTTTCTCTTAATCTCCGTCACGAAAGGGAGTAAAAGAAGACGTGGATCGTTCCGACTGTCAATTTCTCGGTAGAACGATAATGATCGGTTTTACACTGTTGTTTATTAGTTTGTCGCGGTCATTGTCCGTGATTGGGAATTACGCTCTCTCGCTGCAGCGCGAATCCCCGCCGTCGTGGGAGAGTCGTTCGATCTGGATCAGCGCGAAGGGGACCGCCGCGGGTAAGAGAATCGCGGTATCTGCCACCGTCGACCTGGTGGATGAGAGCGCGCCGTGTCACGGTCACTTGACCAGGGAAACGTTTAACGCTCGGCGAAATCAATGAAAACATCCCGGGTAATGCCCCGAAGTGATTGAGACGTTCTAATAGATCGTTCGGCTTGAAGGAGACGCGACGGGAACCTGCGAGGTCCGCCACCTCAATCTCCGCCCCGTTCCGCGTTTACGGACAAGCGACTCGGGTTCGTCAAGTTCGCGTGAAATTCTATCGCAAGAAAGTTTTGCGGGATAGACGTCGTGCGATATTCGGGGGGAACCCTCGCGTTTTGCAATTGCGTAAAACTAGACGCCGAGCAAGCGCTACATAATACGATTATGATGCGACCGGCGTTGCAGTAACTCGCACTGCGATATGTTGAAGTGACGTTTGAAATCGCTGAAAAAGGAACGCCTGGGCGTCCAGCACTTCGCGTTGAATCTCGGGTATATCGCGGCCCGGCCGACGCCGCGCTTCCGCCTGAAACGAAAGTAGGATGACGGTAGTCTATTATTTATACATAAATGGAAGCCCGCCCCGGCCGCGCTCCGTCCGCGCCCGCGCTATTTTCACTTCGTTACAAGGAGTGAAATCCTTTTGCCCGTACGCGGAATCGCCGGCGAGGAATCACGATGTGGACTCGATGAATTTCCGCGGGCGCATGCACGTATTTATGAATGCGAAATGTACAAATGCACCGCGTCTGACGAACATAATTTTACATGGAAGCTCGCGAAACTTTTTAAAAAGCGTGCGGAAACGTATGCGATAAAAAACAGAATTTTTTCTTTTTCTTTAATCTCGTGACGATATTTACGAATAATTTTCAAGATAAGCAGCACGCGGCGCAGCGTCGAGAATTCAAAAAAAAAAAAAAAAAATCGAGCGCATAATAATTTTCAATTAATCCCAGCATTATTTCTGCTTTCATTACTACGGAGATTATAACATGTATGACTTTACGCACAAAAACAAAGAAAATAGATTTTAATCAAACATGCATACCAGGGAAATTCGCACTTCTTATTAAGTCGTTCGTATCATGCGAAGTGTTTTATCAGAGACCCGCGACAGCCTGTTAACTCTCGGACCGATCCCGCGTTGATTATTATTCCCGCCTCGTTGCGGGAGATATCGTGACGTGACGATCTTCAGATGAGTTATGCAAATTCCGCTTTTCCCAGATCGCGGCCGTAACGTTCCGCCGGTGACAACGTTATCTGCTCGAATTATCTCGTCGCCCGCAGAGTCGGCGGACGAGGGCGCGGAAAATTTCATGAAAAATCGCCGTTCGATCCGCCGTCGCACGATACGCGTTGATCGCCCAATCGTTCACCTCGCTCGCGACCAGCTAACGGCAGTCCCGCCGATCGTCGGTCCGCGTATTATGCACCTGTCGCGTGCGATCGAATCCTAGGTCTCGGTCCGCGTGTCGTCCGCGCTCGCACCGAATTTGCATATCTCCCTATCTCGCGGGGAGCCGGATAACTGTTATCCATCGGCGTTCCGGCAATCTCATCGGAACAGATTGGCGATCTTAATGCTTCCTTACCTGTTTACATTACCGGCCCTTATCGCGCCGTAAGCACGACTCGATTAGATGGGAAGGCGATACCGCGGTGGCCGAAGGGTTTGTCCCTAGCTCGTGAGTTTTTTGCCGCGGCTCTCGCGGCGCGTTACGTGCCCGGCTTACGCGAAAGGCACATTACCCGCGCGTCCCTTCTTCCGGTGATACGCGCACGCGCGCACCTTCTGAATGCATTCCCTCCAGCAAATCTACGTCTTCGGACAATTATGTCGTCCACCTCCATCTCTTGATCGACGATAGACAAGCCGAGTGGGGATATGAGAAGGAATGGTCGCCTTTCGGGCAGGGCCTTCCCGTTCGCGGCGTTTGAGAGCAAGAGCGAGGGCGGGTAGAGCCGGCAAAGACCTTTTCGGAAGAGAGACGGGGAAAGGTACGGCGAAAGGACAACATGGAAACAAGGACGGGACGTGTCGAACGACCACGGCCCGCTAAATGAGACCCTGCGAGACCGACGGGGACGAGATGCGGCGCACCGGCAGCTAGACTGCGACAGACGGCCCGTGTCGCGGCGCGGAACAACGCACAATTGGAAGGTACGACAGGGAGAGAGACGGAGGACGTTGACGAGAGAGTGTCCGAGAGAGGTCCGCAGGTGAGCTGAAAACGAAAGAGAAGCCGCGACGAGAAGCCGGTACGTTTCCTCGGCAGGGAGCCCGGCCAATCGGAGCACGGTGGGCGCCGCGGGTAGGAGGAGACAGTTCCGCGCCGACAGGCGATGTAATCACCCGCGGCCGTGTCCGCCGCTGCTCTCTGGCCCCTCCGGGGGTCCCTTCGCTCTCCCTCCGTGTCGCGGCCTCTTTCATGCCCTCGTCTCTTCGCCGCGTCCGCCGGCTTGGGGCCCCTCCGCGGCCGAGGGCGATGCTGAGGCTCGAGAAGTCCTGGCGGTCGCCAGCCGTCGGGTCGCCAACTCCGCGATTGGGAGAGTTACCTGTCTCTTTATGGACCGCCACTAGCCACGCGACAAACCAGCCGACAAGGCTGCTTCACCTGCCACCGCTACGCTCGTTCCACGTCCGCCGGGTTGTTCTGTGACTAGGCGGGTATGACGGCTCGCGACGCGTGTCCTTTGAGTACGCCAAGTCCATCTCTGTTTCAACGCCGAGAAATCGAATGCCGTTGAACCGCTTGATCCCGCCGAAAGATTTTACTCTCTTATCCCGGATCGATTTACCGAACAGTTATCGCGTATTTTTAACGCCACGTAATATCTTATTTATTTTTTACGCCAGGGTTGAAATAATTTTAATTAATCTCTCCTATAACGTCATTCGCAGATTGTCACAGATAGAAGTTTCGACTTCGAGTGACTATCGGGATGGTTGGGAGTACATTCGGTGAAAAAATTAATCGCGCTCATCTCCGACGGCGATGCGCCATGCCGTAATTCACGTAAGAAGGCGAGCGCGTCGCTCGAAGGTGATTTCATGAAGACATAAAGCGTAAGACGTGCGGTTTACGTCGCATCGCACGGCGCTTCTAGCGCTCGCTCGAGTCCACTATAAACGCAGCCCGAGGCGAGAGAAGGTCTCTCCCGGGTGTTTGGGTAAAGCATTAAATCGAGAGACCGGTTGAGTGTCCACTAAGAGCCTAACAACGTCTTTATATCCGACGGTATTTTATGAGAGCCAGTAGCCCGCTGCCGTTCGCGATTATGCTCGAGTCGATGCGTTGATAAATACCGCGACGGAGTTTATCCTGAAATGAGCACCGCGTTTATCCCCCTCGTTTCCCCCGGATATCAGAAGTTTATCATCTCGATGCTCGGTTTGATCCTTACGTGCCATTTATCGAAACAAAATTAAATAAAAAAAAATCAAAAAATAAAATAAAAAAAAAAAGATCGCGGGCGTTACCTGGTAAGTAACGTGGGAATTTAAAACCACCTCACGTGGGTGACTTCGACTTCGTTGATTTCCTACCGAGCGTTTCAAATTGGAAATCGAACGAGATGGCAGGGGGGCTCTGGCGATCAGTATGTACACGCTCGGCCGTGGTGTGTAATTTTATGTTATTTTCTCATTACGCTCGGCGACTGGTGTAAAGATAGAGCGCGACTGGAGGGTGCTTAATCCGCCGTCGAAACGGCGGATTAAGGCGCTAAGATAAACAGCAACTTGGGAATCGTCGATGGACATTCGCGAAAATTACGGTGCTGTTACGTTATTCGATACATATGAAAGAATTTAATCCTCGGACGGAACATGGAATTATTACAACTCAGATTTTTAAACAGAATTAAAAAAAAAAAGAAACTCTTTTTTATAATTTTTCGCGACTCTCGGTGCTATTCGCGTGCGAACGTCGCGAACCGTATGAATAATACATCGTGCCTCATATCAATAATAATGTCCCCTCGTGGTGCGTTTTGCACGACGTAATTAATTCCCCGTTGAAACGAGCGTGACGAATAAAACTGAAAAAAAAAAATAAAAAAGGAAAAAAAAAAAAGAGAGCAGCTAGCGGGCCGGTAGGAAACGGAACAGACAGAGAAGACATTACTTACCCTTACGTCCGGCAGTTCGGAAGAAAGTTGCACCTGCTACTGCCTGGTGAATTTACCGGCCTACGATTGCATCGCCGTTCGCCCGGCTGTTCAGGAATTGTTTTTCCAAACGATACGGATCTACGCGTTTGATCGATGAGAGTCCTTTTTCTAAACGTTTTCGACGGGCGAAAGTGGCGCGCCGTTATCGCGTTATCACTTCATCCACGCGATAGCTGCCGGTGTTTCTTGGATATCTGAAAAAAAAAAAAAAAAAACATCTTAACACCAGTTGTACGCAATGTGCCGCCGAATAATGAGCAACGCGTAACGTTGAAATAAAATTAATTTCTCGCTTCGTACGACATGTGCATAATTCCAGAGATCTAAAGTACATGTACGAGGACTGTTTTCCGCCTTTTCAAAATTCGCAAAATTTTACCTCGGCGAAGCGAACATCGTCGAACAAGAACATCGTTTATTTATAGGCGCCGCAGGCCCGTGGCGGACGAAAAAGCCTGCTTTCACTCCCGCAATCGCGTAGCGTACTTCGCTATTTTCCATTTCTCAAGTCCGCGCATCTCTCGCGCCGCCCAGTGCCGCGAGCGAGTTGTCGATCGACACTCTGCCCACGTGCATTTACCTTTAAATGCCGAAAAAAAAAAAAAAAAAAAGATAGCGCGCTTATCTCTCTGGCGCGCGCGCCGCGTAATCGACAGATACAGATTTCTCATTAAATCGTGGGTGTACGGTCGCGGTCTCGAGGTCCTTATTTATGTCTATCTTCCGCTCTACGCACCTTGGCCGCGTTATCTTGCGAAATCAAACTGCACGCCGGCGGCTTCTCACCTCGGCGGAAGGTTCTCGCGGTTCAGGCTCGGGTACAATTCAGATAACCAATTCAGGTCCAATTCGCGCGAGTTTCTCGCCCCGGGAGATTGTAAATTGTGCTCGCCTATATGTACACACGAGAACCGATCCGTGAAACTTTTTGTAGTCGATTTATTTTGTTACTTGAGCCCTTCGTACCTTTTTTTTTTTTTTTTTTTGAAACTCGACAGAGTTCTTTAACATCACAACGAGTTAATTAATTTCGGTCATTATGTATTCATAATTTGCATCGTTATTAATGATATATTTGAGAAGTGCTTCCGCTGCGAGGTAACGGCGCTCCGGTAACTTTTATCGTCCTCCGGAGGAAATTGATTACACGTCGCGTTGATGTGTCGATTAATATAATATGTATACTCGAACCACGCGAGGGTTCTACAAATCAACCGAAAACTCTGGGACCGCCTAATTACCCTATCGAGCATCTTCCCCATGTCCCGGCAGTGCTCGTGCCAAAGCAGCCACCGCCCATTTTACATGCCGCTCTACATCGCCGCGTGCAAGAAGGTCGCGGCTACCGGACCTCGGGCAGCCGAGGCGAAGACCTCGGCGATCGTGACGAAAAGGGAAGAAAGGGGGCCCGCCCCTACGAAGAAGGGGGCTCTCCCTCGACTCGTTGCAAGGCGTCAGGTGCCCGAGACCGTTGACGCACGGCCGTTACCGTTCACCATCCCCGAAGGAACGCCGCGCGATAATAATGTATAGCATTAATGCGAATGCCGGGCGGTGTGCGTGTCTTCGAGGAGAGGAGGGCGCGCCCTCAGACTCGGCGGCCCCGGGGCCATGTGCGCACCTCCGCGAAAGGTGAAGGGCGTTTAACGGTTGGGACGTTACACATTTTCGGGAGCCGCGCCGCGGCAGGAGCACCAGCTGATCATCGTCCGGCCGCTCTCTATTTCGACCATGTGCTTCCCGCGCATTTTCCCCGCCCGGGCTAGACGATCTCCGCTCCCTTTCGGCGTTCTTCTCCGGGTTCGTTGACTCGTATCCTTGAGCTCGCGACGTGCGGCGCGAGCCCGGCGAGCGGAAAATTAATTATGCCGAAAAATAACGCGAGGACGCGGTCCGGGAAGCGCGAACCGATTGATTTCTCAGTCAGTCAATTAATCATAAATACAAACACGCGTGTTAAGATGCATCTATTTTTTATCTTACGACGCACGCTGCAAAGTGTTGAACTACTTTTTTTTTTATACGCTGGATATCAAAGGCTTTCATTAGGCCGCGTTTTTGTGGACGTCCTGGCAGGCAAACACAAAGATGCGCGTTTTTAACGCATTCCCTTGGCGGCGGGTCGCGGCGATCGTTCGCCGTCGGTCGGCAAATGCCGCGGGTAGAAGGCAGGAAGGCCGACGTGGCCGGCGAGGGAAGAGGGTGTCCAGATCGAGATAGCGTTGGGAGCCAGGTCGAGCGATCTAGTCTGGCGAATATTATGGGGTCGAACGGTGGAAAGTTGATGAACCGGCCGGCAAGGGTGTGCACGAGGGAACGTTGCACCTTACTAGCCGGGCACAGGTGCCACAGCTGTTTCAGCAAGTGCAACGAACGCCCGTAGAACACGCCGGGCATTAGAACTGTTGCCGACGGCGGGCAGGGGTAACGCGAGGGGTGCATAACTATTCGATTAAAGCGGACGCGGTGAGGTGTTGCGCGCTGTTTTTTTTTTTTTTTTCTTTCTCTCTTTTTACGACCGTGACCGTTGAAGCAGCTCGCGACAACAGGTTGCACGCACGTGTGACCATTACGCTCATTAGGCCTTTTTCAAACATCGCGAATTACGTCTAATTGCGCGACGCGAAGGCGCGGATCCCTCGAGATAAACCGGCTAACCGGCTATGGAAATAATTTTCCAGAGACGACGTTTCTTCTTGGATCATTTGCGCGCTTTCCGCTTAACTTTCCGTCGATACATACCGGTCCGAACGCGAAAGAGAATCAGTACGCTGCGCGCCGGACAAATCGAACGGCATCCGCCAATTACCGCCGGTGCTATTGTTGCCCGCAATTAACGTCTTACTCGGCTTCTAACAGTTGCGGAGTCAATCGCGCACCGAATTTAACTCGCTTCCGTTTCGCACGCCCACGCGGGGCAATTCGATGATAGTGGAACGGGCGTTGATTCGTAGCTGGCCGTCGGTATAATATGAGCGCGGCTGCATGCAGCAACTTTGTCCAAAGTTCAATTTAGCTGCCGACGACGGCGGCGGCGACGGCGGGAGGGCGGGAGGAAAGTTTTGTTCTGTGCAGGAAGCGTGGTTCCGGCTCTCTCGGTTCCGCCCATAACGGTGACGGTGTGAACTTCGTGGATCCCGCCGCGCGCGATCGCCACGATGGACTTTTTTTTCGGCGGGATTTGATTGGCGGTGATGCGCGCCGTAATTAAACGGGCGATCATTAAACTGTCTTCCGTTCTGTCGTCAGCGGTATATACGAAATATCAGCGACGCGAATGGTACCGCATGCCCGCAGATCGAACGCGCAGATAAATTTCCCGGCGTGGAATAAATAATTTTTGTGACTTTTCGTCGCGCGCTTAACTTAAGCCGAGGTTAAACGGCGTCCAGAACAGAACGTTCCTCTTTGGCGGAACGGAACGCTTTCTCCTTAAATGACGATTGAGCCGCGACTTATTTTGCCGACCGCTTTGATTTGCCTTCGTTCTCTTTGACGATCTCTCGCTGCCGCTTTCGACATTCGCGAGATTCGGTCGGCAGCAAGGAGCGATAAATCTATTGCCGCTTTGCCGTTTTCGGGTGGATACCGTTCGCCGGCGGTGAACGGAATCGCATTTAAATAGCAATCGTGAGAATTAATCAAGCAGTAATAATTGTCGATCTTTATTGCCCCCGTCAATTAATGTTACCCGGCCCTCGTGGTGAAATGTCGAAGCGGAAGGAATATCAAATTAGTTTTCATTTTCGAGGAGATATTCGATGCGAGCCGATATTTTCTGGCTTATCGTATTTTAAGCGATGATCGATGTTTTAATTTCACCCATCATTGACCTCGATGCTCATACCCATTCTAACGTTATAAATGTTCCGACGGCTGTTAGAAGCCGAGGAAACATGGCACATTAGGTACGTCGGTTCGCGATGTGGATACGACTTTAAATGCCTGTTTTATCTGCTCTAGCACGGTGTGCGTGTGTTTTTCTCGCCTCGCAGAAGTCAATAAAAATCGGTATCATTAATAGTATTGTTGTTAATTTGTCACAGCGTTGCCCAATGCGATATTGCGGCAAATACTCGGGGAATTTCTTTCTTCCAACTTAATCGTTTGTACACGAAAAGTAAGAAATAATTTCGACTTGATCGCAAAGCAACGCGCTACAGATAATTTTTATTACTGTGCTAATTATTAGGTCTTTATTATTAAAATATATAAAATATTTTTATGTTAATAACTTTCTCAGGAAAGAACGCAGGTGTTGAAGATGACTTCAAGTCGTATTTAATTTGTTCCTAATCAGTATCGACAAACCCTTTCCGCGAGCTTCTTTAGCTACCGAAATCATCCAAATGGGAAGAATCCTCTTGTTATATCTCGGTGGGGGTGTCGCGGTACGAGAGTGCGGCAAAAGACTGGGAAAGGGAAAAGAGAGGGGCCCCCTTTTTTTATTGTACCTGTCTCTTTCTCCGTTCTTCTCCTTTCTATGTTTCTCTATCTCTCTCTCTGACTCCTGCCTCCGTTCCCCTCGTGCTAAACGTCTCTTGCTCTTTTCCTCTCTCTCTTTCTCCCGCACTCACGGCCCACTGATATCGCGAGAGGTCGCAGCATAAGGGAGAGGGAGAGACAGGTAAGCAGCGGCGTTCCGCCGCGGCACACGAAGGCCCCAGGTGAGAGGAAGAGGGCCCCGCGCTAGATCGACGGAAAGAGAGAGACGGACATCTAAAGCGACGCGGCGCACGGTGGAGGGAGGTCGGCGAAGCGGAGGTGAAGCGCGACCGGCCCTCTCTACTCCAGGGGCCCAGGCTAGTCCAGTCCGGGACAGCACGCCTCCTGCTGCACGCTCCACGAGGTAGAACGACGAACGTAGGCACGGCGACGTTGAGACCGGTACGACGTTACGCGCGCGGGCCCCAACTTTAAGCGCGCGAGACCCCCGGCTACTCGCCACGGCCCTCTACCACGCATCGACGCGCCGCGTCATCCGTCGACCGCGACGAAATTTTGGACTCTTACACGGGGTAATCTCGCACCGGCGAAGGTGTCCCGCCTTTTCGGTACCTTCGGCTCGCGACAGATTTCCTCAGGGAGCCCGACCTCCTTCGTCACTCGCCGACAATCGAATCGCGACGCTGGTAGATCCGAACGTGTCGCGACTGCTCGGAGTGAATACTTTCTTCGACAATTCGTGTAAAGACTAACGCTACCTGGAGTCCTGGGAGGTGCAAAGTCTAAGGAAGAACGTTTCTTTCGACGATGGAAAAATCAAGGTAAATTCTGGGACTCTGTCTTCAAGGTACGCCGACCGAAAAATTTTTGCGGGGAAAAAGTGATAGAAAACGGAAGTTTTCTATTTTTATCCGTCCGTTCGATTTCGACTACCGATCGTCACTCCGTCAAATATCACGGCCGATATATCGTAAACCCGTGACCAGGGCTCTCTCTCACCAAGACGACACATCGCCACCCCCACCCGTAAACACCACGCGTCCAGCCACGCGATCAGCGGGACCAGCGATCCGGAAGGTTTCGCACGGCAACGGTGACCAACGAGGCGGGTATTCTTAATGGACACCTGATCCACGGTGATTGACCAGGTCGCCCAGCTGCATCGAGTTACAACGTTTACCAGAGTGACGATGACTTTATCAGAATTCTAAAGGTCTTTCCGAGTACTGTTCGATCGTTTCGAGATCTTCGTGTTTGCCGGCGCGAAATTTCTCTCCCTCGAAAGTCGCGATCGCGGGCTGACCAAGTCGAAAAAAAAAAAAAGAATTCAGGTGGTGCTGTGACAATTTACACGTGTGCGGGCATGAGAGACCACTGTGAGCAGTGTTACGGGCCACCCGAACGGTGAAGTGAGCCGCCGCGGGGTGTTCAGTGAGCGCAATTCCGAGAGACTTCAACGCCCAGCGAGGAGATAACCGAGGAATATAACCAGAACGGCGAAGACGACCGCGATCACAACGACAACGACGGCAACGACGACGACGAGGCTATTCGTATTCAGGTGAGGCACGCCAGATAAGCTGTACTCGTCGGACTAAGTAACTCTTCCCATTGACGCTACGATAGAAGACTGTCGTATCGCCGACGGCGATGATTTATCGCGCACTCGGTGGCAAAACTGTCGCGTAGCACAGATCACTCGGCCAATCTATCTTTTGTTGCATTTGCTCGATTTCTGCGAGGACGAGATATCCCGCGCGTTGAATATGTATGGATTCGAAAGAGATATTACTCCGTCAGAAATGTCGCCCCTGCTTTCAGTGATAAATAAAAGACAATCAGGCTAAGAAATATATTTCATTACATTTACTCGGAGGAATGTGATTATTTCACGAACGAAATAGAAATGTGCATGGGACAAAAATCGGCGTATCAAGTATTAAAAAAAAAAATTTTAATACCTGCTTATTCTGCAGTTTTTTTTTTAGTTCTGTAGTTCTATAAATAATATGTATATTATCCGCAAAGCTTTTGGTTTTACTTCTTTTTTTTTTTTCTTTTAAACGAAGCTAACAAAATAAAAGAATACAGCCGATCGACGTGCATCGTGGAAAACCACGCCGCGTGTTCTCTTTTCGTAAATCGCGAATGAGGCAACGTTCTGTTGGTCACCAGTAAGTAGATACGCATACATACGCAGATCCCACCTACCGACACACGCGCAGCGGGTTACTCTCTGTGTTTACATTCGCCAATTACAGATAGACGCTCGTACGCAATAATGATAGATCTACCGGCGTGGCTAATGACTGGCGAGTTGCCCAGCGCAAAAAGTGACGGGCATGATTTTCGAGCGCGGAGAGGAGTACGATCTGCGAAGCCGACGGCTCCCATTGTGCGAAGATGCCGACCGGCGAGCGGAAGTACGGGATGAGATCGGGAGAATTAAAATAGGTGGATACATGAGCGTAATAAATTACCGCGCCGAGAGTTTCCGACGTATCTCTCTCGGGACCAATTATTCCAGCCTTTTGGCAACTTCAGCCAATTATTATACATTAACGGTAAAACGAATATATATATATATTTTTTATACGGCTCGATAACACCTCGGAAGTCCTGTTCGGTAATTTTTACATCCCGAGTGCGATCTTCTCGTTGCACGTATCCGCCAGGAAGCGAAGTAAATGACGCGTCTTCCCGATATTCCCCGTCGGCTGCGAACTTCTCGTTCCTACGAGCTTTTGCTTTTTCTTCTGGAATTCTATTCGCGCGCTCACGCAATAAAATACACGTACCTGAAAACGCATGTACGTGCGCTAACGTAGGTTCGATATAATGGCAGATAAATTGGAGATCATCATCGCATCGCAATTATATTCGTCCGAGCGGTAAAACGTGGACGGCATTTTACCACCGGCATTAAGAGCGTTGCTCAAACAAAATTAGCTCTATTAATTTTAAGATGATTGGACTTCCGTTTGCCAATTCCACGGCAAACGCGCTCCCCTTCCATCACGCGCTCGCCGCTTGTTACCGTTGATATCGCTTTCGTCGAGCCAGATTGTTACGTCGATAAGGGCACAAAAGGCTCGCGCGCGCTTACGTTACTTTTTATCTGAATAATCCGCTGATTAATCGGCCCGGCTCGTGAATCGATTAGCCAAGATTCGTCGATAAAATGTCACGCACCCTGACGGCCCGATATTTCGGCAATGTCCCTGCGATTAATAATCGAATACGTAACGAGGAGTCGCCCTCGGTAGTTGCTGTTTATTCCTCGTTATATGCAATCGTGCCCTCGTTAACTCGAGATCGCCTACATAAATAATCACGTGTGAAGTTCAGAAGTTCGGCTTCTGACGACGACGACGACGATCGGTTATCCCGCGGGACAATGGTATCTTTACATCAAGGGGATAAGATCGGAGGCGATGCGCTCGGGGTTGATGCAAGCCGGCCCGCCCGTTCGTCTTCCCTCGGCCCCATTATTCGGAAACATTCGTTTCTAATCGCGAACATAAGTGGCATCTGCCCCTGACTTCCACCCTTGCGCGCCTTTTGCCTACCGCCGCGACCCTGTACGTTCACCCGAAGACAACTGCCTCCTTAGGGGCAGTTGTGGCGTCAGGTGGTACTCGTTAATGTCGGGCGAAAGTCGTTGGCAGTTAAGTTAAGAGAACACGGGTTGACAGTTGATAATGGCGACGACGGTAATAAAAGGCGAAACCGTCGTTAGAATCAAACGCGGCGCGTTATCTGTCACCACCGGCCGATGCGGGACATCGATAGCGAGGATTGTTTCCGAAAGAGACAATTAAATCCGACGTTTAACTTCGATGTATAACATTCCATCGGAATCTTCGCTCGCGTCTAGAGCTCGATCTCTACTTCGATTTTATTCCCGACGCGTCTTCCGACGATCTTTTACCGTAGAATGTCAATGCTGTAAATATGTTCGCACATCGATCACAGATAACATCCGTCAGCGCGGACTCGACGGAATCCCAAGCCAATCGTGCTTGAGAGACGGTGGTTTGTCGCGGGCGCCATTATCCCAGCTGGACATCCGCATAATTTCCTACCGTCATTCCACGTCTAAGTCTACAACTCATTCCGCTACGAGGAAGGGAGGGTGCAGGCGAGGGGGAAAAGGGGGACACAAGTGCAAGTGGCTCGATCGAGAATTTCAATAGTTCCTCCGCGCCGGGAATGACGGCGCGTTCGAAGTGCCGACAGAGTTGCAGCGTAAGCGATTGTCACCATTAGCGTAAATAAAATATTGAGCAGCGACGTTGAGCGTAACGCAAACAGAAACACGTAATCATTTAATAATTCGCCCGTCGTTCAAATATTTTCAAGATAATTATCGTACAAGTAATTCGATGAGTAACCCCCTGGGTGAATTTTATTTCGCCGGTTCCCGAGGGCTGCTTATTTTGTAAAATCGCGCACGCGGAGGAGCTACCGTCCCGCGGTGTAAAATTACACTTTTTGTTATATAATTATTAGCACACATACTTGTTAATTTTTCCCGTTCTTATCTCGAGTGTATCACATTCGGGGCACGCAGACGGAATCGATCGGACTTTCTCAGATGGCTTTCTCGCGATACTCGGCGCGGACGCAGCGAGATTTCTATTTCCGATGCGCGTCGCCGTGCTTTTTGCCGCGGGAATCTCGAGCGAGAATCGCCGCGCGATTCCCCGATGACGCTGCGAATCCGTAACACGTCACGTTCCGCTCGTCTCGCAGTCCGATTGAGATAACGCTCGCCTTCGTGAACAAGTCGCGCGGATGGTAGCCGGGGCACGCTATCATCGCCACGGTGTGTAATTAGGTTTCCACTTTTCGGACTATTACTCGCGCAGATGAATGCTTATTTAATCACCGAGATAAGACAGCACCGACTGACCGCTCGGTCTTCTAACGCGGCGCGCGCGAGGCGGCGGCGTTCAGGGTTTACGGCGTTGCAAAATGAACGACCATTGGCGCAATCATTTGCGAGTAACATTCCCCATCTATGTAACGATCGCGTCGGCATTAGCAGCTTTTTTGTTTATATGCTTTCTTGCGGGCGCGCGAGCAATTCGCGCCCGCGGTTCGGCGACCCTGCCTTCGCTATTATCTATCGCGTCGTTAGGTCTAGTCCCCGGCTCCCAGCGCGGTCTTTCTCTTTTTTCCTTATCTCCGAGCGTAATAATCCGTCTCAAAAACCTGATCGCGTTCCGATACAACGCCGTCAGTCATTCGTATTCAAATCGCGGTTTAATATCGATCAAACGTCATCGTGTTCCTGATTTATGTCACGGAAAACTTTATAGTGCCGGGCCGGTGTGCGTTGAGAGATATCAGGTGAGCGCCGCGAAACGTTAACGCTTTTATTATGGTGTTATCGAATCGATGAAGCGAGCGCGAGAATTAATTAGCGCACGATGAATGATCAAAAGTTGCGCTCGCGACCTGGCAGGGCGATTATACGGGATAGTGTGCGTCCCGCCTGGATTATTACTTTCGTATCATTCGATATTACGGGCTCCGATGTAGGTAGTTTCCCCTCCTAATCAATCAGCGGTAATCGTTGGAATTACGGATAATTTATGAGCAGCGGATATGACACGATATACCGATCTATGTTGAATCGATCGCATTCGCTTCCTGATAGGTATCTAATCCGCCGAGAGACCCGTTACGGATCCCGGACCGTCGCCGAAGACGCGACGACGAACCTGGGGCGAGGAATGCAATCTGAATGATGATCGAGCCGATCGCGGGGCGACGTGATGCGACGTGACGCCGCCTCTATCGCGGTTGTCCGGCCGTTCTCCCGCGTATTGTTTATCAACCGAAGCGAGAGCGGGTTGTCGGGCAGTTAATTGCGGAGCCGGACCTCGTCGTCTTCGTCCTCGTCGTCGTCGTCGTCGTCGCCGCGGCGGATACAGTTAACCGGCGACGGCGGTCGCGCCGCGTGCGCTCTCGCTGCATGTGGCGCGCAGCACGGAGCCACCAACGCCGCACCGCGTCTCGCAACTGCTGCGTACCGATCTGCCGTGCGCGTGGTACAGGTAGCTCTCTCGGATCTATTTATAGGGTACAGAGCCGGCCGGCGGTGCGTACATACTCTCGTCGCGCGATCGAGAGTACGCGCACTCTCGTACGTTTGCAAGCGCGAGGATCGCGCGCCACACCTGGCCCCGATTGCACGCCAAGCTCTTCGACACGGCCGCGCGCGTCCAACTTCACTCGCGGGCGAGCCGTCGCCACGAGAGCGAGAGCTCGCGAGATCGTAAGCGGCGCCTCTATCAGCTCGCGAGATCCCGCGCGCAGCATCCGCCGCTGCAGCTATAGCTTATTCCCTGTTTTCGCGGGTCTCTCGTATTCCTTCACCGCAACGCGATCGTTGTTTAAATTATCTATTGTATAACACGTACAAGTTTCTTCCAGGCTCGCGAATATTGCGCTACAGATTTTCTACTGCTTTGCCGTTTATTTTTTCTTGTTCCCGGCAGCGGGCGAGATTCATTGCGGTGTGCAGAGGTCGCGTAGGCGATCGCGCTCGGCTATTAATCGACAGGTGTCCTTTATATTTTCGATCGACTTACGTCAAGTTTTTATTTTTTTGTTTGAATACATTTGTTAACGTCACGACGCACACGCCGTTCATGAATCTTTATTGCGCTCCGGTTTGCTAACCGTCGCGTACAATCTCTTTTTTTTTTTTTTTTTATTTTTGCGCGCGAAAACTCGTTTTATCGTGAAAACAGTCGGCAGCCGACCGGCCGGCCACCTGTGCGGTATGTAAATGCGTAACGACTAATTTCTAATTCACTACCGAACGTAAACGGTCCGGCCGAATGACGGCAATGCCGTCATTATCGCGCAGCGGGCAAACCGAATCGAGCTTTCTCACCGACATTTCCTGGATTTTCGAATTAATCGAAGATAAGCGTTCGCCATTTCGTGAAATGACACGCGAGCCGCTAACTTGTACACATGTAAAAAAAAAAATAATTAATAAAAAAATTAAAAAAAAAGCACCTTGCACGGCATGATGTTTTATATCTGCGAAGATAATTATAGAAAAGTATCGAGCAAAACCTCAGCGAGTAATGAAGAAATTACTGATACGCGCGAACTGATAAACAAGTTACATATTATCCCACGTAATTAATTTATTAATGTTCGCGATATATATTCAATATCTTAATTTATGAGTCATCTACCAAGCATCAAGTGACATTTGAAAATTAGTAATATATGTATTATACATATTAGTAACGTCCACGAAACTTCGCAAGTTTTTTATTATTTTTTAATTTTGTTTCTTTTTTATTTTTATTTTTTTTCAAATTGTTTTTAGCGATCCGCGACTATGCACAATTTTTTTTTCAACGTTTACCAATCACGCGGCGGAATAGCGCAATCGTGTGTAATCATTTATCACGCGGTAGGTAGCCAGTCGTCCAGCTTTTAAAGACGTCTCTGCTCTTTTGTCATTTTTACATGGCTCACTTGTTAGAAACCGTTAACGGGAGACGATTATACTATCGATAACTCCTCGATGCCTTTGTAGAGCACACGCCCGTTGATAATTCCGTTCTCGCTTCGGATCGCGATAGAGGGATGCCCAGTTCGCAGGATCGATTTATCACGTCGCATTTCAGATACCATTTAGCCACTTACGCATTGGTGGTTAATAACCCTAAATCAACAAGCGCGAGAAGCAATTCGCTCCGGCGGGCTGTTAAATATTTATCGACATAGCTTGCGCCGGATCAAACGCCAGTCACACTCGTTTCGAAACGTAGCATTAATACGGTACATTGAGAAATTGATTTACGACAATCGGAAATGTTATCTCACGAAAGATCATGAATATGCTCCCGCGACCGCGTCGAGCTTCTTCCGTTGCAGATATTTGAAAAATGATCCGCCTATCCAAAGCCATTTCTCGAACTTATTAATTTGTAAACTATGTGAATCTCCGGACGCACCTGTTCGTGCAATGATACTACTGTCGAGCGACGTCGCTCGAGTGGTCCTCCCTTTTTTTTCTCTTTTTTCTTTTCTTTCTTTCTTTCTTCGACACGTACCCGCGAACCTGTTCTCGCGCGTCTCCTTCCCTCCCGACTTTGCACGTCAGTCCGAATCGAATATAGTCGTTCGCGTCAATCGAGGCACGAAGAGCGTACACTTTCCTACCGTTACGCTTGATCTGTAGGCGCACTTACGCCGCGCGAGCAGCTTTAATCGGGGTCGGCATCGAACGAGAGGAATAATTACCGTCGTATCGCTTATTGAATTATTGGGAGCGACGACGCCTCCGCGCCGTAAATAAACTCTTAACGCTCCTCGGCCGTCGTATCTTTCGCCCTTTGTCCCGCCAAATCGTGATTTACGGCCTGTAAATCTATCAGGGGCATTCCAGATCGGTCGTTTCGGTTTGGCAATGATCGATCTTTCGCTCTCCGCGAGAAAACTTTACGATCTCCCGCGCGGAATTTTTACCGCAGGAAATGCCCCTTATCTTTTCCTTCTCCTCCCCCTTTTTCCTTCCCGAGATTCTTCTCGCGGCTTAGATCCGGGTACGCTCGCGCAATAGTTAAATTCCCGCAACTTCACCGACGAATCCCGATCAGCGTCGTAAAGCCGAGATGACTTTATATGATTTTATGCGTCGCCCGAGAAAATTTCCGCGAAACCGTTGCCGACGTCGCCGGGGAAGTCGGAGGAATGCCCGCTCGTCTGGTAATATTCCCGGGGATTTAATCAGACATGCCTCATCGGATGATAATGAATCGAAGCAGGTGTTTTCATTAGCGATTATATATAGCGGCGCGATCGAGCGGTTCATATCTTACGCGCCACATTTCTCCCGATCGATCCTCCTAACGGCGCATATATGCATATCAGTTTTTTGCGGAATCGCTGGAAAAGATATTTACATCGGGATAAGAAGCGACGTTGGCACCGTACCGCCGGCTGTATATTAAAGATCCCTCCCGACTATTGTGTGCTTAATTTCACTTCCGAGAATATTTCTGTCGCTCGCAAATATCCGTCAACCGGTTTTTAATCACAAAACACGTTCCGTTGCATTAAATCACAGTAACTAAAACCGCTATATACTGGAGAGAGAGATACTGATAGATCGATCCTCATAAATCATTGCCGTTTGATAGTGTAATAGTTACGCATTAACTTAACACGATTTCGCAATAAAAAAGGAGATACTTAGCGTGTTATTACGATCGTAAAGAGCAATCGTTTCAGATTTCATTTCGATATTTTTCAACGCTTCCGCATACAAAAACTTAAAACCGTTTTCTTTAACGCAAAGGTAAGAGTAAATGGCACGAGCACTCTATTAATATCTAGTGGTATAAAATTGACGCGATAAGGGTCGATCGCTGTTATAAGAACCGACCTGTTATATTTTCGCTCTATAAAAATTCGAAAAAGATCGCCGCTGATTTAATAAAAAGAAATGATCGCCAGGAAAACGATTGCGCGTATCGCATGGAAATATCAAAGATACAACTGTCCAATGAATAAAAAAAAAAATATAAAAAAAATTAAAAAAAAACTAAAACTAGAAAAAATGAAGTACCTTTTACCTTTTCTCGGGTTTTGCATATTATTTTGCATATTACGCGGTGGAACTGCGTGTATAATTAATGCCCTCCTTTACCCCGCTCTATGTACGTGTGTCGACTCGCGGCACGGTGGCATGCGATGTATCACGCGGCGCAACGAGGAATGCGCGCACGTCAAATATGATATATTCGCGGTGCTCCGATTTAAAACTATTTACGACGTCGAGGCAACGGTGCAGCTCTCTCGGGAGCTCCTCGTCGCGCACGAAAACGGTTTCTCGCAACAAGACGCGGCCGAACGCTGTCCCTTTGGCTTTACGGGCTTTAGCGATTCCGCGTGATTTAAGGAATCGCTCGGCCAGCCGCAAAACGTAATTGCATAAGAGTAGTTTTCCTCGAAATGTTCTCACTCTGTTGCGCGAATGTTTTCTCATAAGATGTATCGCCCGCCGCCGGCATTGTGATTCGAACAGTAGCTGCGCGGAACGACTCGCCGTACAATAAAGCAATTAATGACGCGTAAAAGTAAGTTAATGCGCAACGCGTTAGTTAGCGCGCGAGAGAATCGCGAGAGGACAACTGCTCGCGCACATGCAGTTGCGAGAGAGCTGACGGAGTGCGTTTTTTCCCGCCCGAGCTCGCGTGCGGATCCTCTTTGGACTCGAAAAGGCTGCGCATGACGCCTCGGCGTGCATACCCGGGAAAGTGTTACGGCGCCTTGTACAAGCGACCTTGGTGCCGACGTAGACGCACGTCGGGACGTCCTGCAAATTGCCGGAAATTTCCGTGGGAAACTATCCCGCCGTCCGTTCGGCGGCTCATACATTGTGCCTACCTGCGATAGTGTTGGCGGGTGTAATAGTACGCGTAATAAGCGAGAGAGCCGGCGATCAACCGGTGAGCTGACGACCGCCGTATATCCCATACACAATCCTGCACTTAAGCGGGACTTTGCCAATCGCGTTCGCGTTTTCGATCGCGGACAACCGGATTGCGTACGATTGCGATGTAAAACAACCTCGCGGATTCAGGGAACTGTGTGCGAGCGCGTATGCACTGTTCCCCCGTGATAATTCACAAATTGACGAAGAGCCGTGCGCGAAAACAATTTAGAAGCGCGCGATAATTGAATCCCTGAAAAAGCGAAAGTCCTACGAGATGGACTTCTTACGACTGTTCGAGCGGCGCGACGACGGAAGGGACGTAATTACAAACGGCTGCGGGAAGAAGGAATAATTCAAATTCCACGTCGCACACACGTCCTCGTCTAGAGAGCTCCGGCCATTTGCAGATCGCGGCAGGTGTACGGGGGGACGTTCCCGGCGCATTTTTGCCACCCCCATGAAATAACCGGATATTTCCCGTGTCGGTACGTGCGTCACCGTAGGAAACGAACGGTCACGGATACGAATTAGCGTCGGGTAATGCCGGGGCGTGCAACAAGTGCGACATTGTGGGGTATCAGGTGCGCCGCGCGCTGGAAATACGGGCGTACGTTAAGCGTGGCCGTTGGCGAGAGATCGGCCCGGCACGTGACCGAGACTCCACCAGATGGGCCTCTAGGAATGACACTTTGTCTCTCTTCTTTCGTGCAATCGTGCCGAAAGGTATCCCGCCACGGTACATCGCGTGCGCAAAATTGCAGGACGTTCGCGATACCTCGGAATATTTCAGGCGAGTCCTTCGGCGAGCCCGCCTAACGAGACGGCTATTCATTTAGCGGGGAAACAGTATATATTCACGCCTGCGGCCGCGAGAGGGTTAAACAATTTCGCGCCAGCTATTTTTTTTTTTTTTTTTTTATCCTTTTTCTCTTTCTTTTTTATAATTTCACCGTTAATCGCAGTTGATCGCGGCCTAGCCCGGCGAGATAACTTCCTCGGAAACGCAGCACGCGTTTCTCAGCGTGCGCGTTAACAAGCCGCGCAATTAAGCCAAGTCCGTAAATTGCTCGGTGCACGCTCCAATTCGGCCGGCCGAATACATCGAGGCGGAGAAAGAACCGGAAGTATCAAGATGCAAAAATGCAAAAACGGCGAACTGACTCGGAACGGAAGAGTGGGCGAGATCACCGTTTTCTTTTCTTTTTTTTTTCTTTTCTTTCTGTTTCTGTTGAAC
The DNA here is from genome assembly GCF_019399895.1 of Cardiocondyla obscurior. NCBI lineage: Eukaryota > Metazoa > Arthropoda > Insecta > Hymenoptera > Formicidae > Cardiocondyla > Cardiocondyla obscurior. The sequence goes on from NC_091881.1 coordinate 2,395,641, forward strand.
ATTGGCGATTTTTTTAATTTTTCTTTCGATCGGTCAAATCATTGTGGACGAAAGTCGTTTGTTGGACCTCGAGCGGCGGTACCGATGGCCATTCCTCACCGCACGTTGCCGGTATCAGGTGGAAAGCATACGGTCTTCGTGAAGGCACGTGAATGAGGTCTGCCCGGCCGATCGGCCGGACCGCCGATCGGGTATCGCGAGAGCGCGGCATGCAAGGAGGCGGGTCGAGATTTATCTAGCAAATAACCTCCTGTTGCTCGCGCGCGTAGTACCATGTGTGGCAAAAGTTTCCAGCCGTCTTAACGGCGTGCCTTAACGCGCTCGGGAACGGCCGATCAATTGCTCTCGTCATCGGTATCGGGGCCAGCAACGATTCGCGAGTAGGCGCGCACGTGGAGGCGAACGTTTCCGTGATTCTCGGGCACCGCCGGCCCGAGATTCAATCACGGCTAATCCTCACGAACAATATGTCATTCGTAAAATATATAAGTCAATAATGATGACGGTCCAATTACCGGGCGTGATGTATCGGGAGCCATTTGTCCGGGAAGTGACTTCTCGTTTGCCAAGAGAGTTACGAGCGCGACTTCCCCGCAATCGATCAACGCCGCCGATTTATTTCACGTTCGTTACGCGTTACCGTTACCGGTGGAAATAATCGGGAGATGCGACGGGGATCGGCCGCAGCGACAGCGAGGCGCGACGTTTCTGGGAAGCGGCGGCGAAAACGGGCCGAGAAACGCGGTAATTACCATCGCCGATCGATCTCGCTTTCCTATCTAGCTCCGCCAAGGATATGAATAAAGAATATATTCGTTAATCGGAGAACGCGTGGCCGAGGGGAGAACGACAACGATATGCATCACGAAAAATTCTCACGACGCGTTAGGCGGGCTAATTAGAAGTTCACGTTGCGATAGTATGTTCGATTAATACAACGTGCTTTTCTCGCTACGTGACTTAATTTTTTTTTCCTTCTCCTTTTCGTCGCTAACTAGGAGGATATCCGCGGAGTGACACGTGAAAATCGGGCCGGGGGATCGAGAAAAACGCGATTCGATCTGGGTGTAAACTCATCTCGCATTTGCCGGCGAACAAAAGAAAAAAAAAAAAAAAAAAAGCAACGCGTGAGGCTCGGAAAGAGAAGTGTGGAAAGAGCGTTGGTCTTTTATTATATTACGTTACATTAATTAAGCTCCTTTGTCTACATGGCGCAAGCCTTCTATCTTTCTCTCAATGCTCAAAGAAGATGCTGGCGATTATCTCGCGACGAGAAACGGAATATTAATTTTTCCCGTAATATTCGATGGCATTGTGCGACGCTACCAGACGGAAATTGCGCGATTTGCGATATTTTCGCCGTACGAGTAAAGGGACGCCTCTCGATCGTTATCGGACTTCATTGCGAGTGTTCGCGCGCGTTATGCATCGATCGCGACTTTTTTTGTTCTTTTCTTTTTTTCCTTTTTTTCTACTTTTAACGAGGCGCGGTTGCGTCTAACATTCGCGGTACGCACCGCTGCGCCAAACGGCCGACTACAGCCGCTTATTTAACAATCATTATTTGCGAGCCCGTAGGTATCCGCCGATATATCGCGCATCGATCAGATCGCATCTATTCGCGGGCGGCTCTCTTGCGTCTTACACCCGCATTGTACTCACGAGCGACAGCCGCGGTTTCGAGAGATCGGCTCTCGCATAAACCACCTCGACTTTGGCCGTCGGCTACCACTGTTGATCGCGCATCTCTCCTTCCTTCACTCGCGGATACGTTTTTCCTCCACCCGCGGCTTTTAACGCCGAGCGTTCCGTACCTCGCGATCCGTCTCTCGTGTCTCGACGAGATGTAGAAAAATCGTGAGAAGTTAAACTGAAAATGTTCCCCCCCTCCGACACGTCCCGCGTTACGATCACGCAAATGAATTCAATGCCGGTGCTCTCGGGCGAGCCGAGTTACGAGCGGCGGAGCAAATAGTCGTTTCGACCATAAAATCAAACGCAGTTATAATAGTTTGTTACGCGCGAGAGCTGTGCGCTTGTCCCGCAGAGATTCTAGACGATTTTTGCCGCGCGCACTTGCCACTAAATATAGTCATCTGACGTTGAACTTCATTTACCTACCGGCGAGATCGTGAGAGGTATATGCGAAACGCGTGATGAAATATGTTGATTACAGTCGCACGTCGCGTTATATGCGCTACTAGAGAATGCAGGTCAATGTCGCCGGCGTACTACCGTGGATTTCGCCACCGCGGCGTCGTTACGGCAGCGATCGGCTCGCATTTCGATTTGTCTTACGCGAGGCAGGGTGACGTTTATCTACGGCCTTCCGCGCGCTATCATAATCTCATTCCGGCCGTCGGGTTCGCGGCGGCAAATCACGCGCCTCGCCAGGAAGCCTCACGAATACGACTCTTAATTCGCCTCCAATTACGCCGCCACGGGCGGATGCCGGGCGATTCTCGTCCGGCAGGAAAAAGAGGAATTCGACGTTCGCTGGGAGCATCCGGCGAGCCCGCGACGCGACGCGTGAGAGAGTGAAATGGTAAAAGGTACACAACGCCGGGAACGGGGCAAAGGCGAACGTAATGGTGGGCTGAATTTCGGGAGTCTCGGAGAGCGCGTCCGCGTCGTTAAACCCGGCTAACAATGAGCGCTCGTGTCGGCCCGATAAAAACCTTGTCGACTTCCTGCGCCACCCGCCTCTCCTCAAGGCTGTTACCTCGTTACGTGTCGGACAGATACCGCCGCGCGATGGAACTTACGCCGCGATATCTCTCTCGGCTAATCGGCCCGTCAAGGCTGTTGACGAAAACGCACGGAGCATCCGAGAAGCAGTTCGCCCCGATCGCGCGACCTTTGAGATAAGGACGGGGCCGGCACCGTGCGGAAAACCGGCCGCGATAAAACGAGCGAACGGTATAATAAAACTGTATTACATTATCTATTATAGCTGCATATTCTACCCGCGCGCGGTTTTAAAAGTATCCATGGAACACGTGAATCGCCAGCACCGTTAACACGTAACGTCATAATATATAGAAGTGGAGTACCGCGATTACACGGAAAAACGCTTCAATCGGCGCGTCCAGGGTATTGTTTCGACTCCGCGGTACTACTCGGGGGCGTCCCGCGAGATCTCGACTATCGATCCGGCGGGGACCGGGATTTCTTCCTGGTGTCCGCCGAGAGTGGACGTCGACCGCCCTCGGCGACGGATCCGACGCGAGAGCGCGCGTTCACGTGCGTGGTTCACCGCGCGCACGTACGCGCGACTCGGAGCGTAACGCACGTGTGTGCACCGATCTACGTGCATCTGCATCGCTGCACGTGCGACGGCGCGTAAGCTCGTGCTCGTGTGTAGGTCGCGGATGCGTTCGTGTTCGCGCGGGTACGTTATATCGCGCGCGTATAATACACCGAGGTGGGATTGTCGGACGAAGGCCGCCCTCGCAGCGGATAGAAGCGCTTATTTTGTTCACGACGTAAGGCCCCGGGCTGTCGGGTGTAACGGCGGACGTGCGCTCGCAGATAGACGCGGTGCGTGCGCGCGGCCTGGCACCGAAGTCCGCCGGAGACGAGCGGATCGATCTGCGGCCGATAAAACGCGCGGGATAGAATCTCTCGAATTTCAAGCCGCAGCCCGTCACGGGTTTTTGTGCCCTCCGCTATCCGGCGCGGCGTGCGTCTTTTGCCCCGCGCGGTGAAAAAGGTGGCAGCGTTTCGAAAAGGATCGTCGTAACTACAAGTTATAAAATAGTGAAAGGACCGGCGAAAGCAATGGGATCGATCCTTTTTTTCCCCGGCCGCGTGACGAATTCGCGCCACGCGTATAACGCGCTGGAACTGTTACCTCGCGGCCGCGACACTTCACGGATGCCGAAAGCGCCCCCGTTCAAAGGCGGGATGTCCGCCTTCTTTCTTGCGACTAGCCCCGTCGATCTCGTCGCGGCTAACTGACGGTTTTGCCAGCGTGTTTATGACGAGGAAAGAGGAATCCTCGATAAGCGGACCGACGCAATTGATCTCGGCGTTCTCACTTTTCCGCGGAATGACCGCTTCTTCGAAAAGAACCACCGACGAGAGGATACACTGTAATCAGCCTCTTTGTCAGAACGAGTCCAAGTACAACGAGTCGACCTTCTTTAAACTTTATCGAAGAATTTAGGTCGGTCATCGCGCAAAAAAGGAATAGTAGCGGAGTGAAGTTAAGCATCTGCTTCTATTCGTTATACGATGGAAACTGTTCGCGGTACGATAATGTCAAAAACTATTTTGTAATTTATATTATTAAAATACAGAACATTTTTTTTTTACTGTTACGCTATTGTGTATTTTTTAATATACCAGAAAAAACCATGCGCACGCTATTTTTTAAAAGTCGAATAATTTTAAACCTTAAATAAGATTTCGATATAAAATCTACATAAAAAAAAAAATTAAATTCAGATATATGCTATCTCACGGCGTCGTTTGTTCCTACAATATTGTGCCTACAATAGATTCAGATTACACCGCCGACGATAATTCCGCCGCAGATTCGAGTGCCTCTTATACGCGAAAATAGGCAGGCCGCACGGCCGATAAATCGCAGAATAACAGAAATGATCGGCAACACCCGGGGCCGGGCGTTCTTCCTGGAGACCCGGGCAACGATCATAGACCACATATCGGCGCGCGGCGAGCAAAGTCGGTCATCATCCACGAATCCAGTTACTCCGCGGCACGCCGACCGGCAATCGATTCGTCTCCGTCGGGCATAACCGATCCGTCGTATATCGGGTCTTTCCTGCGTTTAGGCGCGTCGACGTTTTCACCTGTACACAAGCCGGGTACGGCACCGCGTGCGCGAACGAACACAACGTTCTCCGCCCAGGTACACCTGGGCGTCCCCATTTATGAATGAGACGTTTCACGGCGTCCAGATTGGTCACATTTCGTTTTTTTTTTCTTTTTTCTTTTTTTTTTCCGCCGGCCTCGCCGCCGCTCGTTTTCCTTCTACCGATCGGCGCTTTTTTGACCGTAATGCACAAAGCATCGCGCGACAGGTCGGCTTCGGCTTTCGATCCGAGATACGCGCGACGTGCCCTTCCTCCCTCGCGGCGGTAGCATCGATTCTATTTTGCCTCCTCTTTCTTTTTTTTTTTCTCCCTGAACTTCGTTTTCCTTTACCCTCGTCGCGCCATTATGTGATACCGCGCCTACGTTGATGGAAGAACTACAGGTGGATCGATATTAGTTTCGTAGGCGATCGAAGAAGCCAAGGAGGTCCGGCGAAGCGAGAGGGATGAGGCAGTAAGAGAGCGAGAAAACCGATTATGGCAGAGGTGGACGGGCAACAAAAAGCAAGCGGTGCTTGCGGTGGACGAGTTTCCCATGAAAGGGGGGCGGGGGGGACGCGGGGGCAGGATGTGCCAGGACCAATCAATTGTACACGCCGGTCTCCTTCTTCTCTCTTCCGCTCCTCCACCCGACCATTTTTCTTTCTCATCTACCTTCGCATTCTTTCCCCCCGTCGGAGTCGCTGTTTTCCTAACAATCGCTTTTCTACGATCGATTGACCTAACGTCGAATCTAAGTCACACCATTTGATAAAGAGATAAGGAGAGACGAGAGATCTTTTCGCGTCCGCAACGCGTGTCGATCTCTAACTATTCCGATCCATCTTTACGTCGTCGACTTGCCGATGTATTTGATAACGGACGTATAATCTTGATCGCGGAAATATTAATCGTTTCACGGGTACACAGCCGACGATCTCGCTTTTGCACGGGTGTCGTGTCTCATTTTTCAAGCGCGGCGGAAAGGAAGCCCTGGTTTCGGTTATCGCGGCCATCGCGCGCTTATAATAATGTATTCCGCGCACGGTGCTATTTCGCCGTCCGGTTTCCCGGCCGAAGATCGTGAAAGTGTAAGAAACTGCGCGGCGGCGGGTCGGTTATCGGCCGGCGATCGGAAAAAATGTAAGGTGGCACGCGGCCTGGACCTTCACTGACTGCGCGAGCGACGGAAAGCGCTGGGTGGGCGGACTGACAACCGGGGAAGGCGACTGAACTGGTAACCCGGACTGGACTGGCGACCTATAATGAGGCCTGCTTCGAATCGTCGTGATCTCTCGGGCGCCACGCGAGCCCCGCGAATGTCGGAAGAGAGACGCTCTTAGTAACCGGCGATTCTCGTCACGCACGTATGTGTTTACGAAGCTAAAGCGTGATCGACTCCCTAGATAAGCCGAGGACCGCGGCGGTAAAAAGAAAAGGTCATAGGAAGTCGCTGAAAATGAGATCTAACACTTTTAGCGATTTTTCCACGGCTTCGCTTATAATATGGATTTTTTTTTTAAATCGTTAATGGAACTTGGAACTAGGCGCAACAGTTTCATATGCATCTACGTGCCGCGTTGTCGCCCCGAGTCTTACGAATGATAAGTCCAAAGGAAACGATTGCGCGAATCAAACGAAATAGATTTTATCCCCAAGCGGGATTTTGTAACGCCCTCAATCTCGTGCGATCTATTATAACGTGAACGCAAGTGGAAGTTGTAAAACAGCATTAGAGGCCGAAGTCGCATGGCACCGAACCCTCCGGACGTCGAGCGAAGTCTCGTACCGCAATTTCTTAAAAGATTATCACGGGATAAGCCTCCTCGAGGCGCAGAGCTTAATCCTTTTATGCTCTTTCTAGTATCCGCTTTTGTACAACATCGCGGCTCATTACTTACTACTTTAGTATCGTCGTTACGCGTGGCGATCCCGCACGATCGCCCGCCGTGATTTACGCTTGTCGAGCTACGCTCGCGCATTCGGCACGCAGTCGCATTCCGCTGCAGGTGCGCGTGCATTCATCCAGGACAACCCGACGTCGACGAGGACGCGCTTTTCTTCGACGACAGGCACCGTTGAAGGAGAAATGGAGGAAGCGGGCGGACAGGACTAAGCCTTTCAAGAAGGGACACACGCGCGCGACGTTACAGTTAGGCGGTGTGTATAATTCAGCCGATTATATAGCCGATCACGAACGATCGCGGCATTGTTGTGACGATCCAGAGAAAAAGAATTTATCGATTATACGACTCGACTCTCTCGTACCAGTTTACCGTTAACGCGCGTGGCGAGGTCTCGATAAAAATTAAGCACTCCACCGACATGACCGAGACGAAAGATACTTTCTTTACGGGAGTTGCATTCTCCGCGATTTTTAATCAAGCGTTACAAACAATCAATACGCAGCAAATAAATAAATAAAAAATTATCGTAAAAATCTTGTAAAGGAAAAAATTGAAGAAATGTGAATTAAAGCGGATAATAAGATGGAATTGAAGGCAGCGTGTGGTAATAACCGGAATGAAATTGTGCCGCTAATAACATCTTTATTGCGCTCGCGCGAGTCACTTACGCGTATGCCGAAAAATAAAAGAAAAAAAAAACGCGGGGAGATCGAGATCGATGACGAAGGATGAGCTTTTCGCGCGCAAAGATCGGGATTACTCAGCACCGCGCGGAATTTCTCGGCAGCCTCAGCCGGCTTTTCTATATTCACGCACGATCGTCGCATCAGCTCGGCCGGCGCTCTGGCTCGAATCGAATACACCCGCGAGCCCTGCGAAATAAAACGACGAAAAAACGATCGATGGCGCGGTGATCATGCCTATCCCGTCGGTACGCTTAATTCCTACTTCCCCTTTTACCGCCTTCTCGTAATCGTGATCGCGGCCACCTCTCCAGTCACCTACGCCTCAGTCAATTGCCTTTCCCCCGGCCCTCGTCCTACAGGCGGGCTCGATTGAGAGTCGAGCGGAGCAAAGCGACCGGCCATTACGCGGCTAGATGGCCGATTCGATAGACGATTGACTTTGTAATTATTAAATAGCGGCCGATTAAGGGCCGGCCACTGATCGATTGCCGTGTGCAACCACACACGCCGCGCGGCATCGCTAACTTTTTGCCGCGCTCGGCCATTAACGCTTCTAATGATCGGGAATTACGCGGATCGATGAAGTGAGGCGCGATGATGCCGCTTGGATCAAACAGCAGCTTCACCGTCGGTTCGTCACCGATTCATTTTTTTATTTTTTTTTTTATTTTTGTCGTATATATCAAGACTGTCAGAATTTTATTAATTTCAGTTCGCGATAATTGCATGATGTAGCACCGATTCACGGATATGTTTGCTCAGCGTTAATTGATCCTGTTGAAATTAATGAAGGCGCTCGGACACTTCTGGACCGCGCTCGGCGAAAACATTGCGGGATAGAGATATTTCGTGGGTAAAGAAATCGCCGAGATGGGGGGAGCGGATAATCGCGGCAACCGGTATTTATAGGGAATGTAGATGTAATCGTCGGTCCCGAGACCCAGGCGAGCGAACGGGGAGAGGGAGGACGCCGTTACCAGATGCGGTGGCTGATCGTTGCACCGATGGCGGTGGGATGCACCTTGGTGTCTGTTACCTGCTACCTTGTGCTGCATGACACCGGACGGGCCGAAGGGAGCGACTTGGGATTAGTCTGATGCTGGCACGTGCCGCACGGCCACAGGTGGCTCTTTAAAACTCACTTATCTGGCTCCTTCGCGGTCGGCGTTTTGCCGGCGGAAAACCGGAATCGAAAGCTCGATTCTCATCAGAAAACGATCAGCTGACGTATCAAGATTTATCCGGAAGAAGCATCGCGACCGTTCTTTCAATTTTAAAATGCATCGCGCAAGAAACTTAGAATGTATTGCGTAGAGGGAAAAAAAAATTAATTAATTGTATACTTTTAAAAGATCGAAATGATACGAGACGAATAGATCGTTATCAACTGTTGCGTATAATTGTGTGCGATAATTTACACCCCTCCCCTATTACTTTATACATTTTCCGCATTTATGACGCTACTCGTTCCGCTGCTTGTCGACAGGTGCAATGTTGTATCGGATTAAATAGACTATATGAGATAAGTGTCGGCGTGGTCAAAAAAGACGAGGCTATCTGCGCTTAGGATAGTGCCGTCTCGCGGCGAGCTTTATAAATTAGGTCCGAACGGCCAGGTACTGTTAACCGCACCGGGATGCCGGAGTCTCGCGGTATCAGCGTTTTCTCGATACGTCGTCTCCCTTCCTGCTGCCAGGAACAGGGAAATCGCACGCTCGATAGATCGTTCACGGTCTGAATTCAAGGTTGGACACGCGGCTAATTGTAATAAATAATTCGCGCGCGCGCGCGCGCCCAGCGAGGCTTAACTGTATGAGAAATAACGTGTCGGATATATATCGGCGCTCGTTTTCTTCTTTCGAAAGCGACTTGTATCCCGCCCCTGGCTCGCGGTCGTATATATTCCACGGGACAGCCGTGCGCAACAAGCAACAAGCTACTACTTTATTGCAGGTGACTCCGCTGATACTCGCCTGCCCATCTGAACTTCTCTTTCTCTCTCTCTCCCGCCCGCTCACCTTAGCAGCGGAAAACCGGAATTGGAAGCAACGATTCCTGCGTGGCGAGCCAATCAACCGGGCCGCGCGAACTCCTCATCGCGCTCCTAGAAACAGGGATCCCGGTGCTCTCCCGCGAGGAGCAATATTACCGCGCGTATCTCGCTGTCCGTCTTACCGTTACGCGGTCGTGCTATTCAAAGGCGAACCTATCGGCGAGTCTATCGTGCACGCGCGCGTGCATTTATTCGTTCCATTAATATATCTAATATACTCGCGATTTTATCTCGTCCCGCACGTGCGTTAACTCCTGCGCGTTATGGAATAACCGCCGTCGAACTCAACGTATCTCGGGAAACGTACGGTTCCGCGGCGACGCCGATAAACGGATCTACGGGCCTCGAAAAATGCGTTCTTTAGCGTTTCGATTTATATACATGTACATATATATATGTATGTATATATCCCGCTCGATAATTATCCGCCCGACGTTTACGGAGATCAGCGATACGTCGCCGCGCTCTACCCGTCACTTCTCGAACGACTTCTTCCTGGAACAATTTTCAAAGCTATTCGACGGCTCCGTTAGAAAGACAGTTCTGCTAGGTTCCATCTGGAGAACTTGACTTTCGCTGTTGCGCAATACACGTCACCAGAACGCAACGAGCTGGACGTAGACCGGATCCTATTTCGCGCTCGTCTCTTTCCGTCCTCTCCGCGCGCAATTACGATCCTTAGAGTTGCGGTGCGCGTCGCGAGGAAAATAGCGTCCGCGCTCACCTGTTACACCCACGCGGCGACCGCGGGATTATCGGGGCATTCGCGCACGTACGGACACGCAAGGGAGCACGTTAATGGCACGTGCCACAGGTGGTTCTTCGAAAGTCACTTATCCACGAAAGCCGCGCGTCTCTTTCCCTTTTACCACGGGGGCCCGGGCTCTTTTTCCCCCTCGCCCGTTGCTCGCGCAACTAATATTTACCTACACGCGTTCCTCGCAACGGCGGAGTCCCGGCCGCCGCGCCAGCCGACGGCGAGAGAGCTGGAATTACTTGACCCGGCCGGGTGCGTGCGGCAGACAAACCGCCGCTGTCGATCGGGATAGCGCAACGTCAGACACGGCCGATATCGCTGCGAGTGTAAATGCACTCGCGTATATCTCACGTGGGCTGCTCTCTCGCCATGCTCCAGTAGGCTCGTGAATTTTTGTTCATTAACAAGACAACCGCGCGGGATTGTCGATCGCCCCGATGTGTGCGGCGCGCGGTATCAGGGTACAGCGCCCGATAACGACGCTCGGCATTCACGATCAGCTCTCGATAGCGTACACGAAAAAAATAATTAAAAAAAAAAAAAAAAAGAAAAAGAAAAAGGGGGTGGAAAAAAAAGGGACAGAGATATCGCAAATGGCAAAGTTTTCTTGAGATACCGGAGTTTAAAGCGTCGCGCTTGGAATTAATCAACGATGAAATTCGCGTTTTATCGGCGACCGTGCGGTAGTAATAATTGCGACGTAGGCGTATTGACGATCGACTAATGCATGCGAGACACACTCTGTATAATAAAGCATTAATGTAGATATATGCGCTTGTGATTTACTCGCGGGTTCCTGAGCGCTTATGGTGGTGGCCAAGTACGGGTAATGGGGCTAATGAGAAAGAAAGAGAGGCACCGCGCTGTCGTTCGAAAGCTCGATCGAGCGTGTACGGTGGGTTCGCTGGACGGACTTCGGCGTGAATATTTAAAGGTGCTGTAAAAAGTTCACCAAGACAGTCGGCCGTTTTTGCTTTTCACGTAGGTGGGGGGAGACTGAGCCGATCGTTTCTCCATCATCGTCCATTAAATTCGCATCTTATCGTTGAGTTTTATCGTGAGAACGAACGCGATCCGCGGAAGCGCGCGAGGGGCAAAAATTCGCGAGGCGTTCTCGCGGATCGCGGAAAAGATCGTTAAGATGGTCGGTGCATTCCTCGCCGCAATCCCCAGATCGGATTAATAAACATGACGGGCGGCGATCAAGGCGCCGGCCGTCCCGCGAAAACTGGACCGCTCCTCTCGACGAGATAGCCGATATACGCCACGGGAAAAGCTTCCCAAGATTCCACCGCGGATTCTTGGCGGGAGTGCTCGTTTATGGACCGAGGAGTTGCATAATGTATCGACGTTTTTGCCCGTGAGAGCTTGAACCCGAGTGCATTTCGCCGGCTTTTTCTCGCGGAGGGCCGTCCCGTTCGCGAAGGGCGCGCACACAGGTCGCGGATACGCACCTACGCCTTTTCTTCTCCGTAGGTGTTCGCTTTACGGAAACCGGGAGCAAGTAAGAGAGAGAAAGAGAGAGAAAGAAAGAGAAAGAAAGGAGCACCGGTCGGAGTTGTTCCGCGCTCGAGCAATTCCTTGATGCATATTGTCACGCGTTGTTAAGTCCCGAGAGCACCGGGCATTACCAGCCAGTTGGGATATCGACGCTCTAGCGAAGCAGAGGAGCGAAGGTACAAGGTGCGGAAGGTAGCCGCGCGAGTTCCCCGACTAGTCCGAGCCGCTCTCGGATCGTAACTATTTACGTAAGAGACCTGCGTGCCACGGATATCACCCCTTGGGTTTCTCCTCCACGAGTAACCGAAAGTAAGGCGGCGCGCATCTGGCGAATCGAATTTTAATAGGTTTCAACATAGTCGTTCGGCGCTCGCGGGTTCGTTCGCTTTCTCGCGAGTGAAAGCCGAAATGTGTCGAGACAACAATTATTGCACGAACATTAAAATAATCAATACAGTACTTAGCATAAAAGAAAACTGCCTTATTAATTTGCAGTGCCCGACGGGAATCCTTTAGCCGACCGTTGACGCGCGTACTCTACGTAATTGAAAAAGAGTTGCTCCGGACAGATCGATGGCCAGTTATTTATCTTCGCGGGAGTACTCGCGGGATTACCGTGCAACCTCGACCACACGCGAGAAGGCACGTAGCTTCGCGTATGCAAACGCGGGCTTTCGGTTTGGATTTCCAGGTACGAGCGATCCGTTTTCACGATAGCACGGGGAGTTTTCTGCGCTCCGACAGTTACGTCCCGTCCTTAAGACACACGCGTTGCACTCGACGTGGCGGCTTCGAACTCCGTGAGAGGGGCCCAGTTAGTGAAGTACGCGGGCGTTCAGGGCGGCCGTAAACAATGGTTTTAGCGAGTGCATATACGCCGTGGCCGGACCGGTGAAGCGCTGGTGGCCGACTCCCACGGTTTATAGGGATAAGTCCCTCTTTCTAAGACTGGTCTTTACGCGTACTTTGCCCGTCTACGACTCACCCACTTTGCTTTACTTAAGGTCGTTCGTTGCCTAAGTCGCTGACCGTTTCACCGCCGCCCCCTCGCCGAACGATTGCCGTCCGCCCGCTCTTAACCGACGGTTTACTCGCCGTGGCTTAGCTCTGCCACATTCCATCCTCCATTAGGAAGGCACCGCACGAGTCTGTAAGCGGACCGGCCGCTGCCAGGAAACACCGAGACGTTAAACAATCATCCCTCGCTCTCATTGCCGATAATCTGAACGGCGATGTAAACAGAAAACGCTCCGGCCTTTCTTGTTACGGAAAAACGACTGGGGAAATTGACAGCGTAATTTCGACGTTTCCTTCTCGCGGATTCGCCTCCCGGAGGGCTTTTTTTTTTCTCCCTCCTCGTCGGGTTAAAATTGACACTTCTCACTTCTCACCGTCGAAACTAACGTAGCGCGCGGTTCGCGTCGGATTGAGACTCCGCGAGAATCGCTCGAAAATGATACTTCGGGGAGTTATTTGTAAATTGCCGAGCATCTTCGTGGAATCTGGCGCGAGCTAAACGAAACGCTCGTTTTCGCACGTTTCACAGATTTATATTCCCGTACGTACGTACTCGCTTTTGTATTGTTCCGTGCGTCGCGTTAATTTTTTTTTTCTTTTTTCTTTTTTTTGAAAAGCGCGAATCTGTCATTTAACGTAAGCGTAACGGGACGGGACGCGACTTTCCCTTAGCGGAGACGCGCGGTTCGCATACGACCGACTTCCTCACGCAAATTAGAACCTGTCGGGGTTTTAATCGCCGAGGGGAAATGCAAAGATAGCCGTGGTCCGGCTACGGTGGACAGCCGTCGACCGCAGACGGTAACAGTTCCCAGTTTCACTCCCACGCATTATGAGATCCCGCGTGTTTCGCGACGTAAAACGGGGCGGAACGCGGGAGCAGTTTCGAATTTCACGGATGGCCGCCCGATGACGATTCGTGCGCCCGGCGGTTGCCTCTGACTGCCGAGGCCTCGGTCTCCTTGTTCCTCTTTCTCCTCTCGCGGGGCAAATGCAATAGACTCCGCAAAGTGCATTCGCGAGAACAGAGAAACGAGCGCTGTGTCGATATTCCTCCCTTTTTTTATTTTATTTTTTTTTTTGCCAGTTCGAAACGCTTATATTATGCATGCGCGAGATGCAGCGAGCGGAAAACGCAGGTATACGTCATCGAGACGGGGCGCGAATATCTCGACTCTTACATCGCTTCGCTCTTTTGACGGTGTAAATCGTCGAAATGAAGGTGCTACTATAAAATGTACCGCAGCAGGCGATACAGCGTGTTTCACGACAGGAAAAAAAATTATTAAATATTCCGATAAAGGGGTTTGATAAATAGATCGTAATTGATGACAGAAGCTCGCATTTCCCTCACAGTTGGCCGACGTGTTTTTTTTTTTTTTTTTTTTTTAACTATAACCTACCTAGCAGCTGCAATACGTCGTCGCGAGAAATTGTGATCTTTCGAACCTAGACAATATGCTCGGCGTAATCGAGATGGAGGAACGACCCGACTATAGATAAACGTCGCCGACAGCGTGCACGAAATTACGCTCCATTCATCTTTTCATTCATCCGAAGGGTCTCACCTCGCCTCCTGTAGCTTTCCAAGCCTTAGCCATCGCTGGTGTGTCGCTCGCTCTCCACCGGCGGCCTTCTCTCGGCGTAATAAGCAAAAAAGATCACCCGGCCAGGCCATTACGTAGAAAGGAACGAAGAAATTATCTACTCCGCGCGTAAAAAGCGTGGCAAAGGCAATTCCACCGCGGTTGGACCACCGAGACTTATTTTTGTGATCCCGCCTGCCGCGCGGCAGCTCTCTCGCCGATCCGCGGTACGCCTAGACTAGCTCGGAAACTTTGTCTACGGTATTCTTGCACCATTGATTCGACTGCGAGTCACTGACCGAAAATCCGTGCCCGTTGCTCAGCGGAAGCCTAGTGCCGACTTGTATCGTCGTGAGCGGTGACGATTACAGACTTAAGAATTTTGAGCGTTACTTCGAAATCGAATAATTTTTTTTCTTTTAATTATTATCTGATTAATCTACTTTTCTTTTTTTTTTTGTTCTTTTTTCTTTTTAGAAGGCGACGAGGAGTTGAACGGACGCCTCGTCCAACTCGGCGAGGTGCTGTCCGAGACAGAGGGTGGCGGGAGAGGAGGGTTGGAAGGAGGGTGGCGTGCTATGATCAGCATGGAGCTTCCGGCACACACGACGCAGCATGGTGCCCTACACCTGGGGGTCGGAGTCGGGGTCAACCCGGGTGACCCAGCCGGAAGTGCCCTAGCCGCCATTCATCCGCATCCCCAGGACCCCCTAGCCCTCCACCATCATAATCACAACGCTGCGACACCCGGAGGTATGCATGAGGACTCCAAGAAAAAACGTATGTTTCTTCTTACGAATCCACTTTTTCATTACGTAAAACGCCAGGACCAAGAATATCGCGCGTAACAACGAAATTTCTCTTACGCAATCCGTGATTTTTAAGCACGCGTTTCAAAGCAGTCTGTCGGACATCTAAATTAATTAAATTACATATAATATTCTTCAAACTACCGGCGGGCGTGTGCGTCTGGCCGCTCTCTTTCACCTTTTTTAAAAGGATTATTTTATTACGCGCGTGATATATGTACCGCGGCTGATAATTAGCCTGCCTACCTTTCGATATCGAGTTCGACGACTGCTTCAGGCGTCGCGGTATCAAGACAGCGTCGATTCGAGGCGAACGGCGTGGCTCAAACGCGAGTACGGCGCGCAGCCGACAGGAATGTCGCGGCTGCAAAAAGGTGCGGGCACGTGCCTCGTGAAATACCGGCGATAAATCTTCGTCCGCGACGCTTCTATTACCGGCGACTTATGCGCACGCGATGACGATGCATCACGTGCGCCGAGCCAGGCTGGAATTCCGGAATCCGTCGAATGCGCTTTCCGGCTCTCGCGCGTACGCGCGAGATCTTCGCGTTTGACGTCGACCTTCCTCTCGCGGTGACCGATCGGCGGGAACTTCCGAGACGGCGGTGCTCGCGCGCTTCGGCGGCTTGGCGCAATTTTAAATTGCCGCGATAATTTAGGTATCTGGATCGTATCAATTACCGCGTAATTACTTATCGTTCGGGCTGGACGGGGCATTTATCTCGACGTCTCTTAGCCGCGCTCTGCAAATTACTCATTGAAAATTCTACACCGCGCCTCTGTGCGCGATCATTAATATCCTCGAAGCCGCGAATCGCGCGTGAAAGCGCGCTAAACACTCAAAAGTCCTCCACGTTCCCGTACCCCGTCGGTCCCAGCCGCAGTTTATCATCATTATCTCGCTGCGAACCGCAAGCTTATTAAATCCCGTATCGGCGGCGCGCATCCGGTGAAGCGACGTGCCGAGGGACACCGCGATGATTTCTCCATCAAAGACCGTCGGAACGAGACTCCCGCGTGAAAGAGCTCCTTGTTCCGTACGGAACAATCGAGTTAGCTGAACTTGCTCGGCGCTCGCGCTAAGATCTTTCCCGATACACAGATACGCGACCGCGCGCGCAGCGGGCGAGATTCATCTTACAGACGATAGTTCCGCCATGGCGGGCGATTGCAAGGGTACATTTTTGAAGGTATACTAAGTCATACGTGACACGTGCGCGGGTAGACACGCCAGGATCGGTAGTCTCCTTCGAGCCAACGGTTGGCTGCGCCGAACGCGAAGGGTACTGTTGCACGTCCTCGCAAATAAATGTGTGCGTGAAAGAGAGTGGGGCTGGTTAAGGAAGATGAAAGGCAGCCGCCGTCGCGGCAGTCAGTGACGCGGCATGAGCCACGAGGCCGAAAGAGGAGAAAGGGTGGAGGAGAAAGAGGCAGCCCCGACGCAGGTCGTTAAATCTAATGATATCAATGTATTTGACAAGGAGATCCGCGGATCAATTTTCGGGCCACACGCACGTCTGGCTTGTGTCATGTGTTTCGCCGTTGTTTCGTACGTACGCTCGTTAAGTTTCAATGTAATAACTGCGTCCGTACTCGCGAGCTTTTCCTCCTCCGATTCTCGTTGACCGCGGAACAGATATACTTTTAATTCCACGTTTGAATTACGCCTCGCTAAAGCAATCGCTGAGCAACGCATAACGGATTTCGATTATCTCTAATGGTGCGTAACCACGCGACGGAATTAATTTGTAATTAATGCCCACCTGCGTGCACGTCGCGTGCAGAACGCGAACCACGGTGAATTATATGGTTTATTGACCTCGCGACACAATAATTATTTTGCGCACCTCTCGGCCCCCGGATCCGGCCCCCGTTTTGTCTCGATTTCGCAGTCGTGACTAATCGCTGCTCCGTTTAAACCCGTTAATTGGCGAGCGAGGTCTCCCGATTTGATTCCGGCCGTATAACAACGATGCGTAATGAGATGGTTTCTAATTTTTTTTTTCTTTTTTTTTTTTGGAACTATCGCCAGAAGAAAGTGACTTCCTAGCCGGTGGAGTTGCACGTGAAAGATCACGATCTAAATTTATCCCGCGTTTTATTTTTCACCGGATTGTCTTACAAAAAAATTTATCGAAAACCCATGCCTTTCTCCGGTATATTAGGCGTCGATCTGGACGCGTTGCGCAAGAAATACGGGTCCGCGTTTGGCTGTCTGTGTGCCGGACTTATTTAGCAATTCGCATTAAAATATCCGATACCACGATATTCAAGAATGCAGCGTTACACGAAACGACGTGGCCGCTGATTGCTGCCTACGTTCCTCGCGGGATATATTTGTAATTATTTGCATACGCAGCCTCGTCGAGAACGGCTCTGATTATTCATATCGTGCATCTCGTGCGTATAACTTAACAGATGTGCAGTAGCAAACTTTTTCTTGCATATCGTAAAAAATAAAGGGAAGAAAAAAAAGCCCACATATCATAGTTCGAGCTATCCAAGCTGAGGGAAGGGGGACGGGGGATTAAACGCGCGAACCATTATCGGGAGAGTAACACGTATCACGCTTTAATCTTCTCGCGAAAGTTATTCTTTCCGCTGGACGGACGCACGGATCGCTTATGGGGATTCCCATCGCGCCGGGCTCGCGCAACACCGGAATGACTGGCAGCATCTAATATATTTCGTACCGCGTGCACACACGGAAACGCGTCTCGTTGTGTGCGGCAGCACGTATACGCTGTTGCCCGTAGCCCGTAGGAGAACATTCGGGGTGAGATAGCGACGGTTATTTATAGGGTTAAATAAAGGAACACTGTGCGCGATCGCGCGATACCGGGGCCCGGCAGTACAAATAGGTTGCCGTGCAGGTTGCTATCGCGCCGCGAGTCGTCATGATCCGCAGCAACGTGAATTCTCGCGAGGCGTATTCGTCTGCCCCCTCGCGATATCGGGGAAGTCATGAATCTCGCACGGCCTCTCTTCTTTCCGACATATTTGTATTTTCAGATATACATATTAAAATTGTTAAAAAAAAAAATTCAAGCGGGTTTATTAAAGTTTTAGCGTCGAGTCCGATTACGTCTCATTAGCATCTCTTAATCTCATTAAAATACTTCATTATCGCTCGCCAGAAATACCTTCGTCGAAGCTTCGTCGAAGACGCTGATTATAATTCAGGGAACGCGGCGTAACGCATGATTACAGGCTGTAACGTTTCAATTAACACGCGATCAAGACACTTCGACTACACTAAGAATATGTGAATATGAGTTCTTTTGGTTATCCATTTAAATATGTGTGTATATACATATATACGTGATTCGGCGATAATCTTGGCTACGGATCTCTTCGGATTTCAATTTGCACGTTTTAATTTATTTTTTTTTCTTTTCTGTTCCCGAACAGATGACGGCGGCCACGGAATGAACCAGGATGGTGAGTGAGCTTTTGTTTTTCATATAATTACGATCCCGCATGATGGTTGCGATCCAGTTTTACGAGACGTTTCCCTTGACACAGTGCTGGGATTGGGTTTGTCGCGCGCGCGCGAACGGCCGCGGAAAAGCCGCACCGTGGAAAATGCGCGAGCGAACGCTGCATCGGACAAGCGTTTATCACAAACCGTTAGCGATACGCACCGGCATTCCCGTTATAATCGACGATAGTAATTAAATGCAATGGAAGCGAGAAAGTTATCTGAGAGATGTCGGCTGCCGCTTATCGGCATCGAGATCGATCGCGGGAGATCACCAATTATCTCAACACGAGTTTCCTACCTGCTATCGGACGTTCCGGGGCCGCGACACGGAATCGTCCGCGTGATTCGATCATTGATAAATTGATAAGCAAGCTGCGCCCCTACGATCTTATTAATAATCGGGCGAGCCGTTGCACGCGCCACCGAGCTTCGCTGCCCTAAATCCGTGAGGCGGCAAACGATCTAAGTCGCACGTCTGCGATATCAACGTACAAATGTTAATTGGATGGGCGATAACACCGCGAGAAATCGCAACTCTGTAATTTACCGCGATACCATCGTTTAACCTTCTCATTACCAGATTAAATCTGCAACCAGACTTTAATTCCTCTTAACGTCATTAGATGAAATTTACGTCGCGTTGACACCGAAAGAAGCATTTTGATTCCTAACGCGCGAAACACGACCGGGCGCCGGTTCATTCTTTCGAAAAAAAAAGAAGGAAAGAAAAAAAAAAAAAGGGCCTCGCGCGTGTCGAGAGTATCCCAGGTCGTTTTCTACCTCGCGATGCCTTGTGCACGCGGATCAGAGGGAATAGGACCGAGAGATACCTTCCTTCCTTCTCCTCGACGAAGCGGTGAGGAGGATCCGCAGGATCGCCGCGCGATGTTCACGTATAATTTATGCCGATGACTTACACGCCTCGCCGCGGTAGGTGGGAGACGGCGCTGGATGGTAATCACGAGTTTAAAGGGTAAACGATCGCAAGGTGTCGGGGGCCCCGGCGTGGGGCCCCGTGGGCCCTGCCAGCGTGCTCAATATTCAACAGGTATTTACATTCGCAAATTGTTTACGTCAGCCCACGATGAAATCTGTCAGGATTTTGTTTCGTCGGCAGCTCGACGGAGCTCTCTGCGCTCCCCGTCCTTCTTTCTCTTTTTTCTTTCGGTCCACCCTCCCGTTTATTTCTCCCTGTCTTTCATACGGCGTCTTTCGTCTCTGTTCTCACCTTCCTCCCACACGAGGCCCGGCGAGAGGCACGCACAACGAGAAAAGGTTACCCTCTTCTCTCGCGTCCGTCCTTCCCCCGAAGCAGCGCGTAATTGCATCTGGGTATTAATCAACCGTACGTCGGGAACGAGCACGGCGAGATCTTGATTTTCGTAAGCGCGTCTTACCCGCGATTGCTAGTTTAGGAACTATGTTCATTTAATAACGCTTAATAAAGATTACGAGGCATGCACCGGTGACTATCTCGCAAAATGTATTTATTTCGATTACGATCGTATAAAGAAAAAAAAAAATTTTTTTTATGTTTTAAACGTAAAACTTACGCATTTAATCGATGTACTTTTATTTTCGCTTAATTAATGTGTACACACGCAATCGGCAATCAACGATAGTTCCGCTCTTGTCACGAGATCGGAGAAATTATTGTCGCTCGCGAGACATCGATTTAGCGGGGGACTTTTGCACGCTTCCATTACAATTACATGTCCTCGAGCTTCGACGTACAATGTATCTCCCACATGCGCCATACATAGGTGTACCTTTCCGCGATTTTTCAGCTCTGGCTCGCAAGATCGAGGCTAAAGATAAATAAGTCGCGCGCCGGTCAAACGTTCGTTGCGAACACGCAAAACCAGTTTGCTTTCCTTAATGTCGGACGATTACGTGGACACTTAGAAAAAAAAGTGCCGCAACCTGCAGCGAACTGTTGGTCGATCGCTTTTAATAGCCGAATCGCGCCGCGGCTAGCTTTGGAGTCGGTCCGCCGGTAAAAGCACAAACTCCGCGCAGAATCTCAAATATTCCCGGCGAGCTCACGTTACGTTACGTTCGTCGTGGGAGACCAAGCCTGCGTTTTGATAACGCCACGCGGTGAGAGCGGTGCTCGGCGATGACCTCTCTCCTGAAAAAGCGCTCTTCTAATCCCGCGCCGTCGAGGGGATATTCGCAGCCCTTCGCGGCGGCATTCGCGCGCGCGGCAGTTTACGCTCCTCTTCCCCGAGTCCTGGGAGAGGACTCGGACTCGGCGGCGCACGTTAACGTTTATCGCCGGTTATTAATACGGCGCGGATTACGCGCCGTAAGTAACGTCGCGCTCATACGCGCGCGAACGCGTATCCGTGTGCCTGCGTTTGCAGTTACGGCGGCCGGCCCGGTCCTAATTATAGCGTAATACAAGCGCGATCGTATGCCGCGCCACGGCGCTTACGTAATCTCGCGATAATGCGGTACTTCGCGAGTGCACGCGCTCGCGAGTGCGCTTACGCCGCGCAGCGTAAGGCCGCATACCTCGCCTACCGATGGAAGCATTCGCCCCTGCGCGCCGGTGGAGCCTCGGCCGGCCGGGGTGATGCCGCGTTATCTCGTTTGGAATAATGACATTGAGGCGCGCCGATTTTTGTCGCGCGCGCGGAAAGTCGGCGGCGACGCGATAGCATCCGGCCGCCGCCGATCCGCGCCGAGATTACCCCCGGGATCCGCGATCCAACGCGGTCGGTCCGCTTTGACCGATTTGCGTACGCATTTTCTCAATTCGCGTTACGAGGGGCGTTCCACCAAGCTGAGGGAAAGAAGGTGAAACGAGCGAGACGCGCGTGACGCTAAAAATATAATAGCGCGAAAATTACGCGCCGCGAGATTTCCTCTGTTATTAAGGCTAACGCTTTCGCGCTGGATGCATTTACGTCGCACAAGGCATTATAATTATCGACGCGATTTCCTAAATCTCGATACTTAAGGTGGATACTGAAATATATGACCCGTATAAAATTTTGACGCAATCCCGACGTAATGTATTCCTATCGACTTCCAGAATTTTACGATCGCCAAATTGAGCCGGGGGCATGTATCGCCGATCGGAAAATTATTGAGATTCAATTAAGATAAGATTTGTTAAAATTTTATGTCGGAGGGTAAAAATTAATATACTAATGCTTTATCCCGTTCGCATTGCGGAATTAAAAGCTAAAACTTCTATATCGCTATATTAATTAAAGTTGAAATAGATTCAATAAAAACGCAGATAAGATCTAATTAATTAAAAGAGAGAGAAAGAAAGATAGAGAAATAGGGTGTAGTGGCGAGTGAGCTGGAGTATAAAATCAAAACGAAAAAAATAAAGAAAAAGAAAAAAAAAACCATGTACATGTCCGTTGTACATCTTGGTAATTTTCTGAAAGTGCACGATGATAAAGAATAGCTTAACGAGCTGACGTTTGTCTGGCTGAAAATCAAAGATTATCTGGTTGATTTGATTGCACGAACGGTGCAATCGCGACGTGCCGGTGGAGCGGCTTTCCGCGTTCGTCGAGCCACCACGGCGAGATGCCACCGCCCTGAACGATTCAGGAAGCGAGGTCAGCACCCTGCCTCTTCCTTTTCTCCCTTTCTCGCTTGTCTCGATTAGCCGGGAGTATAGCTGCGCGATAACATCGACCTGCGCCGCGAGTAGTCGCGGCGATAACGCGCTATCGCGGCTCCCGCGGTGAATCACCGAATGCACTTTGAAAGGTCATAATATTCTAATGCATCTCTGTTATCGATTCCCCACCTACCCGGTCCGGAACAGGCGGCATCGGCGATCCGCTCGCTCGCGCGATCGTGATTAATGACACGGCGCGAATCATAAATTGTACCGGGCGATATTTATTAATTGCGCGCGGCAGCCACGAGGAATTTCGGAGAGATGTATCGGTAGCTTCCTCGGAAATATTTTATCCCGAGAGATACGAGCAGATATACGGATTCATACACGTCGCGAAAAGCGGCCGCGCGGGCAACTTTCGTTTACTCGGTTATCAAATAGACTTGGTAAAAAAAAAAAAAAAAAATAAAGCGGAAATACTTCTGAGAGATTCGGTTCGGATCGACGAAATTATTGAGCAATCTCCGCGGCGTACGCGACGTCGGTAAATAACGAAAGAATGCGGATTAAAATTTATTCAGATTACATTTGTACGTTCTATTAGTTATCTTTTTGAAACATCTGGCGCATTCGCACGATACGTCAATGTTTTACGACGTGGGATACTTATAGCTCGCCGGTGAGAACATTCCTCGGCGATGCGACAAAGTAATACGGCCGGTTCAAACGAGCTTGCTAATCAACAAAACTGTTTCTACCGACTGGTATCTGATGCACATGCCGCACGAGAGAGCCGCGTATGCGCCCAAGTGTGTGTACGTGCGCGTTTTATTCGCCTTTCGCATAAGTAGTACGTGCAGTACCACGCCCGCGCACGCGAGAACTCGTTCGACAGAACGAGAAAGACGAGGGACGAGAGAGAAAGAGAAAAAGAGATAGAGAGAGAGAAAGAGAGGTGCACGGCACGCACTCGCACTCGGCGAATGATTTGTATTGCTAAATAATCAGCGCCAGTTGTCTCGAGCGGTTGGTTTAATGACGACCGCGGGGGAAAGCGAGCGAGGAGCGAAGAGGCGAAGGCGAGTCACCTATAATACGCAATGCACACATGGACCGTGCATTCGTCCTGGCAGGGGAGTCGACAGGCCTTTCTGTCGTTCGCGCGAACTTTAGCTGGCAATCGCATAATTTCTGGCCGCGCTATCGCGGACGCGCGATACTTCACTATCGAGAGCGTGTGCGAAGGTATCGAAGAATGCAGCGCGAACGGGACGAACGTTGCTCAATTGGAATTCGCAGCGCCGATTATGGGATATCCTCGCGTATCTGTCCTCGCGTCGCTCGACGGTAGTATTTTACACGCTCCGTTTTTACGATCGGCGAGATAAGTCCCTCGACATCTGTTAAGTGATATCGCGATCGCGCGACGAACTGCCGACGGACGGTCCCCCCTCGCCCGGAAATTTCAGGCACGCTCGATTCTAAATGGATTAAAGATTATGCGGAGGTGGGCTTCACTCGCCTGCGATTCCGCTTCACGACTTCCTCCTCTCCTCGGCGCGACCGTGCTCGCCGCGGCCGGGCCGCGCCGGAGATAGAATCGGTACAACTTCGCGTGTATGTTGTGTGTATATCGATGCACGTATATTTCCTTGTACACAGACAAGGGTGTGGCTGGCTGCGCGCAACGGTATCATCGTAGGTGCATGCCGGTCATCGGGACCAAATTCTCGTTGCGTCTCGATGATTGTAACCTTTCGCGACGTGTCCGTTTTCGCGCGACATACGTGAAGGAGTGGCTCGAGATGACGGAGGCTGATACGCCGGGTATCATAAATTTTCGCACGCGGAAAAAAAAAAGAAACTACGTATATGTAAATGCGATTCGATTTTATTTTTTTTATCAAGTCCAGCCGTACTTGAAACAAGCGCATTTCGTACGATTTTAAGCACCGCGCGATTTTTCATCGTAAACTCATGCAAATCTACAGTCTGCGAGTCGCGGGAAGAAGGGGGAGTTGTTAAAAGAGCCATGGTTGCGAGCAACGAGTGCTTTTCACGCAACGGTTTCGTTCGCTTTCCACGAGAATAATTATTGCCGCCGCGGTTCCGTATCGTCTGTGAGATTGCTTACCGGCGGGATATTCATTTCTCGAGGTGTAAGGCTCCACTTAATTCGAACCCCCCGGGTCCTGCCGAGCGAGTAGCCTTCGTTTAACCTACGTTATGCACGTAGCGCTGCGCCCGTGTGCGTCCGTGTGCCCGCGAGAACGCGTGCACACGCAGCCACGACCGGTACCTGCTTCCCTGCCAATGCAAACGCCGGCTCGTAATGCTTGAGTACCGAGTAGTACGCCGATACTTGCGCAAACAGTCGGAGGAAGTGCGGTTGCGAGATCAAGCCGCCGAGCGAACCTAAATGCTATTGAAAATGCGTGCTGCATTTTAACGGTTTCACGCCGTTTTTATTGACGCATCACCCATTATTCTCCCATTATTGCTGCCGTTTTACAATTGTCTACATTAGAGCCGGATTCTCTTTATTAACGAGCAAAGTTTAAAAAGATTAAATGTAATTAGTCATAATTGCAATCGTATACTTTTACATAAATCATATCCTGCCACATTTCCGTAAAAAAAAGAAAAAAAAAAGGAAAAAAAATAATAATAAAAATAAAAGAGGAAGAAATAAATGTTAAAAAGATAATTTGTTTTCCGCGGGCGAGGGTGTTCACGTGTTCGAATATCGCCGATACGTTAACGCATGTGCGTAATTATTGACAAGCCGCAGTGGGTGGAGATTCAATCACGCGTAACAGGTTGTTCGGTAGTCGTGTACGTGGACCTTTTACGGATGGCGTGTTGCGTGTTGTTTTTAACAGGCGAACAAAAAGTCGCCGCGGAGGATTCCTCTCTCTCGCGCCCGCCCGCCTAGCGCCCCTGATCATTATCGGGGCGTAAGAAGATAAAACGATCGCTACGAGGACTTCGCGAGGCGAGATGTCGGCGTCCCGTGTTCCCGGAGATATACATTCGCCCGCGGCCGGGAGATTAATAATTATCGAGACGCCCGTGAATGCTAATGGTTTCTGCGGCCACTAGAAATGATCCGCCTAAGTTCGATATCTTCCTCGTTCGGCGCTATTAATTTCTTAATTTCGCGAACATTAATTTACTTTGTGCGATTCGATAATCATTGTGATAAATTGTAAAATGCATATCGCGAGTTTGAGGAAAAGTAGAATTTTTTTTTTTTTTTAATGCCGATTAGAGTAATCTTGACGGCGTCGAAGCTAAGATATCTCGAATTTAACGTTTCTCGACGCTACATGCGCCTGGCAAATGTCGGCAATTATTCGCCCTTATCACGATAATTACAAGAGTGCCTCGTGCACATCAGACGCGTCGTTTACACCGACATGCGTAGTCCTCTCTTCTGCGAATCTCTCCGGCCGGCCTATTATTATTAATAAGCTGAAGAACTACCGGTCGGCTAGCGCCGATGACGGAAGTCGAACAGGTTCGTCTGGAAGCCTGATTATTAATCGCGTTCTCAACGCGCGTACTCGCGTTCTTAAAGACAAATGTTCCATTATCGACTTAATGCAAGGTGGAAACGCGGTCAGCGACACAATCTTGCCTCCAATCTTCCCGTAACGATCTCACGGCTGAAATCATGATATTTATATCGCGTTAACTTTGACGGTCACGGGCGTTTTTAAGACAAAAAAAGAAAAAAAAAAAATTTATCGTCGCGCCGTCGCTTTTCGTTGCTCTTTCATACGATTATCGCGCAATTTCTCCGAGCAGCTCGATCGAGAGCAAGCACGCATTTGGCACACGCCGCAACGTCTTCGCGGTCTCCCCGGAGGCAGACGGGTTCTCCGAGTCGTTCGCAGACGGCATTGCCGAAGCCGGCAGAGTGGTCTGTGGGGCGCTAGAGCATGACGCCATTAACGTAACGAGGCCACACGTTGCACCCTCGCGAGCACCGAACTATATCAGCCCCGAGTGCCGTGTAACGCGGCGATGGATTCCTAGACCTAGACCTCCGCCGAGAGAGAGGCGAGCCCCGACACCTCGCAATTATATCTCGACCAAAGGATACGTACGCGCGCACTTACGGTACGCTTCGCCGACTCGAATGCATCGCCGCCGATCGAGATCGGTCGCCACGACTGCGAATGCAGCAACGACGGACTCCGCTGCATCTGTTTACACGCAGAAGCGCACGTGCGTGCACCACGTGAGCCCTGAGCCGTATTGCAGTGGCACCCGGTGTTGCCCCGGCGTCGCCGGTTTTCCGCTTCAACTGATTACGAACTGGTTTTCGATCATCCAGCCATTTGATCGCGTGAGGTCGATCGGCTGTCGCGTTACGCGCGCCGATCTTGGCTCGTCCGGTTGTCGAAAACAGACGCCCGAATCGTTTAGCGAGCGCGCGAGATTTCGCGTCGTTTAACGGGCTAAGTTTTAGCGCTGTATAAAATTAAGCCGAATTTCCGATCAATCGCGAATATAAAAATTATATTGTTAGAACGCAGCGCGTTTCGATAATCAAGATCGTCGATAAACGTCATTAATTGGAGCCGCGGCGTGCGGAATAAATCGCGGCAGTATGCCCGTTGGGCATCGACATCACCGGAAGCAAATACAAGCGGCGAGGTAGGGTCAGACGCAGGTCGGGCCGACGTGCTCGTAACAAATCAACGGCGAAATCAAAAGTACGTGGCTTGTCCCGCAGTCGAATTACGGTAAATTAGCGGGAGTAAAGAGTCAGCGCCGGTAAGAAGGGCAGGTACCTACATCGAAGAGAAGACGAGCCGTACAGGACGAGCGGACGGATGGGCAGGGGCAAACATAAATTAAGATGGGGGACTGATTATGAGGCGAGGGCAGGCTATCATTACCCGAGCCATCGTGACCGGCCGACCCTGCAGCAGCCGCGGCTGCTGAGCACAACGCGCTCGCTTGCGTCTATCTCTTATTCTCCTTCTCTCTCCGTGCCGGTGCACGATGTTCGCGATCCGCCTGCCTCGTGCCCCGATAATGCCGGGGTGGGAAACTGCAAATTATTAATCTCCGTTCCTTGCATTACATAGTTCAACGAATATGAAACGAGTATTGTCGGAAAGATGGGCAACCACTGTTTCGCGGCCCCATCGGGGGCGCCGCCGTTAGACGAAATTTTTCTTCCGGGGTCAGTCCGGACGTAGCGAGATCGCGTAATTGTCGATCGCCGCTTATCGACATCGAGACCGCCCAGCCGGCGTAAATCTTTCTACTCGTATTCCTAAACGTTTTCTCTCTAATTCTCGCGACGGGGAAGAAGTATACTCGCGTTTCCGTTGGGAGCTAAAATACGAGAATGGACGTAAGCGGAGAAAATGCTGTTGCAAAAACCGGCTTTCGTCATCGACTCGACAGATGACAATACACGCCCACGTGACGAGGCCGCGGCGAGGACGATCGGAAAGGACTCGGCGGCCGAGTTTCTGTGCAGCGCGATGCAATGCGGGGCAATGCAACGGACAAGCACGCAAATGTTAACGCGACACAGAGAAAGTTCCACATTAAGCACCAGGCTTTTCCTTAGCCGGGAGCCAATCACGATCTGCGCCGGGCACTTCTAAGCCGTCTGTCCACCCGAGGCGATGGGGCGACGCGATAAAGGCCGATACACATTGCCCACGCAGTTTCTACACTCGCGTTTCTTTCTTTCTCCTTCGCCCGCAGTCTCAGCAGCCTTCCGCGGCATGCTGCAAAACTAGGTCGCTGTCCGTAATTTCCGGTGAAATCCAATTACGATATATTTCGCACCTGATCCGACCGCGGCGACTTGAACGTATGCATCTCCCGAAGAAACGGCGTCCAGACGCGCACGAAATTCCGATAACCTCATTCACACGTTAATAATTTAATTATTTTTTGAAATAAAATTTGATTAACTTTGACTCGTGTTTGAATCCGTTATCGAAGATTTATATTATAAAAAAAAAAAAAAAAAACAGAGAGACGTTCACAGATTGCTATCAATATTGTCCAGCGAGGCTCAATCGATTTGCACCGTGCGACTCGCCGTGCGTGCTCGCGATTCGCGGCGGCCGCGATCCTAGACGGAGTCGCGCGATATACATG
Source organism: Cardiocondyla obscurior (assembly GCF_019399895.1). Classification (NCBI taxonomy): domain Eukaryota; kingdom Metazoa; phylum Arthropoda; class Insecta; order Hymenoptera; family Formicidae; genus Cardiocondyla; species Cardiocondyla obscurior. The sequence goes on from NC_091881.1 coordinate 2,423,990, forward strand.
CCGATATATCTCAAGTTCTCGCGTAGCGATCGGTTGCGCAATTCCCGACACGGTCCCGGTACGTCATCGCTTTACCGAGCGCTCTACCGTTCTCTTACTAGCTCTCGGCTCTGACCTCTCGCCTCTCGCGCATTCGCGGCCACGATATGCGCAACGAATTCCCGGCGAATTTCGAAAATCCCGGCGGTCCATTGTCTGATCCGCGCAAGGTTAAATTTCTTCGCGGATAAAAAAAAAAATGTCCAATTTCGAACGGCTAGAAAAATTCGGACTGGAATCTTAACAATCGGTGCCTACCATTACTTGGAAATATCTGTGCGTTCGCAGTCACAGTTACGGTCGCTGTGCGCGGTTTGCAATGCGCGAGTCGTTTCAGCGGCCGAGTTTTGCGGCCGATCGCGAACAATTAGAGATCGTATCTCGGCTTCTTTCCCTTTCTCTTGCCTCACTGATTCCTTCTCTCTCTATCTATCTATCGCTGTTCTGATTCTTTGTATTTCTTCCTCTTTCTCTCTCTTTCTCACCGCGCTTGCTACAAAGTCGAGACAGAGAAAACGGCTCCGCGACTGGAAGCGAAGAAGCATTACGTGTGCCGTTGGCAGCACTAATAAAAAACAATTCGTGCCTTTTCTCCGTTTGTAATTCTTCCGCCTACAACTGACCGAGATGCAACTAAACAGCTGTGCGAAACGTCGAGAAGTCTCGCTTATCGGTAAACCCGTACTTCCGATCGACGTACCGACACTTGTCGCGTTCTTTATTCGTAATCTACATCCGCCGGTTGAGATGCTTCCTCGCGTTACGAAACTGCGTTCTCTCTCCCTGCCGCGTACACGTCGGCGCAATTTTCGCAGGCATAAAACGCGCGTTACATCGCGAACTGGAAAAATAACGTCCACGCGTAAATCACATCCGTCATGTAATCACAGAATCGGAATCGTGCGTAGTGATATCAGTGTATTCTCGGTTAATTAACTATTGCCGTTTTTGCTGAGTTAATGGTTTGATTCAACGCCGGAACGGGCAGAATGTTTGCATGCAAACCGCGGTTCGATGTAACGGAATAGGTCATATTTGAAGCTGACCATTCCGTTCCAATGACCAAGACCATCGATGCCGAGCGCGGCGCGGTATCGCATAAAATTTTTATAGACCATTAGCGGCAGGCTAATAACTATAATTGAGGATGTAACGTGCATATAAATGTCGCTACTTGTTTCTGGAGCGAACGAGCCACCGCTCCGAATAAATCTCCCCCGACGCGGCCGATCCGGCGGGATCCGCGCGTATGAAAAACTGTAAATCTCCGTCGCCGTCGTAAAAACGCAATTAGCGATACGCCCGAGTGTAATATATTTCTGCATCTCTGCTTACCGATCCGCAGAACGGTGCTGTTTGTCCCGATTTCAAACGGTAGATATTAGCCTCACGGTCGTTCACAATATCCCGTCGTAAAGATTCATTAACGGTGACAATTTACGCCTTCGTAAACTGTCCCTGACATGACGGAAAACGAGGATTCCTCGCGAAGTCCTGGCCGCTTTTGCCTCCGCGGTCTTTCGTAATAGAGACGGAAACGTCGGTGGAACCGTTGCGGCAGGCTATCGATATATCGGCCGTTCCACGCGACGCAAGAATTCGCGGCCCGCTTCCCCCGAACTTCGACGTTGGAAATTATCGTAATCTCAGCCGTGCGCTCCGGCGGATAACGCCGAACGATTTCCTCGCGAGAGCCCAGAAGCGGAATCGCGGCAGCCGGATAGTTCCACGTACCCCCTGAGCATCGTGTACCGATGCTTTTAAGAAGTTCCCCCCAGCTCGCAAATTGTACCGATTGGCTTCATAGGCAGATAGCTGCCGAGCGTCCGAGGCTACCGCGGTCGTACAACTCGGCGTATTCTCGCGGAATATACCCTTATGTATATTTATACGTCGGTTACATCATTTTCATCGGCCGATAAACTCGCGTACCTTATTTTTCAACGCGCATCCGAGATCCTTATTTAGATCATTATTTAAAGCTAGCTCGAATCGCGACCATTATACAGCCGTATGTTAAAGTGACACTCTCTTCTGTGGCGTTCGCCAGAAGGGTTTCGTGATAAGATCGCGATCGCGCCGAGAATGCGCTCGCTATAAAAACAATGAGAAGTGAGAGTGGAGAAAGAGAAAAGGAAGGAGAGATAGGTGGTGGCTCTATTTGCATAACCGCCTCATCTCGCAAAAATCTATGATAAGTGGGCCCGATAAAGACGACCGCTTGTAATCCCCAGCTTCCGCGCTCGCGGGACGTCGTGTATATGTGCGTACATATGTTAGAATCCTATGAGCTCACGGTTGTTTTTTGAGTGATACTGCGCTGCGTCCTAGTCTCAATTAACACTGACCTGATCATACGTGGAAATTCTACAAATTTACACGTTCCCCGATTTTGCTCTAATTATAATCACAGTTAATACTATCGAGATAATTAAAAAAAAAAAAAAAAAAAAAACGCGAAAAAAGTGAACTGGTTAATATAAAATTGATTAGAATAAAATTATTAATTGATTACTTTGGCAATTTTTATTTTCGTTTTATTTGAACAGAAATTCAGTTTCTTATGTTTTCGACGAATTTAATGCACGATTTAATTTTAATATCACACGCATGCATCGGAAAAGTACGGATTACGATATTTCGCAGCGAATAGATCCACGTATCGCGAACAATAGCGGTAGTGTCTTGCCCGATACAGGTGATAGGTAGACCTAGGTGGCAAATAGCATGCACGTGTAACCGAGAATGCGTCCGCTTAGCAAATATATCCGTGTGCGAACTCGCGTTATACATATACCGGGTGTGAACGCATGCCACTAATATTTAAATTAACATTCGCTTTTGCTCGAAAAACGAAATATTTTCCAATGGACAAAGCTAAAAAAGCGCAAACTTTTTTTTTCATAGAAATATATGACGAACGATATATGATGACATCTCTCAAATATGAATTTAATATTTCTGCTACAAGGCAGACGCTGTAAATGCATTTTAATCACGACCCGGTCGCATTCAGAATTTTCTCGAGACACGTTCGGAGCGTGCTATCACCATAAATTTCGAATAAGAGCCGTTTCGCTCTCTATGCGGATAAGAATCGAGATTCTATCGAGTAAAGGCGGACACCTGGTGTACGAGTGGAACGCAGAGAACACGGGGGCGCGTGCATACGCGTGTGCAGGTGACAATCTCGTTTGTGTTCACATGATAAACGGCTACCCGATGGTGTTATAAGCGTTTGACGTGCCGCGCGTTCACTGTCAAACACGTTCGTCCCGCATTCCAAAGATTCAGTCTCAAATTTTCCTCTACGTCGTTCCGCTTTTTGCGAAAGCAGGAACAAAGTTGGACTTTAATTAATAAAATATCGATACGCGTTGAAGGAGTTTGGGGGGATACGTCGATTAATTGCAAAAATTAACGAAACCCGTGATTTCCGGGCTACTACGCACGTCGCGAGTGACAATCTATTTCCTCCTTCGTGCGTTCGCACGATAAACCACTCTCGATAGAATTACCCGACGTCTCATGCGGCTTACGAGCGTTCCCTCCGCGAGGCCTACCATTTGCGTTGTACACGCATACCGGAGGCCTCGTTCACCCGGCTTAGTAACGCCGTCGTCCCTTTTCATATCCGCGTTAACCTCCGCGCCGTTCGGTTAATTGATCCGGAATACCATTCGAGCCTCTTAGGCTTTTTCCTGCCTCTTTCCAGCCCACCCTCCCCTCCCCCTCCTCTCACGCCCGCAGCCGGTCGTCATCTCGTCTGAAAGAAGCTCCCGGTCGGTCCGTTCTTTGACTCGAAGAGCGGAATTTCAATGCGTCCTATACGGCCCTCCGCGCGAAAGAGATTCCCCGGTTATTCCCATAGTTACTCGCTGGCAAACGAGTACGTGCGGCGATTTATCGACGGTTTCGATCGAGAAATGGAAAAAGCACTTCGCGAATATCTAAGTTGGCAACTTCCACCGGGAGCGCGACGACGCTCGAGCACCAGGAATGCTGATTTATCGCTCGGCTTGAATTTTCTTTTCGCGCAAATTGCACGCGGCATTGGATTTCCGGAGAGTGAAAGATCGCGTTTTTAATCCCGCGAATATCACGTCACGACTATGCGCTACGTTCTAGAGGATGTAGCGCGCGCTACGTCTACTCCTCTCGCGAATGAGGATATCTAAAATCGACGGGGCATCATCGCTAAACGCCCATTTCCGCGGACTCGAAAATCGTACCCGCTCGATCTGTACGTGATGCACGATGCGAGCGAGCGCCAAATAGGTGGTTCCGCGACTTAAAGACGAGCTTGCGGAAAATCGAGACGGTGCAGGCGATCAGCGAGGCAGCGGGTAAAGGCGGTTATTACTTAATTCTAAAGGCAGGCCTTTAAACATTACGTACGATTAACCGCGCGCTCGCAATCAGCGGTCGGATCGATCGCTTTCGTAGGTCGCGCCGGAGATCGATGTAGAACTTCGTGTTGGGACCGCGCGTACGTAGCCGTTGCACGTTCATCCCGCGTGCGGCCGGGTATCCCGTGGCACCTAACTACACGATCTCGAACACGGAGACCGGCCGGCCGATCTGCTTAGTGCAGCGTGCAGGAACGCTCTATGACCGGTCTATAAATCTAGTAAATCTTAAGACGATGGCTGTTTTATCGGGCAACAAACAGGTTGCTAATGCGCCACGCTCCAATCGCGGGCTCGCGTGACGCGCGCCGGGCATTTTTTTCCCTTCTCTCGCTTTTATTTCGGTCCACTATCTCATGCTCGCGCGCGCTTTTCCGAACGATCCGCGGTATCCTAAGGGTCAATTCACAATTCCCGAGAACGGCCACGATATATCCCGATCGAAAGACTTCCCTTCTTTCCTCCGCGTCTCGTTCGATTCGACTGGTTACGTCACGTCGTGAAACAGCTAAATCCGGCCCTCTGTTAATCCGCCGCTTTCGATCCCGTCGATACGGGCGAATTTTTCCCGTGGTGGCATTCGCACGCGGAAGTGCCCGGTTGCGACGAGCCGTACATCGGATTGTCGCAAAAAGCGGCGCGTGACACGCGCCGCATCGCCGTCCGCCGCGCAAGAAGCGCTAAACTGCAAAAATATTTCTCGTACACCCGAGCGATCGTGGCGCGAGCGAGCACGGCGAGACGCATCTGGTCGCATTTCGACGTTGTACCGGAAGAACGTAAGAGCCTAACGTCAATTTCGAGGCAGTCCGTGTAATTTCAAAGAGTCTGTATGCGTGCGCTATTATCGCACACGGGAGATGTTCCAGAGGTAAAAGAAGAAAACGCATAAAAGAGAGAAAGAGAGAGAGGAAGATGCATGCGCAAATATCTAACAATTTTTTTTTTATACTTAAATATTCAACATTTACTTGTATACGTGTAAGTGCGCGTAAATGCAATAAATACTAACGATAATTGTCTGCAATCATCGTTAATACTTACTGTAAAAGCACGGGCGCGCGCGCGCGTGTGTGTCTTACGGTGTTAATCACGCCCGCCTCTCTTTCGTCTTATCGCGTGGCGAGTGTGAGTTGGCCTTAAGCTCCGGGAGCTATCGGCCGCGATCCCGGCGCGCGGTCGCGCAATTTATTTGAGGAACGACAGACGTTGTCTCCCGGCCGGCGCACTTCCTGTTTATCGTAAAACTCGAGGCGCGCTATTAATTGTCGCGATAAATCGCGCGGCGTCATACGTGTCTCCGTAAGGGGATTAATAATTAGATGATGATTATATGCACAGCCGGGCTCTGCTGCTCCCAGTGCCGGAAACCGATCGTTGACCGCGCCGCCCGTTCTATCCTCAGCCTGTTTCAAGGCGCGCGCGCGACTCCGCGCGCTGCAGCGCGAGAGGCGAGCGATATTTACGGCACGGTGTGCGTGATAAATACGAAAGTGATTTAAGCGAGTCGGGTGGAACCGGTGGCGAGCTTTTTGTTCGCGGCGCGGTACAGCGATATTATTTCGATAGCGACCACCGTCCTTATTATACAAATGAGATTACGTCGAGTTTACCGTTACGCGGTGGTACTTGCACGGCCTACCTTTTCGAGCTCTCCGCCACCGGGCGTACTCCCGGTAACTTCGAACGAAAGTCGACGAGCACACCTCATGGGAAATTGATGGGCACGATCGCGCCAGGCGCGACCCAAAGTGCATTCGTTACGAGCAATTAGAACCCCGACTGTAGGAAATTTCCAAGTACGCTTTGCGGATTACGCGGAAAGTACTGGACGATCTGCGCCTCGAAAATAAGTTATTAAAGTGCTCTGGAAAGGATAGAGCCGCTTCTCTCGCACGCCTCCCCGCCCTCCGCCGTCAGCCCGGCTTGCGATCGTTAACGAACCAGAGCGCGTCGTATTGTCGCAAATTGTTCGAAAATGCATCATCCCGCGAAGTAGAAAGCATGGCAAAAGCGAAAATCCGACGATAGCGGTACCGACCGAGTTTCCAAGCTCGCACGACGCGCCGCACGAAACTTCCTTCTGCCTTAATCAAGAATATTATGGAGATCACTTCCGGATTGATGTAACGATGAGCAAAAATGTACTTTCGAAAGTCGGAGATCCTCCGGCTCGCCGTATTTATCGACCCGGCTCGAAACCGCAAAGTCTGCCCGAAAGAAACGTCGTGAAAGTACTTCGCGATTCAGTTTCGTCGATCTATCCCGCAAATAGAGCCGCTCTTCCGGGTTAAAGTCGATTTTCAGACGCGGACAAGATCGCTGACAAGCCCTAGTTTTTATTTTCGCGGTAACCGAACGCCGTTTTTGCCCCGCTCGCACTCTCTTGTTCTCGCCGAGGCAGCGGAATCGAAAGTTTCAGCCCGATTGACGGGCGGGGGACTCGACGTCGAGAAAGAAGTATCTTTTAATAAATGTTTCTTTAATGAAAGATCGAGAGCAGAATATTCGCTGCCCGCCGGACAGGATGTTACCTTCGGGGTTTAGAAACAGTTGACCGGACGTGGATAATGGCTGGCATGGCCACAGCTGAGTACGCCGACCCATCCTTCCTACTGGCACGCGGGTGTGCAATAAGCGAGATTGCGGTTTTAGGATGATAGGCTGTCAAGCCGGGTTGCAAATTATTTTCAGTGGAAAGTACGACATTCTTTTGTTCCACGAATTATACGAGGAAACGCGGGACAAAAATGTGTCTTCTCTCTCTCTCTCTTTTTTTTTTTTTTTTCTTCGCCCTTCGAACCTACTCGCGAAAATCTCACCTCGAGACACATCCCGACGATCGAAAAGGGAAGCGCTAAACGCGAACGATCGGTTTTCCGCAATCGAAGTCACGGCGACGTAAATTGGCAGTCACGTCCGATCTCACTGGACGATTTAATGTAAGTCGAATTCAATCCGCGGTAAAACTTTTTTACGGTTACGCGCCGAGCGTGCGAAAACTGGAGTGAGAAATCGCGGAACCTCGGTCACGCCTGAATTATCCGTACAAATAATGTTTAAATATAAGAGTGACAACGGGGAAAATGCTTTGCATAATAGAAGACCGATGCTGGCGATGGCTAACAATAGTCGGATGCATGCAGCATGCATATTTCGCCATGGCTCGTTGATTCCACGCGTGCTGCGCGCATTCACGGCTTCTTAACAGACGCCAACGATCGCCGTGCTATTATGCGTCGTTATCACTACGGTTTGTTAAAGTTACCGCGCCGCATTATTCGACTTTTCTGACGGAACACCTCTTCGACCGATTACAGGTGATTGATTGCCCGCAGTAAATCACGCAAGAGAGGACAGGAAAAATTAAAACTGGAGTCCAATATGTTTTCGCGAATGGGATAAGTAACCTGTAAAGGTACAGGAACTGTTTATTAAGGCAAACTTTGTCAGTCTAAGCACCGCTCATGAAAACTGGCTACTACCCTGGGGAAATTAAACGGAAACGTCAATAAATGCCTCGGGAAGTATTATCTCTGTAATATCGGTTTTATGGCCATGCGCTCGCGAGAGAAAAATTTGTAATTCCTCGTGGGAAGAAACGTGCGCACCGTGCATCGTCGCTGCGACTCGTAAATAATCCCTTCCCGTGGCGAGAGCCGATCCTTAGAGTTAGCACGCTGCAGGGCATTGATGTACGTGTGTGTGTGCGCGCGATTCGATTTGGACGGCTAAAATTTCTTAAACGGCAAGCGCGTGTTTTATAAATCAGTCCCGGGACGAGCTGTCCGTCTGAAGGAAACGCGATTCTGACCGTTAATATATTACGGGACTGAATAAAATTCCAACGTAAGCACGTAGATATTAATAAAGTATTGTCGCGCGTGATCGTTCGAGTGCATCCACGCCGCAAGCAGCTCTAAAAGGGAACCGGTATCCGATAAAATTGCATTATAGTATTCCCTGACTTGCGTACGGGGCGCTCGGCGTCCACGGATACGCGTAACGTAGTGTAAAATAGTCGCGGAGCGCACATTTTATAGCTCATTAAGAACCACCCGGAGCCGTACTGTTCTGAAAGGAGAGGTCGGCCGGAATATCCGAGCGTGGAATGTGAACCGCGAAGAATACCGCCTTGCACCGTGCGCGATAATTTCCAGCTCCGCAAAACGAGGTAAACAAGCTTGGATCGATTTTCCACGGGAAAGGTCCGGACGACAAACGGAAGGAAGCGTTCTGCGTTCAAGTTCGCCGAAGCTTGGCAAGAGAATTACCTCGCGCGTCGCATATTAATGAAAACGCCCACCCTTGACAAATGATACAGATTTAACAGCGAAGTAAAAGTGTCGAAACTACATCCGCATGCGTGCAAGAATGCACTTATGACGCAAGGCTCGGACCTGCGGCGCTTCTCTGTCCGTTTTGCGGAATCGGAATTCCACTCTTGTATATATAATTACACGCGACCGCGTAGGTGCTCTCGAATTTTTTCTCTTTCTTTTTTTTTTATATATTTTTTATTAGAGCAACGGCGACAACTTTCGTCGACTTCCTGAAGGCGTTGGAGAAGCGCAACGAGGGAGCAGCGTATTCAACTATTGTTAGGCCACATTGAGGCTCGTATTGTTTGCGTCGTAATGTTACCGGCGTGAGTATCTGGCAGATGCGTGACGACGGAACGGGAGCACGAGTTGCGAAACAGGAGCGGCCGAATTCGTTCGCATTCCCTAATAACTCTACACACCTTGACAGAGAAAAGGCCACGAGGTCGTAAAAGGCAGCGGCGATAGCGAGCGGCGGGTATACCGACATCCGCGGCTGAACGTAAAAAAGTCGTGGAAATAAAAACCCGGCGTAATTATGTTTACGAGCCGCGCGGCTGCGACAATATAACTGCAGGAAGGAGGGTGGCGGCGGCGGGGAACGACCGGACGAAAAGAGATGCGGGAAAGAAAACGACGGAGGACGAAGCGGAAGACGAGGGGTGGACGACGCGAGTGTGGCGTCATCGTGGTTGCTATAAAAATTAGAACGGCTATCTCCTTCTCCCACCCGACAACGCGTATGTGAAAATTTCATGGTCGTCGAATAGCGCGATTTCTCGGTAACTCTGTGACGAACTCGGTTCGACTTGGTAGTGATAAAAGTATCGCGAAACCGTATTGAATGACAGTATATTACGAGACAATGAATTCATTGAAAAAAAAAAAAATTTATAAAAGTATTTTAAAAGTAAATTTAATATTACCCTCCCGAACGCGCTGACATTGTAAAAAAAATTTTCTCACTCACCGGTTCGATGCGCAGCGACGGAGTTATACAGCAGGCAGCTTTGATGACTCTGTAACATAAAAAAAATATTTCAAATGAAGAAGCGTTCTGAAAATTTTTTTACGAAAATAAATAATGAAAAAAATTAATGAAAAATTAATCTTACCTTAACGTTGCTCCGTCGAAGCCCGACGCCCTTCCTGGACCTCCTCCTCCTCTCAGAACGTCTCGAATGGTCCGGATTCACTTCTCAGTCATTAAGACACTCACGAAATACGGACGAGAATCACTAACGACGATCGCCCGACATTGAGACACTCGCGGGGCAACCCGACGACCGATGCTCGCCCGCCCGACAACGACGACGAGGTTAGAAAAAGTCTGGTCACTTCCTCTGGTGAATCTCGACCTAAACAGATAATAGTCCAACTAAATAAGAGTCTGGGAATCTCGATCCCACACGGGAGATTCACTCTACAACGTAAAACCGAGCAAGCAACGTGTACTACGAAAATGCGCAGATCGAAAACGAGGAACGAAATTGTTACCGCATTCCGAAGTGTTCTCTGCGACATACGCTATCCAGAGACACTTTCTACACTAAGAGAATTGTCTGTAGCATGTAACCCGCGACGTCCGATAGTTACACGCACCGAATATGACTGATTTTTCGGCGTACGCCGTTCCACGTGCTGCCCGCTGGCTGTCCGACCTTTAACTAAGTTGTTATCGCAATCCGTAGTGTTCTCTGCGGCATACGTTGTCCTGAGACACTTCCCACGTTATGAGAATTTACTACAGCATCTAATTCGCAATGTCCGATAGTTACATGCACCGAATAAAACTGATTTTTCGGCGTACGCCGTTCCACGTGCTGCCCGCTGGCTGTCCGACCTTTAACTAAATTGTTATCGCAATCCGTAGTGTTCTCTGCGGCATACGTTGTCCTGAGACACTTCCCACGTTATGAGAATTTACTACAGCATCTAATTCGCAATGTCCGATAGTTACATGCACCGAATAAAACTGATTTTTCGGCGTGTGCCGTTCCACGTGCTGCCCGCTGGCTGTCCGACCTTCAACTAACGACGGTAGGCGATGAGCCATGCGCGGGCCGCGCGGCACGTACGCTACTCGACCGAGTAAACGATGTTTGTTTATCTCACCCACATTTGCGTATCTGAACGCGTTGCAAAGGATTTCTTTATCGACTATAATATTTAAATACATCACGAATCTAAGACCGATTATGGATTAGCCGCGGTTCTGTCGCTCAAATGAATGATTTAGATTTTACTTAATCGATCTAAGAACTCAAATAAAATTATGCGCGCTATAACTTGAGAGACGAACGATTGAAATAATGACGGTAGATTATTGCGGCGATTTTTTATGATTAAAATTAAGAAACGCGATGAACGATAGTTCGTTGTATTAATTTGTACATTTGTGGCGTTACTCACTTCGACCGGATTGTTCTGGATCTCGACGCGAAAAATTGGCTGCGATGTAAAGCGAAGTCTTCTTGATTTTTCGGTCCATTATCACCGGTGAAATAAACGGTATCGAGACGTGCGTCAAGCTGCGAATGATAAGATCTTCTGTCGCTCCGTCGAGCACCGAATACGATCGCTGATGGTCGCGGGTGAGGCGCGGTGAGGAGAGGGAAAATTGCGCCGACCGTCTTTACCTAGAAATATTAATTGAATATTAAAATTTAATTAAACCTCAAAATTGCCGTCTTGACGGCTAACACATTAATGCAATGAGTAAAATCAAACGACAGAATCAATCGGCGTCAATTTTAAGCGTCAGTAATAAGCAGCAGTAATAGAATCGCTCAACAATTAATTCAGGCGTCACATCAATTTTTTTTTTATTTAAAATAAGTGCGCGGCAATAATTTTGTGAATTAATTATGTGCCGGGATTGAATGTAGCGCGAACGTGGCGAGCATACCGAATTGACACCGTTGCGTTTTGCAACGGCGAGGCAAGAAGGTGGAACAGACAGCGCGATTTCATTTCTCATTATTGCACAGTTAATTGCTAATCGATTCTTGTAGCGCTACAGTTGCCAATCACAATGTGGTACGACCCTGACGAGAGAGCCTTCGCAAGTAAAACAACGATCCTAATCGTTACAACGTTAGAAATAATTCTCGCGATGTACAGCTTCCGCTCCGACTTTCCGCTCGAGGCTGAAAATAGCGTGATCCCTCCCGAGAGGATCGCGAAGGGAAAGATGAGCGAGCCTATCGACACTCTGCACGTTGCGATTTCTTTTTTACGCTTAGGTATTCTGATTAGATCGTTATCTAGTCAGCGCGGACACTCGCGAGGCAAATACTCAGTAAGATAACAGACTTCTGGTATTCGCTACCAGACGCCGAGCTTGCAATCACACCGGCGAATTGCACAATTAAATAAATGGCATCGTCTTCGCGTACGAGCCAGAGGGTTTATCGCTTGCCCCGTGCAATTTCCATATAATAATCGTTTTCACAACGTTCGTGGAAGGCTACGGCGAAATCCGGGCTATCAAGAAATCCGACGTCGATCGCGCAATTTCCACGTTTACTAATCCAACGTCACGGCGAGGACGTCTCGCTCCGAGATCGATTCGCTTGGTCGAATCTCCGTTGAAAATCGCGACCCGAGCTTATCTTAAACCTATCGAGGCCGTTTCTCGGTATATTATCAGCGTCCACTTTTCGCGACAGAAGCGATATCCAACGTGTGCGCGAGATTGTGGGCGGATATAAAATAGATTCGCGTCATCGCCTGGCGTGCACCGATCTTCCACGATCCCGCGATCTATCTCTCCCCGAACGCGCTGTTATGTCCATCACAGGCGCATCGCATCGGTTCTGCATCGTAGGTACTCATTGGCCGGCTACTATACCGCGATGCGATCCCCCGGCTTCCTATATATTCCGATTCCTATTTATAAGACGAGAAACACGACGAGGAAAGTAGCGGGAGAGGAGATGCGGGAATAAAGAGCGTTTCTAAACGGCGGTTACCGTGTGGTCTGGCGAATCATCGGCTGGATAGATCTCGCCGTATCGCGAAACTCACATCGAACAAGGCGCCTGCGAGTTTGAAATCCCGCGAATATAAATCTTGTGATACTCGTATCATTTATTTTCCGGCAGGACTCTTATCTCGTAACGTCAGGAAATGTCAAACGTCAATCATTAGTTAATTAACGTGGAATTAAACATACATGTCTATTTAATTGTTTTAATAATAAGATCAATTTCTATATTTCTATTTATTAGAAACCACGTTACGCAGCGTGCGTTTTATTTTATTTTTTTTTTTTTAATATATATCTCTGCGAGATGATGACGGGCAAAGAACATCGGCGATACTTTCTCGAACATCGCCACGGTTTACCTTGGATGGAGAGAAATACGGACAATTTGCCAATCCGTTCAAACGAACCGACCTCGGTAACAGGTGAAAAGAAAGGGGGGAAAAAGGGAACAGGGGGGTATTTCGTGGGACGTCAAGCTCGGCCCGAGTGCAACTCCGTGCGCGCCTGCACCACGTGTATCTAAGGCCTAGTTCAAAGGATTCAAATTGCTCTTCAATCTGCTAGTGCCTCACTGCTCTTCGTCCGAAGCACTTAGGCGGCCCGCAGTCGGCTGAATCATGTTTCACGATCCCTCTTTACTGCCCGTACTGAGGCTCTTAACACTGTTCTCGTTCACTCGTGCGCACGTACTCGCAGCGCTAAGTGGCGTTTCGCTGGCAAATCGATTCCACCTTCCTATCCTCAAGAGAATTCTGAGAGAGAGAGACAGAGAGAGCGAGATGTGGACATCACCGCTTAAAACGGACGACGATATTAATTCAGCAAATAGACGATATACTCCTGCGATTCGATCGAACTTAAATGCCGCCGATGAAAGCCGTCGATTGCGCGCACCTGCGATCACTCCGATTGACTTCTAACATTTCTATTTGTTTTTTCTTTTTTTTCTTTTTTCCGTGTTAACACGGACTCTCACCATGCAAATTCGATCGATGCGAGCCAGTCGTTCAATTTAAAACGGAGATGGAGGCGCACCATTTACATCGCTGAGTTAACGATATTAATTTCGCCGACAGTGCCACGCGATCGACTTTCAATATAATATTGATAAGTCATTTCGTCCCGTTTATATCGTTTCTTTTGTTTCAATTTGCAATATTAAAAGCTCTTTATTCGCTCCGCGGGTACATCGACGAATCAGGAAACCGATGATACGTTTATTCTCGCGGATCTGAAGAAGGAAATTAAATTCGCGGCCCGACCGGCGGAAATAATCGCGTAATATGAGATTTATTTCGTCAGCTTCGCGCAGGAATGGAATTTCGTTAAAAAGTAATCGCGTTGCCCCGTCACCGTCATTGTCGATACAGAGACGGCTCTCTCGGGCGACCAAGGTCTCACGGTCGACTTTGCGAGGATCAAGCCAGTGAAATTGAAGAACTGCGAGGAAGGGAAAAAGAAGATAGCCGCGCCGGACGGGCGATAGAAGGGAATAGAGGATAGAAAAGAAGAATTTGCCCTTTGGCAGACTCGATTCCATTGCAAGCCCTTCGATGAACCCGATGGATCACCGCGTCGTTTCCTGCGGTCGCGGCCGCCGGTTATTGGTTATTGCGAGCGGTGTCAAGAACCACCCGGGAAGAGAGAACTCATAGGAACTCCCTCCTTCGCTGACCGTATCGTTTCAGTGTCAATTAGCCAATTTTAACTTTGTTCCTCTGTATTTTTTTTTTTATGCTTAATCTGTACGAAATACTTTTTAAATTATCTCAATAAATATAAATAGCGAAATAAACATAATCTCATCGAGCAATTAGTTATTGAGAGATCGATAAGCAATCTCGGAGATCCTTTCCATTTAAGATATTGAAGCGCGTTATAACGTTAAGAGGTAACTATGTACTGAGAGCGAATAGTAGGTGGAAAGTGAAGAGAGGGACGAAGAGGAGGGAATGGTTATCTTCTCGTACTTCGAAGATCTCGTTTAGATCGGAATCGGATACTCATGGCGGAGACGTCTAAATCGGCACGCGGAAGAGACCAACGGCCATCCAAGTTGAGAGTAAAAGAGAGAGAGAGAGAGAGAGAACTAAAGGAAGGAAAGCAGAACAGGATGAGGATAAGGATGAGGATGACGAGAAGAGGAGGAGAATGGATGAAAAAAGGGCAGCAGCTCTCGCGTGACTACGTTCGAGCGTCCGACACGTAGGTACACGAGGCCTGTCCGTGTTTATCAGCCATCACCCTCGGCAAACCGCGTGGCGGAAACGGCAGCCGTACGATTCTTCCGAGCCGATGCATTTCGGAAGGAAAACTCGTGATCCGTCTTTCCACTTCAACCGACAGACATATATCGACGTAGATCGCAATCGCGGGACAGTTATTGAAAATTAAGGCGGCCGATCGGTTAATTAGCGAGCGATACGCTTTGACATTAAATGCCGATATGCGTGGGCAGATTACCAGTCGAAAATTATGTAAGTGTTATTTACGTAATCGCGGTCCCGAGTCAGGCCACTGGCAGAACCAGTAGTCGCGCTCCGCACCTCCGTCACTTTCTAGAGGCCGCAAAAAGGTCAATACGTTTGTCACGCGAAATTATCTCGGAGAAATCCACGAATTCGCGAATTACGCAACCCGCCGCTCGTCGTCACTTGAGAATTCGTAAGAATGCGTCCCCCGGGTAGGAAAAACGGCGACAGGCCGCACGGGTGAGGCAACATTCGCACGAAACTTCCGCGGGGAAGGACACTCAACAATAAAATCTCTCGTAGAGAGACCAAGGACTTCCTCGAAGCTCGATCTGTAACGATGGGAATTTGTCCGAGGAAACCAGCGGTAACACCTCGCTCGGAAATGGAACGAGAAGAAGAAAAGGAAGTGGCGTCGCGGGAGGGCAGGAGGAGAGAAGAAAAAAAAAAAAAAAAAACGTCACAGATTAGCACATCTTACTTATTGCTCCGTAAGAACAGCGGCGATGAGTAACGCGAGATACTACTGCCAGGTTCCTAGTACTTCGATTAATTGGCTGGTACTGTTATAAGGGACAGATAAAAGAGAGGCGAGAGAATAAGAGAACTCGACGATTTCGCGATTCGCCCGGCCGTCTGCTCGGTTAATTTATCGAGCTTGGTGAATCGAACTTGGTGTCGGCGATTGTCCCGTTGGGATAAATGAAAACTACGCCGAACGAGACAAGCTATTTATAATTATATTCCTATCCTTGTGCCGTGATTCAGACACGGTTTCTTGCGACTTCTCAGCAATGCGATAAAAAGTTCGATCGCGCTGGCGACCGACGCCTAATCGTTCCCGCGTTTATTCGCGGCCGCGAACGAGTAGCCCCGAAGGCACGACCGGGAACACCGGAGACAACGGAGTAAAAGCGATCTATCTGGCGGCGCATTAGCATAAACGGGCCGCGGCGCGCGTTGGGACGCGTGTACCGCGGCGCTCATTTCTCATGGAAAGTCGATGGATTCGCGCTTGAGTGATCTTACCACTCAATCGGTGCCTCCTCTCCCCCGTTCGCACCTCTGCTGAGTCATTCAGCGGCGGGATATCACTTATGTCACGGGCATTGTGCGCGATTCTACCGGCGCGGCGAACGTCTTCGCGTACCGCCCGGCACGGCATAATTAAATCGAGAGCGTTATAACGCGATAAATTATTTCGAGTCCTGTATTTCCGTTGAGAATTTCTTCTGATCCGGCCACCGAGAGCCCCGGGATACAACCGGCTTGTTTTCTTGGTTGCATTTTCAATCTCGCAACGACAAGTGTTCCACTCGCTCTCTGGATAGCTAACCCCGGGGACCTTCGCGCGCGATAGTTACTGCAGCTTCCATTTCCTTTTTATTTCTATTTTCCTTTGCCTTTTGCAGCTTCAGAAACGGACGGGTATCGCGTTACTCGCAATTTCCTGGTGTTCGGAGCACGCACGTGGACCAAGCGGATGATTCCTTGGGAGGGGCACGCACTTAACTGCACGGATACAACGGTTGTTTCGTTGCTGGTTGCTTCGTTTTTGGCTCATACGTGCACACATACGCGCGCACACCTGACCCCGCTTGCTCGTTGCCTCGATCTACTCTTTCGCCTCGTTAGGCAAAAAGCAATGCATGCGGTAGATATACCGGAAAATGTTGTCTGATACCCTTCCCGCCTTGTACCTTATCATATAGCAATTAAAATGGAAGTCTACCTAGCTCTCTTCAAGACACACGCGTATCAATTACAAATAGCCAACACGGGTCGGGTTAATACGTGAGCTAATTTCAGTCACGTTTATCCGCGGGTTTTCAAGTAGCCGCCGCGAATATATCACGCGGCCGTCTCGGCCGCCAAATATTATTGCTACACATAATTATTCTTTGGCGATAAATTAAAATTATACTCCAATTACGAAGGCGATCAACCAGGAAATTCGATAACGGCACCTCGCCTTGCAATTATTTATTTTCGACGCTTCTGTTACATAAAATAGAACTTTTTAATTATTTATTTTACCCCTCGCTCCTTTTTTTTTAAGAAAGGAATTTTAGATATTTAATTTCAACGCATAAATGCGATACTTGTTGCATGATTATTATTGCCCGCGGAGGGAAATGGAAGCTGCATCTTAGAGAATCGCGAGGTAGCGAAATGTGAAGACGGCGAGTGACCTCACCCGCCCTTATCCCGCAGTTACAACACCGTTCGCTCGCGAAGCCGTCGCTGATACGCTTCTGTCACGTCTTTTTGCACACCCGCGCGGATCCACACGCGGGTATATCGCGTTACTCGTAATTTCCAGCGCGCGGACCTGATGGCGAGGAAGAGATGTGCGTGCGCGAGAGCGGGAAACAACGAGCGGGCGGAAAGGCGAGAGGATACGAGGAGGGAGAGCGCGTAGGTAGCATTAGTCCGCCGATCGCGTTGCTCTTGTTGTCGGTAATGCCGCGTGGATAGCGGAATACGCGAATTCTTCAGGAAGAAAAAAGGAAGCGGGGAGGCAGATAACGAGAGAAAGAGAAAGAGGCCGATAGGCAGGCTGCCGGTACATGATGCCGATACCGCTCGGCCTGCACGAGTCGCCGCGGTGGCAGGAGCAGCGACTAGCGACCGAGCAGATGTCGGCAGAGGTGAGGGAACTGTGGGCGTCCTTGCCCCGGGGGATAGAGACGTGCAAAGCCCGGAGGAATATAGGATACGGCTGACCTCTCGAGCGTGATCAGCGCGGGTACCAATCCGGAAAGAAAAAATTTCGATATCCGAACGGAACGCGATCCCGCTATCGAAAAGCCTAACGTGTCAACTTGGTTTCTTTCCGACGGGTGCGGATATTTAAAGCAGCCTTGATCCGCATTTACCGCGTTACGCGTTTCCACAACATTTACGAAAGAATTTGCAGTAACTTGAATTATTATTCAAATGTTTGAAAGCAGAAATGTAATAAAATCAAGCATGCTCGTTACGGGGATTGCGTATCGCAGAAGCAATGATATAGGTCTCCAAGAATAATCTGAATTATTTATATTGACCTGCGCCTCGGAGAAAGTGTGACGCCCGCGGTTCGTCTTTCTACGTGGAAGACTCGCTGATGCAGGTGTATCTTCCGGTAAAGAAGAATCGGTAGGGAGAGAAAAAGAGAGAACGAACCAGTCGGCTACCAGATATCCCAGGTCAGGGCTGCCCGCGAGCTACAATTTGGCATTTCTCTTGAATCTCGCCGAGCGCAATTTGCTTAGCTCTACCTGGTCAAGGAATCCGGTCCACCGAAGAGATCGATCGCTGATCAATGCAAAGCGAAGCGGACAGAGCACGCGATGGCGAAAGTAGATAATTATACAATCAACACTTAATGAGGCACAGACGCGAGCCTATTAATTTTAAGGTGCACACGTGGGACCGTAGAATTTTAATTCGCAAATAATTCACGACGATAAATTCTGCGAAGCATCTTTTCGACAATTAAACGGGAATTAAATTACAAATTAAACGACGCCTAAAAGATAAGCTTGACATATCGAGAAAAAAAAAACGTAAAAAAGAAGAAAAAGGTTTCATTGTATTTTAAACGTAAGGCAGCGTCTCGACTCGCTGGGAAATTATTTATCAAAAGAATTTTAGCCGACGCGACGGAGAGCTTAATGCAACTAATGGGATCAACGGTACATGTGCGCGACCAGTACGCGTACTGCGTAATCTATAATACTACGCGCCGATATGGCGCCCGTGCAATTTTATTATCGACTATGTTAAGCGCTCGATTCCCGACGAACCTTCTTCCGGGCTTTAAGGCCGGCTGTTATGCCTGCCGCGCCTTTACGTAGCGGATGCGGCCCGTTCCCGTTTCTAGAGTCCGGTTGCCGGGGGACCGTGCACGAGATATGCAATCTCTGCCTTATCGTTCCCCCGCCGGTCGCTCTGAAATTCCAACCGCGCTTGATCTCTGATCCTCCCGATCACGACGATGATCTTCGATGGTGTTTCGGGCGATCGAGTTCTGTCCGCGCGATAACGAATCGGCGAGTGACGGCGCTTCCGCGATGCCATCCTTCGCGCGCAGAAACGCGCGCGGGCACATTTGGACGCGTTTATTACACGATATCATTTTTAATCATCACCGGTACCGGATTTGCCTGTCGCCTGTCAGAATTGCGCGCAGTCTCGTAACGGTACGACTAATTAATATCTCTCTCTCTCTCTCTCCCTCTGTGCAGCGCGAGCTGCACGTGTAATTTAGCCACGTTACGGCGCGAAGCGAAATCGGCGAGATCGCGGCTGATTCCGCGAGATCGGTCGACGTTACGCGTTATAATCGGGAGATCGAGCATCAGCCTGGAAGGTCATCTTGCGTAGCCTGAACAGAAAGGAGTACGCATCGTTATATTCTCGGCAGCGTTTATTTGTTACTCTATTCGCGGAGATCCGAGATAACACGAGGGTGTTGGTTCGCATTACACGTGCACGCGGTTATTACGGTCCGGAGTAAATTCGCGTCACATCTCGATTCACCTTTCGCGCCGAGACTTCCGCATGAAATAAATACGAAGGCTAAAGGTGCTCCGAAAAAAATATCCAGGCGTACGTCGGAAACTCGAAGAGGCATTTCCGGTGAGAGATTTACGTTTATTGAATTTTTTAACGCGACGAAGCACCGTCAAAGTCTGCGGAATCGAAATTGATTGTTAACGTTGGCAACGTTAGATCTAGTCTCTTTAATACCACCGCGTTATCGAAACGTAACCGTCGTAATACTGCGTAAATGTGAATTGCAAAGGTCTACGAGGCGGTAACACGTCCGTCAAGATGAATTATGAGATGAAATATCACGAAGAGTGTCTCGCGAGGATTATCGTTCTGAACGATCGTTCCCCATCTAATTGTTCGCGCTGCAACATCGCGTTTTGAGGAAGTCCACAGTCCAGGAAGGTGTAGCCCGAGGTCCGCGATAAGAAGCAGCAACAACTCGTGAAGGTCTCGGGACCTTAGGGACAACGGTTCTTAGAAGTGCAAGAGAGCTGTAATCGTTCCCCCGGCGGCGGCAGCAGTATACGAATCACTGTCGGCAGAAAAGTAGCAGCCCGCGGGCTCCATAATTTCCGTAAATACACAGTGAAAATACCGCGCGTCTCCGCGCCGCCATTCGCCGCGTCTCGCTTCTTTATCGGGCCGAGGAGGAAGCCGAGGAAGAAGAAGAAGAAGCCTCAATAGATCCGCCCCGCGCGCAATTGCCGGTCGATTGGAGTCAAAAGCGTGCGCAAACACTCGTTGTATCGCGCGGTTTCAGGGTGTACCTTCATGCGGTAGGTATCTCTGAGCTTTCAGCGTGCACTTTTCGAATAACTCTCTTTTACTTTCTCGATCTTAAGGATTTAAAGTATTAGT
This sequence comes from Cardiocondyla obscurior, assembly GCF_019399895.1. NCBI lineage: Eukaryota > Metazoa > Arthropoda > Insecta > Hymenoptera > Formicidae > Cardiocondyla > Cardiocondyla obscurior. The sequence continues at coordinate 2,444,622 of NC_091881.1, forward strand.
TTGCCAGGAAGTGGAAGTAGTTTAAGTGTTATCGCTCGCAAGAATTAAATTTCGAAGGAAGCTTTGAAGCTTTTTTTAAATAAATGTGATTTAAATATAGACCTAATCTAAAAACTTAATTATAGAAACCGGCCAACGTCAAACATGATAAGATTGAAAAAAAAAGTTATAATTACAATATTTCTAACGAAATATACGGAAGCCGGGCTTTCGTTTTAATTCCTAGCACCTCGACGAACTCCCGTAATTCTCGAATTGCGCACGTCGGCAGTCGACGTCGGTACGATAATTTATTCGGAATGAGATCAAAGTTGGTAAACGCGCGGCGCAAAGTCGTGAGGTCCGATCGGTGACCCAGCCATATGACTTTCTGGTCCGCGTGCCGGCTCCGCAGACCGAGAAATCGTTTCTCGGATCAGCAGTGCTGTAAGAGGCGCGACGAGAGCTACGAGCTACCACGGACACGTGGATTCGTTCCTACCGCCCGTCGTTGTGAATGAGAAGTTTATCGCGCTCCTTGGCGAAAGGTAGAACGCGAAGTCGCTCTATAATGTCTAGCTACATAAAAAAAAAAAAAAAGAACCTCTTTTGTACGCGTAATATCAATATAATGACAAAATTAAACTATTTTCGCTTTTCAAATATTAATAATTTTCAAATATTTTTAAAAGCATCATTGATTGACATACGATATATTATTCGTAATAGCGAACCGTGTCGCGCCGATCGACGCGCGCAAATCGTCGTCGATTCATCCACGTGTCGTTCAATCTTGAAGGCTTTTCAGCATTAATGCTAACGCGAAATTAAGCGCTTCCCGTGCATAGGATTTCTCATTAATGGACGACGGTGTTGTTATGTCGTTACACGTTGAATACATTTGCCTTTTGCGACTCTCGACGTCGGATTGCGAGGCCAGCAGTCGGGACGGACTCGCGGTATTCTTTTCGAGCTACTGGACTAATGACGCGAGCGTATAGGGAGATCGTCGTCAAATCACGCGGTCAACTACCGGAAGTAAAACGTCGACGGTGTAAGTCGAAAATCAAGGTTCGCCCACCCGAAAATGTTAGGCATCAACGAACGTCATTACGGCGTCATTACGAACGCCAGGAAATCCGTGAGACGAGAAATCTAAACTCGAAATCTACAAACTGGTTTGGCGGCGCCCCGCGTAGGCGTAAGTGCCCTCTGACCCTTAATTTAGCTTCTTCATCAATCTGGAAGCTCGATAGCGAAGCGATCCCTTGGCACACGGCTACCATATCGCGCTCAATTTAACGGTGCTCGCAGCATCGAAGGTCGAATTTATCGCGACTATCACTGATTTTATTACCCGGCAGCAATAAATATAAAACGTTATACCTCACATACCGCGAATTATTCCGTACTGTTAACTAATTACGCGAGCGAATAATTATTTCAGCCAACCGCGCTGATAATTCGAGATAATTATTGATCTGTCTGAGCCGCTAATTAAATCAATAATTATTCTGCCTTTCTGAATATTCCAGCCTAACGATTCTTACTGTTAATACAATAGCAACGACGACACGTTTGATATAATAAACTCGTCTCTGAATATTACGCACGGCGGTGCCAGTTTTATTTGTCGGTGCGATCATATTAGCGTAATCGTTTATACGACGACAATACCGAACTGTACGAGAGAGGGTGTATCGTGATCGGTGGCGAAGCGAGGGTTCAAAGTTCAACTAATGGTATCGATGTAAGCAGGTACTTCATAAAAGATCGAGCCGCAAAATACTCCGCAACGTGCGACGACCGTATAATACTCGCACATTCACGTGGAATCGTAACTTTGCAGTATTATACGTATCTCGCGCGTGCACGGGTTATCGCGAATCGACCCGCTATATTGCCATTACTTTCCTCTCCGTTTTGCGGCCTAACCCGGCGAATTCTAAGCGGATGCACGCGCCTGGTTGCACGCTCAAGCGCGTCCTTAAACTTGCACGCGCGACGTAATGCTAACGTTTTACGTCCGCCGTGTAAGACGGCGCGAATTTCGCACATCGCATCAAGCGACATGTAATCACCTCACGAGAATGCATATTTTCGCATTTTTAATTGAAAATACGTGGGGCATAAAATAAATCTGACAAAATAATATTTAAAACGAATCTCGTTATTGAAAATTGATGTGTCAAGATAATTTTTTTTTTTTTTTTTTTTTTTTTTGCATACTTTGCGATCTACTCTATATGTTTTAAGTCGTAACATTCTGTAACCTCTCTCACGGTGCGTGATCGAGCCTGAAAGATAGGGCAGTAAGAGAGCTCTGGGGAGGAAGACCGTAATGAAATCGGCTCGCATCTGAAACACATCTATCGCGAGGAACTCGGGGGAACGTAGCAGCAACGAGGCGACGTGGGATCGTCCTTGTCTGCGCTCCCGCGGCACCCATTGTTCGCGCCGACGACTCCGCTTTGCTCGTCGCCAGCGCGAGCAAACATGCATGTGCGCGAGGATCAAGAAAGTAGTCCGCTTTGCTCGGTGGATTGTTTCATCGCGCCGCATTGAATCGAGCTTCGCTCCGAGTAACCCAGAAAGAAAGTGAATTTCAGCAGTTCGCGATTGCGGCGGAGAGCAAGCGTGAATGTCTTAATGCCTTGCCGCAAAGGCAAGCTAATTTGTAATTAAAACTTTACACGAAATTTTAGATTCTCGGTCGTTAAAATGTTTTACCGAGACGAGTAACGCGAGAGATTTGAAAAAATTATCTGAGATATATTTATTCTTATCGCTTTTATTGTAGTATGAGATTTCGTGCAAATGCAAGTAAATTTATTGTGGCAAAAGAAATAGAAATTCCGCCGCAAAAACGACATCCACTTGTTGCGTAAGCCGGTGAACGGATTTATTGGCCGAGAGGGAGATGAAACACCGACTTCGATTTATCCTTTGCGGGTTGTTCAATATCGAAACAATAGCCTTCGGAAATCACGAATGCAATTCTGGCCGGGTGTCGATCAAAAACGTGTGCGTAGCTACCGTCCTTTTTTTGGCACACTCAATTCCATTAAACCTTCGTAGTTTTTTTATTTCTTTTTTTTTTTTACCGATCAAAGCGAGAGTTTCAATATAAAAAAAAAATTTGAAAACTATATATGTGTATTATTATCTTTAGCTTGGTTCATATTTAAATTAAATTTTAGATAAAAATTAAGATTTAAATGAGAAAAATAGAAAAAGTAAAAAAGAAAGAGAGAGAGAAACAGGAATATTTGTGAAGAACTAAAAACAATGTGCAATACTTTCTCATGAGTCGAATAATTTTCCCTCGCACGTGCACACTTCGCGCTTGGGCATGAGCAATCATCGCAATCATCATATAATAAACACGTATGCGCAACTTTATCTCAGGCGTTATCGCGCGACATCGATTTCACAAGATGTTCCCAAGGCGAGGAACATAATTGCGCATCTTTTTTTTCGCAACCGTTCATGCTTAAAAAAAAAAAGAGAGATAAAAAAAAGGAAGCGCGGATTTCGACTATGCGAAATTCAAATGTACAACGTCATTTAAAACCAACAATTAAATTCACGCGATTCGCAAATCAGTACGAAGCAACTCGATGAACCTTCTACGTTTCGCGTTTCAACGCCTCGCGTGTTATAACCGTGTCACGAGATCGCGGGCGATATTTTCTTTCGCGGTTGCCAAAGAAGTGCGGACGAAGGTCCCGTCGTTATGGTCTTAAACAAAAGGGACATTAAGCGCTGGTGCAACACCGTCGATTCCCCCCTCGCCGTTCCTCGCCTTGCAGTTTCTCAGGCGGCGAGGAGAACGAGGGGAGAAGAATGAAGACCGTGCCGAACTGAGGCAGCCGCCGCGCTGCCGCGATGGGAACCGCGAGATAGCTCTGCCCACATTGATTTTCAAGAACGCCAAATTGCAGGAAGCAAGAGGTCAGATCGACCCGCCACGGCGGCGCAGGCCGTGGGGAACCGGCCGAAGATACAACGGCCAAGGTGGACGCACCTGTACACCTGCGAGCGACTCGTCCACTGACCTCGCCGATCGTCGAATACAACGTTTCCGGAAACTAATGAAGTCCGGCCATACCGAAACTGTCACCGCTAAGACAGCCTAGCACGATCTAAGAAAATCATTACTCTACCCTTCTACAAAATTTTTGTACAAAAATACTGGCCCGTTTTAAAAATAAAAGCTACATTTTTAATTAGCCGCCGAGGTATTTATGTGAATATTTTAGTCGCTCGATTGATGCCAGGAATCGAATTGGGGGTTTTAAATAAGAGGGATGAAAGAAAAAAAGAGGCGTAATAAATTGCGCACATTGTGTAGCGAAAGTGGTATTATACGTTCGCCCTAACCGCGGGTAGTTTGCGGAACGCGTGCTACCACCAAACCAACCGTCTAATTGCGTTAACCGGCGCAAATGGCAACCGCGATACGAGTGACACCGATTTACTGGACGTCGATGGCGATAGAATCTTGTGGATTTAATGAAACACACGGCGCTTACCCGGAGCAGATACGAATGTCCTAGTCACGCTTTCGCTATCGCGCCTGACCGATCGCGTTCATAATTGAAAATTACGATCGACAATTTTGTTACAGTCTGATAATGCCGTGTGTAAGAATTACGGGGGCGTTGTTTTGCTTTTCGCGTTTTTGACATTGAACCGCCGCGCCGGCAGCACAGAAACCGAAAGCGTTTTCACTTGACCCGCATCTTCAAAAACAATAGACACCTCCCGCGATCTACAATCAGCACCATTTCATTTCGCAATTACTTGAGCGAGGCGTTTCCCGGCCGCATCAACACGCGTTTCGCATACAATGCTGCCACAATGGTACCGGCGGGCTGTTCTTATGAAACGTGAGCGACGATTACGAGAGCCGACGAACGGTTAATCATCCATTTCGCTTTTCATTACCTCGCCGATCTAACTTGCCGGATAAAATTACGGAGCCAACAGGAGCGTTAACAGTCGTAAATAAATGCGCCGCGCTATTACATCGCGCGGTGACGGAAAAGCGAGAGACGCCGGAGAAAGGGACCGCAAGGGATAAACGTGCAGGGGGCACGCACACACACGTGCGTGCACACGCGTGCTGCTCCGGCTTGGGAACTCGACACGGAGCACGTCCTTGACCGGGTCTATCGTGTGACCGATCTCCAGGCTCATCACAATGCCTCCCCTTCACCATGCCCGCCTCCGACGCGACCCTCTTCTTGAGGCCTCCCCTCCACCCCCCGCTTAACCGCGCGCGCTTCGCGCCGACCACTTTGTCTCCGTTTGAACGCAACCCCGTCGCAATGCACGCACGCATGCGAGCACGCACACAGACGCGCGGCACAACGCTGTCCCGGCGAACAATGCGAGATCTAGCACGTTTGCCGTTTTTCGCGACCATTGTTCGCGCGGTATTAATTACCTGCGACGCGCAATACGGGCGAAATAATAAATTTTCGCCGCGGCCTCGCGGAGTGGACTTTGAGCAACGACTTTGGCCGCTGGCTTTTTAGACACTTCCTCGCGGACATCCCCCCTTTATCCCCGCCGTTTCAGAGATCCATTACGTACCGTCGACTTCTGTATCCCGGGCGTCGTCGTAAAATGTTTCCCGGAAAGGAGATTGCGCGCGGTATTAAAGAATCACGGGTGGGACGAGGTTCATTTTCCACCGGCGAAATTGCGCCCGCTGTACGGCGAAAATGTCGCTTCGATTGTCGCCAATGAAGAAATTAACCGTTCAAGTATTTCGGTGCGCGTAAAAATTAGTAGTAATTAAACTTTGTAATCAACAGCTAACGCGATGTTTTCTAAGTCAAGTAATAAAAAAAAAATTCAAATAATTACGACTTTTTTCTTTTCTTTTTATCTTGCCGCGCGATGAGAACCCCTGTTCATAGTTAAAATAGTGGGAGTAGACTGGGAGTAGTATAGTCTTCAGTCGACATGCGGCGAGGGGGAGGGTGGGCTGAGACAATGGAGCATTAAAGCTATGGCGTGGTTTTCTAGACAGGAAATTACAGGGATCACGCGGAGATTGACAGAAAAACGGCTCCGGCGAGCTTGTAGATAGCGAGCGCACGATACACCCCCGATTCTGTTTCTCTCTTCTGATACACGTAAGAGTCACCCTTTCTCTCGATACTCTCTACCTTCGTAATCTCCGCGGCTGTTAATTCGAAAACAGTCTTCGGCGAAAAAGCGATGTATACTTAAACGACAGCACGATTAATAGCAGGACGTACAATGGGAAAATAAAAAAATGATGAACGTGTGTGTTCTTAATAGGCGCCGATCTCGGTTATTACGTCGATTTCGCCGTAACTACCTCAAGCGAGCCCGTACCTCCGCGAGTGGTAACGTCTCAATAATCTCACGGGCGGTGAGGGGAGGAAGGGAGGAAGATTTCCCGTGCATGCGTGATTTACGGCGCACTTCATTATCACCAATCGAACCGGCCGATAAACGCGCATCGCGAGCCATCGCGCACTCTATCATTCGGCCGAGAGGAAATAAAGTATCCCGGCCGGGCCGCGGGAAGAGAAACGGAGACGGTGTTTGCGTCATCGAGCGCAGGTGCGCCTGGCAAACGCTATTTCTGAACCAGGAACCGCGCAACCAGTTTGCAAGGTAGTTTGAAAACCGAGTTCCTCCTGACCGGTGCTATCGCCTCGGCGGACACACAAAAAAAAAAAAAAAAAGAAAAAAGAACGACAATGGGGATGGCACAAGGAAGATACCCGTGCCGCGAAACAATGTCGCGATGATACCGTTATATTTCCTTTTGCTCTTCGTGTCAAGACTACCGCGGTTATCGACACCGTCGAGCTTGAAGACTAATTAGTACAGCATGGTTTTTCGTTTTTAATACAGTTCGCTTTTTACGCTCAGGTATTTACGGTTGCGTCGTCAATTTATTTCACGCTTACGTACACGTGGAGAATGTTTATGGTTACGAGGAGGGAAGGTCGGAGTCCGGGATGGGTACGCGAACACCTTAAACGTGCCCGAAGTATCTAAACAGCGAGCCACGCCGTTCCCTAGCGCAATATAATCGCATGACAGATATCTCGAACGATACGGCGGACACACAGCGCGAGCTATCCGGCCGCGATCGCTGCGCTTGATTCCCGAGGATTCTTAACGCTGCCTAACTCCTTACACGAGAGAGACGCCGATGACGTACGGCGTCGTGGCTATCCATTACCGAGGGAACGATAAATTCGCCCCGGCCGCGGCCGGGGTTGACCGGGTGAACCAACCAAGTGCGGCGTGTCGTACCGCGCGCTCGATCCTGCCGGGTGGTGGGTCTCCCGGTTAATAAAGAGAGTAAAGAGAGTGCCGGGGGAGAGGAGAGCGAGGGGCGTGCAGGGGAGTAAGCAGAGGGGATCAAGCGGGATATTGGCAACATTAAGTATAAATGCAACCTACCGAGATTTATGCTCGTCGAGGAGAGAAGAGAGCGCCGGCGAGAAGAAGAAGAGGGAGTAGGAAAGGGAGGATGAGTACAGAAGGGATGAGGTCGCCGCAAGGCGTAGCGGAGGACCACACGGAGAGCCGGGTCCGCTCGTGGCTCGTGGGGGGCCCTTACTTCGACTTTCCTCCGAGTCCCTTCGCGGGCCGTTACTCTATCCTTCTCACTCCGCCTTCTTACCTCCCTTTCTTTGCATAACTGCGATTTGCCGCGATGTCGATAGGAAGGTAATGAAAGGGAGATATCGCGGCAGCGTTCAGGATTAAAAGAAAAAGAAACTGATTCGCCAGAAAGTTATGAAACCGTTGCTCATAAGTGAACTGATAAAAGAAATAATTTTTTTTTTTTTATAATAAATTTGCCGAGCAAATTTCAAGGCTGCTTCTTTTTATTCGCGATATCTATAACTATAAACATAACGGACAGCACTCCGTTGTAAAACCGTATTCTTACAACGCCGCGAAACTCAGGTATTTCCCTCGAACGTTGCAAACGTAAATGAGGTACCCAACGAGCGGTAACATGTAGATTAACTTCGGTCGCTCGTTCGAACTCGATAGACAATATCAACGAGTGGAAAGAGGAAAGGATGGAAATATAATATCGCTCGTTATGTCGGTAGCCATAAAGATAACCTGCCACTCTCGCATACGTAACGTATAACGTTATGCAATCATTATGGACGTCGTGTCTAATGGTCCTCGCTCGGGCCTGACGACAGCGTTGAGAAAAAGCGAATCCGATCGTTACCACCGGCGAAAACCGGTCCTCACAATAATACCACGGTTCAATTTCAATCCGCCTTGTAAACGACCGAACTATCCGGTATTTAGTCGATAAAATTACACGCGGTATTTGGCCAATTGAAAAGGATATAGACAAAAAAAAAAAAAATGTAACGAGTTATCGGCGTGCACCGAACGCCATTTAGAATGCAACCATCTTCCCCCTCGACCCGAGACACGTCGTCGATCTCGGTCGCCTCGGAATTGCCGCGCGGCCGGAAGCGTACGGATTTTTCGCGAGCAGAAGTAATGAGGCGTGCCAGTTCGGTCGCGATGATAGATACCGCGGTATTCCGATACACGCCGGTACCGACGGTTTCGAGCACCCGGCGTACGCTCGTTACGCGGCCTGCAAAAGTAATCCGCGAACATTGACGCGCGTTCGTTACGGGCGCGCGGGCATACCGGCGCGAGGAACAAATTGAGCGATTCACATGGGGACAGGGCCCGCGATATTAATGCCGATCGCTGTCGGAGGGAAGCGATTCGTTAGCTCAAAGCCCGTTATCGAGCCCGGTCGCTTCCTCAATATAATTGAATTAATAGAATTGAGACGCTGGCACTCGCGCTCTCCCTCCACCCTTCGAGAGATACATCAGGATCTGGATGAGCGAGCCCCGCCGAGTGATACACTATATCTGCGATACGGGAATTCAGTTAGATATCCTATAACGCTATTTCCCTGTCCACAAATTAACGCACGCCAGGGCCACCTGCCTTCCGATAGGCGGATGCGGAAGCGAACAGCGAGATTCATACGAGATTCATGCGAGATTCATACGAGAGACTCGTTTCCCCGCAATCGAGCACGATCCCAGGATACACTTGCACCGGCGTGCCGCTCTGATACCGTATCGCGAATTGACGCATTTGTTAGCGTGCGCGCAGCGAACTTCTGAACATCTGCAGTCATTTAATGGCCGTATCATCGTGATTTTATTTCAATCGCACCGGGGATACTTATATATATCATTGACACGTGCAACGAGCTTCCGTCGAAGGCGCGCGGTGATTAAGATTTTTCGAAGGCTCTCACATCCTACAATATACTTTAGAAAATATCTCGCGATTCTTAGAAAGCATATTTAATTTATAAAAGTTCTACTTTGCAAAGTAGATTTAATATACCCTCCCGAATGCGCAACAAATGTAAAAAAAAGATGTTCTCGCTCACCGGTTCGATGCGCAGCGACGGAGTTATGCAGCAAGCAGCTAATGATGACTCTGTAATATAAAAAAAAATATTTCAAATGAAGGAGCGTTCTGAAAAATTTTTTACAAAAATAAATAATAAAAAAAATTAAATAAAAAATTAATCTTACCTTAACGTTGCTCCGTCGAAGCCCGACGCCCTTCCTGGACCTCCTCCTCCTCTCAGAACGTCTCGAATGGTCCGGATTATCTTCTCACTCATAAGACACTCACGAAATACGGACGAGAATCACTAACGACGATCGCCCGACATTGAGACACTCGCGGGGCAACCCGACGACCGATGCCCGCTCGCCCGACGACGACGACGAGGTTAGAAAAAGTCTGGTCACTTCCTCTGGTGAATCTCGACCTAAACAGATAATAGTCCAACTAAATAAGAGTCTGGGAATCTCGATCCCACACGGGAGATTCACTCTACAACGTAAAACCGAGCAAGCAACGTGTACTACGAAAATGCGCAGATCGAAAACGAGGAACGAAATTGTTACCGCAATCCGAAGTGTTCTCTGCGACATACGCTATCCAGAGACACTTCCCACGTTATGAGAATTTATTACAGCATCTAATTCGCGACGTCCGATAGTTACATGCACCGAATATAACTCATTTTTCGGCGTACGCCGTTCCACGTGCTGCCCGCTGGCTGTCCGACCTTCAACTAACGACGGCAGGCGACGAGTCTTACGCGGGCCGCGCGGCACGTACGCCGCTCGACCGAGTAAACGATGTTTGTTTATCTCACCCACATTTGCGTATCTGAACGCGTTGCAAAGGATTTTTTTATCGAATATAATATTTAAATACATCACGAATCTAAGACCGATGGATTAGCCGCGGTTCTGTCGTTCAAATGAATGATTTAGATTTTACTTAATCGATCTAAGAACTCAAATAAAATTATACGCGCTATAACTTGAGAGACGAACGATTGAAATAATGACGGTAGATTAATGCGGCGATTTTTTATCATTAAAATTAAGAAGCGCGATGAACGATAGTTCGTTGTATTAATTTGTACATTTGTGGCGTTACTCACTTCGACCGGATTGTTCTGGATCTCGACGCGAAAAATTGGCTGCGATGTAAAGCGAAGTCCTCTGGACTTTTCGGTCCATTCTCGCCGGCGAAATAAACGGCGTCGAGACGTGCGTCAAGCAGCGAATGATAGGATCTTCTGTCGCTCCGTCGAGCACCGAATACGATCGCTGATGGTCGCGGGTGAGGCGCGGTGAGGAGAGAGAAAATTGCGACGACCGTCTTTACCTAGAAATATTAATTGAATGTTAAAATAAAATCAAACATTAATGCAATCAGTAAAATCAAACGAATAAAGTTACACACCAAAGACTTCTACTCGATTAATCGAACAACTCTCGTGAAGCAAACGGCCGGCGATCGACGCCCGGCTGACTATAGCGAGGTTAAGTTGTTCCTCCGTTCAATCTTTCTTTACCTTTACAAGAGAAAAGTTTCGCATGAATAAGATCTCGGGGATATCAAGCCCACGCAGGGGAATTACTTTACAATCTAAAATCGAATAGCCGACATACCACGAATGCGCACGTCGTATACGAGGAATGAAATTGTTACCGTAATTCAAAGTGTTCTCTGCGATGTACGCCGTCTGGAAACGCTTTCTACGTGAAATTTGCTGCCGAGTGAAATAAGTTCGCGACGCTCGACAACTTCATTCGTTGAACGTACCTTACTTTTCGGCCGCGTACGCAATCCCGGATGCTGCGTGATGTCTCTCGATTGTCTGCTAACCATTGACTGAGGAATACAGGTCCCGACGCCGAAACGCATTGCGTACGTATGTATATGTACATTATTGAAGGGCTGATATGGCCTTTTCTGCGGAGACAGCGGCTAGCGTGCGTAACCCTTTGGCGGCAGAGGCAGGGAATGAGAGAACGGGGGGAAAATCAGTCATCGGCAACCGGCCGGCGCGGTACATATGTACGACACATATGAAACTTGACACACACGACTTTAAAGTTACGTTCGTCATATCTACCTTCGAATATTATAGCGAATGTAAATTAGATTAGCTGCGGTTTCATTGAATTAAATAAATGATAAAATGATGCATAATTCGCGTCGTACGTACGGGATTAACGAGAAAAAGATTGCGATTAAAAGGCCTAGTCGATGATTCTGCGTCGCGAGGGGAGCATTGCGCGCGGATACATGGAGCGTGAAACAAGGATTGCGGCTACAATGCAGCGAGTTGTAGCTACAGCTAGACAAGCGGCTGACATCATCCACGAAACGTAAAACAGTTTGCAGAAAACGCGTCGCGTGCACGCGTCAGACGCTAGACGGGTGCACGCCGCAATGCACTCGAGCGTGAGATGCGTTCCGCGTCGTTCCACATACACCAGCGCGCGCGGCGCACGTACACGCGCCCGCGGCGCGTGAACGTGAAGGCGAATAGATAGGGATACGGCAGGAAATGATTCGCGTTGTATCTCCTCGTCCGGCCGAACAATGCCACCGTGACTCATCCTCGTGCGCCCGCGATCCGACAGGCTACGAAATGAGGCTCTAAAATAAATCCGCGGCTTCTCCCGCGATCGTCAACTGCGCCGCAATTACGTCGCAACTACGTCGCAGCCTGCTTAATCACGGATGTAAAACAAAGAACGAGGAAAAGAAGCGTAGTTAAAAATAACAATTAAAATAAAAATTAAAAAAAAAATCCGTCTCTCGAGGTAACGGTATATCGGTACGTGTTTTGCGCGCGATCCGTTATTATTTTATAACACTTTTCGGGACGCTGTAACGTCGAGTGATGGTCGATCGCGCGAGAGGTCCTTTCAGGGCAAATTGCATCGCGCGAAACATGAGACTTTCCTCGTGGAGCCCTGGAACGTACGACGAACGTGCGTCCCGACGCGGTCCAATTTCCACCGCGCTCCTCCGATGTGGAGAATACTGGTTCGTAGTACGTGTATAGAGCGATGTAACGTCGGTGTACGTTGCCGGGGTGTAATTACGGCGCCTAATAGGGATTACGGCTCGGTCGAGGGGAATCGAACGTCGGGAGAGGGTAGCCCGATCATGATCGATACTATTGGTATCATCGCGCGGTAATTATGGGCGCGGTGCGGCGGCGGTCGCGACGAAGGGTGGCCGCGGCGGGGCCGAGGGCGGCGAGGCGAGAAAGATATCGGAGGTGATAGCGGGCGTCCAAGGATCGCGGGGGCATCGGGGGTAAAGAGCAAAGTAAAGGGTTCCTGCGGTCGGAGGCGCGCTGTTGCGGTTAAGGCCGTAACACGTCGCGTCCAACCTGGCAGCCGCTTCCTAACTACCCGAAGCGGCGTGGTTCGGATACCTGCTTGGTAGCCGAGCCGCGCATTTATAATATACGCCGTGCGGGACGTGCGCGGGGTACGGCGTCGATTATTCGCCGCCGGACACGACCGCAGAGATCTCCGGACGGTCCAAGAGCCCGGCTCGGTCCGGCCGAAGATGTCTGTCCGACGAATTCGTCGTATCGAATATCCTCGATACGCAAAAACCGCCGGCACGGGATGAGAGAAACTCCGGCTCGATTCAACGAACGTTCGCGGCGAAAAAAAAAAAACTGCGTTCCGTGCGGGCGCAATTATAACACACGCGACGCAGATATCAATCGCGATTACCGTCGCGCAACGCGGCCATGCTGTTTCTTCTTTGATCGAGCGATACAGGAATTTAATCGCGTATCGTGAGAAATAGAATAGAAAAAAGGATAAACCCGGCGTACAATTTTAATTCAAATTCTGTTGAGATTTTTAATGCGCGGAAATAATTAGTTAAATTAATGCGTTTATAATAACGTTACAGTCGCGAGAAGTATAAGTACGTAAAATGCCTCTTCTGCGAGTAAGAATTCGAAATTTACCGTATTAAAACGCCGTCTGTCACCGCAAAGTGGTGTCCGCGTCGCGAGTGTGGAAGACGATTTCATAAATCGCGACAAAAAATGCGATACACGAGGATCCCGACTAGTCCGATGCGAGTTGACGAGCGTAAGAAGGATTTTATGCGCCTCGCGCGCAATTATCATGCACAAGTTGGAATAAACGACGTACGATTACTGAGACGACCGCAGGATTCTCGGTAATTCTTAGCAAGGCGGTAGCCTACGTATAAACGTTTCGGTTGCATGTGGACGCTAGATGGTCACTCAGAATTACTCGGGAAAAAAAAAACCAAAAAAAGAAGAACTATATCGGCCTGTCACGCGGCGTGTCGGCACGTGAAATAAAACGCGACCACAAAGTCCTGTTTGCTTGTTGAATTTTTACAGGGAACGCTATCGCAGTCGCGAGATTTGACACGAAAAAAAAAAAAAAAATTGCGAGTACGTCGCGAAAAATAAATAATTCAGTCGTCGCACACACGATGCCAATGCACAATCAACGATTGCGCGTGAGCGCCTTCTTGCATGGAAATTGCAGTTAAACGGACGGTATTGTAATTTACAAAAAGGCAAAAAAGAAGAAAAAGAGAGAAAAAAAAACGAGAACAATTGCTCAATTTTCTGCGGCTTTACGCCGGCAACGTCCTTGCGATCACAATCGGGAGTGTCGGATTCGCGTTTTTCCTCCGGCGTTTCCGAGCCACCGTCCTTGCGCGTTTACGCGGATTGCAAGGAAACGCCGGGATTTCGTGCTCATTAGCGTTCGATACCCCGCGGCTGGGTCGATTTCCATCGACGGCCGATTGCAAAAGCGGCTTCGCCGGTTCATTAAGTTCGGGCAGGACCTTCGGTAATTAAAATCGAGGAAATCGGCCGCGGCGCGTGCACGCGTATCCAAACCCGCCAAGGCATAAAGTTTCAGGTAGTGAGGTGTAGTTTTTATAGCGCGCCATTAGAAATGTTCTTACCTCGCCGCGAGCGGCTATAACTCAATATCGAATTTGCGAGGTGGCGATTGCGCTCCAATTTCACCGGTCACACCGCCGTACGGTAAGATAACGGGCGGTCCATTAAGATCGCGAGCTACGATAATGGAATCCTTCGTGTGTCGATCAACTGACTTCGCGCAGCCGGTTTTTGCTAAAATGAGAAAAGCATTAGGCTTCACAGCCGCGGCGCGTAATACGGACCCCAATCAGATCACTTCGCTTTCCACTCTAATGCCTATTTGATCGCGCCTACTAACGATGCTGTCTAAATGTCAATTCCTGTCGTTTTTCGATTCTGGAAGAAAGTTTACGCTGAATTCTCGCGTTTTGCTTCTTTAATCGCGCTTCTGGCGCGATACCGTTATGACAATCTGAAGATTTAATGGGATACATTTATTGAAGCAACAAATAGTTAACGTGTTCATAAAAGGATCGATTCGCTCAAAGAGATGCAGGACCCATTTATTTGACGGTGCGTGAAGGGAAAAAATTTTGCGAACTTCCGATTCAGTCGGTGCGGTAGCAGAAATACGTTCGAGACGATTTGCTTGTTTGCGCGTGCTGAGTGAGCTGATGGAATCATTACTCATATTACGTAAGATGTTTCAGGAGCATACTTTTTTTTTTATAGCCGCACAATAAGCGGAATTATGCACGTCGTCTAAATATTTAATAACAGTTGAGTCCATCGATGCCCGCGAATTTCCTAAAACGATGACGCGCCGGCAAATATAATAAATAAAATTAATTGTAGAAAAAAATGCAAAGAAATTCATCTGAAATTAACAAGCTCGTTACTTCTCGCTGCGACCACCGCCCAATTCGCAAATTTAAAACTTTCTAAATTTCTCGCTCAACGAGTTATCAATTTTTTTCTTTCTCTTTTTTATTTTTTTTTATTCAGGCGTTTTTCCCGGTTGCAAAAATTATAAATGCGTGACGACAACCGTATGCTGCCATCTGCGACTTATCGCGAGCTGAAACGCGAAACTCGTTCGTACCTTTGGTCGAGGCCCGGTCGAGCTCGGTGGGTAAGAGCACTGAGCGAAGCCGACGTCGTTCCCGAGAGCCGGATCGGGTCCAGGGCGATTCAGCGCGACAATTAATAACGGGACGACGCCGATTTAATAACGCACCGCGGTTAAGGTCCCAAGGTGCAGCGGGGGCGGAAGGGCGAAATGGAGCGGGGGGGATGTAGATGAATCGAGCGGTCGCGCTGGATATCGGCGCTATTAATAATGCCAATTAAAACAAGCCGCGTTCCGTTGACAGATTGACGGGGGTGTTTTCTTCCGAGCCACATCCTGCCGTCGCGGGATAAGTTACCTG
This sequence comes from Cardiocondyla obscurior, assembly GCF_019399895.1. NCBI lineage: Eukaryota > Metazoa > Arthropoda > Insecta > Hymenoptera > Formicidae > Cardiocondyla > Cardiocondyla obscurior. The sequence continues at coordinate 2,460,333 of NC_091881.1, forward strand.
CCCCGAGAGAAAAAGGAAAGAGGCCGAGACATTATTAATCTCCCTTCGAGGCCGCGCAATTCTGACCCTTCCTTCGTCGCTTATCGTCGGTTTTTAGACCGATCGGGATACGTATTTACGTCAACCGGCGCACGTGGGCGGGCGCGATATGAGAGATCGTCTCGTTATCTTGTACCATATCCGTTGGAAACAGGTTATGCCGCGCGAGCCCTAGGTGCGAATGTCTTTGCGTGCGTAACAAAATCTCTCCGCTGGATAGGAAATCTAACCGCAGAACTTCACGTTTCCGGAACGAGATCGGCACAATCTGGCGCTCCGAGCTTTCGCGAAAATTCAATTCTTCCCACGGCGGAACCACGAGCACTCGCACCGTTTTAGCATTCAGCAATTTACAATTTAACGTTTCGTGAGGCGAAGAATGCTCCAAATCGCGCGCGGCTGGCCGCCGATTAATAATAGCTCGGTCCCTTATAATTCCAGCCCTTCCACTTTGGTATGACGAATAGTTGCGTTATCCACGCGAGTCCACGCTTGGTTTCGGCTTAGTGGGACCAAGAGCTGACGGCTCTCTCGCTCTTGAAGGGCAGGGGGGGAGAAGAAGAGTAGCAGAGGAGAAACAGGAGGAGGCGCGGAGAAGGTTGAAGGGGGTGGCAGATTGATCCGTCACGGAGCGCGAGCACAATCACCCCCATTAGACATTATGTGCCTCCCGGCCGCACGTACACGCACGCATCACCTTTTACACGTGTGCGTACATGTGCGTACGTGTGTACGCGCGCGCGGTACGCGTGTGCGCGTGCGAGCGTTACCGTGCCGGCCACCGAAATGTATCCGCTCTATAATCGGGTTTCTCTCTGAGTTACGATCTCGTACCGATTTCACCGTCCTGATGCAGAAACGAGCATCGAATTGGGCGGCGGTTCACGCTTTTGGCCAGCACTTGTAGAGGAAATCGCGAGAGGCCTCCTCTTTCACGAAAGAACCGACGACACCACGGTACACGTGTCGCGTTCCTCGGCTTCGCCCTCGGGCCCCGGAGCACGAGAAGCGCGAAAGCGCGCGCGGCGACACGGCGCGCTGCTCACCATTTCCCGCGACTGCCGAAGCCACCCACGTAGCCCGCCGCTCGTTTGTCATCCGACAAATGGCCTCTGCCGCGCGCAAGAGGAGCCAAGTGCGTGTGCGACGCGCGTACACGCTCTCACGCGCGCCTCGTTCATCTTGCGCGAGCCCCCGCGAGATTATTATTATCTTAACGGTCAGGGCCGCGTCGCCCTCCGAGCGAGATCCTCCGTTTCTTCCGTCTAAACTTCGAGCGCGCCGTCGTTTATCTAAGTCACTCTTCTAATGGGAGCAAAATGATACAATATCCATTGCAAATCAGGAATGAAACCGATAATTTAAACGTGTGTGGATGCACTCGCGTCACGCATCGGCGATCGCGAAAGTGTGCGTTCTACGCGGCGATATCGTTCCCGCGGCGTTCAAAAGGACTTTCTGTCATTCTCTTCCTCCACGTGCTTTCGGCACCGATCTCTCGTCGATGCTGTTACGCGGGCAACATCTGGCGTTGAAGTCAGCGCGAAGACGCCGCACAGAAGACCGCTGCGAGAATTCGCATATAAATTAGAGGCTATTCGGGGAATGCGAGGCGGCGAGTAATATGTCGTGCTCGATTAATATTTTCTCCCCTAGGCGGTTTGCTCGCGACGCGTTCGGGATGCATCGCGCGGTACGAGATACACAAACGACTATTCATTTTCTTCGCAACCAAGTATAGAGTGGTAACAAAAATCGTACGTGATTAAACCTGACAAAATAGAAACGATCTATCTCCTCGTCTGTTATTTAGCGCTATTTCGCGATTCTGTCATTTTTCAAAGCCTTTCTTTTGAGAAGAAAAATGGATATCGGCGTTCCTACAAAAGGAGAGATCTTTTCGGTTTAGAAAAGTGAGCGCCGCCAAGCTGCAAAGGGTAACCGGCGAGGGTCGCGCGCGTAGGGTGAAGTATCGGGTGGTCGGACGGAGAGGGCGAAGGAAAAGGAGAAGCAACGGACGAGGTGAGATGAATAAATAAGAGGGTTTTGAAAGGAGCTCGTTGCGGCGCGGAAGGTTATTACGTGGCGTCACGCGATGATGTATCCGCGCTGGTTCAGATTGTCTCCGCGAGATGGGACCACAGACCGTGAAATATGCACCAACCCCTAGGTTAAACCCCCTGGAGGGATGCCGCCCGCCCTTATTCACGAGCGCATCACCACCTCCGGACGCCAAGGAAGATCGCCACGTCTTTTCGAGGGAGAGCCGTCGAGCGTTGCCGCGCGCTGCCATTCAATCGCCAAATATTCGTCTTTTTATACACGCGAATTAATAACGATTTTAAGCGCTTCTAATTGCACACGAAGGCAGCTGCAGCTGCAATTAAAAAATTCATAATCGACTTCGTTTCAAGTATATCTTACGCTTAAAAATAAAATCATCTATCACTCGGGATTAAAAAAAAAATCTTTCTAATAAAGCGCCCGGCATCAAATAAAATCGTTATGCGGCGCAATATGTCCCCGCGATGATTAACGAGCGAAAGAATTTTTGTCGCGCGGCGCATTGTCGAAATCCGAGAACACGGAGGCTCTTTCTCTCTCTCTTTCTCTCTCTCTTGCTTTGTCGGCGATCGATAGCTTTTAAAATGCTCCGAATACTAAATCGGGATGGGCCCGCGATGCGCGTGTAGCAGCGCAGCGTCGAAAAGCAGCGTATCCGGATTGCGCGGCAATAATTTTCATATATGTGAAGCGTAGTGACGGCGCATAGATCACGGACGTCCACCGTGGCACGCGACAGCACGTGTCCTATGCTCGCTACGCTCATCCAGCATCCCTCGCGACTGACTACACCGCAGGAGAGTATTCTCCAGGTTTTCCACCCACCGCAAGATCCACGACGAGCCACTTGAGTGCATCCCTTTTATGCCTGGGACGCAACCCTTCTTCCAGCTATCATCGTAACTTTATTCATGCTTAATACGTAGAGCTTCTGGATGCAGCTTGCTCGCGGGAAACTCAAATTTTTCTCACTGTTACTTTCTTTAATACGATCACAAATAAAATATATTACTTTAATAAAAAAAAAAAAAAAAAAATTGTTGAATTATATTATACGCGAAAAAAAATTTTTATAAAAACTTGGTGAGGCATTTGGTGCAGTAATTTACATGAAGCAAAAGAAAAATAGATGACAGAAAAAAAATGCGTTTGCATGAAAGATAATCTATCACTTTCGTAATCGAATCGTTCGATATTGTATTACACATTGCCATAAATCTGTCGATGACGCTCGACGCACAATAATAATCATGTCTCTAAACAAGGGGATAACGAACAGAACGTAATCGCATTATGATGCTGTGGCCTTTAGCTCCCGCGGGAGTGTCGGAGGGTTGTGTATTTGACATTTAGCATTTCCCGAAGGGAAAGCCGCTTCTTTGTCTGTCGTCGAGGAATCTCATTCTCGCAACATTGTCACGTATTTCAGAAAAATCAAACATTAATTATCCGATTACATAAACAATATCGTCGATGCCTATTAAAGTTCACGGTGAGCCGAAAAAAATTGGCGAACTGAATGAAATATATCCCCGGATCGAAAAATCTGAGAATTCTAGAGGTAATAAAATAGCATCGCGCTGTTTCGCGCCGGCAAAGTCCCGCAAGAACGACGAGGATTTATTTGAGGGCGTTGCAATTTCTTTCTGTATCAAGCGGACGCGTCTAACCGGTCTGTCCGGGCGAAAGTAAGAGCTCCTCTTCTTAAGATTAACGATACTTTAGTGCTCTTTTAAAGAGATCGTCCTTCCATACCCACGGCAGGAATGCTAAGAATTAACCGCCACCTCAGCCGCCCCCTCTCATTCTCTAAGCGTCGCTCTCTTTGCGCCATCCCCCACTTTGTTATTCTTCACCGCCGCGCTACCCTCGGAATGGGAAGGCCAAAAAAAAAAAAAAAAAAAGAGTAGCAATCGTCGGAACTTGAAAGCAGGGCATTTTATGATGACTACAAAAGTGGTCGCGGCCACCGTTGGGGTGGCAAGAAAGAGGGTGGGCACGGTGCGGTGAAACGAGGGTGAGCCGCCACCACCACCACTATCGCTACCCGCCGCTGCCTCCTTTCCTGCGTCCTTAACAGGACCAAGCGACGCGACGTAAGGGAAAATGGGCGAGATGGAAGGATCGAGAGAGCGCGACTACCACTCTCGGCAGGATGGCGGAGACGGCAGGGACTTGAATTGATTGCTTTCATTACGCAAAAAAGTCGCCTTCTCTTTCCCTTCCCGCACGAGCAGCCCCCTCACCTTACCCTCCGTATTTTTAACTTCTGCCGCGCGACACTGGCGAATAAGTAAGTGCGCTATTTACATCAAATCTCGTGAGTTATCGCCGCCCACCTTTCTTTCCCTCCCGGCAGCCATCCGGGGCAACTTTGTCGAGGGTAAATTCTTTGTATAACCGTTACAACATTACGCGACAATAAAAATATATCTCGGACGTTACCGAATTAAATCCGGAGAGCGGCGCGATTCTTACGCTTTTAATTTCCGATCGGGGCTGCGGATGGGAGCATGCTTCAAAGATACATTTGTTTGCGAGTAATCTCACGAGTAATTGCCGTGTCGCGGCGAGCGATGAGAACGTATAGATCATCGCGTGATATACACAGAACCAATATCGTTAATTTCACAGACGCCCCGAGTTAGTTTCGCGAACTCCACGTTCTTGTACTATGATAAAGGAGATTAATGCGACGGTCGGTCGCATAGATTAGGAAGGATAGTGGCTCGTCTAGGCACTGATTAGGGACAGCCAAGAGCACGGTGCAGCCCGCATTACCCCAATGATCGATGCACCCCGTGCGGCGACCTCATCTGCATCTGCCCCCGCGTACACCGCAGCAGTGCTTCCTACCCTCCGCCGCCTACACCGCAGGGCCGCCGGGTCTACATTGCGTCCCTATTCGCCTACAAATGCGTCGTCTCAGCGTCGAGCACCGGTGCAATCATGTAGAGGACATATTACCCGTCAACGCGGTCGGGGCCGCTCGTTCGTTCAGGCAAATGATATGCCAAAGCGTAATCTCGAACGAGATCCTCGAGAGATTAGGTTCACTGGCGTAGTAATGACGAATGAAGGGTCCGTGCTCGTGAGGATCACGCGTCAGGTGAAGCAAGAATTTTCACAAGGGATGAAAATAAGCATCGCCCTTTTGGAAGATCCTCCGTAAAAAATTAGTTTACCGCCGTGCTGTCTCCGGTAAAAAAAAATAAAAAAATAAAAAAATATGCGCGAGAATATGAATAAGAAAATTCGAATAAGAACGTTTTGCTAAGGAATTAAAGATTCTTATCGCCGAGAAAGTATCGCATTCGACCAGCTAGGGGCGAGAAATAAGCATTTCTTTCACATGTACGTCTCGAAAGGCCGGGTAACTTTGCACGCTCCCGACTTCCTTCCCGCGTAACTTCATCGATATTCTCACGAATCGACGACCGAATCGACCGTGTTGCTGCTAGGAAGTTTCGTCTCGCCCGAGTGCGAGTGTCGGTGTCGCGTACACCGGTTGCGCAACGACACCGTTTGACAAGACACACACGTAAAGTTTCGCGATGCCGGGGTATCTAGTGTCAGGGCGCGCAGGGCGGGGGAGGCGACGCGGGGGTCTGGAAATAAAGAAAGAAAGAAGTAAAGGAACGCACTCAAATGTAAACCGGACCCTTGTGAGATTCGCGGCCCAACGACGGTCCCACCAACGACGACGTCTGACCGCACCTTCCGGGCAATCCGGCCCGATCCATGCGGCTCGAAGCGGGGCCCAGTTTCTTCCTTCTCAGCGTAACGGAGAGGATGATACGATCCAGTACGTCATTCTGAAATAAAACACGACTTTTCTTATTATTTTTGTATTACAAAAAAGAAAATTAAATAAAAGAAACACAAAAAAAGTTTCTCTCGTTTTTCATTTCGAAACGCCCCGCGTTTTAATTAAATTTATTGCATTCAAATATGCCACACATGAACGAATTGTGAACGAAATTGATAAATATAAATAATAAAGAGATGAGTGGCCCTTTTACGAGCGATAAACGTCGAATGGTTCGTGCCGCTCGAACTTTTAAGCGTTATAAACTGTATCTCTCTTCCGGCGAATAAGTATCTATATTTCACGATATACGTATCACGTCCGAGAATAAGTTCCCAAGAAACGCATCGCACGGGAGGGGAAATGGGGAAGGTACACTGCAGTTTATAAACCAGTAGTTGTATCGCGCCTTCGCCTTTCGCGCTTTGGCTTCCCCACCTTGCGACGTGTAGATTGCAATGCCCTTTTCTCCCTCGGCCACCTTTGCCATCCCTCCGGAGCTCGCGAGCTGGTATCCACGGTATTTGTCTCCACGTAATCAGTCTCGTAATTAATCGCGGCGATGCATGCCGCGGAACGTCGCGCGACACGCTTCGGAAGCGTTAACCCTTTCAGTGCAAAGTTATTATAACGTCATATTGTAATGGAATCGCACACAATTGTATGCGAAACGTCGTGGCCAAGCAATCTTTGCGAACTAAGCCGAGATATTTCGAAAAAAATTAAATTTCTAGTCCCCGCGGTCTTCGTGCTTTAGTGAACACGGTCGAGAGTGTATCGTTGATGACGGGAAGTGAAATGTACTTCAAAACAATCAGATAATCTCGCGCAGAATTGGCAATATACCAGCGAGGCAACATTAATTTTTAAATATTTGGCTTGCACAGCTTCATCTGAGCCGCGATTGTTTTTCTTCCTCGACCCATCATCCGAGCTGCAGCGACAAACAACTTTATAGCCATTCGACGTCCTCAAATTGTGCAGGAGGATCGATATAGTGAATAAATTATAGTGATACGCGGAAGATAAACTAAACAAAACTCGAAAAAAAAATTTACTAGAACGATTGCATAAAAAAATTTTCTAAACAAAAATTGTATAAGATTAAAAAATTCTGTAGTACGAGATTTATCGCGATTACGTCGACGACATATCGCATGCGTTTTATTTCACTCTTACTTCGTGTTCTCCTACGTTTCAATTGCTCGTTTCTCGATCGACGATCGAAACGTCGCGATCCATTCCGCGGAATAAAACTCCACGCGGCGCGGCAGCGGCCGTACGGCGGAGAAAAACCGGAGCGGGTAACTTTTAAATAAATAAAATCGATAGGGCGCGACATCGTATCCGAGGGAGCCCAAGAGGTACGACCTCTTCTCTCCCGGAGAAGAGGGACACTCTCATGAATAAGCAGTGCTCACAGGGGTGTGCGCCGCGTGATTTCGCGCGGGACTGTTGGCGGTAGACCAGCCGGCGAGCGTTTATTTCGCGCTCGCCTCCGTCTCTCTTCCATCCCGTGGACCACCGTCCTCCGCGGCTCTCCTGCCCACCCTCCGTCGCCGACATTCGAGGGTCCATACTCGTTCCCGCCGCCGTCGCCGCGATGCCAATAACGAGGTTATCCCGCGCGACGCCGCCGCCGTTTCCGTAGAAACCCCTCGTCACAGGGTGCTCTCCCACTCGGCGGTTACATCGCGCCGGCCAATCGGGCTCGGGTGGATGCTGATCGAGGGATGCAAAAGGCGGGGTCGAGCGCAGCGTGGGGATGAAAGCTCGCCGTCGCGAGGTGGAGGTCGAAAAGCTGTCCGAAGTCACGTGTGTCCGTCGGCAGAAGCTACCTTCGTATTCCTCGACGTTGTCGGCCCGGTTTTGCCGCGGCGGCACGGCCGCTTCCTCGGGAACAACCGCGGCGACTGATAACGATAGCGAGCGCCAGACGCGTACGAGATTTCTTTTCCTTCCTTCCGGAGACCACGAAGCCACGAGGGATCTCTCGCGCCTGGACGAAGAGCGTTTGGCGCTTCGCTCGTCGCCAACCTCGACGTCCCGCGCGTATCTCGGATTCAGTTCGTTATCCCACCTGTTTGTCAATTGTTAATTGCACGGGATGAATGTTGCATCAAAGCCGTTTTGAGAGAACCCTCGCATCCCGGCGCGTTCAGCGAGTACGGAACAGTGATAAGGGTTGATTACCTTCCAAAATGAGTATGTTAATTTCTCGCCTGTGTGTCGTCGGCGAGACACACGACACGTTAATTCGGACCATTTGGATGCAGTGAGCAGGATTGGTGATTGTGACAAACGGTAGCAGTGCGTGTCGTATGTGCACATCGCATCTTGTGTGTATGCCGTACAAGCTCGCCGGTAGTACTTCATATTTTCCATCGTGGCGATAATTAAGCGACGCGCCGCGAATAGGAACTGTGCAATATGTCTCTTAGGAGAAGCCGAAGGTATTACGCGAGGCGCGCGTGAAAACTTTTCTACGCGAGACCCGAACGAACGCTGAATCGGTGGCCGCTCGTGCGGACGACGCTGTGAATAGTGACTGCGTGAAATTTGTGAACGCGCGTGGTGGAAGTCGAGGACTTGATTTTCTTCCACGGCTGCGACGAGAGACTCGGCGCTTAGAATTCACGAAAATGAGGCGACGGCCGACCGGGTATCCTCAGCCACCCGTCGTCCGCCACAAAGACGCGCCTGATGACAGTCATTGTATCGCGTCGCCATAGACCGGCCCATTTCGTTCGCGTAAAAAAGAGAGGAAAGCCACTTCTGGAAATCTGTGAGAGGTCTTCATCGGCGGTCAATAGGACCGCCCGTCCTTCGAATGCGTTTTATACGTCACATATAAAATCTGCTACGCTCTGGAAGAAGCAGGCAGCTGGATCTCCGATGGCCGTCGGGCCTGGCAGTGCTGCGATGGACCTCAGCACTACTCTGAGTAGTGCCTATCGATATAATCAGAACATGATGGAATATTACACTTGTAAGATATTTCAGATTTATCTGCGGCATCGAAAAATTCGTAACCTGTCTTAATTTTTTTACTTTCTTTTCTTCAGGCATTTTTTTTTTTTTTTACTTTTTTTATGTATATATTTTTTTTTTATTTAAATCGAGATCAAATCGATCATCCGAGTCTGCTGATATTTAATATATCTATTTTTAATCGCGAATTGAATTACAATTTATCGCTGCAAGTAATGCTTTCGGTGTACCGTCTATTTTTTACATTTCATATCTTTTTTTTTTAGCGCGAATCGAAGCTTCGTGTAAGTGCGATGTAGATGCGATTGTCAGCGGATGTCGATAACTAATGCAAGAAGAACGGCGGAACGCGACGTTCTCGCGTGCAAAATGATTCTCTCGGGATCGCACGATTTCTCTTGGAGTTCACCGACGGAACACCGATTAAATAGAGCAAACAAGATGAGAGAATCAGAAAAGAGTTGCGAATCCACGGTGGTAAACGAGAGTGCGAAAACAAGAAATCCAATGGCCTTCGATCGTTAACTGAGCCGTAGCGGTACCGGTACCGACGAAAAACTAAACCGCAATCATTGTAGCTGACGATCTGCGTAGGAATTATTCGCAAAGACCTCGAAACTCTCTCTTCCCTTGAATTTGCAAAAAAAAGAAGAAAAAAAAAATATATCGCGCATCTGACAGTTTCAATAACAATCCGTTTGATCTCTTCGTAAAAAAAAATTAATTAACTTCAAATAAATATGATTGTAAAAAAAAAAAATAATTTTTTACGTAGCTCTATCTAGAGTTCATTATCGTTATAAAAATAACGATTTCGCCACTCCACAAGCATTCCCAATCGACAGTGGGGGGTCACATTAATTAATTTAAACGTCACTTTAAAGTTATAGCAATCAAAATCGCCGTATGTTCCATTTATGAGCGCGTAACTGGCCCATTAAATCTAATGGAATGTTAACTATGCAACATTAGCAAGAACGGCGGCAATCGCTAATCAACCACGTGTTGTAAAATTATCTGTAACGAACCGTGTGTTCTTTACAATCTAAAGTTTTAAAAATGCAGCATTTTATTCGCCATAATGTATAATGTGATATACTTTATAGTGTCATTATTCATCACTCCGCCAATAAAAAAAAAAATATTCCTAATGAAATATTTGTTATCAATGATATTAACGCGCTTTTCTATCGCAGCGCGGTCGTGCTGATTAAATTAACAAAAATCTTAAGATATCGCACTGCGTACCGATGAATTACGTTTGCGCGCGAATTTTTCTAGCCAACAGGTAATAAAGTCCGTCGTATTCGGGCGTGCCGGCAATACATAACGTGGCGTAATGTAATACAGGAACAAAGCAGCGCGATGCTGGAGAAATATCGAGTGACTGCACGGGAATCTATATCAAAGTTCTTGGCTTCCAATATACACACGTACCAAACCGCCGATCATGTATCACCAGGGTTCATTTTATTGGAGTTCTCCTGGACCGGTCCTCCATTTCGTCAGACGCATAAAAGTGGAGCGGAGGTTTCTCACATACGCGCAATCAAAATTTCCCATCGTATATAAAGTCTCTTAATCGACATATTCGTATTCGCGAGAGTCTGCTTATATATTTTGTGAAATTTATGAGGTATAAATATCATTAATACGTCCCCCGAATAATTTTATATTAACGCTCGCATAAATGATTATTCGGCCTATCGTTGTGAATGTTATCTTAAAAAAAAAAGGAAAAAAAAATTCAGCGTTGATGAGATTCGAGAGATAAATGAAACCGGATTAAGCCGTCTGAATTCAGACCGCGACGAGATTTCAAGGATATCGTTAACGCGATAGCGACCGTTGAGACATGGGCACGTCTGTAATGAAAATGTAATGGTAATTCGGCCGATGGGGATCGCATTTATCCGGAAGTAGTCCGCAGCAGCTCGGCGCACAGCCAGGTCATCTTATTTTGCATCGACGTTTTTATATCGGTGGCTCGAATCGCCTCGGAATTGATTAGGAAACACTATTGCCTTTCTCTTTCCGATTGTCAATCGAAACGGTGATAAAATCATAGATCCGACTTTATGGAATTACGAGCGCGAATGTAGCTCGGCGAAACTGCGCGCGAGTCATTGATTGATGAATCGCTATCAAACAATGTTTTCTCGAGCGAACGATTTCTACTTCGAAGCGAATGGAAACGAAAAGCAACTGAAATATCGTCGACCTCTTCCAGCCGGCTCGAAGCCGAAAGCTCGCTTACGCGTTTTACCGTCACGGTTTCCAGTAAATCCCGCGATTTTTGTCATACTGTATTCCCGGAGGCGAGGAAAAAAGTTGGAGGATACAGACAGTGTAGGAAACACAATTACGTAGAACGAGACGTTGCATTTCTCGATTCGACATATCCCAGAAGTGCGGAACGGCACGGAGCGGCCGGCAATAAGCTCCGGTAATACGGTGGCCAGTTCGAGCGACGGCAGCAAAACCGGTGGCAGTAGCAATAGCAGTAGCCGGCAGCGAGCCGATTCGGGGGTGGTCCAGGCCGGACTGGAGCCCTCGTATAGCTGTGGTCAGCAGGCGTGACGGCGTGTGTGCGTGTAGGGTAGTCATGGTGCTTTCGCTCTGGCAATGCCACCATGATCCCAACAACTATCCCCCTGACTACCGGCCGCGCCGCGGGGATGCGACCATAAACGCGAGAGCGAATTGATTTGCGACCGGAAAGCGCGTATCGTTTCCAGTAATGATCGCGGAGACCTCATTGTCTTCATGCGACGGCGAGATCATCGAGTGAGCGATACGATATACGGTCAGGCGGCAAAAAAATGTCGCGGTTCACGCCTCATAGATCGCGGTGTCACCGTAATTACGAAATCCCTCGGATGGAAATGGCGAACGCGCCCGCGACGTTAATGACTCGTTGTCGGGCGCGTTTAATTTATTCCTTCAAATTGAATTTGATAAACGGAGGAGCTGTCGAAATCGCACGCCGATAACAATAATTCTAAAATTTATTTGTTCGCCCCGACGGACGCGTAATATGTTATCGATAAAAAAAATTACGCGAGGCAGAGTCCGCGGTATGTGTCCATGTTCTATCTCGCTCGCTAAGTCTACGAGATTTAACACGTTGTAAAAAAAAAAAAATACACCGAATATTATGTCGAATATTATTACGTTGAACATTAATTTCAAGTAGGGAAAATTCGGGTGGGCAGTAAGAACGATAAACTCGTCGTCGAGGGTTCGTTCGAAACAACGCTGATCGTCGAATCATCGGTGCACTGGCACGAATAGAGACATATGTCGTGACGCAGAACCCTCCATTACGATATTGGCTCGAACTTATCGCATTAGGCAGCTTTAACGCGCGAAAATGAAGCCTGCGAATGCGACTCTACTATATAACAGACACGAGCGGCGGGGTGTAAATTAACAATAATGAGTGCTCCCGCAACATTGACCCTGGAATACTTCTCGTCGCCGCAAAAATGATGAGCCGGCAGAAATATTAAAGTACGCATCTCGTTACCGGCGCGTTCTGTCTATAAATTCTCGCGAGCTTTATTACGTCACCGCGATTATTATGTCACACTTTTATACGCGCGTCAAATACAAAGGAAATGCGTGGCAAATCATTACTTTTAAAACTACTAAAGCGTGAGAGACGAGTCTCGGCGGAAAAAAAATCTCAGCAAACGGTACGGCATTCTTTCACGAAGTCCGTCAAGTGGAATAATTCTGCGGCGACAGATCGCTCCGGACCGAAGATTACATTCGCGATCCGTTCTGTCAGCTTTTCTTGACGATCGTGAATCCAGCACGCGCACGAAGCCCGATTCACACGTAAATCGCGCTTAACGCAGCGATTTCACGGCGGATCGTTCATGGTTGATACGTTAGCTTTTTGAACCATCACGAGTTTTAAAAGCGAGGCGGCGTGCGATACTGATACGGCTTGCGTTTTCTTTTTTATTTAATTTTTTTTTTTTTTTTAATTTTTTTGCCGCGCGATATCAATATGACGAGTTTCTTCTCGTATCAGCCTTATAATACCGGGATTTACTATCGGTTCAAGGAGTTAAGCTTCGGTCGACTAATGCATTATCGATCCTCGTTTTTCCAGGTCATGGCGGAGTCAACCAACTCGGCGGCGTCTTTGTGAACGGAAGGCCCCTACCGGATGTAGTCAGGCAGAGGATCGTCGAGCTCGCGCACAGCGGCGTCCGACCGTGCGACATTTCGAGACAACTCAGGGTATCTCATGGCTGTGTATCCAAGATACTATCGAGGTGAGTGCCGCGCTCTTTCCATCACGACCGTGGCCGCCCACCGAGTAACGTTAAAATGAGCGAAATTCTTGTTGATCTAAACGCGTGACTGACTAGAAATCAAGTCGCGATGATTAGAGGTAAAATAATTTAAAACGCAACATTTGTTGAACGGCGCAAGTAGTCCGTGCACGACGCGACGCGTCAGAAGTACATAATTGTATCTGAAAATCGTATTTGCCAAGTTCGAAGAGCGGATAACGAGCAAACAACGTCGTCGAAGGGCAAGTGATTTATGAGAGAATCAAGTTCGTCTTGCCAAATGCCACGCCGCAATTTCCGCGCCGCGAAGTGGCCAAGGTCGTTCGAACCCGCGGGTGGAAAAGAGAGACGATGAGACGGCAAAAAAAACCGGGAGAAAGAGAGAGCCGCTCTTCCCGAAGCAATTTAATTAAAGACGCTGTTAGAATTGCGAAGCGAACGGGTCCGAGGGATGAACAGAGAGACGACGAGGCCGGAAGGAAGGAACCGGCCCTCATACCCTTGCGACGTGGGGGTGCTCGACGATATGCGGTTTCCATGTTTTTTCCACCCTCCGGTCCCCCGCGCCGCTATATAACGGGTGGCCTCGTGCCGCTTTGATGGTCCAAACGTCATTCGTGTCCCCCGACTGAATATCATTGTCATATACGTACTCTTTCATAAATCCCGCATAATAAAGGCCGACTGGATTATTTACTGCCACGACTAAAGTTACCATTTCCTTTTCCTTTCTTCGGCGTGGACCCCTTTTTAAGCGCGGATCGCAGTCGGAGGAACGACATTTCGTCATTAACAATGCGAACGTCGCGCGCGAACCATCGGTCAAATTTCACTTGCGCGTCAAAATATGAGCGCGATCAAATTTCGGGCGATTTAAATAACGGGGCTTCGGCGTCGAGTCATCCGGAAATCGCTTCGCGAGGGGTAATAACGTCGGCGGTCCGATACGAGCGCTGCGGCTTCGAGCGCCGCGCGTTGCTAAGTTTAAACGTAAAGACAGTGCGCCTTTTATCTAAATACATAGTTCTTCCGTGTACTTTGTGCGGATGCCACTTTACGGTTCGAAAGTGCAGTGAGAACGTAGGACTTGTCGGCGGCACCGGCGCGACGTCGTTAACACCGACGCACGGTTTACGCAGTCACGCGTCGCTGATAGAACGAGAATGTCGCGTGTCGCGATGTCCCGTTCGCCGAATCTAAGCGAAACCGGATACCGGGAACTTTTTTTTCGACTCCAGGCGAGGGTTCGTAAAATCGTTGACGAAAACGGTGTTGAAAAGTCCGACTCCGGTGACCCCAGGAAATCGAGTCGTTCCCCGGTTGCCTGGAAAACCTTTTCTGACTGCCGCGTCGGGGATACACAAAGTGCTTTTCTTCTTTAGGGTTACGTTCGGAGGAAGAAACGCGAGGGATCGCCGGTTCGTTGTCCTTTGTGCCACGCTCGCGAGTCCGCTTCTGTATTCCAGACGCGAATTCTGAGGATTATGCGAAACGTTACGACTCGCGTTTTGTAAAACGTTCTTTATTAACGCGCGAATGTGATAATATTTCTCCCGCTCATGTAACGTTACGCGAACGTACGATTTTTTATTTTTTTATTTTTTTTTTTAATTCACTCGGTAATTTGATTATCGATACTGAATAATATAAATTTTTCTACAATCTGTTCTGATTACAATTGAACAGCGCAGAGCTTGTGTCAAAGGTGTAATTCTAACGTTAATGTTAAAGTTGGTACGTGACATCGCAGCTCGTAACGAAGCTCGTAAATAACGCCGTTTTTTCACGGAGGTGGTACTTTCGATTTCGCGCAAGACTGTTTCGAATCCATTTAAATCTGAATTAATACAGCAAGGGTGAGTAGCGCGCGCTGACGACGATGGCGAGGCAATTTGAAAAATCGCGCGATCTAATGGCCATTTCACGGTGGAGGCGGAATAAAGGGGACGAAATATTAACGGGTGAGCATTGCCATGTGGGCCTGAAATAGGGTTTTACACCAGATACGATCGCAATAATTTCGTAGGGGCGGGGAGATGCAGGTTTGTTCAGGGCTATCCAATCGCACATTTATTTTATTTTTTTTTTTTCGCTACGGATCAAGTGCTTCGACGACGCGATAAAATACCGATCAATAAAACAATGTAATCTGATGATCGTAATAATAAAGTGCTCGAAAAACAGTAATGCCTTCCTCGAAAAGCGATATTGTTCGATTTGCGGTGATAAAAACGAGTTGCAGTTTTAACTAAAACGCTCGTCCTCCCTGCAACAATCAAAATTCGTATAAAGGATCAGGCTGGATGCGAAAGACTATAATCCGGCTCAACAATCCGAAACCCATTTTTCCTGTGACATGCTACGCAAAAAACCTGTTACGACGTTTTTATTCGCGCAAATATTTTTCAGCGAAAAACGCGAAGGTCTAATACCGGGGGGAGGGGGGCGGTGCGTTTGCGTTCCGCAATACCCACACTAGCACAGTACGCACGCACGCAAAATTGGCGAGATATTTGGTACGAGGCCGACGCCGATGTCGATGTCGACGTCGACGCCGACGCCGACGCCGGCGGCGGACCCACATTCATCAAGGCGGCCCACAAGCGAACCATTATTGCGGGCTATTCGGCGTAATTGAATTTAAGCACGAGCGAAGATATTATTTAACTAATTAGGCACAAAGGGTACGTTCACGGCGGGCCAATCGCGACTGCCCATCTCGTGCGCATATATACGCGTCTCGTCGATGGGAGGCCCGGGAGAAGAGGAAACGAACGAGAGAACGAGAGGAACGAAGAGAAATCCGAAGGGTAGAGAGAGGGAGGCAACAGCGGGAGGCCAGAAGCCGTTTGTTTTAAAACAGCCGGTCGTTGACGCGCCGCTGGACGGCGATTCGTTATTCCGACGTTGGCCGCCCACCGCGGGAAAAACGTTCGTTCCTCTCTCTTTTTCCCCTCTCGACCTCCCGTGTGCGCGTAAAAGAGAGATCGAAAAAAGAAAGAGACTTTGATAACCGATCTCTCGCCGGTATCGCTCTCAAGTGCAGTTCAGAACGGATATAAATATATATATATATTTTTTTTTTCTTCGTGTACTATTAATTATTTTGGTAAAATAAAGTAACAATTTCGTAATGTTGAATTTTACTTTTGCAGGTATTATGAGACCGGCAGTTTCAAAGCCGGTGTCATAGGAGGCTCGAAACCGAAAGTAGCGACGCCGCCAGTCGTCGACGCGATCGCTAATTATAAGAGAGACAATCCGACGATGTTCGCGTGGGAGATCAGGGACAGATTGCTGGCCGAGGGCATTTGCTCGCAGGACAACGTGCCATCCGTCTCCTCCATTAATCGGTGAGTTAACGCTAATGTCTCGCTGACAATTTCAATGATACGAAGACACGGTGCGTGGAGAAGCGTTATTTCGTTTTATTAATTGCCGGCAAAAGGCGGCACGTTGCATCGTTCCCGATGACTAGCCGGAGGATCGCGACATATGCTTCAACTGATTATCGGCGATAGGGACGCAATCAGCTATTCGTACGCGCGGCGTGCACCCTCGAATGTACATCGAGATAAGTACGCGTCCGGCCCGTCACCCCGATCCCATTGACCTTTCGCAGGTTCCTTCGGGAGCAGGCCGATTAATTCAAGTGTTTTCGCGTCGCCCGACGATGCGGCGGGCCGACGGGACGAGAGTACCGTACCCCAGAACGTAGGGCCGCCCTTACGAGAGCGAGGGGGAGTGAGCTCCCGCGGGACAGCATTACAGCGTATCAGCACCACACAAACCGAACGACTCGGTCCCCCTTTGGCCAACTGAAAAGCTACAAGGGCACACAGCGAAAGAAAAAATGCGTGGGTTGTTAGGGCAGCAAGGGCTGAAGAGAAACGACCGAGAGGAGACATCGGGATGCCATTGATCGGCTCGCATATGTCCCGAGATTTAATCAGTCGCTACTTACGACCTTATCTCCGCGCTTAATTTACAAGGGCCGGACTGATCTTTCTCCGAGGCTCGGCTCTCTCTTCCTCGCGTGCGCGCAGTCGATAATGAAATAGAGCGTAATGCGAATCGAATTGCCGGCAAGTGAAATTCACTAACGCGATTTCTACGGGCCGCAGCCGTTAATGGAAACGCACGCAAATGAGTTAGCGCCCACGTAACGACGTAAGTGCTATGCGCGGCTACTTATTTAAATTCTGCGTCGCGGTCGCGCGGAGGATCAGTTTCGGGCGGAAATACACCTCGCAAATACGCACTCTCCTCCGAGAGTCTCGGCCACCGTAAAAGCCTCTCGTTCGTCCCGATTCCGTCCCGATAATCCTGCACTCAGCTAATTTTTTTTCTTCTCCGCGGAGCTCGAGCCACAGACCGTAAGGCAATTGTTACGCCACGGGTGAAAGTTTTTAATAAACTCGCATAACAGTGGTTAGCCAAATAGAAAGCAATTAACGTCTCTCCGGTCACATATCCTGGTGCTTCGTCAAGCTTGCTTTACCATCATAAGAGTTACCTTCGCACATATTTTCATTCTTCTACTATTCGCGCGTCGCGCGGTCACGGTAGCGTGAAACGTGGGCGTGTGTACGTACAGGAATTACTTTCTGGCCGAGGTTTTCGATGTGTCTAGGATTGCAGTCGAGGGTGCGGCGGTGGCTTGTTGCTCGAGTGACTCTTCCACCTCCGGCTCCACCTCCGGCACACGCTCTCGCCTCCTCCTGACTCCTCGCTCTATCCCGCTCTTGCTTCGCTCCCTTTGGTCACGGTCTCCTTCTCGCCGCCGCGACTCCTTTTCCTCCTTGTCCCTATCCCCCGATTCGAGGCCCAGATGGCGGGTATTGATCTGAATCCGGAGAGCAGATCGCCTGGAAAAACTTACTCCGCGGATACTTACCTACCTACCTACCTACCTACCTACCTACCTCACTCGCTATCTACATGCACCTATCCAACGTACCATCACCCACTCACGTACTCCGAATCCGCAACCTTCCGCCCTATCCATTCGGTACAAGTAAATGCATTTCCGCTCGACAAGTAACAGAGAAATGCGCGCGCGTTTGGGTCTCTTTAGAAAGTGCCCACGCACTCAGTACGTATTCCCGCGGGCTAATTGTGTAACGATTGATAACGAGAGGGGCTTTAAATGCCACATTTCGCGGGGCGTTGAAAAGTTTTGTTCCGTTCGACGCAGACGGATATGAAATTCATGCAAATGACGGCGCAATTTCAAGAGAGAAGGGTAAGATCTTCAAAACGCGCGTGACAGCGCGAAAGATTTTTCGCGTTACGATTTCATTTAATATAACTTTCACGAACAAAATGCTGCGACTCTTGGATAACGGCGGACGATTGATAAAGAAGAGCGAAATAAAAATCGAGTAGAATGGGACGTAAGAAAGAAAATCTTCAAATCAATCGAATCGTACTTTCGTCGGCGGACCTTTGGCGCAGCTGGAAGTTAGTTTAAAGAAAAAGAGCGCAAAGAGAGAAAGGTCTCGATATCAAATTGGATTTTGCCACGAAGAAACAGGAACTGGGTGCATCAACGACTGGAGCGCGTAGTGCACCGGGATTTCTCCCATTATGAGCGTGTCCCGGTTTTTCTAGCTTCGGGGTGGAGAAATAATGATACAGCTAATATAATGTATTGTCTTGCTTTGCCGGGGCACTTTGAAACAAGACCGTCCGCGAGCGTAGGACGGAACGAGAGGGAGCGAGGGCAGAGAAACAGCATGGGAGTCTCGCGCGAGATAAAAAAAGGCGGGCCAGGAGAGCGAAATAATGGAGTGGCTTTCGCGAAAAATAACAGTTATATATCCCGTGTATGAGACAGGATTGAGGAGAACGGAAAAATAGGCGAAAAACGGAGAGAAGATTGGACGCTAACAGTTCCGAGCCTCTTCTTTATTCGTTAAAGACGCCGACGCAGCGACTTCTTCCTATTGTTCTCGTTGCGCGCTCTTTATGAAACGCGGAACGCTCGTCGTGATTAAAAAAGAACGTTTCCTTCGCGCAGTTCTTATGAAAATAGCTTATCATTTTCTATTAAAAGGAATTTCGTGTCGCCGATTTATTTAGTACATTTAACGGGTCAAAAGAGTATTAATCGGGATGTGTTTAACGTAAATTAATAAATCCGTGAACGACAATTAAAAGGACGATAAAAAATTTTTTTTTTTTTTTTTTTATCGAATGTACAAACGTCGCGCGCGATTGCAAAAACGAACGCACCTATAACTGCGACGACGTAGCGCCAAGAAATAAGGTTGAAATCGGGAGTGTCTTAAAAAAATGTGGAAAGAGAAGGATTGTCGAAGGAGCTACGGTGAATTTCGGGAGGAAATATTGATAGGCTCGGCTTCGGCTGCGGAGTCACGGTCGAGTAGGCGGCTCTCTACCGAGGTCTATCTTACACGTATACAAACCCGCAAAAGCCCACCCTTCCCTCCAACCATTTTCTCTTTCTCTCTCTCGCGCTTTCTTGGTGTCGATCCCTCTCTCCCTTCTTCCTCGACGGAGGAGTCTCAGGAGCAGATCGATAAGGAGCGAGGTTCGCCCGAGAGCTTTACGCCGGGTTCACAGCCTCCTTCTTCTCGTTTCCTCGACGCAGCCCCCGACGTCACGCTCTCGCGTGCCTCTCGCATTCGCGTTCGAAGCCGCAAGTTACGACGGAGTCGATATCAGGGCCAAAGGAAGAAGCTGCCGCTCCCTTGACTTCCTGTTGTTCCGGCCGAGAATCCTCCGCGAGCGACGTGACGTTCGAATTAAATACCGAGCTCGATATTTCTTTATGAAATAAAAATTCCGAATCTGTCTTTCGAATGTTAATCTCACGCGGTTATCGACCTTTCGTTACTTCCTTCTTTTCGGCTTTAGTTTCAAAAATTATTGTTAATTTTTATTTATTCGGCGAGACAAGGTTCCGTTGTAGAAAGACGCGCGATTGAAACAGAGAGACGAAAGTTAAAGCAATTCCCGCACGATCGATCACGTTTTGAGTCGCAGCTTTTAATTCGACGTAATGACCGGCGCGACGACAACAGTTGGCAGAAAATCTGTCGCATCGAATCTCGCCGGAATTGTATCAATCTGTCATCGGCTCTTTCGCGCCGGTGCACGGCAGCGTCGTTCCGTTTCTATCGCACGACTCAATCTCCCGTCGAGGCGCGCAACCGGCACCGCTTCGCTCTCCATTACTTCCATATCATTTCGCACCCCCGGAATCTGCCGAGGTGGCGGCGCGGGAGCAACCCGGGCCATATGGCTGGCTGCTCTTCTGGAGGACACAGAAAGACACGGAGGGACAGCCAATGGGATGCCTGTTACTTTCATGCCACTTTCGCCTTTCCGGCCGGCGTCACCGGTATATCTCCCTGTTCATCTTTCGGTTATTAAATTACATCCCCATAAATAATGCTCTGCCCACCCCGTCGGACTTATTTACCATTCCACGCGGAGTCGCGGGAGGACTTTACTACTTCACCAGGAAGCCGTCAAATCATCGCATTTGTCATCCCGACTTGAATTTGCTAAACGGATTGCTTCGCGCGTTATTTCGTTTTTCTGTGCGGTTAATAATTTATCGATAAATATTGCAATACAAATATAAAATTACTAATAAATTTAATTAATTCTGGACGATCGTTTCATTCGAAAAAAACTGTGTCTCGAAGTGAACGATTTATTATCTTATTTTTCTATTACTCGTTTAAAGAATTATTAATGGAATATTTTTAAATACCGATTGAGGGTGCCGCGGGAGTAAATTAAAAATCAGAAATTTCGCTTCTGGAAGGGTGATAGGACGTCGGTATTCAAATGAATAGCTGCACACACATGGCTGTAGGGAGAACAATATGGTGCACCATGGTCGTGGACTTCGTTAAAGCAGCCATATTTGCGGTGCGCGGGAGCGAAAGGGAAGGAGGCCCTCCTACATTATCCGGCACAGCAGCACCCTCGGGGGTGGGCGGAGGATCCGGGGGATGGTGCTTCCACGTTGGAAACGCCGGCAGTGGCGGCGGCGCGTATCCATAACCGTCCTTTGTCTGGATAACGCAATTATTACCGCGTTTCATCATACCCTCCGGCCGAAATTAGCCCCAAATGAAGTTACAATTACGGGTTCTCCGTATCCCCCGTCAGCGAGTGGGAACCACTACGAGAGACTTTGAGGTTGTACCTCAACGAGAATGGCGACAGTGACGACAACGTTGTCGACGATGACGATGACGACGACGACGATGATGAGGAATACGATGAGGAGTGGCTGGCACGACGGTAGCAACGGCGATACACGAAATTCAGGTTGCCGTGGAAACGTCAGAGGACAGACGGAACCGCAATGAAACCGGATGGTCGCCTACTCTGCCAGCCCGTAATGCTTCGTCCCTTTTGTTCCTAGTCGTGAGCTGGAATAGCGAAGTTGCCCGAGAGTATTGTACCGTCGGAACCGCTCAACCGGGCAGAAGTTGAGGCTACGAAAACGTCCCGTCGATCGTCGGATCTGCATAACAAGTGCGAATTTCCACAATTCGGCCTCTCGATAAAAAAAAAAAAAAAAAGAACCCGATTGCCATTTAGCGCGCGATGACTCGGGAAAACGGGCGTTTAATAACCACTCGGTCATCGAATCGACCGGTAAGTTAATGAACCGTCGAAACTCTGCTATTAATTGCTCATCACCGATGAGTGATAATCACGCGCGCCATCGTGATCGCAATCGATCCCGGTGAACGATCGTAAAGCGAAATCGCAGTGTCATTTCCCACGACCCGCGCTACAATATCGCGTTACTCGCGCGCGTGATTAATACGGTACGGGAAAGGCTGATAATTATTTATCTCACTCGCAATTAGCTTTGTCTTGCGGATACGTCGTCGTGTTTGGGAATTAAACGGTGCAACGCGCGCTGGAAAACGAGGGACAGCTTGTGAATAACATTCCTGATCACCGGGCGCATAATAGCGTAAATGCAGACCGTCCTCTTGACTTCCCATGGTCGTCTCGAAGGGGAGGGCGAAGTGGCGGTACAGGAACGATATATTATAAATCGCGTGTTACATTGTGCTTAGAGGATCGCCGGTGACTGTTGACTCGCCGGTATCATTGTCGGGAGCGATCTTTTGTCGTTTGGACGCGCGGCATCGCAAACAAACACGCAAACATGCACTTTCTGTACATGTACGTACGCGGAGGCACGGACACACGCGAAATATTATGTCGCTGAGCGCCGGCACAGCCGCAGTTAATATAGTTGTGTACACGGAACTGGCAGCTGCCGTTTGACAATGCACCCTGCGCGTCCCCAGATATAATAATATACTCATCCCGAACGTGCGAGCTACGGGGGGACACTTCATCAAAATGACTGAGACGCGCCGTCGAAGAGCGGTACGAAATAGCGCGCTGCAATGGAGTTTTTAATTCACGCTTGACGCTTTAAAAGTGGAATTATAACTGTACAATATATATATAACAAGATAAAAGAGAGAGACAGATATTAAAAAAAAAAAAGACACGAATATTAGTAAAAATGTATCGTTTAACGACGCAGCATCGTCGCACGTGACTTGCGAAATTGTATAAATTAGAAAAATTAATGCGAAAGCATATATTAATGTAAAATTTGAAATAAAAAATATTATTCGGAGAAAAGCAACATATTCCGAGGATATAATTTCACGTACGGCAGAAACGAGCAGAAGCGCGAACTTCAACGTCGCGGGAGTTGCTTTTGTTTAAGAATCACACCTTACTGCTTCGCGTGGAAGCGCCAGGTAGCCCCCCGTGCGAGGCACATTACAACCGCGTCTCTCTCTTTTTCTCAAGGGTGAGGGAGAAGTGACGGAATATCAGGATACACCTTTTCCAGCCATTGTGCGGCTCTGAAGGGCGTACAATAGCCGTGGAGTGAACCCCGTATTGTGTCTACAGCTCGGCGGAACAGTTCTGCGACTCTGGCTGCTGCTTCTGGCTCCATCTTACTCTCCCTCTTTATCTCTCTCTCTCTCTGTCGGTGCTTTCGGGTGCTCGCCACCCCCCGATCCTTCTCTCGACTTCGAGTTAACGAGAGAGGAGTTCCGTTCTGGTGCTATTCGTGGGCCATGGACGAAGCATCTGCCCCGGGACCGCTAAATCCTCGAAAGCCCCTTGAAATCTCCCGCAATCCGCTACGGCATATAATGGGCCGTAATAACTTTAAAGCTCCGCATTAACACCGCACGAACGCGAGACACCTTAATACGCATTTAACATCACTCTGAATCATTCTGTCGTCGAACGTGCCGAAGCAAATTAATATCGTTCCACCGTCCGAATGTCGGAGACGCGAGCGGGGCGCGCAAATTAGATTTCATAAAAAGTGTAAACCCTGACTCGAGTTTCTGAATTCGTATTTTCTACGTCGGCGCGGTGCCACGGTAAACGACGTGTAAAAACAGATACTTCGAAGAAATGTGGCCAACGCCTGTTTCGTAAAAGTAGCACGCGATAAAAGAACAATGTAACTGTTATCTGAATTTTGCAAGTTTAATACAAGTTGGCTCTTTAAACAAAGTTGAAATTAAAAATTTGGAAAGGGAATTATTATCTTTTTAAATTGTTACAAAACTTGCAAATTAAATTCCGATCCTTCCGCATAATTAATACGATCGATGAGAAATGAAACGTGTATCGTCGCTTCTGCCGCTTCTATCTTTCTCTCATTGTCTTGATAAAATATTCTTTTTTTTTTTTTTATTTGCGTGCTCAATACGAGATCCACCAACACATTGAGCGATCAATAACAACCGACGCCTAACGAGCACATCGATAATTGACAATTACTGATCGTTTGCGCTCGCGATCCGGAAATCCCGCGCGATATTTACTGGCTCGTACGCGCATCCGACTAACGAGCGATTTGAGCTCATTGACAACCATCGATCGCCTCTTTTCGCCCACGCCGCGATCGAGATCCACGCCCGTCGGCGATCCAGAATATTTCCTCGTCGCTAGATCATTGATCTCTGGGTAACATCAGCGGAGATCTATCTCCTCGGGAGCGAAACTACCTGAATAATGTCTCGAAAGGATTAAACTGCGGTGACTGCGGACGGCCGTACTCGGGATCCGAAGAAATTAATCTCGATCCGTGAGAGGAGAATTTAAATCCGCCCAGTCACCAACCCTCGACAGAGGGAAACGTCGGAGGTTGGAGAACGTGTAGTCGCGGTGGTGGTGGTAGGAGAACCTAGGCGGCCCCAGCGTCGGCGAAATGCGATAAAGTTAGCGTAGAGGTAATTTGAGTATAAAGTTTTATTCGCAATAATTTAACCGCGCGGCCGCGAGTGCGGGACGATCGGGGGGGACAGGGGAGAGATCGGGTAAGTAGAGAGAAGGGTGCTCTCTCTATCCTGGGGGAGAGCGTGCGGGAGTGCGGGCCATATATTTGATGGGATACTTGGCATAAAGTCGTGCATAAAAGTAATGCCGACATTAAAGTTTGCGGTTCCAGAGCCGCGGTACGAACCCGAACTCATCTCCTACTTTCTCGGAACGTCGCTCGTGGTGGCTGCCTACGATTTTCCTAGCCGTGACGGAATCGCGAGGGCGGCGGGCGCAAACTTCTATCATCGAAGCTCAGCCTGCGTAATAGCACTTGTACGCGTTCGGATGCGTCCATCGTAATATTCCCAGTTATTATCGGTTTGTTAGAAATAGATTTTGGCCAATAAAGAACCTATTCAATGTCGTCGGTTACGCATTGAAGACGTAAAGTCGGCAAGCACGCTCGAATAACTTCGATAATTTACACCGCCTCAATTCGGTATTCCAAAAATGCGCCCACAAAAATATGTATTTTTTTTATAGATTGCTATTTATGCGATTATAAAAACGCGCGGAGAAAAAAATGTGTTTAACGTTGCGATTGGAAACGGTATTTTCTTTTCGCGCAGTTTTCTATTCGTTTTTTTTTCGGTAGTGCTCAAACGATGTAATACCACGTGAGTAATTCGTTTCGTTTTTCTTGTTCTTAAACTTCTAAATACACGCAATCCCGAGATTTAAGTGGTATGCGGCTGCGACACTCACATACTTAAAGCGAGCAGCGAGGAGACCTGACTTTGGGACGGGAGATGGCACTTCAGGGTAGGTAGCTGAGCAGTTTAGTTCTGGAGTGGCCGTTGGGGAACGATCTGACGGCGCCAGGGGAGGCATAGCTTCTTCCCACGTGGCACCCCCAACACGTTCTACCCTCATAATTCTAGCAAGCCTTCCTTCGAGGCGCCACTTCCAGTTTCTCCTCAGCATCGCGGCCGTGAGAGCGAAGGAGAACGTCGTTTCGTATCAGTCGCGAGGAATCCCCTTTCTCGTGTCCACCGTATCGAGGAATCGAGGGACTTCTCTCCCTTCTCTCAAACGTAAACCCGAGCCGTCGCATGATTTTCCGGCAACGGACTTGCGACGGCGAGCTCACAAATTTGCGCAAACACGCGAGCGAGCCAGTTAACTTTGCCATGCGCAACGATTGAACGCGATTCGAGCTAAGCTAAGATTCAAGCAGCGGAAAGAACTGCAATGGATTTCATTGTAAAAAAAAAATAAATATATAGATAATTCAACGATTAATACGGAACGTTAAAAAGTTAGAAAATTAGAAAAAAAAAATCAATTGCAACTATTTATAATGCGTGCTAAAGAGTATTTTATTTTACGTACCATTAATGGTTTGGAAATTTTTCATTTTTAAGTAAGGGAGCTTAATTACATAGATGGAAGAAGTAAAGTAAGTTGTGAAATCTGTGTTGGAAATCGTCGAGCTTGCATCGTCTCGCGCCGCAGATCGCAACAAGAATCGCCGCAGGGAAAAGCACAGAAGAAAAGGCGTACTCAATGATTAGATGAAGTACCGGAAAGGTAGGAGAGAAAGAGAGAAAAGAAAAGCAAGAGAAAGAGACAAAGAAAGGGAAAAGAGAAGAACAAGAACGGAGAATCGAGTACGAAGGGAGAAACATTGTAGCGTCAGGAAAATGTTGGGGTTACGTCGTACGAACTTTGTTCTCATCCATTCACTTCTCTATTTTCCTCCACCCATAAAAGACTTTCTCCATCTCTCCCTTTCTTTTCCCTGCATCTCAGACTTTTAGTAATACTCCTTGTTTTCGTCCGATCGATACAATTCCACCCTCTCAAAAATAATAGTTTTTTTTCTTTTTTTTTCTTTTTACCTTTTATAATTAACGTTCCGCATTATGAACAAAATTCTTCATTCTTATTTCGGAACATCTACGAAACACTTTTTCCTAACTCGCGATCTATATGTATATATCGGTGCTTCAAGCATGATGGCATCGCAAAAATAATAACGCAACATAGTGACTCACTTGCGCAAAGCCGCGCAACCACTCGATTAGTCTTTGACCAATTGCCCCATCCTTTGCCAGTGGCATAGAAAATTACCGGCCGGCTGCTGATATTTAGCAATGCATCGATAACGAGCACGCTCGCAAAGGATTACGTTAATTAGAGCGCCGAGGCCCGGACGCGCAATGAATTTTAACGCAAAAGCTCTCGCTTATTCGGCCACATTTGTCGAACGAAAGCGCGCTGTGTCGCAACGAATCGCACCGTCTGTATTACGATATCATCTACAAGTGTTATAGTAAAAAGACTACCTTTCCTCGGACGTTACTGCATTTATTAGATTGTCGATTACGCTCATTATACCGCGCGAGCGAAGTCGTGTTACGTGCTTCGCGGAAGCCACGCGTCTGATTTCCATCATTCACGAAATACCTCACGTTTCACCGTGGAAAAAAAAAAATAATAATAACGCATCGCTGATCACATAGCGAACAGGCACGATATTTTATTAGGCCCCAACGTAATGTTTTCTAATAAAGAAAGAAATATTATTCGTCTATGTTCCATGATTTTCCTGTCTTCCCTTTCAGAAACTCGAAAGTCGCGCGTAATTAAAACACGCATCGCATGAATGTGTTCCGATATGAAATAATTAATTAACTCGCCGTAAAAAAAAAAGCGATCGTCATATCGCAGTTGTGATATCTCCACGTGCGGAGGGCCGACGTGCGATAACTCGTCGATTTAGGAACGCTGATACCGGCCACCCTAGAGTCTAACCTTGATAAGGATCGCTGCTAATTGTTGCGAATTGGTGAAGGTGGCGAACGAACGAGGGAGGTTGGGCAACAGGTGTCATCTGATTGATCGCCCTTGCTCGCACCCCCACGATTACCTAGCCCACAAACACATCCACGGCGGAAACGAAGGACTTAATGTCGATCCATTACGTACTGGCCCATCCCGGACGAGAAATCGTTAACCTGACGCGCTCCAAAGTGCATCGCGAGGTGAAAAAAAGATGATTATTGAAAAAGAGCCGAATAATCCGCCGTGTTTTACGAGCAATCACGCGCGTACGGCAGATTCTGCGTATCCTTGCGAATTAATCCGCGCAAAGTTCACATTTTCAAATGATTCTTTTAGTATTCTCGCTATATACAATATAAAAAGAAATAAATAAAAAAACGAATCGTACCGTAAGCGCTTTTATGCACGCCGCGAGTAACGCTGGAAAATCTAAGAATACGAATCGGTGAAAATTCAAACGCCATTAGAGATAATTTATCTGAGAAACGTCATGATTCTAAGTCCGCGCACCGCGTTTCCACCTGTCGCATAAAAATCTCCGAGTTACGAGCCTCTTGAAAAAGGGCTCACTAATTCGTTTGCCCTCGCGCGTTCCGGTGGGACGTTGCCGGTCCCGTAGGAGCAAAAAGTCAGCCGGCCGGCACTCGCGGAGAGTGTTAAATCATCCAAGGCCGAAAGGGCATGCCGGGCGCGGCCGGTCGTTGGCGCCGCAAAACGCGCGACTTGGCTCGCGCGAGACGTTCCGCGACGAGTTGCACGTGAATCTCACGTGCGCCACCGTGAACATTCGTCGGGATAATTGATACCGATGTCAGAAGCGACCGGCCATTGAAACTGCACGCGCAATACATCACGGATAATAAGCTGCTACTAAGGGAGGAGAGGGAGGTGAGGGAGAGGTAGCGCGAGATGGCCACTCGGTTACACTTGCGACGGCGATTTTCTCTCGACGCGGCCGAATCCCGCAACGTCACGTCGTTGTTCGAAAGTGGCGGTCGCGATCGCGACCGTCGGGCGGCAATAATGAAAAGATTCGTTGCCCGTATTATATGCGTGTAATCACATCCGTGCGAGCTCGCGGTAGGTAGGTCTAGGCTGTACGAAGAATGATCGCACGCGAAGTGACCCGCGTAATCGTAATTAATCATCGTGTAACCCGTGACTCGCAGATTGGCACCGCATAGGGCGGCCCCGCCGGTTATCGCTGGCACGGTCGAGAGGGATACAGCCTCGCGCACTAAGCGGCGATGTCGGGATTTATGATCGGCCGCGATGGAATTGGAATGAACAATCATTACTTTTCATCGTGGCAGCTCGCTCGGCTCTTCCGCATCGCGCGCAACAGACACTTGTCGAAAAAGCGCGAAGAGATTACCTTCGCGAGAAATATATATTTCTGCGGTGTATCAAATTGAAAATAAGATTTGATATCGCGCGTGATTTCTATCCCCTCGAATTTTCACCCGTCCCGCCGACAATCCACCCACGCAAAACCGAATTAGCGATCGCGTGATTCGCGGCCGTTTGTTCGGTATCTTGATTTCCGTTTATCACCACTCGAGAGTCGAACTGCCGTGTTGCACCGCGAACGCTCAACAGGAAGATCTTGTCTCACAACAATGCCAAGCCTCGTCATCAATCTCGAGAGCGAATCGCTCCGCGCCCGACGGGCACGGAATTAACAATCGGTACTTTGTGCTGCTCCATTGTTACGCCATGAAATCACTGTATATTAATAGACGCGTGCAACGCGCGCGACGTAGATGCGTCTGCGCTTTGCCGAAAGTGTTTTCGAGTTACGAACGCTGTCGTGCTTTATTACAACCGACGCGGTTTGCATGAATTTTTAATCAGAAAAGAAGAGACGTCTTTATCGCGGTTTTGCTGTACGATATTCGATTCATTGCTCGCAGGATCGTGAGGAACAAGGCGGCGGAGAAGGCGAAGCACGCGCACCAGCAGCAGCAGGCGCAGCAGCAGCAAGGTCAGCAGCAAGGCCAACCGGGATCGGGTGGCTCCGTGTCGGTGATAGCACATGCACCTGCGACGGCGGCAGGCCATCCCGCGGCCACCGCTCCCAATGCTTACAGCATCAGCGGCATCCTGGGCATCCCGGCGCATCACCAAGACCCCAATGGCAACAGCATCAAAAGAAAACGCAGCGTTGACGGTGAGTTACTCGCGAGGCCCTTCTCCCGTCTTGTGTCACTGACCCTGCCTCCTCGCTCACGTCTTTTTAAACCTACCACGCTCTGTCATCGTGTAACATTATTCAATACCGAGTCCGACGCTTATTATCGGCCGCGAGATCGCTTTAGTTGAGATATCGAATTGCGACTGAACTTGCAGACCTCCTGAAGCGAAACGGTACGATGCGAAACCGTGCGTCGTGAAAGGGAAGAAGTATTATTAACATCGCAGATATATGAATTGATGAATAATGGCAATTTTTTAGATAACGCCGCGAGACTTCGGAATTAGTAATTTGTCCGTGGAAATGATTAGTTCGCGCGCGGTGCGATAATTTTCTGCTTGGAAATTAAGATGGAAATAATTTCATGTAATTAAGAGACGACTGTGACGATAGACATAAGACGTTGCTTACGATAGAAGTTTGCCCGTCAGTACATATGTTCCGAGCTAACGCATTTTCTAGCCGCGCGCGTTCGTTTGCGAATGATCGAGCCACTTTGAGCACCCATTGCCGCGAGCGAACCAAGATTAGCCACACACACAGCAAGGTTATCAGTCAAACGTCACCGAGCACGTGTTGCGATTCATTCTGCTGTCATTGCGTGAATAACGCGGACCGAAATATTCGTGACACGTGCCGCCTGCACGTGACCTAAGGCGGCATTTTGGCTATGCGGGAGATTTTTTCGCGGCGATCGCAGAGCGATTCCCGTCGCTCATTGAGCTGCAAAGTAATCTCGCGTCTTTCAGAATGTTGAGGAAAAAATTCTGGAATCCGCACGTCCGTGTCGTTGGGGAATTAAATTAATTCGCTCGTCGTGATTCCGTGGAGCGGACGTTCCTTTTCCTCTCTTTTTTTTTTTTTTTTATTCCTTCTTTTCTATGCTATGGTACGTAAACGAGCAGGCCGCAGCGTTACGCGACGCCGGGGAAAACCGCTGCGCGTGAGCTCGATCAAAATTCCGTGAGCGCGCGCCTCGCGGTGAGATATATCGATTCGTACGCGGGAACGCGGCGCACAGTGTGCCGATAGGTACATGGGTAATTCAATATAATCGGATTATGAGAGCGGCGATACGCGGCCGCAAAAGTGGTCGCATCCGCGGTGAGAGCACTCAATGTTTTGCGAGCGCGCGCTCGCACCGAGAGGGTAGGTATACGTATTAGATTATAAACTTCACAGAGAGACAGAGACCACAGGCGGCTTCCTCTCTATCGCGGGCCCCGGCGACACATTAGCTTCCCTATCCTCCGGGGAGATCATCAGCGTATACGTACGTGTACGCGCATTTCCTAACCGCCTGGAATTTCAACGATCGTGCGCGGCGATCGTTCCGTACGACGTTCCTTCGGCGCGGCCGTGTGTCAGAATCAAAAAATTCACCGATCGTCGCGTTCGCCTAGCCACAACCACTCAAATTTAATAAAATCCGACTAGCGAGAGCCTCGCGGGAAAAACTGTGAGCCGCGGAGCATTTCAGTTTCGACTTGCCGGCAGTGAAAATGTTATTGCGCGGACGCGACTGCTCTTTGCCGTCGTGAACATTAATTATTTTAATAATGCAAATGCTGTACGTAGGAAAAATCTTTAAAAAGTCGCCGGAATCGCGAACGAACGCCGGTGTTCCCACGATTTAAGACTCGCCGATCGAGAAAAATCGAAGCGGTCCCAGCGCGCGATTATTTATGCCTTCGACGAACGAGCCAAGACGCGACCGAAGATCCCGTAGCTTATTACGGATTTACGAACCGCCTCTCGAGGGAAGCATTGCAATCTATCGGGGCTGTTTGTTGTCGCGTTACATCTGCGCGCTTCTGACCCCATGCAGAATCCCAGAGCCCGGCGTATCCCACCCTACACGTCCCCTGGACGTAGGGGATGTACCGCGGGGCCAGATTCGCCCCAAAGTCCATTATTACCCGTGTATTGTATTGCTTAACATTGACTCAATTGCTTTCGAATAACGCGAGCGAGAGAACGCTCGCCCGTTCGCTCGTGCAAGCGCGTGCTTTGCCCTCTTGAGCATCAATCGAGTTATTCGATTTACTGCTCTTTTTCGGGGGACGCGCTGACCTTCCTTCCGCGCGACATAATTCATTCGCTGCCAAATCTGCCGAGAACTGGCTACGATTTCGACTTCTCGAGTCTACAAAGTTTAATTCTGAAGTTAAAAAGAAAAAAAAAATTTGACTTTACTCAGCGTGGTTAAAAAAAAAAAAAAAAAAAGACGGAAAACGTGTTAAAGTTTAAATTTAATATTTTTCACGCAAAAAAAAAAAAAAAAACATAAATTTTTGATGCAATAAAATTATTATTGGTAGCGTATCGCTCATCACTCGAAACCCGATTCACGTACAATTCTAATTACAAAGTGGAACTACGTCCCTAGGAAGCGACCTAAACTCCAGTAAAACCGTGTCGTAACGCGGTACGCGTCTGTATGCCGCGGTACGGCGCGGCCGCGATTAACTCGGCCGATCAAATCGTAAAATTCGAGCGGGACCGGGAGCGGAAAGGGAAAACGGGGCCGGGGCATCGCTACCGTCGGTGTTTGAAACGAGGGTTTTATAGCGGTCCAGGAACAAACCCTGCCGCTCGAATGGTCGGGATCGTCGCTCTCGGCCGGCCGGACAATCACAACTTGACAGGGAGGTTTAACGAGCCCTATGCTAGGCGCACCCCGCCCGCCCCGCCCTCGGATGGTCATTTAATTATTCGAGATACCCCAGAACGTTGGACTATCTCCATCCCCACCAGTGACATCGCGTCCGTCCTGTCGTCCCTCTTACCCTCCCTTTCTCCGTCCATCCCTGCGGCTCTCACCGGTCGGTTCCGTTCGCGACCTCATCCCCGGCAAGGGTTCGCGATTGCCCACTCTCGGCCACCGGAATAACGACACTCGTCCCACGTGCCTGTTTCTATATTAAACCGCCGGGACGGCCGGGAGATAATAAAGACATATAATAGAATCGAAATTGTTTCTCTATCTATCAATGCCACACGCCGTCTACGCGCGCGAGCCACGCCGCGCCGCGCTTCCAGCCCTCGACAGATTCAATTTAGTTTTGCCCGGCCACGTTTAATTTGTGTCTTGATTCGTGGGTAATACGAGAGTGCAGAGCGAGGTACGTGTGTGGGTGGGATGACTACACACGCGATCGCGCCGGTTGACGTGCCGTCAGTTCGACGCCGATCCATTTTCCTCCCTCGCGTTTCGAAATTATCAAATTCGAGATATACCGACGGGAATAACATTCACCGAGCGTTCTGCACGTCGCTCTAATATTTGGAATCGCTAGCGATTAGTATTGAATTAATGATACACGTTCTATCCGTGGTACGGTCGGTTGTCGTAAATTTAAAAAAGATTTATCTCTCTAACAATCGATCGAACTTTCACAGATGATCGCGAGCTGAACGATCACGCTGAGAACGATTTGAAAAGGCAAAGGAACAACTACAACGGCGACCAGCTTTATTCAAACGTAAGTATCGAGGAAACTTTTTAAGTAACAGTGGCGCTTCAATAGCAGCGTTATTACCGAGACGTATTGAATCGCTCGGCGGACTGTCTGCGTTACCGTATACGTAATTGGCGCTAGATCAGAGTGAAATCTCAGGCGCGGAGTCGAGTAGCATATCTCCATTAAAATGACCTAATCAATCAAAAGCGAGCTAAGTTTCATAGAATTACCAGCTAACTCTCGGCCAGCCTTTGCAGTAATCGAGGGACCGAGTCGAGCCGAGCCGAGCTACAACATTCAAGTCAATCTTGGCTCTTGTTCTCAAATGTCCCTCCGAACTCGCGAACTTCGACTTCAGGTTTCGCCGGTCTATGTTGCAGCTGTGGCCGAGTAAATGGAGCATCAAGGACGAGCACAAGATCCTGAACGAGCTCGGTGGCGGTGGAGGTGGTGGTACGACCGGTACAAACGGCGGTGGAAATGGCGGCAGTGGTGGTGGCGGCGGCGGCGGCGGCACTGGCGGCGGTAACGGTGGAGGCGGCGGTTATTACGAACACAGCGGATTCCCCGGGAACGCTATTGCCACCTCCGCCGAGCTGTACGACTCCCTGGGCACCATCAGCACGATGACGCAAGCGCAAACGTCTCATCTTTACACCCCGCCCATAGGGGGCACCATAGGTGAGCCGTGCTTGTTCCCTCTCTTTTCACCCTCCGGCACCCTCCGGCACTTTCCAACACCCCCTCGTCCCTGTCTCTTTCTCGACCGTTCTTCCCTCCCCTCGCACGAAAATCCCAGATAGTGTGTATACCGCAGCCTCTTGTACGTAATATGCCGTGCACCATTCTACCATCTTCGTTCTATCCTTCTACTATCCCGTCGCGCCGATGACCCTCTCTTTTTCTTTCTCTCAGTCTTTCTCTCTTTTTCTCTTTATCTACTTATCCGTCCCTCTCTCGTTTCCTCCCGGTACGCTTATTATTGCGGCTTACGTCTTGCTTTGCATACCCATATCGGCTAAATACATGGCTTTAATAATGCATGAGCTGTGCCGAGCAACAGCAGACGAGGTGGCGGAAGGCCTCACACGGTGGTTCGGCGTTTTCAGCTTTGGGGAATACCGCTCTCACTTCTCACATTAGTCGTCTGTCTTCTCCTTTTCCTCTGTCTCTTTTAGTTTATACCTGCCGTCTCTCTTATCTGTCATCTAAATGGTATCACCGAAGTCTTGTTCACAAATCTTTTTACCTACGTCCTATCCACGTTACACATATACGTATGTATACATTCACCCTTTCACGCTCTCTTTCTTTTCATTCTTCCATCTTCTCGTCTCTCTCTCTCGCTCTTTACTTTTCTTATGTCGTTTAAAGGCGGTCGATCAACGGCGGAACGTATACAGATGGTACAAATTTTATTGAGACGTATATAACCGCGCCGAACGTGGTGCACACGAACGGAACTTTCTCCGGTGGCACGTGTTGCGAGCAACTCGGTCACGCCGTGTCGCGCCGCGAATTCTCCCGATCGGTGCTTTTTGGAATGGACGAAGCGAGGCGTGTAACGGCGGCTTCATCTCATGAAATTCAATCGAGGATCTTCGCCCGGATCGAAGTGTTTTTGAAGGATAACGTAAACGGTCGAAGCCGCAATCGCTGCTCGTCCGCACGCCTGTCGTTAATATGTAGCGGTACTCGCGAGTGAGACGTTTAACCGAAAGCTTAACGCGAAAGTACTTTAGCTTTTACATCGCTGGGCATATCTGTGAATTCGAAGAATTTTAGCCGCGATAATTTTTAATTTCTTTTTTTTTTTTCTAAGTAATGCACTTTCGAATTTAAGTATGCACGAACGTTCTCCGTAATAAAACGATCTCTTAACGTTCCGCCTTGATTGACCGTCGACGATACGAGAACCGCAATAACGGAAAAATGGGGATCCCTTAATAGCAGGTGGTACTTTGACGCCGCTCGCACCACTGACGATGCAAGAACTAAAATTGAGCCAAACATTGGACGGGGCTAACATGTCTCCTTACCACACCACCGGTGAGTTCGCCACCTCTTTAGTTCTCTTACGGCCACGCCGAATTATGTACACCTGTCTCACTGAGCCGAGGTTTTATCGAGCCTATCTCAGATATGCGCGTGTTCAACTAATACGTCCACGCCTCAAGTGTACTACACGTCGAGTGTTTACGGTATTAACTTACCGCGATATTAAACGCGGCATTCCCCCGTTCTCCAGAATAATCCTTTTATCAATCACGACAGTCATTTATATTTTATACCCGACGAATGAAACAAATATGTGTACGACATACAAAGCAAGCATTTAAACACGGAGATAGTATCCCTTTTTTTTTTAATTCTTTATTTTTCGTTACTTTATATGCAAGTCAAATGAAAATAGTGCATTCTTAATGTTTGCCTGTGCAAATTATTTTTTTCTCTTCAGACTAAAATTTCTGTCAATTATTTTTAAATGTCGTATACTTTGATAAAATTTTGCGTAGCTAAGAAAAAAAAACGTTTAAAGAGAAAAAAAATGTGGTAAAGATTTATAAAAGCTATAATTTTAAAGCATTAAACGATCCTAAATCCTGTTTTTTTTTTTCTCGACCTAATTTTTCTTCCCGTCAAAACAATTTAATTAAGCTTTAGACGTAAGGCGCTGATCGTTAGCTAGTGCTTGATTCGAATGTCGTGTTGTGTTGTGCATGGCCATAGCAGAGAGCAGTACCGTTGCTGTATCGTATGTCGGGGTGGGGGCCGGAGGGGGCGAGCAGAGTCCCCCGATTTCGTTGCAGAACGAGACAAACGCCACCCCCGCGGCCCCCAACACCCCCGGAGGGGATCCCGGACTGACGGTCTTGCAGCCGCCAGTTTCTCAGCCCCAAGTAGCCTCTGCGATACCGCCGTATTCGACGATGCTTCCAAGTTTCGGACACTACGCCACCGGTGAGTACAATCAAAAACCGCTTGCTTAATCTAACCATTTGTCAAGGACAAGCACCCTCCGTGTACCCTCCGGGGGTTGAACCGAGCCCGGCGGTATGTTCGAAGGGTAAGTCAGAGCTCTATTTGAAGAGCGCTGATTTACCAGATCGGGGCGACGAACGGCGGCATTTTGTCAGAAGGGTGAACTTTATTCATCGGAGATTGATTCGCGTACCAATGTAAGATACTATGATCGACTTGCAATTAAAATAATATATTTTTTGGATACTACTCGCAGAAGTAAATGTAATATATAATTGAACCCTTTGCTTTATCGACATTGTGTTAAAAAAAAAAAAAAAAAGATTGCTGTAGTTATATATTATAGTTTGAAACAAGTGTCACCGCAACCCTACATTTCCATCTCGTGTAAAATTAAACTGCACGCGAGAACCTAATTTATCTCTCACGCGCAAGTTTACCTGCAGTACTAGTTTTGAGAATTAATTAAGACATTAGCATAATGTGCTATATTTAAGAGCGACATTGTCAGCTCGCGCTAATTATCCTGTTGTCGACTTTTGTTCAGGTGGTGGCGACTACGCGTATAGCGCAGCGTATTCTCAATATTCGAGTGCACCGTACAGTGGCTATGGTTATGGAGCAGCGACAAGCGGGTTGCTCAGTAAGTAAACAGTGAGTATGAGTACCGATTAGATTAGGACCCTCGAAATATGAAAGTACTAGCAAAATAGACCAATGTTTCGGTAAATGCCGTTGACAGCCGGATGGTGAAAAGTGGTATTAATAACACCATTGATAAAAAGAATTTAAAAAAAAAAAAGAAAAAAAAAAAGAAAAAAAAAGATTTCTCAATATTAAATCAGCCGGCGATTACGCAACCGTTCGCAAAACCGACGCTTATCATTGAACCGAAATAACAAACGCGCGAGAGCCGGCCGTATTCTCTGTCCCGCAGAAATTATTACATATGCGCGATATGCGAAGATATGGCCTAGCAAAAACCTTGTTCCCGGTTACGCTCATGTAACCGCGCGCGCGGACACAATTCCCCGCGATCCGCATGAAACTTCCTAGCCCCGTTCCTCGTTAACGCGAGCCGCAACTCGATTCATATCAGATAACGCCGAGCTAGTTTCCCCGTAAGGAACCACGTCGCGCTCCTCGTCCGGTTCTAACGCAATACCGATTCGATGCCTATCCCTCATAACGTACGAGATTGGCGGCATTAAGTCGGGATCGCGATACCTAGAGAAGAGCGCGCATCGCGCGTGCAGAAACGAACAGAATAATAAACCGTCTCTTTTTTTTAATTTTTTTTTCTCTTTCCTCTTTCCCCTATCGGACACGCGATACGCCGCTAACTCGTACCTCGTAACACGTAATGCAGATCCGTTCGCGATATCGCAACGCTCGCGCCCACTTCCCCGCGCGCGCTCAATTTATTCCCCGCCGTTCTTGATATTCCACGCGAGCGTTACGTGAGTGTTATAATTAAACGTGAAAATTAGATAGGCTCATCGCGGAAAACAATTTACTCATCTTAATTTCGCGCGGTGCATACACGCGCGTACGCGGATGGAACGGGAAAAAGTTGTTGGCGAAAATATTGCTGATTAATATGCGACGGTAAAATCTGCGCGCGAGACCGAAGCTGCCTCAGAGTAAGGCGTCTTTTTCGCGGATGTACATGGCATTGATCGAGTCTGTGAGATATACGTGACGAAAGTTCGACATTATTGCCGAATCGCCGCGCAATGTTAAACAGGGTATTATACGCAGGTACGAAGAGATAAATATATTTCACGTGCGATGAACGCAATCACTTCTCGCTACAGATTCCACGTACTACTACTGCAACGGTGACACAAGCACCCACACGTCGCAGCAGGGCGGTGGCGGTTGCACCAGCAATGGTCCGGAAAACAGCGCCGACGTGGCTAGTCGTTCACCTCTGGCGGCTACTAGGGCCAGCAGCGGGGCCAGCGCGGCCTCGCCAACCGGAAGCGCCTGCACGAAGCCGGACCACACCTCCACTACGGACCTCTACTTGGCTTGATGATCGAATCGCACGACGAGAGAGCAATCGGTCAAGCATCCACCCGCGATCAGCGGGGAGACAGCGATCTGCGACGGACGCCATATCACCAAGAGACACCATCCCGAAATTCAGCAATGATCTCCTTTTAAACTGTTTCTCGATAACGCGCAAATGGAAAAGTTCGCGAGTGCGAGGGACATCAACGAGCCTACGAAGGAAGAGGACTGAAACACGAAGCCCTTCGCGCCGACGAGTCGGCCAAGTGGCGTTTTTTTTTTTTTTTACGAACGATGAACGTCGAAACGATTCTAGGATTAACCTACGCTCGGAGTTCTGAACTACGCATCGTGTTTCGAGATGAACGGCAGGACCCGGAAAGGGGAGTTTGATCGATGGGCACGCGACATGATCCCGCATAAAACGAGCTTGACTAGCGACTATCGCGTCGGAGCATTGGCGAACGGAGTTCCCTCATGTCGCGATTGTTCTCTGCAATATAAGCGCACCTTTTACGTTCTATTTATTAATCGTAATTCGAAGAATTGTCGATCGGTTGATCGCCGACGGCGGCGATGCGAGGCGAATCTCGAATGCTCGAAAGTGTTAAAGACAACGTCACTGCTCTCTGGAGAGCAGCGGCGGTAGGTAGTTTAATTTAACGATCCTCAGTTAGTATAATTTCCACGCGGTGGTCGTGACCGCTCTCGCGAACGCGCGCTCGCGTGGCGAGTATAGTCGCTGACCATGTAAATATATATAAATTGAACATATATAAATAAGAATAAAAAAATATATATATATTATATATATAATTCGTGTAAACAAAGTCAAGCGCCCCAATGGCACGTTTTTCTCTCCTGTAGGCACAACGACCCCTCACCCCTTTAATATCGTAGAGTATAACACGATAAGTTTGAGATTTTTAAGTCAAGAGTCGACCGTAATGATCATTACTGTTAAGGATATTATATATATTTTTTGTAGAAACCAAAGACCATATACACACCCGCGGGTAAATCAACACATGCACGTACACACGCGTACATACGCACGCATGCAGCACGCCAGGCACGCACCGACATAAAGTTACATACATTACGCGGATCGTCGAACGAACGAGCACGTCGCGTAGTTGCGGCAAAAAGAAAGAAAAAAGAAAAAAAAAAATAAAAAGAAATTAAGAAAGAAAGAAAGAAAGAAAGAAATGCGTTACCCTTACGCCGGTTTTGAGCGGCCCTTTCGCACGGATAATTAATGCATAATCCCGCGAGCGACGTGTAGGATCGACATAAAAATTAAGATAAAAGAAATTATTATTTCAAAGGTAGCTCGTTACTGAAAGATGTGCGGAATGGATAATATTTATTTAAATTTACGTTTAATTTCGCTAAGGTATATAAGAACGGACTAATCGCGAGTCACGCCGAGATATTAATCATTTTACGGAGAACGTGGACACTTCCTCGGCGATCACGCTCGTACTCTCGTTCCGTTCGACGTATTCGCCACACTTCCGCTTTACGGCGGAAGTCGTACTGGTTCCCGTTCGTCGTCGGGCGGAACGCGCCGGAGAAGATTATCACGAAGGCGCAATTAGCGCCGGGCGTCGGAGATTTTTAATGAGAAATTATATTCGCAGCCACACGCGCGCTCTCTGATTTAATTACCGCGTTAATTATTGATGCTTCAGCGGCACGCGCTACAGATTTCACGCGTCTCGAATTTACTCAGCTTGCCGGATAACATTGTAGATTGAAAATTGTTTGACAACTCTACTCGATCCGACAATTTCTAGTCACATTCGAAAGAGATGCGCTAGTAAACCAAATATTACATGTTGAAATAATCGAAAAGTGTAAATTTAAAATAGCGAATGTAACATTAATATGAAAACGTTCATTCAGTTCATTAATGTCGATCCAAACGCGTGCTCGCGGATCCAAATTATCACCATTTACTCCAATCGATAAAACTATCGAATTTCTCGCGCGATGTTCCGTCCGTGTCGATCAACCTTTATCACATAGTTAAATCGTACCATTGGTCGCAAAAATCTTTTTGTCTTCACCGTCTGTGTTACGCTCTTCAACAATTTGCAATTTAATTCGGCTTATTATAAAAGTGTAATTGCAAATAACATGTTTGAATTGCTAATCATACCGCAATTACGCGATACTTATGGCCTGCAATCGTAACGTATCACGATAACGTGACATAAAGCCAATGCAGAAGATTTCAAAAAAAAGAAAAAAAAAATATAAAAAGAATAAAAAAACACACAGACGTTAAAAAACGAGACGTGAGAGATTTTGTTTTTCGTACTGCAGTTCTAGCGACAATTTTTCCAGCTCGGCATTGCTAAATGAAAGGCACATTTCGTCAGTTTGAGGAATAATTTAGCGCGTGCATACACAAGATACATATTTGAATCTCAATTTGGCCAAATATGGGCTACATCATTGTGTTTTTAACGTTCGGTAATTGCACCGAATAACGTACGATTTTACGCATACTTATACATTGTTACTTTATTGCTATTACCGTAATAATTCTGATAATTATTATTCTTTTTGCTATTTTCACTATTGTCATTATTTTATCATTATTATTATTATATTTTATTATTATTATCATCATCATTATATTATTTAATACATTTATTATTTATTAATTGTAATGATGACCTATGTGTAATAAGTTTTGCCAAAGAATCCGTTGAGAGAGAGAAAGAGAGCAATATTGCAGTAAACTTTTTATAGTCTTCATAGGAGAAAAAGCCGAAGCACAATTATAATATGGAATTGAGTATAGAAAATATGAAGAGAAAAACGACTGTGTGCGGCATTCGAACAATGAATTGCAAATTTGATTTGCCCGTGAATTACATATTCACGAATCTCTGAGATTTCGTCTCGAATGCCGCAGCCACGCATTTTTAATCAAGACACATTAACTCATTTTATTTTATTTGTTCCGTGTGATATTCTTGTTCCGTGCGCCGCTCTTGCCGAGTCTCGCTGTTGATACTTGCAAACAAAACCCTGTACATCCTTTTTAAATAAATATGAGGTTTATATATAAATACACATGAAATTTATCTTTACACCCAACTACCTAATTCAATTTCACGTATTATAAGCACCCGAGTGGAAATTGATTCAACAATCGAACAATAATGAAATCATTACATCTTCTACTTTTGAAATAAGAATACTAAGCATCACACATGAATATAAGTGCATATAAAATCGGCAAACTCGTGATAAGCTAGCGAGATCTAAAATAAAATTAAAAAAATTAATGAACCTCTTTATAATGACAACACATTCTAAAGAAATGTTAATTTATATAAAAATTGCTATCATGTAAAATTATAGCATAAAGTTCGTTACATTGTAAAGATGTATTTAGCGACATCTGTTTACAGCAACGTATACTCCCTTAAAAGACAGAAAAAAAATCAATAACGTAATGAAAAGAAAATATGAGTTTTAATTGATTATAAGAGACACCAGAGAATATTATATTGTACCATTAATTTTTGCATAAAAATTCTTTAACTAGATATTCTCTGATTATATGCAGCAATGAACCTTTAGCCGTGAACGTACATCTCTCCCTTATCGGCGTTCTGTGACCTAATGTATTGTATCATATGCATGTAATAGAACACGTAATCTGCATTATCCTCATTCTAACTCTAATCAATTATTATAAGTATGGATAAGGATAGTGGTGCATAGATTAAAAATAAAAAGAGTTTAAAAATTACGTATAACATATTTTCTTCTCACATAGTATGATATTATATTCAATAAGACACACTTCTGAAACGCGATGTATAAAATATACATTTACGTATAAATAATCACGATGATCGTTATTTCATATTTAATCAATCAATTACTTATTGCATTCGAAGTTGTACCATTGTTCTAATTGGAGCAGATATTGTCGGCATTTATATTTCATTTATTGTAAACGTAACTCTCGGCACCGCCGCGTCCGAAACCTGCAAAAACAGCGATTATTTCATTACGCACACCTGTAATAACTAGAAAACCTAATTCGAAAACATCATAAAGAGCGGCGAGATGCGGATATAAACAGCAGGTATAAGAAAGATGCATATTAATTTAATATATTAAATGCAGGACGGCGATGTTCTACGAAGGGTTTTGAATATGAAGCAGTTTTAGAGGAAACGAAGCGGATCGCTTGAACCGAGACGAAAATTTCCATTTACCTCCTGGACCGAACAGAGCTGAATAGCAAGGGTGATTGCAATAGGGTTTCCCTTCGTGCTCGGCATGACCCCCGGGTGTTAAGGTCTTATTGCATTTCTCGCAGCGTAAACACGAACCGTGCCAATCTTTGCCTAAGGATGTCTTCCTCTCGGCTGTAACACAAGATGAATGTTAACGCGCGTCCCGGTTTAACGTAAAAGGCGGTACACCGCGGCGGAACGGGTTGCGCTTTCCATATTAAATTTTATGTTCCGTTAATGTCGCGCTCGCATTAGAAATATCGGAATATCGTTTTCACCGTCCCGCTGCTGACGAGAGAATGATCACTGAAAGAGACAGAAATTAGCGGGAACGTATACTAAATACAACAAGAATTACGGAACGACACCTAAAAGATAAAATGATAAAGATTCAAGATGAGCAGTGCACAGAATATATTCAGTTAATAAGAAATTAATTTTGCTAACAATATTACGTCGGATCAACCGTCCGTTATTTTCAGCGACCTGAAATCGAAGAATAAACTCCATATGGATTAAGTGCGTCGTCTCGGCATCTGAATTGCGAATGACGAGAACGAACTCTTCCATTAGCAATTTTCATAATTAGAAATTCCAATGTCGAAGTCTCGATGGAATCGTCGTTATTCATTAAAGGTGCGAATACGAAACATCAGGACGGATGTGCCTCACAAAGGATTTTATGATGTCAATGGATTTGAAAAAAAAAAAAAAAAAACAGTAGAAAAAAAATATCCTTAAACCCTTCGTATGCCACTCGCATTATACGAGTAATTCCCAGATGCATCTACGAAAATTCACATTGTACGTGTGCTCCCGCGAAAGAGACATACCAGAATTACTGAAAAAAACATGTAGTGATCTTAACGAGAAAGCGGCGAATCAATTCACATGTTTTTTAAGACACTGAAAACAAAATTATCTTTTAAATTAAATTTTTTAAAGTTTTATGTTTAATCTTTAAATTCAGTCAGCATTATCAAATTCTGTATTTAAATATTTATAAAGGCAGTAATTATATTTAGATTATAAGAGAGATAGATTTATTATTTTTAAGTTATGCTATTATCAGTTTTTTTTTTTTTTTTTTAGTAGAGTTTAGATAAGATTAAATCGCATATGAAATTAAATACTTTAATAAAGATAAGTTCGTGAACTCAATTTATAATAAGCCGTACTAATTGCAAATTGTTGATGTGATGTCGTGGTGGAATATATCACGATTCTGGGAGTTTAGTTTTTTTTTTTTCTTTTATATTAATCTTTCGACATTTCGTTAACTTCTAATATCTTTATTCCTATACGATTTACGGATAACCAGCGATTCGAAAAGACTTGTGAAAGCCGAAAACCAATTTTTCTTTTCCTTCGTTGCGTCGCGCGCGGCATATCGCGCCATTACGGCATATCAAACCTCGCAGGAGACAAAAAATGCGACAAGAGCCGTAGCAGGCTGGTGGTTGCATTCAAACGCTTCACCGTGTCTAAGAAGAAGCACAAAGGGCGGTAGCGCCAGCGAGGGAAATTGGAAAATGACGAGACGAGCGCAGCGGGTGCATCGAGGAGGAAAGGATGCGTCGGTGAAAGCAAGATGTAGTAGAGAATGAGGAGTAGCAACGTATGGGAGGACAGAGAGGAACCGGGATGAGAAACGAAAGACAGAGAGAGAAGGAGCGAGAGCGCGCGCGGTGTATCGCGGTTAAGAAGAGTACGCGCATAAAGGGCCATTAGTTAATTAACTCCTAATTATCTGGCGACGGAGAAGCGAGTGCATAATCGTCAGCGGCATTCGCCGGTGCTGCGCACCGCACCGGCAGCGTGTCGAAAAGGCCAGAGACAGTATCGTAGCCACGAATTGTTGCATCCAGGCGCCAAACAATCGCCCGCCACCGTTGATTGCATAGATATAGACCCTCGGAACGTCATTCCCCTCAGCCCTTACCGTTCCACCGTTCGTTTTTTTTTTT
Source organism: Cardiocondyla obscurior (assembly GCF_019399895.1). Classification (NCBI taxonomy): domain Eukaryota; kingdom Metazoa; phylum Arthropoda; class Insecta; order Hymenoptera; family Formicidae; genus Cardiocondyla; species Cardiocondyla obscurior. The sequence continues at coordinate 2,504,602 of NC_091881.1, forward strand.
TCCCTTGTTCGTTGGCGGGGACCGACCGCCGCCCCGCGCCGCGCGGCCCTCACCCACGCCTGCATCATCTCGCACACATCTTCCTTTCAAACCGTCGTCCATATCGTCTCGCCCCCTCACCCTCCCGCCTCGTAACCTCTGTCCCCCTTCGGGGATCCCAGAAAAACCACCTCCGCTCTCACATTTCGCATCACGCATCTCGGTCCTACCTTGCAGCGGGGGTTGCGCGGCGCGGCGCGGCGCGGTGGAAACCGATCGACTCCTCTCTTCGTGGTTCCTCCTCCTACCTTTCCGTGCTACAACTACGAGACCTGACCATTCTTCTCTTAAAACCTGTTTCGTGTATCTGTATTGTTATTAGTATCCATGCGCGCGATATACTATGTTTCCTTTGTGTTATCCTCACGGCTGGACAGTTTATTGTTGCCGTTACAACTCGGTGCATCCCGACGACTCTTCGGCCAACGTGGTTTTTTCCTCGTTCTGCCGTTTCTCGCGTCATAATATTTCTCTTTCTTTTTGTTTTCTTTTGCATTACCATTAGCCTTCTGTACGATGCATTTGAATAAAAGGCAAGAAAACAAAAAAAAAAAAAAAAAAGAACATTGTGATTCGATGGCACGTAGGTCTTAATGATTTGCACGTTTTTCAAGTAATTTACGCGGAGCAAAAAAAAATTTGCGCATTAGAATAACAAAGCAATTGCCCGTCCACATTTTTATCTACGATCAAAAGTTACTGTGCGTGATGCGCAGCGTAAAGTACATCAACTATAGATAATGTTATCGCTACGTTTCGCTAGCTTGCGGCGCAAGTTACAACGTGCACTTTAATAGGTCGAGGTGCATTTAAAGAGATTTTGAGGTCGTCTTCTAGTAACTCTACCGTGCGGTATTGTCGATAACGATCAGCTGATTTTTAACGTACAGTTGACACTAGTGTCAAATCATGCATGTGTCGGTTGCAAGTATCGCGTCGAAGGCATTTGTTGTAATACGAGATAGCAACGTTATCGTAGGAATTAATTTTATATAAAATACGCGACGTTCTCGCAGGTGCAGCTTCTGTTACGCAATCGCGGATTGAGTTTACTCTATGGAAACTGGCTGGATTACTCATTCATTTTGCCCGTAGTAAATTTCAAGCCTGTGTACGGCGAAACGGACTGACATAACGTTTGCCGTGGTGAATTCCGAGGTCGTTCAATGATATCATTGATGTCGTCACCGCGCGTTTACCATTTCGAGTGTATTTATGTTCGCCCGATATCCTGCGCCTTTCTATGCCTTGTACAGAAACAAGTCGAGACGTACGAATTAAAATACGTAAAAAAAAATATATAAAAAAACGCGGAAAAATATATTCTGTGCATTGCTGCTTTATCAATACCTTTCAGTAAAAGGGAAAAAATTAAACAGCGCGCGAACATTACAACGCGTTTTATATAGTATGTCCTGTTCGTTAATTGTGAGCTCTGCTGTCATCATCCGGAAAGTGATAGTATATTATCTTTTTATGTCACATATTACGTGATACCTTACGAAACCTTTAGATCCAACTCTGGACGGAATTTTGTGCGAAGAATTTAATCGCGCCAATTGTTTTTTATCAAGCTACTCGCATACTTGTGAAGTGGATGCTGATTATCATGTTAGGTTCATCAATATGAGATACTAAATAACCTTTTTTCTCCATCGCGCTGTGTGTCACACATGACCGACGCAATGAAAATAATTTATTATATAACCGCGTTTACGAAATTTAATTATGAAAAAAAAAAAATTATGTAAAATAGCCTTTGCCCACGATGGCTGGCACAAAATCACGAGTCCTCGCGATGACAGCGTCGAAAACAATTCGTTCGAACTGTAATTACTCCCGACGTTTTATAACAATGTTGCACTTGTAATCGTCTTACCGAAATACACAGGCTTGTCGCACTTCGGGCAATTCGGCATTTTGTTATGCTGCGAGAAAACCGGCTTCTAGCCTGACGAAACTTCGTACGACAGAAAGATGCTTTCAGCGGCGTAGTCAGACGCGAACTGGCCCTGAAAGTCCGGCGCAAGGTAACGCAACGCTCTCCAGTTGATTGAGCATGTGAACGTGTGTTAAGGCTAACGGCGGCGTGAATACACGAGAGCCACTACGGACGCATGTGTTCAAGTATCGGGCAAACGTTACCTGCTTGTCGTTATGCAACTTCGTATGCGAACACGTGATGCTCATATACATATAAATGAATGCACCTTTCAATGTGACTTCTTTTACATTTAATTAAAAATAATATTACTCGTCGAAGAGTCGAAGTAGAAATAAAAGCTCGGAAATGTACAAAAAAAAAGTGTAAATTAATAAAAAAAAAATATATATATATATTTAAAATATATAATTTGCACGCAAAAGAAAGCAGGAAACACGAAGAATGTAGGACACTTAGTGCGTGTAGATTTTTCGAATAGTAACGGATATAGGCTTAGTGGTCGGTTTCGCTCAATGCGCTCGTTTACTTTCTTCACGCTGAAGTAATCCCGTTAGCTATTGTGAACGAATTCGTTATCAAAACTGCGCGACGCAACGAGATTCACGAGTGTCCAGATCGATAGTTTATGAGCGAATAACGGAGCTGCCCGAAGTACCGAAGAGCGGAATGCACTCGCTTCGAAGGTATTTACTCATAAAACTGCAACGCGATACCCGCGAAATTAATTAATTATCGGAATTTGGGTCGGGGAGATAGGCTGCGCAACACCAGAACATAGTCAGAGGGCGATGTGGGAAATGCTGGTGTAAATTTTGGAATTTACTTTAACGAGATTATACAAATATCGAATTGAAAGTTATTCACTATCTTTAGATAATTCGAATGCGATCTTTACTTTTTGTAAATGCACACACGCGGGCGCATTATCTAACTGATATAAACTGCGACAATTTTATTCGATAACGATCGAGCAGAAATCTGAAAATCTATATAATTATATATGTTAACTGACTATTTATAAATTACGGAATTTTATTTTAATATTATGTTAATTTACGTCGGTAGCTTTGACCAAAGTATAATGACGTAAATTAACATGGTATTAAAATAAAATCGTATCAAAATAAAGAACTTTAACATTGGTTATCGTATCCCCTACCACATCCGGCTGATAATAATTAAATATATTTCGTAAATTAGACGTAATGTGTGTCAGTTTCCTATAAGCATTAGAGACTTGTAGATCAATCGTAGCCTGTTGATGCAAAGAAAAAATCCTAATGTAAGATCACTTCGCGCTTCTATCAGTCGATCGAGAGTGAAAGAGTTCGATGTGGCGGATGAAATTTTGGCAAACGAGAACGAAGAAAATAACGAGAGAATGGCTAGTAGGTGATATTCGAGAGACAGCCCTACAGATAGCTGCATAGCAAGGGAGCATAGATCTCCTGAATCAACTTTACGAAAAAGGCGCCGGGATAAACAGCACAGACAAAATTGGCAGGTGCGCTCTGTATTACGCGGCACACAACGGTAACGCTGAAGTGACAAAGTGGCTTCTACAGCACGGAGCAAACACCGATGTCAAAGTCGGTATCCACTCGTGCAGCAGGCTCGCTTTACACCAGCTTGCAAAATCTCATCCCGTGGAAAAGAAAGTGGGTCTCGTGAAAATATTTTATAAATTTCTAATTCGAGTAAAAGAAAGGGAAATTGCACTCATTCTTTTTTTTTTTTTTTTTGAACGGGAGTATTTTATTTAACTACCATCGAACGTATGCCCGAATACGATATCTTTGCACGAAACGGTAAAATATAATTACGCGGATGTCGTGCGTCTTTTGGCGAACGCCGGCGCGAATGTAAACGTGAAAGACAAACGTCAGATTACTCCTCTGCTCTTGGCAGGAAGCGCGGTGTACCGCGATGATGTTAATGAGATGACTAAGTTCGTCGAGATCATCAGATCTCTCACCGCGACCGCGAAGGTGTCTATAAACATTATTCATCCGGATACAGGTATTAGTCAATCGAGCGTTATGTAATATCGGCAAAATTTATGCTTATACCTGATTACAAACTTGTTTTTACAAGTAAAAAAAAAAAAAAAAGAAAAGAAAAAAAAAGAATCTAAAAGTGTTACTTCAAAAATATAAATATGATCCGCTAAGTAACACCGCTTTGCACCATGCAGCAATGTTAGGTTGCGCAGAGGCAACGAAGGTACTATCACGTAAAGCAAGGCAGATGTGCAACAGTTCCGGAAGCATGCCCTCCATATAGCAAGTACGGGAAGTATTGAGACATTAATGGTTCTACTGGATGCAATGCAACCTGATAACATTGACACGCGCGACCGGGTGGACTATATTACACGCCGCAATTTAAAAATAACTGACGACTTTGGGAGATAAAACTTATCTATCCTACATTTGTATACGATTTTTTATTTCTGCATTAACCGTTTAGATGAATCGTACGGCTTTTCATATGTATAGCAGCTTGCAAGGGTGTTACCGAAAACTGGCGTCACCGTCGCTGATGCTATATTCGCTCACGTTTCACTACCGTTGGTCTTTTTAACGGAGATATTCGACTCTTGTGTACGAACGACCGATAATTCTTCGGAGAAATATGAGAATGTAAGGGACGCTTTGTTTTCTGTAACTCTTACGTAAATACTTAGCCGGCCTAAGACGATGGCAAAGGTACCTTCCTACCAGACAGAATTAAATTTTTTTATCTTTACTATTATCGCTTGTATCGTTTTGATTAATCTCATGATTGGTCTAACGGTCAATGACTTTCGAAGTCTCGAGAAAGAGATAAAATACATTGATTAAGGTTAATCCGAATTACTCAGTATCGGTATATATTAATAAAATTATCGCGTATAATCGTATATCATAGAGCAGATATACGTCGATTACTGAAACAAGCGGAGTTTGTCGCATATTTAGAGAGGGTGACGTCACGCCGAATTTTTCGTGGCAATTGGCTACATCCTCGCTTAAGAATGCAGTTGCACTTGAGACACGATATTCCCACAAATATTACGTTGGTCTCTCGTGAAAATTATTTTCATGATATGAGTCATTTTGCGGAATCGCCGCTTAAGATTCCCACCCAATTAATGAAAGCTTTACTTCAGTTAGCCGCCAAGACGTCTTCCAAGAACGATAAGCACGGATAATATAATCAGCAATACATTTCGCCGTTTTTTACAGTAAAGAAAATTAAAATTATATTTAACTCAAACGCCATATTACGTTTCAGTAACAGCTTGACGAACAAAAATATATAAATTGACGATAAAAAACTGATGTCTATACTGTTCGCTTTTAGAAGAACAAATTCGGCAATTAAAAATGTATTGCTGACGTCGTTTAATAAGTAAAAAAAAATGTTTCACTCACCGATTCGATGCGCAACAAGCGGAGGTAGATATTAATGTTGCTACGACGACTGTAACATACAAACATAACATTTAAATTAGAGAGATTCTCACTCGTTATCAAGACAATAAAGTAATTGAATAAATGAATACAGATTTAATTTTGTGCAAACAATAAATAGTGCCTTACCTCAAGGTTGCTCCGCTGATGCCTGATGTCCTTCCTGGACCTGCTCCTCCTCTCAGAACTTCTTGGATGTCTGGTCATTCCTTTCTTCCATGCACAGGACACTCACAAACCACTAAAACTGCAACAAAGAATTTTTATATTAAAACTACTGAGTCTCTTACATTGAGAAGTGTTATTTCAAAAGCATTTAAGCAACGAAAAGTTTAAGATATTATCAGAAAACGATGATTACAAGTTAAAACAATTAACGCCTGTTTTACGTCCAGTATAACTATAAAAGCAAATGTTTTTGCACAGGATGAGAGTTAAAAAGTGAAATGCACTGTAGTCTTGCACACAATGATAAGTCAGCAAACCATCTTATCTTCTTGGCGTACTAAAGAGAACAGATACATCGTACAGATGTCGCTACAGAACCGGTTAAAATTCTTTGCAGTTATTCTCACTGAATCTACAGTTGCGGTTCCCGTCGACCATTTAATTAAACTTTGTCCGATAGAACTACATTTTTATTGCTTATTTCGTTAGCACTGTTAATTTTACGCAAGTCTTTCGATCTATGTACGGATTTCAATGTTTTACGGCGTAATCATACGGCATCGGGTACTCTAAAGAGCCTGGACCCTGTTCGATTTCATTAAGGAATAATTTCGCAACAGCCACGCGAGATTTATTACCGATAAGGCTGAATTATGCGGTGATTAACGACATTTACAGTAGCGCGTAAACGCAGGTCGTTTCGTCGTAGCGCTCGAATGCCGCTGTGCCTCCGAGCACACGGCGGTATTAAAGATTTTTTATTTTTCCAACTACGATGTGTGTTTAACTGAGGGGCTTTCGCGTGTTCGCGTCTCTATATATCCGGCTGCTAAATGGCCGTGCGTACTACTCGCGATGCTGCAGCGACCGAGAATTATGCAGCCGAAAAATATTGCGGAGCATAAATTATAAGCCGGATAAGTATATTTGCTAAATATACGCTCTTTCCCCGACGGCACACGGCACGGTGGCAAGCTCCCATCATAAAGCGCGCAATTTCGCTATCATTATACTCGTTTCCAGTATTTTTATTTAATTCTTTATTACATACTGTATGTAGAAACCGGACAGCAGTTTCGTGGGATTTCCCGTGATAACACAAATGACAAAAGTCTGCGTCGCAAGAGGCGAAGTATTACGGAGCTTCACTGGAACTCCAACCTGCGATAACGAAGTTACGTTCAATTACATGCATAAGTTGTCCAGAACGAATATATCGGGCGCCCTCGAACGCGTCAGTTTTAAGCACACATTGATCACACGACCGCCGCATTTGACAAATCCCCGCTCTGCATTCGCAAAGTTTACGAGGCTAATTAAAAATTTATTAAATATGAAAAAGCTGCGCTCGCAAAGGACGACGCGGTTGGAATTTCGTTTCGCCCGACGACGGACTGAAAAGGAACAACGGCGGACAAAAACCCGGGAGTCGAAAAACTCGGCGAGGAACCGCGCGAGAGGAGGCGGCCTCTCATCGCCGATGCGAATTTAGATGCTTTCATGACGTATTAAATTCGCATGCACGTCGGAGGTCTTGTATACGTTTCAACGGCGCTGCAACGCACCGCTATCCGGCAGTACCGTCGTAATTTCGGAAGAGCCGTCGGAAATACGCGATGTTTCCTCGATTTTGCGCGCCGTCACAGGGAACACGGCTGCCCCGGATTTTCGCTCTCTCTTTCTCTCCTTCTCTCTCGCTCGCGGGCGCATAATTTTCAGAAATCCGAAACGCGCGGCGCGTGCAATGCGATCTCTCTCCCCACGAATTACGAGTAGAGTAAAAGTACACAGAGGAGGATTCGTACGCATGACAATATCCCGCGCTGTTTATCGCGCGCGTAGGTTGTTTCGAAAAAGCAATAAAAAATAAACGCGGTGGATCCGTTTATTAGAATCGCACGATATGAGAAAGACTGCGGCGTCGCCGTGATATTTTACGTGAAATAATTTTCTTACGTTCGTCGATGACCGGCTTCAGTTTCCAGAACGACGTTAACTTTCGTGGCCGCTTGCATAGAGTACGCGATGACATCAGAAGAGTCACTCGACGATGTATCAATTGAACTCTGCAATTGGTTTACGGTAAGCAATGGCGGATGTATAAATCGTCATAAACTACTACGTTCTTCCGCGACCGTAAAGAAATCACTTGCGCACCTGCCCTAATGGCACGGCAAGCGCGGCTCGGTTCACGTAAGTGTCGCCTCGCGCTGGTCGGATAATAAATTTACGATGATTCTCGCCATTTTTACTTGCGCGAAATATTCACGGTGCTCCGGCACGATAAGTTGCTCGATATCCGATAAGATATTACAAAATGAGAGAAAAGGAAATTGTCCGGCCGGCCGGTTGATCGGCGGGGAAAAAAAAAAATCAGCGACGATTCGCCCGGCGAGTAATAAATGCAGTAACCGACCGGCGACATTTACGAGCGCGATCGGCCGAGCCGTTGGGCTCGCTCATCGTGCAGTCTTTGGAAGCGCAGACAGTTTGATTCATTTACCTCAGACGCAACAGTCTACTAATTCGTCATGACCTGAGACGGATCGCCACATCGACGTAAGGCAGCGATTCTTTCGTCAGGCGGGAGTTCCGACAGAGGACAACGGCAACGGCACCGGCGACACGTTCGCGTTGGTGGAAGTAGCAACGGTGGTGGCGGCGGTGGAAGAAGCACCGGACGATATTCGGGAGAGTTCGGGCTTCGTCGAACGACGTCGACTCTCCGCTTTGCCTGCCATGACTGGCTGAGCGCCGCATCGCGGGGGAGCGAGGTGGCGCGACGGCGAGGGAAACCGCCGCGGTGAATCCGGCGTCGTGATTGGTCGGCGCGTGGGAGAGCCGCCCGCCCGAGCTGACCGTCGCCGGCAGTCGGCATCGAGCATCCAAGCAGATCGTACCGAGAACATAACGGAGCCGGGGTGTGAGGTACAGATATACGCGGGAACGACACGCAATCTCGAATACTGCTTGTTACGGACCGGACGGGCACGATGACCGCCCGGCGCGTGCATCGTCTACAGAGACAGGAGAAACGACAGTGCTGTGGTGCCGGAACATTCGTCGCGCGTCGCGCTCGCCGTACGGGCCCGTTGGCGGAATCGCAGTGCCGTGCGCTCGCTGAAACATCGTGGCCGCCGTCTTTGTGCGGGTACGTCGCTACGCGCAAGCCGGGCTCGCGGTGCGCGCACTGAGGAGACGTCCATCCGCAGCTAACTCCAAGAGGGAGAGAGAGAGGAGAGAGAACCGGGAGCGAGTGGAGGAACAAGGCACACAACGCGCGCGCCTCGCGCTCTCGTCGTAAACTCTGCGCATTAATACGTGACGGCCTGCCTTCCGTGCACCACCTACACCTCTCTGCCCGCGCCGCGTTTTCTTCTTCACGCTTCTCTGTCTCTTTCTCTATTCGCGCTACACGCTTCCTCCTCTCCCTCCCTTTCCTACTCCCGCAGTAGCCGCGACCTTCCCACGCGTAGTCTCTTCGACGGCGACAGGAAATTAAACTCACGCGCGAAAAGCGCGGCCCAAGTTGTCGCGACGAAGTGCGGGGATCGACTCGAAGTAGCGCCTAGCCGTCTCGTCTCGTCTCGTCTCGTCTCGTCGCGGCGAGACATCGCGCGTCTCTCCTCCGCGCCCAGTTCTCTGACTCAAGTGTCGCCACGGTTTTCATTTTGACTCGTGCCGCGTCAGCCGAGAATCGTGAAGAAACGGGTCGAGTGACACGGCCTAACCTCGTCGCCTTCGATTGTCAGCGCGACGTAACCGGCCGACGACCGTTGGACGGCGTCGATAGTGAACGTGTCTATGTTGCAAAGTTGCCCGCGGTCGCGCCCGCACGCGGCAACGTTCACCCCGGACCGTAACCGACGCGCGTTCAGTGCGCTCGCGTCCGCGTCGTATGTGAACAGTGTTTCGCGATCGCGATCGGTTCTCACGAGCCCACCGCGCCGTCGGCCATCGTTCGTCTACACTGCCGGCGGCGACGCACCAAGCTCGGCTCGGAGTCGTTGATCCTCCTCGCCGCAAGTGACACCGGACCGTTGAAGAAGACGAGCCTTAGCGAGACGCACGGAACGAAACAGAAAAGACGACGGCGGCCGTCGCTCGCGTGCCCGCAATAATGCCGCACGTGAGCAGCAGCGGCGGCGGCGACGATCTCGGCAGCGAAGACGAGGTCAAGGTCTTCAAGGATGAGGGCGAGGAGGAGAAGAGGTCCTCGGAGAATCTCACCGAGGACAAGAGCGACCTCATCGACCTCACGGAGTCCGAGGTGCGGACCGTTTCGGTGACCATTCATTTTCTTCCCCCTTTTTTTTTTTTTTTTTTTTTTCCACCGTGCTTTGTGTACCGCGACGTTATTCTTCTACGTACACCTTCCCTCCCCGTCTTGCTTCCTTCCCCCTCGAAAGATTTCCGTAGCCGGACGCGAGGCATTAAGTGCGTGCATATGTGTGTTGCAGGAAAAAGGCGCGCTCGTTGGTGGGACCTATGCGACGACGGGGAAAACGGTGAGGAACGACCTCAGTCCTGTTTTCGGTGAGTCCACTTCTTCTCTCTTCTTTTTATCTGATCTTCAATACATGTTGGCTCGTCCTCTTGCTCGTTCTCCTCGGCGCTCTCGCTATGCTGACTTTGCACAAGGTTGTCGATGTTGGCGCGGAAAAAAAAAAAAAGTGACGATAGGTTGTTGCTGTCGCGGAAAGAGAGAGAAATAGAGCCGGCTCTCGATATTCGCGAACGGCGACGCGGGAAATCGTATCAACGCCAATTTCGCGCGTGTCGCGTGAGTTTAATTATTCGCCCAGCCTGCCCCTCCGTAATTCCGCCAGCGGGATCGATACATCATTCCGTTGCGTCGCGGTAAACAGCTGGCTGGGAAGTTTATTTCAATGGAAGTAACGCGTAAGCGAGAGCACCCGTGCACCAGGCTGCGACGCAGCTTCAATTTTCAACCGTGCGGTCGGATCTTCACCGAAAAAAAAAAAGATTCGTTCTCGCTCGCGGGCGGCGGTAATCAACGTGTCGCAGAAACGCCCCGGCACGACACTCGCGTAGTTGATAATCCATATCGCGTCAGAAACGCGGCCGCCGTTAGAAGCGGTTCCATGTAAGTAGACCTCGGGAACGGCGAGGCTGCCATAGTTCGCCGGCGATTGATCGCGCGGAGGAATTAAATAATGAACTACCGACGCGGCGCGACATTTCCTAATGGTGCCCGCGTTCTGGGTTTTCAGACCGACGACGTAACGCCGCGCCGGGTATCCTTCGCCGCTTAGATTAACGTCATTTGAAATCGATCGCGGCGCGATAAGTGCGCCTACTCCCGTAGCCGCTTTCACGGTCCGATGATAATCGCGTCTGTGTGCGCCGCTCTGCGCCGGCCGAGGAAAATATGCGACTCGGATTCTCGGCGCTCCTATTAATTTCCCCGTTATTACGCCGCATTACGCCGCACTTCGTCACCGTTCGAAAGGTTCTTCCCCGTCGTTGCCGCTGTCGGCGACGGCGGCCTTATTGCCCACACTCTCCCGTCGCAATAATCGCGAACGCCGGAGGCGTCGACAACGACACTTAGACAATTCAACGCGCGAGAGAAAGCGAGCGAGAGAGAAAGAGAGAGAGTGAGAGAAAGACGGGCAGAGCGATACGTCACGTTGCTCTCTTATTGGCACGACGTCAATAAAAGCTACTTTGTAAGACGTTCTCGAATCGCGTTCCTTCCACCTTCTCCTAAGGGTCGTCGCCGAAACGTGGTCGATTGTTGTGCGGGCGATGATCGTAGGAACGTAAGAGGTGTGGAAACGAGCCGACTAGCGGCACGATTGCGTCAAATTTGTCGCATGCGCGAGCAAAAAAAATAAAAAAAAGGTCTATCGCCTCGGCGTTATCTCGCTTCTTATCGCCGGCAATTGTTTCACTCCGTGCGTAGATATTGAATATTTATGTTCATCTTTAGACGCTGAGCGTAGACACTTACGTTCTGAAACAAACAAGCAAGAAACTCGTTAGAGATTTAATATTTAAAAACTATGCGGGTGGTATTAATTATAGCTAACGAGAGCGATCTTTGTGGGGATCAATATCGGCCGCGAAATAAGCGCGATAACGCTAAGTACCTCGTATAAGAACTCAATTAATGCAAGCAATGCGGTAGTAAACTTGAATATGCAACGTGTGTAACTTCGCTGTATTTTTTTTTTAAGAAAGGAAAAGTATTACGGTGAGAAACTAAATTTTTTTTTCTTTTTTTCTTTTCAGTCGTAGGCCTGCCCTACCATTGCAATGCTTTTTTTTTTCTTTTTATCTTTATAAATTTAGAAGTCCACGTTAATTTGTCAGTTGTAAAAAAGAAGTCTAATGGCATCTTGAGAGTGACATATTCATTCAGAACAAATCGCACCGACGTGTCGGAGTAACGTATACAATGACGTGTGTGCCTGCCGGTCTCGTTGGCCAGTTCTTCTTCTTCCCTGCCAGATTTTGTCACTGACAAATCGATGTCTCGCTACCGCGCGTGCTGTCACGCTGTTGCCAAAACATTTTAATGACTTAACGTGGCCTTATGTCTTCCGCCACTTCCGGCGTTCGAAATGTCGAGCTACGGATTCTGAGAAGCGTGATTATCGAGCAATCAGGAATTTGACTTGTTAAAATTATTTCACGTCTTACGGCTTTTTCAATAAACAATTCGGCAAAATAGATTTTTATGGCTGTAAGTCGCGCAACGAACTTCGCGTTCGCCAATTATATGTACTGCCCCGCAGAGATTTACAGTTCCCATTGACTAGAGTCTGTCGTCGCGCTCATTTTCGTTTTATCCGTGTACGAGATACGTGCGAACGCTAAGGAGAAAGAGAGAAGGATCCGTTGCACTCCACCGTCAGAAAACGTGTAAAACGTTACGTCGGGATCCGTTGTAATCGCTTAAGTGGTTAATTATGGCTCTTCGAGGAAGGCCGCGCGTGAGGCTCAAGCGGAATTAATCTTGGCATCGGCCGACTTCACTAGAGCCGCTTCACGTGTTCCTTTTTTTTTCATTTTTTTTTTTTTTTTTTTTTCTTTTTTGTCACTTGTCTGCATGAAAACTAGTTATTCAGATATGCCGAGAAAGTCGAGACTGCGTGTAGCGCGACGCATTCTGACGTCATTTTTAACGTAACGCAATTCACTTCTCGAATTCACATGCAGGTGAAACAGTATAATACACAACGTTTATATTAAATCTTGTTTCTTTTTTTTTTTTTTTTTAATTATAACTTGGAAATCAAACTTGTATACGGAAAAAATCGCAATAAAAAAATTTTTTATTGATTGTCGAATTAATATTATTATTATATTATTCCAAGTTCTCACCACTTGGAGAAGATGTTTTTCGTCGAACTTAAAGTTATGCCCTACGAATGAATATCGACAACTTACGAGTCGGTCTAAATAAAAATCAGTGGTGTAAAATACACGCGAAATAAAATCTCGTGTATGCGCGGGCGAGAATAGTGGCCAAACTAGCTACTAGAATTTTTGCCGCAAGTTGACTTCGCCAGGCGAACGTAAACACTACGACGTAAATTTGAACGTATGATGCGATTCGCGTGGTAGTTTGCGCTGAAACGGTCGCGAAATATCCCGTACAAGCTTTATTTTCCGCGTGTATGCGAAGTTAGCGCGCTGAAATGCAATACACACAAAAATATAATACTGGCAAGACCAAAGGTCCTCTGGTTTAATCGTAAAAATTTTTTTTTTCTTTTTTTTTTTTTATGAAAGTTATACGCAGCTGGCGTTTTGCAATATGTTTGCAGTAGTTTTCTTTTGATGATCTTTTAACAAATCAAATTTAGTTACATTTGACGTAAAAGCACGTAAATATAAAATGCAGCTGATACTGTTTTGCCCCATTGTCGGTGTGACATACGCGTGTAATACCCACCGCGATACCCACGCGTTTGCACGCAAATTTTTCCGGTGACACGTACGTGGGCATTCGGGAAAGCGCGCCTTTCGATACACATACCTCGTTGCAGCTCGGAAACCCGCCTCCGCGTCCGGATTGCGTTCCGCGGATACACGCAATGCATCGCGCTTCGAAGATCGGAGAGAATAAAAAAAAAAAAAAAAAAAAGAATAAGAAGTGAGACAGTAGTGAGAGGCAGGGGAGAGAGTTAGGAACGATGTGTCTCGTTGTGCGAAGTAATTGACGAGTTCGCGTGTAGGCGGTCGGGCGCCTAGATCGCCTCAAGCACATTATAGGCTTATCCCCAGAGACGAAAAACGAAGCGAGCAGTCCCAACGGGCGAACGCGAAGTCGTGACGAAAAGAAAGGAAACAAGAGAGAAAGAGCGAGAAAGGGAGGAGAGGACTTCTCTTCGCGAAGAAGAGGTGAAGAAATGAGATGACGCGAGAGCGAGAGAATAAAGAGGCAGAGAGAGGCACAACGAGAAGAGAAATCCTGCTGCTGCATCACCCTGAACTTGCCCGAATACCTTCCCTCCGAACCGTACGATGTGTATCCTCACCAATGCACATGGCACCCAAGCGAGTTCTCTTTTTTCTCTCTCTTTCTCGTTCATTCTTTCTTACTCTCTTCTTCACGCCTTCCTTATATCGTTCATAAGATTCTCTCGCTCCCTCATTCACTCGCTCGCTCGCTCACTTATTCTCCGTGGCATCTCGCCACGGCTCTTTCACTCTCGTTCCTTCGGTATCCTTCCTTTTCTCTTCTCTTACTTCGTCTCTTCTCGGAGCTAACCCACCCATTTCTTACGCTCTGCGGTATATACCGGGTATATCAAAGTATCCGCGAATTTCTCCCGCGTTTTCAATTACCGTGATAACGAGATGATAGACATTTTGACGGAGAAATCGAAGAAAAGATAATTACACCCGTACATTTCGATACGTTTTATAATACGTACTATTATAGTTTTAGAAATATTATTGCTGAAACTTGTGCAATATAGATATGTAATGTAAAAGTACTGTAATGTAACTGTATGTAATGTAAAAGTAAATACATAATGCAAAATAGCAATTGGGCGCTTTTGTTATTTCTTTTTAATTAAATATAGAACCTTTTTTTTTAAATCGTGCGTCTCTGTTAAAGATTATTAAAGCGTGCAACACTTTATAATATAACAAACTTTACCGTGTCGTTTTTTTAACAATACAATAAAAGAAAAGTACAATACATTGTACATTTTTTTTTTTTTTTTTTTTTATAAATAGAACTTGATACGGTAATTTTCTGCCCGATAATTCGCCGTAAAATCTGAACGGATAAAGATGCATGCCGTTGGTACACCCGATATGTGAGCACAGATACACACTGGCTACAGTCAGCATTATACATCTACCCTGACTCGCCTTTACCTACCTACCTGTTCGCTAACGAGCCTACCTGCCGGACTTCTTGCATTCAGAAAGGTTGCGGGAGAGAGAGAAAGAGAGAGAAGGCTCCGTCGATTCGCCGCCCATGGTGCCTATCCCCATGGGTTCGGGTACCAAACCCCACGGTGGTGCTCGCGTCTTCCTTTATAAATGGTTAAACAAATTCTTCTTGCGAAACGCCTTTCCCAGAAACGGATACGTACGCGTATTGCGAACAAAATGACTCAGAAAATATGTTGCATTAAACTATCAAGATTTTGTGAATGTTGACAGACGTTGTAAAAAGTACGATAACTCTCCGCCGTATGCCGTTGGAGAAACCGTAAATTGAAATAAAATCCATTCAATCCTTATTGTGTACTTTTCGGACTTTCGGGCGGGGAAAATAAATTAATTAAAGTAGCAATTAACCGGTTACAACAGCATATCAGATCTTACACAGGTTTTTCACGATACATCGCGTCGTGTTTTAGCATTCGGTAAATCGATTTTTGTTTTATTCGTGCATAAAAATCGACATACATGACGCTAAGCTGATTAACGATGTGAATTTTTGACAAACAAATTGCACAGAGATATTTTTTTTATTTTTAAATCGAATGAGATGTGACGATGTTTCAAGTATTAAAATAGTTCGCTTCGCGATCTTGTTTTTAAATTGCTTTGTTAATTATATTATTGAAATATTTTAAAATATTAAATGCAGAAATATAAGTAATGAGCAGTGAACGCGCTGACGCCGACGAGTGTTACTTTCGATACCTATTTAAAGCGTGATGTTTGCATTGCGTGAACACAAACACGCAAATACCTTGTTCGCGCGCGCGAGAGGAGTAAACCGCCGTTTAATAAAATAGCGTGATCCTGGTGACGCATGCTATCGTATATAAACGCGCTGAAATGTTCGCCTACAGAGTACTTTGACGAGATTAATGCAGGTAAATGCAAACGACTCATTTATCGCGCTTCGCTCCGGGCGAGATTAATAATCTTGCGGATTCAGTTAACACACTACAAAGTTTGATCTAGCGAATATAATTAATATGTGTAAAATTAGATATGCGTTGTATTAATTGCCATTTACGAATGCTAGAAGCCTATAGATAAATATTTTAATATATATTTTCTATTTTTTACGTAAGCACGAATGTATAATATAAGCATAGTTTTTTTTTTTTTTTTTTTCTTTTCTCTCTAATAATACTCTATTCCCGAGACAAAAATTCTTTTTAAAATGTAAAAGTTTGAACGCCCGGTTCCTTTTCTGTGTCTCTAATGAGGCTTAACGTAAGCTTACATGTGCTCGTTCCTGAATTTTGCGCTTCCGCCCCTTAAAATGCATTTTCGACGCGACGCTTTAACGAAGGTCGCGCGGATCCCGAAAAACGTGGCTGGCAAAAGAATGAAAAAGCGGACGCATGTTAATAAGCTGTGCTCGCTCAAAATACCGGTTTTCCTTTCGAGACTCGTACGGTTACGATTCAGGTTTGTCCGCCCAACTCCGAGTTCAGTCGAACCAATTTTCGTCAAACAAAGTCATTGGTCCGTACAATTTTCGAGTCAATTAACGCCAAGAGATCGTCGTCGTCGTCGCTGTTATTATTAACGCTATTATCGAACCATTATTGAATCCCGAGTTGTTCGTACCTGAGAAAAGAAAAAGAAAAAAAAAAAAAAAGAAATAGGTTAAACGAAAACTGAAAAAGGTAAAGTGATAACGAACGAAAGAAAAGCGTATAAGGAAGTGAGACGCGAAGAAAATGGACTGCAGAGAAAGAGAAGGAGAGAGAGAGCAGGAAAAAAGATAAGATGGTAAACGAGGAGGCGCAGAGGAGGCTGTCCGTGCGAGCCGAAGGTTAGCAATCTGCGTAGTGTTTTACGACAACTATAAATATGGTCGTAAAGCTCTTTGTTTAGAGCAGCTAGTCCGGCTTTCGAAACTCGGCCCTTACTCGCCACCGCTGCTGCTAGCGGAGGCTATTTAGGCTCTAGGGAGCAAACGACTTATGCATTACTCCGTTTCGCACTCCGTTGCTGATTCGGTTTTCGCGCTCCGCGTTCTCGATGCACAAATAGAATAGCTGATAAAAAAAAAAAAAAAAAAAATTTACAATCCGACGTGACCGTTCGCGATTTTAAAGGAGGCCGAGATCGACCGCGCTCGAACGTTGCAACCTCCGAAAGGTTGCTTCTAACAGTGGGATATTTGCACGTGAAAATTTATCTGCCGAAGCGTTTAATTAAAAAAAGAACGCTTGTGGCAGCGATGGCATCTGCTAACCATATGCCAAGGCGACCGAAACCGGGATAGCAGCCTGTCACGCTAATGTCAGGTTAAGCGGCGAGAATGATTTACAAGCGGCGATTTCGAAGAGGTGCACGTATAGTATTTAGAGATAGAGAAGAAAAAAGAAAAAAAGAAAAGAAGGAGCAGAGTAGAAATAGGATTCCTTATTGTTCGGGATTTTCCTGTCCGTGCACGTTCCGCCTTGCCTAATTAATTGCAATTATCTTCGGTTGACCGACGCATTGACCGCATGGTAAATATTGCACTGACCGTAGCACACCGAAGCACGAACGTTCGGTTCCCATTTGAAAGACTTCCACTATTACGTAATTAACGTGTCGCGTGGCCCCGAAATCGTCATATGCTAAAAGGAAAATGTAATAAATTTCGAAAGTGTTAAATTTTTCAGAAAGTTGTAAGAGTCGAGTCGAATACCGCGTAAGCAAACGTGAGATAATTTCTCGTTACATTTTTTAAGTATTGACAGTACTTTTTACAGTGCTGGAAAGAGAATATTTATTACCCATGTCCATTGATTAATTCGCGAAAGAAGTTTTGCTAATCTCGTTTCACCCTCATGATAAAGGCGGAATGATAGGCGCAGGGAAAGAGAGAAATCGGAGATAAGCAAGGCGGGCCGATTAATCCGCTTCGCGATATCCACCGGTGAGTTAACTAAGGCTAAATAAGGTAGCCGGCCGGTCTTCGTAAATAATTGTATCTCGTAAAGCGACTAGGTAACTAAGGATTTATATGGGCGTAACCGACGAAGCTGACACTTGCTACTTGGGTGCACGACGGCGTGTAACAGCCTCCACTCCCTCTCTGTCCCTCCTTGTCTGCCTTTCTTACCGCGTGTCTTCTCTTCTTGTTTTCCCAACATTCTTCCTCCGCGTCGTTCCTTTCTTCGGACGCGAGCGTAACCTGCAAGTACCATAGTGGTGCACACGTGGCAAGAGACGCAGTCACTGAGGGGACCGTGCCTCTCCTCTTCCTCCTCCCCGGTGGTCAATGTTGTATCGGACGCGGACCTTTCAAAGGCTTAACTTTAGTCATGCAAATTAACCGTCGAGAGACCTCGAAGGTAGCCCATTACGCTCGCGACAATTCGCTCTTTTTTAATTGCCTCGTCCCCGCCGTACCGCGACCATGAAAAATTACAGCGTGCGTCAACGACGAGCAAATTCCTCTCGTTTAGCTCATCAAAAGGACAGAGCGCAAAATATTTGTATCGGTGCAATTTATCGGATTTTTTAAACCGATCGTTACTTTCGATTACTTTTGTCGTCATATTAATTTATACCTACGATTCGTTCCCGTGCGCGGGTTAGCGATTGCACTTCGTCGCGATTTTCGCTCGTCTTAGCGTGACGGGAAAAGCTTTTATATACTCGTCAAAGAAAGTTCCAAGAGATACTCAAGTGTGGACACGATCTTCACTACTTCCCGACGCTTTTAGTCCTTTCAGTCTCTCGAGCGCAGGACGCATATGCGTATTACTTTCGATAATCTCGTAAGGATACCTCGTACTTTTCTTTTGTCACCGCCGTCATCGTCGTCGTCGCCGTTATTATTAGTGCTTCTTTTTTTTATTATTTTTTTTTTTTTTTTTCCCCCCCTTGTCTTCTTTCGGTGCCTCGCGCGCGAGGAGAACGAGATTCCGAGATTCCTCGGCGGCGATTTTATGGAATTAAAAAGTTTCCGCGATGCACATCGCTGCGCCCTTTACTCCCACGCGGCGCCTGGGACTCGGCGTAAAAATAGCTTACGCGCGAAAAAGAAAAGCCCCGATCGCTGATCAACGATCTGGGAAATTAATTATCGTGCACGAAGAAACCTCGCGGAGATTATTAGTCACGGCTCAAGCCATAGTTATCGCCGCCGTGGCTCTAAAGAGCCTTTTGCGCGCGCTCGCCGCGCGTCGACTCTCCGCTTATAGATACGCTAATCTTATCTCTCACCAAGATAGTGCACCATGCCCACGATATTATTACCGATTGATGCTGCTTTTTTTTTTTTTTTTTTACACAGTTTTTGTCCCCTCTTTTACAATAAAGAAAACGCGAGTTGCGCCCGATTATCGTTTTCTGAATTAATCGGGTCAAACTGTCGTAATGTGATACGTCAGATCGTTGACAAAGATCTGATTGCGATTTTCCAGTCGCACATTAATACCCGTGTAATATATAATTGACTTGACGTTTCTCGCGAGGCATTACGGAATCTTGCGAGATAATTAATTGTTTCTATTATTCTAATATGTCATTTTATGATGATTATCATTATTTTAATTTTTTTTTTTTCTGATAACACCGTAATGACGTGTAGAATATAACGATGAGCTCATCGGGCTAATATTTATAACGAGAAAACGGTTTGTGGTTAAGTTAGATTAAAAATATATTCTAGTAGAAATTACGCATCCGAAAAATACACGCGTAAAAGCTGTTTATTTTATATTTTTAATCTTTCACGTTTCAGTGTCAATTATTGTCGCGATTCGTAATAGACCATCGAACCACTCTCCTATTACGCTGATTTAATACGATATAAAAAAAAATTTCTTAAAATTACATATCTGACAGTAACGCAAAAGTTGATTCGTTAGCGTATTTTTTTTATGCTTCTCGACCTTTTCTGCGACACCCACGCGAAACCGTGCGCTCATCTCCGAAGTCTGCGAACACGCCTAATTTGAGACTTTATCACCTTGTTATCCTTGCGCGATATAAAGCTCCTCTCTGCGTATTTGGACGTCACCGTGTTTTCTCGCATTTTCATTGATTGTCAGTTACGCACTTCGCCGTGAATTGCACATCGCGTTAAGAAGGTAACGATCATATCAAATGAAAAAGAACAGATACTAAGCAGAATAAGGCCGGAGGTATTTTTTATAGATAAAAAGATTACGACTTTGGATACTTATATATCTTTCTCGAATTGAAAGTAATAATAATTGCTTTTCTTTTTCATTCTTTTTTTTTCCTGAACATTAGTTTCTTTAACTACTTGGCAATAAAAAAAATTGCACCGTTAGAATAGGTGAAGTCGATTAGAGACGCCCTGTATGCTGGACGAGTGGGTGCGCGCGTGTCTCCTTGTCCCCTCCATTGAGCGAGCGATCTCTGGACCCGGTGGGGCATCTTCTTTCCATCTCGCGGCCCTCAACGGGCCAGAGCCCGAGGCCAAGAACGCAGGGCCGTAGGCCTCTGGCCTCGGTATATCGCCAGGGTTTACGAAGAACTGTGTGCGATGTTACTATGTCATCGTTTGAACTAGAGAACGCCAAGTTTTATAGAATCTAGTTGTTCTTTTTTTCTTCTTTTTTTTTAATCTTTTTTTTCCCTCTTTATTTGCAATTTATCTTTGACAGGTTATAGATTAATCTCGCGTTAATCTCTGACTGCGCCAACTATCAAAAGTTACGCGTCGAGTTTACGCTACAGGCGCGAAGAGAAGTTTCGGTGTATCGCTTTCCCGGAAGGAGGAGCAGGTCGTTGGACTGAAATATCACGCGCGCGTCCCGGGAATTCCAGCGTGGAATTCGTTTATTTTTTTCCTGTAAAATATCGCCGGGTCCGTTCTAGCGCCGACTCTCGGTTAAACGAGAACTTGTCCACGTGTTTCGCGTCATATATAGAAATGTTCGCGAACGGCGCACCGTTCACTGTCGATTTCACATCACATCGGCCAAATTTTTATCCCGCCTGTGGCGGTACGAAACGCCACCGTCCACTGGATACTTTAATTTATTCAACAACATTTATTCGCGGCCGCTCTAAGCTGTTTATTTGTTCGGGGGAACGTATCTGGGACGGTGGGGTAATAAATGTTTTCCTCTTCTATGTGGGCGCGCTTTTTCTCGGAAACGAACATAATGGCCCGTAGAAATCGGTCCTTGTCAGCGACCTCCATCACTTCCGAAACCTGTCAAAACTGCATCGCTCACTACCTGCGTGAGCGCAGTATCTCGAAGAATGCGCTTACATTTAAGAGACGTATTGTTGAAGGGAAACGATCGACAAGGCGTCGAAGCGCGTTAGGTCTGCCCGCGCCAGTGGTACGCCACCTTAATACGATACAGGGATTCCAGACAGTATTTTGCTCGGCCCTGAATAGCCCATAGATTACGTACAGGTAGTGCACAGGTAGAGAGATTTTTTTCTGTTAGTTAATTATCGTCAATGTACGTGCCGTGCGCTGTCATAGAAACTAAAATCTAGAATAAGCCGGGAGCAGCAGTATTGAAATTCTCAGCTGACGGCAAAGTTCTTCGAATATTGTCCGTTAGTCAATAACGGAACACCGCAATTTTGTAGAAAAAATATATTTTTTTATAGGGAAAAAGTACTCTAAAATTTTAAGTTGCAAAAGTACAAATAGCTTTGCGGTTACTCAGGGTTTAATAATTTATTGAGAAAAAAAAATAAAAATAAAAAAAAAGGAGAATGCAATCGAGAGCACTAGCACTTGAGAGAGCTTAATGTTTTCCGAACAGTACGCCTTATAATTATTTCTCGAATGTTGCCTTATTAAAATTATGGAACGATTAAACCAGTCACTGAAACGGAACTTTACGCTTCTCGGAGAGGAACGGAGCTCGCGACGGAACCGCGAACGTTGGGAGGGAAAAATCTTAGCCTCAACGTGCTCCTCTGTAATTCTTTGATCGGTCGAGTGTCCAAAGAGATCTCAGCCGATTAAAAACTCATCGCTGGGCAATAACAGCCACTCTCGTTCTCCCGGCGTATGGTTATCGCAGACTCTCGCTTTCTTCTCGAGGCATGCCTGGTTTTATCTCGGCTTTATCTCGCCCCATTACCGTCGTAAGAACCTCGGGCTGCGGGCGGAACGACTCGTTTTCTCGTGTCTCCGTGACAAGTATGCTCTAAGTCTCCGCAATGATCGAGCTACTTATTATCTGGATCGCGATAAGGACTCGTGTAAAATACCAAAGGTACCCTTTGTTAATTTCTTTCGACCCCCGCTAGATAAATGGCAGTGGAAAACGTAAAATCAAATCGATACGATATCAAACAAAATTCTCTCGGTGTACTTGAAAATATTTCTCGACCGTGGATCGCAGTTTCGTTAGAATTGATAAAAATTATTAAGTACACGTAAACGTGTACGCGACCGCTTAGCGACTGTTCTAACATGCTTTTTAGATCCGAACGCGGGTAAAAATCCCATGCGAATGTACTCTTATTACAAAATACCGCTAAGATTGTCGAAGAAACGAGAGTGGCAATAATTACGACGGGCGTAACGCGGCGGTATTCGACAATTTCGGTGAGCAGCGTTAGTGTTTTCAGACCACTCCGAGCGAGGCCGTGTGGCAGCCTTGGCCGAAGGCGCGCTGGTACCAGCACCCATTGTCCGCGCCGTCTCTTGTTACGAGACGAGACGAGCCGGCAAGGGAGCAAGAGAAAAAGTTAGAGAAAGAAAGAGAGGGGAAAAAAAAGTTGGGGAGAGCGGAGGAAAGAGCGAGACGAAGAACCGCGCGGTCGAGCAGCCAGCCAGGCGGCGGTCAGGCAGACTCGATCTTTCTCTTTCCTTCTTTTGCGTCTTTTCTACCTCCTCGTTTCGTCTTTTACCTCTCCTCTTGTTGCTTTCCTTCGCGCACGGGCCCTGCCGCGCGAAGCCCGCGCCGCGCCGAGTCAAAACTACCTACGTGTGCCTGGCCGAAGCCCCCGGCAGTAGGTTTCGCCTCGGGGCCTCTTTTCTTCTCCACGCTGAGATCTCGCTCCCTCCCACCCCCTTCTTCCTCTGTATCTCGGTGTGAGCGAGGACCCGTCTCTCGTCGAGGCCCGACTTGTGACCTCTGGTCAACTCGCCCGCTGAATGTTTCGTATACCGTGCGCAATAACAAAAATTCGTATTTGAGGAATGTAATTTCTTTTCTCTTACTTTAGCTACTTTAGTTACAGTACTTTTAATAATTGTGAATAATCTCGGATACGAGTGAAATTAGAGAGAGAGAGAGAGAGAGAGAGAGAGATTTGCAAGTGAGTCGTAGAAAAAAAAAAAGAAAAAGAAGAAAAGAGATAAGCTTGAGATTCGCTCTTTTTAACTAACTAACGTAATGCTGTATGCTTTTATACTTTTTATTAATTCTGCGTCTTTTCTTCTACCTTCTTTTTTGACGTATCATTTCTTTGTTAAATACGAAAATACAAAATTTAGATTTTTCTAAGAAAGCTTCAAGGAACGTGCTTTAACTATACATACTGATACTTATGGCACAATGCTTAAAGTCCTAAATTTCTCAATATTTTGCCCGGTCCCTAATTTTTGAGCTCCCGCACAGAAGATCGTTAAATATACGCCACATCGTTTTGCTATTTTTGTACGTTACAGAAATGTTCTTTGTATTCTGGAACAAAGAATTTGTAAAACATGGAATTTTTGAAAAAAGCCATAAATTCTTTTATATGCAGCTGTAGCGAAGTAAAGTCTTTCAATCTTAGTTTGTTGCTTTATTATTAATTTTCAACACTTCAAACTTTCTGGAAAAATTATTTTAATATAAATAATGAAAATAAAATTTATAATAATTTAATTTTTCGATTTTCTGTCGAGTAATCGAATTACAATAAAATAATTGAAAGCAGTGTGTCCGTTGTATGACCGGCTCAAGCTTTTCTTTAAAGATATTGTGTACCTGTGACTAACGATAATTAGGTCGTACAGTAAGAGATTTTTACAGAGACATTTTACAAAACTTTCTAAAATTCCTCTGACATTCTATAGTTTTCTTTACATCTTTTTATTTTACGGAGAGAAGAGAAAAGAGGAGAATAAAGCCCTCCTGTAGAGTCTATCGAGGGTAGACTCTAAATCATAAAATATATTTAAAAGACATGTACAATTTTAGCTGACAGAAAATTGTCTCTTTAGAATAGACTGACATGTAAAAATCTTTTTTAACCGTGACTCTTGGCCGTCACAGATTTAAACCGGATTACTTCTTCGTGAAGCGAAGCAGCTTGAATGTACGCGTGTACAGCGAAACGAGAGAAAAAAAAATCATGTTTCCGATATATTTACTTTTGGAATTAATTCGTGTAATAATCGCCGGTGGAGTTTTACTTTCGAATTCGAGGGCGACTGAAAATAATTGTATGGTTTCTTTTGCCAAGCGTGATGCTATTACATGACGACGGTCGCGCATTATTGGCGCCATTAATTTGGGTTAATTGCCAGGTTGAATGGTGTGTTTTTAATTCGGCTTAATCAGCTATATTAATTAATCGAGAAAGAGAGACTCGTTTACGCGACGCGTCATATAACAAGACCTTCGCGCGATTTTAATCGAAGATTCGTGTTTCCTTTCGGGAATGTCTTATTATGTTCCCCTTTTTTATTCCAAGTTTCTTTCTAAAGATTAAAGCGTTATAATGTACTTTTCTGTATTTCGAAATAAATGTATATTTATAATTATCCGATTTTTGTATTGCCCTGCAAATTCAGTCCTTTTCTTTTTTTACTTCTTTTTTTAACGTTTATCTAAATTTATAAAAGTAAAAGTTGACGCGAGCTCAACATGTGACTCAATCAATTTAACGCGTTTTATTTTTTTATCTATCTATAATATGATATATTACATCGAGTTGAGAATCGCTGAGCAGTGTCGGCAGGTTCGGTATAGGTATATACCGTTGATGGACCAGAGCTAATCTAAAAATCGCCGGAACTTCACAATTATAGTAATTTACCAACCGACAACAAGCTGTATACACAAGCTCATCCGTAATGGTATTAACAGCACGCTCTTTCGCTCTCGTGTCCTTTTTAACTCTTATTCGGCTGTGATTTGAAACTCGAATTTGGAAGAAGTCCATAATTGCCGCATCCTCTCATCTCCGGATTAGGCGGTGCGAGAGCTAGGTTTTTATCGATCATCGCTCGCGAGGTTGAGCATAACGCAAGAGATAATTGGTGGCAACGATTTCGATTTCTACTCTCCTTTCAATATTTTTTTTTTTCTCCTTCTTATCGTAATGTTAAATAGCAATTACACAATTTTACGCGATACCTTGTCATTTTTTATTATTCACTTTCCGCGGACTTTTGACACGAGCGGTTAGGCGGCTGAAAGAATATTTCTCTGAAATATTATTTCTTGTGCAATGATGTCGCATATTGAAGTAGAACTCAACTTTTGTCGGTTTTACTTGCCGTCGTTATAGTCGACGCGAGTACGCGAGCCCGAGATATTTGACAGACTTTGTTTGCGGAGATGTACGTGAAACGGAAAGAAACCTCGTCGCTTTTCGTCAAACAAAAACGATTCCCAAGCATAAACAATGCCCGCGAGCACTCGGCGGGAGATCGAGGGCGCTTCGGAGATACCGAGCCTAGTAATAATCTCTTCACGGCTTCCGCTCTTTGGTTTCTATGTTCTGACGGGTCTTTCCAAGAACCATCGACGTGGAATCGGAGATAACTCGATGATACTGCTTGAGAATCGCGAGCGTTACGTGTTTCGTAAATTAACGTCTCTTCTTCCTCTCTCTCCCTCTCCCCTCCCTCATCTCTGCACGATTTCTCACCTGCGCCCCAAGCTCGACGCGTAAATTTACGTAATTTAAGTTTGAAATTAGATCTAAAGTTTCGAGCTGCAAATTTTTCGCCCTGTTAAACAAACGGAGTGTCGTCTGCATTATTTATACTAATCGCGCCGCGCCGGTAGAATTTCGATCAGGATAGCCCTCGTCTGCCCGCGAAAGAAGCCGAGGTGGGAGTTTTTTTTATCGGGTGTTTGCGACTTCCATTGTCAGCTGCCGCCAGGCGGGTATATCAGTACCGAGAAATATTCGCGGGTGCTCGCCTTCGGGATGTAAACGTGTGTCGGGCGTCGCATTGTGAGGCCCCGGGTATCTATAATTACCTTGCCGGGATATTATTCCAACAAGACTGCGAGATAAACAAACCCGCGGGAGAGAACGGGGTGAGACGAGGGAGCGAAAGAGAGGACTCGGGAGCGTACGAACTTTGAATTGGTACAGCTCCGGTTGGAAGACCGATAGAATGCGCAAGGGAGGGCCGCGCGGGCGAGGGAGGAGACACGCCGATCGTGATGGAAAGGGCGGACGGGAAAAAGGGAGGGTGGAGGGAACAGCGGAGAGGCAGACGGGAGCTGGCAATAAACTTTGGGCGCGAGGAGTGTGGCGCACATGTGCGCTCAGGATATGCATTCGATGGCGAGTGAATGCGAGAGGAACGCGGCTGGAAGTTACAGTTAAACGCGCTAAACAAGCGGTTCCTTTCTGCTCGCTTTTATACAGTCTCCTCGCAGCATTTCCGGACCATTTGCCGGAATGCGGCCTATGAATCTTCGAGACATCGTCTCGAATCTTTTATTGAAAATGTATGAGATAAACCTTAAAAAAAAAATAAAAAACTTAAAAAAAATTCATTTATAATTAGGACTAAATTATAATTTTCAAAATAATTTTCTAAAACGTTCGCGTTGCCTTACTCGCGCCGATAGGTACTTCGATGCTTTTGCTACATATGTTCTCTCGCTCTTTCTCATATCTCTCTCGCGCATACAATAATTTTACGCAAAATCCGTCAAGCGTTTCGCTGCGGGAATCTCGATAAAACCAGCTCGCGCGAGAGCTTTCCATCGGCAGACTCACAAGCGTTGATAAAACGAGAATCGCGGGACTCGACTCGATGGTATGCGGCGCTGCGTTGCGTTATTTATAGAGTCGCGTAGCTGACAATTTAATCGTCCGCGCGTTCGTGTGAATTGCATCGAAGCGTGCATGCAGCAGAAGTGTTCGCGTCTTAATAACTACGGGACGAACGAGAGCTGTGCTGTACGCGTCCCGTGCCTCTCTACTCAAAAGGAAAGGTCAATGGTCCTGTCTCGCGACGATCGGGATCGCGTAAGTCCAGCGCGAAGAATTAACTCTTTCATGGTCGTCAGTGGAGTGGTCAAGACGACTGCGAACGAGCCCGATCGTTTTGACCTTTCGTCGCAAAAGTATTAATTGAATGTGTGCCGTTCACTGTTTATTCAAATCAGAGCGTTATTGTTCGTCTAAATTAGAACCTGGCAACCGTACAGTCTTAAATATTTTAATTACTTTTAATATGAAAATATTAATTAATCTGGCACGTGTTTTTACTCAATTATACGAATGTCGATTGGCAATTAATTTCCTTGAATATTCACAGTCAAGAGTTTATGAATATTCCTGCGATTCTATTGTAATTACTTTAAATTAGCTGGTTATTGTTCATTATCTTCGCGACGAGAGTCAAGGTGCTCGGATTGGTTCGCCAGATTAGTGGACGATCGCTATCGATTCAAGCAGGTTTTAGTCGTCTCGGTCGAAACGATCGAGTTTCACGAAACGGACGAGAGGGAAAGAGAGAGCTCCGCTGATTCCGCGGGGGCGGAATCCGTTTTGATTATGGAGGCGATCTCGGACAGAAACACGCAGCTCTCAGATCAGTATCGCGGAGCGAATTCTTCGTGTATATTTCTCCTGTTGCTCAACGCACGACGATCCAGTTTCGCGGAAGGATAAGCCCGAGAGGTTTCTCCGACCGCAGTATCTCGCGTCTTAAGGATTAGCCGCAACGATAGATGATTGCTCCTGAATCTTCGGAGCAAGTTTCCACATGCTCGCCGAGATAGGTTTTTGCAACATTGAATTCTATTTAACGAATATTGGTTTTAAGGTAGATGTGAAGTATACATATAAAATATTTTATGTATAAAAGAATCGAGTAAACGCGAATAAAAATCAAATTGAACACACACAATATCGCAATTCTGCATTTTTAGCTGTTATGTAAAAGAAATAAAAAAAAATAATAAAAGTGATTTGTATAAGAAATGTATATAATTGAGGGCAATCGGCAAATGTTGCACGAACCCTAAATTGTCGTACCACAGTCGGCCGTCAGGTTTTCGAAACTTTTTTTTTTTTACTTTTTACAATTTGGTCACGTTCGCGTGCAGGCTGCCATTTAAAAGAATGATTCTCCGTCTGTGGTCTATTTAACGTCTGACTAATCTGTAGCAATTTGTGGGCCGCGTGACTTAACTGGGAGAGATGTAAATATTGTACAACACCACGGGATGCACCTTCTTTTTAGAATTTGATTATCCTACCTTTACGTAAAAAAATAAGAGCGATAAAAATGGATATCTCATAACAATTGCGGCATTATTATAGTATTGTTCTGAATGAGGTTTTATCGAAAGCGGAAGATAAAACGGTTTTATCAATTATTACTTTATACTGTAATTAATAATAAGAGATTTCGAGCGTGCCAGCAATAAATATAATTTTATTTGTTTCCGAAACAGGCAAAGTGGACCCGACGCCGCATACCTCCTCGTTCAACATGGGCTACCTCGTCTCGCCGTATCCGTATCCCAACGGAGCCGGAGGACCCATCCCCGTTTCTATGGTGAGTAGTCCGGTTATACTTTTATTAGTTTTATTCCCGTTAAAAATTTGGCATGCCTCGGACTTGCCACCAGTCCGTCCGTTCGCGTCGTCCCCTCCCGTTCTCGACGACAACGATCGTATTGCATCTTTCGTCCCGTGTGCCCTGATCCGACTTTGCGTCAGACTATTCCGTACCTTCCTGGCCGGATCGTGATCACGCTATTGATTTATGGGGTCCGCAAATTGGATTCACGATTTATATTTACAGCCGCGTTGGACACGCGCGCATTCTCACTCCTTCTCGTCCCTCTTTCCCTTGCGGGTTTACGATTTCATCCGTATCGTAGGAACACTCTTTTTTCCAGCTCGTCGGAAAAATACGTACAACAGTTTTATGCGACGGGAGAGGTAAAAATAACGATTAATCTTTCGCGGGGAGTTCATTCCATAAACGTGAAAGCGATGCGAGGCGCGGTTATCGATTCCGCGCGTATCTGCTTTCGCAGATTCGGCTAATTTGGCTGCGGCCGGGCATGGCGTTGCTAAATAGTGGGCAAAATTGGGCCGATTCAATGTTAAAGAGAGCGTGACACGTGTGTGTCCGCCGATCTCTCGCGGGCCGCGTCGCGCTTTGTGCGCGATTCGACGACGCGTGAATCCATTAAGAGAGGAGAGCCCAGGTCCCGTCGATTCTTTACGGCCGATAAACACCGCGACGCTGTTCAATTCTTCATGGCGTGTTCGAAAATGCGGATGCAACACACGACGGCGGCGGCGGCGGCGCTACGGCGATTACACGGCGCGGGGCATGCGACGCAACGCGGCGATGATAAATTATTGGGAATTATCGCGGTAATGTGCGTCGGCGCGTTGACCACTCAATTTCGCCGTTGTTTCATTTACCATGGAATTTCGCGTTGTATCAATATATATCCGCTGGCGATTTATACCGGTCGTTAACGCGATAAAGCGCTATTAAAGTTATTGCGATTGCGCGCGGACCGCGCGTCTATCAAAAGTCAATAATTAGAGAAATGACGGAATATCGCGGATCGGCACGTTCGCGGAGAACGAGAGTGACGAGATAATTACGTATTTCGTGGGAGGTAAGCGCGCGCTGTCGATGAAATTATTTCGCGATCCGAAATTGTTGCTTTAACGAAGATGACAGAGATAAACGGTAACGTCGAGTTTTCATTCCCGATACGGCGTTTTTATTCTTTATTTAGAATCGCGCGCGAACGTGCCTTTTATTTCGTTATGTTAATTCGTTGAGGCGTGCTCCGATTAATAAATCCGGACGAATCGCAGCTGACAGTCCGGCGGCGAGAATCGCGCGCGAAATCAGGTCGAGACGTGAGGTAAAAGGGTGCGTGACATGGTCCAGACTCTAGCGGGAGTGCCTATTAAGGCCTCTTCAACTCCTCGGAGTTGATGAACCACCGGCGATGGTCAGGGATGCTGCCGAGACACGCCGATGATCCCACCTTCGCTTCTTCGCCTTCTCCTCTTTCTCTTCACCGTCTCCCGTTCGCTTCACGTATCCCGGTCTGGTTTTCTCTCCTTTCCTATTCCTTCTCTCTCGCCTTTCTCCTCCTCTCTCTTTTTCTCTCTCTTTCTAGTTGCCCGCGTCTTGGATTTACCTACCTGGGGCACTCATCCTCTACCATGTCATTATGTCGTTATTTCCGACAACGAGCGTGTCTCGGCGAACTCTCTCTCATACGCTTACTCTCCGCTTCGACGCGGGGACGGGGCGCGAAGCGAGGTCTCGCTCGAAATCTCACGGCAAACAGCACTTCCGAATCGTTAGTCGCGCTAACTAGATCTTAACGTATTGCGCGGGGCTTGCAATTATTTATCTATTTACTCGTTTTATTTACCAGCTTCTAAAGTCACACTGTGTATAATAACTCAAAGCAATCGTAGCGTTAATTAATTAAGTAAAGCTCTTTAGCGCAATAAATAGTTAATTTATTTAAACATTAAGCGCATGCCAAAAAAAGAAAAAACGGGGAAAAAAAAAAAAAATTCGTGCCACTGCATTAATTGCAAACGCGACAGTTAGCGTAAGCGGGAACGGCATTTAATTGCCCGGAGAAACTTACGTCCGAAGTGTGCCGTGCATTATCAATGCATGCGAGCGCGCTCGCCAGCGAATATTGCCAATCTCGCTTGACCTCGCCGGTGGGAAAAGCGTAATGATTATTCCAAGTTCGTTCGGCCGTACATTACCCGGTGGTGGTGCCACCAGGGCAACGCGCGGCGATTAGAAGCCCGTTAACGATTCGTCGTGGCGGCTTAAGCGCATTTCACCTCTCTCTATCTCGGCCACGTGTGCGCGCGGCTCGTCGCGAGGTGTCGGCCACGGAATCGATGGTTACGCGAGACTGCTAAGTAGTACTTTTTAAGACAATCGCATGCTCCACGTTTCCTCGGACGAGCGCGTTTCTCATCGATTGCGACCCCGTGAAAACGATTTGCTAAACGGCCCGCGTACACCTCGCTTCGCCGCACGTCGCGGAATACAAAGAGTTTTTAAGAGCAAAGACCACAACGCCTCTCGCATTGGCGGATATACGGATAACCATTTTCGTTCTTTATTCTTTTTTGCTTTCGAAAGCGCGACTGTTCGCGATAAGAGACCGCGCCGGGAAATGGGAAACGGATAACTGGCCCGTCACCACGTCCCGTAGAATCTCGATAACGAGAATAATAGACCGCGATCGTATTTAATGGACAATCAAGTTCGCCACTAACGGCGGAATTTATTCGATGATCATTCACGGGTTTTCGTACAACGTAGTACGCCGCCGAATACTTTTCCGCCTCTTGTACATTCGATTCGACTCGTGACGACGTTGGCTCAGATACTGGAATCGCGTTGCACCCTACTGTTAGTTACTTCTGTGACAAAGAAATGACGTTACTGGAATTTACGCGAAATGTTGAAAAAAACGCCCTAGGAAAAAAACCGTTCGACTATTGAACAGAAATATAAAGAGAAGAAACAAAAATAAAAAAAAAAATAAAAAATACATGAGTCGTACACTCGTATGCAACGAAATGCGCTCCACCAATTAAAAAGAATGTGATTCGATGTTCTCGAAAATAACGGACCGTGGTTTTCGGAAACGGGAAATGGAAAAGGGCGGGAACAGGGGCTTAGTGAAAGGGAATTGGAAGGAGACGAAAAGCAGACGTGAAGGTTCGCGGGGAAACAATCCGCGAAAATTGGGGGTTTCAATTTTTAGATGTTAATAGAAATGATACAGTGCGTACAGAAAAAAAATAAAAATAAAAAAGGGAAAAAAGAAATAAAAAATTAAAAAAAGACGCCTTGTGAACTGTTCGCTCTACGCGAAACATTTTAGCACGTTTGTAGGATTCTCTAGAGTTGGACGACGGTAACGATGGCGACAATGATCTCGTCCCAAGAATGCCCTTTGTCTGTTTGCTCGGTAGAACTATGGTATTGTTCTCGTTATTGACGAACGACTTGTCGACGGGGTGGAAGAAGGGAAGAGATAAGAGAGATTTGTAAGGAGGATGCGTGGCACCGGTCAAAGATGCTCGCGTGATACATACTTATTCCACGCTCGGTTCGCTTCGTCGTCGTCGTCCCCGTCGCCTCCTCTTTCTCGACATCGCGGCCGCTAATTGTTTGCCAATCAAGTGCCGTACTCTAGCACTCGTGGGAAGAGAGTCCCGCTGCTTTCCTTCTCCATATCAGGTAGCTCGGTACGAACCGGGAGTTGGAAAAAGAAAGAAAACGCGGTGTCATGCGTCGCGTTGCATCCGATCGCACTGGATCGCGTCCGATCAGTGATTTTACGCCGCGTCGCGCTATTGCTCGCCGGCGAGACGGAGATTGATGAGACAGCGTAAATTCGAGAGTCTCCTCCGAGTCGGAATGAATGTACCAGGTGCATGGACGTCCAATCCGTTTCTTAGTAGCGCTCGTGAAGAATGGCGTGGAGTGTGATTAATTATTTAGCTTCTTCGTGATAGAAAGAAAAAAAAAATCCTTCCCTTTCCCCCCTTTTTTTTTCGACGCGGTAGAGCATTTATTTTGGAATTTTTTAATAATCCGGCATCGAGATAAGGCGAAATCTTTACGGGAATTTAAATCCGTGAAATAATGACGTCGAAGAAAAGACTTATTTAACAATTACATCAGGTGCGGCGATACCATTAGCCTCAGACATTAGCATTCGCATTCAAGCACTTTTTATATTCTCCAAATCTCCATTTCTCGTACTCCAAGACAGAGGAAATGCCCTTTCGCAAAGGGATAATACCATATAGACCGTTAATACCAAGATGGCTATGCGATACGATCTCTCCATTACGCTACCTACTCCCTTGTCCCAAGAACCCTACTAATTGTTTTCCTGCCTGTTCGTTCAACGTGGGAAAAGCTGCGAGCGGATTTGAAGTTCGAGATCAAGTTCGCAGTACAAAATCGTTTTGTACAAGTTTTTTTTTTTTTTTTTTACAAAAATATTTGATAAAAGTGTCGCTATAATTTTTATGGTTTTGACAAAGAAAAATATATAAAATTAATTAGTAAGTAATTTTGTGACGATGAAGTTACGGTTAAACATAAATCTTAGTATTGATATAATTAATTTAAATTTTTAGAACAAATTTAAAAAAAAAAAACTTTTACTCTGCCTCTTTCTAAATTTTTTTTTCTACTCCCGAGACTTTTAAACAAACAGTAAGTTCCGAGAGATCACGTTAAAGTGAAACCACAGTCGTTTATAGTTAACACCTGAACCCCCGTAGAGCTCCGAGGGGACTATACACGCGTATAAACCCAAAAAAAGGTTCTCTCTAGGTTTCCCTTCGATGACGCGGCGATTCTTGCGGGACAAATGAGCCAGAATAAATACCAGGGTAGACCGTGAACGTCGAAGAATGCCTAGAACTAACCACCCTGAAAACGGAAACGGGAATGTTTGCGATCATCTTGGTCGAGAATGCTTGTTCAAAGAAGTCACCATCATCTTGGTGACTTCTTTTGCCACGCGGGTTACACGTCTCTACAAACAGACATTGTACGTTTTCCGATCGAATAATTTCTGTGAAATATATCGTAAATAATGCACCTTTTTTTTCGATATAATATTAAAATCAGAATGAATAAGTTATACGAAGCAGTTGTCGAGCATGAAAGAAAGTGCGCGTAATTACAGCGGGAATAATTATTTGATTCGTGATAACATTTTTTTTTTTTAATTTACAATACGAACATATATTGGACGGCAAATATTGAAGCTCGCTGGGACGATGCAGTTTTAAAGAGACAAATGAGCGAGAATGAGTACCAGGTAGAATCATAAATAACTCGGCGAGAGAAAGATTGGCAATCTTGAGAGAGAAAGAGAAAGACACGAGCTGCTGTAGCTCGGTTATTGGGTGAATAATTAATTTATTGGCCGCGCTCGTGCTATCTACTTAGGTTGGATTTCACGAGCTCCTCCTACCCCTCTAGGTTGCCGGGATATTATAAAACTCGTTCCACTAGTTTACCCCCGTCGCTCATTTACATTTAATTGGGGAATCAATCCGGTGCCGGGGTATCGTTACAGAATATTTATAAGCTCTTTGTGCATGTAATGCGTGCGAGTTTTAATTTTGCCGACGGGACGCGCCGAGTGTTGTGATTTTTTCTCGACAGCCGCTTACCGCGCGACGATTATTCATTCATCATCGCCGACAAGTAGATTCTTTTCGGTCGCACAATGCTGCCGCGCCGCGCCTTTAGCATTTACCAATTAATAATTTCGCGTTTCCCGATACATCGGGGATCGAGAATTAATATTGAACACCTGGCCACCGCTACCGGCAACGATACCGTCGTATCTCACCAACACGCATACGCACTAATTTATTGCAAATCCACTCTAGCCCATTACGAACTTCAAAGCGACGCGGGGGCGCCATCATTGTTTTCTAGCGTTATAAATACCGTTGTGTCATACGCGAGGATGCGAAAACCGTTGAAAGCCTCGCGCGTTAAATTAGAACGAATTAACATCACTAATTAATGCAAAGCTTATATATATATATATATATATATAATATATATATATATATATATATACATATACGTATATGTATTAATATTTCGACATGCTATTTTAATACGATGCTACAACTATTTAAATACTAACTTTGTATTTACCGTTTGATTCTATCTTACGTCGGAATTTGTTTCGTTCAGCTTAAGTGAACTACTATCATTGCATGCTAAATAAATAGAGTTTAGAGTTAAGTATTGCACGATGATAGCACTTTAAAAAAATGCCACAAGGCTCTGTTCTCTTCCTTCTTTTTTTTTTTTTTTTTTTTTTTAAGATATCTCATACATATTATAGTTTAAGCTCGTCGATAGCGGATCAGAGAAAGGAATCTTATAATGTTTTCTGATGTTAGAAACTAGGACAATGTCGACTATAATTCTAGTTCCACCGTGACAAGGGGTATGCGCGCTTTTGTAATGCGGTTCGACGGCGGCTACCGTCCAACTGCGCCGGGATGCGTATTTATTAATCAATCGTGGCCAAGCTATCGACAGGCGCGATCACTACCAACACATTATAGTAAGTAAGATCAAGTAGGTCACGTTCTTACAATCTTGATGCTATATGATAATCATTTAAACTGGAGTCTGCCGGCGACTCGTGAGCGGTGTCTTAGTCATTTTTTCATCTATTCAACATTTATTAAGTAAGGCCTGAACGAGCGGGTCGAAAATACACGTGTTATTAACATAGTTTAACATAAATTTTAATAATATCCATAATAAAACAATTATTTCGAATAAGGTCTTAAACCACAAAACCAGGGGATAACCTGTTGAATTAATAAATGCCGTATGCATATCGTGGTACGGACGCTTGATCAGAAAATCGCCGGCTACTCTTGTTTTAGTAGAAAATTCAATCTACTCTCATCGACCTCGCTAAGAAAATAAAGTTGCGCGCGAAGGCAAACCTGTTTGCAGAAGTCGGATCCGCCCGCGGATCCCCAGAGTGCTGTTCATGATTTAATGCCAATAACGAAGCGTGAATCGTGAACGAATCGAATCGCAGACGTCTCCAGGTATTTTTTGGTTGTCAAGTATTCTCTCGATCGGATTCAATTTCTCTCTTTCTTGAAAGAAAAAGAGAGAGAGAGAGAGAAAGAGAGCGAGATATGACTAAAATAAAGCGCTTTACAAAGTAAAATGTATAAAAAGATCTTCGCAAAATACTGGTGATTAAATCAAGATTTGAGGGTTTCTCATTCGATAAGAAACCCTTCAATCGAAGCGCGGAAACAAGTTAACTCTCCCGGAATTTTTTTTTTTATACTTTTTTTATTTTTATTTTTTTATTTTATTTCGACTAGCACGACTATTTTTAGCGATATGGAAGTTTATAGCGTATACGGTTTCAGACTCTCGAAGAGAGGTTAGCAGTGCCACTTTTTTCTTTAAAAAAGAATGACGTTTCTTTAAATAATAAACATATCTTAATTATAATCATCGCCGGAGTAAGTTTATTTTTTCGAGCATTAACAAATTTTTAATTACCCTAAGATCCGGTTGCACCAACATTATTATGGCTTTAAACATTTAACCATGTGCCTGTTTTTATGTTTTCCGATTTAAGAAAACTAAAAATTAAACATTTTTATTAAAAAAAAAAAAAAAAGAAAAGAAAGAAAACTAGTATTATAACGGTAACGATTTAGGAGCTCGAAAGTGACGGTTGGTCTCGGAGTCAGCAACGAAACAAGCACGATCGTGTCAGGCTTTTTTTTTAAGGGGAAGGCGCTTCGAGCTAGTTGAGAGCATAAAAAACGTAAACAGACGTACTTGGCCTTGAGCTGGACGCTTCGACAACTCCGCGCGACTCTTCTAGCGAGAAGGACAGCGCTCAATTCGCGATCGAACCTATCGTCCGTCTCACTCATCGCGGTGCTCTCTTTTCCTCCAAGGGCCGAAATCTCTAACGGCCATTCTAGTCTAGTTGCGGAGTCTCGGTCGCGCGGACGTGTTGCAAATCGCTCCGCAATTACGCGTATTTTTCGACCGCGGATAGGAAGTCTCGCGTACGAACAAGTATCGACATCGTTGAGCGAGGAACGGGCAATCATTTTTTGCACATCTGTGCCATTCCACTCGTCGTTCTGCGCTTTGTTTCGCGCGTCGAAAAAGTACTTCGGAAAGAAAAGGTTAAGTCGCGAACGGAGCGCACGGAGCGTCCGATCTGAACCGCGTCGCGCTCAGCATTTTCGACCCGCTTCATTCGCCATCTACTTCGACGACATTCAGCCGGTACCGGCGAGCAGCCATTGCCAGGAGATGAGGTCAACACCTCGCCCGTCTTCTTCGTCGCGGCCGGAGGTTCTCATCCCATTTCGAGAAGTGACTTTTAAGGAACTTAAGAAAGATAATGTACGCGGGGAACTATCTCATCCGAAACGTGCGGTGTTTCGACACATCGCAGCCCGTCTCATTCGCCGTTGCAAGTTCTCGGTATCGCTTATTTTACCGACGAGACTCGATCGAAGAAGGGACTCTTGGACCTCGCTTAGGATGACTCGAGTGAAGACCCGGCGGAAATAACTGAAGCTAGGAATATCGAGAGTGCGAATTTATACTACGGATAATCGTTCGTCGCGCTTCGTAATTTTAATCGTTAAAAATCGCCGCGATAATCCACCGTCGTTCGGTCGTTCGTCTCTCGAGTGGTAGTGTTAGAGATAATAATTGTGTTTATAAAAAAAAAAAGCAGAGCAGTGTAATATACTGGTGCGTGATTTAAAGTGCTACAACACGTTAGGATTATTCAGAATACTGACAGGAAGGATGGAAGGAAGGACGGGCGGATAGAAAGTAACATAACCTAACCGGAAACTACAAATGTAAGTGAACCGGCAACACGACCGTAAATCATTCATTTGTAATTATCGTAAAGAAATTATAATTAACTAAAGTCCGAGCATAACAACGCGCGCGCTTAGCTTCCAATACTAATAAAAAGAAGCCTTAAAAAATTCAGCAATATTCAACACACATTTTTAAATAAAACTATCTGTAATAAATATTTAAAAAAATAAAAAATATATATATTAAAAACGATAAAGAAACGTTTACGTGGAATGCTAAGTATCGACGAGTAAAAGTCTCTACAATTTCGTACCGATGCGCATCTCGGATTCAGATACTCGTTTGTTAAATTCCACGTTCGATGAGAACACAATAATATCTTTCTCTCCACAAATCCCGTCACGGTTCGTCTCGTAGAAGAGATCTCACAATGAGAG
This sequence comes from Cardiocondyla obscurior, assembly GCF_019399895.1. Lineage (NCBI taxonomy): Eukaryota > Metazoa > Arthropoda > Insecta > Hymenoptera > Formicidae > Cardiocondyla > Cardiocondyla obscurior. The sequence goes on from NC_091881.1 coordinate 2,542,624, forward strand.
GAGCAGCCTCGGAGCTGCACACAAAACCCGGACAGTTTTCAGAAATCGTAAAGCGTCATTTTTACGGAAGGTGGAATGGAAAAAGAAAAAAAAAAATGCATGACGGTAGATAAGGGGAGGGGTTAGATTTTACGCGGGTGCTTTGGCATTTTGCTTCCTTTAAATTGCAGCCCGAGACTGTCGATACCTCCGCTCCGAACACAAAACAAGCCCCGTACCTCGCTCTCGCTCTCGTTTTTTCATCTGGCAACGGGGGGATGGGGAGGGGAGGGAGAGGATGGGAGCAAAAAAGGAAGTCGGAACGACTTCGTGCAACGATGGAAACGCGCAACTCTTTCGCAGTAAGAAGGGGGTTGTTGCCTGCGAATTCCCTCATTGCTGCCTTCCACCGCGTCTTCTTGCCGCCGTGCTCTCTCTCCCCCGTGGCCATTTTGCGATGGAAACTGCTCTCGACTAGCCTCGGTTATTACAGTGCGAATTCCCGATAGCCCCGATATTTCGTGTGCACGCCGCCATTCTCGTCGCGGAGGCGACTCGGAAAGATATTGGCAGAATTCAGTTTTAATACGAAATTTTAGAGCAACTCGCCGAGAGAAAATAGAATGAAAACACCAAGCCCGGGGATAAATGCAATTATTTCCATAGGTATTAATAAATTTACATGTCTAATGAATTTACCTCTTCTTGAATATTACCGTGTATTTATCAGAATTTAATTTAAAACAGATATATATCGTTTCGATCTTAGAATCGCTCGGGCCGCGGTTTCATCCTCCGCTACCGTCGTTACGTGATACCGGAATCCTGTTAGACCATTTGTTAATTCGCATGATAGATCGCAACTCGTGAAAATAGGACGACGACGTATCGAAGATCGAGCACATCTCATCGAACGTTACTTTCGAGCCAAATCAAATTCTCTAGATGCGCGCGCGGTGAGTAAATGGAAATGACGTGTTCATTATATCTCGTGCGGCACGAGGTTGTCTCATTAGTTAGAAAGGTGGTGCTATTACGACTCACCCTGCGTTAGATGCGATTTATTATACTTGTCGTATTTATTATACTCATCGCGATTCCGCCTCGCAAGCCTCGCGAACGTTACTCGAGACGAGCAAATGGATATTTCATCCTCCGCTCCACTAAATGCCCCGAACACGATAATGTTACGCGCCATAAATAGTCGAGATTGTTTTAAACAATTTTACTTTTTTTTTTCTTGCGCAAACGAGACGTTGGGGAAACAAAAAAATTAATATTTTTTAATTAATATTAAATAGTATTATTGTGAAATTTATCGAAAGGGATTTTTCAGCTGAAATTTTATTGCCGGGTTGCCCGAGGTGCTACAATTTCGGGACGTTACTTATCCGGCGTTAAGTGGATCCGCGCCGGCGAGCATGCGGGTGGTCTTTCCGTTTGCAAAGGCGGGACAATTTTATGGTTTCCGCTCTCTCGAGACCTAAGCCACCGTCATTTTCAAGGCTCGTTCGTAGCTCAAATTAATTTCCCTCTAATGCCACTGATATATTGTTGCGGACGAGCTATTATAGTGACATTAAAAGAAAATTAATCGCAAATTCGCGCGTTTATTTCGGTAATTGATCGGGAGAGTAAACGTCACAGTAAATTTATTAATAAGAGTGATGAAGAAAAATATCGACAAGTCGCTACGTTCGTTACGAGGCGGTGGAGCGGAATTTTTTTCTTTTTTTTTTATTTGCCATCGAAATCGTGAAAGTTTAACACGTCCGTCGTTCGGCTTGGTAAATTATCTAGAAGTGAACGAATACAATGAGCTCTCGCGCCCATAGAAAGACCGTCGACCGCAGTGGCATTTGCATCATTCACCTTGAGAGGTAGATACCGCGAGTAGAGAGCCTTGTGTCTTACCGCGGATTACGTTCGAGGGAATTTATCGCCCGGCTAATGCCGTTGCGCTTCGCTCTCTCCCTCCCTTTCTCTCTTTCGTCTTTTTTTTCTTTTTGCCGCTGTAGGTTTCGATAGAGTCGTAGGATTAATTTCGTCACAGTCACATCATTATAATTTTAACGATGTAAATCGTAGAAAAAAAATTTTTTTGCTGAATTAAAAGATTTAATTTTGCAACTATTGTTTATTGTCTAGTATAGTAAATATATTATTAATATACTCGGATAACTTTTAAAAGTATTTTTAGATGAAGATCACGCGGATGGATTTATCACTTTTTTTTTTCAGCGGACATCAATTTATTTTTATTCGCGATTAATGTATAAATGACGATGCAACTGTGACGGCTTAGTCCTTCGTAATGATTCACATGCTGCCGCTTGTTTCTCTTAAGAGCTGGTCGTTATTTCGTTGAGCATCAGTAATTTCACCCGACTATGTGAAAAGCAGGCAATAGCGCACGATTGTTAGCGCTGAAATAATAACGTATGCAAAAAAAAAAAAAAAAAGAAAAATATCGTATGCGCTCACAAGAAATTTTTTTTTCTTTTTCTTTCTTTTTTTTCCTCTTAACAATATTGCGACAATCGGCCGACTTTCTGGTTCTCATCAAGCGCGTAGATACATCGACGCGTGTTTCACGCGAAATTACATAAGTCCGTCTTGTCTCGCCGAGAGACGATCCTTCAATTAAAATATTCTGCCCAGTGTGACTTTAACATTTGCATAACTATACACCCGACGCGATTTTCCTGCTACGCTAGAGTTAATCCCTTTTCCCGCGACACGAGAATTTCCGTCGTCTCTAGCAAATAGAAAGAAAATATTGTCCCTTTAAGTCCCGCCGTAAGTACGGGGAATCGAAATCATATGTTGAAGTGCGCGCTAACGAGGCTAGCCTCGTTGATTCGAGCAAATGTAAATAAAGTCTTTTATATTAGTCTCATTAGCAGACTTTGTCGATGTCGCGCGAGGCTCGCGACGATCGGGGATTGCATTTTATGCGCGGTAAGATGTAGACTGAAGGCAGGTAGGGCTGAAAGGAGAAGAGGAGAGTGCGGAAAGAGAGAGCTGTGCATTATCGTGGTGGCGAACGATGAAAGAGGCGTTGCCGGTTGTGGTAATAGCCCGGTAAGCTGCGCTATTATGAGCGATTCGAAAAAAAAAAAAAACGTGATGTCACGCTAGGCCACTCCTGCGGTTGACCGAAAGCTGAAAAAAAATACATTACAATTCGCTGCTTCTTATTGTTTACCGCAATTGGCCATCGCGAACCCTTTCCCCGTCCACCTCTCGCCGTTATTGTTTAGCTGCTCGCGCGCGCTTCCCGCCGCTTCATTATGCCCTTTGTCCGCGCGCAGCTTTTATCGTCTGTTTAATATTTATCGTTGACGCACGGGTGCAATACTAATTTCTTCGGGTTGCGCCCGTCATTCGATCTCATGCGTCAACTCCGAAAGCTCGTCAGTTTGTGAAAACCATGAGCGCGCGTTAATTAGTGATTCAACTATCGATCTTTATATAAATGCGATTATCTCACACCCTGTGCACACGCGACACTTCGAACATTAAATTATTTTATTTTATTAATTTTTTTTATTTTTTATTTTTTTTTTTTGCTAGCTGTAAAATAAAACCTTATCAATTTCGCTCGGTTCATTAACAAGCAATTCGATTTACGTTTTTACAAACAAATATTATTTTAAAAGATTTTGCGTGCACTTTATTTTATGCCGACGTGTTTAATTTATTTATTACTATTCGTTTTTTAATTTTTTCTTTTTTTTTTTACGTTTAATGTGCCGCAAAATTTATAACAAGTAACAAAAGATTCAGTCAGCTCCTCATTTAAGAGCAAATGAGTCGCGCGTGCAACGATAACAAATTGAGAAACACGAGTAAGAAGAAATTTAGCGAGGATGAATTAGCAAGGTAAAATATATCCGATATCATCGCAGCCTTTGTGTGACACGAAGATGACGGGCTAGGCGTCTCTAATTAATGACAGTCGGCAAGTCGTCGAGAAAGAGAGAGAGGAAAGAGAGGCCTAAAAGACCTGGGTGGGTTCGCGCGGAGTTTGCGTGACTCAGACCGCTGCTTTACTCGCTCACCTTTACAGGTGACTATTGTACCTGCTCGCACGTTATATGACGTGACGTCGACTCTCTCGCGAAACTCTTATTTGAACGTCATTCGCATCTCTTCAAATCGATAATTCATCGAGCTAGTTACTCTCTTTTTTTTTTTTTTCTCTCTCTCTCTCTCTCTCTCTCACTTTCAGTCACACTTTCGATCATACGTTCGAATTATTTTAAAAAATAAAAACTTCCGCGCGTATATAACGTCACAAAGCGTAAAATTCAATGGGACAAAAAAAAAATATCAAGCGCGCGCGCCGCACCCGTGGCGTTTTAGAATTTTTAATTCACCGGCGCGACGAAGCCTTTCGAGGGTGAGAGAAAAGCTCGCTTGGTCACGCGCTAATTTATTCACGCGAGCGAGTAAGGCGTGAGCGAAGAGCTTTTTGAACGTAGATAAGAGCCGGTGAAATTTAACAGGCGATATCGATGGTTCGGCATGCGTGATATGGCCGCCGGTTCCCGAGGCGTTCAGTTGGACAGCTGATATGGTCGCTATTAGTCTCTGATGCTCAGAAGCACTATAGCGGCCCATCTCCTCTGTCCAAGTGCCAGGAAGAGAGCGAGCGAGAGAACTGAGGCTTTTTGGGGCGTAGATAATAGTGAGAGAGTGCCCATTAAGGGCGAATCACCTAGGTCAGAGGAGGCCTCGCAAAACTTCGCACCTGCTCTATATTATCATAATACATATTCATAGCGAACCTCCGGAGAAAAGAGGACTCTTTAATCCTTAAGTTGCATCGGTGTGACAAAACGCGAACGGGAAAAAGAGCTCTGGTACGCGCGAGTCGTGAGAATGTAAAAGTTTCTCAACTCGTTATTTCGGTTTGTGTTGCGGACCTCGCCGTTAATTCTCGAAAAAGAATTATACACTGGGGAGACGCGACTCGAAGAAACATTCGACGAAGGGTGGCACGTTTTCAGGCTGGCTGTCCTTTTTTTTCTTTTTTCTTTTTTTTTTCTCTCTCTCTCTCTCTTCTTCTTGCTGCTCTCTTTCTCGCTTGTCCACTCGCGGTTAAGGCAGCCACGCGAATAGCCGAGAATAATGACATTATTGCGGGACCACTCGCAGCTTACAGCAATTAAAACTTTGGTAATTGCCGTGAACGAGTTATATAATTACCACATCGCGCCGCGATGCGTCGTGTTACGTTACGATTTGATCTCGCTTTGATTTCGTTCTCTCGGGTTTCATCTTAGGTTCCGTTACCCGCCAACAATGGAATCATTCAAACGAAATTTATTTAATTGAAAAAGAATCGGACATTGCTTTACGTATTTGGGCATTAAGTGCAATTAATTAGGTCGAGTTTTGCCGAAATCGTCGACACGGTCTTCCCGAGAATGAGGGACAAGCGCCGTCATTGTGTTGAGAACATCTAGAGAACGTTGCAAGTGACGATAAAGATTAATTATAATGAAACGTGTATCAATCCGCGGTAAACAATTTATGGTTGTATTTTCGTCACTACATTTTTTAATAATTCATCTATACATATTCATAGATGTAGCATAAATACTCGCGTTTCTCTGCTTTTATTTATTTATTCATTTATTTTATTTTATTTTATTTTTAACTTTTTGGGATAAAATCTTTTGCTAGAAAAACAAGTCGCAAAAACTGGCATCTCTTAAGCCCGCACGAATAATATTTCTGCGTGAAATTCTTTTTCGTAAGGCGCATTTTGTCGTCGGCGCCTCGACAACAAGACAATGCTATCATTGTTATCATTGCAAACGTAGCTACGTCATGTGGCACGATGCTGCTGAACGGCCACCCCGTTTTAAATCGCTTCGCCTCGACGAGACCGTTAAGCCCTTCATGGTTAACCGAGGCTCGTGCTACAACACAGTCGCCTCTTTGTCGATTAGCACGCCAACTCGCCAACCAGGAACGGCTGGATTTTTACCGAGCTCGTGACGCCCGTAATTTTTTATCGAAACAGGACGCGGGAGCGAAAGAACGCACCTGAAAAATGCGCAAAAATTCGATGCCGATAGTTTTATTTTTTATCGCGGACGCGTGTAACGCGAAATAATATTACGTTAAAAAAAAAAAGAAAAAAGAAATTATAGCGAAGCGATATATCGGTACGTTTATCGGGAAACTAATTCGACGGAAAGACAAACTTTGCCGGGATAAATAATAAATTAATTCAGCACCTAATAGCAAAGAAACGGTTCTTCTTGCGGTGGCACATGACTTTTGATGCACGTTTTATTTACATGGTATGTAGCGGGCGTATAGACATGTCGCGCGGCACACGCGCGTGCACGGTGGTCTGTATATATCGGCGCTCGGCGAACTTCCTGGCGCTGCTTTATCATTATCGGATGTGACTAATGCGGCGTTTAACGCAACCTCGCGTTAGTTGTTATTATAGCCCTTGGCAAACGGGTCCTCCTGCCCCCTTCCCTCGCGCCCGCTCTCTTTCCCGTTCCCTTTCACTACGCGCGCGGACGAAACGCCCTTTCGTGTCCACACGTGGTCCCTGGGCATCGAGTGTGCCCGATTTTGGCGCTGGTTTATTCATTCAATAAATCCCGGACCGGTCTGCGGGTTTCGAATATTGTTTCTTGAATTCGCACGCCTCGAGTACCGTAAAAGAGATTTCTTTAGACTTTTTTCTCTCTCTCTCTCTCTCTCTCTCTCTCTCCTTCTCCTCACCTTTGCTATTAATATTTATAACTTCGCGAAAGTATTATTTTATCAGAAGTCTTGGTAACATCTTTACAATTTTTAATTTGATTTATAAATCACCAATAGGTGGGAAAAAAAAATTATCTTAATTTGACGGTGGAATTTAAAATGACAGTATAATTTTCCGTCGTTTACGCTTATTTTTTACGATTGACACATACGACGTGACTTTTCGCGTCCTGCTCGGTCTATAATGATACGCGGCGGCTTTTATTTGTATTTCGTGGCGTAGATATGAGAACGCCGCCGTCATATAATACTTTATATGTATTATATAGTATATATATTATCAAATGCGACTGTTTTACATATCATTTCTTTATCGGAGACGTACACGCGCACGGAAGTGCTTCGCAATCGCTATCTCATTCAGTTCGGCGAAGTGTGGCGGCTTAGTATCGATACTTAACGATAGCCGTTATACCTTAGATATAGTACTATACGTGAATGATATACAACGCTTTCCTCGACTCACTTAGCTCTGTTTAACACGCGATTGATTACACGAAAGAACACCCGGTATGTCGAGTCAAACCGAGCGCGAAGCAGCCTCACACTACCGTGACTGTTAACACGGATTAATCTTGCTTAATAACAGTCATAGCGTTCATGTGTCTCGCCCTTTATCGTCGTTCGCTATTATTTGCGCAATTATTTCCGGCTGCGCGTCGGACAAGCAATATTATTAACATTATGGGCAATTAGGCCAAGGTGACTGCGATCGATAATGATAATCGGACAGTTCCGATTGGACTCCAAATTTTCTTTCTTTTTTTTTTTTTTTTTATCCACTCGAAACAATAATCCCGTAATTTCTTTCTAATACGAAAAAAAAATTGAGTTCTTTTCCGGCACGGCTAGTAATACCTCACTTCGTTTTTATTTCACGCTGATAAAAAATTTTATTTTAGTAAAATATTAAATGGTGAAAACTAGGAGGAAATACGAAAAGCAAGAGTCAGTCGAACAGTGTGATTAAACAACGTGGGCGTTTTTGATATTTATTACTAAATAGTGGATTTTTGCAACCATCGGGGTTTTCCCACTGACAATAAATTGAAGATGGCTGGTTTTAACAAACATCGCATGTAGATGTTGTCATTTACATAAGCGAGAGAAGCTAAACGGATACGCTCGGCTGGCCTGTTATCCGGATAGCTTCCAGGCTCGCTGGTTGTTGGCGAGATAATCGCTTACACGTTGCACGCGTTGGTTAATTCACTGCCGTCTGACAAGCGAGAAAATCCTACCTAGAATTACTCACGCCATAGTACGTTTGAGTCAAGTACCATCTTAGAAACACACCTGGGAATGCTAATTTTTTCTCTTTGTGAAAATATATACTGTTTACATCGGAAAACGTATTGCCAAATGCGCTTTTGTTCTAAATATGCTGCAATATTACAAAAAAAAAAAAGTTCAGATACTCTCTTATTAATATCACGTTACAAGATATTAAAAAATTTTTTTTTAATTTTTTAATTAATTTTTTTTTTAATACCCAAATTTGTTTTAAATAATTATTACGATGCTATCGCTTTCGTTTTCTCGTTTCGGAATCCCCTATATATTTCTTTTATTAAAAAAAAAAAAAAATTTTTAACGACTAGCAGAGCTCCGAAATCTGCAACGCGTTTATGCCTTGTGTGAAACTTTCATCGCGATCCTCTGCAATCGAGGATGATCCGACGTCGACGGCATCACGGAAGCTCGGCGCCGACGCACGGAGGGCGGGACAAGGGCGCGGCTCACGGCTCGTTCTCCCAATTTCGCGGGCTGCGCCCGGAACGAGGTGCCGTTGCGGCGCAAGGACCCCCTCAATTATCGGACGGTGGTGATTTAAGGCGAGCCGCTTCTCCGTGTAGGAGGGCGAACGGCGTCTCTCCTCGCCGAGCCGTGTCCGCCGAGAGTGTGGCCATAGAACGGCCAATCTTGGCTGCGGCGAGTCACGACCCGCCGGTAATCAGAGTGGGAAGATTAACGAGACGTTAAAACGAAGAGGCGAGTTACGAATAAATCAATATCGATAAGCGCGAGATGCATTATATACATATTCGTAATGAGACCCCGAGATTTATATCGGCGAGGGGCTCTCGTTTCGGCGTTATCTTCTCGCCTCGCGAAATCCCGCACCGAAGTGATGATAAATCTGCCCGCGGTGTTTATTGTACCCCGAAAACTTAAACGTACGGAAAGATTTTTGAAAAAGAAACGCAAGTTATTATATATATACGTATATACGTCTGCACTCGGACGAAAATATGACAATGTAAAAATTCCATGTGCCTGCGAACTTCGCACAACAATTCGCGCGGGTATTTTTTAATTTGTATCAATTTTGCGCGAGATAATTTTTCCAGCTATCGCGTTATTATAAATTCTCGTTAGGATGAAAATTAATAAAATCGAGCCACGTGTGTTGTGAGGGCTCGAATTTACCGCGATATACTATTACTACTCCGCAGCCTCGTCTCATATTACATTTTGCGCGTAGCAGGTCTTGGGACGGTCTCTCGGCCCTTTTTGTTTTATCACAAGGCATAAAACGTTCGTTGCGGCGACGCGCGATAATTTCATTAATTTCATGCAACGGTAATTCTTCTACGAGCAACTCCCATTAATATCTAAGCACATAATTTACGGCCGTCATTTGTACGCCGTGTATTAATAAAACTGAAGCGGATGCGATAATCGCGGATTGTGAAAGAAAGGGGGTCTCTCACATCGGGGAATCTATACTCGGAAGAGGAGAAGCGCTCGTTTCGTATTTTTGCCACTTTCGCTCCTTTAATGGCTCCAGTGTTTCTCGCAATTTGTATCACCGATCCCTCCGGTCTCATCTTCGCGTTTCTTTGCCCGCGTTTTTTTTTTTTTCTTTTTTTATTCTCAACAACTTTGTCGACATCGGCGCGATTTCAATCAAAATACTTGTACTAAATGCTTTATATATTATCTACGAGCTTTATTGTCCGAATTATTATTAGTCACGTTGCAAATTATTGTCATTGACGGTAAAGTTTTTTAACTTTCGCTTCTGAGAATACTTGCGACGGGAAACGAGTAGGAGCCGATCGAAATTAAGCGGGTTCCCGCGAAATCAATGAAATCCTCCTAATCCGTCACGACGGCAAAAGGTATTCTCCCCGTCTGCGAACTCTTAATGCGTTAACGACAGGAAACGAGTCGACTACGCCAGCGGGCTTACCGCGCGCGTCGTCCGCTTATGGAGGCGACCGGCAAATTGTCTAAGGAGGGGCTGAGTCCTAAAGAGTTCACGGCTACAAAGGGGCACGCAACGCTTGACGATGGAACTTTTTACAGGGATTTAGTCTACATAAATGTGAGAATTCCTAATGTTTCTCCGTGCACGTCCCTCTCGAACCCTATCAAAAACGAATGGGCGTTCTCATCTCGCGCGTACGTTCTACTAGTCTGAAACAAGCTGGTCTTTTATAAATCGAATGACGTATTACTTGAAAATTTGGCTCTTCCAAAGAATCGATGGCGACCCTACTCGATCATGTGAATCTTGCACGACCGGAACGTGCGAACAATGCTTTCGTCTAAAACAAATTTCTCTCTCTCTCTCTCTCGCGCGCGACGACGATCAGGCGTTCGTTCTCTCCTCGCGGCCTCTGCGCCAAACTTGGCGCAGTTCGTTAAACCTTCCTCGCTGAAAGCTTCGCTCGTTAACCAAGTCGAAGCAACGCGGTTCGCTCGTCCGAAAAGCTGTCTCTGGTCTATCCCCCGGGCTCCGCAGTCTACCTGTTTCGCCACGGAAGTTATTCCGCCGCACTCCCCGTCTTGGTTAACGCCGGCGTTAGAAAAGTAACTAATTAATTAGTTTTCACGGGGCGCGCAACGTTATCGCGCGTTTCGCGTATCATCGTTGTCGTCGCCGACGTTGTTGGACGGCGCGGAGGAGGAAAAGGCTGCGAAGGCATGAGGTGGCGGCCGGTGGTGGCGATGGTGACGGTGGTGGTGACGCCGGTGACGGCGGGGAAGGTGCCGATGGTGGTGGAACACCAAAGAGGAGGAGGATCTCTTTCTTTCTCTCTCTCATTCTCTCGCACTCTCGTTCTCTCGCAATACGCGTGCGGCGTTGCCATACCTCGCGCACGCACCAAATATTTGACGCTAACCATCGGTGAAACACACGCTCAAACTCCCCTCCCGGGCTTACTAGCCGACTCGAAAACATCGGCGCCTCCTGTTATTTGCATTCCCCTAACCAGCCACCGCGGTGTGTGTCATTGTCTCTCTCTTTCTCTCTCTCTCTCTCTCTCTCTCTCTCTCTCTCTCTCTCTCTCTCTCTCTCTCCTCTTCTTTCTCTGCACACCCCTCCGCCCTCGCCTCCTTCGCGCTTCTCGCCGTTCTCTCGCTCGCACTCTCAATCTTCGCGTTCTTCGCTCGTTTCCTCCGCGTCTCTCTTTCATCCGCGTTCTCCTGCCGCATTTAAACACGTGAAACGCGACGCTCCAATTCCCAGTTTCGCCGATACACCCTGGGTCCCCTTTGCATCGGACGTTAAATTTATTTTCTATAACGCGACTGACGCGCCGTCGAAGGATGCCGTGCTAAAGGGTTTTCGGACGTAAAACCGTTCAGACTCCGACGAGGAGAAGGGCATTTAACGAATGAAGATCGAAGAAGTGGAAAGAGAAGATACTCGGACATATTTTACGGTCACAAAAAGCAGCGGCGCGCGACGCCGTCGCCGTCGCCGTCGCCGTCGTTAAACGTCGAACGAAAATTTTATGAATTCCCATCTATAGTCTCGGAATTCCGATGCCGTAGGCCGCGGCGATGTTTCGAGACTTCCTTCGCTCGGCAACGAGCCTTCTCCGTTCGAGGGAAAAAAAAATAACGAAACAGGAAAAAAAAAAAAAATCAAGGGGGAGAGAAAAAAAGAGGAAAACGACCGGGACTCCGACTACGTTGCTGATGCACCTCAGGAATTCGTAGTTTGCGTTTTTCGGTACGAACCTTGCGCGCGTGCACCGTGGGCCCGTCGGTATAGTAATTTACGAGCGATCGTTCGTCGAATTCGCCGATGATATTCTGCCTCGCGGGCCAAGTCTCTTGACCAGTTGCACCTCGCAGCTGCAATGTCGTATATCGCACCTCCGTCGATTTCGACACCTCCTGCGCCGTTCGTTGATCCGCGCCACCGAAAGCACCGAATATTTCTGCGTTAATTATGGACCCGGCCAAAAGGGCCCAATCTGCGTCTCGACTGTCGCCGCCGGAAAATTAAAGTCGCCAGGAAGAAAGCGCGCGTGCACTCAACAAGTCTTACAAATATACGCGGGCTTAACAATATTATACATTCTGCATCGTAATTATCGACGTCGACTTTTACGAGCAGAGTTTTATCGGGCGAATTATTATTTTTTTTTAAAATTTTTTTTTCTTTTATTATTAGTGTTCGTATATTATGTATTTTACGATGAACGTATGACGGCTAGCGGAACTATTAACAGATATCGATAGTAATCTACCACAACGTGAATCGACGGCGATGCACGGGTATCTTTTGAACGTCACGAGAGATCGATTAATTATGTGCACCTGCGAACCGCGAGTTGCAATCCGCCGTTTCTTTTCCCGTGAAAGTATCTAACTTTGGCAAAATATTCGCTAAGATCCGAGAGATTATCGACATTAAAGTTTCAGTGGCACGAAACAGACAGGTGTAGAGTGACAGGTGGAGGTGTCCTTAAAAAAAAAGGTCTAATCTCGTCGGTCACGCACTTCAAAAATTGCCACGTTGATTAGAACGAAAGAAAAAAAAAAAAAAGAATAACTGTACGACGGGAAAGGATTAGCCGTTTTTATAAACAACCGCTGGACTTGCAAAAGATAGCGCGACGAATTTAATTAAATTAACCTATACTATCTAAACACTCGAAGAGTGTTGATCGTAGAAACCGAGTTTCATAATCGAGGACTTTCCGTCACTCCGCGGGCTGTCATCTGATAACGTAATGTCCTTCGGGTGCTTTATCCTTTTCGTTTAAAAAGCGCTCTTCCCTGAAAGGATCTATTCGCCGCCGCCGCCGCCTCGTCGAGGCCGAGTACCGAAGAGCCAAAGATTGCCCACTTGACAATCGTTGGACGGCACTTAGAATACGCGACACTTAGCGAACAAAAGATAAAGAAGGAAAAAAGAAAAGCCTGGGGAAAGAGAGTGAGAGAGAGAGAGAGAGAGAGATAGAGAGACGAAAAGAAGGAAAGCAGTCGAGATAACTATAAGAGAGACACGGGAGAAGGCGGGAAGCGTGGTAGCTTGATGCATAGAGACGAGGCAGTTACATAGAGCGCACAGAGTGTCGCGCATTTAGATAATGCGTACGTTCCCTCAGAGCTCTTCTCCTCCGCCTCCTCCTTGTCCTCCTCTCTCGTTCCCCTCCCCCCCACCCTGTCGTATTCCTATCTCTTTTCGCACTTCACTGGCGTGTTCGTCCGTAAAAGCTTGAAGCATGCATCCTTTTATCCTCTTGTAACTTTGGTGCCTTCGCACTTTTCGTTATAACCGGCTATGCGCGCTACGAAATCGCATGACGCCATAACGCCGAGCCATTAACAGGCGTAATTGCGCGACGCCGAAATGCCACGGTTGCGATACGCGCTCGCCGCGTACGGTTCAGCTTCCTTCGCTATATCGAAAGCTGTCGTCTGCCCGCGCGGCAAAGCCCTTCTTCGTTTCCCGGTGCAGCAAATAAAAATAACCGCCAACCGCGAGATAGTTATTAACAAAGCGCCGGCAACAATATAGCTATTGGGAGATAGTAGCGCGCGGTTAGGTCAGTGCCGCTGCACAATTGTTGCCGTGGTTTCTGGACGCTCGCGGTTCGCTGCCGATTCGTTTTCTTTCGCGTGGATTCTACCGACGACGGAGCCATGGTCAACCTAAAGGTAGCCAAGTTTAGTTCCTTCTGTGTTGTCTTCAAAGTTGGCCGCCTTGTTACTCGAGGGAGCGACCTCGGTGAACGGCACGATTTACGACGGGTAATTACCGACGGGTAGTAGTCTGTATATACTAGGGCCTGGCTTGTATATCAGTGCTGCAAAAGCGAGCACGAGCGCTTCGAAACGCCTTCGATAGTCAGCGTTATTACTCCTCCCCGCGACTGGCCGTTCGTTCAAAAGAATCATTCCCATTTGCGCACAGTTGCGATTTTATTGTTGGTATTCTCACGACGGACGGCTTTGACGCAATTTTGTTCTACACGTTGCCCCGCGAGATTTTTTATTTCGATTCGATATGATTTAGCGACGACAGTTTTTAGTAGCGTTTCCTAACGAATCTTCACGAATAACGTGTTTATTAAATATCGCGATTATTTGCGTTGAAGAAAAAAAAAAAAATTGCATACTGCGACTTCCGTTATTTCACTTCTTCGATATCTCACGCATTTTTTATTTTTATTAGGAGAAACTATGCGCGCGCTATTTTTTAATAGACCCCAATTGCAAACTACGAAAAAATTAAAGCATGCGACTCACCGATCTGCATGAGCGTCAGCGGAGTTGTGGAATTCTGCCGGTGACTGTAACATACAAAGAAAAATATTAATGTAGACACGTTAATCAATTTATAAAATTAATGAAAAAAAAAAGATAAAGTTTTTTTTTTTTTTTTTAAATTCTTATTATTAAAACAATTTATTCTTACCTATAAGTTGCTCCGCCGATGCAGGATGCCCGTCCCGGGCCTGCTCCTCCTCTCAGATGGGACGTGACGAGCCATCCTTCCGCGCACTGGAAACTCGCGAACGCGCTCCCGTAAATAGATAATCGTAAAAAAAAAACGCGCGATAACTAGCGGCACTCCCGAAACGACCGACGAACCGGCTGCGGTTCGTATCATCACTAATGTCGGCGGTAACGGCACTATAATTTCTGTAACAGAAAAAAGATACGAAATGAAAATTAGTCACATGCTGTAAATTAAGTCAGTCTTAAAAAAAAATTATTTACGCGTTTCTAAATCATTTATTAATTAAATAATTAAAAAAAAAGTTTTCCATCACTGAAAGAGCAATGCAATTAATTTTATGAAAAGCCGAAGTGTGATCCTTACCTTCGAGTTGTTGCGTCGATGCCCGATGCCTTTCCGAGGCCTCCTCCTCCTCTCAGGATGTCGGGGATGTAGAGCATACCAAGATCCTGTAACACAAAAATTAATATTAAATTGCAGGAGCGTTCACATTAATATTCATTACAAATCTATTAATATTAGAGAAATAAAAAAAAATTCTTACCGTGGAATTGCTCCGTCGATGCACAATGCCTTTCCGAGGCCTTCTCCTCCTTTCAGAATGTCTGGAATAGGATGCGGTACTTCGGCTTCTCCTCATCTGAAACAGAAACGTGAACGATTAGTAACAAATTATTAAATTACGATATTTATCGGTGTGTCTTAACTACGTGTTCGACTGTGGCAACCAGCGCGCTCAAGGTTATCACCTAAATATCGCGGGATGTTTTGCGTCGCGACCGCTGCTCAATCTCGCCCGCTTCACATCGGCATGCGTCGCACAACGGAATTTATACCGAATCGAGCTGCTCGGAGCTTGAACCCAAAGAGATACTACACCGATCGTTCGACGAGCTAAGATAACCACCCCGGTGATATGCGTATGATATGTATGATACGTGTATGATACGCGTGTGATACGTAAATGGGGATCGAACTTACTTTAAAGGGACAAGAACTATTCGCCCGTATTCTCCGTGTGGAAAGAAGGGTGGAAGATGCGATTCGTGTCGGGATATGTCTCTGTACGTCGAATAATCATCTCACTTCCGGTGCGACCGCGTGCTCTCTTAACGACGTGCTCTCGATCATTGACTACCGCTAGCCGCCTACCGCTAGCACCCCCACCACTCATCTTCCTACCTGTCCCCGCGCTCCTCTTGTACGTCTCACCCTTACGCAGTTTAACGCGTTGTAAAAGAACTTATTATATTTTTTTTATTAATTTAATTAATCGCCAATTTTTACGAAGTGAGTTCTAAAGTCATTTTAATCTTTTAAGTATTTAAATATTTAAGTATTTGCAATTTTTTTTCCTTACTTAACAAAGAAAAATTTTCATTAATTAGATATTTTAAAAAGAGAGATCTCTGAAAATCAAACGTTATGTTCCGTGTATCATTCTTAGATCGGAATTCGATTGTCATTCCCGCTTCTTCTATTCGCTCAGAGCCGGCGTCTAACGTCAGATCTGTGATCTTCCGTGTGCGGCTTATCTCGCAGAGTGCACAGCGCGAAATTGAGTTACAAGTATAAGCAGTGCAATTACACGTATTTCCATTATCGTGCCGCCTGCCGAAGGGCGACATCAAACAATGCGAAAATCGAGTTTCGCCGGTGTGCGAAGGCGCACTCGCGAGAGGACGACGCAACTTGTGAATGCCGACTATCCTCAGGTACGACGCCTTGAAACGCTCGGCTGCTGCGACCGGCCCGAACTCGAGAAAATGGTCGTGGGCGTAGGTATTGTTGTTTCGGCTTCTGTTTGTTCCCTAGGAGCAGTGACCGTCACGCGCTTCGCTCCCGGCGCCTTCGCAAAGGTGGACGATCTCGTGACGCGCAACGGGCTCGTTATCGATCACCGAAATCGTCCTTTGCGCAATTGCATTTTGCCCGTTTCTCGCAACTTGACGCACGCGACCGGCGACTGTCAGTAACGCTCATTTCGGAATTATCGGCCGCGGATGTTCACCTCGCCGGACTGAATCTTCGCTTTATTTCGGGAGCACCTCGCGGCAACAATGACTTGGGGGGGAGGGGGGGTTCCTGCTTTGCAAATTCTCATTGCGTAACACGGAAATTGAAGTGTACTAAAAAGGAAGGGCGAGGGTGGCGGGAGCAGCCGAGAGAGACCGGCGAAAAAGACGAGAGAGTGATGAAGAGTCTCTCCTGGCGGTCCTTTCTCTCTGGTTCTCTCTCGCCCCCGTCCTCCCACAATTCGCCTGCTCGCTCGCGCTCCCAGCGGACGTAGATATGTCTCCTTGTTTTCATGTGGGCATCGGAGTCGACTCCGAGGACTATTATTTGGTCCGAGGGTCGAGGGATTCGCGTTACGAGCGAGAAAGAAGCGAGGAGGGGTCCCGTTAGCGTAGGGTCAAAACTCCTCCGCCCCTTTTCGGAGGATACCTCGACGTCCCTCCTACTTCTTCTCTCCGCGCTCACCGCCGTCCTTGTCCGCGAAGCGCGTGGAAGAGGGACCAGGCGAGGTCCGTACTTTCTCATCTTGTTCTCGAAGGCGAAGGCTGAAGGCCTCAAGGCAGGTATAATATAACCTCTTCCCATCGCCTCGGTATCCTTCTCTCTTTCTCTCTCTCTTACTCCTCCACTCCTCCTCCCCTCTGTCTTTTTTCCTCATTGTAAAATCCGTCCTGCTTCCTCGCGCTCCGACGCGTCTCCTCTTTCTCTCGCCTCCGCTTCATCCCCGAATATATCCCCTCGGCTAGCCAAGAAGTTATTTATTACAGGTTTGGCGTTTATATTGGATTTACACAACTTAAATACCGAGCCCGACGCGCGGCGGCATCAACATTAATATTGTATTTCCTGCGTCCACACACACGCGGGTCGCGTCCGGATCCGTATCGAGCCAGTTTCACGACGCTCTTTCCCCGAATCCGCGATCGTAATCAGACCTCCGTCCGTTTCCCAGGCCAGGTCAACCGAAATGAACTTACGATGTCTCTGGTTCCTGGCGTCTTTTTAAAATCAACTTCCGTCTCCCGACCACTAAAAATTCGTGACGCCTTTTTAATTATCAAACATTATATAAAAAAAAGAGAAAAAAATACATAAATAAGCTGAGGGTTTAGAGTTGGCATAAAGTCGTAAGATTCCGCCGTTAGGATAAAACTCGTTTCTCAAATGACGCGTAAACGAGACGTGAAAAACATATTCAAAGCAAAAGTATTTATCTGACTTATGTAATACATACTTGCGACAAAGTTTCTCCCGTTCGAATATTCGCGTGTTCTTTAAAGGGCGGCCGGCTCGTAGCGTATTCCGCAAAGAGACTCGCGTGGCTGCAAGTCGGATCAGTTTTTGCGATAAGTGGTAACAACAACACCGCGCCGGGAGACGGAAGATGAAGAGGTGGAGGGAAAAAGAGGAGCGAAGGGGGCGGGGGAGGAGAAAAAGGAGGCGAAACTGCTTTCGTTGCCGAGGCAACTGCGCCGCGCTGCAATTGCCGCGTGCGCGCGCTTAGTAAAGCAGAGCCGCGTATCGCAATCACTCGACTCCTTATCTAACGGCGGCGGCGGCGTGCAGGCATTCATCTATCATCTAGTAGCGTGGAAAAGCCCCTCGCCTGTTCGTTTGCGCCTCGTCGCGGCTGGATACAAATAGTGCCATTTTCATAGCGCCCGCATGAGAAATTTTCTCCGGTGATTAACGAGGGATGCATATTTGATGATGCACGTAATAAAGGGAAAAGGGAAGAGCGCGGTTTCTCACATCGTTGCACGGGGGCGGAGGAGCAGGCCACACTGCTTTCTTGAATTAAATTTGTTTTGCACCGACCTGGAGTCACCCTCGCGAGAACTAGCTTACATTGCAAATATTATATTAATTTTAACGTTCACCGGTGTTACGTTTTTCGTAATATGAGAATAGCTGAAAAGCAAAGAGCAGGCTAGATTTTTTCTTTTCCTTTTTTTTTTCTTTTTTAAATAAAATAAAGCTTGGGTCACTTGATAACATCAGCGACGCTTCGCCATGGAAGCTGCATCGACACGAGATTCGCGCACGCGGACCGCCTTTTCTGCGTCCGTCTCTCCGCGCAGGACGCACCGCGCGTCGTGGTATTCTCCCAATTTTGCGCGCCCACGCCTCGTCTCGCTTCACCTCACCTCACCCCATCTCACCTCGCCTCACCTCACTTCCCTTCGTTTCGTCTCGTCTCGTCGGTCGCTCGCTCGCTTCTCTTTCTCTCTTCTCTTCTCTCCTCTCGCTTCTCTCTCTCTCTTTCTCTCTCTCTCTCTCTCTCTTTCTCTCCCTCGACGGTGCAGCGAGGCGTCTTGCGATTACGCGAAGCACCACAGCGCCGACGAAGCTCTAGCACGACCCACTTGAATCCACCGAGAATCCGATCTGGCATCGTACGTGCAAAGAACCCGCACGTTACCTTTCCCGCTCGGTCAATTTCATACATTCCGACGCGGAACAATTTTTTTTTCCGGGCTGAAAAATGGATACGACACGGCGCGATAAAGTGCTGGTGCCGTCTATTATTGACGATTAAAATAAAAAAAAAAAAAATCGAATGACACGTATGGCGAGCTGATACTGTTAAAACTGTTTAATTGTTGATACAAACGGCGCAACTATTTGACAATTATTCAACGCGTCGCTCACGCTTTTCCTTGCTCCGGCATATATAACGTAACGCGCTTTTGACACCGACTGTTTAACAAATCAGCGTCGCGCCGGTGACAATATTTTTTTTCTCGACTCTGATCCCCCTTGAAAGCAGGGGCAGGACCGCGCTGCTCGGAAATCGAATGACGCTGAATCCCGGGCGCCGAGTACTACTCTCAAACGTCCATCGCAATCGGATTTCGTGCGAAGCGATCGGCGAACTTGGGACGGGGAGAGATGGAGGAGGTTCATCTATCCGCCTGACTGAGCGAATTGAATTAGGCGTGTGCGCTCGCGCCGCGGACTCGGGAGGAAGAGAGAGAGGCACGGCGAAGCGGCGGCGGACGGATCCGCGAAGCGCATAACGGGTTGCACACGTCGGCATAATACGTCCCTGTGCCTGCCGTGCAAAGGCCTCCGAGAGAACGAACGCAGCCAGCGATGATGCCGTGTACACCCAACGCGGCAACATTGTAACCGAGAGAGAGAAGTACTCGGGAGATAGGGAGACGCGGAGGCCGGAGGATAGGAGAAAAGGAGAGACGGCGCTTGGAGAGAATAACGCGCGGAGAAATATGGTTAGGAAGACCGCTCGAGGAGGATGGCCAGGACCAAGCGGTGAAGAGGGACAGCGGTCGAGAAAGAGGCGGGAGGGAAAGAGAGGGCGATCGTGTGCATCTGCACGCACGAGAGTGTGCGAGTATAGTGGGTGTCGCCTCTGTTGCCGCCGACGTCGCTGCCGGTCCTCGTTACCGACGCCGTTGCTCGGACGCCTTCCACCGGCCCTCACGACATGATCTATCAGCCTTGTCTACTACTATACGCCGTCCTCCTCCCATTCTCTCTCTCTTCCTTCTTTTCTCTCTCTCTCTTTCTTTGTCCGGCACGTCTCGTCTCCTCGATCCTCGATCGACGATGCGCGCCTCGCATCTCCGGTCCGGCTGTGCCCTACGCACGCTACTCTCCGTTCAGGGACGACCAAGTGCGCACCGGTGCGTGTGCGACCAATTCCACGCGAAGGGGATTGGATCTCGCGAGAGAGAAGATTAATGAGGGGCCGCGTTAGTCTCGCTGAATTATTTCACGAGATTCACGTATCCCATTTATGAGATGCCGCTCCCGGAGATTTTTGTCTCGGAATAGGAGGTAGATTCATTATATTCCGAGAGAGGACGTAAGAAGAAAGGTAGGTGGAGATTAAAAGGGAACTTCGTTCCGCGACATCAGTCACTTTCACCACACTTTCAAGCGAGTAGAACTACGGAATTGGCACGTGACACAAGTGCCCCTGAGACTCTCCCCGGTCCTCTTTATTAAGATTCAAACTCACGGTTCGGTTTTAATCGGTCGTGCGATTGTACGAAACGGCCGGCGCTGATATAGCGGTTTCGCCAGAAAGGCTTTTTATGTTTACGTATGACTAACGCAATGTACTTTTTTTTTTTTTTCTTTTATCCGCGACATCAAGTTCGATTTATCGGCCCGTATCTTTCCGCCTACAAGATTTCCGTTATCTCTCAGCGGGGATCGAAGCGTTCGTGTGATCGTTCAACTATAACGATATTACGCGTTGAATTTTTATGCAGAATAATTAATTTAAGTAAGCAACGGGTTCGTCGAAATTCAAACACAGTACTGCGTCGTGCCTTCCCCGCTACCCTTTTACAATCTTCCGTCCTTCTCGGTCTTCTCCTTCCTCCGCCTCCACCGCCGGTCTCTTTCGTCCCTATGCCGAGAGAGCCGGTCCCCACCGGACGTGCCAACCAGTGGTTCTCACTTCGCGAGGGCGACGACGTCGCTCCTCTTTCGAAGTGAAGAGCGTCGTCGTCGTCGCGTGGCACTGCGGCGGAGAGATCTCGAGACCACGAGGCTACTCGTGTCACGTGCCAGCACGAACTCGTTAACAGCCCTAACGATCGAGATTCCACGTGGCCGCCGTCGCCGCCGCCATCGTCGTCGTGATCTTCGCCGATAATTGGCGGCGAGTCGTCAAGCCCAAATTGCCGCTTTTTCTTTTTCTTTTTTCTTTTTTTTTTTCTTCGATATTATATAGAATTGCCCTTCTAGCGACGCGTTGAATCGAGAGAGCGGGAGATACGCAACGTGAAAAGATAGCGCGGTTCCCAATCGGTCGGTAACGATCTCTTAATTGTCGTCGAGTGTATCTCGATTAAAAATGTATTTTGTATTTGAATTCTCTTGCGAATGATATATACTTCATCTCGCGCGTGACACACATGCCGGAGTCCTCACGATATTTCTTAACTTGTCTCCCAGCAAAATTCTTGCCGCATCTCTCGCGCATATCGTGCATTCTTAGATCCGGCGTGCGAGCGAGCTCTCGAGAGGCGCACGTGCTTATCAGCCGCGGATCTGACGTGCGACCGCTGGACGCGCATCGTGGAACGCGTTATTATCGTTATCGTTTATGCGATTTGCCCACCACCCACGCGATTTTGGACGTATCGATTTACCCAGGCGCAAGAAAATGACACGCCGTCTTAAATCTCGTAAGCGATAAACCGATAACGCAGCATTTATCACGGTGTATACGGGGGCCCGCCGTCGCTGCCGTATTGGGCATTGCCGTGCAGAACACAAATATTACATATGCAAGACGCATAAATCTTTCGAGGCAGCAGCGGCGGTGCAATTTGCGTGCTTAGAAACCGACTGCGCAGAGTAAATTCCTTGCATGTTATCCCAGCCAGCCGGTTGTGCCAGGCAGTTCGTAAATTTGTAAGTTCGTAAATTCACGGCGCCCGCCGCGGGACGAGTCAAAGAGACGTTGATTATTTCGGCCCGCCGATCATCTCTCTAATCGCCCGAGAGATTTTTCAACGCCGAGTACTTGGCGATCGACTATTAGAAGACATTCGGAAGAAGTCCCCCGGCCTGTATTAAATGTTTAATTTTAACACCCGACGCGAAATCAGGCCGTGGAACGGGGCGGGAGGTCTGAGCCTAGGTCCGCGTTAATTTTTAATGCTTAATCAGTGCACCTTATCGCGTGCCCTCACCTCTCGTAGCAGGACCGCGTCACTCTGTCTTTCTCTTGCCGTCTGCCTTCATCATAGCGAGCTGGCATGCCTTGTAAATAGAGGAAACGCGTTTGCCGCCTATCTGGCATCAAAGAGGCCGACACCGCGACGGTTTTATATACTTAATTTATGAACAATATACATTCGCGTCGTTCCACCTAGATTCTGCACTTATCTCTCTCTTCCTCTTTTTCTACCGGCTACCGCGGTTTTTCTCTTCGCGTCTCGTTCTCTCCTTTGTCAAACACCTTTAAATGGGAGAAATCCATGATAAGCGGTTCCACGTTACGCTTATCAACCGTTGCACCAGTCGACGCTCCGCCACGAGAGCAATTATCTTCCCCGTCTCTCGCTTTCGCGCATTTCTCTTTACGCGTGTTCCCAATTTGATTGCCGTGCTCCGTAATTATGGAGCTTCTGCCGCGCTTTAGTCGCTTTCGCTGTCGTTATTGCGTTAGTTCATGTTGCGCCCTATATATATCGGCCGCAAACGGGCGCAGAAAGCGCCGGCTACGACATACTTATTGGACGCCCAAGTGCCGCATACGCGTCTCCTTTGTGACGATAACTCAGTTTTCATCGAATATCGGCGCGTTAACGGATTTTCGGTTTCCGTAGTTTCCGTAATGACAAACCGCGATGTTGTTTGGTATAATTAATGCGAGGCGTTTGATTGTCTAATTGCAGCGGGACAATTAACAGCGTCCTCAAGGCGTTCGCGGCGGAGATGAAATAACGTCGGTCGCCACGATAAAACCATCGCGGTGCATTAATGATATCGCGGATGCGCAGTACTAGCTGGCCGCGGTATTGAAGAAATTTTCGTTTTGCAGGAAAATCTTACTAATTAAATGAATTAATAACTTCCCCCGGCCTCTCTCACGTCAAAAGCAAAATTCAGCCGGAAATTAAACTTCCCGGCGCGCATCGGTTTCGGCTGCAAATTAAAGAACGCGCGCGCTTTTGTTCTCAAGGATCGCTCCCCGAGACCCTCCGAGACGAGATTCGCGAGCGGAAAAGTTATTCTCGCGAGCCGCGGGCGCGGCGTGATTTTTTGTCGCCGACTACGCGCGATGTAACGAACGGCAATCGCGTTAAATCGTTACGCCGGCCGCGCGTTTCCGCGAAAGGACGTCGGCGCTGATTAACGATTCGATCAGCGACACCATTTGGCGCGCGCGTGTTCGCTCGTCACTTCGCCGAAATATCCATGAATTTTTATCCGCACCATTGGCAGACGCGTGCGCGGGCACCGTTTCCTCCTCTGGACTCGCGCGCTCGCAGCACGGCGAAATCAAATTCGCGCATCGTTAATTAGCATGCCGCCGACGTGGCCGTGCCTCGTTGCATCAGATTTCACAGCTGATCGTATAATTTTTCGAGTGCCGATAAATGGATTCGGTAGCGAGACGGCCTCGTTATAAAAAAAAATCTCGAGCTCTACGCCGTTGGCTTTTATCGAGGCTAACTGGCGTTTTGGCGCGTTTTATTATATCGTTTAATGAATTCCTGCAGCTCCTCTCTCTCTTTCTCTATCTCGCTCTCTCTTTCTCTTTCGCCATGTTGTGCCCGGCGTTTCGAAGGGACGTCCCAGCATTAACTCGTGAAAGCGAGAGGAAGGGAAGGAGGTATAAGCGGCACCCTCTGTAATGACCGCGATAAAACATGACGCGTCTCGTTCGTTCCCAATTGGTCCATTCAGTTTTATATGTACGAGATGAATGGGTTCTTTTTTCTTTTTTGCAAATCTCCTACAAATTCTATGATTAATCTGGCGATTAAGTTTTTCTGTCTTTTTTTTTTTTTTTTTTTTTTCGTACAGTAGAATTAATTTTTATATACATATTTTGTATGCTTTACTGTCAAAGATTATAAATGGCGTGTGTTGCACATATACGACATTCGAACCGACGTACATCTTTTATTTCACGCGTGCATGTGTGCGTGAACGCGCGTAAAACACGCACACGCGTGATTTTGCGCAGATTTAATTTATTTAATCATGAAAACATGAAAATAGCGCAAATTTATTATTAACGAGAATATTCGCACAAAATTATATTTTTCATTAGCGATTAAATTTGCGACGTTATTGTCCGTACGCAACATTATTCCATCATTTCCACAATTATCTCATTTTCCATGATTATGATTATTATATGGTTTTTCTCATTTTCTGTTTTAGGTAAGTCCACCCGTATGCAGTAATACCGATTCCGACAACTGCACGAAAATTATTCGAGCCTTCAGGTACAAAAATTTGATTAGAATCCCCAATTAAATACTATTAACGCTAAATTTGGAATCTCACGAGTTCGTTAAAGGATAAAAAAATAATAGAGGCTTTCCACTCCTCTTCTCGGACCCCTCTATCGCATTTAGAGAGGTATTAAAAGTATAACCACGTGAAGCTGCTCGATGATAATGCGGTCGGCTTTGTCCAAGAGTCGATGGACTCTTACTTAGCCCCGACATCGGTTCGTCGGGTCATAATGGAACGAGAGGCCACTAGAAACCGGTGAAACACGCGCTCCCTGGGGAAAGGGTGCATTAGTCTAATCTGACGATTCTCGTGGGCTGTGAGAAGTATCGCGTCCCGCGGCCCTACAAAATCAATCGGCATCGCCTAAACTGACGCGTAACGTCCGCCCGTTGTGTAATAGTCGAGTGCTCGGTTTTCTCCATTGGCTTGCGCGTAAGAGACTCCGAGTACAATCTGTATTGCAGTCCGCAAGCCTCTATCCATGCAATACGTTTCTGTTAGTCGGCGCCGCAATAGTCGAATACCATTGCTGCTTTTTGTTAAATAAAAAAAAATTTTTTTTTTAATAAAAATTTTATTCGCAGACTAAAACTTTTTTTTACGCTTGATTTATATATTTTTTTATTCGATAAATTTTTATTTATGTAACTTTTTATTATTCGTAAAAATCCACCTCGTTAATTTATTCGTCTAATCCTTTACTCGCACGCTTCCCACCCGCATTCATCGTTTCCGCTCATTCATCGCTCGGATTTTTACGTGATGCCACGGGCATTAGCGGGGTTGTCCGTCCTAATCTGACTAAATCATTCTTCCCCCGTAACCAACCGACTGTGAGAAGTATCATGTTCACCCCAGTAGTCGTTTAAGCGGGCACAATAGCGACTGCGATTCGTCGACAGCTGACTGGTGGAGGGCAGGGGGTGGAAAGGGGCGCTTTCCTAAGCCACAAGCAGAAATAATAACTCGTATAATACTCGGCTGCGCGCCGCGCCGGCCCACCCCATGCATTAAATAAATATGACGTCCGCGTAATATAGCCGTTATAGAGGAGAGAGGCTTGTCGGGCGCGGTCGACCCCGTTTGCACCCCATCAATTGCATGCGGTTATCTATCGCGCTCCCTCCCACCTCTCGCTTATGTTCTAGCCGCAATATAAACCACTATTGCACGCGCGCGGGGGTGAATCGTCACGCGGCTACCATACCTATGTCTCGTTTAACGCCAAAACGGCGCGGGGCAAATAGTCACGTGCACCGACGCCAAATGGGTTATCCCACCTGTTATGGGTGGTTGCGCGGAGTACATTCTTTAGAACGTTCTTGTGACAATCGGCACGCCGATGAATGCCGTCGCGGCAGCACGGCAAACTTAAAAGTGCGAGCTAGAGAACTTAACGAGACTGCTTAATTTTACGTAAGATAATATTTTGCTAATGATAATTTGAGTACTGTATTTTTAATCGAAATTACTAAACTTCCGAGTCCCTTGTAAAAAAAAAAAATATATTTTACGACGGTCAAATAATAAGATATAAATTTAATATTTTAATACATGTGTATACATGTATACGTTAGAAAGAGCTCGATGGATCCCTTTATTTTATCTTCCCTTATTTGTCGAAAAATTGATAGATAGATAAGACGATACGGAAGAGAAGAGATCACCCTCGTAGACAATTTCCACTTTTCGTGTTTACACAGAGCTATCACGGATTACGCGTTCGATGCTCGCACCCTAGCGTCATTGACTTCCACTTGATCCCGGGCTAGGTCAGAGAAAGAAAGAAGTAGAAAGAGAGAGAGATAATAGTTGTACACCGGAGCTAGGGCGGAAGTCGTTGTGTGTCAACGCTGGCCCATTCGTCGGCGGTTACACATCGCGATTATCCGCAACGATCCATGATCCACGATCCGTGAACGGGGCACCCCGACAAATAGAATCGGGGTGCCCGGCCGATTCGTTTCGCCAGGCGGACTAGCCCCCTTCTCTGTCGAATATGAATATAATATCGCACCCCGCCACTTACGAAATGATTTATCAATTGAGCACCGCCGACCCCGGGGTACTGGTGTTGAAATATTATAACATCATTCCCCACGGCTCACCCTAATATTATCCCCCCTAGCCGGCTGCCATTAACATAACAATGTCGACCTAATTGTGGCCTAATCGGCGCCACAGGGCTAAGCCCGGACAGGCGTTATAGTCGGATCTTCTCGTCTTTTTCTTTTTCTTTTTTTTTTTCTTTTTTTATTTGTTAATCTTTATTCTCTCCCTCGCTCTTTGCTTCCTATAAAGATTATCCGATTGGGTGGATAATTGCGATGGGACTTCGTGATGTAATTACTGGTGCGACAATCTCATTTGGCGCAGAGATGTCCTCCGCGGTTCTTAATTTAAACTTTTTAACGCTCTCATTTTTCCGACGCGTCTATCGGCCTCTCTTTCTGCTTGCGTGCCGCAAGCGTGATTGCGCACGGGCAACACACGCGTGTCCGGCAAAAGACTGGCGCCACGTCGTTACGTTATCGCGTTATTATCTTCGCGTTTGTTAACGATACGTGCCGGGCAACGTTGTGCCGCTTGTTTTATTGTTTTCATGATTTCAGTCATCATAAATTGCTCGTAACTTTCCCTGCATTTATTCCGCCGCTTCGCGAACTCTCTTTAAACGTTTAATAGTAGTTTACAAATTTTACTGGAAGCAACAACGAGACCGTCTGCTGAAATCGCATCTCTCTTTTTCTTCATCTTTTTTTTTTTCTCCCCCTTTTCTTTTATTCGGAAACATCCTCGCGATTCGACATTCCGCACAATCTCCGACAGCGTGTAACAAAGCATCGCTGCGCTTTTAGCGTGATGAGAAGCGTAGTTGGCGCGCACGGCGCATAGACCAGATTCCCTCGGAAGGTACGGTCTCCTTCGAACGATTTATCATTTCTTCGTCGGGTCGGTATCAGTGCGCAGTAACAACGCCGGCCTACACGCGCGTGATATTTTCACGTTGGGGCGATGATTATGACGACTAACCGGTCGGGCTGATCCTAGACGCGAAGAGAGATGGACCGAGGAAGAAAAGAGGAGAACGACGACGGGGGGTAACGGGGGGAGAGATGGATGCCAGGAGCACGCTCGTATGATATGTTCCTGAGTAACGCATGCAGATAATGGACGTGGGGGAATACAGTCGGATACGTATAAAGACCCCACGCAGAAAGATAGGACGGAACGAAGGCCGGCCTCTTCGCGCTCTTTCTCACTTTCCGCTTTTACTCGCCTCCCTCGCCTTCCCCCGACGTGTTGTCCTAACCGACGTTTCTCGCTCCTCGTCGTCCTAGCCAACGCACGCGTGCACGCGGCCACGTTTTTTTCCCACTCGCGTACTCGTGTTTATATATAGGAAGCGAAAGATCAAAGAGCGAGCCTTCGCTTAAGCTCGGCGGCATCAACGCCGCTTCGCTCGGGGAACCAGCCCGTCGTCACCGAGATAGGTTGAGCGAATGATGATTGCGATGGCGATGGTAACGGCAGCGGTAGCGACGGGAACCTGTGCCTGTATTTCGCGGCGGGTGGAGTGAAAGAGAGAGCGTTACCGATATAAATATTATACCGAACGAGTGAGCGCGCGAGTAAGAGGAAAGGGCAAGCGGGGCGGACAGGCGGCGAGACGATTGATCTAACGAGTCGTGCGCGCCCGCCGCGAAGATCTCGGAATGAAGGCAAGCATCTCGTTTTATTACGTGGAAATCGCGGACGGGGCGCGCCGGGGGTTTCTAATTTTCTGCCGTGAACTCTCTCGCGCCGGTTTTCAACGGAAATCGTATATCCACGCTGTTTTTCATTGCCGAGAGGAAAATAAAAAGAAAAAAAAAACACTGTCGAAAACGAGCCAATCTCGCGTGAGTTTGTGGTTTCGCGTTCATTTTGTTTAAAAAAATACGCGAAAATGGGAAGCTTACGCCGTGCGTGATGCAACGAGATTGCTACTATGAGAGGCGAATCGACAGCCTGTTGCATTTCTTCGTTCCGTCTTGAAATTAGAAATTCTAATCCTAAAAGAAATCCTAAGCTCGTCTCGTATCTCGACGACTCTTGGTCAATTGCAATTTCGCGAATGCTTTCTCGGTCATTCTTTAATTATCAATGAGACACATATATCGAATCTACATTAGCGTTACGATATCAATGAAATCTATACATGTCAAACCCGACCGCGAACGATTGCAAAGATGGTCAGTCTAAGCTGAAAAAAAAAAAAAAATTGCGGACTTTGAAAATAATTTTAATTTATTAGCACGAGGGATCGCGCCGCGTCGTTGACGGGATTTAATATCCCGCGCGGTATTAATTGTTAAAAGTGATACAAATACAAATCACAAAGAACTGCTAAAAGCAGCTCGATACGCGAATGGAAAAAAATATTGCGCCTGAAATATTTAATTACGTATGATAATGTTTCGCTTTTTTTTTCCCCTTTTTTTTAAATACTTTTTTTTTATCGAGTTTCCTTGGACCAGGAACGCAGCAGTAATGAAATATAACGAGCTAAAAAGGAAAAGCGGCGGGAGGCGGGGGAGGGGCAGGGGGTCAGCGAGAGGAAAACGAGAGGCGCGAAACGATAGTTACGGGCCAGCTAGACGAAACTGCAACGGAACGTAATCGCGTTAATCTTTGAAAATAGAAACACCTCGCGCGTTCTCGGCTGAATAACCGGCCCAACGACATTACAGCGATCGCGCCTGTGATCAGAGGCGCGCCAGTATCGCCGGGGCAATTAATGTAATCACGCTGAAAAATAACTCGATATCGAATTTGACGCGACACAAAGAGAGCGCGAGAGGGGCGCGGCAGCGGCGGCGGCGGCGGCCGCCACCAACAGAGCAGAGGTGTGTGCGAACCACGAAATACGAAAAGTTCCATTGTGTTGATCGCATCGCGGCGGCGGCGATGGGGCAGTAATTCGATATCGTTTAAACAATAGCGGTCAAATTTCGCGTTATACATTGTGCGTTATACGTCGCGCGGTTATTATTTTGTTTCACCCCTTTTTTTTCACCACTCTAATCCCGGCGCGACACAGCGTGATAGCTTACACCGGCGCGACGACGACGTAAAAGATCGGCATTGATATTTTTTTTTTTTTCTCTTTTTTTGTTAGTTAACGGCGCGATCTGATTCACACGTCGATCGCATTAACGCGATTTCGCAACCGCTTTTACTACCAAATCGCATTGTCGCAACGAAGTTAATAATTAAATATGACGATTTTTGTGATTTAAATGCAGCCGCTTTGTTTAAATTAAAATTAATGTGATTAATACACATCGGTATGAAAGTTAATGGCGGTTTAAAATGGAGATTTGCAAAATCGCACGCTACCGACACTCGTAGACCGCATTAAATCCTGGATCGAGGACGGCTACCGCTATCCTTAGCGGATCATTCGTTTACAAGCCCCTATACATATATATGTACATATAGCGGGATCGCAACGACGTGCTAATTACACGATGTTTCGCGTAACGAGATGCGGGTCCCGAGGGGGTGGCCCTTTTCGAATTGGATACCCAGATAGGCCGGATCGGAAAGAGGAGGAAGGCTAGTCGGACGGACAGCGAATTCCTGGTAGTCTCCCTTTTTCGCCGACCACTTAAACGATATCCTCTCTAATTCTCAACGTGTGTTTTCTCCCTCGTCGTCCTTCCGTGGCCGAAAATTTTGCGTTCCGAACCCGTCGAAATGATAGGCCTTGCGCCCTCGTGGTCCCGAGATGCATCGACCAGCAGGTCAACTTTCCTCGGGGCCCACGTCTCTCCTTGTAGTCGTATAATTTATAGCGGAAGACAGGTTTTGCTCGTTCCTTTTTCTATTCCCTGTTATACGGCGCTACAAAACGCACAATTAATGCCCCGGCTGCGTCACGATTTCTTCTAAAATCAGAAACCGCGGCAGAGATCCGTCAGCCGTGCCGCGAGTCTATCTTTTTAGTATGCCACAAAATTTTTTTTTATTTATTCATCTACGTTTATAAACAATCTGGAAGTGTGCACGGACGGCGCGCGAGCAGTTTTATATTCGGCTTATTTTTGTAATCGCGGCCTCTCGAAGCCGCTTGTCAATACTTGAATCTTCGGGCGCGGTACAAATTTGCATAAACCTGTCGATTAATAGGTCGCATCGCGCCACGTCCGAGCGTGTGCCCCCGAGGCTATTGCACTCCTCGACACGCCGTACCCCAAACTCGTTTCCACGGCTCTGGGCGCCCTCTTAGAACCGACAAACAACCTGCTGCGACGGGTGCTACCGCTGGTGATGGAGGCCACGTATTACTCTCTATTAATATCATAATATAAACATAACTCGCATGTGCGAGTCGGCGGGCTAATAGCAACCAGGAACGAGAGAGAGAAAGAGAGAGCGGAGGTAGGAATGCGAGCGAAACGAGGAAGGCATAACGAGATAGTAACGGGTGAGAGCGAGGAAAAAAAATGCGTTATTTTACTGTAGGGTTCTGTTCAGGGCCAGTAGGCTTTCTGGGGTCGCTTCGGTTTCGATATCGGGGGAGGAAAGAGGGGATTCATACAGGAGGGAAGCAAGTGGCGCGTGATGAGCAGGGTGTGTTACACGGACATTATGCGAGATCCTGCCCTTTTCACAACCCCGATTCTGCGCGTACCCTCTTCTATTCCCGCCGCTGTCACAGTGGGTTTTATATAACGACGACAGAGAAAGAGAGAAGCCCGGAGAGGGTTACAACTATATATCGGGTAATCGTTCCGACCCCTGTGCATACGCGCGAATCGTTCATCTGACATGTCGGCCGTCGACTTCCTGCTTCCGAGATGTTTCGAAAAATTTCTATCCGGCTAAATAAATCTAGTTTTTAAATTCAATCACGATAGGCATATTTTAATTAACGCAACAATGACACGCGTCTAATTGTCGTGGGGTCTTATTTTTTTTCTTATAGAAATATATAAATCGTAAGCAGCTTATAAACTTTTTGGAGGCAGAATCCGAGTCGGAACTCTCGGGGGGTCGAAACGAGGTGTTCCGAGAGGACGTATCACTAGCTTTCGTGTCGAGACGTATCATTACTGAATTAGCTACTATTACGGTCCCGAAGTGGTAGTTAGCCCGATAATATTAATGTCAGCGTCAGCGCATTTAACACATTTAGGGTCGGATTTAGCGACGCACGTTGGCGTATGATAATTATCGTCGTTAGCGTAATTTTATTTCGATGAGGATTTGGCATGAGGCGGGCGACCTATCTCCCGTTAGAGCGCCTAACGATTAATTTTACTGAACCGCGATTTTTCTTCGTCGCTTTCGCGAAGTCGGGAAACGCGCGTAAATAATTTTCAGTTTCAAGAGACGAAACGTGAAGGCTGTACGATATTGCAAACGCAAGGGGATGCCGTTGCCAAACTCTTCGTTATATCGCCGCAGACTTTAATTGCGGAAACGTAATTGCCGCGCGCCGTCTTCGAGCGTTTCTTTGTCGCCGTTCTCCATCGCTTTTTATTCATTACCCTCGTCCGCGAGTGCATACGTGAGGTGCGTTTCCGGCACGAAAATCCGCGAGCGTAGGCACCCAGAGCTGTTTTCTCCGTCTCTCGTTGTGCCGCTGCAACGCTCAACCGCGCCCCGCAATTTAGCACGTGCGTGCCGTGATGCACGTGCGCACGCGTGTGTGCAACTCCGTGCGTTGCTTTCGCCGCCACTTGCGCGTGCGTACGCATCGCGTCCATGTACAGGCCGACTTGAAATTATACAGCCTCCGCAGCACGTGCACGATATAAGATTCATGTGTGCCGGCACATATAAATATAACACGCCGTGATTGCGTTTGATGGCCATTGCCTTGAATTTTATCACGGGAGAGATAAACGCCCTGACATAACGTCGCGCGTCGTTATTTTACTTTTCCCTCGAACGGACGGATTGTAAAAGTCGCCTTTATTATTTTGCATTTGACGGTATGCGAAATCAATATAGATTTTCGAACGTGTGCAAGTGCGTACACGTTAATCGTATCGTTCCGAAGAAATTCTACTTTTTTTTTCTTCCCCTTTTTTTTATTATTTTATTTTTATCAGCTTCAATTTATTATCGACAAATTGGGACTCGTTCGCGAGCAAAAGAAACGAAACAATTTTATCACAGCTCGGGGTAATGCGCGTAATACTATTTTTCACCGGCATGCGGTAAGTCACCCGTTATATGAGCTCATGCGCGATGGCACACTCGACTGTAGCACGCACTCCACGCACGCAGAGGGGTTGAGGGGTTGCATACGTTGCGGTATGGATTAGTTAGGCGGACGCAATAATTTCGCCGGTACGGCCACGAGCGATATTTCCTCTTCTATTTCACACCGCTCTTTTCCGATCTCCTCGTGACGGCTTCAAACCCGATCTCTATCTCGACGATAATCTGAATTTTTTTTTAATATGCAATTTTACTGTCTGTAATGTTTTTTAAATATTGCTCGCGATTTTTTTTTGTCTTTTTGTTTAAATAAATAAAGATACGTGGGTACCATGAAGTGTCAACGATCGACTCTTAACAAATATATTTTAATTTGTCTTACGTATCATTTAATTGAAAGCATGAATGTCTAATGTCCGTGAAAATATTGATACGTAAGTCACAACGATTTTACGCGTTTCCGGCTCACAAGCCTGACCAGTTTGTGGGTAATTATTGTCGGGGGTGCGTCTCTAATTGTCTATGGATGAACGCTCAAGCGACCACTATTCTTGCATTAAGAGGGGGAGGCCATAATTAGAAGAAATTTCTCAGAATCCGAGCGAACGCGATTTTATGACGAACACTCTAACAAGGCTCAAGATTTTACGGGAAACGGCGAGGGGGAACATAGCTTTTAGAGTAGCACGATAAAATTACCACCCGTCGGATATAAATTTCACGAGATAATACGCAACGACACGCGTTTATCCATACGCGCCCCGTTATACAAACAGACCGAACACTCTTATCGCGCGCGTTCGGTGTTAAATTCTCTCTTTGCCTTCTTTTCTTCTATTCCCAGTTTAGGAACGTTACTTGGTACCCGGGCCATCGCCTCGCTAGCCAAAAATAAAAGTTCTAACCTCGCGTAAGATGCGAGGCTCAACTTCCGCTCGATAAACTTTATTCGCGAGATATCATTTTATTAGTTAACTTACATTTTAGTTAATTTAATGTATCTAATTTTACATAAAAAAAATATATATTCTGATATACTTTAGCAGTTTTCTTTTTAACATATCTAAATTATAAAATTCGAAAATAACAATTACATAAAATATTAGCATTAATTTAAAAAAAAAAAAAGATTATTACTACGCGCATAATTTTTTTTTCTTTTATTTTGCTAGCTCAGTTTTTTTTAATTACTTCTTTTTTTATTTACCCGGTATCGATCCTATATGATAATACTTTGTTTCGATTAAAAAGCGGCGTAGCGCCGACGGCGGAGGAGGCGAGGCGCGCAGTTGGGGAAAGACGGAGCGAGCCGGGGGAGAACCCCTGGCCACCCTTATTAAGATTCCAGCTGTGGAATTCTACCTGCGCCGAGCTCGCTACTGGTCTTAAGTAAATAAAACACGACCGGAGCCGCGTCGCCTCCGCAACCAACGGCTTCGCTCCGTTCTCTCTACTACTCTTCATTCCGCTCCGGCGCGGCTCGCTCGCCCGGTTTGTCGCCGCTGCTTCCTGTCGTTGGCCCGCCGCTCCTCAGCGTTGCCGAGCGGCGGCAGCCCTCGGGCCCTATGTTCGCCATGCCCTGCCCTGTTCCGCCGTACCTCGTGTTCGTCTCTGCCGAGGCAGAGTCTGCTCGCCTCCGCGTATCTATCTCTCCCTCGCTCACGGATCTCCCTCTCTTTCTCTTTCTCTCTCTGCCTCTCGTCCGCGCCACCGAACCGACCCGTCCGCGTCTCGTTTTCTCGTCCATTATTACGGCTGCTTTGCCTACGCCTTGCTCGCTCGCCTGCTTACTCTCATCTCGATCTTCCTCCACACAAGCGCGGTCGTGAGGGAATTCAGGATCCCGATGCTCTCCCGATCTGAGCGTCAAGGACACTATCGCGTGGAATATCAGTCCCGAAGGCTTCTAATATTCTAATGTAGATACGGCGCCCGTAAAGTATCTTTTGCGTATAAAAATCTGCACGTATATTTATAAATATAATTGGATAATGCGCTTTGTATGCGTAAAGAAAAAAGGCAAAAAAAAATCTATATATTATGTAACGCGAACTAAAGATGGTTTAACACTTTCGGAATGCGTAAAAAATCAATTGTCACGAATAAATATTACGGATACATGTAATTTTCATCCGCGCTGCGGTTGCGGCCCGTGAAAACGTATAACGGATTCCGTTAAATCTTCACTATCGTGCCCACGAAACCGCGACAAAGCGCCGACCGTGAACGCCGGGTATATTCATGACGTATTGAAAAATGCAGGACACAAATTGTAATTATTGTTCTGCCGTTGGCAGCTGTTACGCGTATTTAGAATGAAAAATTTTACGCTCATTAATTATGCCCGGTATTAAGTTTTCATCTCCCTCCCGTAATGGATGCGGCGCACTCGAGGTATATATACGTTTTTCGTTGATATTAATTAAATTCTGTTCGAGCGGAGTTCCAAGGGCAACCGATACGCGCGCGTGTAGCCCCGAGTGGGTTTTGTTCGTCGTAGTTATCGGGACAATCGCGACGACACTCGGAAATTCGGTGGGCCAAATCGACGTTTTCTCGCCGGCTGTCCGACAACGAGCAGAGAGCCGATGTCGACCGCGTCACGACACGTGTCGTGGCACCGTGACCATAACAGGCAAGCCTCCTCGAAGATCGATGCCTGTCGATCCCTCGGGGACTGGTTGCACGCAGAAACCAGAGTATCCGCGTTAAGACCGTGCGGCGAATTAACATGTCGAGCGACATCGCGCGTAATTATGCGCTTGCACGATAAGCAAATGACACCCGAGGTGTAAATTATAGTAAAAAAAAAAGAAAAAAAAAATTACGAGATAAGAGATGAAAAAGGGAAGAAAGAGACAAAGTAAAGACGCCTCGGTTATTCCGCGCCGACCGCTTTTTGATAGATTCCATTCTCTCCGGCGCTGCAATATGTAGAAATTTTCTGCGCGAAGTCTCGCGACATACATCCGTAGGGCTCGTTACTCGTCACCGCTCGCAAGGATAGACGGCGCACGGCGACGCCTAACCGCACCATCGGCACTGTCGCCTATCCGTCGTGTTCCACGTTTTTAATATTCCCCGGAGCTGGCGTTCCTACTCGCGCGCGGCTGTCATTCGCGCTTTTCCGCGACGCTCCTCTCGCCGTCTGAAAGGTAAAGAAGAAAGAGGCGCGACGCTTCGCCTCTTATACAATGCGCCGGGTTCCCGACGGCGACGCCGCCGTGTTCTCATCGCGGTTGACGCCGAGACCGTCGCAGTCACTCCGCGAGAGTCGCCTCGAGTTATGGCAGGCAGCATCTGCGGCCGGAGATGGGATGCTGCGGCAGCATTCGCTCGGGGACTACCGCTCAGGGCCACGATAATCACGCGTGTCCCGCGCCACGCGAATCGCGTCTGTGTCGTGCGTACATTTTCGTGCGCGGGGAAGGGAACGGCGAATGGAACGGATAAAGCAAAGTCTTCCGGGCATAATCCGGAGAGACGCCCGGAACAAATCAAGCCCTCCCGCAGCATTGTCTCCAGTCCTTGTCCGTCCCCATTTCTTCTGTCGTTTTTCCCCCCTTTTTTTTTTTTCATTGACAATTGAAAATAGCGTTCTGAGCCGTAGCGTCCGTCGCAATCGGAAACTTTATTCCGCAAATTAAAAGTTTACCTCGTTTTCGCTTGTAATTTGACGAAGGTACAAGGAGAATTAAAGATCCCGCTGTCACATGTTTTATTTAATTTTATTTTATTTAATTGCGTTAGTGCGTTGGTACTCTGAATTGATTAATTTCGAAAAGGTTTCCACGCTACTAGAGTTATATACGTATTACTTCAAAAATTTTTGTAAATATGCATGAAATAAATTTTAATATTCAGGTTAAAAACCGTTAGAAATTCGTCTTGTTATTTCCAAAGCGAGCCTACGAGGACGCATGGAAAATATGTGGCAGCGGAAAGAGGACCTCTTGGTAAGCCGAGGAACGGCGGGGTTCCGAAAGCGGAACATGCATTGTATCCCGACAGCGAGAACGAGAGGCAGCGAGAAGAAAGGCGTGGGGGAGGGTAGAAGGCCGGTCCTTAAAGGCCCGGGCTTCTAGGAACTCCGACATTGCATTCGGTCTCGAAACCACGAGTGGAAGTTGTTCACTTGGAAGCCACGGCCGGCCGTGTGCTACCACATGGGGTTTGCAGTTACCACGAAATATCTGAAGCCACATCGCGCAGTCCGTATCGCATTTCTCGATTCCCTGAGAGTTTCTTCGTCTCAGAAAACGTCGCTTCTTTTCGACGTACGAGGTTTTGCTCGCAACTATGCATATATATGTGTATACGTGTCTCTTGTCAAATTTCCGCCGCGCAAGGAAAAAAAAAAAAAAAAAAAAAAAAAAGTAACGAGATTAAAACGGAATGGCGAAACGATTGCGGAAAAAAATTTTGGTTTAAAAACTAGAAGGCTTTCCAGGGTTTCTCCGGCGTATATTCGATCGATTTATCTCGCGACAGTTGTGGCTCTATTCACAACCGCGTGAGAGATGAAGCTGACGAAATAACTGTAATCTACAATCAGCTCTATCGGCAGACCGTATAATTATGAATTAAGGATGAGTCGCGACAGACGGCGAAATAGCCGTAATTCAAGGATATATTCTTACGCGATGGAGTAAAGAAGCATTGCTGAATTTTATTGTCCGAGATCGTTTGGATGCGCGCGTGCGTATGTATGCGTGCGCGTGTATGCACGCAGCATCGACCGAGCACGAGAGAGCGTAGTAAAGCTGATTAGGTATCACCTTGCTCGACTTCAATCGAAGCATCGCGGTCTTCCCTGTAATAAATCTCCGTAAATTCTTTGTTCCTTGTTTTTGCGTCTGCTATGTGTGTTCGATTATTACAGACATGCGGAAAAAAAGCGCGTGGAATTATTTCATATGTATATATATATATATATATACATTTTTTTTTCTTTTTTTTTTTACATCAAAATACACTCTTTAAAAAGCGTCGGCCGCTCCTTTGATGTGTGACATTTTGATGAAACATGGGAAAATATCACTTTTTGAATAATTGTTTGTTTTTATTTGAGAGAAAATTAAGTAACTTATTGATCGAAAAGGGTGCTACAGATCGCGCAACGCTGATAACCGAAAACATCTTTCGTTCCGCGTGGGGCTTCGTTGTTCAAACGGCAGTTTAGTTTTTTTAAATACCAAGCGATTTATAAAAGCCTGCTCTTTTATCACGAAGCGGAGTTTCCTTCTATCGACACGATGCGACCTCATTTTCCACAATGTTATACAGGACTTGCGGTAGGGTAGTGTTATGTTGGCTGCGGTGTGTACTCAAACGAGAGCGCTGCACAAGCCGGTGCGAGTCGGGTGGGTGATTTAGAGGAAACGAGTAGAAGAGGAAGAAGACGACAACGATGAAGAAGAAGGGTTGGCAGGTCGTTGAACATAAAAGTGGTCACGATGAGCGCTGGTATATATGTATATACACAATATATATGCGTGTACGTGTACGCGTGTAAAAGAAAGAGAGAGGAAAAGAGGGAATGAGCGAGTCACATGTACCACGCGCGCATCAAGACGGATCGACAGGAAAACATCGTGCTGCCGCGGCGTTACCAGCGGTAGCAGAAGCAGAGAAGACGGCAGATGCTTCTGCACTGGGGCAACTCTTCGTGCCAGCTAGATAGCTCGACGATAGCTGACTTGGTCGGCCCGTTCGTTCGCTCGCTCGTTCGTTCGCCGAGTTCCGTCTCGTTCTACCACGCGGTCTCTTTCGCCCTCGTTCTCTCTTCCGCATCTCGCTCCATCACGCTCGCGTTACACCTTCTCGCGGGGCTCACGACTCCCCCTCCGGGGCTGCGCCACCAGTAATTGCTTCCTTTGAGTAGCTCCGGAGGTGTAATTTAGTCCCCGACCAACAACCTTAACTAATTAACACACCGAGTAGCGAGCGAGTAAGCGAACGAACGAGTGACGGAGAACGAGCCACGATGGCTTGACTGACGGACTGGCTGGTTGACTGGTGGACTGGGTGGCTGACTGACTGCCTGACTGACTCCTTCCTCTTCCTTACCTTTCTTCGCCGCGAACTGTTCCGCGCGCTTCCACGTGCACGAGCCCTCCCCCTCGACCCTTCGCCCGTCGCGCATCGCCGATCGAACCTCGCAACCGATCGCCGTGGGGCGTCATCCCTTCTCATCTGACCGAGGCGCCTTGAGTCCGACTACTCACCACCTCCTCTGCAACTTCGTTACATGACCTTGCGCGTCGCGTACCCGACGGTACCTTAGGTGCCTTGCCTTAAGAAACTATTCTATGCCTCCGGAAAATTCTCACCGGTGTCGTAACAAACGCGTGACGCGAGATTTTTGGTTAGATAACCGAATCGTTTAAAGCCGCTGCAAGTCGTAAGCAAGCGTTTTTATTTTTTCGTGCACGCGGCTTGTCAAGTGCCGCTCGCCGCTCGACTTTGCGTTTACGAGGCGTCGGTTTTTGATAAAAGATGCGCGCATGGGCTCGGGGTGCGCTCGACGTCGCGCCGCTTTGTACCCCGCTGCTGTCAACGTCCATTTAGAGTTTTAAGCCGGTCTTTGTTTCGTGCCCGCTACGGGCGCCGATCGAATAACCGGCCGTACAAGATTGCCCCTTCGGAACTTAGTTTTTCGCGGATTAACGAGCGGTTTACTCTGGCCCACCTGTCACGTGGATTAGACTCGAGATCCTTTTGCGTCCCTCCCTTACCGCGGTCCGATGTTCGTTCCACCGTCGCGATTATCCCGGGGAAAATGTGAGGATGTGAAAATTTATATAAAGAGGAGAACGACCACGGAAGGGAGACGAAGCGAGGAGGCGTGAACGAGGTGAGAAAGCCCTCCCGTTTGATATTTCGGCAGAGGGTAACACTTTCGAGATATGTAACGATGATCGTATTTAACACCTGATTAAAGGAGAGAGGAGTTGCGAGCGTTGACGTGACCAAAGCGATTGCTGCGAGATGAGGCCCCCTCGTTCTACCTCCGTTATGCCTCGCCTCACACCTTGGTCGTCTCTTTGCCGCGCTTCTTTCGTCGGGGCCTCTTCCCCCTTTTCGTGATTTGAGGACATAAGGTGGCCCGGTCGATTCTTCGTCACGCCGCGTATGTGTGTACGGGCCGCGCGCGTGTGTTTTCGTGGTCCCTTGGCCGCGGCTATGTATTCGGCATGATGGACGGGACGGAGGCGGAGAGATTGCGGCAGAAACGGGCCCCGAGCGACAGCGTAATCACCTGGACGAACTACCACGCACACTACCGCATTTTTCAGTCTCGCAACACACACGCAGTGGCGTAGCCGAGACGAGAAAGTGAAAGAGGAGGAGAGAGAGAGAGAAGGAGAGAGCGTGTGTCACCTAAAAATTGCAGGCTGCTCAGCCTCGGTCACGATTTACGATAGGCCCAAGAATTTTGTTAGCGTCGAACGCGACACGAAGAGATACGAACGAGATGGCTACGAAGCGCGTGATTCACATGTAAATTGAACATGTCGATTGTCGAGCTGGGCGCTCATGGGTTCTCGTTGGTATGACGTCGACGCCACGTGGATTACACGTTTCCTACGATGGCCCGCGCGATTGGGTCCGTTGTCTTTATCTCTTTCGTTTTACTCATTTATTTCCTGCAAGTTCGCACGTGCGTTTGTTAAATTTTTTTTTTCTTTTTTTATACTTTTTTTTTTTATTGATTTCCTCGTCTTCAATGTAATCTGTATAACGATGGCACGAACCTAACAAAATACTATCTGGGATGGAAAATTAAAAGCTGGACTATCGGGCATACGCGTGGCTAGAAAGGACACTTTGTCCAGTTGCTTTTATTTATACGCCTTGCGGAAATAATGAAATTTAAAAATACGTTCCTCTCGCGGGACTGCAAACTTTACGTCGCTTTACGTGTATTTGCATTAAAATTAAAACGAAGGCGCGCAAACTTGCTTTCGTTTAACGCATGTTAACGAAGCCATTACCGCCGCCGTCGCTCGCCGTCGTGATCGTCGTCAGAATTTTCGCAAGATTCCCGAATAGAATCACGATGCGAATAAAGCGGTCGCGATTTGCTCGAATTCCTTTCCTTTCTCATCTTCTTCCGCACGTCACCGCACGGCATCCCCCTCGCCGTCCGTCGGGATCCTTTGAAAATGTAATATTCCCTCGTTAATTTCTCGCCGCGGAAGAAGCGAGAAAAGCGTCGTAGGAAAAAAATGCGTGAAATAAATGCCAGGACGCGGGCGCGGCGGCGTCAAAGGTTCCGCGGAAATTCGTTTGCTTTCAAGTTTTAATTTTTGACGCCGACTTTATCAAGACGGCAACCTCGTTAACGTCGTTCTGTTTCTCGGCAGAACTCCTTCGTTTTCGCTCTTTAACATGACTGAAATACCATGCATTTTATATATATATATATAATTTACTTTTGGTACGACAATTGTTATCATTAATACATTTTAGTTCTTTAATTTTTATTTTTTATTTTTAATGATCGAAAACTATTCAAGTCGTTCGGATTTTTATATCGAAATAGCCACTGTTTTTTTTTTCTTTTTAAGCGTGTACTAATACGTTAATAATAGAGGAGTGGCAACGAAGTACGAAGACGTTCTGTATAATTCAATTATATTATTTATGTAAGGCTTTTTGTTCGGTTATATTCGTTGAATATTCATGAACACGCGATGCTTTTGCGCGCCTTGCAAACGTCATTGTTTCACGCTGAGGATGATTATAGAGTCTGCGATCGATCCGGATCATAGCAAATTCTCTCTCGCTGTACGGATCTCGACTCGTCCCGAGACAATGATCGCGACCGCAAAGGAGAGGCGCGATCGCGCGTCGTGATCTCCATTTCATAACGCAACCGACAAGGCGCGGCTATTTCTTTCTCTTTCCCCTCGTTTCTTCTTTCTTTCTCGAATGCTCCGGGAGCGTCAGTCAGCCTGAATCGAGAAAATAATACCTCGCGAGATCTCGTTTCATCGATCGCCGGGCGTCAGAAGGCAGTATACCTCTGTGAGTACCCACTCGAGAAAATGCGAAACTAAATTGAAATTTCGAATTACGTAGAAAAAGAAAAAAGAAAAAAAAATTATTACAATTGTAAAAATACAATTGTAAAAGCTCGGGAGATTTATAATCGCCACACGAATTATTATTCATTCACGCTTGAATAAGCTTCACAGCTACAGACAGATACGAAAGATTTATGTCACGATCGGCGAACGCTGCGTATTGGCGTAAAAGCGCTTTTCCGCGTTTTGATACCTAAAACGTCCTTACGTCAGAATAGCGGAATATTTTTTTTTTTTACTTTGACCAAGACTATGCTCCTTTCATTACGCGGACTCTTACGGCGTGCAAATTTTCCTGCCATTCCGTCACGTTACAATAGGTCACGCGAATGGGAATGACGTCACTTGTCACGCCCATGTGTAAGGCACGGAGAGAAGCCGAGAGAGCGCCGGAGAACGCCATGCATGGCCTTGAATCGACACCTTGCTGGATCGCTGCCAATCGCGCTTTCAAGTACGACAACGGATGCTGCACGCGGTGCATGACACCTCTGTGATGAAGACAGAGAGAGAGAGAAAGAGAGATCTAATCGAACTGTAGTGTATCGACCGCAAGACACGATACTAGTTTGAAATATTCTCCTGCACGAAAGCTACAACGAGCGGTATAAATGTAACCCTGCAATATTATCCCGTGATATAATTAGCGGTCTTTTTTTTTTTAATCGATCTTAGATATAATATGTATTCGCTGCAACGAGTATATAAACGTTATACAGAGCAGGTAATTAACCAACAGATCTTACGACGACTCCGTTGAGGATTGTTAGAATTTAACGAATGGCTGAGTGTGGTTGACGCAATTAAATATTTTTTTCTTTTCTTTTCGAGACCGTCACTGCCCCTCGATGCATACACCATTGGGATTCAGACTCCAGACCCTTGTTCATCGCATTAACAGGCATGACTTGAAAAATGTGGTTCCTAACACCGTCTTGTCGGACCCCGGTGGAATGACCGACGTATTATTAATGCGTCTTCTTGCCTCGTTTCGTTGATAGTTCAGGCTCCGGACGAGTCGGAAATATCGGACCGCGGGAACAAATTGCGGAATCTAAAATTGGTAGTATTATACGGGACAACGGTTCGCGTAGCACGGCTCTTTGTCGCAGCGCGAATTTACACGTGTGACACGGCGGGAAATTTATTAATAAGTAATTGAATTGCTAACAAACAGCAGAAAAATAATAATAAATAATAATTAATGAAAAAATTAAATTTGTATTTTTACAAATGTATCGCACCGCGAAATTGCACGCGAGCAAAGATAGAATTATTATTTCGTTATCGTTGCTAACGAAGTGCATTTTATCGCGGAGTTTTTATGCTTTATATTTGAATTATAAAGCGTGATTGGATTAAATTAAATATCATGTGGCAATTTTGCAGTACGTCGAATTTAGTTAAACGTTAAGTGAAACGAAAAATGCCGTTACATGCGCATCAACGGTTCCCTTTCATGTATTGCTACATTATTTTATATATATATATATTTTTTTTTTTTCCCCTCCGATGCGAATACGATTCGTGGCTTCGGTCGTGCAGTTACAAAATCGTTTATAAAAATCTGCCGGTTTGCCTATTGATTTAAATACTTTTATTTATTTATTTTTATTCTCGTTTAGTCTATTATGAGACGTGTCAAGTTTTACTCTACTATTAGAGTATTTATAGTCATCAATGACCCGATTAATTTATGAATTTGCAAAACCCTTGCCGGAAATCGATCAGTCTTTATAACACGACTTCGCTGTTATACTTTGATATTCCTCTAAAGGTTCTAAGCTCAAAATTTCTAAAGTCTTTAAGTCCCTGTTGCAACATTAAAGATCAGACGCGTTCTCAAGAAATCACGTTTCTGATTGCTCCTTTATCCCGAAACGGAATCGCACGTAAGTTTCTCAACGCTGCGAGCGAGTCTGAGCATCAGACAGATGCGACGAGCTTAATCCTCGGGGGGGGAAGGGTATTTTTTTTCCCTTTCTTTTTTTCTTTTTTTTTTTTGGCGCGGAGAGAATCACGTATTTAATAAATATCGTCTCGTCGTCAATACGACACCCTCGCCGCTTCTCGAGTTCGCCCTGGCTTCTCAAGAGGCAAGAAAATTTTCCCCTCGTCAAACGTCTTGAATAAAATACTTCGATCGCGGCCTGATTCGCGCACTTTCTTCCGCGCCTTTAAAACTTTAAGTCCTCTCACGGATCAGCGCGAACGACTGCCATTACGATCACTTCCGATAAACGAAAAATCCGCGCGAGGGCTCCGGTAATATTAAATTCAACTTGAATTGCGCGATAAAAGCTTTTATTATTTTTTTTCCTTTTTTTTGTAAATGTTAGAAATTATAACTGCCGACGCTTTTTACTGTTGAAAAAGAGAAACCGTGCTTCAGAATGTCTTCGATTTTTTCGTGACGATATTATGCGACGCGAGATCTTGGTGAAAACTCGTTTGGACGAACGGTGACTTCTTTTAATAAAAAAGATTTTTTTTTTTAATTCCTTGCGAGTTCCTCGTACGATATCTCGCGATTAGTCACATGTCGCGAAGTACACGGCTTAAAAAGCTTACGTCGTTTCGGTCCACGAGA
Organism: Cardiocondyla obscurior; assembly: GCF_019399895.1. Classification (NCBI taxonomy): domain Eukaryota; kingdom Metazoa; phylum Arthropoda; class Insecta; order Hymenoptera; family Formicidae; genus Cardiocondyla; species Cardiocondyla obscurior. The sequence continues at coordinate 2,586,992 of NC_091881.1, forward strand.
ATTATTTATTCAGCCCTCCCGATAACGCCGTAGCGGCGATGTGAACACATTTCTCTCTAAGCACCTTCATTTCTTAAACAAAACTCTCAAAATTTAACTGCGCCGTCGGCGTGAAATGTGATTGATCGTGGCGGATGCCTCGTGATGAAAGATATTTTACTTCGCAGGTAGAAGATCTTGGTCGGAACCGCTACGCGCGCGCTATTTTTTATAAGACCCCAATTACAAACTACGAAATAAAAAAAAACATGCGACTCACCAATCTGCATGAGCTTCAGCGGAGTTGTAAAATTCTGCCGGTGACTGTAACATAAAAAAAAAATTAATGTAGACATGCCAGTATAGTTAATAAAATTATTAAAAAAAAAGGTAAAAGTTATTTTTTTTAAAGATTTTTTTTTAAGAATTATTCTTACCTAAAAGTTGCTCCGCCGATGCAGGATGCCCGTCCCGGGCCTGCTCCTCCTCTCAGATGGGACGTGACGAGCCATCCTTCCGCGCACTAGACACTCGCGAACACCCCGACCGTGATTTTACTATCGCGAAATTTACTGAACACTATCGCGCGTTCCATGTTCGGCACTCGCGTTTAGAATAAAGCCGTGTTAACAAATTACGCCCGAATATACTATACGAAACTCCCGGAACGACCGACGAACCGACTGCGGTTCGTACAATTTTTAATATCGGCGGTGACGGAAACTTTCGTTGACGACGACAGATTCAGCTTCGTCAGCATCTGTAACAAACAAATATAAAATTTAATTGTAGAGATGCTGCAAGTATTTAGTTTTTAAAAAAGAATGTACGCGCTTCTAAATGGTATATCGAATAATTAAAAATAAAATTTTTCTTAACGCGTAAGAATATAACTTACTACTTTAAGGAAAGGAGACGTAGTCACACGTGCTCTCCTCGCACGGAGAATCACACGTGCTTTCCTCACACGGAGAATGGAGAGAAGAAGATAGTTCTCGTATCGCGAGCTTTTCGTTGAACGTATTAATTTCGGCACGGACACACGTGGCTGCTGTACAGTGCGTAGTGAGTACGTGTGCTTCGCGCGACCGCTGGAGAAGGACAAAGCGAGAGTGGGAGTAGTGGGGGAATATACCTAGCTCACGGCACGTAGGCTCGCGCTCGCTCTCACCCCGTCCCTCCCCACCTTCCCCCGTCTCCCCGCGGCTATCTATTCGTTACTCTCGTTCGATCTAATTATAATATTTAATTAGTATGTCCAGACAAAGACAGTACTTTCACCAGGTTGTTCTCGATCTCGAAAATCGTGAAGACCGTCTTTGCCTGGACATATTAATTAAATATTAAAAATTAGATCAAACCTCAAAATCGTGAAGCAAGCGTGAAGCAAACCAAGCGAGAGAGAATTAATCAACGTCGGTTTTAAGCGGTAATAATTAACAACTAATTTACGCATTACACCAATTTTTTAAGATAGGATAATAAAAAAAAATGATAAAAAGAGAAACTAAAAGAGATATAAATCGCGTGCGAAGGAACTGGCTTTAGACCAATTGTCGAGACAACCCCTCCGCTTTCTGCTTTTATGGGCTTTCTATTCTACGCATGACACGTCGCCGGAGTGCGGTGTGTAATCCAAAGAGGGACATTAATGTTGCATAGCGCACGTTAGGTTCAATCCCGTGTCGTTGACAACTCGGCAACTAAATCAACATTATTCGTAGCGCTACAATCTTTCGATCGCACAGCCACCTCGTTTCGTGATTTTGTACGATACGAAAAACCGATTCGAAATGTCCCACAGTCGAATACCCGACGTGATTTAGCGATTGGCGATAACACAGCGTGCGCTTTGTTAAAATTTACCCTGGCGGCCAACTCGCGTGGAATTTTAACGCGGTTAGCGTCACGTAGGACGCCGTAACACCAAATTAAAAGTCCCCCGCTATTCGAAATAAGGATTTATTAATTTAACATCGCGTTGCCAGTACTTCTCGAATAATTATTTTAGATAATTATACAGTGGAAAAAACGTATGGGCGTTGTCCCGGGTGAGGCAAAATTTAACGCGATAAGTCGCGTGGACAGATGTAATTATAGATTTTTTAATTTGCTACACAATCGGCTCGGCTTGACGATGCAGTTTTCTTATTTCCGCCGTTTCCGAGGTAAAGACAGGAAAAGAAGGCCGGAGAGGAGAAAGAAAAAAAAAAGAAAAAAAATGAGTATGCAATGGGGAAGAAAAGAGGAACGCTTTCATCACCTGTGTTTTACGAGGGCCTCTCGTGGTCGTCGCGGGGCAGTTAAGAACGGGCTGCCGGGCGTTCTATGTAATTTGAGCGATCGCGCGGTCGCACCCGGTAATTCATAAGTACGTGTCCTTTTCGCGGTGAAATTTTATAAGGTGAGCAACATTTTATAGGGACGCCGCTCGAGGCGTGGTGCGTCTGCGGGGGAGCGAAGGTACAACGTAAAGGGAAGCGCGAGGGAGAAAATTACATATCGGCCCGCAGGACGTACGGACCCGCCGCGGACTTTCCACACGTTCGCCAACCCCATGTCCGACGGCGGACCTTCCTCTCTCTCTCTTTCTCTCCGTGTACCCTCTCCAAACGGAATACTCGATCGCGATTAAACATACATAGGCACACCTCCGTCGTTCACCTTTAATTCCGCGCGCTCTGCCTTTTGCGTCCTGTCGCCGACGAAGCTTCCGCCGCGCTAGCGAGTAGATTTCTCCCTTTTTTTTTTCTTTTTTTTTCTTTTTTTTCCACTTTCTGTCACTCATCACATCTTCCTGCTCAAATCTTGCCTGCGACGCGGGTAATCGAACGAATCTCGTCACGAGCTTTCCAACGATATAACTTTGTAATAGTGTTTTTTTTTCCCTCCGACTTTATGTCTCTTTTTATCTGTTGATAGATGTAATTCGACTTTTCGATGTCTTTCTGCTTGAAATCTCTTTCGTCAAACTTGCGGATTTATTTGATATATTTCGAGATTTTTATTTTGTTTAAATATAACGCTTGGGAGGTCGGCTGTCGAGTCCTAATATGCGTTTCTAAAAAACGATCGTAACTAATGCAAAAGCGCCAACGTGTTGGTAAGAAATTGCAAGGATACTTGACGCAAAAACACGCGATGTCGTTCGAAAGACAACTGTCCTTATGGGAGGATGAAAAAGAGAGTACTCGCTATACGAAACGGGGCAAACGGAATTTTTGATGAGGATCCGTTATTCACGGATCTACCAGGTCTATTGTGTACGATCGTGGTGTCGGCCCTTGGGCGCCAAGCAAACCGTTCTGTAGGGCTGATCGATGTTGCTCCACACCGTTAAATAGAACATAAAGTCCGAGAAGAAGATAAAAGAGAGCTGTCCGACCGCGCCGACCACGCCGAAACTTTAATCGTACATATTTATTATTTTGCATTCAATCCGTATCTTGTATTAACGTTAGATTTCTTTTTTTTTTCTCTCTCTGAAAATTGTCGAGGACGTTCACGTGGAATTTGTAACGTCGTGGTAAAAGACCAGGTAGAATATGTCGCTTATATGTATAGTTCCCGGGATGCAAAGGAATGGCGGGGAGCGTCGTACGTAGAATATTAATAACGATCAACCGCGTATACATGGGGACACATGTTCGCACACACGCTAATCGTCCTCCATCCGGGTCCGGAGATCGCAATCATGGCGTATAATTATTTCAGTCCCCGTGCTATTTTTATCCGTCACCCCAAGTTGCAATACAGGTAGATAGAAACGCATCGGCCGGTGCATACAGCAAAAACTTTTTTTTTTCCTTCCTTTAATGCCGTTCACTTATCGCAACCAAGCGAAACTTGGACTTTTCGAAACTTCGGCACGCGTGCAGTTTTACCTTCCCGGAGTTTAAGTAGTAATCTTTGACTTTCGTACGATAATATAAGTTATTTTTCTAACAAAAAAAAAAAAATAAAAGGAAAAAAAAAATTCTGTATATTTTATGCGCTGCGAGTAAACGGTGGTCGGCTGCGGCATTTCACGTGTTCGGTACGCAGGTAAATTTAAAATTACACCGATTACAGATTTTTAAAACGCATACGAATTATCGAGTGACGCCATTGTGGTGCGGTTAAGGGTTAAACGTTTTACCCGATGCAGCATGGCGCGCACGCTTCGCGGTAACCAGTATTCCATTAGCATGCATCTCAAGATCAAACGCCACGTTCGCGCTGCTCATCCGAGAAGCCTCCGTCTCGGGAAAAAGTTGAACTCCTAAAGACGGGCACGTCGAGCGCGCGCCTTAAAATTCTCACGGCGATCCTCGCGAGACCGGTGAACCATTGACGTCGATCGCGCGGCGCGAGGTAGAGGCGGGACGGACCCGGAGATCCGATAATGGTTAGACACGTCGCGTGAATAGAAGAAAAACAAATTATACACCGACCACGCGCGCCGCGAGAAAATGTCTTATACCAGTTACGCGAGAACATGCTCGCGTTTTGCCCCGGTCTGCGTTGTCCCGCAACGTGCTTCGAGAATTACTCGCAATTAAAGTTACCCTTGTTGAAACGTGCGTTTAATTCGCTTAATCGCGAAAGAAGATCAAAAATAAAATCGAGCTGCAAGTCCTTTTTTCTTCTTTTTTTTTTTTAACTGCCGCAATAAGTGTCGCGAAATAAGGGACCATCGATCGACCAATTTTACCCTTTATTTTATGCAGATTATCACGGACGCTTGTGTGTAGATGTACCACGCGCGTCATCGCAATTTATCTTTATCCTAAAATAATGTGATCACTCCGAGGTATCTCTGGCACGTCAATATTCTCAGCGCAAGATGCATCAATGTTACGTCACGTTATGTTACACGTGCAGCATAACGTTAATAAGCTATATTGCATATTTCGCGATGCACGATCAACATGACGTTGAACGCATAAAATTCAGATTTCACCGGGGTTTACGGCGCAGTTTTCCCAGTTAGGTATTCTATACGGTCGCGTCGTTATTTCTTTATCGTACTTTATTGCAAATTAAAACGCAAATACTCGTTACTTGTCTCCACTTTATCCGGAACGTTTGGGATATTTGATAAAGCTCGTAATCCCTCAGTTTTTTTTCTTTTTTTCTTTTTTCATTCAACGTTCTTCGAAGGGCAACGCAGATATTTATAGAATTTTATCAAAATCGCGCGAAAACATTTATCGTTAAAAGGCTAAAAAGAAATAGGAGAAATATCGCTGTTTAATCCCTCGTTTCCATTATGCGGGAAACATTTGGATTATTTGGGTCGTTACCTCAGAGCCACGATAAGGAATCTTTATCTCTGTATCTCCTACCTTTATCATCGATCATACAAAACAAGTGAGTGTTCTCGACGGCAATATCCGCAACAAGCAGCGCGTAGAGATAATTATTACGAGCCGCGTTCCCGACAAATTTCCCTTAATTAACGCGAAGAAGCACACGGAGGCGCCTACGTACAGACGAACCGGCCGAGTACCCGCCAAGTACATGCGCGTACACACACACACACATACACATATATGTATATGCATACGTGCGTGTATACATCTCATGCATATTTGGGATGCACACACGTACATCGAGAGCGCATGCATGCGGCTGCGAGCTTAGAGGCGTCCGCGCGCACGAGGGCAGCAGCAACGAGAAGCCTCATTATTTTCTAATGCACTTGTTAATTGACCAATCGCGGAAGGGAAGTGCGCCTCCCACGCTGTGGCCGCCTCTTCCTAGTGTTAACCATAGCCGGAACAATTTAATGATCGGTGCGCTTGTGCTCCTTTCCCGTCTACCCCGCCCGTCTCCCTATCCACCATTCGTGTCGGGGACTATTATGACGCCGCGCTTCGGGAAATCTTTTTCCTCTTCTCACGCCCCGCTTCTCTCCGTTTTTGCCCCGGCTGCGATACGCCTGGACGACGAGGAAGGCGATGAGCGCCTCCCGGCGCCCGGGTGTAAGTAGAAACGGAGATGGAACCTCGGACTTTCACGCGTTCGAGGGCACTCACTTATCTCGCAATCGTGTGCCCTCGCCGTACGATAAGAGCGATTTGCGCGTATATCGTGTACGAGGGTGGACGAGATCCGCGAGATAAGAAAAAGAATCGTGAGAGAAGCTCGTTTGCGACCGTACGACCGTAGAAAAGAAAAATCGTGCTTCTTATTCGCGCATCATTTCATTCGAATGTCGGATCGCCGTCCCGTATCGAATCAACGTACGACCGGCGAATATTTTTTGCAGGAATTCACGAGATAAATCGCAAATAGCTGAGGATCCTCACGTTCCCAGTTAACAGGAAACGTTTCGGAAACGGGAGGGAAGTGCGCGAGGCAATAATCGCCAACCTGTCCTTCGCAGACGAATTCGAAAGTGGTCGCGCAATTGAATTTTTTTTTTTTTTTTTGTCTCGCAGCTTCGGGTGAAAATTTTTATATGCAAATCAATTAGAGTTACATCACAAAGCGACATTAATATATACCGGAGGAATTTAATATTTATTTTCAATGTCAAAGAATTCCTGATTGATGAGTAGTTTGCCATAAGCATTAAAATTCCATCCTACGGAGAGGCTCCCCATAAATAATTCTAAATGATTCTTTTAAACCTTCACATTTTATAAAATTTAATTTTATTACCAAGTTATGCTCGATAATTATTTTTGTACATTTTTATCCGTTCGACAATTGCAAACGTTTTGATTTGTGCTTCTTTGAGTCTTTATGAAATTTATTCGCCGGAATATTCCAAACATTTGATTCTTCATAAAGGACAGATAACAATGTTTTACCAGTTACACTTACTGATGAAATTTAACGTACTTCAAAGCGAGATGTAATTAGAATTAAAATTTTTAAATAAGCACTGGGTTTTTGTCAAAAATATATCAAGATTTTTTTTTTTTTCCCCCCAACAATGTAATTTTTTCATTTTAATTATTTTGCGCCGTCTCCGCTCGCCGGACGGTTGAAAACTCGGCGGCCGCCCCGAAAATTCGACATCTCGCTCAGGCAAAAAAAAAAAAAATATTCGCCGGATTTACTAAATTGCCAGTCACCAGCTTACAAATAAATGTAATTACTACGTTCATTTATTTCGCTGCGCAATCTATGACAGGATTCATCGGCACAAATCGCGATACTGCGTAAATATAACTTTGCTGGACCATAAAATCGCTTAATCTGTTTTTTTTTTTTTTCGCGATGCACAATTTTAAAGTAAACTCAATTGGATTTTTGTTCGACGATTTAATATTTAAATAAATCTAACGCATCTCCCTTTTTTTTATTATTAACAGTCTTATTTTTTTTTTTTAACAATACCGCGTTGATTTAACGACGAAAAATAGAGCTTTATATAATTTCTAGTGCAATATGCCCAAGATATAAATACGACGTGTCTTTTGACACAATTTCCGCTTCTACGCGATTTAAATAATTCGTATTTACTTAATTATGAAACGGTGGATTGCATAAGATATCTATATTTCTGGCCGATTGTCCTTTCTGCTTTTAATAACCTAAAGCGAAGGAGAAAAAAGCAACACGCTCCGTATCTCTTTTATTATTACTTTTCCTCCGTCACTGTTCTTCTTCGAGGAAAGAAACATTGTTCGATCGAAAGAGAAGGTAGTTCTCTCTGGATAGACTTGAAACAGCGCAGAAGACAGCGGATGGAATAATGACTCACGTTTCCAAATGACGCGAGGTGCATATTTGATGACACCGTCTACACCAGCGTCGCATCGAATTTGTTTGCACGTGCGTGCGCCCGGCGCCGCTAAACGCGCGAGTCTTGACCATTACGAGATGAAGATACGAGATTCGACGGAAAACATGCTGCTGCACACGAATTGTCGCTTGTCTCGCGACTGTTAAACATCGTCCTTCAAAGAAACACGACGGAGAACTATACGATACGCTTTCTATGGTTTACCTGAATTCTTAAACTGGTCAGAGATAAGTTGTGATCGGTTCTCGAATTAAACGTGACGATAATAGACTTGGGGATTTAATTGATTAGACGATCATCGAGATAATAGTATTCTCGTGTCGTTGCTGTTCTTTCTAGCGGGGTTCTAGCGCTCTTTTCTTTTTTTCTTTTTTTTTTCCTTCTTTCCGAACAACGTTGTGGGTCGGCGGCGGCGGTATCGAATGGCCTTAAGTGGTTTATCGCTCCCCCGCGCGTCTTGTTTTTATTGAATGACGAGTCGTGATGTGATTTCGCTTGAGTAAATAACCAATCGATCTATCTGAAGTATTAGACGAGCGTCGTAAAGTGCCTTTTAATTTCCCCAGCCGTTCACACGTGCGAACGAAACGGAGACGAGCGCGTTTCTCGATTGAATTTCTTAATTAAATTTCTTAATTTAATTTAGCTGCCGCCTGCGTCGGAAGCTGCGGCTCAATCATTATCCGAAAATCAATATACGCGAGCGCGGAATACCATGGGGGTTTTCCGGCAACGGGCGCTGTCGACGTCGTGAAAAACGCACCTTGCAATACGATCCGGTTTTTGCCGCGTCAGCGGAAACATCGAATTCACCGCGGGGCGGCCCGTCGGCTTCGTTCCGAGGATGAGCTGGTTTTATTAATCTGCCTCACAAAAAGGTTTCGCTTTTTCGTAAATACTGCCAATATTGGCGGCTTTTGGTACACGCGGAGAGAAAGACCGTGGAAGAAAGAGAATTCGTACGTGGTATTGTTATACGTCGATATTGCGCCGAAGACAGCGGCGGGTTATTCATGATGCAGCGTCGCGAGGGATATAAGAAATATTGCGACGCTTTCGAGGAATGGGTTTCGTCAAACTTCTCCGTCGATTATTATTGCTTATGAGAGTATTAATATCGGCCGTAGGGCACAGGATACAAAAGTCGGAAATAAAAATTTCAACGTCGCTCAATGTTCGCAAGATCGATAATTAATAAAAAAATATTTTGTTAAGTGCGCGATTATATTTTACGTTACGTAAGCGGCCGGTAAACTGTATTAAATGATTTAAGCGGTTCGTTTTCGACTAGGCCTCGCATTTCTAACGTTCCTCTCGCATCTCTGAGAAGTCGTGCTTCCTCGTTGCGTGTCAAGTGCAAGATTCCCGTTGACAATGAAAACCGTGTACTTCGTCCCCGCTGATGAATATTTGATGAAACGTATCAGCGTGGCACGATATATTCCACCTACAAGATTATGCGGCGGCCACGTCGTTTTCATGCGTGACGAGTCCGCAATTTACGGAAATACCACGTATCAAGGGCGAACGACCGGTGTCGAAGGGAGATAATGCACGAGCGCATTCTGTTGAAAAGGCCGAGCCGATAATGCTAGTTTTCCGTTAAAAAAAAAAGTATCGCGGGGACACTTGCCGCTCGCATTCCACGAAGACACGTTAGCGTATTTGTCACATTAAAACACACAAACGTTATAATTTATCGACGCCGTTGTGAACGTAGCGCTTATGAATTTTGAACGACAAAATTTCATAGCCTAAAGATCGCGAACGTTTGAATGGCTCTATATAAAAAAAAATTTTTTTTAATTTGTCGAGGAGAGGATTTCACGTTTGGCCAGCCAAGCACAAGAACGTTAACGAGCGTTAAGTTATTCCGGCCCGGACGTTTTGTTGAACCGACGTGTGTCCGCGTTGAACCGTTTTAAGAGCCCCGCCAGTTCGAAAGGTGCTGGAAAGAAAAGCAACGACCGCAACACAATGCCCAGAACAAATTTGAGGTTTCCCCGAGTCCGAGCCGATGCGCCCGATGAAGCGCGCCACGATTATTCCGGAATAATAAAGCGCCGTCCTTCTCTCGTTCTCGAGGATAAAAGCGGATGGGACCACCATAGGGATATAGATTTCGGGCAAATATTTGGACGTTCATGACCGCGAGGAAGTGAGGGTGGGCCGAAGAGCAGAAAACGGTCGGCAGAGATTGAGGAAGACGTGGCCCGAGCCCTGGGACATTGTGTCCGAGCGCTTAGCCGACCGCGATAACAGAGTTACCTTCCGCTAGGAAAGCCCCACCGATCCATTGTGCCCCCCACATTTTGGACCGCACGGTCGCGCGAAAAAAGGGCCACCCACTCCCCGCTATCTTCGGATTATTTTGCGGCATTGTGGGCGCGCATCAATGCGCCACGACGTTCGAGGTCTCCCGGTTCACTCAACCGATGAAACTCTCTCTTTCTCTTTCCCTCTAACTAATAATTAGTTTTGCGCGATTCAATCATCGTGATTAAATTTGAGCTGACGTTCGGTCTCTTCCGTTTTCTAACATGTAACCGATAAATTAGCGACGTGCGCTTTCTTTCGCGAAAAAAAAAATGAGCATTGTCGATAAAAAAAAATAAAAAAAATAAAAAAAGGCAGAGCCACTCTACTTGATTTATCGCGGCGATATATGTCAGCCGGATACATATCGTTTTCTCCCCGTAGCGTTTTCTCAGAAATAGGTGAATCCTACGTCTCAGGAGTGCTCTTACAAGAGCACAAGACAGGAACGTGCCGGGGGAGGAAGGAGACCGTCGGAAAATACCGCGGGGCTCGACGTGTGACTGCGTGTGTGACTCGCTGTTTGCTTTAACGTCTCGCTGGATCTCGCTTCGCCCAGCTTCGAGGTTCCTCCACGACTTCTTCTCTCCTCCGACTTCTTTGTTCTCTCGTCTCCCCGCCGCCCTCCCGCCTCTGTCGCTCCCGCGTACTCGCGTCTAGTGTTTGCTCGTGGCACACAACTTGTGTTTTCGCGTGCGTATCAGACCTGCGGTGGATAGGCGCTGGGAACGGCGAGGACAGGTTTAGGTTCTGGGGTTCCCCTTCGACTTTTCGAACCCTCGACGACCGCCGCGCGGAGAACACGGGAGAGCGATGTCGATGTCGACGACGACGTCGACGCCACCGCTGTCGTTGGGTGTCGTCGACCAGGATCAGGCAGAAGGTATAGAGCAAGGGGGGCACGGATCGACGCGCGGCGACGGGAATTTATTTTTACGAACTATGCAGGAGGGATCGAGCAGCCTCGTCTTTGATGTTCGAACCGACGCATAGGCATTAGCGTATAAATATTTAGACCTCCGGCTGTTGCCCGGGATATATGGGCGCCTCGATCGACTATGCTACCGGGCACGATATTACGCCTTTGTCGAACCGCCTTTTGGCAAGTATTTTGAACCGCTATCATCGACGAAAGACGGAAGAGCGTTGTCGACGATGTAAATTCGCGGCGCGGTGAGTCGTGGCTGTGGGGAGGGGGAGAAATATCGATCTTATATTTCGATGGTTGTCGTATTATCGACGATCGTTGTTTTTTTTTTAATTAAAAATTTTTTTTTTTTTTTTTTTTACCGAAAGTATATTTTCGGGAATGTGCGGGATAATTTTTATCGAGTTTGACATTTTCGCTGTTAAATGCTGATTTGCAGACAAGCCGCATTTTTTACGGGCGGTTTATATCACGAGGAATACAGAGAGAGGGGAATTCCGCGACGTAGGAAAATCGTCATCCAGCTGGACGCATTTGTGCCGTAGTTTACTCCGAGGATATGCTTCCGTGCCGTTGGCGCGGAAATTAGAGCGTTGCCCGATTGGCGGAGGTGACGGAAAAGCGGGGATTGGAAATGGAAGTTTCGATATAGAAGAGCGGCGGAGAGAGAAGTGGCGGGCGGCGGGTAGAAAGAGAGGCCGAGAGAACGGCGAGGCGGCCCGAGACGACGACGACGAGTTTGACGGCGATGACGACCGGAGGGATTCGCGGGGCAAAGGGTAGCAACCTAGCTGGCGATGATGGAGACGGAGGTGGAAGCAGTTGGGGAGGCTGGCTTGAGGTGGTAGGACGGGTCTGGGAGGGTAATTACGAAATATAAAGGGTGGGCTGGCCCGCGCCACCAAGGCAGGCAGCCAGACTGATGAATATTTCACCGTTCTGCATTAGCCAGCGAGAAGCGCTTGTGTGTGTCTCTTTCACTTTCCATATACAGCGACTCGACGGCGGCCTCTTTCCTCCGTGCCGGCCACCTCCCCCGCGCAAATACACCCTTAACATTCTAGTATTCCGACCGAGGTAGGAGAATTCAGGCCGCCTGGTCCACAGTCGGCGGATACGACCGTGGAAAGACAATCGCGAGAGTGATCGCAAACGATTTTTCGCGGCGATTGCAACGCGAAAGGGAAGGATGGTATTCTACCTAAGCTGGGCGAGTAACGATACCTAAACGCTTGCGTAACGTTTATAAATAAGAATAAAAATTGCCGGAAACGACGTTATGATTTTTTTCGTTATCTCAAAGTGTCACCGAATTAAATTTCGCGATATCTCTCGAGTGGTTTCTCGCGATCTTTGAAGGACGACTCGAAAGATTCTTAGTCGTAGTCCCGAAGTTCACAGGGCAAGTCGTCTCGTCTTTTCGACGACGTCTATCGACGTCAGCCAGCCGGGAACTGCGCTCGAGCAACAAATTTGAATGACTTTCAAGGGGAGATGAAATTCCGATGGGGAGAGCAAGGGAATGCGAGGATCGGCGCAGTTGTCCCGTTTTATCTCTTCCTCTTCTATCGGACAAGAAGATGTGCACGAGTGCAGACGAGAACGGTTGACGGAAGCAACGCAGTTTCGGACGATATATGGTTTCTTGATATATATTTATATTATCTAAATATATATACAATATTGTACTTATATTGCAGGGACGGGGGGAAAGATATTACGAACAAAACGTTGGCTCTTGCAATAATTTACTGCCGTTCTGCATAGGTACGCATGCAATAGATATAATTTTTGACGCTAGGCAGACTAGGACTTTACTCGGAGAGTTTAAAATTATCCACAGTGATCTCGTGGCGTGTGCAATCTCCATTCAGGTAGACGAAGCGCGGCATTAACCGGGTTGTGATGGTAACGCCTTGGCCGAGACCTTCGTGAAACAGCGGTGGCGAGCTGGCACGTCACGGCTCGGTTATAATCACGGCGGTAGGTGCGCGCACCGAGGAACGGCTTTGCGAGGTAATTGAGAAACGTTCTCGTGTTCGAACACAACCTGGCTACCGTTGGCAGGGGCCCACCGCTAATAGGACGGTCGGCACGCACGCGATTCATTCATAAAACGCTCTCTCACTGTTGCTATACGACCGCCGTGGTGCCGCGATCATCCAGAACCGCAGCCGATGATCGTTCTTTCGCCTCAAATCACGCGAGATGATTAGTGGCTATGGAAAGTGGTCGTGACGATACTCTACGCGCCCGGAACTATTCGATATACAGACGCGTTATAAATTATCGGCGAAGCGGAATGACTTTTTGTAAAAATAGAAAAATGTAAAGATTCATAGAAGTTGGAAATTTTATTTCGCGGTAATCAGTTTATCGTTGAATGCAAAAACTTGACGGAGGAAACGAACGACCGTTTTTTCCTGCCTCGAAATTATAAGAGACCGAAGATATAAATATTTCGAAATCAAGCGGAATGTGGACGAGGTCGATATCGAGTAAGGAAACGCGAGGATAAGAAAATGACGGACGTCAACGTGATATTTTGTTGCGTCTTATTGTGCGTTCCTCGCGGATTAATAGCCGTTTAATAATGGTGGACGTCGGGAGTTACGCACTTAAGAAGGATCAGCCGTTTTATACCTCGAAGGGGAAATCATCTTCCCGGCGCCGCACATTTACGATAATGCAAGAATGTTCTTGCAGCGTCAAATCATTTATTTGTAAAATATTTCTGCAAAATAAAAAAAAAAAAAAACCCTCGAGAGCTTTCAAAAACATTTTTACGCCAGGTAATCTGGGAAAGAATAGAAACTGGAAAAATGCGCGAGGTGTGGTAGATTCCACCGAGATAGAAGAAAATATATTATTTTCACGTGCAAGATAGGTTCACAAAATTAATAATCGCGCGATACCAGAGAAAAACTGAAGATGTAATTTTTTTTTTTCCTGTATTGCCTTGCTAAATTTATTTTAATACGTATTCAAACTCCGCGGAGTCATTCGCCTGTTTGAGATTCACTGTCAACCGCGATCAGCGGCGGGGCCGTTAACATTCGCGATTAAATACTTTGGTTACGAGCGTCGGAGAAATTTACGGCGAGACGTGCCGCAAAAGGAGCAAATGAACGGCTGCACGTCGTTATCACGCGGCGGGTTTCGCTCGATCGTGTTTACGAAGGGCGCGATGCGCAACGCGTGGCGGGCATCGGGTACACGGGGGATACGCGGGGGTACGCGCTCGTTCACGTCAAAACGAACGAAAAAATCCTGTTCTCGCCGGCAACGCGGACAGACGGACGTTTCCTCTCTTCGTGATCACCGCGAGGCAAGAAGCTCGCGCTCGAGTTGCGTGAGAACTGGTCGAGAGGCCGGGACGCGGAGAGAAATTTTATGGCCCCCTCAAGTTCACCCCGCCGCCTCCCGCATCCACCGATCCCCCCGAGATCTGCCGATTGGCATCGCCAGAAAGAACTGACCGCCTCCCTCTCGTCTCCGTATTCCCTTTCATTCGCAGGTGCTTAAATCGCGGCATTGTTAATGCAGAGAGGGTTGGGGGGGGGGAAGTGGTATTCAAAAATACCACTCTTAAATTTAGCGTCGGTAATTATGATTAATTATGAGGCTAGAAGAGTTCGTTTCAATTTATGCAAAGAAGACGTCTCGCGTATCGAATTTGAAATTCACGACCGCTCGCCTCCCGTTAGACTTTAGACGGCGCGTCT